>NC_073246.2:50087813-55087813 GCF_029281585.2 Gorilla gorilla gorilla | reverse complement strand
CCGCTACCTGTATAAACCTGGAAATATCAGCACCGCTATCTGTACGAACATGGAAATATCAGCATCGCTATCTGTATGAACATGGAAATATCTACACCGCTATCTGTATGAACATGGAAATATCTACACCGCTATCTGTATGAACATGGAAATATCTACACCGCTATCTGTATGAACATATAAATATCTACACCGCCATCTGTATTAAGATGGAGATATCTACACCGCTATCTGTATAAACATGGAAATATCTACACCGCTATCTGTATAAACATGGAAATATCTACACCGCTGCCTGTATAAACTTGGAAATATCAGCACCGCTCTCTGTATGAAAATGGAGATATCTACACCGCTATCTGTATGAACATGGAAATATCTACACTGCTATCTGTATGAACATGGAAATAGCTACACCGCTATCTGTATGAACATGGAAATAGCTACACCGCTATCTGTATGAACATGGAAATATCTACACCGCTATCTGTATGAACCTGGATATATCTACACAGCCATCTGGATGAACATGGAAATATCTACACCGCTATCTGTATGAACATGGAAATATCTACACCGCTATCTGTATGAACATGGATATATCTACACAGCCATCTGGATGAACATGGAAATATCTACAGCGCTATCTGTGTAAACATGCATACATCTTCACCGCTATCTGTATAAACATGGAAATATCTACACCGCTATCTGTATGAACATGGAAATATCTGCACTGCTATCTGTATGAACATGGAAATATCTACACCGCTATCTGTTTGAACATGGAAATATCTACACCGCTATCTGCATGAAAATCGAAATATCTACACTGCTATCTGCATATGCATGGAAATATCTACACAGCTATCTCTTTACACATGGAAATAACTACACCGCTATCTGTATGAACATGGAAATACCTACACCGCCATCTGTAGGAACATGGAAATATCTGCACCGACATCTGTATGAACATATAAATATCTACACCGCCATCTGTATTAAGATGGAGATATCTACACCGCTATCTGTATAAACATGGAAATATCTACACCGCTATCTGTATAAACATGGAAATATCTACACCGCTATCTGTATTAACATGGAAATATCTACACCGCTACCTGTATAAACGTGGAAATATCAGCACCGCTATCTGTATGAACATGGAAATATCTACAATGCTATCTGTATGAACATGGAAATATCTACACCGCTATCTGTATGAACATGGAAATATCTGCTCCCCTATCTGTATGAACATGGAAATATCTACACCGCTATATGTTTGAACATGGAAATATCTACACCGCTATCTGCATGGAAATGGAAATATCTACACTGCTATCTGCAAATACATGGAAATATCTACACAGCTATCTCTATACACATGGAAATAACTACACCGATATCTGTATGAACATGGAAATATCTACACCGCCATCTGTATGAACATGGAAATATCTGCACCGCCATCTGCATGAACATATAAATATCTACACCGCCATCTGTATAAAGATGGAGATATCTACACCGCTATCTGTATAAACATGGAAATATCTACACCGCTATCTGTATAAACATATAAATATCTACACCGCTATCTGTATAAACATGGAAATATCAGCACCTCTATCTGTATGAACATGGAAATATCTACACCGCTATCTGTATGAACATGGAAATATCTACACCGCTATCTGTATGAACATGGAAATATCTGCACCGCCATCTGTATAAACATATAAATATCTACACCGCCATCTGTATTAAGATGGAGATATCTACACCACTATCTGAATAAACATGGAAATATCTACACCGCTATCTGTATAAACATGGAAATATCAGCACTGCTATCTGTATGAACATGGAAATATCAGCCCCTCTATCTGTATGAACATGGAGATATCTACACGGCCATCTGTATGAACATGGATATATCTACACAGCCATCTGGATGAACATGGCAATATCTACACCGCTATCTGTATGAACATGGAAATATCACCACCGCTATCTGTATGAACATGGAAATATCTGCACCGCTATCTGTATGAACATGGAAATATCTACACCGCTATCTGTATGAACATGGAAATATCTTCACCGCCATCTGTACGAACATGGATATATCTGCAGAGCCCTCTGGATGAACATTGAAATATCTACACCGCCATCTGTATGAACATATAAATATCTACACCGCCATCTGTATTAAGATGGTGATACCTACACAGCTATCTGTATAAACCTGGAAATATCTACACCGCTATCTGTATAAACATGGAAATATCTACAACGCTATCTGTATAAACATGGAAATTTCTACACCGCTACCTGTATAAACATGGAAATATCAGCACCGCTATCTGTAGGAACATGGAATTATCTACACCGCTATCTGCATGAAAATGGAAATATCTACACTGCTATCTGCATATACAAGGAAATATCTACACAGCTATCTCTTTACACATGGAAATAACTACACCGCTATCTGTATGAACACGGACATATCTACACAGCCGTCTGGATGAACATGGAAATATCCTCACCGCTATCTGTGTAAACATGCATACATCTTCACCGCTATCTGTATAAACATGGAAATATCTCCACAGCTATCTCTTTACACATGGAAATATCTACACCGCTATCTGTTTGAAGATGGAAATATATACACCGCTATCTGTTTGAACATGGAAATATCTACACCGCTATCTGCATGAAAATCGAAATATCTACACTGCTATCTGCATATGCATGGAAATATCTACACAGCTATCACTTTACACATGGAAATAACTACACCGCTATCTGTATGAACATGGAAATACCTACACCGCCATCTGTATGAACATGGAAATATTTGCAACGACATCTGAATGAACATATAAATATCTACACCGCCATCTGTATTAAGATGGAGATATCTACACCGCTATCTGTATAAACATGGAAATATCTACACCGCTATCTGTATAAACATGGAAATATCTACACCGCTATCTGTATAAACTTGGAAATATCTACACTGCTATCTGTATGAACATGGAAATATCTGCTCCGCTATCTGAATGAACCTGGAAATATCTACACTGCTATATGTTTGAACATGGAAATATCTACACCGCTATCTGCATGAAAGTGGAAATATCTACACTGCTATCTGCAAAAACATGGAAATATCTACACAGCTATCTCTTTACACATGGAAATAACTACACCGCTATCTGTATGAACATGGAAATATCTACACCGCCATCTGTATAAAGATGGAGATATCTACACCGCTATCTGTATAAACATGGAAATATCTACACCGCTATCTGTATAAACATATAAATATCTACACCGCTATCTGTATAAACATGGAAATATCAGCACCTCTATCTGTATGAACATGGAAATATCTACACCGCTATCTGTATGAACATGGAAATATCTACACCGCTATCTGTATGAACATGGAAATATCTGCACCGCCATCTGTATAAACATATAAATATCTACACCGCCATCTGTATTAAGATGGAGATATCTACACCACTATCTGAATAAACATGGAAATATCTACACCGCTATCTGTATAAACATGGAAATATCAGCACTGCTATCTGTATGAACATGGAAATATCAGCCCCTCTATCTGTATGAACATGGAGATATCTACACGGCCATCTGTATGAACATGGATATATCTACACAGCCATCTGGATGAACATGGCAATATCTACACCGCTATCTGTATGAACATGGAAATATCACCACCGCTATCTGTATGAACATGGAAATATCTGCACCGCTATCTGTATGAACATGGAAATATCTACACCGCTATCTGTATGAACATGGAAATATCTTCACCGCCATCTGTACGAACATGGATATATCTGCAGAGCCCTCTGGATGAACATTGAAATATCTACACCGCCATCTGTATGAACATATAAATATCTACACCGCCATCTGTATTAAGATGGTGATACCTACACAGCTATCTGTATAAACCTGGAAATATCTACACCGCTATCTGTATAAACATGGAAATATCTACAACGCTATCTGTATAAACATGGAAATTTCTACACCGCTACCTGTATAAACATGGAAATATCAGCACCGCTATCTGTAGGAACATGGAATTATCTACACCGCTATCTGCATGAAAATGGAAATATCTACACTGCTATCTGCATATACAAGGAAATATCTACACAGCTATCTCTTTACACATGGAAATAACTACACCGCTATCTGTATGAACACGGACATATCTACACAGCCGTCTGGATGAACATGGAAATATCCTCACCGCTATCTGTGTAAACATGCATACATCTTCACCGCTATCTGTATAAACATGGAAATATCTCCACAGCTATCTCTTTACACATGGAAATATCTACACCGCTATCTGTTTGAAGATGGAAATATATACACCGCTATCTGTTTGAACATGGAAATATCTACACCGCTATCTGCATGAAAATCGAAATATCTACACTGCTATCTGCATATGCATGGAAATATCTACACAGCTATCACTTTACACATGGAAATAACTACACCGCTATCTGTATGAACATGGAAATACCTACACCGCCATCTGTATGAACATGGAAATATTTGCAACGACATCTGAATGAACATATAAATATCTACACCGCCATCTGTATTAAGATGGAGATATCTACACCGCTATCTGTATAAACATGGAAATATCTACACCGCTATCTGTATAAACATGGAAATATCTACACCGCTATCTGTATAAACTTGGAAATATCTACACTGCTATCTGTATGAACATGGAAATATCTGCTCCGCTATCTGAATGAACCTGGAAATATCTACACTGCTATATGTTTGAACATGGAAATATCTACACCGCTATCTGCATGAAAGTGGAAATATCTACACTGCTATCTGCAAAAACATGGAAATATCTACACAGCTATCTCTTTACACATGGAAATAACTACACCGCTATCTGTATGAACATGGAAATATCTACACCGCCATCTGTATGAACATGGAAATATCTGCAACGCCATCTGTATGAACATATAAATATCTACACCGCCATCTGTTTTAAGAAGGAAATATCTAAACCGCTATCTGTATAAACATGGAAATATCTACACCGCTGCCTGTATAAACTTGGAAATATCAGCACCGGTCTCTGTATGAAAATGGAGATATCTACACCGCTATCTGTATGAACATGGAAATATCTACACTGCTATCTGTATGAACATGGAAATAGCTACACCGTTATCTGTATGAACATGGAAATAGCTACACCGCTATCTGTATGAACATGGAAATATCTACACCACTTCTGTATGAACATGGATATATCTACACAGCCATCTGGATGAACATGGAAATATCTACTCCGCTATCTGTGTAAACATGCATACATCTACACCGCTATCTGTATAAACATGGAAATATCTACACCGCTATCTGTATAAACATGGAAATATCTACACCGCTACCTGTATAAACATGGAAATATCATCACCGCTATCTGTATGAACATGGAAATATCTACACCGCTATCTGTATGAACATGGAAATATCTACACCGCCATCTGTATGAACATGGAAATATCTGCACCGCCATCTGTATGAACATATAAATATCTACACCGCCATCTGTATTAAGATGGAGATATATACACGGCTATCTGAGTATACATGGAAATATCTACACCGCTATCTGTATAAACATGGAAATATCAGCACCGCTATCTGTATGAACATGGAAATATCTACACCGCTATCTCTATGAATATGGAAATATCTACACCGCAGTCTGTATGAACATGGAAATATCTAAAAAGCTATCAGCATGAAAATGGAAATATCTACACAGCTATCTGCATATACATGGAAATATCTACACAGTTATCTCTTTAAACATGGAAATAACTACACCGCTATCTGTACGAACATGGAAATATGTGCACCGCCATCTGTATGAACACATAAATATCTACACCGCCATCTGTATGAAGATGGAGATATCTACACCGCTATCTGTATAAACATGGAAATATATACACCGCTATCTGTATAAACATGGAAATATCTACACCGCTATCTGTATAAACATGAAAATATCAGCACCGCTCTCTGTATGAACATTGAAATATCAGCGCCTCTATCTGTATGAACATGGAAGTATCTACACCGCTATCTCTATGAACACGGAAATATCTACACCGCTATCAGTTTGAACATGGAAATATCTAAACCGCTATCTGCATGAAAATGGAAATATATACACAGGTATCTGCATATACATGGAAATATCTACACAGCTATCTCTTTACACATGGAAATAACTACACCGCTATCTGTATGAACATGGAAATATCTTCACCGCCATCTGTATGAACATGGATATATCTACACAGCCATCTGGATGAACATGGAAATATCTACACCGCTATCTTTATGAACATGGAAATATCTACACCGGTATCTGTGTGAACATGCATACATCTTCACCGCTATCTGTATAAACATTTAAATATCTACACTGCTATCTGTATGAACATGGAAATATCTACACCGCTATCTGTTTGAATATGGAAATATCTACACCGCTATCTGCATGAAAATGGAAATATCTACAATGCTATCTACATATACATGGAAATATCTACACAGCTATCTCTTTACACATGGAAATAACTACACCGCTATATCTATAAACATGGAAATATCTACACCGTCATCTGTATGATCATGGAAATATCTGCACCACCATCTCTATGAACATATAAATATGTACACCGCCGTCTGTATTAAGAAGGAAATATCTAAACCGCTATCTGAATGAACATGGAAATATCTACACCGTTATCTCTATGAACATGGAAATATCTACACCGCTATCTGTGTAAACATGCATACATCTTCACCGCTATCTGTATAAACATGGAAATATCTACAACGCTATCTGTATGAACATGGAAATATCTACACCGCTATCTGTACGAACATGGAAATATCTAAACCGCTATCAGCATGAAAAAAGAAATATCTACACAGCTATCTGCATATACATGGAAATATCTACAAAGCTATCTCTTTACACATGGAAATAACTACACCGCTATCTCTATAAACACGGAAATATCTACACCGCCATCTGTATGAACATATAAATATCTACACCGCCATCTGTATAAAGATGGAGATATCTACACCGCTATCTGTATAAACATGGAAATATCTACACCGCTATCTGTATAAACATGGAAATATCTACACCGCTATCTGTATAAACATGGAAATATCTACACTGCTACCTGTATAAACATGGAAATATCAGCACCGCTATCTGTATGAACATGGAAATATCTACACCGCTATCTGTATGAACATGGAAATATCTACACCGCCATCTGTATGAACATGGAAATATCTGCACCGCCATCTGTATGAACCTATAAATATCTACACCGCCATCTGTATTAAGATGGAGATATCTACACCGCTATCTGAATAAACATGGAAATATCTACACCGCTATCTGTATAAACATGGAAATATCAGCACCGCTATCTGTACGAACATGGAAATACCAGCCCCTCTATCTGTATGAACATGGAGATATCTACACGGCCATCTGTATGAACATGGATATATCTACACAGCCATCTGGATGAACATGGAAATATCTACACCGCTATCTGTATGAACATGGAAATAGCTACACCGCTATCTGTATGAACATGGAAATATCTACACCGCTATCTGTATGAACATGGAAATATCTACACCGCTATATGTATGAACATGGAAATATCTCCACCGCCATCTGTACGAACATGGATATATCTGCAGAGCCATCTGGATGAACATGGAAACACCTACACCGTCATCTGTATTAACATATAAATATCTACACCGCCATCTGTATTAAGATGGTGATACCTACACCGCTATCTGTATAAACCTGGAAATATCTACACCGCTATCTGTATAAACATGGAAATATCTACACCGCTATCTGTATAAACATGGAAATTTCTACACCGCTACCTGTATTAACATGGAAATATCAGCAACGCTATCTGTAGGAACATGGAAATATCTACACCGCTATCTGCATGAAAATGGAAATATCTACACTGCTATCTGCATATACATGGAAATATCTACACAGCTATCTCTTTACACATGGAAATAACTACACCGCTATCTGTATGAACATGGACATATCTACACAGCCCTCTGGATGAACACGGAAATATCAACACCGCTATCTGTGTAAACATGCATACATCTTCACCGTTATCTGTAGAAACAGAGAAATATCTACACCGCTATCTGTATGAACATGGAAATATCTACACCGCTATCTGTTTGAAGATGGAAATATGTACACCGCTATCTGCATGAAAATGGAAATATCTACAAAGCTATCTGCATATACATGGAAATATCTACACAGCTATCTCTTTACACATGGAAATAACTACACCGCTATATCTACAAACATGGAAAAATCTACACCGCCATCTGTATGAACATGGAAATATCTGCACCGCCATCTGTATGAACATATAAATATCTACACCGCCATCTGTATTAAGAAGGAAATATCTAAACCGCTATCTGTATAAACATGGAAATATCTACACCGCTGCCTGTATAAACTTGGAAATATCAGCACCGCTCTCTGTATGAAAATGGAGATATCTACTCCGCTATCTGTATGAACATGGAAATATCTACACTGCTATCTGTATGAACATGGAAATAGCTACACCGTTATCTGTATGAACATGGAAATAGCTACACCGCTATCTGTATGAACATGGAAATATCTACACCGCTATCAGTATGAACCTGGATATATCTACACAGCCATCTGGATGAACATGGAAATATCTACACCGCTATCTGTATGAACATGGAAATATCTACACCGCTATCTGTATGAACATGGATATATCTACACAGCCATCTGGATGAACATGGAAATATCTACTCCGCTATCTGTGTAAACATGCATACATCTTCACCGCTATCTGTATAAACATGGAAATATCTACACTGCTATCTGTATGAACATGGAAATATCTGCACCGCTATCTGTATGAACATGGAAATATCTACACCGCTATCTGTTTGAACATGGAAATATCTACACCGCTATCAGCATGAAAATCGAAATATCTACACTGCTATCTGCATATGCATGGAAATATCTACACAGCTATCTCTTTACACATGGAAATAACTACACCGCTATCTGTATGAACATGGAAATACCTACACCGCCATCTGTATGAACATGGAAATATCTGCACCAACATCTGTATGAACATATAAATATCTACACCGCCATCTGTATTAAGTTGGAGATATCTGCACCGCTATCTGTATAAACATGGAAATATCTACACCGCTATCTGTATAAACATGGAAATATCTACACCGCTATCTGTATTAACATGGAAATATGTGCACCGCTACCTGTATAAACGTGGAAATATCAGCACCGCTATCTGCATGAACATGGAAATATCTACACTGCTATCTGTATGAACATGGAAATATCTACACCGCTATCTGTATGAACATGGAAATATCTGCTCCCCTATCTGTATGAACATGGAAATATCTACACCGCTATATGTTTGAACATGGAAATATCTACACCGCTATCTGCGTGAAAATGGAAATATCTACACTTCTATCTGCAAATACATGGAAATATCTACACAGCTATCTCTTTACACATGGAAATAACTACACCGCTATCTGTATGAACATGGAAATACCTACACCGCCATCTGTATGAACATGGAAATATCTGCACCGACATCTGTATGAACATATAAATATCTACACCGCCATCTGTATTAAGATGGAGATATCTACACCGCTATCTGAATAAACCTGGAAATATCTACACCGCTATCTGTATAAACATGGAAATATCAGCACCGCTATCTGTTTGAACATGGAAATATCAGCCCCTCTATCTGTATGAACATGGAGATATCTACACGGCCATCTGTATGAACATGGATATATCTACACAGCCATCTGGATGAACATGGAAATATCTACACCGCTATCTGTATGAACATGGAAATATCAGCACCGCTATCTGTATGAACATGGAAATATCTGCACTGCTATCTGTATGAACATGGAAATATCTACACCGCTATCTGTATGAACATGGAAATATCTTCACCGCCATCTGTACGAACATGGATATATCTGCATAGCCATCTGGATGAACATTGAAATATCTACACCGCCATCTGTATGAACATATAAATATCTACACCGCCATCTGTATTAAGATGGTGATACCTACACAGCTATCTGTATAAACCTGGAAATATCTACACCGCTATCTGTAAAACATGGAAATATCTACAACGCTATCTGTATAAACATGGAAATTTCTACACCGCTACCTGTATAAACATGGAAATATCAGCACCGCTATCTGTAGGAACATGGAAATATCTACACCGCTATCTGCATGAAAATGGAAATATCTACACTGCTATCTGCATATACATGGAAATATCTACACAGCTATCTCTTTACACATGGAAATAACTACACCGCTATCTGTATGAACATGGACATATCTACACAGCCCTCTGGATGAACATGGAAATATCCACACCGCTATCTGTGTAAACATGCATACATCTTCACCGCTATCTGTATAAACATGGAAATATCTCCACAGCTATCTCTATGAACATGGAAATATCTACACCGCTATCTGTTTGAAGATGGAAATATATACACCGCTATCTGCATGAAAATGGAAATATCTACACAGCTATCTGCATATAGATGGAAATATCTACACAGCTATCTCTTTACATTTTGAAATAACTACACCGCTATCTGTATGAACATGGAAATATCTACACCGCCATCTATATGAACATGGAAATATCTGCACCGCCATCTGTATGAACATATAAATATCTACACCGCCATCTGTATTAAGATGGAGATATCTACACCGCTATCTGAATAAACATGGAAATATCTACACCGCTATCTGTATAAACATGGAAATATCTACACCGCTTTCTGTATAAACATGGAAATATCTACACCACTACCTGTATAAACATGGAAATATCAGCACCACTATCTGTATGAACCTGGAAATATCTACACCGCTATCTGTATGAACATGGAAATATCTACACCGCTATCTGTATGAACATGGAAATATCTACAAAGCTATTTGAATGAACATGGAAATATCTACACCGCTATCTGTTTGAACATGTAAATATCTACACCGCTATCTGCATGAAAATGGAAATATCTACAAAGCTATCTGCATATACATGGAAATATCTACACAGTTATCTCTTTACACATGGAAATAACTACACCGCTATATCTATAAACATGGAAATATCTACACCACCATCTGTATGAACATGGAAATATCTGCACCGCCATCTGTATGAACATATAAATATCTACACCGCCATCTGTATTAAGAAGGAAATATCTAAACCGCTATGTGTATAAACATGGAAATATCTACACCGCTGCCTGTATAAACATGGAAATATCAGCACCGCTCTCTGTATGAAAATGGAAATATCTACACCGCTATCTGTATGAACATGGTAATATCTACACTTCTATCTGTATGAACATGGAAATAGCTACACCGATATCTGTATGAAAATGGAAATAGCCACACCGCTATCTGTATGAACATGAAAATATCTATACCGCTATTTGTATGAACATGGATATATCTACACAGCCATCTGTCTGAACATGGAAATATCTACACAGCTATCTGTATGAACATGGAAATATCTACACCGCTATCTGTATGAACATGGATATATCTACACAGCCATCGGGATGAACATGGAAATATCTACACCGCTATCTGTGTAAACATGCATACATCTTCACCACTATCTGTATAAACATGGAAATATCTGCACCGCTATCGGTATGAACATGGAAATATCTACACCGCTATCTGTATGAACATGGAAATACCTACACCGCTATCTGTTTGGACATGGAAATATCTACACCGCTATCTGCATGAAATTGGAAATATCTACACTGCTATCTGCATATACATTTAAATATCTACACAGCTATCTCTTTACACATGGAAATAACTACACCACTATCTGTATGAACATGGAAATAACTACACTGCCATCTGCATGAACATATAAATATCTACACCGCCATCTGTATTAAGATGGAGATATGTACACTGCTATCTGTATAAACATGGAAATATCTACACCGCCATCTGTATGAACATATAAATACACCGCCATCTGTATTAAGAAGGAAATATCTAAACCGCTATCTGTATAAACATGGAAATATCTACACCGCTGCCTGTATAAACATGGAAATATCAGCACCGCTATCTGTATGAACATGGAAATATCTACATCGCTATCTGTGGGAACATGGAAATAGCTACACCGCTGCCTGTATAAACATGGAAATATCAGCACCGCTATCTGTATGAACATGGAAATATCTACACCACTATCTGTATGAACATGGATATATCTACACAGCCATCTGGATGAACATGGAAATATCTACACCACTATCTGTATGAACATGGAAATGTCTACACCGCTATCTGTGTAAACATGCATACATCTTCACCGCTATCAGTATAAACATGGAAATATCTACACGGTTATCTGTATGAACATGGAAATAGCTACACCGCTATCTGTATGAACATGGAAATATCTACACCGCTATCTGTATGAACATGGAAATATCTGCACCGCCATCTGTATGAACATATAAATATCTACACTTCCATCTGTATTAAGATGGAGATATCTACACCGCTATCTGAATAAACATGGAAATATCTACACCGCTATCTGTATAAACATGGAAATATCTACACCGCTATCTGTATAAGCATGGAAATATCTACACCGCTACCTGTAAACATGGAAATATCAGCACCGCTATCTGTGTGAACATGGAAATATCTACACCGGTATCTGTATGAACATGGAAATATCTACACCGCTATCTGTATGAACATGGAAATATCTACAAAGCTATCTGAATGAACATGGAAAAATCTACACCGCTATCTGTTTGAACATGTAAATATCTACACCGCTATCTGCATGAAAATGGAAATATCTACAAAGCTATCTGCATATACATGGAAATATCTACACAGCTATCTCTTTACACATGGAAATAACTACACCGCTATATCTATAAACATGGAAATATCTACACCGCCATCTGTATGAACATGGAAATATCTGCACCGCCATCTGTATGAACATATAAATTTCTACACCGCCATCTGTATTAAGAAGGAA
Organism: Gorilla gorilla gorilla; assembly: GCF_029281585.2. NCBI lineage: Eukaryota > Metazoa > Chordata > Mammalia > Primates > Hominidae > Gorilla > Gorilla gorilla. Next base: position 55,074,422 of record NC_073246.2, on the reverse strand, counting down.
ATAACTAAACCGCTATCTGTATAAACCTAGAAATATCTACACCGCTGCCTGTATAAACATGGAAATATCAGCACGGCTATCTGTATGAACATGGAAATATCTACAGCACTATCTGTATGAACATGGAAATAACTACACTCCTATCTGTATGAACATGGAAATAGCTACACCGTTATCTGTATGAACATGGAAATAGCTACACCACTATCTGTATGAACATGGAAATATGTACACCGCTATCTGTATGAACATGGGTATATCTACACAGCCATCTGTATGAACATGGAAATATCTACACCGCTATCTGTATGAACATGGAAATATCTACACCGCTATCTGTATGATCATGGATATATCTACACAGCCATCTGGATGAACATGGAAATATCTACACCGCTATCTGTGTAAACATGCATAGATCCTCACCGCTATCTCTATAAACATGGAAATATCTACACCGCTATCTGTATGAACATGGAAATATCCACACCGCTATCTGTATGAACATGGAAATATCTACACTGCTATCTGTTTGAACATGGATATATCTACACCGCTATCTGCATGAAAATGGAAATATCTACACTGCTATCTGCATATACATTTAAATATCTACACAGCTATCTCTTTACACATGGAAATAACTACACCGCTATCTGTATGAACATGGAAATATCTACACCGCCATCTGTATGAATACGGAAATATCTGCACCGCCATCTGTATGAACATATAAATATCTACACCGCCACCTGTATTAAGATGGAGATATCTACACTGCTATCTGCATAAACATGGAAATATCTACACCGCCATCTGTATGAACATATAAATATCTACACCGCCATCTGTATTAAGAAGGAAATATCTAAACCGCTATCTGTATAAACATGGAAATATCTACACCGCTATCTGTATGAACATGAATATATCTACACAGCCATCTGGATGAACATGGAAATATCTACACCGCTATCTGTGAAAACATGCATAGATCTTCACTGCTGTCTGTATAAACATGGAAATATCTACACCGCTATCTGTATGAACATGGAAATATCTACACCGCTATCTGTTTGAACATGGAAATATCTACACCGCTATCTGCATGAAAATGGAAATATCTACACTGCTATCTGCATATACATTTAAATATCTACACAGCTATCTCTTTACACATGGAAATAACTACATTGCTATCTGTATGAACATGGAAATATCTACACCGCCATCTGTATGAACATGGAAATATCTGCACCGCCATCTGTATGAACATATAAATATCTACACCGCAATCTGTATTAAGATAGAGATATCTCCACTGCTATCTGTATAAACATGGAAATATCTACACCGCTATCTGTATAAATATGGAAATATCTACACCGCTATCGGTATAAACATGGAAATATCTACACCACTACCTGTATAAATATGGAAATATCAGCACCGCTATCTGTAAGAACATGGAAATATCTACACCGCCATCTGTATGAACACGGAAATATCTGCACAGCTATCTGTGTCAACATGTTAATATCTACACCTCCATCTGTATGAACATGGAAATATCTACACCGCTATCTGTTTGAACATGGAAATATCTACACCGCTGTCTGCATGAAAATGGAAATATCTACACAGCTCTCTGAATATAAATGGAAATATCTACACACCTATCTCTTAACACATGGAAATAACTGCACCGCTATCTCTATAAACATGGAAATATCCACACCGCCATCTGTATGAACATGGAAATATGTGCACCGCTATCTGTATGAACATATAAATATCTACACCGCCATCTGTATTAAGAAGGAAATGTCTAAACCGCTATCTGTATGAACATTGAAATATCTACACCAATATCTGTATGAACATGGAAATATCTACACCGCTATCTGTGTAAACATGCATACATCTCACCGCTATCTGTATAAACATGGAAATGTCTACAAGGCTATCTGTATGAACATGGAAATATCTACACCGCTATCTGTACGAACATGGAAATATCTAAACCGTTATCCGCATGAAAATAGAAATATCTACACAGCTATCTGCATATACATGGAAATATCTACACAGCTATCTCTTTACACATGGAAATAACTACACCGCTATCTGTATGAACATGGAAATATCTGCACCGCCATCTGTATGTACACATAAATATCTACACCGCCATCTGTATTAAGATGGAGATACCTACACCGCTATCTGTATAAACATGGAAATATCTACACTGCTATCTGTATAAACATGGAAATATCTACACCGCTATCTGTATAAACATGGAAATATCAGCACTGCTATCTGTATGAACATGGAAATATCAGCCCCTCTTTCTGTATGAACATGGAAGTATCTACACCGCTTTCTGTATGAACATGGAAATATCTACACCGCTATCTGTATGAACACGGAAATAGCTACACCGCTATCTGTTTGAACATGGAAATATCTACACCGCTATCTGTATGAACACGGAAATATCTACACCGCTATCTGCATGAAAATGGAAATATCTACACAGCGATCTGCAAATACATGGAAATATCTACAAAGCTATCTCTTTACACATGGAAATAAGTACAGCGCTATCTCTATAAACATGGAAAGAGCTACACCGCCATCTGTATGAACATGGAAATATCTGCACCGCCATCTGTATGAACATTTAAATATCTACACCGCCATCTATATTAAGATGGAGATATCTACACCGCTATCTGTATAAACTTGGAAATATCTACACCGCTATCTGTATAAACATGGAAATACATACACCGCAATCTGTATAAACATGGAAATAGCTACACCGCTACCTGTATAAACATGGAAATATCAGCACCGCTATCTGTAAGAACATGGAAATATCTACACCGCTATCTCTATGAACATGGAAATATCTACAACGCTATCTGTATGAACATGGAAATATCTACACCGCTATCTGTATGAACATGGGAATATCTACACCGCTATCTGTATGAACATGGATATATCTACAGAGCCCTCTGGATGAACATGGAAATATCCACACCGCTATCTGTGTAAACATGCATACATCTTCACCGCTATCTATATGAACATGGAAATATCTACACCGCTATCTGTTTGAACATGGAAATATCTTCACCGCTATCTGCATGAAAATGGAAATATCTACACTGCTATCTGCATATACATGGAAATATTTACACAGCTATCTCTTTACACATGGAAATAACTACACCGCTATCTGTATGAACATGGAGATATCTACACCGCCATCTGTATGAACATGGAAATATCTGCACCGCCATCTGTATGAACATATAAATATCTACACCGCCATCTGTATTAAGATGGAGATATCTACACCGCTATCTGTATAAACATGGAAATATCTACACCACTATCTGCATAAACATGGAAATATCTACACCGCTATCTGTATAAACATGGAAATATCTACACCGCTACCTGTATAAACATGGAAATATCAGCACCGCTATCTGTATGAACATGGAAATATCTACACTGCTATCTGTATGAACATGGAAATATCTACACCGCTATCTGTATGAACACGGATATATCTACACAGCCTTCTGGATGAACATGGAAATATCCAAACCGCAATCTGTGCAAACATGCATACATGTTCACCGCTATCTGTATAAACATGGAAATATCTACACCTCTATCTCTATGAACATGGAAATATCTACACCGCTATCTGTTTGAAGATGGAAATATATACACCGCTATCTGCATGAAAATGGAAATATCTACACAGCTATCTGCATATAGATGGAAATATCTACACAGCTATCTCTTTACACATGGAAATAACTACACCGCTATCTGTATGAACATGGAAATATCTACACCACCATCTATATGAACATGGAAATATCTCCACCGCCATCTGTATGAACATATAAATATCTACACCGCCATCTGTATTAAGATGGAGATATCTACACCGCTATCTGAACAAACATGGAAATATCTGCACCGCTATCGGTATAAACATGGAAATATCTACACCGCTATCTGTATAAACATGGAAATATCTACACCACTACCTGTATAGACATGGAAATATCAGCACCGCTATCTGTATGTACCTGGAAATATCTACACCGCTATCTGTATGAACATGGAAATATCTACACCGCTATCTGTATGAACATGGAAATATCTACAAAGCTATTTGAATGAACATGGAAATATCTACACCGCTATCTGTTTGAACATGTAAATATCTACACCGCTATCTGCATGAAAATGGAAATATCTACAAAGCTATCTGCATATACATGGAAATATCTACACAGCTATCTCTTTACACATGGAAATAACTACACCGCTATGTCTATAAACATGGAAAAATCTACACCACCATCTGTATGAACATGGAAATATCTGCACCGCCATCTGTATGAACATATAAATATCTACACCGCCATCTGTATTAAGAAGGAAATATCTAAACCGCTATCTGTATAAACATGGAAATATCTACACCGCTGCCTGTATAAACATGCAAATATTGGCACCGCTCTCTGTATGAAAATGGAAATATCTACACCGCTATCTTTATGAACATGGAAATATCTACACTGCTATCTGTATGAACATGGAAATAGCTACACCATTATCTGTATGAAAATGGAAATAGCTACACCGCTATCTGTATGAACATGGAAATATCTACACCGCTATGTGTATGAACATGGATATATCTACACAGCCATCTATCTGAACATGGAAATATCTACACCGCTATCTGTATGAACATGGAAATAGCTACACCGCTATCTGTATGAACAGGGATATATCTACACAGCCATCTGGATGAACATGGAAATATCTACACCGCTATCTGTGTAAACATGCATACATCTTCACCACTATCTGTATAAACATGGAAATATCTGCACCGCTATCGGTATTAACATGGAAATATCTACACCGCTATCTGTATGAACATGGAAATACCTACACCGCTATCTGTTTGGACATGGAAATATCTACACCGCTATCTGCATGAAATTGGAAATATCTACACTGCTATCTGCATATACATTTAAATATCTACACTGCTATCTCTTTACACATGGAAATAACTACACCACTATCTGTATGAACATGGAAATAACTACACCGCCATCAGTATGAACAGGGAAATATCTGCACCGCCATCTGTATGAACATATAAATATCTACAGCGCCATCTGTATTAAGAAGGAGATATCTACACTGCTATCTGTATAAACATGGAAATATCTACACCGCCATCTGTATGAACATATAAATAAACCGCCATCTGTATTAAGAAGGAAATATCTAAACCGCTTTCTGTATAAACATGGAAATATTTACACCGCTGCCTGTATAAAAATGGAAATATCAGCACCGCTATATGTATGAACATGGAAATATCTACACCGCTATCTGTAGGAACATGGAAATAGCTACACCGCTGCCTGTATAAAAATGGAAATATCATCACCGCTATATGTATGAACATGGAAATATCTACACCGCTATCTGTAGGAACATGGAAATAGCTACACCGCTGCCTGTATAAATATGGAAATATCATCACCGCTATCTGTATGAACATGGAAATATCTTTACCACTATCTGTATGTACATGGATATATCTACACAGCCATCTGGATGAACATGGAAATATCTACACCGCTATCTGTGTAAACATGCATACATCTTCACCGCTATCAGTATAAACATGGAAATATCTACACCGCTGTCTGTATGAACATGGAAATAGCTACACCGCTATCTGCATGAACATGGAAATATCTACACCGCTATCTGTATGAACATGGATATATCTACACAGCCATGTGGATGAACATGGAAATATCTTCACCGCTATCTGTGTAAACAGGCATACATCTTCACCGCTATCTGTATAAACAAGGAAATATCTACACTGCTATCTGTATGAACATGGAAATATCTACTCCGCTATCTGTATGAACATGGAAATATCTACACCGCTATCTGCATGAAAATGGAAATATCTACACTGCTATCTGCATATACATGGAAATATCCACAAAGCTATCTCTTTACACATGGAAATAACTACACCGCTATCTGTATGAACATGGAAATAACCACACCACCATCTGTATGAACATGGAAATATCTGCAGCGCCATCTGTATGAACATATAAATATCTACACCGCCATCTGTATTAAGATGGAGATATCTACACTGCTGTCTGTATAAACATGGAAATATCTACACCGCTATCTGTATAAACATGGAAATATCTATACCGCTATCTGTATAAACATGGAAATATCTACACCGCTACCTGTATAAAGATGGAAATATCAGCACCAATATCTGTATGAACATGGAAATATCTACACCGCTATCTGTATGAACATGGAAATATCTACACCGCTATCTGTATGAACATGGAAATATCTACACCGCTATCAGTATGAACAAGGAAATATCTACACCGCTATCTCTATGAACATGGATATATCTACACAGCCCTCTGGATGAACATGGAAATATCCACACCGCTATCTGTGTAAACATGCATACAACTTCACCGCTATAAGTATAAACATGGAAATATCTACACCGCTATCTGTATGAACATGGAAATATCTACACCGCTATCTGTTTGAACATGGAAATATATACACCGCTATCTCCATGAAAGCGGAAATATCTACACAGCTATCTGCATATACATGGAAATATCTACAGAGCTATCTCTTTACACATGGAAATAACTACACCGCTATTTGTATGAACATAGAAATATCTACACCGCCATCTGTATGAACATGGAAATATCTGCACCGCCATCTGTATGAACATATAAATATCTACACCGCCATCTGTATTAAGATGGAGATATCCACACCGCTATCTGAATAAACATGGAAATATCTACACCGCTATCTGTATAAACATGGAACTATCTACACCACTATCTGTACAACCATGGAAATATGTACACCGCTACCTGTATAAAAATGGAAATATCAGCACCTCTATCTGTATGAACATGGAAATATCTACACCGCTATCTTTATGAACATGGAAATATCTACAAAGCTATCTGAATATACGTGGAAAAATCTACACCGCTATCTGTTTGAACATGTAAATATCTAGACCGCTATCTGCATGAAAATGGAAATATCTACAAAGTTATCTGCATATACATGGAATTATCTACACAGCTATCTCTTTACACATGGAAATAACTACACCGCTATATCTATAAACATGGAAATATCTACACCGCCATCTGTATGAACATGGAAATATCTACACCGCCATCTGTATGAACATATAAATATCTACACCGCCATCTGTATTAAGAAGGAAATATCTAAACCGCTATCTGTATAAACCTGGAAATATCTACACTGCTACCTGTATAAACAAGGAAATATCAGCACCGATATCTGTATGAACATGGAAATATCTACACCGCTATCTGTATGAAGATGGAAATATCTACACTGCTATCTGTATGAACATGGAAATAGATACACCGTTATCTGTATGAACATGGAAATAGCTACACCGCTATCTGTATGAACATGGATATATCTACACAGCCATCTGGATGAACATGGAAATATCTACACCGCTATCTGTGTAAACATGCATAGATCTTCACCGCTATCTGTATAAACATGGAAATATCTACACCGCTATCTGTATGAACTTGGAAATATCTACACCGCTATCTGAATGAACATGTAAATATCTACACTGCTGTCTGTTTGAACATGGAAATATCTACACCGCTATCTGCATGAAAATGGAAATATCTACACTGCAATCTGTATATACATTTAAATATCTACACAGCTATCTCTTTACACATGGAAATAACTACACCGCTATCTGTATGAACATGGAAATATCTACACCCCTATCTGTATAAACATGGAAATATCTGCACCGCTATCTGTATAAACATGGAAATATCAACACTGCTATCTGTATGAACATGGAAATATCTACACCGCTATCTGTTTGAACATGGAAATATCTACACCGCTATCTGCATGAAAATGGAAATATCTACACAGCGATCTGCATATACAAGGATATATCTACAAAGATATCTCTTTACACATGGAAATAAGTTCAGCGCTATCTCTATAAACATGGAAATAGCTACACCGCCATCTGTATGAACATGGAAATATCTGCACCGCCATCTGTATGAACATTTAAATATCTACACCGCCATCTATATTAAGATGGAGATATCTACAACGCTATCTGTATAAACTTGGAAATATCTACACCGCTATCTGTATAAACATGGAAATAACTACACCGCAATCTGTATAAACATGGAAATATCTACACCGCTACCTGTATAAACATGGAAATATCAGCCCCGCTATCTGTAAGAACATGGAAATATCTACACCGCTATCTCTATGAACATGGAAACATCTACACCGCTATCTGTATGAACATGGAAATATCTACACCGCTATCTGAATGAACATGGGAATATCTACACCGCTATCTGTATGAACATGGATATATCTACAGAGCCCTCTGGATGAACATGGAAATATCCACACCGCTATCTGTGTAAACATGCATACATCTTCACCGCTATCTGTAGAAACATGGAAATATCTACACCGCTATCTGTATGAACATGGAAATATCAACACCGCTATCTGTTTGAAGATGGAAATATCTACACAGCTATCTGCATATACATGGAAATATCTACACAGCTATCACTTTACACATGGAAATAACTACACCACTATCTGTATGAACATGGAAATATCTACACCGCTATCTGTATGAACATGGAAATAACTACACCGCTATCTGTATGAACATGGAAATATCTACAAAGCTATCTGAATGAACATGGTAATATCTACACCGCTATCTGTTTGAACATGTACATATCTACACCACTATCTGCATGAAAATGGAAATATCTACAAAGCTATCTCCATATACAATGAAATATCTACACAGCTATCTCTTTACACATGGAAATAACTACACCACTATATCTATAAACATGGAAATATCTACACCGCCATCTGTATGAACATGGAAATATCTGCACCGCCATCTGTATGAACATATAAATATCTACACCGCCATCTGTATTAAGAAGGAAATATCTAAACCACTATCTGTATAAACATGGAAATATCTACACCGCTATCTGTATGAACATGGAAATATCTACACCGCTATCTGTATCAACATGGAAATATCTACACCGCTATCTGTATGAACATGGAAATAGCTACACAGCTATCAGCATGAACATGGAAATATCTACACCGCTCTCTGTATGAACATGGATATATCTACACATCCATCTGGATGAACATGGAAATATCTACACCGCTATCTGTGTAAACATGCGTAGATCTTCACCACTATCTTTATAAACATGGAAATATCTACACCGCTATCTGTATGAACATGGAAATATCTACACCGCTATCTGTATGAACATGGAAATATCTACACCGCTATCTGTTTGAACATGGAAATATCTACACCGCTATCTGCATGAAAATGGAAATATCTACACTGCTATCTGCATATATATTTAAATATCTACACAGCTATCGCTTTACACATGGAAATAACTACACCGCTATCTGTATGAACATGGATATATCTACACCGCCATCTGTATGAACATGGAAATATCTGCACCGCCATCTGTATGAACATATAAATATCTACACAGCCATCTGTATTAACATGGAGATATCTACACTGCTATCTGTATAAACATGGAAATATCTGCACCGCCATCTGTACGAACATATAAATATCTAAACCGCCATCTGTATTAAGAAGGAAATATCTAAACCGCTATCTGTATAAACATGGAAATATCTACACCGCCATCTGTATGAACATATAAATATCTACACCGCCATCTGTATTAAGAAGGAAATATCTAAACCGCTATCTGTATAAACCTGGAAATATCTACACTGCTACCTGTATAAACAAGGAAATATCAGCACCGATATCTGTATGAACATGGAAATATCTACACCGCTATCTGTATGAAGATGGAAATATCTACACTGCTATCTGTATGAACATGGAAATAGATACACCGTTATCTGTATGAACATGGAAATAGCTACACCGCTATCTGTATGAACATGGATATATCTACACAGCCATCTGGATGAACATGGAAATATCTACACCGCTATCTGTGTAAACATGCATAGATCTTCACCGCTATCTGTATAAACATGGAAATATCTACACCGCTATCTGTATGAACTTGGAAATATCTACACCGCTATCTGAATGAACATGTAAATATCTACACTGCTGTCTGTTTGAACATGGAAATATCTACACCGCTATCTGCATGAAAATGGAAATATCTACACTGCAATCTGTATATACATTTAAATATCTACACAGCTATCTCTTTACACATGGAAATAACTACACCGCTATCTGTATGAACATGGAAATATCTACACCCCTATCTGTATAAACATGGAAATATCTGCACCGCTATCTGTATAAACATGGAAATATCAACACTGCTATCTGTATGAACATGGAAATATCTACACCGCTATCTGTTTGAACATGGAAATAGCTACACCGCTATCTGCATGAAAATGGAAATATCTACACAGCGATCTGCATATACAAGGATATATCTACAAAGATATCTCTTTACACATGGAAATAAGTTCAGCGCTATCTCTATAAACATGGAAATAGCTACACCGCCATCTGTATGAACATGGAAATATCTGCACCGCCATCTGTATGAACATTTAAATATCTACACCGCCATCTATATTAAGATGGAGATATCTACAACGCTATCTGTATAAACTTGGAAATATCTACACCGCTATCTGTATAAACATGGAAATAACTACACCGCAATCTGTATAAACATGGAAATATCTACACCGCTACCTGTATAAACATGGAAATATCAGCCCCGCTATCTGTAAGAACATGGAAATATCTACACCGCTATCTCTATGAACATGGAAACATCTACACCGCTATCTGTATGAACATGGAAATATCTACACCGCTATCTGAATGAACATGGGAATATCTACACCGCTATCTGTATGAACATGGATATATCTACAGAGCCCTCTGGATGAACATGGAAATATCCACACCGCTATCTGTGTAAACATGCATACATCTTCACCGCTATCTGTAGAAACATGGAAATATCTACACCGCTATCTGTATGAACATGGAAATATCAACACCGCTATCTGTTTGAAGATGGAAATATCTACACAGCTATCTGCATATACATGGAAATATCTACACAGCTATCACTTTACACATGGAAATAACTACACCACTATCTGTATGAACATGGAAATATCTACACCGCTATCTGTATGAACATGGAAATAACTACACCGCTATCTGTATGAACATGGAAATATCTACAAAGCTATCTGAATGAACATGGTAATATCTACACCGCTATCTGTTTGAACATGTACATATCTACACCACTATCTGCATGAAAATGGAAATATCTACAAAGCTATCTCCATATACAATGAAATATCTACACAGCTATCTCTTTACACATGGAAATAACTACACCACTATATCTATAAACATGGAAATATCTACACCGCCATCTGTATGAACATGGAAATATCTGCACCGCCATCTGTATGAACATATAAATATCTACACCGCCATCTGTATTAAGAAGGAAATATCTAAACCACTATCTGTATAAACATGGAAATATCTACACCGCTATCTGTATGAACATGGAAATATCTACACCGCTATCTGTATCAACATGGAAATATCTACACCGCTATCTGTATGAACATGGAAATAGCTACACAGCTATCAGCATGAACATGGAAATATCTACACCGCTCTCTGTATGAACATGGATATATCTACACATCCATCTGGATGAACATGGAAATATCTACACCGCTATCTGTGTAAACATGCGTAGATCTTCACCACTATCTTTATAAACATGGAAATATCTACACCGCTATCTGTATGAACATGGAAATATCTACACCGCTATCTGTATGAACATGGAAATATCTACACCGCTATCTGTTTGAACATGGAAATATCTACACCGCTATCTGCATGAAAATGGAAATATCTACACTGCTATCTGCATATATATTTAAATATCTACACAGCTATCGCTTTACACATGGAAATAACTACACCGCTATCTGTATGAACATGGATATATCTACACCGCCATCTGTATGAACATGGAAATATCTGCACCGCCATCTGTATGAACATATAAATATCTACACAGCCATCTGTATTAACATGGAGATATCTACACTGCTATCTGTATAAACATGGAAATATCTGCACCGCCATCTGTACGAACATATAAATATCTAAACCGCCATCTGTATTAAGAAGGAAATATCTAAACCGCTATCTGTATAAACATGGAAATATCTACACCGCTGCCTGTATAAACATGGAAATATCAGCACCGCTATCTGTATGAACATGGAAATATCTACACCGCTATCTGTATGAACATGGAAATAGCTACACCGCTATCTGCATGAACATGGAAATAGCTACACCGCTATCTGTATGAACATGGATATATCTACAGAGACATCTGGATGAACATGGAAATATCTACACAGCTATCTGTATGAACATGGAAATATATACACCGCTATCTGTGTAAACATGCATACATCTTCACCGCTATCCGTATAAACATGGAAATATCTACACCACTATCTGTATGAACATGGAAATATCCACACCGCTATCTGTATAAACATGGAAATTTCCACACCGCTACCTGTATAAACATGGAAATATCAGCACTGCTATCGGTAGGAACATGGAAATATCTACACCGCTATCTATACGAACATGGAAATATCTACACCGCTATCTGTATGAACATATAAATATCTACACTGCCATCTGTATTAAGATGGAGATATCTACACTGCTGTCTGTATAAACATGGAAATATCTACACTGCCATCTGTATGAACATATAAATACACCGCAATCTGTATGAAGAAGGAAATATCTAAACCGCTATCTGTAGGAACATGGAAATAGCTACACCGCTGCCTGTATAAACATGGAAATATCAGCACCGCTATCTGTATGAACATGGAAATATCTACACCACTATCTGTATGAACATGGATATATCTACACAGCCATCTGGATGAACATGGAAATATCTACACCACTATCTGTATGAACATGGAAATATCTACACCGCTATCTGTGTAAACATGCATACATCTTCACCGCTATCTGTATAAAGATGGAAATATTTACACCGCTATCTGTATGAACATGGAAATATCTACACCGCTATCTGTATGAACATGGAAATATCTACACCGCTATCTGTTTGAACATGGAAATATCTACACCGCTATCTGTTTGAAGATGGAAATATATACACCGCTATCTGCATGAAAATAGAAATATCTACACAGCTATCTGCATATACATGGAAATATCTACAAAGCTATCTCTTTACACATGGAAATAACTACACCGCTATCTCTATAAACACGGAAATATCTACACTGCCTTCTGTATGAACATGGAAATACCTGCACCGCCTTCTTATAAACATATAAATATCTACACCGCCATCTGTATTTAGATGGAGATATCTACACCGCTATCTGAATAAACTTGGAAATATCTACACCGCTATCTGTATAAACATGGAAATACCTGCACAGCTACCTGTATAAACATGGATATATCTACACAGCCATCTGTATGAACATGGAAATATCTACACCGGTATCTGAATAAACATGGAAATATCTACACCGCTATCTGTATAAACATGGAAATATCTACACCGCTATCTGTATAAACATGGAAATATCTACACCGCTACCTGTATAAACATGGAAATATCAGCACCGCTATCTGTATGAACCTGGAAATATCTACACCGCTATCTGTATGAACATGGAAATATCTACACCACTATCTGTATGAACATGGAAATATCTACAAAGCTATCTGAATGAACATGGAAATATCTACACCGCTATCTGTTTGAACATGGAAAAATCTACACCGCTATCTGCATGAAAATGGAAATATCTACAAAGTTATCTGCATATACACGGAAATATCTACACAGCTATCTCTTTACACATGGAAATAACTACACCGCTATATCTATAAACACGGAAATATCTACACCGCCATCTGTATGAACATGGAAATAACTGCACCGCCATCTGTATGAACATATAAATCTCTACACCACCATCTGTATTAAGAAGGAAATATCTAAACCGCTATCTGTATAAACATGGAAATATCTACACCGCTGCCTGTATAAACATGGAAATATCAGCACAGCTCTCTGTATGAACATGGAAATATCTACACCGCTATCTGTGTAAACATGCATACATCTTCACCGCTATCTGTATAAACATGGAAATATCTACACCGCTATCTGTATGAACATGGAAATATCTGCACCGCTATCTGTATGAACATGGAAATATCTACACCACTATCAGTTTGAACATGGAAATATCTACACAGCTATCTCTTTACACATGGAAATAACTACACCGCTACCTGTATGAACATGGAAATATCTACACCGCTATCTGTATCAACATGGAAATATCTACACCGCTACCTATATAAACATGGAAATATCAGCACCGCTATCTGTATGAACATGGATATATCTACACAGCCCTCTGGATGAACATGGATATCTCTACACCGCTATCTTTGTAAACATGCATACATCTTCACCGCTATCTGTATAAACATGGAAATATCTACACCGCTATCTCTATGAACATGGAAATATCTACACCGCTATCTGTACGAACATGGAAATATATACACAGCTATCTGCATGAAAATGGAAATATCTACACAGCTATCTGCGTATAGATGGAAATATTTTCACAGCTATCTCTTTACACATTGAAATATCTACACCGCTATCTGTATGAACATGGAAATATCAGCATCGCTATCTGTATGAACATGGAAATATCTACACCGCTATCTGTATGAACATGGAAATATCTACACCGCTATCTGTATGAACATGGATATATCTACACAGCCATCTGGATGAACATGGAAATATCCACACCGCTATCTGTGTAAACATGCATACATCTTCACCGCTATCTGTATAAACATGGAAATATCTTCACCGCTATCTCTATGAACATGGAAATATCTACACCGCTATCTGTTTGAAGATGGAAATATATACATCGCTATCTGCATGAAAATGGAAATATCTACACAGCTCTCTGCATATAGATGGAAATATCTACACAGCAATCTCTTTACACATGGAAATAACTACCCCGATATCTTTATGAACATGGACATATCTACACCGTCATCTGTATGAACATGGAAATATCTGCACGTCCATCTGTATGAACATATAAATATCTACACCGCCATCTGTATTAAGATGGAGATATCTACACCGCTATCTGTATAAACATGGAAATATCTACACCGCTATCTGTATAAACATGGAAATATCTACACCACTATCTGTATAAACATGGAAATATCTACACCGCTACCTGTATAAACATGGAAATATCAGCACCGCTATCTGTATGATCCTGGAAATGTCTACACTGCTATCTGAATGAACATGGAAATATCTACACCGCTATCTGTTTGAACATGGAAATATCTACACCGCTATCTGCATGAAAATGGAAATATCTACAAAGCTATCTGTATATACATGGAAATATCTACACATCTATCTCTTTACAAATGGAAATAACTAAACCACTATATCTATAAACATGGAAATATCTACACCGCCATCTGTATGAACATGGAAATATCTGCACCGCCATCTGTATGAACATATAAATATCTACACCGCCATCTGTATTAAGAAGGAAATATCTAAACCGCTATCTGTATAAACATGGAAATATCTACACCGCTGCCTGTATAAACATGGAAATATCAGCACCGCTCTCTGTATGAAAATGGAGATATCTACACCGCTATCTGTATGAACATTGAAATATCTACACTGCTATCTGTATGAACATGGAAATAGCTACACCGTTATCTGTATGAACATGGAAATAGCTACACCGCTATCTGTATAAACATGGAAATAGCTACACCGCTGCCTGTATAAACATGGAAATATCAGCACCGCTATCTGTATGAACATGGAAATATCTACACCACTATCTGTATGAACATGGATATATCTACACAGCCATCTGGATGAACATGGAAATATCTACACCACTATCTGTATGAACATGGAAATATCTACCTCGCTATCTGTTTGAACATGGAAATATCTTCACCGCTATCTGCATGAAAATGGAAATATCTACACTGCTATCTGCATATACATTTAAATATCTACACAGCTATCTCTTTACACATGGAAATAACTACACCGATATCTGTATGAACATGGACAAATCTACACCGCCATCTGTATGAACATGGAAATATCTGCACCGCCATCTGTAAGAACATATAAATATCTACACCGCCATCTGTATTAAGATGGAGATATCTATGCTGCTATCTGTATAAACATGGAAATATCTACACCGCCATCTGTATGAACATATAAATATCTACACCGCCATCTGTATTAAGAAGGAAATATCTAAACCGCTATCTGTATAAACATGGAAATATCTACACCGCTGCCTGTATAAACATGGAAATATCAGCTCCACTATCTGTATGAACATGGAAATATCTACACCGCAATCTGTATGAACATGGATATATCTACACAGCCATCTGGATGAACATGGAAATATCTACACCGCTATCTGAATGAACATGGAAATATCTACACCGCTATCTGTGTAAACATGCATACATCTTCACCGCTATCAGTATAAACATGGAAATATCTACACCGCTATCTGTATGAACATGGAAATAGCTACACCGCTATCTGTATGAACATGGAAATATCTACACCGCTATCTGTATGAACATGGATATATCTACACAGCCATCTGGATGAACATAGAAATATGTACACCGCTATCTGTGTAAACATGCATACATATTCACCGCTATCTGCATAAACATGGAAATATCTACACCGCTATCTGTATGAACATGGAAATATCTACACCGCTATCTGTTTGAACATGGAAATATCTACACCGCTATCTGCATGAAAATGGATATATCTACACTGCTATCTGCATATACATGGAAATATCTACACAGCTATCTCTTTACACATGGAAATAACTACACCGCTATCTGTATGAACATGGAAATATCTACACCGCCATCTGTATGAACATGGAAATATCTGCACCGCCATCTGTATGAACATATAAATATCTACACCGCCATCTGTATTAAGAAGGAAATATCTAAACCGCTATCTGCATAAACATGGAAATATCTACACCGCTGCCTGTATAAACATGGAAATATCAGCACCGATCTCGGTATGAAAATGGAGATATCTCCACCGCAATCTGTATGAACATGGAAATATCTACACAGCTATCTGTATGAACATGGAAATAGCTACACCGTTATCTGTATGAACATGGAAATAGCTACACCGCTATCTGTATGAACATGGAAATATCTACACCGCTATCTGTATGAACATGGATATATCTACACAGCCATCTGGATGAACATGGAAATATCTACACCGATATCTGTATGAACATGGAAATATCTACACCGCTATCTGTATGAACATGGATATATCTACACAGCCATCTGTATGAACATATAAATATCTACACCGCCATCTGTATGAACATGGATATATCTACACAGCCCTCTGGATGAACATGGAAATATCCACACCGCTATCTGTGTAAACATGCATACATCTTCACCGCTATCTGTATAAACATGGATATATCTACACCGCTATCTGTATGAACATGGAAATATCTACACCGTTACCTGTATAAACATGGAAATATCAGCACCGCTCTCTGTATGAACGTGGAAATATCTACACCGCTATCTGTTTGAACATGGAAATATCTAAACCGCTTTCTGCATGAAAATGGAAATATCTACACTGCTATCTGCATATACATTTAAATATCTACACAGCTATCTCTTTACACATGGAAATAACTACTCCGATATCTGTATGAACATGGACATATCTACACCGCCATCTGTATGAACATGGAAATATCTGCACCGCCATCTGTATGAACATATAAATATCTACACCACCATCTGTATGAACATGGATATATCTACACAGCCCTCTGGATGAACATGGAAATATCCACACCGCTATCTGTGTAAACATGCATACATCTTCACCGCTATCTGTATAAACATGGAAATATCTACACCGCTATCTGTATGAACATGGAAATATCTACACCGCTATCTGTTTGAAGATGGAAATATATACACCGCTATCTGCATGAAAATAGAAATATCTACACAGCTATCTGCATATACATGGAAATATCTACAAAGCTATCTCTTTACACATGGAAATAACTACACCGCTATCTCTATAAACACGGAAATATCTACACTGCCTTCTGTGTGAACATGGAAATATCTGCACCGCCATCTGTATAAATATATAAATACCTACACCGCCATCTGTATTTAGATGGAGATATCTACACCGCTATCTGAATAAACTTGGAAATATCTACACCGCTATCTGTATAAACATGGAAATACCTACACCGCTACCTGTATAAACATGGATATATCTACACAGCCATCTGTATGAACATGGAAATAACTTCACCGCTATCTCTATGAACATGGAAATATCTACACCGCTATCTGTATGAACATGGAAATAGCTACACTGCTATTTGTATGAACATGGAAATATCTACACCACTATCTGTAGGAACATGGAAATATCTACACCGCTATCTGTATGAACATGGAAATATCTACACCGCTATCTGTATGAACATGGATATATCTACAAAGCCCTCTGGATGAACATGGAAATATCCACACCGGTATCTGTGTAAACATGCATACATCTTCACCGCTATCTGTGTAAACAAGGAAATATCTACACCGCTATCTGTATGAACATGGAAATATCTAAACCGCCATCTGTATGAACATGGAAATATCTGCACCGCCATCTGTATGAACATATAAATAACTACACCGCCATCTCTATTAAGATGGAGATATCTGCACCGCTATCTGAATAAACATAGAAATATCTACACCGCTATCTGTTTAAACATGGAAATATCTACACCGCTATCTGTAAAAACATGGAAATATCTGCACCGCTATCTGAATGAACATGGAAATATCTACACCGCTATCTCTTTGAACATGTAAATATCTACACCGCTATCTGTATGAAAATGGAAATATCTACACCGCTATCTCTATGAACATGGAAATATCTACACCGCTCTCTGTATGAACATGGAAATATCAACACCGCTATCTGTTTGAACATGGAAATATATACACCGCTATCTGCATGGAAATGGAAATATCTACACAGCTATCTGCATACAGATGGAAATATCTACACAGCTATCTCTTTACACATGGAAATAACAACACCGCAATCTGTATGAACATGGAAATATCTACACCGCCATCTGTATGAACATGGAAATATCTGCACCACCATCTGTATGAACATATAAATATCTACACCGCCATCTCTATTAAGATGGAGATATCTACACCGCTATCTGAATAAACATGGAAATATCTACACCGCTATCTGTATAAACATGGAAATATCTACACCGCTGCCTGTATAAACATGGAAATATCAGCACCGCTCTCTGTATGAAAATGGAGATATCTACACCGCTATCTGTATGAACATTGAAATATCTACACTGCTATCTGTATGAACATGGAAATAGCTACACCGTTATCTGTATGAACATGGAAATAGCTACACCGCTATCTGTATGAACATGGAAATAACTACACCGCTATCTGTATGAACAAGGATATATCTACACAGCCATCTGGATGAACATGGAAATATCTACTCCGCCATCTGTATGAACATGGAAATATCTACACCGCTATCTGTATGAACATGGAAATATCTACACCGCTATCTGTGTTAATATGCATACATCTTCACAGCTATCTGTATAAACATGGAAATATCTACACCGCTATCTGTTTAAACAAGGAAATATCAACAACGCCATGTCTATAAATATGGAAATATCTACACGGCCACCTCTATAAACAGGGAAATATCTAAAAAATCATCCGTATGAGCATGGAAATATCTACACCGCGATCTCTCTAAAGATGCAAATATCTACACCGCCGTCTGTATAAACATGGGAATACCTACACCGCTATCTGTAAAAACATGGAAATATCTACACTGCTTTCTGTATGAACATGGAAATACCTTCACCTCTATCTGTATAATGATGGAAATTTCTACACTGCCATCTGCATAAACATGGAAATATCTACACCGCTATCTTTATATACATGGAAATATCTACACTGCTATCGGTATAATCATGGAAATTACTTCATCGCTATCTCTATCAACATCGAAATATCTACACCGCTATCTCTGTAAACATGGAAATATCTACACTGCTATCTTTATGAACATGGAAATATCTACACCGCTAACTGTGTAAACATGCATACATCTTCACCGCTATCTGCATGAAAATGGAAATATCTACACAGCTATCTGCATATACATGGAAATATCTACAAAGCTATCTCTTACACTTGGAAATAACTACACTGCTATCTCTATAAACATGGAAATATCTACACCGCCATCTGTATGAACATGGAAATATCTGCACCGCCATCTGTATGAACAAATAAATATCTACAACGCCATCTGTATTAAGATGGAGATATCTACTCCTTTTTCTGTATAAACATGGAAATATCTACACCGCTATCTGTATAAACATGGAAATATCTACACCGGTTTCTGTATAAACATGGAAATATCTACACCACTACCTGTATAAACATGGAAATATCAGCACCGCTATCTGTATGAACATGGAAATAGCTACAGAGCCGTGTGGATGAACATGGAAATATCTACACCGCTATCTGTATGAACATGGAAATAGTTACACCGATATCTGTATGAACATGGAAATATCTACACCACAATCTGTATGAACATGGAAATATCTACACCGCTATCTGTATGAACATGGAAATATCTTCACTGCCATCTGTATGAACATGGATATATCTACACAGCCATCTGGATTAACATGGAAATATCTACACTGCTATCTGTATGAACATGGATATAGCTACACCGCTATCAGCATGAACATGGAAATATCTACACCGCTATCTGTATGAACATGGAAATATCTACACCGCTATCTGTATGAACATGGAAATATCTTCACCGCCATCTGTATGAACATGGATATATCTACACTGCCAACTGGATGAACATGGAAATATCTACACCGTTTTCTGTATGAACATGGAAATATCTACACCGATATCTGTGAAAACATGCATACATCTTCACCGCTATCTGTATAAACATGGAAATATCTACACCGCTATGTGTATGAACATGGAAATATCTACACCGCGATCTGTTTGAAGATGGAAATATCTACACCACTCTCTGCATGAAAATGGAAATATCTACACAGCTATCTGTATGAACATATAAATATCTACACCGCCATCTGTATTAAGATGGAGATATCTACAACACTATCTGTATAAACTTGGAAATATCTACACCGCTATCTGTATAAACATGGAAATATCTACACCGCTATCTGTATAAACATGGAAATATCTACACCACTACCTGTAAAAACATGGAAATATCAGCACCGCTATCTGTATGAACATGGAAATATCTACACCGCTATCTGTATGAACATGGAAATATCTACACCGCTATCTGTATGAACATGGAAATATCTACACCGCCATCTGTATGAACATGGAAATATCTGCACCGCCATCTGTATGAACATATAAATATCTACACAGCCATCTGTATTAAGAAGGAGATATCTACACCGCTATCTGAATAAACATGGAAATATCTACACCGCTATCTGTATAAACATGGATATATCTGCACTGCTATCTGTATGAACATGGAAATATCTTCACCGCCATCTGTATGAACATTGATATATCTACACAGCCATCTGTATGAACATGGAAATATCTACACCGCCATCTGTATGAACATGGGAATATCTACACCGCTATCTGTATGAACATGTAAATATCTACACCGCTATCAGTGTAAACATGCATACATCTTCACCGCCATCTTTATAAACATGGAAATATCTACACCGCTATCTGTATGAACATGGAAATATCTACACCGCTATCTGTTTGAACATGGAAATATCTAAACCGCTATCTGCATGAAAATAGACATATCTACACAGGTATCTGCATATACATGGAAATATCTACAAAGCTATCTCTTTACACATGGAAATAACTACACCGCTATATCTATAAACATGGAAATATCTACACCGCCATCTGTATGAACATGGAAATATCTGCAGCGCCATCTGTATGAACTTATAAATATCTACAACGCCATCTGTATTAAGATGGAGATATCTACACCGCTATCTGTAAAAACTTGGAAATATCTACACCGCTATCTGTATAAACATGGAAATATCTACACCACTATGTGTATAAACATGGAAATATCTACACCGCTACCTGTATAAACATGGAAATATCAGCACCGCTATCTGTACGAACATGGAAATATCAGCATCGCTATTTGTATGAACATGGAAATATCTACACCGCTATCTGTATGAACATGGAAATATCTACAGCGCTATCTGTATGAACATGGAAATATCTACACCGCTATCTGTACGAACATAGAAATATCTACACTGCTATCGGTTTGAACATGGAAATATCTACACCACTGTCTGCATGAAAATGGAAATAACTACAAAGCTATCTGCATATACATGGAAATATCTACACAGCTATCTCTTTACACATGGAAATATCTACACCGCTATCTCTATAAACATGGAAATATCTACACCGCCATCTGTATGAACATGGAAATATCTGCACCGCTATCTGTATGAACATGGAAATAAATACACTGCTATCTCTACAAACATGGAAATATCTATAACGCTGTCTGTATAAACATGGAAATATCTACACCGCTATCCGTATAAAGATGGAAATATCTAAACCGCTATCTGTATTAACTTGTAAAGAACTTCACTACTATCTGTGTATACATGGAAATATTGACACCTCTATCTCTATAAACATGGAAATATCTACATTGCTCTCTGTATAAACATGGAAATTTCTGCACCGCTCTCTGTAAAAACATGGAAATATCTACACCGCTATCTCTATAAACAATGAAATATCTACCCCGCTATATCTATAAACATGGAAATATCCACACTGCCATCTGTATAAACTTGGAACTATCTACACCGCTATCTGTACAAGCATGGCAATATCTACTCCGCTATCTGTATAAACATGGAAATATCTACACCGCTATCTGTTTGAACAGGGAAATATATACACCGCAGTCTGCATGAAAATGGAAATTGCTACACAGCTATCTGCATATACATGGAAATATCTACAGAGGTATCTCTTTACACATGGAAATAACTACACAACTATCTGTATGAACATGGAAATATCTACCCCGCCATCTGTATGAACATGGAAATATCTGCACCGCCATCTGTATGAACATATAAATATCTACACCGCCATCTGTATTAAGATGGAGATATCTACACCGCTATCTGTATAAACATGGAAATATCTACACCGCTATCTTTATAAACATGGAAATATCTACACCGCTATCTGTATAAACTTCGAAATATCTACACCGCTACCTGTATGAACATGGAAATATCAGCACTGCTATCTGTATGAACATGGAAATATCTACACCGCTATCTGTATGAACATGGAAATATCTACACCGCTATCTGTATGAACATGCAAATATCTACACCGCCATCTGTATGAACATGGAAATATCTGCACCACCATCTGTATGAACATATAAATATCTACACCGCCATCTGTATTAAGATGGAGATATATACACCACTATCTGTATAAACATGGAGATATCTACACCGCTATCTGTATAAACATGGAAATATCTACACCGCTATCTGTATAAACATGGAAATATCTACACCGCTATCTGTATAAACATGGAAATATCAACACCGCTACCTGTATGAACATGGAAATATCAGCACCGCTATCTGTATGAACATGGAAATATCTACACCGCTATCTGTATGAACATGTAAATATCTACAACGCTATCTGTATGAACATGTAAATATCTACACCGCTATCTGTATGAACATGGAAATATTTACACCGCTATCTGTATGAAAATAGAAATATCTACACCGCTATCTGTTTGAACATGGAAATATCTAAACTGCTATCTGCATGAAAATAGAAATATCTACACAGGTATCTGCATATACATGGAAATATCTACAAAGCTATCTCTTTACACATGGAAATAACTACACCGCAATCTCTATAAACATGGAAATATCTACACCGCCATCTGTATGAACATGGAAATATCTGCACCGCCATCTGTATGAACATGTAAATATCTACACTGCCATATGTATTAAGATGGAGATATCTACACTGCTATCTGTTAAAACTTGGAAATATCTACACCGCTATCTGTATAAACATGGAAATATCTACACCACTATCTGTATAAACATGGAAATATCTACACCGCTACCTGTATAAACCTGGAAATATCAGCACCGCTATCTGTACGAACATGGAAATATCAGCATCGCTATCTGTATGAACATGGAAATATCTACACCGCTATCTGTATGAACATGGAAATATCTACACCGCAATCTGTATGAACATGGAAATATCTACACCGCTATCTGTATGAACATATAAATATCTACACCGCCATCTGTATTAAGATGGAGATATCTACACCGCTATCTGTATAAACATGGAAATATCTACACCGCTATCTGTATAAACATGGAAATATTTACACCGCTGCCTGTATAAACTTGGAAATATCAGCACCGCTCTCTGAATGAAAATGGAGATATCTACACCGCTATCTGTATGAACATGGAAATATCTACACTGCTATCTGTATGAACATGGAAATAGCTACACCGTTATCTGTATGAACATGGAAATAGCTACACCGTTATCTGTATGAACATGGAAATATCTACACCGCTATCTGTATGAACCTGGATATATCTACACAGCCATCTGGATGAACATGGAAATATCTACACCGCTGTCTCTATGAACATGGAAATATCTACACCGCTATCTGTATGAACATGGATATATCTACACAGCCATCTGGATGAACATGGAAATATCTACAGCGCTATCTGTGTAAACATGCATACATCTTCACCGCTATCTGTATAAACATGGAAATATCTACACCGCTATCTGTATGAACATGGAAATATCTGCACCGCTATCTGTATGAACATGGAAATATCTACACCGCTATCTGTTTGAACATGGAAATATCTACACCGCTATCTGCATGAAAATCGAAATATCTACACTGCTATCTGCATATGCATGGAAATATCTACACAGCTATCTCTTTACACCTGGAAAAAACTACACCGCTATCTGTATGAACATGGAAATACCTACACCGCCATCTGTATGAACATGGAAATATCTGCACCGCCATCTGTATGAACATATAAATATCTACACCGCCATCTGTATTAAGAAGGAAATATCTAAACCGCAATCTGCATAAACATGGAAATATCTACACCGCTGCCTGTATAAACATGGAAATATCAGCACCGATCTCGGTATGAAAATGGAGATATCTACACCGCAATCTGTATGAACCTGGAAATATCTACACAGCTATCTGTATGAACATGGAAATAGCTACACCGTTACCTGTATAAACATGGAAATATCAGCACCCCTCTCTGTATGAACGTGGAAATATCTACACCGCTATCTGTTTGAACATGGAAATATCTAAACCGCTTTCTGCATGAAAATGGAAATATCTACACTGCTATCTGCATATACATTTAAATATCTACACAGCTAACTCTTTACACATTGAAATAACTACTCCGATATCTGTATGAACATGGACATATCTGCACCGCCATCTGTATGAACATGGAAATATCTGCACCGCCATCTGTATGAACATATAAATATCTACACCGCCATCTGTATTAAGATGGAGATATCTACACCGCTATCTGAATAAACATGGAAATATCTACACCGCTATCTGTATAAACATGGAAATATCTACACAGCTATCTGTATAAACATGGAAATATCTACACCGCTACCTGTATAAACATGGAAATATCAGCACCGCTATCTGTATGAACCTGGAAATATCTACACCACTATCTGTATGAACATGGAAATATCTACACCACTAACTGTATGAACATGGAAATATCTACAAAGCTATCTGAATGAACATGGAAATATCTACACCGCTATCTGTTTGAACATGGAAAAATCTACACCGCTATATGCATGAAAATGGAAATATCTACAAAGTTATCTGCATATACACGGAAATATCTACACAGCTATCTCTTTACACATGGAAATAACTACACCGCTATATCTATAAACACGGAAATATCTACACCGCCATCTGTATGAACATGGAAATATCTGCACCGCCATCTGTATGAACATATAAATATCTACACCACCATCTGTATTAAGAAGGAAATATCTAAACCGCTATCTGTATAAACATGGAAATATCTACACCGCTGCCTGTATAAACATGGAAATATCAGCACAGCTCTCTGTATGAACATGGAAATATCTACACCGCTATCTGTGTAAACATGCATACATCTTCACCGCTATCTGTATAAACATGGAAATATGTACACCGCTATCTGTATGAACATGGAAATATCTTCACCGCCATCTGTATGACCATGGATATATCTACACAGCCATCTGGATGAACATGGAAATATCTACACAGCTATCTGTATGAACATGGAAATATCTACAACGCTATCTGTATGAACATGTAAATATCTACACCGCTATCTGTATGAACATGGAAATATCTACACCGCTATCTGTATGAACATAGAAATATCTACACCGCTATCTGTATGAACATGGATATATCCACACAGCCATCTGGATGAACATGGAAATATCTACACAGCTATCTGTATGAACATGGAAATATCTACACCGCTATCTGCATGAAAATAGAAATATCTACACAGGTATCTGCATATACATGGAAATATCTACAAAGCTATCTCTTTACACATGGAAATAACTACAGCGCTATCTCTATAAACATGGAAATATCTACACCACCATCTGTATGAACATGGAAATATCTGCACCGCCATCTGTATGAACATGTAAATATCTACACCGCCATCTGTATTAAGATGGAGATATCTACACTGCTATCTGTTAAAACTTGGAAATATCTTCACCGCTATCTGTATAAACATGGAAATATCTACACCACTATCTGTATAAACATGGAAATATCTACACCGCTACCTGTATAAACCTGGAAATATCAGCACCGCTATCTGTACGAACATGGAAATATCAGCATCGCTATCTGTATGAACATGGAAATATCTACACCGCTATCTGTATGAACATGGAAATATCTACACCGCTATCTGTATGAACATGGAAATATCTACACCGCTATCTGTATGAACATATAAATATCTACACCGCCATCTGTATTAAGATGGAGATATCTACACCGCTATCTGTATAAACATGGAAATATCTACACCGCTATCTGTATAAACATGGAAATATCTACACCGCTGCCTGTATAAACTTGGAAATATCAGCACCGCTCTCTGTATGAAAATGGAGATATCTACACCGCTATCTGTATGAACATGGAAATATCTACACTGCTATCTGTATGAACATGGAAATAGCTACACCGCTATCTGTATGAACATGGAAATAGCTACACCGCTATCTGTATGAACATGGAAATATCTACACCGCTATCTGTATGAACCTGGATATATCTACACAGCCATCTGGATGAACATGGAAATATCTACACCGCTATCTGTATGAACATGGAAATATCTACACCGCTATCTGTATGAACATGGATATATCTACACAGCCATCTGGATGAACATGGAAATATCTACAGCGCTATCTGTGTAAACATGCATACATCTTCACCGCTATCTGTATAAACATGGAAATATCTACACCGCTATCTGTATGAACATGGAAATATCTGCACTGCTATCTGTATGAACATGGAAATATCTACACCGCTATCTGTTTGAACATGGAAATATCTACACCGCTATCTGCATGAAAATCGAAATATCTACACTGCTATCTGCATATGCATGGAAATATCTACACAGCTATCTCTTTACACATGGAAATAACTACACCGCTATCTGTATGAACATGGAAATACCTACACCGCCATCTGTAGGAACATGGAAATATCTGCACCGACATCTGTATGAACATATAAATATCTACACCGCCATCTGTATTAAGATGGAGATATCTACACCGCTATCTGTATAAACATGGAAATATCTACACCGCTATCTGTATAAACATGGAAATATCTACACCGCTATCTGTATTAACATGGAAATATCTACACCGCTACCTGTATAAACGTGGAAATATCAGCACCGCTATCTGTATGAACATGGAAATATCTACACTGCTATCGGTATGAACATGGAAATATCTACACCGCTATCTGTATGAACATGGAAATATCTGCTCCCCTATCTGTATGAACATGGAAATATCTACACCGCTATATGTTTGAACATGGAAATATCTACACCGCTATCTGCATGAAAATGGAAATATCTACACTGCTATCTGCAAATACATGGAAATATCTACACAGCTATCTCTATACACATGGAAATAACTACACCGATATCTGTATGAACATGGAAATATCTACACCGCCATCTGTATGAACATGGAAATATCTGCACCGCCATCTGCATGAACATATAAATATCTACACCGCCATCTGTATAAAGATGGAGATATCTACACCGCTATCTGTATAAACATGGAAATATCTACACCGCTATCTGTATAAACATATAAATATCTACACCGCTATCTGTATAAACATGGAAATATCTACACCGCTACCTGTATAAACATGGAAATATCAGCACCTCTATCTGTATGAACATGGAAATATCTACACCGCTATCTGTATGAACATGGAAATATCTACACCGCTATCTGTATGAACATGGAAATATCTGCACCGCCATCTGTATAAACATATAAATATCTACACCGCCATCTGTATTAAGATGGAGATATCTACACCACTATCTGAATAAACATGGAAATATCTACACCGCTATCTGTATAAACATGGAAATATCAGCACTGCTATCTGTATGAACATGGAAATATCAGCCCCTCTATCTGTATGAACATGGAGATATCTACACGGCCATCTGTATGAACATGGATATATCTACACAGCCATCTGGATGAACATGGCAATATCTACACCGCTATCTGTATGAACATGGAAATATCACCACCGCTATCTGTATGAACATGGAAATATCTGCACCGCTATCTGTATGAACATGGAAATATCTACACCGCTATCTGTATGAACATGGAAATATCTTCACCGCCATCTGTACGAACATGGATATATCTGCAGAGCCCTCTGGATGAACATTGAAATATCTACACCGCCATCTGTATGAACATATAAATATCTACACCGCCATCTGTATTAAGATGGTGATACCTACACAGCTATCTGTATAAACCTGGAAATATCTACACCGCTATCTGTATAAACATGGAAATATCTACAACGCTATCTGTATAAACATGGAAATTTCTACACCGCTACCTGTATAAACATGGAAATATCAGCACCGCTATCTGTAGGAACATGGAATTATCTACACCGCTATCTGCATGAAAATGGAAATATCTACACTGCTATCTGCATATACAAGGAAATATCTACACAGCTATCTCTTTACACATGGAAATAACTACACCGCTATCTGTATGAACACGGACATATCTACACAGCCGTCTGGATGAACATGGAAATATCCTCACCGCTATCTGTGTAAACATGCATACATCTTCACCGCTATCTGTATAAACATGGAAATATCTCCACAGCTATCTCTTTACACATGGAAATATCTACACCGCTATCTGTTTGAAGATGGAAATATATACACCGCTATCTGTTTGAACATGGAAATATCTACACCGCTATCTGCATGAAAATCGAAATATCTACACTGCTATCTGCATATGCATGGAAATATCTACACAGCTATCACTTTACACATGGAAATAACTACACCGCTATCTGTATGAACATGGAAATACCTACACCGCCATCTGTATGAACATGGAAATATTTGCAACGACATCTGAATGAACATATAAATATCTACACCGCCATCTGTATTAAGATGGAGATATCTACACCGCTATCTGTATAAACATGGAAATATCTACACCGCTATCTGTATAAACATGGAAATATCTACACCGCTATCTGTATAAACTTGGAAATATCTACACTGCTATCTGTATGAACATGGAAATATCTGCTCCGCTATCTGAATGAACCTGGAAATATCTACACTGCTATATGTTTGAACATGGAAATATCTACACCGCTATCTGCATGAAAGTGGAAATATCTACACTGCTATCTGCAAATACATGGAAATATCTACACAGCTATCTCTTTACACATGGAAATAACTACACCGCTATCTGTATGAACATGGAAATATCTACACCGCCATCTGTATGAACATGGAAATATCTGCAACGCCATCTGTATGAACATATAAATATCTACACCGCCATCTGTTTTAAGAAGGAAATATCTAAACCGCTATCTGTATAAACATGGAAATATCTACACCGCTGCCTGTATAAACTTGGAAATATCAGCACCGGTCTCTGTATGAAAATGGAGATATCTACACCGCTATCTGTATGAACATGGAAATATCTACACTGCTATCTGTATGAACATGGAAATAGCTACACCGTTATCTGTATGAACATGGAAATAGCTACACCGCTATCTGTATGAACATGGAAATATCTACACCGCTTCTGTATGAACATGGATATATCTACACAGCCATCTGGATGAACATGGAAATATCTACTCCGCTATCTGTGTAAACATGCATACATCTACACCGCTATCTGTATAAACATGGAAATATCAGCACCGCTATCTGTATAAACATGGAAATATCAGCCCCTCTATCTGTATGAACATGGAGATATCTACACGGCCATCTGTATGAACATGGATATATCTACACAGCCATCTGGATGAACATGGAAATATCTACACCGCTATCTGTATGAACATGGAAATATCAGCACCGCTATCTGTATGAACATGGAAATATCTGCACTGCTATCTGTATGAACATGGAAATATCTACACCGCTATCTATATGAACATGGAAATATCTTCACCGCCATCTGTACGAACATGGATATATCTGCATAGCCATCTGGATGAACATTGAAATATCTACACCGCCATCTGTATGAACATATAAATATCTACACCGCCATCTGTATTAAGATGGTGATACCTACACAGCTATCTGTATAAACCTGGAAATATCTACACCGCTATCTGTAAAACATGGAAATATCTACAACGCTATCTGTATAAACATGGAAATTTCTACACCGCTACCTGTATAAACATGGAAATATCAGCACCGCTATCTGTAGGAACATGGAAATATCTACACCGCTATCTGCATGAAAATGGAAATATCTACACTGCTATCTGCATATACATGGAAATATCTACACAGCTATCTCTTTACACATGGAAATAACTACACCGCTATCTGTATGAACATGGACATATCTACACAGCCCTCTGGATGAACATGGAAATATCCACACCGCTATCTGTGTAAACATGCATACATCTTCACCGCTATCTGTATAAACATGGAAATATCTCCACAGCTATCTCTATGAACATGGAAATATCTACACCGCTATCTGTTTGAAGATGGAAATATATACACCGCTATCTGCATGAAAATGGAAATATCTACACAGCTATCTGCATATAGATGGAAATATCTACACAGCTATCTCTTTACATTTTGAAATAACTACACCGCTATCTGTATGAACATGGAAATATCTACACCGCCATCTATATGAACATGGAAATATCTGCACCGCCATCTGTATGAACATATAAATATCTACACCGCCATCTGTATTAAGATGGAGATATCTACACCGCTATCTGAATAAACATGGAAATATCTACACCGCTATCTGTATAAACATGGAAATATCTACACCGCTTTCTGTATAAACATGGAAATATCTACACCACTACCTGTATAAACATGGAAATATCAGCACCACTATCTGTATGAACCTGGAAATATCTACACCGCTATCTGTATGAACATGGAAATATCTACACCGCTATCTGTATGAACATGGAAATATCTACAAAGCTATTTGAATGAACATGGAAATATCTACACCGCTATCTGTTTGAACATGTAAATATCTACACCGCTATCTGCATGAAAATGGAAATATCTACAAAGCTATCTGCATATACATGGAAATATCTACACAGCTATCTCTTTACACATGGAAATAACTACACCGCTATATCTATAAACATGGAAATATCTACACCACCATCTGTATGAACATGGAAATATCTGCACCGCCATCTGTATGAACATATAAATATCTACACCGCCATCTGTATTAAGAAGGAAATATCTAAACCGCTATCTGTATAAACATGGAAATATCTACACCGCTGCCTGTATAAACATGGAAATATCAGCACCGCTCTCTGTATGAAAATGGAAATATCTACACCGCTATCTGTATGAACATGGTAATATCTACACTTCTATCTGTATGAACATGGAAATAGCTACACCGATATCTGTATGAAAATGGAAATAGCCACACCGCTATCTGTATGAACATGAAAATATCTATACCGCTATTTGTATGAACATGGATATATCTACACAGCCATCTGTCTGAACATGGAAATATCTACACAGCTATCTGTATGAACATGGAAATATCTACACCGCTATCTGTATGAACATGGATATATCTACACAGCCATCGGGATGAACATGGAAATATCTACACCGCTATCTGTGTAAACATGCATACATCTTCACCACTATCTGTATAAACATGGAAATATCTGCACCGCTATCGGTATGAACATGGAAATATCTACACCGCTATCTGCATGAACATGGAAATACCTACACCGCTATCTGTTTGGACATGGAAATATCTACACCGCTATCTGCATGAAATTGGAAATATCTACACTGCTATCTGCATATACATTTAAATATCTACACAGCTATCTCTTTACACATGGAAATAACTACACCACTATCTGTATGAACATGGAAATAACTACACTGCCATCTGCATGAACATATAAATATCTACACCGCCATCTGTATTAAGATGGAGATATGTACACTGCTATCTGTATAAACATGGAAATATCTACACCGCCATCTGTATGAACATATAAATACACCGCCATCTGTATTAAGAAGGAAATATCTAAACCGCTATCTGTATAAACATGGAAATATCTACACCGCTGCCTGTATAAACATGGAAATATCAGCACCGCTATCTGTATGAACATGGAAATATCTACATCGCTATCTGTGGGAACATGGAAATAGCTACACCGCTGCCTGTATAAACATGGAAATATCAGCACCGCTATCTGTATGAACATGGAAATATCTACACCACTATCTGTATGAACATGGATATATCTACACAGCCATCTGGATGAACATGGAAATATCTACACCACTATCTGTATGAACATGGAAATGTCTACACCGCTATCTGTGTAAACATGCATACATCTTCACCGCTATCAGTATAAACATGGAAATATCTACACGGTTATCTGTATGAACATGGAAATAGCTACACCGCTATCTGTATGAACATGGAAATATCTACACCGCTATCTGTATGAACATGGAAATATCTGCACCGCCATCTGTATGAACATATAAATATCTACACTTCCATCTGTATTAAGATGGAGATATCTACACCGCTATCTGAATAAACATGGAAATATCTACACCGCTATCTGTATAAACATGGAAATATCTACACCGCTATCTGTATAAGCATGGAAATATCTACACCGCTACCTGTAAACATGGAAATATCAGCACCGCTATCTGTGTGAACATGGAAATATCTACACCGGTATCTGTATGAACATGGAAATATCTACACCGCTATCTGTATGAACATGGAAATATCTACAAAGCTATCTGAATGAACATGGAAAAATCTACACCGCTATCTGTTTGAACATGTAAATATCTACACCGCTATCTGCATGAAAATGGAAATATCTACAAAGCTATCTGCATATACATGGAAATATCTACACAGCTATCTCTTTACACATGGAAATAACTACACCGCTATATCTATAAACATGGAAATATCTACACCGCCATCTGTATGAACATGGAAATATCTGCACCGCCATCTGTATGAACATATAAATTTCTACACCGCCATCTGTATTAAGAAGGAAATAACTAAACCGCTATCTGTATAAACCTAGAAATATCTACACCGCTGCCTGTATAAACATGGAAATATCAGCACGGCTATCTGTATGAACATGGAAATATCTACAGCACTATCTGTATGAACATGGAAATAACTACACTCCTATCTGTATGAACATGGAAATAGCTACACCGTTATCTGTATGAACATGGAAATAGCTACACCACTATCTGTATGAACATGGAAATATCTACACCGCTATCTGTATGAACATGGGTATATCTACACAGCCATCTGTATGAACATGGAAATATCTACACCGCTATCTGTATGAACATGGAAATATCTACACCGCTATCTGTATGATCATGGATATATCTACACAGCCATCTGGATGAACATGGAAATATCTACACCGCTATCTGTGTAAACATGCATAGATCCTCATCGCTATCTCTATAAACATGGAAATATCTACACCGCTATCTGTATGAACATGGAAATATCCACACCGCTATCTGTATGAACATGGAAATATCTACACTGCTATCTGTTTGAACATGGATATATCTACACGGCTATCTGCATGAAAATGGAAATATCTACACTGCTATCTGCATATACATTTAAATATCTACACAGCTATCTCTTTACACATGGAAATAACTACACCGCTATCTGTATGAACATGGAAATATCTACACCGCCATCTGTATGAATACGGAAATATCTGCACCGCCATCTGTATGAACATATAAATATCTACACCGCCACCTGTATTAAGATGGAGATATCTACACTGCTATCTGCATAAACATGGAAATATCTACACCGCCATCTGTATGAACATATAAATATCTACACCGCCATCTGTATTAAGAAGGAAATATCTAAACCGCTATCTGTATAAACATGGAAATATCTACACCGCTATCTGTATGAACATGAATATATCTACACAGCCATCTGGATGAACATGGAAATATCTACACCGCTATCTGTGAAAACATGCATAGATCTTCACTGCTGTCTGTATAAACATGGAAATATCTACACCGCTATCTGTATGAACATGGAAATATCTACACCGCTATCTGTTTGAACATGGAAATATCTACACCGCTATCTGCATGAAAATGGAAATATCTACACTGCTATCTGCATATACATTTAAATATCTACACAGCTATCTCTTTACACATGGAAATAACTACATTGCTATCTGCATGAAAATGGAAATATCTACACCGCTATCTGTATGAACATGGAAATACATACACCGCAATCTGTATTAAGATAGAGATATCTCCACTGCTATCTGTATAAACATGGAAATATCTACACCGCTATCTGTATAAATATGGAAATATCTACACCGCTATCGGTATAAACATGGAAATATCTACACCACTACCTGTATAAATATGGAAATATCAGCACCGCTATCTGTAAGAACATGGAAATATCTACACCGCCATCTGTATGAACACGGAAATATCTGCACAGCTATCTGTGTCAACATGTTAATATCTACACCTCCATCTGTATGAACATGGAAATACCTACACCGCTATCTGTTTGAACATGGAAATATCTACACCGCTGTCTGCATGAAAATGGAAATATCTACACAGCTCCCTGAATATAAATGGAAATATCTACACACCTATCTCTTAACACATGGAAATAACTGCACCGCTATCTCTATAAACATGGAAATATCTACACCGCCATCTGTATGAACATGGAAATATGTGCACCGCTATCTGTATGAACATATAAATATCTACACCGCCATCTGTATTAAGAAGGAAATGTCTAAACCGCTATCTGTATGAACATTGAAATATCTACACCAATATCTGTATGAACATGGAAATATCTACACCGCTATCTGTGTAAACATGCACACATCTCACCGCTATCTGTATAAACATGGAAATGTCTACAAGGCTATCTGTATGAACATGGAAATATCTACACCGCTATCTGTACGAACATGGAAATATCTAAACCGTTATCCGCATGAAAATAGAAATATCTACACAGCTATCTGCATATACATGGAAATATCTACACAGCTATCTCTTTACACATGGAAATAACTACACCGCTATCTGTATGAACATGGAAATATCTGCACCGCCATCTGTATGTACACATAAATATCTACACCGCCATCTGTATTAAGATGGAGATACCTACACCGCTATCTGTATAAACATGGAAATATCTACACTGCTATCTGTATAAACATGGAAATATCTACACCGCTATCTGTATAAACATGGAAATATCAGCACTGCTATCTGTATGAACATGGAAATATCAGCCCCTCTTTCTGTATGAACATGGAAGTATCTACACCGCTTTCTGTATGAACATGGAAATATCTACACCGCTATCTGTATGAACACGGAAATAGCTACACCGCTATCTGTTTGAACATGGAAATATCTACACCGCTATCTGTATGAACACGGAAATATCTACACCGCTATCTGCATGAAAATGGAAATATCTACACAGCGATCTGCAAATACATGGAAATATCTACAAAGCTATCTCTTTACACATGGAAATAAGTACAGCGCTATCTCTATAAACATGGAAAGAGCTACACCGCCATCTGTATGAACATGGAAATATCTGCACCGCCATCTGTATGAACATTTAAATATCTACACCGCCATCTATATTAAGATGGAGATATCTACACCGCTATCTGTATAAACTTGGAAATATCTACACCGCTATCTGTATAAACATGGAAATACATACACCGCAATCTGTATAAACATGGAAATAGCTACACCGCTACCTGTATAAACATGGAAATATCAGCACCGCTATCTGTAAGAACATGGAAATATCTACACCGCTATCTCTATGAACATGGAAATATCTACAACGCTATCTGTATGAACATGGAAATATCTACACCGCTATCTGTATGAACATGGGAATATCTACACCGCTATCTGTATGAACATGGATATATCTACAGAGCCCTCTGGATGAACATGGAAATATCCACACCGCTATCTGTGTAAACATGCATACATCTTCACCGCTATCTATATGAACATGGAAATATCTACACCGCTATCTGTTTGAACATGGAAATATCTTCACCGCTATCTGCATGAAAATGGAAATATCTACACTGCTATCTGCATATACATGGAAATATTTACACAGCTATCTCTTTACACATGGAAATAACTACACCGCTATCTGTATGAACATGGAGATATCTACACCGCCATCTGTATGAACATGGAAATATCTGCACCGCCATCTGTATGAACATATAAATATCTACACCGCCATCTGTATTAAGATGGAGATATCTACACCGCTATCTGTATAAACATGGAAATATCTACACCACTATCTGCATAAACATGGAAATATCTACACCGCTATCTGTATAAACATGGAAATATCTACACCGCTACCTGTATAAACATGGAAATATCAGCACCGCTATCTGTATGAACATGGAAATATCTACACTGCTATCTGTATGAACATGGAAATATCTACACCGCTATCTGTATGAACACGGATATATCTACACAGCCTTCTGGATGAACATGGAAATATCCAAACCGCAATCTGTGCAAACATGCATACATGTTCACCGCTATCTGTATAAACATGGAAATATCTACACCTCTATCTCTATGAACATGGAAATATCTACACCGCTATCTGTTTGAAGATGGAAATATATACACCGCTATCTGCATGAAAATGGAAATATCTACACAGCTATCTGCATATAGATGGAAATATCTACACAGCTATCTCTTTACACATGGAAATAACTACACCGCTATCTGTATGAACATGGAAATATCTACACCACCATCTATATGAACATGGAAATATCTCCACCGCCATCTGTATGAACATATAAATATCTACACCGCCATCTGTATTAAGATGGAGATATCTACACCGCTATCTGAACAAACATGGAAATATCTGCACCGCTATCGGTATAAACATGGAAATATCTACACCGCTATCTGTATAAACATGGAAATATCTACACCACTACCTGTATAGACATGGAAATATCAGCACCGCTATCTGTATGTACCTGGAAATATCTACACCGCTATCTGTATGAACATGGAAATATCTACACCGCTATCTGTATGAACATGGAAATATCTACAAAGCTATTTGAATGAACATGGAAATATCTACACCGCTATCTGTTTGAACATGTAAATATCTACACCGCTATCTGCATGAAAATGGAAATATCTACAAAGCTATCTGCATATACATGGAAATATCTACACAGCTATCTCTTTACACATGGAAATAACTACACCGCTATGTCTATAAACATGGAAAAATCTACACCACCATCTGTATGAACATGGAAATATCTGCACCGCCATCTGTATGAACATATAAATATCTACACCGCCATCTGTATTAAGAAGGAAATATCTAAACCGCTATCTGTATAAACATGGAAATATCTACACCGCTGCCTGTATAAACATGCAAATATTGGCACCGCTCTCTGTATGAAAATGGAAATATCTACACCGCTATCTTTATGAACATGGAAATATCTACACTGCTATCTGTATGAACATGGAAATAGCTACACCGTTATCTGTATGAAAATGGAAATAGCTACACCGCTATCTGTATGAACATGGAAATATCTACACCGCTATGTGTATGAACATGGATATATCTACACAGCCATCTATCTGAACATGGAAATATCTACACCGCTATCTGTATGAACATGGAAATAGCTACACCGCTATCTGTATGAACAGGGATATATCTACACAGCCATCTGGATGAACATGGAAATATCTACACCGCTATCTGTGTAAACATGCATACATCTTCACCACTATCTGTATAAACATGGAAATATCTGCACCGCTATCGGTATTAACATGGAAATATCTACACCGCTATCTGTATGAACATGGAAATACCTACACCGCTATCTGTTTGGACATGGAAATATCTACACCGCTATCTGCATGAAAATGGAAATATCTACACTGCTATCTGCATATACATTTAAATATCTACACTGCTATCTCTTTACACATGGAAATAACTACACCACTATCTGTATGAACATGGAAATAACTACACCGCCATCAGTATGAACAGGGAAATATCTGCACCGCCATCTGTATGAACATATAAATATCTACAGCGCCATCTGTATTAAGAAGGAGATATCTACACTGCTATCTGTATAAACATGGAAATATCTACACCGCCATCTGTATGAACATATAAATAAACCGCCATCTGTATTAAGAAGGAAATATCTAAACCGCTTTCTGTATAAACATGGAAATATTTACACCGCTGCCTGTATAAAAATGGAAATATCAGCACCGCTATATGTATGAACATGGAAATATCTACACCGCTATCTGTAGGAACATGGAAATAGCTACACCGCTGCCTGTATAAATATGGAAATATCATCACCGCTATCTGTATGAACATGGAAATATCTTTACCACTATCTGTATGTACATGGATATATCTACACAGCCATCTGGATGAACATGGAAATATCTACACCGCTATCTGTGTAAACATGCATACATCTTCACCGCTATCAGTATAAACATGGAAATATCTACACCGCTGTCTGTATGAACATGGAAATAGCTACACCGCTATCTGCATGAACATGGAAATATCTACACCGCTATCTGTATGAACATGGATATATCTACACAGCCATGTGGATGAACATGGAAATATCTTCACTGCTATCTGTGTAAACAGGCATACATCTTCACCGCTATCTGTATAAACAAGGAAATATCTACACTGCTATCTGTATGAACATGGAAATATCTACTCCGCTATCTGTATGAACATGGAAATATCTACACCGCTATCTGCATGAAAATGGAAATATCTACACTGCTATCTGCATATACATGGAAATATCCACAAAGCTATCTCTTTACACATGGAAATAACTACACCGCTATCTGTATGAACATGGAAATAACCACACCACCATCTGTATGAACATGGAAATATCTGCAGCGCCATCTGTATGAACATATAAATATCTACACCGCCATCTGTATTAAGATGGAGATATCTACACTGCTGTCTGTATAAACATGGAAATATCTACACCGCTATCTGTATAAACATGGAAATATCTATACCGCTATCTGTATAAACATGGAAATATCTACACCGCTACCTGTATAAAGATGGAAATATCAGCACCAATATCTGTATGAACATGGAAATATCTACACCGCTATCTGTATGAACATGGAAATATCTACACCGCTATCTGTATGAACATGGAAATATCTACACCGCTATCAGTATGAACAAGGAAATATCTACACCGCTATCTCTATGAACATGGATATATCTACACAGCCCTCTGGATGAACATGGAAATATCCACACCGCTATCTGTGTAAACATGCATACAACTTCACCGCTATAAGTATAAACATGGAAATATCTACACCGCTATCTGTATGAACATGGAAATATCTACACCGCTATCTGTTTGAACATGGAAATATATACACCGCTATCTCCATGAAAGCGGAAATATCTACACAGCTATCTGCATATACATGGAAATATCTACAGAGCTATCTCTTTACACATGGAAATAACTACACCGCTATTTGTATGAACATAGAAATATCTACACCGCCATCTGTATGAACATGGAAATATCTGCACCGCCATCTGTATGAACATATAAATATCTACACCGCCATCTGTATTAAGATGGAGATATCCACACCGCTATCTGAATAAACATGGAAATATCTACACCGCTATCTGTATAAACATGGAACTATCTACACCACTATCTGTACAACCATGGAAATATGTACACCGCTACCTGTATAAAAATGGAAATATCAGCACCGCTATCTGTATGAACATGGAAATATCTACACCGCTATCTTTATGAACATGGAAATATCTACAAAGCTATCTGAATATACGTGGAAAAATCTACACCGCTATCTGTTTGAACATGTAAATATCTAGACCGCTATCTGCATGAAAATGGAAATATCTACAAAGTTATCTGCATATACATGGAATTATCTACACAGCTATCTCTTTACACATAGAAATAACTACACCGCTATATCTATAAACATGGAAATATCTACACCACCATCTGTATGAACATGGAAATATCTACACCGCCATCTGTATGAACATATAAATATCTACACCGCCATCTGTATTAAGAAGGAAATATCTAAACCGCTATCTGTATAAACCTGGAAATATCTACACTGCTACCTGTATAAACAAGGAAATATCAGCACCGATATCTGTATGAACATGGAAATATCTACACCGCTATCTGTATGAAGATGGAAATATCTACACTGCTATCTGTATGAACATGGAAATAGCTACACCGTTATCTGTATGAACATGGAAATAGCTACACCGCTATCTGTATGAACATGGATATATCTACACAGCCATCTGGATGAACATGGAAATATCTACACCGCTATCTGTGTAAACATGCATAGATCTTCACCGCTATCTGTATAAACATGGAAATATCTACACCGCTATCTGTATGAACTTGGAAATATCTACACCGCTATCTGAATGAACATGTAAATATCTACACTGCTGTCTGTTTGAACATGGAAATATCTACACCGCTATCTGCATGAAAATGGAAATATCTACACTGCAATCTGTATATACATTTAAATATCTACACAGCTATCTCTTTACACATGGAAATAACTACACCGCTATCTGTATGAACATGGAAATATCTACACCCCTATCTGTATAAACATGGAAATATCTGCACCGCTATCTGTATAAACATGGAAATATCAACACTGCTATCTGTATGAACATGGAAATATCTACACCGCTATCTGTTTGAACATGGAAATATCTACACCGCTATCTGCATGAAAATGGAAATATCTACACAGCGATCTGCATATACAAGGATATATCTACAAAGATATCTCTTTACACATGGAAATAACTTCAGCGCTATCTCTATAAACATGGAAATAGCTACACCGCCATCTGTATGAACATGGAAATATCTGCACCGCCATCTGTATGAACATTTAAATATCTACACCGCCATCTATATTAAGATGGAGATATCTACAACGCTATCTGTATAAACTTGGAAATATCTACACCGCTATCTGTATAAACATGGAAATAACTACACCGCAATCTGTATAAACATGGAAATATCTACACCGCTACCTGTATAAACATGGAAATATCAGCCCCGCTATCTGTAAGAACATGGAAATATCTACACCGCTATCTCTATGAACATGGAAACATCTACACCGCTATCTGTATGAACATGGAAATATCTACACCGCTATCCGAATGAACATGGGAATATCTACACCGCTATCTGTATGAACATGGATATATCTACAGAGCCCTCTGGATGAACATGGAAATATCCACACCGCTATCTGTGTAAACATGCATACATCTTCACCGCTATCTGTAGAAACATGGAAATATCTACACCGCTATCTGTATGAACATGGAAATATCAACACCGCTATCTGTTTGAAGATGGAAATATCTACACAGCCATCTGCATATACATGGAAATATCTACACAGCTATCACTTTACACATGGAAATAACTACACCACTATCTGTATGAACATGGAAATATCTACACCGCTATCTGTATGAACATGGAAATAACTACACCGCTATCTGTATGAACATGGAAATATCTACAAAGCTATCTGAATGAACATGGTAATATCTACACCGCTATCTGTTTGAACATGTACATATCTACACCACTATCTGCATGAAAATGGAAATATCTACAAAGCTATCTCCATATACAATGAAATATCTACACAGCTATCTCTTTACACATGGAAATAACTACACCACTATATCTATAAACATGGAAATATCTACACCGCCATCTGTATGAACATGGAAATATCTGCACCGCCATCTGTATGAACATATAAATATCTACACCGCCATCTGTATTAAGAAGGAAATATCTAAACCACTATCTGTATAAACAAGGAAATATCTACACCGC
This sequence comes from Gorilla gorilla gorilla, assembly GCF_029281585.2. NCBI lineage: Eukaryota > Metazoa > Chordata > Mammalia > Primates > Hominidae > Gorilla > Gorilla gorilla. The sequence continues at coordinate 55,030,497 of NC_073246.2, read as the reverse complement.
TATCTGTATGAACATGGAAATATCAACACCGCTATCTGTATCAACTTGGAAATATCTACACCGCTATCTGTATAAACATGGAATTATCTACACCGCAATCTGTATAAACATGGAAATATCTACACTGCTATCTGTATAAACATGGAAATATCTGCACCGCCATCTGTACGAACATGTAGATATCTACACCGCCATCTGCATTAAGAAGGAAATATCTAAACCGCTATCTGTATAAACATGGAAATATCTACACCGCTGCCTGTATAAACATGGAAATATCAGAACCGCTATCTGTATGAACATGGAAATACCTACACCGCTATCTGTATGAACATGGAAATATCTACACCGCTATCTGTATGAACATGGAAATATCTACACCGCTATCTGTATAAACATGGAAATTTCTACACCGCTACCTGTATAAACATGGAAATATCAGAACCGCTATCGGTAGGAAAATGGAAGTATCTACACCGCTATCTGTTCGAACATGGAAATATCTACACCGCTGTCTGTATGAACATGGAAATAGCTACACCGATATCTGTATGAACATGGAAATATCTACACCACTATCTGTATGAACATGGAAATATCTACACCGCTATCTGTATGAACATGGATATATCTACACAGCCATCTGGATGAACATGGAAATATCTACACCGCTATCTGTATGAACATGGAAATATCTACACCGCTATCTGTGTAAACATGCATACATCTTCACCGCTATCTGTATAAACATGGAAATATCTACACCGCTATCTGTATGAACATGGAAATAGCTACACCGCTCTCTGGATGAACATGGAAATATCTACACCGCTATCTGTATGAACATGGATATATCTACACAGCCATCTGGATGAACATGGAAATATCTACACCGCTATCTGTTTGAACTTGGAAATATCTACACCGCTATCTGCATGAAAATGGAAATATCTACACTGCTATCTGCATATACATTTAAATTTCTACACAGCTATCTCTTTACACATGGAAATAACTACACCGCTATCTGTATGAACATGGAAATATCTACACCGCCATCTGTATGAACATGGAAATATCTGCACCGCCATCTGTATGAACATATAAATATCTACACCGCCATCTGTTTTAAGATGGAGATATCTACACTGCTATCTGTATAAACATGGAAATATCTACACCGCCATCTGTACGAACATATAAATATCTACACCGCCATCTGTATTAAGAAGGAAATATCTAAACCGCTATCTGAATAAACATGGAAATATCTACACCGCTGCCTGTATAAACATGGAAATATCAGCACCGCTATCTGTATGAACATGGAAATATCTACACCGCTATCTGTATGAACATGGAAATATCTAAACCGCTATCTGCATGAAAATGGAAATATCTACACAGCTATCTGCATATACATGGAAATATCTACACAGCTATCTCTTTACATATGGAAATAACTACACCGCTATCTGTATGAACATGGAAATATCTGCACCGCCATCTGTATGAACACATAAATATCTACACCGCCATCTGTATTAAGATGGAGATACCTACACCGCTATCTGTATAAACATGGAAATATCTACACCGCTATCTGTATAAACATGGAAATATCTACACCGCTGTCTGTATAAACATGGAAATATCAGCACCGCTATCTGTATGAACATGGAAATATCAGCCCCTCTATCTGTATGAACATGGAAGTATCTACACCGCTATCTGTATGAACATGGAAATATCTACACCGCTATCTGTATGAACACGGAAATATCTACACCGCTATCTGTTTGAACATGGAAATATCTACACCGCTATCTGTATGAACACGGAAATATCTACACCGCTATCTGTTTGAAGATGGAAAAATCTAAACCGCTATCTGCATGAAAATGGAAATATCTACACAGCTATCTGCATATACATGGAAAAATCTACACAGCTATCTCTTTACACATGGAAATAACTTCACCGCTATCTGTATGAACATGGAAATATCTTCACCGCCATCTGTATGAACATGGATATATCTACACATCCATCTGGATGAACATGGAAATATCTACAACGCTATCTGTATGAACATGGAAATATCTACACCCCTATCTGTGTAAACATGCATACATCTTCACCGCTATCTGTATAAACATGGAAATATCAACACTGCTATCTGTATTAACATGGAAATATGTACACCGCTATCTGTTTGAACATGGAAATATCTACACCGCTATCTGCATGAAAATGGAAATATCTACACAGCGATCTGTATATACTAGGATATATCTACAAAGCTATCTCTTTACACATGGAAATAAGTACAGCGCTATCTCTATAAATATGGAAATAGCTACACCGCCATCTGTATGAACATGGAAATATCTGCACCGCAATCTGTATGAACATTTAAATATCTACACCGCCATCTTCATTAAGATGGAGATATCTACACCGCTATCTGTATAAACTTGGAAATATCTACACCGCTATCTGTATAAACATGGAATTATCTACACCGCAATCTGTATAAACATGGAAATATCTACATCGCTACCTGTATACACATGGAAATATCAGCACCGCTATCTGTAAGAACATGGAAATATCTACACCGCTATCTCTATGAACATGGAAATATCTACACCGCTCTCTGTATGAACATGGAAATATCTACACCGCTATCTGTATGAACATGGGAATATCTACACCGCTATCTGTATGAACATGGATATATCTACAGAGCCCTCTGGATGAACATGGAAATATCCACACCGCTATCTGTGTAAACATGCATACAACTTCACCGCTATCTGTAGAAACATGGAAATATCTACACCGCTATCTGTATGAACATGGAAATATCTAAACCGCTATCTGTTTGAAGATGGAAATATCTACACAGCTATCTGCATATACATGGAAATATCTACACAGCTATCTCTTTACACATGGAAATAACTACACCTCTATCTGTATGAACATGGAAATATCTACACCGCTATCAGTATGAACATGGAAATATCTACACCGCTATCTGTATGAACATGGAAATATCTACAAAGCTATCTGAATGAACATGGAAATATCTGCACCGCCATCTGTATGAACATATAAATATCTACACAGCCATCTGTATTAAGAAGGAAATATCTAAACCGCTATCTGTATAAACATGGAAATATCTACACCGCTATCTGTATGAACATGGAAATATATACACCGCTATCTGTATGAACATAGAAATAGCTACACCGCTATCTGTATGAACATGGAAATATCTACACCGCTATCTGTATGAACATGGATATATCTACACAGCCATCTGGATGAACATGGAAATATCTACACCGCTATCTGTGTAAACATGCATAGATCTTCACCACTATCTGTATAAACATGGAAATATCTACACAGCAATCTGTATGAACATGGAAATATCTACACCGCTATCTGTATGAACATGGAAATATCTACACCGCTATCTGTTTGAACATGGAAATATCAACACCGCTATCTGCATGAAAATGGAAATATCTACACTGCTATCTGCGTATACATTTAAATATCTACACAGCTATCTCTTTACACATGGAAATAACTACACCGCTATCTGTATGAACATGGAAATATCTACACCGCCATCTGTATGAACATGGAAATATCTGCACCGCCATCTGTATGAACATATAAATATCTCCACCGCCATCTGTATTAAGATGGAGAAATCTACACTGCTATCTGTATAAACATGGAAATATCTGCACCGCCATCTGTACGAACATGTATATATCTACACCGCCATCTGCATTAAGAAGGAAATATCTAAACCGCTATCTGTATAAACATGGAAATATCTACACCGCTGCCTGTATAAACATGGAAATATCAGAACCGCTATCTGTATGAACATGGAAATACCTACACCGCTATCTGTATGAACATTGAAATAGCTACACTGCTATCTGCATGAACATGGAAATAGCTACACTGCTATCTGTATGAACATGGATATATCTACAGAGCCATCTGGATGAACATGGAAATATCTACACAGCTATCTGTATGAACATGGAAATATATACACCGCTATCTGTGTAAACATGCATACATCCTCACCGCTATCTGTATAAACATGGAAATATCTACACCGCTATCTGTATGAACATGGAAATATCTACACCGCTATCTGTATAAACATGGAAATTTCTACACCGCTACCTGTATAAACATGGAAATATCAGAACCGCTATCGGTAGGAAAATGGAAGTATCTACACCGCTATCTGTACGAACATGGAAATATCTACACCGCTGTCTGTATGAACATGGAAATAGCTACACCGCTATCTGTATGAACATGGAAATATCTACACCACTATCTGTATGAACATGGAAATATCTACACCGCTATCTGTATGAACATGGATATATCTACACAGCCATCTGGATGAACATGGAAATATCTACACCGCTATCTGTATGAACATGGAAATATCTACACCGCTATCTGTGTAAACATGCATACATCTTCACCGCTATCTGTATAAACATGGAAATATCTACACCGCTATCTGTATGAACATGGAAATAGCTACACCGCTATCTGGATGAACATGGAAATATCTACACCGCTATCTGTATGAACATGGATATATCTACACAGCCATCTGGATGAACATGGAAATATCTACACCGCTATCTGTTTGAACATGGAAATATCTACACCGCTATCTGCATGAAAATGGAAATATCTACACTGCTATCTGCATATACATTTAAATTTCTACACAGCTATCTCTTTACACATGGAAATAACTACACCGCTATCTGTATGAACATGGAAATATCTACACCGCCATCTGTATGAACATGGAAATATCTGCACCGCCATCTGTATGAACATATAAATATCTACACCGCCATCTGTATTAAGATGGAGATATCTACACTGCTATCTGTATAAACATGGAAATATCTACACCGCCATCTGTACGAACATATAAATATCTACACCGCCATCTGTATTAAGAAGGAAATATCTAAACCGCTATCTGAATAAACATGGAAATATCTACACCGCTGCCTGTATAAACATGGAAATATCAGCACCGCTATCTGTATGAACATGGAAATATCTACACCGCTATCTGTATGAACATGGAAATATCTAAACCGCTATCTGCATGAAAATGGAAATATCTACACAGCTATCTGCATATACATGGAAATATCTACACAGCTATCTCTTTACATATGGAAATAACTACACCGCTATCTGTATGAACATGGAAATATCTGCACCGCCATCTGTAGGAACACATAAATATCTACACCGCCATCTGTATTAAGATGGAGATACCTACACCGCTATCTGTATAAACATGGAAATATCTACACCGCTATCTGTATAAACATGGAAATATCTACACCGCTGTCTGTATAAACATGGAAATATCAGCACCGCTATCTGTATGAACATGGAAATATCAGCCCCTCTATCTGTATGAACATGGAAGTATCTACACCGCTATCTGTATGAACATGGAAATATCTACACCGCTATCTGTATGAACACGGAAATATCTACACCGCTATCTGTTTGAACATGGAAATATCTACACCGCTATCTGTATGAACACGGAAATATCTACACCGCTATCTGTTTGAAGATGGAAAAATCTAAACCGCTATCTGCATGAAAATGGAAATATCTACACAGCTATCTGCATATACATGGAAAAATCTACACAGCTATCTCTTTACACATGGAAATAACTTCACCGCTATCTGTATGAACATGGAAATATCTTCACCGCCATCTGTATGAACATGGATATATCTACACAGCCATCTGGATGAACATGGAAATATCTACACCGCTATCTGTATGAACATGGAAATATCTACACCCCTATCTGTGTAAACATGCATACATCTTCACCGCTATCTGTATAAACATGGAAATATCAACACTGCTATCTGTATTAACATGGAAATATGTACACCGCTATCTGTTTGAACATGGAAATATCTACACCGCTATCTGCATGAAAATGGAAATATCTACACAGCGATCTGTATATACTAGGATATATCTACAAAGCTATCACTTTACACATGGAAATAAGTACAGCGCTATCTCTATAAATATGGAAATAGCTACACTGCCATCTGTATGAACATGGAAATATCTGCACCGCAATCTGTATGAACATTTAAATATCTACACCGCCATCTTCATTAAGATGGAGATATCTACACCGCTATCTGTATAAACTGGGAAATATCTACACCGCTATCTGTATAAACATGGAAATATCTACACCGCAATCTGTATAAACATGGAAATATCTACACCGCTACCTGTATAAACATGGAAATATCAGCACCGCTATCTGTATGAACATGGAAATATCTACACCGCTATCTCTATGAACATGGAAATATCTACACCGCTATCTGTATGAACATGGAAATATCTACACCGCTATCTGTATGAACATGGGAATATCTACACCGCTATCTGTATGAACATGGATATATCTACAGAGCCCTCTGGATGAACATGGAAATATCCACACCGCTATCTGTGTAAACATGCATACATCTTCACCGCTATCTGTAGAAACATGGAAATATCTACACCGCTATCTGTATGAACATGGAAATATCTAAACCGCTATCTGTTTGAAGATGGAAATATCTACACAACTATCTGCATATACATGGAAATATCTACACAGCTATCTCTTTACACATGGAAATAACTACACCTCTATCTGTGTGAACATGGAAATATCTACACCGCCATCTGTATGAACATATAAATATCTACACAGCCATCTGTATTAAGAAGGAAATATCTAAACCGCTATCTGTATAAACATGGAAATATCTACACCGCTATCTGTATGAACATGGAAATATCTACACCGCTATCTGTATGAACATAGAAATAGCTACACCGTTATCTGTATGAACATGGAAATATCTACACCGCTATCTGTATGAACATGGAAATATCTACACCGCTATCTGTATGAACATGGATATATCTACACAGCCATCTGGATGAACATGGAAATATCTACACCGCTATCTGTGTAAACATGCATAGATCTTCACCACTATCTGTATAAACATGGAAATATCTACACCGCTATCTGTATGAACATGGAATTATCTACACCGCTATCTGTATGAACATGGAAATATCTGCACCGCTATCTGTATGAACATGGAAATATCTACACCGCTATCTGCATGAAAATGGAAATATCTACACTGCTATCTGCATATACATTTAAATATCTACACAGCTATCTCTTTACACATGGAAATAACTACAACGCTATCTGTATGAACATGGAAATATCTACACCGCCGTCTGTATGAACATGGAAATATCTGCACCGCCATCTGTATGAACATATAAATATCTACACCGCCATCTGTATTAAGATGGAGATATCTACACTTCTATCTGTATAAACATGGAAATATCTGCACCGCCATCTGTACGAACATGTAAATATCTACACCGCCATCTGTATTAAGAAGGAAATATCTAAACCGCTATCTGTATAAACATGGAAATATCTACACTGCTGCCTGTATAAACATGGAAATATCAGAACCGCTATCTGTATGAACATGGAAATACCTACACCACTACCTGTATGAACATGGAAATAGCTACACCGCTATCTGTATGAACATGGAAATAGCTACACCGCTATCTGTATGAACATGGATATATCTACAGAGCCATCTGGATGAACATGGAAATATCTACACAGCTATCTGTATGAACATGGAAATATATACACCGCTATCTGTGTAAACATGCATACATCTTCACCGCTATCTGTATAAACATGGAAATATCTACACCGCTATCTGTATGAACATGGAAATATCTACACCGCTATCTGTATAAACGTGGAAATTTCTACACCGCTACCTGTATTAACATGGAAATATCAGAACCGCTATCGGTAGGAACATGGAAATATCTACACCGCTATCTGTACGAACATGGAAATATCTACACCGCTGTCTGTATGAACATGGAAATAGCTACACCGCTATCTGTATGAACATGGAAATATCTACACCACTATCTGTATGAACATGGAAATATCTACACCGCTATCTGTATGAACATGGATATATCTACACAGCCATCTGGATGAACATGGAAATATCTACACCTCCATCTGTATGAACATGGAAATATCTACACCGCTATCTGTGTAAACATGCATACATCTTCACCGCTATCTGTATAAACATGGAAATATCTACACCGCTATCTGTATGAACATGGAAATAGCTACACCGCTATCTGTATGAACATGGAAATATCTACACCGCTATCTGTATGAACATGGATATATCTACACAGCCATCTGGATGAACATGGAAATATCTACAGCGCTATCTGTGTAAACATGCATACATCTTCACCGCTATCTGTATAAACATGGAAATATCTACACCGCTATCTGTATGAACATGGAAATATCTACACCGCTATCTGTAGGAACATGGAAATATCTACACCGCTATCTGTTTGAACATGGAAATATCTACACCGCTATCTTTATCAACATGGAAATATCTACACCGCTATCTGTATGAACATGGAAATAGCTACACAGTTATCTGTATGAACATGGAAATAGCTACACCGCTATCAGCATGAACATGGAAATATCTACACCGCTCTCTGTATGAACATGGATATATCTACACAGACATCTGGATGAACATGGAAATATCTACACCGCTATCTGTATGAACATGGAAATATCTACACCGCCATCTGTATGAACATGGAAATATCTGCACCGCCATCTGTATGAACATATAAATATCTACACCGCCATCTGTATTAAGATGGAGATATCTACACTGCTATCTGTATAAACATGGAAATATATACACCGCCATCTGTACGAACATATAAATATCTACACCGCCATCTGTATTAAGAAGGAAATATCTAAACCGCTATCTGAATAAACATGGAAATATCTACAACGCTGCCTGTATAAACATGGAAATATCAGCACCGCTATCTGTATGAACATGGAAATATCTACACCGCTATCTGTACGAACATGGAAATATCTAAAATGCTATCTGCATGAAAATGGAAATATCTACATAGCTATCTGCATATACATGGAAATATCTACACAGCTATCTCTTTACACATGGAAATAACTACACCGCTATCTGTATGAACATGGAAATATCTGCACCGCCATCTGTATGAACACATAAATATCTACACCGCCATCTGTATTAAGATGGAGATACCTACACCTCTATCTGTATAAACATGGAAATATCTACACCGCTATCTGTATAAACATGGAAATATCTCCACCGCTATCTGTATAAACATGGAAATATCAGCACCGCTATCTGTATGAACATGGAAATATCAGCCCCTCTATCTGTATGAACATGGAAGTATCTACACCGCTATCTGTATGAACATGGAAATATCTACACCGCTATCTGTATGAACATGGAAATATCTACACCGCTATCTGTTTGAACATGGAAATATCTAAACCGCTATCTGCATGAAAATGGAAATATATACACAGCTATCTGCATATACATGGAAAAATCTACACAGCTATCTCTTTACACATGGAAATAACTTCACCGCTATCTGTATGAACATGGAAATACCTTCACCGCCATCTGTATGAGCATGGATATATCTACACAGCCATCTGGATGAACATGGAAATATCTACACCGCTATCTGTATAAACATGGAAATATCAACACTGCTATCTGTATGAACATGGAAATATCTACACCGCTATCTGTTTGAACATGGAAATATCTACACCGCTATCTGCATGAAAATGGAAATATCTACACAGCGATCTGTATATACAAGGATATATCTACAAAGCTATCTCTTTACACATGGAAATAAGTACAGTGCTATCTCTATAAACATGGAAATAGCTACACCGCCATCTGTATGAACATGAAAATATCTGCACCGCCATCTGTATGAACATTTAAATATCTACACCACCATCTACATTAAGATGGAGATATCTACACCGCTATCTGTATAAACTTGGATATATCTACACCGCTATCTGTATAAACATGGAAATATCTACACCGCAATCTGTATAAACATGGAAATATCTACACGGCTACCTGTATAAACATGGAAATATCAGCACCGCTATCTGTATGAACAAGGAAATATCTACACCGCTATCTCTATGAACATGGAAATATCTACACCGCTATCTGTATGAACATGGATATATCTACAGAGCCCTCTGGATGAACATGGAAATATCCACACCGCTATCTGTGTAAACATGCATACATCTTCACCGCTGTCTGTAGAAACATGGAAATATCTACACCGCTATCTGTATGAACATGGAAATATCTACACCGCTATCTGTTTGAAGATGGAAATATCTACACAGCTATCTGCACATACATGGAAATATCTACACAGCTATCTCTTTACACATGGAAATAACTACACCACCATCTGTATGAACATGGAAATATCTACACCGCTATCAGTATGAACATGGAAATATCTACACCGCTATCTGTATCAACATGGAAATATCTACACCGCTATCTGTATGAACATAGAAATAGCTACACCGTTATCTGTATGAACATGGAAATAGCTACACCGCTATCAGCATGAACATGGAAATATCTACACCGCTCTCTGTATGAACATGGATATATCTACACAGCCATCTGGATGAACATGGAAATATCTACACCGCTATCTGTATGAACATGGAAATATCTACACCGCTATCTGTATGAACATGGATATATCTACACAGCTATCTGGATGAACATGGAAATATCTACACCGCTATCTGTGTAAACATGCATAGATCTTCACCACTATCTGTATAAACATGGAAATATCTACACCGCTATCTGTATGAACATGGAAATATCTACACCGCTATCTGTATGAACTTGGAAATATCTACACCGCTATCTGTTTGAACATGGAAATATCTACACCGCTATCTGCATGAAAATGGAAATATCAACACTGCTATATGCATATACATTTAAATATCTACACAGCTATCTCTTTACACACGGAAATAACTACATCGCTGTCTGTATGAACATGGAAATATCTGCACCGCCATCTGTATGAACATATAAATATCTACACCGCCATCTGTATTAAGATGGAGATATCTACACTGCTATCTGAATAAACATGGAAATATCTGCACTGCCATCTGTACGAAAAAGTAAATATCTACACCGCCATCTGTATTAAGAAGGAAATATCTAAACCGCTATCTGTATAAACATGGAAATATCTACACCGCTCCCTGTATAAACATGGAAATATCAGAACCGCTATCTGTATGAACATGGAAATACCTACACCGCTATCTGTATGAACATGGAAATAGCTACACCGCTATCTGCATGAACATGGAAATAGCTACACCGCTATCTGTATGAACATGGATATATCTTCAGAGCCATCTGGATGAACATGGAAATATCTACACAGCTATCTGTATGAACATGGAAATATATACACCGCTATCTGTGTAAACATGCATACATCTTCACCGCTATCTGTATAAACATGGAAATATCTACACCGCTATCTGTATAAACATGGAAATATCTACACCCCTATCTGTATAAACGTGGAAATTTCTACACCGCTGCCTGTATAAACATGGAAATATCAGAACCGCTATCGGTAGGAACATGGAAATATCTACACCGCTGTCTGTATGAACATGGAAATAGCTACACCGCTATCCATATGAACATGGAAATATCTACTCCACTATCTGTATGAACATGGAAATATCTAAACCGCTATCTGTATGAACATGGATATATCTACACAGCCATCTGGATGAACATGGAAATATCTACACCGCTATCTGTATGAACATGGAAATATCTACACCGCTATCTGTGTAAACATGCATACATCTTCACCGCTATCAGTATAAACATGGAAATATCTACACCGCTATCTGTATGAACATGGAAATAGCTACACCGCTATCTGTATGAACATGGAAATATCTACACCGCTATCTGTATGAACATGGATATATCTACACAGCCATCTGGATGAACATGGAAATATCTACACCGCTATCTGTATGAACATGGAAATATCTACACCGCTATCTGTGTAAACATTCATACATCTTCAACGCTATCAGTATAAACATGGAAATATCTACACCGCTATCTGTATGAACATGGAAATAGCTACACCGCTATCTGTATGAACATGGAAATATCTACACCGCTATCTGTATGAACATGGATATATCTACACAGCCATCTGGATGAACATGGAAATATCTACACCGCTATCTGCATGAAAATGGAAATATCTACACTGCTATCTGCATATACATTTAAATATCTACACAGCTATCTCTTTACACATGGAAATAACTACACCGCTATCTGTATGAACATGGAAATATCTACACCGCCATCTGTATGAACATGGAAATATCTGCACCGCCATCTGTATGAACATATAAATATCTACACCGCCATCTGTATTAAGATGGAGATATCTACACTGCTATCTGTATAAACATGGAAATATCTACACCGCCATCTGTACGAACATATAAATATCTACATCGCCATCTGTATTAAGAAGGAAATATCTAAACCGCTATCTGAATAAACATGGAAATATCTACACCGCTGCCTGTATAAACATGGAAATATCAGCACCGCTATCTGTATGAACATGGAAATATCTACACCGCTATCTGTATGAACATGGAAATAGCTACACCGCTATCTGTATGAACATGGAAATAGCTACACCGCTATCTGCATGAACTTGGATATACCTACAGAGCCATCTGGATGAACATGGAAATATCTACACAGCTATCTGTATGAACATGGAAATATATACACCGCTATCTGTGTAAACATGCATACATCTTCACCGCTATCTGTATAAACATGGAAATATCTACACCGCTATCTGTATAAACATGGAAATATCTACACCGCTATCTGTATAAACATGGAAATTTCTACACCGCTCCCTGTATAAACATGGAAATATCAGCACCGCTATCGGTAGGAACATGGAAATATCTACACCGCTATCTGTACGAACATGGAAATATCTACACGGCTGTCTATATGAACATGGAAATAGCTACATCCCTATCTGTATGAACATGGAAATATCTACACCGCTATCTGTATGAACATGGAAATATCTACAACGCTATCTGTATGAACATGGATATATCTACACAGCCATCTGGATGAACATGGAAATATCTACACCGCTATCTGTATGAACATGGAAATATCTACACCGCTATCTGTGTAAACATGCATACATCTTCACCGCTATCTGTATAAACATGGAAATATCTACACCGCTATCTGTATGAACATGGAAATAGCTACACCACTATCTGTATGAACATGGAAATATCTACACCGCTATCTGTATGAACATGGATATATCTACACAGCCATCTGGATGAACATGGAAATATCTACAGCGCTATCTGTGTAAACATGCATACATCTTCACCGCTATCTGTATAAACATGGAAATATCTACACCGCTATCTGTATGAACATGGAAATATCTACACCGCTATCTGTATGAACATGGAAATATCTACACCGCTATCTGTTTGAACATGGAAATATCTACACCGCTATCTTTATCAACATGGAAATATCTACACCGCTATCTGTATGAACATGGAAATAGCTACACAGTTATCTGTATGAACATGGAAATAGCTACACCGCTATCAGCATGAACATGGAAATATCTACACCGCTCTCTGTATGAACATGGATATATCTACACAGCCATCTGGATGAACATGGAAATATCTACACCGCTATCTGTATGAACATGGAAATATCTACACCGCCATCTGTATGAACATGGAAATATCTGCACCGCCATCTGTATGAACATATAAATATCTACACCGCCATCTGTATTAAGATGGAGATATCTACACTGCTATCTGTATAAACATGGAAATATATACACCGCCATCTGTACGAACATATAAATATCTACACCGCCATCTGTATTAAGAAGGAAATATCTAAACCGCTATCTGAATAAACATGGAAATATCTACAACGCTGCCTGTATAAACATGGAAATATCAGCACCGCTATCTGTATGAACATGGAAATATCTACACCGCTATCTGTACGAACATGGAAATATCTAAACCGCTATCTGCATGAAAATGGAAATATCTACACAGCTATCTGCATATACATGGAAATATCTACACAGCTATCTCTTTACACATGGAAATAACTACACCGCTATCTGTATGAACATGGAAATATCTGCACCGCCATCTGTATGAACACATAAATATCTACACCGCCATCTGTATTAAGATGGAGATACCTACACCGCTATCTGTATAAACATGGAAATATCTACACCGCTATCTGTATAAACATGGAAATATCTACACCGCTATCTGTATAAACATGGAAATATCAGCACCGCTATCTGTATGAACATGGAAATATCAGCCCCTCTATCTGTATGAACATGGAAGTATCTACACCGCTATCTGTATGAACATGGAAATATCTACACCGCTATCTGTTTGAACATGGATATATCTAAACCGCTATCTGCATGAAAATGGAAATATATACACAGCTATATGCATATACATGGAAAAATCTACACAGCTATCTCTTTACACATGGAAATAACTTCACCGCTATCTGTATGAACATGGAAATATCTTCACCGCCATCTGTATGAGCATGGATATATCTACACAGCCATCTGGATGAACATGGAAATATCTACACCGCTATCTGTATAAACATGGAAATATCAACACTGCTATCTGTATGAACATGGAAATATCTACACCGCTATCTGTTTGAACATGGAAATATCTACACCGCTATCTGCATGAATATGGAAATATCTACACAGCGATCTGTATATACAAGGATATATCTACAAAGCTATCTCTTTACACATGGAAATAAGTACAGTGCTATCTCTATAAACATGGAAATAGCTACACCGCCATCTGTATGAACATGGAAATATCTGCACCGCCATCTGTATGAACATTTAAATATCTACACCACCATCTACATTAAGATGGAGATATCTACACCGCTATCTGTATAAACTTGGATATATCTACACCGCTATCTGTATAAACATGGAAATATCTACACCGCAATCTGTATAAACATGGAAATATCTACACGGCTACCTGTATAAACATGGAAATATCAGCACCGCTATCTGTATGAACAAGGAAATATCTACACCGCTATCTCTATGAACATGGAAATATCTACACTGCTATCTGTATGAACATGGATATATCTACAGAGCCCTCTGGATGAACATGGAAACATCCACACCGCTATCTGTGTAAACATGCATACATCTTCACCGCTATCTGTAGAAACATGGAAATATCTACACCGCTATCTGTATGAACATGGAAATATCTACACCGCTATCTGTTTGAAGATGGAAATATCTACACAGCTATCTGCACATACATGGAAATATCTACAGAGCTATCTCTTTACACATGGAAATAACAACACCACTATCTGTATGAACATGGAAATATCTACACCGCTATCAGTATGAACATGGAAATATCTACACCGCTATCTGTATGAACATGGAAATATATACAAAGGTATCTGAATGAACATGGAAATATCTGCACCGCCATCTGTATGAACATATAAATATCTACACAGCCATCTGTATTAAGAAGGAAATATCTAAACCGCTATCTGTATAAACATGGAAATATCTACACCGCTATCTGCATGAACATGGAAATATCTACACCGCTATCTGTATCAACATGGAAATATCTACACCGCTATCTGTATGAACATAGAAATAGCTACACCGTTATCTGTATGAACATGGAAATAGCTACACCGCTATCAGCATGAACATGGAAATATCTAAACCGCTCTCTGTATGAACATGGATATATCTACACAGCCATCTGGATGAACATGGAAATATCTACACCGCTATCTGTATGAACATGGAAATATCTACACCGCTATCTGTATGAACATGGATATATCTACACAGCTATCTGGATGAACATGGAAATATCTACACCGCTATCTGTGTAAACATGCATAGATCTTCACCACTATCTGTATAAACATGGAAATATCTACACCGCTATCTGTATGAACATGGAAATATCTACACCGCTATCTGTATGAACTTGGAAATATCTACACCGCTATCTGTTTGAACATGGAAATATCTACACCGCTATCTGCATGAAAATGGAAATGTCTACACTGCTATATGCATATACATTTAAATATCTACACAGCTATCTCTTTACACATGGAAATAACTACAGCGCTGTCTGTATGAACATGGAAATATCTGCACCGCCATCTGTATGAACATATAAATATCTACACCGCCATCTGTATTAAGATGGAGATATCTACAGTGCTATCTGTATAAACATGGAAATATCTGCACTGCCATCGGTACGAAAAAGTAAATATCTACACCGCCATCTGTATTAAGAAGGAAATATCTAAACCGCTATCTGTATAAACATGGAAATATCTACACCACTGCCTCTATAAACATGGAAATATCAGAACCGCTATCTGTATGAACATGGAAATACCTACACCGCTATCTGTATGAACATGGAAATAGCTACGCCGCTATCTGCATGAACATGGAAATAGCTACACCGCTATCTGTATGAACATGGATATATCTACAGAGCCATCTGGATGAACATGGAAATATCTATACAGCTATCTGTATGAACATGGAAATATATACACCGCTATCTGTGTAAACATGCATACATCTTCAACGCTATCTGTATAAACATGGAAATATCTACACCGCTATCTGTATGAACATGGAAATATCTACACCGCTATCTGTATAAACGTGGAAATTTCAACACCGCTGCCTGTATAAACATGGAAATATCAGAACCGCTATCGGTAGGAACATGGAAATATCTACACCGCTGTCTGTATGAACATGGAAATAGCTACACCGCTATCCATATGAACATGGAAATATCTACTCCACTATCTGTATGAACATGGAAATATCTACACCGCTATCTGTATGAACATGGATATATCTACACAGCCATCTGGATGAACATGGAAATATCTACACCGCTATCTGTATGAACATGGAATTATCTACCCCGCTATCTGTGTAAACATGCATACATCTTCACCGCTATCAGTATAAACATGGAAATATCTACACCGCTATCTGTATGAACATGGAAATATCTGCACCGCCATCTGTATGAACACATAAATATCTACACCGCCATCTGTATTAAGATGGAGATACCTACACCGCTATCTGTATAAACATGGAAATATCTACACCGCTATCTGTATAAACATGGAAATATCTACACCGCTATCTGTATAAACATGGAAATATCAGCACCGCTATCTGTATGAACATGGAAATATCAGCCCCTCTATCTGTATGAACATGGAAGTATCTACACCGCTATCTGTATGAACATGGAAATATCTACACCGCTATCTGTTTGAACATGGATATATCTAAACCGCTATCTGCATGAAAATGGAAATATATACACAGCTATATGCATATACATGGAAAAATCTACACAGCTATCTCTTTACACATGGAAATAACTTCACCGCTATCTGTATGAACATGGAAATATCTTCACCGCCATCTGTATGAGCATGGATATATCTACACAGCCATCTGGATGAACATGGAAATATCTACACCGCTATCTGTATAAACATGGAAATATCAACACTGCTATCTGTATGAACATGGAAATATCTACACCGCTATCTGTTTGAACATGGAAATATCTACACCGCTATCTGCATGAATATGGAAATATCTACACAGCGATCTGTATATACAAGGATATATCTACAAAGCTATCTCTTTACACATGGAAATAAGTACAGTGCTATCTCTATAAACATGGAAATAGCTACACCGCCATCTGTATGAACATGGAAATATCTGCACCGCCATCTGTATGAACATTTAAATATCTACACCACCATCTACATTAAGATGGAGATATCTACACCGCTATCTGTATAAACTTGGATATATCTACACCGCTATCTGTATAAACATGGAAATATCTACACCGCAATCTGTATAAACATGGAAATATCTACACGGCTACCTGTATAAACATGGAAATATCAGCACCGCTATCTGTATGAACAAGGAAATATCTACACCGCTATCTCTATGAACATGGAAATATCTACACTGCTATCTGTATGAACATGGATATATCTACAGAGCCCTCTGGATGAACATGGAAATATCCACACCGCTATCTGTGTAAACATGCATACATCTTCACCGCTATCTGTAGAAACATGGAAATATCTACACCGCTATCTGTATGAACATGGAAATATCTACACCGCTATCTGTTTGAAGATGGAAATATCTACACAGCTATCTGCACATACATGGAAATATCTACAGAGCTATCTCTTTACACATGGAAATAACAACACCACTATCTGTATGAACATGGAAATATCTACACCGCTATCAGTATGAACATGGAAATATCTACACCGCTATCTGTATGAACATGGAAATATATACAAAGGTATCTGAATGAACATGGAAATATCTGCACCGCCATCTGTATGAACATATAAATATCTACACAGCCATCTGTATTAAGAAGGAAATATCTAAACCGCTATCTGTATAAACATGGAAATATCTACACCGCTATCTGCATGAACATGGAAATATCTACACCGCTATCTGTATCAACATGGAAATATCTACACCGCTATCTGTATGAACATAGAAATAGCTACACCGTTATCTGTATGAACATGGAAATAGCTACACCGCTATCAGCATGAACATGGAAATATCTAAACCGCTCTCTGTATGAACATGGATATATCTACACAGCCATCTGGATGAACATGGAAATATCTACACCGCTATCTGTATGAACATGGAAATATCTACACCGCTATCTGTATGAACATGGATATATCTACACAGCTATCTGGATGAACATGGAAATATCTACACCGCTATCTGTGTAAACATGCATAGATCTTCACCACTATCTGTATAAACATGGAAATATCTACACCGCTATCTGTATGAACATGGAAATATCTACACCGCTATCTGTATGAACTTGGAAATATCTACACCGCTATCTGTTTGAACATGGAAATATCTACACCGCTATCTGCATGAAAATGGAAATGTCTACACTGCTATATGCATATACATTTAAATATCTACACAGCTATCTCTTTACACATGGAAATAACTACAGCGCTGTCTGTATGAACATGGAAATATCTGCACCGCCATCTGTATGAACATATAAATATCTACACCGCCATCTGTATTAAGATGGAGATATCTACAGTGCTATCTGTATAAACATGGAAATATCTGCACTGCCATCGGTACGAAAAAGTAAATATCTACACCGCCATCTGTATTAAGAAGGAAATATCTAAACCGCTATCTGTATAAACATGGAAATATCTACACCACTGCCTCTATAAACATGGAAATATCAGAACCGCTATCTGTATGAACATGGAAATACCTACACCGCTATCTGTATGAACATGGAAATAGCTACGCCGCTATCTGCATGAACATGGAAATAGCTACACCGCTATCTGTATGAACATGGATATATCTACAGAGCCATCTGGATGAACATGGAAATATCTATACAGCTATCTGTATGAACATGGAAATATATACACCGCTATCTGTGTAAACATGCATACATCTTCAACGCTATCTGTATAAACATGGAAATATCTACACCGCTATCTGTATGAACATGGAAATATCTACACCGCTATCTGTATAAACGTGGAAATTTCAACACCGCTGCCTGTATAAACATGGAAATATCAGAACCGCTATCGGTAGGAACATGGAAATATCTACACCGCTGTCTGTATGAACATGGAAATAGCTACACCGCTATCCATATGAACATGGAAATATCTACTCCACTATCTGTATGAACATGGAAATATCTACACCGCTATCTGTATGAACATGGATATATCTACACAGCCATCTGGATGAACATGGAAATATCTACACCGCTATCTGTATGAACATGGAATTATCTACCCCGCTATCTGTGTAAACATGCATACATCTTCACCGCTATCAGTATAAACATGGAAATATCTACACCGCTATCTGTATGAACATGGAAATAGCTACACCGCTATCTGTATGAACATGGAAATATCTACACCGCTATCTGTATGAACATGGATATATCTACACAGCCATCTGGATGAACATGGAAATATCTACACCGCTATCTGTATGAACATGGAAATATCTACACCGCTATCTGTGTAAACATTCATACATCTTCACCGCTATCAGTATAAACATGGAAATATCTACACCGCTATCTGTATGAACATGGAAATAGCTACACCGCTATATGTATGAACATG
Organism: Gorilla gorilla gorilla; assembly: GCF_029281585.2. Lineage (NCBI taxonomy): Eukaryota > Metazoa > Chordata > Mammalia > Primates > Hominidae > Gorilla > Gorilla gorilla. The sequence continues at coordinate 55,009,873 of NC_073246.2, read as the reverse complement.
GAAATATCTACACCGCTATCTGTATGAACATGGATATATCTACACAGCCATCTGGATGAACATGGAAATATCTACACCGCTATCTGTGTAAACATGCATAGATCTTCACCACTATCTGTATAAACATGGAAATATCTACACAGCAATCTGTATGAACATGGAAATATCTACACCGCTATCTGTATGAACATGGAAATATCTACACCGCTATCTGTTTGAACATGGAAATATCAACACCGCTATCTGCATGAAAATGGAAATATCTACACTGCTATCTGCGTATACATTTAAATATCTACACAGCTATCTCTTTACACATGGAAATAACTACACCGCTATCTGTATAAACATGGAAATATCTACACCGCTATCTGTATGAACATGGAAATATCTACACCGCTATCTGTTTGAACATGGAAATATCTACACCGCTATCTTTATCAACATGGAAATATCTACACCGCTATCTGTATGAACATGGAAATAGCTACACAGTTATCTGTATGAACATGGAAATAGCTACACCGCTATCAGCATGAACATGGAAATATCTACACCGCTCTCTGTATGAACATGGATATATCTACACAGACATCTGGATGAACATGGAAATATCTACACCGCTATCTGTATGAACATGGAAATATCTACACCGCCATCTGTATGAACATGGAAATATCTGCACCGCCATCTGTATGAACATATAAATATCTACACCGCCATCTGTATTAAGATGGAGATATCTACACTGCTATCTGTATAAACATGGAAATATATACACCGCCATCTGTACGAACATATAAATATCTACACCGCCATCTGTATTAAGAAGGAAATATCTAAACCGCTATCTGAATAAACATGGAAATATCTACAACGCTGCCTGTATAAACATGGAAATATCAGCACCGCTATCTGTATGAACATGGAAATATCTACACCGCTATCTGTACGAACATGGAAATATCTAAAATGCTATCTGCATGAAAATGGAAATATCTACACAGCTATCTGCATATACATGGAAATATCTACACAGCTATCTCTTTACACATGGAAATAACTACACCGCTATCTGTATGAACATGGAAATATCTGCACCGCCATCTGTATGAACACATAAATATCTACACCGCCATCTGTATTAAGATGGAGATACCTACACCTCTATCTGTATAAACATGGAAATATCTACACCGCTATCTGTATAAACATGGAAATATCTCCACCGCTATCTGTATAAACATGGAAATATCAGCACCGCTATCTGTATGAACATGGAAATATCAGCCCCTCTATCTGTATGAACATGGAAGTATCTACACCGCTATCTGTATGAACATGGAAATATCTACACCGCTATCTGTATGAACATGGAAATATCTACACCGCTATCTGTTTGAACATGGAAATATCTAAACCGCTATCTGCATGAAAATGGAAATATATACACAGCTATCTGCATATACATGGAAAAATCTACACAGCTATCTCTTTACACATGGAAATAACTTCACCGCTATCTGTATGAACATGGAAATACCTTCACCGCCATCTGTATGAGCATGGATATATCTACACAGCCATCTGGATGAACATGGAAATATCTACACCGCTATCTGTATAAACATGGAAATATCAACACTGCTATCTGTATGAACATGGAAATATCTACACCGCTATCTGTTTGAACATGGAAATATCTACACCGCTATCTGCATGAAAATGGAAATATCTACACAGCGATCTGTATATACAAGGATATATCTACAAAGCTATCTCTTTACACATGGAAATAAGTACAGTGCTATCTCTATAAACATGGAAATAGCTACACCGCCATCTGTATGAACATGAAAATATCTGCACCGCCATCTGTATGAACATTTAAATATCTACACCACCATCTACATTAAGATGGAGATATCTACACCGCTATCTGTATAAACTTGGATATATCTACACCGCTATCTGTATAAACATGGAAATATCTACACCGCAATCTGTATAAACATGGAAATATCTACACGGCTACCTGTATAAACATGGAAATATCAGCACCGCTATCTGTATGAACAAGGAAATATCTACACCGCTATCTCTATGAACATGGAAATATCTACACCGCTATCTGTATGAACATGGATATATCTACAGAGCCCTCTGGATGAACATGGAAATATCCACACCGCTATCTGTGTAAACATGCATACATCTTCACCGCTGTCTGTAGAAACATGGAAATATCTACACCGCTATCTGTATGAACATGGAAATATCTACACCGCTATCTGTTTGAAGATGGAAATATCTACACAGCTATCTGCACATACATGGAAATATCTACACAGCTATCTCTTTACACATGGAAATAACTACACCACCATCTGTATGAACATGGAAATATCTACACCGCTATCAGTATGAACATGGAAATATCTACACCGCTATCTGTATCAACATGGAAATATCTACACCGCTATCTGTATGAACATAGAAATAGCTACACCGTTATCTGTATGAACATGGAAATAGCTACACCGCTATCAGCATGAACATGGAAATATCTACACCGCTCTCTGTATGAACATGGATATATCTACACAGCCATCTGGATGAACATGGAAATATCTACACCGCTATCTGTATGAACATGGAAATATCTACACCGCTATCTGTATGAACATGGATATATCTACACAGCTATCTGGATGAACATGGAAATATCTACACCGCTATCTGTGTAAACATGCATAGATCTTCACCACTATCTGTATAAACATGGAAATATCTACACCGCTATCTGTATGAACATGGAAATATCAACACCGCTATCTGTATGAACTTGGAAATATCTACACCGCTATCTGTTTGAACATGGAATTATCTACACCGCTATCTGCATGAAAATGGAAATATCAACACTGCTATATGCATATACATTTAAATATCTACACAGCTATCTCTTTACACACGGAAATAACTACATCGCTGTCTGTATGAACATGGAAATATCTGCACCGCCATCTGTATGAACATATAAATATCTACACCGCCATCTGTATTAAGATGGAGATATCTACACTGCTATCTGAATAAACATGGAAATATCTGCACTGCCATCTGTACGAAAAAGTAAATATCTACACCGCCATCTGTATTAAGAAGGAAATATCTAAACCGCTATCTGTATAAACATGGAAATATCTACACCGCTCCCTGTATAAACATGGAAATATCAGAACCGCTATCTGTATGAACATGGAAATACCTACACCGCTATCTGTATGAACATGGAAATAGCTACACCGCTATCTGCATGAACATGGAAATAGCTACACCGCTATCTGTATGAACATGGATATATCTTCAGAGCCATCTGGATGAACATGGAAATATCTACACAGCTATCTGTATGAACATGGAAATATATACACCGCTATCTGTGTAAACATGCATACATCTTCACCGCTATCTGTATAAACATGGAAATATCTACACCGCTATCTGTATGAACATGGAAATATCTACACCCCTATCTGTATAAACGTGGAAATTTCTACACCGCTGCCTGTATAAACATGGAAATATCAGAACCGCTATCGGTAGGAACATGGAAATATCTACACCGCTGTCTGTATGAACATGGAAATAGCTACACCGCTATCCATATGAACATGGAAATATCTACTCCACTATCTGTATGAACATGGAAATATCTAAACCGCTATCTGTATGAACATGGATATATCTACACAGCCATCTGGATGAACATGGAAATATCTACACCGCTATCTGTATGAACATGGAAATATCTACACCGCTATCTGTGTAAACATGCATACATCTTCACCGCTATCAGTATAAACATGGAAATATCTACACCGCTATCTGTATGAACATGGAAATAGCTACACCGCTATCTGTATGAACATGGAAATATCTACACCGCTATCTGTATGAACATGGATATATCTACACAGCCATCTGGATGAACATGGAAATATCTACACCGCTATCTGTATGAACATGGAAATATCTACACCGCTATCTGTGTAAACATTCATACATCTTCAACGCTATCAGTATAAACATGGAAATATCTACACCGCTATCTGTATGAACATGGAAATAGCTACACCGCTATCTGTATGAACATGGAAATATCTACACCGCTATCTGTATGAACATGGATATATCTACACAGCCATCTGGATGAACATGGAAATATCTACACCGCTATCTGCATGAAAATGGAAATATCTACACTGCTATCTGCATATACATTTAAATATCTACACAGCTATCTCTTTACACATGGAAATAACTACACCGCTATCTGTATGAACATGGAAATATCTACACCGCCATCTGTATGAACATGGAAATATCTGCACCGCCATCTGTATGAACATATAAATATCTACACCGCCATCTGTATTAAGATGGAGATATCTACACTGCTATCTGTATAAACATGGAAATATCTACACCGCCATCTGTACGAACATATAAATATCTACATCGCCATCTGTATTAAGAAGGAAATATCTAAACCGCTATCTGAATAAACATGGAAATATCTACACCGCTGCCTGTATAAACATGGAAATATCAGCACCGCTATCTGTATGAACATGGAAATATCTACACCGCTATCTGTATGAACATGGAAATAGCTACACCGCTATCTGTATGAACATGGAAATAGCTACACCGCTATCTGCATGAACTTGGATATACCTACAGAGCCATCTGGATGAACATGGAAATATCTACACAGCTATCTGTATGAACATGGAAATATATACACCGCTATCTGTGTAAACATGCATACATCTTCACCGCTATCTGTATAAACATGGAAATATCTACACCGCTATCTGTATAAACATGGAAATATCTACACCGCTATCTGTATAAACATGGAAATTTCTACACCGCTCCCTGTATAAACATGGAAATATCAGCACCGCTATCGGTAGGAACATGGAAATATCTACACCGCTATCTGTACGAACATGGAAATATCTACACGGCTGTCTATATGAACATGGAAATAGCTACATCCCTATCTGTATGAACATGGAAATATCTACACCGCTATCTGTATGAACATGGAAATATCTACAACGCTATCTGTATGAACATGGATATATCTACACAGCCATCTGGATGAACATGGAAATATCTACACCGCTATCTGTATGAACATGGAAATATCTACACCGCTATCTGTGTAAACATGCATACATCTTCACCGCTATCTGTATAAACATGGAAATATCTACACCGCTATCTGTATGAACATGGAAATAGCTACACCACTATCTGTATGAACATGGAAATATCTACACCGCTATCTGTATGAACATGGATATATCTACACAGCCATCTGGATGAACATGGAAATATCTACAGCGCTATCTGTGTAAACATGCATACATCTTCACCGCTATCTGTATAAACATGGAAATATCTACACCGCTATCTGTATGAACATGGAAATATCTACACCGCTATCTGTATGAACATGGAAATATCTACACCGCTATCTGTTTGAACATGGAAATATCTACACCGCTATCTTTATCAACATGGAAATATCTACACCGCTATCTGTATGAACATGGAAATAGCTACACAGTTATCTGTATGAACATGGAAATAGCTACACCGCTATCAGCATGAACATGGAAATATCTACACCGCTCTCTGTATGAACATGGATATATCTACACAGCCATCTGGATGAACATGGAAATATCTACACCGCTATCTGTATGAACATGGAAATATCTACACCGCCATCTGTATGAACATGGAAATATCTGCACCGCCATCTGTATGAACATATAAATATCTACACCGCCATCTGTATTAAGAAGGAAATATCTAAACCGCTATCTGAATAAACATGGAAATATCTACAACGCTGCCTGTATAAACATGGAAATATCAGCACCGCTATCTGTATGAACATGGAAATATCTACACCGCTATCTGTACGAACATGGAAATATCTAAACCGCTATCTGCATGAAAATGGAAATATCTACACAGCTATCTGCATATACATGGAAATATCTACACAGCTATCTCTTTACACATGGAAATAACTACACCGCTATCTGTATGAACATGGAAATATCTGCACCGCCATCTGTATGAACACATAAATATCTACACCGCCATCTGTATTAAGATGGAGATACCTACACCGCTATCTGTATAAACATGGAAATATCTACACCGCTATCTGTATAAACATGGAAATATCTACACCGCTATCTGTATAAACATGGAAATATCAGCACCGCTATCTGTATGAACATGGAAATATCAGCCCCTCTATCTGTATGAACATGGAAGTATCTACACCGCTATCTGTATGAACATGGAAATATCTACACCGCTATCTGTTTGAACATGGATATATCTAAACCGCTATCTGCATGAAAATGGAAATATATACACAGCTATATGCATATACATGGAAAAATCTACACAGCTATCTCTTTACACATGGAAATAACTTCACCGCTATCTGTATGAACATGGAAATATCTTCACCGCCATCTGTATGAGCATGGATATATCTACACAGCCATCTGGATGAACATGGAAATATCTACACCGCTATCTGTATAAACATGGAAATATCAACACTGCTATCTGTATGAACATGGAAATATCTACACCGCTATCTGTTTGAACATGGAAATATCTACACCGCTATCTGCATGAATATGGAAATATCTACACAGCGATCTGTATATACAAGGATATATCTACAAAGCTATCTCTTTACACATGGAAATAAGTACAGTGCTATCTCTATAAACATGGAAATAGCTACACCGCCATCTGTATGAACATGGAAATATCTGCACCGCCATCTGTATGAACATTTAAATATCTACACCACCATCTACATTAAGATGGAGATATCTACACCGCTATCTGTATAAACTTGGATATATCTACACCGCTATCTGTATAAACATGGAAATATCTACACCGCAATCTGTATAAACATGGAAATATCTACACGGCTACCTGTATAAACATGGAAATATCAGCACCGCTATCTGTATGAACAAGGAAATATCTACACCGCTATCTCTATGAACATGGAAATATCTACACTGCTATCTGTATGAACATGGATATATCTACAGAGCCCTCTGGATGAACATGGAAATATCCACACCGCTATCTGTGTAAACATGCATACATCTTCACCGCTATCTGTAGAAACATGGAAATATCTACACCGCTATCTGTATGAACATGGAAATATCTACACCGCTATCTGTTTGAAGATGGAAATATCTACACAGCTATCTGCACATACATGGAAATATCTACAGAGCTATCTCTTTACACATGGAAATAACAACACCACTATCTGTATGAACATGGAAATATCTACACCGCTATCAGTATGAACATGGAAATATCTACACCGCTATCTGTATGAACATGGAAATATATACAAAGGTATCTGAATGAACATGGAAATATCTGCACCGCCATCTGTATGAACATATAAATATCTACACAGCCATCTGTATTAAGAAGGAAATATCTAAACCGCTATCTGTATAAACATGGAAATATCTACACCGCTATCTGCATGAACATGGAAATATCTACACCGCTATCTGTATCAACATGGAAATATCTACACCGCTATCTGTATGAACATAGAAATAGCTACACCGTTATCTGTATGAACATGGAAATAGCTACACCGCTATCAGCATGAACATGGAAATATCTAAACCGCTCTCTGTATGAACATGGATATATCTACACAGCCATCTGGATGAACATGGAAATATCTACACCGCTATCTGTATGAACATGGAAATATCTACACCGCTATCTGTATGAACATGGATATATCTACACAGCTATCTGGATGAACATGGAAATATCTACACCGCTATCTGTGTAAACATGCATAGATCTTCACCACTATCTGTATAAACATGGAAATATCTACACCGCTATCTGTATGAACATGGAAATATCTACACCGCTATCTGTATGAACTTGGAAATATCTACACCGCTATCTGTTTGAACATGGAAATATCTACACCGCTATCTGCATGAAAATGGAAATGTCTACACTGCTATATGCATATACATTTAAATATCTACACAGCTATCTCTTTACACATGGAAATAACTACAGCGCTGTCTGTATGAACATGGAAATATCTGCACCGCCATCTGTATGAACATATAAATATCTACACCGCCATCTGTATTAAGATGGAGATATCTACAGTGCTATCTGTATAAACATGGAAATATCTGCACTGCCATCGGTACGAAAAAGTAAATATCTACACCGCCATCTGTATTAAGAAGGAAATATCTAAACCGCTATCTGTATAAACATGGAAATATCTACACCACTGCCTCTATAAACATGGAAATATCAGAACCGCTATCTGTATGAACATGGAAATACCTACACCGCTATCTGTATGAACATGGAAATAGCTACGCCGCTATCTGCATGAACATGGAAATAGCTACACCGCTATCTGTATGAACATGGATATATCTACAGAGCCATCTGGATGAACATGGAAATATCTATACAGCTATCTGTATGAACATGGAAATATATACACCGCTATCTGTGTAAACATGCATACATCTTCAACGCTATCTGTATAAACATGGAAATATCTACACCGCTATCTGTATGAACATGGAAATATCTACACCGCTATCTGTATAAACGTGGAAATTTCAACACCGCTGCCTGTATAAACATGGAAATATCAGAACCGCTATCGGTAGGAACATGGAAATATCTACACCGCTGTCTGTATGAACATGGAAATAGCTACACCGCTATCCATATGAACATGGAAATATCTACTCCACTATCTGTATGAACATGGAAATATCTACACCGCTATCTGTATGAACATGGATATATCTACACAGCCATCTGGATGAACATGGAAATATCTACACCGCTATCTGTATGAACATGGAATTATCTACCCCGCTATCTGTGTAAACATGCATACATCTTCACCGCTATCAGTATAAACATGGAAATATCTACACCGCTATCTGTATGAACATGGAAATATCTGCACCGCCATCTGTATGAACACATAAATATCTACACCGCCATCTGTATTAAGATGGAGATACCTACACCGCTATCTGTATAAACATGGAAATATCTACACCGCTATCTGTATAAACATGGAAATATCTACACCGCTATCTGTATAAACATGGAAATATCAGCACCGCTATCTGTATGAACATGGAAATATCAGCCCCTCTATCTGTATGAACATGGAAGTATCTACACCGCTATCTGTATGAACATGGAAATATCTACACCGCTATCTGTTTGAACATGGATATATCTAAACCGCTATCTGCATGAAAATGGAAATATATACACAGCTATATGCATATACATGGAAAAATCTACACAGCTATCTCTTTACACATGGAAATAACTTCACCGCTATCTGTATGAACATGGAAATATCTTCACCGCCATCTGTATGAGCATGGATATATCTACACAGCCATCTGGATGAACATGGAAATATCTACACCGCTATCTGTATAAACATGGAAATATCAACACTGCTATCTGTATGAACATGGAAATATCTACACCGCTATCTGTTTGAACATGGAAATATCTACACCGCTATCTGCATGAATATGGAAATATCTACACAGCGATCTGTATATACAAGGATATATCTACAAAGCTATCTCTTTACACATGGAAATAAGTACAGTGCTATCTCTATAAACATGGAAATAGCTACACCGCCATCTGTATGAACATGGAAATATCTGCACCGCCATCTGTATGAACATTTAAATATCTACACCACCATCTACATTAAGATGGAGATATCTACACCGCTATCTGTATAAACTTGGATATATCTACACCGCTATCTGTATAAACATGGAAATATCTACACCGCAATCTGTATAAACATGGAAATATCTACACGGCTACCTGTATAAACATGGAAATATCAGCACCGCTATCTGTATGAACAAGGAAATATCTACACCGCTATCTCTATGAACATGGAAATATCTACACTGCTATCTGTATGAACATGGATATATCTACAGAGCCCTCTGGATGAACATGGAAATATCCACACCGCTATCTGTGTAAACATGCATACATCTTCACCGCTATCTGTAGAAACATGGAAATATCTACACCGCTATCTGTATGAACATGGAAATATCTACACCGCTATCTGTTTGAAGATGGAAATATCTACACAGCTATCTGCACATACATGGAAATATCTACAGAGCTATCTCTTTACACATGGAAATAACAACACCACTATCTGTATGAACATGGAAATATCTACACCGCTATCAGTATGAACATGGAAATATCTACACCGCTATCTGTATGAACATGGAAATATATACAAAGGTATCTGAATGAACATGGAAATATCTGCACCGCCATCTGTATGAACATATAAATATCTACACAGCCATCTGTATTAAGAAGGAAATATCTAAACCGCTATCTGTATAAACATGGAAATATCTACACCGCTATCTGCATGAACATGGAAATATCTACACCGCTATCTGTATCAACATGGAAATATCTACACCGCTATCTGTATGAACATAGAAATAGCTACACCGTTATCTGTATGAACATGGAAATAGCTACACCGCTATCAGCATGAACATGGAAATATCTAAACCGCTCTCTGTATGAACATGGATATATCTACACAGCCATCTGGATGAACATGGAAATATCTACACCGCTATCTGTATGAACATGGAAATATCTACACCGCTATCTGTATGAACATGGATATATCTACACAGCTATCTGGATGAACATGGAAATATCTACACCGCTATCTGTGTAAACATGCATAGATCTTCACCACTATCTGTATAAACATGGAAATATCTACACCGCTATCTGTATGAACATGGAAATATCTACACCGCTATCTGTATGAACTTGGAAATATCTACACCGCTATCTGTTTGAACATGGAAATATCTACACCGCTATCTGCATGAAAATGGAAATGTCTACACTGCTATATGCATATACATTTAAATATCTACACAGCTATCTCTTTACACATGGAAATAACTACAGCGCTGTCTGTATGAACATGGAAATATCTGCACCGCCATCTGTATGAACATATAAATATCTACACCGCCATCTGTATTAAGATGGAGATATCTACAGTGCTATCTGTATAAACATGGAAATATCTGCACTGCCATCGGTACGAAAAAGTAAATATCTACACCGCCATCTGTATTAAGAAGGAAATATCTAAACCGCTATCTGTATAAACATGGAAATATCTACACCACTGCCTCTATAAACATGGAAATATCAGAACCGCTATCTGTATGAACATGGAAATACCTACACCGCTATCTGTATGAACATGGAAATAGCTACGCCGCTATCTGCATGAACATGGAAATAGCTACACCGCTATCTGTATGAACATGGATATATCTACAGAGCCATCTGGATGAACATGGAAATATCTATACAGCTATCTGTATGAACATGGAAATATATACACCGCTATCTGTGTAAACATGCATACATCTTCAACGCTATCTGTATAAACATGGAAATATCTACACCGCTATCTGTATGAACATGGAAATATCTACACCGCTATCTGTATAAACGTGGAAATTTCAACACCGCTGCCTGTATAAACATGGAAATATCAGAACCGCTATCGGTAGGAACATGGAAATATCTACACCGCTGTCTGTATGAACATGGAAATAGCTACACCGCTATCCATATGAACATGGAAATATCTACTCCACTATCTGTATGAACATGGAAATATCTACACCGCTATCTGTATGAACATGGATATATCTACACAGCCATCTGGATGAACATGGAAATATCTACACCGCTATCTGTATGAACATGGAATTATCTACCCCGCTATCTGTGTAAACATGCATACATCTTCACCGCTATCAGTATAAACATGGAAATATCTACACCGCTATCTGTATGAACATGGAAATAGCTACACCGCTATCTGTATGAACATGGAAATATCTACACCGCTATCTGTATGAACATGGATATATCTACACAGCCATCTGGATGAACATGGAAATATCTACACCGCTATCTGTATGAACATGGAAATATCTACACCGCTATCTGTGTAAACATTCATACATCTTCACCGCTATCAGTATAAACATGGAAATATCTACACCGCTATCTGTATGAACATGGAAATAGCTACACCGCTATATGTATGAACATGGAAATATCTACACCGCTATCTGTATGAACATGGATATATCTACACAGCCATCTGGATGAACATGGAAATATCTACACCGCTATCTGCATGAAAATGGAAATATCTACACTGCTATCTGCATATACATTTAAATATCTACACAGCTATCTCTTTACACATGGAAATAACTACACCGCTATCTGTATGAACATGGAAATATCTACACCGCCATCTGTATGAACATGGAAATATCTACACCGCCATCTGTATTAAGATGGAGATATCTACACTGCTATCTGTATAAACATGGAAATATCTACACCACCATCTGTACGAACATATAAATGTCTACATCGCCATCTGTATTAAGAAGGAAATATCTAAACCGCTATCTGAATAAACATGGAAATATCTACACCGCTGCCTGTATAAACATGGAAATATCAGCACCGCTATCTGTATGAACATGGAAATATCTACACCGCTATCTGTATGAACATGGAAATAGCTACACCGCTATCTGTATGAACATGGAAATAGCTACACCGCTATCTGCATGAACTTGGATATACCTACAGAGCCATCTGGATGAACATGGAAATATCTACACAGCTATCTGTATGAACATGGAAATATATACACTGCTATCTCTGTAAACATGCATACATCTTCACCGCTATCTGTATAAACATGGAAATATCTACACCGCTATCTGTATAAACATGGAAATATCTACACCGCTATCTGTATAAACATGGAAATTTCTACACCGCTACCTGTATAAACATGGAAATTTCTACACCGCTACCTGTATAAACATGGAAATATCAGCACCGCTATCGGTAGGAACATGGAAATATCTACACCGCTATCTGTACGAACATGGAAATATCTACACCGCTGTCTATATGAACATGGAAATAGCTACATCCCTATCTGTATGAACATGGAAATATCTACACCGCTATCTGTATGAACATGGAAATATCTACAACGCTATCTGTATGAACATGGATATATCTACACAGCCATCTGGATGAACATGGAAATATCTACACCGCTATCTGTATGAACATGGAAATATCTACACCGCTATCTGTGTAAACATGCATACATCTTCACCGCTATCTGTATAAACATGGAAATATCTACACCGCTATCTGTATGAACATGGAAATAGCTACACCGCTATCTGTATGAACATGGAAATATCTACACCGCTATCTGTATGAACATGGATATATCTACACAGCCATCTGGATGAACATGGAAATATCTACAGCGCTATCTGTGTAAACTTGCATACATCTTCACCGTTATCTGTATAAACATGGAAATATCTACACCGCTATCTGTATGAACATGGAAATATCTACACCGCCATCTGTATGAACATGGAAATATCTACACCGGTATCTGTTTGAACATGGAAATATCTACACCGCTATCTGTATGAAGATGGAAATATCTAAAACCCTTTCTGTGTAAACATGCACACATCTTCACCGCCATCTATATAAACATGGAAATATCTACACTGTTATCTGTATGAACGTGGAAATATCTACACCGCTATCTGTTTGAACATGGAAATATCTACACCGCTATCTGCATGAAAATGGAAATATCTACACAGCGATCTGCATATACATGGAAATATCTTCTAAGCTATCTCTTTACACATGGAAATAACTACACCGCTATCTCTATAAACATACAAATATCTACACCGCCATCTGTATGAACATGGAAATATCTGCACCGCCATCTCTATGAACAAATAAATATCTACACCGCCATCTATATTAAGATGGAGATATCTACACCGCTATCTGTATGAACATGGAAATATCTAAACCGCTATCTGTTTGAACATGGAAATATCTACACCGCAGTGTGTATAAACATGGAAATATCTACACCGCTACCTGTATAAACATGGAAATATCAGCACCGCTATCTGTATGAACATGGAAATATCTACACCGCTATCTAAACATGGAAATATCTACACCACTATCTGCATGAAAATGGAAATATCTACACAGCTATCTGCATATACATGGAAATATATACGCAGCAATCTCTTTACACATGGAAATAACTACACCGCTATCTCTATAAACATGGAAATATCTACACTGCCATCTATATGAACATGGAGATATCGGCAACGCCATCTGTATGAACATATAAATATCTACACGGCCATCTGCATTAAGAAGGAGATATCTACACCGCTATCTGTATAAACATGGAAATATTTACACCGCTATCTGTATAAACATGGAAATATCTACACCGCTATCTGTATAAACATGGAAATATCTACACCGCTACCTGTACAAACATGGAAATATCAGCACCGATCTCGGTATGAACATGGAAATATCTACACCGCTATCTGTATGAACATGGAAATAGCTACACCGCTATCTGTATGAACATGGAAATATCTTCAACGCCATCTGTATGAACATGGATATATCTACACAGCCATCTGTATGAACATGGAAATATCTACACCGCTATCTGTATGAACATGGAAATATCTTCACCGCCATCTGTATGAACATGGATATGTCTACAAATCCATCTGGATGAACATGGAAAAATCTACACCGCGATCTGTATTAACATGGGAATATCTACACCGCTATCTGTGTAAACATGCATACAACTCCACCGCTATCTGTATAAACATGGAAATATCTACACCGCTATCTGTATGAACATGGAAATATCTACACCGCTATCTGTTTGAACATGGAAATATCTAAACCGCTATCTGCATGAAAATGGAAATATCTACACAGCTATCTGCGTATACATGGAAATATCTACACAGCTATCTGTGTAAACATGCATAGATCTTCACCGCTATCTGTATAAACATGGAAATATCTACACCGCTATCTGTATGAACATGGAAATATCTTCACCGCCATCTGTATGAACATGGATATATCTACACAGCCATCTGGATGAACATGGAAATATCTACACCGCTATCTGTATGAAGATGGAAATATCTACACCGCTATCTGTGTAAACATGCATACATCTTCACCGCTATCTGTATAAACATGGAAATAACTACACCGCTATCTGTATGAACATGGAAATATCTACACCGCCATCTGTATGAACCTGGAAATATCTGCACCGCCATCTGTATGAACATATAAATATCTACACCGCCATCTGTAATTAAAATGGAGATATCTACACTGCTATCTGTATAAACATGGAAATATCTACACCGCCATCTGTATGAACATATAAATATCTACGCCGCCATCTATATTAAGAAGGAAATATCTAAACCGCTATCTGTATAAACATGGAAATATCTACAACGCTACCTGTATAAACATGGAAATATCAGAACCGCTATCTGAATGAACATGGAAATTTCTACACCGCTATCTGTATGAACATGGAAATAGCTACACCGCTATCTGTATGAACATGGATATATCTACACAGCCATCTGGAAGAACATGGAAATATCTACACCGCTATCTGTGTAAACATGCATACAACTTCACCGCTATCTGTATAAACATGGAAATATCTACACCGCTATCTTTATGAACATGGAAATATCTACACCGCTATCTGTATGAACATGGAAATATCTACACCGCTATCTGTTTGAACATGGAAATATCTACACCACTATCTGCATGAAAATGGAAATATCTACACTGCTATCTTCATATACATTTAAATATGTACACTGCTATCTCTTTACACATGGAAATAACTACACCGTTACCTGTATGAACATGGAAATATCTACACCGCCATCTGTATGAACTTGGAAATATCTGCACCGCCATCTGTATGAACATATAAATATCTACACCGCCATTTGTATTAAGATAGAGATATCTCCACTGCTATCTGTATAAACATGGAAATATCTACACCGCTATCTGTATAAACATGGAAATATCTACACCGCTATCTGTATAAACATGGAAATATCTACACCACTACCTGTATAAACATGGAAATATCAGCACCGCTATCTATATGAACATGGAAATATCTTCACCGATATCTGTATGAACATGGAAATATCTACACCGCTATCTGTATGAACATGGAAATATCTACACCGCTATCTGTATGAACATGGAAATATCTACACCGCTATCTGTTTGAACATGGAAATATCTATACCGCTGTCTGCATGAAAATGGAAATATCTACACAGCTATCTGCATATACATGGAAATATCTACACAGCTATCTCTTTACACATGGAAATAACTACACCGCTATCTCTATAAACATGGAAATATCTACACCGCCATCTGTATGAACATGGAAATATCTGCACCGCCATCTGTATGAACATATAAATATCTACACCGCCATCTGTATTAAGAAGGAGATATCTACACCGCTATCTGTATAAAGATGGAAATATCTACACCGCTATCTGTATGCACATGGAAATATCTACACAGCTATCTCTATAAACATGGAAATATCTACACCGCTACCTGTATAAACATGGAAATATCAGCACCGCTATCGGTATGAACATGGAAATATCTACACCGCTATCTGTATGAACATGGATATATCTACACCGCTATCTGTATGAACATGGAAATATCCTTACCGCCCTCTGTATGAACATGGATATATCTACACAGCCATCTGTATGAACATGGAAATATCTACACCGCTATCTGTATGAACATGGAAATATCTACACCGCTATCTCTATAAACATGGAAATATCTACACCGCAATCTGTATAAACATGGATATATCTACACGTCTACCTGTATAAACATGGAAATATCAGCACCGCTATCTGTATGAACATGGAAATATCTACACCACTATCTGAACATGGAAATATCTACACCGCTATCTGCATGAAAATGGAAATATCTACACAACTATCTGCATATACATGGAAATATCTATACAGCTATCTCTTTACACGTGGAAATAACTACACCGCTATCTCTATAAACATGGAAATATCTACACCGCCATCTGTATGAACATGGAAATATCGGCACCGCCATCTGTATGAACATGGAAATATCTACACCGCTACCTGTATGAACATGGAAATATCTTCACCGCCATCTGTATGAACATGGATATGTCTACACATCCATCTGGTTTAACATGGAAAAATCTACACCGCGATCTGTATGAACATGGGAATATCTACACCGCTATCTGTGTAAACATGCATACAACTTCACCGCTATCTGTATAAACATGGAAATATCTACACCGCTATCTGTATGAATATGGAAATATCTACACCGCTATCTGTTTGAACATGGAAATATCTAAACCGCTATCTGCATGAAAATGGAAATATCTACACATCTATCTGCATATACATGGAAATATCTACACAGCTATCTCTTTACACGTGGAAATAACTACAGCGCTATCTGTATGAACATGGAAATATCTTCACCGCCATCTGTATGAACATGGATATATCTACACAGCCATCTGGATGAACATGGAAATATCTACACAGCTATCTGTATGAAGATGGAAATATCTACAACGCTATCTGTGCAAACATGCATACATCTTCACCGCTATCTATATAAACACGGAAATATCTACACTGCTATCTGTATGAACATGGAAATATCTACACCGCTATCTGAACATGGAAATATCTACACCGCTATCTGCATGAAAATGGAAATATCTAAACAGCTATCTGAATATACATGGAAATATCTACAAAGCTATCTCTTTACACATGGAAATAACTACAGCGCTATCTCTATAAACATAGAAATATCTACACCGCCATCTGTATGAACATGGAAATATCTGCACCGCCATCTGTATGAACATATAAATATCTACACCGCAATCTATATTAAGATGGAGATATCTACACCGCTATCTGTATAAACTTGGAAATATCTACACCGCTATCTGTATAAACATGGAAATATCTACACCGCTATCTGTATAAACATGGAAATATCTACACCTCTACCTGTATAAACATGGAAATATCAGCACCGCTATCTGTATGAACATGGAAATATCTACACCGCTATATGAACATGGAAATATCCACACCGCTATCTGCATGAAAATGGAAATATCTACACAGCTATCTGCATATACATGGAAATATCTACGCAGCTATCTCTTTACACATGGAAATAACTACACCGCTATCTCTATAAACATGGAAATATCTACACCGCCATCAGTATGAACATGGAAATATCGGCACCGCCATCTGTATGAACATATAAATATCTACACCACCATCTGCATTAAGAAGGAGATATCTACACCGCTATCTGTATAAACATGGAAATATTTACACTGCTATCTGTATAAACATGGAAATATCTACACCGCTATCTGAATAAACATGGAAATATCTACACCGCTACCTGTATAAACTTGGAAATATCAGCACCGCTATCAGTATGAACATGGAAATATCTACACCGCTATCTGTATAAACATGGGAATTTCTACACCGCTCCCTGTATAAACATGGAAATATCAGCACCGCTATCGGTAGGAACATGGAAATATCTACACCGCTATCTGTACGAACATGGAAATATCTACACGGCTGTCTATATGAACATGGAAATAGCTACATCCCTATCTGTATGAACATGGAAATATCTACACCGCTATCTGTATGAACATGGAAATATCTACAACGCTATCTGTATGAACATGGATATATCTACACAGCCATCTGGATGAACATGGAAATATCTACACCGCTATCTGTATGAACATGGAAATATCTACACCGCTATCTGTGTAAACATGCATACATCTTCACCGCTATCTGTATAAACATGGAAATATCTACACCGCTATCTGTATGAACATGGAAATAGCTACACCACTATCTGTATGAACATGGAAATATCTACACCGCTATCTGTATGAACATGGATATATCTACACAGCCATCTGGATGAACATGGAAATATCTACAGCGCTATCTGTGTAAACATGCATACATCTTCACCGCTATCTGTATAAACATGGAAATATCTACACCGCTATCTGTATGAACATGGAAATATCTACACCGCTATCTGTATGAACATGGAAATATCTACACCGCTATCTGTTTGAACATGGAAATATCTACACCGCTATCTTTATCAACATGGAAATATCTACACCGCTATCTGTATGAACATGGAAATAGCTACACAGTTATCTGTATGAACATGGAAATAGCTACACCGCTATCAGCATGAACATGGAAATATCTACACCGCTCTCTGTATGAACATGGATATATCTACACAGCCATCTGGATGAACATGGAAATATCTACACCGCTATCTGTATGAACATGGAAATATCTACACCGCCATCTGTATGAACATGGAAATATCTGCACCGCCATCTGTATGAACATATAAATATCTACACCGCCATCTGTATTAAGATGGAGATATCTACACTGCTATCTGTATAAACATGGAAATATATACACCGCCATCTGTACGAACATATAAATATCTACACCGCCATCTGTATTAAGAAGGAAATATCTAAACCGCTATCTGAATAAACATGGAAATATCTACAACGCTGCCTGTATAAACATGGAAATATCAGCACCGCTATCTGTATGAACATGGAAATATCTACACCGCTATGTGTACGAACATGGAAATATCTAAACCGCTATCTGCATGAAAATGGAAATATCTACACAGCTATCTGCATATACATGGAAATATCTACACAGCTATCTCTTTACACATGGAAATAACTACACCGCTATCTGTATGAACATGGAAATATCTGCACCGCCATCTGTATGAACACATAAATATCTACACCGCCATCTGTATTAAGATGGAGATACCTACACCGCTATCTGTATAAACATGGAAATATCTACACCGCTATCTGTATAAACATGGAAATATCTACACCGCTATCTGTATAAACATGGAAATATCAGCACCGCTATCTGTATGAACATGGAAATATCAGCCCCTCTATCTGTATGAACATGGAAGTATCTACACCGCTATCTGTATGAACATGGAAATATCTACACCGCTATCTGTTTGAACATGGATATATCTAAACCGCTATCTGCATGAAAATGGAAATATATACACAGCTATATGCATATACATGGAAAAATCTACACAGCTATCTCTTTACACATGGAAATAACTTCACCGCTATCTGTATGAACATGGAAATATCTTCACCGCCATCTGTATGAGCATGGATATATCTACACAGCCATCTGGATGAACATGGAAATATCTACACCGCTATCTGTATAAACATGGAAATATCAACACTGCTATCTGTATGAACATGGAAATATCTACACCGCTATCTGTTTGAACATGGAAATATCTACACCGCTATCTGCATGAATATGGAAATATCTACACAGCGATCTGTATATACAAGGATATATCTACAAAGCTATCTCTTTACACATGGAAATAAGTACAGTGCTATCTCTATAAACATGGAAATAGCTACACCGCCATCTGTATGAACATGGAAATATCTGCACCGCCATCTGTATGAACATTTAAATATCTACACCACCATCTACATTAAGATGGAGATATCTACACCGCTATCTGTATAAACTTGGATATATCTACACCGCTATCTGTATAAACATGGAAATATCTACACCGCAATCTGTATAAACATGGAAATATCTACACGGCTACCTGTATAAACATGGAAATATCAGCACCGCTATCTGTATGAACAAGGAAATATCTACACCGCTATCTCTATGAACATGGAAATATCTACACTGCTATCTGTATGAACATGGATATATCTACAGAGCCCTCTGGATGAACATGGAAATATCCACACCGCTATCTGTGTAAACATGCATACATCTTCACCGCTATCTGTAGAAACATGGAAATATCTACACCGCTATCTGTATGAACATGGAAATATCTACACCGCTATCTGTTTGAAGATGGAAATATCTACACAGCTATCTGCACATACATGGAAATATCTACAGAGCTATCTCTTTACACATGGAAATAACAACACCACTATCTGTATGAACATGGAAATATCTACACCGCTATCAGTATGAACATGGAAATATCTACACCGCTATCTGTATGAACATGGAAATATATACAAAGGTATCTGAATGAACATGGAAATATCTGCACCGCCATCTGTATGAACATATAAATATCTACACAGCCATCTGTATTAAGAAGGAAATATCTAAACCGCTATCTGTATAAACATGGAAATATCTACACCGCTATCTGCATGAACATGGAAATATCTACACCGCTATCTGTATCAACATGGAAATATCTACACCGCTATCTGTATGAACATAGAAATAGCTACACCGTTATCTGTATGAACATGGAAATAGCTACACCGCTATCAGCATGAACATGGAAATATCTAAACCGCTCTCTGTATGAACATGGATATATCTACACAGCCATCTGGATGAACATGGAAATATCTACACCGCTATCTGTATGAACATGGAAATATCTACACCGCTATCTGTATGAACATGGATATATCTACACAGCTATCTGGATGAACATGGAAATATCTACACCGCTATCTGTGTAAACATGCATAGATCTTCACCACTATCTGTATAAACATGGAAATATCTACACCGCTATCTGTATGAACATGGAAATATCTACACCGCTATCTGTATGAACTTGGAAATATCTACACCGCTATCTGTTTGAACATGGAAATATCTACACCGCTATCTGCATGAAAATGGAAATGTCTACACTGCTATATGCATATACATTTAAATATCTACACAGCTATCTCTTTACACATGGAAATAACTACAGCGCTGTCTGTATGAACATGGAAATATCTGCACCGCCATCTGTATGAACATATAAATATCTACACCGCCATCTGTATTAAGATGGAGATATCTACAGTGCTATCTGTATAAACATGGAAATATCTGCACTGCCATCGGTACGAAAAAGTAAATATCTACACCGCCATCTGTATTAAGAAGGAAATATCTAAACCGCTATCTGTATAAACATGGAAATATCTACACCACTGCCTCTATAAACATGGAAATATCAGAACCGCTATCTGTATGAACATGGAAATACCTACACCGCTATCTGTATGAACATGGAAATAGCTACGCCGCTATCTGCATGAACATGGAAATAGCTACACCGCTATCTGTATGAACATGGATATATCTACAGAGCCATCTGGATGAACATGGAAATATCTATACAGCTATCTGTATGAACATGGAAATATATACACCGCTATCTGTGTAAACATGCATACATCTTCAACGCTATCTGTATAAACATGGAAATATCTACACCGCTATCTGTATGAACATGGAAATATCTACACCGCTATCTGTATAAACGTGGAAATTTCAACACCGCTGCCTGTATAAACATGGAAATATCAGAACCGCTATCGGTAGGAACATGGAAATATCTACACCGCTGTCTGTATGAACATGGAAATAGCTACACCGCTATCCATATGAACATGGAAATATCTACTCCACTATCTGTATGAACATGGAAATATCTACACCGCTATCTGTATGAACATGGATATATCTACACAGCCATCTGGATGAACATGGAAATATCTACACCGCTATCTGTATGAACATGGAATTATCTACCCCGCTATCTGTGTAAACATGCATACATCTTCACCGCTATCAGTATAAACATGGAAATATCTACACCGCTATCTGTATGAACATGGAAATATCTGCACCGCCATCTGTATGAACACATAAATATCTACACCGCCATCTGTATTAAGATGGAGATACCTACACCGCTATCTGTATAAACATGGAAATATCTACACCGCTATCTGTATAAACATGGAAATATCTACACCGCTATCTGTATAAACATGGAAATATCAGCACCGCTATCTGTATGAACATGGAAATATCAGCCCCTCTATCTGTATGAACATGGAAGTATCTACACCGCTATCTGTATGAACATGGAAATATCTACACCGCTATCTGTTTGAACATGGATATATCTAAACCGCTATCTGCATGAAAATGGAAATATATACACAGCTATATGCATATACATGGAAAAATCTACACAGCTATCTCTTTACACATGGAAATAACTTCACCGCTATCTGTATGAACATGGAAATATCTTCACCGCCATCTGTATGAGCATGGATATATCTACACAGCCATCTGGATGAACATGGAAATATCTACACCGCTATCTGTATAAACATGGAAATATCAACACTGCTATCTGTATGAACATGGAAATATCTACACCGCTATCTGTTTGAACATGGAAATATCTACACCGCTATCTGCATGAATATGGAAATATCTACACAGCGATCTGTATATACAAGGATATATCTACAAAGCTATCTCTTTACACATGGAAATAAGTACAGTGCTATCTCTATAAACATGGAAATAGCTACACCGCCATCTGTATGAACATGGAAATATCTGCACCGCCATCTGTATGAACATTTAAATATCTACACCACCATCTACATTAAGATGGAGATATCTACACCGCTATCTGTATAAACTTGGATATATCTACACCGCTATCTGTATAAACATGGAAATATCTACACCGCAATCTGTATAAACATGGAAATATCTACACGGCTACCTGTATAAACATGGAAATATCAGCACCGCTATCTGTATGAACAAGGAAATATCTACACCGCTATCTCTATGAACATGGAAATATCTACACTGCTATCTGTATGAACATGGATATATCTACAGAGCCCTCTGGATGAACATGGAAATATCCACACCGCTATCTGTGTAAACATGCATACATCTTCACCGCTATCTGTAGAAACATGGAAATATCTACACCGCTATCTGTATGAACATGGAAATATCTACACCGCTATCTGTTTGAAGATGGAAATATCTACACAGCTATCTGCACATACATGGAAATATCTACAGAGCTATCTCTTTACACATGGAAATAACAACACCACTATCTGTATGAACATGGAAATATCTACACCGCTATCAGTATGAACATGGAAATATCTACACCGCTATCTGTATGAACATGGAAATATATACAAAGGTATCTGAATGAACATGGAAATATCTGCACCGCCATCTGTATGAACATATAAATATCTACACAGCCATCTGTATTAAGAAGGAAATATCTAAACCGCTATCTGTATAAACATGGAAATATCTACACCGCTATCTGCATGAACATGGAAATATCTACACCGCTATCGGTATCAACATGGAAATATCTACACCGCTATCTGTATGAACATAGAAATAGCTACACCGTTATCTGTATGAACATGGAAATAGCTACACCGCTATCAGCATGAACATGGAAATATCTAAACCGCTCTCTGTATGAACATGGATATATCTACACAGCCATCTGGATGAACATGGAAATATCTACACCGCTATCTGTATGAACATGGAAATATCTACACCGCTATCTGTATGAACATGGATATATCTACACAGCTATCTGGATGAACATGGAAATATCTACACCGCTATCTGTGTAAACATGCATAGATCTTCACCACTATCTGTATAAACATGGAAATATCTACACCGCTATCTGTATGAACATGGAAATATCTACACCGCTATCTGTATGAACTTGGAAATATCTACACCGCTATCTGTTTGAACATGGAAATATCTACACCGCTATCTGCATGAAAATGGAAATGTCTACACTGCTATATGCATATACATTTAAATATCTACACAGCTATCTCTTTACACATGGAAATAACTACAGCGCTGTCTGTATGAACATGGAAATATCTGCACCGCCATCTGTATGAACATATAAATATCTACACCGCCATCTGTATTAAGATGGAGATATCTACAGTGCTATCTGTATAAACATGGAAATATCTGCACTGCCATCGGTACGAAAAAGTAAATATCTACACCGCCATCTGTATTAAGAAGGAAATATCTAAACCGCTATCTGTATAAACATGGAAATATCTACACCACTGCCTCTATAAACATGGAAATATCAGAACCGCTATCTGTATGAACATGGAAATACCTACACCGCTATCTGTATGAACATGGAAATAGCTACGCCGCTATCTGCATGAACATGGAAATAGCTACACCGCTATGTGTATGAACATGGATATATCTACAGAGCCATCTGGATGAACATGGAAATATCTATACAGCTATCTGTATGAACATGGAAATATATACACCGCTATCTGTGTAAACATGCATACATCTTCAACGCTATCTGTATAAACATGGAAATATCTACACCGCTATCTGTATGAACATGGAAATATCTACACCGCTATCTGTATAAACGTGGAAATTTCAACACCGCTGCCTGTATAAACATGGAAATATCAGAACCGCTATCGGTAGGAACATGGAAATATCTACACCGCTGTCTGTATGAACATGGAAATAGCTACACCGCTATCCATATGAACATGGAAATATCTACTCCACTATCTGTATGAACATGGAAATATCTACACCGCTATCTGTATGAACATGGATATATCTACACAGCCATCTGGATGAACATGGAAATATCTACACCGCTATCTGTATGAACATGGAATTATCTACCCCGCTATCTGTGTAAACATGCATACATCTTCACCGCTATCAGTATAAACATGGAAATATCTACACCGCTATCTGTATGAACATGGAAATAGCTACACCGCTATCTGTATGAACATGGAAATATCTACACCGCTATCTGTATGAACATGGATATATCTACACAGCCATCTGGATGAACATGGAAATATCTACACCGCTATCTGTATGAACATGGAAATATCTACACCGCTATCTGTGTAAACATTCATACATCTTCACCGCTATCAGTATAAACATGGAAATATCTACACCGCTATCTGTATGAACATGGAAATAGCTACACCGCTATATGTATGAACATGGAAATATCTACACCGCTATCTGTATGAACATGGATATATCTACACAGCCATCTGGATGAACATGGAAATATCTACACCGCTATCTGCATGAAAATGGAAATATCTACACTGCTATCTGCATATACATTTAAATATCTACACAGCTATCTCTTTACACATGGAAATAACTACACCGCTATCTGTATGAACATGGAAATATCTACACCGCCATCTGTATGAACATGGAAATATCTGCACCGCCATCTGTATGAACATATAAATATCTACACCGCCATCTGTATTAAGATGGAGATATCTACACTGCTATCTGTATAAACATGGAAATATCTACACCACCATCTGTACGAACATATAAATGTCTACATCGCCATCTGTATTAAGAAGGAAATATCTAAACCGCTATCTGAATAAACATGGAAATATCTACACCGCTGCCTGTATAAACATGGAAATATCAGCACCGCTATCTGTATGAACATGGAAATATCTACACCGCTATCTGTATGAACATGGAAATAGCTACACCGCTATCTGTATGAACATGGAAATAGCTACACCGCTATCTGCATGAACTTGGATATACCTACAGAGCCATCTGGATGAACATGGAAATATCTACACAGCTATCTGTATGAACATGGAAATATATACACTGCTATCTCTGTAAACATGCATACATCTTCACCGCTATCTGTATAAACATGGAAATATCTACACCGCTATCTGTATAAACATGGAAATATCTACACCGCTATCTGTATAAACATGGAAATTTCTACACCGCTACCTGTATAAACATGGAAATATCAGCACCGCTATCGGTAGGAACATGGAAATATCTACACCGCTATCTGTACGAACATGGAAATATCTACACCGCTGTCTATATGAACATGGAAATAGCTACATCCCTATCTGTATGAACATGGAAATATCTACACCGCTATCTGTATGAACATGGAAATATCTACAACGCTATCTGTATGAACATGGATATATCTACACAGCCATCTGGATGAACATGGAAATATCTACACCGCTATCTGTATGAACATGGAAATATCTACACCGCTATCTGTGTAAACATGCATACATCTTCACCGCTATCTGTATAAACATGGAAATATCTACACCGCTATCTGTATGAACATGGAAATAGCTACACCGCTATCTGTATGAACATGGAAATATCTACACCGCTATCTGTATGAACATGGATATATCTACACAGCCATCTGGATGAACATGGAAATATCTACAGCGCTATCTGTGTAAACTTGCATACATCTTCACCGTTATCTGTATAAACATGGAAATATCTACACCGCTATCTGTATGAACATGGAAATATCTACACCGCCATCTGTATGAACATGGAAATATCTACACCGGTATCTGTTTGAACATGGAAATATCTACACCGCTATCTGTATGAAGATGGAAATATCTAAAACCCTTTCTGTGTAAACATGCACACATCTTCACCGCCATCTATATAAACATGGAAATATCTACACTGTTATCTGTATGAACGTGGAAATATCTACACCGCTATCTGTTTGAACATGGAAATATCTACACCGCTATCTGCATGAAAATGGAAATATCTACACAGCGATCTGCATATACATGGAAATATCTTCTAAGCTATCTCTTTACACATGGAAATAACTACACCGCTATCTCTATAAACATACAAATATCTACACCGCCATCTGTATGAACATGGAAATATCTGCACCGCCATCTCTATGAACAAATAAATATCTACACCGCCATCTATATTAAGATGGAGATATCTACACCGCTATCTGTATGAACATGGAAATATCTAAACCGCTATCTGTTTGAACATGGAAATATCTACACCGCAGTGTGTATAAACATGGAAATATCTACACCGCTACCTGTATAAACATGGAAATATCAGCACCGCTATCTGTATGAACATGGAAATATCTACACCGCTATCTAAACATGGAAATATCTACACCACTATCTGCATGAAAATGGAAATATCTACACAGCTATCTGCATATACATGGAAATATATACGCAGCAATCTCTTTACACATGGAAATAACTACACCGCTATCTCTATAAACATGGAAATATCTACACTGCCATCTATATGAACATGGAGATATCGGCAACGCCATCTGTATGAACATATAAATATCTACACGGCCATCTGCATTAAGAAGGAGATATCTACACCGCTATCTGTATAAACATGGAAATATTTACACCGCTATCTGTATAAACATGGAAATATCTACACCGCTATCTGTATAAACATGGAAATATCTACACCGCTACCTGTACAAACATGGAAATATCAGCACCGATCTCGGTATGAACATGGAAATATCTACACCGCTATCTGTATGAACATGGAAATAGCTACACCGCTATCTGTATGAACATGGAAATATCTTCAACGCCATCTGTATGAACATGGATATATCTACACAGCCATCTGTATGAACATGGAAATATCTACACCGCTATCTGTATGAACATGGAAATATCTTCACCGCCATCTGTATGAACATGGATATGTCTACAAATCCATCTGGATGAACATGGAAAAATCTACACCGCGATCTGTATTAACATGGGAATATCTACACCGCTATCTGTGTAAACATGCATACAACTCCACCGCTATCTGTATAAACATGGAAATATCTACACCGCTATCTGTATGAACATGGAAATAT
Source organism: Gorilla gorilla gorilla (assembly GCF_029281585.2). Classification (NCBI taxonomy): domain Eukaryota; kingdom Metazoa; phylum Chordata; class Mammalia; order Primates; family Hominidae; genus Gorilla; species Gorilla gorilla. Next base: position 54,980,797 of record NC_073246.2, on the reverse strand, counting down.
CTACACCGCTATCTGTTTGAACATGGAAATATCTAAACCGCTATCTGCATGAAAATGGAAATATCTACACAGCTATCTGCGTATACATGGAAATATCTACACAGCTATCTGTGTAAACATGCATAGATCTTCACCGCTATCTGTATAAACATGGAAATATCTACACCGCTATCTGTATGAACATGGAAATATCTTCACCGCCATCTGTATGAACATGGATATATCTACACAGCCATCTGGATGAACATGGAAATATCTACACCGCTATCTGTATGAAGATGGAAATATCTACACCGCTATCTGTGTAAACATGCATACATCTTCACCGCTATCTGTATAAACATGGAAATAACTACACCGCTATCTGTATGAACATGGAAATATCTACACCGCCATCTGTATGAACCTGGAAATATCTGCACCGCCATCTGTATGAACATATAAATATCTACACCGCCATCTGTAATTAAAATGGAGATATCTACACTGCTATCTGTATAAACATGGAAATATCTACACCGCCATCTGTATGAACATATAAATATCTACGCCGCCATCTATATTAAGAAGGAAATATCTAAACCGCTATCTGTATAAACATGGAAATATCTACAACGCTACCTGTATAAACATGGAAATATCAGAACCGCTATCTGAATGAACATGGAAATTTCTACACCGCTATCTGTATGAACATGGAAATAGCTACACCGCTATCTGTATGAACATGGATATATCTACACAGCCATCTGGAAGAACATGGAAATATCTACACCGCTATCTGTGTAAACATGCATACAACTTCACCGCTATCTGTATAAACATGGAAATATCTACACCGCTATCTTTATGAACATGGAAATATCTACACCGCTATCTGTATGAACATGGAAATATCTACACCGCTATCTGTTTGAACATGGAAATATCTACACCACTATCTGCATGAAAATGGAAATATCTACACTGCTATCTTCATATACATTTAAATATGTACACTGCTATCTCTTTACACATGGAAATAACTACACCGTTACCTGTATGAACATGGAAATATCTACACCGCCATCTGTATGAACTTGGAAATATCTGCACCGCCATCTGTATGAACATATAAATATCTACACCGCCATTTGTATTAAGATAGAGATATCTCCACTGCTATCTGTATAAACATGGAAATATCTACACCGCTATCTGTATAAACATGGAAATATCTACACCGCTATCTGTATAAACATGGAAATATCTACACCACTACCTGTATAAACATGGAAATATCAGCACCGCTATCTATATGAACATGGAAATATCTTCACCGATATCTGTATGAACATGGAAATATCTACACCGCTATCTGTATGAACATGGAAATATCTACACCGCTATCTGTATGAACATGGAAATATCTACACCGCTATCTGTTTGAACATGGAAATATCTATACCGCTGTCTGCATGAAAATGGAAATATCTACACAGCTATCTGCATATACATGGAAATATCTACACAGCTATCTCTTTACACATGGAAATAACTACACCGCTATCTCTATAAACATGGAAATATCTACACCGCCATCTGTATGAACATGGAAATATCTGCACCGCCATCTGTATGAACATATAAATATCTACACCGCCATCTGTATTAAGAAGGAGATATCTACACCGCTATCTGTATAAAGATGGAAATATCTACACCGCTATCTGTATGCACATGGAAATATCTACACAGCTATCTCTATAAACATGGAAATATCTACACCGCTACCTGTATAAACATGGAAATATCAGCACCGCTATCGGTATGAACATGGAAATATCTACACCGCTATCTGTATGAACATGGATATATCTACACCGCTATCTGTATGAACATGGAAATATCCTTACCGCCCTCTGTATGAACATGGATATATCTACACAGCCATCTGTATGAACATGGAAATATCTACACCGCTATCTGTATGAACATGGAAATATCTACACCGCTATCTCTATAAACATGGAAATATCTACACCGCAATCTGTATAAACATGGATATATCTACACGTCTACCTGTATAAACATGGAAATATCAGCACCGCTATCTGTATGAACATGGAAATATCTACACCACTATCTGAACATGGAAATATCTACACCGCTATCTGCATGAAAATGGAAATATCTACACAACTATCTGCATATACATGGAAATATCTATACAGCTATCTCTTTACACGTGGAAATAACTACACCGCTATCTCTATAAACATGGAAATATCTACACCGCCATCTGTATGAACATGGAAATATCGGCACCGCCATCTGTATGAACATGGAAATATCTACACCGCTACCTGTATGAACATGGAAATATCTTCACCGCCATCTGTATGAACATGGATATGTCTACACATCCATCTGGTTTAACATGGAAAAATCTACACCGCGATCTGTATGAACATGGGAATATCTACACCGCTATCTGTGTAAACATGCATACAACTTCACCGCTATCTGTATAAACATGGAAATATCTACACCGCTATCTGTATGAATATGGAAATATCTACACCGCTATCTGTTTGAACATGGAAATATCTAAACCGCTATCTGCATGAAAATGGAAATATCTACACATCTATCTGCATATACATGGAAATATCTACACAGCTATCTCTTTACACGTGGAAATAACTACAGCGCTATCTGTATGAACATGGAAATATCTTCACCGCCATCTGTATGAACATGGATATATCTACACAGCCATCTGGATGAACATGGAAATATCTACACAGCTATCTGTATGAAGATGGAAATATCTACAACGCTATCTGTGCAAACATGCATACATCTTCACCGCTATCTATATAAACACGGAAATATCTACACTGCTATCTGTATGAACATGGAAATATCTACACCGCTATCTGAACATGGAAATATCTACACCGCTATCTGCATGAAAATGGAAATATCTAAACAGCTATCTGAATATACATGGAAATATCTACAAAGCTATCTCTTTACACATGGAAATAACTACAGCGCTATCTCTATAAACATAGAAATATCTACACCGCCATCTGTATGAACATGGAAATATCTGCACCGCCATCTGTATGAACATATAAATATCTACACCGCAATCTATATTAAGATGGAGATATCTACACCGCTATCTGTATAAACTTGGAAATATCTACACCGCTATCTGTATAAACATGGAAATATCTACACCGCTATCTGTATAAACATGGAAATATCTACACCTCTACCTGTATAAACATGGAAATATCAGCACCGCTATCTGTATGAACATGGAAATATCTACACCGCTATATGAACATGGAAATATCCACACCGCTATCTGCATGAAAATGGAAATATCTACACAGCTATCTGCATATACATGGAAATATCTACGCAGCTATCTCTTTACACATGGAAATAACTACACCGCTATCTCTATAAACATGGAAATATCTACACCGCCATCAGTATGAACATGGAAATATCGGCACCGCCATCTGTATGAACATATAAATATCTACACCACCATCTGCATTAAGAAGGAGATATCTACACCGCTATCTGTATAAACATGGAAATATTTACACTGCTATCTGTATAAACATGGAAATATCTACACCGCTATCTGAATAAACATGGAAATATCTACACCGCTACCTGTATAAACTTGGAAATATCAGCACCGCTATCAGTATGAACATGGAAATATCTACACCGCTATCTGTATGAACATGGAAATAGCTACACCGCCATCTGTATGAACATGGAAATATCTTCAACGCCATCTGTATGAACATGGATATATCTACACAGCCATCTGTATGAACATGGAAATATCTACACCGCTATCTGTATGAACATGGAAATATCTACACCGCTATCTGTATGAACATGGAAATATCTTCACCGCCATCTGTATGAACATGGATATTTCTACACATCCATCTGGATGAACATGGAAAAATCTACACCGTGATCTGTATGAACATGGGAATATCTACACCGCTATCTGCATGAAAATGGAAATATCTACACAGCGATCTGCATATACATGGAAATATCTACAAAGCTATCTCTTTACACATGGAAATAACTACAGCGCTATCTCTATAAACATACAAATATCTTCACCGGCATCTGTATGAACATGGAAATATCTGCAATGCCATCTGTATGAACATATAAATATCTACACCGCCATCTATACTAAGATGGAGATATCTACACCGCTATCTACATGAAAATGGAAATATCTACACTGCTATCTGCATATACATTTAAATATCTACACAGCTATCTCTTTACACATGGAAATAACTACACCGTTATCTGTATGAACATGGAGATATCTACACCGCCATCTGTATGAACATGGAAATATCTGCACCGCCATCTGTATGAAAATATAAATATCTACACCGCCATCTGTATTAAGATAGAGATATCTCCACTGCTATCTGTTTGAACATGGAAATATCTACACCGCTATCTGTATAAACATGGAAATATCTACACAGCTATCTGCATATAAATGGAAATATCTACACACCTATCTCTTAACACATGGAAATAACTGCATCGCTATCTCTATAAACATGGAAATATCTACACCGCCATCTGTATGAACATGGAAATATCTGCACCGCTATCTGTATGAACATATAAATATCTACACCGCCATCTGTATTAAGAAGGAAATGTCTAAACCGCTATCTGTATGAACATTGAAATATCTACACCGCTATCTGTATGAACATGGAAATATCTACACCGCTATCTGTGTAAACATGCATACATCTCACCGCTATCTGTATGAACATGGAAATGTCTACAAGGCTATCTGTATGAACATGGAAATATCTACACCGCTATCTGTACGAACATGGAAATATCTAAACCGTTATCCGCATGAAAATAGAAATATCTACACAGCTATCTGCATATACATGGAAATATCTACACAGCTATCTCTTTACACATGGAAATAACTACACTGCTATCTGTACGAACTTGGAAATATCTGCACCGCCATCTGTATGAACACACAAATATCTACACCACCATCTGTATTAAGATGGAGATACCTACACCGCTATCTGTATAAACATGGAAATATCTACACCGCTATCTCTATAAACATGGAAATATCTACACCGCTATCTGTATAAACATGGAAATATCAGCACTGCTATCTGTATGAACATGGAAATATCAGCCCCTCTTTCTGTATGAACATGGAAGTATCTACACCGCTATCTGTATGAACATGGAAATATCTACACCGCTATCTGTATGAACACGGAAATATCTACACCGCTATCTGTTTGAACATGGAAATATCTACACCGCTATCTGTATGAACACGGAAATATCTACACCGCTATCTGGATGAAAATAGAAATATCTACACAGCGATCTGCAAATACATGGAAATATCTACAAAGCTATCTCTTTACACATGGAAATAAGTACAGCGCTATCTCTATAAACATGGAAAGAGCTACACCGCCATCTGTATGAACATGGAAATATCTGCACCGCCATCTGTATGAACATTTAAATATCTACACCGCCATCTATATTAAGATGGAGATATCTACACCGCTATCTGTATAAACTTGGAAATATCTACACCGCTATCTGTATAAACATGGAAATACATACTCCGCAATCTGTATAAACATGGAAATATCTACACCGCTACCTGTATAAACATGGAAATATCAGCACCGCTATCGGTATGAACATGGAAATATCTACACCGCTATCTGTATGAACATGGATATATCTACACCGCTATCTGTATGAACATGGAAATATCCTTACCGCCCTCTGTATGAACATGGATATATCTACACAGCCATCTGTATGAACATGGAAATATCTACACCGCTATCTGTATGAACATGGAAATATCTACACCGCTATCTCTATAAACATGGAAATATCTACACCGCAATCTGTATAAACATGGATATATCTACACGTCTACCTGTATAAACATGGAAATATCAGCACCGCTATCTGTATGAACATGGAAATATCTACACCACTATCTGAACATGGAAATATCTACACCGCTATCTGCATGAAAATGGAAATATCTACACAACTATCTGCATATACATGGAAATATCTATACAGCTATCTCTTTACACATGGAAATAACTACACCGCTATCTCTATAAACATGGAAATATCTACACCGCCATCTGTATGAACATGGAAATATCGGCACCGCCATCTGTATGAACATGGAAATATCTACACCGCTACCTGTATGAACATGGAAATATCTTCACCGCCATCTGTATGAACATGGATATGTCTACACATCCATCTGGTTTAACATGGAAAAATCTACACCGCGATCTGTATGAACATGGGAATATCTACACCGCTATCTGTGTAAACATGCATACAACTTCACCGCTATCTGTATAAACATGGAAATATCTACACCGCTATCTGTATGAATATGGAAATATCTACACCGCTATCTGTTTGAACATGGAAATATCTAAACCGCTATCTGCATGAAAATGGAAATATCTACACATCTATCTGCATATACATGGAAATATCTACACAGCTATCTCTTTACACGTGGAAATAACTACAGCGCTATCTGTATGAACATGGAAATATCTTCACCGCCATCTGTATGAACATGGATATATCTACACAGCCATCTGGATGAACATGGAAATATCTACACAGCTATCTGTATGAAGATGGAAATATCTACAACGCTATCTGTGCAAACATGCATACATCTTCACCGCTATCTATATAAACACGGAAATATCTACACTGCTATCTGTATGAACATGGAAATATCTACACCGCTATCTGAACATGGAAATATCTACACCGCTATCTGCATGAAAATGGAAATATCTAAACAGCTATCTGAATATACATGGAAATATCTACAAAGCTATCTCTTTACACATGGAAATAACTACAGCGCTATCTCTATAAACATAGAAATATCTACACCGCCATCTGTATGAACATGGAAATATCTGCACCGCCATCTGTATGAACATATAAATATCTACACCGCAATCTATATTAAGATGGAGATATCTACACCGCTATCTGTATAAACTTGGAAATATCTACACCGCTATCTGTATAAACATGGAAATATCTACACCGCTATCTGTATAAACATGGAAATATCTACACCTCTACCTGTATAAACATGGAAATATCAGCACCGCTATCTGTATGAACATGGAAATATCTACACCGCTATATGAACATGGAAATATCCACACCGCTATCTGCATGAAAATGGAAATATCTACACAGCTATCTGCATATACATGGAAATATCTACGCAGCTATCTCTTTACACATGGAAATAACTACACCGCTATCTCTATAAACATGGAAATATCTACACCGCCATCAGTATGAACATGGAAATATCGGCACCGCCATCTGTATGAACATATAAATATCTACACCACCATCTGCATTAAGAAGGAGATATCTACACCGCTATCTGTATAAACATGGAAATATTTACACTGCTATCTGTATAAACATGGAAATATCTACACCGCTATCTGAATAAACATGGAAATATCTACACCGCTACCTGTATAAACTTGGAAATATCAGCACCGCTATCAGTATGAACATGGAAATATCTACACCGCTATCTGTATGAACATGGAAATAGCTACACCGCCATCTGTATGAACATGGAAATATCTTCAACGCCATCTGTATGAACATGGATATATCTACACAGCCATCTGTATGAACATGGAAATATCTACACCGCTATCTGTATGAACATGGAAATATCTACACCGCTATCTGTATGAACATGGAAATATCTTCACCGCCATCTGTATGAACATGGATATTTCTACACATCCATCTGGATGAACATGGAAAAATCTACACCGTGATCTGTATGAACATGGGAATATCTACACCGCTATCTGCATGAAAATGGAAATATCTACACAGCGATCTGCATATACATGCAAATATCTACAAAGCTATCTCTTTACACATGGACAGCGCTATCTCTATAAACATACAAATATCTTCACCGGCATCTGTATGAACATGGAAATATCTGCAATGCCATCTGTATGAACATATAAATATCTACACCGCCATCTATACTAAGATGGAGATATCTACACCGCTATCTACATGAAAATGGAAATATCTACACTGCTATCTGCATATACATTTAAATATCTACACAGCTATCTCTTTACACATGGAAATAACTACACCGTTATCTGTATGAACATGGAGATATCTACACCGCCATCTGTATGAACATGGAAATATCTGCACCGCCATCTGTATGAAAATATAAATATCTACACCGCCATCTGTATTAAGATAGAGATATCTCCACTGCTATCTGTATAAACATGGAAATATCTACACCGCTATCTGTATAAACATGGAAATATCTACACCGCTATCTGTATATACATGGAAATATCTACACCACTACCTGTATAAACATGGAAATATCAGCACCGATATCTATATGAACATGGAAAAATCTACACCGCTATCTGTATGAACATGGAAATATCTACACCGCTATCTGTATGAACATGGAAATATCTACACCGCTATCTGTATGAACATGGAAATATCTACACCGCTATCTGTTTGAACATGGAAATATCTACACCGCTACCTGTATAAACATGGAAATATCAGCACCGCTATCTGTATGAACATGGAAATATCTACACCGCTATCTGAACATGGAAATATCTACACCGCTATCTGCATATACATGGAAATATCTACACAGCTATCTGCATATACATGGAAATATCTACGCAGCTATCTCTTTACACATGGAAATAACTACACCGCTATCTCTATAAACATGGAAATATCTACACCGCCATCAGTATGAACATGGAAATATCGGCACCGCCATCTGTATGAACATATAAATATCTACACCACCATCTGCATTAAGGAGATATCTACACCGCTACCTGTATAAACATGGAAATATCAGCACCGCTATTGGTATGAACATGGAAATATCTACACCGCTATCTGTATGAACATGGAAATAGCTACACCTCTATCTGTATGAACATCGAAATATCTTCAACGCCATCTGTATGAACATGGATATATCTACACAGCCATCTGTATGAACATGGAAATATCTACACCGCTATCTGTATGAACATGGAAATATCTACACCGATATCTGTATGAACATGGAAATATCTTCACCGCCATCTGTATGAACATGGATATGTCTACACATCCATCTGGATGAACATGGAAAAATCTACACCGTGATCTGTATGAACATGGGAATATCTTCACCGCTATCTGTGTGAACATGGAAATATCTACACCGCTATCTGTTTGAACATGGAAATATCTAAACCGCTATCTGCATGAAAATGGAAATATCTACACATCTATCTGCATATACATGGAAATATCTACACAGCTATCTCTTTACACATGGAAATAACTACACCGCTATCTGTATGAAGACGGAAATATCTTCACCGCTATCTGAGTAAACATGCATACATCTTCACCGCTATCTGTATAAACATGGAAATATCTACACTGCTATCTGTATGAAAATGGAAATATCTACACCGCTATCTGTTTGAACATGGAAATATCTACACCGCTATCTGCATGAAAATGGAAATATCTACACAGCGATCTGCATATACATGGAAATATCTACAAAGCTATCTCTTTACACATGGAATTAACTACAGCGCTATCTCTATAAACATACAAATATCTACACCGCCATCTGTATGAACATGGAAATATCTGCAATGCCATCTGTATGAACATATAAATATCTACACCGCCATCTATATTAAGATGGAGATATCTACACCGCTATCTACATGAAAATGGAAATATCTACACTGCTATCTGCATATACATTTAAATATCTACACAGCTATCTCTTTACACATGGAAATAACTACACCGTTATCTGTATGAACATGGAGATATCTACACCGCCATCTGTAGGAACATGGAAATATCTGCACCGCCATCTGTATGAAAATATAAATATCTACACCGCCATCTGTATTAAAATAGAGATAACTCCACTGCTATCTGTATAAACATGGAAATATCTACACCGCTATCTGTATAAACATGGAAATATCTACACAGCTATCTGTATATACATGGAAATATCTACAACACTACCTGTTTAAACATGGAAATATCAGCACCGATATCTATATGAACATGGAAATATCTACACCGCTATCTGTATGAACATGGAAATATTTACACCGCTATCTGTATGAACATGGAAATATCTACACCTCTGTCTGCATGAAAATGGAAATATCTACACAGCTATCTGCATATACATGGAAATATCTACACAGCTATCTCTTTACACATGGAAATAACTACACTGCTATCTGTATGAACATGGAAATATCAACACCGCCATCTGTATGAACATGGAAATATCTGCACCGCCATCTGTATGAACATATAAATATCTACACCGCAATCTGTATTAAGATAGAGATATCTCCACTGCTATCTGTATAAACATGGAATTATCTACACCGCTATCTGTATAAATATGGAAATATCTACACCGCAATCGGTATAAACATGGAAATATCTACACCACTACCTGTATAAATATGGAAATATCAGCACCGCTATCTGTAAGAACATGGAAATATCTACACCGCCATCTGTATGAACACGGAAATATCTACACAGCTATCTGTGTCAACATGTGAATATCTACACCTCCATCTGTATGAACATGGAAATATCTACACCGCTATCTGTTTGAACATGGAAATATCTACACCGCTGTCTGCATGAAAATGGAAATATCTACACAGCTATCTGCATATAAATGGAAATATCTACACACCTATCTCTTAACACATGGAAATAACTGCATCGCTATCTCTATAAACATGGAAATATCTACACCGCCATCTGTATGAACATGGAAATATCTGCACCGCTATCTGTATGAACATATAAATATCTACACCGCCATCTGTATTAAGAAGGAAATGTCTAAACCGCTATCTGTATGAACATTGAAATATCTACACCGGTATCTGTATGAACATGGAAATATCTACACCGCTATCTGTGTAAACATGCATACATCTCACCGCTATCTGTATAAACATGGAAATGTCTACAAGGCTATCTGTATGAACATGGAAATATCTACACCGCTATCTGTACGAACATGGAAATATCTAAACCGTTATCCGCATGAAAATAGAAATATCTACACAGCTATCTGCATATACATGGAAATATCTACACAGCTATCTCTTTACACATGGAAATAACTACACTGCTATCTGTACGAACTTGGAAATATCTGCACCGCCATCTGTATGAACACACAAATATCTACACCACCATCTGTATTAAGATGGAGATACCTACACCGCTATCTGTATAAACATGGAAATATCTACACCGCTATCTGTATAAACATGGAAATATCTACACCGCTATCTGTATAAACATGGAAATATCAGCACTGCTATCTGTATGAACATGGAAATATCAGCCCCTCTTTCTGTATGAACATGGAAGTATCTACACCGCTGTCTGTATGAACATGGAAATATCTACACCGCTATCTGTATGAACACGGAAATATCTACACCGCTATCTGTTTGAACATGGAAATATCTACACCGCTATCTGTATGAACACGGAAATATCTACACCGCTATCTGGATGAAAATGGAAATATCTACACAGCGATCTGCAAATACATGGAAATATCTACAAAGCTATCTCTTTACACATGGAAATAAGTACAGCGCTATCTCTATAAACATGGAAAGAGCTACACCGCCATCTGTATGAACATGGAAATATCTGCACCGCCATCTGTATGAACATTTAAATATCTACACCGCCATCTATATTAAGATGGAGATATCTACACCGCTATCTGTATAAACTTGGAAATATCTACACCGCTATCTGTATAAACATGGAAATACATACTCCGCAATCTGTATAAACATGGAAATATCTACACCGCTACCTGTATAAACATGGAAATATCAGCACCGCTATCTGTATGAACATGGAAATATCTACACCGCTATCTCTATGAACATGGAAATATCTACAACGCTATCTGTATGAACATGGAAATATCTACACCGCTATCTGTATGAACATGGGAATATCTACACCGCTATCTGTATGAACATGGATATATCTACAGAGCCCTCTGGATGAACATGGAAATATCCACACCGCTATCTGTGTAAACATGCATACATCTTCACCGCTATCTGTAGAAACATGGAAATATCTACACCGCTATCTGTATGAACATGGAAATATCTACACCGCTATCTGTATGAACATGGAAATATCTACACCGCTATCTGTTTGAACATGGAAATATCTAAACCGCTATCTGCATGAAAATGGAAATATATACACAGCTATCTGCATATAGATGGAAATATCTACACAGCTATCCCTTTACACATGGAAATAACTACACCGCTATCTGTATGAACATGGAAATACCTTCACCGCCATCTGTATGAACATGGATATATCTACACAGCCATCTGGATGAACATGGAAATATCTACACCGCTATCTGTATGAACATGGAAATATCTACACCGCTATCTGTATGAACATGGAAATATCTTCACCGCCATCTGAATGAACATGGATATATCTACGCAGCCATCTGGATGAACATGGAAATATCTACACCGCTATCTGTTTGAACATGGAAATATCTACACCGCTATCTGTATGAACACGGAAATATCTACACCGCTATCTGTTTGAACATGGAAATATCTAAACCGCTATCTGCATGAAAATGGAAATATATACACAGTTATCTGCATATACATGGAAATATCTACACAGCTATCTCTTTACACATGGAAATAACTACACCGCTATCTGTATGAACATGGAAATATCTTCACCGCCATCTGGATGAACATGGAAATATCTACACCGCTATCTCTATGAACATGGAAATGTCTACACCGCTATCTGTGTAAACATGCATACATCTTCACCGCTATCTGTATAAACATGGAAATATCTACACTGCTCTCTGTATGAACATGGAAAAATCTACACCGCTATCTGTTTGAACATGGAAATATCTTCACCGCTAACTGCATGAAAATGGAAATATCTACACAGCGATAAGCATATACATGGAAATATCTACAAAACTATGTCTTTACACATGGAAATAAGTACAGCGCTATCTCTATAAACATGGAAATACCTACAGCGCCATCTGTATGAACATGGAAATATCTGCACCGCCATCTGTATGAAAATTTAAATATCTACACCGCCATCTACATTAAGATGGAGATATCTACACCGCTATCTGTATAAACTTGGAAATATCTACACCGCTATCTGTATAAACATGGAAATATCTACACCGCTATCTGTATAAACATGGAAATATCTTCACCGCTACCTGTATAAACATGGAAATATCAGCACCGCTATCTGTATGAACATGGAAATATCAGCACCGCTATCGGTGTAAACATGCATAGATCTTCACCGCTATCTGTATATACATGCAAATATCTACACCGCTATCTGTATGAACATGGAAATATCTACACCGCTATCTGTATGAACATGGAAATATCTACACCGCTATCTGTTTGAACATGGAAATATCTACACCGCTATCTGCATGAAATTGGAAATATCTACACTGCTATCTGCAAATACTTTTAAATATCTACACAGCTATATCTTTACACATGGAAATAACTACACTGCTATCTGTATGAACATGGAAATTTCTACACCGCCATCTGTATGAACATGGAAATATCTGCACCGCCATCTGTATGAACATATAAATATCTACACCGCAATCTGTATTAAGATAGAGATATCTCCACTGCTATCTGTATAAACATGGAAATATCTACACCGCTATCTGTATAAACATGGAAATATCTACACCGCTATCTGTATAAACATGGAAATATCTACCCCACTGCCTGTATAAACAAGGAAATATCAGCACCGCTATCTGTATGAACATGGAAATATCTACACCGCTATCTGTATGAACATGGAAATATCTACAAAGCTATCTGAATGGACATGGAAATATCTACACCGCTATCTGTTTGAACATGGAAATATCTACACCGCTATCTGTTTGAACATGGAATTATCTACACCGCTATCTGCATGAAAATGGAAATATCTACACAGCTATCTGAATATACATGGAAATATCTTCACAGCTATCTCTTTACACATGGAAATAACTACACCGCTATCTCTATAAACATGGAAATATCTACACCGCCATCTGTATGAACATGGAAATATCTGCACCGCCATCTGTATGAACATATAAATATCTACACCGCCATCTGTATTAAGAAGGAAATATCTAAACCACTATCTGTTTAAAGATGGAAATATCTACACCGCTGCCTGTATAAACATGGAAATATCAGCACTGCTCTCTGTATGAAAATGGAGATACCTACACCGCTATCTGTATGAACATGGAAATATCTACACTGCTATCTGTATGAACATGGAAATAGCTACACCGTTATCTGTATGAACATGGAAATAGCTACACCGCTATCTGTATGAACATGGAAATAACTACACCGCTATCAGTATGAACATGGATATATCTACACAGCCATCTGGATGAACATGGAAATATCTACACCGCTATCTGTATGAACATGGAAATATCTACACCGCTATCTGTATGAACATGGAAATATCTGCACCGCTATCTGTATGAACATGGAAATATCTACACCGCTATCTGTTTGAACATGGAAATATCTTCACCGCTATCTGCATGAAAATGGAAATATCTACACTGCTATCTGCATATACATGGAAATATCTACACAGCTATCTCTTTACACATGGAAATAACTACACCGCTATCTGTATGAACATGGAGATATCTACACCGCCATCTGTATGAACATGGAAATATCTGCACCGCCATCTGTATGAACATATAAATATCTACACCGCCATCTGTATTAAGATGGAGATATCTACAATGCTATCTGTATAAACATGGAAATATCTACACCACTATCTGCATAAACATGGAAATATCTACACCGCTATCTGTATAAACATGGAAATATCTACACCGCTACCTGTATAAACATGGAAATATCAGCACCGCTATCTGTATGAACATGGAAATATCTACACAGCTATCTGTATGAACATGGAAATATATACACCGCTATCTGTATGAACATGGATATATCTACACAGCCCTCTGGATGAACATGGAAATATCCAAACCGCAATCTGTGCAAACATGCATACATGTTCACCGCTATCTGTATAAAGATGGAAATATCTACACCTCTATCTCTATGAACATGGAAATATCTACACCGCTATCTGTTTGAAGATGGAAATATATACACTGCTATCTGCATGAAAATGGAAATATCTACACAGCTATCTGCATATAGATGGAAATATCAACACAGCTATCTCTTTACACATGGAAATAACTACACCGCTATCTGTATCAACATGGAAATATCTACACCACCATCTATATGAACATGGAAATATCTGCACCGCCATCTGTATGAATATATAAATATCTACACCGCCATCTGTATTAAGATGGAGATATCTACACCGATATCTGAATAAACATGGAAATATCTACACCGCTATCTGTATAAACATGGAAATATCTACACCGCTATCTGTATAAACATGGAAATATCTACACCGTTACCTGTATAGACATGGAAATATCAGCACCGCTATCTGTATGTACCTGGAAATATCTACACCGCTATCTGTATGAACATGGAAATATCTACACCGCTATCTGTATGAAAATGGAAATATCTACAAAGCAATTTGAATGAACATGGAAATATCTACACCGCTATCTGTTTGAACATGTAAATATCTACACCGCTATCTGCATGAAAATGGAAATGTCTACAAAGCTATCTGCATATACATGGAAATATCTACACAGCTATCTCTTTACACATGGAAATAACTACACCGCTATATCTATAAACATGGAAAAATCTACACCACCATCTGTATGAACATGGAAATATCTGCACCGCCATCTGTATGAACATATAAATATCTACACCGCCATCTGTATTAAGAAGGAAATATCTAAACCGCTATCTGCATAAACATGGAAATATCTACACCGCTGCCTGTATAAACATGCAAATATCGGCACCGCTCTCTGTATGAAAATGGAAATATCTACACCGCTATCTTTATGAACATGGAAATATCTACACTGCTATCTGTATGAAAATGGAAATAGCTACACCGTTATCTGTATGAAAATGGAAATAGCTACACCGCTATCTGTATGAACATGGAAATATCTACACCGCTATGTGTATGAACATGGATATATCTACACAGCCATCTATCTGAACATGGAAATATCTACACCGCTATCTGTATGAACATGGAAATAGCTACACCGCTATCTGTATGAACAGGGATATATCTACACAGCCATCTGGATGAACATGGAAATATCTACACCGCTATCTGTGTAAACATGCATACATCTTCACCACTATCTGTATAAACATGGAAATATCTGCACCGCTATCGGTATTAACATGGAAATATCTACACCGCTATCTGTATGAACATGGAAATACCTACACCGCTATCTGTTAGGACATGGAAATATCTACACCGCTATCTGCATGAAAATGGAAATATCTACACCGCTATCTGCATATACATTTAAATATCTACACAGCTATCTCTTTACACATGGAAATAACTACACCACTATCTGTATGAACACGGAAATAACTACACCGCCATCAGTATGAACATGGAAATATCTGCACCGCCATCTGTATGAACATATAAATATCTACAGCGCCATCTGTATTAAGAAGGAGATATCTACACTGCTATCTGTATAAACATGGAAATATCTACACCGCCATCTGTATGAACATATAAATAAACCGCCATCTGTATTAAGAAGGAAATATCTAAACCGCTTTCGGTATAAACATGGAAATATCTACACCGCTGCCTGTATAAACATGGAAATATCAGCACCGCTATCTGTATGAACATGGAAATACCTACACCGCTATCTGTAGGAACATGGAAATAGCTACACCGCTGCCTGTATAAATATGGAAATATCATCACCGCTATCTGTATGAACATGGAAATATCTACACCGCTATCTGAATGAACATGGATATATCTACACAGCCAGGTGGATGAACATGGAACTATCTTCACCGCTATCTGTGTAAACAGGCATACATCTTCACCGCTATCTGTATAAACAAGGAAATATCTACACTGCTATCTGTATGAACATGGAAATATCTACTCTGCTATCTGTATGAACATGGAAATATCTACACCGCTATCTGCATGAAAATGGAAATATCTACACTGCTATCTGCATATACATGGAAATATCTACAAAGCTATCTCTTTACACATGGAAATAACTACACCGCTATCTGTATGAACATGGAAATAACCACACCACCATCTGTATGAACATGGAAATATCTGCAGCGCCATCTGTATGAACATATAAATATCTACACCGCCATCTGTATTAAGATGGAGATATCTACACTGCTATCTGTATAAACATGGAAATATCTATACCGCTATCTGTATAAACGTGGAAATATCTACACCGCTACCTGTATAAACATGGAAATATCAGCACCAATATCTGTATGAACATGGAAATATCTACACCGCTATCTGTATGAACATGGAAATATCTACACCGCTATCTGTATGAACATGGAAATATCTACACCGCTATCAGTATTAACAAGGAAATATCTACACCGCTATCTCTATGAACATGGATATATCTACACAGCCCTCTGGATGAACATGGAAATATCCACACCGCTATCTGTGTAAACATGCATACATCTTCACCGCTATCAGTATAAACATGGAAATATCTACACCGCTATCTGTATGAACATGGAAATATCTACACCGCTATCTGTTTGAAGATGGAAATATATACACCGCTATCTCCATGAAAGCGGAAATATCAACACAGCTATCTGCATATACATGGAAATATCTACAGAGCTATCTCTTTACTCATGGAAAAAACTACACCGCTATTTGTATGAACATAGAAATATCTACACCGCCATCTGTATGAACATGGAAATATCTGCACCGCCATCTGTATGAACATATAAATATCTACACCGCCATCTGTATTAAGATGGAGATATCTACACCGCTATCTGTATAAACATGGAACTATCTACACCGCTATCTGTACAACCATGGAAATATGTACACCGCTACCTGTATAAACATGGAAATATCAGCACCGCTATCTGTATGAACATGGAAATATCTACACCGCTATCTTTATGAACATGGAAATATCTACAAAGCTATCTGAATATACGTGGAAAAATCTACACCGCTATCTGTTTGAACATGTAAATATCTACACCGCTATCTGCATGAAAATGGAAATATCTACAAAGCTATCTGCATATACATGGAATTATCTACACAGCTATCTCTTTACACATAGAAATAACTACACCGCTATATCTATAAACATGGAAATATCTACACCGCCATCTGTATGAACATGGAAATATCTACACCGCCATCTGTATGAACATATAAATATCTACACCGCCATCTGTATTAAGAAGGAAATATCTAAACCGCTATCTGTATAAACCTGGAAATATCTACACCGCTACCTGTATAAACATGGAAATATCAGAACCGCTATCTGTATGAACATGGAAATATCTACACCGCTATCTGTATGAAGATGGAAATATCTACACTGCTATCTGTATGAACATGGAAATAGCTACACCGTTATCTGTATGAACATGGAAATAGCTACACCGCTATCTGAATGAACATGGATATATCTACACAGCCATCTGGATGAACATGGAAATATCTACACCGCTATCTGTGTAAACATGCATAGACCTTCACCGCTATCTGTATAAACATGGAAATATCTACACCGCTATCTGTATGAACATGGAAATATCTACACCGCTATCTGAATGAACATGTAAATATCTACACTGCTGTCTGTTTGAACATGGAAATATCTACACCGCTATCTGCATGAAAATGGAAATATCTACACTGCTATCTGTATATACATTTAAATATCTACACAGCTATCTCTTTACACATGGAAATATCTACACCGCTGTCTGTATGAACATGGAAATATCTACACCGCTATCTGTATGAACATGGAAATATCTGCACCGCCATCTGTATGAACATATAAATATCTACACCGCCATCTGTATTAAGATGGGGTTATCTACACTGCTATCTGTATAAACATGGAAATATCTACACCGCTATCTGTATAAACAGGGAAATATCTACACCGCTATCTGTATAAACATGGAAATATCTACACCGCTATCTGTATAAACATGGAAATATCTACACCACTACCTGTATAAACATGGAAATATCAGCACCGCTATCTGTATGAACCTGGAAATATCTACACCGCCATCTGTATGAACATGGAAATATCTACACCACCATCTGTATGAACATGGAAATATCTGCACCGCCATCTGTGTGAACATATAAATATCTACACCGCCATCTGTATTAAGAAGGAAATATCTAAACCGCTATCTGTATGAACACTGAAATATCTACACTGCTATCTGTATGAACATGGAAATATCTACACCGCTATCTGTGTAAACATGCATACATCCTCACCGCTATCTGTATAAACATGGAAATGTCTACAAGGCTATCTTTATGAACATGGAAATATCTACACCGCTATCTGTACGAACATGGAAATACCTAAACCGCTATCTTCATGAAAATGGAAATATCTACACAGCAATCTGCATATACATGGAAATATCTACACAGCTATCTCTGTACACATGGAAATAACTACACCGCTATCTGTATGAACATGGAAATATCTGCACCGCCATCTGTATGAACACATAAATATCTACACCGCCATCTGTATTAAGATGGAGATAACTACCCCGCTATCTGTATAAACATGGAAATATCTACACCGCTATCTGTATAAACATGGAAATATCTACACCGCTATCTGTATGAACATGGAAATATCTACACCGCTATCTGTATGAACATGGAAATAGCTACACCGCTATCTGTATGAACATGGATATATCTACACAGCCATCTGGATGAACATGGAAATATCTACACCGCTATCTGTGTAAACATGCATAGATCTTCACCGCTATCTGAATAAACATGGAAATATCTACACCGCTATCTGTATGAACATGGAAATATCTACACCGCTATCTGTATCAACATGGAAATATCTACACTGCTATCTGTTTGAACATGGAAATATCTACACCGCTATCTGCATGAAAATGGAAATATCTACACTGCTATCTGTATATACATTTAAATATCTACACAGCTATCTCTTTACACATGGAAATAACTACACCGCTATCTGTATGAACATGGAAATATCTACACCGCTATCTGTATGAACATGGAAATATCTGCACCGCCATCTGTATAAACATATAAATATTTACAACGCCATCTGTATTAAGATGGAGTTATCTACACTGCTATCTGTATAAACATGGAAATATCTACACCACTTTCTGAATAAACATGGAAATATCTACACCGCTATCTGTATAAACATGGAAATATCTACACCACTACCTGTATAAACATGGAAATATCAGCACCGCTATCTGTATGAACATGGAAATATCTACACCGCCATCTGTATGAACATGGAAATATCTACACCGCTATCTGTATGAAGATGGAAATATCTACACCGCTATCTGTATGAACATGGAAATATCTACACCGCTATCTGTTTGAACATGGAAATATCTACACCGTTGTCTGCATGAAAATGGAAATATCTACACAGCAATCTGCATATACATGGAAATATCTACACAGCTATCTCTTAACACATGGAAATAACTACACCGCTATCTCTATAAACATGGAAATATCTACACCGCCATCTGTATGAACATGGAAATATCTGCACCGCCATCTGCATGAACATATAAATATCTACACCGCCATCTGTATTAAGAAGGAAATATCTAAACCGCTATCTGTATGAACATTGAAATATCTACACCGCTATCTGTATGAACATGGAAATATCTACACTGCTATCTGTGTAAACATGCATACATCTTCACCGCTATCTGTATAAACATGGAAATGTCTACAAGGCTGTCTTTATGAACATGGAAATATCTACACCGCTATCTGTACGAACATGGAAATATCTAAACCGATATCTGCATGAAAATGGAAATATCTACACAGCTATCTGCATATACATGGAAATATCTACACAGCTATCTCTTTACACATGGAAATAACTACACCGCTATCTGTATGAACATGGAAATATCGGCACCGCCATCTGTATGAACATCTAAATATCTACACCGCCATCTGTATTAAGATGGAGATACCTACACCGCTATCTGTATAAACATGGAAATATCTACACCGCTTTCTGTATAAACATGGAAATATCTACACCACTATCTGTATAAAAATGGAAATATCAGCACCGCTATCTGTATGAACATGGAAATATCAGCCCCTCTATCTGTATGAACTTGGAAGTATCTACACCGCTATCTGTATGAACATGGAAATATCTACACCGCTATCTGTATGAACACGGAAATATCTACACCACTATCTGAACATGGAAATATCTACACCGCTATCTGTATGAACACGGAAATATCTACACCGCTATCTGTTTGAACATGGAAACATCTAAACCGCTATCTGCATGAAAGTGGAAATATATACACAGCTATCTGCATATACATGGAAAAATCTTCACAGCTATCTCTTTACACATGGAAATAACTACACCGCTATCTGTATGAACATGGAAATATCTTCACCGCCATCTGTATGAACATGGATATATCTACACAGCCATCTGGATGAACTTGGAAATATCTACACCGCTATCTGTATGAACATGGAAATATCTACACCCCTATCTGTATAAACATGCATACATCTTCACCGCTATCTCTATAAACATGGAAATATCGACACTGCTATCTGTATGAACATGGAAATATCTACACCGCTATCTGTTTGAACATGGAAATATCTACACCGCTATCTGCATGAAAATGGAAATATCTACACAGCGATCTGCATATACAAGGATATATCTACAAAGCTATCTCTTTACACATGGAAATAAGTTCAGCGCTATCTCTATAAACATGGAAATAGCTACACCGCCATCTGTATGAACATGGAAATATCTGCACCGCCATCTGTATGAACATTTAAATATCTACACCGCCATCTATATTAAGATGGAGATATCTACACCGCTATCTGTATAAACTTGGAAATATCTACATCGCTATCTGTATAAACATGGAAATATCTACACCGCAATCTGTATAAACATGGAAATATCTACAACGCTACCTGTATAAACATGGAAATATCAGCCCCGCTATCTGTAAGAACATGGAAATATCTACACCGCTATCTCTATGAACATGGAAATATCTACACCGCTACCTGTATGAACATGGAAATATCTACACCGCTATCTGTATGAACATGGGAATATCTACACCGCTATCTGTATGAACATGGATATATCTACAGAGCCCTCTGGATGAACATGGAAATATCCACACCGCTATCTGTGTAAACATGCATACATCTTCACCGCTATATGTAGAAACATGGAAATATCTACACCGCTATCTGTATGAACATGGAAATATCAACACCGCTATCTGTTTGAAGATGGAAATATCTACACAGCTATCTGCATATACATGGAAATATCTACACAGCTATCTCTTTACACATGGAAATAACTACACCACTATCTGTATGAACATGGAAATATCTACACCGCTATCTGTATGAACATGGAAATAACTACACCGCTATCTGTATGAACATGGAAATATCTACAAAGCTATCTGAATGAACATGGTAATATCTACACTGCTATCTGTTTGAACATGTACATATCTACACCACTATCTGCATGAAAATGGAAATATCTACAAAGCTATCTCCATATACAATGAAATATCTACACAGCTATCTCTTTACACATGGAAATAACTACACCACTATATCTATAAACATGGAAATATCTACACCGCCATCCGTATGAACATCTAAATATCTGCACCGCCATCTGTATGAACATATAAATATCTACACCGCCATCTGTATTAAGAAGGAAATATCTAAACCGCTATCTGTATAAACATGGAAATATCTACACCGCTATCTGTATGAACATGGAAATATCTACACCGCTATCTGTATCAACATGGAAATATCTACACCGCTATCTGTATGAACATGGAAATAGCTACACCGCTATCAGCATGAACATGGAAATATCTACACCGCTCTCTGTATGAACATGGATATATCTACACAGCCATCTGGATGTACATGGAAATATCTACACCGCTATCTGTATGAACATGGAAATATCTACACCGCTATCTGTATGAACATGGATATATCTACACTGCCATCTGGATGAACATGGAAATATCTACACCGTTATCTGTGTAAACATGCGTAGATCTTCACCACTATCTGTATAAACATGGAAATATCTACACCGCTATCTGTATGAACATGGAAATATCTACACCGCTATCTGTATGAACATGGAAATATCTACACCGCTATCTGTTTGAACATGGAAATATCTACACCGCTATCTGCATGAAAATGGAAATATCTACACTGCTATCTGCATATACATTTAAATATCTACACAGCTATCTCTTTACACATGGAAATAACTACACCGCCATCTGTATGAACATGGAAATATCTGCACCGCCATCTGTATGAACATATAAATATCTACACCGCCATCTGTATTAACATAGAGATTTCTACACTGCTATCTGTATAAACATGGAA
Organism: Gorilla gorilla gorilla; assembly: GCF_029281585.2. Lineage (NCBI taxonomy): Eukaryota > Metazoa > Chordata > Mammalia > Primates > Hominidae > Gorilla > Gorilla gorilla. Next base: position 54,956,689 of record NC_073246.2, on the reverse strand, counting down.
ATATATACACCGCCATCTGTACGAACATATAAATATCTACACCGCCATCTGTATTAAGAAGGAAATATCTAAACCGCTATCTGAATAAACATGGAAATATCTACACCGCTATCTGTATGAACATGGAAATATCTACACCGCTATCTGTATGAACATAGAAATAGCTACACTGTTATCTGTATGAACATGGAAATATCTACACCGCTATCAGCATGAACATGGAAATATCTACACCGCTCTCTGTATGAACATGGATATATCTACACAGCCATCTGGATGAACATGGAAATATCTACACCGCTATCTGTATGAACATGGATATATCTACACAGCCATCTGGATGAACATGGAAATATCTACACTGCTATCTGTATAAACGTGGAAATTTCTACACCGCTACCTGTATTAACATGGAAATATCAGAACCGCTATCGGTAGGAACATGGAAATATCTACACCGCTATCTGTACGAACATGGAAATATCTACACCGCTGTCTGTATGAACATGGAAATAGCTACACCGCTATCTGTATGAACATGGAAATATCTACACCACTATCTGTATGAACATGGAAATATCTACACCGCTATCTGTATGAACATGGATATATCTACACAGCCATCTGGATGAACATGGAAATATCTACACCGCTATCTGTATGAACATGGAAATATCTATACCGCTATCTGTGTAAACATGCATACATCTTCACCGCTATCTGTATAAACATGGAAATATCTACACCGCTATCTGTATGAACATGGAAATAGCTACACCGCTATCTGTATGAACATGGAAATATCTACACAGCTATCTGTATGAACATGGATATATCTACACAGCCATCTGGATGAACATGGAAATATCTACGCCGCTATCTGTGTAAACATGCATACATCTTCACCGCTATCTGTATAAACATGGAAATATCTACACCGCTATCTGTATGAACATGGAAATATCTACACCGCTATCTGTATGAACATGGAAATATCTACACCGCTATCTGAACACGGAAATATCTACACCGCTATCTGCATGAAAATGGAAATATCTACACTGCTATCTGCATATACATTTAAATATCTACACAGCTATCTCTTTACACTTGGAAATAACTACACCGCTATCTGTATGAACATGGAAATATCTACACCGCCATCTGTATGAACATGGAAATATCTGCACCGCCATCTGTATGAATATATAAATATCTACACCGCCATCTGTATTAAGATGGAGATATCTACACTGCTATCTGTATAAACATGGAAATATCTACACCGCCATCTGTACGAACATATAAATATCTACACCGCCATCTGTATTAAGAAGGAAATATCTAAACCGCTATCTGAATAAACATGGAAATATCTACACCGCTGCCTGTATAAACATGGAAATATCAGCACCGCTATCTGTATGAACATGGAAATATCTACACTGCTATCTGTATGAACATGGAAATAGCTACACCGCTATCTGCATGAACATGGATATATCTACAGAGCCATCTGGATGAACATGGAAATATCTACACAGCTATCTGTATGAACATGGAAATATATACACCGCTATCTGTGTAAACATGCATACATCTTCACCGCTATCTGTATAAACATGGAAATATCTACACAGCTATCTGTATAAACATGGAAATATCTACACCGCTATCTGTATAAACATGGAAATTTCTTCACCGCTACCTGTATAAACATGGAAATATCAGCACCGCTATCGGTAGGAACATGGAAATATCTACACCACTATCCGTACGAACATGGAAATATCTACACCGCTGTCTATATGAACATGGAAATAGCTACACCGCTATCTGTATGAACATGGAAATATCTACACCACTATCTGTATGAACATGGAAATATCTACACCGCTATCTGTATGAACATGGATATATCTACACAGCCATCTGGATGAACATGGAATTATCTACACCGCCATCTCTATGAACATGGAAATATCTGCACCGCTATCTGTGTAAACATGCATACATCTTCACCGCTATCTGTATAAACATGGAAATATCTACACCGCTATCTGTATGAACATGGAAATAGCTACACCGCTATCTGTATGAACATGGAAATATCTACACCGCTATCTGTATGAACATGGATATATCTACACAGCCATCTGGATGAACATGGAAATATCTGCAATGCCATCTGTATGAACATATAAATATCTACACCGCCATCTATATTAAGATGGAGATATCTACACCGCTATCTACATGAAAATGGAAATATCTACACTGCTATCTGCATATACATTTAAATATCTACACAGCTATCTCTTTACACATGGAAATAACTACACCGTTATCTGTATGAACATGGAGATATCTACACCGCCATCTGTAGGAACATGGAAATATCTGCACCGCCATCTGTATGAAAATATAAATATCTACACCGCCATCTGTATTAAAATAGAGATAACTCCACTGCTATCTGTATAAACATGGAAATATCTACACCGCTATCTGTATAAACATGGAAATATCTACACAGCTATCTGTATATACATGGAAATATCTACAACACTACCTGTTTAAACATGGAAATATCAGCACCGATATCTATATGAACATGGAAATATCTACACCGCTATCTGTATGAACATGGAAATATTTACACCGCTATCTGTATGAACATGGAAATATCTACACCTCTGTCTGCATGAAAATGGAAATATCTACACAGCTATCTGCATATACATGGAAATATCTACACAGCTATCTCTTTACACATGGAAATAACTACACTGCTATCTGTATGAACATGGAAATATCAACACCGCCATCTGTATGAACATGGAAATATCTGCACCGCCATCTGTATGAACATATAAATATCTACACCGCAATCTGTATTAAGATAGAGATATCTCCACTGCTATCTGTATAAACATGGAATTATCTACACCGCTATCTGTATAAATATGGAAATATCTACACCGCAATCGGTATAAACATGGAAATATCTACACCACTACCTGTATAAATATGGAAATATCAGCACCGCTATCTGTAAGAACATGGAAATATCTACACCGCCATCTGTATGAACACGGAAATATCTACACAGCTATCTGTGTCAACATGTGAATATCTACACCTCCATCTGTATGAACATGGAAATATCTACACCGCTATCTGTTTGAACATGGAAATATCTACACCGCTGTCTGCATGAAAATGGAAATATCTACACAGCTATCTGCATATAAATGGAAATATCTACACACCTATCTCTTAACACATGGAAATAACTGCATCGCTATCTCTATAAACATGGAAATATCTACACCGCCATCTGTATGAACATGGAAATATCTGCACCGCTATCTGTATGAACATATAAATATCTACACCGCCATCTGTATTAAGAAGGAAATGTCTAAACCGCTATCTGTATGAACATTGAAATATCTACACCGGTATCTGTATGAACATGGAAATATCTACACCGCTATCTGTGTAAACATGCATACATCTCACCGCTATCTGTATAAACATGGAAATGTCTACAAGGCTATCTGTATGAACATGGAAATATCTACACCGCTATCTGTACGAACATGGAAATATCTAAACCGTTATCCGCATGAAAATAGAAATATCTACACAGCTATCTGCATATACATGGAAATATCTACACAGCTATCTCTTTACACATGGAAATAACTACACTGCTATCTGTACGAACTTGGAAATATCTGCACCGCCATCTGTATGAACACACAAATATCTACACCACCATCTGTATTAAGATGGAGATACCTACACCGCTATCTGTATAAACATGGAAATATCTACACCGCTATCTGTATAAACATGGAAATATCTACACCGCTATCTGTATAAACATGGAAATATCAGCACTGCTATCTGTATGAACATGGAAATATCAGCCCCTCTTTCTGTATGAACATGGAAGTATCTACACCGCTGTCTGTATGAACATGGAAATATCTACACCGCTATCTGTATGAACACGGAAATATCTACACCGCTATCTGTTTGAACATGGAAATATCTACACCGCTATCTGTATGAACACGGAAATATCTACACCGCTATCTGGATGAAAATGGAAATATCTACACAGCGATCTGCAAATACATGGAAATATCTACAAAGCTATCTCTTTACACATGGAAATAAGTACAGCGCTATCTCTATAAACATGGAAAGAGCTACACCGCCATCTGTATGAACATGGAAATATCTGCACCGCCATCTGTATGAACATTTAAATATCTACACCGCCATCTATATTAAGATGGAGATATCTACACCGCTATCTGTATAAACTTGGAAATATCTACACCGCTATCTGTATAAACATGGAAATACATACTCCGCAATCTGTATAAACATGGAAATATCTACACCGCTACCTGTATAAACATGGAAATATCAGCACCGCTATCTGTATGAACATGGAAATATCTACACCGCTATCTCTATGAACATGGAAATATCTACAACGCTATCTGTATGAACATGGAAATATCTACACCGCTATCTGTATGAACATGGGAATATCTACACCGCTATCTGTATGAACATGGATATATCTACAGAGCCCTCTGGATGAACATGGAAATATCCACACCGCTATCTGTGTAAACATGCATACATCTTCACCGCTATCTGTAGAAACATGGAAATATCTACACCGCTATCTGTATGAACATGGAAATATCTACACCGCTATCTGTATGAACATGGAAATATCTACACCGCTATCTGTTTGAACATGGAAATATCTAAACCGCTATCTGCATGAAAATGGAAATATATACACAGCTATCTGCATATAGATGGAAATATCTACACAGCTATCCCTTTACACATGGAAATAACTACACCGCTATCTGTATGAACATGGAAATACCTTCACCGCCATCTGTATGAACATGGATATATCTACACAGCCATCTGGATGAACATGGAAATATCTACACCGCTATCTGTATGAACATGGAAATATCTACACCGCTATCTGTATGAACATGGAAATATCTTCACCGCCATCTGAATGAACATGGATATATCTACGCAGCCATCTGGATGAACATGGAAATATCTACACCGCTATCTGTTTGAACATGGAAATATCTACACCGCTATCTGTATGAACACGGAAATATCTACACCGCTATCTGTTTGAACATGGAAATATCTAAACCGCTATCTGCATGAAAATGGAAATATATACACAGTTATCTGCATATACATGGAAATATCTACACAGCTATCTCTTTACACATGGAAATAACTACACCGCTATCTGTATGAACATGGAAATATCTTCACCGCCATCTGGATGAACATGGAAATATCTACACCGCTATCTCTATGAACATGGAAATGTCTACACCGCTATCTGTGTAAACATGCATACATCTTCACCGCTATCTGTATAAACATGGAAATATCTACACTGCTCTCTGTATGAACATGGAAAAATCTACACCGCTATCTGTTTGAACATGGAAATATCTTCACCGCTAACTGCATGAAAATGGAAATATCTACACAGCGATAAGCATATACATGGAAATATCTACAAAACTATGTCTTTACACATGGAAATAAGTACAGCGCTATCTCTATAAACATGGAAATACCTACAGCGCCATCTGTATGAACATGGAAATATCTGCACCGCCATCTGTATGAAAATTTAAATATCTACACCGCCATCTACATTAAGATGGAGATATCTACACCGCTATCTGTATAAACTTGGAAATATCTACACCGCTATCTGTATAAACATGGAAATATCTACACCGCTATCTGTATAAACATGGAAATATCTTCACCGCTACCTGTATAAACATGGAAATATCAGCACCGCTATCTGTATGAACATGGAAATATCAGCACCGCTATCGGTGTAAACATGCATAGATCTTCACCGCTATCTGTATATACATGCAAATATCTACACCGCTATCTGTATGAACATGGAAATATCTACACCGCTATCTGTATGAACATGGAAATATCTACACCGCTATCTGTTTGAACATGGAAATATCTACACCGCTATCTGCATGAAATTGGAAATATCTACACTGCTATCTGCAAATACTTTTAAATATCTACACAGCTATATCTTTACACATGGAAATAACTACACTGCTATCTGTATGAACATGGAAATTTCTACACCGCCATCTGTATGAACATGGAAATATCTGCACCGCCATCTGTATGAACATATAAATATCTACACCGCAATCTGTATTAAGATAGAGATATCTCCACTGCTATCTGTATAAACATGGAAATATCTACACCGCTATCTGTATAAACATGGAAATATCTACACCGCTATCTGTATAAACATGGAAATATCTACCCCACTGCCTGTATAAACAAGGAAATATCAGCACCGCTATCTGTATGAACATGGAAATATCTACACCGCTATCTGTATGAACATGGAAATATCTACAAAGCTATCTGAATGGACATGGAAATATCTACACCGCTATCTGTTTGAACATGGAAATATCTACACCGCTATCTGTTTGAACATGGAATTATCTACACCGCTATCTGCATGAAAATGGAAATATCTACACAGCTATCTGAATATACATGGAAATATCTTCACAGCTATCTCTTTACACATGGAAATAACTACACCGCTATCTCTATAAACATGGAAATATCTACACCGCCATCTGTATGAACATGGAAATATCTGCACCGCCATCTGTATGAACATATAAATATCTACACCGCCATCTGTATTAAGAAGGAAATATCTAAACCACTATCTGTTTAAAGATGGAAATATCTACACCGCTGCCTGTATAAACATGGAAATATCAGCACTGCTCTCTGTATGAAAATGGAGATACCTACACCGCTATCTGTATGAACATGGAAATATCTACACTGCTATCTGTATGAACATGGAAATAGCTACACCGTTATCTGTATGAACATGGAAATAGCTACACCGCTATCTGTATGAACATGGAAATAACTACACCGCTATCAGTATGAACATGGATATATCTACACAGCCATCTGGATGAACATGGAAATATCTACACCGCTATCTGTATGAACATGGAAATATCTACACCGCTATCTGTATGAACATGGAAATATCTGCACCGCTATCTGTATGAACATGGAAATATCTACACCGCTATCTGTTTGAACATGGAAATATCTTCACCGCTATCTGCATGAAAATGGAAATATCTACACTGCTATCTGCATATACATGGAAATATCTACACAGCTATCTCTTTACACATGGAAATAACTACACCGCTATCTGTATGAACATGGAGATATCTACACCGCCATCTGTATGAACATGGAAATATCTGCACCGCCATCTGTATGAACATATAAATATCTACACCGCCATCTGTATTAAGATGGAGATATCTACACTGCTATCTGTATAAACATGGAAATATCTACACCACTATCTGCATAAACATGGAAATATCTACACCGCTATCTGTATAAACATGGAAATATCTACACCGCTACCTGTATAAACATGGAAATATCAGCACCGCTATCTGTATGAACATGGAAATATCTACACAGCTATCTGTATGAACATGGAAATATATACACCGCTATCTGTATGAACATGGATATATCTACACAGCCCTCTGGATGAACATGGAAATATCCAAACCGCAATCTGTGCAAACATGCATACATGTTCACCGCTATCTGTATAAAGATGGAAATATCTACACCTCTATCTCTATGAACATGGAAATATCTACACCGCTATCTGTTTGAAGATGGAAATATATACACTGCTATCTGCATGAAAATGGAAATATCTACACAGCTATCTGCATATAGATGGAAATATCAACACAGCTATCTCTTTACACATGGAAATAACTACACCGCTATCTGTATCAACATGGAAATATCTACACCACCATCTATATGAACATGGAAATATCTGCACCGCCATCTGTATGAATATATAAATATCTACACCGCCATCTGTATTAAGATGGAGATATCTACACCGATATCTGAATAAACATGGAAATATCTACACCGCTATCTGTATAAACATGGAAATATCTACACCGCTATCTGTATAAACATGGAAATATCTACACCGTTACCTGTATAGACATGGAAATATCAGCACCGCTATCTGTATGTACCTGGAAATATCTACACCGCTATCTGTATGAACATGGAAATATCTACACCGCTATCTGTATGAAAATGGAAATATCTACAAAGCAATTTGAATGAACATGGAAATATCTACACCGCTATCTGTTTGAACATGTAAATATCTACACCGCTATCTGCATGAAAATGGAAATGTCTACAAAGCTATCTGCATATACATGGAAATATCTACACAGCTATCTCTTTACACATGGAAATAACTACACCGCTATATCTATAAACATGGAAAAATCTACACCACCATCTGTATGAACATGGAAATATCTGCACCGCCATCTGTATGAACATATAAATATCTACACCGCCATCTGTATTAAGAAGGAAATATCTAAACCGCTATCTGCATAAACATGGAAATATCTACACCGCTGCCTGTATAAACATGCAAATATCGGCACCGCTCTCTGTATGAAAATGGAAATATCTACACCGCTATCTTTATGAACATGGAAATATCTACACTGCTATCTGTATGAAAATGGAAATAGCTACACCGTTATCTGTATGAAAATGGAAATAGCTACACCGCTATCTGTATGAACATGGAAATATCTACACCGCTATGTGTATGAACATGGATATATCTACACAGCCATCTATCTGAACATGGAAATATCTACACCGCTATCTGTATGAACATGGAAATAGCTACACCGCTATCTGTATGAACAGGGATATATCTACACAGCCATCTGGATGAACATGGAAATATCTACACCGCTATCTGTGTAAACATGCATACATCTTCACCACTATCTGTATAAACATGGAAATATCTGCACCGCTATCGGTATTAACATGGAAATATCTACACCGCTATCTGTATGAACATGGAAATACCTACACCGCTATCTGTTAGGACATGGAAATATCTACACCGCTATCTGCATGAAAATGGAAATATCTACACCGCTATCTGCATATACATTTAAATATCTACACAGCTATCTCTTTACACATGGAAATAACTACACCACTATCTGTATGAACACGGAAATAACTACACCGCCATCAGTATGAACATGGAAATATCTGCACCGCCATCTGTATGAACATATAAATATCTACAGCGCCATCTGTATTAAGAAGGAGATATCTACACTGCTATCTGTATAAACATGGAAATATCTACACCGCCATCTGTATGAACATATAAATAAACCGCCATCTGTATTAAGAAGGAAATATCTAAACCGCTTTCGGTATAAACATGGAAATATCTACACCGCTGCCTGTATAAACATGGAAATATCAGCACCGCTATCTGTATGAACATGGAAATACCTACACCGCTATCTGTAGGAACATGGAAATAGCTACACCGCTGCCTGTATAAATATGGAAATATCATCACCGCTATCTGTATGAACATGGAAATATCTACACCGCTATCTGAATGAACATGGATATATCTACACAGCCAGGTGGATGAACATGGAACTATCTTCACCGCTATCTGTGTAAACAGGCATACATCTTCACCGCTATCTGTATAAACAAGGAAATATCTACACTGCTATCTGTATGAACATGGAAATATCTACTCTGCTATCTGTATGAACATGGAAATATCTACACCGCTATCTGCATGAAAATGGAAATATCTACACTGCTATCTGCATATACATGGAAATATCTACAAAGCTATCTCTTTACACATGGAAATAACTACACCGCTATCTGTATGAACATGGAAATAACCACACCACCATCTGTATGAACATGGAAATATCTGCAGCGCCATCTGTATGAACATATAAATATCTACACCGCCATCTGTATTAAGATGGAGATATCTACACTGCTATCTGTATAAACATGGAAATATCTATACCGCTATCTGTATAAACGTGGAAATATCTACACCGCTACCTGTATAAACATGGAAATATCAGCACCAATATCTGTATGAACATGGAAATATCTACACCGCTATCTGTATGAACATGGAAATATCTACACCGCTATCTGTATGAACATGGAAATATCTACACCGCTATCAGTATTAACAAGGAAATATCTACACCGCTATCTCTATGAACATGGATATATCTACACAGCCCTCTGGATGAACATGGAAATATCCACACCGCTATCTGTGTAAACATGCATACATCTTCACCGCTATCAGTATAAACATGGAAATATCTACACCGCTATCTGTATGAACATGGAAATATCTACACCGCTATCTGTTTGAAGATGGAAATATATACACCGCTATCTCCATGAAAGCGGAAATATCAACACAGCTATCTGCATATACATGGAAATATCTACAGAGCTATCTCTTTACTCATGGAAAAAACTACACCGCTATTTGTATGAACATAGAAATATCTACACCGCCATCTGTATGAACATGGAAATATCTGCACCGCCATCTGTATGAACATATAAATATCTACACCGCCATCTGTATTAAGATGGAGATATCTACACCGCTATCTGTATAAACATGGAACTATCTACACCGCTATCTGTACAACCATGGAAATATGTACACCGCTACCTGTATAAACATGGAAATATCAGCACCGCTATCTGTATGAACATGGAAATATCTACACCGCTATCTTTATGAACATGGAAATATCTACAAAGCTATCTGAATATACGTGGAAAAATCTACACCGCTATCTGTTTGAACATGTAAATATCTACACCGCTATCTGCATGAAAATGGAAATATCTACAAAGCTATCTGCATATACATGGAATTATCTACACAGCTATCTCTTTACACATAGAAATAACTACACCGCTATATCTATAAACATGGAAATATCTACACCGCCATCTGTATGAACATGGAAATATCTACACCGCCATCTGTATGAACATATAAATATCTACACCGCCATCTGTATTAAGAAGGAAATATCTAAACCGCTATCTGTATAAACCTGGAAATATCTACACCGCTACCTGTATAAACATGGAAATATCAGAACCGCTATCTGTATGAACATGGAAATATCTACACCGCTATCTGTATGAAGATGGAAATATCTACACTGCTATCTGTATGAACATGGAAATAGCTACACCGTTATCTGTATGAACATGGAAATAGCTACACCGCTATCTGAATGAACATGGATATATCTACACAGCCATCTGGATGAACATGGAAATATCTACACCGCTATCTGTGTAAACATGCATAGACCTTCACCGCTATCTGTATAAACATGGAAATATCTACACCGCTATCTGTATGAACATGGAAATATCTACACCGCTATCTGAATGAACATGTAAATATCTACACTGCTGTCTGTTTGAACATGGAAATATCTACACCGCTATCTGCATGAAAATGGAAATATCTACACTGCTATCTGTATATACATTTAAATATCTACACAGCTATCTCTTTACACATGGAAATATCTACACCGCTGTCTGTATGAACATGGAAATATCTACACCGCTATCTGTATGAACATGGAAATATCTGCACCGCCATCTGTATGAACATATAAATATCTACACCGCCATCTGTATTAAGATGGGGTTATCTACACTGCTATCTGTATAAACATGGAAATATCTACACCGCTATCTGTATAAACAGGGAAATATCTACACCGCTATCTGTATAAACATGGAAATATCTACACCGCTATCTGTATAAACATGGAAATATCTACACCACTACCTGTATAAACATGGAAATATCAGCACCGCTATCTGTATGAACCTGGAAATATCTACACCGCCATCTGTATGAACATGGAAATATCTACACCACCATCTGTATGAACATGGAAATATCTGCACCGCCATCTGTGTGAACATATAAATATCTACACCGCCATCTGTATTAAGAAGGAAATATCTAAACCACTATCTGTATGAACACTGAAATATCTACACTGCTATCTGTATGAACATGGAAATATCTACACCGCTATCTGTGTAAACATGCATACATCCTCACCGCTATCTGTATAAACATGGAAATGTCTACAAGGCTATCTTTATGAACATGGAAATATCTACACCGCTATCTGTACGAACATGGAAATACCTAAACCGCTATCTTCATGAAAATGGAAATATCTACACAGCAATCTGCATATACATGGAAATATCTACACAGCTATCTCTGTACACATGGAAATAACTACACCGCTATCTGTATGAACATGGAAATATCTGCACCGCCATCTGTATGAACACATAAATATCTACACCGCCATCTGTATTAAGATGGAGATAACTACCCCGCTATCTGTATAAACATGGAAATATCTACACCGCTATCTGTATAAACATGGAAATATCTACACCGCTATCTGTATGAACATGGAAATATCTACACCGCTATCTGTATGAACATGGAAATAGCTACACCGCTATCTGTATGAACATGGATATATCTACACAGCCATCTGGATGAACATGGAAATATCTACACCGCTATCTGTGTAAACATGCATAGATCTTCACCGCTATCTGAATAAACATGGAAATATCTACACCGCTATCTGTATGAACATGGAAATATCTACACCGCTATCTGTATCAACATGGAAATATCTACACTGCTATCTGTTTGAACATGGAAATATCTACACCGCTATCTGCATGAAAATGGAAATATCTACACTGCTATCTGTATATACATTTAAATATCTACACAGCTATCTCTTTACACATGGAAATAACTACACCGCTATCTGTATGAACATGGAAATATCTACACCGCTATCTGTATGAACATGGAAATATCTGCACCGCCATCTGTATAAACATATAAATATTTACAACGCCATCTGTATTAAGATGGAGTTATCTACACTGCTATCTGTATAAACATGGAAATATCTACACCACTTTCTGAATAAACATGGAAATATCTACACCGCTATCTGTATAAACATGGAAATATCTACACCACTACCTGTATAAACATGGAAATATCAGCACCGCTATCTGTATGAACATGGAAATATCTACACCGCCATCTGTATGAACATGGAAATATCTACACCGCTATCTGTATGAAGATGGAAATATCTACACCGCTATCTGTATGAACATGGAAATATCTACACCGCTATCTGTTTGAACATGGAAATATCTACACCGTTGTCTGCATGAAAATGGAAATATCTACACAGCAATCTGCATATACATGGAAATATCTACACAGCTATCTCTTAACACATGGAAATAACTACACCGCTATCTCTATAAACATGGAAATATCTACACCGCCATCTGTATGAACATGGAAATATCTGCACCGCCATCTGCATGAACATATAAATATCTACACCGCCATCTGTATTAAGAAGGAAATATCTAAACCGCTATCTGTATGAACATTGAAATATCTACACCGCTATCTGTATGAACATGGAAATATCTACACTGCTATCTGTGTAAACATGCATACATCTTCACCGCTATCTGTATAAACATGGAAATGTCTACAAGGATATCTGTATGAACATGGAAATATCTACACCGCTATCTGTACGAACATGGAAATATCTAAACCGATATCTGCATGAAAATGGAAATATCTACACAGCTATCTGCATATACATGGAAATATCTACACAGCTATCTCTTTACACATGGAAATAACTACACCGCTATCTGTATGAACATGGAAATATCGGCACCGCCATCTGTATGAACATCTAAATATCTACACCGCCATCTGTATTAAGATGGAGATACCTACACCGCTATCTGTATAAACATGGAAATATCTACACCGCTTTCTGTATAAACATGGAAATATCTACACCACTATCTGTATAAAAATGGAAATATCAGCACCGCTATCTGTATGAACATGGAAATATCAGCCCCTCTATCTGTATGAACTTGGAAGTATCTACACCGCTATCTGTATGAACATGGAAATATCTACACCGCTATCTGTATGAACACGGAAATATCTACACCACTATCTGAACATGGAAATATCTACACCGCTATCTGTATGAACACGGAAATATCTACACCGCTATCTGTTTGAACATGGAAACATCTAAACCGCTATCTGCATGAAAGTGGAAATATATACACAGCTATCTGCATATACATGGAAAAATCTTCACAGCTATCTCTTTACACATGGAAATAACTACACCGCTATCTGTATGAACATGGAAATATCTTCACCGCCATCTGTATGAACATGGATATATCTACACAGCCATCTGGATGAACATGGAAATATCTACACCGCTATCTGTATGAACATGGAAATATCTACACCCCTATCTGTATAAACATGCATACATCTTCACCGCTATCTCTATAAACATGGAAATATCGACACTGCTATCTGTATGAACATGGAAATATCTACACCGCTATCTGTTTGAACATGGAAATATCTACACCGCTATCTGCATGAAAATGGAAATATCTACACAGCGATCTGCATATACAAGGATATATCTACAAAGCTATCTCTTTACACATGGAAATAAGTTCAGCGCTATCTCTATAAACATGGAAATAGCTACACCGCCATCTGTATGAACATGGAAATATCTGCACCGCCATCTGTATGAACATTTAAATATCTACACCGCCATCTATATTAAGATGGAGATATCTACACCGCTATCTGTATAAACTTGGAAATATCTACATCGCTATCTGTATAAACATGGAAATATCTACACCGCAATCTGTATAAACATGGAAATATCTACAACGCTACCTGTATAAACATGGAAATATCAGCCCCGCTATCTGTAAGAACATGGAAATATCTACACCGCTATCTCTATGAACATGGAAATATCTACACCGCTACCTGTATGAACATGGAAATATCTACACCGCTATCTGTATGAACATGGGAATATCTACACCGCTATCTGTATGAACATGGATATATCTACAGAGCCCTCTGGATGAACATGGAAATATCCACACCGCTATCTGTGTAAACATGCATACATCTTCACCGCTATATGTAGAAACATGGAAATATCTACACCGCTATCTGTATGAACATGGAAATATCAACACCGCTATCTGTTTGAAGATGGAAATATCTACACAGCTATCTGCATATACATGGAAATATCTACACAGCTATCTCTTTACACATGGAAATAACTACACCACTATCTGTATGAACATGGAAATATCTACACCGCTATCTGTATGAACATGGAAATAACTACACCGCTATCTGTATGAACATGGAAATATCTACAAAGCTATCTGAATGAACATGGTAATATCTACACTGCTATCTGTTTGAACATGTACATATCTACACCACTATCTGCATGAAAATGGAAATATCTACAAAGCTATCTCCATATACAATGAAATATCTACACAGCTATCTCTTTACACATGGAAATAACTACACCACTATATCTATAAACATGGAAATATCTACACCGCCATCCGTATGAACATCTAAATATCTGCACCGCCATCTGTATGAACATATAAATATCTACACCGCCATCTGTATTAAGAAGGAAATATCTAAACCGCTATCTGTATAAACATGGAAATATCTACACCGCTATCTGTATGAACATGGAAATATCTACACCGCTATCTGTATCAACATGGAAATATCTACACCGCTATCTGTATGAACATGGAAATAGCTACACCGCTATCAGCATGAACATGGAAATATCTACACCGCTCTCTGTATGAACATGGATATATCTACACAGCCATCTGGATGTACATGGAAATATCTACACCGCTATCTGTATGAACATGGAAATATCTACACCGCTATCTGTATGAACATGGATATATCTACACTGCCATCTGGATGAACATGGAAATATCTACACCGTTATCTGTGTAAACATGCGTAGATCTTCACCACTATCTGTATAAACATGGAAATATCTACACCGCTATCTGTATGAACATGGAAATATCTACACCGCTATCTGTATGAACATGGAAATATCTACACCGCTATCTGTTTGAACATGGAAATATCTACACCGCTATCTGCATGAAAATGGAAATATCTACACTGCTATCTGCATATACATTTAAATATCTACACAGCTATCTCTTTACACATGGAAATAACTACACCGCTATCTGTATGAACATGGAAATATCTACACCGCCATCTGTATGAACATGGAAATATCTGCACCGCCATCTGTATGAACATATAAATATCTACACCGCCATCTGTATTAACATAGAGATTTCTACACTGCTATCTGTATAAACATGGAAATATATACACCGCCATCTGTACGAACATATAAATATCTACACCGCCATCTGTATTAAGAAGGAAATATCTAAACCGCTATCTGAATAAACATGGAAATATCTACACCGCTATCTGTATGAACATGGAAATATCTACACCGCTATCTGTATGAACATAGAAATAGCTACACTGTTATCTGTATGAACATGGAAATATCTACACCGCTATCAGCATGAACATGGAAATATCTACACCGCTCTCTGTATGAACATGGATATATCTACACAGCCATCTGGATGAACATGGAAATATCTACACCGCTATCTGTATGAACATGGATATATCTACACAGCCATCTGGATGAACATGGAAATATCTACACTGCTATCTGTATAAACGTGGAAATTTCTACACCGCTACCTGTATTAACATGGAAATATCAGAACCGCTATCGGTAGGAACATGGAAATATCTACACCGCTATCTGTACGAACATGGAAATATCTACACCGCTGTCTGTATGAACATGGAAATAGCTACACCGCTATCTGTATGAACATGGAAATATCTACACCACTATCTGTATGAACATGGAAATATCTACACCGCTATCTGTATGAACATGGATATATCTACACAGCCATCTGGATGAACATGGAAATATCTACACCGCTATCTGTATGAACATGGAAATATCTATACCGCTATCTGTGTAAACATGCATACATCTTCACCGCTATCTGTATAAACATGGAAATATCTACACCGCTATCTGTATGAACATGGAAATAGCTACACCGCTATCTGTATGAACATGGAAATATCTACACAGCTATCTGTATGAACATGGATATATCTACACAGCCATCTGGATGAACATGGAAATATCTACGCCGCTATCTGTGTAAACATGCATACATCTTCACCGCTATCTGTATAAACATGGAAATATCTACACCGCTATCTGTATGAACATGGAAATATCTACACCGCTATCTGTATGAACATGGAAATATCTACACCGCTATCTGAACACGGAAATATCTACACCGCTATCTGCATGAAAATGGAAATATCTACACTGCTATCTGCATATACATTTAAATATCTACACAGCTATCTCTTTACACTTGGAAATAACTACACCGCTATCTGTATGAACATGGAAATATCTACACCGCCATCTGTATGAACATGGAAATATCTGCACCGCCATCTGTATGAATATATAAATATCTACACCGCCATCTGTATTAAGATGGAGATATCTACACTGCTATCTGTATAAACATGGAAATATCTACACCGCCATCTGTACGAACATATAAATATCTACACCGCCATCTGTATTAAGAAGGAAATATCTAAACCGCTATCTGAATAAACATGGAAATATCTACACCGCTGCCTGTATAAACATGGAAATATCAGCACCGCTATCTGTATGAACATGGAAATATCTACACTGCTATCTGTATGAACATGGAAATAGCTACACCGCTATCTGCATGAACATGGATATATCTACAGAGCCATCTGGATGAACATGGAAATATCTACACAGCTATCTGTATGAACATGGAAATATATACACCGCTATCTGTGTAAACATGCATACATCTTCACCGCTATCTGTATAAACATGGAAATATCTACACAGCTATCTGTATAAACATGGAAATATCTACACCGCTATCTGTATAAACATGGAAATTTCTTCACCGCTACCTGTATAAACATGGAAATATCAGCACCGCTATCGGTAGGAACATGGAAATATCTACACCACTATCCGTACGAACATGGAAATATCTACACCGCTGTCTATATGAACATGGAAATAGCTACACCGCTATCTGTATGAACATGGAAATATCTACACCACTATCTGTATGAACATGGAAATATCTACACCGCTATCTGTATGAACATGGATATATCTACACAGCCATCTGGATGAACATGGAATTATCTACACCGCCATCTCTATGAACATGGAAATATCTGCACCGCTATCTGTGTAAACATGCATACATCTTCACCGCTATCTGTATAAACATGGAAATATCTACACCGCTATCTGTATGAACATGGAAATAGCTACACCGCTATCTGTATGAACATGGAAATATCTACACCGCTATCTGTATGAACATGGATATATCTACACAGCCATCTGGATGAACATGGAAATATCTACAGCGCTATCTGTGTAAACATGCATACATCTTCACCGCTATCTGTATAAACATGGAAATATCTACACCGCTATCTGTATGAACATGGAAATATTTACACCGCTATCTGTATGAACATGGAAATATCTACACCGCTATCTGTTTGAACATGGAAATATCTACACCGCTATCTGTATCAACATGGAAATATCTTCACCGCTATCCCTATGAACATGGAAATAGCTACACAGTTATCTGTATGAACATGGAAATAGCTACACCGCTATCAGCATGAACATGGAAATATCTACACCGCTCTCTGTATGAACATGGATATATCTACACAGCCATCTGGATGAACATGGAAATATCTACACCGCTATCTGTATGAACATGGAAATATCTACACCGCCATCTGTATGAACATGGAAATATCTGCACCGCCATCTGTATGAACATATAAATATCTACACCGCCATCTGTATTAAGATGGAGATATCTACACTGCTATCTGTATAAACATGGAAATATATACACCGCCATCTGTACGAACATATAAATATCTACACCGCCATCTGTATTAAGAAGGAAATATCTAAACCGCTATCAGAATAAACATGGAAATATCTACACCGCTGCCTGTATAAACATGGAAATATCAGCACCGCTATCTGTATGAACATGGAAATATCTACACCGCTATCTGTAGGAACATGGAAATATCTAAACCGCTATCTGCATGAAAATGGAAATATCTACACAGCTATCTGCATATACATGGAAATATCTACACAGCTATCTCTTTACACATGGAAATAACTACACCGCTATCTGTATGAACATGGAAATATCTGCACCGCCATCTGTATGAACACATAAATATCTGCACCGCCATCTGTATTAAGATGGAGATACCAACACCGCTATCTGTATAAACATGGAAATATCTACACCGCTATCTGTATAAACATGGAAATATCTACACCGCTATCTGTATAAACATGGAAATATCAGCACCGCTATCTGTATGAACATGTAAATATCAGCCCCTCTATCTGTATGAACATGGAAGTATCTACACCGCTATCTGTATGAACACGGAAATATCTACACCGCTATCTGTTTGAACATGGAAATATCTAAACCGCTATCTGCATGAAAATGGAAATATATACACAGCTATCTGCATATACATGGAAAAATCTACACAGCTATCTCTTTACACATGGAAATAGCTACACCGCTATCTGTATGAACATGGAAATAGCTACACCGCTATCTGCATGAACTTGGATATACCTACAGAGCCATCTGGATGAACATGGAAATATCTACACAGCTATCTGTATGAACATGGAAATATATACACCGCTATCTGTGTAAACATGCATACATCTTCACCGCTATCTGTATAAACATGGAAATATCTACACCGCTATCTGTATAAACATGGAAATATCTACACCGCTATCTGTATAAACATGGAAATATCTACACCGCTATCTGTATAAACATGGAAATATCTACACCGCTATCTGTATGAACATGGATATATCTACACAGCCATCTGGATGAACATGGAAATATCTACACCGCTATCTGTATGAACATGGAAATATCTACACCGCTATCTGTGTAAACATGCATACATCTTCACCGCTATCTGTATAAACATGGAAATATCTACACCGCTATCTGTATAAACATGGAAATATCTACACCGCTACCTGTATAAACATGGAAATATCAGCACCGCTATCTGTATGAACATGGAAATATCTACACCGCTATCTGAACATGGAAATATCTACACCGCTATCTGCATGAAAATGGAAATATCTACACAGCTATCTGCATATACATGGAAATATCTATGCAGCTATCTCTTTACATATGGAAATAACTACACCGCTATCTCTATAAACATGGAAATATCTACACAGCCATCTGTATGAACATGGAAATATCAGCACCGACATCTGTATGAACATGGAAATATCTACACCGCTATCTGTATGAACATGGAAATATCTTCAACGCCATCTGTATGAACATGGATATGTCTACACATCCATCTGGATGAACATGGAAAAATCTACACCGCGATCTGTATGAACATGGGAATATCTACACCGCTATCTGTGTAAACATTCATACAACTTCACCGCTATCTGTATAAACATGGAAATATCTACACCGCTATCTGTATGAACATGGAAATATCTACACCGCTATCTGTTTGAACATGGAAATATCTAAACCGCTATCTGCATGAAAATGGAAATATCTACACATCTATCTGCATATACATGGAAATATCTACACAGCTATCTCTTTACACATGGAAATAACTACACCGCTATCTGTATGAACATGGAAATATCTTCACCGCCATCTGTATGAACATGGATATATCTACACAGCCATCTGTATGAACATGGAAATATATACACCGCTATCTGTATGTAGATGGAAATATCTACACCGCTATCTGTGTAAAAATGCATTCATCTTCACCGCTATCTGTATAAACATGGAAATATCTACACTGCTATCTGTATGAAAATGGAAATATCTGCACCGCTATCTGTTTGAACTTGGAAATATCTACACCGCTATCTGCATGAAAAAGGAAATATCCACACAGCGATCTGCATATACATGGAAATACCTACAAGGCTATCTCTTTACACATGGAAATAACTACAGCTCTATCTCTATAAACATACAAATATCTACACCGCCATCTGTATGAACATGGAAATATCTGCAATGCCATCTGTATGAACATATAAATATATACACTGCCATCTATATTAAGATGGAGATATCTACACCGCTATCTATACAAACATGGAAATATCTACACCGCTATCTGTATGAACATGGAAATATCTGCACCACCATCTGTATGAACATATAAATATCTACACCGCCATTTGTATTAAGAAGGAGATATCTACACCGCTACCTGTATAAACATGGAAATATCAGCACCGCTATAGGTATGAACATGGAAATATCTACACCGCCATCTGTATGAACATGGAGATAGCTACACCGCTATCTGTATGAACATGGAAATATCTTCAACCCCATCTGTATGAACATGGATATATCTACACATCCATCTGTATGAACATGGAAATATCTACACCGCTATCTGTATGAACATGGAAATATCTACACCGCTATCTGTATGAACATGGAAATATCTTCACCGCCATCTGTATGAACATGGATATGTCTACACATCCATCTGGATGAACATGGAAAAATCTACACCGTGATCTGTATGAACAAGGGAATATCTTCTCCGCTATCTGTGTAAACATTCATACACCTTCACCGCTATCTGTATAAACATGGAAATATCTACACCGCTATCTGTATGAACATGGAAATATCTACACCGCTATCTGTTTGAACATGGAAATATCTAAACCGCTATCTGCATGAAAATGGAAATATCTACACAGCAATCTGCATATACATGGAAATATCTACACAGCTATCTCTTTACACATGGAAATAACTAGACCGCTATCTGTATGAACATGGAAATATCTTCACCGCCATCTGTATGAACATGGATATATCTACACAGCCATCTGGATGAACATGGAAATATCTACACCGCCATCTGTATGAAGACGGAAATATCTACACCGCTATCTGAGTAAACATGCATACATCTTCACCGCTATCTGTATAAACATGGAAATATCTACACTGCTATCTGTATGAAAATGGAAATATCTACACCGCCATCTGTATGAACGTGGATATGTCTACACATCCATCTGGATGAACATGGAAAAATCTACACCACGATCTGTATGAACATGGGAATATCTACACCGCTATCTGTGTAAACATGCATACACCTTCACCGCTATCTGTATAAACATGGAAATATCTACACTGCTATCTGTATGAACATGGAAATATCTGCACCGCTATCTGTTTGAACATGGAAATATCTAAACCGCTATCTGCATGAAAATGGAAATATCTACACATCTACCTGCATATACATGGAAATATCTACACAGCTATCTCTTTACACATTTAAATAACTACACCGCTATCTGTATGAACATGGAAATATCTTCACCGCCATCTGTATGAACATGGATATATCTACACAGCCATCTGGATGAACATGGAAATATCTACACCGCTAACTGTACGTAGATGGAATTATCTACACCGCTATCTGGGTAAACATGCATACATCTTCACCGCTATCTGTATAAACATGGAAATATCTACACTGCTATGTGTATGAAAATGGAAATATCTACACCGCTATCTGTTTGAACATGGAAATATCTACACCGCTATCTGCATGAAAATGGAAATATCTACACAGCGATCTGCATATACATGGAAATATCTACAAAGCTATCTCTTTACACATGGAAATAACTACAGCGCTATCTCTATAAACATACAAATGTCTACACCGCCATCTGTATGAACATGGAAATATCTGCAATGCCATCTGTATGAACATATAAATACATACACCGCCATCTATATTAAGATGGAGATATCTACACCGCTATCTACATGAAAATGGAAATATCTACACTGCTATCTGCATATACATTTAAATATCTACACAGCTATCTCTTTACACCTGGAAATAACTACACCGTTATCTGTATGAACATGGAAATATCTACACCGCCATCTGTATGAACATGGAAATATCTGCACCGCCATCTGTATGAAAATATAAATATCTAAACCGTCATCTGTATTAAGATAGAGATATCTACACTGCTATCTGTATAAACATGGAAATATCTACACCGCTATCTGTATAAACATGGAAATATCTACACCGCTATCTGTATGAACATGGAAATATCTACACCGCTATCCGTATGAACATGAAAATATCTACACCGCTATCTGTATGAACATGGAAATATCTACACCGCTATCTGTTTGAACATGGAATTATCTACTCCGCTGTCTGCATGAAAATGGAAATATCTACACAGCTACCTGCATATACATGGAAATATCTACACAGCTATCTCTTTACACATGGAAATAACCACACCGCTATCTCTATAAACATGGATATATCTACACCGCCATCTGTATGAACATGGAAATATCTGCACCGCCATCTGTATGAACATATAAATATCTACACCGCCATCTGTATTAAGAAGGAGATATCTACACCGCTATCTGTATAAACATGGAAATATCTACACCGCTATCTGTATAAACATGGAAATATCTACACCGCTATCTGTATAAACATGGAAATATCTACACCGCTACCTGTATAAACATGGAAATATCAGCACCGCTATCGGTATGAACATGGAAATATCTACACCGATATCTGTATGAACATGGATATATCTACACCGCTATCTGTATGAACATGGAAATATCTTTACCGCCATCTGTATGAACATGGATATATCTACACAGCCATCTGTATGAACATGGAAATATCTACACCGCTATCTGTATGAACATGGAAATATCTACAGAGCTATCTGTACGAACATGGAAATATCTTCACCGCCATCTGTATGAAAATGGATATGGCTACACAGCCATCTGGATGAACATGGAAATATCTACACCGCGATCTGTATGAACATGGAAATATCTCCACCGCTATCTGTGTAAACATGCATACACCTTCACCGCTATCTGTATAACCATGGAAATATCTACACCGCTATCTGTATGAACATGGAAATATCTACACCGCTATCTGTTTGAACATGGAAATATCTAAACCGCTATCTGCATGAAAATGGAAATATCTACACAGTTATCTGCATATACATGGAAATATCTACACAGCTATCTCTTTAAACGTGGAAATAACTACACCGCTATCTGTATGAACATGGAAATATCTTCACCGCCATCTGTATGAGCATGGATATATCTACACAGCCATCTGGATGAACATGGAAATATCTACACAGCTATCTGTATGAAGATGGAAATATCTACAACGCTATCTGTGCAAACATGCATACATCTACACCGCTATCTATATAAACACGGAAATATCTACACTGCTATCTGTATGAACATGGAAATATCTACACCGCTATCTGAACATGGAAATATCTACACCGCTATCTGCATGAAAATGGAAATATCTAAACAGCTATCTGCATATACATGGAAATATCTACAAAGCTATCTCATTACACATGGAAATAACTACAGCGCTATCTCTATAAACATAGAAATATCTACACCGCCATCTGTATGAACATGGAAATATCTGCACCGCTATCGGTATAAACATGGAAATATCTACACCGCTACCTGTATAAACATGGAAATATCAGCACCGCTATCTGTATAAACATGGAAATATCTACACCGCTATCGGTATAAACATGGAAATATCTACACCGCTACCTGTATAAACATGGAAATATCAGCACCGCTATCTGTATAAACATGGAAATATCTACACAGCTATCAGTATATACATGGAAATATCTACACCACTACCAGTTTAAACATGGAAATATCAGCACCGATATCTATATGAACATGGAAATATCTACACCGCTATCGGTATGAACATGGAAATATCTACACCGCTAACTGTATGAAGATGGATATATCTACACCACTATCTGTATAAACATGGAAATATCTACACCGCTATCTGAATAAACATGGAAATATCTACACCGCTACCTGTATAAACTTGGAAATATCAGCACCGCTATCGGTATGAACATGGAAATATCTACACCGCTATCTGTATGAACACGGAAATAGCTACACCGCCATCTGTATGAACATGGAAATATCTTCAACGACATCTGTATGAACATGGATATATCTACACAGCCATCTGTATGAACATGGAAATATCTACACCGCTATCTGTATGAACATGGAAATATCTACACCGCTATCTGTATGAACATGGAAATATCTTCACCGCCATCTGTATGAACATGGATATTTCTACACATCCATCTGGATGAACATGGAAAAATCTACACCGTGATCTGTATGAACATGGGAATATCTACACCGCTATTTGTGTAAACATGCATACATCTTCACCGCTATCTGTATAAACATGGAAATATCTACACTGCTATCTGTATGAAAATGGAAATATCTACACCGCTATCTGTTTGAACATGGAAATATCTACACCGCTATCTGCATGAAAATGGAAATATCTACACAGCGATCTGCATATACATGGAAATATCTACAAAGCTATCTCTTTACACATAGAAATAACTACAGCGCTATCTCTATAAACATACAAATATCTTCACCGCCATCTGTATGAACATGGAAATATCTGCAATGCCATCTGTATGAGCATATATATATCTACACCGCCATCTATACTAAGATGGAGATATCTACACCGCTATCTACATGAAAATGGAAATATCTACACTGCTATCTGCATATACATTTAAATATCTACACAGCTATCTCTTTACACATGGAAATAACTACACCGTTATCTGTATGAACATGGAGATATCTACACCACCATCTGTATGAATATGGAAATATCTGCACCGCCATCTGTATGAAAATATAAATATCTACACCGCCATCTGTATTAAGATAGAGATATCTCCACTGCTATCTGTATAAACATGGAAATATCTACACCGCTATCTGTATAAACATGGAAATATCTACACCGCTATCTGTATATACATGGAAATATCTACACCACTACCTGTATAAACATGGAAATATCAGCACCGATATCTATATGAACATGGAAAAATCTACACCGCTATCTGTATGAACATGGAAATATCTACACCGCTATCTGTATGAACATGGAAATATCTACACCGCTATCTGTATGAACATGGAAATATCTACACCGCTATCTGTTTGAACATGGAAATATCTACACCGCTACCTGTATAAACATGGAAATATCAGCACCGCTATCTGTATGAACATGGAAATATCTACACCGCTAACTGAACATGGAAATATCTACACCGCTATCTGAATGAAAATGGAAATATATACACAGCTATCTGCATATACATGGAAATATCTACAAAGCTATCTCTTTACACATGGAAATAACTACACCGATATCTCTATAAACATGGAAATATCTACACCGCCATCAGTATGAACATGGAAATATCGGCACCGCCATCTGTATGAACATATAAATATCTACACCACCATCTGCATTAAGGAGATATCTACACCGCTACCTGTATAAACATGGAAATATCAGCACCGCTATCGGTATGAACATGGAAATATCTACACCGCTATCTGTATGAACATGGAAATAGCTACACCTCTATCTGTATGAACATCGAAATATCTTCAACGCCATCTGTATGAACATGGATATAACTACACAGCCATCTGTATGAACATGGAAATATCTACACCGCTATCTGTATGAACATGGAAATATCTACACCGATATCTGTATGAACATGGAAATATCTTCACCGCCATCTGTATGAACATGGATATGTCTACACATCCATCTGGATGAACATGGAAAAATCTACACCGTGATCTGTATGAACATGGGAATATCTTCAAAGCTATCTGTATGAACATGGAAATATCTACACCGCTATCTGTTTGAACATGGAAATATCTAAACCGCTATCTGCATGAAAATGGAAATATCTACACATCTATCTGCATATACATGGAAATATCTACACAGCTATCTCTTTACACATGGAAATAACTACACCGCTATCTGTATGAACATGGAAACATCTTCACCGCCATCTGTATGAACATGGATATATCTACACAGCAGTCTGGATGAACATGGAAATATCTACACCGCTATCTGCATGAAGACGGAAATATCTTCACCGCTATCTGAGTAAACATGCATACATCTTCACCGCTATCTGTATAAACATGGAAATATCTACACTGCTATCTGTATGAAAATGGAAATATCTACACCGCTATCTGTTTGAACATGTAAATATCTACACCGCTATCTGCATGAAAATGGAAATATCTACACAGCGATCTGCATATACATGGAAATATCTACAAAGCTATCTCTTTACACATGGAATTAACTACAGCGCTATCTCTATAAACATACAAATATCTACACCGCCATCTGTATGAACATGGAAATATCTGCAATGCCATCTGTATGAACATATAAATATCTACACCGCCATCTATATTAAAATGGAGATATCTACACCGCTATCTACATGAAAATGGAAATATCTACACTGCTATCTGCATATACATTTAAATATCTACACAGCTATCTCTTTACACATGGAAATAACTACACCGGTATCTGTATGGACATGGAGATATCTACACCGCCATCTGTATGAACATGGAAATATCTGCACCGCCATCTGTATGAAAATATAAATATCTACACCGCCATCTGTATTAAGATAGAGATACCTCCACTGCTATCTGTATAAACATGGAAATATCTACACCGCTATCTGTATAAACATGGAAATATCTACACAGCTATCAGTATATACATGGAAATATCTACACCACTACCTGTTTAAACATGGAAATATCAGCACCGATATCTATATGAACATGGAAATATCTACACCGCTATCTGTATGAACATGGAAATATCTACACCGCTATCTGTATGAACATGGAAATATCTACACCGCTATCTGTAAGAACATGGAAATATCTACACCGCTATCTGTTTGAACATGGAAATATCTACACCTCTGTCTGCATGAAAATGGAAATATCTACACAGCTATCTGCATATACATGGAAATATCTACACAGCTATCTCTTTATACATGGAAATAACTACACCGCTATCTCTATAAACATGGAAATATCTACACCGCCATCTGTATGGTCATGGAAATATCTGCACCGCCATATGTATGAACATATAAATATCTACACCGCCATCTGTATTAAGAAGGAGATATCTACACCGCTATCTGTAGGAAGATGGAAATATCTACACCGCTATCTGTATAAACATGGAAATATCTACACCGCTATCGGTATAAACATGGAAATATCTACACCGCTACCTGTATAAACATGGAAATATCAGCACCGCTATCTGTATAAACATGGAAATATCTACACAGCTATCAGTATATACATGGAAATATCTACACCACTACCTGTTTAAACATGGAAATATCAGCACCGATATCTATATGAACATGGAAATATCTACACCGCTATCGGTATGAACATGGAAATATCTACACCGCTAACTGTATGAAGATGGATATATCTACACCGCTATCTGTATAAACATGGAAATATCTTCACCGCCGTCTGTATGAACATGGATATATCTACACAGCCATCTGTATGAACATGGAAATATCTACACCGCTATCTGTATGAACATGGAAATATCTTCACCGCCATCTGTGTAAACATGCATAAACCTTCACCGCTATCTGTATAACCATGGAAATATCTACACCGCTATCTGTATGAAAATGGAAATATCTACACCGCTCTCTGTTTGAACATGGAAATATCTAAACCGCTATCTGCATGAAAATGGAAATATCTACACAGCTATCTGCATGTACAGGGAAATATCTACACAGCTATCTCTTTGCACGTGGAAATAACTACACCGCTATCTGTATGAACATGGAAATATCTTCACCGCCATCTGTATGAACATGGATATATCTACACAGCCATCTGGATGAACATGGAAATATCTACACCGCTATCTGTGTAAACATGCATACATCTTCACCGCTATCTATATAAACATGGAAATATCTACACTGCTATCTCTATGAACATGGAAATATCTACACCGCTATCTGTTTCAACATGGAAATATCTACACCGCTATCTGCATGAATATGGAAATATTTACACAGCGATCTGCATATACATGGAAATATCTACAAAGCTATCTCTTTACACATGGAAATAACTACAGCGCTATCTCTATAAACATACAAATATCTACACTGCCATCTGTATGAACATGGAAATATCTGCACCGCCATCTGTATGAACATATAAATATCTACATATCCATCTATATTAAGATGGAGATATGTACACCGGTATCTGTATAAACTTGGAAATATCTACACCGCTATCTGTATAAACATGGAAATATCTACACCGCAATCTGTATAAACATGGAAATATCTACACCGCCACCTGTATAAACGTAGAAATATCAGCACCGCTATCTGTATGAACTTGGAAATATCTACACCGCTATCTCCATGAACATGAAAATAGCTACACCACTATCTATATGAACATGGAAATAGCTGCACCGCTATCTATATGAACATGGAAATATTTACACCACTACCTGTATGAACATGGAAATATCTTCACCGCCATCTGTATGAACATGGATATATCTACACAGCCATCTGAATGAACATGGAAATATCTACACCGCTATCTGTATGAAGATGGTAATATCTACAACGCTCTCTGTGTAAACATGCATACATCTTCCCCGTTATCTATATAAACATGGAAATATCTACACTGCTATCTGTATGAACATGGAAATATCTACACCGCTATCTGAACATGGAAATATCTACACCGCTATCTGCATGAAAATGGAAATATCTACACCGCGATCTGCATATACATTTAAATATCTACAAAGCTATCTCTTTACACATGGAAATAACTACAGCGCTATCTCTATAAACATACAAATATCTACACCACCATCTGTATCAATATGGAAATATCTGCACCGCCATCTGTATGAACATATAAGTATCTACACCGCCATCTATATTATGATGAAGATATCTACACCGCTATCTGTATAAACTTGGAAATATCTACACCGCTATCTGTATAAACATGGAAATATCTACACCGCAATCTGTATAAACATGGAAATATCTACACCGCTACCTGTATTAACGTGGAAATATCAGCACCGCTATCTGCATGAACATGGAAATATCTACACCGCTATCAGAACATGGAAATATGTACACCGCTATCTGCATGAAAATGGAAATCTCTACACAGCTATCTGCATATACATGGAAATATCTACGCAGCTATCTCTTTACACATGGAAATAACTACACCGCTATCTCTATAAACATGGAAATATCTACACCGCCATCTGTATGAACATGGAAATATCGGCACCGCCATCTGTATGAACATATAAATATCTACACCGCCATCTGCATTAAGAAGGAGATATCTACACCGCTATCTGTATAAACATGGAAATATCTACACCGCTATCTGTATAAACATGGAAATATCTACACCGCTTTCTGAATAAACATGGAAATATATACACCGCTACCTGTATAAACATGGAAATATCTACACCGCTATCTGTATGAACATGGAAATATCTACACCGCTATCTGTTTGAACATGGAAATATCTACACCGCTATCTGCATGAAAATGGAAATATCTACACTGCTATCTGCATATACATTTAAATATCTACACAGATATCTCTTTAAACATGGAAATAACTACACCGCTATCTGTATGAACATGGAAATATCTACACCGCCATCTGTATGAACATGGAAATATCAGCACCGCCATATGTATGAACATGGATATATCTACACAGCCATCTGTATTAAGATGGAAATATCTACACCGCTATCTGTGAAAACATGCATACATCTTCACCGCTATCTGTATAAACATGGAAATATCTAAACCGCTATCTGTATGAATATGGATATATCTACACAGCCATCTGGATGAACATGGAAATATCTACACCGCTATCTGTGTAAACATGCATACATCTTCACCGCTATCTGTATAAACATGGAAACACCTACACCGCTATCTGTATGAACATGGAAATATCTACACCGCTATCTGTATGAACATGGAAATATCTACACCGCTATCTGTTTGAACATGGTAATATCTACACCGCTATCTGCATGAAAATGGAAATATCTACATTGCTATCTGCATATACATTTAAATATCTACACAGCTATCTCTTTACACATGGAAATAACTACACCGCTATCTGTATGAACATGGAAATATCTACACCGCCATCAGTATGAACATGGAAATATCTGCACCGCCATCTGTATGAACATATAAATATCTACACCACCATCTGTATTAAGATGGAGATATCTACACTGCTATCTGTATAAACATGGAAATATCTACACCGCCATCTGTATGAACATATAAATATCTACACCACCATCTGTATTAAGAAGGAAATATCTAAACCCCTATCTGAATAAACATGGAAATATCTACACCGCTGCCTGTATAAACATGGAAATATCTTCACCGCCATCTGTATGAACAAGGATATGTCTGCACGTCCATCTGGATGAACAAGGAAAAATCTACACCGCGATCTGTATGAACATGGGAATATCTACACCGCTATCTGTGTAAACATGCATACACCTCCACTGCTATATGTATAAACATGGAAATATCTACACCGCTATCTGTATGAACATGGAAATATCTACACCGCTATCTGTATCAACAAGGAAATATCTGCACCGCTATCTGTATGAACATGGAAATAGCTGCACCGTTATCTGTATGAACATGGAAATAGCTACACCGCTATCAGCATGAACATGGAAATATCTACACCGCTGTCTGTATGAACATGGATATATCTACACAGCCATCTGGATGAACATGGAAATATACACACCGCTATCTGTATGAACATGGAAATATCTACACCGCTATCTGTATGAACATGGATATATCTACACAGCCACCTGGATGAACATGGAAATATCTACACCGCTATCTGTGTAAACATGCATAGATCTTCACCACTATCTGTATAAACATGGAAATATCTATACCGCTATCTGTACGAACAGGGAAATATCTACACCGCTATCTGTATGAACATGGAAATATCTACACCGCTATCTGCTTCAACATGGAAATATCTACACCGCTATCTGCATGAAAATGGAAATATCTACACTGCTATCTGCATATACATTTAAATATCTACACAGATATCTCTTTACACATGGAAATAACTACACCGCTATCTGTATGAACATGGAAATATCTACACCGCCATCTGTATGAACATGGAAATATCTGCACCGCCATCTGCATGAACATATAAATATCTACACCGCCATCTGTATTAAGATGGGGATATCTACACTGCTATCTGTATAAACATGGAAGTATCTGCACCGCCATCTGTACGAACATGTAAATATCTACACCGCCATCTGTATTAAGAAGGAAATATCTAAACCGCTATCTGTATAAACATGGAAATATCTACACCGCTGCCTGTATGAACATGGAAATATCAGCACCGCTATCTGTATGAACATGGAAATATCTACACCGCTATCTGTATGAACATGGAAATAGCTACACCGCTATCTGTATGAACATGGAAATAGCTACACCGCTATCTGTATGAACATGGATATATCTACAGAGCCATCTGGATGAACATGGAAATATCTACACAGCTATCTGTATGAACATGGAAATATATACACCGCTATCTGTGTAAAAATGCATACATCTTCACCGCTATCTGTATAAACATGGAAATATCTACACCGCTATCTGTATGAACATGGAAATATCTACACCGCAATCTGTTTGAACATGGAAATATCTACACCGCTATCTGCATGAAAATGGAAATATCTACACTGCTATCTGCATATACACTTAAATACCAACACAGCTATCTCTTTACACATGGAAATAACTACACCGCTATCTCTATAAACATACAAATATCTACACCGCCATCTGTATGAACATGGAAATATCTGCACCGCCATCTGTATGAACATATAAATATCTACACCGCCATCTATATTAAGATGGAGATATCTACACCGCTATCTGTAAAAACTTGGAAATATCTACACTGCTATCTGTATAAACATGGAAATATCTACACCGCAGTCTGTATAAACATGGAAATATCCACACCGCTACCTGTATAAACATGGAAATATCAGCACCGCTATCTGTATGAACATGGAAATATCTACACCGCTATCTCAACATGGAAATATCTACACCACTATCTGCATGAAAATGGAAATATCTACACAGCTATCTGCATATACATGGAAATATCTACGCAGCTATCTCTTTACACATGGAAATAACTACACCGCTATCTCTATAAACATGGAAATATCTACACCGCCATCTGTATGAACATGGAGATATCGGCAACACCATCTGTATGAACATATAAATATCTACACGGCCATCTGCATTAAGAAGGAGATATCTACACCGCTATCTGTATAAACATGGAAATATTTACACCGCTATCTGTATAAACATGGAAATATCTACACCGCTATCTGTATAAACATGGAAATATCTACACCGCTACCTGTACAAACATGGAAATATCAGCACCGCTATCGGTATGAACATGGAAATATCTACACCGCTATCTGTATGAACATGGAAATAGCTACACCGCTATCTGTATGAACATGGAAATATCTTCAACGCCATCTGTATGAACATGGATATATCTACACAGCCATCTGTATGAACATGGAAATATCTACACCGCTATCTGTATGAACATGGAAATATCTACACCGCTATCTGTATGAACATGGAAATATCTTCACCGCCATCTGTATCAACATGGATATGTCTACACATCCATCTGGATGAACATGGAAAAATCTACACCGCGATCTGTATGAACATGGGAATATCTACACCGCTATCTGTGTAAACATGCATACACCTCCACCGCTATCTCTATAAACATGGAAATATCTACACCGCTATCTGTATGAACATGGAAATATCTACACCGCTATCTGTTTGAACATGGAAATATCTAAACCGCTATCTGCATGAAAATGGAAATATCTTCACAGCTATCTGCGTATACATGGAAATATCTACACAGCTATCTGTGTAAACATGCATAGATCTTCACCGCTATCTGTATAAACATGGAAATATCTACACCGCTATCTGTATGAACATGGAAATATCTTCACCGCCATCTGTATGAACATGGATATATCTACACAGCCATCTGGATGAACATGGAAATATCTACACCGCTATCTGTATGAAGATGGAAATATCTACACCGCTATCTGTGTAAACATGCATACATCTTCACCACTATCTGTATAAACATGGAAATAACTACACCGCTATCTGTATGAACATGGAAATATCTACACCGCCATCTGTATGAACCTGGAAATATCTGCACCGCTATCTGTATGAACATATAAATATCTACACCGCCATCTGTATGAACATATAAATATCTACGCCGCCATCTATATTAAGAAGGAAATATCTAAACCGCTATCTGTATAAACATGGAAATATCTACAACGCTACCTGTATAAACATGGAAATATCAGAACCGCTATCTGAATGAACATGGAAATTTCTACACCGCTATCTGTATGAACATGGAAATAGCTACACCGCTATCTGTATGAACATGGATATATCTACACAGCCATCTGGATGAACATGGAAATATCTACACCGCTATCTGTGTAAACATGCATAAAACTTCACCGCTATCTGTATAAACATGGAAATATCTACACCGCTATCTTTATGAACATGGAAATATCTACACCGCTATCTGTATGAACATGGAAATATCTACACCGCTATCTGTATGAACATGGAAATATCTTCACCGCCATCTGTATCAACATGGATATGTCTACACATCCATCTGGATGAACATGGAAAAATCTACACCGCGATCTGTATGAACATGGGAATATCTACACCGCTATCTGTGTAAACATGCATACACCTCCACCGCTATCTCTATAAACATGGAAATATCTACACCGCTATCTGTATGAACATGGAAATATCTACACCGCTATCTGTTTGAACATGGAAATATCTAAACCGCTATCTGCATGAAAATGGAAATATCTACACAGCTATCTGCGTATACATGGAAATATCTACACAGCTATCTGTGTAAACATGCATAGATCTTCACTGCTATCTGTATAAACATGGAAATATCTACACCGCTATCTGTATGAACATGGAAATATCTTCACCGCCATCTGTATGAACATGGATATATCTACACAGCCATCTGGATGAACATGGAAATATCTACACCGCTATCTGTATGAAGATGGAAATATCTACACCGCTATCTGTGTAAACATGCATACATCTTCACCGCTATCTGTATAAACATGGAAATAACTACACCGCTATCTGTATGAACATGGAAATATCTACACCGCCATCTGTATGAACCTGGAAATATCTGCACCGCTATCTGTATGAACATATAAATATCTACACCGCCATCTGTATGAACATATAAATATCTACGCCGCCATCTATATTAAGAAGGAAATATCTAAACCGCTATCTGTATAAACATGGAAATATCTACAACGCTACCTGTATAAACATGGAAATATCAGAACCGCTATCTGAATGAACATGGAAATTTCTACACCGCTATCTGTATGAACATGGAAATAGCTACACCGCTATCTGTATGAACATGGATATATCTACACAGCCATCTGGATGAACATGGAAATATCTACACCGCTATCTGTGTAAACATGCATAAAACTTCACCGCTATCTGTATAAACATGGAAATATCTACACCGCTATCTTTATGAACATGGAAATATCTACACCGCTATCTGTATGAACATGGAAATATCTACACCGCTATCTGTTTGAACATGGAAATATCTACACCACTATCTGCATGAAAATGGAAATATCTACACTGCTATCTTCATATACATTTAAATATGTACACTGCTATCTCTTTACACATGGAAATAACTACACCGTTACCTGTATGAACATGGAAATATCTACACCGCCATCTGTATGAACTTGGAAATATCTGCACCGCCATCTGTATGAACATATAAATATCTACACCGCCATCTGTATTAAGATAGAGATATCTCCACTGCTATTTGTATAAACATGGAAATATCTACACCGCTATCTGTATAAACATGGAAATATCTACACCGCTATCTGTATAAACATGGAAATATCTACACCACTACCTGTATAAACATGGAAATATCAGCACCGCTATCTATATGAACATGGAAATATCTTCACCGATATCTGTATGAACATGGAAATATCTACACCGCTATCTGTATGAACATGGAAATATCTACACCGCTATCTGTATGAATATGGAAATATCTACACCGCTATCTGTTTGAACATGGAAATATCTATACCGCTGTCTGCATGAAAATGGAAATATCTACACAGCTATCTGCATATACATGGAAATATCTACACAGATATCTCTTTACACATGGAAATAACTACACCGCTATCTCTATAAACATGGAAATATCTACACCGCCATCTGTATGAACATGGAAATATCTGCACCGCCATCTGTATGAACATATAAATATCTACACCGCCATCTGTATTAAGAAGGAGATATCTACACCGCTATCTGTATAAAGATGGAAATACCTACACCGCTATCTGTATGAACATGGAAATATCTACACAGCTATCTCTATAAACATGGAAATATCTACACCGCTACCTGTATAAACATGGAAATATCAGCACCGCTATTGGTATGAACATGGAAATATCTACACCGCTATCTGTATGAACATGGATATATCTACACCGCTATCTGTATGAACCTGGAAATATCTTTACCGCCCTCTGTATGAACATGGATATATCTACACAGCCATCTGTATGAACATGGAAATATCTACACCGCTATCTGTATGAACATGGAAATATCTACACCGCTATCTCTTTAAACATGGAAATATCTACACCGCAATCTGTATAAACATGGATATATCTACACCTCTACCTGTATAAACATGGAAATATCAGCACCGCTATCTGTATGAACATGGAAATATCTACACCGCTATCTGAACATGGAAATATCTACACCGCTATCTGCATGAAAATGGAAATATCTACACAACTATCTGCATATACATGGAAATATCTATACAGCTATCTCTTTACACATGGAAATAACTACACCGCTATCTCTATAAACATGGAAATATCTACTCCGCCATCTGTATGAACATGGAAATATCGGCACCTCCATCTGTATGAACATGGAAATATCTACACCGCTACCTGTATGAACATGGAAATATCTTCACCGCCATCTGTATGAACATGGATATGTCTACACATCCACCTGGTTTAACATGGAAAAATCTACACCGCGATCTGTATGAACATGGGAATATCTACACCGCTATCTGTGTAAACATGCATACAACTTCACCGCTATCTGTATAAACATGGAAATATCTACACCGCTATCTGTATGCACATGGAAATATCTACACCGCTATCTGTTTGAACATGGAAATATCTAAACCGCTATCTGCATGAAAATGGAAATATCTACACATCTATCTGCATATACATGGAAATATCTACACAGCTATCTCTTTACACGTGGAAATAACTACAGCGCTATCTGTATGAACATGGAAATATCTTCACCGCCATCTGTATGAACATGGATATATCTACACAGCCATCTGTATGAACATGGAAATATCTACACCGCTATCTGTATGAA
Organism: Gorilla gorilla gorilla; assembly: GCF_029281585.2. Taxonomy (NCBI): domain Eukaryota; kingdom Metazoa; phylum Chordata; class Mammalia; order Primates; family Hominidae; genus Gorilla; species Gorilla gorilla. The sequence continues at coordinate 54,918,440 of NC_073246.2, read as the reverse complement.
CATGGAAATATCTACACCGCTATCTGTATGAACATGGAAATATCTTCACCGCCATCTGTATGAACATGGATATGTCTACACATCCATCTGGATGAACATGGAAAAATCTACACCGCGATCTGTATGAACATGGGAATATCTACACCGCTATCTGTGTAAACATGCATACACCTCCACCGCTATCTCTATAAACATGGAAATATCTACACCGCTATCTGTATGAACATGGAAATATCTACACCGCTATCTGTTTGAACATGGAAATATCTAAACCGCTATCTGCATGAAAATGGAAATATCTACACAGCTATCTGCGTATACATGGAAATATCTACACAGCTATCTGTGTAAACATGCATAGATCTTCACCGCTATCTGTATAAACATGGAAATATCTACACCGCTATCTGTATGAACATGGAAATATCTTCACCGCCATCTGTATGAACATGGATATATCTACACAGCCATCTGGATGAACATGGAAATATCTACACCGCTATCTGTATGAAGATGGAAATATCTACACCGCTATCTGTGTAAACATGCATACATCTTCACCGCTATCTGTATAAACATGGAAATAACTACACCGCTATCTGTATGAACATGGAAATATCTACACCGCCATCTGTATGAACCTGGAAATATCTGCACCGCTATCTGTATGAACATATAAATATCTACACCGCCATCTGTATGAACATATAAATATCTACGCCGCCATCTATATTAAGAAGGAAATATCTAAACCGCTATCTGTATAAACATGGAAATATCTACAACGCTACCTGTATAAACATGGAAATAGCTACACCGCTATCTGTATGAACATGGATATATCTACACAGCCATCTGGATGAACATGGAAATATCTACACCGCTATCTGTGTAAACATGCATAAAACTTCACCGCTATCTGTATAAACATGGAAATATCAACACCGCTATCTTTATGAACATGGAAATATCTACACCGCTATCTGTATGAACATGGAAATATCTACACCGCTATCTGTATGAACATGGATATAACTACACAGCCACCTGGATGAACATGGAAATATCTACACCGCTATCTGTATGAACATGGAAATATCTACACCGCAATCTGTTTGAACATGGAAATATCTACACCGCTATCTGCATGAAAATGGAAATATCTACACTGCTATCTGCATATACACTTAAATACCAACACAGCTATCTCTTTACACATGGAAATAACTACACCGCTATCTCTATAAACATACAAATATCTACACCGCCATCTGTATGAACATGGAAATATCTGCACCGCCATCTGTATGAACATATAAATATCTACACCGCCATCTATATTAAGATGGAGATATCTACACCGCTATCTGTAAAAACTTGGAAATATCTACACTGCTATCTGTATAAACATGGAAATATCTACACCGCAGTCTGTATAAACATGGAAATATCCACACCGCTACCTGTATAAACATGGAAATATCAGCACCGCTATCTGTATGAACATGGAAATATCTACACCGCTATCTCAACATGGAAATATCTACACCACTATCTGCATGAAAATGGAAATATCTACACAGCTATCTGCATATACATGGAAATATCTACGCAGCTATCTCTTTACACATGGAAATAACTACACCGCTATCTCTATAAACATGGAAATATCTACACCGCCATCTGTATGAACATGGAGATATCGGCAACGCCATCTGTATGAACATATAAATATCTACACGGCCATCTGCATTAAGAAGGAGATATCTACACCGCTATCTGTATAAACATGGAAATATTTACACCGCTATCTGTATAAACATGGAAATATCTACACCGCTATCTGTATAAACATGGAAATATCTACACCGCTACCTGTACAAACATGGAAATATCAGCACCGCTATCGGTATGAACATGGAAATATCTACACCGCTATCTGTATGAACATGGAAATAGCTACACCGCTATCTGTATGAACATGGAAATATCTTCAACGCCATCTGTATGAACATGGATATATCTACACAGCCATCTGTATGAACATGGAAATATCTACACCGCTATCTGTATGAACATGGAAATATCTACACCGCTATCTGTATGAACATGGAAATATCTTCACCGCCATCTGTATCAACATGGATATGTCTACACATCCATCTGGATGAACATGGAAAAATCTACACCGCGATCTGTATGAACATGGGAATATCTACACCGCTATCTGTGTAAACATGCATACACCTCCACCGCTATCTCTATAAACATGGAAATATCTACACCGCTATCTGTATGAACATGGAAATATCTACACCGCTATCTGTTTGAACATGGAAATATCTAAACCGCTATCTGCATGAAAATGGAAATATCTACACAGCTATCTGCGTATACATGGAAATATCTACACAGCTATCTGTGTAAACATGCATAGATCTTCACCGCTATCTGTATAAACATGGAAATATCTACACCGCTATCTGTATGAACATGGAAATATCTTCACCGCCATCTGTATGAACATGGATATATCTACACAGCCATCTGGATGAACATGGAAATATCTACACCGCTATCTGTATGAAGATGGAAATATCTACACCGCTATCTGTGTAAACATGCATACATCTTCACCGCTATCTGTATAAACATGGAAATAACTACACCGCTATCTGTATGAACATGGAAATATCTACACCGCCATCTGTATGAACCTGGAAATATCTGCACCGCTATCTGTATGAACATATAAATATCTACACCGCCATCTGTATGAAAATATAAATATCTACGCCGCCATCTATATTAAGAAGGAAATATCTAAACCGCTATCTGTATAAACATGGAAATATCTACAACGCTACCTGTATAAACATGGAAATATCAGAACCGCTATCTGAATGAACATGGAAATTTCTACACCGCTATCTGTATGAACATGGAAATAGCTACACCGCTATCTGTATGAACATGGATATATCTACACAGCCATCTGGATGAACATGGAAATATCTACACCGCTATCTGTGTAAACATGCATAAAACTTCACCGCTATCTGTATAAACATGGAAATATCTACACCGCTATCTTTATGAACATGGAAATATCTACACCGCTATCTGTATGAACATGGAAATATCTACACCGCTATCTGTTTGAACATGGAAATATCTACACCACTATCTGCATGAAAATGGAAATATCTACACTGCTATCTTCATATACATTTAAATATGTACACTGCTATCTCTTTACACATGGAAATAACTACACCGTTACCTGTATGAACATGGAAATATCTACACCGCCATCTGTATGAACTTGGAAATATCTGCACCACCATCTGTATGAACATATAAATATCTACACCGCCATCTGTATTAAGATAGAGATATCTCCACTGCTATTTGTATAAACATGGAAATATCTACACCGCTATCTGTATAAACATGGAAATATCTACACCGCTATCTGTATAAACATGGAAATATCTACACCACTACCTGTATAAACATGGAAATATCAGCACCGCTATCTATATGAACATGGAAATATCTTCACCGATATCTGTATGAACATGGAAATATCTACACCGCTATCTGTATGAACATGGAAATATCTACACCGCTATCTGTATGAATATGGAAATATCTACACCGCTATCTGTTTGAACATGGAAATATCTATACCGCTGTCTGCATGAAAATGGAAATATCTACACAGCTATCTGCATATACATGGAAATATCTACACAGCTATCTCTTTACACATGGAAATAACTACACCGCTATCTCTATAAACATGGAAATATCTACACCGCCATCTGTATGAACATGGAAATATCTGCACCGCCATCTGTATGAACATATAAATATCTACACCGCCATCTGTATTAAGAAGGAGATATCTACACCGCTATCTGTATAAAGATGGAAATACCTACACCGCTATCTGTATGAACATGGAAATATCTACACAGCTATCTCTATAAACATGGAAATATCTACACCGCTACCTGTATAAACATGGAAATATCAGCACCGCTATTGGTATGAACATGGAAATATCTACACCGCTATCTGTATGAACATGGATATATCTACACCGCTATCTGTATGAACCTGGAAATATCTTTACCGCCCTCTGTATGAACATGGATATATCTACACAGCCATCTGTATGAACATGGAAATATCTACACCGCTATCTGTATGAACATGGAAATATCTACACCGCTATCTCTTTAAACATGGAAATATCTACACCGCAATCTGTATAAACATGGATATATCTACACCTCTACCTGTATAAACATGGAAATATCAGCACCGCTATCTGTATGAACATGGAAATATCTACACCGCTATCTGAACATGGAAATATCTACACCGCTATCTGCATGAAAATGCAAATATCTACACAACTATCTGCATATACATGGAAATATCTATACAGCTATCTCTTTACACATGGAAATAACTACACCGCTATCTCTATAAACATGGAAATATCTACTCCGCCATCTGTATGAACATGGAAATATCGGCACCTCCATCTGTATGAACATGGAAATATCTACACCGCTACCTGTATGAACATGGAAATATCTTCACCGCCATCTGTATGAACATGGATATGTCTACACATCCACCTGGTTTAACATGGAAAAATCTACACCGCGATCTGTATGAACATGGGAATATCTACACCGCTATCTGTGTAAACATGCATACAACTTCACCGCTATCTGTATAAACATGGAAATATCTACACCGCTATCTGTATGAACATGGAAATATCTACACCGCTATCTGTTTGAACATGGAAATATCTAAACCGCTATCTGCATGAAAATGGAAATATCTACACATCTATCTGCATATACATGGAAATATCTACACAGCTATCTCTTTACACGTGGAAATAACTACAGCGCTATCTGTATGAACATGGAAATATCTTCACCGCCATCTGTATGAACATGGATATATCTACACAGCCATCTGTATGAACATGGAAATATCTACACCGCTATCTGTATGAACATGGAAATATCTACACCGCTATCTGTATGAACATGGAAATATCTTCACCGCCATCTGTATGAACATGGATATGTCTACACATCCATCTGGATGAACATGGAAAAATCTACACCGCGATCTGTATGAACATGAGAATATCTACTCCGCTATCTGTGTAAACATGCATACACCTCCACCGCTATCTCTATAAACATGGAAATATCTACACCGCTATCTGTATGAACATGGAAATATCTACACCGCTATCTGTTTGAACATGGAAATATCTAAACCGCTATCTGCATGAAAATGGAAATATCTACACAGCTATCTGCGTATACATGGAAATATCTACACAGCTATCTGTGTAAACATGCATAGATCTTCACCGCTATCTGTATAAACATGGAAATATCTACACCGCTATCTGTATGAACATGGAAATATCTTCACCGCCATCTGTATGAACATGGATATATCTACACAGCCATCTGGATGAACATGGAAATATCTACACCGCTATCTGTATGAAGATGGAAATATCTACACCGCTATCTGTGTAAACATGCATACATCTTCACCGCTATCTGTATAAACATGGAAATAACTACACCGCTATCTGTATGAACATGGAAATATCTACACCGCCATCTGTATGAACCTGGAAATATCTGCACCGCTATCTGTATGAACATATAAATATCTACACCGCCATCTGTATGAACATATAAATATCTACGCCGCCATCTATATTAAGAAGGAAATATCTAAACCGCTATCTGTATAAACATGGAAATATCTACAACGCTACCTGTATAAACATGGAAATAGCTACACCGCTATCTGTATGAACATGGATATATCTACACAGCCATCTGGATGAACATGGAAATATCTACACCGCTATCTGTGTAAACATGCATAAAACTTCACCGCTATCTGTATAAACATGGAAATATCTACACCGCTATCTTTATGAACATGGAAATATCTACACCGCTATCTGTATGAACATGGAAATATCTACACCGCTATCTGTTTGAACATGGAAATATCTACACCACTATCTGCATGAAAATGGAAATATCTACACTGCTATCTTCATATACATTTAAATATGTACACTGCTATCTCTTTACACATGGAAATAACTACACCGTTACCTGTATGAACATGGAAATATCTACACCGCCATCTGTATGAACTTGGAAATATCTGCACCGCCATCTGTATGAACATATAAATATCTACACCGCCATCTGTATTAAGATAGAGATATCTCCACTGCTATTTGTATAAACATGGAAATATCTACACCGCTATCTGTATAAACATGGAAATATCTACACCGCTATCTGTATAAACATGGAAATATCTACACCACTACCTGTATAAACATGGAAATATCAGCACCGCTATCTATATGAACATGGAAATATCTTCACCGATATCTGTATGAACATGGAAATATCTACACCGCTATCTGTATGAACATGGAAATACATACACCGCTATCTGTATGAACATGGAAATATCTACACCGCTATCTGTTTGAACATGGAAATATCTATACCGCTGTCTGCATGAAAATGGAAATATCTACACAGCTATCTGCATATACATGGAAATATCTACACAGCTATCTCTTTACACATGGAAATAACTACACCGCTATCTCTATAAACATGGAAATATCTACACCGCCATCTCTATAAACATGGAAATATCTACACCGCCATCTGTATGAACATGGAAATATCTGCACCGCCATCTGTATGAACATATAAATATCTACACCGCCATCTGTATTAAGAAGGAGATATCTACACCGCTATCTGTATAAAGATGGAAATACCTACACCGCTATCTGTATGAACATGGAAATATCTACACAGCTATCTCTATAAACATGGAAATATCTACACCGCTACCTGTATAAACATGGAAATATCAGCACCGCTATTGGTATGAACATGGAAATATCTACACCGCTATCTGTATGAACATGGATATATCTACACCGCTATCTGTATGAACCTGGAAATATCTTTACCGCCCTCTGTATGAACATGGATATATCTACACAGCCATCTGTATGAACATGGAAATATCTACACCGCTATCTGTATGAACATGGAAATATCTACACCGCTATCTCTTTAAACATGGAAATATCTACACCGCAATCTGTATAAACATGGATATATCTACACCTCTACCTGTATAAACATGGAAATATCAGCACCGCTATCTGTATGAACATGGAAATATCTACACCGCTATCTGAACATGGAAATATCTACACCGCTATCTGCATGAAAATGGAAATATCTACACAACTATCTGCATATACATGGAAATATCTATACAGCTATCTCTTTACACATGGAAATAACTACACCGCTATCTCTATAAACATGGAAATATCTACACCGCCATCTGTATGAACATGGAAATATTGGCACCTCCATCTGTATGAACATGGAAATATCTACACCGCTACCTGTATGAACATGGAAATATCTTCACAGCCATCTGTATGAACATGGATATGTCTACACATCCACCTGGTTTAACATGGAAAAATCTACACCGCGATCTGTATGAACATGGGAATATCTACACCTCTATCTGTGTAAACATGCATACAACTTCACCGCTATCTGTATAAACATGGAAATATCTACACCGCTATCTGTATGAACATGGAAATATCTACACCGCTATCTGTTTGAACATGGAAATATCTAAACCGCTATCTGCATGAAAATGGAAATATCTACACATCTATCTGCATATACATGGAAATATCTACACAGCTATCTCTTTACACGTGGAAATAACTACAGCGCTATCTGTATGAACATGGAAATATCTTCACCGCCATCTGTATGAACATGGATATATCTACACAGCCATCTGTATGAACATGGAAATATCTACACCGCTATCTGTATGAACATGGAAATATCTACACCGCTATCTGTATGAACATGGAAATATCTTCACCGCCATCTGTATGAACATGGATATGTCTACACATCCATCTGGATGAACATGGAAAAATCTACACCGCGATCTGTATGAACATGGGAATATCTACACCGCTATCTGTGTAAACATGCATACACCTCCACCGCTATCTCTATAAACATGGAAATATCTACACCGCTATCTGTATGAACATGGAAATATCTACACCGCTATCTGTTTGAACATGGAAATATCTAAACCGCTATCTGCATGAAAATGGAAATATCTACACAGCTATCTGCGTATACATGGAAATATCTACACAGCTATCTGTGTAAACATGCATAGATCTTCACCGCTATCTGTATAAACATGGAAATATCTACACCGCTATCTGTATGAACATGGAAATATCTTCACCGCCATCTGTATGAACATGGATATATCTACACAGCCATCTGGATGAACATGGAAATATCTACACCGCTATCTGTATGAAGATGGAAATATCTACACCGCTATCTGTGTAAACATGCATACATCTTCACCGCTATCTGTATAAACATGGAAATAACTACACCGCTATCTGTATGAACATGGAAATATCTACACCGCCATCTGTATGAACCTGGAAATATCTGCACCGCTATCTGTATGAACATATAAATATCTACACCGCCATCTGTATGAACATATAAATATCTACGCCGCCATCTATATTAAGAAGGAAATATCTAAACCGCTATCTGTATAAACATGGAAATATCTACAACGCTACCTGTATAAACATGGAAATATCAGAACCGCTATCTGAATGAACATGGAAATTTCTACACCGCTATCTGTATGAACATGGAAATAGCTACACCGCTATCTGTATGAACATGGATATATCTACACAGCCATCTGGATGAACATGGAAATATCTACACCGCTATCTGTGTAAACATGCATAAAACTTCACCGCTATCTGTATAAACATGGAAATATCTACACCGCTATCTTTATGAACATGGAAATATCTACACCGCTATCTGTATGAACATGGAAATATCTACACCGCTATCTGTTTGAACATGGAAATATCTACACCACTATTTGCATGAAAATGGAAATATCTACACTGCTATCTTCATATACATTTAAATATGTACACTGCTATCTCTTTACACATGGAAATAACTACACCGTTACCTGTATGAACATGGAAATATCTACACCGCCATCTGTATGAACTTGGAAATATCTGCACCGCCATCTGTATGAACATATAAATATCTACACCGCCATCTGTATTAAGATAGAGATATCTCCACTGCTATTTGTATAAACATGGAAATATCTACACCGCTATCTGTATAAACATGGAAATATCTACACCGCTATCTGTATAAACATGGAAATATCTACACCACTACCTGTATAAACATGGAAATATCAGCACCGCTATCTATATGAACATGGAAATATCTTCACCGATATCTGTATGAACATGGAAATATATACACCGCTATCTGTATGAACATGGAAATATCTACACCACTATCTGTATGAACATGGAAATATCTACACCGCTATCTGTTTGAACATGGAAATATCTATACCGCTGTCTGCATGAAAATGGAAATATCTACACAGCTATCTGCATATACATGGAAATATCTACACAGCTATCTATTTACACATGGAAATAACTACACCGCTATCTCTATAAACATGGAAATATCTACACCGCCATCTGTATGAACATGGAAATATCTGCACCGCCATCTGTATGAACATATAAATATCTACACCGCCATCTGTATTAAGAAGGAGATATCTACACCGCTATCTGTATAAAGATGGAAATACCTACACCGCTATCTGTATGAACATGGAAATATCTACACAGCTATCTCTATAAACATGGAAATATCTACACCGCTACCTGTATAAACATGGAAATATCAGCACCGCTATTGGTATGAACATGGAAATATCTACACCGCTATCTGTATGAACATGGATATATCTACACCGCTATCTGTATGAACCTGGAAATATCTTTACCGCCCTCTGTATGAACATGGATATATCTACACAGCCATCTGTATGAACATGGAAATATCTACACCGCTATCTGTATGAACATGGAAATATCTACACCGCTATCTCTTTAAACATGGAAATATCTACACCGCAATCTGTATAAACATGGATATATCTACACCTCTACCTGTATAAACATGGAAATATCAGCACCGCTATCTGTATGAACATGGAAATATCTACACCGCTATCTGAACATGGAAATATCTACACCGCTATCTGCATGAAAATGGAAATATCTACACAACTATCTGCATATACATGGAAATATCTATACAGCTATCTCTTTACACATGGAAATAACTACACCGCTATCTCTATAAACATGGAAATATCTACACCGCCATCTGTATGAACATGGAAATATCGGCACCTCCATCTGTATGAACATGGAAATATCTACACCGCTACCTGTATGAACATGGAAATATCTTCACCGCCATCTGTATGAACATGGATATGTCTACACATCCATCTGGTTTAACATGGAAAAATCTACACCGCGATCTGTATGAACATGGGAATATCTACACCGCTATCTGTGTAAACATGCATACAACTTCACCGCTATCTGTATAAACATGGAAATATCTACACCGCTATCTGTATGAACATGGAAATATCTACACCGCTATCTGTTTGAACATGGAAATATCTAAACCGCTATCTGCATGAAAATGGAAATATCTACACATCTATCTGCATATACATGGAAATATCTACACAGCTATCTCTTTACACGTGGAAATAACTAAAGCGCTATCTGTATGAACATGGAAATATCTTCACCGCCATCTGTATGAACATGGATATATCTACACAGCCATCTGGATGAACATGGAAATATCTACACTGCTCTCTGTATGAAGAAGAAAAATATCTACAACGCTATCTGTGTAAACATACATACATCTTCACCGCTATCAATATAAGCATGGAAATATCTACACTGCTCTCTGTATGAACATGGAAATATCTCCACCGCAATCTGTTTGGACATGGAAATATCTACACCACTATCTGCATGAAAATGGAAATATCTACACAGCGATCTGCATATACATGGAAATATCTACAAAGCTATCTCTTTACACATGGAAATAACTACAGCGCTATCTCTATAAACATACAAATATCTACACCGCCATCTGTATGAACATGGAAATATCTGCACCGCCATCTGTATGAACATATAAATATCTACACCGCCATCTATATTAAGATGGCGATATCTACACTGCTATCTGTATAAACTTGGAGATATCTACACCGCTATCTGTATAAACATGGAAATATCAACACCGCAATCTGTATAAACATGGAAATATCTACACCGCTACCTGTATAAACATGGAAATATCAGCACCGCTATCTGTATGAACATGGAAATATCTACACCGCTATCTGAACATGGAAATATCTACACCGCTATCTGAACATGGAAATATCTACACCGCTATCTGCATGAAAATGGAAATATCTACACAGCTATCTGCATATACATGGAAATATCTATGCAGCTATCTCTTTACACATGGAAATAACTACACCGCTATCTCTATAAACATGGAAATATCTACACAGCCATCTGTATGAACATGGAAATATCAGCACCGCCATCTGTATGAACATGGAAATATCTACACCGCTATCTGTATGAACATTCAAATATCTTCACCGCCATCTGTATGAACATGGATATGTCTACACATCCATCTGGATGAACATGGAAAAATATACACCGCTATCCGTATGAACATGGGAATATCTACACCGCTATCTGTATAAACATGGAAATATCTACACCTCTATCTGTATACACATGGAAATATCTACACCACTACCTGTATAAAAATGGAAATATCAGCACCGCTATCTATATGAACATGGAAATATCTACACCGCTATCTCTATAAACATGGAAATATCTACACCGCTATCTGTATGAACATGGAAATATCTGCACCACCATCTGTATGAACATATAAATATCTACACCGCCATCTGTATTAAGAAGGAGATATCTACACCGCTACCTGTATAAACATGGAAATATCAGCACCGCTATCGGTATGAACATGGAAATATCTACACCGCCATCTGTATGAACATGGAAATAGCTACACCGCTATCTGTATGAACATGGAAATATCTTCAACGCCATCTGTATGAACATGGATATATCTACACAGCCATCTGTATGAACATGGAAATATCTACACCGCTATCTGTATGAACATTGAAATATCTACACCGCTATCTGTATGAACATGGAAATATCTTCACCGCCATCTGTATGAACATGGATATGTCTACACATCCATCTGGATGAACATGGAAAAATCTACACCGTGATCTGTATGAACAAGGGAATATCTTCTCCGCTATCTGTGTAAACATTCATACACCTTCACCGCTATCTGTATAAACATGGAAATATCTACACCGCTATCTGTATGAACATGGAAATATCTACACCGCTATGTGTTTGAACATGGAAATATCTAAACCGCTATCTGCATGAAAATGGAATTATCTACACAGCAATCTGCATATACATGGAAATATCTACACAGCTATCTCTTTACACATGGAAATAACTACACCGCTATCTGTATGAACATGGAAATATCTTCACCGCCATCTGTATGAACATGGATATATCTACACAGCCATCTGGATGAACATGGAATTATCTACACCGCTATCTGTATGTAGATGGAAATATCTACACCGCTATCTGTGTAAACATGCATTCATCTTCACCGCTATCTGTATAAACATGGAAATATCTACACTGCTATCTGTATGAAAATGGAAATATCTACACCGCTATCTGTTTGAACATGGTAATATCTACACCGCTATCTGCATGAAAATGGAAATATCTACACTGCTATCTGCATATACATTTAAATATCTACACAGCTATCTCTTTACACATGGAAATACCTACACCGCTATCTGTATGAACATGGAAATATCTACACCGCCATCTGTATGAACATGGAAATATCTGCACCGCCATCTGTATGAACATATAAATATCTACACTGCCATCTGTATTAAGATGGAGATATCTACACTGCTATCTGTATAAACATGGAAATATCTACACCGCCATCTGTATGAACATATAAATATCTACACCGCCATCTGTATTAAGAAGGAAATATCTAAACCCCTATCTGAATAAACATGGAAATATCTACACCGCTGCCTGTATAAACATGGAAATATCAGCACCGCTATCTGTATGAACATGGAAATATCTACACCGCTATCTGTATGAACATGGAAATAGCTACACCGCTATCTGTATGAACATGGAAATAGCTACACCGCTATCTGTATGAACATGGAAATATCTACACCGCTATCTGTTTGAACATGGAAATATCTAAACCGCTATCTGCATGAAAATGGAAATATCTACACATCTATCTGCATATACATGGAAATATCTACACAGCTATCTCTTTACACGTGGAAATAACTAAAGCGCTATCTGTATGAACATGGAAATATCTTCACCGCCATCTGTATGAACATGGATATATCTACACAGCCATCTGGATGAACATGGAAATATCTACACTGCTCTCTGTATGAAGAAGAAAAATATCTACAACGCTATCTGTGTAAACATACATACATCTTCACCGCTATCAATATAAACATGGAAATATCTACACTGCTCTCTGTATGAACATGGAAATATCTCCACCGCAATCTGTTTGAACATGGAAATATCTACACCACTATCTGCATGTAAATGGAAATATCTACACAGCGATCTGCATATACATGGAAATATCTACAAAGCTATCTCTTTACACATGGAAATAACTACAGCGCTATCTCTATAAACATACAAATATCTACACCGCCATCTGTATGAACATGGAAATATCTGCACCGCCATCTGTATGAACATATAAATATCTACACCGCCATCTATATTAAGATGGCGATATCTACACTGCTATCTGTATAAACTTGGAGATATCTACACCGCTATCTGTATAAACATGGAAATATCAACACCGCAATCTGTATAAACATGGAAATATCTACACCGCTACCTGTATAAACATGGAAATATCAGCACCGCTATCTGTATGAACATGGAAATATCTACACCGCTATCTGAACATGGAAATATCTACACCGCTATCTGAACATGGAAATATCTACACCGCTATCTGCATGAAAATGGAAATATCTACACAGCTATCTGCATATACATGGAAATATCTATGCAGCTATCTCTTTACACATGGAAATAACTACACCGCTATCTCTATAAACATGGAAATATCTACACAGCCATCTGTATGAACATGGAAATATCAGCACCGCCATCTGTATGAACATGGAAATATCTACACCGCTATCTGTATGAACATTCAAATATCTTCACCGCCATCTGTATGAACATGGATATGTCTACACATCCATCTGGATGAACATGGAAAAATATACACCGCTATCTGTATGAACATGGGAATATCTACACCGCTATCTGTATAAACATGGAAATATCTACACCTCTATCTGTATACACATGGAAATATCTACACCACTACCTGTATAAAAATGGAAATATCAGCACCGCTATCTATATGAACATGGAAATATCTACACCGCTATCTCTATAAACATGGAAATATCTACACCGCTATCTGTATGAACATGGAAATATCTGCACCACCATCTGTATGAACATATAAATATCTACACCGCCATCTGTATTAAGAAGGAGATATCTACACCGCTACCTGTATAAACATGGAAATATCAGCACCGCTATCGGTATGAACATGGAAATATCTACACCGCCATCTGTATGAACATGGAAATAGCTACACCGCTATCTGTATGAACATGGAAATATCTTCAACGCCATCTGTATGAACATGGATATATCTACACAGCCATCTGTATGAACATGGAAATATCTACACCGCTATCTGTATGAACATTGAAATATCTACACCGCTATCTGTATGAACATGGAAATATCTTCACCGCCATCTGTATGAACATGGATATGTCTACACATCCATCTGGATGAACATGGAAAAATCTACACCGTGATCTGTATGAACAAGGGAATATCTTCTCCGCTATCTGTGTAAACATTCATACACCTTCACCGCTATCTGTATAAACATGGAAATATCTACACCGCTATCTGTATGAACATGGAAATATCTACACCGCTATGTGTTTGAACATGGAAATATCTAAACCGCTATCTGCATGAAAATGGAATTATCTACACAGCAATCTGCATATACATGGAAATATCTACACAGCTATCTCTTTACACATGGAAATAACTACACCGCTATCTGTATGAACATGGAAATATCTTCACCGCCATCTGTATGAACATGGATATATCTACACAGCCATCTGGATGAACATGGAATTATCTACACCGCTATCTGTATGTAGATGGAAATATCTACACCGCTATCTGTGTAAACATGCATTCATCTTCACCGCTATCTGTATAAACATGGAAATATCTACACTGCTATCTGTATGAAAATGGAAATATCTACACCGCTATCTGTTTGAACATGGTAATATCTACACCGCTATCTGCATGAAAATGGAAATATCTACACTGCTATCTGCATATACATTTAAATATCTACACAGCTATCTCTTTACACATGGAAATACCTACACCGCTATCTGTATGAACATGGAAATATCTACACCGCCATCTGTATGAACATGGAAATATCTGCACCGCCATCTGTATGAACATATAAATATCTACACTGCCATCTGTATTAAGATGGAGATATCTACACTGCTATCTGTATAAACATGGAAATATCTACACCGCCATCTGTATGAACATATAAATATCTACACCGCCATCTGTATGAAGAAGGAAATATCTAAACCCCTATCTGAATAAACATGGAAATATCTACACCGCTGCCTGTATAAACATGGAAATATCAGCACCGCTATCTGTATGAACATGGAAATATCTACACCGCTATCTGTATGAACATGGAAATAGCTACACCGCTATCTGTATGAACATGGAAATAGCTACACCGCTATCTGTATGAACATGGATATATCTACAGAGCCATCTGGATGAACATGGAAATATCTACACAGCTATCTGTATGAACATGGAAATATATACACCGCTATCTGTGTAAACATGCATACATCTTCACCGCTATCTGTATAAACATGGAAATATCTACACCGCTATCTTTATAAACATGGAAATATCTACACCGCTATCTGTATAAACATGGAAATTTCTAAACCGCTACCTGTATAAACATGGAAATATCAGCACCGCTATCGGTAGGAACATGGAAATATCTACACCGCTATCTGTACGAACATGGAAATATCTACACCGCTGTCTATATGAACATGGAAATAGCTACATCGCTGTCTGTATGAACATGGAAATATCTACACCACTATCTGTATGAACATGGAAATATCTACACCGCTATCTGTATGAACATGGATATATCTACACAGCAATCTGGATGAACATGGAAATATCTACACCGCTATCTGTATGAACATGGAGATATCTACACCGCTATCTGTGTAAACATGCATACATCTTCACCGCTATCTGTATAAACATGGAAATATCTACACCGCTATCTGTATGAACATGGAAATAGCTACACCGCTATCTGTATGAACATGGAAATATCTACACCGCTATCTGTATGAACATGGATATATCTACACAGCCATCTGGATGAACATGGAAATATCTACAGCGCTATCTGTGTAAACTTGCATACATCTTCACCGCTATCTGTATAAACATGGAAATATCTACACCGCTATCTGTATGAACATGGAAATATCTACACCGCTATCTGTATGAACATGGAAATATCTACACCGCTATCTGAACATGGAAATATCTACACCGCTATCTGTATGAAGATGGAAATATCTAAAACCCTATCTGTGTAAACATGCACACATCTTCACCGCCATCTATATAAACATGGAAATATCTACACTGCTATCTGTATGAACGTGGAAATATCTAAACCGCTATCTGTTTGAACATGGAAATATCTACACCGCTATCTGCATGAAAATGGAAATATCTACACAGCTATCTGCATATACATGGAAATATCTACACAGCTATCTCTTTACACATGGAAATAACTACACCGTTATCTGTATGAACATGGAAATATCTACACCGCCATGTGTATGAACATGGAAATATCTGCACCGCCATCTGTATGAAAATATAAATATCTACACCGCCATCTGTATTAAGATAGAGATAACTACACTGCTATCTGTATAAACATGGAAATATCTACACCGCTATCTGTATAAACATGGAAATATCTACACCGCTATCTGTATATACATGGAATTATCTACACCACTACCTGTATAAAAATGGAAATATCAGCACCGCTATCTATATGAACATGGAAATATCTACACCGCTATCTGTATGAACATGGAAATATCTACACCGCTATCAATATGAACATGAAAATATCTACACCGCTATCTGTATGAACATGGAAATATCTACACCGCTCTCTGTTTGAACATGGAAATATCTACACCGCTGTCTGCATGAAAATGGAAATATCTACACAGCTATCTGCATATACATGGAAATAACTACACAGCTATCTCTTTACACATGGAAATAACCACACCGCTATCTCTATAAACATGGAAATATCTACACCGCCATCTGTATGAACATGGAAATACCTGCACCACCATCTGTATGAACATATAAATATCTACACCGCCATCTGTATTAAGAAGGAGATATCTACACCACTACCTGTATAAACATGGAAATATCAGCACCGCTATCGGTATGAACATGGAAATATCTACACCGCCATCTGTATGAACATGGAAATAGCTACACCGCTATCTGTATGAACATGGAAATATCTTCAACGCCTTCTGTATGAACATGGATATATCTACACAGCCATCTGTATGAACATAGAAATATCTACACCGCTATCTGTTTGAACATGGAAATATCTAAACCGCTATCTGCATGAAAATGGAAATATCTACACATCTATCTGCATATACATGGAAATATCTACACAGCTATCTCTTTACACGTGGAAATAACTACAGCGCTATCTGTATGAACATGGAAATATCTTCACCGCCATCTGTATGAACATGGATATATCTACACAGCCATCTGGATTAACATGGAAATATCTACACTGCTCTCTGAATGAAGAAGAAAAATATCTACTACGCTATCTGTGTAAACATACATACATCTTCACCGCTATCAATATAAACATGGAAATATCTACACTGCTATCTGTATGAACATGGAAATATCTCCACCGCAATCTGTTTGAACATGGAAATATCTACACCACTATCTGCATGAAAATGGAAATATCTACACAGCGATCTGCATATACATGGAAATATCTACAAAGCTATCTCTTTACACATGGAAATAACTACAGCGCTATCTCTATAAACATACAAATATCTACACCGCCATCTGTATGAACATGGAAATATCTGCACCGCCATCTGTATGAACATATAAATATCTACACCGCCATCTATATTAAGATGGCGATATCTACACTGCTATCTGTATAAACTTGGAAATATCTACACCGCTATCTGTATAAACATGGAAATATCAACACCGCAATCTGTATAAACATGGAAATATCTACACCGCTACCTGTATAAACATGGAAATATCAGCACCGCTATCTGTATGAACATGGAAATATCTACACCGCTATCTGAACATGGAAATATCTACACCGCTATCTGAACATGGAAATATCTACACCGCTATCTGCATGAAAATGGAAATATCTACACAGCTATCTGCATATACATGGAAATATCTATGCAGCTATCTCTTTACACATGGAAATAACTACACCGCTATCTCTATAAACATGGAAATATCTACACAGCCATCTGTATGAACATGGAAATATCAGCACCGCCATCTGTATGAACATGGAAATATCTACACCGCTATCTGTATGAACATTCAATTATCTTCACCGCCATCTGTATGAACATGGATATGTCCACACATCCATCTGGATGAACATGGAAAAATCTACACCGCTATCTGTATGAACATGGGAATATCTACACCGCTATCTGTATAAACATGGAAATATCTACACCGCTATCTGTATATACATGGAAATATCTACACCACTACCTGTATAAAAATGGAAATATCAGCACCGCTATCTATATGAACATGGAAATATCTACACCGCTATCTCTATAAACATGGAAATATCTACACCGCCATCTGTATGAACATGGAAATATCTGCACCACCATCTGTATGAACATATAAATATCTACACCGCCATCTGTATTAAGAAGGAGATATCTACACCGCTGCCTGTATAAACATGGAAATATCAGCACCGCTATCGGTATGAACATGGAAATATCTACACCGCCATCTGTATGAACATGGAAATAGCTACACCGCTATCTGTATGAACATGGAAATATCTTCAACGCCGTCTGTATGAACATGGATATATCTACACAGCCATCTGTATGAACATGGAAATATCTACACCGCTATCTGTATGAACATGGAAATATCTACACCGCTATCTGTATGAACATGGAAATATCTTCACCGCCATCTGTATGAACATGGATATGTCTACACATCTATCTGGATGAACATGGAAAAATCTACACCGTGATCTGTATGAACAAGGGAATATCTTCTCCGCTATCTGTGTAAACATTCATACACCTTCACCGCTATCTGTATAAACATGGAAATATCTACACCGCTATCTGTATGAACATGGAAATATCTACACCGCTATCTGTTTGAACATGGAAATATCTAAACCGCTATCTGCATGAAAATGGAATTATCTACACAGCAATCTGCATATACATGGAAATATCTACACAGCTATCTCTTTACACATGGAAATAACTACACCGCTATCTGTATGAACATGGAAATATCTTCACCGCCATCTGTATGAACATGGATATATCTACACAGCCATCTGGATGAACATGGAATTATCTACACCGCTATCTGTATGTAGATGGAAATATCTACACCGCTATCTGTGTAAACATGCATTCATCTTCACCGCTATCTGTATAAACATGGAAATATCTACACTGCTATCTGTATGAAAATGGAAATATCTACACCGCTATCTGTTTGAACATGGAAATATCTACACCGCCATCTGCATGAAAATGGAAATATCCACACAGCGATCTGCATATACATGGAAATATCTACAAAGCTATCTCTTTACACATGGAAATAACTACAGCGCTATCTCTATAAACATACAAATATCTACACCGCCATCTGTATGAACATGGAAATATCTGCAATGCCATCTGTATGAACATATAAATATATACACCGCCATCTATATTAAGATGGAGATATCTACACCGCTATCTACATGAAAATGGAAATATCTACACTGCTATCTGCATATACATTTAAATATCTACACAGCTATCTCTTTACACATGGAAATAACTACACCGTTATCTGTATGAACATGGAAATATCTACACCGCCATCTGTATGAACATGGAAATATCTGCACCGCCATCTGTATGAAAATATAAATATCTACACCGCCATCTGTATTAAGATAGAGATAACTACACTGCTATCTGTATAAACATGGAAATATCTACACCGCTATCTGTATAAACATGGAAATATCTACACCGCTATCTGTATATACATGGATATATCTACACCACTACCTGTATAAAAATGGAAATATCAGCACCGCTATCTATATGAACATGGAAATATCTACACCGCTATCTGTATGAACATGGAAATATCTACACCGCTATCCATATGAACATGAAAATATCTACACCGCTATCTGTATGAACATGGAAATATCTACACCGCTATCTGTTTGAACATGGAAATATCTACACCGCTGTCTGCATGAAAATGGAAATACCTACACAGCTATCTGCATATACATGGAAATATCTACACAGCTATCTCTTTACACATGGAAATAACTACACCGCTATCTCTATAAACATGGAAATATCTACACCGCCATCTGTATGAACATGGAAATATCTGCACCGCCATCTGTATGAACATATAAATATCTACACCGCCATCTGTATTAAGAAGGAGATATCTACTCCGCTATCTGTATAAAGATGGAAATATCTACACCGCTATCTGTATGAACATGGAAATATCTACACAGCTATCTCTATAAACATGGAAATATCTACACCGCTACCTGTATAAACATGGAAATATCAGCACCGCTATTGGTATGAACATGGAAATATCTACACCGCTATCTGTATGAACATGGATATATCTACACCGCTATCTGTATGAACATGGAAATATCTTTACCGCCCTGTGTATGAACATGGATATATCTACACAGCCATCTGTATGAACATGGAAATATCTACACCGCTATCTGTATGAACATGGAAATATCTACACCGCTATCTCTTTAAACATGGAAATATCTACACCGCAATCTGTATAAACATGGATATATCTACACCTCTACCTGTATAAACATGGAAATATCAGCACCGCTATCTGTATGAACATGGAAATATCTACACCGCTATCTGAACATGGAAATATCTACACCGCTATCTGCATGAAAATGGAAATATCTACACAACTATCTGCATATACATGGAAATATCTATACAGATATCTCTTTACACATGGAAATAACTACACCGCTATCTCTATAAACATGGAAATATCTAGACGGCCATCTGTATGAACATGGAAATATCGGCACCGCCATCTGTATGAACATGGAAATATCTACACCGCTACCTGTATGAACATGGAAATATCTTCACCGCCATCTGTATGAACATGGATATGTCTACACATCCATCTGGTTTCACATGGAAAAATCTACACCGCGATCTGTATGAACATGGGAATATATACACCGCTATCTGAGTAAACATGCATACAACTTCACCGCTATCTGTATAAACATGGAAATATCTACACTGCTATCTGTATGAACATGGAAATATCTACACCGCTATCTGTTTGAACATGGAAATATCTAAACCGCTATCTGCATGAAAATGGAAATATCTACACATCTATCTGCATATACATGGAAATATCTACACAGCTATCTCTTTACACGTGGAAATAACTACAGCGCTATCTGTATGAACATGGAAATATCTTCACCGCCATCTGTGTGAACATGGATATATCTACACAGCCATCTGGATGAACATGGAAATATCTACACTGCTCTCTGTATGAAGAAGAAAAATATCTACAACGCTATCTGTGTAAACATACATGCATCTTCACCGCTATCAATATAAACATGGAAATATCTACACTGCTATCTGTATGAACATGGAAATATCTCCACTGCAATCTGTTTGAACATGGAAATATCTACACCACTATCTGCATGAAAATGGAAATATCTACACTGCTATCTGCATATACATGGAAATATCTACAAAGCTATCTCTTTACACATGGAAATAACTACAGCGCTATCTCTATAAACATACAAATATCTACACCGCCATCTGTATGAACATGGAAATATCTGCACCGCCATCTGTATGAACATATAAATATCTACACCGCCATCTATATTAAGATGGCGATATCTACACTGCTATCTGTATAAACTTGGAAATATCTACACCGCTATCTGTATAAACATGGAAATATCAACACCGCAATCTGTATAAACATGGAAATATCTACACCGCTACCTGTATAAACATGGAAATATCAGCACCGCTATCTGTATGAACATGGAAATATCTACACCACTATCTGAAAATGGAAATATCTACACCGCTATCTGCATGAAAATGGAAATATCTACACAGCTATCTGCATATACATGGAAATATCTATGCAGCTATCTCTTTACACATGGAAATAACTACACCGCTATCTCTATAAACATGGAAATATCTACACAGCCATCTGTATGAACATGGAAATATCAGCACCGCCATCTGTATGAACATGGAAATATCTACACCGCTATCTGTATGAACATTCAAATATCTTCACCGCCATCTGTATGAACATGGATATGTCTACACATCCATCTGGATGAACATGGAAAAATCTACACCGCGATCTGTATGAACATGGGAATATCTACACCGCTATCTGTGTAAACATGCATACACCTTCACCGCTATCTGTATAAACATGGAAATATCTACACCGCTATCTGTATGAACATGGAAATATCTACACTGCTATCTGTTTGAACATGGAAATTTCTAAACCGCTATCTGCATGAAAATGGAAATATCTACACATCTATCTGCATATACATGGAAATATCTACACAGCTATGTCTTTACACATGGAAATAACTACAGCGCTATCTCTATAAACATACAAATATCTACACCGCCATCTGTATGAACATGGAAATATCTGCAATGCCATCTGTATGAACATATAAATATATACACCGCCATCTGTATTAAGATGGAGATATCTACACCGCTATCTACATGAAAATGGAAATATCTACACTGCTATCTGCATATACATTTAAATATCTACACAGCTATCTCTTTACACATGGAAATAACTACACCGTTATGTGTATGAACATGGAAATATCTACACCGCCATCTGTATGAACATGGAAATATCTGCACCGCCATCTGTATGAAAATATAAATATCTACACCGCCATCTGTATTAAGATAGAGATAACTACACTGCTATCTGTATAAACATGGAAATATCTACACCGCTATCTGTATAAACATGGAAATATCTACACCGCTATCTGTATATACATGGAAATATCTACACCACTACCTGTATAAAAATGGAAATATCAGCACCGCTATCTATATGAACATGGAAATATCTACACCGCTATCTGTATGAACATGGAAATATCTACACCGCTATCCATATGAACATGAAAATATCTACACCGCTATCTGTATGAACATGGAAATATCTACACCGCTATCTGTTTGAACATGGAAATATCTACACCGCTGTCTGCATGAAAATGGAAATATCTACACAGCTATCTGCATATACATGGAAATAACTACACAGCTATCTCTTTACACATGGAAATAACCACACCGCTATCTCTATAAACATGGAAATATCTACACCGCCATCTGTATAAACATGGAAATATCTGCACCACCATCTGTATGAACATATAAATATCTACACCGCCATCTGTATTAAGAAGGAGATATCTACACCGCTACCTGTAAAAACATGGAAATATCAGCACCGATATCGGTATGAACATGGAAATATCTACATCGCCATCTGTATGAACATGGAAATAGCTACACCGCTATCTGTATGAACATGGAAATATCTTCAACGCCATCTGTATTAACATGGATATATCTACACAGCCATCTGTATGAACATGGAAATATCTACACCGCTATCTGTATGAACATGGAAATATCTACACCGCTATCTGTATGAACATGGAAATATCTTCACCGCCATCTGTATGAACATGGATATGTCTACACATCCATCTGGATGAACATGGAAAAATCTACACCGTGATCTGTATGAACAAGGGAATATCTTCTCCGCTATCTGTGTAAACATTCATACACCTTCACCGCTATCTGTATAAACATGGAAATATCTACACCGCTATCTGTATGAACATGGAAATATCTACACCGCTATCTGTTTGAACATGGAAATATCTAAACCGCTATCTGCATGAAAATGGAATTATCTACACAGCAATCTGCATATACATGGAAATATCTACACAGCTATCTCTTTACACGTGGAAATAACTACACCGCTATCTGTATGAACATGGAAATATCTTCACCGCCATCTGTATGAACATGGATATATCTACACAGCCATCTGGATGAACATGGAATTATCTACACCGCTATCTGTATGTAGATGGAAATATCTACACCGCTATCTGTGTAAACATGCATTCATCTTCACCGCTATCTGTATAAACATGGAAATATCTACACTGCTATCTGTATGAAAATGGAAATATCTACACCGCTATCTGTATGAACATGGAAATATCTACACCGCTATCTGCATGAAAATGGAAATATCCACACAGCGATCTGCATATACATGGAAATATCTACAAAGCTATCTCTTTACACATGAAAATATCTACAGCGCTATCTCTATAAACATACAAATATCTACACCGCCATCTGTATGAACACGGAAATATCTGCAATGCCATCTGTATGAACATATAAATATATACACCGCCATCTATATTAAGATGGAGATATCTACACCGCTATCTACATGAAAATGGAAATATCTACACTGCTATCTGCATATACATTTAAATATCTACACAGCTATCTCTTTACACATGGAAATAACTACACCGTTATCTGTATGAACATGGAAATATCTACACCGCCATCTGTATGAACATGGAAATATCTACACCGCCATCTGTATGAAAATATAAATATCTACACCGCCATCTTTATTAAGATAGAGATAACTACACTGCTATCTGTATAAACATGGAAATATCTACACCGCTATCTGTATAAACATGGAAATATCTACAACGCTATCTGTATATACATGGAAATATCTACACCACTACCTGTATAAAAATGGAAATATCAGCACCGCTATCTATATGAACATGGAAATATCTACACCGCTATCTGTATGAACATGGAAATATCTACACCGCTATCCATATGAACATGAAAATATCTACACCGCTATCTGTATGAACATGGAAATATCTACATAGCTATCTGTTTGAACATGGAAATATCTACACCGCTGTCTGCATGAAAATGGAAATATCTACACAGATATCTGCATATACATGGAAATAACTACACAGCTATCTCTTTACACATGGAAATAACCACACCGCTATCTCTATAAACATGGAAATATCTACACCGCCATCTGTATGAACATGGAAATATCTGCACCACCATCTGTATGAACATATAAATATCTACACCGCCATCTGTATTAAGAAGGAGTTATCTACACCGCTACCTGTATAAACATGGAAATATCAGCACCGCTATCGGTATGAACATGGAAATATCTACACCGCCATCTGTATGAACATGGAAATAGCTACACCGCTATCTGTATAAACATGGAAATATCTACACCGCTATCTGTATATACATGGAAATATCTACACCACTACCTGTATAAAAATGGAAATATCAGCACCGCTATCTATATGAACATGGAAATATCTACACCGCTATCTGTATGAACATGGAAATATCTACACCGCTATCCATATGAACATGAAAATATCTACACCGCTATCTGTATGAACATGGAAATATCTACACCGCTATCTGTTTGAACATGGAAATATCTACACCGCTGTCTGCATGAAAATGGAAATATCTACACAGCTATCTGCATATACATGGAAATATCTACACAGCTATCTCTTTACACATGGAAATAACTACACCGCTATCTCTATAAACATGGAAATATCTACACCGCCATCTGTATGAACATGGAAATATCTGCACCGCCATCTGTATGAACATATAAATATCTACACCGCCATCTGTATTAAGAAGGAGATATCTACACCGCTATCTGTATAAAGATGGAAATATCTACACAGCTATCTCTATAAACATGGAAATATCTACACCGCTACCTGTATAAACATGGAAATATCAGCACCGCTATTGGTATGAACATGGAAATATCTACACCGCTATCTGTATGAACATGGATATATCTACACCGCTATCTGTATGAACATGGAAATATCTTTACCGCCCTGTGTATGAACATGGATATATCTACACAGCAATCTGTATGAACACGGAAATATCTACACCGCTATCTATATGGACATGGAAATATCTACACCGCTATCCCTTTAAACGTGGAAATATCTACACCGCAATCTGTATAAACATGGATATATCTACACCTCTACCTGTATAAACATGGAAATATCAGCACCGCTATCTGTATGAACATGGAAATATCTACACCGCTATCTGAACATGGAAATATCTACACCGCTATCTGCATGAAAATGGAAATATCTACACAACTATCTGCATATACATGGAAATATCTATACAGCTATCTCTTTACACATGGAAATAACTACACCGCTATATCTATAAACATGGAAATATCTACACCGCCATCTGTATGAACATGGAAATATCTGCACCGCCATCTGTATGAACATATAAATATCTACACCGCCATCTGTATTAAGAAGGAAATATCTAAACCGCTATCTGTATAAACATGGAAATATCTACACCGCTGCCTGTATAAACATGGAAATATCAGCACCGATCTCGGTACGAAAATGGAGATATCTACACCGCAATCTGTATGAACATGGAAATAGCTACACAGCTATCTGTATGAACATGGAAATAGCTACACCGTTATCTGTATGAACATGGAAATAGCTACACCGCTATCTGTAAGAACATGGAAATATCTACACCACTATCTGTATGAACATGGATATATCTACACAGCCATCTGGATGAACATGGAAATATCTACACCGCTATCTGTATGAACATGGAAATATCTACACCACTATCTGTATGAACATGGATATATCTACACAGCCATCTGGATGAACATGGAAATATCTACACCGCTATCTGTCTAAACATGCATACATCTTCACCACTATCTGTATAAACATGGAAATATCTACACCGCTATCTGTATGAACATGGAAATATCTACACCGCTATCTGTATGAACATGGAAATATCTACACTGCTATCTGTTTGAACATGGAAATATCTACACCGCTATCTGCATGAAAATGGAAATATCTACACTGCTATCTGCATATACATTTAAATATCTACACAGCTATCTCTTTATACATGGAAATAACTACACCGTTATCTGTATGAACATGGAAATATCTACACCGCCATCTGTATGAACATGGAAATATCTGCACCGCCATCTGTATGAAAATATAAATATCTACACCGCCATCTGTATTAAGATAGAGATAACTACACTGCTATCTGTATAAACATGGAAATATCTACACCGCTATCTGTATAAACATGGAAATATCTACACCGCTATCTGTATATACATGGAAATATCTACACCACTACCTGTATAAAAATGGAAATATCAGCACCGCTATCTATATGAACATGGAAATATCTACACCGCTATCTGTATGAACATGGAAATATCTACACCGCTATCCATATGAACATGAAAATATCTACACCGCTATCTGTATGAACATGGAAATATCTACATAGCTATCTGTTTGAACATGGAAATATCTACACAGCTATCTGCATGAAAATGGAAATATCTACACAGCTATCTGCATATACATGGAAATAACTACACATCTATCTCTTTACACATGGAAATAACCACACCGCTATCTCTATAAACATGGAAATATCTACACCGCCATCTGTATGAACATGGAAATATCTGCCCCACCATCTGTATGAACATATAAATATCTACACCGCCATCTGTATTAAGAAGGAGATATCTACACCGCTACCTGTATAAACATGGAAATATCAGCACCGCTATCGGTATGAACATGGAAATATCTACACCGCCATCTGTATGAACATGGAAATATCTACACCGCTATCTGGATGAACATGGAAATATCTACACCGCTATCCATATGAACCTGAAAATATCTACACCGCTATCTGTATGAACATGGAAATATCTACACCGCTATCTGTTTGAACATGGAAATATCTACACAGCTATCTCTTTACACATGGAAATAACTACACTGCTATCTCTATAAACATGGAAATATCTACACCGCCATCTGTATGAACATGGAAATATCTGCACCGCCATCTGTATGAACATATAAATATCTACACCGCCATCTGTATTAAGAAGGAGATATCTACACCGCTATCTGTATAAAGATGGAAATATCTACACCGCTATCTGTATGAACATGGAAATATCTACACAGCTATCTCTATAAACATGGAAATATCTACACCGCTACCTGTACAAACATGGAAATATCAGCACCGCTATTGGTATGAACATGGAAATATCTACACTGCTATCTGTATGAACATGGATATATCTACACCGCCATCTGTATGAACATGGAAATATCTGCACCGCCATCTGTATGAACATATAAATATCTACACCGCCATCTATATTAAGATGGCGATATCTACACTGCTATCTGTATAAACTTGGAAATATCTACACCGCTATCTGTATAAACATGGAAATATCAACACCGCAATCTGTATAAACATGGAAATATCTACACCGCTACCTGTATAAACATGGAAATATCAGCACCGCTATCTGTATGAACATGGAAATATCTACACCGCTATCTGAACATGGAAATATCTACATCGCTATCTGCATGAAAATGGAAATATCTACACAGCTATCTGCATATACATGGAAATATCTATGCAGCTATCTCTTTACACATGGAAATAACTACACCGCTATCTCTATAAACATGGAAATATCTACACAGCCATCTGTATGAACATGGAAATATCAGCACCGCCATCTGTATGAACATGGAAATATCTACACCGCTATCTGTATGAACATTCAAATATCTTCACCGCCATCTGTATGAACATGGATATGTCTACACATCCATCTGGATGAACATGGAAAAATCTACACCGCGATCTGTATGAACATGGGAATATCTACACCGCTATCTGTGTAAACATGCATACACCTTCACCGCTATCTGTATAAACATGGAAATATCTACACCGCTATCTGTATGAACATGGAAATATCTACACCGCTATCTGTTTGAACATGGAAATATCTAAACCGCTATCTGCATGAAAATGGAAATATCTACACATCTATCTGCATATAGATGGAAATATCTACACAGCTATCTCTTTACACATGGAAATAACTACAGCGCTATCTCAATAAACATACAAATATCTACACCGCCTTCTGTATGAACATGGAAATATCTGCAATGCCATCTGTATGAACATATAAATATATACACCGCCATCTATATTAAGATGGAGATATCTACACCGCTATCTACATGAAAATGGAAATATCTACACTGCTATCTGCATATACATTTAAATATCTACACAGCTATCTCTTTACATATGGAAATAACTACACCATTATCTGTATGAACATGGAAATATCTACACCGCCATCTGTATGAACATGGAAATATCTGCACCGCCATCTGTAT
Organism: Gorilla gorilla gorilla; assembly: GCF_029281585.2. Taxonomy (NCBI): domain Eukaryota; kingdom Metazoa; phylum Chordata; class Mammalia; order Primates; family Hominidae; genus Gorilla; species Gorilla gorilla. The sequence continues at coordinate 54,888,003 of NC_073246.2, read as the reverse complement.
GAAAATATAAATATCTACACCGCCATCTGTATTAAGATAGAGATAACTACACTGCTATCTGTATAAACATGGAAATATCTACACCGCTATCTGTATGAACATGGAAATGTCTACACCGCTATCTGTTTGAACATGGAAATATCTACACCGCTGTCTGCATGAAAATGGAAATATCTACACAGCTATCTGCATATACATGGAAATAACTACACAGCTATCTCTTTACACATGGAAATAACCACACCGCTATCTCTATAAACATGGAAATATCTACACCGCCATCTGTATGAACATGGAAATATCTGCACCACCATCTGTATGAACATATAAATATCTACACCGCCATCTGTATTAAGAAGGAGATATCTACACCGCTACCTGTATAAACATGGAAATATCAGCACCGCTATCGGTATGAACATGGAAATATCTACACCGCCATCTGTATGAACATGGAAATAGCTACACCGCTATCTGTATGAACATGGAAATATCTTCAACGCCATCTGTATGAACATGGAATTATCTACACCGCTATCTGTATGAACATGGAAATATCTTCACCGCCATCTGTATGAACATGGATATGTCTACACATCCATCTGGATGAACATGGAAAAATCTACACCGTGATCTGTATGAACAAGGGAATATCTTCTCCGCTATCTGTGTAAACATTCATACACCTCCACCGCTATCTGTATGAACATGGAAATATCTACACCGCTATCTGTTTGAACATGGAAATATCTAAACCGCTATCTGCATGAAAATGGAATTATCTACACAGCAATCTGTATATACATGGAAATATCTACACAGCTATCTCTTTACACATGGAAATAACTACACCACTACCTGTATGAACATGGAAATATCTTCACCGCCATCTGTATGAACATGGATATATCTACACAGCCATCTGGATGAACATGGAATTATCTACACCGCTATCTGTATGTAAATGGAAATATCTACACCGCTATCTGTGTAAACATGCATTCATCTTCACCGTTATCTGTATAAACATGGAAATATCTACACCGCTATCTGTTTGAACATGGAATTATCTACTCCGCTGTCTGCATGAAAATGGAAATATCTACACAGCTATCTGCATATACAAGGAAATATCTACACAGCTATCTCTTTACACATGGAAATAACCACACCGCTATCTCTATAAACATGGAAATAACTACACCGCCATCTGTGTGAACATGGAAATATCTGCACCGCCATCTGTATGAACATATAAATATCTACACCGCCATCTGTATTAAGAAGGAGATATCCACACCGCTATCTGTATAAACCTGGAAATATCTACACCGCTATCTGTATAAACAGGGAAATATCTACACCGCTATCTGTATAAACATGGAAATATCTACACCGCTACCTGTATAAACATGGAAATATCAGCACCGCTATCTGTATGAACATGGAAATATCTACACCGCTATATGAACATGGAAATATGTACACCGCTATCTGCATGAAAATGGAAATATCTACACAGCTATCTGCATATACATGGAAATATCTACGCAGCTATCTCTTTACACATGGAAATAACTACACCGCTATCTCTATAAACATGGAAATATCTACACCGCCATCAGTATGAACATGGAAATATCGGCACCGCCATCTGTATGAACATATAAATATCTACACCACCATCTGCATTAAGAAGGAGATATCTACACCGCTATCTGTATAAACATGGAAATATTTACACTGCTATCTGTATAAACATGGAAATATCTACACCGCTATCTGAATAAACATGGAAATATCTACACCGCTACCTGTATAAACATGGAAATATCATCACCGCTATCGGTATGAACATGGAAATATCTACACCGATATCTGTATGAACATGGAAATAGCTACACCGCTATCTGTATGAACATGGAAATATCTTCAACGCCATCTGTATGAACATGGATATATCTACACAGCCATCTGTATGAACATGGAAATATCTACACCGCTATCTGTATGAACATGGAAATATCTACACCGCTATCTGTACGATCATGGAAATATCTTCACCGACATCTGTATGAACATGGATATTTCTACACATCCATCTGGATGAACATGGAAAAATCTACACCGTGATCTGTATGAACATGGGAATATCTACACCGCTATTTGTGTAAACATGCATACATCTTCACCGCTATCTGTATAAACATGGAAATATCTACACTGCTATCTGTATGAAAATGGAAATATCTACACCGCTATCTGTTTGAACATGGAAATATCTACACCGCTATCTGCATGAAAATGGAAATATCTACACAGCGATCTGCATATACATGGAAATATCTACAATGCTATCTCTTTACACATGGAAATAACTACAGCGCTATCTCTATAAACATACAAATATCTTCACCGCCATCTGTATGAACATGGAAATATCTGCAATGCCATCTGTATGAACATATAAATATCTACACTGCCATCTATAATGAGATGGAGATATCTACACCGCTATCTACATGAAAATGGAAATATCTACACTGCTATCTGCATATACATTTAAATATCTACACAGCTATCTCTTTACACATGGAAGTAACTACACCGTTATCTGTATGAACATGGAGATATCTACACCGCCATCTGTATGAACATGGAAATATCTGCACCGCCATCTGTATGAAAATATAAATATCTACACCGCCATCTGTATAAAGATAGAGATATCTCCACTGCTATCTGTATAAACATGGAAAAATCTACACCGCTATCTGTATGAACATGGAAATATCTACACCGCTATCTGTATGAACATGGAAATATGTACAACGCTATCTGTATGAACATGGAAATATCTACACCGCTATCTGTTTGAACATGGAAATATCTACAACGCTACCTGTATAAACATTTAAATATCAGCACCGCTATCTGTATGAACATGGAAATATCTACACCGCTATCTGTATGAACATGGAAATAGCTACACCTCTATCTGTATGAACATGGAAATATCTTCAACGCCATCTGTATGAACATGGATATATCTACACAGCCATCTGTATGAACATGGAAATATCTACACAGCTATCTGTATGAACATGGAAATATCTACACCGATATCTGTATGAACATGGAAATATCTTCACCGCCATCTGTATGAACATGGATATGTCTACACATCCATCTGGATGAACATGGAAAAATCTACACCGTGATCTGTATGAACATGGGAATATCTACACCGCTATCTGTACGAACATGGAAATATCTACACCGCTATTTGTTTGAACATGGAAATATCTAAACCGCTATCTGCATGAAAATGGATATATCTACACAGCTATCTGCATATACATGGAAATATCTACACAGCTATCTCTTTACACATGGAAATAACTACACCGCTATCTGAATGAACATGGAAATATCTTCACCGCCATCTGTATGAACATGGATATATCTACACAGCAGTCTGGATGAACATGGAAATATCTACACCGCTATCTGTATGAACATGGAAATATCTACACCGCTATCTGTATGAACATGGATATATCTACACCGCTATCTGTATAAACATAGAAATACCTACACCGCTATCTGTATAAACATAGAAATACCTACACCGCTATCTGTATAAACATGGAAATATCAGCACCGCTATCTGTATAAACTTGGAAATATCTACACCGCTATCTGTATAAACATAGAAATACCTACACCGCTATCTGTATAAACATGGAAATATCAGCACCGCTCACTGTATGAACATGGAAATATCAGCCCCTCTATCTGTATGAACAATGAAGTATCTACACCGCTATCTCTATGAACATGGAAATATCTACACCGCTATCTGTTTGAACATGGAAATATCTATACCACTATCTGCATGAAAATGGAAATACATACACAGCTATCTGCATATACATGGAAATATCTACACAGCTATCTCTTTACACATGGAAATAACGACACCGCTATCTGTATGAACATGGAATTATCTTCACCGCCATCTGTAGGAAGATGGATATACCTACACAGCCATCTGGATGAACATGGAAATATCTACACAGCTATCTGTTTGAACATGGAAATATCTACACCGCTATCTGTGTAAACATGCATACATCTTCACCGCTATCTCTATAAACATGGAAATATCTACACTGCTATCTGTATGAACATGGAAATATCTACACCGCTATCTGTTTGAACATGGAAATATCTACACCGCTATCTGCATGAAAATGGAAATATCTACACAGCGATCTGCATATACATGGAAACATCTACACAGCTATCTCTTTTCACATGGAAATAACTACAGCTCTATCTCTATAAACATACAAATATCTACACCGCCATCTGTATGAACATGGAAATATCTGCAATGCCATCTGTATGAACATATAAATATCTACACCGCCTTCTATATTAAGATGGAGATATCTACACCGCTATCTACATAAAAATGGAAATATCTACACTGCTCTCTGCATATACATTTAAATATCTACGCAGCTATCTCTTTACACATGGAAATAACTACACCGTTATCTGTATGAACATGGAGATATCTACACCGCTACCTGTATAAACAAGGAAATAGCACCGCTATCTGTTTGAACATGGAAATAACAGCCCCTCTATCTGTATGAACATGGAGATATCTACACCGCTATCTGTATGAACATGGAAATATCTTCACTGCCATCTGTATGAAGATGGATATAACTACAGAGCCATCTGGAAGAACATGGAAATATCTACACTCCTATCTGTATGAACATGGAAATAGCTACACCGCTATCTGTATGAACATGGAAATATCTTCACCGCCATCTGTATGAACATGGATATACCTACACAGCCATCTGGATGAACATGGATATATCTGCACCACTATCTGTATGAACATGGAAATAGCTACACCGCTATCTGTATGAACATGGAAATATCTACACAGCCATCTGTATGAACATGGAAATATCTACACCGCTATCTGCATGAACATGGAAATAGCTACACCGCTATCTGTATGAACATCGAAATATCTACACAGCCATCTGGATGAACATGGAAATATCTACTCCGCTATCTGTGTAAACATGCATAGATCTTCACCGCCTTCTGTATAAACATGGAAATATCTACACCGCTATCTGTATGAACATGGAAATATCTACACCGCTATCTGTTTGAACATGGAAATATCTACACCGCTATCTGCATGAAAATGGAAATATCTACACTGCTATCTGCATATACATGGAAATATCTACAGAGCTATCTCTTTACACATGGAAATAACTACACAGCTATCTGTATGAACATGGAAATATCTACACCGCCATCTGTATGAACATATAAATATCTACACCACCATCTGTGTTAAGATGGAGATATCTACACTTCTATCTGTATAAACATGGAAATATCTACACCGCTATCTGTATAATCATGGAAATATCTACACAGCTATCTGTATAAACATGGAAATATCTACACCGCTATCTGTATAAACATGGAAATATCAGCACCGCTATCTGTATGAACATGGAAATATCTACACCGCTATCTGTATGAACATGGAAATATATACACCGCTATCTGAACTTGGAAATATCTACACCGCTGTCTGCATGAAAATGGAAATATCTACACAGCTATCTGCATATACATGGAAATATCTAGACAGCTATCTCTTTACACATGGAAATAACTACACCGCTATCTCTATAAACATGGAAATATCTACACCGCCATCTGTATGAACATGGAAATATCCGCACCGCCATCTGTATGAACATATAAATATCTACACTGCCATCTGTATTAATAAGGAGATATCTACACCGCTATCTGTATAAACATGGAAATATCTACACCGCTATCTGCATAAACATGGAAATATCTACACCGCTATCTGTATAAACATGGAAATATCTACAACGCTCCCTGTATAAACATGGAAATATCAGCACTGCTATCTGTATGAACATGGAAATATATACACAGCTATCTGTATGAACATGGAAATATCTACACTGCTATCTGTATGCACATGGAAATATCTACACCGCTATCTGTACTAACATGGAAATATCTAAACCGTTATCTGCATGAAAATAGAAATATCCACACAGCTATCTGCATATACATGGAAATATCTACAAAGCTATCTGTTTACACATGGAAATAACTACACCGCTATCTCTATAAACACGGAAATATCTACACCGCCATCTGTATGAACATGGAAATATCTGCACCGCCATCTGTATAAACATATAAATATCTACACCGCCATCTGTATTATGATGGAGATATCTACACCGCTATCTGTATAAACTTGGAAATATCTACACCGCTATCTGTATAAACATAGAAATACCTACACCGCTATCTGTATAAACATGGAAATATCAGCACCGCTCACTGTATGAACATGGAAATATCAGCCCCTCTATCTGTATGAACAATGAAGTATCTACACCGCTATCTCTATGAACATGGAAATATCTACACCGCTATCTGTTTGAACATGGAAACATCTATACCACTATCTGCATGAAAATGGAAATAAATACACAGCTATCTGCATATACATGGAAATATCTACACAACTATCTCTTTACACATGGAAATATCGACACCGCTATCTGTATGAACATGGAAATATCTTCACCGCCATCTGTAGGAACATGGATATATCTACACAGCCATCTGGATGAACATGGAAATATCTACACAGCTATCTGTATGAACATGGAAATATCTACACCGCTATCTGTTTGAACATGGAAATATCTACACCGCTATCTGCATGAAAATGGAAATATCTACAAAGCTATCTGCATATACATGGAAACATCTACACAGCTATCTCTTTACACGTGGAAATAACTAAACCGCTAAATCTATAAACATGGAAATATCTACACCGCCATCTGTATGAACATGGAAATATCTGCACCACCATCTGTATGAACATATAAATATCTACACCGCCATCTGTATTAAGAAGGAAATATCTAAACCGCTATCTGTATGAACATTGAAATATCTACACCGCTATCTGTATGAACATGGAAATATCTACACCACTATCTGTGTAAACATGCATATATCTTCACCGCTATCTGTATAAACATGGAAATATCTACAACGCTATCTGTATGAACATGGAAATATCTACACCGCTATCTGTACGAACATGGAAATATCTAAACCGCTATCTTCATGAAAATAGAAATATCTACACAGCTATCTGCATATACATGGAAATATCTACAAAGCTATCTCTTTGCACATGGAAATAACTACACCGCTATCTCTATAAACACGGAAATATCTACACTGCCTTCTGTACGAACATGGAAATATCTGCACCGCCATCTGTGTAAACATATAAATATCTACACCGCCATCTGTATTTTGATGGAGATAACTACACCGCTATCTGTATAAACTTGGAAATATCTACACCGCTATCTGTATAAACATGGAAATACCTACACCGCTATCTGTATAAACATGGAAATACCTACACCGCAACCTGTATAAACATGGAAATATCAGCACCGCTATCTGTATGAACATGGAAATATCTACACCGCTATCTCTATGAACATGGAAATATCTACACCGCTATCTGTATGAACATGGAAATAGCTACACCGCTATCTGTATGAACGTGGAAATATCTACACCACTATCTGTAGGAACATGGAAATATCTACACCGCTATCAGCATGAACATGGATATATCTACACAGCCATCTGGATGAACATGGAAATATCTACACCGCTATCTGTATGAACATGGAAATATCTACACCACTATCTGTGAAAACATGCATACATCTTCACCGCTATCTGTATAAACATGGAAATATCTACACCGCTATCTGTATGAACATGGAAATATCTACACCGCTATCTGTTTGAGAATGGAAATATCCACACCGCTATCTGTGTAAACATGCATACATCTTCACCGCTATCTGTATAAACATGGAAATATCTACACCGCTATCTGTATGAACATGGAAATACCTACACCGCAATCTGTTTGAAGATGGAAATATATACACCGCTATCTGCATGAAAATGGAAATATCTACACAGCTATCTGCATGAAAATGGAAATATCTACACAGCTATCTGCATATAGATGGAAATATCTACACAGCTATCTCTTTAAACATGTAAATAACTTCACCGCTATCTGTATGAACATGGAAATATCTACACCGCCATCTATATGAACATGGAAATATCTGCACCGCCATCTGTATGAACATATAAATATCTACACTGCCATCTGTATTAAGATGGGGATATCTACACCGCTATCTGAATAAACATGGAAATATCTACACCGCTATCTGTTTGAACATGTAAATATCTACACCGCTATCTGCATGAAAATGGAAATATCTACAAAGCTATCTGCATATACATGGAAATATCTACACAGCTATCTCTTTACACATGGAAATAACTACACCGCTATATCTATAAACATGGAAATATCTACACCGCCATCTGTATGAACATGGAAATATCTGCACCGCCATCTGTATGAACATATAAATATCTACACCGCCATCTGTATTAAGAAGGAAATATCTAAACCTCTATCTGTATAAACATGGAAATATCTACACCGCTGCCTGTATAAACATGGAAATATCAGCACCGATCTCGGTATGAAAATGGAGATATCTACACCGCAATCTGTATGAACATGGAAATAGCTACACAGCTATCTGTATGAACATGGAAATAGCTACACCGTTATCTGTATGAACATGGAAATAGCTACACCGCTATCTGTAAGAACATGGAAATATCTACACCGCTATCTGTATGAACATGGATATATCTACACAGCCATCTGGATGAACATGGAAATATCTACACCGCTATCTGTATGAACATGGAAATATCTACACCACTATCTGTATGAACATGGATATATCTACACAGCCATCTGGATGAACATGGAAATATCTACACCGCTATCTGTCTAAACATGCATACAACTTCACCACTATCTGTATAAACATGGAAATATCTACACCGCTATCTGTATGAACATGCAAATATCTACACCGCCATCTGTATGAACATGGAAATATCTACACTGCTATCTGTTTGAACATGGAAATATCTACACCGCTATCTGCATGAAAATGGAAATATCAACACTGCTATCTGCATATACATTTAAATATCTACACAGCTATCTCTTTACACATGGAAATAACTACACCGATATCGGTATGAACATGGACATATCTACACTGGAATCCGTATGAACATGGAAATATCTGCACCGCCATCTGTATGAACATATAAATATCTACACCGCCATCTGTATTAAGATGGAGATATCTATACTGCTATCTGTATAAACATGGAAATATCTACACCGCCATCTGTATGAACATATAAATATCTACACTGCCATCTGTATTAAGAAGGAAATATCTAAACCGCTATCTGTATAAACATGGAAATATCTACACCGCTGCCTGTACAAACATGGAAATATCAGCACCACTTTCTGTATGAACATGGAAATATCTACACCGCAATCTGTATGAACATCGATATATCTACACAGCCATCTGGATGAACATGGAAATATCTACACCGCTATCTGAATGAACATGGAAATATCTACACCGCTATCTGTGTAAACATGCAGAAATCTTCACCGCTATCAGTATAAACATGGAAATATATACACCGCTATCTGTATGAACATGGAAATAGCTACACAGCTATCTGTATGAACATGGAAATATCTACACCGCTATCTATATGAACATGGATATATCTACACAGCCATCTGGATGAACATGGAAATATGTACACCGCTATCTGTGTAAACATGCGTAGATATTCACCGCTATCTGCATAAACATGGAAATATCTACACCGCTATCTGTATGAACATGGAAATATCTGCACCGCTATCTGTATGAACATGGAAATATCTACACAACTACCTGTATGAACATGGAAATATCTACACCGCTATTTGTATGAACATGGATATATCTACACAGCCATGTGGATGAACACGGAAATATCTACAGCACTATCTGTATGAACATGGAAATATCTACACCGCTATCTGTGTAAATATGCATACATCTTCACCGCAATCTGTATAAAGATGGAAATATCAACACCGCTCTCTGTATGAACATGGAAATATCTACACCGCTATCTATTTGAACATGGAAATATCTACACCGCTATCTGCATGAAAATGTAAATATCTACACAGCTATCTGCATATACATTTAAATATCTACACAGCTATCTCTTTCCACATGGAAATAACTACACCGCTATCTGTATGAACATGGAAATATCTTCACCGCCATCTGTATGAACATGGAAATAGCTGCACCGACATCTGTATGAACATATACATATCTACACGGCCATCTGTATTAAGATGGAGATATCTACACCGATATTTGTATAAACATGGAAATATCTACACCGCTATCTGTATAAACATGGCAATATCTACACCGCTATCTGTATAAACATGGAAATATCTACACCGCTACCTGTATAAACATGGAAATATCAGCACCGCTGTCTGTTTGAACATGGAAATATCAGCCCCTCTATGTGTATGAACATGGAGATATCTACACCGCTATCTGTATGAACATGGAAATATCTAGACCGCTATCTGAATGAACATGGAAATACCCTCACCGCCATCTGTATGAACTTGGATATATCTACACAGCCATCTGGATGAACATGGATATATCTACACAGCCCTCTGGATGAACTTGGAAATATCCACACCGCTATCTGTTTAAACATGCATACATCTTCACCGCTATCTGTATAAACATGGAAATATCTACACCGCTATCTGTATGAACATGGAAATATCTACACCGCTATCTGTTTGAAGATGGAAATATATACACCGCTATCTGCACGAAAATGGAAATATCTACACAGCTATCTGCATGAAAATGGAAATATCTACACAGCTATCTGCATATACATGGAAATATCTACACAGCTATCTCTTTACACATGTAAATAACTACACCGCTATCTGTATGAACATGGAAATATCTACACCGCCATCTGTATGAACTTGGAAATATCTGCACCGCCATCTGTATGAACATATAGATATCTACACTGCCATCTGTATTAAAATGGAGATATCTACACCGCTATCTGAATAAACATGGAAATATCTACACCGCTATCTGTATAAACATGGAAATATCAGCACCGCTATCTGTATGAACATGGAAATAGCAGCCCCTCTATCTGTACGAACGTGGAGATATCTACACCGCCATCTGTATGAACATGGATATATCTACACAGCCATCTGGAGGAACATGGAAATATCTACACCGCTATCTGTATGAACATGGAAATAGCTACACCGCTATCTGTATGAACATGGAAATATCTACACCGCTATCTGTATGAACATGGAAATATCTACACCGCTATCTGTATGAACAAGGAAATATCTTCACCGCCATCTGTACGAACATGGATATATCTACAGAGCCATCTGGATGAACATGGAAATATCTACACCGCCATCTGTATGAACATATAAATATCTACAACGCCATCTGTATTAAGATGGAGATATGTACACCGCTATCTGTATAAACCTGGAAATATCTACACCGCTATCTATATAAACATGGAAATATCTACACCTCTATCTGGAAAAACATGGAAATTTCTACACCGCTACCTGTATAAACATGGAAATATCAGCACCGCTATCTGTAGGACGATGGAGATATCTACACCGCCATCTGTATGAACATGGATATATCTACACATCCATCCGGAGGAACATGGAAATATCTACAACGCTATCTGTACGAACATGGAAATATCTACACCGCTATCTGTATGAACATGGAAATAGCTACACCGCAATCTGTATGAACATGGAAATATCTACACCACTATCTGAATGAACATGGAAATATCTACACCGCTATCTGTATGAACATGGATATATCTACACAGCCATATGGATGAACATGGAAATATCTACACCGCCATCTGTATGAACATATAAATAAACCGCCATCTGTATTAAGAAGGAAATATCTAAACCGCTTTCTGTATAAACATGGAAATATCTACACCGCTGCCTGTATAAACATGTAAATATCAGCACCGCTATCTGTATGAACATGGAAATATCTACACCGCTATCTGTAGGAACATAGATATATCTACACAGCCATGTGGATGAACATGGAAATATCTTCACCGCTATCTGTGTAAACAGGCATACATCTTCACCGCTATCGGTATAAACAAGGAAATATCTACACTGCTATCTGTATGAACATGGAAATATCTACTCCGCTATCTGTATGAACATGGAAATATCTACACCGCTATCTGCATGAAAATGGATATATCTACACTGCTATCTGCATATACAAGGAAATATCTACAAAGCTATCTCTTTACACATGGAAATAACTACACCGCTATCTGTATGAACATGGAAATAACCACACCACCATCTGTATGAACATGGAAATATCTGCAGCGCCATCTGTATGAACATATAAATATCTACACCGCCATCTGTATTAAGATGGAGATATCTACACTGCTATCTGTATAAACATGGAAATATCTACACCGCTATCTGAATAAACATGGAAATATCTACACCGCTATCTGTATAAACGTGGAAATATCTACACCGCTACCTGTATAAACATGGAAATATCAGCACCAATATATGTATGAACATGGAAATATCTACACCGCTATCTGTATGAACATGGAAGTATCTACACCGCTATCTTTATGAACATGGAAATATCTACACCGCTATCTGTACGAACATGGAAATACCTAAACCGCTATCTTAATGAAAATGGAAATATCTACACAGCTATCTGCATATTCATGGAAATATCTACACAGCTATCTCTTTACACATGGAAATAACTACACCGCTATCTGTATGAACATGGAAATATCTGCACCGCCATCTGTATGAACACATAAATATCTACACCGCCATCTGTATTAAGATGGAGATAACTACACCGCTATCTGTATAAACATGGAAATATCTACACCGCTATCTGTATAAACATGGAAATATCTACACCGCTATCTGTATGAACATGGAAATATCTACACCGCTATCTGTATGAACATGGAAATAGCTACACCGCTATCTGTATGAACATGGATATATCTACACAGCCATCTGGATGAACATGGAAATATCTACACCGCTATCTGTGTAAACATGCATAGATCTTCACCGCTATCTGTATAAACATGGAAATATCTAAACCGCTATTTGTATGAACATGGAAATATCTACACCGCTATCTGTATGAACATGGAAATATCTACACTGCTATCTGTTTGAACATGGAAATATCTACACCGCTATCTGCATGAAAATGGAAATATCTACACTGCTATCTGTATATACATTTAAATATCTACACAGCTATCTCTTTACACATGGAAATAACTACACCGCTATCTGTATGAACATGGAAATATCTACACCGCTATCTGTATGAACATGGAAATATCTGCACCGCCATCTGTATAAACATATAAATATTTACAACGCCATCTGTATTAAGATGGAGTTATCTACACTGCTATCTGTATAAATATGGAAATATCTACACCGCTTTCTGAATAAACATGGAAATATCTACACCGCTATCTGTATAAACATGGAAATATCTACACCACTACCTGTATAAACATGGAAATATCAGCACCGCTATCTGTATGAACATGGAAATATCTACACCGCCATCTGTATGAACACGGAAATATCTACACCACTATCTGTTTGAACATGGAAATATCTACACCGCTATCTGTATGAACACGGAAATATCTACACCGCTATCTGTTTGAACATGGAAACAACTAAACCGCTATCTGCATGAAAATGGAAATATATACACAGCTATCTGCATATACATGGAAAAACCTTCACAGCTATCTCTTTACACATGGAAATAACTACACCGCTATCTGTATGAACATGGAAATATCTTCACCGCCATCTGTATGAACATGGATATATCTACACAGCCATCTGGATGAACATGGAAATATCTACACCGCTATCTGTATAAACATGCATACATCTTCACCGCTATCTGTATAAACATGGAAATATCGACACTGCTATCTGTATGAACATGGAAATATCTACACCGCTATCTGTTTGAACATGGAAATATCTACACCGCTATCTGCATGAAAATGGAAATATGTACACAGCGATCTGCATATACAAGGATATATCTACAAAGCTATCTCTTTACACATGGAAATAAGTTCAGCGCTATCTCTATAAACATGGAAATAGCTACACTGCCATCTGTATGAACATGGAAATATCTGCACCGCCATCTGTATGAACATTTAAATATCTACACCGCCATCTATATTAAGATGGAGATATCTACACCGCTATCTGTATAAACTTGGAAATATCTACACCGCTATCTGTATAAACATGGAAATATCTACACCGCAATCTGTATAAACATGGAAATATCTACACCGCTACCTGTATAAACATGGAAATATCAGCCCCGCTATCTGTAAGAACATGGAAATATCTACACCGCTATATCTATGAACATGGAAATATCTACACCGCTATCTGTATGAACATGGAAATATCTACACCGCTATCTGTATGAACATGGGAATATCTACACCGCTATCTGTATGAACATGGATATATCTACAGAGCCCTCTGGATGAACATGGAAATATCCACACCGCTATCTGTGTAAACATGCATACATCTTCACCGCTATCTGTAGAAACATGGAAATATCTACACCGCTATCTGTATGAACATGGAAATATCAACACCGCTATCTGTTTGAAGATGGAAATATCTACACAGCTATCTGCATATACATGGAAATATCTACACAGCTATCTCTTTACACATGGAAATAACTACACCACTATCTGTATGAACATGGAAATATCTACACCGCTATCTGTATGAACATGGAAATATCTACACCGCTATCTGTATGAACATGGAAATATCTACAAAGCTATCTGAATGAACATGGTAATATCTACACCGCTATCTGTTTGAACATGTACATATCTACACCACTATCTGCATGAAATTGGAAATATCTACAAAGCTATCTCCATATACAATGAAATATCTACACAGCTATCTCTTTACACATGGAAATAACTACACCACTATATCTATAAACATGGAAATATCTACACCGCCATCTGTATGAACATGGAAATATCTGCACCGCCATCTGTATGAACATATAAATATCTACACCGCCATCTGTATTAAGAAGGAAATATCTAAACCGCTATCTGTATAAACATGGAAATATCTACACCGCTATCTGTATGAACATGGAAATATCTACACCGCTATCTGTATGAACATATAAATATCTACACCGCCATCTGTATTAAGAAGGAAATATCTAAATCGCTATCTGTATAAACCTGGAAATATCTACACCGCTATCTGTATAAACATGGAAATATCAGCACCGCTATCTGTATGAACATGGAAATATCTACACCGCTATCTGTATGAAGATGGAAATATCTACACTGCTATCTGTATGAACATGGAAATAGCTACACCGTTATCTGTATGAACATGGAAATAGCTACACCGCTATCTGTATGAACATGGATATATCTACACAGCCATCTGGATGAACATGGAAATATCTACACCGCTATCTGTGTAAACATGCATAGATCTTCACCGCTATCTGTATAAACATGGAAATATCTACACCGCTATCTGTATGAACATGGAAATATCTACACCGCTATCTGAATGAACATGTAAATATCTACACTGCTGTCTGTTTGAACATGGAAATATCTACACCGCTATCTGCATGAAAATGGAAATATCTACACTGCTATCTGTATACACATTTAAATATCTACCCAGCTATCTCTTTACACATGGAAATAACTACACCGCTATCTGTATGAACATGGAAATAACTACAAAGCTATCTGTATGAACATGGAAATATCTGCACCGCCATCTGTATGAACATATAAATATCTACACGACCATCTGTATTAAGATGGGGTTATCTACACTGCTATCTGTATAAACATGGAAATATCTACACCGCTATCTGTATAAACATGGAAATATCTACACCGCTATCTGTATAAACATGGAAATATCTACACCGCTATCTGTATAAACATGGAAATATCTACACCACTACCTGTATAAACATGGAAAAATCAGCACCGCTATCTGTATGAACCTGGAAATATCTACACCGCCATCTGTATGAACATGGAATTATCTACACCGCTATCTGTATGAAGATGGAAATATCTACACCGCTATCTGTATGAACATGGAAATATCTACACCGCTATCTGTTTGAACATGGAAATATCTACACCGTTGTCTGCATGAAAATGGAAATATCTACACAGCAATCTGCATATACATGGAAATATCTACACAGCTATCTCTTAACACATGGAAATAACTACACCGCTATCTCTATAAACATAGAAATATCTACACCACCATCTGTATGAACATGGAAATATCTGCACCGCCATCTGTATGAACATATAAATATCTACACCGCCATCTGTATTAAGAAGGAAATATCTAAACCGCTATCTGTATGAACACTGAAATATCTACACCGCTATCTGTATGAACATGGAAATATCTACACCGCTATCTGTGTAAACATGCATACATCTTCACCGCTATCTGTATAAACATGGAAATGTCTACAAGGCTATCTTTATGAACATGGAAATATCTACACCGCTATCTGTACGAACATGGAAATACCTAAACCGCTATCTTCATGAAAATGGAAATATCTACACAGCTATCTGCATATACATGGAAATATCTACACAGCTATCTCTTTACACATGGAAATAACTACACCGCTATCTGTATGAACATGGAAATATCTGCACCGCCATCTGTATGAACACATAAATATCTACACCGCCATCTGTATAAAGATGGAGATAACTACACCGATATCTGTATAAACATGGAAATATCTACACCGCTATCTGTATAAACATGGAAATATCTACACCGCTATCTGTATGAACATGGAAATATCTACACCGCTATCTGTATGAACATGGAAATAGTTACACCGCTATCTGTATGAACATGGATATATCTACACAGCCATCTGGATGAACATGGAAATATCTACACCGCTATCTGTGTAAACATGCATAGATCTTCACCGCTATCTGTATAAACATGGAAATATCTACACCGCTATCTGTATGAACATGGAAATATCTACACCGCTATCTGTATGAACATGGAAATATCTACACTGCTATCTGTTTGAACATGGAAATATCTACACCGCTATCTGTATAAACTTGGAAATATCTACACCGCTATCTGTATAAACATAGAAATACCTACACCGCTATCTGTATAAACATGGAAATATCAGCACCGCTCACTGTATGAACATGGAAATATCAGCCCCTCTATCTGTATGAACAATGAAGTATCTACACCGCTATCTCTATGAACATGGAAATATCTACACCGCTATCTGTTTGAACATGGAAACATCTATACCACTATCTGCATGAAAATGGAAATAAATACACAGCTATCTGCATATACATGGAAATATCTACACAACTATCTCTTTACACATGGAAATATCGACACCGCTATCTGTATGAACATGGAAATATCTTCACCGCCATCTGTAGGAACATGGATATATCTACACAGCCATCTGGATGAACATGGAAATATCTACACAGCTATCTGTATGAACATGGAAATATCTACACCGCTATCTGTTTGAACATGGAAATATCTACACCGCTATCTGCATGAAAATGGAAATATCTACAAAGCTATCTGCATATACATGGAAACATCTACACAGCTATCTCTTTACACGTGGAAATAACTAAACCGCTAAATCTATAAACATGGAAATATCTACACCGCCATCTGTATGAACATGGAAATATCTGCACCACCATCTGTATGAACATATAAATATCTACACCGCCATCTGTATTAAGAAGGAAATATCTAAACCGCTATCTGTATGAACATTGAAATATCTACACCGCTATCTGTATGAACATGGAAATATCTACACCACTATCTGTGTAAACATGCATATATCTTCACCGCTATCTGTATAAACATGGAAATATCTACAACGCTATCTGTATGAACATGGAAATATCTACACCGCTATCTGTACGAACATGGAAATATCTAAACCGCTATCTTCATGAAAATAGAAATATCTACACAGCTATCTGCATATACATGGAAATATCTACAAAGCTATCTCTTTGCACATGGAAATAACTACACCGCTATCTCTATAAACACGGAAATATCTACACTGCCTTCTGTACGAACATGGAAATATCTGCACCGCCATCTGTGTAAACATATAAATATCTACACCGCCATCTGTATTTTGATGGAGATAACTACACCGCTATCTGTATAAACTTGGAAATATCTACACCGCTATCTGTATAAACATGGAAATACCTACACCGCTATCTGTATAAACATGGAAATACCTACACCGCAACCTGTATAAACATGGAAATATCAGCACCGCTATCTGTATGAACATGGAAATATCTACACCGCTATCTCTATGAACATGGAAATATCTACACCGCTATCTGTATGAACATGGAAATAGCTACACCGCTATCTGTATGAACGTGGAAATATCTACACCACTATCTGTAGGAACATGGAAATATCTACACCGCTATCAGCATGAACATGGATATATCTACACAGCCATCTGGATGAACATGGAAATATCTACACCGCTATCTGTATGAACATGGAAATATCTACACCACTATCTGTGAAAACATGCATACATCTTCACCGCTATCTGTATAAACATGGAAATATCTACACCGCTATCTGTATGAACATGGAAATATCTACACCGCTATCTGTTTGAGAATGGAAATATCCACACCGCTATCTGTGTAAACATGCATACATCTTCACCGCTATCTGTATAAACATGGAAATATCTACACCGCTATCTGTATGAACATGGAAATACCTACACCGCAATCTGTTTGAAGATGGAAATATATACACCGCTATCTGCATGAAAATGGAAATATCTACACAGCTATCTGCATGAAAATGGAAATATCTACACAGCTATCTGCATATAGATGGAAATATCTACACAGCTATCTCTTTAAACATGTAAATAACTTCACCGCTATCTGTATGAACATGGAAATATCTACACCGCCATCTATATGAACATGGAAATATCTGCACCGCCATCTGTATGAACATATAAATATCTACACTGCCATCTGTATTAAGATGGGGATATCTACACCGCTATCTGAATAAACATGGAAATATCTACACCGCTATCTGTTTGAACATGTAAATATCTACACCGCTATCTGCATGAAAATGGAAATATCTACAAAGCTATCTGCATATACATGGAAATATCTACACAGCTATCTCTTTACACATGGAAATAACTACACCGCTATATCTATAAACATGGAAATATCTACACCGCCATCTGTATGAACATGGAAATATCTGCACCGCCATCTGTATGAACATATAAATATCTACACCGCCATCTGTATTAAGAAGGAAATATCTAAACCTCTATCTGTATAAACATGGAAATATCTACACCGCTGCCTGTATAAACATGGAAATATCAGCACCGATCTCGGTATGAAAATGGAGATATCTACACCGCAATCTGTATGAACATGGAAATAGCTACACAGCTATCTGTATGAACATGGAAATAGCTACACCGTTATCTGTATGAACATGGAAATAGCTACACCGCTATCTGTAAGAACATGGAAATATCTACACCGCTATCTGTATGAACATGGATATATCTACACAGCCATCTGGATGAACATGGAAATATCTACACCGCTATCTGTATGAACATGGAAATATCTACACCACTATCTGTATGAACATGGATATATCTACACAGCCATCTGGATGAACATGGAAATATCTACACCGCTATCTGTCTAAACATGCATACAACTTCACCACTATCTGTATAAACATGGAAATATCTACACCGCTATCTGTATGAACATGCAAATATCTACACCGCCATCTGTATGAACATGGAAATATCTACACTGCTATCTGTTTGAACATGGAAATATCTACACCGCTATCTGCATGAAAATGGAAATATCAACACTGCTATCTGCATATACATTTAAATATCTACACAGCTATCTCTTTACACATGGAAATAACTACACCGATATCGGTATGAACATGGACATATCTACACTGGAATCCGTATGAACATGGAAATATCTGCACCGCCATCTGTATGAACATATAAATATCTACACCGCCATCTGTATTAAGATGGAGATATCTATACTGCTATCTGTATAAACATGGAAATATCTACACCGCCATCTGTATGAACATATAAATATCTACACTGCCATCTGTATTAAGAAGGAAATATCTAAACCGCTATCTGTATAAACATGGAAATATCTACACCGCTGCCTGTACAAACATGGAAATATCAGCACCACTTTCTGTATGAACATGGAAATATCTACACCGCAATCTGTATGAACATCGATATATCTACACAGCCATCTGGATGAACATGGAAATATCTACACCGCTATCTGAATGAACATGGAAATATCTACACCGCTATCTGTGTAAACATGCAGAAATCTTCACCGCTATCAGTATAAACATGGAAATATATACACCGCTATCTGTATGAACATGGAAATAGCTACACAGCTATCTGTATGAACATGGAAATATCTACACCGCTATCTATATGAACATGGATATATCTACACAGCCATCTGGATGAACATGGAAATATGTACACCGCTATCTGTGTAAACATGCGTAGATATTCACCGCTATCTGCATAAACATGGAAATATCTACACCGCTATCTGTATGAACATGGAAATATCTGCACCGCTATCTGTATGAACATGGAAATATCTACACAACTACCTGTATGAACATGGAAATATCTACACCGCTATTTGTATGAACATGGATATATCTACACAGCCATGTGGATGAACACGGAAATATCTACAGCACTATCTGTATGAACATGGAAATATCTACACCGCTATCTGTGTAAATATGCATACATCTTCACCGCAATCTGTATAAAGATGGAAATATCAACACCGCTCTCTGTATGAACATGGAAATATCTACACCGCTATCTATTTGAACATGGAAATATCTACACCGCTATCTGCATGAAAATGTAAATATCTACACAGCTATCTGCATATACATTTAAATATCTACACAGCTATCTCTTTCCACATGGAAATAACTACACCGCTATCTGTATGAACATGGAAATATCTTCACCGCCATCTGTATGAACATGGAAATAGCTGCACCGACATCTGTATGAACATATACATATCTACACGGCCATCTGTATTAAGATGGAGATATCTACACCGATATTTGTATAAACATGGAAATATCTACACCGCTATCTGTATAAACATGGCAATATCTACACCGCTATCTGTATAAACATGGAAATATCTACACCGCTACCTGTATAAACATGGAAATATCAGCACCGCTGTCTGTTTGAACATGGAAATATCAGCCCCTCTATGTGTATGAACATGGAGATATCTACACCGCTATCTGTATGAACATGGAAATATCTAGACCGCTATCTGAATGAACATGGAAATACCCTCACCGCCATCTGTATGAACTTGGATATATCTACACAGCCATCTGGATGAACATGGATATATCTACACAGCCCTCTGGATGAACTTGGAAATATCCACACCGCTATCTGTTTAAACATGCATACATCTTCACCGCTATCTGTATAAACATGGAAATATCTACACCGCTATCTGTATGAACATGGAAATATCTACACCGCTATCTGTTTGAAGATGGAAATATATACACCGCTATCTGCACGAAAATGGAAATATCTACACAGCTATCTGCATGAAAATGGAAATATCTACACAGCTATCTGCATATACATGGAAATATCTACACAGCTATCTCTTTACACATGTAAATAACTACACCGCTATCTGTATGAACATGGAAATATCTACACCGCCATCTGTATGAACTTGGAAATATCTGCACCGCCATCTGTATGAACATATAGATATCTACACTGCCATCTGTATTAAAATGGAGATATCTACACCGCTATCTGAATAAACATGGAAATATCTACACCGCTATCTGTATAAACATGGAAATATCAGCACCGCTATCTGTATGAACATGGAAATAGCAGCCCCTCTATCTGTACGAACGTGGAGATATCTACACCGCCATCTGTATGAACATGGATATATCTACACAGCCATCTGGAGGAACATGGAAATATCTACACCGCTATCTGTATGAACATGGAAATAGCTACACCGCTATCTGTATGAACATGGAAATATCTACACCGCTATCTGTATGAACATGGAAATATCTACACCGCTATCTGTATGAACAAGGAAATATCTTCACCGCCATCTGTACGAACATGGATATATCTACAGAGCCATCTGGATGAACATGGAAATATCTACACCGCCATCTGTATGAACATATAAATATCTACAACGCCATCTGTATTAAGATGGAGATATGTACACCGCTATCTGTATAAACCTGGAAATATCTACACCGCTATCTATATAAACATGGAAATATCTACACCTCTATCTGGAAAAACATGGAAATTTCTACACCGCTACCTGTATAAACATGGAAATATCAGCACCGCTATCTGTAGGACGATGGAGATATCTACACCGCCATCTGTATGAACATGGATATATCTACACATCCATCCGGAGGAACATGGAAATATCTACAACGCTATCTGTACGAACATGGAAATATCTACACCGCTATCTGTATGAACATGGAAATAGCTACACCGCAATCTGTATGAACATGGAAATATCTACACCACTATCTGAATGAACATGGAAATATCTACACCGCTATCTGTATGAACATGGATATATCTACACAGCCATATGGATGAACATGGAAATATCTACACCGCCATCTGTATGAACATATAAATAAACCGCCATCTGTATTAAGAAGGAAATATCTAAACCGCTTTCTGTATAAACATGGAAATATCTACACCGCTGCCTGTATAAACATGTAAATATCAGCACCGCTATCTGTATGAACATGGAAATATCTACACCGCTATCTGTAGGAACATAGATATATCTACACAGCCATGTGGATGAACATGGAAATATCTTCACCGCTATCTGTGTAAACAGGCATACATCTTCACCGCTATCTGTATAAACAAGGAAATATCTACACTGCTATCTGTATGAACATGGAAATATCTACTCCGCTATCTGTATGAACATGGAAATATCTACACCGCTATCTGCATGAAAATGGATATATCTACACTGCTATCTGCATATACAAGGAAATATCTACAAAGCTATCTCTTTACACATGGAAATAACTACACCGCTATCTGTATGAACATGGAAATAACCACACCACCATCTGTATGAACATGGAAATATCTGCAGCGCCATCTGTATGAACATATAAATATCTACACCGCCATCTGTATTAAGATGGAGATATCTACACTGCTATCTGTATAAACATGGAAATATCTACACCGCTATCTGAATAAACATGGAAATATCTACACCGCTATCTGTATAAACGTGGAAATATCTACACCGCTACCTGTATAAACATGGAAATATCAGCACCAATATATGTATGAACATGGAAATATCTACACCGCTATCTGTATGAACATGGAAGTATCTACACCGCTATCTTTATGAACATGGAAATATCTACACCGCTATCTGTACGAACATGGAAATACCTAAACCGCTATCTTAATGAAAATGGAAATATCTACACAGCTATCTGCATATTCATGGAAATATCTACACAGCTATCTCTTTACACATGGAAATAACTACACCGCTATCTGTATGAACATGGAAATATCTGCACCGCCATCTGTATGAACACATAAATATCTACACCGCCATCTGTATTAAGATGGAGATAACTACACCGCTATCTGTATAAACATGGAAATATCTACACCGCTATCTGTATAAACATGGAAATATCTACACCGCTATCTGTATGAACATGGAAATATCTACACCGCTATCTGTATGAACATGGAAATAGCTACACCGCTATCTGTATGAACATGGATATATCTACACAGCCATCTGGATGAACATGGAAATATCTACACCGCTATCTGTGTAAACATGCATAGATCTTCACCGCTATCTGTATAAACATGGAAATATCTAAACCGCTATTTGTATGAACATGGAAATATCTACACCGCTATCTGTATGAACATGGAAATATCTACACTGCTATCTGTTTGAACATGGAAATATCTACACCGCTATCTGCATGAAAATGGAAATATCTACACTGCTATCTGTATATACATTTAAATATCTACACAGCTATCTCTTTACACATGGAAATAACTACACCGCTATCTGTATGAACATGGAAATATCTACACCGCTATCTGTATGAACATGGAAATATCTGCACCGCCATCTGTATAAACATATAAATATTTACAACGCCATCTGTATTAAGATGGAGTTATCTACACTGCTATCTGTATAAATATGGAAATATCTACACCGCTTTCTGAATAAACATGGAAATATCTACACCGCTATCTGTATAAACATGGAAATATCTACACCACTACCTGTATAAACATGGAAATATCAGCACCGCTATCTGTATGAACATGGAAATATCTACACCGCCATCTGTATGAACACGGAAATATCTACACCACTATCTGTTTGAACATGGAAATATCTACACCGCTATCTGTATGAACACGGAAATATCTACACCGCTATCTGTTTGAACATGGAAACAACTAAACCGCTATCTGCATGAAAATGGAAATATATACACAGCTATCTGCATATACATGGAAAAACCTTCACAGCTATCTCTTTACACATGGAAATAACTACACCGCTATCTGTATGAACATGGAAATATCTTCACCGCCATCTGTATGAACATGGATATATCTACACAGCCATCTGGATGAACATGGAAATATCTACACCGCTATCTGTATAAACATGCATACATCTTCACCGCTATCTGTATAAACATGGAAATATCGACACTGCTATCTGTATGAACATGGAAATATCTACACCGCTATCTGTTTGAACATGGAAATATCTACACCGCTATCTGCATGAAAATGGAAATATGTACACAGCGATCTGCATATACAAGGATATATCTACAAAGCTATCTCTTTACACATGGAAATAAGTTCAGCGCTATCTCTATAAACATGGAAATAGCTACACTGCCATCTGTATGAACATGGAAATATCTGCACCGCCATCTGTATGAACATTTAAATATCTACACCGCCATCTATATTAAGATGGAGATATCTACACCGCTATCTGTATAAACTTGGAAATATCTACACCGCTATCTGTATAAACATGGAAATATCTACACCGCAATCTGTATAAACATGGAAATATCTACACCGCTACCTGTATAAACATGGAAATATCAGCCCCGCTATCTGTAAGAACATGGAAATATCTACACCGCTATATCTATGAACATGGAAATATCTACACCGCTATCTGTATGAACATGGAAATATCTACACCGCTATCTGTATGAACATGGGAATATCTACACCGCTATCTGTATGAACATGGATATATCTACAGAGCCCTCTGGATGAACATGGAAATATCCACACCGCTATCTGTGTAAACATGCATACATCTTCACCGCTATCTGTAGAAACATGGAAATATCTACACCGCTATCTGTATGAACATGGAAATATCAACACCGCTATCTGTTTGAAGATGGAAATATCTACACAGCTATCTGCATATACATGGAAATATCTACACAGCTATCTCTTTACACATGGAAATAACTACACCACTATCTGTATGAACATGGAAATATCTACACCGCTATCTGTATGAACATGGAAATATCTACACCGCTATCTGTATGAACATGGAAATATCTACAAAGCTATCTGAATGAACATGGTAATATCTACACCGCTATCTGTTTGAACATGTACATATCTACACCACTATCTGCATGAAATTGGAAATATCTACAAAGCTATCTCCATATACAATGAAATATCTACACAGCTATCTCTTTACACATGGAAATAACTACACCACTATATCTATAAACATGGAAATATCTACACCGCCATCTGTATGAACATGGAAATATCTGCACCGCCATCTGTATGAACATATAAATATCTACACCGCCATCTGTATTAAGAAGGAAATATCTAAACCGCTATCTGTATAAACATGGAAATATCTACACCGCTATCTGTATGAACATGGAAATATCTACACCGCTATCTGTATGAACATATAAATATCTACACCGCCATCTGTATTAAGAAGGAAATATCTAAATCGCTATCTGTATAAACCTGGAAATATCTACACCGCTATCTGTATAAACATGGAAATATCAGCACCGCTATCTGTATGAACATGGAAATATCTACACCGCTATCTGTATGAAGATGGAAATATCTACACTGCTATCTGTATGAACATGGAAATAGCTACACCGTTATCTGTATGAACATGGAAATAGCTACACCGCTATCTGTATGAACATGGATATATCTACACAGCCATCTGGATGAACATGGAAATATCTACACCGCTATCTGTGTAAACATGCATAGATCTTCACCGCTATCTGTATAAACATGGAAATATCTACACCGCTATCTGTATGAACATGGAAATATCTACACCGCTATCTGAATGAACATGTAAATATCTACACTGCTGTCTGTTTGAACATGGAAATATCTACACCGCTATCTGCATGAAAATGGAAATATCTACACTGCTATCTGTATACACATTTAAATATCTACCCAGCTATCTCTTTACACATGGAAATAACTACACCGCTATCTGTATGAACATGGAAATAACTACAAAGCTATCTGTATGAACATGGAAATATCTGCACCGCCATCTGTATGAACATATAAATATCTACACGACCATCTGTATTAAGATGGGGTTATCTACACTGCTATCTGTATAAACATGGAAATATCTACACCGCTATCTGTATAAACATGGAAATATCTACACCGCTATCTGTATAAACATGGAAATATCTACACCGCTATCTGTATAAACATGGAAATATCTACACCACTACCTGTATAAACATGGAAAAATCAGCACCGCTATCTGTATGAACCTGGAAATATCTACACCGCCATCTGTATGAACATGGAATTATCTACACCGCTATCTGTATGAAGATGGAAATATCTACACCGCTATCTGTATGAACATGGAAATATCTACACCGCTATCTGTTTGAACATGGAAATATCTACACCGTTGTCTGCATGAAAATGGAAATATCTACACAGCAATCTGCATATACATGGAAATATCTACACAGCTATCTCTTAACACATGGAAATAACTACACCGCTATCTCTATAAACATAGAAATATCTACACCACCATCTGTATGAACATGGAAATATCTGCACCGCCATCTGTATGAACATATAAATATCTACACCGCCATCTGTATTAAGAAGGAAATATCTAAACCGCTATCTGTATGAACACTGAAATATCTACACCGCTATCTGTATGAACATGGAAATATCTACACCGCTATCTGTGTAAACATGCATACATCTTCACCGCTATCTGTATAAACATGGAAATGTCTACAAGGCTATCTTTATGAACATGGAAATATCTACACCGCTATCTGTACGAACATGGAAATACCTAAACCGCTATCTTCATGAAAATGGAAATATCTACACAGCTATCTGCATATACATGGAAATATCTACACAGCTATCTCTTTACACATGGAAATAACTACACCGCTATCTGTATGAACATGGAAATATCTGCACCGCCATCTGTATGAACACATAAATATCTACACCGCCATCTGTATAAAGATGGAGATAACTACACCGATATCTGTATAAACATGGAAATATCTACACCGCTATCTGTATAAACATGGAAATATCTACACCGCTATCTGTATGAACATGGAAATATCTACACCGCTATCTGTATGAACATGGAAATAGTTACACCGCTATCTGTATGAACATGGATATATCTACACAGCCATCTGGATGAACATGGAAATATCTACACCGCTATCTGTGTAAACATGCATAGATCTTCACCGCTATCTGTATAAACATGGAAATATCTACACCGCTATCTGTATGAACATGGAAATATCTACACCGCTATCTGTATGAACATGGAAATATCTACACTGCTATCTGTTTGAACATGGAAATATCTACACCGCTATCTGCATGAAAATGGAAATATCTACACTGCTATCTGTATATACATTTAAATATCTACACAGCTATCTCTTTACACATGGAAATAACTACACCGCTATCTGTATGAACATGGAAATATCTACACCGCTATCTGTATGAACATGGAAATATCTGCACCGCCATCTGTATAAACATATAAATATTTACAACGCCATCTGTATTAAGATGGAGTTATCTACACTGCTATCTGTATAAACATGGAAATATCTACACCGCTTTCTGAATAAACATGGAAATATCTACACCGCTATCTGTATAAACATGGAAATATCTACACCACCACCTGTATAAACATGGAAATATCAGCACCACTATCTGTATGAACATGGAAATATCTACACCGCCATCTGTATGAACACGGAAATATCTACACCACTATCTGTTTGAACATGGAAATATCTACACCGCTATCTGTTTGAACACGGAAATATCTACACCGCTATCTGTTTGAACATGGAAACATCTAAACCGCTATCTGCATGAAAATGGAAATATATACACAGCTATCTGCATATACATGGAAAAACCTTCACAGCTATCTCTTTACACATGGAAATAACTACACCGCTATCTGTATGAACATGGAAATATCTTCACCGCCATCTGTATGAACATGGATATATCTACACAGCCATCTGGATGAACATGGAAATATCTACACCGCTATCTGTATAAACATGCATACATCTTCACCGCTATCTGTATAAACATGGAAATATCGACACTGCTATCTGTATGAACATGGAAATATCTACACCGCTATCTGTTTGAACATGGAAATATCTACACCGCTATCTGCATGAAAATGGAAATATGTACACAGCGATCTGCATATACAAGGATATATCTACAAAGCTATCTCTTTACACATGGAAATAAGTTCAGCGCTATCTCTATAAACATGGAAATAGCTACACCGCCATCTGTATGAACATGGAAATATCTGCACCGCCATCTGTATGAACATTTAAATATCTACACCGCCATCTATATTAAGATGGAGATATCTACACCGCTATCTGTATAAACTTGGAAATATCTACACCGCTATCTGTATAAACATGGAAATATCTACACCGCAATCTGTATAAACATGGAAATATCTACACCGCTACCTGTATAAACATGGAAATATCAGCCCCGCTATCTGTAAGAACATGGAAATATCTACACCGCTATATCTATGAACATGGAAATATCTACACCGCTATCTGTATGAACATGGAAATACCTACACCGCTATCTGTATGAACATGGGAATATCTACACCGCTATCTGTATGAACATGGATATATCTACAGAGCCCTCTGGATGAACATGGAAATATCCACACCGCTATCTGTGTAAACATGCATACATCTTCACCGCTATCTGTAGAAACATGGAAATATCTACACCGCTATCTGTATGAACATGGAAATATCAACACCGCTATCTGTTTGAAGATGGAAATATCTACACAGCTATCTGCATATACATGGAAATATCTACACAGCTATCTCTTTACACATGGAAATAACTACACCACTATCTGTATGAACATGGAAATATCTACACCGCTATCTGTATGAACATGGAAATATCTACACCGCTATCTGTATGAACATGGAAATATCTACAAAGCTATCTGAATGAACATGGTAATATCTACACCGCTATCTGTTTGAACATGTACATATCTACACCACTATCTGCATGAAATTGGAAATATCTACAAAGCTATCTCCATATACAATGAAATATCTACACAGCTATCTCTTTACACATGGAAATAACTACACCACTATATCTATAAACATGGAAATATCTACACCGCCATCTGTATGAACATGGAAATATCTGCACCGCCATCTGTATGAACATATAAATATCTACACCGCCATCTGTATTAAGAAGGAAATATCTAAACCGCTATCTGGATGAACATGGAAATATCTACACCGCTATCTGTATGAACATGGAAATATCTACACCGCTATCTGTATGAACATGGATATATCTACACAGCCATCTGGATGAACATGGAAATATCTACACCGCTATCTGTGTAAACATGCATAGATCTTCACCACTATCTGTATAAACATGGAAATATCTACACCGCAATCTGTATGAACATGGAAATATCTACACCGCTATCTGTATGAACATGGAAATATCTACACCGCTATCTGTTTGAACATGGAAATATCAACACCGCTATCTGCATGAAAATGGAAATATCTACATTGCTATCTGCATATACATTTAAATATCTACACAGCTATCTCTTTACACATGGAAATAACTACACCGCTATCTGTATGAACATGGAAATATCTACACCGCCATCTGTATGAACATGGAAATATCTGCACCGCCATCTGTATGAACATATAAATATCTACACCGCCATCTGTATTAAGATGGAGATATCTACACTGCTATCTGTATAAACATGGAAATATCTGCACCGCCATCTGTACGAACATGTAGATATCTACACCGCCATCTGCATTAAGAAGGAAATATCTAAACCGCTATCAGTATAAACATGGAAATATCTACACCGCTGCCTGTATAAATATGGAAATATCAGAACCGCTATCTGTATGAACATGGAAATACCTACACCGCTATCTGTATGAACATGGAAATAGCTACACTGCTATCTGCATGAACATGGAAATAGCTACACTGCTATCTGTATGAACATGGATATATCTACAGATCCATCTGGATGAACATGGAAATATCTACACAGCTATCTGTATGAACATGGAAATATATACACCGCTATCTGTGTAAACATGCATACATCCTCACCGCTATCTGTATAAACATGGAAATATCTACACCGCTATCTGTATAAACATGGAAATATCTACACCGCCATCTGTACGAACATATAAATATCTACACCGCCATCTGTATTAAGAAGGAAATATCTAAACCGCTATCTGAATATACATGGAAATATCTACACCGCTGCCTGTATAAACATGGAAATATCAGCACCGCTATCTGTATGAACATGGAAATATCTACACCGCTATCTGTACGAACATGGAAATATCTAAACCGCTATCTGCATGAAAATGGAAATATCTACACAGCTATCTGCATATACATTTAAATATCTACACAGCTATCTCTTTACACATGGAAATAACTACACCGCTATCTGTATGAACATGGAAATATCTGCACCGCCATCTGTATGAACACATAAATATCTACACCGCCATCTGTATTAAGATGGAGATACCTACACCGCTATCTGTATAAACATGGAAATATCTACACCGCTATCTGTATAAACATGGAAATATCTACACCGCTGTCTGTATAAACATGGAAATATCAGCACCGCTATCTGTATGAACATGGAAATAACAGCCCCTCTATCTGTATGAACATGGAAGTATCTACACCGCTATCTGTATGAACATGGAAATATCTACACCGCTATCTGTATGAACACGGAAATATCTACACCGCTATCTGTTTGAACATGGAACTATCTTCACCGCTATCTGTATGAACACGGAAATATCTACACCGCTATCTGTTTGAACATGGAAATATCTAAACCGATATCTGCATGAAAATGGAAATATATACACAGCTATCTGCATATACATGGAAAAATCTACACAGCTATCTCTTTACACATGGAAATAACTTCACCGCTATCTGTATGAACATGGAAATATCTTCACCGCCATCTGTATGAACATGGATATATCTACACAGCCATCTGGATGAACATGGAAATATCTACACCGCTATCTGTATGAACATGGAAATATCTACACCCCTATCTGTGTAAACATGCATACATCTTCACCGCTATCTGTATAAACATGGAAATATCAACACTGCTATCTGTATTAACATGGAAATATGTACACCGCTATCTGTTTGAACATGGAAATATCTACACCGCTATCTGCATGAAAATGGAAATATCTACACAGCGATCTGTATATACAAGGATATATCTACAAAGCTATCTCTTTACACATGGAAATAAGTACAGCGCTATCTCTATAAATATGGAAATAGCTACACCGCCATCTGTATGAACATGGAAATATCTGCACCGCCATCTGTATGAACATTTAAATATCTACACCGCCATCTACATTAAGATGGAGATATCTACACCGCTATCTGTCTAAACTTGGAAATATCTACACCGCTATCTGTATAAACATGGAAATATCTACACCGCAATCTGTATAAACATGGAAATATCTACACCGCTACCTGTATAAACATGGAAATATCAGCACCGCTATCTGTATGAACATGGAAATATCTACACCGCTATCTCTATGAACATGGAAATATCTACACCGCTATCTGTATGAACATGGAAATATCTACACCGCTATCTGTATGAACATGGGAATATCTACACCGCTGTCTGTATGAACATGGATATATCTACAGAGCCCTCTGGATGAACATGGAAATATCCACACAGCTATCTGTGTAAACATGCATACATCTTCACCGCTATCTGTAGAAACATGGAAATATCTACACCGCTATCTGTATGAACATGGAAATATCTAAACCGCTATCTGTTTGAAGATGGAAATATCTACACAGCTATCTGCATATACATGGAAATATCTACACAGCTATCTCTTTACACATGGAAATAACTACACCTCTATCTGTATGAACATGGAAATATCTACACCGCTATCAGTATGAACATGGAAATATCTACACCGCTATCTGTATGAACATGGAAATATCTACAAAGCTATCTGAATGAACATGGAAATATCTGCACCGCCATCTGTATGAACATATAAATATCTACACAGCCATCTGTATTAAGAAGGAAATATCTAAACCGCTATCAGTATAAACATGGAAATATCTACACCGCTATCTGTATGAACATGGAAATATCTACACCGCTATCTGTATGAACATAGAAATAGCTACACCGTTATCTGTATGAACATGGAAATAGCTACACCGCTCTCTGTATGAACATGGATATATCTACACAGCCATCTGGATGAACATGGAAATATCTACACCGCTATCTGTATGAACATGGAAATATCTACACCGCTATCTGTATGAACATGGATACATCTACACAGCCATCTGGATGAACATGGAAATATCTACACCGCTATCTGTGTAAACATGCATAGATCTTCACCACTATCTGTATCAACATGGAAATATCTACACCGCTATCTGTATGAACATGGAAATATCTACACCGCTATCTGTATGAACATGGAAATATCTACACCGCTATCTGTTTGAACATGGAAATATCTACACCGCTATCTTCATGAAAATGGAAATATCTATACTGCTATCTGCATATACATTTAAATATCTACACAGCTATCTCTTTACACATGGAAATAACTACACCGCTATCTGTATGAACATGGAAATATCTACACCGCCATCTGTATGAACATGGAAATATCTGCACCGCCATCTGTATGAACATATAAATATCTACACCGCCATCTGTATTAAGATGGAGATATCTACACTGCTATCTGTATAAACATGGAAATATCTGCACCGCCATCTGTACGAACATGTAAATATCTACACCGCGATCTGTATTAAGAAGGAAATATCTAAACCGCTATCTGTATAAACATGGAAATATCTACACCCGCTGCCTGTATAAACATGGAAATATCAGAACCGCTATCTGTATGAACATGGAAATACCTACACCACTATCTGTATGAACATGGAAATAGCTACACCGCTATCTGCATGAACATGGAAATAGCTACACCGCTATCTGTATGAACATGGATATATCTACAGAGCCATCTGGATGAACATGGAAATATCTACACCGCTATCTGTGTAAACATGCATAGATCTTCACCACTATCTGTATAAACATGGAAATATCTGCACCGCTATCTGTATGAACATGGAAATATCTACACCGCTATCTGTTTGAACATGGAAATATCTACACCGCTATCTGCATGAAAATGGAAATATCTACACAGCGATCTGCATATACAAGGATATATCTAAAAAGCTATCTCTTTACACATGGAAATAAGTTCAGTGCTATCTCTATAAACATGGAAATAGCTACACCGCCATCTGTATGAACATGGAAATATCTGCACCGCCATCTGTATGAACATTTAAATATCTACACCGCCATCTATATTAAGATGGAGATATCTACAACGCTATCTGTATAAACTTGGAAATATCTACACCGCCATCTGTATGAACATGGAAATATCTGCACCGCCATCTGTATGAACATATAAATATCTACACCGCCATCTGTATTAAGATGGAGATATCTACACTGCTATCTGTATAAACATGGAAATATATACAACGCCATCTGTACGAACATATAAATATCTACACCGCCATCTGTATTAAGAAGGAAATATCTAAACCGCTATATGAATAAACATGGAAATATCTACACCGCTGCCTGTATAAACATGGAAATATCAGCACCGCTATCTGTATGAACATGGAAATATCTACACCGCTATCTGTACGAACATGGAAATATCTAAACCGCTATCTGCATGAAAATGGAAATATCTACACAGCTATCTGCATATACATGGAAATATCTACACAGCTATCTCTTTACACATGGAAATAACTACACCGCTATCTGTATGAACATGGAAATATCTGCACCGCCATCTGTATGAACACATAAATTTCTACACAGCCATCTGTATTAAGATGGAGATACCTACACCGCTATGTGTATAAACATGGAAATATCTACACCGCTATCTGTATAAACATGGAAATATCTACACCGCTATCTGTATAAACATGGAAATATCAGCACCGCTATCTGTATGAACATGGAAATATCAGCCCCTCTATCTGTATGAACATGGAAGTATCTACACCGCTATCTGTATGAACATGGAAATATCTACACCGCCATCTGTATGAACATGGAAATATCTGCACCGCCATCTGTATGAACATATAAATATCTACACCGCCATCTGTATTAAGATGGAGATATCTACACTGCTATCTGTATCAACATGGAAGTATCTGCACCGCCATCTGTACGAACATGTAAATATCTACACAGCCATCTGTATTAAGAAGGAATTATCTAAACCGCTATCTGTATAAACATGGAAATATCTACACCGCTGCCTGTATAAACATGGAAATATCAGCACCGCTATCTGTATGAACATGGAAATATCTACACCGCTATCTGTATGAACATGGAAGTAGCTACACCGCTATCTGTATGAACATGGAAATAGCTACACCGCTATCTGTATGAACATGGATATATCTACAGAGCCATCTGGATGAACATGGAAATATCTACACAGCTATCTGTATGAACATGGAAATATGTACACCGCTATCTGTGTAAAAATGCATACATCTTCACCGCTATCTGTATAAACATGGAAATATCTACACCGCTATCTGTATGAACATGGAAATATCTACACCGCTATCTGTATAAACATGGAAATTTCTACACCGCTACCTGTATAAACATGGAAATATCAGCACCTCTATCGGTAGGAACATGGAAATATCTACACCGCTATCTGTACGAACATGGAAATATCTACACCGCTATCTGTACGAACATGGAAATATCTACACCGCTATCTGTATGAACATGGAAATAGCTACACCGCTATCTCTATGATCATGGTAATATCTACACCACTATCTGTATGAACATGGAAATATCTACACCGCTATCTGTACGAACATGGATATATCTACACAGCCACCTGGATGAACATGGAAATATCTACACCGCTATCTGTATGAACATGGAAATATCTACACCGCTATCTGTATGAACATGGAAATATCTTCACCGCCATCTGTATGAACATGGATATATCTTCACAGCCATCTGGATGAACATGGAAATATCTACACCGCTAACAGTATGTAGATGGAATTATCTACACCGCTATCTGTGTAAACATGCATACATCTTCACCGCTATCTGTATAAACATGGAAATATCTACACTGCTATGTGTATGAAAATGGAAATATCTACACCGCTATCTGTTTGAACATGGAAATATCTACACCGCTATCTGCATGAAAATGGAAATATCTACACAGCGATCTGCATATACTTGGAAATATTTACAAAGCTATCTCTTTACACATGGAAATAACTACAGCGCTATCTCTATAAACATACAAATATCTAACCGCCATCTGTATGAACATGGAAATATCTGCAATGCCATCTGTATGAACATATAAATATATACACCGCCATCTATATTAAGATGGAGATATCTAAACCGCTATCTACATGAAAATGGAAATATCTACACTGCTATCTGCATATACATTTAAATATCTACACAGCTATCTCTTTACACCTGGAAATAACTACACCGTTATCTGTATGAACATGGAAATATCAACACCGCCATCTGTATGAACATGGAAATATCTGCACCGCCATCTGTATGAAAATAAAAATATCTAAACCGCCATCTGTATTAAGATAGAGATATCTACACTGCTATCTGTATAAACATGGAAATATCTACACCACTATCTGTATAAACATGGAAATATCTACACCGCTATCTGTATGAACATGGAAATATCTACACCGCTATCCGTATGAACATGAAAATATCTACACCGCTATCTGTATGAACATGGAGATATCTACACCGCTATCTGTTTGAACATGGAATTATCTACTCCGCTGTCTGCATGAAAATGGAAATATCTACACAGCTACCTGCATACACATGGAAATATCTACACAGCTATTTCTTTACACATGGAAATAACCACACCGCTATCTCTATAAACATGGAAATATCTACACCGCCATCTCTATGAACATGGAAATATCTGCACCGCCATCTGTATGAACATATAAATATCTACACCGCCATCTGTATTAAGAAGGAGATATCTACACCGCTATCTGTATAAACCTGGAAATATCTACACCGCTATCTGTATAAACATGGAAATATCTACACCGCTATCTGTATAAACATGGAAATATCTACACCGCTACCTGTATAAACATGGAAATATCAGCACCGCTATCGGTATGAACATGGAAATATCTACACCGATATCTGTATGAACATGGATATATCTACACCGCTATCTGTATGAACATGGAAATATCTTTACCGCCATCTGTATGAACATGGATATATCTACACAGCCATCTGTATGAACATGGAAATATCTACACCGCTATCTGTATGAACATGGAAATATCTACACAGCTATCTGTACGAACATGGAAATATCTTCACCGCCATCTGTATAAAAATGGATATGGCTACACAGCCATCTGGATGAACATGGAAATATCTACACCGCTATCTGTTTGAACATGGAAATATCTAAACCGCTATCTGCATGAAAATGGAAATATCTACACAGTTATCTGCATATACATGGAAATATCTACACAGCTATCACTTTAAACGTGGAAATAACTACACCGCTATCTGTATGAACATGGAAATATCTTCACCGCCATCTGTATGAGCATGGATATATCTACACAGCCATCTGGATGAACATGGAAATATCTACACAGCTATCTGTATGAAGATGGAAATATCTACAACGCTATCTGTGCAAACATGCATACATCTTCACCGCTATCTATATAAACACGGAAATATCTACACTGCTATCTGTATGAACATGGAAATATCTACACCGCTATCTGAACATGGAAATATCTACACCGCTATCTGCATGAAAATGGAAATATCTAAACAGCTATCTGCATATACATGGAAATATCCACAAAGCTATCTCTTTACACATGGAAATAACTACAACGCTATCTCTATAAACATAGAAATATCTACACCGCCATCTGTATGAACATGGAAATATCTGCACCGCCATCTGTATGAACATATAAATATCTACACGGCAATCTATATTAAGATGTAGATATCTACACCGCTATCTGTATAAACTTGGAAATATCTACACCGCTATCTGTATAAACATGGAAATATCTACACCGCTATCTGTATAAACATGGAAATATCTACACCGCTACCTGTATAAACATGGAAATATCAGCACCGCTATCTGTATGAACATGGAAATATCTACACCGCTATATGAACATGGAAATATCTACACCGCTATCTGCATGAAAATGGAAATATCTACACAGCTATCTGCATATATATGGAAATATCTACGCAGCTATCTCTTTACACATGGAAATAACTACACCGCTATCTCTATAAACATGCAAATATCTACACCGCCATCAGTATGAACATGGAAATATCGGCACCGCCATCTGTATGAACATATAAATATCTACACCACCATCTGCATTAAGAAGGAGATATCTACACCGCTATCTGTATAAACATGGAAATATTTACACTGCTATCTGTATAAACATGGAAATATCTACACCGCTATCTGAATAAACATGGAAATATCTACACCGCTACCTGTATAAACTTGGAAATATCAGCACCGCTATCGGTATGAACATGGAAATATCTACACCGCTATCTGTATGAACATGGAAATAGCTACACCGCCATCT
The DNA here is from genome assembly GCF_029281585.2 of Gorilla gorilla gorilla. Lineage (NCBI taxonomy): Eukaryota > Metazoa > Chordata > Mammalia > Primates > Hominidae > Gorilla > Gorilla gorilla. The sequence goes on along the minus strand of NC_073246.2, from coordinate 54,848,770 downwards.
GTATGAACATGGAAATATCTTCAACGCCATCTGTATGAACATGGATATATCTACACAGCCATCTGTATGAACATGGAAATATCTACACCGCTATCTGTATGAACATGGAAATATCTACACCGCTATCTGTATGAACATGGAAATATCTTCACCGCCATCTGTATGAACATGGATATTTCTACACATCCATCTGGATGAACATGGAAAAATCTACACCGTGATCTGTTTGAACATGGGAATATCTACACCGCTATTTGTGTAAACATGCATACATCTTCACCGCTATCTGTATAAACATGGAAATACCTACACTGCTATCTGTATGAAAATGGAAATATCTACACCGCTATCTGTTTGAACAATGAAATATCTACACCGCTATCTGCATGAAAATGGAAATATCTACACAGCGATCTGCATATACATGGAAATATCTACAAAGCTATCTCTTTACACATGGAAATAACTACAGCGCTATCTCTATAAACATACAAATATCTTCACCGCCATCTGTATGAACATGGAAATATCTGCAATGCCATCTGTATGAACATATAAATATCTACACCGCCATCTATACTAAGATGGAGATATCTAAACCGCTATCTACATGAAAATGGAAATATCTACACTGCTATCTGCATATACATTTAAATATCTACAGAGCTATCTCTTTACACATGGAAATAACTACACCGTTATCTGTATGAACATGGAGATATCTACACCGCCATCTGTATGAACATGGAAATATCTGCACCGCCATCTGTATGAAAATATAAATATCTACACCTCCATCTGTATTAAGATAGAGATATCTCCACTGCTATCTGTATAAACACGGAAATATCTACACCGCTATCTGTATAAACATGGAAATATCTACACCGCTATCTGTATATACATGGAAATATCTACACCACTACCTGTATAAACATGGAAATATCAGCACCGCTATCTCTATAAACATGGAAATATCTACACCGCCATCAGTATGAGCATGGAAATATCGGCACCGACATCTGTATGAACATATAAATATCTACACCACCATCTGCATTAAGGAGATATCTACACCGCTACCTGTATAAACATGGAAATATCAGCACCGCTATCTTTATGAACATGGAAATATCTACACCGCTATCTGTATGAACATGGAAATAGCTACACCTCTATCTGTATGAACATCGAAATATCTTCAACGCCATCTGTATGAACATGGATATAACTACAAAGCCATCTGTATGAACATGGAAATATCTACACCGCTATCTGTATGAACATGGAAATATCTACACCGATATCTGTATGAACATGGAAATATCTTCACCGCCATCTGTATGAACATGGATATGTCTACACATCCATCTGGATGAACATGGAAAAATCTACACCGTGATCTGTATGAACATGGGAATATCTACACCGCTATCTGTATGAACATGGAAATATCTACACCGCTATCTGTTTGAACATGGAAATATCTAAACCGCTATCTGTATGAACATGGAAATATCTACACCGCTATCCGTATGAACATGAAAATATCTACACCGCTATCTGTATGAACATGGAAATATCTACACCGCTATCTGTTTGAACATGGAATTATCTACTCCGCTGTCTGCATGAAAATGGAAATATCTACACAGCTACCTGCATATACATGGAAATATCTACACAGCTATCTCTATACACATGGAAATAACCACACCGCTATCTCTATAAACATGGAAATATCTACACCTCCATCTGTATGAACATGGAAATATCTGCACCGCCATCTGTATGAACATATAAATATCTACACCGCCATCTGTATTAAGAAGGAGATATCTACACCGCTATCTGTATAAACCTGGAAATATCTACACCGCTATCTGTATAAACATGGAAATATCTACACCGCTATCTGTATAAACATGGAAATATCTACACCGCTACCTGTATAAACATGGAAATATCAGCACCGCTATCGGTATGAACATGGAAATATCTACACCGATATCTGTATGAACATGGATATATCTACACCGCTATCTGTATGAACATGGAAATATCTTTACCGCAATGTGTATGAACATGGATATATCTACACAGCCATCTGTATGAACATGGAAATATCTACACCGCTATCTGTATGAACATGGAAATATCTAAACCGCTATCTGTATGAACATGGAAATATCTACACCGCTATCCGTATGAACATGAAAATATCTACACCGCTATCTGTATGAACATGGAAATATCTACACCGCTATCTGTTTGAACATGGAATTATCTACTCCGCTGTCTGCATGAAAATGGAAATATCTACACAGCTACCTGCATATACATGGAAATATCTACACAGCTATCTCTTTACACATGGAAATAACCACACCGCTATCTCTATAAACATGGAAATATCTACACCGCCATCTGTATGAACATGGAAATATCTGCACCGCCATCTGTATGAACATATAAATATCTACACCGACATCTGTATTAAGAAGGAGATATCTACACCGCTATCTGTATAAACCTGGAAATATCTACACCGCTATCTGTATAAACATGGAAATATCTACACCGCTATCTGTATAAACATGGAAATATCTACACCGCTACCTGTATAAACATGGAAATATAAGCACCGCTATCGGTATGAACATGGAAATATCTACACCGATATCTGTATGAACATGGATATATCTACACCGCTATCTGTATGAACATGGAAATATCTTTACCGCAATGTGTATGAACATGGATATATCTACACAGCCATCTGTATGAACATGGAAATACCTACACCGCTATCTGTATGAACATGGAAATATCTACACAGCTATCTGTACGAACATGGAAATATCTTCACCGCCATCTGTATGAAAATGGATATGGCTACACAGCCATCTGGATGAACATGGAAATATCTACACCGCGATCTGTATGAACATGGAAATATCTCCACCGCTATCTGTGTAAACTTGCATACACCTTCACCGCTATCTGTATAACCATGGAAATATCTACACCGCTATCTGTATGAACATGGAAATATCTACACCGCTATCTGTTTGAACATGGAAATATCTAAACCGCTATCTGCATGAAAATGGAAATATCTACACAGTTATCTGCATATACATGGAAATATCTACACAGCTATCTCTTTAAACTTGGAAATAACTACACCGCTATCTGTATGAACATGGAAATATCTTCACCGCCATCTGTATGAGCATGGATATATCTACACAGCCATCTGGATGAACATGGAAATATCTACACAGCTATCTGTATGAAGATGGAAATATCTACAACGCTATCTGTGCAAAGATGCATACATCTTCACCGCTATCTATATAAACACGGAAATATCTACACTGCTATCTGTATGAACATGGAAATATCTACACCGCTATCTGAACATGGAAATATCTACACCGCTATCTGCATGAAAATGGAAATATCTAAACAGCTATCTGCATATACATGGAAATATCTACAAAGCTCTCTCTTTACACATGGAAATAACTACAGCGCTATCTCTATAAACATAGAAATATCTACACCGCCATCTGTATGAACATGGAAATATCTGCACCGCCATCTGTATGAACATATAAATATCTACACCGCAATCTATATTAAGATGGAGATATCTACACCGCTATCTGTATAAACTTGGAAATATCTACACCGCTATCTGTATAAACATGGAAATATCTACACCGCTATCTGTATAAACATCGAAATATCTACACCGCTACCTGTATAAACATGGAAATATCTACACTGCTATCTGTATGAACTTGGAAATATCTACACCGCTATCTGTTTGAACAAGGAAATATCTACACCGCTATCTGCATGAAAATGGAAATATCTACAAAGCGATCTGCATATACATGGAAATACCTACAAAGCTATCACTTTACACATGGAAATAACTACAGCGCTATCTCTATAAACATACAAATACCTACACCGCTATCTGTATGAACATGGAAATATCTACACCGCCATGTGTATGAACATGGAAATATCAGCACCGCCATCTGTATGAACCTATAAATATCTACACCGCCATCTGTATTAAGATGGAGATATCTACACCGCTATCTGTATAAACATGGAAATATCTACACGGCTATCTGTATAAACATGGAAAAATCTACACCGCTATCTGTATAAACATGGAAATATCTACACCGCTACCAGTATAAACATGGAAATATCTTCACCGCTATCTTTATGAACATGGAAATATCAACACCGCTATCTGTATGAACATGGAAATATCTACACCGCTATCTGTATGAACATGGATATATCTAAACAGCCCTCTGGATGAACATGGAAATATCCAAACCGCTATCTGTGTAAACATGCATACACCTTCACCGCTATCTGAATAAACACGGAAATATCTACACCGCTATCTGTATGAACATGGAAATATCTACACCGCTATCTGTTTGAAGATGGAAATATATACACCGCTACCTGCATGAAAATGGAAATATCTTCACAGCTATCTGCATATACATGGCAATATCTTATCAGCTATAACTTTACACATGGAAATAACTACACCGTTATCTGTATGAACATGGAAATATCTACACCGCCATCTGCATGAATATGGAAATATCTGCACCGCCATCTGTATGAAAATATAAATATCTACACCGCCATCTGTATTAAGAAGGAGATATCTACACTGCTATCTGTATAAAGATGGAGATATCTACACGGCTATCTGTATAAACTTGGAAATATCTACACCGCTATCTGTATAAACATGGAAATATCTACACCGCAATCTGTATAAACATGGAAATATCTACACCGCTACCTGTATAAACATGGAAAAATCAGCACCGCTATCTGTATGAACATGGAAATATCTACACAGCTATCTGAACATGGAAATATCTACACCGCTATCTGCATGAAAATGGAAATATCTACACAGCTATCTGCATATACATGGAAATATCTATGCAGCTATCTCTTTACACATGGAAATAACTACACCGCTATCTCTATAAACATGGAAATATCTACACCGCCATCTGTAGGAACATGGAAATATCGGCACCGCCATCTGTAAGAACATATAAATATCTACACCGCCATCTGCATTAAGAAGGAGATATCTACACCGCTATCTGTATAAACATGGAAATATCTACACCGCTATCTGTATAAACATGGAAATAACTACACCGCTATCTGTATGAACATGGAAATATCTTCACCGCCATCTGTATGAACATGGATATATCTACACAGCCATCTGGATGAACATGGAAATATCTACACCGCTATCTGTATGAAGATGGAAATATCTACACCGCTATCTGTGTAAACATGCATACATCTTCACCGCTATCTGTATAAACATGGAAATATCTACACCGCTATCTGTATGAAAATGGAAATATCTAAACTGCTATCTGTTTGAACATGGAAATATCTACACCGCTATCTGCATGAAAATGGAAATATCTACACAGTGATCTGCATATACATGGAAATATCTACAAAGCTATCTCTTTACACATGGAAATAACTACAGCGCTATCTCTATAAACATACAAATATCTACACCGCCATCTGTATGAACATGGAAATATCTGCAATGCCATCTGTATGAACATATAAATATCTACACCGCCATCTATATTAAGATGGAGATATCTACAACGCTATCTGCATGAAAATGGAAATATCTACACTGCTATCTGCATATACATTTAAATATCTACACAGCTATCTCTTTTCACATGGAAATAACTACACCGTTATCTGTATGAACATGGAAATATCTACACCGCCATCTGTATGAACATGGAAATATCTTCACCGCCATCTGTATGAACATGGATATATCTACACAGCCATCTGTATGAACATGGAAATATCTACACCGCTATCTGTATGAACATGGAAATATCTTCACCGCTATCTGTATGAACATGGAAATATCTTCACCGCCATCTGTGTAAACATGCATACACCTTCACCGCTATCTGTATAACCATGGAAATATCTACACCGCTATCTGTATGAACATGGAAATATCTACACCGCTATCTGTTTGAACATGGAAATATCTTAACCGCTATCTGCATGAAAATGGAAATATCTACACAGCTATCTGAATGTACATGGAAATATCTACACAGCTATCTCTTCACACGTGGAAATAATTACACCGCTATCTGTATGAACATGGAAATATCTTCACCGCCATCTCTATGAACATGGATATATCTACACAGCCATCTGGATGAACATGGAAATATCTACACCGCTATCTGTATGAAGATGGAAATATCTACAATGCTATCTGTGTAAACATGCATACATCTTCACCGCTATCTATATAAACATGGAAATATCTACACTGATATCTGTATGAACTTGGAAATATCTACACCGTTACCTGTTTGAACAAGGAAATATCTACACCGCTATCTGCATGAAAATGGAAATATCTACACAGCGATCTGCATATACATGGAAATACCTACAAAGCTATCACTTTACACATGGAAATAACTACAGCGCTATCTCTATAAACATACAAATACCTACACCGCCATCTGTATGAACATGGAAATATCTGCACCGCCATCTATATGAACATATAAATAACTACACCGCCATCTATATTAAGATGGAGATATCTACACCGCTTTCTGTATAAACATGGAAATATCTACACCGCTATCTGTATAAACATGGAAATATCTACACCGCTACCTGTATAAACATGGAAATATCAGCACCGCTATCTCTATGAACATGGAAATATCTACACCGCTATCTGTATGAACATGGAAATATCTACATCGCAGTCTGTATGAACATGGAAATATCTACACCGCTATCTGTATGAACATGGAAATATCTACACCGCTATCTGTTTGAAGATGGAAATATATACACCGCTATTTGCATGAAAATTTAAATTTCTACACAGCTATCTGCATATACATGGCAATATCCACACAGCTATCTCTTTACCCATGGAAATAACTACAACGCTAGCTGTATGAACATGGAAATATCTACACCACCATCTGAATGAACATGGAAATATCTGCACCGCCATCTGTATGAACATATAAATATCTACACCGCCATCTGTATTAAAATGGAGATATCTACACCGCTATCTGTATAAACATGGAAATATCTACACCGCTATCTGTATAAACATGGAAATATCTACACCGCTATCTGTATAAACATGGAAATATCAGCACCTCTATCTGTATGATGATGGAAATATCTACACCGCTATCTTTATGAACATGGAAATATCTACACCGCTATCTGTATGAACATGGAAATGTCAACAAAGCTATCTGAATGAACATGGAAATATCTACACCGCTATCTCTTTGAACATGTAAATATCTACACCGCTATCTGCATGAAAATGGAAATATCTACAAAGCTATCAGCATATACATGGAAATATCTACAAAACTATCTCTTTACACATGGAAATAACTACACCGCTATATCTATAAACATGGAAATATCTACACCGCCATCTGTATGAACATGGAAATATCTGCACCCCTATCGGTATGAACATGGAAATATCTACACCGCTATCTGTATGAACATGGAAATAGCTACAACGCTATCTGTATGAACATGGAAATATCTTCAACGCCATCTGTATGAACATGGATATATCTACACAGCCATCTGTATGAACATGGAAATATCTACACCGCTATCTGTATGAACATGGAAATATCTTCACCGCTATCTGTATGAACATGGAAATATCTTCACAGCCATCTGTATGAACATGGATATGTCTACACATCCATCTGCATGAACATGGAAAAATCTACACCGCGATCTGTATGAACATGGGAATATCTACACCTCTATCTGTGTAAACATGCATACACCTTCACCGCTATCTGTATAAACATGGAAATATCTACACCGCTATCTGTATGAACATGGAAATATCTACACCGCTATCTGTTTGAACATGGAAATATCTAAACCGCTATCTGCATGAAAATGGAAATATCTACACAGCTATCTGCATATACATGGAAATATCTACACAGCTATCTCTTTACACATGGAAATAACTACACCGCTATCTGTATGAACATGGAAATATCTTCACCGCCATCTGTATGAACATGGATATATCTACACAGCCATCTGGATGAACATGGAAATATCTACACCGCTATCTGTATGAAGATGGAAATATCTACACCGCTATCAGTGTAAACATGCATACACCTTCACCGCTATAAGTATAAACATGGAAATATCTACACCGCTATCTGTATGAAAATGGAAATATCTAAACTGCTATCTGTTTGAACATGGAAATATCTACACCGCTATCTGCATGAAAATGGAAATATCTACACAGCGATCTGCATATACATGGAAATATCTACAAAGCTATCTCTTTACACATGGAAATAACTACAGCGCTATCTCTATAAACATACAAATATCTACACCGCCATCTGTATGAACATGGAAATATCTGCAATGCCATCTGTATGAACATATAAATATCTACACCGCCATCTATATTAAGATGGAGGTATCTACACCGCTATCTGCATGAAAATGGAAATATCTACACTGCTATCTGCATATACATTTAAATATCTACACAGCTATCTCTTTTCACATGGAAATAACTACACCGTTATCTGTATGAACATGGAAATATCTACACCGCCATCTGTATGAACATGGAAATATCTTCACCGCCATCTGTATGAACATGGATATATCTACACAGCCATCTGTATGAACATGGAAATATCTACACCGCTATCTGTATGAACATGGAAATATCTTCACCGCCATCTGTGTAAACATGCATACACCTTCACCGCTATCTGTATAACCATGGAAATATCTACACCGCTATCTGTATGAACATGGAAATATCTACACCGCTATCTGTTTGAACATGGAAATATCTTAACCGCTATCTGCATGAAAATGGAAATATCTACACAGCTATCTGAATGTACATGGAAATATCTACACAGCTATCTCTTCACACGTGGAAATAATTACACCGCTATCTGTATGAACATGGAAATATCTTCACCGCCATCTGTATGAATATGGATATATCTACACAGCCATCTGGATGAACATGGAAATATCTACACCGCTATCTGTATGAAGATGGAAATATCTACAATGCTATCTGTGTAAACATGCATACATCTTCACCGCTATCTATATAAACATGGAAATATCTACACTGCTATCTGTACGAACTTGGAAATATCTACAGCGCTATCTGTTTGAACAAGGAAATATCTACACCGCTATCTGCATGAAAATGGAAATATCTACACAGCGATCTGCATATACATGGAAATACCTACAAAGCTATCACTTTACACATGGAAATAACTACAGCGCTATCGCTATAAACATACAAATACCTACACCGCCATCTGTATGAACATGGAAATATCTGCACCGCCATCTATATGAACATATAAATAACTACACCGCCATCTATATTAAGATGGAGATATCTACACCGCTTTCTGTATAAACATGGAAATATCTACACCGCTATCTGTATAAACATGGAAATATCTACACCGCAATCTGTATAAACATGGAAATATCTACACCGCTACCTGTATAAACATGGAAAAATCAGCACCGCTATCTGTATGAACATGGAAATATCTACACCGCTATCTGAACATGGAAATATCTACACCACTATCTGCATGAAAATGGAAATATCTACACAGCTATCTGCATATACATGGAAATATCTATGCAGCTATCTCTTTACACATGGAAATAACTACACCGCTATCTCTATAAACATGGAAATATCTACACCGCCATCTGTAGGAACATGGAAATATCGGCACCGCCATCTGTAAGAACATATAAATATCTACACCGCCATCTGCATTAAGAAGGAGATATCTACACCGCTATCTGTATAAACATGGAAATATCTACACCGCTAACTGTATAAACATGGAAATATCTACACCGCTATCTGTATAAACATGGAAATATCTACACCGCTACCTGTATAAACATGGAAATATCAGCACCCCTATCGGTATGAACATGGAAATATCTACACCGCTATCTGTATGAACATGGAAATAGCTACACCGCTATCTGTATGAACATGGAAATATCTTCAACGCCATCTGTATGAACATGGATATATCTACACAGCCATCTGTATGAACATGGAAATATCTACACCGCTATCTGTATGAACTTGGAAATATCTACACCGCTATCTGTATGAACATGGAAATATCTTCACAGCCATCTGTATGAACATGGATATGTCTACACATCCATCTGGATGAACATGGAAAAATCTACACCGCGATCTGTATGAACATGGGAATATCTACACCGCTATCTGTTTGAACATGGAAATATCTAAACCGCTATCTGCATGAAAATGGAAATATCTACACAGCTATCTGCATATACATGGAAATATCTACACAGCTATCTCTTTACACATGGAAATAACTACACCGCTATCTGTATGAACATGGAAATATCTTCACCGCCATCTGTATGAACATGGATATATCTACACAGCCATCTGGATGAACATGGAAATATCTACACCGCTATCTGTATGAAGATGGAAATATCTACACCGCTATCTGTGTAAACATGCATACACCTTCACCGCTATCTGTATAAACATGGAAATATCTACACCGCTATCTGTATGAACATGGAAATATCTACACCGCTATCTGTTTGAACATGGAAATACCTAAACCGCTATCTGCATGAAAATGGAAATATCTACACAGCTATCTGCATATACATGGAAATATCTACACAGCTATCTCTTTACACATGGAAATAACTACACCGCTATCTGTATGAACATGGAAATATCTTCACCGCCATCTGTATGAACATGGATATATCTACACAGCCATCTGGATGAACATGGAAATATCTACACCGCTATCTGTATGAAGATGGAAATATCTACACCGCTATCTGTGTAAACATGCATACATCTTCACCGCAATCTGTATAAACATGGAAATATCTACACCGCTATCTGTATGAAAATGGAAATATCTAAACTGCTATCTGTTTGAACATGGAAATATCTACACCGCTATCTGCATGAAAATGGAAATATCTACACAGCGATCTGCATATACATGGAAATATCTACAAAGCTATCTCTTTACACATGGAAATAACTACAGCGCTATCTCTATAAACATACAAATATCTACACCGCCATCTGTATGAACATGGAAATATCTGCAATGCCATCTGTATGAACATATAAATATCTACACCGCCATCTATATTAAGATGGAGATATCTACAACGCTATCTGCATGAAAATGGAAATATCTACACTGCTATCTGCATATACATTTAAATATCTACACAGCTATCTCTTTTCACATGGAAATAACTACACCGTTATCTGTATGAACATGGAAATATCTACACCGCCATCTGTATGAACATGGAAATATCTTCACCGCCATCTGTATGAACATGGATATATCTACACAGCCATCTGTATGAACATGGAAATATCTACACCGCTATCTGTATGAACATGGAAATATCTACACCGCTATCTGTATGAACATGGAAATATCTTCACCGCCATCTGTGTAAACATGCATACACCTTCACCGCTATCTGTATAACCATGGAAATATCTACACCGCTATCTGTATGAACATGGAAATATCTACACCGCTATCTGTTTGAACATGGAAATATCTTAACCGCTATCTGCATGAAAATGGAAATATCTACACAGCTATCTGAATGTACATGGAAATATCTACACAGCTATCTCTTCACACGTGGAAATAATTACACCGCTATCTGTATGAACATGGAAATACCTTCACCGCCATCTGTATGAACCTGGATATATCTACACAGCCATCTGGATGAACATGGAAATATCTACACCGCTATCTGTATGAAGATGGAAATATCTACAATGCTATCTGTGTAAACATGCATACATCTTCACCGCTATCTATATAAACATGGAAATATCTACACTGCTATCTGTATGAACTTGGAAATATCTACACCGCTACCTGTTTAAACAAGGAAATATCTACACCGCTATCTGCATGAAAATGGAAATATCTACACAGCGATCTGCATATACATGGAAATACCTACAAAGCTATAACTTTACACATGGAAATAACTACAGCCCTATCTCTATAAACATATAAATAACTACACCGCCATCTGTATGAACATGGAAATATCTGCACCGCCATCTATATGAACATATAAATAACTACACCGCCATCTATATTAAGATGGAGATATCTACACCGCTTTCTGTATAAACATGGAAATATCTACACCGCTATCTGTATAAACATGGAAATATCTACACCGCTACCTGTATAAACATGGAAATATCAGCACCGCTATCTTTATGAACATGGAAATATCTACACCGCTATCTGTATGAACATGGAAATATCTACACCGCAGTCTGTATGAACATGGAAATATCTACACCGCTATCTGTATGAACATGGAAATATCTACACCGCTATCTGTTTGAAGTTGGAAATATATACACCGCTATTTGCATGAAAATGGAAATTTCTACACAGCTATCTGCATATACATGGAAATATCCACACAGCTATCTCTTTACACATGGAAATAACTACAACGCTAGCTGTATGAACATGGAAATATCTACACCACCATCTGAATGAACATGGAAATATCTGCACCGCCATCTGTATGAACATATAAATATCTACACCGCCATCTGTATTAAAATGGAGATATCTACACCGCTATCTGTATAAACATGGAAATATCTACACCGCTATCTGTATAAACATGGAAATATCTACACCGCTATCTGTATAAACATGGAAATATCAGCACCTCTATCTGTATGATGATGGAAATATCTACACCGCTATCTTTATGAACATGGAAATATCTACACCGCTATCTGTATGAACATGGAAATGTCAACAAAGCTATCTGAATGAACATGGAAATTTCTACACCGCTATCTCTTTGAACATGTAAATATCTACACCGCTATCTGCATGAAAATGGAAATATCTACAAAGCTATCAGCATATACATGGAAATATCTACAAAGCTATCTCTTTACACATGGAAATAACTACACCGCTATATCTATAAACATGGAAATATCTACACCGCCATCTGTATGAACATGGAAATATCTGCACCCCTATCGGTATGAACATGGAAATATCTACACCGCTATCTGTATGAACATGGAAATAGCTACAACGCTATCTGTATGAACATGGAAATATCTTCAACGCCATCTGTATGAACATGGATATATCTACACAGCCATCTGTATGAACATGGAAATATCTACACCGCTATCTGTATGAACATGGAAATATCTACACCGCTATCTGTATGAACATGGAAATATCTTCACAGCCATCTGTATGAACATGGATATGTCTACACATCCATCTGGATGAACATGGAAAAATCTACACCGCGATCTGTATGAACATGGGAATATCTACACCTCTATCTGTGTAAACATGCATACACCTTCACCGCTATCTGTATAAACATGGAAATATCTACACCGCTATCTGTATGAACATGGAAATATCTACACCGCTATCTGTTTGAACATGGAAATATCTAAACCGCTATCTGCATGAAAATGGAAATATCTACACAGCTATCTGCATATACATGGAAATATCTACACAGCTATCTCTTTACACATGGAAATAACTACACCGCTATCTGTATGAACATGGAAATATCTTCACCGCCATCTGTATGAACATGGATATATCTACACAGCCATCTGGATGAACATGGAAATATCTACACCGCTATCTGTATGAAGATGGAAATATCTACACCGCTATCAGTGTAAACATGCATACATCTTCACCGCTATCTGTATAAACATGGAAATATCTACACCGCTATCTGAATGAAAATGGAAATATCTAAACTGCTATCTGTTTGAACATGGAAATATCTACACCGCTATCTGCATGAAAATGGAAATATCTACACAGCGATCTGCATATACATGGAAATATCTACAAAGCTATCTCTTTACACATGGAAATAACTACAGCGCTATCTCTATAAACATACAAATATCTACACCGCCATCTGTATGAACATGGAAATATCAGCAATGCCATCTGTATGAACATATAAATATCTACACCGCCATCTATATTAAGATGGAGATATCTACACCGCTATCTGCATGAAAATGGAAATATCTACACTGCTATCTGCATATACATTTAAATATCTACACAGCTATCTCATTTCACATGGAAATAACTACACCGTTATCTGTATGAACATGGAAATATCTACACCGCCATCTGTATGAACATGGAAATATCTTCACCGCCATCTGTATGAACATGGATATATCTACACAGCCATCTGTATGAACATGGAAATATCTACACCGCTATCTGTATGAACATGGAAATATCTACACCGCTATCTGTATGAACATGGAAATATCTTCACCGCCATCTGTGTAAACATGCATACACCTTCACCGCTATCTGTATAACCATGGAAATATCTACACCGCTATCTGTATGAACATGGAAATATCTTAACCGCTATCTGCATGAAAATGGAAATATTTACACAGCTATCTGAATGTACATGGAAATATCTACACAGCTATCTCTTCACACGTGGAAATAATTACACCGCTATCTGTATGAACATGGAAATATCTTCACCGCCATCTGTATGAACATGGATATATCTACACAGCCATCTGGATGAACATGGAAATATCTACACCGCTATCTGTATGAAGATGGAAATATCTACAATGCTATCTGTGTAAACATGCATACATCTTCACCGCTATCTATATAAACATGGAAATATCTACACTGCTATCTGTATGAACTTGGAAATATCTACACCGCTATCTGTTTGAACAAGGAAATATCTACACCGCTATCTGCATGAAAATGGAAATATCTACACAGCGATCTGCATATACATGGAAATATCTACACAGCTATCTCTTTACACATGGAAATAACTACACCAGTATATCTATAAACATGGAAATATCTACACCGCCATCAGTATGAACATGGAAATATCTACACCGCTATCTGTAAGAACATGGAAATATCTACACCGCTATCTGTGTAAACATGCATACATCTTCACAGCTATCTGTATAAACATGGAAATATCTACAACGCTATCTGTATGAACATGGAAATATCTACACCGCTATCTGTTTGAACATGGAAATATCTTAACCGCTATCTGCATGAAAATAGAAATATCTACACAGCTATCTGCATATACATGGAAATACCTACAAAGATATCACTTTACACATGGAAATAACCACACCGCTATCTCTATAAACATACAAATACCTACACCGCCATCTGTATGAACATGGAAATATCTGCACCGCCATCTATATGAACATATAAATAACTACACCGCCATCTATATTAAGATGGAGATATCTACACCGCTTTCTGTATAAACTTGGAAATATCTACACCGCTATCTGTATAAACATGGAAATATCTACACTGCAATCTGTATAAACATGGAAAAATCTACACCGCTACCTGTATAAACATGGAATATCAGCACCGCTATCTGTATGAACATGGAAATATCTACACCGCTATCTCTATGAACATGGAAATTTCTACACCACTATCTATATGAACATGGAAATAGCTGCACCGCTATCTGTATGAACATGGAAATATCTACACCACTACCTGTATGAACATGGAAATATCTACACCGCTATCTGTATGAACATGGATATATCTACACAGCCATCTGGATGAACACGGAAATATCTAAACCGCTATCCGTATGAACACGGAAATATCTACACCGCTATCTGTGTAAATATGCATACACCTTCACCGCAATCTGTATAAACATGCAAATATCTACACCGCTATCTGAACATGGAAATATCTACACCGCTATCTGTATAAACATGGAAATATCTACACCGCTACCTGTATAAACATGGAAATATCAGCACCGCTATCTGTATGAACATGGAAATATCAGCCGCTCTATCTCTATGAACTTGGAAATTACTACACCGCCGTCTGTATGAACATGGAAATATCTACACCGCTATCTGTATGAACATGGAAATATCTTCACCGCCATCTGTATGAACATGGATATATCTACTCAGCCATCTGGATGAACATGGAAATATCTACAACGCTATCAGTACGAACATGGAAATATCTACACCGCTATCTGTGTAAACATGTATACATCTTCAACGCTATCTGCATGAAAATGGAAATATCTACACAGCTATCTGCATATACATGGAAATATCTACAAAGCTATCTCTTTACACATGGAAATAACTACACTGCTATCTCTATAAACATGGAAATATCTACACCGCCATCTGAATGAACATGGAAATATCTGCACCACCATCTGTATGAACATATAAATATCTACACCGCCATCTGTATTAAGAAGGAGATATCTACACCGCTACCTGTATAAACATGGAAATATCAGCACCGCTATCGGTATGAACATGGAAATATCTACACTACCATCTGTAAGAACATGGAAATAGCTACACCGCTATCTGTATGAAAATGAAAATATCCACACACAACACTGCTATCTGTATAAACATGGAAATATCTACACCGCTACCTGTATAAACATGGAAATATCTACACCGCTACCTGTATAAACATGGAAATATCAGCACCACTATCTGTATGAACATGGAAATATCTACACCGCTATCTGTATGAACATGGAAATATCTACACCGCAGTCTGTATGAACATGGAAATATCTACACCGCTATCTGTATGCACATGGAAATATCTACTCCGCTATCAGTTTGAAGATGGAAATATATACACCGCTATCTGCATGAAAATGGAAATATCAACACAGCTATCTGCATATACATGGAAATATCCACACAGCTATCTCTTTACACATGGAAATAACTACAACGCTAGCTGTATGAACCTGGAAATATCTACACCACCATCTGTATGAACATGGAAATATCTGCACCGCCATCTGTATGAACATATAAATATCTACACCGCCATCTGTATTAAGATGGAGATATCTACACCGCTATCTGAATAAACATGGAAATATCTACACCGCTATCTGTATAAACATGGAAATATCTACACCGCTATCTGTATAAACATGGAAATATCAGCACCGCTAACTGTATGAAGATGGAAATATCTACACCGCTATCTTTATGAACATGGAAATATCTGCACCGCTATCTGTATGAACATGGAAATGT
Organism: Gorilla gorilla gorilla; assembly: GCF_029281585.2. Taxonomy (NCBI): domain Eukaryota; kingdom Metazoa; phylum Chordata; class Mammalia; order Primates; family Hominidae; genus Gorilla; species Gorilla gorilla. Next base: position 54,831,357 of record NC_073246.2, on the reverse strand, counting down.
CTACAACGCTATATGAATGAACATGGAAATATCTACACCGCTATCTGTTTGAACATGTAAATATCTACACCGCAATCTGTATGAACATGGAAATATCTACACAGCTAACTGTATGAACTTGGAAATATCTACACCGCTATCTGTATGAATATGGAAATATCTACACCGCTATCTGTACGAACATGGAAATATATACACCGCTATCTGTATGAACATGCAAATATCTACACAGGTATCTGTATATCAATGGAAATATCTACACTGCTATCTCTATAAACATGGAAATATCTACACTGCCATCTGTATAAACATGGAAATATCTACACCGCCACCTGTAGGAACATGGAAATATCTGCACGGACATCAGTATGAACATATACATATCTAGACGGCCATCTGTATTAAGATGGAGATATCTTCACCGCAATCTGTATAAGCATGGAAATATCAACACCGCTATCTGTATAAACATGGAAATATCTACACCGCTATCTGTATAAACATGGATATATCTACACCGCTACCTGTATAAACAAGGAAATATCAGCACCGCTATCTGTTTGAACATGGAAATATCAGCCCCTCTATCTCTATGAACATGGAGATATCAACACCGCTATCTGTATGAACATGGAAATATCTTCACTGCCATCTGTATGAACATGGATATATCTACAAAGCCATCTGGATGAACAGGGAAATACCTACACCGCTATCTGTATGAACATGGAAATACCTTCACCGCCATCTGTATGAACATGGATATATCTACACAGCCATCTGGATTAACATGGAAATATCTACACCGCTATCTGTATGAACATGGAAATAGCTACACCGCTATCTGTATGAACATGGAAATATCTACACCGCTATCTGTGTAAACATGCATACATCTTCACCGCTATCTCTATAAACATGGAAATATCTACACCGCTATCTGTATGAACATGGAAATATCTACACCGCTATCTGTTTGAACATGGAAATATCTACACCGCTATCTGCATGAAAATGGAAATATCTACACAGCTATCTGCATATACATGGAAATATCTTCAAAGCTATCTCTTTACACATGGAAATAACTACACGGCTATCTCTATAAACATGGAAATATCTACACCGCCATCTGTATGAACATGGAAATATCTGCACCGCCATCTGTATTAACATACAAATATCTACACCGCCGTCTGTATTAAGATGGAGATATCTACACCGCTATCTGTATAAACATGGAAATATCTACACTGCTATCTGTTTGAACATGGAAATATCTACACCGATATCTGTATGAACATGGAAATATCTTCACCGCCATCTGTATAAACATAGATATATCTACACAGCCATCTGGATGAACATGGAAATATCAGCACCGCTGTCTCTATGAACATGGAAATATCTACACCGCTATCTGTATGAACATATAAATATCTACACCGCCATCTATATTAAGATGGAGATATCTACACCGCTATCTGCATGAAAATGGAAATATCTACACTGCTATCTGCGTATACATTTAAATATCTACACAGCTATCTCTTTACACATGGAAATAACTACACCGTTATCTGTATGAACATGGAAATATCTACACCGCCATCTGTATGAACATGGAAATATCTTCACCGCCATCTGTATGAACATGGATATATCTACACAGCCATCTGTATGAACATGGAAATATCTACACCGCTATCTGTATGAACATGGAAATATCTTCACCGCCATCTGTGTAAAAACGCATACACCTTCACCGCTATCCGTTTAACCATGGAAATATCTACACCGCTATCTGTATGAACATGGAAATATCTACACCGCTATCTGTATAAACATGGAAATATCTACACCGCTATCTGTATAAACATGGAAATATCTACACCGCTACCTGTATAAACATGGAAATACCTACACCGCTATCTGTATGAACATGGAAATAGCTACACCGCTATCTGTATGAACATGGAAATATCTACACCACTATCTGTATGAACATGAAAATATCTACACCGCTATTTGTATGAATATGGAAATATCTACACCGCTATCTGTTTGAACGTGGAAATATCTACACCGCTATCTGCATGAAAATTGAAATATCTACACAGCGATCTGCATATACATGGAAATATCTACAAAGCTATCTCTTTACACATGGAAATAACTACACCGCTATCTCTATAAACATGGAAATATCTACACCGCCATCTGTATGAACATGGAAATATCTGCAACGCCATCTGTATGAACATATAAATATCTACACCACCATCTATATTAAGATGGAGATATCTACACCGCTATCTGTATAAACTTGGAAATATCTACACCGCTATCTGTATAAACATGGAAATATCTACACCGCAATCTGTATAAACATGGAAATATCTACACCGCTACTTGTATAAACATGGAAATATCAGCACCGCTATCTGTATGAACATGGTAATATCTACACCGCTATCTCTATGAACATGGAAATTTCTACACCGCTATCTGTATGAACATGGAAATAGCTACACCGCTATCTGTATGAACATGGAAATATCTACACCACTACCTGTATGAACATGGAAATATCTACACTGCTATCTGTATGAACATGGATATACCTACACTGCCATCTGGATGAACACGGAAATATCTACACCGCTATCTGTATGAACATGGAAATATCTACACCGCTATCTGTGTAAATATGCATATATCTTCACCGCAATCTGTATAAACATGGAAATATCTACACCGCTATCTGTTTCAACATGGAAATTTCTACACCGCTATCTGTTTCAACATGGAAATATCTACACCGCTGTCTGCATGAAAATGGAAATAACTACACAGCTATCTGCATATACATGGAAATATCTACTCAGCTATCTCTTTACACATGGAAATAACTACACCGCTATCTCTATAAACATGGAAATATCTACACTGGAATCTGTATGAACATGGAAATATCTGCACCGCCATCTGTATGAACATATAAATATCTACACCGCCATCTGTATTAAGAAGGAGATATCTACACCACTATTTGTATAAACATGGAAATATCTACACCGCTATCTGTATAAACATAGAAATATCTACACAGCTATCTGTATAAACATGGAAATATCTACACCGCTACCTGTAAAAACATGGAAATATCAGCACAGCTAACGGTATGAACATGTAAATATGTACACCGCTATCTGTATGAACATGTAAATATCTACACCGCTATCTGTATGAACATGGAAATAACTTCACAGCCATCTGTATGAACATGCATATATCAACACAGCCATCTGTATGAACATGGAAATTTCTACACCGCTATCTGTATGAACATGGAAATATCTACACCGCTATCTCTATGAACATGGAAATATCTTCACCGCCATCTGTATGAACATGGATATGTCTACACAGCCATCTGGATGAACATGGAAATATCTACACCGCTATCTGTATGAACATGGAAATATCTACACCGCTATCTGTTTGAACATGGAAATATCTAAACCGCTATCTGCATGAAAATAGAATTATCTACACAGCTATCTGCATATACATGGAAATATCTACAAAGCTATCTCTTTACACAAGGATATAACTACACCGCTATCTCTATAAACACGGAAATATCTACACCGCCATCTGTATGAACATGGAAATATCTCCACCGGCATCTGTATGAACATATAAATATCTACACCGCCATCTGTATTAAGAATGGAGATATCTACACCGCTCTCTGTATAAACACGGAAATATCTACACCGCTACCTGTATAAACATGGAAATATCAGCACCGCTATCTGTATGAACATGGAAATGTCTACACCGCTATCTCTATGAACATGGAAATACCTACACCGCTATCTGTATGAACATGGAAATAGCTACACTGCTATCTGTATGAACATGGAAATATCTACACCACTATCTGTAGGAACATGGAAATATCTACACCGCTATCTGTATGAACATGGATATATCTACACAGCCATCTGGATGAACATGGAAATATCTACACCGCTATCTGCATGAACATGGAAATATCTACACCGCTATCTGTGTAAAGAAGCATACATCTTCACCGCAATCTGTATAAGCATGGAAATATCAACACCGCTTTCTGTATGAACGTGGAAATATCTACACCTCTATCTGTTTGAACATGGAAATATCTAAACCGCTTTGAGCATGAAAATGGAAATATCTACACAGCTATCTGCATATACATGGAAATATCTACACAGCTATCTCTTTACACATGGAAATAACTACACCGCTATCTCTATAAACATGGAAATATCTACACCGCCATCTGTATGAACATGGAAATAACTGCACCGCCATCTGTATGAACATATAAATATCTACACCGCCATCTGTATTAAGATGGAGATATCTACACCGCTATCTGTATAAACATGGAAATATTTACACCGCTATCTGTATAAACCTGGAAATATCTACACCGCTATCTCTATAAACATGGAAATATCAGCACCGCTATCTGTATGAACATGGAAATATCAGCCCCTCTATCTGTATGAACACGGAAGTATCTACACCGATATCACTATGAACATGGAAATATCTACACCGCTATCTGTTTGAACATGGAAATATCTACACCGCTACCTGTATAAACATGGAAATATAAGCACCGCTATCTGCATATACATGGAAATATCTACACAGCTATCTCTTTACACATGGAAATCACTACACCACTATCTGTATGAACATGGAAATATCTTCACTGCCATCTGTATGAAGATGGATATATCTACACAGCCATCTGGATGAACATGGAAATATCTACACAGCTATCGGTATAAACATGGAAATATCTACACCGCTATCTGTATAAACATGGAAATATCTACACCGCTACCTGTATAAACATGGAAATATAAGCACGGCTATCTGTATGAACATGGAAATATCTACACCGCTATCTGTTTGAACATGGATATATCTACACCGCTATCTGTATGAACATGGAAATAGCTACACCGCTATCTGTATGAACATGGAAATATCTACAGCACTATCTGTATGAACATGGAAATATCTACACCGCTATCTGTATGAACATGGATATATCTACACAGCCATCTGGATTAACATGGAAATATCTTCACCGCTATCTGTATGAACATGGAAATATCTGCACCGCTATCTGTGTAAACATGCATACATCTTCACCGCTATCTGTATGAACATGGAAATATCTACACCACTATCTGTATGAACATGGAAATATCTACACCGCTATCTGTATGAACATGGAAATATCTTCACCGCCATCTGTATGAACATGGATGTATCTACACAGCCATATGGATGAACATGGAAATATCTACACCGCTATGTGCATGAACATGGAAATAGCCACACCGCCATCTGTATGAACATGGAAATATCTGCACCGCCATCTGTATGAACATATACATATCTACACCGCCATCTGTATTAAGGTGGAGATATCTACACCGCTATCTGTATAAACCTGGAAATAACTACACCGCTATCTGTATAAACATGGAAATATCCACACCGCTATCTGTTTAAACATGGAAATATCTACACCGCTATCTGTACGAACATGGAAATATCTTCACCGCTATCTGTATGAACATGGAAGTAGCTACACCGCTATCGGTATGAACATGGAAATATCTACAACACTATCTGGACATGGATATATCTACACCGCTATCTGTATGAACATGGATATATCTACACAGCCTTCTGGATGAACATTTAAATATCTACACCGCTATCTCTATGAACATGGAAATCTCTACACGGCTATCTGTGTAAACTTGCATACAACTTCACCCCTATCTGTATAAACATGGAAAAATCTACACCGCTATCTGTATGAACATGGAAATATCTACACCGCTATCTGTTTGAACATGGAAATATCTAAACCACTATCTGCATGAAAATGGAAATATCTACACAGCTATCTGCATATACATGGAAATATCTACACAGCTATCTGTTTACACATGGAAATATCTACACCGCTATCTGTATGAACATGGAAATATCTGCACCGCCATCTGTATGAACATATAAATATCTACACCGCCAACTGTATTAAGATGGAGATATCTACACCACTCTCTGTATAAACACGGAAATATCTACACCGCTACCGGTATAAACATGGAAATATCAGCACCGCTATTTGTATGAACATGGAAATGTCTACACCGCTATCTCTATGAACATGGAAATACCTACACCGCTATCTGTATGAACATGGAAATAGCTACACCGCTATCTGTATGAACATGGAAATATCTACACCACTATCTGTAGGAACATGGAAATATCTACACCGCTCTCTGTATGAACATGGATATATCTACACAGCCATCTGGATGAACATGGAAATATCTACACCGCTATCTGCTTGAACATGGAAATATCTACACCACTATCTGTGTAAAGAAGCATACATCTTCACCGCAATCTGTATAAGCATGGAAATATCAACACCGCTTTCTGTATGAACGTGGAAATATCTACACTGCTATCTGTTTGAACATGGAAATATCTAAACCGCTTTGAGCATGAAAATGGAAATATCTACACAGCTATCTGCATATACATGGAAATATCTACACAGCTATCTCTTTACACATGGAAATAACTACACCGCTATCTCTATAAACATGGAAATATCTACACCGCCATCTGTATGAACATGGAAATAACTGCACCGCCATCTGTATGAACATATAAATATCTACACCGCCATCTGTATTAAGATGGAGATATCTACACCGCTATCTGTATAAACATGGAAATATTTACACCGCTATCTGTATAAACCTGGAAATATCTACACCGCTATCTGTATAAACATGGAAATATCAGCACCGCTATCTTTATGAACATGGAAATATCAGCCCCTCTATCTGTATGAACATGGAAGTATCTACACCGATATCACTATGAACATGGAAATATCTACACCGCTATCTGTTTGAACATGGAAATATCTAAACCGCTATCTGCATGAAAATGGAAATATATACACAGCTATCTGCATATACATGGAAATATCTACACAGCTATCTCTTTACACATGGAAATCACTACACAACTATCTGTATGAACATGGAAATATCTTCACTGCCATCTGTATGAAGATGGATATATCTACACAGCCATCTGGATGAACATGGTAATATGTATACCGCTATCTGCATGGCCATGGAAATATCTACACCGCTATCTGTGTAAACATGCATACATCTTCACCGCTATCTGTATAAACATGGAAATATCTACACTGCTATCTGTATGAACGTGGAAATATCTACACCGCTATCTGTTTGAACATGGAAATATCTACACCGCTATCTGCATGAAAACGTAAATATCTACACAGCGATCTGCATTTACATGGAAATATCTACAAAGCTATCCCTTTACACATGGAAATAACTACAGCGCCATCTCTATAAACATGGAAATAGCTAAACCGCTATCTGTATGAACATGGAAATATCTACACCACTATCTGTATGAACATGGAAATATCTACACCGCTATCTGTATGAACATGGAAATATCTTCACCGCCATCTGTATGAACATGGATATATCTACACAGCCATCTGGATGAACATGGAAATATCTACACCGCTATCGGTATAAACATGGAAATATCTACACCGCTATCTGTATAAACATGGAAATATCTACACCGCTACCTGTATAAACATGGAAATATAAGCACCGCTATCTGTATGAACATGGAAATATCTACACCGCTATCTGTTTGAACATGGAAATATCTACACCGCTATCTGTATGAACATGGAAATAGCTACAACGCTATCTGTATGAACATGGAAATATCTACAGCACTATCTGTATGAACATGGAAATATCTACACCGCTATCTGTATGAACATGGATATATCTACACCGCCATCTGTATTTAGATGGAGCTATCTACACTGCTATCTGTATTAACCTGGAAATATCTACCCCGCTATCTGGATTAACACGGAAATATCTACACCACTATCAGTATGAACATGGAAATATCTACACCGCTATCTGTATGAACATGGAAATATCTTCACCGCCATCTGTATGAACATGGATGTATCTACACAGCCATATGGATGAACATGGAAATATCTACACCGCTATGTGCATGAACATGGAAATAGCCACACCGCCATCTGTATGAACATGGAAATATCTGCACCGCCATCTGTATGAACATATACATATCTACACTGCCATCTGTATTAAGGTGGAGATATCTACACCGCTATCTGTATAAACCTGGAAATAACTACACCGCTATCTGTATAAACATGGAAATATCCACACCGCTATCTTTATGAACATGGAAATATCTACACAGCTATCTGTACGAACATGGAAATATCTACACCACTATCTGTATGAACATGGAAGTAGCTACACCGCTATCTGTATGAACATGGAAATATCTACAACACTATCTGTATGGACATGGAAATATCTACACCGCTATCTGTATGAACATGGATATATCTACACAGCCTTCTGGATGAACATTTAAATATCTACACCGCTATCTCTATGAACACGGAAATATCTACACGGCTATCTGTGTAAACTTGAATACAACTTCACCCCTATCTGTATAAACATGGAAAAATCTACACCACTATCTGTATGAACATGGAAATATCTACACCGCTATCTGTTTGAACATGGAAATATCTAAACCACTATCTGCATGAAAATGGAAATATCTACACAGCTATCTGCATATACATGGAAATATCTACACAGCTATCTCTTTACACATGGAAATAACTACACCGCTATCTCTATAAACATGGAAATATCTACACCGCCATCTGTATGAACATGGAAATATCTGCACCGCCATCTGTATGAACATATAAATATCTACACAGCCAACTGTATTAAGATGGAGATATCTACACCGCTATCTGTATAAACACGGAAATATCTACACCGCTACCTTTATAAACATGGAAACATCAGCACTGCTATCTGTATGAACATGGAAATGTCTACACCGCTATCTCTATGAACATGGAAATACCTACACCGCTATCTGTATGAACATGGAAATAGCTACACCGCTATCTGTATGAACATGGAAATATCTACACCACTATCTGTAGGAACATGGAAATATCTACACCGCTATCTGTATGAACATGGATATATCTACACAGCCATCTGGATGAACATGGAAATATCTACACCGCTATCTGCATGAACATGGAAATATCTACACCACTATCTGTGTAAAGAAGCATACATCTTCACCGCAATCTGTATAAGCATGGAAATATCAACACCGCTTTCTGTATGAACGTGGAAATATCTACACCGCTATCTGTTTGAACATGGAAATATCTAAACCGCTTTGAGCATGAAAATGGAAATATCTACACAGCTATCTGCATATACATGGAAATATCTACACAGCTATCTCTTTACACATGGAAATAACTACACCGCTATCTCTATAAACATGGAAATATCTACACCGCCATCTGTATGAACATGGAAATAACTGCACCGCCATCTGTATGAACATATAAATATCTACACCGCCATCTGTATTAAGATGGAGATATCTACACCGCTATCTGTATAAACATGGAAATATTTACACCGCTATCTGTATAAACCTGGAAATATCTACACCGCTATCTGTATAAACATGGAAATATCAGCACCGCTATCTGTATGAACATGGAAATATCAGCCCCTCTATCTGTATGAACATGGAAGTATCTACACCGCTATCACTATGAACATGGAAATATCTACACCGCTATCTGTTTGAACATGGAAATATCTAAACCGCTATCTGCATGAAAATGGAAATATATACACAGCTATCTGCATATACATGGAAATATCTACACAGCTATCTCTTTACACATGGAAATCACTACACCACTATCTGTATGAACATGGAAATATCTTCACTGCCATCTGTATGAAGATGGATATATCTACACAGCCATCTGGATGAACATGGTAATATGTATACCGCTATCTGCATGACCATGGAAATATCTACACTGCTATCTGTGTAAACATGCATACATCTTCACCGCTATCTGTATAAACATGGAAATATCTACACTGCTATCTGTATGAACGTGGAAATATCTACACCACTATCTGTTTGAACATGGAAATATCTACACCGCTATCTGCATGAAAACGTAAATATCTACACAGCGATCTGCATTTACATGGAAATATCTACAAAGCTATCCCTTTACACATGGAAATAACTACAGCGCCATCTCTATAAACATGGAAATAGCTACACCGCTATCTGTATGAACATGGAAATATCTACACCACTATCTGTATGAACATGGAAATATCTACACCGCTATCTGTATGAACATGGAAATATCTTCACCGCCATCTGTATGAACATGGATATATCTACACAGCCATCTGGATGAACATGGAAATATCTACACCGCTATCGGTATAAACATGGAAATATCTACACCACTATTTGTATAAACATGGAAATATCTACACCGCTACCTGTATAAACATGGAAATATAAGCACCGCTATCTGTATGAACATGGAAATATCTACACCGCTATCTGTTTGAACATGGAAATATCTACACCGCTATCTGTATGAACATGGAAATAGATACACCGCTATCTGTATGAACATGGAAATATCTACAGCACTATCTGTATGAACATGGAAATATCTACACCGCTATCTGTATGAACATGGATATATCTACACAGCCATCTGGATTAACATGGAAATATCTACACCGCTATCTGTATGAACATGGAAATATCTACACCGCTATCTGTGTAAACATGCATACATCTTCACCGCTATCTGTATGAACATGGAAATATCTGCACCACTATCTGTATGAACATGGAAATATCTACACCGCTATCTGTATGAACATGGAAATATCTTCAACGCCATCTGTATGAACATGGATGTATCTACACAGCCATATGGATGAACATGGAAATATCTACACCGCTATGTGCATGAACATGGAAATAGCCACACCGCCATCTGTATGAACATGGAAATATCTGCACCGCCATCTGTATGAACATGGAAATATCTGCACCGCCATCTGTATGAACATATACTTATCTACACCGCCATCTGTATTAAGGTGGAGATATCTACACCGCTATCTGTATAAACCTGGAAATAACTACACCACTATCTGTATAAACATGGAAATATCCACACCGCTATCTGTATGAACATGGAAATACCTACACCGCTATCTGTACGAACATGGAAATATCTACACCGCTATCTGTATGAACATGGAAGTAGCTACACCGCTATCAGTATGAACATGGAAATATCTACAACACTATCTGTATGGACATGGAAATATCTAAACCGCTATCTGTATGAACATGGATATATCTACACAGCCTTCTGGATGAACATTTAAATATCTACACTGCTATCTCTATGAAGATGGAAATATCTACAAGGCTATCTGTGTAAACTTGCATACAACTTCACCCCTATCTGTATAAACATGGAAAAATCTACACCACTATCTGTATGAACATGGAAATATCTACACCGCTATCTGTTTGAACATGGAAATATCTAAACCACTATCTGCATGAAAATGGAAATATCTACACAGCTATCTGCATATACATGGAAATATCTACACAGCTATCTCTTTACACATGGAAATAACTACATCGCTATCTCTATAAACATGGAAATATCTACACCACCATCTGTATGAACATGGAAATATCTGCACCGCCATCTGTATGAACATATAAATATCTACACCGCCAACTGTATTAAGATGGAGATATCTACACCGCTATCTGTATAAACATGGAAATATCTACACCGCTATCTGTATAAACATGGAAATATCTACACCGCTATCTGTATAAACATGGAAATATGTACATCGCTATCTGTATGAACATACAAATATCTACACCGCCATCTGTATTTAGATGGAGATATCTACACTGCTATCTGTATAAACCTGGAAATATCTACACCGCTATCTGGATTAACATGGAAATATCTACACCACTATCTGTATGAACATGGAAATATCTACACCGCTATGTGCATGAACATGGAAATAGCCACACCGCCATCTGTATGAACATGGAAATATCTGCACCGCCATCTGTATGAACATATACATATCTACACCGCCATCTGTATTAAGGTGGAGATATCTACACCGCTATCTGTATAAACCTGGAAATAACTACACCGCTATCTGTATAAACATGGAAATATCCACACCGCTATCTTTATGAACATGGAAATATCTACACAGCTATCTGTACGAACATGGAAATATCTACACCACTATCTGTATGAACATGGAAGTAGCTACACCGCTATCTGTATGAACATGGAAATATCTACAACACTATCTGTATGGACATGGAAATATCTACACCGCTATCTGTATGAACATGGATATATCTACACAGCCTTCTGGATGAACATTTAAATATCTACACCGCTATCTCTATGAACACGGAAATATCTACACGGCTATCTGTGTAAACTTGAATACAACTTCACCCCTATCTGTATAAACATGGAAAAATCTACACCACTATCTGTATGAACATGGAAATATCTACACCGCTATCTGTTTGAACATGGAAATATCTAAACCACTATCTGCATGAAAATGGAAATATCTACACAGCTATCTGCATATACATGGAAATATCTACACAGCTATCTCTTTACACATGGAAATAACTACACCGCTATCTCTATAAACATGTAAATATCTACACCGCCATCTGTATGAACATGGAAATATCTGCACCGCCATCTGTATGAAGATATAAATATCTACACAGCCAACTGTATTAAGATGGAGATATCTACACCGCTATCTGTATAAACGCGGAAATATCTACACCGCTACCTTTATAAACATGGAAACATCAGCACTGCTATCTGTATGAACATGGAAATGTCTACACCGCTATCTGTATGAACATGGAAATATCTACACCGCTATCTGTGTAAATATGCATATATCTTCACCGCAATCTGTATAAACATGGAAATATCTACACCGCTATCTGTTTCAACATGGAAATTTCTACACCGCTATCTGTTTCAACATGGAAATATCTACACCGCTGTCTGCATGAAAATGGAAATAACTACACAGCTATCTGCATATACATGGAAATATCTACTCAGCTATCTCTTTACACATGGAAATAACTACACCGCTATCTCTATAAACATGGAAATATCTACACTGGAATCTGTATGAACATGGAAATATCTGCACCGCCATCTGTATGAACATATAAATATCTACACCGCCATCTGTATTAAGAAGGAGATATCTACACCACTATTTGTATAAACATGGAAATATCTACACCGCTATCTGTATAAACATAGAAATATCTACACAGCTATCTGTATAAACATGGAAATATCTACACCGCTACCTGTAAAAACATGGAAATATCAGCACAGCTAACGGTATGAACATGTAAATATGTACACCGCTATCTGTATGAACATGTAAATATCTACACCGCTATCTGTATGAACATGGAAATAACTTCACAGCCATCTGTATGAACATGCATATATCAACACAGCCATCTGTATGAACATGGAAATTTCTACACCGCTATCTGTATGAACATGGAAATATCTACACCGCTATCTCTATGAACATGGAAATATCTTCACCGCCATCTGTATGAACATGGATATGTCTACACAGCCATCTGGATGAACATGGAAATATCTACACCGCTATCTGTATGAACATGGAAATATCTACACCGCTATCTGTTTGAACATGGAAATATCTAAACCGCTATCTGCATGAAAATAGAATTATCTACACAGCTATCTGCATATACATGGAAATATCTACAAAGCTATCTCTTTACACAAGGATATAACTACACCGCTATCTCTATAAACACGGAAATATCTACACCGCCATCTGTATGAACATGGAAATATCTCCACCGGCATCTGTATGAACATATAAATATCTACACCGCCATCTGTATTAAGAATGGAGATATCTACACCGCTCTCTGTATAAACACGGAAATATCTACACCGCTACCTGTATAAACATGGAAATATCAGCACCGCTATCTGTATGAACATGGAAATGTCTACACCGCTATCTCTATGAACATGGAAATACCTACACCGCTATCTGTATGAACATGGAAATAGCTACACTGCTATCTGTATGAACATGGAAATATCTACACCACTATCTGTAGGAACATGGAAATATCTACACCGCTATCTGTATGAACATGGATATATCTACACAGCCATCTGGATGAACATGGAAATATCTACACCGCTATCTGCATGAACATGGAAATATCTACACCGCTATCTGTGTAAAGAAGCATACATCTTCACCGCAATCTGTATAAGCATGGAAATATCAACACCGCTTTCTGTATGAACGTGGAAATATCTACACCTCTATCTGTTTGAACATGGAAATATCTAAACCGCTTTGAGCATGAAAATGGAAATATCTACACAGCTATCTGCATATACATGGAAATATCTACACAGCTATCTCTTTACACATGGAAATAACTACACCGCTATCTCTATAAACATGGAAATATCTACACCGCCATCTGTATGAACATGGAAATAACTGCACCGCCATCTGTATGAACATATAAATATCTACACCGCCATCTGTATTAAGATGGAGATATCTACACCGCTATCTGTATAAACATGGAAATATTTACACCGCTATCTGTATAAACCTGGAAATATCTACACCGCTATCTCTATAAACATGGAAATATCAGCACCGCTATCTGTATGAACATGGAAATATCAGCCCCTCTATCTGTATGAACACGGAAGTATCTACACCGATATCACTATGAACATGGAAATATCTACACCGCTATCTGTTTGAACATGGAAATATCTACACCGCTACCTGTATAAACATGGAAATATAAGCACCGCTATCTGCATATACATGGAAATATCTACACAGCTATCTCTTTACACATGGAAATCACTACACCACTATCTGTATGAACATGGAAATATCTTCACTGCCATCTGTATGAAGATGGATATATCTACACAGCCATCTGGATGAACATGGAAATATCTACACAGCTATCGGTATAAACATGGAAATATCTACACCGCTATCTGTATAAACATGGAAATATCTACACCGCTACCTGTATAAACATGGAAATATAAGCACGGCTATCTGTATGAACATGGAAATATCTACACCGCTATCTGTTTGAACATGGATATATCTACACCGCTATCTGTATGAACATGGAAATAGCTACACCGCTATCTGTATGAACATGGAAATATCTACAGCACTATCTGTATGAACATGGAAATATCTACACCGCTATCTGTATGAACATGGATATATCTACACAGCCATCTGGATTAACATGGAAATATCTTCACCGCTATCTGTATGAACATGGAAATATCTGCACCGCTATCTGTGTAAACATGCATACATCTTCACCGCTATCTGTATGAACATGGAAATATCTACACCACTATCTGTATGAACATGGAAATATCTACACCGCTATCTGTATGAACATGGAAATATCTTCACCGCCATCTGTATGAACATGGATGTATCTACACAGCCATATGGATGAACATGGAAATATCTACACCGCTATGTGCATGAACATGGAAATAGCCACACCGCCATCTGTATGAACATGGAAATATCTGCACCGCCATCTGTATGAACATATACATATCTACACCGCCATCTGTATTAAGGTGGAGATATCTACACCGCTATCTGTATAAACCTGGAAATAACTACACCGCTATCTGTATAAACATGGAAATATCCACACCGCTATCTGTTTGAACATGGAAATATCTACACCGCTATCTGTACGAACATGGAAATATCTTCACCGCTATCTGTATGAACATGGAAGTAGCTACACCGCTATCTGTATGAACATGGAAATATCTACAACACTATCTGGACATGGATATATCTACACCGCTATCTGTATGAACATGGATATATCTACACAGCCTTCTGGATGAACATTTAAATATCTACAACGCTATCTCTATGAACATGGAAATCTCTACACGGCTATCTGTGTAAACTTGCATACAACTTCACCCCTATCTGTATAAACATGGAAAAATCTACACCGCTATCTGTATGAACATGGAAATATCTACACCGCTATCTGTTTGAACATGGAAATATCTAAACCACTATCTGCATGAAAATGGAAATATCTACACAGCTATCTGCATATACATGGAAATATCTACACAGCTATCTGTTTACACATGGAAATATCTACACCGCTATCTGTATGAACATGGAAATATCTGCACCGCCATCTGTATGAACATATAAATATCTACACCGCCAACTGTATTAAGATGGAGATATCTACACCACTCTCTGTATAAACACGGAAATATCTACACCGCTACCGGTATAAACATGGAAATATCAGCACCGCTATTTGTATGAACATGGAAATGTCTACACCGCTATCTCTATGAACATGGAAATACCTACACCGCTATCTGTATGAACATGGAAATAGCTACACCGCTATCTGTATGAACATGGAAATATCTACACCACTATCTGTAGGAACATGGAAATATCTACACCGCTCTCTGTATGAACATGGATATATCTACACAGCCATCTGGATGAACATGGAAATATCTACACCGCTATCTGCTTGAACATGGAAATATCTACACCACTATCTGTGTAAAGAAGCATACATCTTCACCGCAATCTGTATAAGCATGGAAATATCAACACCGCTTTCTGTATGAACGTGGAAATATCTACACTGCTATCTGTTTGAACATGGAAATATCTAAACCGCTTTGAGCATGAAAATGGAAATATCTACACAGCTATCTGCATATACATGGAAATATCTACACAGCTATCTCTTTACACATGGAAATAACTACACCGCTATCTCTATAAACATGGAAATATCTACACCGCCATCTGTATGAACATGGAAATAACTGCACCGCCATCTGTATGAACATATAAATATCTACACCGCCATCTGTATTAAGATGGAGATATCTACACCGCTATCTGTATAAACATGGAAATATTTACACCGCTATCTGTATAAACCTGGAAATATCTACACCGCTATCTGTATAAACATGGAAATATCAGCACCGCTATCTGTATGAACATGGAAATATCAGCCCCTCTATCTGTATGAACATGGAAGTATCTACACCGATATCACTATGAACATGGAAATATCTACACCGCTATCTGTTTGAACATGGAAATATCTAAACCGCTATCTGCATGAAAATGGAAATATATACACAGCTATCTGCATATACATGGAAATATCTACACAGCTATCTCTTTACACATGGAAATCACTACACAACTATCTGTATGAACATGGAAATATCTTCACTGCCATCTGTATGAAGATGGATATATCTACACAGCCATCTGGATGAACATGGTAATATGTATACCGCTATCTGCATGGCCATGGAAATATCTACACCGCTATCTGTGTAAACATGCATACATCTTCACCGCTATCTGTATAAACATGGAAATATCTACACTGCTATCTGTATGAACGTGGAAATATCTACACCGCTATCTGTTTGAACATGGAAATATCTACACCGCTATCTGCATGAAAACGTAAATATCTACACAGCGATCTGCATTTACATGGAAATATCTACAAAGCTATCCCTTTACACATGGAAATAACTACAGCGCCATCTCTATAAACATGGAAATAGCTAAACCGCTATCTGTATGAACATGGAAATATCTACACCACTATCTGTATGAACATGGAAATATCTACACCGCTATCTGTATGAACATGGAAATATCTTCACCGCCATCTGTATGAACATGGATATATCTACACAGCCATCTGGATGAACATGGAAATATCTACACCGCTATCGGTATAAACATGGAAATATCTACACCGCTATCTGTATAAACATGGAAATATCTACACCGCTACCTGTATAAACATGGAAATATAAGCACCGCTATCTGTATGAACATGGAAATATCTACACCGCTATCTGTTTGAACATGGAAATATCTACACCGCTATCTGTATGAACATGGAAATAGCTACAACGCTATCTGTATGAACATGGAAATATCTACAGCACTATCTGTATGAACATGGAAATATCTACACCGCTATCTGTATGAACATGGATATATCTACACCGCCATCTGTATTTAGATGGAGCTATCTACACTGCTATCTGTATTAACCTGGAAATATCTACACCGCTATCTGGATTAACACGGAAATATCTACACCACTATCAGTATGAACATGGAAATATCTACACCGCTATCTGTATGAACATGGAAATATCTTCACCGCCATCTGTATGAACATGGATGTATCTACACAGCCATATGGATGAACATGGAAATATCTACACCGCTATGTGCATGAACATGGAAATAGCCACACCGCCATCTGTATGAACATGGAAATATCTGCACCGCCATCTGTATGAACATATACATATCTACACCGCCATCTGTATTAAGGTGGAGATATCTACACCGCTATCTGTATAAACCTGGAAATAACTACACCGCTATCTGTATAAACATGGAAATATCCACACCGCTATCTTTATGAACATGGAAATATCTACACAGCTATCTGTACGAACATGGAAATATCTACACCACTATCTGTATGAACATGGAAGTAGCTACACCGCTATCTGTATGAACATGGAAATATCTACAACACTATCTGTATGGACATGGAAATATCTACACCGCTATCTGTATGAACATGGATATATCTACACAGCCTTCTGGATGAACATTTAAATATCTACACCGCTATCTCTATGAACACGGAAATATCTACACGGCTATCTGTGTAAACTTGAATACAACTTCACCCCTATCTGTATAAACATGGAAAAATCTACACCACTATCTGTATGAACATGGAAATATCTACACCGCTATCTGTTTGAACATGGAAATATCTAAACCACTATCTGCATGAAAATGGAAATATCTACACAGCTATCTGCATATACATGGAAATATCTACACAGCTATCTCTTTACACATGGAAATAACTACACCGCTATCTCTATAAACATGGAAATATCTACACCGCCATCTGTATGAACATGGAAATATCTGCACCGCCATCTGTATGAACATATAAATATCTACACAGCCAACTGTATTAAGATGGAGATATCTACACCGCTATCTGTATAAACACGGAAATATCTACACCGCTACCTTTATAAACATGGAAACATCAGCACTGCTATCTGTATGAACATGGAAATGTCTACACCGCTATCTCTATGAACATGGAAATACCTACACCGCTATCTGTATGAACATGGAAATAGCTACACCGCTATCTGTATGAACATGGAAATATCTACACCACTATCTGTAGGAACATGGAAATATCTACACCGCTATCTGTATGAACATGGATATATCTACACAGCCATCTGGATGAACATGGAAATATCTACACCGCTATCTGCATGAACATGGAAATATCTACACCACTATCTGTGTAAAGAAGCATACATCTTCACCGCAATCTGTATAAGCATGGAAATATCAACACCGCTTTCTGTATGAACGTGGAAATATCTACACCGCTATCTGTTTGAACATGGAAATATCTAAACCGCTTTGAGCATGAAAATGGAAATATCTACACAGCTATCTGCATATACATGGAAATATCTACACAGCTATCTCTTTACACATGGAAATAACTACACCGCTATCTCTATAAACATGGAAATATCTACACCGCCATCTGTATGAACATGGAAATAACTGCACCGCCATCTGTATGAACATATAAATATCTACACCGCCATCTGTATTAAGATGGAGATATCTACACCGCTATCTGTATAAACATGGAAATATTTACACCGCTATCTGTATAAACCTGGAAATATCTACACCGCTATCTGTATAAACATGGAAATATCAGCACCGCTATCTGTATGAACATGGAAATATCAGCCCCTCTATCTGTATGAACATGGAAGTATCTACACCGCTATCACTATGAACATGGAAATATCTACACCGCTATCTGTTTGAACATGGAAATATCTAAACCGCTATCTGCATGAAAATGGAAATATATACACAGCTATCTGCATATACATGGAAATATCTACACAGCTATCTCTTTACACATGGAAATCACTACACCACTATCTGTATGAACATGGAAATATCTTCACTGCCATCTGTATGAAGATGGATATATCTACACAGCCATCTGGATGAACATGGTAATATGTATACCGCTATCTGCATGACCATGGAAATATCTACACTGCTATCTGTGTAAACATGCATACATCTTCACCGCTATCTGTATAAACATGGAAATATCTACACTGCTATCTGTATGAACGTGGAAATATCTACACCACTATCTGTTTGAACATGGAAATATCTACACCGCTATCTGCATGAAAACGTAAATATCTACACAGCGATCTGCATTTACATGGAAATATCTACAAAGCTATCCCTTTACACATGGAAATAACTACAGCGCCATCTCTATAAACATGGAAATAGCTACACCGCTATCTGTATGAACATGGAAATATCTACAGCACTATCTGTATGAACATGGAAATATCTACACCGCTATCTGTATGAACATGGAAATATCTTCACCGCCATCTGTATGAACATGGATATATCTACACAGCCATCTGGATGAACATGGAAATATCTACACCGCTATCGGTATAAACATGGAAATATCTACACCACTATTTGTATAAACATGGAAATATCTACACCGCTACCTGTATAAACATGGAAATATAAGCACCGCTATCTGTATGAACATGGAAATATCTACACCGCTATCTGTTTGAACATGGAAATATCTACACCGCTATCTGTATGAACATGGAAATAGATACACCGCTATCTGTATGAACATGGAAATATCTACAGCACTATCTGTATGAACATGGAAATATCTACACCGCTATCTGTATGAACATGGATATATCTACACAGCCATCTGGATTAACATGGAAATATCTACACCGCTATCTGTATGAACATGGAAATATCTACACCGCTATCTGTGTAAACATGCATACATCTTCACCGCTATCTGTATGAACATGGAAATATCTGCACCACTATCTGTATGAACATGGAAATATCTACACCGCTATCTGTATGAACATGGAAATATCTTCAACGCCATCTGTATGAACATGGATGTATCTACACAGCCATATGGATGAACATGGAAATATCTACACCGCTATGTGCATGAACATGGAAATAGCCACACCGCCATCTGTATGAACATGGAAATATCTGCACCGCCATCTGTATGAACATGGAAATATCTGCACCGCCATCTGTATGAACATATACTTATCTACACCGCCATCTGTATTAAGGTGGAGATATCTACACCGCTATCTGTATAAACCTGGAAATAACTACACCACTATCTGTATAAACATGGAAATATCCACACCGCTATCTGTATGAACATGGAAATACCTACACCGCTATCTGTACGAACATGGAAATATCTACACCGCTATCTGTATGAACATGGAAGTAGCTACACCGCTATCTGTATGAACATGGAAATATCTACAACACTATCTGTATGGACATGGAAATATCTAAACCGCTATCTGTATGAACATGGATATATCTACACAGCCTTCTGGATGAACATTTAAATATCTACACTGCTATCTCTATGAAGATGGAAATATCTACAAGGCTATCTGTGTAAACTTGCATACAACTTCACCCCTATCTGTATAAACATGGAAAAATCTACACCACTATCTGTATGAACATGGAAATATCTACACCGCTATCTGTTTGAACATGGAAATATCTAAACCACTATCTGCATGAAAATGGAAATATCTACACAGCTATCTGCATATACATGGAAATATCTACACAGCTATCTCTTTACACATGGAAATAACTACATCGCTATCTCTATAAACATGGAAATATCTACACCACAATCTGTATGAACATGGAAATATCTGCACCGCCATCTGTATGAACATATAAATATCTACACCGCCAACTGTATTAAGATGGAGATATCTACACCGCTATCTGTATAAACATGGAAATATCTACACCGCTATCTGTATAAACATGGAAATATCTACACCGCTATCTGTATAAACATGGAAATATGTACATCGCTATCTGTATGAACATACAAATATCTACACCGCCATCTGTATTTAGATGGAGATATCTACACTGCTATCTGTATAAACCTGGAAATATCTACACCGCTATCTGGATTAACATGGAAATATCTACACCACTATCTGTATGAACATGGAAATATCTACACCGCTATGTGCATGAACATGGAAATAGCCACACCGCCATCTGTATGAACATGGAAATATCTGCACCGCCATCTGTATGAACATATACATATCTACACCGCCATCTGTATTAAGGTGGAGATATCTACACCGCTATCTGTATAAACCTGGAAATAACTACACCGCTATCTGTATAAACATGGAAATATCCACACCGCTATCTTTATGAACATGGAAATATCTACACAGCTATCTGTACGAACATGGAAATATCTACACCACTATCTGTATGAACATGGAAGTAGCTACACCGCTATCTGTATGAACATGGAAATATCTACAACACTATCTGTATGGACATGGAAATATCTACACCGCTATCTGTATGAACATGGATATATCTACACAGCCTTCTGGATGAACATTTAAATATCTACACCGCTATCTCTATGAACACGGAAATATCTACACGGCTATCTGTGTAAACTTGAATACAACTTCACCCCTATCTGTATAAACATGGAAAAATCTACACCACTATCTGTATGAACATGGAAATATCTACACCGCTATCTGTTTGAACATGGAAATATCTAAACCACTATCTGCATGAAAATGGAAATATCTACACAGCTATCTGCATATACATGGAAATATCTACACAGCTATCTCTTTACACATGGAAATAACTACACCGCTATCTCTATAAACATGTAAATATCTACACCGCCATCTGTATGAACATGGAAATATCTGCACCGCCATCTGTATGAACATATAAATATCTACACAGCCAACTGTATTAAGATGGAGATATCTACACCGCTATCTGTATAAACGCGGAAATATCTACACCGCTACCTTTATAAACATGGAAACATCAGCACTGCTATCTGTATGAACATGGAAATGTCTACACCGCTATCTCTATGAACATGGAAATACCTACACCGCTATCTGTATGAACATGGAAATAGCTACACCGCTATCTGTATGAACATGGAAATATCTACACCACTATCTGTAGGAACATGGAAATATCTACACCGCTATCTGTATGAACATGGATATATCTACACAGCCATCTGGATGAACATGGAAATATCTACACCGCTATCTGCATGAACATGGAAATATCTACACCACTATCTGTGTAAAGAAGCATACATCTTCACCGCAATCTGTATAAGCATGGAAATATCAACACCGCTTTCTGTATGAACGTGGAAATATCTACACCGCTATCTGTTTGAACATGGAAATATCTAAACCGCTTTGAGCATGAAAATGGAAATATCTACACAGCTATCTGCATATACATGGAAATATCTACACTGCTATCTCTTTACACATGGAAATAACTACACCGCTATCTCTATTAACATGGAAATATCTACACCGCCATCTGTATGAACATGGAAATAACTGCACCGCCATCTGTATGAACATATAAATATCTACACCGCCATCTGTATTAAGATGGAGATATCTACACCGCTATCTGTATAAACATGGAAATATTTACACCGCTATCTGTATAAACCTGGAAATATCTACACCGCTATCTGTATAAACATGGAAATATCAGCACCGCTATCTGTATGAACATGGAAATATCAGCCCCTCTATCTGTATGAACATGGAAGTATCTACACCGCTATCACTATGAACATGGAAATATCTACACCGCTATCTGTTTGAACATGGAAATATCTAAACCGCTATCTGCATGAAAATGGAAATATATAAACAGCTATCTGCATATACATGGAAATATCTACACAGCTATCTCTTTACACATGGAAATCACTACACCACTATCTGTATGAACATGGAAATACCTTCACTGCCATCTGTATGAAGATGGATATATCTACACAGCCATCTGGATGAACATGGTAATATGTATACCGCTATCTGCATGACCATGGAAATATCTACACTGCTATCTGTGTAAACATGCATACATCTTCACCGCTATCTGTATAAACATGGAAATATCTACACTGCTATCTGTATGAACGTGGAAATATCTACACCAATATCTGTTTGAACATGGAAATATCTACACCGCTATCTGCATGAAAACGTAAATATCTACACAGCGATCTGCATTTACATGGAAATATCTACAAAGCTATCCCTTTACACATGGAAATAACTACAGCGCCATCTCTATAAACATGGAAATAGCTACACCGCTATCTGTATGAACATGGAAATATCTACACCACTATCTGTATGAACATGGAAATATCTACACCGCTATCTGTATGAACATGGAAATATTTTCACCGCCATCTGTATGAACATGGATATATCTACACAGCCATCTGGATGAACATGGAAATATCTACACCGCTATCGGTATAAACATGGAAATATCTACACCACTATTTGTATAAACATGGAAATATCTACACCGCTACCTGTATAAACATGGAAATATAAGCACCGCTATCTGTATGAACATGGAAATATCTACAGCACTATCTGTATGAACATGGAAATATCTACACCGCTATCTGTATGAACATGGATATATCTACACAGCCATCTGGATTAACATGGAAATATCTACACCGCTATCTGTATGAACATGGAAATATCTACACCGCTATCTGTGTAAACATGCATACATCTTCACCGCTATCTGTATGAACATGGAAATATCTGCACCACTATCTGTATGAACATGGAAATATCTACACCGCTATCTGTATGAACATGGAAATATCTTCACCGCCATCTGTATGAACATGGATGTATCTACACAGCCATATGGATGAACATGGAAATATCTACACCGCTATGTGCATGAACATGGAAATAGCCACACCGCCATCTGTATGAACATGGAAATATCTGCACCGCCATCTGTATGAACATGGAAATATCTGCACCGCCATCTGTATGAACATATACTTATCTACACCGCCATCTGTATTAAGGTGGAGATATCTACACCGCTATCTGTATAAACCTGGAAATAACTACACCACTATCTGTATAAACATGGAAATATCCACACCGCTATCTGTATGAACATGGAAATACCTACACCGCTATCTGTACGAACATGGAAATATCTACACCGCTATCTGTATGAACATGGAAGTAGCTACACCGCTATCTGTATGAACATGGAAATATCTACAACACTATCTGTATGGACATGGAAATATCTAAACAGCTATCTGTATGAACATGGATATATCTACACAGCCTTCTGGATGAACATTTAAATATCTACACTGCTATCTCTATGAAGATGGAAATATCTACAAGGCTATCTGTGTAAACTTGCATACAACTTCACCCCTATCTGTATAAACATGGAAAAATCTACACCACTATCTGTATGAACATGGAAATATCTACACCGCTATCTGTTTGAACATGGAAATATCTAAACCACTATCTGCATGAAAATGGAAATATCTACACAGCTATCTGCATATACATGGAAATATCTACACAGCTATCTCTTTACACATGGAAATAACTACATCGCTATCTCTATAAACATGGAAATATCTACACCGCCATCTGTATGAACATGGAAATATCTGCACCGCCATCTGTATGAACATATAAATATCTACACCGCCAACTGTATTAAGATGGAGATATCTACACCGCTATCTGTATAAACATGGAAATATCTACACCGCTATCTGTATAAACATGGAAATATCTACACCGCTATCTGTATAAACATGGAAATATGTACATCGCTATCTGTATGAACATACAAATATCTACACCGCCATCTGTATTTAGATGGAGATATCTACACTGCTATCTGTATAAACCTGGAAATATCTACACCGCTATCTGGATTAACATGGAAATATCTACACCACTATCTGTATGAACATGGAAATATCTACACCGCTATGTGCATGAACATGGAAATATCTTCACCGCCATCTGTTTGAACATGGATATATCTACACAGCCATCTGGATGAACATGGAAATATCTACACCGCTATCGGTATAAACATGGAAATATCTACACCGCTATCTGTATAAACATGGAAATATCTACACCGCTACCTGGATAAACATGGAAATATAAGCACCGCTATCTGTATGAACATGGAAATATCTACACCGCTATGTGCATGAACATGGAAATAGCCACACCGCCATCTGTATGAACATGGAAATATCTGCACCACCATCTGTATGAACATATACATATCTACACCGCCATCTGTATTAAGGTGGAGATATCTACACTGCTATCTGTATAAACCTGGAAATAACTACACCGCTATCTGTATAAACATGGAAATATCCACACCGCTATCTGTATGAACATGGAAATATCTACACCGCTCTCTGTACGAACATGGAAATATCTACACCGCTATCTGTGTAAACATGTATACATCTTCACCGCTATCTGTATGAACATGGAAATATCTACACCACTATTTGTATGAACATGGAAATATCTACACCGCTATCTGTATGAACATGGAAATACCTTCACCGCCATCTGTATGAACATGGATATATCTACACAGCCATATGGATGAACATGGAAATATCTACACCGCTATGTGCATGAACATGGAAATAGCTACACCGCTATCTGTATGAACATGGAAATAGCCACACCGCCATCTGTATGAACATGGAAATATCTGCACCGCCATCTGTATGAACATATGCATATCTACACCGCCATCTGTATTAAGATGGAGATATCTACACCGCTATCTGTATAAACCTGGAAATAACTACACCGCTATCTGTATAAACATGGAAATATCCACACCGCTATCTGTATGAACATGGAAATATCTACACCGCTATCTGTCCTAACATGGAAATATCTACACCGCTATCTGTATGAACATGGAAGTAGCTACACCGATATCTGTATGAACATGGAAATATCTACAACACTATCTGTATGGACATGGAAATATCTACAGCGCTATCTGTATGAACATGGATATATCTACACAGCCTTCTGGATGAACATTTAAATATCTACACCGCTATCTCTATGAACATGGAAATATCTACACCGCTATCTGTGTAAACTTGCATACAACTTCACCCCTATGTGTATAAACATGGAAATATCTACACCGCTATCTGTATGAACATGGAAATATCTACACCGCTATCTGTTTGAACATGGAAATATCTAAACCACTATCTGCATGAAAATGGAAATATCTACACAGCTATCTGCATATACATGGAAATATGTACACAGCTATCTTTTTACACATGGAAATAACTACACCGCTATCTCTATAAACATGGAAACATCTACACCGCCATCTGTATGAACATGGAAATATCTGCACCGCCATCTGTATTAACATATAAATATCTACACCGCCAACTGTATTAAGATGGAGATATCTACACCGCTATCTGTATAAACATGGAAATATCTACACCGCTATCTGTATAAACATGGAAATATCTACACCGCTATCTGTATAAACATGGAAATATCAGCACCGCTATCTGTATGAACATGGAAATAACATCCACTCTATCTGTATGAACATGGAAGTATCTACACCGCTATCTCTATGAACATGGAAATATCTACACCGCTATCTGTGTAAACTTGCATACAACTTCACCGCTATCTGTATAAACATGGAAATATGTACATCGCTATCTGTATGAACATGGAAATATCTACTCCGCCATCTGTATGAACATGGAAATATCTGCACCGCCATCAGTATTAACATACAAATATCTACACCGCCGTCTGTATTTAGATGGAGATATCTACACTGCTATCTGTATAAACCTGGAAATATCTACACCGCTATCTGTATAAACATGGAAATATCTACACCGCCATCTGTATGAACGTGGAAATGTCTAAACCGCCATCTGTATAAACATGTAAATATCTACACCCCCCTCTGTAGGAACATGGAAATATCTACAATGCTATCTGCTTAAACATTGAAATATCTACTCCGCTATCTGCCTAAAAGTGGAAATATCTACACCGCTATCTGCATAAACTTGGAAATATCTACACCGCTGTCTGTGTAAACATGGAAATATCTAAACCACAAACTGTAGGAACATGGAAATATCTACACGACTTTCTCCATAAACATGGAAATATCTACACCGCTATCTGTATAAACATGGAAATATCTACAAAGCCATCTGTAGGAACATGTAAATATCTACACCACTCTCTCTATAAACATGGAAATATCTACACTGCTATCTGTATAAACATGGAAATATCTACACCGCTATCTGTGTAAACATGGAAAGATCTACACCGCTATCTCTGAAAACATGGAAAGATCTACACCATTATGTGTATAAAGACGTAAATATCTACACCGCTATCTGTATAAACATGGAAATATCTACACAGCTATCTGTATGAACATGGAAATATCTACACCGCTATCTGTATAAACATGGAAATATCTACACAGCCATCTGTAGGAACATGTAAATATCTACCCCACTATCTCTATAAACATGGAAATATCTACACTGCTATCTGTATAAATATGGAAATATCTACACCGCTATCTGTGTAAACATGGAAATATCTACACCGCTATCTGTATGAACATGGATATATCTACACAGCCATCTGGATTAACATGGAAATATCTACACCGCTATCTGTATGAACATGGAAATATCTACACCGCTATCTGTGTAAACATGCATACATCTTCACCGCTATCTGTATGAACATGGAAATATCTGCACCACTATCTGTATGAACATGGAAATATCTACACCGCTATCTGTATGAACATGGAAATATCT
Source organism: Gorilla gorilla gorilla (assembly GCF_029281585.2). NCBI lineage: Eukaryota > Metazoa > Chordata > Mammalia > Primates > Hominidae > Gorilla > Gorilla gorilla. The sequence continues at coordinate 54,802,017 of NC_073246.2, read as the reverse complement.
TCACCGCCATCTGTATGAACATGGATATATCTACACAGCCATATGGATGAACATGGAAATATCTACACCGCTATGTGCATGAACATGGAAATAGCCACACCGCCATCTGTATGAACATGGAAATATCTGCACCGCCATCTGTATGAACATGGAAATATCTGCACCGCCATCTGTATGAACATATACTTATCTACACCGCCATCTGTATTAAGGTGGAGATATCTACACCGCTATCTGTATAAACCTGGAAATAACTACACCACTATCTGTATAAACATGGAAATATCCACACCGCTATCTGTATGAACATGGAAATACCTACACCGCTATCTGTACGAACATGGAAATATCTACACCGCTATCTGTATGAACATGGAAGTAGCTACACCGCTATCTGTATGAACATGGAAATATCTACAACACTATCTGTATGGACATGGAAATATCTAAACAGCTATCTGTATGAACATGGATATATCTACACAGCCTTCTGGATGAACATTTAAATATCTACACTGCTATCTCTATGAAGATGGAAATATCTACAAGGCTATCTGTGTAAACTTGCATACAACTTCACCCCTATCTGTATAAACATGGAAAAATCTACACCACTATCTGTATGAACATGGAAATATCTACACCGCTATCTGTTTGAACATGGAAATATCTAAACCACTATCTGCATGAAAATGGAAATATCTACACAGCTATCTGCATATACATGGAAATATCTACACAGCTATCTCTTTACACATGGAAATAACTACATCGCTATCTCTATAAACATGGAAATATCTACACCGCCATCTGTATGAACATGGAAATATCTGCACCGCCATCTGTATGAACATATAAATATCTACACCGCCAACTGTATTAAGATGGAGATATCTACACCGCTATCTGTATAAACATGGAAATATCTACACCGCTATCTGTATAAACATGGAAATATCTACACCGCTATCTGTATAAACATGGAAATATGTACATCGCTATCTGTATGAACATACAAATATCTACACCGCCATCTGTATTTAGATGGAGATATCTACACTGCTATCTGTATAAACCTGGAAATATCTACACCGCTATCTGGATTAACATGGAAATATCTACACCACTATCTGTATGAACATGGAAATATCTACACCGCTATGTGCATGAACATGGAAATATCTTCACCGCCATCTGTTTGAACATGGATATATCTACACAGCCATCTGGATGAACATGGAAATATCTACACCGCTATCGGTATAAACATGGAAATATCTACACCGCTATCTGTATAAACATGGAAATATCTACACCGCTACCTGGATAAACATGGAAATATAAGCACCGCTATCTGTATGAACATGGAAATATCTACACCGCTATGTGCATGAACATGGAAATAGCCACACCGCCATCTGTATGAACATGGAAATATCTGCACCACCATCTGTATGAACATATACATATCTACACCGCCATCTGTATTAAGGTGGAGATATCTACACTGCTATCTGTATAAACCTGGAAATAACTACACCGCTATCTGTATAAACATGGAAATATCCACACCGCTATCTGTATGAACATGGAAATATCTACACCGCTCTCTGTACGAACATGGAAATATCTACACCGCTATCTGTGTAAACATGTATACATCTTCACCGCTATCTGTATGAACATGGAAATATCTACACCACTATTTGTATGAACATGGAAATATCTACACCGCTATCTGTATGAACATGGAAATACCTTCACCGCCATCTGTATGAACATGGATATATCTACACAGCCATATGGATGAACATGGAAATATCTACACCGCTATGTGCATGAACATGGAAATAGCTACACCGCTATCTGTATGAACATGGAAATAGCCACACCGCCATCTGTATGAACATGGAAATATCTGCACCGCCATCTGTATGAACATATGCATATCTACACCGCCATCTGTATTAAGATGGAGATATCTACACCGCTATCTGTATAAACCTGGAAATAACTACACCGCTATCTGTATAAACATGGAAATATCCACACCGCTATCTGTATGAACATGGAAATATCTACACCGCTATCTGTCCTAACATGGAAATATCTACACCGCTATCTGTATGAACATGGAAGTAGCTACACCGATATCTGTATGAACATGGAAATATCTACAACACTATCTGTATGGACATGGAAATATCTACAGCGCTATCTGTATGAACATGGATATATCTACACAGCCTTCTGGATGAACATTTAAATATCTACACCGCTATCTCTATGAACATGGAAATATCTACACCGCTATCTGTGTAAACTTGCATACAACTTCACCCCTATGTGTATAAACATGGAAATATCTACACCGCTATCTGTATGAACATGGAAATATCTACACCGCTATCTGTTTGAACATGGAAATATCTAAACCACTATCTGCATGAAAATGGAAATATCTACACAGCTATCTGCATATACATGGAAATATGTACACAGCTATCTTTTTACACATGGAAATAACTACACCGCTATCTCTATAAACATGGAAACATCTACACCGCCATCTGTATGAACATGGAAATATCTGCACCGCCATCTGTATTAACATATAAATATCTACACCGCCAACTGTATTAAGATGGAGATATCTACACCGCTATCTGTATAAACATGGAAATATCTACACCGCTATCTGTATAAACATGGAAATATCTACACCGCTATCTGTATAAACATGGAAATATCAGCACCGCTATCTGTATGAACATGGAAATAACATCCACTCTATCTGTATGAACATGGAAGTATCTACACCGCTATCTCTATGAACATGGAAATATCTACACCGCTATCTGTGTAAACTTGCATACAACTTCACCGCTATCTGTATAAACATGGAAATATGTACATCGCTATCTGTATGAACATGGAAATATCTACTCCGCCATCTGTATGAACATGGAAATATCTGCACCGCCATCAGTATTAACATACAAATATCTACACCGCCGTCTGTATTTAGATGGAGATATCTACACTGCTATCTGTATAAACCTGGAAATATCTACACCGCTATCTGTATAAACATGGAAATATCTACACCGCCATCTGTATGAACGTGGAAATGTCTAAACCGCCATCTGTATAAACATGTAAATATCTACACCCCCCTCTGTAGGAACATGGAAATATCTACAATGCTATCTGCTTAAACATTGAAATATCTACTCCGCTATCTGCCTAAAAGTGGAAATATCTACACCGCTATCTGCATAAACTTGGAAATATCTACACCGCTGTCTGTGTAAACATGGAAATATCTAAACCACAAACTGTAGGAACATGGAAATATCTACACGACTTTCTCCATAAACATGGAAATATCTACACCGCTATCTGTATAAACATGGAAATATCTACAAAGCCATCTGTAGGAACATGTAAATATCTACACCACTCTCTCTATAAACATGGAAATATCTACACTGCTATCTGTATAAACATGGAAATATCTACACCGCTATCTGTGTAAACATGGAAAGATCTACACCGCTATCTCTGAAAACATGGAAAGATCTACACCATTATGTGTATAAAGACGTAAATATCTACACCGCTATCTGTATAAACATGGAAATATCTACACAGCTATCTGTATGAACATGGAAATATCTACACCGCTATCTGTATAAACATGGAAATATCTACACAGCCATCTGTAGGAACATGTAAATATCTACCCCACTATCTCTATAAACATGGAAATATCTACACTGCTATCTGTATAAATATGGAAATATCTACACCGCTATCTGTGTAAACATGGAAAGATCTACACCGCTATCTCTGAAAACATGGAAAGATCTACAGCATTATGTGTATAAAGACGTAAATATCTACACTGCTATCTGTATAATCATGGAAATATCTACGCAGCCATCTGTAGGAACATGTAAATATCTACACAGTTATCTGTATACACATGGAAATATCTACACCGCTATCTGTATAAACATGGAAATATCTACACCGCTATCTGTGTAAACATGGAAATATCTACACCGCTATCTGTGTAAACATGGAAATATCTACACCACTATCTGTGTAAACATGGAAATATCTACACCGCTATCTGTACAAACATGGAAATATCTACACAGCCATCTGTAGGAATATGTAAATATCTACACCGTTATCTGTATACACATGGAATTATCTACACCGCTATCTGTATGAACATGGAAATATCTACACCGCTATCTGTGTAAACATGGAAATATCTACACCGATATCTGTGTAAACATGGAAATATCTACACCGCTATCTCTGTAAACATGGAAATATCTACAGAGTCATCTGTATACATCTGTATAAACATGGAAATATCTACACCATTATCTGTGTAAACATGGAAATATCTACACCGCTACCTGGATAAACATGGAAATATAAGCACCGCTATCTGTATGAACATGGAAATATCTACACAGCCATCTGGATGAACATGGAAATATCTACACCGCTATCTGTATGAACATGGAAATATCCACACCGCTATCTGTATGAACATGGAAATATCTACATCGCTATCTGTACGAACATGGAAATATCTACACCGCTATCTGTATGAACATGGATATATCTACACAGCCATCTGGATGAACATGGAAATATCTACACCGCTATCTGTACGAACATGGAAATATCTACACCGCTATCTGTGTAAACATGCATACATCTTCACCGCTATCTGTATGAACATGGAAATATCTACACCACTATTTGTATGAACATGGAAATATCTACACCGCTATCTGTATGAACATGGAAATATCTTCACCGCCATCTGTATGAACATGATTATATCTACACAGCCATATGGATGAACATGGAAATATCTACACCGCTATGTGCATGAACATGGAAATAGCTACACCGCTATCTGTATGAACATGGAAATAGCCACACCGCCATCTGTATGAACATGGAAATATCTGCCCCGCCGTCTGTATGAACATATGCATATCTACACCGCCATCTGTATTAAGATGGAGATATCTACACCTCTATCTGTATAAACCTGGAAATAACTACACCGCTATCTGTATAAACATGGAAATATCCACACCGCTATCTGTATGAACATGGAAATATCTACACCGCTATCTGTCCGAACATGGAAATATCTACACCGCTATCTGTATGAACATGGAAGTAGCTACACCGCTATCTGTATGAACATGGAAATATCTACACCACTATCTGTATGGACATGGAAATATCTACAGCGCTATCTGTATGAACATGGATATATCTACACAGCCTTCTGGATGAACATTTAAATATCTACACCGCTATCTCTATGAACATGGAAATATCTACACCGCTATCTGTGTAAACTTGCATACAACTTCACCCCTATGTGTATAAACATGGAAATATCTACACCGCTATCTGTATGAACATGGAAATATCTACACCGCAATCTGTTTGAACATGGAAATATCTAAACCACTCTCTGCATGAAAATGGAAATATCTACACAGCTATCTGCATATAAATGGAAATATCTACACAGCTATCTCTTTACACATGGAAATAACTACACCGCTATCTCTATAAACATGGAAATATCTACACCGCCATGTGTATGAACATGGAAATATCTGCACCGCCATCTGTATGAACATATAAATATCTACACCGCCAACTGTATTAAGATGGAGATATCTACACCGCTATCTGTATAAACATGGAAATATCTACACCGCTATCTGTATAAACATGGAAATATCTACACCGCTATCTGTATAAACATGGAAATATCAGCACCGCTATCTGTATGAACATGGAAATAACATCCCCTCTATCTGTATGAACATGGAATTATCTACACCGCTATCTCTATGAACATGGAAATATCTACACCGCTATCTGTGTAAACTTGCATACAACTTCACAGCTATCTGTATAAACATGGAAATATGTACATCGCTATCTGTATGAACATGGAAATATCTACTCCGCCATCTGTATGAACATGGAAATATCTGCACCGCCATCAGTATTAACATACAAATATCTACACCGCCATCTGTATTTAGATGGAGATATCTACACTGCTATCTGTATAAACCTGGAAATATCTACACCGCTATCTGTATAAACATGGAAATATCTACACCGCCATCTGTATGAACGTGGAAGTGTCTAAACCGCCATCTCTATAAACATGTAAATATCTACACCCCCCTCTGTAGGAACATGGAAATATCTACAACGCTATCTGCTTAAACATTGAAATATCTACTCCGCTATCTGCCTAAAAGTGGAAATATCTACACCGCTATCTGCATAAACTTGGAAATATCTACACCGCTGTCTGTGTAAACATGGAAATATCTAAACCACAAACTGTAGGAACATGGAAATATCTACACGACTTTCTCCATAAACATGGAAATATCTACACCGCTATCTGTATAAACATGGAAATATCTACAAAGCCATCTGTAGGAACATGTAAATATCTACACCATTATCTCTATAAACATGGAAATATCTACACTGCTATCTGTATAAACATGGAAATATCTACACCGCTATCTGTGTAAACATGGAAAGATCTACACCACTATCTCTGAAAACATGGAAAGATCTACGCCATTATGTGTATAAAGACGTAAATATCTACACCGCTATCTGTATAAACATGGAAATATCTACACAGCTATCTGTATGAACATGGAAATATCTACACCGCTATCTGTACAAACATGGAAATATCTACACAGCCATCTGTAGGAATATGTAAATATCTACACCGTTATCTGTATACACATGGAATTATCTACACCGCTATCTGTATGAACATGGAAATATCTACACCGCTATCTGTGTAAACATGGAAATATCTACACCGATATCTGTGTAAACATGGAAATATCTACACCGCTATCTCTGTAAACATGGAAATATCTACAGAGTCATCTGTATACATCTGTATAAACATGGAAATATCTACACCATTATCTGTGTAAACATGGAAATATCTACACCGTTATCTGTGTAAACATGAAAATATCTACATCGCTATCTCTAAAAACATGGAAAGACCTACACCATTATGTGTATAGAGACGGAAATATCTACACCGCTATCTGTATAAACATGGAAATATCTACACCGCCATCTGTATGAACGTGGAAATGTCTAAACCGCCATCTCTATAAACATGTAAATATCTACACCCCCCTCTGTAGGAACATGGAAATATCTTCAACGCTATCTGCTTAAACATTGAAATATCTACACCGCTATCTGCCTAAAAGTGGAAATATCTACACCGCTATCTGCATAAACTTGGAAATATCTACACCGCTGTCTGTGTAATCATGGAAATATCTAAACCAAAAACTGTAGGAACACGGAAATATCTACACGACTATCTCCATAAACATGGAAATATCTACACCGCTATCTGTATAAACATGGAAATATCTACACAGCCATCTATAGGAACATGTAAATATCTACACCACTATCTCTATAAACATGGAAATATCTACACTGCTATCTGTATAAACATGGAAATATCTACACCGCTATCTGTGTAAACATGGAAAGATCTACACCGCTATCTCTGAAAACATGGAAAGATCTACACCATTATGTGTATAAAGACGTAAATATCTACACCGCTATCTGTATAAACATGGAAATATCTACACAGCTATCTGTATGAACATGGAAATATCTACACCGCTATCTGTATAAACATGGAAATTTCTACACAGCCATCTGTAGGAACATGTAAATATCTACACCACTATCTCTATAAACATGGAAATAACTACACTGCTATCTGTATAAATATGGAAATATCTACACCGCTATCTGTGTAAACATGGAAAGATCTACACCGCTATCTCTGAAAACATGTAAAGATCTACTGCATTATGTGTATAAAGACGTAAATATCTGCACTGCTATCTGTATAAACATGGAAATATCTACGCAGCCATCTGTAGGAACATGTAAATATCTACACAGTTGTCTGTATACACATGGAATTATCTACACCACTATCTGTATGAACATGGAAATATCTACACCGCTATCTGTGTAAACATGGAAATATCTACACCGCTATCTGTGTAAACATGGAGATATCTGCACCGCTATCTCTATAAACATGGAAATATCCACACAGCCATCTATATAAAGATGGAAATATCTACACTACGCTCTGTATAAACCTGGAAATATCTACACTGATATCTCTATAAACATGGAAACATCTACACCGCTATCTCTATAAACATGGAATTATCTACACCGCTATCTGTGTAAACATGGAAATATCTACACCGCTGTCTGTGTAAACATGGAAATACCTACACCGCTATATCTATAAACATGGAAATATCTACACCGCCATCTGTATGGGTATGGAAATATCTACACCGCCATCTGTATAAACATGGAAATATCTACACCGTTATCTGTGTACACATGGAATTATCTACACCGCTGTCTGTATAAACATGGACATATCTACAATGCTATCTGCGTAAACATGGAAATATCCTCACCGCTATCTCTATATACATGCAAATACCTACACCGCTATCTGTGTAAACATGGAAATATCTACACCGATATCTCTGTAAACTTGGAAATATCTACAGCGCTATCTCTGTAAAGATGGAAATATCTACAGAGTCTTCTGTATAAACATGGAAATATCTACACCGCTATCTGTGTAAACATGGAATTATCTACACCGCTATCTCTAAAAACATGGAAAGATCTACACCATTATGTGTATAAAGACGGAAATATCTACACCGCTATCTGTATAAACATGGAAATATCTACACCGCCATCTGTATGAACGTGGAAATGTCTAAACCGCCTTCTCTATAAACATGTAAATATCTACACCGCCCTCTGTAGGAACATGGAAATATCTACAACGCTATCTGTTTAAACATTGAAATATCTACACCGCTATCTGCCTAAAAGTGGAAATATCTACACCGCTATCTGCATAAACTTGGAAATACCTACACCGCTATCTGTGTACACATGGAAATATCTACACCACCAACTGTAGGAACATGAAAATATCTACACCGCCAACTCTATAAACATTGAAATATCTACACCGCTATCTGTATAAACATGGAAATATCTACACCGCTATCTGTGTAAACATGGAAATATCTACACCGCCTTCTGTGTAAACATGGAAATATCTACACCGCCATATCTATAAACATGGACATATCTTCAACTCCATCTGTATGAACATGGAATTATCTACACTGCCATCTGTATGAACATGGATACATCTACACCGCTATCTGTATAAACATGGAAATATCTACACCGCCATTGGTAGGAAAATGAAAATATCTACACCGCCATCTGTATGAACAGGGAACTATGTACACCACCATCTGTATCAACATGAAAATGCCTACACCGCCATCTGTATCACAATGGAAATATCTGCACCGCCATCTCTATAACAATGGAAATTTCTAAACCGCCGTCTGTATGGAAATGGAAAAATCTACACCACCATCTGTATAAAGGTGGAAATATCTACACCGCTATCTGTGTGAACATGGAAATATCTACAATGCTATCTGTAAAAACATGGAAATATCTACACCACCATCTGTATAAACATGGAAATATCTACACCGCCATCTGTAGAAACATGGAAATATCTACACCGCCATCTCTATAAACATGGAAATATCTACACAGCTATCTGTATAAACATTTAAATATCTACACCGCCATCTCTATAAACATAGAAATATCTACACCGCCATCTGTATGAACATGGAAATATGTACACCGCCATCTGTATAAATGTGGAAATATCTACACCGCTATCTGTATGAACATGGCAATATGTATACCGCTACCTGTATTAACATGGAAATATCTACACTGCTATCTGTATAAACATGGAAATATCTACACCGCTGTCTCTATAAACATGGAAATATGTGCGCCGCTATCTCTATAAATATAGAAATATATACAGCTCTGTCTCTATAAACATGGAAATATCTACAATGCTATCTGTATAAACATGGAAATATCTACACCGCTATCTGTATAAACATGGAAATATCTACACCGCTATCTCTATAAACATGGATATATCTACACCACTATCTCTATAAACATGGAAATATCTACACCACTATCTGTATGAACATGGAAATATCCACACCGCTATCTGTATAGACATGGAAGTATCTACACCGGTAACTGTATAAACATGGAAATATCTACACCGCTATCGGTATAAATGTCTGTATTTGCTCTTAATTTATACCCAAGGCTGGGATGTTTCATATGATAAAAAGACCAAATACAGAAATAGACTATATTTGGTCTGGCAATTGATCTCTGCAATAATCAAACCTCAAAGACATTCAAACCTGAAATCTAAGCTACATGTTAAATAGCTTGGTTTTTAGGTTGCACGTTGCTGTGTATGCTGGCTTCATAGAAAATGCAAGTAGCAATGGCCATTTTTTAATAGTCATTAGCCTTGAAGCTCTCCTACTTTTGAATCACATAGAAATAGAAATCAAATCTCACTAGATTTTTTTTTTTGAAACAGGGTCTGGCTTGGTTGCCCAGGCTGAAGAGCAGGGCATGATCTTGGCTCACACCTCTGCCTCTCGGACTCAAGCCATCCTCCCACCTCAGCCTTGGAGTAGCTGGGACCACAGGCATGTGCCACCATATCCAGCTAATATTTTTATTTTTGTACAAATGGGGTTTGTCATCTTTCCCAGGCAGGCCTCAAACTCCAAGACTCAAGCAATACACCTGCCTTGAATTCCCAAAGTACTGGGTTTACAGGCGACAGCCACTACGCCCAGCAACTAAACTTCTAAAAATCAATTTTACATAAAATTATCTAAGCGTGCAAGGAAAGATAAGAAGCCTAAGGAACCAGTGAGCTGAAGAATAAATGCAGTTTAAATCATACATGTAAACAACATGATGTGATGTGGTAGGAATCATCTAACATGCTTTAAAGCATGAGTAAAAGGTCTTTACTTAGAAAACTGGATCTTAGTTTAGGATATCTTTAGATAAGAGTATGAAAAGTCATATCATATTGATAAGTAAAGTGCTTCCTTTGGCTAATTTTAAGGATAGGACATTTACTTTCATATAATTCATAGGAATCTTAGACTTAAAAATAAAATTTCCCTTCTCAAATCCTTACTTTTATACTTTTTTGCATTTCTTTCACTTTTGTGTTAATGGCCTATGTCTCAACATATTCTATTAAGCCTTCTGGAAACACATACTTTGTTTCCAGCCTCTTCAGAGAACCATCACTCCAATTCCTAGGCTTCTGAAGAAGCAGACCCAAGCTTATAATTATTACATATTTCCAAATCTAGGTGACCAACAAAAATTGATACTTTTCCCATCATACCTTTAAGTTAATAATCAGGTGTATGCTGAGAGGTAAAGACCCAAGAGTGTTGGTTGTCTAATTGTGCAGCTGTATAAACAAATCTTAATGCTTGAAAATATTCAAAGGTTATTCTCACGTTGATTTTGGTAACTATGTGTAACAACATGAAAAGAAAAAAAAAATCAAAGAATTACGTCTGAGGATAATACACAATCTCTAAGGGTAAGAAGAGCAACAAAAATTCTGCTTCAATTACCACTGAAATAATATATTTATCCTGTAAAATCTATGGTGGCTGGTTGTAAAAATTAGGCATTAGCAAACTGATAAAGACTTTTTAATGAAAACATTATGAAACATAGTTTTTAAAAAGTTAAATACACCCACACCAGTTTTTCACATTCTTTGGGCTGCTTTAATGCTGCCATTAAATAATTGATTTAGTTGTGACATAGATCCTATGTTCCATGGAGTCTACCATTCATAAAGATGCAATGTAAGGTAACAAAAATATAAATTGTGTGTGTGGGGAGGAGAAGTCAAGAGTATTTTTATGTGACAGAAGTTAATTTGTTATCAGTGTAAAATAGTCTGTTACAAATACCGGACTCTGTATGTTAGTTTCACTAACCAGAAAGAAAGAAATTACAGCAGATACACACACACACACCAAAAAAGGGAAAAGAAACAAAGCTTAGCACCACAGAAAACCACCAAACTAGAGGGATAAACAATAAGAAAGGAAGAAGTGAACAAGTAATCTAAAAAACAACTAATGAAATGGTAGAAGGAAGTCCTAATTTATCAATAATAAACTTCAATAGAAGTGGATTAAACTCTACTTAAAAGATATAAAGTGGATGAATGGATTCGGATAGCAAAACCCACCTATGTGCTGCCTACATGATACTTACCTCACTATTAAAGACAAATAGACTGAAAGTGAAGAGATGGAAAAATATATTTTATGCAAACAAATGAAAAGCAAGCAGGAGTAGCCACAGTCATGTCATATTTTAAAAGGCTTTAAATAAAAAAAACTATATAAAAAAAGAATGTCACTGTATAATGAAATGATAAAAGGCCCAATTCAATAAGAGGACATAACATATATATTACTTAGGTGTAACTATATATGTACCCAACACCAGAACAACCAGATATATAAAGCAAATATTAGATTTAAAGGTAGAGATAGACTGCAATACAATATTAGTAGGAAATTTCAACACTCCACTTTAAAAATGGACAGATTCTATGAAGAGAAAATCAACCAAAAAATGACAGACTCAAACTATACCATAGACCAAATGGACCTAGCAGGTAAAGAAGATCTCACCTGATATGGTTTGGCTGTATATCCCCACCCAAATCTCATCTTGATTATAGCTCCCATAATTCATACATGTTGTGGGAGGGAACCAGTGGGAGATAATTGAATCATGGGGGTGGTTCCCCCATACTGTTCTTGTGGTAGTGAATACGTCTAACAAGATCTGAGGTTTTATAAGGGGGAACCCTTTCACTTGGTTCTCAATTCTATTTTGTTTGCTACCATGTAAGATGTGTCTTTCGCCTTCCATCATGATTGGGAGACCTCCCCAGCCACGTGGAACTATGAGTCCACTAAACCTCTTTTTCTCTGTAAATTACCCAGTCTCGGGTATGTCTTTATCAGCAGTATGAAAACAGACTAATACATCATCCAACAGCTGCAGAATACAAATTATTCTCAACTGTACACCAAACATTCTCTAGGACCAATCATACATTATGACACATAATAAGTCTTAACAAACTTAAGAAGACAGATATCATATGAAGTATCTTTTCTGATTCCAGGGATATAAAGCCAGAAATCAACAACAGGAAAGCCCTTGGAAATTTTATAAAAACATGGAAATTAAATAGCACGCACCCAAGAAATCAATAGGTCTCATTAAGACATTAATAGGAAAATTTCAAAAGTCACTGAGACAAGTAAGAATGAAAATCCAACATACCCAAACCTATGGAACGTAGCAAAAGCAGTTCTAAGAGGGAAATTTATAGCAATAAAAGCCTACACCAAAAAAGAAGAAAGATTTTCAAATCACAAAGCAAAATTATACACTTCAAGTAACTAGAACATCAAAAACAAACTAAACCCAAAATTGGTAGAAGGAAGGAAATAATAAAGCTCACAGCAGATATAAATGAAACGGACACTAAAAAATATTTCAAAAGATAAATAAGACAAAGTGTAAAGGTAAAACTGAGAAACCTTTAGCTAAACTAAGACAAAAGGAGAGAAAATTCAAATAAATAAAAGATGAAAAAGGAGACATTACAACTGATACACCACAGAAATAGAAGGGATTGTAAGACATTACTCATAACTATATGCCAACAAATTTGATAGTGTAGAATAAAATGAATAAATTTCTGCACACATACAACTACCCAGATTAAATTGTGAGGAAATATAACATCTGAACACATCAATAATGAGTTTGGAAATTGAATCAATAATAAAACATCTTCCATCAAAACAACAACAACAACAACCAACACCCAGGACCTGATGTCTTCACTGCTGAATTCTACCAAACAGTTAAAGAATAACTACCAATTCTCCACAAACTTTTCCACAAAAGTAATGAGGAAGGAATACTTCCATACTCATCTTATGAGGCTCGCAATATCCTGATTCTAAAACCAGACAAAGACACGCACAAAATGAAAATAACAGGCCAATATTCCTGAAGAACATAGATACAAAAATTCTCAACAAGATACAAGTGAACTGACTTCGACAGCACACTAAAAAGAGTATTCACTATAATCAAGTGGGGTTCATCCCAGGGATGAAAGGATGGCTTAACATGCACAAATCAGTAAATATGATACACCACCACAATAGAAAGAAGAACAAAAACCATGTGATCATTTCAACAGATGCAAAAAGAACACTTGACAAAAGTCAACATTCCTTTATGATAAAAACTGTCAAGAAAGTAGGTATAGGAGTGTACCTCAACGCAGTAAAGGCCATAGGTGACAAACCCACAGCTAACATCTTATTTATGGTGAATAGTTAAATGCTTTTCCTCTTTGATGTGGAGGAAGACAAGGATGTCAACTTCTACCACTTCTATTTAGCATAGTACTGGAGGTCAGAGCCAGAGCAATTAGACAAAAGAAATAAATAAGAGGGATCCAAACTGGAAAGAAGGAAGTCAGATTGTTTCTGTTTGTAGAAAATGTGATCTCACATACATATGTATACATCTATATATATGATCATATAGATATATATGATCTCTCTCTCTTTAGGGTTCTTTCTATATATACTTATATAGAGTGAGAACCCTAAAGACTTGACCAAAAACTACTAGAAATCATAAATAAATTCAGTAAAGTTGTAGTATACAAAATCAACACAGAAAATTCAGTGGTGTTTCTATACACTAATAGTGAACTATCTGAAAAAGTCATCAAGAAAGGAATTCCATTTACAATAGCTACCAAGAAATCTGCAGATAAATTTAATCAAGGTCGTGAAAGATCTCTACAACGAAAACTATAACACACTGATGGAAAAATTTACGATCCACAAAAAATGGACACTATATACTCATGGAATGGAAGAACTGATACTATTGAAATGACCATACTAACAAAATGTCCTACAGATTCAATGCAATCCCTATCAAAATACCAATGAAATTCTTCACAGAAATAGAAAAAAATACCCTAAAATTTGTATGAAACCAGAAAAGACCCCAAATAACCAAAGCAATCCTGTGCAAAAATAACAAAGCTGGAGGCACCACACTACCTGACTTCAAAATATACTACAAAGCCATAGTAAGCAAAACAGCATGGCACTGCCATAAAGCAAACACATAGACCAATGGAAGAGAATATACAGCTCAGAAATAAATTCTCATACCTAAAGTCAACTGATTTTCCAAAAAGGAGTCAAGAGCACACACAGGGGTAAAGACAGTCTCTTCATTAAATGGTACTGAGAAGATTGGATATCTACATGTGGGATAATGAAATTAGACCCCTATCTTTTACCTTATACAAAAATCAACTCAAATGCGATTAAAGACCTAAAGGTAAGATTGAAAACTATGAAAAACTACTAGAAGATAACATGTGGGAAATTCTCTATAACTTTGGGTTCTACAAGGATTTTTTAAATGAGACGTCAAAAGCACAGGCAACAAAAGCAAAAAGAGATAAATGGGGTTTCATCAAACTAAAATGCTTTTGCACAGCAAAGGAAACTTAACAGAGTGAAAAAACAACTTACAGAATGGGATACAATATTTGCAAACTATACATCTGCTAAGGAGTTAATGCCCAGATTATATAACAAACTTAAACAACTCAACAGCAAAAACATAAATAACTTATTTAAAAATGGGCAAAACTGGGAGGCTGAGGCAGGCGGATTGCCTGAGGTCAGGAGTTTGAGACCAGCCTGACCAATATGGTGAAATCATTTCTCTACTAAAAATACAAAAATTTAGCCAAACATGATGGCGTGTGCCTGTAACCCCAGCTACTCAGCAGGCTGAGGCAGGCGAATTGCTTGAACCAGGGAGATGGAGGTTGCCGTGAGCCCCGATTGCACCACTGCACTCCAGCTTGGGCAAGAGAGCAAGACTCCTTCGCAAAAAAAAAAAAAAAAAAAAGGACAAAATAAACTAAAAGAAATGCCACAAGAGAAAATATAGAAAGGGTCAAGACGAATATATAATAAAATCATGTTCAACATCACTAACCATCAGGGAAATGCAAATCAAAACCGCAATGAGATACCAGTTCACCCATTAGAATGGCTATTAGCAAAAAGGTAAAAGATAACAAGAGTTGGCAAGGAAGTGGAGAAAACGGAACACTTACGCACTGTTGATGGGGTTGTAAACTAGTACAACCATTAAGCAAAACTTTATGGAAGTTCGCTAAAAAATAAAAAAAAAAAAAAAAAAACAATCATTCGATCACATAACCCAGCAATCCCACTACTGGGTATATATCCATAGGAAATGAAATCATTGTGTTTGAAAAATATCTGCACTCTTATGTTTACTGTAGCACTATTTCTAATAATCAGATATGGAATCAACCTATGTGTATAAAAACAAACAAGTGAATTATATATATATAATATATATTATGTATATTATATATAATACATATTATGTATATTATATATAATATATTATGTATAATATATAATATATTATATATTAATATATTATTAATATTAATGTATTATATATTAATATTAATAATATTAATAAATAATAATAATTATTAATTAATAATAATTAATAATAATTAATAATTAATAATAATTAATAATAATTAATAATTAATAATAATTAATATTAATATTAATTATTATTAATATATAATATATATTATATGTATAATATACATTATATATTATGTATATTTTATATATAATACATATTATGTATATTATATACATAATATATATTATGTGTATTATAATATATATAATGTATAATGTATATAATATACGTTATGTATATTATATATAATATACATTATGTATGTTATGTATATTATATATTACATATAATATATATATATTATTATATATAATTATATATAATTATAATTATAATTATATATAATTTTATGTGTAATTATAATTATGCATAAAATTAATTATAATTATATATAATTTTATGTGTAATTATAATTACACATACAATTATATATGTATATATATATATATATATATGGACACACACACAATGAAATACTATTCAGCCATAAAAAAAGAATGAAATTCTGCCAGTTGCAACAACATGGATGACCCTGTAGGATACAATGTTAAGTGAAATAAGCCAGACACAGAAAGCAAATACCGCATGATCTCGCTCATATGTGGAATCTTAAAAAAAAAAATGTTAATAGAGAAGTAGAGTAGAATAGTGGTTACCAAACAGTGAGGAAGAAGTGGGGAGGGCAAAATGGAGATAGATTGGTTAACAGTTATGAAATCACAATTATATAGGAAGAATAAGTTGTAGTGTTCTTTGCAAAGCAGGGTGACTATAGTTAAAAGTAAAGTATTGTATATTACAAAGTATCTAGAAGAAAGGATTTTGAAATTTCTTATTAAAAAGAAATGATGAATGCATGAGGTAATTAATACACTAACTATCCTTATTGGATCATTAGACAACATACATATTCATTGAAACATCAAATTGTATCCTATAAATCTATATAATTACAATGTGAAAATTTTTTAAAAATAAATTAATGAATTAAATAACAATTTTAAAATGTTCTCAATCACCAATGCAAAGTTTAGGAGCTTTGTTCTTGACTCAGCCTTAAGACTCAAAACTAATGTGTTAGAAATATTTGTAGATCCTCTCAATTTTGAAAGAATCCTAGCTAAACTACTGAAATATAAAATATATTCTATGTAATATGCTCTTAGGTATATTCTTAGGTGAACTCTGCTTTTAGATGAAGCTTATAAAAATGAAAAACGTATCTGAAATAAAATTTTAAAGTATTTGGAAAATTACAGCTTAATCTCTTAAAGACAAATTTTCTATACAGTAACCTTTTTATGTGCTTTTGAAATGGGGTATACAATTATTTTCCCTGATGTGAGACAAAATATAGAATGTTGGCATTTTATCTAAGAAGTTAACTTAGGAAGAAAGAGTGAGAGGCAGAGGAATGAGGGAAGAAAGGAAGGCTGATGATGGGATACCTTATCAAGTTGCCTAATGCTGTATTGGAACCTAATAGGCCTTCTAAGGAGTTTTATTACATAATGCAAGACTCCTCAATCTGGGAGGAGGAAAGGGCTTTATTTTTGAGTGGTCACAGGTTGCCCCATGGGCATAAACTCTACCAAGCTGCTAGGTTACACCTACATGAGCATCCCACCTGCTTAAGTAAGAGCAGCCACAAACTGTGGGCCATTCCAGGTAAGTGTCATATCACACCTGCACCAACTAGTCAAAGCCTGGGTCAAAGCCTGTGCAGAACTGATCGCTACAGCAGAGGCTAAAATAAGAAATGGGGCTAAGAGAGTGAAAAGCAGTGCCCATATGTATCCAAAAACAGGTTGAAGATATCTTTAGGAAGGAACAGATAATTTTTTTTATTCATACAATAACAGATGCATATGAACTCCTCGACTAGTCACCCATTCCTGTCAGCCCTTGGGCTTCATAACTAAATCATTCTTCCTTTGTAATCCAGTCCCACATTTTCAGCTATCTCTATATGTTTATTATCTTAAATATTTCTTTGCTCTATACTCTTCCCCTAGTCTTCAACCAATTTCTTTCTTTATTGTCCCAACCCACAGACTGTTATTTCCACTTCGATGTCCCATAGAAGCTTCAAGGGTTTGAAATACCTAAAAAAACAACTCATCTTTCTCCCTAAAACTCCCTCTCCTTCTCCCACTTCAAAATTTCAACTAATGGCTCCCCCTGTTATTCCCACCAGAATCCTGAATGATCCCTGTTTCCCCTCATTCACTCCATACATGTAAATCTCATTAACGTTACTTTCTAGATATTTCATGAATCCTTTCCATTCATTCTGTACTAGAAAGTGTTCCCAGTTTAGACCCTGGTGGTTGGTGGCCTCTTACCTAGGCGCGCTCTCTCTCTCTCTCTCTCTCTCTCTCTCTCTGTGGGTGTGGGTGTGGGTGTGTGTGTCCTGAGAATTTATTTACTTCTGGTTTTTGTTTGTTTTTTAGTATCCAGAATCTACAGGGAACTTAAATCAATTAGAAAAAAAAATAACCCAATTAAAAAATGGGCAAAGGACATGAACAAACACTTCTCAAAAGAACACATACAAATGGCCAACAAATACACGAAAAAAAATGCTTAGAATCACTAATCATCAGAAAAATGCAAATCAAAACACAATGAGATACCATTTCATACCGGTTGGAATGGCTATTATTAAAAAGTCAAAATACAACAGATGCCAGCAGGGCTGTAGACAAGAGGAAGTGTCTGTATATTTTTAGCTATAGCCCTACTTCAAACGTGTCCCCATTACAGCCAAAAGAGCGGCCTATCTAAAGGACTGTTCTGATCAGCTCACTTACCTGACTGAAACCTTCAGTGACTCCCATGGCCTGCAGGTCAATGCACTAATTCATGACTATAACATCTGAGATATCCTTGATCTGGCTACTGGTCTAGCCCTCTCTGACTCACGCTTTATAAACCATGCATTCTGGAACTTTTTAGTTGTTTCCCACATCAGCATGCTACTTCCCATCCATGTAGATTTGCAGAGACCTCCTCATCTTTTTAATTCCCAGTTCCCACTCTCAACATGGGCCATCTGCTACCCACACTTCAAAACCTAAGCAAAACAACACCTTCCGTGACACCTCCATGCTGAGTCAGATGCCATCCCCTTTGTATTGCAGTTCTTTGCTTGTGTGCCTTTGTCTCACTTTGTTCTCTTTAAAATAAACTCCATGAGGACAATGATCACCTGCTATTTGTGTTAATATCTGCACCTAGTGGCATAGTGTCTGGAGTATAGTAGGATCTATTTTCAAGGAAAAAAAGATTATATCTATACCAATAGACATGAATTAGCGCTTTTTTTTTAAAGATAAGCTCCCTTTGAACTAAGTCAATGTTTACAAGAAGAGTTATACTAAAAAGTTCACTTTTGCTGCTTATGTTTCATTTATTTCAGGCAATTAATTCATTGTTATTGGTAAATCGATACTTTTTATTGATACTGAAAAGAGAGAAATAAACTAATGACTATCTCTGTTAGAGTAGATTTGTTCATATCTATCAGTAAAATGTTAATTATCTGAAAGTCAATAATAAAACATAAACTGTGATCTTAAATGTTTTTTAGGGGCTCAAAAATAATTAGAATTCGTGTCAGCATATAAAAAAAGATCAGAGTATTTTTAAGATATGATAAAATTTTATTTTAGTTTCTTAATAGGGATTTTTGTGACCTTATAGAGTTCAACTAATTATAATTTTAAAAATAGGATTGATAGAGTTTTAGAATTAGAAACAATTTATAGATTATTTTATTTTTCTTTTGAGGAATCAGGTCATCAGAAGATCAAGGAACACCTATAATGTCACTAGATCCTAATTTAATTTAAATTTTAGAATCCAGGTATTCTAACTCCTGTCTTGATACTATTTCTACTTTATTATGTTGCTTCCCAGGGCTTTAAAAAATAAAAGCTGGGAAATTACATTTGCTTTGCATATACAGCACCAATTATCAAATTCAGCATAAAAGCATAACATGTATACATCAAAAAGAAAACATAAAAACTTCAAATTAAAAGCATCTCAAAACAATTGAATATAATAGGGAAACCTTATACAAATGCAACACTCACCCATTAATAAAAAGAAACCAATTGGAGAAAAAAGAAATTCAATATAAACATGTTGGAATATAACCTAATTCATTTTAATCCAATGCTTCAAATTGAAAAAAATTAGCACTAGTGTTATTTTCCTTTATCATTACAATCTTGCTTTTCATTACATTATGCTATGTTTTGTATTAAACATAAAATCAATTTTTCACCTTAACACATGCTAGAAATACAGAGTCACCATATTGGAAATCAGTAGAAAGTGTCTTTGTTTCTACTTTTTTTTCTTTGAAAAAGCTTTGGGAAAAAAAATCATTTACAATGTTTAATTTTAATAACTTAAAGAATGTAATTGATTTTTGTTTGTTTTTGACATGGAGTTTCACTCTTGTCACTCAGGCTGGAGTACAATGGCATGATCTCGGCTCACTGTAACCTCCACCTCCCAGGTTCAAATGATTCTCCTGTCTCAGCCTCCCGAGTAGCTGGGATGACAGGCACTCGCCACCACACCCGGCTAATTTTTGTATTTTTAGTAGAGATGGGGTTTCATCATGTTGGCCAGGCTGGTCTCAAACTCCTGACCTCAGGCGATCTGCCAACCTCGGCCTCCCAAAGAGCTGGGACTACAGGCGTGAGCCACCATGCCCAGCCAATTGAATAGTTTTTAACTCAGAGGATAAATGCTTGAGGGGATGGAAAGCCCATTCCTCATGACGTGATTATTTCACACTGCATGCCTGTATCAAAACATCTCATGTACCCCACAAATATATAAACCTCCTATGTACCCACAAAAATTTTATAAAATAATGAAAATATTTTAAAACTAAAAAAATTGTTTTTTAATTAAGCAACTTTATTTAAATAAAATCATTCTTCCTCATCCTCAGTCCTGGGATCTACCAGAAAGAATTAGCAACATCTTAAAGATGACAAAGTGTTAAAGATAAGCTGCTATTAAGTAAAAGTGTGAAGTGTGGAGGGGACAAGCTGGATGCCTGAACCATTTTGTTCTATCTTTAGGACAGTGAAAGAGCAAGAAGCAGGGTTGGGTGGGGGACACATATTCTGTTGAGCATTGTCACCACTATATTCACTGAAATTCATCTGCATGCTTGTATGTATACTTTTGATTCGCCTGATACACTGAAAATTATATGAAATTGTTCTCTATTCTTTAGATAATTATAATCTAAGTGCTAATATGAAGCTTAGAATTTATATGAAATATGTATGCCCACAACAAGACATTTCAGCTATTTCCTAGATAATAATCTCACTTCACCCTGCACAAAACAGGCACATGATCATGTCACTCTGACCTGGTTTGAGTCCAAGGAGGCTTTTGTTTTTAAAATAATTTAGGTTAGTAGTTAAAATATGAACTTTGGGCCAGGAGTGGGAGCTCATGCCTATAATCCCAGCACTTCGGGAGGCTGAGGCGGGCAGATGACTTGAAGTCAGGAGTAGGAGACTGGACTGGCCAACATGCTGAAACCCCATCTCTACTAAAAAAAAAAAAATAGAAAACTTAGCTGGGTGTGGTGGCGGGCACCTATAATCCCAGCTACTTGGGAGACTGAGGCAGGAGAATTGCTTGAGCCTGGGAAGTGGAGGTTGCAGTGAGCAGAGATCTTACCACTACACTCCAAAACAAACAACAAACAAAAAAATTCTAGAGTCACACTGAAAATCTTAACAACCTGCTTCTACTACCCATTTTTTTAATTTTTATTTTGACCTGATTTTAGATTGATAGCAAAATGCACAAATAACACAAAGTGCCCCCTATGTCCCTCACCCTACTTCCCCTAATGCTAACATTTTCAGAGCCATCCTTATTTTCTCTATAAAAGAGCAGAGTTCTCCTTTTAGAGATTTGGAAAGATTATTAAAAGATAAGTTACAAAATACAGTACCTGACACGTATAAAATATTAAATAAATACTAGCCATGCTTAATTATTTTGTTTTAAGTCTATATGAGTCAAGTTTTAGTAGAAATATGGGCTAGAAAAAAAAACAGAAAGCGGGACTCTGTGATCCGACTTGGGCTTATAGAACAGACTGCACTAGTTTGTTCTCATGCTGCTAATAAAGTCATACCCAAGACCGGGTAATTTAGAAAGGAAAGAGGTTTAAGGAACTCACAATTCCACATGGCTGGGGAGGCCTCACAGTCACGGCAGAAGGCAAAAAAGAAGCAAAGGCACATCTTAAATGGTAGCAGAGAAGAAAGCTTGTGTAGGGAAGCTCCCATTTTAAAAGCATCAGATCTCGTGAGACTTATTCGCTACCAGGAGAACAGTAGGGGGAACCCGCCCCTATGATTCAATGATCTCCACCTGACTCCATCCTTGACATGCGGGGATAATTACAATCAAGGTGAGATTCGGATGGAGACACAGCCGAATCATATCAATGACTAATGAGAGTTACGTCCAGAACCTAATGAAAACCTGTCTGAGGCCACATTCCCTGTAAAGCAGATTTGAGATAGAGATTTGTGTAGAGAATATTTAACTGGGTAAAATCCTAGGAACCAACAACTGTGGCGAAAAAGCTGAATTGGATAAAGGGAGTTGAGATGTGAGGCAGTCACAACAAATACCTCAGCTAATCTCAAGGGGGAGCTGAGAAGCTGGGGCGACCCTTCAGAGTTGCCCTAAATTGAGGCAGGAGTATGGAGTTTTAATACCTTTCACTGGCCATTCTTCAGATACGAGTTGTCCCCAAGGATGGACATCAGCTTGACAAGTTATTAATTAGATCTCCTGAGAATAAATTCTAGAGAGAATCAGCTGAGAGGCATGATTTGCCAACACTCCCAATAGCTGGGCAAACTTCAGTTTTGAGGGAGGATTTGGGTCACACACAAAAGTCTCCACAACCAATTATTCATGGGAAATTCTATGTAGGCAGAGCTATTTCATGGCCAGTTAATCAAAACTACATAATCTATTTGGTTAAGCAAAAGAAATTAAAAAGATAAAATAAAATCTATGTATTAACACTCAAAAGTTTTTTAATGCATTTGCCTTGCATTTCGTATGTTTTGCCTTGCCTTTTATATGTTTTGCCTTGCATTTGCTTATTTGCTTTTAAGAACCTTTAGAGAACAATAATTACTAATATAATATGGAGTAGCACAGCATAGACGAGGGAAGCTAACTCTCTCCCTTTTCCCAGAACCTGGAACAGCTAAAGATCCTAAGCATTGTCAGCTTTGGTATCTGACATAGTTTGGATGTTTGTCCCCTTCAAATCTCACGTTAAAATGTGATCCCCAATGTTGGAGAGAGATGCCTCCTGAATGGCTTGGTGCTGTCCTCTTGGTAATGAATGAGTTCTTACCCTGTGAGTTCATGCGATATCTGGTTGTTTAAAAGAGACTGACACCTCCTCCCTGTCTCTCTTGCTTCCTCTCTCACCATGTGATATGCTGGTTTCCCTTCACCTTCCACCATGATTCGAAGGTTCCTGAGGCCCTCCCTGGAAGCAGGTGCCAGTACTATGCTTCATGTACAGCCTTCACAACAAGGAGCCAAATAAACCGCATTTCTTTATAAATTACCCAGCCTCAGGTATTTCTTTATAACAATGCAAATGGGCTAACAGAGTATCATTCATGGACAGTGAGTGTATTAGTCAATTTTCATGCTGCTGATAAAGACATACCCAAGACTGGGTCATTTATAAAGAAAAAGAGGTTTAATGAATTCACAGTTCCACATGGCTGAGGAGGCCTCACAGTTATGGCAGAAGGCGAAAGGCGCATCTTACATGGCAGCAGGCAAACAGCAAATGAGAACCAAGTGAAAGGCGAAAGGGGTTTCCCCTTATAAAACCATCAGATCTCATGAGACTTATTCACTACCACTAGAACAGTGTGGGGAAAACTGCCCCCATGATCCACTTACCTCTCACTGGGTCCCTCCCACAACATGTGAATTATGGGAGCTACAGTGCAAGATGAGATTTCAGTGGGGACACAGCCAAACCATATCAGACAGTAATAACTTTCAATTAAATATAGCTAGACTTTCTGTCAGTGGGTCACAGCAGTCTAGAGAACACATTGAAAAACTCTGGGAACAGCAGATATAGAGGTCAGATCTAGAGATTTTGAACAAAGTTTAGTGCTACAATGCATTGGTGACCACAGACAAAAGGTGTCTGTTGTTGTTATAGTTTGTTTTCTGTCTTGTTTTTCATCATGGGAGGACAAAAAGAAAAAATGGGGGCAATGGTGAAGGAGAAATGAAAAAGACCTGCTTTTCTATGGGTGGAAGCGACTAAACGAGAGAATAAATTTGGATCACACAACAAATGCAAATCAAGTTAGAAGCATGAAAGGCATGATTAAGGCCATGGTTCTAATAGAGATCAGCCAGCGGAACCAGGATCATGCCACACCGAGAGAGGCTGCAGAGCCATTGCCTTCTCTCCTGTCAAAGCTAAATTAATGAAATGGAACTCACAGAAGCACTATGTAATCAAATATTGGTGGGACACAAGCAAATTCTTAAAAAGTTTCATTGATCAGTGATAATATCTTTTGGTGTAAATATCTCCTCAAAACATTTCAGGAAAAAAAAAATAAAGCTATAATTTTCCTTTAGGAATATTTAACTTTGTTATACTAGTTTACTTATTTTTTACCTAATACTTCTGATATATTGTTATGTAGGTTAAAGATGCTCGATTCATGCCACTGTGGAAACCACACATAATTTAGGCAATAATGCAAATTCTTTTCAAATTCTTTTATCAGTGTATTCACTTTATTTTTATTTCAAACACAATACAAAATTACAGGATGCTATCAAAGTGATGCTACAAAACCCCACTAAAATTTTTTCAATTCTTCAAATCACACACTTACACACACACACACACACACACACACCACATGCATTCCCCGTACAGACCTTTTTTTGGGGGGCCTGAGTAAATAATTGCATTTTATTTTCAATTTTTCATTTTGAAATAATTAAAGACTTACCAAAAATGTTGCAAAACTACGTGCCTTTTTGAAGTAAAGTCTTGAAAAAGTTGTTTGGTATATCCTTTATAGTAATAAAAGAAAACACGTGTATATTCTGTTGATTAAAGGCATGCTGAGATCGTCAGACATGTGATTTCATCAGAGACTCCAATATAGAGCGCAGCTGTAACGACATCCTAAGAGTGTTCTAACTGAAATGTGTTGGAAGAAGGTTCTAATTTTTTTCAACCCTTCTCAAGTTGGCACTCAGCAGATTTCCACTCTATAAAAGTAACTCCTGCTCTGCAACTAATGTTCACAGATAAGCTCCAAACATATTTACAGCTCCATTTAAGTATAATGTACACACAGTAAAATTCACCCTTTTCAATGTGCAATTTAATGGGTTATGGCAGATGAATATCATAATTTGACCACAATCATGATCAAGATACAGAAAATCTGCATCATCACAAAACGTTTTCTTTTGCTGTTTTGCATTTGATCTTTTCTCCATTCCTGAACACAGGCAACCACTAATCTGCTTCTGTTTCTACAGTTTGCATTTTCTAGAGTATCCTATTAGTGGAATGATACATTGGTGTCTTTCATGTCTAGCTTCTTTCACTGAGCATAATGCTTTTGATATTCATTTATATTGCTGTTGTATCAGTTTGCTCCTTTTTATTGTTGAGTGGTACTCCATCTACAACTGGTTTATCCATTTACAAGTTGATGGACACATCTGCTATGAACTTCAAGGATGAGGCTTGGTACGGATATGTTTTTATTTATTTTGAGTCGCAGTGGGATTATTTGGCTATATGATCAGTACTAAGTTTAACATTAAAAGAAACTGCCAAACTGCTTTCCAAAATGTCTGTACCATTTTGAAGTCCCACTAGCCAGGTGTGAATAGCAATTCTTCACATCATGTGGTATGGTCAGTTCTGCTCGTGTCAGCCACTCCAGTGGGTGTACAGTGGTACCTCAATGTGGTTTTAACTTGCATTTCCCTGATGACGGGTAATGTTAAGTATCTTTTCATTTGTGTATTGGACATCATCTCTTTTTAAATTAAAATATCTGTACAAATATTTGGCCCATTTAGGTCAAAATATTACGTTAAATGAGTTATTTGTGTTTTGTTATTTAGTTTTTTAGTTATGTGTACATTCTAGATGAAAGTTCTTTATCAGACATATTTAAAATTATTCTGTCCCAATCTGTGGTTTGCCTTTTCATTTTTTGATGCTATGTTTTAAGTTGCAAAAGTCTTAATTTCATGAAGTCCAACTTACTATTTTTTTCCATTTTCATCCATCCTTTTCTTATCTAAAAAGTTTTTAGCTATAGTAAGATTATTAAAAATTTTTCCTATTCAGTAAGCTTTATACATTTTATATTTACATTATGTATAAAATACATGTTGAGTTAATTTGAGGATATGGTGTGAGGTAATTCTGAAGTTCATATTCTCCATTTAATATCCAATTTTAATAGTACCATCTTTATAAAGACATTGATTTCCTTATTGAAATATTTTGGCAACTTTGGCCATGTAAGGCAGGATATATTTCTAAATTATTTATTCTGTTTCACTGATATATATGTCTTCTTCATGCCAGTAAGTTTACTGTACTGTTTAGTGCAGCTTTACAATATGTCTTGAAATTTGGAAAGTTTTCCAACTTTATTCTTCTTTCTAAAACATGCTCTGGCTATTCTAGGACTTCTGCATTTAAAAAAAAAATTAGAATCAGCTTTGTAATTTCTCCAAAAAGGCCTATAGGTTTGACTGGGATTGTGCCAAATCTGGAGATCAGTTTCAGAAGAATTATCATCTAATAAGTATGACATGTATATTTACCAATGAACTTGATACATATTTCTACCTATTCAATCTCTCGTATTAGTGATTTAGAAATTTTGGATCAGCATACCTTTTATTAAATTTATTCTGAATTATTTTATTACTTTTGAGGCTATTATAAGTTAAATTGCTTACATAATTTTATTTTCTAATTGGTGTTGATTGTGTATAGAAACACAATTGATTTTATTTATTGATCTTTCATCCTACAACTTTGTTAAATTCACTTCATACCTCTAGCACACTTCTGCAGATGCCTAAGGATTTTCTATGTATATGTTTACATCACGTGAGAATAGTATTTTTCTTTCTTCCCAACTTGGGTGTCACTTATTTCTTATTTTCTTTTCTTTTCTCTTTATTTCTTTCTTCTTTCTGTCCATTCCTCCTTCCTTCCCTTCTTTCTTTCTCCCTGTTTTAGAATCAGTTTTGTAATTTATCCAAAAGGACCTATAAGGTTTCATGGGAATTCCACTGAATCTAGAGATCAATTTCAGGAGAATTATCATCTCATAAGTATTAAATATTTATCAATGAACTTGGTATATATTTCCACTTATTTAATATTGAATGCAATACTTTAAAGAACTAGGGAGAGAGGACATCATTGCATTTTTCATAATCTTATGTAGAAAGTATTAAGGCTTTCACCATTTTAAGTAAGATGTTTGCTATAGATTTTTTGTAAACACATAATCAGTTTGAAAATGTACTTTTCTATCCTCAGTTTGCTGGGAGTTTTTAATTTAAAAAATGTGTTACATTTTGTAAATTCCTTTTTTGCATCTATTGAGAGTGTCACGTGATTTTTCTTTTTTCTGTCAGCATGGTAGATTTTCAGTTGTTGAAACCAACTTGAGATAAACCCCACTTGGTTAAAACACATTATCATTTTTAAATATTCCTAGACTCAATTTGCTAATATTGTATTAAGAATGTTGCATCTAAGTTCATAATGGTTATCAGTCTGTCATTTTTGAGTTGTGATATCTGTATTTGTTTCTGATATCGAGAGAATCCACGTAAAACATCTACTTCTGTCATCAGTAATAATCTGACCAGGGATAACACCAACAGTTAGAGAGGAACCTGTCATTACCTGTGGCAGCAGAGATATCAGAGATTCCAAAAAGAAAAGCAAGGTTAAAATTTCAAATATAATCACATGAAATATCAGAAAGCCAGGGGATAGAAATATAGGAGAGCAAAATCTTAGAGGTCAAAACAAGTAGTTAAGTACTGCACATGATAATAAAAAGTAAAATCTATTCCTAAGGCAGAGCCTGGCTGCTGCCTAGCTTCTTTGACAATTCTTGGTAGGCTTTCATGGCTTTATAAGGGCTTATACTTTAGGTAAAGTTATAGTCAGGGAAACGGTGGGTGTAGGTTGGCTCTGTAGAAATGAAGCATTACAGGAGCACTGCAGTGAGAAAGAAACTGATACTGATGATACTTCGGTCACACTAATAATACATGCTAATGATAATCATAGCAATCATGGTAATGACAGAAAATATATATATAATATTAACATGCTTCTATTTGCACATATACATATGTGAATAGAAACATTGATTTAAAGACATGAAAGTATAGAAATAGCCTACACCTGATAAAGATATGCTCATACACAATAACAAACCTCAGTATAAACAGAGATTTTGATGTATCACAGAATTCTGCAATAGATCACAATTTTGACACTATGGGAAGTGTCATTTTCAGAACTTTTCTTTATCTCCATTATCTCCATTCTCTATTTCCAACATTCCTGGAGACTGAACTCAAGGATCAGTAAATATTCTCAACCTTAACCATAGCAGACTTCATTCATCCCATATATGCTTGTTATTTTTCCCCATTGACAGAAGGCATTGTACCATGAAATATACAACATATCTCTGACACACCTGACGAAAACAAACAATGGGGAAAGATTGACTATTTAATAAATGGTGATGGGAAAACTGGCTAGCCATATGAAGAAAGCTGAAAGTGGACCCCTTCCTTACACCTTATAAAATAATTAACTCAAGATGGATTAAAGACTTAAACATAAGATCTAAAACCATAAAAACTCTAGAAGACAACCTAGCCAATACCATTCAGAACATAGGCATAGGCAAAGACTTCACGACTAAAACACCAAAAGCAGTGGCAACAAAAGCCAAAATTGAGAAATGGGATCTAATTAAACTAAAGATAGCTTCTGCACAGCAAAAGACACTATCATCGGAGTGAACACACAACCTACAGAGTGGGAGAAAATTTTTGCAATCTATCCATCTAACAAAGGGCTAATATCCAGAATCTACAAGGAACTTAAACAAATTTACAAGAAAAAAACAACCCCATCAAAAAGTGGGAAAAGGATATGAACAGACACTTCTCAAAAGAAGACATTTATGCGGCCAATAAACACATGAGAAAAAGCTCATCATAGGCTGGGCGTGGTGGCTCACGCCTGTAATCCCATCACTTTGGGAGGCCAAGGCGAGTGGATCACAAGGTCAGGAGTTTGAGACTTGCCTGGCCACTATGGTGAAACTCTGTCTCTACCAAAAACACACAAAAAAACTTTAGCCAGGCGTGGTGGTATATATCTGTAATCCCAGCTACTCAAGAGGCTAAGGCAGGAGAATTGCTTGAACCCATTAGGTGGAGGTTGCAGTGAGCCGAAATTGTGCCACTGCACTCCACCCTGGGTGACAGAGTGAGGCTGTCTCGAAGAAAAAAAAAAAAAAAAGCTCATCACCCCTGGTCCAATGAGATACCATCTCGCGCCAGTTAGAATGGCAATCATTAAAAAGTCAGGAAACAACAGGTGCTAGAGAGGATGTGGAGAAATAGGAATGCTTTTACACTGTTGGTGGGAGTGTAAATTAGTTCAACCATTGTGGAAGACAGTGTAGCAATTCCTCAAGGATCCAGAACTGGAAATATCATTTGACCTAACAGTCTCATTACTAGGTACACATCCAAAGGATTATAAATCATTCTACTATAAAGACACATTCACACATATGTTTATTGCAGCACTATTCACAAGAGCAAAGACTAGGAACCAACCCAAATGCCCATCAACGATAGACTGGATAAAGAATATGTGGCACATATACACCATGGAATACCATGCAGCTATAAAAAAGGATGGATTAATGTCTTTTGCAGAGACATGGATGAAGCTGGAAACCATCATTCTCAGCAAACTATCACAAGAACAGAAAACCAAACACCACATGTTCTCACTCATAAGTGGGAGTTGAACAATGAGAACACATAGACACAGGGAGGGGAACATCACACACTGGGGCCTGTCAGTGGGTAGGAAGGAAAGAGGAGGGATAGCATTAGGAGAAATACTTAATGTAGATGACGAGTTGATGGGTGCAGCAAACCACGACAGCACATGTATACCTATTTCACAAAACTGCAAGTTCTGCAAATGTATCCCAGAACTTAAAGTGTATGTATGTGTGTATATATATATATACACACAAATGTAAATGTAAATGTAAATAAATTGAAAATGGTAAAAATAGAAATATGTTTCCTACACAAATAGTGACATAATAAAGCAAGATAGAATGTATGTTTGAGTTAAAAAAAATTGCTTAGAAGACAACTTGAATTCCATTCCAAGGAACTAGTTTTCAAAAGTTTACAACCAGATTTCAGTTTGGCAAAAGGCAACAATGCTGTTTTGAAAATAATTTCTGAAAAGAGCTTCCCCAGCAGTTCCAAATGGCAGTCCTGATACAAGGAAGTAGGGGCAATTTTGTTACCACCAGGAACACTGAATTTATTTTCAGACCTTGAAATTCTGGGAGGCCCTCGAATAATAATCAACTACAATATTTTACTTTACATAGAAATATTGTTTTAATGTTAATATAAAAGCTTGTATATGAACTAAAATTGTCAATCTGCCACTTTTAAGAAAGAAGAATCCATTATGTCCCTAATCTATAGTGAGTTGATATGTTCCATAAGCAGTTCTGGAAGGAGGCTACACTTAGAGCATAAATTGGTATAGATCGCTTTGCTCTCACAGATAGCGACACAATATTTTCTGCTGAATGGGAAAAAGTTTGAAGGCATAAATCAAGATAAAGCAATCATCTGACAAAGAATTACAAAGAGGCCCCATACCTTTTTCTTAGTGAACGCCATGTGACACATTGATTTTCCACTGAAGATAAAAGCCAAAATCATGTGTCATCAATAGAAAGCAAGCAAAACTATTTGGTTCAATATGTTATGGTACTTAACAAAAAAAAACTTGCAGAGAAAAGACAAATCTAAAACGTTGCACATGATTCAAACAAGTCTGGATCAGAAGAGACATTTCAGAGGTCACCGCTAGAGAGTCAAGGATACATTAGAGAGAAATAAACTCCTGCTTTTTTGTTTATCTACTTACATACACAGATACTGTCTGATGAAGATGATTGATATCAGGTATGGTATTTGATGGTATAGTCATTTACAAAATAATTCATCCCTTATGATCTAATGCAATTTTCTTCATATTACACGTGTATATTTAAATACTTCCTTGTGAAGTGGAGGCTAGCCAGGCTGCTGTTAGCATATCCAGTACATTTCTGCAAATTCCAAAATGGCAAATCCCACAGTTGAAATTTCAACCTCTCTAGCGTCCCTCGGCTGGAGTGCATAATCACGGCAAAAGTCTGCAACATCAGAGGTGGCCGCCACAGACACAAAGTCTATGTTTCTCATTCCATTCTACCAAATCTATTCAGCAGTCTGGGTGAGGGGGCTTGGCAGTATCTATGAGCAGAAAGCATTCAAATGGCTGGTATATGTGCTTCTGGGGAAACTAAGGGGAAAAAAGAGAGAGGGAGGGAGGGAGGGAACAAGAAAGAAGAAGGAAACTCAAGGAGAGAGGAAGGGAAGGAGGCTGGCAAGAAGGGATGGAGGGAGCAAGGGAGGGAGGAATAAAGGAAGGAAGTTACACCAAGTTTCAAAACTGGCCACGGACTGAGAAGGATTAAGAGACAAACGGAATTGAAAGCATTTATGTTCATACTCGGTATTTTTCTTACCCATTCTTGCAAATTAGTAATTTAAAAATTTTCATTTCCACAAATCCACGTGTTTTCTTGTTCCTCTCTCTCCGCTCTTTTTCCTTCTTTCCTTCCTGCCTTTCTTCTTTCTTTTCAACATAGGTTATATAAATGTGTGAGAGCTATCACTAGTCTACATTAATCATCAGGATTTTCCTGTATATTTCCAATTAAGATGACCCATAATAATATTCTACTGTAATTTTGGAGGGTCCAAAATACTAGATGGCATTTAGTGTTTTGGAAATCATGACAAGTCTAACAGGACTTTAAAAAACCTATCAAGACATCTGATGTGTTTTCTTGCCCATACACTCTTTAATGAGGTCTGCTTGACCCTTTCTTCTTCCCTTCTCTAGTCATGGGTTCTTCACACTGAAAACTAAGCTTTGCATCAGTGTTTGACGAACAGGTGACATAATAAACTGCAGTTACATTTTAAATTCAGCTCAAGATGGTAGATGAGAAATCTAAGATTGTGAAGTGAGATTTAGCATGCTGTTCAGTATGCAACAAATCTGAGTGTTGCTCACACAGGATTCATACCAACAGGCTCCTTCCAAAGCCTTTCAATGCAAATTCTAGCAAATGCACACTTGGAAGAAAAATGTTCCATGAAGTTGTATATGTAAATTTATACTTTCAGCATTTATGTATATAATTTCAGGGGAAGTGGGATCAACTTAACATTATTAAACATAGTCCAATGATATTTACAACATAACTTCAGAAACATTTTATTACTAGAAGTATTTTAAAAAGGATGTACCATTTAGGATTTAAGACACACCCCACAAATGAAAAAACAAATGAGATTATAAACAACATTTTTAAAAAAATTATGCCATCTTTTCACTACAAAATCCTCCTGGGGGAAAAATATCTTTTCCTTCATTATTAAAGGATGTTATCAGAGCACAGTGGAATTCTTTCAGATTTAGTCAGAAGGTTCTCTGGAGTTGAGAGATCTATTGGAGAATATTTTCTTTGAAAGTCCATGTCCTTTCCCCAGGCCTACATCATATATAAATAAACATTTCAGAAAAGGGGCCATGTTAAGAAAAAGTGGGTTGAAGATTGTAAGACCTGGTTCCTGGGTGCCAAATAATTCACAAGTTGGAATAAGCTGGGTTTCTGTAACACTTCTCTATGACTGCCATTGATACTGAACTATGCCAAGGAACTAAGTCCTACCAAGGAAAAGCAGGAGGAAAACAGGTGTAAGAAAACATTTCCTGTCAGTGTGTCCAGAGATAGCATGAGTCAACAGCGGCTCCTCATGAAGCCATCGATTCGTAACACTGGAGAATCTAGAATGCATCTGGGTCGAATTATTAAAAAGAAAGTTCTTCTCAAGCTAGTTGTAATGGTAGCTAATTTAAAAAATTAATGTTCTGCGATTCTGATAAAAACCTATGTGGTGAACCAACAATAAAGGCGGCTGGAGATATTGGTATGAAATAGTTATTTTTCCTTATATACCTGGACGTTCATGTAAGAAATTATACTTTTGGAAGGTCTGTCATATTCTCAGTGTATAAGAGTTGAATCATTTTTAGAAGTTATTGTCAGAATTTTGCTTTAATAGTGCAGTAAAGTGTGCATTCTCTCTCTCTCATTTTCATTCAACAGCCTCTACAAATTGAGCCTGGCTCAAAGGTCTTTCCCTCTTGGAATATGACTCCTCCCCTGTCCCTCTACATAGGCTGTTCTATAACAAATTATTTTGCTGTCTTGATTTTTCAGAGACCTCATGCTAGTAGTAGAGAGTCAGGAGAAAGTGAGATGTCCTATATAAAAGGCCTGCTAGAAAAAGAAATCAGCACTGAGTTCTAAGGATACTGAACAACTTTTTAAAAAACAAGCAAGCCATATTAAACACATTAGTTACAACCAAATTAGATAAAACCATGAAAATTATCCAAGAAGAAAAAGTACATCACCTGTCTAGGTTTAAAATTGCTTAAGGCTGCCATCCAAGGACCATCTATGATAACAAATACAGTAGTCTGTATTGACACAAAGTTTTAGTGATAGACGTAATTACATTCTTCTGCTGGTGGTGTTCTAGAATAAATGGAATATCTGCTGATCAAATCTGAATGCATCCCATAATATTAGCATGTAGGATCCCAGATCTGCAGGCACTATCTCTTTCTCAGATCTACACTTTGAATATTATGTTAGTTAAAATGAGAAGTATGTTAGAAAATGTCTTTTACAAAAGAAATATTGGCTGAGTATGGTGGCTCATGCCTGTAATCCCAACACTCTGGGAGGCCAAGGTGAGAAGATCTCTTGAGCTCAAGAATTTGAGACCAGCTTGGGCAACATATCTATAAAAAATTTTAAAACTTAGCCGGTGTGGTGGTGCACACCTATAGGCACAGCTACTTCAGAGGCTGAATCAAGAGGATCACTTGAGCTTGGGAGTTTGAGGTTGCAGTGAACTATGAACATGGCACTGAACTCCAGTCTGGGCAACAGAGTGAGAACTTGTCTTCAAAAAAATAAAAAAGAAGAAAAAAATAGGAAATATTGTGTTCACATCTGCTATGGTACTCTTTCTTATATAAACTATTTCTTTGCAGTATTCTAGAGGATTTAAGACAAATTTACCACTGAATAATTTCATATGGTATATTATTGCATTAGTATAGTATGTTATTATATAATTAGTATAAGTGACCAGTGCTGCAACAACCACATTCCAAAAAGTATTGTGATCCTCCAAAATTACAATGTCTAAATGACATTATTCTCCTTCATGAGACCATTATACCTTAATTTTTCAGCACCATGAAAATCTACAAATGCCCTCTAAAATATATTTAGAAAACGTGGGGAAAAAATAGATACAGTTTCAGAAGATACATATATTTTGAAAATTAGCCTTTTTGGAATAAATTATTCTTTATGACATATAAATAAACACATTTTTCAGACTGGCGGGGTAACATTTGCATCAGTCAAAATAATTAGATTACTAAAACCTGTAATCTTATTAGAAAAATGGTTTATTCAGAGAATCATTGGAATTATTAGCCTTCAAGCTGCTATAGATTGAATCTGATCAAAATAATTAAGATAATATTATTTCATTTTTCAGTATAATATCTCCTTAGTATTTTTGTTTCTTATTTAATATGTGATTATATTTACTTCTGTGAATAATATGGATGAAGATCATTACAGTGTCAAGATCACTGGGTTCAGAGCACAGAAACCTCAAGTCTATTCTTTTTTCTTAAATACCTGTAAGACTTTAAAGAAGACAGAGTTTCTGGACTCTAATTTCTCTATCTGTAGAATAAATGGGTTAGACCAAATAACTCCTTTCTGCTTATAAATTTTCTAATTATATGACTGAGCTTACACCTGGAAAACAGTCTATCTCCTGTATAAATTAATGATAGAAATGAAAACCACCACGTTTCATGAAATTAACCACATAAATATCAACATCAACTGCTCAGAAGGACTTAAGTGCAAGTATCACAGGAATTCTGAAGCACAGAGAACTAAATACAAGAAATGTAACACTCTTCGTATTTTCAAAGAAGATTTTAATAATATATGTAAACACAGTAGCCTGTTCATAAGAAAAAAGAAAAGGGACGTCTTAGCATATTCAGGGTTCAACCAAAACTACTACTGGAATGTAAATCAAAGTAATATTCACCTAACTGTCATAATTGGCATGAATAATTTTAAGTAAAACACTTTTATTTGATATTAAATGTGAACAATAAGCCAAAACAGAGAAAATTAATAAATTGATCATTTATTGAAACTGAAATAAAAATATATAATTATTGAAGCCTCTTATATACATAAACCAATCATTGCTTAAATGAGCTGACATACTAGCTCCATAGTTTTATGTCACTAAGGAACTCTTTTGAACACAATAAAGAAACCAGAATTGAGCACAAAGAATGATGAACTGGGAAGTTCATGGCTTTCTATCTACTAATTAGGAGTACAATCATTCAGTCAAACAGCCACTCAACAAACATTTAGCATACAGCTTCTGGATACCAGGTACTGGTGTAGGTGCTAGAGCAACAAGGAAATATTCCCTGCATTCAGTGAGCTCACAGGCAAGTAAACAAGTAAGTATAAAGACTGCATGACTGATTGGGAGCGGTGGTTCATGCCTGTAATCCCAGCACTTTGGGAGGCCATCGTGGGCAGATCACGAGGTCAAGAGATCGAGACCATCCTGGCCAACATAGTGAAACCCCGTCTCTACTAAAAATACAAAAATTAGCTGGGCACGGTGGTGCACGCCTGTAGTTACTTGGGAGGCTGAGGCAAGAGAATCAGTTGAACCTGGAAGGTAAAGGTTGCAGTGAGCTGAGATCACACCACTGCACTCCAGCCTGGTGACAGAGTGAGACTCTGTCTCAAAAAAAAAAAAAAAAAGACTCCATGATAAATGTGTATCTACAAAGGGCACAAAGGAATGAGTAGCTAATCCCCAAAGCCATATGGAGCAGTCAGTATAAGCTTCAGGAAAAGAAACTGAAGTAAAAAGCTAACCTGAATCTGAAAAAAATGAGTAGGTATTTTCCAAGCACGTTTCAGGGGAAAAGTTGCAGGATGCAGAAGTCCTCCCAAGTACAAAAAGAGAATGAACTCTGGACAACTGGCAATTTATGGCACACAGGAATCAGTAAATGTAGGGATGAGAGGCACACAGAAACATGGGCAAAAACAGGAATTTTGACTTTATTCCATAAATCATGGAAAGCCACCAATGGGTTTTAAGTAATAAAATACTAAGACCAGGTTTGCATTTTAGAAAGATCAATTTGATTTCAGTGAGGAGGTCCAAAAATGAGAGCAGCAAGGCCAGATAGAAGTCCTGCTGCAACTAGCTATGGTTAGAGATGCAGACCAAAACTAAGGTGAAATCATTTAGAAGAAAGAACGTGGATATAAGAGCCATTGGTTTGGCCTCTCCACATCATTTTTTTTATTTTATTTTCATTTATTTATTTATTTATTTTTTGAGACAGAGTCTCGCTCTGTCACCCAGGCTGGAGTGCAGTGGCGTGATCTTGGCTCACTGCAAGTTCTGCCTCCCGGGTTCACACTATTCTCCTGCCTCAGCCTCCCGAGTAGCTGGGACTACAGGCACACGCCACCACGCCCAGCTAATTTTTTCTATTTTTTAGTAGAGATGGGGTTTCACCGTGTTAGCCAGGACGGTCTCGATCTCCTGACCTCGTGATCCACCCACCTCGGCCTCCCAATGTGCTGGGATTACAGGCTTGAGCCACCATGCCCAGCTGGCCTCTCCACATCTTTACTGTTATACTGATAACATGGGGATGAAAATAAATATTATTTGTATTTAAACTATTATTGTTATGTGAAAATTAAACAAATAACATACTATGATAACATCGGAGGTTCAAGAAATATTAAGTCTTGAAAATAGGAAAGATGAAAGGAAGGAAACACGGAGTGGGGAGGAAAGTAGGAGAAAGGAGAGAATATAGGAATGAGAGAGGAGGAAAATAATAAGAAAGAAGTAGAAAGCTAGGTACGGTGGCTCATGACTGTAATCCCAGCGCTTTGGGAGGCCGAGTCAGGCAGATCACAAGGTCAGGAGTTCAAGACCAGCCTGGCCAATATGGTGAAACCTTGTCTCCACTAAAAATACAAAAATTAGCTGGGTGTGGTGGCAGGCACCTATAGTCCCAGCTACTCGGGAGGCTGAGGCAGGAGAATCACTTGACCCTGGGAGGCAGAGGTTGCAGTGAGCTGAGATCACACCACTGCACTCCAGCCTGGGTGACAGAGAAAGATGCTGTCTCAAAAAAAAAAAAAAAAAAGAAAAAAAAAAAAAGAAAGAAGTAGAAAAAGATATAGTATTTCTTAATCAGCAGAAGCTACTCTTATTTTTCAATACTCTACCTTTCTAATGTATCACTGACAAGGAAAGGTCTTGAATAATTGACTGAAGTCAGAATAGGTAAGGCACTCTACCTGTGGATACATGAGAGGCCTTAAAAAGTTCATGGAAAATGTATATTATGAAAAAAACTATGCAAAGGTTTCAATTTTGGCAGCAAAATAAACTCATACTAATTTATTATAGCATGTTTGAACAGGATCTAGTTTGAGACAGTAAGAAGGAGTAGACATTAGTTTGAAAAGAGCCCCTAGCAGAGCAATGTAAATTCTGCTAAAATTGAAGCAAGAACAAACATTAGATTATGATGAAGCTTGGGTGAAAGAATGGTGAAATCACTGATGCTTTACAAGAAGCTTGAGGGGACACTGCACCAAAGAAATCAGTAGTTCACAAGCGGACAGCTTTTTTAAAGAAGAAACGAGATGATGTGGAAGATGAAGTCCACAGGGACAGATCATCCATATCAATTTGCAAGGAAAAAAATTAATCTTGTTTGTGCCCTAATTGAAGAGGACTGATAATCAACAGCACAAACAATAGCCAACATCGTAGACATCTTAATTGGTTCAGCTTACACAGTTCTGACTAAAAAATTAAAGTTGAACCAACTTTCCACTGCATGGGTGCCAAAAGTGTTGTGCTCAGATCAGCTGCAGACAAGAGGAGAGCTCTCAATGGAAATTTTAAAGAACTAGGGTCAAGATCCTGAAGGATTTCTTTGAAGAATTGTAACAGAAGATAAAACATGGCTTTCCCAGTATGATCCTGAGGGCAAAACACAATCAAAGCAATGGCTACCAAAGGTGGAAGTGGTCCAGTCAAAGCTAAAGGGGATCACTCAAGAGCAAAGGTCACGGCAACAGTTTTTTGGGGACATTCCAGGCATTTTGCTTGTTGACTTTGTGGAAGGTCAAAGAACAATAATATCTGCATATCATGAGAGTGTTTTGAATAAGTTAGCCAAAGTTTTAGGGCAAAATACCTGGGAAAGCTTTAGCAGACAGTCCTCTAACACCACAATGTTTCTGCTCATTCCTGTCATCAAGCAAAGGCAATTTTGTGAGAGTCTCAATGGGAAATTGTCAGGCATCCACCTTACAGCTCTGATTTGGCTCCTTCTGACTTCTTTTTGTTTCCCAATCTCAACAAATGTGGAAAGGGCACCCATTTTTCTTAAGTTAATAATGTATAAGAGACTGCATTGACATTGTTAAGTTCCCAGGACCATCAGTTCTTTAGGGATGAAAACCGAAGATCACATTTTCAATGTTTATCTTGTAACTTCATTTTTCCACAAACTTTTTGAAGTTTCTCCATACAAATGTCTCCATACAAATGAGCACTTGCAAAATAAGCAGAGAGTCTCATTCAATGGACAGAAAGTTCTGTGCCATCTAAAAATTATCTTAAGCAAGTTCAATGTGTAGCAACAGACTGTATTGATAAATATCAGTTAGTTTGACTTCTGCAATGACCATGATGGAGTAACAAGAACTAGACTTTCTCTCCCTCCTGAAACAACCAAAAAAATGGCCAAAATGTATGCCACAAAAGTTTGCAAGACCCTGTAAAGTCAGTCTCAAACAAGGTGAGCCTATCAACTGCCCTAATTTATGCCTGGAGAAAGTTTTCCAGCCCACTACTCCAGGAGAAAAGCCCAAGAGGAGCCCATTGTTCTCCCTGAGCTGAGGGGACAGAGCTGAGAGTCCACAGAAACCATGTTGACATGAGCTCTCAGGACAAGGTTTCCGAGAAGAAGGGGCTGCACAGAAAGAGAACTCCAGAGCTCTGCAAAGGGTCCCCCTAAAGTACATAGCTAAGTAATTGTTAGGACACGCCTAGAGAAAAGTACCTACGGTTGGGGAAACAACACCCAGATAAGATGAAAAGTAACAGTACACATGCTCACCAAGGTCCAGTAATAGTGCTTATTTTATCAGCCAAACCAGAAACACCTCAAGATTCCCAGGGATACCCAGAAGGATCTTGCCTCACTAGTTGGGAGTGATTAGCTCTAAAATGAGAACTGGTCTGATCCCACCTAATGAATTTTTAAAGCAAGACCAAAAAGAGTCAAACTCTTTCCAACTAAACTTAAATACATACCAATACAAAGATCAAGAATATTTATATATGCTTCCAGCACTCAATAAGATAAAAGTCACCATATCTGACATCCAGACACAGTTTAGCAGAGACACAACAGTAACAACAAAAGACAGAAGAACGTGGCTCATAATAAGGAGAAAAATCACTGAGTCAGAACTGATCCAGAGTAAATCAAGGTGCCAGAGTTATCAGTTAAGAACATTCAAATGCTTATTGAAACAGTATTCTATATGTTCTAAAATAGAGACATGCAAGATACACTAAAGGAGGCTGGGCGCAGTGGCTCACGCCTGTAATCTCAGCATTTTGCGAGGCCGAGGCAGGTGGATCACGAAGTCAGGAGTTCAGGACCAGCCTGACCAATATGGTGAAATCCCATCTCTACTAAAAATACAAAAATTAGCGGGGCATAGTAGCATGCGGCTGTAGTCCCAGCTACATGGTAGGCTGATAGCACATTAGTCATTAAAGAAGAAAAGATAGACACCTCTCAAAATAAAATAGAGAGAGAAAATAAATTTTTAAAAAACATGAACAGAGCAATAGTAGACAGTAAATTTCAAGTAACTGAATTTACGTGTAATCTCAGTTCCCAAAGGAGAGGAGAGGGAAGATGTGAAAACATTTGGGACTTTGAGTCAGGCAAAGCTTTCTTTGATATGACCCCACAGCATGATTTATATAATAATATATTGATAAGAAGAACTCATCAAATTTAAAAAAAAGAATCTGCTCTTCAAAAGAATCTATTAAGAGACTGAAAAGACAAGCTGCAGGCTGGGAGAAAATATTTGCAATTCATATATCTGATGAAAGGCTTGCATCAAAAATATATTTTAAAAGCTGAAAATTTAATAATGAAAAACAAACAACCCCATTTAAAACTTGGGTGAAAGACTGGAACAGACATTACAAAGTAGACATTTGTTTGGTAAATAAGCACATATGCTCAACATAATTAATGCTTAGGGCAATGCAAATTAAAACCAAAATGAGACGCCACTATCTATTTTTAAATAGCTAAGATTAGCATGACTGATAACAGCCAAGCACTGGCTTGGATGTGGAGAAGCTGAAACTCTCATACACTGCTGATGGGAATACAAAAAAGTGTAACCTTTGAAAAACAGTTTAAGAGTCCCTTAAAAAGTTAAACATACTTCTGCCGTAAGACTCAGCCATTGCACTCCTGGGTATTTACCCAAGAGAGATAAAAGTAGGTGTTCATATAATGATATCAACACAAATGTTCATAGCACATGTATTCATAATAGCCCAAACTAGAAACAGTCTAAATATCAATCAATACATTAATGAATTAACTTGCTTTATCCGAATTAATTATGGATACATACTATAACATGAATGAATCTCAAAATAACTATACTAAGTGAAACAAGGCAGACTCTAGAGGTAAAACATGCAGAGAAAAAAAACATAAAATGTCAGACAAAAAAGTGCATAGTGTAAAATTGTATTTATATACATTTTTTGACTGTATAAATTACTGTCCAGTGACAGAAAGCAGTTTGGTGGTTTTTAAGGGCCAGGAATGAGGGGCCAGAGAAATGTATTATAAAGAGGCATCAGGAAACTGGAGGTGAAGTATATTTCCATCACCTCGATTGCGTACTGATGGTTTCTAAACTTTCAATATTTTTAGTTTATTATATGTTATACAAAATAAAGCTTGTAATAAAAATCAAAAGATTGAGCCATCCTTATTTTCTCTATAAAAGAGCAGAATTATCCTTTTAGAGATTTGGAAAGATTATTAAAAGATAAGTTACAAAATACAGTACCTGACACGTATAAAATATTAAATAAATACTAGCCATGCTTAATTATTTTGTTTTAAGTCTATATGAGTCAAGTTTTAGTAGAAATATGGGCTAGAAAAAAAAAACAGAAAGCGGGACTCTGTGATCCGACTTGGGCTTATAGAACAGACTGCACTAGTTTGTTCTCATGCTGCTAATAAAGTCATACCCAAGACCGGGTAATTTAGAAAGGAAAGAGGTTTAATGAACTCACAATTCCACATGGCTGGGGAGGCCTCACAGTCACGGCAGAAGGCAAAAAAGAAGCAAAGGCACATCTTAAATGGTAGCAGAGAAGAAAGCTTGTGTAGGGAAACTCCCATTTTAAAAGCATCAGATCTCGTGAGACTTATTCGCTACCAGGAGAACAGTAGGGGGAACCCGCCCCTATGATTCAATGATCTCCACCTGACTCCATCCTTGACATGCGGG
The DNA here is from genome assembly GCF_029281585.2 of Gorilla gorilla gorilla. Classification (NCBI taxonomy): domain Eukaryota; kingdom Metazoa; phylum Chordata; class Mammalia; order Primates; family Hominidae; genus Gorilla; species Gorilla gorilla. Next base: position 54,758,902 of record NC_073246.2, on the reverse strand, counting down.
GATAATTACAATCAAGGTGAGATTCGGGTGGAGACACAGCCGAATCATATCAATGACTAATGAGAGTTATGTCCAGAACCTAATGAAAACCTGTCTGAGGCCACATTCCCTGTAAAGCAGATTTGAGATAGAGATTTGTGTAGAGAACATTTAACTGGGTAAAATCCTAGGAGCCAACAACTGTGGCGAAAAAGCTGAATTGGACAAAGGGAGTTGAGATGTGAGGCAGTCACAACAAATACCTCAGCTAATCTCAAGGGGGAGCTGAGAAGCAGGGGTGACCCTTCAGAGTTGCCCTAAATTGAGGCAGGAGTATGGAGTTTTAATACCTTTCACTGGCCATTCTTCAGATACGAGTTGTCCCCAAGGATGGACATCAGCTTGACAAGTTATTAATTAGATCTCCTGAGAATAAATTCTAGAGAGAATCAGCTGAGAGGCATGATTTGCCAACACTCCCAATAGCTGGGCAAACTTCAGTTTTGAGGGAGGATTTGGGTCACACACAAAAGTCTCCACAACCAATTATTCATGGGAAATTCTATGTAGGCAGAGCTTTTTCATGGCCAGTTAATCAAAACTACATAATCTATTTGGTTAAGCAAAAGAAATTAAAAAGATAAAATAAAACCTATATATTAACACTCAAAAGTTTTTAATGCATTTGCCTTGCATTTCATATGTTTTGCCTTGCATTTCATATGTTTTGCCTTGCATTTGTTTATTTGCTTTCAAGAACCTTTAGAGAACAATAATTACTAATATAATATGGAGTAGCACAGCATAGACGAGGGAAGCTAACTCTCTCCCTTTTCCCAGAACCTGGAACAGCTAAAGATCCTAAGCATTGTCAGCTTTGGTATCTGACATAGTTTGGATGTTTGTCCCCTTCAAATCTCACGTTAAAATGTGATCCCCAATGTTGGAGAGAGATGCCTCCTGAATGGCTTGGTGCTGTCCTCTTGGTAATGAATGAGTTCTTACCCTGTGAGTTCATGCGATATCTGGTTGTTTAAAAGAGACTGACACCTCCTCCCTGTCTCTCTTGCTTCCGCTCTCACCATGTGATATGCTGGTTTCCCTTCACCTTCCACCATGATTGGAAGGTTCCTGAGGCCCTCCCTGGAAGCAGGTGCCAGTACTATGCTTCACGTACAGCCTTCAGAACAAGAAGCCAAATAAACCTCATTTCTTTATTAATTACCCCACCTCAGGTATTTCTTTATAACAATGCAAATGGGCTAACAGAGTATCATTCATGGACAGTGAGTGTATTAGTCAATTTTCATGCTGCTGATAAAGACATACCCAAGACTGGGTAATTTATAAAGAAAAAGAGGTTTAATGAATTCACATATCTGCACCGCTAGCTGTATAAATATGGAAATATCTTCACTGCTACGTGTACAAATATGGAAATATCTACAGCGCTACCTGTATAAACATGTAAATATCTACACCGCTATCTGTATAAACATAGAAATATCTACACCGCTATCTCTATAAACATGGAAATATCTACAGCGCTATCCGTATGAACATGGAAATATCTACACCGCCATCTGTTTAAACATGGAAATATCTACACCTCTATCTGTATTAAGATGGTAATACCTACACTGCCATCTCTATAAAGATGGAAATACCTATAATGCCATCCCTATGAACATGGAAATATCTACACCACCATCTGTATAAACATGGAAATATCTACACAGCTATCTGTAAAAACATGGAAATATCTACAGCGTAATGTGTATAAACATGGAAATACCTACCCCGGTATCTGTATTAACATGGAAATATCTACACCGCCATCTGTATGAACGTGGAAATATCTACACCGCCAACTCTGTAAACATGGAAATATCTACACCGCCATCTGTAGGAACATGGAAATATCTACAATGCTATCTCTATAAACATGGAAATGTCTACAACGCCATCTGTATATACATGGAAATTCGTACACCGCTATCTGTATAAATATGGAAATATTTACACCGCTTTATCTATAAACATGGAAATATCTACACCGCCATTTGTATGCATATGGAAATATCTACAGCACCATCTGTAGGAACATGGAAATGTCTAAACCGCTATCTCTATAAACTTGGAAATACCTACACCGCTATCTGTATAAACATGGAAATATCTACACAACTATTTCTATAAACGTGGAAATGTCTATACCGATATCTGTATAAACAAGGAAATACATACAAAGCTATCTGAATAAACATGGAACTATCTACTCCGCTATCTGTGTAAACATGGAAATATCTACACCGCTATGAGTATAAACATGGAAATATCTACAATGCTATCTGTATAAACATGGAAATATCTACACCGCTGTCAGTGTAAACATGGAAATATCTACACCGCTATCTCTTAAAACATGGAAATATCTACACCGTAATGTGTACAAACATGGAAATACCTACACCGCTATCTGTATAAACATGGAAATATCTACACCGCCATCTGTAGGAACATGTACATATCTAAACCGCCAACTCTATAAACATGGAAATATCTACACCACCATCTGTAGGAATATGGAAATATCTACACCGCTTTCTCTATAAACATGGAAATATCTTCACCGCCATCTGTATAAATATGGAAATACGTACACCGCTATCTGGATAAACATGGAAATATCTACACTGCTATATCTATAAACATGGAAATATCTACACCGCCATCAGTATGAACATGGATATATCTACACCGATATCTGAATAAACATGGAAATATCTACAACGCTATCTGTGTAAACATGGAAATATCTACACCGCTATCTCTTAAAACATGGAGATATTTAAACCGATACCTTTATAAACATCGAAATATCTACACTGCTATCTGCATAAAAGTGGAAATATCTACACCGCTATCTGCATAAACTTGGAAATATCTACACCGCTGTCTGTGTAATCATGGAAATATCTACACCACCAACTGGAGGAACATGGAAATATCTACACCGCTATGTGTATAAACATGGAAATACCTAGACCGCCTTCTTTATAAACAAAGAAATATCTACACCGCCATCTCTAAAAACATGGCAATATCTAAACCGCCATCTGCATGAACATGGAAATATCTACACCACCGTCTCTATAAAGATGGAAATATCTACACCGCCATGTGTATAAACATCGAAATTTCTACACCGCTATCTACATAAAGATGGACATATCTACGACGCTTTCTGAATAAACATGGAAATATCTACACAGCCTCTGTATAAACATGGAAATATCTACACCGCCATCTGTATAAACATGGAAATATCTACACTGCCAACCGTATAAACATGGAAATATCTACACCGCTACCTGTATAAACATGGAAATATCAGCACCGCTATCTGTATGAACATGGAAATATCTACACAGCCGTCTGTAAAAACATGGAAATATCTGCACCGCTATCTGCATGAACATATAAATATCTACACGGCCAACTGTATTAAGAAGGAGATATCTACACCGCTATCTGTATAAACATGGAAATATCTACACCGCTATCTCTATGAACATGGAAATATCTACACCGCTATCTGTATAAACATGGAAATATGTACACCATAACCTGTATAAACATGGAAGTATCAGCACCGCTATCGGTACGAACATGGCAATATCTACACGGCTATCTGTATGAACATGGAAATATCTACACCGCTATCTGTATGAACATGGAACAATCTTCACCGCCATCTGTATGAACATGGATATATCTACACAGCCATCTGGATGAACATGGAAATATCTACACCGCTATCTGTATGAACATGGAAATATCTACACCGCTATCTGTATGAACATGGAAATATCTACACCGCTATCTGTATGAACATGGAAGTATCTACACCGCTATCTGTAGGAACATGGAAATGTCTAAACCGCTATCTCTATAAACTTGGAAATACCTACACCGCTATCTGTATAAACATGGAATTATCTACACAACTATATCTATAAACGTGGAAATATCTACACCGCTATCTGTATAAACAAGGAAATACATACACCGCTATCTGTATAAACATGGAAATATCTACACCGCTATCTGTATAAACATGGAAATATCTACACCGCTATCTGTGTATACATGGAAATATCTACACTGCTATCTGTATAAACATGGAAATATCTACACCACTGTCTGGGTAAACATGGAAATATCTACACCGCTATCTCTTAAAACATGGAAATATCTACACCGTAATGTGTATAAACATGGAAATACCTACCCCGCTATCTTTATAAACATGGAAATCTCTACAACACCATCTGTAGGAACATGTAAATATCTAAACCGCCAACTCTATAAAAATGGAAATATCTACAGCGCCATCTGTAGGAACATGGAAATATCTACACCGCTTTCTCTACAAACATGGAAATATTTTCACCGCCATCTGTATAAATATGGAAATACGTACACCGCTATCTGGATAAACATGGAAATATCTACACTGCTATATCTATAAACATGGAAATATCTACACCGCCATCTGTATGAACATGGAAATATCTACTCCGCTCTCTGTATAAACATGGAAATATCTACAACACTATCTGTGTAAACATGGAAATATCAACACCGCTATCTCTTAAAACATGGCGATATCTACACCGCTATCTGTATAAACATGGAAATATCTACACCGCTATCTTCATAAAAGTGGAAATATCTACACCGCTATCCGCATAATCTTGGAAATATCTACACCGCTGTCTGTGTAATCATGGAAATATCTACACCACCAACTGTAGGAACATGGAAATATCTACAGCGTTCTCTCTATAAACATGCAAATATCTACACAGCCATCTGTATAAACATGGAAATATCTACCTTGCGATCTGTATAAATATGGAAATATCTACACCGATATCTCTATAAATATGTAAATATCTACACCGCTATCTATAAACATGGAAATAACCACACTGCTATCTCTATAGACATGGAAATATCTAGACCGTCATCTCTATAAACATGGAAATATCTACACCGCCATCGGTATGAACATGGAAATATCTACACTGACAACCGTATAAAGATGGAAATATCTACACCGCTATCAGTATGAACATGGAAATATCTACACCGCTATCTGAACAAACGTGGAAATATCTACACCACCATCTCTATAAACATGGAAATATCTAAACCGCCATCTGTATGAACATGGAAATATCTACACCGCCTTCTTTATAAAGATGGAAATATCTACAAGGCCATCTGGATAAACATGGAAATATCTACATCGCCATCTGTGTAGAGATGGAAATATCTACACAGCCATATGAATAAACATGGAAATATCTACACCACCATCTGTGTAAACATGGAAATATCTACACCGCCAACTGGATGAACATGGAAATAACTACACCACGATCTGTATGAACATGGAAATATATACACCGCTATGTCTATAAACATGGAAATATCTACACCGCTATCTGTGTAAGCAAGGAAATATCTACACTGCCATCTCTATAAGCATGGAAATATCTACACCGCCATCTGTATGAACATGGAAATATCTACACCGCTATCCGTATAAACATGCAAATATCTACACAGCCATGTGTATAAACATGGAAATATCTACACCGCTATCTGTTTAAACATGGAAATATCTACAGGGCCATCTGTATAAACATGGAAATAACTACACCGCTATCGGTATATACATGGAAATATCTACACCGCTCTCTCTATAAACATGGATATATCTACACCGTTATCTGTATAAACATGGAAATAACTACACCGCTATCACTATAAACATGGAAATAACTACACCGCTATCACTATAAACATGGAAATATCTACACTGCTATCTGCATAAACACGGAAATATCTAAACTGCTACCTGTAAAACAGGGAAATATCTACACCGCTATCTCTATAAACATGGAAATAACTACACTGCTATCTTCACAAACATTGAAATACCTACAATGCTATTTGTATAAACATGGAAATATCTACAACGCTATCTCTACAAACATGGAAATAACTGCACCGCTATCTCTACAAACGTGGAAATATCTAAAACGCCATCTGTATGAACACTGAAATATCTACACAGCTATCTGTATAAACATGGAAATATCTACACCGCTATCAGTATATACATGGAAACATCTACACCGCTATCTCTATAAACATGGAAATACCTACAACGCCATCTCTATAAACATGGAAATACCTACACCGCCATCTCTATAAACATGGAAATACCTACACTGCCATTTGTAACGAAATGAAAATATCTACTCCGCCATCTGTATAAACATGGAAATATCTACACCGTTATCTGTATTAAGATGGAAATATCTACACCGCCATCTATATGAACATGGAAATATCTACACCACCATCTGTAGGAACATGGAAATATCTGCAGCGCAATCTCTATATAGATGGAAATATCTACACAACCAACTGTTTAAACATGGAAATACCTACACCTCTATCTGTATTAAGATGGAAATATCTACAATGCCATCTCTATAAAGATGGAAATATCTACTCCGCCATCTGTATGAACGTGGAAATATCTACAGCACAATCTCTATAAAGATGGAAATATCTACACTGTCATCTGTAGGAACATGGAAATATCTACACGGCCAACTCTGTAAACATGGAAATATCTACACTGCCATCTGTAGGAACATGGAAATATCTACACCGCCAACTCAGTAAACATGGAAATATCTACACCGCCATCTGTAGGAACAAGGAAATATCTACAACGCGATCTCTTTAAACATGGAAATATCTACAACGCCATCTGTATAAACATGGAAATACCTACACCGCTATCTGGACAAACATGAAAATATCTACACCGCTATATCTATAAACATGGAAATATCTACACCGCCATTTGTATGTACATGGAAATATCTACAGCACCATCTGTATTAACATGGAAATATCTACACTGCCATCTGTAGGAACATGGAAATGTCTAAACTGCTATCTCTATAAACCTGGAAATACCTACACCGCTATCTGTATAAACATGGAAATATCTACACCAGTATCTCTATAAACGTGGAAATATCTACACCGCTATCTGTATAAACATGTAATTATCTACACTGCTATGCCTATTAACATGTAAATAACTACACCGCTATCCCTATAAACATGGAAATATCTACACCGCCATCTCTATAAACATGGAAATAACTACACCGCCATCTGTATAAAGATGGAAATATCTACACCGCCATCTATATAAACAAGGAAATATCTACACCGCCATTTGTATAAAGATGTATATATCTACACAGCAATCTGTATTAACATGGAAATACCTACACCGCCATCTGTATAAACATGGAAATATCTACACCGCTATCTGTATAAGGGTGGAAATATCTACACCACTATCTGTATGAACATGGATATAGAACACCGCTTACTGTATAAACGTGGAAATGTCTACACAGCTATCTCTATAAACATGGCAATATCTACACAGCTATCTGTATAAACATGGAAATATCCACACCGATCTCTATAAACGTGGAAATAACTACTCTGCTACCTCTATAGACATGGAAATATCTACACCGCCATCTCTATAAACATGGAAATATCTACACCGCCATCTGTATGAACATGGAAATATCTACAACGACAACCGTATAAAGATGGAAATATCTACACCGCTATCAGTATGAACATGGAAATATCTACACCGCTATCTGTATAAACATGGAAATATCTACACCACCTTCTCTATAAACATGTAAATATCTAATACGCCATCTGTATGAACATGGAAATATCTACACCACCTTCTTTATAAAGATGGAAATATCAACAAGGCCATCTGTATAAACATGGAAATATCTACACCGCCATCTTTATAAACACGGAAATATCTACACTGTCAAATGAACAAACATGGAATTATCTACACCACCATCTGTATAAACATGGAACTATCTACACAGCCATCTGTATAAACATGGAAATACATACACCGCCATATGTATGAAGATGGAAATAGCCACACAGCCATGTGTATAAAGATGGAAATACATACACAGCTATCTGTATGAACATGGAAATATCTACACCGCCATCTGTATAAACACAGAAATATCTATACCGCCATCTGTATACACATGGAAATATCTACACCGCTATCTGTATAAACACGGAAATATCTACACCGCTATCTGTATAAACATAGAAATATCTACACCGCTATCTGTATAAAGATGGAAACATCTACATCGCTATCTGAATAAACATGGAAATATCTACACCGACATCTTTATAAACATGGAAATATCTACACCGCCATCTCTATAAACATAGACATACCTACAACGCCATCTGTATGAACATGGAAATATCTACACAGCCATCTGTATAAACATGGAAATATATACACCGCCATATGTATGAAGATGGTAATAGCTACACTGCCATGTGTATAAAGATGGAAATATCTACACCGCTATCTGTATGAACATGGAAATATCTACACCGCCATCTGTATAAACAAAGAAATATCTATACCGCCATCTATATACACATGGAAATATCTACACCGCAATCTGTATAAACATGGAAATATCTACACCGCTATCTGTATAAACATAGAAATATCTACACCGATATCTGTACAAAGATGGAAACATCTACATCGCTATCTGAATAAACATGGAAATATCTATATCTCCATCTTAATAAACATGGAAATATCTACACCGCCCTCTCTATAAACATAGAAATATCTACACCGCCATCTGTATGAACATGGAAATATCTACAACGCCATCTGTATAAAGATGGAAATGTCTACACCACCGTCTGTATAAACATGGAAATATCTACACCACCATCTGCATAAAATTGGAAATATCTAAACCGCCATCCGTATGAACATGGAAATATGTACACCGCCATCTTTATACAGATGGAAATATCTACACCGCCATCTGTATAAACATGGAAATATCTACACCGCCATCTGTATAAAGATGGAAATTTCTGCACCGTCATCTGAATAAACGTGGAAATATCTACACCACCATGTGTATGAACATGGAAATATCTACATCGCGGTCTGTATGAACAAGGAAATACCTACACTGCCATCTGTATGAACATGGAAATATCTACACCGCCATCTGTATGAACATGGAAATATCTACACAGCCATCTGGATGCACATGCAGATATCAGCACCGCTATCTGTAGGAACATGGAAATATCTGCATCGCTATCTGTATGAACATGGAAACATCTACACCGCTATCGGTATGAACATGGAAATATCTTCACCGCCATCTGTATGAACATGGATATACCTACATAGCCATCTGGATGAACATGGAAATATCTACACCGCTATCTGTATGAACATGGAAATATCTACACCGCTATCTGTATAAACATGGAAATATCTACACCGCTCTGTGTATGAACAAGGAAATATCTACACCGCTATCTGTTTGAACATGGAAATATCTACACTGCTATCTGCATGAAAATGGAAATATCTACACAGCTATCTGCATATACATGGAAATATCTACAGCTATCTCTTTACACATGGAAATAACTACATCGCTATCTCTATAAACATGGAAATATCAGCACCGCTATCTGTTTGAACATGGAAATATCTACACAGCCATCTGGAATAACATGGAAATATCTACACCGCTATCTGTATGAACATGGAAATAGCTACACTGCTATCTGTATTAAGATGGAGATATCTACACCGCTATCTGTATAAACATGGAAATATCTACACCGCTATCCGTATAAACATGGAAATATCTACACCGCTATCTGTATAAACATGGAAATATCTACACCGCTACCTGTATAAACATGGAAATATCAGCACCGCAATCTGTATGAACATGGAAATATCTACACAGCCATCTGGATGACCATGGAAATATCTACACCGCTATCTGTATGAACATGGAAATAGCTACACCGCTATCTGTATGAACATGGAAATATCTACACCGCTATCTGTATGAACATGGAAAGATCTACACCGCTATCAGTATGAACATGGAAATATCTTCACCGCCATCTGGATGAACATGGATATATCTACACAGCCATCTGGATGAACATGGAAATATCTACACCGCTATCTGTATGAACATGGAAATATCTACACTGCTATCTGTATGAACATGGAAGTATCTACACCGCTATCTGTATGAACATGGAAATATCTACAGCGCTATCTGTGTAAACATGCATACATCTTCACCGCTATCCGCATGAAAATGGAAATTTCTACACAGCTATCTGCATGTACGTATTAATATCTACCAAGATATCTCTTTACACATGGAAATAAATACACTGCTATCTCTATAAACATGGAAATATCTACACCGCCATCTGTATGAACATGGATATATCTACACAGCCATCTGGATGAACATGGAAATATCTACACCGCTATCTGTATGAACATGGAAATATCTACACTGCTATCTGTATGAACATGGAAGTATCTACACCGCAATCTGTATGAACATGGAAATATCTACAGCGCTATCTGTGTAAACATGCATACATCTTCACCGCTATCCGCATGAAAATGGAAATTTCTACACAGCTATCTGCATATACGTATTAATATCTACAAAGATATCTCTTTACACATGGAAATAAATACACTGCTATCTCTATAAACATGGAAATATCTACACCGCCATCTGTATGAACATGGAAATATCTGCACCACCATCTGTATGAACTTACAAATATCTACACCGCCATCTGTATTAAGATGGATATATCTACACCGCTATCTGTATAAACTTGGAAATATCTACACCGCTATCTGTATAAACATGGAAATATCTACACCGCTATCTGTGTAAACATGGAAATATCTACACCGTTATGTGTGTAAACATGGAAATATCTTCACCGCCATCTGTATGAACATGGAAATATCTACACCGCCATCTGTATAAGCATGGAAATATCTACACTGCCAACCGTATAAACATGGAAATATCTACACCGCTATCAGTATGAACATGGAAATATCTACACCACTATCTGTATAAACGTGGAAATATCTACACCACTATCTGTGTAAACATGGAAATATCTACACAACAATCTGTTAAAACTTGGAAATATCTACACCGTTATGTGTGTAAACATGGAAATATCTTCACCGCCATCTATATGAACATGGAATTATCTACACTGCCATCTATATAAATATGGAAATTTCTACACCGCCATCTGTAGGAACATGGAAATATCTACACCACCTTCTGAATGAACATGCAAATATCTTCACCGCCTTCTGTATGAACATGGAAATATCTATACAGCCATCTGTATGAATTTGGAAATATCTACACCGCTAACTGTATGAACATGGAAATACCTGCACCGCTATCTATATGAACATGGAAATATCTACACCGCTATCTGTATAAACAAGGAAATATCTACACTGCCATCTCTATAAACATGGAAATATCTACACTTCCATCTGTATAAAGATGGAAATATATACACCGTTATCCGTAAAAACATGGAAATATCTACAGCGTTATCTGTATAAACATGAAAAGATCTACACCGCCATCTCTATAAACATGGAAAATCTACACCGCTATCTGAATAAACATGTAAATATCTACACCGGTATCTGTATAAACATGGAAATATATACACAGCTATCTGTATAAACATGGAAATATCTACACCGCCATCTGTATGAATATGGAAATATCTACACCGCTATCTGTATAATCATGGAAATATCTGCACCGATATCTCTATAAACATGGAAATATCTACACCACTTTCTGTGTAAACATGGAAATATCTACAACACCAACTGTAGGAACATGGAAATATCTACACCGCTATCTCTATAAACGTTGAAATATCTACAGAACTATGTGTACACACATGGAAATAAATACACCGCTATCTGTATAAACATGGAAATATCTACACCGCTATCTGTGTAAACATGGAAATATCTACACGGCTATCTCTATAAACATGGAAATATCTACACCGCTATCTGTATAAACATGGAAATATCTACACCGCTATCCGTATAAACATGCAAATATCTATACAGCCATGTGTATAAACATGGAATTATCTACACCACTATCTGTATAAACATGGAAATATCTACAGGGCCATCTCTATAAACATGGAAATATCTACACTGCTATCAGAATAAACATGGAAATATCTAAACTGCTACCTGTAAAACAGGGAAATATCTACACCGCTATCTCTATAAACATGGAAATATCTACACTGCTATCTTTAGAAACATTGAAATACCTACACTGCTATTTGTATAAACATGGAAATATCTACAACGCTATCTCCATAAACATGGAAATAACTACACCGCTATCTCTATAAACTTGGAAATATCTACACCGCCATCTGTATGAACATGGAAATATCTACAACGCCATCTGTATGAACATGGAAATATCTACACCGCTATCTGCATAAACATGGAAATATATACACAGCTATCTGTATATACATGGAAATATCTACACCGCTATCTCTATAAACATGGAAATATCTACACCGCCATCTCTATAAACATGGAAATACCTACACTGCCATCTGTATCGACATGAAAATATCTACACCGCTATCTGAATAAACATGGAAATATCTACACCGCTATCTGTATTAAGATGGAAATATCTACACCGCCATCTATATGAACATGGAAATATCTACACCGCCATCTGTATGAACATGGAAATATCTAAAGCGCAATCTCTATAAAGATGGAAATATCTACACCGCCAACTGTTTAAACATGGAAATATCTACACCTCTATGTGTTAAGATGCAAATACCTACACAGCCATCTCTATAAAGATGGAAATATCTACACCACCATCTGTATGAATGTGGAAATATCTACAGCGCAATCTCTATAAAGTTGGAAATATCTACAACGCCATCTGTAGGAACACGGAAATATCTACACAGCCAACTCTGTGAACATGGAAATATCTACACCGCCATCTGTAGGAACATGGAAATATCTACACCGCCAACTCTGTAAACATGGAAATATCTACACTGCCATCTGAAGGAACATGGAAATATCTACAACGCGATCTCTATAAACATGGAAATATCTACAACGCCATCTGTATAAACATGGAAATACGTACACCGCTATCTGGATAAACATGGAAATATCAACACCGCTATATCTATAAACATGGAAATATCTACACCGCCATTTGTATGTACATGGAAATATCTACAGCACCATCTGTATTAACATGGAAATATCTACACAGCCATCTGTAGGAACATGGAAATGTCTAAACCGCTATCTCTATAAACTTGGAAATAACTACACCGCTATCTGTATAAACATGGAATTATCTACACCGCTATATCTATAAACGTGGAAATATCTACACCGCTATCTGTATAAACAAGGAAATACATACACCGCTATCTATATAAACATGGAAATATCTACACCGCTATCTGTATAAACATGGAAATATCTACACCGCTATCTGTGTATACATGGAAATATCTACACTGCTATCTGTATAAACATGGAAATATCTACACCACTGTCTGTGTAAACATGGAAATATCTACACCGCTATCTCTTAAAACATGGAAATATCTACACCGTAATGTGTATAAACATGGAAATACCTACCCCGCTATCTTTATAAACAGGGAAATCTCTACAACACCATCTGTAGGAACATGTAAATATCTAAACCGCCAACTCTATAAAAATGGAAATATCAACACCGCCATCTGTAGGAACATGGAAATATCTACACCGCTTTTTCTACAAACATGGAAATATCTTCACCGCCATCTGTATAAATATGGAAATACGTACACCGCTATCTGGATAAACATGGAAATATCTACACTGCTATATGTATAAACATGGAAATATATACACCGCCATCTGTATGAACATGGAAATATCTACTCCGCTCTCTGTATAAACATGGAAATATCTACAACGCTATCTGTGTAAACATGGAAATATCTACACCGCTATCTCTTAAAACATGGCGATATCTACACCGCTATCTGTATAAACATGGAAATATCTACACCGCTATCTTCATAAAAGTGGAAATATCTACACCGCTATCCGCATAATCTTGGAAATATCTACACCGCTGTCTGTGTAATCATGGAAATATCTACACCACCAACTGTAGGAACATGGAAATATCTACAGCGTTCTCTCTATAAACATGCAAATATCTACACAGCCATCTGTATAAACATGGAAATATCTACCTTGCGATCTGTATAAATATGGAAATATCTACACCGATATCTCTATAAATATGTAAATATCTACACCGCTATCTATAAACATGGAAATAACCACACTGCTATCTCTATAGACATGGAAATATCTAGACCGTCATCTCTATAAACATGGAAATATCTACACCGCCATCGGTATGAACATGGAAATATCTACACTGACAACCGTATAAAGATGGAAATATCTACACCGCTATCAGTATGAAGATGGAAATATCTACACCGCTATCTGTACAAACGTGGAAATATCTACACCACCATCTCTATAAACATGGAAATATCTAAACCGCCATCTGTATGAACATGGAAATATCTACACCGCCTTCTTTATAAAGATGGAAATATCTACAAGGCCATCTGGATAAACATGGAAATATCTACATCGCCATCTGTGTAGAGATGGAAATATCTACACAGCCATATGAATAAACATGGAAATATCTACACCACCATCTGTGTAAACATGGAAATATCTACACCGCCAACTGGATGAACATGGAAATAACTACACCACGATCTGTATGAACATGGAAATATATACACCGCTATGTCTATAAACATGGAAATATCTACACCGCTATCTGTGTAAACAAGGAAATATCTACACTGCCATCTCTATAAGCATGGAAATATCTACACCGCCATCTGTATGAACATGGAAATATCTACACCGCTATCCGTATAAACATGCAAATATCTACACAGCCATGTGTATAAACATGGAAATATCTACACCGCTATCTGTTTAAACATGGAAATATCTACAGGGCCATCTGTATAAACATGGAAATAACTACACCGCTATCGGTATATACATGGAAATATCTACACCGCTCTCTCTATAAACATGGATATATCTACACCGTTATCTGTATAAACATGGAAATAACTACACCGCTATCACTATAAACATGGAAATAACTACACCGCTATCACTATAAACATGGAAATATCTACACTGCTATCTGCATAAACACGGAAATATCTAAACTGCTACCTGTAAAACAGGGAAATATCTACACCGCTATCTCTATAAACATGGAAATAACTACACTGCTATCTTCACAAACATTGAAATACCTACAATGCTATTTGTATAAACATGGAAATATCTACAACGCTATCTCTACAAACATGGAAATAACTGCACCGCTATCTCTACAAACGTGGAAATATCTAAAACGCCATCTGTATGAACATTGAAATATCTACACAGCTATCTGTATAAACATGGAAATATCTACACCGCTATCAGTATATACATGGAAACATCTACACCGCTATCTCTATAAACATGGAAATACCTACAACGCCATCTCTATAAACATGGAAATACCTACACCGCCATCTCTATAAACATGGAAATACCTACACTGCCATTTGTAACGAAATGAAAATATCTACTCCGCCATCTGTATAAACATGGAAATATCTACACCGTTATCTGTATTAAGATGGAAATATCTACACCGCCATCTATATGAACATGGAAATATCTACACCGCCATCTGTAGGAACATGGAAATATCTGCAGCGCAATCTCTATATAGATGGAAATATCTACACAACCAACTGTTTAAACATGGAAATACCTACACCTCTATCTGTATTAAGATGGAAATATCTACAATGCCATCTCTATAAAGATGGAAATATCTACTCCGCCATCTGTATGAACGTGGAAATATCTACAGCACAATCTCTATAAAGATGGAAATATCTACACTGTCATCTGTAGGAACATGGAAATATCTACACGGCCAACTCTGTAAACATGGAAATATCTACACTGCCATCTGTAGGAACATGGAAATATCTACACCGCCAACTCAGTAAACATGGAAATATCTACACCGCCATCTGTAGGAACAAGGAAATATCTACAACGCGATCTCTTTAAACATGGAAATATCTACAACGCCATCTGTATAAACATGGAAATACCTACACCGCTATCTGGACAAACATGAAAATATCTACACCGCTATATCTATAAACATGGAAATATCTACACCGCCATTTGTATGTACATGGAAATATCTACAGCACCATCTGTATTAACATGGAAATATCTACACTGCCATCTGTAGGAACATGGAAATGTCTAAACTGCTATCTCTATAAACCTGGAAATACCTACACCGCTATCTGTATAAACATGGAAATATCTACACCAGTATCTCTATAAACGTGGAAATATCTACACCGCTATCTGTATAAACATGTAATTATCTACACTGCTATGCCTATTAACATGTAAATAACTACACCGCTATCCCTATAAACATGGAAATATCTACACCGCCATCTCTATAAACATGGAAATAACTACACCGCCATCTGTATAAAGACGGAAATATCTACACCGCCATCTATATAAACAAGGAAATATCTACACCGCCATTTGTATAAAGATGTATATATCTACACAGCAATCTGTATTAACATGGAAATACCTACACCGCCATCTGTATAAACATGGAAATATCTACACCGCTATCTGTATAAGGGTGGAAATATCTACACCGCCATCTGTATGAACATGGATATAGCTACACCGCTTACTGTATAAACGTGGAAATGTCTACACCGCTATCTCTATAAACATGGCAATATCTACACCGCTATCTGTATAAACATGGAAATATTCACACCGATCTCTATAAACGTGGAAATAACTATTCTGCTACCTCTATAGACATGGAAATATCTACACCGCCATCTCTATAAACATGGAAATATCTACAACGCCATCTGTATGAACATGGAAATATCTACAACGACAACCGTATAAAGATGGAAATATCTACACCGCTATCAGTATGAACATGGAAATATCTACACCGCTATCTGTATAAACATGGAAATATCTACACCACCTTCTCTATAAACATGTAAATATCTAAAACGCCATCTGTATGAACATGGAAATATCTACACCACCTTCTTTATAAAGATGGAAATATCAACAAGGCCATCTGTATAAACATGGAAATATCTACACCGCCATCTTTATAAACACGGAAATATCTACACTGTCAAATGAACAAACATGGAATTATCTACACCACCATCTGTATAAACATGGAAATATCTACACAGCCATCTGTATAAACATGGAAATACATACACCGCCATATGTATGAAGATGGAAATAGCCACACAGCCATGTGTATAAAGATGGAAATACATACACAGCTATCTGTATGAACATGGAAATATCTACACCGCCATCTGTATAAACACAGAAATATCTATACCGCCATCTGTATACACATGGAAATATCTACACCGCTATCTGTATAAACACGGAAATATCTACACCGCTATCTGTATAAACATAGAAATATCTACACCGCTATCTGTATCAAGATGGAAACATCTACATCGCTATCTGAATAAACATGGAAATATCTACACCGACATCTTTATAAACATGGAAATATCTACACCGCCATCTCTATAAACATAGAAATACCTACAACGCCATCTGTATGAACATGGAAATATCTACACAGCCATCTGTATAAACATGGAAATATATACACCGCCATATGTATGAAGATGGTAATAGCTACACCGCCATGTGTATAAAGAAGGAAATATCTACACCGCTATCTGTATGAACATGGAAATATCTACACCGCCATCTGTATAAACAAAGAAATATCTCTACCGCCATCTATATACACATGGAAATATCTACACCGCAATCTGTATAAACATGGAAATATCTACACCGCTATCTGTATAAACATAGAAATATCTACACCGCTATCTGTACAAAGATGGAAACATCTACATCGCTATCTGAATAAACATGGAAATATCTATACCGCCATCTTAATAAACATGGAATTATCTACACCGCCCTCTCTATAAACATAGAAATATCTACACCGCCATCTGTATGAACATGGAAATATCTACAACGCCATCTCTATAAAGATGGAAATGTCTACACCACCGTCTGTATAAACATGGAAATATCTACACCACCATCTGCATAAAATTGGAAATATCTAAACCGCCATCCGTATTAACATGGAAATATGTACACCGCCATCTTTATACAGATGGAAATATCTACACCGCCATCTGTATAAACATGGAAATATCTACACTGCCATCTGTATAAAGATGGAAATTTCTGCACAGTCATCTGAATAAACGTGGAAATATCTACACCACCATGTGTATGAACATGGAAATATTTACATCGCCATCTGTATGAACAAGGAAATACCTACACTGCCATCTGTATGAACATGGAAATATCTACACCGCCATCTGTATGAACATGCAAATATCTTCACTGCCATCTGTAAAAACATGGAAATATCTACACTGTCATCTGTATGAACATGTAAATATACACACCGCTATCTGTTTGAAAATGGAAATATCTACTACGCTATCTCTTTAAACATGGAAATGTCTACACCGCTATCTGTGTAAACAAGGAAATATCTACACTGCCATCTCTATAAACATGGAAATATCTACACTGCCATCTGTACAAACACGGAAATATCTACACAGCCATGTGTATATACATGGAAATATTTACACCGCTATCCGTATAAACATGGAAATATCTACAGCGCTATCTATATAAACATGGAAATAACTACAACGCTATCTCTATAAACATGGATATATCTACACCGCTATCTGTATAAACATGGAAATATCTACACCGCTATCTGTATGAACATGGATATATCTACACAGCCATCTGGATGAACATGGAAATATCTACACCGCTATCTGTATGAACATGGAAATATGTACACCGCTATCTGTGTAAACATGCATACATCTTCACCGCAATCTGTATAAGCATGAAAATATCTACACCGCGATCTGTATGAACATGGAAATATCTACAGCGCTATCTGTTTGAACATGGAAAGATCTACACAGCTATCTGCATATACATGGAAATATCTACGAAGCTATCTCTTTACCCATGGAAATAACTACACAACTATCTCTATAAACATGTTACTATCTACACCGCCATCTGTATGAACATGGAAATATCTGCACCGCCATCTGTATGAACATATATATATCTACACCGCCATCTGTATTAAGATGGAGATATCTACACCGCTATCTGTATAAACTTGGAAATACCTACACCGCTATCTGTATAAACATGGAAATATATACACCGCTATCTGTATAAACATGGAAATATCTACACCGCTACCTGTATAAACATGGAAATAACAGCACCGCTATCTGTATGAACATGGAAATATCTACACTTCTATCTCTATGAACATGGAAATATCTACACCGCTATCTGTACGAACATGGAAATAGCTACACCACTATCTGTATGAACATGGAAATATCTACACCGCTATCTGTATGAACATGGAAATATCTTCACCGCCATCTGTATGAACATGGAAATATCTAAACAGCCATCTGGATGCACATGGAGATATCAGCACCGCTATCTGTAGGAACATGGAAATATCTGCATCGCTATCTGTATGAACATGGAAACATCTACACCGCTATCGGTATGAACATGGAAATATCTTCACCGCCATCTGTATGAACATGGATATACCTACACAGCCATCTGGATGAACATGGATATATCTACACCGCTATCTGTATGAACATGGAAATATCTACACCGCTATCTGTGTAAACATGCATACATCTTCACCGCTATCTGTATAAACATGGAAATATCTACACCGCTCTGTGTATGAACATGGAAATATCTACACCGCTATCTGTTTGAACATGGAAATATCTACACTGCAATCTGCATGAAAATGGAAATATCTACACAGCTATCTGCATATACATGGAAATATCTACAGCTATCTCTTTACACTTGGAAATAACTACATCGCTATCTCTATAAACATGGAAATATCAGCACCGCTATCTGTTTGAACATGGAAATATCTACACAGCCATCTGGAAGAACATGGAAATATCTACACCGCTATCTGTAAGAAAATGGAAATAGCTAAACTGCTATCTGTATGAACATGGAAAGATCTACACCGCTATCTGTATGAACATGGAAATATCTACACAGCTATCTGTATAAACATGGAAATTTCTACACCGCTATCTGTATAAACATGGAAATATCTACACCGCTATCTGTATAAACATGGAAATATCTACACCGCTATCTGTGAGAACATGGAAATATCTACACCGCTATCTGTATGAACATGGAAATGTCTACACAGCCATCTAGATGAACATGGAAATATCTACTCAGCCATCTGGATAAACATGGAAATATCTACACCGCTACCTGTATGAACATGGAAATAGCTACACCGCTATCTGTATGAACATGGAAATATCTACACCACTATCTGTATGAACATGGAAATATCTACACCGCTATCTGTATGAAGATGGAAATATCTTCACCGCCATCGGTATGAACATGGATATATCTACACAGCCATCTGGATGAACATGGAAATATTTACACCGCTATCTGTATGAACATGGAAATATCTACACTGCTATCTGTGTAAACATGCTTACATCTTCACCGCTATCTGCATGCAAATGGAAATATCTACACCGCTATCTGTATGAACATGGAAATATCTACACTGCTATCTGTTTGAACATGGAAATATCTGCACCGCCATCTGTATGAACATACAAATATCTACACCGCCATCTGTATTAAGATGGAGATATCTACACCGCTATCTGTATAAACATGGAAATATCTACACCGCTATCCGTATAAACATGGAAATATCTACACCGCTACCTGTATAAACATGGAAATATCAGCACCGCTATCTGTATGAACATGGAAATATCTACAAAGCCATCTGGATGAACATGGAAATATCTACACCGCTATCTGTATGAACATGGAAATAGCTACACCGCTATCAGTAGGAACATAGAAATATCTACACCGCTATCTGCATGAACATGGAAATATCTACACCGCTATATGTACGAAAATGGAAGTATCTTCACCGCCATCTGTATGAACATGGATATATCTACACAGCCATCTGGATGAACATGGAAATATCTACACTGCTATCTATATGAACATGGATATATCTACACCGCTATTTGTGTAAACATGCACACATCTTCACCGCTATCTGTGTAAACATGGAAATATCAGCACCGCTATCTGTATCAACATGGAAATATCTACACAGCCATCTGTATAAACATGGAAATATCTGCACCGCCATCTGCATGAACATATAAATATCTACACGGCCGTCTGTATTAAGGAGGAGATATCTACACCGCTATATGTATAAACATGGAAATATCTACACCGCTATGTGTATGAACATGGAAATATCTACACCGCTATCTGTATGAACAGGGAAATAGCTACACCACTATCTGAATGAACATGGAAATATCTACACCGCTATCTGCATGAAAATGGAAATATCTACACAGCTATCTGCATATACATGGAAATATCTACAAAGCTATCTCTTTACACATGGAAATAACTACACCGCTATCTTTATAAATATGGAAATATCTACACCGCCATCTGAATGAACATGGAAATATCTGCACCGCCATCTGTATGAACATACAAATATCTACACCGCCATCTGTATTAAGAAGGAGATATCTACACCGCTATCTGTATAAACATGGAAATATCTACACCGCTATCCGTATAAACATGGAAATATCTACACCGTTATCTGTATAAACATGGAAATATCTACACCGCTACCTGTATAAACATGGAAATATCAGCACCGCTATCTGTGTGAACATGGAAATATCTACACAGCCATCTGGATGAACATGGAAATATCTACACCGCTATCTGTATGAACATTGAAATAGCTACACCGCTATCTGTATGAACATGGAAATATCTACACCGCTATCTGTATGAACATGGAATGATCTACACCGCTATCTGTATGAACATGGAAATATCTTCACCGCCATCTGGATGAACATGGATATATCTACACAGCCATCTGGATGAACATGGAGATATCTACACCGCTATCTGTATGAACATGGAAATATCTACACCGCTATCTGTGTAAACATGCATACAACTTCACCGCTATCTGTATAAACATGGAAATATCTACACCGCTATCTGTATGAACATGGAAATATCTACACCGCTATCTCTTTGAACATGGAAATATCTACAGCGCTATCAGCATGAAAATGGAAATATCTACAGAGCTATCTGCATACATGGAAATATCTACAAAGCTATATCTTTACACATGGAAATATCTACACCGCTATCTCTATAAACATGGAAATATCTATAACGCCATCTGTATGAACATGGAAATATCTGCACCGCCATCTGTATTAACATACAAATATCTACACCGCCATCTGTATTAAGATGGAGATATCTACACCGCTATCTGTATAAACTTGGAAATATCTACACCGCTATCTGTATAAACATGGAAATATCTACACCGCTATCAGTATAAACATGGAAATATCTACACCACTACCTGTATAAACATGGAAATATCAGCACCGCTATCTGTATGAACATGGAAATATCTACACAGCCATCTGGATGAACATGGAAATATCTACACCGCTATGTGTATGAACATGGAAATAGCTACACCGCTATCTGTATGAAAATGGAAATATCTACACCACTATCTGTACGAACATGGAAATATCTACACCTCTATCAGTGTAAACATGCATACAACTTCACCGCTATCTGTATAAACATGGAAATATCTACACCGCTATCTGTATGAACATGGAAATATCTACACCGCTATCTGTTTGAACATGGAAATAACTTAACCGCCATCTGTATGAACATGGATATATCTACACAGCCATCTGGATGAACATGGAAATATCTTCACCGCTATCTGGACGAACATGGAAATATGTACACCGCTATCTGTGTAAACATGCATACATCTTCACCGCTATCTGTATAAACATGGAAATATCTACAGCGCTATCTGTATAAACATGGAAATATCTACACTGCTACCTGTATAAACATGGAAATATAAGCACAGCTATCTGTATGAACATGGAAATGTCTACACAGCCATCTAGATGAACATGGAAATATGTACACAGCCATCTGGATAAACATGGAAATATCTACACCGCTATCTGTATAAACATGGAAATAGCTACACCGCTATCTGTATGAACATGGAAATATCTACACCACTATCTGTATGAACATGGAAATATCTACACCGCTATCTGTATGAACATGGAAATATCTTCACTGCTATCTGTGCAAACATGCATACATCTTCACTGCTATCTGTATAAACATGGAAATATCTACAACGCTCTGTGTATGAACATGGAAATATCTACACCGCTATCTGTTTGAGCAGGGAAATATCTACACTGCTATCTGCATGAAAATGGAAATATCTACACAGCTATCTTCATATACATGGAAATATCTACAGCTATCTCTTTACACATGGAAATAACTACATCGCTATCTCTATAAACATGGAAATATCTACACCGCCATCTGTATGAACATGGAAATATCTGCACCGCCATCTGTATGAACATATAAATATCTACGCCACCATCTGTATTAAGATGGAGATAACTACACCGCTATCTGTATAAACCTAGAAATATCTACACCGCTATCTGTATAAACATGGAAATATCTACACCGCTATCTGTATAAGCATGGAAATATCTAAACGGCTACCTGTATAAACATGGAAATATCAGCACCGCTAGCTGTAAGAACATATAAATATCTACACCGCCATCTGTATTAAGATGGAGATATCTACACCGCTATCTGTATAAACATGGAAATATCTATGCCGCTATCTGTATAAACATGGACATATCTACACCGGTATCTGTATGAACATGGAAATATCTACACCGCTACCTGTATAAACATGGAAATATCAGCACCGCTATCTGTATGAACATGGAAATATCTACACAGCCATCTGTATAAACATGGAAATATCTGCACCGCCATCTGCATGAACATATAAATATCTACACGGCCAACTGTATTAAGAAGGAGATATCTACACCGCTATCAGTATAAACATGGAAATATCTACACCGCTATCTCTATGAACATGGAAATATCTACACCGCTATCTGTATAAACATGGAAATATGTACACCGCAACCTGTATAAACATGGAAGTATCAGCACCGCTATCGGTATGAACATGGCAATATCTACACGGCTATCTGTATGAACATGGAAATATCTACACCGCTATCTGTATGAACATGGAACAATCTTCACCGCCATCTGTATGAGCATGGATATATCTACACAGCCATCTGGATGAACATGGAAATATCTACACCGCTATCTGTATGAACATGGAAATATCTACACCGCTATCTGTATGAACATGGAAATATCTACACAGCTATCTGTATGAACATGGAAGTATCTACACCGCTATCTGTATGAACATGGAAATATCTACACCGCTATCTGTATGAACATGGAAATAAATACAGCGCTATCTGTGTAAACATGCATACATCTTCACCGCTATCTGCATGAAAATGGAAATATCTACACAGCTATCTGCATATACGTGGAAATATGTACAAAGATATCTCTTTACACATGGAAATAAATACACTGCTATCTCTATAAAGATGGAAATATCTACACCGCCATCTGTATGAACATGGAAATATCTGCACTACCATCTGTATGAACTTACAAATATCTATACCGCCATCTGTATTAAGATGGAGATATCTACACCGATATCTGTATAAACTTGGACATATCTACACTGCTATCTGTATAAACATGGAAATATCTACATCGCTATCTGTATAAACATGGAAATATCTACACCGCTACCTGTATAAACATGGAAATATCAGCACCGCTATCTGTTTGAACATGGAAATATCTACACAGCCATCTGGAAGAACATGGAAATATCTACACCGCTATCTGTATGAACATGGAAATAGCTACACTGCTATCTGTATGAACATGGAAATATCTAAACCACTATCTGTATGAACATGGAAATATCTACACCGCTATCTGTATGAACATGGAAATATCTTCACCGCCATCTGTATGAACATGGATATATCTACACAGCCATCTGGATGAACATGGAAATATCTACACCGCTATCTGTATGAACAGGGAAATAGCTACACCACTATCTGTATGAACATGGAAATATCTACACCGCTATCTGTATGAACATGGAAATATCTACACCGCTATCTGTATGAACATGGAAATATCTTCACCGCCGTCTGTATGAACATGGAAATATCTACACAGCCATCTGGATGAACATGGAAATATCTACACCGCTATCTGTATGAACATGGAAATATCTTCACCGCCATCTGTATGAACATGGATATATCTACTCAGCCATCTGGATGAACATGGAAATATCTACACCGCTATCTGTATGAACATGGAAATATCTACACCGCTATCTTTGTAAACATGCATACATCTTCACCGCTATCTGTATAAACATGGAAATATCTACACCGCTATCTGTATGAACATGGAAATATCTACACCGCTATCTGTTTGAACATGGAAATATCTACACCGCTATCAGCATGAAAATGGAAATATCTGCAGAGCTATCTGCATATACATGGAAATATCTACAAAGCTTTCTCTTTACCCATGGAAATAACTACACGGCTATCTCTCTAAACATGGAAATATCTATAACGCCATCTGTATGAACATGGAAATATCTGCACCGCCATCTGTATTAACATACAAATATCTACACTGCCATCTGTATTAAGATGGAGATATCTATACCGCTATCTGTATAAACTTGGAAATATCAGCACCGCTATCTGTATAAACATGGAAATATCTACACCGCTATCAGTATAAACATGGAAATATCTACACCGCTACATGTATAAACATGGAAATATCAGCACCGCTATCTGTATGAACATGGAAATATCTACACCGCCATCTGGATGAACATGGAAATATCTACACCGCTATGTGTATGAACATGGAAATAGCTCCACCGCTATCTGTATGAAAATAGAAATATCTACACCACTATCTGTACGAACATGGAAATATCTACACCTCTATCAGTGTAAACATGCATACATCTTCACCGCTATCTGTATAAACATGGAAATATCTACACCGCTATCTGTATGAACATGGAAATATCTACACCGCTATCTGTTTGAACATGGAAATATCTTAACCGCCATCTGTATGAACATGGATATATCTACACAGCCATCTGGATGAACATGGAAATATCTTCACCGCTATCTGGACGAACATGGAAATATCTACACCGCTATCTGTGTAAACATGCATACGTCTTCACCGCTATCTGTATAAACATGGAAATATCTACAGCGCTATCTGTATAAACATGGAAATATCTACACTGCTACCTGTATAAACATGGAAATATAAGCAGCGCTATCTGTATGAACATGGAAATGTCTACACAGCCATCTAGATGAACATGGAAATATCTACACAGCCATCTGGATAAACATGGAAATATCTACACCGCTACCTGTATGAACATGGAAATAGCTACACCGCTATCTGTATGAACATGGAAATATCTACACCACTATCTGTATGAACATGGAAATATCTACACCGCTATCTGTATGAAGATGGAAATATCTTCACCGCCATCTGTATGAACATGGATATATCTACACAGCCATCTGGATGAACATGGAAATATTTACACCGCTATCTGTATGAACATGGAAATATCTACACCGCTATCTGTGTAAACATGCTTACATCTTCACCGCTATCTGCATGCAAATGGAAATATCTACACCGCTATCTGTATGAACATGGAAATATCTACACTGCTATCTGTTTGAACATGGAAATATCTGCACCGCCATCTGTATGAACATACAAATATCTACACCGCCATCTGTATTAAGATGGAGATATCTACACCGCTATCTGTATAAACATGGAAATATCTACACCGCTATCCGTATAAACATGGAAATATCTACACCGCTATCTGTATAAACATGGAAATATCTACACCGCTACCTGTATAAACATGGAAATATCAGCACCGCTATCTGTATGAACATGGAAATATCTACAAAGCCATCTGGATGAACATGGAAATATCTACACCGCTATCTGTATGAACATGGAAATAGCTACACCGCTATCAGTATGAACATAGAAATATCTACACCGCTATCTGCATGAACATGGAAATATCTACACCGCTATATGTACGAAAATGGAAGTATCTTCACCGCCATCTGTATGAACATGGATATATCTACACAGCCATCTGGATGAACATGGAAATATCTACACTGCTATCTATATGAACATGGATATATCTACACCGCTATTTGTGTAAACATGCACACATCTTCACCGCTATCTGTGTAAACATGGAAATATCAGCACCGCTATCTGTATCAACATGGAAATATCTACACAGCCGTCTGTATAAACATGGAAATATCTGCACCGCCATCTGCATGAACATATAAATATCTACACGGCCGTCTGTATTAAGGAGGAGATATCTACACCGCTATATGTATAAACATGGAAATATCTACACCGCTATCTGTATGAACATGGAAATAACTACACAGCTATCAGCATGAACATGGAAATATCTACACGGCTATCTGTATGAACATGGAAATAGCTACACCTCTATCTGTATGAACATGGAAATATCTACACCGCTATCTGTATGAACATGGAAATATCTACACCGCTATCTGTATGAACATGGAAATATCTTCACCGCTTTCTGTATGAACATGGATATATCTACACAGCCACCTGGATGAACATGGAAATATCTACACCGCTATCTGTACGAACATGAAAATATCTACACCGCTATCTGTGTAAACATGCATACACCTTCACCGCTATCTGTATAAACATGGAAATATCTACACCGCTATCTGTATGATCATGGAAATATCTAAACCGCTATCTGTTTGAACATGGAAATATCTACACAGCTATCAGCATGAAAATGGAAATATCTACACAGCTATCTGCATATACATGGAAATATCTACAAAGCTATTTCTTTGCACATGGAAATAACTACACCGCTATCTCTATCAACATGGAAAAATCTACACCGCCATCTGTATGAACATGGAAATATCTGCACCGCCATCTGTATGAACATATAAATATCTACACCTCCATCTGTATTAAGATGGAGATATCTACACCGCTATCTGTATAAACATGGAAATATCTACACCGCTATCAGAATAAACATGGAAATATCTACACCGCTATCTGTATGAACATGGAAATATCTACACCGCTATCTGTATGAACATGGAAGTATCTTAACCGCCATCTGTATGAACATGGATATATCTGCACAGCCATCTGGATGAACATGGAAATATCTACACCGCTATCTATATGAACATGGAAATATCTACACCGCTATTTGTGTAACCATGCACACATCTTCACCGCTATCTGTGTAAACATGGAAATATCAGCACCGCTATCTGTATGAACATGGAAATATCTACACAGCCATCTGTATAAACATGGAAATATCTGCACCGCCATCTGCATGAACATATAAATATCTACACGGCCATCTGTATAAAGAAGGAGATATCTACGCCGCTATACGTATAAACATGTAAATATCTACACCGCTATCTGTATGAACATGGAAATATCTACACCGCTATCTGTAAGAACATGGAAATAGCTACACCGGTATCTGTATGGACTTGGAAATATCTACACCACTATCTGTGTGAACATGGAAATACCAACACCGCTATCTGTATGAACATGGAAATATCTTCACCGCCATCTGTATGAACATGGATATATCTACACAGCAATCTGGATGAACATGGAAATATCTACACGGCTATCTGTATGAACATGGAAATAGCTACACCTCTATCTGTATGAACATGGAAATATCTACACCGCTATCGGTATGAACATGGAAAGATCTACACCGCTATCTGTATGAACATGGAAATATCTTCACCGCCTTCTGTATGAACATGGATATATCTACACAGCCACCTGGATGTACAAGGAAATATCTACACCGCTGCCTGTTCGAACATGGAAATATCTACACCGCTATCTGTGTAAACATGCATACATCTTCACCGCTATCTGTATAAACATGGAAATATCTACACCGCTATCTGTATGAACATGGAAATATCTACACCGCTATCTGTTTGAACATGGAAATATCTACACAGCTATCAGCATGAAAATGGAAATATCTACACAGCTATCTGCATATACATGGAAATATCTACAAGCTATTTCTTTGCACATGGAAATAACTACACCACTATCTCTATAAACATGGAAAAATCTACACGGCCATCTGTATGAACATGGAAATATCTGCACCGCCATCTGTATGAACATATAAATATCTACACGGCCATCTGTATTAAGATGGAGATATCTACACCGCTATCTGTACAAACATGGAAATATGTACACCGCTATCAGAATAAACATGGAAATATCTCCACCGCTATCTGTATGAACATGGAAATATCTACACCGCTACTTGTATAAACATGGAAATATCAGCACCGCTATCTGTATGAACATGGAAATATCTACACAGCCATCTGGATGAACATGGAAATATCTACACCGCTATCTCTATGAACATGGAAATAGCTAAACAGCTATCTGTATGAACATGGAAATATCTACACAGCTATCTGTATGAACATGGAAATATCTACACCTCTATCTGTATGAACATGGAAATATCTGCACCGCCATCGATATGAACATATAAATATCTACACCGCCATCTGTATTAAGATGGAGATATCTACACCACTATCTGTATAAACATGGAAATATCTACACCGCTATCTGTATAAACATGGAAATATCTACACCGCTATCTGTATAAACATGGAAATATCTACACCGCTATCTGTATAAACTTGGAAATATCTACACCGCTATCTGTATAAACATGGAAATATCTACACCGCTATCTGTATGAACATGGAAATATCAGCACCGCTATCTGTATGAAAAAGGAAATATCAACACCGCTATCTCTATGAACATGGAAATATCTACACCGATATCTGTATGAATATGGAAATATCTTCACCTCCATCTGTATGAATATGGATATATCTACACAGCCATCTGGATGAACATGGAAATATCAGCACCGCTGTCTGTATGAACATGGAAATATCTACACTGCTATCTGTATGAACATGGAAATATCTACACCGCTATCTGTATGAACACGGAAATGACTACACCGCTATCTGTATGAACATGGAAATATCCACACCGCTATCTGTATGAACATGGAAATATCTTCACCGCTATCTGTATGAACATGGAAATATCTACACCGCTATCAGTATGAACATGGAAATATCTACACCACTATCTGTGTAAACATGCATACATCTTCACCGCTATCTTTATAAACATGGAAATATCAGCACCGCTATCTGTATGAACATGGAAATATATACACTGCTATCTGGATGAACATGGAAATATCTACAACGCTATCTGTATAAACATGGAAATATCTTCACCGCCATCAGTATGAACATGGATATATCTAGACAGCCATCTGGATGAACATGGAAATATCTACACCGCTATCTGTATGAACATGGAAATAGCTACACAGCTATCTGTATGAACATGGAAATATCTACACAGCTATCAGTATGAACATGGAAATATCTACACCGCCTTCTGTATGAACATGGAAATATCTTCACCGCCATCTGTATGAACATGGATATATCTACACAGCCATCTGGATGAACATGGAAATATCTACACCGCTATCTGTATGAACATGGAAATATCTACACCGCTTTCTGTGTAAACATGCATACATCTTCATCGCTATCTGTATAAACATGGAAATATCTACACCGCTATCTGTATGAACATGGAAATATCTACACCGCTATCTGTTTGAACATGGAAATATCTAAACAGCTATCAGCATGAAAATGGAAATATCTACACAGCTATCTGCATATACATGGAAATATCTACAAAGCTATTTCTTTGCACATGGAAATAACTACACCGCTATCACTATAAACATGGAAAAATCTACACCGCCATCTGTATGAACATGGAAATGTCTGCACCGCCATCTGTATGAAGATATAAATATCTACAACGCCATCTGTATTAAGATGGAGATATCTACACCGCTATCTGTATAAACATGGAAATATCTACACCGCTACCTGTATAAACATGGAAATATCAGCACCGCTATCTGTATGAACATGGAAATATCTACACAGCCATCTGGATGAACATGGAAATATCTACACCGCTATTTCTATGAACATGGAAATAGCTACACCGCTATCTGTATGAACATGGAAATATCTACACAGCTATCTGTATGAACATGGAAATATCTACACCGCTATCTGTATGAACATGGAAATATCTGCACCGCCATCGATATGAACATATAAATATCTACACCGCCATCTGTATTAAGATGGAGATATCTACACCACTATCTGTATAAACATGGAAATATCTACACCGCTATCTGTATAAACATGGAAATATCTACACCGCTATCTGTATAAACATGGAAATATCTACACCGCTATCTGTATGAACATGGAAATATCAGCACCGCTATCTGTATGAACATGGAAATATCTACACCGCTATCTCTATGAACATGGAAATATCTACACTGATATCTGTATGAACATGGAAATATCTTCACCGCCATCTGTATGAATATGGATATATCTACAGAGCCATCTGGATGAACATGGAAATATCAGCACCGCTGTCTGTATGAACATGGAAATATCTACACCGCTATCTGTATGAACATGGAATTATCTACACCGCTATCTGTATGAACATGGAAATGTCTACACCGCTATCTGTATGAACATGGAAATATCCACACCGCTATCTGTATGAACATGGAAATATCTTCACCACCATCTGTATCAGCATGGATATATCTACACAGCCATCTGGATGAACATGGAAATATCTACACCGCTATATGTATGAACAGGCAAATAGCTACACCGCTATCTCTATGATCATGGAAATATCTACACCGCTATCTGTATGAACATGGAAATATCCACACCGCTATCAGTATGAACATGGAAATATCTACACCACTATCTGTGTAAACATGCATACATCTTCACCGCTATCTGTATAAACATGGAAATATCAGCACCGCTATCTGTATGAACATGTAAATATCTACACCGCTATCTGGATGAACATGGAAATATCTACAACGCTATCTGTATGAACATGGAAATATCTTCACCGCCATCAGTATGAACATGGAAATATCTACACAGCCATCTGGATGAATATGGAAATATCTACAGCGCTATCTGTATGAACATGGAAATAGCTTCACCGCTATCTCTATGAACATGGAAATATCTACACAGCTATCAGTATGAACATGGAAATATCTACACCGCCTTCTGTATGAACATGGAAATATCTTCACCGCCATCTGTATGAACATGGATATATCTACACAGCCATCTGGATGAACATGGAAATATCTACTCCGCTATCTGTATGAACATGGAAATATCTACACCTCTTTCTGTGTAAACATGCATACATCTTCACCGCTATCTGTATAAACATGGAAATATCTACACCGCTATCTGTATAAACATAGAAATATCTACACCGCTATCTGTATAAACATGGAAATATCTTCACCACTACCTGTATAAACATGGAAATATCAGCACCGCTATCTGCATGAACATGGAAATATCTACACCGCTATCTGTATGAACATGGAAATATATACACCGATATCTGTATGAACAGGGAAATATCTTCACTGCCATCTGTTTGAACATGGATATATCTACACAGCCATCTGGATGAACTTGGAAATATCAGCACCGCTGTCTGTATGAACATGGAAATATCTACACCACTATCTGTATGAACATGGAAATATCTTCACCGCTATCTGTATGAACATGGAAATATCTTCACCGCCATCTGCATGAACATGGATATATCTACACAGACATCAGGATGAACATGGAAATATCTACACCGCTATCTGTATGAACATGGAAATATCTACAACGCTTTCTGTGTAAACATGCATACATCTTCACTGCTATCTGTATAAACATGGAAATATCTACACCGCTATCTGTATAAACTTGGAAATATCTACACTGCTACCTGTATAAACATGGAAATATTAGCACCGCTATCTGTATGAACATGGAAATATCTACACAGCCATCTGGATGAACATGGAAATATCTACACCACTATCTGTATGAACATGGAAATATCTACACCACTACCTGTATGAACATGGAAATATCTTCACCGCCATCTGGATGAACATGGATATATCAACACAGCCATCTGGATGAACATGGAAATATCTACACCGCTATCTGTATGAACATGGAAATATCTACACCGCTATCTGTATGAACGTGGAAATATCTACACCGCCATCTGTATGAACATGGAATTATCTACACCACTATCTGTATGAACATGGAAATATCTTCACCGCCATCTGTATCAATATGGATATATCAACACAGCCATCTGGATGAACATGGAAATATCTACACCGCTATATGTATGAACATGGAAATAGCTACACCGCTATCTGAATGAACATGGAAATATCTACACCGCTATCTGAATGAACATGGAAATATCTAAACCGCTATCTGTATGAACATGGAAATACCTTCACCGCCTTCTGTATGAACATGGATATATCTACACAGCCATCTGGATGAACATGGAAATATCTACACCGCTCTCTGAATGATCATGGAAATATCTACACGGCTATCTGTGTAAACATGCATACATCTTCACCGCTGTCTGTATAAACATGGAAATATCTACACCGCTATCTGTACGAACATGGAAATATCTTCACCGCTATCTGTTTGAACATGGAAATATCTACACCGCTATCTGCATGAAAATGGAAATATCTACACAGCTATCTGCATATACATGGAAATATCTACAAAGCAATCTCTTTACACATGGAAATAACTACACCGCTATCTCTATAATCATGGAAATATCTACACCGCCATCTGTATGAACATGGAAATATCTGCACCGCCATCTGTATGAACATATAAATATCTGCACCGCCATCTGTATTAAGATGGAGATATCTACACCGCTATCTGTATAAACCTGGAAATATCTACAC
Organism: Gorilla gorilla gorilla; assembly: GCF_029281585.2. Taxonomy (NCBI): domain Eukaryota; kingdom Metazoa; phylum Chordata; class Mammalia; order Primates; family Hominidae; genus Gorilla; species Gorilla gorilla. The sequence continues at coordinate 54,724,187 of NC_073246.2, read as the reverse complement.
CGCTATCTGTATAAACATGGAAATATCTACACCGCAATCTGTATAAACATGGAAATATCTACACCGCTACCTGTATAAACATGGATATATCAGCACCGCAATCTTTATGAACATGGAAATATCTACACAGCCATCTGGATGAACATGGAAATATCTATACCGCTATCTGTATGAACATGGAAATAGCTACACCGCTATCTGTATGAACATGGAAATATCTACACCACTATCTGTATGAACATGGAAATATCTACACCGCTATCTGTACGAACATGGAAATATTTTCACCGCCATCTGTATGAACATGGATATATCTACACAGCCATCTGGATGAACATGGAAATATCTACACAGCTATCTGTATGAACATGGAAATATCTACACCGCTACCTGTATAAACATGGAAATATCAGCACCGCTATCTGTATCAACATGGAAATATCTACACCGCTATCTGTATGAACATGGAAATATCTACAACGATATCTGTATGAACATGGAAATATCTTCACCGCCATCTGTATGAACATAGATATATCTACACAGCCATCTGGATGAACATGGAAATATCTACACTGCTATCTGTGTAAACATGCAAACATCTTCACCGCTATCTGTATAAACATGGAAATATCTTCACCGCTATCTGTATGAACATGGAAATATCTACACCGCTATCTCCATAAACATGGAAATATCTATACCGCCATCTGTATGAACATGGAAATATCTGCACCGCCATCTGTATTAACATACAAATATCTACACCGCCATCTGTATTAAGATGGAGATATCTACACCGCTATCTGTATAAACTTGGAAATATCTACACCGCTATCTGTATAAACATGGAAATATCTACACCGCAATCTGTATAAACATGGAAATATCAGCACCGCTATCTGTATGAATATGGAAATATCAACACTGCCATCTGTATTAAGATGGAGATATCTACACCGCTATCTCTATAAACATGGAAATATCTACACCGCTATCTGTATGAACATGGCAATAGCTACACCGCTATCTCTATGAAAATGGAAATAACTACACCGATATCTGTATGAACTTGGAAATATCTTCACCACCATCTGTATGAACATAGATATATCTACACAGCCATCTGGATGAACATGGAAATAGCACCGCTGTCTGTATGAACATGGAAATATCTACACCGCTATCTGTATGAACATGGAAATATCTACACGGCTATCTGTATGAACATGGAAATATCTTCACCGCCATCTGTATGAACATGGATATATCTACACAGCCATCTGGATGAACATGGAAATATCTACACCGCTATCTGTATGAACATGGAAATATCTACACCGCTATCTGTGTAAACTTGTATACATCTTCACCACTATCGGTTTAAACATGGAAATATTTACACTGCTATCTGTATGAACATGGAAATATCTACACTGCTATCTGTTTGAACATGGAAATATCTACACCGCTATCTGTATGAAAATGGAAATATCTACAAAGCTATCTGCATGTAAATGGAAATAATTATACAGCTATCTCTTTACACATGGAAATAACTACACCGCTATCTCTATAAACATGGAAATATCTACACCGCCATCTGTATGAACATGGAAATATCTGCACCGCCATCTATATGAGCATATAAATATCTAAACCAACATCTGTATTAAGATGGAGATATCTACACCGCTATCAGTATAAACATGGAAATATCTACACCGCTATCTGTATAAACATGGAAATATCTACACCGCTATCTGTATAAACATGGAAATATCTACACAGCTACCTGTATAAACATGGAAATATCAGCACCGCAATCTGTATGAACATGGAAATATCTACACCGCTATCTGTATGAACATGGAAATATCTACACCACTATCTGTATGAACATGGAAATAGCTACACAGCCATCTGGATGAACATGGAAATATCTACACCGCTATCTGTATGAACATGGAAACATCTACACCGCTATCTGTATGAACATGGAAATATTTGCACCGCTATCTGCGTAAACATGCATACATCTTCACCGCTATCTGTATAAACATGGAAATATCTACACCGCTATCTGTATGAACATGGAAATATCTACACCGCTATCTGTTTGAGCATGGAAATATCTAAACCGCTATCAGCATTAAAATGGAAATATCTACACAGCTATCTGCATATACATGGAAATATCTACACAGCTATCTCTTTACACATGGAAATAACTACACCGCTATATGTATGAACATGGAAATATCTACACCGCCATCTGTATGAACATGGAAATATCTGCACCGCCATCTGTATGAACATATAAATATCTACACCGCCATCTGTATTAAGATGTAGATATCTACACCGCTATCTGTATAAACATGGAAATATCTACACTGCTATCTGTATAAACATGGAAATATCTACACTGCTATCTGTATAAACATGGAAATATCTACACCGCTATCTGTATAAACATGGAAATATCAGCACCGCTGTCTGTATGAACATGGAAATATCAGCCCCTCTATCTGTATGAACATGGAAATATCTACACCGCTATCTCTATGAACACGGAAATATCTACACCGCTATCTGTTTGAACATGGAAATATCTAAACCGCTATCTGCATGAAAATGGAAACATCTACACAGCTATCTGCATATACATGGAAATATCTACACAGCTATCTCTTTACATATGGAAATAACTACACCGCTATCTGTATGAACATGGAAATATCTTCAACGCCATCTGTATGAACATGGAAATATATACACCGCTATCTGTGTAAACATGCAGACATCTTCACCGCTATCTGTATAAACATGGAAATATCTACACCGCTACCTGTATAAACATGGAAATATCAGCACCGCTATCTGTATGAACATGGAAATATCAGCCCCTCTATCTGTATGAACATGGAAATAACTACACCACTATCTGTATGAACATGGAAATATCTACACCACTATCTGTATGAACATGGAAATATCTACACCGCTATCTGTATGAACATGGAAATATCTTCACCGCCATCTGTATGAACATGGATATATCTACACAGCCATCTGGATGAACATGGAAATATCTACACCGCTATCTGTAAGAACATGGAAATAGCTACACCGCTATCTGTATGAACATGGAAATAGTTACACTGCTATCAGTATGAACATGGAAATATCTACACCAGTATCTGTATGAACATGGAAATATCTTGCCCGCCATCTGTATGAACATGGATATATCTACACAGCCATCTGGATGAACATGGAAATATCTACACAGCTATCTGTATGAACATGGAAATATATACACCGCTATCTGTGTAAACATGCATACATCTTAACCGCTATCTGTATAAACATGGAAATATCTACACCGCTAGCCGTATGAACATGGAAATATCTACACCGCTATCTGTTTGAACATGGAAATATCTACACCGCTATCTGCATGAAAATGGAAATATCTACACAGCTATCTGCATATACATGGAAATATCTACAAAGCTATCCCTTTACACATGGAAATAACTACACCGCTATCTCTATAAACATGGAAATATCTACACTGACATCTGTATGAACATGGAAATATCTGCACCGCCATCTGTATGAACATATAAATATCTACACCGCCATCTGCATTAAGATGGAGATATCTACACCGCAATCTGTATAAACCTGGAAATATCTACACCGCTATCTGTATAATCATGGAAATATCTACACCGCTATCTGTATAAACATGGAAATATCTACACCGCTACCTGTATAAACATGGAAAAATCAGTACCGCTATCTGTATGAGCATGGAAATATCTACACCGCTATCTGTATGAACATGGATATATCTACACAGCCATCTGGATGAACATGGAAATATCTACACAGCTATCTGTATGAACACGGAAATATATACACCGCTATCTGTGTAAACATGCATACACCTTCACCGCTATCTGTATAAACATGGAAATATGTACACCGCTATCCGTATGAACATGGAAATATCAACATCGCTATCTGTTTGAACATGGAAATATCTACACCGCTATCTGCATGAAAATGGAAATATCTACACAGCTATCTGCATATACATGGAAATATCTACAAAGCTATCCCTTTACACATGGAAATAACTACACCGCTATCTCTATAAACATGGAAATATCTACACCGACATCTGTATGAACATGGAAATATCTGCACCGCCATCTGTATGAACATATTAATATCTACAATGCCATCTGCATTAAGATGGAGATATCTACACCGCTATCTGTATAAACCTGAAAATATCTACACCGCTATCTGTATAATCATGGAAATATCTACACCGCTATCTGTATAAACATGGAAATATCTACACCGCTACCTGTATAAACATGGAAATATCAGCACCGCTATCTGTATGAACATGGAAATATCTACACAGCTATATGTACGAACACGGAGATATCTACACCGCTATCTGTATGAACATGGATATATCTACACAGCCATCTGGATGAACATGGAAATATCTACACCGCTATCTGTATGAACATGGAAATATCTACACCGCTATCTGTATGAACATGGAAATATCTTCACCGCCATCTGTATGAACATGGATATATCTATACAGCCATCTGGATGAACATGGAAATATCTACACCGCTCTCTGTATGAACATGGAAATAGCTACACCGCTATCTGTATGAACATGGAAATATCTTCACCGCTATCAGTATGAACATGGAAATATCTACACCGGTATCTGTATGAACATGGAAATATCTTCACCGCCATCTGTATGAACATGGATATATCTACACAGCCATCTGGATGAACATGGAAATATCTACACAGCTATCTGTATGAACATTGAAATATATACACCGCTATCTGTGTAAACATGCATACATCTTCACCGCTATCTGTATAAACATGGAAATATCTACACCGCTCTCCGTATGAACATGGAAATATCTACACCGCTATCTGTTTGAACATGGAAATATCTACAACGCTATCTGCATGAAAATGGAAATATCTACACAGCTATCTGCATATACATGGAAATGTCTACAAAGCTATCCCTTTACACATGGAAAGAACTACACCGCTATCTCTATAAACATGGAAATATCTACACCGACATCTGTATGAACATGGAAATATCTGCACCGCCATCTGAATGAACATATAAATATCTACACCGACATCTGCATTAAGATGGAGATATCCACACCGCTATCTGAATAAACATGGAAATATCTACACCGCTATCTGTATAAACATGGAAATATCTACACCGCTATCTGTATAAACATGGAAATATCTACACTGCTCCCTGTATAAACATGGAAATATCAGCACCGCTCTCTGTATGAACATGGAAATATCTACACCGCTATCTGTATGAACATGGAAATATCTACACCGCTATCTGTATGAACATGGAAATATCTACACCGCTATCTGTTTGAACATGGAAATATCTAAACCGCTATCTGCATGAAAATGGAAATATCTACACAGCTATCTGCATATACATGGAAATATCTACACAGCTATCTCTTTACACGTGGAAATAACTACACCGCTATCTGTATGAACATGGAAATACCTTCACCGCCATCTGTATGAACATGGATATATCTACACAGCCATGTGGATGAACATAGAAATATCTACACCGCTATCTGTATGAAGATGGAAATATCTGCACCGCCATCTGTATGAACATATAAATATCTACACCGCCATCTATATTAAGATGGAGATATCTACACCGCTATCTGTATAAACTTGGAAATATCTACACCGCTATCTGTATAAACATGGAAATATCTACACCGCAATCTGTATAAACATGGAAATATCTACACCGCTACCTGTATAAAGATGGAAATATCAGCACCGCTATCTGTATGAACATGGAAATATCTACACCGCTATCTTAACATGGAAATATCTACACCGCTATCTGCATGAAAATGGAAATATCTACACAGCTATCTGCATATACATGGAAATATCTATGCAGCTATCTCTTTACACATGGAAATAACTACACCGCTATCTCTATAAACATGGAAATATCTACACCGCCATCAGTATGAACATGGAAATATCGGCACCGCCATCTGTATGAACATATAAATATCTACACCGCCATCTACATTAAGAAGGAGATAACTACACCGCTATCTGTATAAACATGGAAATATTTACACCGCTATCTGTATAAACATGGAAATATCTACACCGCTATCTTTATAAACATGGAAATATCTACACCGCTACCTGTATATACATGGAAATATCAGCACCGCTATTGGTATGAACATGGAAATATCTACACCGCTATCTGTATGAACATGGAAATATCTACACCGCTATCTGTATGAACATGGATATATCTACACAGCCATCTGGATGAACATGGAAATATCTACACTGCTATCTGTGTAAACATGCATACATCTTCACCGCAATCTGTATAAAAATGGAAATATCTACACCGCTATCTGTATGAACATGGAAATATCTACACTGCTATCAGTATGAACATGGAAATATCTACACCGCTATCTGCATGAAAATGGGAATAACTACACTGCTATCTGCATATACATGGAAATATCTACACAGCTATCACTTTACACATGGAAATAACCACACCGCTATCTGTATGAACATGGAAATATCGACACCGCCATCTGGATGAACACGGAAATATCTACACCGATATCTGTATGAACATGGAAATATATACACCGCTATCTCTGTAAACATGCATACATCTTCACCGCTATCTGTATAAACATGGAAATATCTACACCGCTACCTGTATAAACATGGAAATTTCAGCACCGCTATCTGTATGAACATGGAAATATCAGCCCCTCTATCTGTATGAACATGGAAATACCTACACCACTATCTGTATGAACATGGAAATATCTACACCACTATCTGTATGAACACGGAAATATCTACACGGTTATCTGTATGAACATGGAAATATCTTCACCGCCATCTGTATGAACATGGATATATCTACACAGCCATCTGGATGAACATGGAAATATCTACACCGCTATCTGTATGAACATGGAAATAACTACACCGCTATCTGTATGAACATGGAAATATCTACACCGCTATCAGTATGAACATGGAAATATCTACACTGGTATCTGTATGAACATGGAAATATCTTCACCGCCATCTGTATGAACATGGATATATCTACACAGCCATCTGGATGAACATGGAAATATCTACACAGCTATATGTATGAACATGAAATATCTACAACGCTATCTGTGTAAACATGCATACATCTTCACCGCTATCTTTATAAACATGGAAATATCTACACCGCTATCAGTATGAACATGGAAATATCTACACAGCTATCTGTTTGAACATGGAAATATCTACACCGCTATCTGCATGAAAATGGAAATATCTACACAGCTATCTGCATATTTATGGAAATATCTACAAAGCTATCTCTTTACACATGGAAATAACTACACCGCTATCTGTATGAACATGGAAATATCTACACCGCCATCTGTATGAACATGGAAATATCTGCACCGCCATCTGTATGAACATATAAATATCTACACAGCCATCTGTATTAAGATGGGGATATCTACACCGCTATCTGTATAAACCTGGAAATATCTACACCGCTATCTGTATAATCATGGAAATATCTACACCGCTATCTGTATAAACGTGGAAATATCTACACCGCTACCTGTATAAACATGGAAATATCAGCAAGGCTATCTGTATGAACATGGAAATACCTACACCGCTATCTGTACGAACATGGAAATATCTACACCGCTATCTGTATGAACATGGATATATCTACACAGCCATCTGGATGAACATGGAAATATCTACACCGCTATCTGTGTAAACATGCATACATCTTCACCGCTATCTGTATAAACATGGAAATATCTACACCGCTATCTGCATGAACATGGAAATATCTACACCGCTATCTGTATGAACATGGAAATATCTACACCGCTATCTGTTTGAACATGGAAATATCTTCACCACTATCTGCATGAAAATGGAAATATCTACACTGCTATCTGCATTTACATGGAAATATCTTCAAAGCTATCCCTTTACACATGGAAATAACTACACCGCGATCTCTATAAACATGGAAATATCTACACTGCCACCTGTATGAACATGGAAATATCTGCACCGCCATCTGTATGAACATATAAATATCTACACCACCATCTGTATTAAGATGGGGGTATCTACACCGCTATCTGTATAAACCTGGAAATATCTACAGCGCTATCTGTATAATCATGGAAATATCTAAACCACTATCTGTATAAGCATGGAAATATCTACACCGCTACCTGTATAAACATGGAAATATCTACACCGCTATCTGTATAAACATGGAAATATCTACACCGCTACCTGTATAAACATTTAAATATCAGCACCGCTATCTGTATGAAGATGGAAATATCTACACCGGTATCTGTATGAACATGGAAATACCTACACCGCTATCTGTATGAACATGGAAATATTTACACCGCTATCTGTATGAACATGGAAATACCTACACCGCTATCTGTTTGAACATGGAAATATCTACACCGCTGTCTGCATGAAAATGGAAATATCTACACAGCTATCTGCGTATACATGGAAATATCTGCACAGCTATCTCTTTTCACATGGAAATAACTACACCGCTATCTCTATAAACATGGAAATATATACACCGCCATCTGCATGAACATGGAAATATCTGCACCGCCATCTGTATGAACATATAAATATCCACACCGCCATCTGCATTTGGAAGGAGATATCTACACCGCTATCTGTATAAACATGGAAATATCTACACCGCTGTCTGTATAAACACGGAAATATCTACAACGCTATCTGTATAAACATGGAAATATCTACACGGCTACCTGTATAAACATGGAAATATCAGCACCGCTATCGGTATGAACATGGAAATATCTACACCGCTATCTCTATGAACATGGAAATATATACACCGCTATCTGTATGAACATGGAAATATCTTCACCGCCATCTGTATGAGCATGGATATATCTACACAGCCATCTGTATGAACATGGAAATATCTACACCGCTATCTGTATGAACATGGAAATATCTACACAGCCATCTGGATGAACATGGAAATATCTAAACCGCTATCTGCATGAAAATAGAAATATCTACACAGCTATCTGCATATACATGGAAATATCTACAAAGCTATTTCTTTACACATGGAAATAACAACACCGCTATCTCTATAAACATGGAAATATCTACACCGCCATCTGTATGAACATGGATATATCTACACAGCCATCTGGATGAACATGGAATTATCTACACCGCTATCTGTGTAAACATGCATACATCTTCACCGCTATCTCTATAAAAATGGAAATATCTACACCGCTATCTGTATGAACATGGAAATATCTACACCGCTATCAGTATGAACATGGAAATATCTACACCGCTATCTGCATGAAAATGGAAATAACTACACTGCTATCTGCATATACATGGAAATATCTACACAGCTATCACTTTACACATGGAAATAACCACACCGCTATCTGTATGAACATGGAAATATCGACACCGCCATCTGGATGAACATGGAAATATCTACACCGATATCTGTATGAACATGGAAATATATACACCGCTATCTGTGTAAACATGCATACATCTTCACCGCTATCTGTATAAACATGGAAATAACTACACCGCTACCTGTATAAACATGGAAATATCAGCACCGCTATCTGTATGAACATGGAAATATCAGCCCCTCTATCTGTATGAACATGGAAATACCTTCACCACTATCTGTATGAACATGGAAATATCTACACCACTATCTGTGTGAACATGGAAATATCTACACGGCTATCTGTATGAACATGGAAATATCTTCACCGCCATCTGTATGAACATGGATATATCTACACAGCCATCTGGATGAACATGGAAATATCTACACCGCTATCTGTATGAACATGGAAATATCTACACCGCTATCTGTATGAACATGGAAATATCTACACCGCTATCTGTATGAACATGGAAATATCTTCACCGCCATCTGTATGAACATGGATATATCTACACAGCCATCTGGATGAACATGGAAATATCTACACAGCTATATGTATGAACATGGAAATATCTACACCTCTATCTGTTTAAACATGCATACATCTTCACCGCTATCTGTATAAACATGGAAATATCGACACCGCTATCTGTACAAACATGCAAATATCTCCACCGCTACCTGTATAAACATGGTAATATCAGCACCACTATCTGTATGAACATGGAAATATCTACACCGCTGTCTCTATGAACATGGAAATATCTACAACGCTATCTGTATGAACATGGAAATAGCTACACCGCTATCTGTATGAACATGGAAATATCTACACCGCCATCTGTATGAACATGGAAATATCTGCACCGCCATCTGTATGAACATATAAATATCTACACGGCAATCTGTATTAAGATGGAGATATCTACACCGCAATCAGTATAAACATGGAAATATCTACACCGCTATCTGTACAAACATGGAAATATCTACACCGCTATCTGTATAAACATGGAAATATCTACACCGCTACCTGTATAAACATGGAAATGTCAGCACCGCTATCTGTATGAACACGGAAATATCAGCCCCTCTATCTGTATGAACATGGAAATACCTACACCGCTATCTGTATGAACATGGAAATATCTACACCGCCATCTGTATGAACATGGAAATATCTGCACCGCCATCTGTATGAACATATAAATATCTACACGGCAATCTGTATTAAGATGGAGATATCTGCACCGCAATAAGTATAAACATGGAAATATCTACACCGCTATCTGTACAAACATGGAAATATCTACACCGCTATCTGTATAAACATGGAAATATCTACACCGCTACCTGTATAAACATGGAAATATCAGCACCGCTATCTGTATGAACACGGAAATATCAGCCCCTCTATCTGTATGAACATGGAAATACCTACACCGCTATCTGTATGAACATGGAAATATCTACACCGCTCTCTGTACGAACATGGAAATATCTACACCGCTATCTGTATGAACATGGATATATCTACACAGCCATCTGGATGAACATGTAAATATCTACACCGCTTTCGCTGTAAACATGCATACATCTTCACCGCTATCTGTATAAACATGGAAATATCTACACCGCTATCTGTATGAACATGGAAATAACTACACCGCTATCTGTATGAACATGGAAATATCTACACCGCTATCTGTTTGAACATGGAAATATCTTCACCGCTATCTGCATGAAAATGGAAATATCTACACTGCTATCTACATATACATGGAAATATCTACACAGCTATCTCTTTACACATGGAAATAACCACACCGCTATCTGTGTGAACATGGAAATATCTACACGGCCATCTGGATGAACATGGAAATATCTACACCGCTATCTGTATGAACATGGAAATATATAAACCGCTATCTGTGTAAACATGCATACATCTTCACCGCTATCTGTATAAACATGGAAATATCTACAACGCTACCTGTATAAACATGGAAATATCAGCACCGCTATCTGTATGAACATGGAAATATCAGCCCCTCTATCTGTATGAACATGGAAATATCTACACCGCTATCTGTATGAACATTTAAAGACCTACACCACTATCTGTATAATCATGGAAATATCTAAACCTCTATCTGTATAAACATGGAAATATCTACACCGCTACCTGTATAAACATGGAAATATCAGCACCGCTATCTGTATGAACATGGAAATATCTACACCGCTATATGTACGAACATGGAGATATCTACACCGCTATCTGTATGAACATGGATATATCTACACAGCCATCTGGATGAACATGGAAATATCTACACCGCTATCTGTGTAAACATGCATATATCTTCACCGCTATCTGTAAAAACATGGAAATATCTACACCGCTATCTGTATGAACATGGAAATATCTACACCGCTATCTGTATGAACATGGAAATATCTACACCGCTATCTGTTTGAACATGGAAATATCTTCACCGCTATCTGCATGAAAATGGAAATATCTACACTGCTATCTGCATATACATGGAAATATCTACACAGCTATCACTTTACACATGGAAATAACCACACCGCTATCTGTATGAACATGGAAATATCGACACCGCCATCTGGATGAACATGGAAATATCTACACCGCTATCTGTATGAACATGGAAATATATACACCGCTATCTGTGTAAACATGCATACATCTGCACCGCTATCTGTATAAACATGGAAATATCTACACCGCTACCTGTATAAACATGGAAATATCAGCACCGCTATCTGTATGAACATGGAAATATCAGCCCCTCTATCTGTATGAACATGGAAATACCTACACCACTATCTGTATGAACATGGAAATATCTACACCACTATCTGTATGAACATGAAAATATCTACACCGCTATGTGTATGAACATGGAAATATCTTCACCGCCATCTGTATGAACATGGATATATCTACACAGCCATCTGGATGAACATGGAAATATCTACACCGCTATCTGTATGAACATGGAAATAGCTACACCGCTATCTGTATGAACATGGAAATATCTACACCGGTATCTGTATGAACATGGAAATATCTTCACCGCCATCTGTATGAACAAGGATATATCTACACAGCCATCTGTATGAACATGGATATATCTACACAGCCATCTGGATGAACATGGAAATATCTACACCGCTATCTGTATGAACATGGAAATATCTTCACCGCCATCTGTATGAACATGGATATATCAACACAGCCATCTGTATGAACATGGAAATATCTACACCGCTATCTGTATGAACATGGAAATATCTACACAGCCATCTGGATGAACATGAAAATATCTAAACCGCTATCTGCATGAAAATAGAAATATCTACACAGCTATCTGCATATACATGGAAATATCTACAAAGCTATTTCTTTACAAATGGAAATAACAACACCGCTATCTCTATAAACATGGAAATATCTACACCGCCATCTGTATGAACTTGGAAATATCTGCACCGCCATCTGTATGAACTTATAAATATCCACACCGCCATCTGTATGAAGATGGAGATATCTTCACCGCTATCTGTATAAACTTGGAAATATCGACACCGCTATCTGTATAAACATGGAAATATCTACACTGCTATCTGTATAAACATGCAAATATCTCCACCTCTACCTGTATAAACATGGAAATATCAGCACCACTATCTGTATGAACATGGAAATATCTACACCGCTATCTCTATGAACATGGAAATATCTACACCGCTATCTGTATGAACATGGAAATAGCTACACCGCTATCTGTATGAACATGGAAATATCTACACCGCCATCTGTATGAACATGGAAATATCTGCACCGCCATCTGTATGAACATATAAATATCTACACGGCAATCTGTATTAAGATGGAGATATCTACACAGCAATCAGTATAAACATGGAAATATCTACACCGCTATCTGTACAAACATGGAAATATCTACACCGCTATCTGTATAAACATGGAAATATCTACACCGCTACCTGTATAAACATGGAAATATCAGCACCGCTATCTGTATGAACACGGAAATATCAGCCCCTCTATCTGTATGAACATGGAAATACCTACACCGCTATCTGTATGAACATGGAAATATCTACACCGCTATCTGTACGAACATGGAAATATCTACACCGCTATCTGTATGAACACGGATATATCTACACAGCCATCTGGATGAACATGTAAATATCTACACCGCTTTCTGTGTAAACATGCATACATCTTCACCGCTATCTGTATAAACATGGAAATATCTACACCGCTATCTGTATGAACATGGAAATAACTACACCGCTATCTGTATGAACATGGAAATATCTACACCGCTATCTGTTTGAACATGGAAATCTCTTCACCGCTATCTGCATAAAAATGGAAATATCTACACTGCTATCTGCATATACATGGAAATATCTACACAGCTATCTCTTTACACATGGAAATAACCACACCGCTATCTGTGTGAACATGGAAATATCTACACGGCCATCTGGATGAACATGGAAATATCTACACCGCTATCTGTATGAACATGGAAATATATACACCGCTATCTGTGTAAACATGCATACATCTTCACCGCTATCTGTATAAACATGGAAATATCTACAACGCTACCTGTATAAACATGGAAATATCAGCACCGCTATCTGTATGAACATGGAAATATCTGCCCCTCTATCTGTATGAACATGGAAATATCTACACGGCTATCTGTATGAACATAGAAAGACCTACACCGCTATCTGTATAATCATGGAAATATCTACACCGCTATCTGTATAAACATGGAAATATCTACACCGCTACCTGTATAAACATGGAAATATCAGCACCGCTATCTGTATGAACATGGAAATATCTACACCGCTACCTGTATAAACATGGAAATATCTACACCGCTATCTGTATGAACATGGATATATCTACACAGCCATCTGGATGAACATGGAAATATCTACACCGCTATCTGTGTAAACATGCATATATCTTCACCGCTATCTGTATAAACATGGAAATATCTACACCGCTATCTGTATGAACATGGAAATATCTACACCGCTATCTGTATGAACATGGAAATATCTACACCGCTATCTGTTTCAACATGGAAATATCTTCACAGCTATCTGCATGAAAATGGAAATATCTACACTGCTATCTGCATATACATGGAAATATCTACACAGCTATCACTTTACTCATGGAAATAACCACACCGCTATCTGTATGAACATGGAAATATCGACACCGCCATCTGGATGAACATGGAAATATCTACACCGCTATCTGTATGAACATGGAAATATATACACCGCTATCTGTGTAAACATGCATACATCTGCACCGCTATCTGTATAAACATGGAAATATCTACACCGCTACCTGTATAAACATGGAAATATCAGCACCGCTATCTGTATGAACATGGAAATATCTACACCGCTATCTGTATGAACATGGAAATATCTTAACCGCCATCTGTATGAACATGGATATATCTACACAGCCATCTGGATGAACATGGAAATATCTACACCGCTATCTGTATGAACATGGAAATATCTACACCGCTAACTGTATGAACATGGAAATATCTAGACCGCTATCTGTATGAACATGGAAATATCTACACCGCTTTCTGTATGAACATGGGAATATCTACACCGCTATCTGTTTGAACATGGAAATATCTTCACCACTATCTGCATGAAAATGGAAATATCTACACTGCTATCTGCATTTACATGGAAATATCTTCAAATCTATCCCTTTACACATGGAAATAACTACACCGCTATCTCTATAAACATGGAAATATCTACACCGCCACCTGTATGAACATGGAAATATCTGCACCGCCATCTGTATGAACATATAAACATCTACACGGCAATCTGTATTAAGATGGAGATATCTACACCGCAATCAGTATAAACATGGAAATATCTACACCGCTATCTGTACAAACATGGAAATATCTACACCGCTATCTGTATAAACATGGAAATATATACACCGCTACCTGTATAAACATGGAAATATCAGCACCGCTATCTGTATGAACACGGAAATATCAGCCCCTCTATCTGTATGAACATGGAAATACCTACACCGCTATCTGTATGAACATGGAAATATCTACACCGCCATCTGTATGAACATGGAAATATCTGCACCGCCATCTGTATGAACATATAAATATCTACACGGCAATCTGTATTAAAATGGAGATATCTACACCGCAATCAGTATAAACATGGAAATATCTACACCGTTATCTGTACAAACATGGAAATATCTACACCGCTATCTGTATAAACATGGAAATATCTACACCGCTACCTGTATAAACATGGAAATATCAGCACCGCTATCTGTATGAACACGGAAATATCAGCCCCTCTATCTGTATGAACATGGAAATACCTACACCGCTATCTGTATGAACATGGAAATATCTACACCGCTATCTGTACGAACATGGAAATATCTACACTGCTATCTGTATGAACATGGATATATCTACACAGACATCTGGATGAACATGTAAATATCTACACCGCTTTCTGTGTAAACATGCATACATCTTCACCGCTATCTGTATAAACATGGAAATATCTACACCGCTATCTGTATGAACATGGAAATAACTACACCGCTATCTGTATGAACATGGAAATATCTACACCGCTATCTGTTTGAACATGGAAATATCTTCACCGCTATCTGCATGAAAATGGAAATATCTACACTGCTATCTGCATATACATGGAAATATCTACACAGCTATCTCTTTACACATGGAAATAACCACACCGCTATCTGTGTGAACATGGAAATATCTACACGGCCATCTGGATGAACATGGAAATATCTACACCGCTATCTGTATGAACATGGAAATATATACACCGCTATCTGTGTAAACATGCATACATCTTCACCGCTATCTGTATAAACATGGAAATATCTACAACGCTACCTGTATAAACATGGAAATATCAGCAACACTATCTGTATGAACATGGAAATATCAGCCCCTCTATCTGTCTGAACATGGAAATATCTACACCGCTATCTGTATGAACATTGAAAGACCTACACCGCTATCTGTATAATCATGGAAATATCTACACCACTATCTGTATAAACATGGAAATATCTACACCGCTACCTGTATAAACATGGAAATATCAGCACCGCTATCTGTATGAACATGGAAATATCTACACCGCTATCTGTATGAACATGGAAATATCTACACCGCTATCTGTATGAACATGGAAATATCTTCACCGCCATCTGTATGAACATGGATATATCTACACAGCCATCTGGATGAACATGGAAATATCTACACAGCTATATGTATGAACATGGAAATATCTACACCTCTATCTGTGTAAACATGCATACATCTTCACCGCTATCTGTATAAACATGGAAATATCGACACCGCTATCTGTATAAACATGCAAATATCTCCACCGCTACCTGTATAAACATGGTAATATCAGCACCACTATCTGTATGAACATGGAAATATCTACACCGCTGTCTCTATGAACATGGAAATATCTACAACGCTATCTGTATGAACATGGAAATAGCTACACCGCTATCTGTATGAACATGGAAATATCTACACCGCCATCTGTATGAACATGGAAATATCTGCCCCGCCATCTGTATGAACATATAAATATCTACACGGCAATCTGTATTAAGATGGAGATATCTACACCGCAATCAGTATAAACATGGAAATATCTACACCGCTATCTGTACAAACATGGAAATATCTACACCGCTATCTGTATAAACATGGAAATATCTACACCGCTACCTGTATAAACATGGAAATGTCAGCACCGCTATCTGTATGAACACGGAAATATCAGCCCCTCTATCTGTATGAACATGGAAATACCTACACCGCTATCTGTATGAACATGGAAATATCTACACCGCCATCTGTATGAACATGGAAATATCTGCACCGCCATCTGTATGAACATATAAATATCTACACGGCAATCTGTATTAAGATGGAGATATCTGCACCGCAATAAGTATAAACATGGAAATATCTACACCGCTATCTGTACAAACATGGAAATATCTACACCGCTATCTGTATAAACATGGAAATATCTACACCGCTACCTGTATAAACATGGAAATATCAGCACCGCTATCTGTATGAACACGGAAATATCAGCCCCTCTATCTGTATGAACATGGAAATACCTACACCGCTATCTGTATGAACATGGAAATATCTACACCGCTCTCTGTACGAACATGGAAATATCTACACCGCTATCTGTATGAACATGGATATATCTACACAGCCATCTGGATGAACATGTAAATATCTACACCGCTTTCGCTGTAAACATGCATACATCTTCACCGCTATCTGTATAAACATGGAAATATCTACACCGCTATCTGTATGAACATGGAAATAACTACACCGCTATCTGTATGAACATGGAAATATCTACACCGCTATCTGTTTGAACATGGAAATATCTTCACCGCTATCTGCATGAAAATGGAAATATCTACACTGCTATCTACATATACATGGAAATATCTACACAGCTATCTCTTTACACATGGAAATAACCACACCGCTATCTGTGTGAACATGGAAATATCTACACGGCCATCTGGATGAACATGGAAATATCTACAACGCTATCTGTATGAACATGGAAATATATAAACCGCTATCTGTGTAAACATGCATACATCTTCACCGCTATCTGTATAAACATGGAAATATCTACAACGCTACCTGTATAAACATGGAAATATCAGCACCGCTATCTGTATGAACATGGAAATATCAGCCCCTCTATCTGTATGAACATGGAAATATCTACACCGCTATCTGTATGAACATTTAAAGACCTACACCACTATCTGTATAATCATGGAAATATCTAAACCTCTATCTGTATAAACATGGAAATATCTACACCGCTACCTGTATAAACATGGAAATATCAGCACCGCTATCTGTATGAACATGGAAATATCTACACCGCTATATGTACGAACATGGAGATATCTACACCGCTGTCTGTATGAACATGGATATATCTACACAGCCATCTGGATGAACATGGAAATATCTACACCGCTATCTGTGTAAACATGCATATATCTTCACCGCTATCTGTAAAAACATGGAAATATCTACACCGCTATCTGTATGAACATGGAAATATCTACACCGCTATCTGTATGAACATGGAAATATCTACACCGCTATCTGTTTGAACATGGAAATATCTTCACCGCTATCTGCATGAAAATGGAAATATCTACACTGCTATCTGCATATACATGGAAATATCTACACAGCTATCACTTTATACATGGAAATAACCACACCGCTATCTGTATGAACATGGAAATATCGACACCGCCATCTGGATGAACATGGAAATATCTACACCGCTATCTGTATGAACATGGAAATATATACACCGCTATCTGTGTAAACATGCATACATCTGCACCGCTATCTGTATAAACATGGAAATATCTACACCGCTACCTGTATAAACATGGAAATATCAGCACCGCTATCTGTATGAACATGGAAATATCAGCCCCTCTATCTGTATGAACATGGAAATACCTACACCACTATCTGTATGAACATGGAAATATCTACACCACTATCTGTATGAACATGAAAATATCTACACCGCTATGTGTATGAACATGGAAATATCTTCACCGCCATCTGTATGAACATGGATATATCTACACAGCCATCTGGATGAACATGGAAATATCTACACCGCTATCTGTATGAACATGGAAATAGCTACACCGCTATCTGTATGAACATGGAAATATCTACACCGGTATCTGTATGAACATGGAAATATCTTCACCGCCATCTGTATGAACAAGGATATATCTACACAGCCATCTGTATGAACATGGATATATCTACACAGCCATCTGGATGAACATGGAAATATCTACACCGCTATCTGTATGAACATGGAAATATCTTCACCGCCATCTGTATGAACATGGATATATCAACACAGCCATCTGTATGAACATGGAAATATCTACACCGCTATCTGTATGAACATGGAAATATCTACACAGCCATCTGGATGAACATGAAAATATCTAAACCGCTATCTGCATGAAAATAGAAATATCTACACAGCTATCTGCATATACATGGAAATATCTACAAAGCTATTTCTTTACAAATGGAAATAACAACACCGCTATCTCTATAAACATGGAAATATCTACACCGCCATCTGTATGAACTTGGAAATATCTGCACCGCCATCTGTATGAACTTATAAATATCCACACCGCCATCTGTATGAAGATGGAGATATCTTCACCGCTATCTGTATAAACTTGGAAATATCGACACCGCTATCTGTATAAACATGGAAATATCTACACTGCTATCTGTATAAACATGCAAATATCTCCACCTCTACCTGTATAAACATGGAAATATCAGCACCACTATCTGTATGAACATGGAAATATCTACACCGCTATCTCTATGAACATGGAAATATCTACACCGCTATCTGTATGAACATGGAAATAGCTACACCGCTATCTGTATGAACATGGAAATATCTACACCGCCATCTGTATGAACATGGAAATATCTGCACCGCCATCTGTATGAACATATAAATATCTACACGGCAATCTGTATTAAGATGGAGATATCTACACAGCAATCAGTATAAACATGGAAATATCTACACCGCTATCTGTACAAACATGGAAATATCTACACCGCTATCTGTATAAACATGGAAATATCTACACCGCTACCTGTATAAACATGGAAATATCAGCACCGCTATCTGTATGAACACGGAAATATCAGCCCCTCTATCTGTATGAACATGGAAATACCTACACCGCTATCTGTATGAACATGGAAATATCTACACCGCTATCTGTACGAACATGGAAATATCTACACCGCTATCTGTATGAACACGGATATATCTACACAGCCATCTGGATGAACATGTAAATATCTACACCGCTTTCTGTGTAAACATGCATACATCTTCACCGCTATCTGTATAAACATGGAAATATCTACACCGCTATCTGTATGAACATGGAAATAACTACACCGCTATCTGTATGAACATGGAAATATCTACACCGCTATCTGTTTGAACATGGAAATCTCTTCACCGCTATCTGCATAAAAATGGAAATATCTACACTGCTATCTGCATATACATGGAAATATCTACACAGCTATCTCTTTACACATGGAAATAACCACACCGCTATCTGTGTGAACATGGAAATATCTACACGGCCATCTGGATGAACATGGAAATATCTACACCGCTATCTGTATGAACATGGAAATATATACACCGCTATCTGTGTAAACATGCATACATCTTCACCGCTATCTGTATAAACATGGAAATATCTACAACGCTACCTGTATAAACATGGAAATATCAGCACCGCTATCTGTATGAACATGGAAATATCTGCCCCTCTATCTGTATGAACATGGAAATATCTACACGGCTATCTGTATGAACATAGAAAGACCTACACCGCTATCTGTATAATCATGGAAATATCTACACCGCTATCTGTATAAACATGGAAATATCTACACCGCTACCTGTATAAACATGGAAATATCAGCACCGCTATCTGTATGAACATGGAAATATCTACACCGCTACCTGTATAAACATGGAAATATCTACACCGCTATCTGTATGAACATGGATATATCTACACAGCCATCTGGATGAACATGGAAATATCTACACCGCTATCTGTGTAAACATGTATATATCTTCACCGCTATCTGTATAAACATGGAAATATCTACACCGCTATCTGTATGAACATGGAAATATCTACACCGCTATCTGTATGAACATGGAAATATCTACACCGCTATCTGTTTCAACATGGAAATATCTTCACAGCTATCTGCATGAAAATGGAAATATCTACACTGCTATCTGCATATACATGGAAATATCTACACAGCTATCACTTTACTCATGGAAATAACCACACCGCTATCTGTATGAACATGGAAATATCGACACCGCCATCTGGATGAACATGGAAATATCTACACCGCTATCTGTATGAACATGGAAATATATACACCGCTATCTGTGTAAACATGCATACATCTGCACCGCTATCTGTATAAACATGGAAATATCTACACCGCTACCTGTATAAACATGGAAATATCAGCACCGCTATCTGTATGAACATGGAAATATCTACACCGCTATCTGTATGAACATGGAAATATCTTAACCGCCATCTGTATGAACATGGATATATCTACACAGCCATCTGGATGAACATGGAAATATCTACACCGCTATCTGTATGAACATGGAAATATCTACACCGCTAACTGTATGAACATGGAAATATCTAGACCGCTATCTGTATGAACATGGAAATATCTACACCGCTTTCTGTATGAACATGGGAATATCTACACCGCTATCTGTTTGAACATGGAAATATCTTCACCACTATCTGCATGAAAATGGAAATATCTACACTGCTATCTGCATTTACATGGAAATATCTTCAAATCTATCCCTTTACACATGGAAATAACTACACCGCTATCTCTATAAACATGGAAATATCTACACCGCCACCTGTATGAACATGGAAATATCTGCACCGCCATCTGTATGAACATATAAACATCTACACGGCAATCTGTATTAAGATGGAGATATCTACACCGCAATCAGTATAAACATGGAAATATCTACACCGCTATCTGTACAAACATGGAAATATCTACACCGCTATCTGTATAAACATGGAAATATATACACCGCTACCTGTATAAACATGGAAATATCAGCACCGCTATCTGTATGAACACGGAAATATCAGCCCCTCTATCTGTATGAACATGGAAATACCTACACCGCTATCTGTATGAACATGGAAATATCTACACCGCCATCTGTATGAACATGGAAATATCTGCACCGCCATCTGTATGAACATATAAATATCTACACGGCAATCTGTATTAAAATGGAGATATCTACACCGCAATCAGTATAAACATGGAAATATCTACACCGTTATCTGTACAAACATGGAAATATCTACACCGCTATCTGTATAAACATGGAAATATCTACACCGCTACCTGTATAAACATGGAAATATCAGCACCGCTATCTGTATGAACACGGAAATATCAGCCCCTCTATCTGTATGAACATGGAAATACCTACACTGCTATCTGTATGAACATGGAAATATCTACACCGCTATCTGTACGAACATGGAAATATCTACACTGCTATCTGTATGAACATGGATATATCTACACAGACATCTGGATGAACATGTAAATATCTACACCGCTTTCTGTGTAAACATGCATACATCTTCACCGCTATCTGTATAAACATGGAAATATCTACACCGCTATCTGTATGAACATGGAAATAACTACACCGCTATCTGTATGAACATGGAAATATCTACACCGCTATCTGTTTGAACATGGAAATATCTTCACCGCTATCTGCATGAAAATGGAAATATCTACACTGCTATCTGCATATACATGGAAATATCTACACAGCTATCTCTTTACACATGGAAATAACCACACCGCTATCTGTGTGAACATGGAAATATCTACACGGCCATCTGGATGAACATGGAAATATCTACACCGCTATCTGTATGAACATGGAAATATATACACCGCTATCTGTGTAAACATGCATACATCTTCACCGCTATCTGTATAAACATGGAAATATCTACAACGCTACCTGTATAAACATGGAAATATCAGCAACACTATCTGTATGAACATGGAAATATCAGCCCCTCTATCTGTATGAACATGGAAATATCTACACCGCTATCTGTATGAACATTGAAAGACCTACACCGCTATCTGTATAATCATGGAAATATCTACACCACTATCTGTATAAACATGGAAATATCTACACCGCTACCTGTATAAACATGGAAATATCAGCACCGCTATCTGTATGAACATGGAAATATCTACACCGCTTTATGTACGAACATGGAGATATCTACACCGCTATCTGTATGAACATGGATATATCTACACAGCCATCTGGATGAACATGGAAATATCTACACCGCTATCTGTGTAAACATGCATATATCTTCACCGCTATCTGTAAAAACATGGAAATATCTACACCGCTATCTGTATGAACATGGAAATATCTACACCGATATCTGTATGAACATGGAAATATCTACACCGCTATCTGTTTGAACATGGAAATATCTTCACCGCTATCTGCATGAAAATGGAAATATCTACACTGCTATCTGCATATACATGGAAATATCTACACAGCTATCACTTTACACATGGAAATAACCACACCGCTATCTGTATGAACATGGAAATATCGACACCGCCATCTGGATGAACATGGAAATATCTACACCGCTATCTGTATGAACATGGAAATATATACACCGCTATCTGTGTAAACATGCATACATCTGCACCGCTATCTGTATAAACATGGAAATATCTACACCGCTACCTGTATAAACATGGAAATATCAGCACCGCTATCTGTATGAACATGGAAATATCAGCCCCTCTATCTGTATGAACATGGAAATACCTACACCACTATCTGTATGAACATGGAAATATCTACACCACTATCTGTATGAACATGAAAATATCTACACCGCTATGTGTATGAACATGGAAATATCTTCACCGCCATCTGTATGAACATGGATATATCTACACAGCCATCTGGATGAACATGGAAATATCTACACCGCTATCTGTATGAACATGGAAATATCTTCACCGCCATCTGTATGAACATGGATATATCAACACAGCCATCTGTATGAACATGGAAATATCTACACCGCTATCTGTATGAACATGGAAATAACTACACAGCCATCTGGATGAACATGGAAATATCTAAACCGCTATCTGCATGAAAATAGAAATATCTACACAGCTATCTGCAGATACATGGAAATATCTACAAAGCTATTTCTTTACACATGGAAATAACAACACCGCTATCTCTATAAACATGGAAATATCTACACCGCCATCTGTATGAACATGGAAATATCTGCACCGCCATCTGTATGAACTTATAAATATCCACACCGCCATCTGTATGAAGATGGAGATATCTTCACCGCTATCTGTATAAACTTGGAAATATCGACACCGCTATCTGTATAAACATGGAAATATCTACACCGCTATCTGTATAAACATGCAAATATCTCCACCGCTACCTGTATAAACATGGAAATATCAGCACCACTATCTGTATGAACATGGAAATATCTACACCGCTATCTCTATGAACATGGAAATATCTACACCGCTATCTGTATGAACATGGAAATAGCTACACCGCTATCTGTATGAACATGGAAATATCTACACCGCCATCTGTATGAACATGGAAATATCTGCACCGCCATCTGTATGAACATATAAATATCTACACGGCAATCTGTATTAAGATGGAGATATCTACACAGCAATCAGTATAAACATGGAAATATCTACACCGCTATCTGTACAAACATGGAAATATCTACACCGCTATCTGTATAAACATGGAAATATCTACACCGCTACCTGTATAAACATGGAAATATCAGCACCGCTATCTGTATGAACACGGAAATATCAGCCCCTCTATCTGTATGAACATGGAAATACCTACACCGCTATCTGTATGAACATGGAAATATCTACACCGCTATCTGTACGAACATGGAAATATCTACACCGCTATCTGTATGAACACGAATATATCTACACAGCCATCTGGATGAACATGTAAATATCTACACCGCTTTCTGTGTAAACATGCATACATCTTCACCGCTATCTGTATAAACATGGAAATATCTACACCGCTATCTGTATGAACATGGAAATAACTACACCGCTATCTGTATGAACATGGAAATATCTACACCGCTATCTGTTTGAACATGGAAATATCTTCACCGCTATCTGCATGAAAATGGAAATATCTACACTGCTATCTGCATATACATGGAAATATCTACACAGCTATCTCTTTACACATGGAAATAACCACACCGCTATCTGTGTGAACATGGAAATATCTACACGGCCATCTGGATGAACATGGAAATATCTACACCGCTATCTGTATGAACATGGAAATATATACACCGCTATCTGTGTAAACATGCATACATCTTCACCGCTATCTGTATAAACATGGAAATATCTACAACGCTACCTGTATAAACATGGAAATATCAGCACCGCTATCTGTGTGAACATGGAAATATCAGCCCCTCTATCTGTATGAACATGGAAATATCTACACCGCTATCTGTATGAACATAGAAAGACCTACACCGCTATCTGTATAATCATGGAAATATCTACACCGCTATCTGTATAAACATGGAAATATCTACACCGCTACCTGTATAAACATGGAAATATCAGCACCGCTATCTGTATGAACATGGAAATATCTACACCGCTACCTGTATAAACATGGAAATATCTACACCGCTATCTGTATGAACATGGATATATCAACACAGCCATCTGGATGAACATGGAAATATCTACACCGCTATATGTATGAACATGGAAATAGCTACACCGCTATCTGAATGAACATGGAAATATCTAAACCGCTATCTGTATGAACATGGAAATACCTTCACCGCCTTCTGTATGAACATGGATATATCTACACAGCCATCTGGATGAACATGGAAATATCTACACCGCTCTCTGAATGATCATGGAAATATCTACACGGCTATCTGTGTAAACATGCATACATCTTCACCGCTGTCTGTATAAACATGGAAATATCTACACCGCTATCTGTAAGAACATGGAAATATCTTCACCGCTATCTGTTTGAACATGGAAATATCTACACCGCTATCTGCATGAAAATGGAAATATCTACACAGCTATCTGCATATACATGGAAATATCTACAAAGCAATCTCTTTACACATGGAAATAACTACACCGCTATCTCTATAATCATGGAAATATCTACACCGCTATCTGTATGAACATGGAAATATCTGCACCGCCATCTGTATGAACATATAAATATCTGCACCGCCATCTGTATTAAGATGGAGATATCTACACCGCTATCTGTATAAACCTGGAAATATCTACACCGCTATCTGTATAAACATGGAAATATCTACACCGCAATCTGTATAAACATGGAAATATCTACACCGCTACCTGTATAAACATGGATATATCAGCACCGCAATCTTTATGAACATGGAAATATCTACACAGCCATCTGGATGAACATGGAAATATCTATACCGCTATCTGTATGAACATGGAAATAGCTACACCGCTATCTGTATGAACATGGAAATATCTACACCACTATCTGTATGAACATGGAAATATCTACACCGCTATCTGTACGAACATGGAAATATTTTCACCGCCATCTGTATGAACATGGATATATCTACACAGCCATCTGGATGAACATGGAAATATCTACACAGCTATCTGTATGAACATGGAAATATCTACACCGCTACCTGTATAAACATGGAAATATCAGCACCGCTATCTGTATCAACATGGAAATATCTACACCGCTATCTGTATGAACATGGAAATATCTACAACGATATCTGTATGAACATGGAAATATCTTCACCGCCATCTGTATGAACATAGATATATCTACACAGCCATCTGGATGAACATGGAAATATCTACACTGCTATCTGTGTAAACATGCAAACATCTTCACCGCTATCTGTATAAACATGGAAATATCTTCACCGCTATCTGTATGAACATGGAAATATCTACACCGCTATCTGTTTGAACATGGAAATATCTACACCGCTATATGCATATACATGGAAATATCTACAAAGCTATCTCTTTACACATGGAAATAACTACACCGCTATCTCCATAAACATGGAAATATCTATACCGCCATCTGTATGAACATGGAAATATCTGCAACGCCATCTGTATTAACATACAAATATCTACACCGCCATCTGTATTAAGATGGAGATATCTACACCGCTATCTGTATAAACTTGGAAATATCTACACCGCTATCTGTATAAACATGGAAATATCTACACCGCAATCTGTATAAACATGGAAATATCAGCACCGCTATCTGTATGAATATGGAAATATCAACACTGCCATCTGTATTAAGATGGAGATATCTACACCGCTATCTGTATAAACATGGAAATATCTACACCGCTATCTGTATGAACATGGCAATAGCTACACCGCTATCTCTATGAAAATGGAAATAACTACACCGATATCTGTATGAACTTGGAAATATCTTCACCACCATCTGTATGAACATAGATATATCTACACAGCCATCTGGATGAACATGGAAATAGCACCGCTGTCTGTATGAACATGGAAATATCTACACCGCTATCTGTATGAACATGGAAATATCTACACGGCTATCTGTATGAACATGGAAATATCTTCACCGCCATCTGTATGAACATGGATATATCTACACAGCCATCTGTATGAACATGGAAATATCTACACCGCTATCTGTGTAAACTTGTATACATCTTCACCACTATCTGTTTAAACATGGAAATATCTACACTGCTATCTGTATGAACATGGAAATATCTACACTGCTATCTGTTTGAACATGGAAATATCTACACCGCTATCTGTATGAAAATGGAAATATCTACAAAGCTATCTGCATGTAAATGGAAATATCTATACAGCTATCTCTTTACACATGGAAATAACTACACCGCTATCTCTATAAACATGGAAATATCTACACCGCCATCTGTATGAACATGGAAATATCTGCACCGCCATCTATATGAGCATATAAATATCTAAACCAACATCTGTATTAAGATGGAGATATCTACACCGCTATCAGTATAAACATGGAAATATCTACACCGCTATCTGTATAAACATGGAAATATCTACACCGCTATCTGTATAAACATGGAAATATCTACACAGCTACCTGTATAAACATGGAAATATCAGCACCGCAATCTGTATGAACATGGAAATATCTACACCGCTATCTGTATGAACATGGAAATATCTACACCACTATCTGTATGAACATGGAAATAGCTACACAGCCATCTGGATGAACATGGAAATATCTACACCGCTATCTGTATGAACATGGAAATATCTACACCGCTATCTGTATGAACATGGAAATATTTGCACCGCTATCTGCGTAAACATGCATACATCTTCACCGCTATCTGTATAAACATGGAAATATCTACACCGCTATCTGTATGAACATGGAAATATCTACACCGCTATCTGTTTGAGCATGGAAATATCTAAACCGCTATCAGCATTAAAATGGAAATATCTACACAGCTATCTGCATATACATGGAAATATCTACACAGCTATCTCTTTACACATGGAAATAACTACACCGCTATATGTATGAACATGGAAATATCTACACCGCCATCTGTATGAACATGGAAATATCTGCACCGCCATCTGTATGAACATATAAATATCTACACCGCCATCTGTATTAAGATGTAGATATCTACACCGCTATCTGTATAAACATGGAAATATCTACACTGCTATCTGTATAAACATGGAAATATCTACACTGCTATCTGTATAAACATGGAAATATCTACACCGCTATCTGTATAAACATGGAAATATCAGCACCGCTGTCTGTATGAACATGGAAATATCAGCCCCTCTATCTGTATGAACATGGAAATATCTACACCGCTATCTCTATGAACACGGAAATATCTACACCGCTATCTGTTTGAACATGGAAATATCTAAACCGCTATCTGCATGAAAATGGAAACATCTACACAGCTATCTGCATATACATGGAAATATCTACACAGCTATCTCTTTACATATGGAAATAACTACACCGCTATCTGTATGAACATGGAAATATCTTCAACGCCATCTGTATGAACATGGAAATATATACACCGCTATCTGTGTAAACATGCAGACATCTTCACCGCTATCTGTATAAACATGGAAATATCTACACCGCTACCTGTATAAACATGGAAATATCAGCACCGCTATCTGTATGAACATGGAAATATCAGCCCCTCTATCTGTATGAACATGGAAATAACTACACCACTATCTGTATGAACATGGAAATATCTACACCGCTATCTGTATGAACATGGAAATATCTTCACCGCCATCTGTATGAACATGGATATATCTACACAGCCATCTGGATGAACATGGAAATATCTACACCGCTATCTGTAAGAACATGGAAATAGCTACACCGCTATCTGTATGAACATGGAAATAGCTACACTGCTATCAGTATGAATATGGAAATATCTACACAAGTATCTGTATGAACATGGAAATATCTTGCCCGCCATCTGTATGAACATGGATATATCTACACAGCCATCTGGATGAACATGGAAATATCTACACAGCTATCTGTATGAACATGGAAATATATACACCGCTATCTGTGTAAACATGCATACATCTTAACCGCTATCTGTATAAACATGGAAATATCTACACCGCTAGCCGTATGAACATGGAAATATCTACACCGCTATCTGTTTGAACATGGAAATATCTACACCGCTATCTGCATGAAAATGGAAATATCTACACAGCTATCTGCATATACATGGAAATATCTA
Source organism: Gorilla gorilla gorilla (assembly GCF_029281585.2). NCBI lineage: Eukaryota > Metazoa > Chordata > Mammalia > Primates > Hominidae > Gorilla > Gorilla gorilla. Next base: position 54,693,609 of record NC_073246.2, on the reverse strand, counting down.
CAAAGCTATCCCTTTACACATGGAAATAACTACACCACTATCTCTAAAAACATGGAAATATCTACACCGACATCTGTATGAACATGGAAATATCTGCACCGCCATCTGTATGAACATATAAATATCTACACCGCCTCTGCATTAAGATGGAGATATCTACACCGCAATCTGTATAAACCTGGAAATATCTACACCGCTATCTGTATAATCATGGAAATATCTACACCGCTATCTGTATAAACATGGAAATATCTACACCGCTACCTGTATAAACATGGAAATATCAGTACCGCTATCTGTATGAACATGGAAATATCTACACCGCTATCTGTATGAACATGGATATATCTACACAGCCATCTGGATGAACATGGAAATATCTACACAGCTATCTGTATGAACACGGAAATATATACACCGCTATCTGTGTAAACATGCATACACCTTCACCGCTATCTGTATAAACATGGAAATATTTACACCGCTATCCGTATGAACATGGAAATATCTACATCGCTATCTGTTTGAACATGGAAATATCTACACCGCTATCTGCATGAAAATGGAAATATCTACACAGCTATCTGCATATACATGGAAATATCTACAAAGCTATCCCTTTACACATGGAAATAACTACACCGCTATCTCTATAAACATGGAAATATCTACACCGACATCTGTATGAACATGGAAATATCTGCACCGCCATCTGTATGAACATATTAATATCTACAATGCCATCTGCATTAAGATGGAGATATCTACACCGCTATCTGTATAAACCTGGAAATGTCTACACCGCTATCTGTATAATCATGGAAATATCTACACCGCTATCTGTATAAACATGGAAATATCTACACCGCTACCTGTATAAACATGGAAATATCAGCACCGCTATCTGTATGAACATGGAAATATCTACACAGCTATATGTACGAACACGGAGATATCTACACCGCTATCTGTATGAACATGGATATATCTACACAGCCATCTGGATGAACATGGAAATATCTACACCGCTATCTGTATGAACATGGAAATATCTACACCGCTATCTGTATGAACATGGAAATATCTTCACCGCCATCTGTATGAACATGGATATATCTATACAGCCATCTGGATGAACATGGAAATATCTACACCGCTCTCTGTATGAACATGGAAATAGCTACACCGCTATCTGTATGAACATGGAAATATCTTCACCGCTATCAGTATGAACATGGAAATATCTACACCGGTATCTGTATGAACATGGAAATATCTTCACCGCCATCTGTATGAACATGGATATATCTACACAGACATCTGGATGAACATGGAAATATCTACACAGCTATCTGTATGAACATTGAAATATATACACCGCTATCTGTGTAAACATGCATACATCTTCACCGCTATCTGTATAAACATGGATATATCTACACCGCTCTCCGTATGAACATGGAAATATCTACACCGCTATCTGTTTGAACATGGAAATATCCACAACGCTATCTGCATGAAAATGGAAATATCTACACAGCTATCTGCATATACATGGAAATGTCTACAAAGCTATCCCTTTACACATGGAAAGAACTACACCGCTATCTCTATAAACATGGAAATATCTACACCGACATCTGTATGAACATGGAAATATCTGCACCGCCATCTGAATGAACATATAAATATCTACACCGACATCTGCATTAAGATGGAGATATCCACACCGCTCTCTGAATAAACATGGAAATATCTACACCGCTATCTGTATAAACATGGAAATATCTACACCGCTATCTGTATAAACATGGAAATATCTACACTGCTCCCTGTATAAACATGGAAATATCAGCACCGCTCTCTGTATGAACATGGAAATATCTACACCGCTATCTGTATGAACATGGAAATATCTACACCGCTATCTGTATGAACATGGAAATATCTACACCGCTATCTGTTTGAACATGGAAATATCTAAACCGCTATCTGCATGAAAATGGAAATATCTACACAGCTATCTGCATATACATGGAAATATCTACACAGCTATCTCTTTACACGTGGAAATAACTACACCGCTATCTGTATGAACATGGAAATACCTTCACCGCCATCTGTATGAACATGGATATATCTACACAGCCATGTGGATGAACATAGAAATATCTACACCGCTATCTGTATGAAGATGGAAATATCTGCACCGCCATCTGTATGAACATATAAATATCTACACCGCCATCTATATTAAGATGGAGATATCTACACCGCAATCTGTATAAACTTGGAAATATCTACATCGCTATCTGTATAAACATGGAAATATCTACACCGCAATCTGTATAAACATGGAAATATCTACACCGCTACCTGTATAAAGATGGAAATATCAGCACCGCTATCTGTATGAACATGGAAATATCTACACCGCTATCTTAACATGGAAATATCTACACCGCTATCTGCATGAAAATGGAAATATCTACACAGCTATCTGCATATACATGGAAATATCTATGCAGCTATCTCTTTACACATGGAAATAACTACACCGCTATCTCTATAAACATGGAAATATCTACACCGCCATCAGTATGAACATAGAAATATCGGCACCGCCATCTGTATGAACATATAAATATCTACACCGCCATCTACATTAAGAAGGAGATAACTACACCGCTATCTGTATAAACATGGAAATATTTACACCGCTATCTGTATAAACATGGAAATATCTACACCGCTATCTTTATAAACATGGAAATATCTACACCGCTACCTGTATATACATGGAAATATCAGCACCGCTATTGGTATGAACATGGAAATATCTACACCGCTATCTGTATGAACATGGAAATATCTACACCGCTATCTGTATGAACATGGATATATCTACACAGCCATCTGGATGAACATGGAAATATCTACACCGCTATCTGTGTAAACATGCATACATCTTCACCGCAATCTGTATAAAAATGGAAATATCTACACCGCTATCTGTATGAACATGGAAATATCTACACCGCTATCAGTATGAACATGGAAATATCTACACCGCTATCTGCATGAAAATGGGAATAACTACACTGCTATCTGCATATACATGGAAATATCTACACAGCTATCACTTTACACATGGAAATAACCACACCGCTATCTGTATGAACATGGAAATATCGACACCGCCATCTGGATGAACAGGGAAATATCTACACCGATATCTGTATGAACATGGAAATATATACACCGCTATCTGTGTAAACATGCATACATCTTCACCGCTATCTGTATAAACATGGAAATATCTACACCGCTACCTGTATAAACATGGAAATTTCAGCACCGCTATCTGTATGAACATGGAAATATCAGCCCCTCTATCTGTATGAACATGGAAATACCTACACCACTATCTGTATGAACATGGAAATATCTACACCACTATCTGTATGAACACGGAAATATCTACACGGCTATCTGTATGAACATGGAAATATCTTCACCGCCATCTGTATGAACATGGATATATCTACACAGCCATCTGGATGAACATGGAAATATCTACACCGCTATCTGTATGAACATGGAAATAACTACACCGCTATCTGTATGAACATGGAAATCTCTACACCGCTATCAGTATGAACATGGAAATATCTACACTGGTATCTGTATGAACATGGAAATATCTTCACCGCCATCTGTATGAACATGGATATATCTACACAGCCATCTGGATGAACATGGAAATATCTACACAGCTATATGTATGAACATGAAATATCTACAACGCTATCTGTGTAAACATGCATACATCTTCACCGCTATCTTTATAAACATGGAAATATCTACACTGCTATCAGTATGAACATGGAAATATCTACACAGCTATCTGTTTGAACATGGAAATATCTACACCGCTATCTGCATGAAAATGGAAATATCTACACAGCTATCTGCATATTTATGGAAATATCTACAAAGCTATCTCTTTACACATGGAAATAACTACACCGCTATCTGTATGAACATGGAAATATCTACACCGCCATCTGTATGAACATGGAAATATCTGCACCGCCATCTGTATGAACATATAAATATCTACACAGCCATCTGTATTAAGATGGGGATATCTACACCGCTATCTGTATAAACCTGGAAATATCTACACCGCTATCTGTATAATCATGGAAATATCTACACCGCTATCTGTATAAACGTGGAAATATCTACACCGCTACCTGTATAAACATGGAAATATCAGCAAGGCTATCTGTATGAACATGGAAATATCTACACCGCAATCTGTATGAACATGGATATATCTACACAGCCATCTGGATGAACATGGAAATATCTACACCGCTATCTGTGTAAACATGCATACATCTTCACTGCTATCTGTATAAACATGGAAATATCTACACCGCTATCTGCATGAACATGGAAATATCTACACCGCTATCTGTATGAACATGGAAATATCTACACCGCTATCTGTTTGAACATGGAAATATCTTCACCACTATCTGCATGAAAATGGAAATATCTACACTGCTATCTGCATTTACATGGAAATATCTTCAAAGCTATCCCTTTACACATGGAAATAACTACACCGCTATCTCTATAAACATGGAAATATCTACACTGCCACCTGTATGAACATGGAAATATCTGCACCGCCATCTGTATGAACATATAAATATCTACACCACCATCTGTATTAAGATGGGGGTATCTACACCGCTATCTGTATAAACCTGGAAATATCTACACCGCTATCTGTATAATCATGGAAATATCTAAACCACTATCTGTATAAGCATGGAAATATCTACACCGCTACCTGTATAAACATGGAAATATCTACACCGCTATCTGTATAAACATGGAAATATCTACACCGCTACCTGTATAAACATTTAAATATCAGCACCGCTATCTGTATGAAGATGGAAATATCTACACCGCTATCTGTATGAACATGGAAATACCTACACCGCTATCTGTATGAACATGGAAATATTTACACCGCTATCTGTATGAACATGGAAATACCTACACCGCTATCTGTTTGAACATGGAAATATCTACACCGCTGTCTGCATGAAAATGGAAATATCTACACAGCTATCTGCGTATACATGGAAATATCTGCACAGCTATCTCTTTTCACATGGAAATAACTACACCGCTATCTCTATAAACATGGAAATATATACACCGCCATCTGCATGAACATGGAAATATCTGCACCGCCATCTGTATGAACATATAAATATCCACACCGCCATCTGCATTTGGAAGGAGATATCTACACCGCTATCTGTATAAACATGGATATATCTACACCGCTGTCTGTATAAACATGGAAATATCTACACCGCTATCTGTATAAACATGGAAATATCTACACCGCTACCTGTATAAACATGGAAATATCAGCACCGCTATCGGTATGAACATGGAAATATCTACACCGCTATCTCTATGAACATGGAAATATATACACCGCTATCTGTATGAACATGGAAATATCTTCACCGCCATCTGTATGAGCATGGATATATCTACACAGCCATCTGTATGAACATGGAAATATCTACACCGCTATCTGTATGAACATGGAAATATCTACACAGCCATCTGGATGAACATGGAAATATCTAAACCGCTATCTGCATGAAAATAGAAATATCTACACAGCTATCTGCATATACATGGAAATATCTACAAAGCTATTTCTTTACACATGGAAATAACAACACCGCTATCTCTATAAACATGGAAATATCTACACCGCCATCTGTATGAACATGGATATATCTACACAGCCATCTGGATGAACATGGAATTATCTACACCGCTATCTGTGTAAACATGCACACATCTTCACCGCTATCTCTATAAAAATGGAAATATCTACACCGCTATCTGTATGAACATGGAAATATCTACACCGCTATCAGTATGAACATGGAAATATCTACACCGCTATCTGCACGAAAATGGAAATAACTACACTGCTATCTGCATATACATGGAAATATCTACACAGCTATCACTTTACACATGGAAATAACCACACCGCTATCTGTATGAACATGGAAATATCGACACCGCCATCTGGATGAACATGGAAATATCTACACCGATATCTGTATGAACATGGAAATATATACACCGCTATCTGTGTAAACATGCATACATCTTCACCGCTATCTGTATAAACATGGAAATAACTACACCGCTACCTGTATAAACATGGAAATATCAGCACCGCTATCTGTATGAACATGGAAATATCAGCCCCTCTATCTGTATGAACATGGAAATACCTTCACCACTATCTGTATGAACATGGAAATATCTACACCACTATCTGTATGAACATGGAAATATCTACACGGCTATCTGTATGAACATGGAAATATCTTCACCGCCATCTGTATGAACATGGATATATCTACACAGCCATCTGGATGAACATGGAAATATCTACACCGCTATCTGTATGAACATGGAAATATCTACACCGCTATCTGTATGAACATGGAAATATCTACACCGCTATCTGTATGAACATGGAAATATCTTCACCGCCATCTGTATGAACATGGATATATCTACACAGCCATCTGGATGAACATGGAAATATCTACACAGCTATATGTATGAACATGGAAATATCTACACCTCTATCTGTGTAAACATGCATACATCTTCACCGCTATCTGTATAAACATGGAAATATCTACACCGCTATCTGTATGAACATGGAAATATCTACACAGCTATCTGTTTGAACATGGAAATATCTACACAGCTGTCTGCATGAAAATGGAAATATCTACACAGCTATCTGCATATACATGGAAATATCTGCACAGCTATCTCTTTTCACATGGAAATAACTACACCGCTATCTCAATAAACATGGAAATATCTACACCGCCATCTGTATGAACATGGAAATATCTGCACCGCCATCTGTATGAACTTATAAATATCCACACCGCCATCTGTATGAAGATGGAGATATCTTCACCGCTATCTGTATAAACTTGGAAATATCGACACCGCTATCTGTATAAACATGCAAATATCTCCACCGCTACCTGTATAAACATGGTAATATCTGCACCACTATCTGTATGAACATGGAAATATCTACACCGCTGTCTCTATGAACATGGAAATATCTACAACGCTATCTGTATGAACATGGAAATAGCTACACCGCTATCTGTATGAACATGGAAATATCTACACCGCCATCTGTATGAACATGGAAATATCTGCACCGCCATCTGTATGAACATATAAATATCCACACCGCCATCTGCATTTGGAAGGAGATATCTACACCGCTATCTGTATAAACATGGATATATCTACACCGCTGTCTGTATAAACATGGAAATATCTACACCGCTATCTGTATAAACATGGAAATATCTACACCGCTACCTGTATAAACATGGAAATATCAGCACCGCTATCGGTATGAACATGGAAATATCTACACCGCTATCTCTATGAACATGGAAATATATACACCGCTATCTGTATGAACATGGAAATATCTTCACCGCCATCTGTATGAGCATGGATATATCTACACAGCCATCTGTATGAACATGGAAATATCTACACCGCTATCTGTATGAACATGGAAATATCTACACAGCCATCTGGATGAACATGGAAATATCTAAACCGCTATCTGCATGAAAATAGAAATATCTACACAGCTATCTGCATATACATGGAAATATCTACAAAGCTATTTCTTTACACATGGAAATAACAACACCGCTATCTCTATAAACATGGAAATATCTACACCGCCATCTGTATGAACATGGATATATCTACACAGCCATCTGGATGAACATGGAATTATCTACACCGCTATCTGTGTAAACATGCACACATCTTCACCGCTATCTCTATAAAAATGGAAATATCTACACCGCTATCTGTATGAACATGGAAATATCTACACCGCTATCAGTATGAACATGGAAATATCTACACCGCTATCTGCACGAAAATGGAAATAACTACACTGCTATCTGCATATACATGGAAATATCTACACAGCTATCACTTTACACATGGAAATAACCACACCGCTATCTGTATGAACATGGAAATATCGACACCGCCATCTGGATGAACATGGAAATATCTACACCGATATCTGTATGAACATGGAAATATATACACCGCTATCTGTGTAAACATGCATACATCTTCACCGCTATCTGTATAAACATGGAAATAACTACACCGCTACCTGTATAAACATGGAAATATCAGCACCGCTATCTGTATGAACATGGAAATATCAGCCCCTCTATCTGTATGAACATGGAAATACCTTCACCACTATCTGTATGAACATGGAAATATCTACACCACTATCTGTATGAACATGGAAATATCTACACGGCTATCTGTATGAACATGGAAATATCTTCACCGCCATCTGTATGAACATGGATATATCTACACAGCCATCTGGATGAACATGGAAATATCTACACCGCTATCTGTATGAACATGGAAATATCTACACCGCTATCTGTATGAACATGGAAATATCTACACCGCTATCTGTATGAACATGGAAATATCTTCACCGCCATCTGTATGAACATGGATATATCTACACAGCCATCTGGATGAACATGGAAATATCTACACAGCTATATGTATGAACATGGAAATATCTACACCTCTGTGTAAACATGCATACATCTTCACCGCTATCTGTATAAACATGGAAATATCTACACCGCTATCTGTATGAACATGGAAATATCTACACAGCTATCTGTTTGAACATGGAAATATCTACACAGCTGTCTGCATGAAAATGGAAATATCTACACAGCTATCTGCATATACATGGAAATATCTGCACAGCTATCTCTTTTCACATGGAAATAACTACACCGCTATCTCAATAAACATGGAAATATCTACACCGCCATCTGTATGAACATGGAAATATCTGCACCGCCATCTGTATGAACTTATAAATATCCACACCGCCATCAGTATGAAGATGGAGATATCTTCACCGCTATCTGTATAAACTTGGAAATATCGACACCGCTATCTGTATAAACATGCAAATATCTCCACCGCTACCTGTATAAACATGGTAATATCTGCACCACTATCTGTATGAACATGGAAATATCTACACCGCTACCTGTATAAACATGGAAATATCAGCACCGATATCTGTATGAACATGGAAATATCTACTCCGCTATCTCTATGAACATGGAAATATCTACACCACTATCTGTATGAACATGGAAATAGCTACACCGCTATCTGTATGAACATGGAAATATCTACACCACTATCTGTATGAACATGGATATATCTACACAGCCATCTGGATGAACATGGAAATATCTACACCGCTATCTGCATGAACATGGAAATATCTACACCGCTATCTGTGTGAACATGCATACATGTTCACCGCAATCTGTATAAACATGGAAATATCTACACCGCTATCTGTATGAACATGGATATATCTACACAGCCCTCTGCATGAACATGGAAATATCCACACCGCTATCTGTGTAAACATGCATACATCTTCACCGCTATCTGTATAAACATGGAAATATCTACACCGCTATCTGTATGAACATGGAAATATCTGCACCGCCATCTGTATGAACATATAAATATCTTCAACGCCATCTGTATTAAGATGGAGATATCTACACCGCTATCTGAATAAACATGGAAATATCTACACCGCTATTTGTATAAACATGGAAATATCTACACCGCTATCTGTATAAACATGGAAATATCTACACCGCTACCTGTATAAACATGGAAATATCAGCACCGCAATCTGTATGAACATGGAAATATCTACACCGCTATCTGTATGAACATGGAAATATCTACACCGCTCTCTGTATGAACACGGAAATATCTGCACCGCTATCTGTATGAACATGGAAATATCTACACCGCTATCTGTTTGAACATAGAAATATCTACACCGCTGTCTGCATGAAAATGGAAATATCTACACAGCTATCTGCATACACATGGAAATATCTACACAGCTATCTCTTAACACATGGAAATAAGTACACCGCTATATCTATAAACATGGAAATGTCTACACCGCCATCTGTATGAACTTGGAAATATCTGCACCACCATCTGCATGGACATATAAGTATCCACACGGCCATCTGTATTAAGAAGGAAATATCTAAACCGCTATCTCTATGAACATTGAAATATCTTCACCGCTATCTGTATGAACATGGATATATCTACACAGCCATCTGGATTAACATGGAAATATCTACACAGCTATCTGTATGAACATGGAAATATATACACAGCTATCTGTGTAAACATGCATACATCTTCACCGCTATCTGTATAAACATGGAAATATCTACACCGCTATCTGTGTAAACATGCATACATCTTCACCGCTATCTGTATAAACATGGAAACATCTACACCGCTATCTGCATGAAAATAGAAATATCTACACAGCTATCTGCTTATACGTGGAAATATCTACAAAACTATCTCTTTACACATGGAAATAACTACACCGCTATCTCTATAAACACGGAAATATCTACACCGCCATCTGTTTGAACATGTAAATATCTGCACAGCCATCTGTATGAACATATAAGTATCTACACCGCCATCTGTAGTAAGATGGAGATATCTACATCGCTATCTGTATAAACTTGGAAATATCGACACCGCTATCAGTATAAACATGGAAATACCAACACCACTATCTGTATAAACATGGAAATATCTACACCGCTACCTGTATAAACATGGAAATATCAGCACCGATATCTGTATGAACATGGAAATATCTACTCCGCTATCTCTATGAACATGGAAATATCTACACCACTATCTGTATGAACATGGAAATAGCTACACCGCTATCTGTATGAACATGGAAATATCTACACCACTATCTGTATGAACATGGATATATCTACACAGCCATCTGGATGAACATGGAAATATCTACACCGCTATCTGCATGAACATGGAAATATCTACACCGCTATCTGTGTGAACATGCATACATGTTCACCACAATCTGTATAAACATGGAAATAGCTACACCGCTATCTGTATGAACATGGATATATCTACACAGCCCTCTGCATGAACATGGAAATATCTACACCGCTATCTGTATGAACATGGATATATCTACACAGCCATCTGGATGAACATGGAAACATCTACACCGCTATCTGTGTAAACATGCATAGATCTTCACCGCTATCTGTATAAACATGGAAATATCTACACCGCTATATGTATGAACATGGAAATATCTACACTGCTATCTGTATGAACATGGAAATATCTACACCGCTATCTGTTTGAACATGGAAATATCTACACCGCTATCTGCATGAAAATGGAAATATCTACACTACTATCTGCATATACATTTAAATATCTACACAGATATCTCTTTACACTTGGAAATAACTACACCGCTATCTGCATGAACATGGAAATATCTACACCGCCATCTGTATGAACATGGAAATATCTGCACCGCCATCTGTATGAACATATGAATATCTACACCGCCATCTGTATTAAGATGGAGATATCTACACTGCAATCTGTATAAACATGGAAATATCTACTCCGCCATCTCTATGGACATATACATATCTACACCGCCATCTGTATTAAGAAGGAAATATCTAAACCGCTATCTGTATAAACATGGAAATACCTACACCGCTGCCTGTATAAACATGGAAATATCAGCACCGCTATCTGTATGAACATGGAAATATCTACACCGCTATCTGTATGAACATGGAAATATCTACACCGCTATCTGTTTGAACATGGAAATATCTACACCTCTATCTGCATGAAAATGGAAACATCTACACTGCTATCTGCATATACATTTAAATAGCTACACAGCTATCTCTTTACACATGGAAATATCTACACCGCTATCTGTATGAACTTGGAAATATCTACACCGCCATCTGTATGAACATGGAAATATCTGCACCTCCATCTGTATGAACATATAAATATCTACACCGCCATCAGTATTAAGAAGGAAATATCTAAACCGCTATCTGTATAAACATGGAAATATCTACACCGCTGCCTGTATAAACATGGAAATATCAGCACCGCTATCTGTATGAACATGGAAATATCTACACCGCTATCTGTATGAACATGGAAATATCTACACCTCTATCTTTATGAACATGGAAACAGCTACACCACTATCTGTGTGAACATGGATATATCTACACAGCCATCTGGATGAAGATGGAAATATCTACACCGCTATCTGTGTAAACATGCATACATCTTCACCGCTATCTGTATAAACATGGAAATATCTACACCGCTATCTGTATGAACATGGAAATATCTACACCGCTATCTGTTTGAACATGGAAATATCTACACCGCTATCTGCATGAAAATGGAAATATCTACACTGCTATCTGCATATACATTTAAATATCTACACAGCTATCTCTTTACACATGGGAATAACTACACCGCTATCTGTATGAACATGGAAATATCTACACCGCCATCTGTATGAACATGGAAATATCTGCACCGCCATCTGTATGAACATATGAATATCTACACCGCCGTCTGTATTAAGATGGAGATATCTACACTGCAATCTGTATAAACATGGAAATATCTACACCGCCATCTGTATGAACATATAAATATCTACACCGCCATCTGTATTAAGAAGGAAATATCTAAACCGCTATCTCTATAAACATGGAAATACCTACACCGCTGCCTGTATAAACATGGAAATATCAGCACCGCTATCTGTATGAACATGGAAATATCTACACCGCTATCTGTTTGAACATGGAAATATCTACACCGCTATCTGCATGAAAATGGAAACATCTACACTGCTATCTGCATATACATTTAAATAGCTACACAGCTATCTCTTTACACATGGAAATAACTACACCGCTATCTGTATGAACATGGAAATATCTACACCGCCATCTGTATGAACATGGAAATATCTGCACCGCCATCTGTATGAACATATAAATATCTACACCGCGATCAGTATTAAGAAGGAAATATCTAAACCGCTATCTGTATAAACATGGAAATATCTACACCGCTGCCTGTATAAACATGGAAATATCAGCACCGCTATCTGTATGAACATGGAAATATCTACACCGCTATCTGTATGAACATGGAAATATCTACACCTCTATCTTTATGAACATGGAAATAGCTACACCGCTATCTGTGTGAACATGGATATATCTACACAGCCATCTGGATGAAGATGGAAATATCTACACCGCTATCTGTGTAAACATGCATACATCTTCAACGCTATCTGTATAAACATGGAAATATCTACAAGGCTATCTGTATGAACATGGAAATATCTACACCGCTATCTGCATGAAAATAGAAATATCTACACAGCTATCTGCTTATACATGGAAATATCTACAAACCTATCTCTTTACACATGGAAATAACTACACCGCTATCTCTATAAACACGGAAATATCTACACCGCCATCTGTTTGAACATGGAAATATCTGCACAGCCATCTGTTTGAACATATAAGTATCTACACCGCCATCTGTAGTAAGAAGGAGATATCTACATCCCTATCTGTATAAACTTGGAAATATCGACACCGCTATCTGTATAAACATGGAAATACCAACACCACTGTCTGTATAAACATGGAAATATCTACACCGCTACCTGTATAAACATGGAAATATCAGCACCGATATCTGTATGAACATGGAAATATCTACTCCGCTATCTCTATGAACATGGAAATATCTACACCACTATCTGTATGAACATGGAAATAGCTACACCGCTATCTGTATGAACATGGAAATATCTACACCACTATCTGTATGAACATGGATATATCTACACAGCCATCTGGATGAACATGGAAATATCTACACCGCTATCTGCATGAACATGGAAATATCTACACCGCTATCTGTGTGAACATGCATACATGTTCACCGCAATCTGTATAAACATGGAAATATCTACACCGCTATCTGTATGAACATGGATATATCTACACAGCCCTCTGCATGAACATGGAAATATCCACACCGCTATCTGTGTAAACATGCATACATCTTCACCGCTATCTGTATAAACATGGAAATATCTACACCGCTATCTGTATGAACATGGAAATATCTGCACCGCCATCTGTATGAACATATAAATATCTTCAACGCCATCTGTATTAAGATGGAGATATCTACACCGCTATCTGAATAAACATGGAAATATCTACACCGCTATTTGTATAAACATGGAAATATCTACACCGCTATCTGTATAAACATGGAAATATCTACACCGCTACCTGTATAAACATGGAAATATCAGCACCGCTATCTGTATGAACATGGAAATATCTACACCGCTATCTGTATGAACATGGAAATATCTACACCGCTATCTGTATGAACACGGAAATATCTGCACCGCTATCTGTATGAACATGGAAATATCTACACCGCTATCTGTTTGAACATGGAAATATCTACACCGCTGTCTGCATGAAAATGGAAATATCTACACAGCTATCTGCATACACATGGAAATATCTACACAGCTATCTCTTAACACATGGAAATAAGTACACCGCTATATCTATAAACATGGAAATGTCTACACCGCCATCTGTATGAACATGGAAATATCTGCACCACCGTCTGCATGGACATATAAGTATCTTCACGGCCATCTGTATTAAGAAGGAAATATCTAAACCGCTATCTGTATGAACATTGAAATATCTTCACCGCTATCTGTATGAACATGGATATATCTACACAGCCATCTGGATTAACATGGAAATATCTACACAGCTATCTGTATGAACATGGAAATATATACACCGCTATCTGTGTAAACATGCATACATCTTCACCGCTATCTGTATAAACATGGAAATATCTACAAGGCTATCTGTATGAACATGGAAATATCTACACCGCTATCTGTTTGAAAATGGAAATATCTACACCGCTATCTGCATGAAAATGGAAACATCTACACTGCTATCTGCATATACATTTAAATAGCTACACAGCTATCTCTTTACACATGGAAATAACTACACCTCTATCTGTATGAACATGGAAATATCTACACCGCCATCTGTATGAACATGGAAATATCTACACCGCCATCTGTATGAACATATAAATATCTACACCGCGATCAGTATTAAGAAGGAAATATCTAAACCGCTATCTGTATAAACATGGAAATATCTACACCGCTGCCTGTATAAACATGGAAATATCAGCACCGCTATCTGTACGAACATGGAAATATCTACACCGCTATCTGTTTGAACATGGAAATATCTACACCGCTGTCTGCATGAAAATGGAAATATCTACACAGCTATCTGCATACACATGGAAATATCTACACAGCTATCTCTTAACACATGGAAATAAGTACACCGGTATATCTATAAACATGGAAATGTCTACACCGCCATCTGTATGAACATGCAAATATCTGCACCACCATCTGCATGGACATATAAGTATCTACACGGCCATCTGTATTAAGAAGGAAATATCTAAACCGCTATCTGTATGAACATTGAAATATCTTCACCGCTATCTGTATGAACATGGATATATCTACACAGCCATCCGGATGAACATGGAAATATCTACACAGCTATCTGTATGAACATGGAAATATATACAACGCTATCTGTGTAAACATGCATACATCTTCACCGCTATCTGTATAAACATGGAAATATCTACAAGGCTATCTGTATGAACATGGAAATATCTACACCGCTATCTGCATGAAAATAGAAATATCTACACAGCTATCTGCTTATACATGGAAATATCTACAAACCTATCTCTTTACACATGGAAATAACTACACCGCTATCTCTATAAACACGGAAATATCTACACCGCCATCTGTTTGAACATGGAAGTATCTGCACAGCCATCTGTATGAACATATAAGTATCTACACCGCCATCTGTAGTAAGAAGGAGATATCTACATCCCTATCTGTATAAACTTGGAAATATCGACACCGCTATCTGTATAAACATGGAAATACCAACACCACTATCTGTATAAACATGGAAATATCAACACCGCTACCTGTATAAACATGGAAATATCAGCACCGATATCTGTATGAACATGGAAATATCTACTCCGCTATCTCTATGAACATGGAAATATCTACACCACTATCTGTATGAACATGGAAATAGCTACACCGCTATCTGTATGAACATGGAAATATCTACACCACTATCTGTATGAACATGGATATATCTACACAGCCATCTGGATGAACATGGAAATATCTACACCGCTATCTGCATGAACATGGAAATATCTACACCGCTATCTGTGTGAACATGCATACATGTTCACCGCAATCTGTATAAACATGGAAATATCTACACCGCTATCTGTATGAACATGGATATATCTACACAGCCCTCTGCATGAACATGGAAATATCCACACCGCTATCTGTGTAAACATGCATACATCTTCACCGCTATCTGTATAAACATGGAAATATCTACACCGCTATCTGTATGAACATGGAAATATCTGCACCGCCATCTGTATGAACATATAAATATCTTCAACGCCATCTGTATTAAGATGGAGATATCTACACCGCTATCTGAATAAACATGGAAATATCTACACCGCTATGTGTATAAACATGGAAATATCTACACCGCTATCTGTATAAACATGGAAATATCTACACCGCTACCTGTATAAACATGGAAATATCAGCACCGCTATCTGTATGAACATGGAAATATCTACACCGCTATCTGTATGAACATGGAAATATCTACACCGCTATCTGTATGAACACGGAAATATCTGCACCGCTATCTGTATGAACATGGAAATATCTACACCGCTATCTGTTTGAACATAGAAATATCTACACCGCTGTCTGCATGAAAATGGAAATATCTACACAGCTATCTGCATACACATGGAAATATCTACACAGCTATCTCTTAACACATGGAAATAAGTACAACGCTATATCTATAAACATGGAAATGTCTACACCGCCATCTGTATGAACATGGAAATATCTGCACCACCATCTGCATGGACATATAAGTATCCACACGGCCATCTGTATTAAGAAGGAAATATCTAAACCGCTATCTCTATGAACATTGAAATATCTTCACCGCTATCTGTATGAACATGGATATATCTACACAGCCATCTGGATTAACATGGAAATATCTACACAGCTATCTGTATGAACATGGAAATATATACACAGCTATCTGTGTAAACATGCATACATCTTCACCGCTATCTGTATAAACATGGAAATATCTACACCGCTATCTGTATGAACATGGAAATATCTGCACCGCCATCTGTATGAACATATAAATATCTTCAACGCCATCTGTATTAAGATGGAGATATCTACACCGCTATCTGAATAAACATGGAAATATCTACACCGCTATTTGTATAAACATGGAAATATCTACACCGCTATCTGTATAAACATGGAAATATCTACACCGCTACCTGTATAAACATGGAAATATCAGCACCGCTATCTGTATGAACATGGAAATATATACACCGCTATCTGTATGAACATGGAAATATCTACACCGCTATCTGTATGAACATGGAAATATCTACAAAGCTATCTGAATGAACATGGAAATAACTACACTGCTATCTGTTTGAACATGTAAATATCTACACCACTGTCTGCATGAAAATGGAAATATCTACAAAGCTATCTGCATATACATGGAAATATCTACACAGCTATCTCTTTACACATGGAAATAACTACACCGCTATATCTATAAACAGGGAAATATCTACACCGCCATGTGTATGAACATGGAAATATCAGCACCGCCACCTGTATGAACATATAAATATCTACACCGCCATCTGTATTAAGAAGGAAATATCTAAACCGCTATCTGTATAAACATGGAAATATCTACACCGCTGCCTGTATAAACATGGAAATATCAGCACCGCTATCTGTATGAACATGGAAATATCTACACCGCTATCTGTATCAACATGGAAATATCTACACCGCTATCTGTATGAAGCTGGAAATAGCTACACCGTTATCTGTATGAACATGGAAATAGCTACACCGCTATCTGTATGAACATGGAAATATCTACACCGCTATCTGTATGAACATCGATATATCTACACAGCCATATGGATGAACATGGAAATATCTACACCGCTATCTGTATGAACATGGATTTATCAACACAGCCATCTGGATGAACATGGAAATATCTACACCGCTATCTGTGTAAACATGCATAGACCTTCTCCGCTATCTGTATAAACATGGAAATATCTACACCGCTATCTGTATGAACTTGGAAATATCTACACCGCTATCTGTATGAACATGGAAATATCTACACCGCTATCTGTTTGAACATGGAAATATCTACATCGCTATCTGCATGAAAATGGAAATATCTACACTGCTATCTGCATATACATTTAAATATCTACACAGCTATCTCTTTACACATGGAAATAACTACACCGCTATCTGTATGAACATGGAAATACCTACACCGCCATCTGTATGAACATGTAAATATCTACACCGCCATCTGCATTAAGATGGAGATATCTACACTGCTATCTCTATAAACATGGAAATAACTACACCGCCATCTGTACGAACATATAAATATCTACACCGCCATCTGTATTAAGAAGGAAATATCTAAACCGCTATCTGTATAAACATGGAAATATCTATACCGCTGCCTGTATAAACATGGAAATATCAGCACCGCTATCTGTATGAACATGGAAATATCTACACCGCTATCTGTATGAACATGGAAATATCTACACCGCTATCTGTATGAATATGGAAATAGCTACACCGCTATCTGTATGAACATGGAAATATCTACAAAGCCATCTGGATGAATATGGAAATATCTACACAGCCATCTGGATGAACATGGAAATATCTACGCCGCTATCTGTGTAAACATGCATAGACCTTCACCGCTATCTGTATAAACATGGAAATATCTACACCGCTATCTGTATGAACATGGAAATATCTACACCGCTATCTGCATGAACATGGAAATATCTACACCACTATCTGTATGAACATGGATATATCTACACAGCCATCTGGATGAACATGGAAATATCTACACCGCTATCTGCATGAACATGGAAATATCTACACCGCTATCTGTGTGAACATGCATACATGTTCACCGCAATCTGTATAAACATGGAAATATCTACACCGCTATCTGTATGAACATGGATATATCTACACAGCCCTCTGCATGAACATGGAAATATCCACACCGCTATCTGTGTAAACATGCATACATCTTCGCCGCTATCTGTATAAACATGGAAATATCTACACCGCTATCTGTATGAACATGGAAATATCTGCACCGCCATCTGTATGAACATATAAATATCTTCAACGCCATCTGTATTAAGATGGAGATATCTACACCGCTATCTCAATAAACATGGAAATATCTACACCGCTATTTGTATAAACATGGAAATATCTACACCGCTATCTGTATAAACATGGAAATATCTACACCGCTACCTGTATAAACATGGAAATATCAGCACCGCTATCTGTATGAACATGGAAATATCTACACCGCTATCTGTATGAACATGGAAATATCTACACCGCTATCTGTATGAACACGGAAATATCTGCACCGCTATCTGTATGAACATGGAAATATCTACACCGCTATCTGTTTGAACATGGAAATATCTACACCGCTGTCTGCATGAAAATGGAAATATCTACACAGCTATCTGCATACACATGGAAATATCTACACAGCTATCTCTTAACACATGGAAATAAGTACACCGCTATATCTATAAACATGGAAATGTCTACACCGCCATCTGTATGAACATGGAAATATCTGCACCACCATCTGCATGGACATATAAGTATCCACACGGCCATCTGTATTAAGAAGGAAATATCTAAACCGCTATCTGTATGAACATTGAAATATCTTCACCGCTATCTGTATGAACATGGATATATCTACACAGCCATCTGGATTAACATGGAAATATCTACACAGCTATCTGTATGAACATGGAAATATATACACAGCTATCTGTGTAAACATGCACACATCTTCACCGCTATCTGTATAAACATGGAAATATCTACAAGGCTATCTGTATGAACATGGAAATATCTACACCGCTATCTGTTTGAACATGGAAATATCTACACCGCTATCTGCATGAAAATGGAAACATCTACACTGCTATCTGCATATACATTTAAATAGCTACTCAGCTATCTCTTTACACATGGAAATAACTACACCGCTATCTGTATGAACATGGAAATATCTACACCGCCATCTGTATGAACATGGAAATATCTGCACCGCCATCTGTATGAACATATAAATATCTACACCGCGATCAGTATTAAGAAGGAAATATCTAAACCGCTATCTGTATAAACATGGAAATATCTACACCGCTGCCTGTATAAACATGGAAATAACAGCACCGCTATCTGTACGAACATGGAAATATCTACACCGATATCTGTTTGAACATGGAAATATCTACACCACTGTCTGCATGAAAATGGAAATATCTACACAGCTATCTGCATACACATGGAAATATCTACACAGCTATCTCTTAACACATGGAAATAAGTACACCGGTATATCTATAAACATGGAAATGTCTACACCGCCATCTGTATGAACATGCAAATATCTGCACCACCATCTGCATGGACATATAAATATCTACACGGCCATCTGTATTAAGAAGGAAATATCTAAACCGCTATCTGTATGAATATTGAAATATCTTCACCGCTATCTGTATGAACATGGATATATCTACACAGCCATCTGGATGAACATGGAAATATCTACACAGCTATCTGTATGAACATGGAAATATATACACCGTTATCTGTGTAAACATGCATACATCTTCACCGTTATCTGTATAAACATGGAAATATCTACAAGGCTATCTGTATGAACATGGAAATATCTACACCGCTATCTGCATGAAAATAGAAATATCTACACAGCTATCTGCTTATACATGGAAATATCTACAAACCTATCTCTTTACACATGGAAATAACTACACCGCTATCTCTATAAACACGGAAATATCTACACCGCCATCTGTTTGAACATGGAAATATCTGCACAGCCATCTGTATGAACATATAAGTATCTACACCGCCATCTGTAGTAAGAAGGAGATATCTACATCCCTATCTGTATAAACTTGGAAATATCGACACCGCTATCTGTATAAACATGGAAATACCAACACCACTATCTGTATAGACATGGAAATATCTACACCGCTACCTGTATAAACATGGAAATATCAGCACCGATATCTGTATGAACATGGAAATATCTACTCCGCTATCTCTATGAACATGGAAATATCTACACCACTATCTGTATGAACATGGAAATAGCTACACCGCTATCTGTATGAACATGGAAATATCTACACCACTATCTGTATGAACATGGATATATCTACACAGCCATCTGGATGAACATGGAAATATCTACACCGCTATCTGCATGAACATGGAAATATCTACACCGCTATCTGTGAGAACATGCATACATGTTCACCGCAATCTGTATAAACATGGAAATATCTACACCGCTATCTGTATGAACATGGATATATGTACACAGCCCTCTGCATGAACATGGAAATATCCACACCGCTATCTGTGTAAACATGCATACATCTTCACCGCTATCTGTATAAACATGGAAATATCTACACCGCTATCTGTATGAACATGGAAATATCTGCACCGCCATCTGTATGAACATATAAATATCTTCAACGCCATCTGTATTAAGATGGAGATATCTACACCGCTATCTGAATAAACATGGAAATATCTACACCGCTATTTGTATAAACATGGAAATATCTACACCGCTATCTGTATAAACATGGAAATATCTACACCACTACCTGTATAAACATGGAAATATCAGCACCGCTATCTGTATGAACATGGAAATATATACACCGATATCTGTATGATCATGGAAATATCTACACCGCTGTCTGTATGAACATGGAAATATCTACAAAGCTATCTGAATGAACATGGAAATAACTACACCGCTATCTGTTTGAACATGTAAATATCTACACCACTATCTGCATGAAAATGGAAATATCTACAAAGCTATCTGCATATACATGGAAATATCTACACAGCTATCTCTTTACACATGGAAATAACTACACCGCTATATCTATAAACAGGGAAATATCTACACCGCCATGTGTATGAACATGGAAATATCAGCACCGCCACCTGTATGAACATATAAATATCTACACCGCCATCTGTATTAAGAAGGAAATATCTAAACCGATATCTGTATAAACATGGAAATATCTACACCGCTGCCTGTATAAACATGGAAATATCAGCACCGTAATCTGTATGAACATGGAAATATCTACACCGCTATCTGTATCAACATGGAAATATCTACACCGCTATCTGTATGAAGCTGGAAATAGCTACACCGTTATCTGTATGAACATGGAAATAGCTACACCGCTATCTGTATGAACATGGAAATATCTACACCGCTATCTGTATGAACAGGGATATATCTACACAGCCATATGGATGAACATGGAAATATCTACACCGCTATCTGTGTAAACATGCATAGACCTTCTCCGCTATCTGTATAAACATGGAAATATCTACACCGCAATTTGTATGAACTTGGAAATATCTACACCGCTATCTGTATGAACATGGAAATATCTACACCGCTATATGTTTGAACATGGAAATATCTACATCGCTATCTGCATGAAAATGGAAATATCTACACTGCTATCTGCATATACATTTAAATATCTACACAGCTATCTCTTTACACATGGAAATAACTACACCGCTATCTGTATGACCATGGAAATATCTACACTGCCATCTGTATGAACATGGAAATATCTGCACCGCCATCTGTATGAACATATAAATATCTACACCGCCATCTGCATTAAGATGGAGATATCTACACTGCTATCTCTATGAACATGGAAATAACTACACCGCCATCTGTACGAACATATAAATATCTACACCGCCATCTGTATTAAGAAGGAAATATCTAAACCGCTATCTGTATAAACATGGAAATATCTATACCGCTGCCTGTATAAACATGGAAATATCAGCAGCGCTATCTGTATGAACATGGAAATATCTACACCGCTATCTGTATGAACATGGAAATATCTACACCGCTATCTGTATGAATATGGAAATAGCTACACCGCTATCTGTATGAACATGGAAATATCTACAAAGCCATCTGGATGAACATGGAAATATCTACACAGCCATCTGGATGAACATGGAAATATCTACACCGCTATCTGTGTAAACATGCATAGACCTTCACCGCTATCTGTATAAACATGGAAATATCTACACCGCTATCTGTATGAACATGGAAATATCTACACCTCTATCTGTATGAACATGGAAATATCTACACAGCTATCTGCATACACATGGAAATATCTACACAGCTATCTCTTAACACATGGAAATAAGTACACCGCTATATCTATAAACATGGAAATGTCTACACCGCCATCTGTATGAACATGGAAATATCTGCACCACCGTCTGCATGGACATATAAGTATCTTCACGGCCATCTGTATTAAGAAGGAAATATCTAAACCGCTATCTGTATGAACATTGAAATATCTTCACCGCTATCTGTATGAACATGGATATATCTACACAGCCATCTGGATTAACATGGAAATATCTACACAGCTATCTGTATGAACATGGAAATATATACACCGCTATCTGTGTAAACATGCATACATCTTCACCGCTATCTGTATAAACATGGAAATATCTACAAGGCTATCTGTATGAACATGGAAATATCTACACCGCTATCTGTTTGAAAATGGAAATATCTACACCGCTATCTGCATGAAAATGGAAACATCTACACTGCTATCTGCATATACATTTAAATAGCTACACAGCTATCTCTTTACACATGGAAATAACTACACCTCTATCTGTATGAACATGGAAATATCTACACCGCCATCTGTATGAACATGGAAATATCTACACCGCCATCTGTATGAACATATAAATATCTACACCGCGATCAGTATTAAGAAGGAAATATCTAAACCGCTATCTGTATAAACATGGAAATATCTACACCGCTGCCTGTATAAACATGGAAATATCAGCACCGCTATCTGTACGAACATGGAAATATCTACACCGCTATCTGTTTGAACATGGAAATATCTACACCGCTGTCTGCATGAAAATGGAAATATCTACACAGCTATCTGCATACACATGGAAATATCTACACAGCTATCTCTTAACACATGGAAATAAGTACACCGGTATATCTATAAACATGGAAATGTCTACACCGCCATCTGTATGAACATGCAAATATCTGCACCACCATCTGCATGGACATATAAGTATCTACACGGCCATCTGTATTAAGAAGGAAATATCTAAACCGCTATCTGTATGAACATTGAAATATCTTCACCGCTATCTGTATGAACATGGATATATCTACACAGCCATCCGGATGAACATGGAAATATCTACACAGCTATCTGTATGAACATGGAAATATATACAACGCTATCTGTGTAAACATGCATACATCTTCACCGCTATCTGTATAAACATGGAAATATCTACAAGGCTATCTGTATGAACATGGAAATATCTACACCGCTATCTGCATGAAAATAGAAATATCTACACAGCTATCTGCTTATACATGGAAATATCTACAAACCTATCTCTTTACACATGGAAATAACTACACCGCTATCTCTATAAACACGGAAATATCTACACCGCCATCTGTTTGAACATGGAAGTATCTGCACAGCCATCTGTATGAACATATAAGTATCTACACCGCCATCTGTAGTAAGAAGGAGATATCTACATCCCTATCTGTATAAACTTGGAAATATCGACACCGCTATCTGTATAAACATGGAAATACCAACACCACTATCTGTATAAACATGGAAATATCAACACCGCTACCTGTATAAACATGGAAATATCAGCACCGATATCTGTATGAACATGGAAATATCTACTCCGCTATCTCTATGAACATGGAAATATCTACACCACTATCTGTATGAACATGGAAATAGCTACACCGCTATCTGTATGAACATGGAAATATCTACACCACTATCTGTATGAACATGGATATATCTACACAGCCATCTGGATGAACATGGAAATATCTACACCGCTATCTGCATGAACATGGAAATATCTACACCGCTATCTGTGTGAACATGCATACATGTTCACCGCAATCTGTATAAACATGGAAATATCTACACCGCTATCTGTATGAACATGGATATATCTACACAGCCCTCTGCATGAACATGGAAATATCCACACCGCTATCTGTGTAAACATGCATACATCTTCACCGCTATCTGTATAAACATGGAAATATCTACACCGCTATCTGTATGAACATGGAAATATCTGCACCGCCATCTGTATGAACATATAAATATCTTCAACGCCATCTGTATTAAGATGGAGATATCTACACCGCTATCTGAATAAACATGGAAATATCTACACCGCTATGTGTATAAACATGGAAATATCTACACCGCTATCTGTATAAACATGGAAATATCTACACCGCTACCTGTATAAACATGGAAATATCAGCACCGCTATCTGTATGAACATGGAAATATCTACACCGCTATCTGTATGAACATGGAAATATCTACACCGCTATCTGTATGAACACGGAAATATCTGCACCGCTATCTGTATGAACATGGAAATATCTACACCGCTATCTGTTTGAACATAGAAATATCTACACCGCTGTCTGCATGAAAATGGAAATATCTACACAGCTATCTGCATACACATGGAAATATCTACACAGCTATCTCTTAACACATGGAAATAAGTACAACGCTATATCTATAAACATGGAAATGTCTACACCGCCATCTGTATGAACATGGAAATATCTGCACCACCATCTGCATGGACATATAAGTATCCACACGGCCATCTGTATTAAGAAGGAAATATCTAAACCGCTATCTCTATGAACATTGAAATATCTTCACCGCTATCTGTATGAACATGGATATATCTACACAGCCATCTGGATTAACATGGAAATATCTACACAGCTATCTGTATGAACATGGAAATATATACACAGCTATCTGTGTAAACATGCATACATCTTCACCGCTATCTGTATAAACATGGAAATATCTACACCGCTATCTGTATGAACATGGAAATATCTGCACCGCCATCTGTATGAACATATAAATATCTTCAACGCCATCTGTATTAAGATGGAGATATCTACACCGCTATCTGAATAAACATGGAAATATCTACACCGCTATTTGTATAAACATGGAAATATCTACACCGCTATCTGTATAAACATGGAAATATCTACACCGCTACCTGTATAAACATGGAAATATCAGCACCGCTATCTGTATGAACATGGAAATATATACACCGCTATCTGTATGAACATGGAAATATCTACACCGCTATCTGTATGAACATGGAAATATCTACAAAGCTATCTGAATGAACATGGAAATAACTACACTGCTATCTGTTTGAACATGTAAATATCTACACCACTGTCTGCATGAAAATGGAAATATCTACAAAGCTATCTGCATATACATGGAAATATCTACACAGCTATCTCTTTACACATGGAAATAACTACACCGCTATATCTATAAACAGGGAAATATCTACACCGCCATGTGTATGAACATGGAAATATCAGCACCGCCACCTGTATGAACATATAAATATCTACACCGCCATCTGTATTAAGAAGGAAATATCTAAACCGCTATCTGTATAAACATGGAAATATCTACACCGCTGCCTGTATAAACATGGAAATATCAGCACCGCTATCTGTATGAACATGGAAATATCTACACCGCTATCTGTATCAACATGGAAATATCTACACCGCTATCTGTATGAAGCTGGAAATAGCTACACCGTTATCTGTATGAACATGGAAATAGCTACACCGCTATCTGTATGAACATGGAAATATCTACACCGCTATCTGTATGAACATCGATATATCTACACAGCCATATGGATGAACATGGAAATATCTACACCGCTATCTGTATGAACATGGATTTATCAAAACAGCCATCTGGATGAACATGGAAATATCTACACCGCTATCTGTGTAAACATGCATAGACCTTCTCCGCTATCTGTATAAACATGGAAATATCTACACCGCTATCTGTATGAACTTGGAAATATCTACACCGCTATCTGTATGAACATGGAAATATCTACACCGCTATCTGTTTGAACATGGAAATATCTACATCGCTATCTGCATGAAAATGGAAATATCTACACTGCTATCTGCATATACATTTAAATATCTACACAGCTATCTCTTTACACATGGAAATAACTACACCGCTATCTGTATGAACATGGAAATACCTACACCGCCATCTGTATGAACATGTAAATATCTACACCGCCATCTGCATTAAGATGGAGATATCTACACTGCTATCTCTATAAACATGGAAATAACTACACCGCCATCTGTACGAACATATAAATATCTACACCGCCATCTGTATTAAGAAGGAAATATCTAAACCGCTATCTGTATAAACATGGAAATATCTATACCGCTGCCTGTATAAACATGGAAATATCAGCACCGCTATCTGTATGAACATGGAAATATCTACACCGCTATCTGTATGAACATGGAAATATCTACACCGCTATCTGTATGAATATGGAAATAGCTACACCGCTATCTGTATGAACATGGAAATATCTACAAAGCCATCTGGATGAATATGGAAATATCTACACAGCCATCTGGATGAACATGGAAATATCTACGCCGCTATCTGTGTAAACATGCATAGACCTTCACCGCTATCTGTATAAACATGGAAATATCTACACCGCTATCTGTATGAACATGGAAATATCTACACCGCTATCTGCATGAACATGGAAATATCTACACCACTATCTGTATGAACATGGATATATCTACACAGCCATCTGGATGAACATGGAAATATCTACACCGCTATCTGCATGAACATGGAAATATCTACACCGCTATCTGTGTGAACATGCATACATGTTCACCGCAATCTGTATAAACATGGAAATATCTACACCGCTATCTGTATGAACA
Source organism: Gorilla gorilla gorilla (assembly GCF_029281585.2). Classification (NCBI taxonomy): domain Eukaryota; kingdom Metazoa; phylum Chordata; class Mammalia; order Primates; family Hominidae; genus Gorilla; species Gorilla gorilla. The sequence continues at coordinate 54,665,023 of NC_073246.2, read as the reverse complement.
TGGATATATCTACACAGCCCTCTGCATGAACATGGAAATATCCACACCGCTATCTGTGTAAACATGCATACATCTTCGCCGCTATCTGTATAAACATGGAAATATCTACACCGCTATCTGTATGAACATGGAAATATCTGCACCGCCATCTGTATGAACATATAAATATCTTCAACGCCATCTGTATTAAGATGGAGATATCTACACCGCTATCTCAATAAACATGGAAATATCTACACCGCTATTTGTATAAACATGGAAATATCTACACCGCTATCTGTATAAACATGGAAATATCTACACCGCTACCTGTATAAACATGGAAATATCAGCACCGCTATCTGTATGAACATGGAAATATCTACACCGCTATCTGTATGAACATGGAAATATCTACACCGCTATCTGTATGAACACGGAAATATCTGCACCGCTATCTGTATGAACATGGAAATATCTACACCGCTATCTGTTTGAACATGGAAATATCTACACCGCTGTCTGCATGAAAATGGAAATATCTACACAGCTATCTGCATACACATGGAAATATCTACACAGCTATCTCTTAACACATGGAAATAAGTACACCGCTATATCTATAAACATGGAAATGTCTACACCGCCATCTGTATGAACATGGAAATATCTGCACCACCATCTGCATGGACATATAAGTATCCACACGGCCATCTGTATTAAGAAGGAAATATCTAAACCGCTATCTGTATGAACATTGAAATATCTTCACCGCTATCTGTATGAACATGGATATATCTACACAGCCATCTGGATTAACATGGAAATATCTACACAGCTATCTGTATGAACATGGAAATATATACACAGCTATCTGTGTAAACATGCATACATCTTCACCGCTATCTGTATAAACATGGAAATATCTACAAGGCTATCTGTATGAACATGGAAATATCTACACCGCTATCTGTTTGAACATGGAAATATCTACACCGCTATCTGCATGAAAATGGAAACATCTACACTGCTATCTGCATATACATTTAAATAGCTACTCAGCTATCTCTTTACACATGGAAATAACTACACCGCTATCTGTATGAACATGGAAATATCTACACCGCCATCTGTATGAACATGGAAATATCTGCACCGCCATCTGTATGAACATATAAATATCTACACCGCGATCAGTATTAAGAAGGAAATATCTAAACCGCTATCTGTATAAACATGGAAATATCTACACCGCTGCCTGTATAAACATGGAAATAACAGCTCCGCTATCTGTACGAACATGGAAATATCTACACCGATATCTGTTTGAACATGGAAATATCTACACCACTGTCTGCATGAAAATGGAAATATCTACACAGCTATCTGCATACACATGGAAATATCTACACAGCTATCTCTTAACACATGGAAATAAGTACACCGGTATATCTATAAACATGGAAATGTCTACACCGCCATCTGTATGAACATGCAAATATCTGCACCACCATCTGCATGGACATATAAATATCTACACGGCCATCTGTATTAAGAAGGAAATATCTAAACCGCTATCTGTATGAATATTGAAATATCTTCACCGCTATCTGTATGAACATGGATATATCTACACAGCCATCTGGATGAACATGGAAATATCTACACAGCTATCTGTATGAACATGGAAATATATACACCGTTATCTGTGTAAACATGCATACATCTTCACCGTTATCTGTATAAACATGGAAATATCTACAAGGCTATCTGTATGAACATGGAAATATCTACACCGCTATCTGCATGAAAATAGAAATATCTACACAGCTATCTGCTTATACATGGAAATATCTACAAACCTATCTCTTTACACATGGAAATAACTACACCGCTATCTCTATAAACACGGAAATATCTACACCGCCATCTGTTTGAACATGGAAATATCTGCACAGCCATCTGTATGAACATATAAGTATCTACACCGCCATCTGTAGTAAGAAGGAGATATCTACATCCCTATCTGTATAAACTTGGAAATATCGACACCGCTATCTGTATAAACATGGAAATACCAACACCACTATCTGTATAGACATGGAAATATCTACACCGCTACCTGTATAAACATGGAAATATCAGCACCGATATCTGTATGAACATGGAAATATCTACTCCGCTATCTATATGAACATGGAAATATCTACACCACTATCTGTATGAACATGGAAATAGCTACACCGCTATCTGTATGAACATGGAAATATCTACACCACTATCTGTATGAACATGGATATATCTACACAGCCATCTGGATGAACATGGAAATATCTACACCGCTATCTGCATGAACATGGAAATATCTACACCGCTATCTGTGAGAACATGCATACATGTTCACCGCAATCTGTATAAACATGGAAATATCTACACCGCTATCTGTATGAACATGGATATATGTACACAGCCCTCTGCATGAACATGGAAATATCCACACCGCTATCTGTGTAAACATGCATACATCTTCACCGCTATCTGTATAAACATGGAAATATCTACACCGCTATCTGTATGAACATGGAAATATCTGCACCGCCATCTGTATGAACATATAAATATCTTCAACGCCATCTGTATTAAGATGGAGATATCTACACCGCTATCTGAATAAACATGGAAATATCTACACCGCTATTTGTATAAACATGGAAATATCTACACCGCTATCTGTATAAACATGGAAATATCTACACCACTACCTGTATAAACATGGAAATATCAGCACCGCTATCTGTATGAACATGGAAATATATACACCGATATCTGTATGATCATGGAAATATCTACACCGCTGTCTGTATGAACATGGAAATATCTACAAAGCTATCTGAATGAACATGGAAATAACTACACCGCTATCTGTTTGAACATGTAAATATCTACACCACTATCTGCATGAAAATGGAAATATCTACAAAGCTATCTGCATATACATGGAAATATCTACACAGCTATCTCTTTACACATGGAAATAACTACACCGCTATATCTATAAACAGGGAAATATCTACACCGCCATGTGTATGAACATGGAAATATCAGCACCGCCACCTGTATGAACATATAAATATCTACACCGCCATCTGTATTAAGAAGGAAATATCTAAACCGATATCTGTATAAACATGGAAATATCTACACCGCTGCCTGTATAAACATGGAAATATCAGCACCGTAATCTGTATGAACATGGAAATATCTACACCGCTATCTGTATCAACATGGAAATATCTACACCGCTATCTGTATGAAGCTGGAAATAGCTACACCATTATCTGTATGAACATGGAAATAGCTACACCGCTATCTGTATGAACATGGAAATATCTACACCGCTATCTGTATGAACAGGGATATATCTACACAGCCATATGGATGAACATGGAAATATCTACACCGCTATCTGTGTAAACATGCATAGACCTTCTCCGCTATCTGTATAAACATGGAAATATCTACACCGCAATTTGTATGAACTTGGAAATATCTACACCGCTATCTGTATGAACATGGAAATATCTACACCGCTATATGTTTGAACATGGAAATATCTACATCGCTATCTGCATGAAAATGGAAATATCTACACTGCTATCTGCATATACATTTAAATATCTACACAGCTATCTCTTTACACATGGAAATAACTACACCGCTATCTGTATGACCATGGAAATATCTACACTGCCATCTGTATGAACATGGAAATATCTGCACCGCCATCTGTATGAACATATAAATATCTACACCGCCATCTGCATTAAGATGGAGATATCTACACTGCTATCTCTATGAACATGGAAATAACTACACCGCCATCTGTACGAACATATAAATATCTACACCGCCATCTGTATTAAGAAGGAAATATCTAAACCGCTATCTGTATAAACATGGAAATATCTATACCGCTGCCTGTATAAACATGGAAATATCAGCAGCGCTATCTGTATGAACATGGAAATATCTACACCGCTATCTGTATGAACATGGAAATATCTACACCGCTATCTGTATGAATATGGAAATAGCTACACCGCTATCTGTATGAACATGGAAATATCTACAAAGCCATCTGGATGAACATGGAAATATCTACACAGCCATCTGGATGAACATGGAAATATCTACACCGCTATCTGTGTAAACATGCATAGACCTTCACCGCTATCTGTATAAACATGGAAATATCTACACCGCTATCTGTATGAACATGGAAATATCTACACCTCTATCTGTATGAACATGGAAATATCTACACCGCTATCTGTTTGAACATGGAAATATCTACACCGCTATCTGCATGAAAATGGAAATATCTACACTGCTATCTGCATATACAAGAAAATATCTACACAGCTATCTCTTTACACATGGAAATAACTACACCGCTATCTGTATGAACATGGAAATATCTACACCGCCATCTGTATGAACATGGAAATATCTGCACCGCAATCTGTATGAACATATAAATATCTACACCGCAATCTGTATTAAGATGGAGATATCTACACCACTATCTGTATAAACATGGAAATTTCTACACCGCTATCTGTATAAACATGGAAATATCTACACCGTTATCTTTATAAACATGGAAATATCAGCACTGCTCTCTGTATGAACATGGAAATATCAGCCCCTCTATCTGTATGAACATGGAAGTATCTACACCGCTATCTCTATGAACATGGAAATATCTACACCGCTATCTGTTTGAACATGGAAATATCTAAACCGCTATCTGCATGAAAATGGAAATACATTCACAGCTATCTGCATATACATGGAAATATCTACACAGCTATCTCTTTACACATGGAAATAACTACACCGCTATCTGTGTGAACATGGAAATATCTTCAACGCCATCTGTAGGAACATGGATATATCTACACAGCCATCTGGATGAACATGGAAATATCTACACCGCTATCTGTATGAACATGGAAATATCTACACCGATATCTGTGTAAACATGCATACATCTTCACCGCTATCTGTATAAACATGGAAATATCTACAACGCTATCTGTATGAACATGCAAATATCTACACCGCTATCTGTACGAACATGGAAATATCTAAACCGCTATCTGCATGAAAATAGAAATATCTACACAGCTATCTGCATATGCATGGAAATATCTACAAAGCTATCTCTTTACACATGGAAATAACTACACCGCTATCTCTATAAACACGGAAATATCTACACCGCCATCTGTATGAACATGGAAATATCTGCACCTCCATCTGTATAAACATATAAATATCAACCCTGCCATCTGTATTAAGATGGAGATATCTACACCGCTATCTGTATAAACTTGGAAATATCTACAACGCTATCTGTTTAAACATGGAAATACCTACACCGCTATCTGTATAAACATGGAAATATCTACACCGCTACCTGTATAAACATGGAAATATCAGCACCGCTATCTGTATGAACATGGAAATATCTACACCGCTATCTCTATGAACATGGAAATATCAACACCGCTATCTGTATGAACATGGAAATATGTACACTGCTATCTGTATGAACATTGAAATATCTGCACCACTTTCTGTATGAACATGGAAATATCTACACCGCTATCTGTATGAACATGGATATATCTACACAGCCATCTGGATGAACATGGAAATATCTACACCGCTATCTGCATGAACATGGAAATATCTACACCGCTATCTGTGTAAACATGCATACATCTTCACCGCAATCTGTATAAGCATGGAAATATCAACACCGCTATCTGTATGAACGTGGAAATATCTCCACCGCTATCTGTTTGAACATGGAAATATCTAAACCGCTATCAGCATGAAAATGGAAATATCTACACAGCTATCTGCATATACATGGAAATATCTACACATCTATCTCTTTTCACGTGGAAATAACTGCACCGCTATCTGTATGAACGTGGAAATATCTCCACCGCTATCTGTTTGAACATGGAAATATCTACACCGCTATCTGCATGAAAATGGAAATATCTACACAGCGATCTGCATATACATGGAAATATCTACAAAGCTATCTCTTTCCACGTGGAAATAAGTACAGCGCTATCTCTATAAACATGGAAATAGCTACATCGCCATCTGTATGAACAAGGAAATATCTGCACCGCCGTCTGTATGAACATATAAATATCTACACCGCCATCTATATTAAGATGGAGATATCTACACCGCTATCTGTATAAACTTGGAAACGTCTACACTGCTATCTCTATGAACATGGAAATTTCTACACCGCTATCTGTATGAACATGGAAATAGCTACACCGCTATCTGTATGAACATGGAAATATCTACACCACTACCTGTATGAACATGGAAATATCTACACCGCTATCTGTATGAACATGGATATATCTACACAGCCATCTGGATGAACACGGAAATATCTACACCGCTATCTGTATGAACATGGAAATATCTACACTGCTGTCTGTGTAAATATGCATACATCTTCACCGCAATCTGTATAAACATGGAAATATCTACACCGCTATCTGTATGAACATGGAAATATCTACACCGCTATCTGTTTGAACATGGAAATATCTACACCGCAATCTGCATGAAAATGGAAATATCTACACAGCTATCTGCATATACATGGAAATATCTACACAGCTATCTCTTTACACATGGAAATAACTACACCGCTATCTGTATGAACATGGAAATATCTACACCGCGATCTGTATGAACATGGAAATAGCTGCACCGACATCTGTATGAACATATACATATCTACACGGCCATCTGTATTAAGATGGAGATATCTACACCGCTATCTGTATAAACAAGGAAATATCTACACCGCTATCTGTATGAACATCGAGATATCTACACCGCTATCAGTATGAACATGGACATATCTACACCGCTATCTGTATGAACATGTAAATACATTCACCGCCATCTGTACGAACATGGATATATCTACACAGCCATCTGGATGAACATGGATATATCTAAACAGCCCTCTGGATGAACAAGGAAATATCCACACCGCTATCTGTGTAAACATGCATACATCTTCACCGCTATCTGTATAAACATGGAAATATCTACACCGCTATCTGTATGAACATGGAAATATCTACACTGCTATCTGTTTGAAGATGGAAATATATACACCGCTATCTGCATGAAAATGGAAATATCTACACAGCTATCTGCATGAAAATGGAAATATCTACACAGCTCTCTGCATATACATAGAAATATCTACACAGCTATCTCTTTACACATGGAAATAACTACACCGCTATCTGTATGAACATGGAAATATCTACACCGCCATCTGTATGAACATGGAAATATCTGCACCGCCATCTGTATGAACATATAAGTATCTTCACCGCCATCTGTATTAAGATAGAGATAACTACACCGCTATCTGAATAAACATGAAAATATCTACACCGCTATCTGTATAAACATGGAAATAACAGCACCGCTATCTGTGTGAACATGGAAATATCAGCCCTTCTATCTGTATGAACATGGAGATATCTACACCGCCATCTGTATGAACACGGAAATAGCTACACCGCTATCTGTATGAACATGGAAATATCTACACAGCTATCTGTATGAACACGGAAATATCTACACCGCTATCTGTATGAACATGGAAATGTCTTCACCGCCATATGTATGAACATGGATATATCTACAGAGCCATCTGGATGAACATGGAAATATCTACACAGCTATCTGTATGAACAAGGAAATATATACACCGCTATCTGTGTAAACATGCATACATCTTCACCACTATCTGTATAAACATGGAAATATCTACATCGCTATCTGTATGAACATGGAAATATCTACACCGCTATCTGCATGAAAATGGAAATACCTACACAGCTATCTGCATATACATGGAAATATCTACAAAGCTATCTCTTTACACATGGAAATAACTACACCGCTATCTCTACAAACATGGAAATATCTACACCGCCATCTGTATGAACATGGAAATATCTGCACCGCCATCTGCATGAACATATAAATATCTACACCGCCATCTGTATTAAGATGGAGATATCTACACCGCTATCTGTGTAAACCTGGAAATATCTACACCGTTATCTGTATAAACATGGAAATATCTACACCGCTATCTGCATAAACATGGAAATTTCTACACCGCTACCTGTATAAACATGGAAATATCAGCACTGCTATCTGTATGAACATGGAAATATCTACACGGCTATCTGTACGAATGTGGAAATATCTACACCGCTATCTGTATTAACATGGAAATATCTACACCGCTATCTGTATGAACATGGAAATATCTACACCACTATCTGTATGAACATGGAAATATCTACACCGCTATCTGTATGAACATGGATATATCTACACAGCCATCTGGATGAACATGGAAATATCTACACCGATATCTGTATGAACATGGAAATATCTACACCGCTATCTGTGTAAACATGCATACATGTTCACCGCTATCTGTATAAACATGGAAATATCTACACCGCTCTCTGTATGAAAATGGAAATAGCTACACCACAATCTGTATGAACATGGAAATATCTGCACCGCTATCTGTATGGACATGGAAATATCTACACCGCTATCTGTTTGAACATGGAAATATCTACACCGCTATCTGCATGAAAATGGAAATATCTGAACTGCTGTCTGCATATACATGGAAATACCTACACACCTATCTCTTTACACATGGAAATAACTACACCGCTATCTGTATGAACATGGAAATATCTGCACCGCCATCTGAATGAACATATAAATATCTACACCGCCATCTGTATTAAGATGGAGATATCTAAACCGCTATCTGTATAAACATGGAAATATCTACACCGCTATCTGTATAAACATGGAAATATCCACACAACTCTCTGTATAAACATGGAAATATCTACACCGCTACCTGTATAAACTTGGAAATATCAGCACCGCTATCTGTATGAACATGGAAATATCTACACCGCTATCTGTATGAACATGGAAATATCTACACCGCTATCTGTATGAACATGGATATATCTACACAGCCCTCTGAATGAACATGGAAATATCCACACCGCTATCTGTGTAAACATGCATACATCTTCACCGCTATCTGTATAAACATGGAAATATCTACACCGCTATCTGTATGAACATGGAAATATCTACAGCCCTATCAGTTTGAAGATGGAAATATATACACCGCTATCTGCATGAAAATGGAAATATCTACACAGCTATCTGCATATAGATGGAAATATCTACACCGCTATCTGTTTGAACATGTAAATATCTACACCGCTATCTGCATGAAAATGGAAATATCTACAAAGCTATCTGCATATTCATGGAAATATCTACACAGCTATCTCTTTACACATGGAAATAACTACACCGCTATATCTATAAACATGGAAATATCTACACCGCCATCTGTATGAACATGGAAATATCTGCACCCCCATCTGTATGAACAAATAACTACAACGCCATCTGTATTAAGAAGGAAATATCTAAACCGCTATCTGTATAAACATGGAAATAAGTACACCGCTGCCTGTATAAACATGGAAATATCAGCACCGCTCTCAGTATGAAAATGGAAATATCCACACCGCTATCAGTATGAACATGGAAATATCTACACTGCTATCTGTATGAACATGCAAATAGCTACACCGTTATCTGTATGAACATGGAAATAGCTACACAGCCATGTGGATGAACATGGAAATATCTACACCGCTATCTGTGTAAACATGCATACATCTTCACCGCTATCTGTATAAACATGGAAATATCTACACCGCTATCTGTATGAAGATGGAAATACATACACCGCTATCTGTATAAACACGGAAATATCTACACCGCTATCTGTATGAACATGGAAATATCTACACCGCTATCTGTATTAACATGGAAGTATCTACACCGCTATCTGTGTAAACATGCATACATCTTCACCGCTATCTGCATAAACATGGAAATATCTACACCGCTATCTGTATGAACATGGAAATATCTACACCGCTATCTCTTTGAAGATGGAAATATATACACCGCTATCTGCATGAAAATGGAAATATCTACCTAGCTATGTGCGTATACATGGAAATATCTACACAGCTATCTCTTTACACATGGAAATAACTACACCGCTATCTGTATGAACATGGAAATATCTACACCGCCATCTGTATGAACATGGAAATATCTGCATTGCCATCTGTATGAACATATAAATATCTACACCGCCATCTGTATTAATATGGAGATATCTACACCGCTATCTGAATAAACATGGAAATATCTACACCGCTATCTGTATAAACATGGAAATATCTACACCGCTATCTGTATAAACATGGAAATATCTACACCGCTATCTGTATAAACATGGAAATATAAGCACCGCTATCTCTATGAACATGGAAATATCTACACCGCTATCTGTATGAACATGGAAATATCTACACCGCTATCTGTATGAACATGGAAGTATCTACACCGCTATCTGTGTAAATATGCATACATCTTCACAGCTATCTGTATAAAGATGGAAATATCTACACCTCTACCTTTATGAACATGGAAATATCTACACCGTTATCTGTATGAACATGGAAATATCTACACCGCTATCTGTTTGAACATGGAAATGTCTACACCGCTATCTGCATGAAAATGGAAATATCTACACTGCTCTCTGCATATACATGGAAATATCTACACAGCTATCTCTTTACACATGGAAATAACCACACCGCTATCTGTATGAACATGGAAATAACTAAACCGCCATCTGTATGAACATGGAAATATCTGCACCGCCATCTGTATGAACATATAAATATCTACACCGCCATCTGTATTAAGATGGAGATATGTACACCGCTATCTGTATAAACATGGAAATATCTACACCGCTACCTGTATAAACATGGAAATATCTACACCGCTACCTGTATAAACATGGAGATATCAATACCTCTATCTGTATAAAAATGGAAATATCTACACCGCTACCTGTATAAGCATGGAAATATCAGCACCACTATCTGTATGAACATGGAAATATCTACACCGATATCTGTATGAACATGGAAATAGCTACACCGCTATCTGTATGAACATGGAAATACCTACACCGCTATCTGTATGAACATGGATATATCTACACAGCCCTCTGGATGAACATGGAAATATCCACACCGCTGTCTGTGTAAACATGCATACCTCTTCACCGCTAGCTGTATAAACATGGAAATATCTACACCGCTATCTGTATGAACATGGAAATATCTACACCGCTATCTGTTTGAAGATGGAAATATATACACCGCTAACTGCATGAAAATGGAAATATCTACACAGCTGTCTGCATATACATGGAAATATCTACACTGCTATCTCTTTACACATGGAAATATCTACACCGCCATCTGTATGAACATGGAAATATCTGCACCGCCATCTGTATGAACATATAAATATCCACACCGCCATCTGTATTAAGATGGAGATATCTACACCGCTATCTGAATAAACATGGAAATATCTTTACCGCTATCTGTATAAACATGGAAATATATACACCGCTATCTGTATAAACATGGAAATATCTACACCGCTACCTGTATAAACATGGAAATATCAGCACCGCTATCTGTATGAACATGGAAATATCTACACCGCTATCTGTATGACCATGGAAATATCTACACCGCTATCTGTTTGAACATGGAAATATCTACACCGCTATCTGCATGAAAATGGAAATATCTACAAAGCTATCTGCATATACATGGAAATATCTACACAGCTATCTCTTTACACATGGAAATAACGACACCGCTATATCTATAAACATGGAAACATCTACGCCGCCATCTGTATGAACATGGAAATAACTGCACCGCCATCTATATGAACATATAAATATCTACACCACCATCTGTATTAAGAAAGAAATATCTAAACCGCTATCTGTATGAACATGGAAATATCTACACCGCTACCTGTATGAACATGGAAATATCTACACCGCTATCTGTGTAAACATGCATACATCTTCACCGCTATCTGTATAAACATGGAAATATTTACAACGCTATCTGTATGAACATGGAAATATCTACACCGCTATCTGTTTGAACATGGAAATATCTACACCGCTATCTGCATGAAAATGGAAAAATCTACACAGCGGTCTGCATATACATGGAAGTATCTACAAATCTATCTCTTTACACGTGGAAATAACTACAGCGATATCTCTATAAACATGGAAATAGCTACACCGCCATCTGTATGAACATGGAAATATCTGCACCGCCATCTGTATGAACATATAAATATCTACACCGCCATCTATATTAAGATGGAGATATCTACACCGCTATCTGTATAAACTTGGAAATATCTACACCGCTATCTGTATAAACATGGAAATATCTACACCGCAATCTGTATAAACATGGAAATATCTACACCGCTACCTGTATAAACATGGAAATATCAGCACCGCTATCTGTATGAACATGGAAATATCTACACCGCTATCTCTATGAACATGGAAATTTCTACCCCGCTATCTGTATGAACATGGAAATAGCTACACTCCTATCTGTATGAACATGGAAATATCTTCACCACTACCTGTATGAACATGGAAATATCTACACCGCTATCTGTTTGAACATGGATATATCTACAAAGCCATCTGGATGAACACTGAAATAACTACACCGCTATCTGTATGAACATGGAAATATCTACACCGCTATCTGTGTAAATATGCATACATCTTCACCGCAATCTGTATAAACATGGAAATATCTACACCGCTATCTGTATGAACATGGAAATATCTATACAGCTATCTCTTTACACATGGAAATAACTACACCGCTATCTGTATGAACATGGAAATATCTACACCGCCATCTGTATGAACATGGAAATAGCTGCACCGACATCTGTATGAACATATACATATCTACAGAGCCATCTGTATTAACATGGAGATATCTACACCGATATCTGTATAAACATGGAAATATCTACATCGCTATCTGTACGAACATGGAAATATCTACACTGCTATCCGTATGAACATGGAAATAGCTACACCGTTATCTGTATGAACATGGAAATAGCTACACCACTATCTGTATGAACATGGAAATATCTACACCGCTATCTGCATGAACATGGATATATCTACACAGCCATGTGGATGAACATGGAAATATCTACACCGCTATCTGTATCAACATGGAAATATCTACACCGCTATCTGTATGAACATGGATATATCTACACAGACATCTGGATGAACATGGAAATATCTACACCGCTATCTGTGTAAACATGCATAGATCTTCACCGCTATCTGTATAAACGTGGAAATATCTACACCGCTATATGTATGAACACGGAAATATCTACACCGCTATCTGTATGAACATGGAAATATCTACACCGCTATCAGTTTGAACATGGAAATATCTACACCGCTATCTGCATGAAAATGGAAATATCTACACTACTATCTGCAAATACATTTAAATATCTACACAGCTATCTCTTTACACTTGGAAATAACTACACCGCTATCTGTATGAACATGGAAATATCTACACCGCCATCTGTATGAACATGGAAATATCTGCACCGCCATCTGTATGAACATAAGAATATCTACACCGCCATCTGTATTAAGATGGAGATATCTACACTGCAATCTGTATAAACATGGAAATATCTACACCGCCATCTGTATGAACATATAAATATCTACACCGCCATCTGTATTAAGAAGGAAATATCTAAACCGCTATCTGTATAAACATGGAAATACCTAAACCGCTGCCTGTATAAACATGGAAATATCAGCACCGCTATCTGTATGAACATGGAAATATCTACACCGCTATCTGAATGAACATGAAAATATCTACACCGCTATCTGTTTGAACATGGAAATATCTACACCGCTATCTGTATGAACATGGAAATATCTACAACTCTATCTTTATGAACATGGAAATAGCTACACCGCTATCTGTGTGAACATGGATATATCTACACAGCCATCTGGATGAAGATGGAAATATCTACACTGCTATCTGTGTAAATATGCATACATCTTCATCGCTATCTGTATAAACATGGAAATATCTACACCGCTATCTGTATGAACATGGAAATATCTACACCGCTATCTGTTTGAACATGGAAATATCTACACCGCTATCTGCATGAAAATGGAAATATCTACACTGCTATCTGCATATACATTTAAATATCTACACAGCTATCTCTTTACACATGGAAATAACTACACCGCTATCTGTATGAACATGGAAATATCTTACCGCCATCTGTGTGAACATGGAAATATCTGCACCGCCATCTGTATGAACATATAAATATCTACACCGCCATCTCTATTAAGATGGAGATTTCTACACTGCTATCTGTATAAACATGGAAATATCTACACCGCTATCTGAATAAACATGGAAATATCTACACCGCTATCTGTATAAACATGGAAATATCTACACCGCTACCTGTATAAACATGGAAATATCAGCACCGCTATCTGTATGAACATGGAAATATCTACACCGCTATCTGTATGAACACGGAAATATCTACACCGCTGTCTGCATGAAAATGGAAATATCTACACAGCTATCTGCATACACATGGAAATATCTACACAGCTATCTCTTAACACATGGAATAATACACCGCTATATCTATAAACATGGAAGTGTCTACACCGCCATCTGTATGAACATGGAAATATCTGCACCACCATCTGTATGGACATATAAGTATCTACACCACCATCTGTATGAAGAAGGAAATATCCAATCCGCCATCTGTATGAACATTGAAATATCTACACCGCTGTCTGTATGAACATGGAAATATCTACAAAGCCATCTGGATGAACACGGAAATAACTACACCGCCATCTGTATGAACATGGAAATATCTACACCGCTATCTGTGTAAATATGCATACATCTTCACCGCAATCTGTATAAACATGGAAATATCTACACCGCTATCTGTAAGAACATGGAAATATCTACACAGCTATCTCTTTACACATGGAAATAACTACACCGCTATCTGTATGAACATGGAAATATCTACACCGCCATCTGTATGAACATGGAAATAGCTGCACCGACATCTGTATGAACATATACATATCTACACAGCCATCTGTATTAAGTTGGAGATATCTACACCGATATCTGTATAAACATGGAAATAACTACACCGCTATCTGTTCGAACATGGAAATATCTACACTGCTATCCGTATGAACATGGAAATAGCTACACTGCCATCTGTATGAACATGGAAATATCTACACCGCTATCTGTATGAACATGGAAATATCTACACCACTATCTGTATGAACATGGAAATATCTACACCGCTATCTGTATGAACATGGAAATATCTACACCGCTATCTGTATGAACATGGAAATATATACACCGCTATCTGTTTGAAAATGGAAATATCTACACCGCTATCTACATGAAAATGGAAATATCTACACTGCTATCTGCATATGCATGGAAATACCTACACAGCTATCTCTTTACACATGGAAATAACTACATTGCTATCTGTATGAACATGGAAATATCTACACCGCCATCTGTATGAACATGGAAATATCTGCACCGCCATCTGTATGAACATATAAATATCTACACCGCCATCTGTATTAAGATGGAGATATCTACACCGCTATCTGTATAAACCTGGAAATATCTACACCGCTATCTGTATAAACATGGAAATATCTACACCGCTATCTGTATAAACATGGAAATATCTACAACGCTACCTGTATAAGCATGGAAATAACAGCACCGCTATCTGTATGAACATGGAAATATCTACACCAATATATGTATGAACATGGAAATATCTACACCGCTATCTGTATGAACATGGAAATATCTACACCGCTATCTATATGAACATGGAAATATCTACACCACTATCTGTATGAACATGGATATATCTACACAGCCCTCTGGATGAACATGGAAATATCCACACCGCTACCTGTGTAAACATGCATACATCTTCACCGCTAGCTGTATAAACATGGAAATATCTACACCGCTATCTGTATGAACATGGAAATATCTACACCGCTATCTGTTTGAACATGGAAATACCTACACCGCTATCTGCATGAAAATGGAAATATCTACACAGCTGTCTGCATATACATGGAAATATCTACACTGCTATCTCTTTACACATGGAAATAACTACACCGCTATCTGTATGAACATGGAAATATCTACACCGCCATCTGTATGAACATGGAAATATCTGCACCGCCATCTGTATGAACATATAAATATCTACACCGCCATCAGTATTAAGAAGGAAATATCTAAACCGCTATCTGTATAAACATGGAAATATCTACACCGCTGCCTGTATAAACATGGAAATATCAGCACCGCTATCTGTATGAACATGGAAATATCTACACCGCTATCTGTATGAACATGGAAATATCTACACCTCTATCTTTATGAACATGGAAATAGCTACACCGCTATCTGTGTGAACATGGATATATCTACACAGCCTTCTGGATGAAGATGGAAATATCTACACTGCTATCTGTGTAAACATGCATACATCTTCACCGCTATCTGTATAAACATGGAAATATCTACACCGCTATCTGTATGAACATGGAAATATCTACACCGCTATCTGTTTGAACATGGAAATATCTACACCGCTATCTGCATGAAAATGGAAATATCTACACTGCTATCTGCATATACATTTAAATATCTACACAGCTATCTCTTTACACATGGAAATAACTACACCGCTATCTGTATGAACATGGAAATATCTACACCGCCATCTGTATGAACATGGAAATATCTGCACCGCCATCTGTATGAACATATAAATATCTACACCGCCATCTCTATTAAGATGGAGATTTCTACACTGCTATCTGTATAAACAAGGAAATATCTACACCGCTATCTGAATAAACATGGAAATATCTACACCGCTACCTGTATAAACATGGAAATATCAGCACCGCTATCTGTATGAACATGGAAATATCTACACCGCTATCTGTATGAACATGGAAATATCTACACCGCTATCTGTATGAACACGGAAATATCTGCACCGCTATCTGTATGAATATGGAAATATCTACACCGCTATCTGTTTGAACATGGAATTATCTACACCGCTGTCTGCATGAAAATGGAAATATCTACACAGCTATCTGCATACACATGGAAATATCTACACAGCTATCTCTTAACACATGGAATAAGTACACCGCTATATCTATAAACATGGAAATGTCTACACCGCCATCTGTATGAACATGGAAATATCTGCACCACCATCTGTATGGACATATAAGTATCTACACCGCCATCTGTATTAAGAAGGAAATATCCAAACCGCTATCTGTATGAACATTGAAATATCTACACCGCTATCTGTATGAACATGGAAATATCTACAAAGCCATCTGGATGAACACGGAAATAACTACACCGCTATCTGTATGAACATGGAAATATCTACACCGCTATCTGTGTAAATATGCATATATCTTCACCGCAATCTGTATAAACATGGAAATATCTACACCGCTATCTGTAAGAACATGGAAATATCTACACAGCTATCTCTTTACACATGGAAATAACTACACCGCTATCTGTATGAACATGGAAATATCTACACTGCCATCTGTATGAACATGGAAATAGCTGCACAGACATCTGTATGAACATATACATATCTACACAGCCATCTGTATTAAGATGGAGATATCTACACCGATATCTGTATAAACATGGAAATATCTACACCGCTATCTGTTCGAACATGGAAATATCTACACTGCTATCCGTATGAACATGGAAATAGCTACACTGCCATCTGTATGAACATGGAAATATCTACACCGCTATCTGTATGAACATGGAAATATCTACACCGCTATCTGTATGAACATGGATATATCTACACAGCCATCTGGATGAACATGGAAATATCTACACTGTTATCTGTGTAAACATGCATACATCTTCACCGCTATCTCTATAAACATGGAAATATCTACACCGCTATCTGTATGAACATGGAAATATCTACACCACTGTCTGTATGAACATAGAAATATCTACACCGCTATCTGTATGAATATGGAAATAACTACACCGCTATCTGTATAAACATGGATATATATACACAGCCATCTGGATGAACATGGAAATATCTACACCGCTACCTGTGTAAGCATGCATACATCTTCACAGCTATCTGTATAAACATGGAAATATCTACACCGCTATCTGTATGAACATGGAAATATCTACACCGCTATCTGTATGAACATGGAAATATATACACCGCTATCTGTTTGAAAATGGAAATATCTACACCGCAATCTGCATGAAAATGGAAATATCTACACTGCTATCTGCATATGCATGGAAATATCTACACAGCTATCTCTTTACACATGGAAATAACTACACTGCTATCTGTATGAACATGGAAATATCTTCACCGCCATCTGTATGAACATGGAAATATCTGCACCGCTATCTGTATGAACATATAAATATCTACACCTCCATCTGTATTAAGATGGAGATATCTACACCGCTATCTGTATAAACCTGGAAATATCTACACCGCTATCTGTATAAACATGGAAATATCTACACCGCTATCTGTATAAACATGGAAATATCTACACCGCTACCTGTATAAGCATGGAAATAACAGCACCGCTATCTGTATGAACTTGGAAATATCTACACCGATATCTGTATGAACATGGAAATATCTACACCGCTATCTGTATGAACATGGAAATATCTACACAGCTATCTGTATGAACATGGATATATGTACACAGCCCTCTGGATGAACATGGAAATATCCACACCGCTACCTGTGTAAACATGCATACATCTTCACCGCTAGCTGTATAATCATGGAAATATCTACATCGCTATCTGTATGAACATGGAAATATGTACACCGCTATCTGTTTGAACATGGAAATACCTACACCGCTATCTGCATGAAAATGGAAATATCTACACAGCTGTCTGCATATACATGGAAATATCTACACAGCTATCTCTTTACACATGGAAATAACTACACCGCTATCTGTATGAACATGGAAATATCTACACCGCCATCTGTATGAACATGGAAATATCTGCACCACCATCTGAATGAACATATAAATATCTACACCGCCATCTATATTAAGATGGACATATCTACACCGGTATCTGAATAAACCTGGAAATATCTACACCGCTATCTGTATAAACATGGAAATATCTACACCGCAATCTGTATAAACATGGAAATATCTACACCGCTACCTGTATAAACATGGAAATATCAGTAACGCTATCTGTATGAACATGGAAATATCTACACCGCTATCTCTATGAACATGGAAATTTCTACACCGCTATCTGTATGAACATGGAAATAGCTACTCTGCTATCTGTGTGAACATGGAAATATCTTCACCTCTACCTGTATGAACATGGAAATATCTACACCGCTATCTGTTTGAACATGGATATAACTACAAAGCCATCTGGATGAACACGGAAATAACTACACCGCTATCTGTATGAACATGGAAATATCTACACCGCTATCTGTGTAAATATGCATACATCTTCACCGCAATCTGTATAAACATGGAAATATCTACACCGCTATCTGTATGAACATGGAAATATCTACACAGCTATCTCTCTACACATTGAAATAACTACACCGCTATCTGTATGAACATGGAAATATCTACACCGCCATCTGTATGAACATGGAAATAGCTGCACCGACATCTGTATGAACATATACATATCTACACGGCCATCTGTATTAAGATGGAGACATCTGCACCGATATCTGTATAAACATGGAAATATCTACACCGCTATCTGTATAAACATGGAAATATCTACACCGCTATCTGTATAAACATGGAAATATCTACAACGCTACCTGTATAAGCATGGAAATAACAGCACCGCTATCTGTATGAACATGGAAATATCTACACCGATATCTGTATGAACATGGAAATATCTACACCGCTATCTGTATGAACATGGAAATATCTACACCGCTATCTATATGAACATGGAAATATCTACACCACTATCTGTATGAACATGGATATATCTACACAGCCCTCTGGATGAACATGGAAATATCCACACCGCTACCTGTGTAAACATGCATACATCTTCACCGCTAGCTGTATAAACATGGAAATATCTACACCGCTATCTGTATGAACATGGAAATATCTACACCGCCATCTGTATGAACATGGAAATATCTGCACCGCCATCTGTATGAACATATAAATATCTACACCGCAATCAGTATTAAGAAGGAAATATCTAAACCGCTATCTGTATAAACATGGAAATATCTACACCGCTGCCTGTATAAACATGGAAATATCAGCACTGCTATCTGTATGAACATGGAAATATCTACACCGCTATCTGTATGAACATGGAAATATCTACACCTCTATCTTTATGCACATGGAAATAGCTACACCGCTATCTGTGTGAACATGGATATATCTACACAGCCTTCTGGATGAAGATGGAAATATCTACACTGCTATCTGTGTAAACATGCATACATCTTCACCGCTATCTGTATAAACATGGAAATATCTACACCGCTATCTGTATGAACATGGAAATATCTACACCGCTATCTGTTTGAACATGGAAATACCTACACCGCTATCTGCATGAAAATGGAAATATCTACACTGCTATCTGCATATACATTTAAATATCTACACAGCTATCTCTTTACACATGGAAATAACTACACCGCTATCTGTATGAACATGGAAATATCTACACCGCCATCTGTATGAACATGGAAATATCTGCACCGCCATCTGTATGAACATATAAATATCTACACCGCCATCTCTATTAAGATGGAGATTTCTACACTGCTATCTGTATAAACAAGGAAATATCTACACCGCTATCTGAATAAACATGGAAATATCTACACCGCTACCTATATAAACATGGAAATATCAGCACCGCTATCTGTATGAACATGGAAATATCTACACCGCTATCTGTATGAACATGGAAATATCTACACCGCTATCTGTATGAACACGGAAATATCTGCACCGCTATCTGTATGAACATGGAAATATCTACACCGCTATCTGTTTGAACATGGAAATATCTACACCGCTGTCTGCATGAAAATGGAAATATCTACACAGCTATCTGCATACACATGGAAATATCTACACAGCTATCTCTTAACACATGGAATAAGTACACCGCTATATCTATAAACATGGAAATGTCTACACCGCCATCTGTATGAACATGGAAATATCTGCACCACCATCTGTATGGACATATAAGTATCTACACCGCCATCTGTATTAAGAAGGAAATATCCAAACCGCTATCTGTATGAACATTGAAATATCTACACCGCTATCTGTATGAACATGGAAATATCTACAAAGCCATCTGGATGAACACGGAAATAACTACACCGCTATCTGTATGAACATGGAAATATCTACGCCGCTATCTGTGTAAATATGCATACATCTTCACCGCAATCTGTATAAACATGGAAATATCTACACCGCTATCTGTAAGAACATGGAAATATCTACACAGCTATCTCTTTACACATGGAAATAACTACACCGCTATCTGTATGAACATGGAAATATCTACACCGCCATCTGTATGAACATGGAAATAGCTGCACAGACATCTGTATGAACATATACATATCTACACAGCCATCTGTATTAAGATGGAGATATCTACACCGATATCTGTATAAA
Source organism: Gorilla gorilla gorilla (assembly GCF_029281585.2). NCBI lineage: Eukaryota > Metazoa > Chordata > Mammalia > Primates > Hominidae > Gorilla > Gorilla gorilla. The sequence continues at coordinate 54,642,954 of NC_073246.2, read as the reverse complement.
CATGGAAATATCTACACCGCTATCTGTTCGAACATGGAAATATCTACACTGCTATCCGTATGAACATGGAAATAGCTACACTGCCATCTGTATGAACATGGAAATATCTACACCGCTATCTGTATGAACATGGAAATATCTACACCGCTATCTGTATGAACATGGATATATCTACACAGCCATCTGGATGAACATGGAAATATCTACACTGCTATCTGTGTAAACATGCATACATCTTCACCGCTATCTCTATAAACATGGAAATATCTACACCGCTATCTGTATGAACATGGAAATATCTACACCACTGTCTGTATGAACATAGAAATATCTACACCGCTATCTGTATGAATATGGAAATAACTACACCGCTATCTGTATAAACATGGATATATATACACAGCCATCTGGATGAACATGGAAATATCTACACCGCTACCTGTGTAAGCATGCATACATCTTCACAGCTATCTGTATAAACATGGAAATATCTACACCGCTATCTGTATGAACATGGAAATATCTACACCGCTATCTGTATGAACATGGAAATATATACACCGCTATCTGTTTGAAAATGGAAATATCTACACCGCAATCTGCATGAAAATGGAAATATCTACACTGCTATCTGCATATGCATGGAAATATCTACACAGCTATCTCTTTACACATGGAAATAACTACACTGCTATCTGTATGAACATGGAAATATCTTCACCGCCATCTGTATGAACATGGAAATATCTGCACCGCTATCTGTATGAACATATAAATATCTACACCTCCATCTGTATTAAGATGGAGATATCTACACCGCTATCTGTATAAACCTGGAAATATCTACACCGCTATCTGTATAAACATGGAAATATCTACACCGCTATCTGTATAAACATGGAAATATCTACACCGCTACCTGTATAAGCATGGAAATAACAGCACCGCTATCTGTATGAACTTGGAAATATCTACACCGATATCTGTATGAACATGGAAATATCTACACCGCTATCTGTATGAACATGGAAATATCTACACCGCTATCTGTATGAACATGGAAATATCTACACAGCTATCTGTATGAACATGGATATATCTACACAGCCCTCTGGATGAACATGGAAATATCCACACCGCTACCTGTGTAAACATGCATACATCTTCACCGCTAGCTGTATAATCATGGAAATATCTACATCGCTATCTGTATGAACATGGAAATACCTACACCGCTATCTGTTTGAACATGGAAATACCTACACCGCTATCTGCATGAAAATGGAAATATCTACACAGCTGTCTGCATATACATGGAAATATCTACACAGCTATCTCTTTACACATGGAAATAACTACACCGCTATCTGTATGAACATGGAAATATCTACACCGCCATCTGTATGAACATGGAAATATCTGCACCACCATCTGAATGAACATATAAATATCTACACCGCCATCTATATTAAGATGGACATATCTACACCGGTATCTGAATAAACCTGGAAATATCTACACCGCTATCTGTATAAACATGGAAATATCTACACCGCAATCTGTATAAACATGGAAATATCTACACCGCTACCTGTATAAACATGGAAATATCAGTAACGCTATCTGTATGAACATGGAAATATCTACACCGCTATCTCTATGAACATGGAAATTTCTACACCGCTATCTGTATGAACATGGAAATAGCTACACTGCTATCTGTGTGAACATGGAAATATCTTCACCTCTACCTGTATGAACATGGAAATATCTACACCGCTATCTGTGTAAATATGCATACATCTTCACCGCAATCTGTATAAACATGGAAATATCTACACCGCTATCTGTATGAACATGGAAATATCTACACAGCTATCTCTCTACACATTGAAATAACTACACCGCTATCTGTATGAACATGGAAATATCTACACCGCCATCTGTATGAACATGGAAATAGCTGCACCGACATCTGTATGAACATATACATATCTACACGGCCATCTGTATTAAGATGGAGACATCTGCACCGATATCTGTATAAACATGGAAATATCTACACCGCTATCTGTATAAACATGGAAATATCTACACCGCTATCTGTATAAACATGGAAATATCTACAACGCTACCTGTATAAGCATGGAAATAACAGCACCGCTATCTGTATGAACATGGAAATATCTACACCGATATCTGTATGAACATGGAAATATCTACACCGCTATCTGTATGAACATGGAAATATCTACACCGCTATCTATATGAACATGGAAATATCTACACCACTATCTGTATGAACATGGATATATCTACACAGCCCTCTGGATGAACATGGAAATATCCACACCGCTACCTGTGTAAACATGCATACATCTTCACCGCTAGCTGTATAAACATGGAAATATCTACACCGCTATCTGTATGAACATGGAAATATCTACACCGCCATCTGTATGAACATGGAAATATCTGCACCGCCATCTGTATGAACATATAAATATCTACACCGCAATCAGTATTAAGAAGGAAATATCTAAACCGCTATCTGTATAAACATGGAAATATCTACACCGCTGCCTGTATAAACATGGAAATATCAGCACTGCTATCTGTATGAACATGGAAATATCTACACCGCTATCTGTATGAACATGGAAATATCTACACCTCTATCTTTATGCACATGGAAATAGCTACACCGCTATCTGTGTGAACATGGATATATCTACACAGCCTTCTGGATGAAGATGGAAATATCTACACTGCTATCTGTGTAAACATGCATACATCTTCACCGCTATCTGTATAAACATGGAAATATCTACACCGCTATCTGTATGAACATGGAAATATCTACACCGCTATCTGTTTGAACATGGAAATACCTACACCGCTATCTGCATGAAAATGGAAATATCTACACTGCTATCTGCATATACATTTAAATATCTACACAGCTATCTCTTTACACATGGAAATAACTACACCGCTATCTGTATGAACATGGAAATATCTACACCGCCATCTGTATGAACATGGAAATATCTGCACGGCCATCTGTATGAACATATAAATATCTACACAGCCATCTCTATTAAGATGGAGATTTCTACACTGCTATCTGTATAAACAAGGAAATATCTACACCGCTATCTGAATAAACATGGAAATATCTACACCGCTACCTATATAAACATGGAAATATCAGCACCGCTATCTGTATGAACATGGAAATATCTACACCGCTATCTGTATGAACATGGAAATATCTACACCGCTATCTGTATGAACACGGAAATATCTGCACCGCTATCTGTATGAACATGGAAATATCTACACCGCTATCTGTTTGAACATGGAAATATCTACACCGCTGTCTGCATGAAAATGGAAATATCTACACAGCTATCTGCATACACATGGAAATATCTACACAGCTATCTCTTAACACATGGAATAAGTACACCGCTATATCTATAAACATGGAAATGTCTACACCGCCATCTGTATGAACATGGAAATATCTGCACCACCATCTGTATGGACATATAAGTATCTACACCGCCATCTGTATTAAGAAGGAAATATCCAAACCGCTATCTGTATGAACATTGAAATATCTACACCGCTATCTGTATGAACATGGAAATATCTACAAAGCCATCTGGATGAACACGGAAATAACTACACCGCTATCTGTATGAACATGGAAATATCTACACCGCTATCTGTGTAAATATGCATACATCTTCACCGCAATCTGTATAAACATGGAAATATCTACACCGCTATCTGTAAGAACATGGAAATATCTACACAGCTATCTCTTTACACATGGAAATAACTACACCGCTATCTGTATGAACATGGAAATATCTACACCGCCATCTGTATGAACATGGAAATAGCTGCACAGACATCTGTATGAACATATACATATCTACACAGCCATCTGTATTAAGATGGAGATATCTACACCGATATCTGTATAAACATGGAAATATCTACACCGCTATCTGTTCGAACATGGAAATATCTACACTGCTATCCGTATGAACATGGAAATAGCTACACTGCCATCTGTATGAACATGGAAATATCTACACCGCTATCTGTATGAACATGGAAATATCTACACCGCTATCTGTATGAACATGGATATATCTACACAGCCATCTGGATGAACATGGAAATATCTACACTGCTATCTGTGTAAACATGCATACATCTTCACCGCTATCTCTATAAACATGGAAATATCTACACCGCTATCTGTATGAACATGGAAATATCTACACCACTGTCTGTATGAACATAGAAATATCTACACCGCTATCTGTATGAATATGGAAATAACTACACCGCTATCTGTATAAACATGGATATATATACACAGCCATCTGGATGAACATGGAAATATCTACACCGCTACCTGTGTAAGCATGCATACATCTTCACAGCTATCTGTATAAACATGGAAATATCTACACCGCTATCTGTATGAACATGGAAATATCTACACCGCTATCTGTATGAACATGGAAATATATACACCGCTATCTGTTTGAAAATGGAAATATCTACACCGCAATCTGCATGAAAATGGAAATATCTACACTGCTATCTGCATATGCATGGAAATATCTACACAGCTATCTCTTTACACATGGAAATAACTACACTGCTATCTGTATGAACATGGAAATATCTTCACCGCCATCTGTATGAACATGGAAATATCTGCACCGCTATCTGTATGAACATATAAATATCTACACCTCCATCTGTATTAAGATGGAGATATCTACACCGCTATCTGTATAAACCTGGAAATATCTACACCGCTATCTGTATAAACATGGAAATATCTACACCGCTATCTGTATAAACATGGAAATATCTACACCGCTACCTGTATAAGCATGGAAATAACAGCACCACTATCTGTATGAACTTGGAAATATCTACACCGATATCTGTATGAACATGGAAATATCTACACCGCTATCTGTATGAACATGGAAATATCTACACCGCTATCTGTATGAACATGGAAATATCTACACAGCTATCTGTATGAACATGGATATATCTACACAGCCCTCTGGATGAACATGGAAATATCCACACCGCTACCTGTGTAAACATGCATACATCTTCACCGCTAGCTGTATAATCATGGAAATATCTACATCGCTATCTGTATGAACATGGAAATACCTACACCGCTATCTGTTTGAACATGGAAATACCTACACCGCTATCTGCATGAAAATGGAAATATCTACACAGCTGTCTGCATATACATGGAAATATCTACACAGCTATCTCTTTACACATGGAAATAACTACACCGCTATCTGTATGAACATGGAAATATCTACACCGCCATCTGTATGAACATGGAAATATCTGCACCACCATCTGAATGAACATATAAATATCTACACCGCCATCTATATTAAGATGGACATATCTACACCGGTATCTGAATAAACCTGGAAATATCTACACCGCTATCTGTATAAACATGGAAATATCTACACCGCAATCTGTATAAACATGGAAATATCTACACCGCTACCTGTATAAACATGGAAATATCAGTAACGCTATCTGTATGAACATGGAAATATCTACACCGCTATCTCTATGAACATGGAAATTTCTACACCGCTATCTGTATGAACATGGAAATAGCTACACTGCTATCTGTGTGAACATGGAAATATCTTCACCTCTACCTGTATGAACATGGAAATATCTACACCGCTATCTGTGTAAATATGCATACATCTTCACCGCAATCTGTATAAACATGGAAATATCTACACCGCTATCTGTATGAACATGGAAATATCTACACAGCTATCTCTCTACACATTGAAATAACTACACCGCTATCTGTATGAACATGGAAATATCTACACCGCCATCAGTATGAACATGGAAATAGCTGCACCGACATCTGTATGAACATATACATATCTACACGGCCATCTGTATTAAGATGGAGACATCTGCACCGATATCTGTATAAACATGGAAATATCTACACCGCTATCTGTATAAACATGGAAATATCTACACCGCTATCTGTATAAACATGGAAATATCTACAACGCTACCTGTATAAGCATGGAAATAACAGCACCGCTATCTGTATGAACATGGAAATATCTACACCGATATCTGTATGAACATGGAAATATCTACACCGCTATCTGTATGAACATGGAAATATCTACACCGCTATCTATATGAACATGGAAATATCTACACCACTATCTGTATGAACATGGATATATCTACACAGCCCTCTGGATGAACATGGAAATATCCACACCGCTACCTGTGTAAACATGCATACATCTTCACCGCTAGCTGTATAAACATGGAAATATCTACACCGCTATCTGTATGAACATGGAAATATCTACACCGCCATCTGTATGAACATGGAAATATCTGCACCGCCATCTGTATGAACATATAAATATCTACACCGCAATCAGTATTAAGAAGGAAATATCTAAACCGCTATCTGTATAAACATGGAAATATCTACACCGCTGCCTGTATAAACATGGAAATATCAGCACCGCTATCTGTATGAACATGGAAATATCTACACCGCTATCTGTATGAACATGGAAATATCTACACCTCTATCTTTATGAACATGGAAATAGCTACACCGCTATCTGTGTGAACATGGATATATCTACACAGCCTTCTGGATGAAGATGGAAATATCTACACTGCTATCTGTGTAAACATGCATACATCTTCACCGCTATCTGTATAAACATGGAAATATCTACACCGCTATCTGTATGAACATGGAAATATCTACACCGCTATCTGTTTGAACATGGAAATATCTACACCGCTATCTGCATGAAAATGGAAATATCTACACTGCTATCTGCATATACATTTAAATATCTACACAGCTATCTCTTTACACATGGAAGTAACTACACCGCTATCTGTATGAACATGGAAATATCTACACCGCCATCTGTATGAACATGGAAATATCTGCACCGCCATCTGTATGAACATATAAATATCTACACCGCCATCTCTATTAAGATGGAGATTTCTACACTGCTATTTGTATAAACAAGGAAATATCTACACCGCTATCTGAATAAACATGGAAATATCTACACCGCTACCTATATAAACATGGAAATATCAGCACCGCTATCTGTATGAACATGGAAATATCTACACCGCTATCTGTATGAACATGGAAATATCTACACCGCTATCTGTATGAACACGGAAATATCTGCACCGCTATCTGTATGAACATGGAAATATCTACACCGCTATCTGTTTGAACATGGAAATATCTACACCGCTGTCTGCATGAAAATGGAAATATCTACACAGCTATCTGCATACACATGGAAATATCTACACAGCTATCTCTTAACACATGGAATAAGTACACCGCTATATCTATAAACATGGAAATGTCTACACCGCCATCTGTATGAACATGGAAATATCTGCACCACCATATGTATGGACATATAAGTATCTACACCGCCATCTGTATTAAGAAGGAAATATCCAAACCGCTATCTGTATGAACATTGAAATATCTACACCGCTATCTGTATGAACATGGAAATATCTACAAAGCCATCTGGATGAACACGGAAATAACTACACCGCTATCTGTATGAACATGGAAATATCTACACCGCTATCTGTGTAAATATGCATACATCTTCACCGCAATCTGTATAAACATGGAAATATCTACACCGCTATCTGTAAGAACATGGAAATATCTACACAGCTATCTCTTTACACATGGAAATAACTACACCGCTATCTGTATGAACATGGAAATATCTACACCGCCATCTGTATGAACATGGAAATAGCTGCACAGACATCTGTATGAACATATACATATCTACACAGCCATCTGTATTAAGATGGAGATATCTACACCGATATCTGTATAAACATGGAAATATCTACACCGCTATCTGTTCGAACATGGAAATATCTACACTGCTATCCGTATGAACATGGAAATAGCTACACTGCCATCTGTATGAACATGGAAATATCTACACCGCTATCTGTATGAACATGGAAATATCTACACCGCTATCTGTATGAACATGGATATATCTACACAGCCATCTGGATGAACATGGAAATATCTACACTGCTATCTGTGTAAACATGCATACATCTTCACCGCTATCTCTATAAACATGGAAATATCTACACCGCTATCTGTATGAACATGGAAATATCTACACCACTGTCTGTATGAACATAGAAATATCTACACCGCTATCTGTATGAATATGGAAATAACTACACCGCTATCTGTATAAACATGGATATATATACACAGCCATCTGGATGAACATGGAAATATCTACACCGCTACCTGTGTAAGCATGCATACATCTTCACAGCTATCTGTATAAACATGGAAATATCTACACCGCTATCTGTATGAACATGGAAATATATACACCGCTATCTGTTTGAAAATGGAAATATCTACACCGCAATCTGCATGAAAATGGAAATATCTACACTGCTATCTGCATATGCATGGAAATAACTAAACAGCTATCTCTTTACACATGGAAATAACTACACTGCTATCTGTATGAACATGGAAATATCTTCACCGCCATCTGTATGAACATGGAAATATCTGCACCGCTATCTGTATGAACATATAAATATCTACACCTCCATCTGTATTAAGATGGAGATATCTACACCGCTATCTGTATAAACCTGGAAATATCTACACCGCTATCTGTATAAACATGGAAATATCTACACCGCTATCTGTATAAACATGGAAATATCTACACCGCTACCTGTATAAGCATGGAAATAACAGCACCGCTATCTGTATGAACTTGGAAATATCTACACCGATATCTGTATGAACATGGAAATATCTACACCGCTATCTGTATGAACATGGAAATATCTACACCGCTATCTGTATGAACATGGAAATATCTACACAGCTATCTGTATGAACATGGATATATCTACACAGCCCTCTGGATGAACATGGAAATATCCACACTGCTACCTGTGTAAACATGCATACATCTTCACCGCTAGCTGTATAATCATGGAAATATCTACATCGCTATCTGTATGAACATGGAAATATCTACACCGCTATCTGTTTGAACATGGAAATACCTACACCGCTATCTGCATGAAAATGGAAATATCTACACAGCTGTCTGCATATACATGGAAATATCTACACAGCTATCTCTTTACACATGGAAATAACTACACCGCTATCTGTATGAACATGGAAATATCTACACCGCCATCTGTATGAACATGGAAATATCTGCACCACCATCTGAATGAACATATAAATATCTACACCGCCATCTATATTAAGATGGACATATCTACACCGGTATCTGAATAAACCTGGAAATATCTACACCGCTATCTGTATAAACATGGAAATATCTACACCGCAATCTGTATAAACATGGAAATATCTACACCGCTACCTGTATAAACATGGAAATATCAGTAACGCTATCTGTATGAACATGGAAATATCTACACCGCTATCTCTATGAACATGGAAATTTCTACACCGCTATCTGTATGAACATGGAAATAGCTACACTGCTATCTGTGTGAACATGGAAATATCTTCACCTCTACCTGTATGAACATGGAAATATCTACACCGCTATCTGTTTGAACATGGATATAACTACAAAGCCATCTGGATGAACACGGAAATAACTACACCGCTATCTGTATGAACATGGAAATATCTACACCGCTATCTGTGTAAATATGCATACATCTACACCGCAATCTGTATAAACATGGAAATATCTACACCGCTATCTGTATGAACATGGAAATATCTACACAGCTATCTCTCTACACATTGAAATAACTACACCGCTATCTGTATGAACATGGAAATATCTACACCGCCATCTGTATGAACATGGAAATAGCTGCACCGACATCTGTATGAACATATACATATCTACACGGCCATCTGTATTAAGATGGAGACATCTGCACCGATATCTGTATAAATATGGAAATATCTACACCGCTATCTGTATAAACATGGAAATATCTACACCGCTATCTGTATAAACATGGAAATATCTACAACGCTACCTGTATAAGCATGGAAATAACAGCACCGCTATCTGTATGAACATGGAAATATCTACACCGATATCTGTATGAACATGGAAATATCTACACCGCTATCTGTATGAACATGGAAATATCTACACCGCTATCTATATGAACATGGAAATATCTACACCACTATCTGTATGAACATGGATATATCTACACAGCCCTCTGGATGAACATGGAAATATCCACACCGCTACCTGTGTAAACATGCATACATCTTCACCGCTAGCTGTATAAACATGGAAATATCTACACCGCTATCTGTATGAACATGGAAATATCTACACCGCCTTCTGTATGAACATGGAAATATCTGCACCGCCATCTGTATGAACATATAAATATCTACACCGCTATCAGTATTAAGAAGGAAATATCTAAACCGCTATCTGTATAAACATGGAAATATCTACACCGCTGCCTGTATAAACATGGAAATATCAGCACCGCTATCTGTATGAACATGGAAATATCTACACCGCTATCTGTATGAACATGGAAATATCTACACCTCTATCTTTATGAACATGGAAATAGCTACACCGCTATCTGTGTGAACATGGATATATCTACACAGCCTTCTGGATGAAGATGGAAATATCTACACTGCTATCTGTGTAAACATGCATACATCTTCACCGCTATCTGTATAAACATGGAAATATCTACACCGCTATCTGTATGAACATGGAAATATCTACACCGCTATCTGTTTGAACATGGAAATATCTACACCGCTATCTGCATGAAAATGGAAATATCTACACTGCTATCTGCATATACATTTAAATATCTACACAGCTATCTCTTTACACATGGAAATAACTACACCGCTATCTGTATGAACATGGAAATATCTACACCGCCATCTGTATGAACATGGAAATATCTGCACCGCCATCTGTATGAACATATAAATATCTACACCGCCATCTCTATTAAGATGGAGATTTCTACACTGCTATCTGTATAAACAAGGAAATATCTACACCGCTATCTGAATAAACATGGAAATATCTACACCGCTACCTATATAAACATGGAAATATCAGCACCGCTATCTGTATGAACATGGAAATATCTACACTGCTATCTGTATGAACATGGAAATATCTACACCGCTATCTGTATGAACACGGAAATATCTGCACCGCTATCTGTATGAACATGGAAATATCTACACCGCTATCTGTTTGAACATGGAAATATCTACACCGCTGTCTGCATGAAAATGGAAATATCTACACAGCTATCTGCATACACATGGAAATATCTACACAGCTATCTCTTAACACATGGAATAAGTACACCGCTATATCTATAAACATGGAAATGTCTACACCGCCATCTGTATGAACATGGAAATATCTGCACCACCATCTGTATGGACATATAAGTATCTACACCGCCATCTGTATTAAGAAGGAAATATCCAAACCGCTATCTGTATGAACATTGAAATATCTACACCGCTATCTGTATGAACATGGAAATATCTACAAAGCCATCTGGATGAACACGGAAATAACTACACCGCTATCTGTATGAACATGGAAATATCTACACCGCTATCTGTGTAAATATGCATACATCTTCACCGCAATCTGTATAAACATGGAAATATCTACACCGCTATCTGTAAGAACATGGAAATATCTACACAGCTATCTCTTTACACATGGAAATAACTACACCGCTATCTGTATGAACATGGAAATATCTACACCGCCATCTGTATGAACATGGAAATAGCTGCACAGACATCTGTATGAACATATACATATCTACACAGCCATCTGTATTAAGATGGAGATATCTACACCGATATCTGTATAAACATGGAAATATCTACACCGCTATCTGTTCGAACATGGAAATATCTACACTGCTATCCGTATGAACATGGAAATAGCTACACTGCCATCTGTATGAACATGGAAATATCTACACCGCTATCTGTATGAACATGGAAATATCTACACCGCTATCTGTATGAACATGGATATATCTACACAGCCATCTGGATGAACATGGAAATATCTACACTGCTATCTGTGTAAACATGCATACATCTTCACCGCTATCTCTATAAACATGGAAATATCTACACCGCTATCTGTATGAATATGGAAATATCTACACCACTGTCTGTATGAACATAGAAATATCTACACCGCTATCTGTATGAATATGGAAATAACTACACCGCTATCTGTATAAACATGGATATATATACACAGCCATCTGGATGAACATGGAAATATCTACACCGCTACCTGTGTAAGCATGCATACATCTTCACCGCTATCTGTATAAACATGGAAATATCTACACCGCTATCTGTATGAACATGGAAATATCTACACCGCTATCTGTATGAACATGGAAATATATACACCGCTATCTGTTTGAAAATGGAAATATCTACACCGCTATCTGCATGAAAATGGAAATATCTACACTGCTATCTGCATATGCATGGAAATATCTACACAGCTATCTCTTTACTCATGAAAATAACTACACTGCTATCTGTATGAACATGGAAATATCTTCACCGCCATCTGTATGAACATGGAAATATCTGCACCGCCATCTGTATGAACATATAAATATCTACACCGCCATCTGTATTAAGATGGAGATATCTACACCGCTATCTGTATAAACCTGGTAATATCTACACCGCTATCTGTATAAACATGGAAATATCTACACCGCTATCTGTATAAACATGGAAATATCTACACCGCTACCTGTATAAGCATGGAAATAACAGCACCGCTATCTGTATGAACTTGGAAATATCTACACCGATATCTGTATGAACATGGAAATATCTACACCGCTATCTGTATGAACATGGAAATATCTACACCGCTATCTGTATGAACATGGAAATATCTACACAGCTATCTGTATGAACATGGATATATCTACACAGCCCTCTGGATGAACATGGAAATATCCACACGGCTACCTGTGTAAACATGCATACATCTTCACCGCTAGCTGTATAATCATGGAAATATCTACATCGCTATCTGTATGAACATGGAAATATCTACACCGCTATCTGTTTGAACATGGAAATACCTACACCGCTATCTGCATGAAAATGGAAATATCTACACAGCTGTCTGCATATACATGGAAATATCTACACAGCTATCTCTTTACACATGGAAATAACTACACCGCTATCTGTATGAACATGGAAATATCTACACCGCCATCTGTATGAACATGGAAATATATGCACCACCATCTGAATGAACATATAAATATCTAAACCGCCATCTATATTAAGATGGACATATCTACACCGGTATCTGAATAAACCTGGAAATATCTACACCGCTATCTGTATGAACATGGAAATATCTACACCGCAATCTGTATAAACATGGAAATATCTACACCGCTACCTGTATAAACATGGAAATATCAGTAACGCTATCTGTATGAACATGGAAATATCTACACCGCTATCTCTATGAACATGGAAATTTCTACACCGCTATCTGTATGAACATGGAAATAGCTACACTGCTATCTGTGTGAACATGGAAATATCTTCACCTCTACCTGTATGAACATGGAAATATCTACACCGCTATCTGTTTGAACATGGATATAACTACAAAGCCATCTGGATGAACACGGAAATAACTACACCGCTATCTGTATGAACATGGAAATATCTACACCGCTATCTGTGTAAATATGCATACATCTTCACCGCAATCTGTATAAACATGGAAATATCTACACCGCTATCTGTATGAACATGGAAATATCTACACCGCTATCTGTGTAAATATGCATACATCTTCACCGCAATCTGTATAAACATGGAAATATCTACACCGCTATCTGTATGAACATGGAAATATCTACACAGCTATCTCTCTACACATTGAAATAACTACACCGCTATCTGTATGAACATGGAAATATCTACACAGCCATCTGTATGAACATGGAAATAGCTGCACCAACATCTGTATGAACATATACATATCTACACGGCCATCTGTATTAAGATGGAGACATCTTCACCGATATCTGTATAAACATGGAAATATCTACACCGCTATCTGTATAAAAATGGAAATACCTACACCGCTATCTGTAAGAACATGGAAATATCTACACCGCTACCTGTATAAACATGGAAATATCAGCACCGCTATCTGTATGAACATGGAAATATCAACCCCTCTATCTGTATGAACATGGAGATATCTACTCCGCTATCTGTATGAACATGGAAATAACTACACCGCTATCTGTATGAACATGGAAATACCTTCACCGACATCTGTATGAACATGGATATATGTACACAGCCATCTGGGTGAGCATGGAAATATCTACACCGCTATCTGTATGAACATGGAAATAGCTACACCGCTATCTGTATAAACATGGAAATATCTACACCACTATCTGTATGAACATAGAAATATCTACACTGCTATCTGTATGAACATGGAAATATCTTCACCGCCATCTGTATGAACATGGATATATCTACAGAGCCATCTGGATGAACATGGAAATATCTACACCGCTATCTGTACGAACATGGAAATAGCTACACCGCTATCTGTATGAACATGGAAATATCTACACCGCTATTTGTATGAACATGGATATATCTACACAGCCATCTGTATGAACATGGAAATATCTACACCGCTATCTGTGTAAACATGCATACATCTTCACCGCTATCTGTATAAACATGGAAATATCTACACCGCTATCTGTATGAACATGGAAATAGCTACACTGCTATCTGTTTGAACATGGAAATATCTACACCGCTATCTGCATAAAAATGGAAAAATCTACACAGCGGTCTGAATATACATGGAAATATCTACAAATCTATCTCTTTACACGTGGAAATAACTGCAGCACTATCTCTATAAACATGGAAATAGATACAACGCCATCTATATGAACATGGAAATATCTGCACCGCCATCTTTATGAACATATAAATATCTACACCACCATCTATATTAAGATGGAGATATCTACACCGGTATCTGTGTAAACCTGGAAATATCTACACCGCTATCTGTATAAACATGGAAATATCTACACCGCAATCTGTATAAACATGGAAATATCTACACCGCTACCTGTATAAACATGGAAATATCAGCACCGCTATCTGTATGAACATGGAAATATCTACACCGCTATCTCTATGAACATGGAAATATCTACACCGATATCTGTATGAACATGGAAATATCTTCACCGCCATCTGTATGAACATGGATATATCTACACAGCCATATGGACGATCATGGAAATACCAGCATCGCAGTCTGTATGAACATGGAAATATCTACACCGCTATCTGTATGAACATGGAAATATCTACACCGCTATCTGTATGAACATGGAAATATCTTCACCGACATCTGTATGAACATGGATATATCTACACAGCCATCTGGATGAACATGGAAATATCTACACCGCTATCTGTATGAACATGGAAATATCTACACCGCTATCTCTATGAACATGGAAATTTCTACACCGCTATCTGTATGAACATGGAAATAGCTACACTGCTATCTGTCTGAACATGGAAATATCTTCACCTCTACCTGTATGAACATGGAAATATCTACACCGCTATCTGTTTGAACATGGATATAACTACTAAGCCATCTGGATGAACACGGAAATATCTACACCGCTATCTGTATGAACATGGAAATATCTACACCGCTATCTGTGTAAATATGCATACATCTTCACCGCAATCTGTATAAACATGGAAATATCTACACCGCTATCTGTATGAACATGGAAATATCTACACAGCTATCTCTCTACACATGGAAATAACTACACCGCTATCTGTATGAACATGGAAATATCTACACCGCCATCTGTATGAACATGGAAATAGCTGCACCGACATCTGTATGAACATATACATATCTACACGGCCATCTGTATTAAGATGGAGACATCTGCACCGATATCTGTATAAACATGGAAATATCTACACCGCTATCTGTATAAACATGGAAATACCTACACCGCTATCTGTATAAACATGGAAATATCTACACCGCTACCTGTATAAACATGGAAATATCAGCACCGCTATCTGTATGAACATGGAAATATCATCCCCTCTATCTGTATGAACATGGAGATATCTACACCGCTATCTGTATGAACATGGAAATATCTACACCGCTATCTGTATGAACATGGAAATACCTTCACCGACATCTGTATGAATATGGATATATCTACACAGCCGTCTGGGTGAGCATGGAAATATCTACACCGCTATCTGTATGAACATGGAAATAGCTACACCGCTATCTGTATAAACATGGAAATATCTACACCAGTATCTTTATGAACATAGAAATATCTACACCGCTATCTGTATGAACATGGAAATATCTTCACCGCCATCTGTATGAACATGGATATATCTACAGAGCCATCTGGATGAACATGGAAATATCTACACCGCTATCTGTGTAAACATGCATACATCTTCACCGCTATCTCTATGAACATGGAAATATCTACACCGCTATCTGTATGAACATGGAAATAGCTACACTGCTATCTGTTTGAACATGGAAATATCTGCAGCGCTATCTGTATGAAAATGGAAATATCTACACAGCTATCTACATATACATGGAAATATCTACAAAGCTATCTCTTTACACATGGAAATAACTACACCGCTATCTCTATAAACATGGAAATATCTACACCACCATCTGTATGAACATGGAAATTTCTGCACCGCCACCTGTATGAACATATAAATATCTACACCACCCTCAGTCTTAAGATGGAGATATCTACACCGCTATCTTTATAAAACTGGAAATATCTACATCGCTATCTGTATAAACATGGAAATATCTACACAGCTATCTGTATAAACATGGAAATATCAACACCACTACCTGTATAATCATGGAAATATCAGCACCGCTATCTGTATGAACATGGAAATATCTACACCGCTATCTGTACGAACATGGAAATATCTACACCGCTATCTGTATGAACATGGAAATAGCTACACAGCGATCTGTATGAACATGGAAATATCTACACCACTATCTGTATGAACATGGAAATATCTACACCGCTATCTGTATGAATATGGACATATCTACACAGCCATCTGGATGAACATGGAAATATCTACACCGCTATCTGTATGAACATGGATATATCTACACAGCCATCTGGATGAACATGGAAATATCTACACCGCTATCTGTATGAACATGGACATATCTACACAGCCATCTGGATGAACATGGAAATATCTACACCGCTATCTGTATGAACATGGATATATCTACACAGCCATCTGGATGAACATGGAAATATCTACACCGCTATCTGTGTAAACATGCATACAACTTCACCGCTATCTGTATAAACATGGAAATATCTACACCGCCATCTTTATGATCATGGAAATATCTACACCGCTATCTGTATGAACATGGAAATAGCTACAGCGCTATCAGTTTGAACATGGAAAAATCTACACCGCTATCTGCATGAAAATGGAAATATCTACACTGCTATCTGCATATACATGGAAATATCTACACAGCTATCTCTTTACACATGGAAAAAACAACACTGCTATCTGTATGAACATGGAAATATCTTCACCGCCATCTGTATGAACATGGAAATATCTGCACCGCCATCTGTATGAACATATAAATATCTACACCGCCATCTGTATTAAGATGGTGATATGTACAGCGCTATCTGTATAAACATGGAAATATCTACACCGTTATTTGTATAAACATGGAAATATCTACACCGCTATCTGTATAAACATGGAAATCTCTACACCGCTACCTGTATAAGCATGGAAATATCAGCACCGCTATCTGTATGAACATGGAAATATCTACACCGATATCTGTATGAACATGGAAATATCCACACCTCTATCTGTATGAACATGGAAATATCTACACCGCTATCTGTATGAACATGGAAATACCTACTCCGCTATCTGTTTGAACATTGATATATCTACACAGCCCTCTGGATGAACATGGAAATATCCACACCGCTATCTGTGTAAACATGCATACACCTTCACCGCTAGCTGTATAAACATGGAAATATCTACACCGCTATGTGTATGAACATGGAAATATCTACACCGCTATCTGTTTGAAGATGGAAATATATACACCGCTATCTGCATGAAAATGGAAATATCTACACAGCTATCTGCATATACATGGAAATATCTACACAGCTATCTCTTTACACATGGAAATAACTACACCGCTATCTGTATGAACATGGAAATATCTACACCGCCATCTGTATGAACATGGAAATATCTGCACCGCCATCTGTATGAACATATAAATATCTACACCGCCATCTGTATTAAGATGGAGATATCTACACCGCTATCTGAATAAACATGGAAATATGTACACCGCTATCTGTATAAACATGGAAATATCTACACCGCTATATGTATAAACATGGAAATATCTACACCGCTACCTGTATAAACATGGAAATATCAGCACCGCTATCTGTAGAACATGGAAATATCTACACCGCTATCTGTATGAACATGGAAATATCTACACCGCTATCTGTATGAACCTGGAAATATCTACAAAGCTATCTGAATGAACATGGAAATATCTACACCGCAATCTGTTTGAACATGGAAATATCTTCACCGCTATCTGCATGAAAATGGAAATATCTACAAAGCTATCTGCATATACATGGAATTATCTACACAGCTATCTCTTTACACATGGAAATAACTACACCGCTATATCTATAAAGATGGAAACATCTACACCGCCATCTGTATGAACATGGAAATATCTGCACCGCCATCTGTATGAACATATAAATATCTACACCGCCATCTGTATTAAGAAGGAAATATCTAAACCGCTATCTGTATGAACATGGAAATATCTACACCGCTGTCGGTATGAACATGGAAATATCTACACCGCTATCTGTGTAAACATGCATACATCTTCACTGTTATCTGTATAAACATGGAAATATCTACAATGCTACCTGTATGAACATATAAATATCTACTCCGCTATCTGTTTGAACATGGAAATATCTACACCGCTATCTGCATGAAAATGGAAATATCTACACAGCGATCTGCATATACATGGAAATATCTACAAAGCTATCTCTTTACACATGGAAATAACTACAGCGCTATCTCTATAAACATGGAAATAGATACACCGCCATCTGTATGAACAAGGAAATATCTGCACCACAATCTGTATGAACATATAAATATCTACACCGCCATCTATATTAAGATGGAGATATCTACACCGCTATCTGTATAAACTTGGAAATATCTACACCGCTATCTGTATAAACATGGAAATATCTACACCGCAATCTGTATAAACATGGAAATATCTACACCGCTACCTGTATAAACATGGAAATATCAGCACCGCTATCTGTATGAACATGGAAATATCTACACCGCTATCTCTATGAACATGGAAATTTCCACACCGCTATCTGTATGAACATGGAAATAGCTACACTGCAATCTGTATGAACATGGAAATACTTACAACACTACCTGTATGAACATGGAAATATCTACACCGCTATCTGTTTGAACATGGATATACCTACACAGCCATCTGGATGAACACGGAAATAACTACACCGCTATCTGTATGAACATGGAAATATCTACACCGCTATCTGTGTAAATATGCATACATCTTCACCGCAATCTGTATAAACATGGAAATATCTACACCGCTATCTGTATGAACATGGAAATATCTACCCGCCATCTGTATGAACATGGAAATAGCTGCACCGACATCTGTATGAACATATACATATCTACACAGCCATCTGTTTTAAGATGGAGATATCTACACCGATATCTGTATAAACATGGAAATATCTACACCGCTATCTGTACGAACATGGAAATATCTACACTGCTATCTGTATGAACATGGAAATAGCTACACCGCTATCTGTATGAACATGGAAATATCTACCCCACTATCTGTATGAACATGGAAATATCTACACCGCTATCTGTATGAACATGGATATATCTACACAGCCATCTGGATGAACATGGAAATATCTGCAGCGCTATCTGTATGAACATGGAAATATCTACACCGCTATCTGTGTAAACATGCATACATCTTCACTGCTATCTCTATAAACATGGAAATATCTACACAGCCATCTGGATGAACATGGAAATATCTACACCGCTATCTGTGTAAACATGCATACATCTTCACCGCTATCTGTATAAACATGGAAATATCTACACCGCTATCTGCATTAAAATGGAAATATCTACACCGCTATCTGTATGAACATGGAAATATCTACACCGCTATCTGTTTGAACATGGAAATATCTACACCGCTATCTGCATGAAAATGGAAATAACTACACTGCTATCAGCATATACATGGAAATATCTAGAGAGCTATCTCTTTACACATGGAAGTAACTAGACTGCTATCTGTATGAACATGGAAATATCTACACCGCCATCTGTATGAACATGGAAATATCTGCACCGCCATATGTATGAACATATAAATATCTACACCGCCATCTGTATTAAGATGGTGATATCTACACCGCAATCTGTATACACCTGGAAATATCTACACCGCTATCTGTATAAACATGGAAATATCTACACCGCTATCTGTATAAACATGGAAATATCTACACCGCTACCTGAATAAGCATGGAAATATCAGCACCGCTATCTGTATGAACATGGAAATATCTACACCGATATCTGTATGAACATGGAAATATCTACAATGCTATCTGTATGAACATGGAAATATCTACACCGCTATCTGTATAAACATGGAAATATCTACACCGCTATCTGTATGAACATGGATATATCTACAAAGCCCTCTGGATGAACATGGAAATATCCACACCGCTACCTGTGTAAACATGCATACATCTTCACCGCTAGCTGAATAAACATGGAAATATCTACACCGCTATCTGTTTGAAAATGGAAATATCTACACCGCTATCTGTTTGAACATGGAAATATCTACACCGCTAACTGCATGAAAATGGAAATATCTACACAGCTGTCTGCACATACATGGAAATATCTACACAGCTATCTCTTTACACATGGAAATAACTTCACCGCTATCTGTATGAACATGGAAATACCTACACCGCCATCTGTATGAACATGGAAATATCTACAAAGCTATCTGAATGAAGATGGAAATATCTACACCGCTATCTGTTTGAACATGTAAATATCTACACCGCTAACTGCATGAAAATGGAAATATCTACAAAGCTATCTGCATATACATGGAAATATCTACACAGCTATCTCTTTACACATGGAAATAACTACAGCGCTATCTGTATGAACATGGAAATATCTACACCGCCATCTGTATAAAGATGGAATTATCTACACCGCTATCTGTGTGGACATGGAAATATCTACACCGCTACCTGTATGAACATGGAAATATCTACACCGCTATCTGTTTGAACATGGATATATCTACAGAGGCATCTGGATGAACTCGGAAATAAGTACACCACTATCTGTATGAACATGGAAATATCTACACCGCTATCTGTGTAAATATGCATACATCTTCACCACTATCTCTATAAACATGGAAATATCTACACCGCTATCTGTATGAACATGGAAATATCAACACCGCTATCTGTATGAACATGGATATATCTACGCAGCCATCAGGATGAACATGGAAATATCTACACCGCTATCTGTATGAACATGGATATATCTACACAGCCATCTGGATGAACATGGAAATATCTACACCGCTATCTGTATGAACATGGATATATCTACACAGCCATCTGGATGAACATGGAAATATCTACACCGCTATCTGTGTAAACATGCATACATCTTCACCGCTAACTGTATAAACATGGAAATATCTACACCGCTATCTGCATGAACATGGAAATATCTACACCGCTATCTGTATGAACATGGAAATATCTACACCGCTATCTGTATGAACATGGAAATATCAGCAAAGCTATCTGAATGAAGATGGAAATATCTACACCGCTATCTGTTTGAACATGTAAATATCTACACCGCTATCTGCATGAAAATGGAAATATCTACAAAGCTATCTGCATATACATGGAAATATCTACAGAGCTATCTCTTTACACATGGAGATAACTACAGCGCTATCTGTATGAACATGGAAATATCTACACCGCCATCTGTATAAAAATGGAATTATCTACACCGCTATCTGTATGGAAATGGAAATATCTACACCGCTACCTGTATGTACATGGAAATATCTACACCGCTATCTGTTTGAACATGGATATATCTACACAGCCATCTGGATGAACACGGAAATAACTACACCGCTATCTGTATGAACATGGAAATATCTACACCGCTATCTGTGCAAATATGCATACATCTTCACCGCAATCTGTATAAACATGGACATATCTACACCGCTATCTGTATGAATATGGAAATATCTACACAGCTATCTCTTTACACATGGAAATAACTACACCGCTATCTGTATGAACATGGAAATATCTACACCGCCATCTGTATGAACATGGAAATAGCTGCACCGACATCTGTATGCACATATACATATCTACACGGCCATCTGTATTAAGATGGAGATATCTACACCGATATCTGTATAAACATGGAAATATCTACACCACTGCCTGTACAAAAATGGAAATATCAGCACCGCTATCTGTATGAACATGGAAATATCTACACCGCTATCTGTACGAACATGGAAATATCTACACTGCTATCTGTATGAACATGGAAATAGCTACACCGCTATCTGTATGAACATGGAAATATCTACACCACTATCTGTATGAACACGGAAATATCTACACCGCTATCTGTATGAACATGCATATATCTACGCAGCCATTAGGATGAACATGGAAATATCTACACCGCTATCTGTATGAACATAGATATATCTACACAGCCATCTGGATGAACATGGAAATATCTACACCGCTATCTGTATGAACATGGATATATCTACACAGCCATCTGGATGAACATGGAAATATCTACACCGCTATCTGTGTAAACATGCATACATCTTCTCCGCTAACTGTATAAACATGGAAATATCTACACCGCTATCTGTATGAACATGGAAATACCTACACCGCTATCTGTATGAACATGGAAATATCTACACCGCTACCTCTATAAGCATGGAAATATCAGCACCGCTATCTGTATGAACATGGAAATATCTACACCGATATCTGTGTGAACATGGAAATATCTACACCGCTGTCTGTATGAACTTGGAAATATCTACGCCGCTATCTGTATGAACATGGAAATACCTACACCGCTATCTGTATGAACATGGATATATCTACACAGCCCTCTGGATGAACATGGAAATATCCCCACCGCTATCTGTGTAAACATGCATACATCTTCACCGCTAACTGTATAAACATGGAAATATCTACACCGCTATCTGTATAAACATGGAAATATCTACACCGCTATCTGTTTGAAGATGGAAATATATACACCGCTATCTGCATGAAAATGGAAATATCTACACAGCTATCTGCATATACATGGAAATATCTACACAGCTATATCTTTACACATGGAAATAACTACACCGCTATCTGTATGAACATGGAAATATCTACACCGCCATCTGTATGAACATGGAAATATCTGCAACGCCATCTGTATGAACATATAAATATGTACACCGCCATCTGTATTAAGATGGAGATATCTACACCGCTATCTGAATAAACATGGAAATATCTACACCGCTATCTGTATAAACATGGAGATATCTACACCGCTATCTGTATAAACATGGAAATATCTACACCACTACCTGTATAAACATGGAAATATCAGCGCCGCTATCTGTATGAACCTGGAAATATATAAACCGCTATCTGTATGAACATGGAAATATTTACACCGCTATCTGTATGAACATGGAAATATCTACAAAGCTATCTGAATGAACATGGAAATATATACACCTCTATCTGTTTGAACATGGAAATATCTACACTGCTATCTGCATGAAAAAGGAAATATCTACAATGCTACCTGCATATACATGGAAATATCTACACAGCTATCTCTTCACACAAGGAAATAACTACAACGCTATATCTATAAACATGGAAACATCTACACCGCCATCTGTATGAACATGGAGGTATCTGCACCGCCATGTGTATGAACATATAAATATGTACACCGCCATCTGTATTAAGAAGGAAATATCTACACCGCTATCAGTATGAACATGGAAATATCTACACCGCTATCTGGAAGAACATGGAATTATCTACACCGCTATCTGTGTAAACATGCATACATCTTCACCACTATCTCTATAAACATGGAAATATCTACAACGCTATCTGTATGAACATGGAAATATCTACACCGCTATCTGTACGAACATGGAAATATCTACACTGCTATCTGTATGAACATGGAAATAGCTACACCGCTATCTGTATGAACATGGAAATATCTACACCACTATCTGTATGAACACGGAAATATCTACACCGCTATCTGTATGAACATGCATATATCTACGCAGCCATTAGGATGAACATGGAAATATCTACACCGCTATCTGTATGAACATAGATATATCTACACAGCCATCTGGATGAACATGGAAATATCTACACCGCTATCTGTATGAACATGGATATATCTACACAGCCATCTGGATGAACATGGAAATAACTACACCGCTATCTGTACGAACATGGAAATATCTACACTGCTATCTGTATGAACATGGAAATAGCTACACCGCTATCTGTATGAACATGGAAATATCTACACCACTATCTGTATGAACACGGAAATATCTACACCGCTATCTGTATGAACATGCATATATCTACGCAGCCATTAGGATGAACATGGAAATATCTACACCGCTATCTGTATGAACATAGATATATCTACACAGCCATCTGGATGAACATGGAAATATCTACACCGCTATCTGTATGAACATGGATATATCTACACAGCCATCTGGATGAACATGGAAATATCTACACCGCTATCTGTGTAAACATGCATACATCTTCTCCGCTAACTGTATAAACATGGAAATATCTACACCGCTATCTGTATGAACATGGAAATACCTACACCGCTATCTGTATGAACATGGAAATATCTACACCGCTACCTCTATAAGCATGGAAATATCAGCACCGCTATCTGTATGAACATGGAAATATCTACACCGATATCTGTGTGAACATGGAAATATCTACACCGCTGTCTGTATGAACTTGGAAATATCTACGCCGCTATCTGTATGAACATGGAAATACCTACACCGCTATCTGTATGAACATGGATATATCTACACAGCCCTCTGGATGAACATGGAAATATCCCCACCGCTATCTGTGTAAACATGCATACATCTTCACCGCTAACTGTATAAACATGGAAATATCTACACCGCTATCTGTATAAACATGGAAATATCTACACCGCTATCTGTTTGAAGATGGAAATATATACACCGCTATCTGCATGAAAATGGAAATATCTACACAGCTATCTGCATATACATGGAAATATCTACACAGCTATATCTTTACACATGGAAATAACTACACCGCTATCTGTATGAACATGGAAATATCTACACCGCCATCTGTATGAACATGGAAATATCTGCAACGCCATCTGTATGAACATATAAATATGTACACCGCCATCTGTATTAAGATGGAGATATCTACACCGCTATCTGAATAAACATGGAAATATCTACACCGCTATCTGTATAAACATGGAGATATCTACACCGCTATCTGTATAAACATGGAAATATCTACACCACTACCTGTATAAACATGGAAATATCAGCGCCG
This sequence comes from Gorilla gorilla gorilla, assembly GCF_029281585.2. NCBI lineage: Eukaryota > Metazoa > Chordata > Mammalia > Primates > Hominidae > Gorilla > Gorilla gorilla. Next base: position 54,616,668 of record NC_073246.2, on the reverse strand, counting down.
CTATCTGTATGAACCTGGAAATATATAAACCGCTATCTGTATGAACATGGAAATATTTACACCGCTATCTGTATGAACATGGAAATATCTACAAAGCTATCTGAATGAACATGGAAATATATACACCTCTATCTGTTTGAACATGGAAATATCTACACTGCTATCTGCATGAAAAAGGAAATATCTACAATGCTACCTGCATATACATGGAAATATCTACACAGCTATCTCTTCACACAAGGAAATAACTACAACGCTATATCTATAAACATGGAAACATCTACACCGCCATCTGTATGAACATGGAGGTATCTGCACCGCCATGTGTATGAACATATAAATATGTACACCGCCATCTGTATTAAGAAGGAAATATCTACACCGCTATCAGTATGAACATGGAAATATCTACACCGCTATCTGTAAGAACATGGAATTATCTACACCGCTATCTGTGTAAACATGCATACATCTTCACCACTATCTCTATAAACATGGAAATATCTACAACGCTATCTGTATGAACATGGAAATATCTACACCGCTATCTGTACGAACATGGAAATATCTACACTGCTATCTGTATGAACATGGAAATAGCTACACCGCTATCTGTATGAACATGGAAATATCTACACCACTATCTGTATGAACACGGAAATATCTACACCGCTATCTGTATGAACATGCATATATCTACGCAGCCATTAGGATGAACATGGAAATATCTACACCGCTATCTGTATGAACATAGATATATCTACACAGCCATCTGGATGAACATGGAAATATCTACACCGCTATCTGTATGAACATGGATATATCTACACAGCCATCTGGATGAACATGGAAATATCTACACCGCTATCTGTGTAAACATGCATACATCTTCTCCGCTAACTGTATAAACATGGAAATATCTACACCGCTATCTGTATGAACATGGAAATACCTACACCGCTATCTGTATGAACATGGAAATATCTACACCGCTACCTCTATAAGCATGGAAATATCAGCACCGCTATCTGTATGAACATGGAAATATCTACACCGATATCTGTGTGAACATGGAAATATCTACACCGCTGTCTGTATGAACTTGGAAATATCTACGCCGCTATCTGTATGAACATGGAAATACCTACACCGCTATCTGTATGAACATGGATATATCTACACAGCCCTCTGGATGAACATGGAAATATCCCCACCGCTATCTGTGTAAACATGCATACATCTTCACCGCTAACTGTATAAACATGGAAATATCTACACCGCTATCTGTATAAACATGGAAATATCTACACCGCTATCTGTTTGAAGATGGAAATATATACACCGCTATCTGCATGAAAATGGAAATATCTACACAGCTATCTGCATATACATGGAAATATCTACACAGCTATATCTTTACACATGGAAATAACTACACCGCTATCTGTATGAACATGGAAATATCTACACCGCCATCTGTATGAACATGGAAATATCTGCAACGCCATCTGTATGAACATATAAATATGTACACCGCCATCTGTATTAAGATGGAGATATCTACACCGCTATCTGAATAAACATGGAAATATCTACACCGCTATCTGTATAAACATGGAGATATCTACACCGCTATCTGTATAAACATGGAAATATCTACACCACTACCTGTATAAACATGGAAATATCAGCGCCGCTATCTGTATGAACCTGGAAATATATAAACCGCTATCTGTATGAACATGGAAATATTTACACCGCTATCTGTATGAACATGGAAATATCTACAAAGCTATCTGAATGAACATGGAAATATATACACCTCTATCTGTTTGAACATGGAAATATCTACACTGCTATCTGCATGAAAAAGGAAATATCTACAATGCTACCTGCATATACATGGAAATATCTAGACAGCTATCTCTTCACACAAGGAAATAACTACAACGCTATATCTATAAACATGGAAACATCTACACCGCCATCTGTATGAACATGGAGGTATCTGCACCGCCATGTGTATGAACATATAAATATGTACACCGCCATCTGTATTAAGAAGGAAATATCTACACCGCTATCAGTATGAACATGGAAATATCTACACCGCTATCTGTAAGAACATGGAATTATCTACACCGCTATCTGTGTAAACATGCATACATCTTCACCACTATCTCTATAAACATGGAAATATCTACAACGCTATCTGTATGAACATGGAAATATCTACACCGCTATCTGTTTGAACATGGAAATATCTAAACCGCTATCTGCATGAAAATAGAAATATCTACACAGCTATCTGCATATACATGGAAATATCTACAAAGCTATCTCTTTACACATGGAAATAACTACACCGCTATCTCTATAAACATGGAAATATCTGCACCGCCATCTGTATGAACATATAAATATCTACACCGCCATCAGTATTAAGATGGAGATATCCACACCGCTATCTGAATAAACATGGAAATATCTACACCGCTATCTGTATAAACATAGAAATATCTACACCGCTATCTGCATGAAAATGGAAATATCTACACTGCTGTCTGCATATACATGGAAATATCTACACAGCTATCCCTTTACACATGGAAATAACTTCACCGCTATCTGTATGAACATGGAAATATCTACACCGCCATCTGTATGAACATGGAAATATCTGCACCGCCATCTGTATGAACATGGAAATATCTACACCGCTATCTGTATGAACATGGAAATATCTTCACCGCCATCTCTATGAACATGGATATATCTACACCGCTATCTGTATGAACATGGAAATATCTACACAGCTATCTCTCTACACATGGAAATAACTACACCGCTATCTGTATGAACATGGAAATATCTACACCGCCATCTGTATGAACATGGAATTAGCTGCACCGACATCTGTATGAACATATACATATCTACACGGCCATCTGTATTAAGATGGAGACATCTGCACCGATATCTGTATAAACATGGAAATATCTACACCGCTATCTGTGCAAATATGCATACATCTTCACCGCAATCTGTATAAACATGGACATATCTACACCGCTATCTGTATGAATATGGAAATATCTACACAGCTATCTCTTTACACATGGAAATAACTACACCGCTATCTGTATGAACATGGAAATATCTACACCGCCATCTGTATGAACATGGAAATAGCTGCACCGACATCTGTATGCACATATACATATCTACACGGCCATCTGTATTAAGATGGAGATATCTACACCGATATCTGTATAAACATGGAAATATCTACACCACTGCCTGTACAAAAATGGAAATATCAGCACCGCTATCTGTATGAACATGGAAATATCTACACCGCTATCTGTACGAACATGGAAATATCTACACTGCTATCTGTATCAACATGGAAATAGCTACACCGCTATCTGTATGAACATGGAAATATCTACACCACTATCTGTATGAACACGGAAATATCTACACCGCTATCTGTATGAACATGCATATATCTACGCAGCCATTAGGATGAACATGGAAATATCTACACCGCTATCTGTATGAACATAGATATATCTACACAGCCATCTGGATGAACATGGAAATATCTACACCGCTATCTGTATGAACATGGATATATCTACACAGCCATCTGGATGAACATGGAAATATCTACACCGCTATCTGTGTAAACATGCATACATCTTCTCCGCTAACTGTATAAACATGGAAATATCTACACCGCTATCTGTATGAACATGGAAATACCTACACCGCTATCTGTATGAACATGGAAATATCTACACCGCTACCTCTATAAGCATGGAAATATCAGCACCGCTATCTGTATGAACATGGAAATATCTACACCGCTATCTGTTTGAACATGGAAATATCTACACCGCTGTCTGCATGAAAATGGAAATATCTACACAGCTATCTGCATACACATGGAAATATCTACACAGCTATCTCTTAACACATGGAATAAGTACACCGCTATATCTATAAACATGGAAATGTCTACACCGCCATCTGTATGAACATGGAAATATCTGCACCACCATCTGTATGGACATATAAGTATCTACACCGCCATCTGTATTAAGAAGGAAATATCCAAACCGCTATCTGTATGAACATTGAAATATCTACACCGCTATCTGTATGAACATGGAAATATCTACAAAGCCATCTGGATGAACACGGAAATAACTACACCGCTATCTGTATGAACATGGAAATATCTACACCGCTATCTGTGTAAATATGCATACATCTTCACCGCAATCTGTATAAACATGGAAATATCTACACCGCTATCTGTAAGGACATGGAAATATCTACACAGCTATCTCTTTACACATGGAAATAACTACACCGCTATCTGTATGAACATGGAAATATCTACACCGCCATCTGTATGAACATGGAAATAGCTGCACAGACATCTGTATGAACATATACATATCTACACAGCCATCTGTATTAAGATGGAGATATCTACACCGATATCTGTATAAACATGGAAATATCTACACCGCTATCTGTTCGAACATGGAAATATCTACACTGCTATCCGTATGAACATGGAAATAGCTACACTGCCATCTGTATGAACATGGAAATATCTACACCGCTATCTGTATGAACATGGAAATATCTACACCGCTATCTGTATGAACATGGATATATCTACACAGCCATCTGGATGAACATGGAAATATCTACACTGCTATCTGTGTAAACATGCATACATCTTCACCGCTATCTCTATAAACATGGAAATATCTACACCGCTATCTGTATGAACATGGAAATATCTACACCACTGTCTGTATGAACATAGAAATATCTACACCGCTATCTGTATGAATATGGAAATAACTACACCGCTATCTGTATAAACATGGATATATATACACAGCCATCTGGATGAACATGGAAATATCTACACCGCTACCTGTGTAAGCATGCATACATCTTCACAGCTATCTGTATAAACATGGAAATATCTACACCGCTATCTGTATGAACATGGAAATATCTACACCGCTATCTGTATGAACATGGAAATATATACACCGCTATCTGTTTGAAAATGGAAATATCTACACCGCAATCTGCATGAAAATGGAAATATCTACACTGCTATCTGCATATGCATGGAAATATCTACACAGCTATCTCTTTACACATGGAAATAACTACACTGCTATCTGTATGAACATGGAAATATCTTCACCGCCATCTGTATGAACATGGAAATATCTGCACCGCTATCTGTATGAACATATAAATATCTACACCTCCATCTGTATTAAGATGGAGATATCTACACCGCTATCTGTATAAACCTGGAAATATCTACACCGCTATCTGTATAAACATGGAAATATCTACACCGCTATCTGTATAAACATGGAAATATCTACACCGCTACCTGTATAAGCATGGAAATAACAGCACCACTATCTGTATGAACTTGGAAATATCTACACCGATATCTGTATGAACATGGAAATATCTACACCGCTATCTGTATGAACATGGAAATATCTACACCGCTATCTGTATGAACATGGAAATATCTACACAGCTATCTGTATGAACATGGATATATCTACACAGCCCTCTGGATGAACATGGAAATATCCACACCGCTACCTGTGTAAACATGCATACATCTTCACCGCTAGCTGTATAATCATGGAAATATCTACATCGCTATCTGTATGAACATGGAAATAACTACACCGCTATCTGTTTGAACATGGAAATACCTACACCGCTATCTGCATGAAAATGGAAATATCTACACAGCTGTCTGCATATACATGGAAATATCTACACAGCTATCTCTTTACACATGGAAATAACTACACCGCTATCTGTATGAACATGGAAATATCTACACCGCCATCTGTATGAACATGGAAATATCTGCACCACCATCTGAATGAACATATAAATATCTACACCGCCATCTATATTAAGATGGACATATCTACACCGGTATCTGAATAAACCTGGAAATATCTACACCGCTATCTGTATAAACATGGAAATATCTACACCGCAATCTGTATAAACATGGAAATATCTACACCGCTACCTGTATAAACATGGAAATATCAGTAACGCTATCTGTATGAACATGGAAATATCTACACCGCTATCTCTATGAACATGGAAATTTCTACACCGCTATCTGTATGAACATGGAAATAGCTACACTGCTATCTGTGTGAACATGGAAATATCTTCACCTCTACCTGTATGAACATGGAAATATCTACACCGCTATCTGTGTAAATATGCATACATCTTCACCGCAATCTGTATAAACATGGAAATATCTACACCGCTATCTGTATGAACATGGAAATATCTACACAGCTATCTCTCTACACATTGAAATAACTACACCGCTATCTGTATGAACATGGAAATATCTACACCGCCATCAGTATGAACATGGAAATAGCTGCACCGACATCTGTATGAACATATACATATCTACACGGCCATCTGTATTAAGATGGAGACATCTGCACCGATATCTGTATAAACATGGAAATATCTACACCGCTATCTGTATAAACATGGAAATATCTACACCGCTATCTGTATAAACATGGAAATATCTACAACGCTACCTGTATAAGCATGGAAATAACAGCACCGCTATCTGTATGAACATGGAAATATCTACACCGATATCTGTATGAACATGGAAATATCTACACCGCTATCTGTATGAACATGGAAATATCTACACCGCTATCTATATGAACATGGAAATATCTACACCACTATCTGTATGAACATGGATATATCTACACAGCCCTCTGGATGAACATGGAAATATCCACACCGCTACCTGTGTAAACATGCATACATCTTCACCGCTAGCTGTATAAACATGGAAATATCTACACCGCTATCTGTATGAACATGGAAATATCTACACCGCCATCTGTATGAACATGGAAATATCTGCACCGCCATCTGTATGAACATATAAATATCTACACCGCAATCAGTATTAAGAAGGAAATATCTAAACCGCTATCTGTATAAACATGGAAATATCTACACCGCTGCCTGTATAAACATGGAAATATCAGCACCGCTATCTGTATGAACATGGAAATATCTACACCGCTATCTGTATGAACATGGAAATATCTACACCTCTATCTTTATGAACATGGAAATAGCTACACCGCTATCTGTGTGAACATGGATATATCTACACAGCCTTCTGGATGAAGATGGAAATATCTACACTGCTATCTGTGTAAACATGCATACATCTTCACCGCTATCTGTATAAACATGGAAATATCTACACCGCTATCTGTATGAACATGGAAATATCTACACCGCTATCTGTTTGAACATGGAAATATCTACACCGCTATCTGCATGAAAATGGAAATATCTACACTGCTATCTGCATATACATTTAAATATCTACACAGCTATCTCTTTACACATGGAAGTAACTACACCGCTATCTGTATGAACATGGAAATATCTACACCGCCATCTGTATGAACATGGAAATATCTGCACCGCCATCTGTATGAACATATAAATATCTACACCGCCATCTCTATTAAGATGGAGATTTCTACACTGCTATTTGTATAAACAAGGAAATATCTACACCGCTATCTGAATAAACATGGAAATATCTACACCGCTACCTATATAAACATGGAAATATCAGCACCGCTATCTGTATGAACATGGAAATATCTACACCGCTATCTGTATGAACATGGAAATATCTACACCGCTATCTGTATGAACACGGAAATATCTGCACCGCTATCTGTATGAACATGGAAATATCTACACCGCTATCTGTTTGAACATGGAAATATCTACACCGCTGTCTGCATGAAAATGGAAATATCTACACAGCTATCTGCATACACATGGAAATATCTACACAGCTATCTCTTAACACATGGAATAAGTACACCGCTATATCTATAAACATGGAAATGTCTACACCGCCATCTGTATGAACATGGAAATATCTGCACCACCATATGTATGGACATATAAGTATCTACACCGCCATCTGTATTAAGAAGGAAATATCCAAACCGCTATCTGTATGAACATTGAAATATCTACACCGCTATCTGTATGAACATGGAAATATCTACAAAGCCATCTGGATGAACACGGAAATAACTACACCGCTATCTGTATGAACATGGAAATATCTACACCGCTATCTGTGTAAATATGCATACATCTTCACCGCAATCTGTATAAACATGGAAATATCTACACCGCTATCTGTAAGAACATGGAAATATCTACACAGCTATCTCTTTACACATGGAAATAACTACACCGCTATCTGTATGAACATGGAAATATCTACACCGCCATCTGTATGAACATGGAAATAGCTGCACAGACATCTGTATGAACATATACATATCTACACAGCCATCTGTATTAAGATGGAGATATCTACACCGATATCTGTATAAACATGGAAATATCTACACCGCTATCTGTTCGAACATGGAAATATCTACACTGCTATCCGTATGAACATGGAAATAGCTACACTGCCATCTGTATGAACATGGAAATATCTACACCGCTATCTGTATGAACATGGAAATATCTACACCGCTATCTGTATGAACATGGATATATCTACACAGCCATCTGGATGAACATGGAAATATCTACACTGCTATCTGTGTAAACATGCATACATCTTCACCGCTATCTCTATAAACATGGAAATATCTACACCGCTATCTGTATGAACATGGAAATATCTACACCACTGTCTGTATGAACATAGAAATATCTACACCGCTATCTGTATGAATATGGAAATAACTACACCGCTATCTGTATAAACATGGATATATATACACAGCCATCTGGATGAACATGGAAATATCTACACCGCTACCTGTGTAAGCATGCATACATCTTCACAGCTATCTGTATAAACATGGAAATATCTACACCGCTATCTGTATGAACATGGAAATATATACACCGCTATCTGTTTGAAAATGGAAATATCTACACCGCAATCTGCATGAAAATGGAAATATCTACACTGCTATCTGCATATGCATGGAAATAACTAAACAGCTATCTCTTTACACATGGAAATAACTACACTGCTATCTGTATGAACATGGAAATATCTTCACCGCCATCTGTATGAACATGGAAATATCTGCACCGCTATCTGTATGAACATATAAATATCTACACCTCCATCTGTATTAAGATGGAGATATCTACACCGCTATCTGTATAAACCTGGAAATATCTACACCGCTATCTGTATAAACATGGAAATATCTACACCGCTATCTGTATAAACATGGAAATATCTACACCGCTACCTGTATAAGCATGGAAATAACAGCACCGCTATCTGTATGAACTTGGAAATATCTACACCGATATCTGTATGAACATGGAAATATCTACACCGCTATCTGTATGAACATGGAAATATCTACACCGCTATCTGTATGAACATGGAAATATCTACACAGCTATCTGTATGAACATGGATATATCTACACAGCCCTCTGGATGAACATGGAAATATCCACACTGCTACCTGTGTAAACATGCATACATCTTCACCGCTAGCTGTATAATCATGGAAATATCTACATCGCTATCTGTATGAACATGGAAATATCTACACCGCTATCTGTTTGAACATGGAAATACCTACACCGCTATCTGCATGAAAATGGAAATATCTACACAGCTGTCTGCATATACATGGAAATATCTACACAGCTATCTCTTTACACATGGAAATAACTACACCGCTATCTGTATGAACATGGAAATATCTACACCGCCATCTGTATGAACATGGAAATATCTGCACCACCATCTGAATGAACATATAAATATCTACACCGCCATCTATATTAAGATGGACATATCTACACCGGTATCTGAATAAACCTGGAAATATCTACACCGCTATCTGTATAAACATGGAAATATCTACACCGCAATCTGTATAAACATGGAAATATCTACACCGCTACCTGTATAAACATGGAAATATCAGTAACGCTATCTGTATGAACATGGAAATATCTACACCGCTATCTCTATGAACATGGAAATTTCTACACCGCTATCTGTATGAACATGGAAATAGCTACACTGCTATCTGTGTGAACATGGAAATATCTTCACCTCTACCTGTATGAACATGGAAATATCTACACCGCTATCTGTTTGAACATGGATATAACTACAAAGCCATCTGGATGAACACGGAAATAACTACACCGCTATCTGTATGAACATGGAAATATCTACACCGCTATCTGTGTAAATATGCATACATCTACACCGCAATCTGTATAAACATGGAAATATCTACACCGCTATCTGTATGAACATGGAAATATCTACACAGCTATCTCTCTACACATTGAAATAACTACACCGCTATCTGTATGAACATGGAAATATCTACACCGCCATCTGTATGAACATGGAAATAGCTGCACCGACATCTGTATGAACATATACATATCTACACGGCCATCTGTATTAAGATGGAGACATCTGCACCGATATCTGTATAAATATGGAAATATCTACACCGCTATCTGTATAAACATGGAAATATCTACACCGCTATCTGTATAAACATGGAAATATCTACAACGCTACCTGTATAAGCATGGAAATAACAGCACCGCTATCTGTATGAACATGGAAATATCTACACCGATATCTGTATGAACATGGAAATATCTACACCGCTATCTGTATGAACATGGAAATATCTACACCGCTATCTATATGAACATGGAAATATCTACACCACTATCTGTATGAACATGGATATATCTACACAGCCCTCTGGATGAACATGGAAATATCCACACCGCTACCTGTGTAAACATGCATACATCTTCACCGCTAGCTGTATAAACATGGAAATATCTACACCGCTATCTGTATGAACATGGAAATATCTACACCGCCTTCTGTATGAACATGGAAATATCTGCACCGCCATCTGTATGAACATATAAATATCTACACCGCTATCAGTATTAAGAAGGAAATATCTAAACCGCTATCTGTATAAACATGGAAATATCTACACCGCTGCCTGTATAAACATGGAAATATCAGCACCGCTATCTGTATGAACATGGAAATATCTACACCGCTATCTGTATGAACATGGAAATATCTACACCTCTATCTTTATGAACATGGAAATATCTACACCGCTATCTGTGTGAACATGGATATATCTACACAGCCTTCTGGATGAAGATGGAAATATCTACACTGCTATCTGTGTAAACATGCATACATCTTCACCGCTATCTGTATAAACATGGAAATATCTACACCGCTATCTGTATGAACATGGAAATATCTACACCGCTATCTGTTTGAACATGGAAATATCTACACCGCTATCTGCATGAAAATGGAAATATCTACACTGCTATCTGCATATACATTTAAATATCTACACAGCTATCTCTTTACACATGGAAATAACTACACCGCTATCTGTATGAACATGGAAATATCTACACCGCCATCTGTATGAACATGGAAATATCTGCACCGCCATCTGTATGAACATATAAATATCTACACCGCCATCTCTATTAAGATGGAGATTTCTACACTGCTATCTGTATAAACAAGGAAATATCTACACCGCTATCTGAATAAACATGGAAATATCTACACCGCTACCTATATAAACATGGAAATATCAGCACCGCTATCTGTATGAACATGGAAATATCTACACTGCTATCTGTATGAACATGGAAATATCTACACCGCTATCTGTATGAACACGGAAATATCTGCACCGCTATCTGTATGAACATGGAAATATCTACACCGCTATCTGTTTGAACATGGAAATATCTACACCGCTGTCTGCATGAAAATGGAAATATCTACACAGCTATCTGCATACACATGGAAATATCTACACAGCTATCTCTTAACACATGGAATAAGTACACCGCTATATCTATAAACATGGAAATGTCTACACCGCCATCTGTATGAACATGGAAATATCTGCACCACCATCTGTATGGACATATAAGTATCTACACCGCCATCTGTATTAAGAAGGAAATATCCAAACCGCTATCTGTATGAACATTGAAATATCTACACCGCTATCTGTATGAACATGGAAATATCTACAAAGCCATCTGGATGAACACGGAAATAACTACACCGCTATCTGTATGAACATGGAAATATCTACACCGCTATCTGTGTAAATATGCATACATCTTCACCGCAATCTGTATAAACATGGAAATATCTACACCGCTATCTGTAAGAACATGGAAATATCTACACAGCTATCTCTTTACACATGGAAATAACTACACCGCTATCTGTATGAACATGGAAATATCTACACCGCCATCTGTATGAACATGGAAATAGCTGCACAGACATCTGTATGAACATATACATATCTACACAGCCATCTGTATTAAGATGGAGATATCTACACCGATATCTGTATAAACATGGAAATATCTACACCGCTATCTGTTCGAACATGGAAATATCTACACTGCTATCCGTATGAACATGGAAATAGCTACACTGCCATCTGTATGAACATGGAAATATCTACACCGCTATCTGTATGAACATGGAAATATCTACACCGCTATCTGTATGAACATGGATATATCTACACAGCCATCTGGATGAACATGGAAATATCTACACTGCTATCTGTGTAAACATGCATACATCTTCACCGCTATCTCTATAAACATGGAAATATCTACACCGCTATCTGTATGAATATGGAAATATCTACACCACTGTCTGTATGAACATAGAAATATCTACACCGCTATCTGTATGAATATGGAAATAACTACACCGCTATCTGTATAAACATGGATATATATACACAGCCATCTGGATGAACATGGAAATATCTACACCGCTACCTGTGTAAGCATGCATACATCTTCACCGCTATCTGTATAAACATGGAAATATCTACACCGCTATCTGTATGAACATGGAAATATCTACACCGCTATCTGTATGAACATGGAAATATATACACCGCTATCTGTTTGAAAATGGAAATATCTACACCGCTATCTGCATGAAAATGGAAATATCTACACTGCTATCTGCATATGCATGGAAATATCTACACAGCTATCTCTTTACTCATGAAAATAACTACACTGCTATCTGTATGAACATGGAAATATCTTCACCGCCATCTGTATGAACATGGAAATATCTGCACCGCCATCTGTATGAACATATAAATATCTACACCGCCATCTGTATTAAGATGGAGATATCTACACCGCTATCTGTATAAACCTGGTAATATCTACACCGCTATCTGTATAAACATGGAAATATCTACACCGCTATCTGTATAAACATGGAAATATCTACACCGCTACCTGTATAAGCATGGAAATAACAGCACCGCTATCTGTATGAACTTGGAAATATCTACACCGATATCTGTATGAACATGGAAATATCTACACCGCTATCTGTATGAACATGGAAATATCTACACCGCTATCTGTATGAACATGGAAATATCTACACAGCTATCTGTATGAACATGGATATATCTACACAGCCCTCTGGATGAACATGGAAATATCCACACGGCTACCTGTGTAAACATGCATACATCTTCACCGCTAGCTGTATAATCATGGAAATATCTACATCGCTATCTGTATGAACATGGAAATATCTACACCGCTATCTGTTTGAACATGGAAATACCTACACCGCTATCTGCATGAAAATGGAAATATCTACACAGCTGTCTGCATATACATGGAAATATCTACACAGCTATCTCTTTACACATGGAAATAACTACACCGCTATCTGTATGAACATGGAAATATCTACACCGCCATCTGTATGAACATGGAAATATATGCACCACCATCTGAATGAACATATAAATATCTAAACCGCCATCTATATTAAGATGGACATATCTACACCGGTATCTGAATAAACCTGGAAATATCTACACCGCTATCTGTATGAACATGGAAATATCTACACCGCAATCTGTATAAACATGGAAATATCTACACCGCTACCTGTATAAACATGGAAATATCAGTAACGCTATCTGTATGAACATGGAAATATCTACACCGCTATCTCTATGAACATGGAAATTTCTACACCGCTATCTGTATGAACATGGAAATAGCTACACTGCTATCTGTGTGAACATGGAAATATCTTCACCTCTACCTGTATGAACATGGAAATATCTACACCGCTATCTGTTTGAACATGGATATAACTACAAAGCCATCTGGATGAACACGGAAATAACTACACCGCTATCTGTATGAACATGGAAATATCTACACCGCTATCTGTGTAAATATGCATACATCTTCACCGCAATCTGTATAAACATGGAAATATCTACACCGCTATCTGTATGAACATGGAAATATCTACACCGCTATCTGTGTAAATATGCATACATCTTCACCGCAATCTGTATAAACATGGAAATATCTACACCGCTATCTGTATGAACATGGAAATATCTACACAGCTATCTCTCTACACATTGAAATAACTACACCGCTATCTGTATGAACATGGAAATATCTACACAGCCATCTGTATGAACATGGAAATAGCTGCACCAACATCTGTATGAACATATACATATCTACACGGCCATCTGTATTAAGATGGAGACATCTTCACCGATATCTGTATAAACATGGAAATATCTACACCGCTATCTGTATAAAAATGGAAATACCTACACCGCTATCTGTAAGAACATGGAAATATCTACACCGCTACCTGTATAAACATGGAAATATCAGCACCGCTATCTGTATGAACATGGAAATATCAACCCCTCTATCTGTATGAACATGGAGATATCTACTCCGCTATCTGTATGAACATGGAAATAACTACACCGCTATCTGTATGAACATGGAAATACCTTCACCGACATCTGTATGAACATGGATATATGTACACAGCCATCTGGGTGAGCATGGAAATATCTACACCGCTATCTGTATGAACATGGAAATAGCTACACCGCTATCTGTATAAACATGGAAATATCTACACCACTATCTGTATGAACATAGAAATATCTACACTGCTATCTGTATGAACATGGAAATATCTTCACCGCCATCTGTATGAACATGGATATATCTACAGAGCCATCTGGATGAACATGGAAATATCTACACCGCTATCTGTACGAACATGGAAATAGCTACACCGCTATCTGTATGAACATGGAAATATCTACACCGCTATTTGTATGAACATGGATATATCTACACAGCCATCTGTATGAACATGGAAATATCTACACCGCTATCTGTGTAAACATGCATACATCTTCACCGCTATCTGTATAAACATGGAAATATCTACACCGCTATCTGTATGAACATGGAAATAGCTACACTGCTATCTGTTTGAACATGGAAATATCTACACCGCTATCTGCATAAAAATGGAAAAATCTACACAGCGGTCTGAATATACATGGAAATATCTACAAATCTATCTCTTTACACGTGGAAATAACTGCAGCACTATCTCTATAAACATGGAAATAGATACAACGCCATCTATATGAACATGGAAATATCTGCACCGCCATCTTTATGAACATATAAATATCTACACCACCATCTATATTAAGATGGAGATATCTACACCGGTATCTGTGTAAACCTGGAAATATCTACACCGCTATCTGTATAAACATGGAAATATCTACACCGCAATCTGTATAAACATGGAAATATCTACACCGCTACCTGTATAAACATGGAAATATCAGCACCGCTATCTGTATGAACATGGAAATATCTACACCGCTATCTCTATGAACATGGAAATATCTACACCGATATCTGTATGAACATGGAAATATCTTCACCGCCATCTGTATGAACATGGATATATCTACACAGCCATATGGACGATCATGGAAATACCAGCATCGCAGTCTGTATGAACATGGAAATATCTACACCGCTATCTGTATGAACATGGAAATATCTACACCGCTATCTGTATGAACATGGAAATATCTTCACCGACATCTGTATGAACATGGATATATCTACACAGCCATCTGGATGAACATGGAAATATCTACACCGCTATCTGTATGAACATGGAAATATCTACACCGCTATCTCTATGAACATGGAAATTTCTACACCGCTATCTGTATGAACATGGAAATAGCTACACTGCTATCTGTCTGAACATGGAAATATCTTCACCTCTACCTGTATGAACATGGAAATATCTACACCGCTATCTGTTTGAACATGGATATAACTACTAAGCCATCTGGATGAACACGGAAATATCTACACCGCTATCTGTATGAACATGGAAATATCTACACCGCTATCTGTGTAAATATGCATACATCTTCACCGCAATCTGTATAAACATGGAAATATCTACACCGCTATCTGTATGAACATGGAAATATCTACACAGCTATCTCTCTACACATGGAAATAACTACACCGCTATCTGTATGAACATGGAAATATCTACACCGCCATCTGTATGAACATGGAAATAGCTGCACCGACATCTGTATGAACATATACATATCTACACGGCCATCTGTATTAAGATGGAGACATCTGCACCGATATCTGTATAAACATGGAAATATCTACACCGCTATCTGTATAAACATGGAAATACCTACACCGCTATCTGTATAAACATGGAAATATCTACACCGCTACCTGTATAAACATGGAAATATCAGCACCGCTATCTGTATGAACATGGAAATATCATCCCCTCTATCTGTATGAACATGGAGATATCTACACCGCTATCTGTATGAACATGGAAATATCTACACCGCTATCTGTATGAACATGGAAATACCTTCACCGACATCTGTATGAATATGGATATATCTACACAGCCGTCTGGGTGAGCATGGAAATATCTACACCGCTATCTGTATGAACATGGAAATAGCTACACCGCTATCTGTATAAACATGGAAATATCTACACCAGTATCTTTATGAACATAGAAATATCTACACCGCTATCTGTATGAACATGGAAATATCTTCACCGCCATCTGTATGAACATGGATATATCTACAGAGCCATCTGGATGAACATGGAAATATCTACACCGCTATCTGTGTAAACATGCATACATCTTCACCGCTATCTCTATGAACATGGAAATATCTACACCGCTATCTGTATGAACATGGAAATAGCTACACTGCTATCTGTTTGAACATGGAAATATCTGCAGCGCTATCTGTATGAAAATGGAAATATCTACACAGCTATCTACATATACATGGAAATATCTACAAAGCTATCTCTTTACACATGGAAATAACTACACCGCTATCTCTATAAACATGGAAATATCTACACCACCATCTGTATGAACATGGAAATTTCTGCACCGCCACCTGTATGAACATATAAATATCTACACCACCCTCAGTCTTAAGATGGAGATATCTACACCGCTATCTTTATAAAACTGGAAATATCTACATCGCTATCTGTATAAACATGGAAATATCTACACAGCTATCTGTATAAACATGGAAATATCAACACCACTACCTGTATAATCATGGAAATATCAGCACCGCTATCTGTATGAACATGGAAATATCTACACCGCTATCTGTACGAACATGGAAATATCTACACCGCTATCTGTATGAACATGGAAATAGCTACACAGCGATCTGTATGAACATGGAAATATCTACACCACTATCTGTATGAACATGGAAATATCTACACCGCTATCTGTATGAATATGGACATATCTACACAGCCATCTGGATGAACATGGAAATATCTACACCGCTATCTGTATGAACATGGATATATCTACACAGCCATCTGGATGAACATGGAAATATCTACACCGCTATCTGTATGAACATGGACATATCTACACAGCCATCTGGATGAACATGGAAATATCTACACCGCTATCTGTATGAACATGGATATATCTACACAGCCATCTGGATGAACATGGAAATATCTACACCGCTATCTGTGTAAACATGCATACAACTTCACCGCTATCTGTATAAACATGGAAATATCTACACCGCCATCTTTATGATCATGGAAATATCTACACCGCTATCTGTATGAACATGGAAATAGCTACACCGCTATCAGTTTGAACATGGAAAAATCTACACCGCTATCTGCATGAAAATGGAAATATCTACACTGCTATCTGCATATACATGGAAATATCTACACAGCTATCTCTTTACACATGGAAAAAACAACACTGCTATCTGTATGAACATGGAAATATCTTCACCGCCATCTGTATGAACATGGAAATATCTGCACCGCCATCTGTATGAACATATAAATATCTACACCGCCATCTGTATTAAGATGGTGATATGTACAGCGCTATCTGTATAAACATGGAAATATCTACACCGTTATTTGTATAAACATGGAAATATCTACACCGCTATCTGTATAAACATGGAAATCTCTACACCGCTACCTGTATAAGCATGGAAATATCAGCACCGCTATCTGTATGAACATGGAAATATCTACACCGATATCTGTATGAACATGGAAATATCCACACCTCTATCTGTATGAACATGGAAATATCTACACCGCTATCTGTATGAACATGGAAATACCTACTCCGCTATCTGTTTGAACATTGATATATCTACACAGCCCTCTGGATGAACATGGAAATATCCACACCGCTATCTGTGTAAACATGCATACACCTTCACCGCTAGCTGTATAAACATGGAAATATCTACACCGCTATGTGTATGAACATGGAAATATCTACACCGCTATCTGTTTGAAGATGGAAATATATACACCGCTATCTGCATGAAAATGGAAATATCTACACAGCTATCTGCATATACATGGAAATATCTACACAGCTATCTCTTTACACATGGAAATAACTACACCGCTATCTGTATGAACATGGAAATATCTACACCGCCATCTGTATGAACATGGAAATATCTGCACCGCCATCTGTATGAACATATAAATATCTACACCGCCATCTGTATTAAGATGGAGATATCTACACCGCTATCTGAATAAACATGGAAATATGTACACCGCTATCTGTATAAACATGGAAATATCTACACCGCTATATGTATAAACATGGAAATATCTACACCGCTACCTGTATAAACATGGAAATATCAGCACCGCTATCTGTAGAACATGGAAATATCTACACCGCTATCTGTATGAACATGGAAATATCTACACCGCTATCTGTATGAACCTGGAAATATCTACAAAGCTATCTGAATGAACATGGAAATATCTACACCGCAATCTGTTTGAACATGGAAATATCTTCACCGCTATCTGCATGAAAATGGAAATATCTACAAAGCTATCTGCATATACATGGAATTATCTACACAGCTATCTCTTTACACATGGAAATAACTACACCGCTATATCTATAAAGATGGAAACATCTACACCGCCATCTGTATGAACATGGAAATATCTGCACCGCCATCTGTATGAACATATAAATATCTACACCGCCATCTGTATTAAGAAGGAAATATCTAAACCGCTATCTGTATGAACATGGAAATATCTACACCGCTGTCGGTATGAACATGGAAATATCTACACCGCTATCTGTGTAAACATGCATACATCTTCACTGTTATCTGTATAAACATGGAAATATCTACAATGCTACCTGTATGAACATATAAATATCTACTCCGCTATCTGTTTGAACATGGAAATATCTACACCGCTATCTGCATGAAAATGGAAATATCTACACAGCGATCTGCATATACATGGAAATATCTACAAAGCTATCTCTTTACACATGGAAATAACTACAGCGCTATCTCTATAAACATGGAAATAGATACACCGCCATCTGTATGAACAAGGAAATATCTGCACCACAATCTGTATGAACATATAAATATCTACACCGCCATCTATATTAAGATGGAGATATCTACACCGCTATCTGTATAAACTTGGAAATATCTACACCGCTATCTGTATAAACATGGAAATATCTACACCGCAATCTGTATAAACATGGAAATATCTACACCGCTACCTGTATAAACATGGAAATATCAGCACCGCTATCTGTATGAACATGGAAATATCTACACCGCTATCTCTATGAACATGGAAATTTCCACACCGCTATCTGTATGAACATGGAAATAGCTACACTGCAATCTGTATGAACATGGAAATACTTACAACACTACCTGTATGAACATGGAAATATCTACACCGCTATCTGTTTGAACATGGATATACCTACACAGCCATCTGGATGAACACGGAAATAACTACACCGCTATCTGTATGAACATGGAAATATCTACACCGCTATCTGTGTAAATATGCATACATCTTCACCGCAATCTGTATAAACATGGAAATATCTACACCGCTATCTGTATGAACATGGAAATATCTACCCGCCATCTGTATGAACATGGAAATAGCTGCACCGACATCTGTATGAACATATACATATCTACACAGCCATCTGTTTTAAGATGGAGATATCTACACCGATATCTGTATAAACATGGAAATATCTACACCGCTATCTGTACGAACATGGAAATATCTACACTGCTATCTGTATGAACATGGAAATAGCTACACCGCTATCTGTATGAACATGGAAATATCTACCCCACTATCTGTATGAACATGGAAATATCTACACCGCTATCTGTATGAACATGGATATATCTACACAGCCATCTGGATGAACATGGAAATATCTGCAGCGCTATCTGTATGAACATGGAAATATCTACACCGCTATCTGTGTAAACATGCATACATCTTCACTGCTATCTCTATAAACATGGAAATATCTACACAGCCATCTGGATGAACATGGAAATATCTACACCGCTATCTGTGTAAACATGCATACATCTTCACCGCTATCTGTATAAACATGGAAATATCTACACCGCTATCTGCATTAAAATGGAAATATCTACACCGCTATCTGTATGAACATGGAAATATCTACACCGCTATCTGTTTGAACATGGAAATATCTACACCGCTATCTGCATGAAAATGGAAATAACTACACTGCTATCAGCATATACATGGAAATATCTAGAGAGCTATCTCTTTACACATGGAAGTAACTAGACTGCTATCTGTATGAACATGGAAATATCTACACCGCCATCTGTATGAACATGGAAATATCTGCACCGCCATATGTATGAACATATAAATATCTACACCGCCATCTGTATTAAGATGGTGATATCTACACCGCAATCTGTATACACCTGGAAATATCTACACCGCTATCTGTATAAACATGGAAATATCTACACCGCTATCTGTATAAACATGGAAATATCTACACCGCTACCTGAATAAGCATGGAAATATCAGCACCGCTATCTGTATGAACATGGAAATATCTACACCGATATCTGTATGAACATGGAAATATCTACAATGCTATCTGTATGAACATGGAAATATCTACACCGCTATCTGTATAAACATGGAAATATCTACACCGCTATCTGTATGAACATGGATATATCTACAAAGCCCTCTGGATGAACATGGAAATATCCACACCGCTACCTGTGTAAACATGCATACATCTTCACCGCTAGCTGAATAAACATGGAAATATCTACACCGCTATCTGTTTGAAAATGGAAATATCTACACCGCTATCTGTTTGAACATGGAAATATCTACACCGCTAACTGCATGAAAATGGAAATATCTACACAGCTGTCTGCACATACATGGAAATATCTACACAGATATCTCTTTACACATGGAAATAACTTCACCGCTATCTGTATGAACATGGAAATACCTACACCGCCATCTGTATGAACATGGAAATATCTACAAAGCTATCTGAATGAAGATGGAAATATCTACACCGCAATCTGTTTGAACATGTAAATATCTACACCGCTAACTGCATGAAAATGGAAATATCTACAAAGCTATCTGCATATACATGGAAATATCTACACAGCTATCTCTTTACACATGGAAATAACTACAGCGCTATCTGTATGAACATGGAAATATCTACACCGCCATCTGTATAAAGATGGAATTATCTACACCGCTATCTGTGTGGACATGGAAATATCTACACCGCTACCTGTATGAACATGGAAATATCTACACCGCTATCTGTTTGAACATGGATATATCTACAGAGGCATCTGGATGAACTCGGAAATAAGTACACCACTATCTGTATGAACATGGAAATATCTACACCGCTATCTGTGTAAATATGCATACATCTTCACCACTATCTCTATAAACATGGAAATATCTACACCGCTATCTGTATGAACATGGAAATATCAACACCGCTATCTGTATGAACATGGATATATCTACGCAGCCATCAGGATGAACATGGAAATATCTACACCGCTATCTGTATGAACATGGATATATCTACACAGCCATCTGGATGAACATGGAAATATCTACACCGCTATCTGTATGAACATGGATATATCTACACAGCCATCTGGATGAACATGGAAATATCTACACCGCTATCTGTGTAAACATGCATACATCTTCACCGCTAACTGTATAAACATGGAAATATCTACACCGCTATCTGCATGAACATGGAAATATCTACACCGCTATCTGTATGAACATGGAAATATCTACACCGCTATCTGTATGAACATGGAAATATCAGCAAAGCTATCTGAATGAAGATGGAAATATCTACACCGCTATCTGTTTGAACATGTAAATATCTACACCGCTATCTGCATGAAAATGGAAATATCTACAAAGCTATCTGCATATACATGGAAATATCTACAGAGCTATCTCTTTACACATGGAGATAACTACAGCGCTATCTGTATGAACATGGAAATATCTACACCGCCATCTGTATAAAAATGGAATTATCTACACCGCTATCTGTATGGAAATGGAAATATCTACACCGCTACCTGTATGTACATGGAAATATCTACACCGCTATCTGTTTGAACATGGATATATCTACACAGCCATCTGGATGAACACGGAAATAACTACACCGCTATCTGTATGAACATGGAAATATCTACACCGCTATCTGTGCAAATATGCATACATCTTCACCGCAATCTGTATAAACATGGACATATCTACACCGCTATCTGTATGAATATGGAAATATCTACACAGCTATCTCTTTACACATGGAAATAACTACACCGCTATCTGTATGAACATGGAAATATCTACACCGCCATCTGTATGAACATGGAAATAGCTGCACCGACATCTGTATGCACATATACATATCTACACGGCCATCTGTATTAAGATGGAGATATCTACACCGATATCTGTATAAACATGGAAATATCTACACCACTGCCTGTACAAAAATGGAAATATCAGCACCGCTATCTGTATGAACATGGAAATATCTACACCGCTATCTGTACGAACATGGAAATATCTACACTGCTATCTGTATGAACATGGAAATAGCTACACCGCTATCTGTATGAACATGGAAATATCTACACCACTATCTGTATGAACACGGAAATATCTACACCGCTATCTGTATGAACATGCATATATCTACGCAGCCATTAGGATGAACATGGAAATATCTACACCGCTATCTGTATGAACATAGATATATCTACACAGCCATCTGGATGAACATGGAAATATCTACACCGCTATCTGTATGAACATGGATATATCTACACAGCCATCTGGATGAACATGGAAATATCTACACCGCTATCTGTGTAAACATGCATACATCTTCTCCGCTAACTGTATAAACATGGAAATATCTACACCGCTATCTGTATGAACATGGAAATACCTACACCGCTATCTGTATGAACATGGAAATATCTACACCGCTACCTCTATAAGCATGGAAATATCAGCACCGCTATCTGTATGAACATGGAAATATCTACACCGATATCTGTGTGAACATGGAAATATCTACACCGCTGTCTGTATGAACTTGGAAATATCTACGCCGCTATCTGTATGAACATGGAAATACCTACACCGCTATCTGTATGAACATGGATATATCTACACAGCCCTCTGGATGAACATGGAAATATCCCCACCGCTATCTGTGTAAACATGCATACATCTTCACCGCTAACTGTATAAACATGGAAATATCTACACCGCTATCTGTATAAACATGGAAATATCTACACCGCTATCTGTTTGAAGATGGAAATATATACACCGCTATCTGCATGAAAATGGAAATATCTACACAGCTATCTGCATATACATGGAAATATCTACACAGCTATATCTTTACACATGGAAATAACTACACCGCTATCTGTATGAACATGGAAATATCTACACCGCCATCTGTATGAACATGGAAATATCTGCAACGCCATCTGTATGAACATATAAATATGTACACCGCCATCTGTATTAAGATGGAGATATCTACACCGCTATCTGAATAAACATGGAAATATCTACACCGCTATCTGTATAAACATGGAGATATCTACACCGCTATCTGTATAAACATGGAAATATCTACACCACTACCTGTATAAACATGGAAATATCAGCGCCGCTATCTGTATGAACCTGGAAATATATAAACCGCTATCTGTATGAACATGGAAATATTTACACCGCTATCTGTATGAACATGGAAATATCTACAAAGCTATCTGAATGAACATGGAAATATATACACCTCTATCTGTTTGAACATGGAAATATCTACACTGCTATCTGCATGAAAAAGGAAATATCTACAATGCTACCTGCATATACATGGAAATATCTACACAGCTATCTCTTCACACAAGGAAATAACTACAACGCTATATCTATAAACATGGAAACATCTACACCGCCATCTGTATGAACATGGAGGTATCTGCACCGCCATGTGTATGAACATATAAATATGTACACCGCCATCTGTATTAAGAAGGAAATATCTACACCGCTATCAGTATGAACATGGAAATATCTACACCGCTATCTGGAAGAACATGGAATTATCTACACCGCTATCTGTGTAAACATGCATACATCTTCACCACTATCTCTATAAACATGGAAATATCTACAACGCTATCTGTATGAACATGGAAATATCTACACCGCTATCTGTACGAACATGGAAATATCTACACTGCTATCTGTATGAACATGGAAATAGCTACACCGCTATCTGTATGAACATGGAAATATCTACACCACTATCTGTATGAACACGGAAATATCTACACCGCTATCTGTATGAACATGCATATATCTACGCAGCCATTAGGATGAACATGGAAATATCTACACCGCTATCTGTATGAACATAGATATATCTACACAGCCATCTGGATGAACATGGAAATATCTACACCGCTATCTGTATGAACATGGATATATCTACACAGCCATCTGGATGAACATGGAAATAACTACACCGCTATCTGTACGAACATGGAAATATCTACACTGCTATCTGTATGAACATGGAAATAGCTACACCGCTATCTGTATGAACATGGAAATATCTACACCACTATCTGTATGAACACGGAAATATCTACACCGCTATCTGTATGAACATGCATATATCTACGCAGCCATTAGGATGAACATGGAAATATCTACACCGCTATCTGTATGAACATAGATATATCTACACAGCCATCTGGATGAACATGGAAATATCTACACCGCTATCTGTATGAACATGGATATATCTACACAGCCATCTGGATGAACATGGAAATATCTACACCGCTATCTGTGTAAACATGCATACATCTTCTCCGCTAACTGTATAAACATGGAAATATCTACACCGCTATCTGTATGAACATGGAAATACCTACACCGCTATCTGTATGAACATGGAAATATCTACACCGCTACCTCTATAAGCATGGAAATATCAGCACCGCTATCTGTATGAACATGGAAATATCTACACCGATATCTGTGTGAACATGGAAATATCTACACCGCTGTCTGTATGAACTTGGAAATATCTACGCCGCTATCTGTATGAACATGGAAATACCTACACCGCTATCTGTATGAACATGGATATATCTACACAGCCCTCTGGATGAACATGGAAATATCCCCACCGCTATCTGTGTAAACATGCATACATCTTCACCGCTAACTGTATAAACATGGAAATATCTACACCGCTATCTGTATAAACATGGAAATATCTACACCGCTATCTGTTTGAAGATGGAAATATATACACCGCTATCTGCATGAAAATGGAAATATCTACACAGCTATCTGCATATACATGGAAATATCTACACAGCTATATCTTTACACATGGAAATAACTACACCGCTATCTGTATGAACATGGAAATATCTACACCGCCATCTGTATGAACATGGAAATATCTGCAACGCCATCTGTATGAACATATAAATATGTACACCGCCATCTGTATTAAGATGGAGATATCTACACCGCTATCTGAATAAACATGGAAATATCTACACCGCTATCTGTATAAACATGGAGATATCTACACCGCTATCTGTATAAACATGGAAATATCTACACCACTACCTGTATAAACATGGAAATATCAGCGCCGCTATCTGTATGAACCTGGAAATATATAAACCGCTATCTGTATGAACATGGAAATATTTACACCGCTATCTGTATGAACATGGAAATATCTACAAAGCTATCTGAATGAACATGGAAATATATACACCTCTATCTGTTTGAACATGGAAATATCTACACTGCTATCTGCATGAAAAAGGAAATATCTACAATGCTACCTGCATATACATGGAAATATCTACACAGCTATCTCTTCACACAAGGAAATAACTACAACGCTATATCTATAAACATGGAAACATCTACACCGCCATCTGTATGAACATGGAGGTATCTGCACCGCCATGTGTATGAACATATAAATATGTACACCGCCATCTGTATTAAGAAGGAAATATCTACACCGCTATCAGTATGAACATGGAAATATCTACACCGCTATCTGTAAGAACATGGAATTATCTACACCGCTATCTGTGTAAACATGCATACATCTTCACCACTATCTCTATAAACATGGAAATATCTACAACGCTATCTGTATGAACATGGAAATATCTACACCGCTATCTGTACGAACATGGAAATATCTACACTGCTATCTGTATGAACATGGAAATAGCTACACCGCTATCTGTATGAACATGGAAATATCTACACCACTATCTGTATGAACACGGAAATATCTACACCGCTATCTGTATGAACATGCATATATCTACGCAGCCATTAGGATGAACATGGAAATATCTACACCGCTATCTGTATGAACATAGATATATCTACACAGCCATCTGGATGAACATGGAAATATCTACACCGCTATCTGTATGAACATGGATATATCTACACAGCCATCTGGATGAACATGGAAATATCTACACCGCTATCTGTGTAAACATGCATACATCTTCTCCGCTAACTGTATAAACATGGAAATATCTACACCGCTATCTGTATGAACATGGAAATACCTACACCGCTATCTGTATGAACATGGAAATATCTACACCGCTACCTCTATAAGCATGGAAATATCAGCACCGCTATCTGTATGAACATGGAAATATCTACACCGATATCTGTGTGAACATGGAAATATCTACACCGCTGTCTGTATGAACTTGGAAATATCTACGCCGCTATCTGTATGAACATGGAAATACCTACACCGCTATCTGTATGAACATGGATATATCTACACAGCCCTCTGGATGAACATGGAAATATCCCCACCGCTATCTGTGTAAACATGCATACATCTTCACCGCTAACTGTATAAACATGGAAATATCTACACCGCTATCTGTATAAACATGGAAATATCTACACCGCTATCTGTTTGAAGATGGAAATATATACACCGCTATCTGCATGAAAATGGAAATATCTACACAGCTATCTGCATATACATGGAAATATCTACACAGCTATATCTTTACACATGGAAATAACTACACCGCTATCTGTATGAACATGGAAATATCTACACCGCCATCTGTATGAACATGGAAATATCTGCAACGCCATCTGTATGAACATATAAATATGTACACCGCCATCTGTATTAAGATGGAGATATCTACACCGCTATCTGAATAAACATGGAAATATCTACACCGCTATCTGTATAAACATGGAGATATCTACACCGCTATCTGTATAAACATGGAAATATCTACACCACTACCTGTATAAACATGGAAATATCAGCGCCGCTATCTGTATGAACCTGGAAATATATAAACCGCTATCTGTATGAACATGGAAATATTTACACCGCTATCTGTATGAACATGGAAATATCTACAAAGCTATCTGAATGAACATGGAAATATATACACCTCTATCTGTTTGAACATGGAAATATCTACACTGCTATCTGCATGAAAAAGGAAATATCTACAATGCTACCTGCATATACATGGAAATATCTAGACAGCTATCTCTTCACACAAGGAAATAACTACAACGCTATATCTATAAACATGGAAACATCTACACCGCCATCTGTATGAACATGGAGGTATCTGCACCGCCATGTGTATGAACATATAAATATGTACACCGCCATCTGTATTAAGAAGGAAATATCTACACCGCTATCAGTATGAACATGGAAATATCTACACCGCTATCTGTAAGAACATGGAATTATCTACACTGCTATCTGTGTAAACATGCATACATCTTCACCACTATCTCTATAAACATGGAAATATCTACAACGCTATCTGTATGAACATGGAAATATCTACACCGCTATCTGTTTGAACATGGAAATATCTAAACCGCTATCTGCATGAAAATAGAAATATCTACACAGCTATCTGCATATACATGGAAATATCTACAAAGCTATCTCTTTACACATGGAAATAACTACACCGCTATCTCTATAAACATGGAAATATCTGCACCGCCATCTGTATGAACATATAAATATCTACACCGCCATCAGTATTAAGATGGAGATATCCACACCGCTATCTGAATAAACATGGAAATATCTACACCGCTATCTGTATAAACATAGAAATATCTACACCGCTATCTGCATGAAAATGGAAATATCTACACTGCTGTCTGCATATACATGGAAATATCTACACAGCTATCCCTTTACACATGGAAATAACTTCACCGCTATCTGTATGAACATGGAAATATCTACACCGCCATCTGTATGAACATGGAAATATCTGCACCGCCATCTGTATGAACATGGAAATATCTACACCGCTATCTGTATGAACATGGAAATATCTTCACCGCCATCTCTATGAACATGGATATATCTACACCGCTATCTGTATGAACATGGAAATATCTACACAGCTATCTCTCTACACATGGAAATAACTACACCGCTATCTGTATGAACATGGAAATATCTACACCGCCATCTGTATGAACATGGAATTAGCTGCACCGACATCTGTATGAACATATACATATCTACACGGCCATCTGTATTAAGATGGAGACATCTGCACCGATATCTGTATAAACATGGAAATATCTACACCGCTATCTGTGCAAATATGCATACATCTTCACCGCAATCTGTATAAACATGGACATATCTACACCGCTATCTGTATGAATATGGAAATATCTACACAGCTATCTCTTTACACATGGAAATAACTACACCGCTATCTGTATGAACATGGAAATATCTACACCGCCATCTGTATGAACATGGAAATAGCTGCACCGACATCTGTATGCACATATACATATCTACACGGCCATCTGTATTAAGATGGAGATATCTACACCGATATCTGTATAAACATGGAAATATCTACACCACTGCCTGTACAAAAATGGAAATATCAGCACCGCTATCTGTATGAACATGGAAATATCTACACCGCTATCTGTACGAACATGGAAATATCTACACTGCTATCTGTATGAACATGGAAATAGCTACACCGCTATCTGTATGAACATGGAAATATCTACACCACTATCTGTATGAACACGGAAATATCTACACCGCTATCTGTATGAACATGCATATATCTACGCAGCCATTAGGATGAACATGGAAATATCTACACCGCTATCTGTATGAACATAGATATATCTACACAGCCATCTGGATGAACATGGAAATATCTACACCGCTATCTGTATGAACATGGATATATCTACACAGCCATCTGGATGAACATGGAAATATCTACACCGCTATCTGTGTAAACATGCATACATCTTCTCCGCTAACTGTATAAACATGGAAATATCTACACCGCTATCTGTATGAACATGGAAATACCTACACCGCTATCTGTATGAACATGGAAATATCTACACCGCTACCTCTATAAGCATGGAAATATCAGCACCGCTATCTGTATGAACATGGAAATATCTACACCGATATCTGTGTGAACATGGAAATATCTACACCGCTGTCTGTATGAACTTGGAAATATCTACGCCGCTATCTGTATGAACATGGAAATACCTACACCGCTATCTGTATGAACATGGATATATCTACACAGCCCTCTGGATGAACATGGAAATATCCCCACCGCTATCTGTGTAAACATGCATACATCTTCACCGCTAACTGTATAAACATGGAAATATCTACACCGCTATCTGTATAAACATGGAAATATCTACACCGCTATCTGTTTGAAGATGGAAATATATACACCGCTATCTGCATGAAAATGGAAATATCTACACAGCTATCTGCATATACATGGAAATATCTACACAGCTATATCTTTACACATGGAAATAACTACACCGCTATCTGTATGAACATGGAAATATCTACACCGCCATCTGTATGAACATGGAAATATCTGCAACGCCATCTGTATGAACATATAAATATGTACACCGCCATCTGTATTAAGATGGAGATATCTACACCGCTATCTGAATAAACATGGAAATATCTACACCGCTATCTGTATAAACATGGAGATATCTACACCGCTATCTGTATAAACATGGAAATATCTACACCACTACCTGTATAAACATGGAAATATCAGCGCCGCTATCTGTATGAACCTGGAAATATATAAACCGCTATCTGTATGAACATGGAAATATTTACACCGCTATCTGTATGAACATGGAAATATCTACAAAGCTATCTGAATGAACATGGAAATATATACACCTCTATCTGTTTGAACATGGAAATATCTACACTGCTATCTGCATGAAAAAGGAAATATCTACAATGCTACCTGCATATACATGGAAATATCTACACAGCTATCTCTTCACACAAGGAAATAACTACAACGCTATATCTATAAACATGGAAACATCTACACCGCCATCTGTATGAACATGGAGGTATCTGCACCGCCATGTGTATGAACATATAAATATGTACACCGCCATATGTATTAAGAAGGAAATATCTACACCGCTATCAGTATGAACATGGAAATATCTACACCGCTATCTGTAAGAACATGGAATTATCTACACCGCTATCTGTGTAAACATGCATACATCTTCACCACTATCTCTATAAACATGGAAATATCTACAACGCTATCTGTATGAACATGGAAATATCTACACCGCTATCTGTACGAACATGGAAATATCTACACTGCTATCTGTATGAACATGGAAATAGCTACACCGCTATCTGTATGAACATGGAAATATCTACACCACTATCTGTATGAACACGGAAATATCTACACCGCTATCTGTATGAACATGCATATATCTACGCAGCCATTAGGATGAACATGGAAATATCTACACCGCTATCTGTATGAACATAGATATATCTACACAGCCATCTGGATGAACATGGAAATATCTACACCGCTATCTGTATGAACATGGATATATCTACACAGCCATCTGGATGAACATGGAAATATCTACACCGCTATCTGTGTAAACATGCATACATCTTCTCCGCTAACTGTATAAACATGGAAATATCTACACCGCTATCTGTATGAACATGGAAATACCTACACCGCTATCTGTATGAACATGGAAATATCTACACCGCTACCTCTATAAGCATGGAAATATCAGCACCGCTATCTGTATGAACATGGAAATATCTACACCGATATCTGTGTGAACATGGAAATATCTACACCGCTGTCTGTATGAACTTGGAAATATCTACGCCGCTATCTGTATGAACATGGAAATACCTACACCGCTATCTGTATGAACATGGATATATCTACACAGCCCTCTGGATGAACATGGAAATATCCCCACCGCTATCTGTGTAAACATGCATACATCTTCACCGCTAACTGTATAAACATGGAAATATCTACACCGCTATCTGTATAAACATGGAAATATCTACACCGCTATCTGTTTGAAGATGGAAATATATACACCGCTATCTGCATGAAAATGGAAATATCTACACAGCTATCTGCATATACATGGAAATATCTACACAGCTATATCTTTACACATGGAAATAACTACACCGCTATCTGTATGAACATGGAAATATCTACACCGCCATCTGTATGAACATGGAAATATCTGCAACGCCATCTGTATGAACATATAAATATGTACACCGCCATCTGTATTAAGATGGAGATATCTACACCGCTATCTGAATAAACATGGAAATATCTACACCGCTATCTGTATAAACATGGAGATATCTACACCGCTATCTGTATAAACATGGAAATATCTACACCACTACCTGTATAAACATGGAAATATCAGCGCCGCTATCTGTATGAACCTGGAAATATATAAACCGCTATCTGTATGAACATGGAAATATTTACACCGCTATCTGTATGAACATGGAAATATCTACAAAGCTATCTGAATGAACATGGAAATATATACACCTCTATCTGTTTGAACATGGAAATATCTACACTGCTATCTGCATGAAAAAGGAAATATCTACAATGCTACCTGCATATACATGGAAATATCTACACAGCTATCTCTTCACACAAGGAAATAACTACAACGCTATATCTATAAACATGGAAACATCTACACCGCCATCTGTATGAACATGGAGGTATCTGCACCGCCATGTGTATGAACATATAAATATGTACACCGCCATCTGTATTAAGAAGGAAATATCTACACCGCTATCAGTATGAACATGGAAATATCTACACCGCTATCTGTAAGAACATGGAATTATCTACACCGCTATCTGTGTAAACATGCATACATCTTCACCACTATCTCTATAAACATGGAAATATCTACAACGCTATCTGTATGAACATGGAAATATCTACACCGCTATCTGTACGAACATGGAAATATCTACACTGCTATCTGTATGAACATGGAAATAGCTACACCGCTATCTGTATGAACATGGAAATATCTACACCACTATCTGTATGAACACGGAAATATCTACACCGCTATCTGTATGAACATGCATATATCTACGCAGCCATTAGGATGAACATGGAAATATCTACACCGCTATCTGTATGAACATAGATATATCTACACAGCCATCTGGATGAACATGGAAATATCTACACCGCTATCTGTATGAACATGGATATATCTACACAGCCCTCTGGATGAACATGGAAATATCCCCACCGCTATCTGTGTAAACATGCATACATCTTCACCGCTAACTGTATAAACATGGAAATATCTACACCGCTATCTGTATAAACATGGAAATATCTACACCGCTATCTGTTTGAAGATGGAAATATATACACCGCTATCTGCATGAAAATGGAAATATCTACACAGCTATCTGCATATACATGGAAATATCTACACAGCTATATCTTTACACATGGAAATAACTACACCGCTATCTGTATGAACATGGAAATATCTACACCGCCATCTGTATGAACATGGAAATATCTGCAACGCCATCTGTATGAACATATAAATATGTACACCGCCATCTGTATTAAGATGGAGATATCTACACCGCTATCTGAATAAACATGGAAATATCTACACCGCTATCTGTATAAACATGGAGATATCTACACCGCTATCTGTATAAACATGGAAATATCTACACCACTACCTGTATAAACATGGAAATATCAGCGCCGCTATCTGTATGAACCTGGAAATATATAAACCGCTATCTGTATGAACATGGAAATATTTACACCGCTATCTGTATGAACATGGAAATATCTACAAAGCTATCTGAATGAACATGGAAATATATACACCTCTATCTGTTTGAACATGGAAATATCTACACTGCTATCTGCATGAAAAAGGAAATATCTACAATGCTACCTGCATATACATGGAAATATCTACACAGCTATCTCTTCACACAAGGAAATAACTACAACGCTATATCTATAAACATGGAAACATCTACACCGCCATCTGTATGAACATGGAGGTATCTGCACCGCCATGTGTATGAACATATAAATATGTACACCGCCATCTGTATTAAGAAGGAAATATCTACACCGCTATCAGTATGAACAGGGAAATATCTACACCGCTATCTGTAAGAACATGGAATTATCTACACCGCTATCTGTGTAAACATGCATACATCTTCACCACTATCTCTATAAACATGGAAATATCTACAACGCTATCTGTATGAACATGGAAATATCTACACCGCTATCTGTACGAACATGGAAATATCTACACTGCTATCTGTATGAACATGGAAATAGCTACACCGCTATCTGTATGAACATGGAAATATCTACACCACTATCTGTATGAACACGGAAATATCTACACCGCTATCTGTATGAACATGCATATATCTACGCAGCCATTAGGATGAACATGGAAATATCTACACCGCTATCTGTATGAACATAGATATATCTACACAGCCATCTGGATGAACATGGAAATATCTACACCGCTATCTGTATGAACATGGATATATCTACACAGCCATCTGGATGAACATGGAAATATCTACACCGCTATCTGTGTAAACATGCATACATCTTCTCCGCTAACTGTATAAACATGGAAATATCTACACCGCTATCTGTATGAACATGGAAATACCTACACCGCTATCTGTATGAACATGGAAATATCTACACCGCTACCTCTATAAGCATGGAAATATCAGCACCGCTATCTGTATGAACATGGAAATATCTACACCGATATCTGTGTGAACATGGAAATATCTACACCGCTGTCTGTATGAACTTGGAAATATCTACGCCGCTATCTGTATGAACATGGAAATACCTACACCGCTATCTGTATGAACATGGATATATCTACACAGCCCTCTGGATGAACATGGAAATATCCCCACCGCTATCTGTGTAAACATGCATACATCTTCACCGGTATCAGCATAAACATGGAAATATCTACACCGCTATCTGTATGAACATGGAAATAGCTACACCGCTATCTGTATGAACATGGAAATATCTACACCGCTATCTGTATGAACATGGATATATCTACACAGCCATCTGGATGAACATGGAAATATCTACACCGCTATCTTTGTAAACATGCATATATCTTCACCGATATCTGTACAAATATGGAAATATCTACACCCCTATCTGTATGAACATGGAAATGTCTACACCGCTATCTCTATGAACATGGAAATATATACACCGCTATCTGTTTGAACATGGAAATATCTACACCGCTATCTGCATTAAAATGGAAATATCTACACTGCTATCAGCAAATACATGGAAATATCTACACAGCTATCTCTTTACACATGGAAATAACTACACCCCTATCAGTATGAACATGGAAATATCCAAACCGCCATCTGTATGAACATGGAAATATCTGCACCGCCATCTGAATGAACATATAAATATCTACACCACCATCTGTATTACGATGGAGATATCTACACCGTTATCTGCATAAACATGGAAATATCTACACCGCTATCTGTATAAACATGGAAATATCTACACCGCTATCTGTATAAACATGGAAATATCTACACCGCTACCTGTATAAACAAGGAAATATCTGCACCGCTATCTGTATGAACATGGAAATATCTACAATGCTATCTGTATGAACATGGAAATATCTACACCGCTATCTGTATGAACATGGAAATATCTACACCGCTATCAGTATGAACATGGAAATATCTACACCGCTATCTGTTTGAATATTGATATATCTACACAGCCCTCTGGATGAACATGGAAATATCCACACCGCTATCTGTGTAAACATGCATACATCTTCACCGCTATCTGTATAAACATGGAAATATCTACACCGCTATCTGTATGAACATGGAAATATCTACACCGCTATCTCTTTGAAGATGGAAATATATACACCGCTATCTGCATGAAAATGGAAATATCTACAGAGCTATCTGCGTATACATGGAAATATCTACACAGCTATCTCTTTACACATGGAAATAACTACACCGCTATCTGTACGAACATGGAAATATCTGCACCGCCATCTGTATGAACATGGAAATATCTGCATTGCCATCTGTATGAACATAAAAATATCTACACCGCCATCTGTATTAATATGGAGATATCTACACCGCCATCTGAATAAACATGGAAATATCTACACCGCTATCTGTATAAACATGGAAATATCTACACCGCTATCTGTATAAACATGGAAATATCTACACCGCTATCTGTATAAACATGGAAATATCAGCACCGCTATCTCTATGACCATGGAAATATCTACACCGCTATCTGTATGAACATGGAAATATCTACACCGCTATCTGTATGAACATGGAAGTATCTTCACCGCTATCTGTGTAAATATGCATACATCTTCACAGCTATCTGTATAAACATGGAAATATCTACAACACTATCTTTATGAACATGGAAATATCTACACCGCTATCTGTATGAACATGGAAATATCTACACCGCTATCTGTTTGAACATGGAAATATCTACACCGCTATCTGCATGAAAATGGAAATATCTACACTGCTATCTGCAAATACATGGAAATATCTACACAGCTATCTCTTTACACATGGAAATAACCACACCGCTATCTGTATGAACATGGAAATAACTACACCGCCATCTGTATGAGCATGGAAATATCTGCACCGCCATCTGTATGAACATATAAATATCTACACCGCCATCTGTATTAAGATGGAGATATGTACACCGCTATCTGTATAAACATGGAAATATCTACACCGCTACCTGTATAAACATGGAGATATCAATACCGCTATCTGTATAAACATGGAAATATCTACACCGCTACCTGTATAAGCATGGAAATATCAGCACCACTATCTGTATGAACATGGAAATATCTACACCGATATCTGTATGAACATGGAAATATCTACACCGCTATCTGTATGAACATGGAAATATCTACACCTCTATCTGTATGAACATGGAAATATCTACACCGCCATCTGTATGAACATGGAAATATCTGCATTGCCATCTGTATGAACATAAAAATATCTACACCGCCATCTGTATTAATATGGAGATATCTACACCGCTATCTGAATAAACATGGAAATATCTACACCGCTATCTGTATAAACATGGAAATATCTACACCGCTATCTGTATAAACATGGAAATATCTACACCGCTATCTGTATAAACATGGAAATATCAGCACCGCTATCTCTATGACCATGGAAATATCTACACCGCTATCTGTATGAACATGGAAATATCTACACTGCTATCTGTATGAACATGGAAGTATCTACACCGCTATCTGTGTAAATATGCATACATCTTCACAGCTATCTGTATAAACATGGAAATATCTACACCACTATCTTTATGAACATGGAAATATCTACACCGCTATCTGTATGAACATGGAAATATCTACACCGCTATCTGTTTGAACATGGAACTATCTACACCGCTATCTGCATGAAAATGGAAATATCTACACTGCTATCTGCATATACATGGAAATATCTACACAGCTATCTCTTTACACATGGAAATAACCACACCGCTATCTGTATGAACATGGAAATAACTACACCGCCATCTGTATGAGCATGGAAATATCTGCACCGCCATCTGTATGAACATATAAATATCTACACCGCCATCTGTATTAAGATGGAGATATGTACACCGCTATCTGTATAAACATGGAAATATCTACACTGCTACCTGTATAAACATGGAGATATCAATACCGCTATCTGTATAAACATGGAAATATCTACACCGCTACCTGTATAAGCATGGAAATATCAGCACCACTATCTGTATGAACATGGAAATATCTACACCGATATCTGTATGAACATGGAAATATCTACACCGCTATCTGTATGAACATGCAAATATCTACACCGCTATCTGTATGAACATGGAAATATCTACACCGCTATCTGTATGAACATGGATATATCTACACAGCCCTATGGATGAACATGGAAATATCCACACCGCTGTCTGTGTAAACATGCATACCTCTTCACCGCTAGCTGTATAAACATGGAAATATCTACACCGCTATCTGTATGAACATGGAAATATCTACACCGCTATCTGTTTGAAGATGGAAATATATACACCGCTAACTGCATGAAAATGGAAATATCTACACAGCTGTCTGCATATACATGGAAATATCTACACAGCTATTTCTTTACACATGGAAATATCTACACCGCCATCTGTATGAACATGGAAATATCTGCACCGCCATCTGTATGAACATATAAATATCTACACCGCCATCTGTATTAAGATGGAGATATCTACACCGCTATCTGAATAAACATGGAAATATCTATACCGCTATCTGTATAAACATGGAAATATATACACCGCTATCTGTATAAACATGGAAATATCTACACCGCTACCTGTATAAACATGGAAATATCAGCACCGCTATCTGTATGAACATGGAAATATCTACACCGCTGTCTGTATGACCATGGAAATATCTACACCGCTATCTGTATGAACATGGAATTATCTACAAAGCTATCTGAATGAACATGGAAATATCTACACCGCTATCTGTTTGAACATGGAAATATCTACACCGCTATCTGCATGAAAATGGAAATATCTACAAAGCTATCTGCATATACACGGAAATATCTACACAGCTATCTCTTTACACATGGAAATATCGACACTGCTATATCTATAAACATGGAAACATCTACACCGCCATCTGTATGAACATGGAAATATCTGCACCGCTATCTGTATGAACATAGAAATATCTACACCGCTATCTGTTTGAACATGGAAATATCTACACTGCTATCTGCATGAAAATGGAAATATCTGCACTGCTATCTGCATATACATGGAAATATCTACACAGCTATCTCTTTACACATGGAAATAACTACACCGCTAGCTGTATGAACATGGAAATATCTACATCGCCATCTGTATGAACATGGAAATATCTGCACCGCCATCTGTATGAACATATAAATATCTACACCGCCATCTGTATTAACATGGAGATATCTACACCGCTATCTGTATAAACATGGAAATATCTACACCGCTATCTGTATGAACATGGATATATCTACACAGCCCTCTGGATGAACATGGAAATATCCAAACCGCTATCTGTGTAAACATGCATACATATTCACTGCTATCTGTATAAACATGGAAATATCTACACCGCTATCTGTATGAACATGGAAATATCTACACCGCTATCTGTTTGAACATGGAAATATCTACACCGCTATCTGCATGAAAATGGAAAAATCTACACAGCGGTCTGCATATACATGGAAATATCTACAAATCTATCTCTTTACACGTGGAAATAACTACAGAGCTATCTCTATAAACATGGAAATAGCTACACCGCCATCTGTATGAACATGGAAATATCTGCACCGCCATCTGTATGAACATATAAATATCTACACCGCCATCTATATTAAGATGGAGATATCTACACCGGTATCTGTATAAACTTGGAAATATCTACACCGCTATCTGTATAAACATGGAAATATCTACACCGCAATCTGTATAAACATGGAAATATCTACACCGCTACCTGTATAAACATGGAAATATCAGCACCGCTATCTGTATGAACATGGAAATATCTACACCGCTATCTCTATGAACATGGAAATTTCTACACCGCTATCTGTATGAACATGGAAATAGCTACACTCCTATCTGTATGAACATGGAAATATCTTCACCACTACCTGTATGAACATGGAAATATCTACACCGCTATCTGTTTGAACATGGATATATCTACAAAGCCATCTGGATGAACACTGAAATAACTACACCGCTATCTGTATGAACATGGAAATATCTACACCGCTATCTGTGTAAATATGCATACATCTTCACCGCAATCTGTATAAACATGGAAATATCTACACCGCTATCTGTATGAACATGGAAATATCTACACAGCTATCTCTTTACACATGGAAATAACTACACCGCTATCTGTATGAACATGGAAATATCTACACCGCCATCTGTATGAACATGGAAATAGCTGCACCGACATCTGTATGAACATATACATATCTACAGAGCCATCTGTATTAAGATGGAGATATCTACACCGATATCTGTATAAACATGGAAATATCTACACCGCTATCTGTACGAACATGGAAATATCTACACTGCTATCTGTATAAACATGGAAATATCTACACCGCTACCTGTATAAGCATGGAAATAACAGCACCGCTATCTGTATGAACATGGAAATATCTACACCGATATCTGTATGAACATGGAAATATCTACACCGCAATCTGTATGAACATGGGAATATCTACACCGCTATCTGTATGAACATGGAAATATCTACACCACTATCTGCATGAACATGGATATATCTACACAGCCCTCTGGATGAACATGGAAATATCCACACCGCTACCTGTGTAAACATGCATACATCTTCACCGCTTGCTGTATAAACATGGAAATATCTGCACCGCTATCTGTATAAACATAGAAATATCTACACCGCTATCTGTATAAACATGGAAATATCTACACCGCTGCCTGTATATACATGGAAATATCAGCACCGCTATCTGCATGAACATGGAAATATCTACACCGCTATCTGTATGAACATGGAAATATCTACACCGCTATCTCTTTGAACATGGAAATACCTACACCGGTATCTGCATGAAAATGGAAATATCTACACAGCTGTCTGCATATACATGAAAATATCTACACAGCTATCTCTTTACACATGGAAATAACTACACCGCTATCTGTATGAACATGGAAATATCTACACCGCCATCTGTATGAACATGGAAATATCTGCACCGCCATCTGTATGAACATATAAATATCTACACCGCCATCTGCATTAAGATGGAGATATCTACACCGCTATCTGAATAAACATGGAAATATCTATACCGCTATCTGTATAAACATAGAAATATCTACACCGCTATCTGTATAAACATGGAAATATCTACACCGCTACCTGTATAAACATGCAAATATCAGCACCGCTATCTGTATGAACATGGAAATATCTACACCGCTATCTGTATGAACATGGAAATATCTACACCGCTATCTGTATGAACATGGAAATATCTACAAAGCTATCTGAATGAACATGGAAATATCTACACCGCTATCTGTTTGAACATGTAAATATCTACTCCGCTATGTGCATGAAAATGGAAATATCTACAAAGCTATCTGCATATACATGGAAATATCTACACAGCTATCTCTTTACACATGGAAATAACTACACCGCTATATCTATAAAAATGGAAATATCTAAACCGCCAATTTTAGGAACTTGGAAATATCTGCACCGCCATCTGTATGAACATATAAATATCTACACCGCCATCTGTATTAAGAAGGAAATATCTAAAGCGCTATCTGTATAAACATGGAAATATCTACACCGCTGCCAGTATAAACATGGAAATATCAGCACCACTATCTGTATGAACTTGGAAATATCTACACCGCTATCTGTATGAACATGGAAATATCTACACTGCTATCCGTATGAACATGGAAATAGCTACACCGCCATCTGTATGAACATGGAAATATCTACACCACGATCTGTATGAACATGGAAATATCTACACCGCTATCTGTATGAACATGGATATATCTACACCGCTATCTGTGTAAACATGCATACATCTTCACCGGTATCAGCATAAACATGGAAATATCTACAACGCTATCTGTATGAACATGGAAATATCTACACCGCTATCTGTATGAACATGGAAATATCTACACCGCTATCTGTATGAACATGGATATATCTTCACAGCCATCTGGATGAACATGGAAATATCTACACCGCTATCTTTGTAAACATGCATATATCTTCACCGATATCTGTATAAATATGGAAATATCTACACCCCAATCTGTATGAACATGGAAATATCTACACCGCTGTCTCTATGAACATGGAAATATATACACCGCTATCTGTTTGAACATGGAAATATCTACACCGCAATCTGCATGAAAATGGAAATATCTACACTGCTATCTGCAAATACATGGAAATATCTACACAGCTATCTCTTTACACATGGAAATAACTACACCCCTATCAGTATGAACATGGAAATATCCAAACCGCCATCTGTATGAACATGGAAATATCTGCACCGCCATCTGAATGAACATATAAATATATACACCACCGTCTGTATTACGATGGAGATATCTACACCGCTATCTGCATAAGCATGGAAATATCTACACCGCTATCTGTATAAACATGGAAATATCTACACCGCTATCTGTATAAACATGGAAATATCTACACCGCTACCTGTATAAACAAGGAAATATCTGCACCGCTATCTGTATGAACATGGAAATATCTACAATGCTATCTGTATGAACATGGAAATATCTACACCGGTATCTGTATGAACATGGAAATATCTACACCGCTATCAGTATGAACATGGAAATATCTACACCGCTATCTGTATGAATATTGATATATCTACACAGCCCTCTGGATGAACATGGAAATATCCACACCGCTATCTGTGTAAACATGCATACATCTTCACCGCTATCTGCATAAACATGGAAATATCTACACCGCTATCTGTATGAACATGGAAATATCTACACCGCTATCTCTTCGAAGATGGAAATATATACACCGCTATCTGCATGAAAATGGAAATATCTACAGAGCTATCTGCGTATACATGGAAATATCTACACAGCTATCTCTTTACACATGGAAATAACTACACCGCTATCAGTATGAACATGGAAATATCTACACCGCCATCTGTATGAACATGGAAATATCTGCATTGCCATCTGTATGAACATATATATATCTACACCGCCATCTGTATTGATATGGAGATATCTACACCGCTATCTGAATAAACATGGAAATATCTACACCGCTATCTGTATAAACATGGAAATATCTACACCGCTATCTGTATAAACATGGAAATATCTACACCGCTATCTGTATAAACATGGAAATATAAGCACCGCTATCTCTATGAACATGGAAATATCTACACCGCTATCTGTATGAACATGGAAATATCTACACCGCTATCTGTATGAACATGGAAGTATCTACACCGCTATCTGTGTAAATATGCATACATCTTCACAGCTATCTGTATAAACATGGAAATATCTACACCACTACCTTTATGAACATGGAAATATCTACACCGTTATCTGTATGAACATGGAAATATCTACACCGCTATCTGTTTGAACATGGAAATATCTACACCGCTATCTGCATGAAAATGGAAATATCTACACTGCTATCTGCATATTCATGGAAATATCTACACAGCTATCTCTTTACACATGGAAATAACCACACAGCTATCTGTATGAACATGGAAATAACTAAACCGCCATCTGTATGAACATGGAAATATCTGCACCGCCATCTGTATGAACATATAAATATCTACACAGCCATCTGTATTAAGATGGAGATATCTACACCGCTATCTGTATAAACATGGAAATATCTACACCGCTACCTGTATAAACATGGAAATATCTACACCGCTACCTGTATAAACATGGAGATATCAATACCGCTATCTGTATAAACATGGAAATATCTACACCGCTAGCTGTATAAGCATGGAAATATCAGCACCAC
This sequence comes from Gorilla gorilla gorilla, assembly GCF_029281585.2. NCBI lineage: Eukaryota > Metazoa > Chordata > Mammalia > Primates > Hominidae > Gorilla > Gorilla gorilla. The sequence continues at coordinate 54,572,224 of NC_073246.2, read as the reverse complement.
TATCTGTATGAACATGGAAATATCTACACCGATATCTGTATGAACATGGAAATAGCTACACCGCTATCTGTATGAACATGGAAATACCTACACCGCTATCTGTATGAACATGGATATATCTACACAGCCCTCTGGATGAACATGGAAATATCCACACCGCTGTCTGTGTAAACATGCATACCTCTTCACCGCTAGCTGTATAAACATGGAAATATCTACACCGCTATCTGTATGAACATGGAAATATCTACACCGCTATCTGTATGAACATGGAAATATCTACACCGCTATCTGTTTGAAGATGGAAATATATACACCGCTAACTGCATGAAAATGGAAATATCTACACAGCTGTCTGCATATACATGGAAATATCTACACAGCTATCTCTTTACACATGGAAATATCTACACCGCCATCTGTATGAACATGGAAATATCTGCACCGCCATCTGTATGAACATATAAATATCCACACCGCCATCTGTATTAAGATGGAGATATCTACACCGCTATCTGAATAAACATGGAAATATCTTTACCGCTATCTGTATAAACATGGAAATATATACACCGCTATCTGTAAAAACATGGAAATATCTACACCGCTACCTGTATAAACATGGAAATATCAGCACCGCTATCTGTATGAACATGGAAATATCTACACCGCTATCTGTATGACCATGGAAATATCTACACCGCTATCTGTTTGAACATGGAAATATCTACACCGCTATCTGCATGAAAATGGAAATATCTACAAAGCTATCTGCATATACAAGGAAATATCTACACAGCTATCTCTTTACACATGGAAATAACGACACCGCTATATCTATAAACATGGAAACATCTACACCGCCATCTGTATGAACATGGAAATAACTGCACCGCCATCTGTATGAACATATAAATATCTACACCACCATCTGTATTAAGAAAGAAATATCTAAACCGCTATCTGTATGAACATGGAAATATCTACACCGCTACCTGTATGAACATGGAAATATCTACACCGCTATCTGTGTAAACATGCATACATCTTCACCGCTATCTGTATAAACATGGAAATATTTACAACGCTATCTGTATGAACATGGAAATATCTACACCGCTATGTGTTTGAACATGGAAATATCTACACCGCTATCTGCATGAAAATGGAAAAATCTACAAAGCGGTCTGCATATACATGGAAGTATCTACAAATCTATCTCTTTACACGTGGAAATAACTACAGCGCTATCTCTATAAACATGGAAATAACTACACCGCCATCTGTATGAACATGGAAATATCTGCACCGCCATCTGTATGAACATATAAATATCTACACCGCCATCTATATTAAGATGGAGATATCTACACCGGTATCTGTATAAACTTGGAAATATCTACACCGCTATCTGTATAAACATGGAAATATCTACACCGCAATCTGTATAAACATGGAAATATCTACACCGCTACCTGTATAAACATGGAAATATCAGCACCGCTATCTGTATGAACATGGAAATATCTACACCGCTATCTCCATGAACATGGAAATTTCTACACCGCTATCTGTATGAACATGGAAATAGCTACACTCCTATCTGTATGAACATGGAAATATCTTCACCACTACCTGTATGAACATGGAAATATCTACACCGCTATCTGTTTGAACATGGATATATCTACAAAGCCATCTGGATGAACACTGAAATAACTACACCGCTATCTGTATGAACATGGAAATATCTACACAGCTATCTCTTTACACATGGAAATAACTACACCGCTATCTGTATGAACATGGAAATATCTACACCGCCATCTGTATGAACATGGAAATAGCTGCACCGACATCTGTATGAACATATACATATCTACAGAGCCATCTGTATTAAGATGGAGATATCTACACCGATATCTGTATAAACATGGAAATATCTACACCGCTATCTGTACGAACATGGAAATATCTACACTGCTATCCGTATGAACATGGAAATAGCTACACCGTTATCTGTATGAACATGGAAATAGCTACACCACTATCTGTATGAACATGGAAATATCTACACCGCTATCTGTATGAACATGGATATATCTACACAGCCATGTGGATGAACATGGAAATATCTACACCGCTATCTGTATCAACATGGAAATATCTACACCGCTATCTGTATGAACATGGATATATCTACACAGCCATCTGGATGAACATGGAAATATCTACACCGCTATCTGTGTAAACATGCATAGATCTTCACCGCTATCTGTATAAACGTGGAAATATCTACACCGCTATATGTATGAACACGGAAATATCTACACCGCTATCTGTATGAACATGGAAATATCTACACCGCTATCAGTTTGAACATGGAAATATCTACACCGCTATCTGCATGAAAATGGAAATATCTACACTACTATCTGCAAATACATTTAAATATCTACACAGCTATCTCTTTACACTTGGAAATAACTACACCGCTATCTGTATGAACATGGAAATATCTACACCGCCATCTGTATGAACATGGAAATATCTGCACCGCCATCTGTATGAACATAAGAATATCTACACCGCCATCTGTATTAAGATGGAGATATCTACACTGCAATCTGTATAAACATGGAAATATCTACACCGCCATCTGTATGAACATATAAATATCTACACCGCCACCTGTATTAAGAAGGAAATATCTAAACCGCTATATGTATAAACATGGAAATACCTAAACCGCTGCCTGTATAAACATGGAAATATCAGCACCGCTATCTGTATGAACATGGAAATATCTACACCGCTCTCTGAATGAACATGAAAATATCGACACCGCTATCTGTTTGAACATGGAAATATCTACACCGCTATCTGCATGAAAATGGAAACATCTACACTGCTATCTGCATATACATTTAAATAGCTACACAGCTATCTCTTTACACATGGAAATAACTACACTGCTATCTGTATGAACATGGAAATATCTACAACGGCATCTGTATGAACATGGAAATATCTGCACCGCCATCTGTATGAACATATAAATATCTACACCGCCATCAGTATTAAGAAGGAAATATCTAAACCGCTATCTGTATAAACATGGAAATATCTACACCGCTGCCTGTATAAACATGGAAATATCAGCACCGCTATCTGTATGAACATGGAAATATCTACACCGCTATCTGTATGAACATGGAAATATCTACAACTCTATCTTTATGAACATGGAAATAGCTACACCGCTATCTGTGTGAACATGGATATATCTACACAGCCATCTGGATGAAGATGGAAATATCTACACTGCTATCTGTGTAAACATGCATACATCTTCATCGCTATCTGTATAAACATGGAAATATCTACACCGCTATCTGTATGAACATGGAAATATCTACACCGCTATCTGTTTGAACATGGAAATATCTACACCGCTATCTGCATGAAAATGGAAATATCTACACTGCTATCTGCATATACATTTAAATATCTACACAGCTATCTCTTTACACATGGAAATAACTACACCGCTATCTGTATGAACATGGAAATATCTACACCGCCATCTGTGTGAACAGGGAAATATCTGCACCGCCATCTGTATGAACATATAAATATCTACACCGCCATCTCTATTAAGATGGAGATTTCTACACTGCTATCTGTATAAACATGGAAATATCTACACCGCTATCTGAATAAACATGGAAATATCTACACCGCTATCAGTATAAACATGGAAATATCTACACCGCTACCTGTATAAACATGGAAATATCAGCACCGCTATCTGTATGAACATGGAAATATCTACACCGCTATCTGTATGAACACGGAAATATCTACACCGCTGTCTGCATGAAAATGGAAATATCTACACAGCTATCTGCATACACATGGAAATATCTACACAGCTATCTCTTAACACATGGAATAAGTACACCGCTATATCTATAAACATGGAAATGTCTACACCGCCATCTGTATGAACATGGAAATATCTGCACCACCATCTGTATGGACATATAAGTATCTACACCACCATCTGTATGAAGAAGGAAATATCCAAACCGCCATCTGTATGAACATTGAAATATCTACACCGCTGTCTGTATGAACATGGAAATATCTACAAAGCCATCTGGATGAACACGGAAATAACTACACCGCAATCTGTATGAACATGGAAATATCTACACCGCTATCTGTGTAAATATGCATACATCTTCAACGCAATCTGTATAAACATGGAAATATCTACACCGCTATCTGTAAGAACATGGAAATATCTACACAGCTATCTCTTTACACATGGAAATAACTACACCGCTATCTGTATGAACATGGAAATATCTACACCGCCATCTGTATGAACATGGAAATAGCTGCACCGACATCTGTATGAACATATACATATCTACACAGCCATCTGTATTAAGTTGGAGATATCTACACCGATAACTGTATAAACATGGAAATATCTACACCGCTATCTGTTCGAACATGGAAATATCTACACTGCTATCCGTATGAACATGGAAATAGCTACACTGCCATCTGTATGAACATGGAAATATCTACACCGCTATCTGTATGAACATGGAAATATCTACACCGCTATCTGTATGAACATGGAAATATCTACACCGCTATCTGTATGAACATGGAAATATCTACACCGCTATCTGTATGAACATGGAAATATATACACCGCTATCTGTTTGAAAATGGAAATATCTACACCGCTATCTACATGAAAATGGAAATATCTACACTGCTATCTGCATATGCATGGAAATACCTACACAGCTATCTCTTTACACATGGAAATAACTACATTGCTATCTGTATGAACATGGAAATATCTACACCGCCATCTGTATGAACATGGAAATATCTGCACCGCCATCTGTATGAACATATAAATATCTACACCGCCATCTGTATTAAGATGGAGATATCTACACCGCTATCTGTATAAACCTGGAAATATCTACACCGCTATCTGTATAAACATGGAAATATCTACACCGCTATCTGTATAAACATGGAAATATCTACAACGCTACCTGTATAAGCATGGAAATAACAGCACCGCTATCTGTATGAACATGGAAATATCTACACCGATATCTGTATGAACATGGAAATATCTACACCGCTATCTGTATGAACATGGAAATATCTACACCGCTATCTATATGAACATGGAAATATCTACACCACTATCTGTATGAACATGGATATATCTACACAGCCCTCTGGATGAACATGGAAATATCCACACCGCTACCTGTGTAAACATGCATACATCTTCACCGCTAGCTGTATAAACATGGAAATATCTACACCGCTATCTGTATGAACATGGAAATATCTACACCGCTATCTGTTTGAACATGGAAATACCTACACCGCTATCTGCATGAAAATGGAAATATCTACACAGCTGTCTGCATATACATGGAAATATCTACACAGCTATCTCTTTACACATGGAAATAACTACACCGCTATCTGTATGAACATGGAAATATCTACACCGCCATCTGTATGAACATGGAAATATCTGCACCGCCATCTGTATGAACATATAAATATCTACACCGCCATCAGTATTAAGAAGGAAATATCTAAACCGCTATCTGTATAAACATGGAAATATCTACACCGCTGCCTGTATAAACATGGAAATATCAGCACCGCTATCTGTATGAACATGGAAATATCTACACCGCTATCTGTATGAACATGGAAATATCTACACCTCTATCTTTATGAACATGGAAATAGCTACACCGCTATCTGTGTGAACATGGATATATCTACACAGCCTTCTGGATGAAGATGGAAATATCTACACTGCTATCTGTGTAAACATGCATACATCTTCACCGCTATCTGTATAAACATGGAAATATCTACACCGCTATCTGTATGAACATGGAAATATCTACACCGCTATCTGTTTGAACATGGAAATATCTACACCGCTATCTGCATGAAAATGGAAATATCTACACTGCTATCTGCATATACATTAAAATATCTACACAGCTATCTCTTTACACATGGAAATAACTACACCGCTATCTGTATGAACATGGAAATATCTACACCGCTATCTGTATGAACATGGAAATATCTGCACCGCCATCTGTATGAACATATAAATATCTACACCGCCATCTCTATTAAGATGGAGATTTCTACACTGCTATCTGTATAAACAAGGAAATATCTACACCGCTATCTGAATAAACATGGAAATAACTACACCGCTACCTGTATAAACATGGAAATATCAGCACCGCTATCTGTATGAACATGGAAATATCTACACCGCTATCTGTATGAACATGGAAATATCTACACCGCTATCTGTATGAACATAGAAATATCTACACCGCTATCTGTTTGAACATGGAAATATCTACACCGCTGTCTGCATGAAAATGGAAATATCTACACAGCTATCTGCATACACATGGAAATATCTACACAGCTATCTCTTAACACCTGGAATAAGTACACCGCTATATCTATAAACATGGAAATGTCTACACCGCCATCTGTATGAACATGGAAATATCTGCACCACCATCTGTATGGACATATAAGTATCTACACCGCCATCTGTATTAAGAAGGAAATATCCAAACCGCTATCTGTATGAACATTGAAATATCTACACCGCTATCTGTATGAACATGGAAATATCTACAAAGCCATCTGGATGAAAACGGAAATAACTACACCGCTATCTGTATGAACATGGAAATATCTACACCGCTATCTGTGTAAATATGCATACATCTTCACCGCAATCTGTATAAACATGGAAATATCTACACCGCTATCTGAAAGAACATGGAAATATCTACACAGCTATCTCTTTACACATGGAAATAACTACACCGCTATCTGTATGAACATGGAAATATCTACACCGCCATCTGTATGAACATGGAAATAGCTGCACAGACATCTGTATGAACATATACATATCTACACAGCCATCTGTATTAAGATGGAGATATCTACACCGATATCTGTATAAACATGGAAATATCTACACCGCTATCTGTTCGAAAATGGAAATATCTACACTGCTATCCGTATGAACATGGAAATAGCTACACTGCCATCTGTATGAACATGGAAATATCTACACCGCTATCTGTATGAACATGGAATTATCTACACCGCTATCTGTATGAACATGGATATATCTACACAGCCATCTGGATGAACATGGAAATATCTACACTGCTACCTGTGTAAACATGCATACATCTTCACCGCTATCTCTATAAACATGGAAATATCTACACCGCTATCTGTATGAACATGGAAATATCTACACCACTGTCTGTATGAACATAGAAATATCTACACCGCTATCTGTATGAATATGGAAATAACTACACCGCTATCTGTATAAACATGGATATATATACACAGCCATCTGGATGAACATGGAAATATCTACACCGCTACCTGTGTAAGCATGCATACATCTTCACCGCTATCTGTATATACATGGAAATATCTACACCGCTATCTGTATGAACATGGAAATATCTACACCGCTATCTGTATGAACATGGAAATATATACACCGCTATCTGTTTGAAAATGAAAATATCTACACCGCTATCTGCATGAAAATGGAAATATCTACACTGCTATCTGCATATGCATGGAAATATCTACACAGCTATCTCTTTACACATGGAAATAACTACACTGCTATCTGTATGAACATGGAAATACCTTCACCGCCATCTGTATGAACATGGAAATATCTGCACCGCCATCTGTATGAACATATAAATATCTACACCGCCATCTGTATTAAGATGGAGATATCTACACCGCTATCTGTATAAACCTGGAAATATCTACACCGCTATCTGTATAAACATGGAAATATCTACACCGCTATCTGTATAAACATGGAAATATCTACACCGCTACCTGTATAAGCATGGAAATAACAGCACCGCTATCTGTATGAACTTGGAAATATCTACACCGATATCTGTATGAACATGGAAATATCTACACCGCTATCTGTATGAACATGGAAATATCTACACCGCTATCTGTATGAACATGGATATATCTACACAGCTATCTGTATGAACATGGATATATCTACACAGCCCTCTTGATGAACATGGAAATATCCACACCGCTACCTGTGTAAACATGCATACATCTTCACCGCTAGCTGTATAATCATGGAAATATCTACATCGCTATCTGTATGAACATGGAAATATCTACACCGCTATCTGTTTGAACATGGAAATACCTACACCGCTATCTGCATGAAAATGGAAATACCTACACAGCTGTCTGCATATACATGGAAATATCTACACAGCTATCTCTTTACACATGGAAATAACTACACCGCTATCTGTATGAACATGGAAATATCTGCACCACCATCTGAATGAACATATAAATATCTACACCGCCATCTATATTAAGATGGACATATCTACACCGGTATCTGAATAAACCTGGAAATATCTACACCGCTATCTGTATAAACATGGAAATATCTACACCGCAATCTGTATAAACATGGAAATATCTACAACGCTACCTGTATAAACATGGAAATATCAGTAACGCTATCTGTATGAACATGGAAATATCTACACCGCTATCTCTATGAACATGGAAATTTCTACACCGCTATCTGTATGAACATGGAAATAGCTACACTGCTATCTGTGTGAACATGGAAATATCTTCACCTCTACCTGTATGAACATGGAAATATCTACACCGCTATCTGTTTGAACATGGATATAACTACAAAGCCATCTGGATGAACACGGAAATAACTACACCGCTATCTGTATGAACTTGGAAATATCTACACCGCTATCTGTGTAAATATGCATACATCTTCACCGCAATCTGTATAAACATGGAAATATCTACACCGCTATCTGTATGAACATGGAAATATCTACACAGCTATCTCTCTACACATTGAAATAACTACACCGCTATCTGTATGAACATGGAAATATCTACACCGCCATCTGTATGAACATGGAAATAGCTGCACCGACATCTGTAAGAACATATACATATCTACACGGCCATCTGTATTAAGATGGAGACATCTGCACCGATATCTGTATTAACATGGAAATATCTACACCGCTATCTGTATAAACATGGAAATATCTACACCGCTATCTGTATAAACATGGAAATATCTACAACGCTACCTGTATAAGCATGGAAATAACAGCACCGCTATCTGTATGAACATGGAAATATCTACACCGATATCTGTATGAACATGGAAATATCTACACCGCTATCTGTATGAACATGGAAATATCTACACCGCTATCTATATGAACATGGAAATATCTACACCACTATCTGTATGAACATGGATATATCTACACAGCCCTCTGGATGAACATGGAAATATCCACACCGCTACCTGTGTAAACATGCATACATCTTCACCGCTAGCTGTATAAACATGGAAATATCTACACCGCTATCTGTATGAACATGGAAATATCTACACCGCTATCTGTTTGAACATGGAAATACCTACACCGCTATCTGCATGAAAATGGAAATATCTACACAGCTGTCTGCATATACATGGAAAAATCTACACAGCTATCTCTTTACACATGGAAATAACTACACCGCTATCTGTATGAACATGGAAATATCTACACCGCCATCTGTATGAACATGGAAATATCTGCACCGCCATCTGTATGAACATATAAATATCTACACCGCCATCAGTATTAAGAAGGAAATATCTAAAACGCTATCTGTATAAACATGGAAATATCTACACCGCTGCCTGTATAAACATGGAAATATCAGCACCGCTATCTGTATGAACATGGAAATATCTACACCGCTATCTGTATGAACATGGAAATATCTACACCTCTATCTTTATGAACATGGAAATAGCTACACCGCTATCTGTGTGAACATGGATATATCTACACAGCCTTCTGGATGAAGATGGAAATATCTACACTGCTATCTGTGTAAACATGCATACATCTTCACCGCTATCTGTATAAACATGGAAATATCTACACCGCTATCTGTATGAACATGGAAATATCTACACCGCTATCTGTTTGAACATGGAAATATCTACACCGCTATCTGCATGAAAATGGAAATATCTACACTGCTATCTGCATATACATTTAAATATCTACACAGCTATCTCTTTACACATGGAAATAACTACACCGCTATCTGTATGAACATGGAAATATCTACACCGCCATCTGTATGAACATGGAAATATCTGCACCGCCATCTGTATGAACATATAAATATCTACACCGCCATCTCTATTAAGATGGAGATTTCTACACTGCTATCTGTATAAACAAGGAAATATCTACACCGCTATCTGAATAAACATGGAAATATCTACACTGCTACCTGTATAAACATGGAAATATCAGCACCACTATCTGTATGAACATGGAAATATCTACACCGCTATCTGTATGAACATGGAAATATCTACACCGCTATCTGTATGAACACGGAAATATCTGCACCGCTATCTGTATGAACATGGAAATATCTACACCGCTATCTGTTTGAACATGGAAATATCTACACCGCTGTCTGCATGAAAATGGAAATATCTACACAGCTATCTGCATACACATGGAAATATCTACACAGCTATCTCTTAACACATGGAATAAGTACACCGCTATATCTATAAACATGGAAATGTCTACACCGCCATCTGTATGAACATGGAAATATCTGCACCACCATCTGTATGGACATATAAGTATCTACACGGCCATCTGTATTAAGAAGGAAATATCCAAACCGCTATCTGTATGAACATTGAAATACCTACACCGCTATCTGTATGAACATGGAAATATCTACAAAGCCATCTGGATGAACACGGAAATAACTACACCGCTATCTGTATGAACATGGAAATATCTACACCGCTATCTGTGTAAATATGCATACATCTTCACCGCAATCTGTATAAACATGGAAATATCTACACCGCTATCTGTAAGAACATGGAAATATCTACACAGCTATCTCTTTACACATGGAAATAACTACACCGCTATCTGTATGAACATGGAAATATCTACACCGCCATCTGTATGAACATGGAAATAGCTGCACAGACATCTGTATGAACATATACATATCTACACAGCCATCTGTATTAAGATGGAGATATCTACACCGATATCTGTATAAACATGGAAATATCTACACCGCTATCTGTTCGAACATGGAAATATCTTCACTGCTATCCGTATGAACATGGAAATAGCTACACTGCCATCTGTATGAACATGGAAAAATCTACACCGCTATCTGTATGAACATGGAAATATCTACACCGCTATCTGTATGAACATGGATATATCTACACAGCCATCTGGATGAACATGGAAATATCTACACTGCTATCTGTGTAAACATGCATACATCTTCACCGCTATCTCTATAAACATGGAAATATCTACACCGCTATCTGTATGAACATGGAAATATCTACACCACTGTCTGTATTAACATAGAAATATCTACACCGCTATCTGTATGAATATGGAAATAACTACACCGCTATCTGTATAAACATGGATATATATACACAGCCATCTGGATGAACATGGAAATATCTACACCGCTACCTGTGTAAGCATGCATACATCTTCACCGCTATCTGTATAAACATGGAAATATCTACACCGCTATCTGTATGAACATGGAAATATCTACACCGCTATCTGTATGAACATGGAAATATATAAACCGCTATCTGTTTGAAAATGGAAATATCTACACCGCTATCTGCATGAAAATGGAAATATCTACACTGCTATCTGCATATGCATGGAAATATCTACACAGCTATCTCTTTACACATGGAAATAACTACACTGCTATCTGTATGAACATGGAAATATCTTCACCGCCATCTGTATGAACATGGAAATATCTGCACCGCCATCTGTATGAACATATAAATATCTACACCGCCATCTGTATTAAGATGGAGATATCTACACCGCTATCTGTATAAACCTGGAAATATCTACACCGCTATCTGTATAAACATGGAAATATCTACACCGCTATCTGTATAAACATGGAAATATCTACACCGCTACCTGTATAAGCATGGAAATAACAGCACCGCTATCTGTATGAACTTGGAAATATCTACACCGATATCTGTATGAACATGGAAATATCTACACCGCTATCTGTATGAACATGGAAATATCTACACAGCTATCTGTATGAACATGGATATATCTACACAGCCCTCTGGATGAACATGGAAATATCCACACCGCTACCTGTGTAAACATGCATACAACTTCACCGCTAGCTGTATAATCATGGAAATATCTACATCGCTATCTGTATGAACATGGAAATATCTACACCGCTATCTGTTTGAACATGGAAATATCTACACCGCCATCTGTATGAACATGGAAATATCTGCACCACCATCTGAATGAACATATAAATATCTACACCGCCATCTATATTAAGATGGACATATCTACACCGGTATCTGAATAAACCTGGAAATATCTACACCGCTATCTGTATAAACATGGAAATATCTACACCGCAATCTGTATAAACATGGAAATATCTACACCGCTACCTGTATAAACATGGAAATATCAGTAACGCTATCTGTATGAACATGGAAATATCTACACCGCTATCTCTATGAACATGGAAATTTCTACACCGCTATCTGTATGAACATGGAAATAGCTACACTGCTATCTGTGTGAACATGGAAATATCTTCACCTCTACCTGTATGAACATGGAAATATCTACACCGCTATCTGTTTGAACATGGATATAACTACAAAGCCATCTGGATGAACACGGAAATAACTACACCGCTATCTGTATGAACATGGAAATATCTACACCGCTATCTGTGTAAATATGCATACATCTTCACCGCAATCTGTATAAACATGGAAATATTTACACCGCTATCTGTATGAACATGGAAATATCTACACAGCTATCTCTCTACACATTGAAATAACTACACCGCTATCTGTATGAACATGGAAATATCTACACCGCCATCTGTATGAACATGGAAATAGCTGCACCGACATCTGTATGAACATATACATATCTACACGGCCATCTGTATTAAGATGGAGACATCTGCACCGATATCTGTATAAACATGGAAATATCTACACCGCTATCTGTATAAACATGGAAATACCTACACCGCTATCTGTATAAACATGGAAATATCTACACCACTACCTGTATAAACATGGAAATATCAGCACCGCTATCTGTATGAACATGGAAATATCAACCCCTCTATCTGTATGAACATGGAGATATCTACTCCGCTATCTGTATGAACATGGAAATAACTACACCGCTATCTGTATGAACATGGAAATACCTTCACCGACATCTGTATGAACATGGATATATGTACACAGCCATCTGGGTGAGCATGGAAATATCTACACCGCTATCTGTATGAACAAGGAAATAGCTACACCGCTATCTGTATAAACATGGAAATATCTACACCACTATCTGTATGAACATAGAAATATCTACACCGCTATCTGTATGAACATGGAAATATCTTCACCGCCATCTGTATGAACATGGATATATCTACAGAGCCATCTGGATGAACATGGAAATATCTACACCGCTATCTGTACGAACATGGAAATAGCTACACCGCTATCTGTATGAACATGGAAATATCTACACCGCTATCTGTATGAACATGGATATATCTACACAGCCATCTGTATGAACATGGAAATACCTACACCGCTATCTGTGTAAACATGCATACATCTTCACCGCTATCTGTATAAACATGGAAATATCTACACCGCTATCTGTATGAACATGGAAATAGCTACACTGCTATCTGTTTGAACATGGAAGTATCTACACCGCTATCTGCATGAAAATGGAAAAATCTACACAGCGGTCTGAATATACATGGAAATATCTACAAATCTATCTCTTTACACGTGGAAATAACTGCAGCACTATCTCTATAAACATGGAAATAGCTACAACGCCATCTATATGAACATGGAAATATCTGCACCGCCATCTGTATGAACATATAAATATCTACACCGCCATCTATATTAAGATGGAGATATCTACACCGGTATCTGTATAAACCTGGAAATATCTACACCGCTATCTGTATAAACATGGAAATATCTACACCGCAATCTGTATAAACATGGAAATATCTACACCGCTACCTGTATAAACATGGAAATATCAGCACCGCTATCTGTATGAACATGGAAATTTCTACACCGCTATCTCTATTAACATGGAAATTTCTACACCGCTATCTGTATGAACATGGAAATAGCTACACTGCTATCTGTCTGAACATGGAAATATCTTCACCTCTACCTGTATGAACATGGAAATATCTACACCGCTATCTGTTTGAACATGGATATAACTACAAAGCCATCTGGATGAACACGGAAATAACTACACCGCTATCTGTATGAACATGGAAATATCTACACCGCTATCTGTGTAAATATGCATACATCTTCACCGCAATCTGTATAAACATGGAAATATCTACACCGCTATCTGTATGAACATGGAAATATCTACACAGCTATCTCTCTACACATGGAAATAACTACACCGCTATCTGTATGAACATGGAAATATCTACACCGCCATCTGTATGAACATGGAAATAGCTGCACCGACATCTGTATGAACATATAGATATCTACACGGCCATCTGTATTAAGATGGAGACATCTGCACCGATATCTGTATAAACATGGAAATATCTACACCGCTATCTGTATAAACATGGAAATACCTACACCGCTATCTGTATAAACATGGAAATATCTACACCGCTACCTGTATAAACATGGAAATATCAGCACCGCTATCTGTATGAACATGGAAATATCATCCCCTCTATCTGTATGAACATGGAGATATCTACACCGCTATCTGTATGAACATGGAAATATCTACACCGCTATCTGTATGAACATGGAAATACCTTCACCGACATCTGTATGAACATGGATATATCTACACAGCCATCTGGGTGAGAATGGAAATATCTACACCGCTATCTGTATGAACATGGAAATAGCTACACCGCTATCTGTATAAACATGGAAATATCTACACCACTATCTGTATGAACATAGAAATATCTACACCGCTATCTGTATGAACATGGAAATATCTTCACCGCCATCTGTATGAACATGGATATATCTACAGAGCCATGTGGATGAACATGGAAATATCTACACCGCTATCTCTGTAAACATGCATACATCTTCACCGCTATCTCTATGAACATGGAAATATCTACACCGCTATCTGTATGAACATGGAAATAGCTACACTGCTATCTGTTTGAACATGGAAATATCTGCAGCGCTATCTGTATGAAAATGGAAATATCTACACAGCTATCTACATATACATGGAAATATCTACAAAGCTATCTCTTTACACATGGAAATAACTACACCGCTATCTCTATAAACATGGAAATATCTACACCACCATCTGTATGAACATGGAAATTTCTGCACGGCCACCTGTATGAACATATAAATATCTACACCACCCTCAGTCTTAAGATGGAGATATCTACACCGCTATCTGTATAAAACTGGAAATATCTACATCGCTATCTGTATAAACATGGAAATATCTACACAGCTATCTGTATAAACATGGAAATATCAACACCACTACCTGTATAATCATGGAAATATCAGCACCGCTATCTGTATGAACATGGAAATATCTACACCGCTATCTGTACGAACATGGAAATATCTACACCGCTATCTGTATGAACATGGAAATAGCTACACAGTGATCTGTATGAACATGGAAATATCTACACCGCTATCTGTACGAACATGGAAATATCTACACCGCTATCTGTATGAATATGGACATATCTACACAGCCATCTGGATGAACATGGAAATATCTACACCGCTATCTGTATGAACATGGATATATCTACACAGCCATCTGGATGAACATGGAAATATCTACACCGCTATCTGTATGAACATGGACATATCTACACAGCCATCTGGATGAACATGGAAATATCTACACAGCTATCTGTATGAACATGGATATATCTACACAGCCATCTGGATGAACATGGAAATATCTACACCGCTATCTGTATGAACATGGATATATCTACACAGCCATCTGGATGAGCATGGAAATATCTACACCGCTATCTGTGTAAACATGCATACATCTTCACCGCTATCTGTATAAACATGGAAATATCTACACCGCCATCTTTATGATCATGGAAATATCTACACCGCTATCTGTATGAACATGGAAACATCTACACCGCTATCAGTTTGAACATGGAAATATCTACACCGCTATCTGCATGAAAATGGAAATATCAACACTGCTATCTGCATATACATGGAAATATCTACACAGCTATCTCTTTACACATGGAAAAACTACACTGCTATCTGTATGAACATGGAAATATCTTCACCGCCATCTGTATGAACATGGAAATATCTGCACCGCCATCTGTATGAACATATAAATATCTACACCGCCATCTGTATTAAGATGGTGATATGTACAGGGCTATCTGTATAAACATGGAAATATCTACACCGCTATTTGTATAAACATGGAAATATCTACACCGCTATCTGTATAAACATGGAAATCTCTACACCGCTACCTGTATAAGCATGGAAATATCAGCACCGCTATCTGTATGAACATGGAAATATCTACACCGATATCTGTATGAACATGGAAATATCCACACCGCTATCTGTATGAACATGGAAATATCTACACCGCTATCTGTATGAACATGGAAATACCTACACCGCTATCTGTTTGAACATTGATATATCTACACAGCCCTCCGGATGAACATGGAAATATCCACACCGCTATCTGTGTAAACATGCATACACCTTCACCGCTAGCTGTATAAACATGGAAATATCTACACCGCTATGTGTATGAACATGGAAATATCTACACCGCTATCTGTTTGAAGATGGAAATATATACACCGCTATCTGCATGAAAATGGAAATATCTACACAGCTATCTGCATATACATGGAAATATCTACACAGCTATCTCTTTACACATGGAAATAACTACACCGCTATCTGTATGAACATGGAAATATCTACACCGCCATCTGTATGAACATGGAAATATCTGCACCGCCATCTGTATGAACATGGAAATATCTGCACCGCCATCTGTATGAACATATAAATATCTACACCGCCATCTGTATTAAGATGGAGATATCTACACCGCTATCTGAATAAACATGGAAATATGTACACCGCTATCTGTATAAACATGGAAATATCTACACCGCTATCTGTATAAACATGGAAATATCTACACCGCTACCTGTATAAACATGGAAATATCAGCACCGCTATCTGTAGAACATGGAAATATCTACACCGCTATCTGTATGAACATGGAAATATCTACGCCGCTATCTGTATGAACCTGGAAATATCTACAAAGCTATCTGAATGAACATGGAAATATCTACACCGCTATCTGTTTGAACATGGAAATATCTTCACCGCTATCTGCATGAAAATGGAAATATCTACAAAGCTATCTGCATATACATGGAATTATCTACACAGCTATCTCTTTACACATGGAAATAACTACACCGCTATATCTATAAAGATGGAAACATCTACACCGCCATCTGTATGAACATGGAAATATCTGCACCGCCATCTGTATGAACATATAAATATCTACACCGCCATCTGTATTAAGAAGGAAATATCTAAACCGCTATCTGTATGAACATGGAAATATCTACACCGCTGTCTGTATGAACATGGAAATATCTACACCGCTATCTGTGTAAACATGCATACATCTTCACTGTTATCTGTATAAACATGGAAATATCTACAATGCTACCTGTATGAACATATAAATATCTACTCCGCTATCTGTTTGAACATGGAAATATCTACACCGCTATCTGCATGAAAATGGAAATATCTACACAGCGATCTGCATATACATGGAAATATCTACAAAGCTATCTCTTTACACATAGAATAACTACAGCGCTATCTCTATAAACATGGAAATAGATACACCGCCATCTGTATGAACAAGGAAATATCTGCACCACAATCTGTATGAACATATAAATATCTACACCGCCATCTATATTAAGATGGAGATATCTACACCGCTATCTGTATAAACTTGGAAATATCTACACCGCTATCTGTATAAACATGGAAATATCTACACCGCAATCTGTATAAACATGGAAATATCTACACCGCTACCTGTATAAACATGGAAATATCAGCACCGCTATCTGTATGAACATGGAAATATCTACACCGCTATCTCTATGAACATGGAAATTTCCACACCGCTATCTGTATGAACATGAAAATAGCTACACTGAAATCTGTATGAACATGGAAATACTTACACCACTACCTGTATGAACATGGAAATATCTACACCGCTATCTGTTTGAACATGGATATACCTACACAGCCATCTGGATGAACACGGAAATAACTACACCGCTATCTGTATGAACATGGAAATATCTACACCGCTATCTGTGTAAATATGCATACATCTTCACCGCAATCTGTATAAACATGGAAATATCTACACCGCTATCTGTATGAACATGGAAATATCTACCCGCCATCTGTATAAACATGGAAATAGCTGCACCGACATCTGTATGAACATATACATATCTACACAGCCATCTGTTTTAAGATGGAGATATCTACACCGATATCTGTATAAACATGGAAATATCTACACCGCTATCTGTACGAACATGGAAATATCTACACTGCTATCTGTATGAACATGGAAATAGCTACACCGCTATCTGTATGAACATGGAAATATCTACCCCACTATCTGTATGAACATGGAAATATCTACACCGCTATCTGTATGAACATGGATATATCTACACAGCCATCTGGATGAACATGGAAATATCTGCACCGCTATCTGTATGAACATGGAAATATCTACACCGCTATCTGTGTAAACATGCATACATCTTCACTGCTATCTCTATAAACATGGAAATATCTACACAGCCATCTGGATGAACATGGAAATATCTACACCGCTATCTGTGTAAACATGCATACATCTTCACCGCTATCTGTATAAACATGGAAATATCTACACCGCTATCTGCATTAAAATGGAAATATCTACACCGCTATCTGTATGAACATGGAAATATCTACACCGCTATCTGTTTGAACATGGAAATATCTACACCGCTATCTGCATGAAAATGGAAATATCTACACTGCTATCAGCATATACATGGAAATATCTAGACAGCTATCTCTTTACACATGGAAGTAACCACACTGCTATCTGTATGAACATGGAAATATCTACACCGCCATCTGTATGAACATGGAAATATCTGCACCGCCATATGTATGAACATATAAATATCTACACCGCCATCTGTATTAAGATGGAGATATCTACACCGCTATCTGTATAAACCTGGAAATATCTACACCGCTATCTGTATAAACATGGAAATATCTACACCGCTATCTGTATAAACATGGAAATATCTACACCGCTACCTGTATAAGCATGGAAATATCAGCACCGCTATCTGTATGAACTTGGAAATATCTACACCGATATCTGTATGAACATGGAAATATCTACAATGCTATCTGTATGAACATGGAAATATCTACACCGCTATCTGTATAAACATGGAAATATCTACACCGCTATCTGTATGAACATGGATATATCTACAAAGCCCTCTGGATGAACATGGAAATATCCACACCGCTACCTGTGTAAACATGCATACATCTTCACCGCTAGCTGAATAAACATGGAAATATCTACACCGCTATCTGTTTGAAAATGGAAATATCTACACCGCTATCTGTTTGAACATGGAAATATCTACACCGCTATCTGCATGAAAATGGAAATATCTAAACAGCTGTCTACACATACATGGAAATATCTACACAGCTATCTCTTTACACATGGAAATAACTTCACCGCTATCTGTATGAACATGGAAATACCTACACCGCCATCTGTATGAACATGGAAATATCTACAAAGCTATCTGAATGAAGATGGAAATATCTACACCGCTATCTGTTAGAACATGTAAATATCTACACCGCTAACTGCATGAAAATGGAAATATCTACAAAGCTATCTGCATATACATGGAAATATCTACACAGCTATCTCTTTACACATGGAAAAAACTACAGCGCTATCTGTATGAACATGGAAATATCTACACCGCCATCTGTATAAAGATGGAATTATCTACACCGCTATCTGTGTGGACATGGAAATATCTACACCGCTATCTGTATGAACATGGAAATATCCACACCGCTATCTGTTTGAACATGGATATATCTACACAGGCATCTGGATGAACTCGGAAATAAGTACACCGCTATCTGTATGAACATGGAAATATCTACACCGCTATCTGTGTAAATATGCATACATCTTCACCGCAATCTGTATAAACATGGAAATATCTACACCGCTATCTGTATGAACATGGAAATATCTACACAGCTATCTCTTTCACATGGAAATAACTACACCGCTATCTGTATGAACATGGAAATATCTACACCGCCATCTGTATGAACATGGAAATAGCTGCACCGACATCTGTATGCACATATACATAACTACACGGCCATCTGTATTAAGATGGAGATATCTACACCGATATCTGTATAAACATGGAAATATCTACACCACTGCCTGTATAAACATGGAAATATCAGCACTGCTATCTGTATGAACATGGAAATATCTACACCGCTATCTGTACGAACATGGAAATATCTACACTGCTATCTGTATGAACATGGAAATAGCTACACCGCTATCTGTGTGAACATGGATATATCTACACAGCCTTCTGGATGAAGATGGAAATATCTACACTGCTATCTGTGTAAACATGCATACATCTTCACCGCTTTCTGTATAAACATGGAAATATCTACACCGCTATCTGTATGAACATGGAAATATCTACACCGCTATCTGTTTGAACATGGAAATATCTACACCGCTATCTGCATGAAAATGGAAATATCTACACTGCTATCTGCATATACATTTAAATATCTACACAGCTATCTCTTTACACATGGAAATAACTACACCGCTATCTGTATGAACATGGAAATATCTACACCGCCATCTGTATGAACATGGAAATATCTGCACCGCCATCTGTATGAACATATAAATATCTACACCGCCATCTCTATTAAGATGGAGATTTCTACACTGCTATCTGTATAAACAAGGAAATATCTACACCGCTATCTGAATAAACATGGAAATATCTACACCGCTACCTGTATAAACATGGAAATATCAGCACCGCTATCTGTATGAACATGGAAATATCTACACCGCTATCTGTATGAACATGGAAATATCTACACCGCTATCTGTATGAACACGGAAATATCTGCACCGCTATCTGTATGAACATGGAAATATCTACACCGCTATCTGTTTGAACATGGAAATATCTACACCGCTGTCTGCATGAAAATGGAAATATCTACACAGCTATCTGCATACACATGGAAATATCTACACAGCTATCTCTTAACACATGGAATAAGTACACCGCTATATCTATAAACATGGAAATGTCTACACCGCCATCTGTATGAACATGGAAATATCTGCACCACCATCTGTATGGACATATAAGTATCTACACCGCCATCTGTATTAAGAAGGAAATATCCAAACCGCTATCTGTATGAACATTGAAATATCTACACCGCTATCTGTATGAACATGGAAATATCTACAAAGCCATCTGGATGAACACGGAAATAACTACACCGCTATCTGTATGAACATGGAAATATCTACACCGCTATCTGTGTAAATATGCATACATCTTCACCGCAATCTGTATAAACATGGAAATATCTACACCGCTATCTGTAAGAACATGGAAATATCTACACAGCTATCTCTTTACACATGGAAATAACTACACCGCTATCTGTATGAACATGGAAATATCTACACCGCCATCTGTATGAACATGGAAATAGCTGCACAGACATCTGTATGAACATATACATATCTACACAGCCATCTGTATTAAGATGGAGATATCTACACCGATATCTGTATAAACATGGAAATATCTACACCGCTATCTGTTCGAACATGGAAATATCTACACTGCTATCCGTATGAACATGGAAATAGCTACACTGCCATCTGTATGAACATGGAAATATCTACACCGCTATCTGTATGAACATGGAAATATCTACACCGCTATCTGTATGAACATGGATATATCTACACAGCCATCTGGATGAACATGGAAATATCTACACTGCTATCTGTGTAAACATGCATACATCTTCACCGCTATCTCTATAAACATGGAAATATCTACACCGCTATCTGTATGAACATGGAAATATCTACACCACTGTCTGTATGAACATAGAAATATCTACACCGCAATCTGTATGAATATGGAAATAACTACACCGCTATCTGTATAAACATGGATATATATACACAGCCATCTGGATGAACATGGAAATATCTACACCGCTACCTGTGTAAGCATGCATACCTCTTCACCGCTATCTGTATAAACATGGAAATATCTACACCGCTATCTGTATGAACATGGAAATATCTACACCGCTATCTGTATGAACATGGAAATATCTACACCGCTATCTGTTTGAACATGGAAATATCTACACCGCTATCTGCATGAAAATGGAAATATCTACACTGCTATCAGCATATACATGGAAATATCTAGACAGCTATCTCTTTACACATGGAAGTAACTACACTGCTATCTGTATGAACATGGAAATATCTACACCGCCATCTGTATGAACATGGAAATATCTGCACCGCCATATGTATGAACATATAAATATCTACACCGCCATCTGTATTAAGATGGTGATATCTACACCGCTATCTGTATAAACCTGGAAATATCTACACCGCTATCTGTATAAACATGGAAATATCTACACCGCTATCTGTATAAACATGGAAATATCTACACCGCTACCTGTATAAGCATGGAAATATCAGCACCGCTATCTGTATGAACATGGAAATATCTGCACCGATATCTGTATGAACATGGAAATATCTACAATGCTATCTGTATGAACATGGAAATATCTACACCGCTATCTGTATAAACATGGAAATATCTACACCGCTATCTGTATGAACATGGATATATCTACAAAGCCCTCTGGATGAACATGGAAATATCCACACCGCTACCTGTGTAAACATGCATACATCTTCACCGCTAGCTGAATAAACATGGAAATATCTACACCGCTATCTGTTTGAAAATGGAAATATCTACACCGCTATCTGTTTGAACATTGAAATATCTACACCGCTATCTGCATGAAAATGGAAATATCTAAACAGCTGTCTACACATACATGGAAATATCTACACAGCTATCTCTTTACACATGGAAATAACTTCACCGCTATCTGTATGAACATGGAAATACCTACACCGCCATCTGTATGAACATGGCAATATCTACAAAGCTATCTGAATGAAGATGGAAATATCTACACCGCTATCTGTTAGAACATGTAAATATCTACACCGCTAACTGCATGAAAATGGAAATATCTACAAAGGTATCTGCATATACATGGAAATATCTACACAGCTATCTCTTTACACATGGAAAAAACTACAGCGCTATCTGTATGAACATGGAAATACCTACACCGCCATCTGTATAAAGATGGAATTATCTACACCGCTATCTGTGTGGACATGGAAATATCTACACCGCTACCTGTATGAACATGGAAATATCTACACCGCTATCTGTTTTAACATGGATATATCTACACAGGCATCTGGATGAACTCGGAAATAAGTACACCGCTATCTGTATGAACATGGAAATATCTACACCGCTATCTGTGTAAATATGCATACATCTTCACCGCAATCAGTATAAACATGGAAATATCTACACCGCTATCTGTATGAACATGGAAATATCTACACAGCTATCTCTTTCACATGGAAATAACTACACCGCTATCTGTATGAACATGGAAATATCTACACCGCCATCTGTATGAACATGGAAATAGCTGCACCGCCATCTGTATGAACATATAAATATCTACACCGCCATCTCTATTAAGATGGAGATTTCTACACTGCTATCTGTATAAACAAGGAAATATCTACACCGCTATCTGAATAAACATGGAAATATCTACACCGCTACCTGTATAAACATGGAAATATCAGCACCGCTATCTGTATGAACATGGAAATATCTACACCGCTATCTGTATGAACATGGAAATATCTACACCGCTATCTGTATGAACACGGAAATATCTGCACCGCTATCTGTATGAACATGGAAATATCTACACCGCTATCTGTTTGAACATGGAAATATCTACACCGCTGTCTGCATGAAAATGGAAATATCTACACAGCTATCTGCATACACATGGAAATATCTACACAGCTATCTCTTAACACATGGAATAAGTACACCGCTATATCTATAAACATGGAAATGTCTACACCGCCATCTGTATGAACATGGAAATATCTGCACCACCATCTGTATGGACATATAAGTATCTACACCGCCATCTGTATTAAGAAGGAAATATCCAAACCGCTATCTGTATGAACATTGAAATATCTACACCGCTATCTGTATGAACATGGAAATATCTACAAAGCCATCTGGATGAACACGGAAATAACTACACCGCTATCTGTATGAACATGGAAATATCTACACCGCTATCTGTGTAAATATGCATACATCTTCACCGCAATCTGTATAAACATGGAAATATCTACACCGCTATCTGTAAGAACATGGAAATATCTACACAGCTATCTCTTTACACATGGAAATAACTACACCGCTATCTGTATGAACATGGAAATATCTACACCGCCATCTGTATGAACATGGAAATAGCTGCACAGACATCTGTATGAACATATACATATCTACACAGCCATCTGTATTAAGATGGAGATATCTACACCGATATCTGTATAAACATGGAAATATCTACACCGCTATCTGTTCGAACATGGAAATATCTACACTGCTATCCGTATGAACATGGAAATAGCTACACTGCCATCTGTATGAACATGGAAATATCTACACCGCTATCTGTATGAACATGGAAATATCTACACCGCTATCTGTATGAACATGGATATATCTACACAGCCATCTGGATGAACATGGAAATATCTACACTGCTATCTGTGTAAACATGCATACATCTTCACCGCTATCTCTATAAACATGGAAATATCTACACCGCTATCTGTATGAACATGGAAATATCTACACCACTGTCTGTATGAACATAGAAATATCTACACCGCAATCTGTATGAATATGGAAATAACTACACCGCTATCTGTATAAACATGGATATATATACACAGCCATCTGGATGAACATGGAAATATCTACACCGCTACCTGTGTAAGCATGCATACCTCTTCACCGCTATCTGTATAAACATGGAAATATCTACACCGCTATCTGTATGAACATGGAAATATCTACACCGCTATCTGTATGAACATGGAAATATCTACACCGCTATCTGTTTGAACATGGAAATATCTACACCGCTATCTGCATGAAAATGGAAATATCTACACTGCTATCAGCTTATACATGGAAATATCTAGACAGCTATCTCTTTACACATGGAAGTAACTACACTGCTATCTGTATGAACATGGAAATATCTACACCGCCATCTGTATGAACATGGAAATATCTGCACCGCCATATGTATGAACATATAAATATCTACACCGCCATCTGTATTAAGATGGTGATATCTACACCGCTATCTGTATAAACCTGGAAATATCTACACCGCTATCTGTATAAACATGGAAATATCTACACCGCTATCTGTATAAACATGGAAATATCTACACCGCTACCTGTATAAGCATGGAAATATCAGCACCGCTATCTGTATGAACATGGAAATATCTGCACCGATATCTGTATGAACATGGAAATATCTACAATGCTATCTGTATGAACATGGAAATATCTACACCGCTATCTGTATAAACATGGAAATATCTACACCGCTATCTGTATGAACATGGATATATCTACAAAGCCCTCTGGATGAACATGGAAATATCCACACCGCTACCTGTGTAAACATGCATACATCTTCACCGCTAGCTGAATAAACATGGAAATATCTACACCGCTATCTGTTTGAAAATGGAAATATCTACACCGCTATCTGTTTGAACATTGAAATATCTACACCGCTATCTGCATGAAAATGGAAATATCTAAACAGCTGTCTACACATACATGGAAATATCTACACAGCTATCTCTTTACACATGGAAATAACTTCACCGCTATCTGTATGAACATGGAAATACCTACACCGCCATCTGTATGAACATGGCAATATCTACAAAGCTATCTGAATGAAGATGGAAATATCTACACCGCTATCTGTTAGAACATGTAAATATCTACACCGCTAACTGCATGAAAATGGAAATATCTACAAAGGTATCTGCATATACATGGAAATATCTACACAGCTATCTCTTTACACATGGAAAAAACTACAGCGCTATCTGTATGAACATGGAAATACCTACACCGCCATCTGTATAAAGATGGAATTATCTACACCGCTATCTGTGTGGACATGGAAATATCTACACCGCTACCTGTATGAACATGGAAATATCTACACCGCTATCTGTTTTAACATGGATATATCTACACAGGCATCTGGATGAACTCGGAAATAAGTACACCGCTATCTGTATGAACATGGAAATATCTACACCGCTATCTGTGTAAATATGCATACATCTTCACCGCAATCAGTATAAACATGGAAATATCTACACCGCTATCTGTATGAACATGGAAATATCTACACAGCTATCTCTTTCACATGGAAATAACTACACCGCTATCTGTATGAACATGGAAATATCTACACCGCCATCTGTATGAACATGGAAATAGCTGCACCGCCATCTGTATGAACATATAAATATCTACACCGCCATCTCTATTAACATGGAGATTTCTACACTGCTATCTGTATAAACAAGGAAATATCTACACCGCTATCTGAATAAACATGGAAATATCTACACCGCTACCTGTATAAACATGGAAATATCAGCACCGCTATCTGTATGAACATGGAAATATCTACACCGCTATCTGTATGAACATGGAAATATCTACACCGCTATCTGTATGAACACGGAAATATCTGCACCGCTATCTGTATGAACATGGAAATATCTACACCGCTATCTGTTTGAACATGGAAATATCTACACCGCTGTCTGCATGAAAATGGAAATATCTACACAGCTATCTGCATACACATGGAAATATCTACACAGCTATCTCTTAACACATGGAATAAGTACACCGCTATATCTATAAACATGGAAATGTCTACACCGCCATCTGTATGAACATGGAAATATCTGCACCACCATCTGTATGGACATATAAGTATCTACACCGCCATCTGTATTAAGAAGGAAATATCCAAACCGCTATCTGTATGAACATTGAAATATCTACACCGCTATCTGTATGAACATGGAAATATCTACAAAGCCATCTGGATGAACACGGAAATAACTACACCGCTATCTGTAGGAACATGGAAATATCTACACCGCTATCTGTGTAAATATGCATACATCTTCACCGCAATCTGTATAAACATGGAAATATCTACACCGCTATCTGTAAGAACATGGAAATATCTACACAGCTATCTCTTTACACATGGAAATAACTACACCGCTATCTGTATGAACATGGAAATATCTACACCGCCATCTGTATGAACATGGAAATAGCTGCACAGACATCTGTATGAACATATACATATCTACACAGCCATCTGTATTAAGATGGAGATATCTACACCGATATCTGTATAAACATGGAAATATCTACACCGCTATCTGTTCGAACATGGAAATATCTACACTGCTATCCGTATGAACATGGAAATAGCTACACTGCCATCTGTATGAACATGGAAATATCTACACCGCTATCTGTATGAACATGGAAATATCTACACCGCTATCTGTATGAACATGGATATATCTACACAGCCATCTGGATGAACATGGAAATATCTACACTGCTATCTGTGTAAACATGCATACATCTTCACCGCTATCTCTATAAACATGGAAATATCTACACCGCTATCTGTATGAACATGGAAATATCTACACCACTGTCTGTATGAACATAGAAATATCTACACCGCTATCTGTATGAATATGGAAATAACTACACCGCTATCTGTATAAACATGGATATATATACACAGCCATCTGGATGAACATGGAAATATCTACACCGCTACCTGTGTAAGCATGCATACCTCTTCACCGCTATCTGTATAAACATGGAAATATCTACACCGCTATCTGTATGAACATGGAAATAGCTACACTGCTATCTGTTTGAACATGGATATATCTACACCGCTATCTGTTTGAACATGGAAATATCTACACCGCTATCTGCATGAAAATGGAAATATCTACAAAGCTATCTGCATATACGTGGAAATATCTACACAGCTATCACTTTACACATGGAAATAACTACACCGCTATCTGTATGAACATGGAAATATCTACACCGCCATCTGTATGAACATGGAAATATCTTCACCGCCATCTGTATGAACATGGAAATATCTGCACCGCCATCTGTATGAACATATAAATATCTACACCGCCATCTGTATTAAGATGGTGATATGTACAGGGCTATCTGTATAAACATGGAAATATCTACACCGCTATTTGTATAAACATGGAAATATCTACACCGCTATCTGTATAAACATGGAAATCTCTACACCGCTACCTGTATAAGCATGGAAATATCAGCACCGCTATCTGTATGAACATGGAAATATCTACACCGATATCTGTATGAACATGGAAATATCCACACCGCTATCTGTATGAACATGGAAATATCTACACCGCTATCTGTATGAACATGGAAATACATACACCGCTATCTGTTTGAACATTGATATATCTACACAGCCCTCCGGATGAACATGGAAATATCCACACCGCTATCTGTGTAAACATGCATACACCTTCACCGCTAGCTGTATAAACATGGAAATATCTACACCGCTATGTGTATGAACATGGAAATATCTACACCGCTATCTGTTTGAAGATGGAAATATATACACCGCTATCTGCATGAAAATGGAAATATCTACACAGCTATCTGCATATACATGGAAATATCTACACAGCTATCTCTTTACACATGGAAATAACTACACCGCTATCTGTATGAACATGGAAATATCTACACCGCCATCTGTATGAACATGGAAATATCTGCACCGCCATCTGTATGAACATATAAATATCTACACCGCCATCTGTATTAAGATGGAGATATCTACACCGCTATCTGAATAAACATGGAAATATGTACACCGCTATCTGTATAAACATGGAAATATCTACACCGCTATCTGTATAAACATGGAAATATCTACACCGCTACCTGTATAAACATGGAAATATCAGCACCGCTATCTGTAGAACATGGAAATATCTACACCGCTATCTGTATGAACATGGAAATATCTACACCGCTATCTGTATGAACCTGGAAATATCTACAAAGCTATCTGAATGAACATGGAAATATCTACACCGCTATCTGTTTGAACATGGAAATATCTTCACCGCTATCTGCATGAAAATGGAAATATCTACAAAGCTATCTGCATATACATGGAATTATCTACACAGCTATCTCTTTACACATGGAAATAACTACACCGCTATATCTATAAAGATGGAAACATCTACACCGCCATCTGTATGAACATGGAAATATCTGCACCGCCATCTGTATGAACATATAAATATCTACACCGCCATCTGTATTAAGAAGGAAATATCTAAACCGCTATCTGTATGAACATGGAAATATCTACACCGCTGTCTGTATGAACATGGAAATATCTACACCGCTATCTGTGTAAACATGCATACATCTTCACTGTTATCTGTATAAACATGGAAATATCTACAATGCTACCTGTATGAACATATAAATATCTACTCCGCTATCTGTTTGAACATGGAAACATCTACACCGCTATCTGCATGAAAATGGAAATATCTACACAGCGATCTGCATATACATGGAAATATCTACAAAGCTATCTCTTTACACATGGAAATAACTACAGCGCTATCTCTATAAACATGGAAATAGATACACCGCCATCTGTATGAACAAGGAAATATCTGCACCACAATCTGTATGAACATATAAATATCTACACCGCCATCTATATTAAGATGGAGATATCTACACCGCTATCTGTATAAACTTGGAAATATCTACACCGCTATCTGTATAAACATGGAAATATCTACACCGCAATCTGTATAAACATGGAAATATCTACACCGCTACCTGTATAAACATGGAAATATCAGCACCGCTATCTGTATGAACATGGAAATATCTACACCGCTATCTCTATGAACATGGAAATTTCCACACCGCTATCTGTATGAACATGAAAATAGCTACACTGAAATCTGTATGAACATGGAAATACTTACACCACTACCTGTATGAACATGGAAATATCTACACCGCTATCTGTTTGAACATGGATATACCTACACAGCCATCTGGATGAACACGGAAATAACTACACCGCTATCTGTATGAACATGGAAATATCTACACCGCTATCTGTGTAAATATGCATACATCTTCACCGCAATCTGTATAAACATGGAAATATCTACACCGCTATCTGTATGAACATGGAAATATCTACCCGCCATCTGTATAAACATGGAAATAGCTGCACCGACATCTGTATGAACATATACATATCTACACAGCCATCTGTTTTAAGATGGAGATATCTACACCGATATCTGTATAAACATGGAAATATCTACACAGCTATATGTACGAACATGGAAATATCTACACTGCTATCTGTATGAACATGGAAATAGCTACACCGCTATCTGTATGAACATGGAAATATCTACCCCACTATCTGTATGAACATGGAAATATCTACACCGCTATCTGTATGAACATGGATATATCTACACCGCCATCTGGATGAACATGGAAATATCTGCACCGCTATCTGTATGAACATGGAAATATCTACACCGCTATCTGTGTAAACATGCATACATCTTCACTGCTATCTCTATAAACATGGAAATATCTACACAGCCATGTGGATGAACATGGAAATATCTACACCGCTATCTGTGTAAACATGCATACATCTTCACCGCTATCTGTATAAACATGGAAATATCTACACCGCTATCTGCATTAAAATGGAAATATCTACACCGCTATCTGTATGAACATGGAAATATCTACACCGCTATCTGTTTGAACATGGAAATATCTACACCGCTATCTGCATGAAAATGGAAATATCTACACTGCTATCAGCATATACATGGAAATATCTAGACAGCTATCTCTTTACACATGGAAGTAACTACACTGCTATCTGTATGAACACGGAAATATCTACACCGCCATCTGTATGAACATGGAAATATCTGCACCGCTATCTGTATGAACATGGAAATATCATCCCCTCTATCTGTATGAACATGGAGATATCTACACCGCTATCTGTATGAACATGGAAATATCTACACCGCTATCTGTATGAACATGGAAATACCTTCACCGACATCTGTATGAACATGGATATATCTACACAGCCATCTGGGTGAGCATGGAAATATCTACACCGCTATCTGTATGAACATGGAAATAGCTACACCGCTATCTGTATAAACATGGAAATATCTACACCACTATCTGTATGAACATAGAAATATCTACACCGCTATCTGTATGAACATGGAAATATCTTCACCGCCATCTGTATGAACATGGATATATCTACAGAGCCATCTGGATGAACATGGAAATATCTACACCGCTATCTGTGTAAACATGCATACATCTTCACCGCTATCTCTATGAACATGGAAATATCTACACCGCTATCTGTATGAACATGGAAATAGCTACACTGCTATCTGTTTGAACATGGAAATATCTGCAGCGCTATCTGTATGAAAATGGAAATATCTACACAGCTATCTACATATACATGGAAATATCTACAAAGCTATCTCTTTACACATGGAAATAACTACACCGCTATCTCTATAAACATGGAAATATCTACACCACCATCTGTATGAACATGGAAATTTCTGCACCGCCACCTGTATGAACATATAAATATCTACACCACCCTCAGTCTTAAGATGGAGATATCTACACCGCTATCTGTATAAAACTGGAAATATCTACATCGCTATCTGTATAAACATGGAAATATCTACACAGCTATCTGTATAAACATGGAAATATCAACACCACTACCTGTATAATCATGGAAATATCAGCACCGCTATCTGTATGAACATGGAAATATCTACACCGCTATCTGTACGAACATGGAAATATCTACACCGCTATCTGTATGAACATGGAAATAGCTACACAGCGATCTGTATGAACATGGAAATATCTACACCACTATCTGTATGAACATGGAAATATCTACACCGCTATCTGTATGAATATGGACATATCTACACAGCCATCTGGATGAACATGGAAATATCTACACCGCTATCTGTATGAACATGGATATATCTACACAGCCATCTGGATGAACATGGAAATATCTACACCGCTATCTGTATGAACATGGACATATCTACACAGCCATCTGGATGAACATGGAAATATCTACACCGCTATCTGTATGAACATGGATATATCTACACAGCCATCTGGATGAACATGGAAATATCTACACCGCTATCTGTATGAACATGGATATATCTACACAGCCATCTGGATGAGCATGGAAATATCTACACTGCTATCTGTGTAAACATGCATACATCTTCACCGCTATCTGTATAAACATGGAAATATCTACACCGCCATCTTTATGATCATGGAAATATCTACACCGCTATCTGTATGAACATGGAAATATCTACACCGCTATCAGTTTGAACATGGAAATATCTACACCGCTATCTGCATGAAAATGGAAATATCTACACTGCTATCTGCATATACATGGAAATATCTACACAGCTATCTCTTTACACATGGAAAAAACTACACTGCTATCTGTATGAACATGGAAATATCTTCACCGCCATCTGTATGAACATGGAAATATCTGCACCGCCATCTGTATGAACATATAAATATCTACACCGCCATCTGTATTAAGATGGTGATATGTACAGGGCTATCTGTATAAACATGGAAATATCTACACCGCTATTTGTATAAACATGGAAATATCTACACCGCTATCTGTATAAACATGGAAATCTCTACACCGCTACCTGTATAAGCATGGAAATATCAGCACCGCTATCTGTATGAACATGGAAATATCTACACCGATATCTGTATGAACATGGAAATATCCACACCGCTATCTGTATGAACATGGAAATATCTACACCGCTATCTGTATGAACATGGAAATACATACACCGCTATCTGTTTGAACATTGATATATCTACACAGCCCTCCGGATGAACATGGAAATATCCACACCGCTATCTGTGTAAACATGCATACACCTTCACCGCTAGCTGTATAAACATGGAAATATCTACACCGCTATGTGTATGAACATGGAAATATCTACACCGCTATCTGTTTGAAGATGGAAATATATACACCGCTATCTGCATGAAAATGGAAATATCTACACAGCTATCTGCATATACGTGGAAATATCTACACAGCTATCTCTTTACACATGGAAATAACTACACCGCTATCTGTATGAACATGGAAATATCTACACCGCCATCTGTATGAACATGGAAATATCTGCACCGCCATCTGTATGAACATATAAATATCTACACCGCCATCTGTATTAAGATGGAGATATCTACACCGCTATCTGAATAAACATGGAAATATGTACACCGCTATCTGTATAAACATGGAAATATCTACACCGCTATCTGTATAAACATGGAAATATCTACACCGCTACCTGTATAAACATGGAAATATCAGCACCGCTATCTGTAGAACATGGAAATATCTACACCGCTATCTGTATGAACATGGAAATATCTACACCGCTATCTGTATGAACCTGGAAATATCTACAAAGCTATCTGAATGAACATGGAAATATCTACACCGCTATCTGTTTGAACATGGAAATATCTTCACCGCTATCTGCATGAAAATGGAAATATCTACAAAGCTATCTGCATATACATGGAATTATCTACACAGCTATCTCTTTACACATGGAAATAACTACACCGCTATATCTATAAAGATGGAAACATCTACACCGCCATCTGTATGAACATGGAAATATCTGCACCGCCATCTGTATGAACATATAAATATCTACACCGCCATCTGTATTAAGAAGGAAATATCTAAACCGCTATCTGTATGAACATGGAAATATCTACACCGCTGTCTGTATGAACATGGAAATATCTACACCGCTATCTGTGTAAACATGCATACATCTTCACTGTTATCTGTATAAACATGGAAATATCTACAATGCTACCTGTATGAACATATAAATATCTACTCCGCTATCTGTTTGAACATGGAAATATCTACACCGCTATCTGCATGAAAATGGAAATATCTACACAGCGATCTGCATATACATGGAAATATCTACAAAGCTATCTCTTTACACATGGAAATAACTACAGCGCTATCTCTATAAACATGGAAATATATACACCGCCATCTGTATGAACAAGGAAATATCTGCACCACAATCTGTATGAACATATAAATATCTACACCGCCATCTATATTAAGATGGAGATATCTACACCGCTATCTGTATAAACTTGGAAATATCTACACCGCTATCTGTATAAACATGGAAATATCTACACCGCAATCTGTATAAACATGGAAATATCTACACCGCTACCTGTATAAACATGGAAATATCAGCACCGCTATCTGTATGAACATGGAAATATCTACACCGCTATCTCTATGAACATGGAAATTTCCACACCGCTATCTGTATGAACATGAAAATAGCTACACTGAAATCTGTATGAACATGGAAATACTTACACCACTACCTGTATGAACATGGAAATATCTACACCGCTATCTGTTTGAACATGGATATACCTACACAGCCATCTGGATGAACACGGAAATAACTACACCGCTATCTGTATGAACATGGAAATATCTACACCGCTATCTGTGTAAATATGCATACATCTTCACCGCAATCTGTATAAACATGGAAATATCTACACCGCTATCTGTATGAACATGGAAATATCTACCCGCCATCTGTATAAACATGGAAATAGCTGCACCGACATCTGTATGAACATATACATATCTACACAGCCATCTGTTTTAAGATGGAGATATCTACACCGATATCTGTATAAACATGGAAATATCTACACCGCTATATGTACGAACATGGAAATATCTACACTGCTATCTGTATGAACATGGAAATAGCTACACCGCTATCTGTATGAACATGGAAATATCTACCCCACTATCTGTATGAACATGGAAATATCTACACCGCTATCTGTATGAACATGGATATATCTACACAGCCATCTGGATGAACATGGAAATATCTGCACCGCTATCTGTATGAACATGGAAATATCTACACCGCTATCTGTGTAAACATGCATACATCTTCACTGCTATCTCTATAAACATGGAAATATCTACACAGCCATGTGGATGAACATGGAAATATCTACACCGCTATCTGTGTAAACATGCATACATCTTCACCGCTATCTGTATAAACATGGAAATATCTACACCGCTATCTGCATTAAAATGGAAATATCTACACCGCTATCTGTATGAACATGGAAATATCTACACCGCTATCTGTTTGAACATGGAAATATCTACACCGCTATCTGCATGAAAATGGAAATATCTACACTGCTATCAGCATATACATGGAAATATCTAGACAGCTATCTCTTTACACATGGAAGTAACTACACTGCTATCTGTATGAACACGGAAATATCTACACCGCCATCTGTATGAACATGGAAATATCTGCACCGCCATATGTATGAACATATAAATATCTACACCGCCATCTGTATTAAGATGGTGATATCTACACCGCTATCTGTATAAACCTGGAAATATCTACACCGCTATCTGTATAAACATGGAAATATCTACACCGCTATCTGTATAAACATGGAAATATCTACACCGCTACCTGTATAAGCATGGAAACATCAGCACCGCTATCTGTATGAACATGGAAATATCTACACCGATATCTGTATGAACATGGAAATATCTACAATGCTATCTGTATGAACATGGAAATATCTACACCGCTATCTGTATAAACATGGAAATATCTACACCGCTATCTGTATGAACATGGATATATCTACAAAGCCCTCTGGATGAACATGGAAATATCCACACCGCTACCTGTGTAAACATGCATACATCTTCACCGCTAGCTGAATAAACATCGAAATATCTACACCGCTATCTGTTTGAAAATGGAAATATCTACAAAGCTATCTGAATGAAGATGGAAATATCTACACCGCTATCTGTTTGAACATGGAAATATCTACACC
The DNA here is from genome assembly GCF_029281585.2 of Gorilla gorilla gorilla. Classification (NCBI taxonomy): domain Eukaryota; kingdom Metazoa; phylum Chordata; class Mammalia; order Primates; family Hominidae; genus Gorilla; species Gorilla gorilla. Next base: position 54,535,123 of record NC_073246.2, on the reverse strand, counting down.
GCTATCTGCATGAAAATGGAAATATCTACACTGCTATCTGCATATACATGGAAATATCTACACAGCTATCCCTTTACACATGGAAATAACTACACCGCTATCTGTATGAACATGGAAATATCTACACCGCCATCTGTATGAACATGGAAATATCTGCACCGCCATCTGTATGAACATGGAAATATCTACACCGCTATCTGTATGAACATGGAAATATCTTCACCGCCATCTCTATGAACATGGATATATCTACACCGCTATCTGTATGAACATGGAAATATCTACACAGCTATCTCTCTACACATGGAAATAACTACACCGCTATCTGTATGAACATGGAAATATCTACACCGCCATCTGTATGAACATGGAATTAGCTGCACCGACATCTGTATGAACATATACATATCTACACGGCCATCTGTATTAAGATGGAGACATCTGCACCGATATCTGTATAAACATGGAAATATCTACACCGCTATCTGTATAAACATGGAAATACCTACACCGCTATCTGTATAAACATGGAAATATCTACACCACTACCTGTATAAACATGGAAATATCAGCACCGCTATCTGTATGAACATGGAATTATCAGCCCCTCTATCTGTACGAACATGGAGATATCTACACCGCTATCTGTATGAACATGGAAATATCTACACCGCCATCTGTATGAACATGGAAATACCTTCACCGACTTCTGTATGAACATGGAAATATCTACACCGCTATCTGTATGAACATGGAAATATCTGCACCGCCATCTGTATGAACATATAAATATCTACACCACCATCTGTATTAAGAAGGAAATATCTAAACCGCTATCTGTATGAACATGGAAATATCTACACCGCTATCTCTATGAACATGGAAATATCTACACCGCTATCTGTGTAAACATGCATACATCTTCACCGCTATCTGTATAAACATGGAAATATTTACAACGCTATCTGTATGAACATGGAAATATCTACACCGCTATCTGTTTGAACATGGAAATATCTACACCGCTATCTGCATGAAAATGGAAAAATCTACACAGCGGTCTGCATATACATGGAAATATCTACAAATCTATCTCTTTACACATGGAAATAACTACAGCGCTATCTCTATAAACATGGAAATAGCTACACCGCCATCTGTATGAACATGGAAATATCTGCACCGCCATCTGTATGAACATATAAATATCTACACCGCCATCTATATTAAGATGGAGATATCTACACCGGTATCTGTATAAACTTGGAAATATCTACACCGCTATCTGTATAAACAAGGAAATATCTACACCGCAATCTGTATAAACATGGAAATATCTACACCACTACCTGTATAAACATGGAAATATCAGCACCGCTATCAGGATGAACATAGAAATATCTACACCGCTATCTCTATGAACATGGAAATTTCTACACCGCTATCTGTATTAACATGGAAATAGCTACACTCCTATCTGTATGAACATGGAAATATCTTCACCACTACCTGTATGAACATGGAAATATCTACACCGCTATCTGTTTGAACATGGATATATCTACACAGCCATCTGGATGAACACGGAAATATCTACACCGCTATCTGTATGAACATGGAAATATCTACACCGCTATCTGTGTAAATATGCATACATCTTCACCGCTATCTGTATAAACATGGAAATATTTACAATGCTATCTGTATGAACATGGAAATATCTACACCGCTATCTGTTTGAAAATGGAAATATCTACACCGCTATCTGCATGAAAATGGAAATATCTACACTGCTATCTGCATATGCATGGAAATATCTACACAGCTATCTCTTTACACATGGAAATAACTATACTGCTATCTGTATGAACATGGAAATATCTACACCGCCATCTGTATGAACATGGAAATATCTGCAGCGCCATCTGTATGAACATATAAATATCTACAACGCCATCTGTATTAAGATGGAGATATCTACACCGCTATCTGTATAAACCTGGAAATATCTACACCGCTATCTGTATAAACATGGAAGTATCTACACCGCTATCTGTATAAACATGGAAATATCTACACCGCTACCTGTATAAGCATTGATATAACAGCACCGCTATCTGTATGAACATGGAAATATCTACACCGATATCTGTATGAACATGGAAATATCTACACCGCTATCTGTATGAACATGGAAATATCTACACCGCTATCTGTATGATCATGGAAATATCTACACCACTATCTGTATGAACATGGATATATCTACACAGCCCTCTGGATGAACATGGAAATATCCACACCGCTACCTGTGTAAACATGCATACATCTTCACCGCTAGCTGTATAAACATGGAAATATCTACACCGCTATCTGTATGAACATGGAAATATCTACACCGCTGTCTGTTTGAACATGGAAATGCCTACACCGCTATCTGCATGAAAATGGAAATATCTACACAGCTGTCTGCATATACATGGAAATATCTACACAGCTATCTCTTTACGCATGGAAATAACTACACCGCTATCTGTATGAACATGGAAATATCTACACCGCCATCTGTATGAACATGGAAATATCTGCACCGCCATCTGTATGAACATATAAATATCTACACCGCCATCAGTATTAAGATGGAGATATCTACACCGCTATCTGAATAAACATGGAAATATCTACACCGCTATCTGTATAAACATAGAAATATCTACACCGCTATCTGCATGAAAATGGAAATATCTACACTGCTATCTGCATATACATGGAAATATCTACACAGCTATCCCTTTACACATGGAAATAACTACACCGCTACCTGTATGAACATGGAAATATCTACACCGCCATCTGTATGAACATGGAAATATCTGCACCTCCATCTGTATGAACATGGAAATATCTACACCGCTATCTGTATGAACATGGAAATATCTTCACCGCCATCTCTATGAACATGGATATATCTACACCACTACCTGTATGAACATGGAAATATCTACACCGCTATCTGTTTGAACATGGATATACCTACACAGCCATCTGGATGAACACGGAAATAACTACACCGCTATCTGTATGAACATGGAAATATCTACACCGCTATCTGTGTAAATATGCATACATCTTCACCGCAATCTGTATAAACATGGAAATATCTACACCGCTATCTGTATGAACATGGAAATATCTACCCGCCATCTGTATAAACATGGAAATAGCTGCACCGACATCTGTATGAACATATACATATCTACACAGCCATCTGTTTTAAGATGGAGATATCTACACCGATATCTGTATAAACATGGAAATATCTACACCGCTATATGTACGAACATGGAAATATCTACACTGCTATCTGTATGAACATGGAAATAGCTACACCGCTATCTGTATGAACATGGAAATATCTACCCCACTATCTGTATGAACATGGAAATATCTACACCGCTATCTGTATGAACATGGATATATCTACACAGCCATCTGGATGAACATGGAAATATCTGCACCGCTATCTGTATGAACATGGAAATATCTACACCGCTATCTGTGTAAACATGCATACATCTTCACTGCTATCTCTATAAACATGGAAATATCTACACAGCCATGTGGATGAACATGGAAATATCTACACCGCTATCTGTGTAAACATGCATACATCTTCACCGCTATCTGTATAAACATGGAAATATCTACACCGCTATCTGCATTAAAATGGAAATATCTACACCGCTATCTGTATGAACATGGAAATATCTACACCGCTATCTGTTTGAACATGGAAATATCTACACCGCTATCTGCATGAAAATGGAAATATCTACACTGCTATCTGCATATACATGGAAATATCTACACAGCTATCCCTTTACACATGGAAATAACTACACCGCTATCTGTATGAACATGGAAATATCTACACCGCCATCTGTATGAACATGGAAATATCTGCACCACCATCTGAATGAACATATAAATATCTACACCGCCATCTATATTAAGATGGTGATATCTACACCGCTATCTGTATAAACCTGGAAATATCTACACCGCTATCTGTATAAACATGGAAATATCTACACCGCTATCTGTATAAACATGGAAATATCTACACCGCTACCTGTATAAGCATGGAAACATCAGCACCGCTATCTGTATGAACATGGAAATATCTACACCGATATCTGTATGAACATGGAAATATCTACAATGCTATCTGTATGAACATGGAAATATCTACACCGCTATCTGTATAAACATGGAAATATCTACACCGCTATCTGTATGAACATGGATATATCTACAAAGCCCTCTGGATGAACATGGAAATATCCACACCGCTACCTGTGTAAACATGCATACATCTTCACCGCTAGCTGAATAAACATCGAAATATCTACACCGCTATCTGTTTGAAAATGGAAATATCTACAAAGCTATCTGAATGAAGATGGAAATATCTACACCGCTATCTGTTTGAACATGGAAATATCTACACCGCTATCTGCATGAAAATGGAAATATCTACACTGCTATCTGCATATACATGGAAATATCTACACAGCTATCCCTTTACACATGGAAATAACTACACCGCTATCTGTATGAACATGGAAATATCTACACCGCCATCTGTATGAACATGGAAATATCTGCACCGCCATCTGTATGAACATGGAAATATCTACACCGCTATCTGTATGAACATGGAAATATCTTCACCGCCATCTCTATGAACATGGATATATCTACACCGCTATCTGTATGAACATGGAAATATCTACACAGCTATCTCTCTACACATGGAAATAACTACACCGCTATCTGTATGAACATGGAAATATCTACACCGCCATCTGTATGAACATGGAATTAGCTGCACCGACATCTGTATGAACATATACATATCTACACGGCCATCTGTATTAAGATGGAGACATCTGCACCGATATCTGTATAAACATGGAAATATCTACACCGCTATCTGTATAAACATGGAAATACCTACACCGCTATCTGTATAAACATGGAAATATCTACACCACTACCTGTATAAACATGGAAATATCAGCACCGCTATCTGTATGAACATGGAATTATAAGCCCCTCTATCTGTACGAACATGGAGATATCTACACCGCTATCTGTATGAACATGGAAATATCTACACCGCCATCTGTATGAACATGGAAATACCTTCACCGACTTCTGTATGAACATGGAAATATCTACACCGCTATCTGTATGAACATGGAAATATCTGCACCGCCATCTGTATGAACATATAAATATCTACACCACCATCTGTATTAAGAAGGAAATATCTAAACCGCTATCTGTATGAACATGGAAATATCTACACCGCTATCTCTATGAACATGGAAATATCTACACCGCTATCTGTGTAAACATGCATACATCTTCACCGCTATCTGTATAAACATGGAAATATTTACAACGCTATCTGTATGAACATGGAAATATCTACACCGCTATCTGTTTGAACATGGAAATATCTACACCGCTATCTGCATGAAAATGGAAAAATCTACACAGCGGTCTGCATATACATGGAAATATCTACAAATCTATCTCTTTACACATGGAAATAACTACAGCGCTATCTCTATGAACATGGAAATAGCTACACCGCCATCTGTATGAACATGGAAATATCTGCACCGCCATCTGTATGAACATATAAATATCTACACCGCCATCTATATTAAGATGGAGATATCTACACCGGTATCTGTATAAACTTGGAAATATCTACACCGCTATCTGTATAAACAAGGAAATATCTACACCGCAATCTGTATAAACATGGAAATATCTACACCACTACCTGTATAAACATGGAAATATCAGCACCGCTATCAGGATGAACATAGAAATATCTACACCGCTATCTCTATGAACATGGAAATTTCTACACCGCTATCTGTATTAACATGGAAATAGCTACACTCCTATCTGTATGAACATGGAAATATCTTCACCACTACCTGTATGAACATGGAAATATCTACACCGCTATCTGTTTGAACATGGATATATCTACACAGCCATCTGGATGAACACGGAAATATCTACACCGCTATCTGTATGAACATGGAAATATCTACACCGCTATCTGTGTAAATATGCATACATCTTCACCGCTATCTGTATAAACATGGAAATATTTACAATGCTATCTGTATGAACATGGAAATATCTACACCGCTATCTGTTTGAAAATGGAAATATCTACACCGCTATCTGCATGAAAATGGAAATATCTACACTGCTATCTGCATATGCATGGAAATATCTACACAGCTATCTCTTTACACATGGAAATAACTATACTGCTATCTGTATGAACATGGAAATATCTACACCGCCATCTGTATGAACATGGAAATATCTGCAGCGCCATCTGTATGAACATATAAATATCTACAACGCCATCTGTATTAAGATGGAGATATCTACACCGCTATCTGTATAAACCTGGAAATATCTACACCGCTATCTGTATAAACATGGAAGTATCTACACCGCTATCTGTATAAACATGGAAATATCTACACCGCTACCTGTATAAGCATTGAAATAACAGCACCGCTATCTGTATGAACATGGAAATATCTACACCGATATCTGTATGAACATGGAAATATCTACACCGCTATCTGTATGAACATGGAAATATCTACACCGCTATCTGTATGATCATGGAAATATCTACACCACTATCTGTATGAACATGGATATATCTACACAGCCCTCTGGATGAACTTGGAAATATCCACACCGCTACCTGTGTAAACATGCATACATCTTCACCGCTAGCTGTATAAACATGGAAATATCTACACCGCTATCTGTATGAACATGGAAATATCTACACCGCTGTCTGTTTGAACATGGAAATGCCTACACCGCTATCTGCATGAAAATGGAAATATCTACACAGCTGTCTGCATATACATGGAAATATCTACACAGCTATCTCTTTACGCATGGAAATAACTACACCGCTATCTGTATGAACATGGAAATATCTACACCGCCATCTGTATGAACATGGAAATATCTGCACCGCCATCTGTATGAACATATAAATATCTACACCGCCATCAGTATTAAGATGGAGATATCTACACCGCTATCTGAATAAACATGGAAATATCTACACCGCTATCTGTATAAACATAGAAATATCTACACCGCTATCTGCATGAAAATGGAAATATCTACACTGCTATCTGCATATACATGGAAATATCTACACAGCTATCCCTTTACACATGGAAATAACTACACCGCTACCTGTATGAACATGGAAATATCTACACCGCCATCTGTATGAACATGGAAATATCTGCACCTCCATCTGTATGAACATGGAAATATCTACACCGCTATCTGTATGAACATGGAAATATCTTCACCGCCATCTCTATGAACATGGATATATCTACACCGCTATCTGTATGAACATGGAAATATCTACACGGCTATCTGTATAAACATGGAAATATCTACACCGCAATCTGTATAAACATGGAAACATCTACACCGCTACCTGTATAAACATGGAAATATCAGCACCGCTATCTGGATGAACATGGAAATATCTACACCGCTATCTCTATGAACATGGAAATTTCTACACCGCTATCTGTATGAACATGGAAATAGCTACACTGCTATCTGTATGAACATGGAAATATCTTCACCACTACCTGTATGAACATGGAAATATCTACACCGCTATCTGTTTGAACATGGATATATCTACAAAGCCATCTGGAAGAACACGGAAATAACTACACCGCTATCTGTATGAACATGGAAATATCTACACCGCTATCTGTGTAAATATGCATTCATCTTCACCGCAATCTGTATAAACATGGAAATATCTACACCGCTATCTGTATGAACATGGAAATATCTACACAGCTATCTCTTTACACATGGAAATAACTACACCGCTATCTGTATGAACATGGAAATATCTACACCGCCATCTGTATGAACATGGAAATAGCTGCACCGACATCTGTATGAACATATACATATCTACACAGCCATCTGTATTAAGATGGAGATATCTAAACCGATATCTGTATAAACATGGAAATATCTACACCGCTATCTGTACGAACATGGAGATATCTACACTGCTATCCGTATGAACATGGAAATAGCTACACTGCCATCTGTATGAACATGGAAATATCTACACCGCTATCTGTATGAACATGGAAATATCTTCACCGCTATCTGTATGAACATGGATATATCTACACAGCCATCTGGATGAACATGGAAATATCTACACCGCTGTCTGTATGAACATGGAAATATCTACACTGCTATCTGTGTAAACATGCATACATCTTCACCGCTGTCTCTATAAACATGGAAATATCTACACCGCTATCTGTATGAACATGGAAATAGCTACACCGCTATCTGTATGAACATGGAAATTTCTACACCGCTATCTGTATGAACATGGATATATCTACCCAGCCATCTCGATGAACATGGAAATATCTACACCGCTACCTGTGTAAGCATGCATACATCTTCACCGCTATCTGAATAAACATGGAAATATCTACACCGGTATCTGTATGAACATGGAAATATCTATACTTCTATCTGTATGAACATGGAAATATCTACACCGCTATCTGTTTGAAAATGGAAATATCTACACCGCTATCTGCATGAAAATGGAAATATCTTCACTGCTATCTGCATATACATGGAAATATCTACACCACTATCTGTATGAACATAGAAATATCTACACCGCTATCTGTATGAACATGGAAATATCTTCACCGCCATCTGTATGAACATGGATATATCTACAGAGCCATCTGGATGAACATGGAAATATCTACACCGCTATCTGTATGAACATGGAAATAGCTACACCGCTATCTGTATGAACATGGAAATATCTACACCGCTCTCAGTATGAACATGGATATATCTACACTGCCATCTGTATGAACATGGAAATATCTACACCGCTATCTGTGTAAACATGCATACATCTTCACCGCTATCTGTATAAACATGGAAATATCTACACTGCTATCTGTATGAACATGGAAATAGCTACCCCGCTATCTGTTTGAACATGGAAATATCTACAGCGATATCTGCATGAAAATGGAAATATCTACACAGCTATCTACATATACATGGAAATATCTACAAAGCTATCTCTTTACACATGGAAATATCTACACCGCTATCTGTATGAACATGGAAATATCTACACCACTATCTGTAGGAACATGGAAATATCAGCACCGCTATCTGTATGAACATGGAAATATCTACACCGCTATCTGTACCAACATGGAAATATCTACACCGCTCTCTGTATGAACATGGAAATAGCTACACAGCGATCTGTATGAACATGGAAATATCTACACCACTATCTGTATGAACATGGAAATATCTACACCGCTATCTGTATGAACATGGAAATATCTACACAGCCATCTGGATGAACATGGATATATCTACACCGCCATCTGTATGAACATGGAAATATCTACACCGCTATCTGTATAAACATAGAAATATCTACACCGCTATCTGTATAAACATGGAAATATCTACACCACTATCTGTATAAACATAGAAACATCTACACCGCTATCTGTATGAACATGGAAATAGCCCCTCTATCTGTATGAACATGGAGATATCTACACCGCTATCTGTATGAACATGGATATATCTACACCGCTATCTGTATGAACATGGAAATAAATTCACCGCCATCTGTACGAACATGGATATATCTAAACAGCCCTCTGGATGAACAAGGAAATATCCACACCGCTATCTGTGTAAACATGCATACATCTTCACCGCTATCTGTATAAACATGGAAATATCTACACCGCTAACTGTATGAACATGGAAATATCTACACCGCTATCTGTTTGAAGATGGAAATATATACACCGCTATCTGCATGAAAATGGAAATATCTACACAGCTATCTGCATGAAAATGGAAATATCTACACAGCTATCTTCATATACATGGAAATATCTACACAGCTATCTCTTTACACATGGAAATAACTTCACCGCTATCTGTATGAACATGGAAATATCTACACCGCCATCTGTATGAACTTGGAAATATCTGCACCACCATCTGTATGAACATATAAATATCTACACCGCCATCTGTGTTAAGATGGAGATATCTACACCGCTATCTGAATAAACATGGAAATATCTACACCGCTATATGTATAAACATGGAAATATCAGCACCGCTATCTGTATGAACATGGAAATATCTACACCGCCATCTTTATGATCTTGGAAATATCTACACCGCTATCTGTATGAACATGGAAATATCTACACAGCTATCTGTTTGAACATGGAAATATCTACACCGCTATCTGCATGAAAATGGAAATATCTACACTGCTATCTGTATGAACATGGAAATATCTACACCGCTATCTGTATGAACATGGAAATATGTACACTGCTATCTGTATGAACATGGATATAACTACACCGCAATCTGGATGAACACGGAAATATCTACACCGCTATCTGTACGAACATGGAAATATCTACACCGCTATCTGTGTAAATATGCATACATCTTCACCGCTATCTGTATAAACATGGAAATATCTACACCACTATCTTTATGAACATGGAAATGTCTACACCGCTGTCTGTATGAACATGGAAATATCTACACCGCTATCTGTTTGAACATGGAAATATCTACAACGCTATCTGCATGAAAATGGAAATATCTACACTGCTATCTGCATATACATGGAAATATCTACACAGCTATCTCTTTACACATGGAAATAACCAAACTGCTATCTGTATGAACATGGAAATAACAACACCGCCATCTGTATGAACATGGAAATATCTGCACCGCCATCTGTATGAACATATAAATATCTTCTCCGCCATCTGTATTAAGATGGAGATATGTACACCGCTATCTGTATAAACATGGAAATATCTACACCGCTATCTGTATAAACATGGAAATATCAATACCGCTATCTGTATAAACATGGAAATATCTACACCGCTATCTGTATGAACATGGAAATACCTTCACTGACATCTGTATGAACATGGATATATCTACACAGCCATCTGGATGAACATGGAAATATCTACACCGCTATCTGTATGAACATGGAAATAGCTACACCGCTTTCTGTATGAACATGGAAATATCTACACCACTGTCTGTATGAACATAGAAATATCTACACCGCTATCTGTATGAATATGGAAATAACTTCACTGCCATCTGTATGAACATGGATATATCTACACAGCCATCTGGATGAACATGGAAATATCTACACCGCTATCCGTATGAACATGGAAATAGCTACACCGCTATCTGTATGAACTTGGAAATATCTACACCGCTATCTGTATGAACATGGATATATCTACACAGCCATCTGCATGAAGATGGAAATATCTACTCCGCTATCTGTGTAAACATGCATACATCTTCAACGCTATCTGTATAAACATGGAAATATCTACACCGCTATCTGTATGAACATGGAAATATCTACACCACTATCTGTTTGAACATGGAAATATGTACACCGCTATCTGCATGAAAATGGAAATATCTACACAGCTATCTGCATATACATGGAAATATACACAAAGCTATCTCTTTACACATGGAAATAACTACACCGCTATCTCTATAAACATGGAAATATCTACACCACCATCTGTATGAACATGGAAATTTCTGCACCGCCATCTGTATGAACATATAAATATCTACACCACCATATGTATTAAGATGGAGATATCTACACCGCTATCTGTATAAACCTGGAAATATCTACACCGCTATCTGTATAAACATGGAAATATCTACACCGCTATCTGTATAAACATGGAAATATCTACACCGCTACCTGTATAAACATGGAAATATCAGCACCGCTATCTGTATGAACATGGAAATATCTACACCGCTATCTGTACGAACATGGAAATATCTACACCGCTATCTGTACGAACATGGAAATAGCTACACCGCTATCTCTATGAACATGGAAATATCTACACCGCTATCTGTGTAAACATGCATACATCTTCACCGCTATCTGTATAAACATGGAAATATTTACAACGCTATCTGTATGAACATGGAAATATCTACACCGCTATCTGTTTGAACATGGAAATATCTACACCGCTATCTGCATGAAAATGGAAAAATCTACACAGCGGTCTGCATATACATGGAAATATCTACAAATCTATCTCTTTACACGTGGAAATAACTACAGCGCTATCTCTATAAATATGGAAATAGCTACACCGCCATCTGTATGAACACGGAAATATCTGCACCGCCATCTGTATGAACATATAAATATCTACACCGCCATCTATATTAAGATGGAGATATCTACACCGGTATCTGTATAAACTTGGAAATATCTACACCGCTATCTGTATAAACATGGAAATATCTACACCGCAATCTATATAAACATGGAAACATCTACACCACTACCTGTATAAACATGGAAGTATCAGCACCGCTATCTGGATGAACATGGAAATATCTACACTGCTATCTCTATGAACATGGAAATTTCTACACCGCTATCTGTATGAACATGGAAATATCTACACCGCTATCTGTTTGAACATGGATATATCTACAAAGCCATCTGGATGAACACTGAAATAACTACACCGCTATCTGTATGAACATGGAAATATCTACACAGCTATCTCTTTACACATGGAAATAACTACACCACTATCTGTATGAACATGGAAATATCTACACCGCCATCTGTATGAACATGGAAATAGCTGCACCGACATCTGTATGAACATATACATATCTACACAGCCATCTGTATTAAGATGGAGATATCTACACCGATATCTGTATAAACATGGCAATATCTACACCGCTATCTGTACGAACATGGAAATATCTACACTGCTATCCGTATGAACATGGAAATAGCTACACCGCCATCTGTATGAACATGGAAATAACTACACCACGATCTGTATGAACATGGAAATATCTACACCGCTATCTGTATGAACATGGATATATCTACACAGCCATCTGGATTAACATGGAAATATCTACACCGCTATCTGTATGAACATGAAAATATCTACACTGCTATCTGTGTAAACATGCATACATCTTCACCGCTATCTCTATAAACATGGAAATATCTACACCGCTATCTGTATGAACATGGAAATAGCTACACCGCTATCTCTATGAACATGGAAATATCTACACCGCTATCTGTATGAACATGGATATATCTACACAGCCATCTGGATGAACATGGAAATATCTACACCGCTACCTGTGTAAGCATGCATACATCTTCACCGCTATCTGTATAAACATGGAAATATCTACACCGCTATCTGTATGAACATGGAAATATCTACACCGCTATCTGTATGAACATGGAAATATCTACACCGCTATCTGTTTGAAAATGGAAATATCTACACCGCTATCTGCATGAAAATGGAAATATCTACACTGCTATCTGCATATGCATGGAAATATCTACACAGCTATCTCTTTACACATGGAAATAACTACACTGCTATCTGTATGAACATGGAAATATCTACACCGCCATCTGTATGAACATGGAAATATCTGCACCGACATCTGTATGAACATATAAATATCTACACCGCCATCTGTATTAAGATGGAGATATCTCCACCGCTATCTGTGTAAACCTGGAAATATCTACACCGCTATCTGTAGAAACATGGAAATATCTACACCGCTATATGTATAAACATGGAAATATCTACACCGCTACCTGTATAAGCATGGAAATAACAGCACCGCTATCAGTATGCACATGGAAATATCTACACCGATATCTGTATGAACATGGAAATATCTACACCGCTATCTGTATGAACATGGAAATATCTAAACCGCCATCTGTATGATCATGGAAATATCTACACCACTATCTGTATGAACATGGATATATCTACACAGCCCTCTGGATGAACATGGAAATATCCACACCGCTACCTGTGTAAACATGCATACATCTTCACCGCTAGCTGTATAAACATGGAAATATCTACACCGCTATCTGTATGATCATGGAAATATCTACACCGCTATCTGTTTGAACATGGAAATACCTACACCGCTATCTGCATGAAAATGGAAATATCTACACAGCTGTCTGCATATACATGGAAATATCTACACAGCTGTCTCTTTACACATGGAAATAACTACACCGCTATCTGTATGAACATGGAAATATCTACACCGCCATCTGTATGAACATGGAAATATCTGCACCGCCATCTGTATGAACATATAAATATCTACACCGCCATCAGTATTAAGATGGAGATATCTACACCGGTATCTGTATAAACTTGGAAATATCTACACCGCTATCTGTATAAACATGGAAATATCTACACCGCAATCTGTATAAACATGGAAATATCTACACCGCTACCTGTATAAACATGGAAATATCAGCACCGCTATCTGTATGAACATGGAAATATCTACACCGCTATCTCTATGAACATGGAAATTTCTACACCGCTATCTGTATGAACATGGAAATAGCTACACTCCTATCTGTATGAACATGGAAATATCTTCACCACTACCTGTATGAACATGGAAATATCTACACCGCTATCTGTTTGAACATGGATATATCTACAAAGCCATCTGGATGAACACTGAAATAACTACACCGCTATCTGTATGAACATGGAAATATCTACACCGCTATCTGTGTAAATATGCATACATCTTCACCACAATCTGTATAAACATGGAAATATCTACACCGCTATCTGTATGAACATGGAAATATCTACACAGCTATCTCTTTACACATGGAAATAACTACACCGCTATCTGTATGAACATGGAAATATCTACACCGCCATCTGTATGAACATGGAAATAGCTGCACCGACATCTGTATGAACATATACATATCTACAGAGCCATCTGTATTAAGATGGAGATATCTACACCGATATCTGTATAAACATGGAAATATCTACACCGCTATCTGTACGAACATGGAAATATCTACACTGCTATCCGTATGAACATGGAAATAGCTACACCGTTATCTGTATGAATATGGAAATAGCTACACCACTATCTGTATGAACATGGAAATATCTACACCGCTATCTGTATGAACATGGAAATATCTACACAGCTATCTCTTTACACATGGAAATAACTACACCACTATCTGTATGAACATGGAAATATCTACACCGCCATCTGTATGAACATGGAAATAGCTGCACCGACATCTGTATGAACATATACATATCTACACAGCCATCTGTATTAAGATGGAGATATCTACACCGATATCTGTATAAACATGGCAATATCTACACCGCTATCTGTACGAACATGGAAATATCTACACTGCTATCCGTATGAACATGGAAATAGCTACACCGCCATCTGTATGAACATGGAAATAACTACACCACGATCTGTATGAACATGGAAATATCTACACCGCTATCTGTATGAACATGGATATATCTACACAGCCATCTGGATTAACACGGAAATTTCTACACCGCTATCTGTATGAACATGAAAATATCTACACTGCTATCTGTGTAAACATGCATACATCTTCACCGCTATCTCTATAAACATGGAAATATCTACACCGCTATCTGTATGAACATGGAAATAGCTACACCGCTATCTCTATGAACATGGAAATATCTACACCGCTATCTGTATGAACATGGATATATCTACACAGCCATCTGGATGAACATGGAAATATCTACACCGCTACCTGTGTAAGCATGCATACATCTTCACCGCTATCTGTATAAACATGGAAATATCTACACCGCTATCTGTATGAACATGGAAATATCTACACCGCTATCTGTATGAATATGGAAATATCTACACCGCTATCTGTTTGAAAATGGAAATATCTACACCGCTATCTGCATGAAAATGGAAATATCTACACCGGTATCTGTTTGAACATGGAAATATCTACACCGCTATCTGTTTGAACATGGAAATATCTACACTGCTATCTGCATGAAAATGGAAATACCTACACTGCTATCTGCATATACATTTAAATATCTACACAGCTATCTCTTTACACATGGAAATAACTACACCGCTATCTGTATGAACATGGAAATATCTACACCGCCATCTGTATGAACATGGAAATATCAGCAGCGTCATCTGTATGAACATATAAATATCTTCACCGCCATCTGTATTAAGATGGAGATATCTACACTGCTATCCGTATAAACATGGAAATAACTACACCGCCATCTGTACGAACATATAAATATCTACACCGCCATCTGTATGAAAATATAAATATCTACACCGACATCTGTATTTAGATAGAGATATCTCCACTGCTATCTGTATAAACATGGAAATATCTACACCGCTATCTGTATAAACATGGAAATATCTACACCACTATCTGTATAAACATGGAAATATCTACACCACTACCTGTATAAACATGGAAATATCAGCACCGCTATCTATATGAACATGGAAATACCTACACCGCTATCTGTATGAGCATGGAAATATCTCCACCGCTATCTGTATGAACATGGAAATATCTACACCGCTATCTGTATGAACATGGAAATATCTTCACCACTATCTGTTTGAACATGGAAATATCTACACCGCTGTCTGCATGAAAATGGAAATATCTACACAGCTATATGCAAATACATGGAAATATCTACACAGCTATCTCTTTACACATGGAAGTAACTACACCGCTATCTCTATAAACATGGAAATATCTACACAGCCATCTGTATGAACATGGAAATATCTGCACCGCCATCTGTATTAACATAAATATCTACTCCGCCATCTGTATTAAGAAGGAGATATCTACACCGCTATCTGTATAAAGATGGAAATATCTACACCGCTATCTGTATAAACATGGAAATACCTACACCGCTACCTGTATAAACATGGAAATATCTACACCGCTACCTGTATAAACATGGAAATATCAGCACCGCTATCTGTATGAACATGGAAATATCTACACAGCCATCTGGATGAATATGGAAATATCTACACCGCTATCTGTATGAACATGGAAATAGCTACACCGCTATCTGTATGAACATGGAAATATCTACAGCACTATCTGTATGAACATGGAAATATCTTCACCGCCATCTGTATGAACATGGATATATCTACACAGCCATCTGGATGAACATGGAAATATCTACACCGCTATCTATATGAACATGGAAACATCTACAACGCTATCTGTGTAAACATGCATACATCTTAACAGCTATCTGTATAAACATGGAAATATCTACACCGCTATCTGTATGAACATGGAAATATCTACACCGCTATCTGTATGAACATGGAAATATCTACACCGCTATCAGTACGAACATGGAAATATCTTCACCGCCACCTGTATGAAAATGGATATGGCTACACAGCCATCTGGATGAACATGGAAATATCTACACCGCGATCTGTATGAACATGGAAATATCTACACCGCTCTCTGGGTAAACATGCCTACACCTTCACCGCTATCTGTAAAACCATGGAAATATCTACACCGCTATCTGTATGAACATGGAAATATCTACACCGCTATCTGTATGAACATGGAAATATCTACACCGCTATCTGTTTGAGCATGGAAATATCTACACAGCTATCTGCATGAAAATGGAAATATCTACACAGCTATCTGCATATACATAGAAATATCTACAAAGCTATCTCTTTACACATGGAAATAACTACACCGATATCTCTATAAACATGGAAATGTCTACACCGCCATCTGTATGAACATGGGAATAACTGCACCGTCATCTGTAATAAGATGGAGATATCTACACCGCTATCTGTATAAACATGGAAATATCTACACTGCTATCTGTATGAGCATGGAAATATCTACACCGCCATCTGTATGAAGATATAAATATCTTCACCGACATCTGTATGAACATGGATTTATCTACACAGCCATCTGGATGAACATGGAAATATCTACACCGCTATCTGTATGAACATGGAAATATCTACACCGCTATCTGTGTAAACATGCATACATCTTCACCGCTATCTGTATAAACATGGAAATACCTACACCGCAATCTGTATGAACATTGAAATATCTACACCGCTATCTGTTTGAACATGGAAGTATCTACACTGCTATCTGCATGAAAATGGAAATATCTACACAGCTATCTGCATATACATGGAAATATCTACAAAGCTATCTCCTTACACATGGAAATAACTACACCACTATCTCTATAAACATGGAAATATCTACACCGCCATCTGTATGAACACGGAATTATCTGAATCGCCATCTCTATGAACATATAAATATCTGCACCGCCATCTGTATTAAGATGGAGATATCTACACCGCTATCTGTATAAACATGGAAATATCTACACCGCTATCTGTATAAACATGGAAATATCTACACCGGTATCTGTATAAACATGGAAATATCTGCACCGCTACCTGTATAAACATGGAAATATCAGCACCGCTATCTGTATAAACATGGAAATTCCTACACTGCTATCTGTATGAACATGGAAATATCTACACCGATATCTGTATGAACATGGAAATATCTACACCGCTATCTGTATAAACATGGAAATATCTACTCCGCTATCTGTATAAACATGGAAATATCTACACCGCTATCAGTATAAAGATGGAAATATCAGCACCGCTATCTGTATGAACATGGAAATATCTACACCGCTATCTGTATGAACATGGAATTATCTACACCGATATCTGTATGAACATGGAAATATCTTCACCGCCATCTGTATGAACATGGATATATCTACACAGCCATCTGGATGAACATGGAAATATCTACACCACTATCTGTATGAACATGGAAATATCTACACCGCTATCTGTGTAAACATGCATACATCTTCACCGCTATCTGTATAAACATGGAAATATCTACACCGCAATCTGAATAAGCATGGAAATATGTACACCACTACCTGTATAAACATGGAAATATCAGCACCGCTATCTGTATGAACATGGAAATATCTACACAGCCATCTGGATGAATATGGAAATATCAGCACCGCTATCTGTATGAACATGGATATGTCTACACAGCCATCTGGATGAACATGGAAATATCTACTCCGCTATCTGTATGAACATGGAAATATCTACACCGCTATCTGTTTGACCATGGAAATATCTACAGCGCTATCTGCATGAAAATGGAAATATCTACACAGCTATCTGCATATACATGGAAATATCTACAAAGCTATCTCTTTACACATGGAAATAACTACAAAGATATCTCTATTAACATGGAAATATCTACACCGCTATCTGTATGAACATGGAAATATCTACACCGCTATCTGATTGAGCATGGAAATATCTACACCGCTATCTGCATGAAAATGGAAATATCTACACAGCTATCTGCATATACATGGAAATATCTACGCAGCTATCTCTTTACACATGGAAATAACTACACCGCTATCTCTATAAACATGGAAATATCTACACCGCCATCAGTATGAACATGGAAATATCGGCACCGCCATCTGTATGAACATATAAATATCTACACCACCATCTGCATTAAGAAGGAGATATCTACACCGCTATCTGTATAAAAATGGAAATATTTACACTGCTATCTGTATAAACATGGAAATATCTACACCGCTATCTGAATAAACATGGAATTATCTACACCGCTACCTGTATAAACTTGGAAATATCAGCACCGCTATCGGTATGAACATGGAAATATCTACACCGCTATCTGTATGAACATGGAAATAGCTACACCGCCATCTGTATGAACACGGAAATATCTTCAACGCCATCTGTATGAACATGGATATATCTACACAGCCATCTGTATGAACATGGAAATATCTACACCGCTATCTGTATGAAGATGGAAATATCTACACCGCTATCTGTATGAACATGGAAATATCTTCACCGCCATCTGTATGAACATGGATATTTCTACACATCCATCTGGATGAACATGGAAAAATCTACACCGTGATCTGTATGAACATGGGAATATCTACACCGCTATTTGTGTAAACATGCATACACCTTCACCGCTATCGGTATAAACATGGAAATACCTACACTGCTATCTGCATGAAAATGGAAATATCTACACTGCTATCTGTTTGAACATGGAAATATCTACACCGCTATCTGCATGAAAATGGAAATATCTACACAGCGATCTGCATATACATGGAAATATCTACAAAGCTATCTCTTTACACATGGAAATAACTACAGCGCTATCTCTATAAACATACAAATATCTTCACCGCCATCTGTATGAACATGGAAATATCTGCAATGCCATCTGTATGAACATATAAATATCTACACCGCCATCTATACTAAGATGGAGATATCTAAACCGCTATCTACATGAAAATGGAAATATCTACACTGCTATCTGCATATACATTTAAATATCTACAGAGCTATCTCTTTACACATGGAAATAACTACACCGTTATCTGTATGAACATGGAGATATCTACACCGCCATCTGTATGAACATGGAAATATCTGCACCGCCATCTGTATGAAAATATAAATATCTACACCGCCATCTGTATTAAGATAGAGATATCTCCACTGCTATCTGTATAAACACGGAAATATCTACACCGCTATCTGTATAAACATGGAAATATCTACACCACTATCTGTATATACATGGAAATATCTACACCACTACCTGTATAAACATGGAAATATCAGCACCGCTATCTCTATAAACATGGAAATATCTACACCGCCATCAGTATGAACATGGAAATATCGGCACCGCCATCTGTATGAACATATAAATATCTACACCACCATCTGCATTAAGGAGATTTCTACACCGCTACCTGTATAAACATGGAAATATCAGCACCGCTATCGGTATGAACATGGAAATATCTACACCGCTATCTGTATGAACATGGAAATAGCTACACCTCTATCTGTATGAACATCGAAATATCTTCAACGCCATCTGTATGAACATGGATATATCTACACAGCCATCTGTATGAACATGGAAATATCTACACCGCTATCTGTATGAACATGGAAATATCTACACCGATATCTGTATGAACCTGGAAATATCTTCACCGCCATCTGTATGAACATGGATATGTCTACACATCCATCTGGATGAACATGGAAAAATCTACACCGTGATGTGTATGAACATGGGAATATCTACACCGCTATCTGTATGAACATGGAAATATCTACACCGCTATCTGTTTGAACATGGAAATATCTAAACCGCTATCTGCATGAAAATGGAAATATCTACACATCTATCTGCATATACATGGAAATATCTACACAGCTATCTCTTTACACATGGAAATAACTACACCGCTATCTGTATGAACATGGAAATATCTTCACCGCCATCTGTATGAACATGGATATATCTACACAGCAGTCTGGATGAACATGGAAATATCTACACCGCTATCTGTATGAAGACGGAAATATCTTCACCGCTATCTGAGTAAACATGCATACATCTTCACCGCTATCTGTATAAACATGGAAATATCTACACTATCTGTATGAAAATGGAAATATCTACACCGCTATCTGTTTGAACATGGAAATATCTACACCGCTATCTGCATGAAAATGGAAATATCTACAAAGCGATCTGCATATAAATGGAAATATCTACAAAGCTATCTCTTTACACATGGAATTAACTACAGCGCTATCTCTATAAACATACAAATATTTACACAGCCATCTGTATGAACATGGAAATATCTGCAATGCCATCTGTATGAACATATAAATATCTACACCGCCATCTATATTAAGATGGAGATATCTACACCGCTATCTACATGAAAATGGAAATATCTACACTGCTATCTGCATATACATTTAAATATCTACACAGCTATCTCTTTACACATGGAAATAACTACACCGTTATCTGTATGAACATGGAGATATCTACACCGCCATCTGTATGAACATGGAAATATCTGCACCGCCATCTGTATGAAAATATAAATATCTACACTGCCATCTGTATTAAGATAGAGATACCTCCACTGCTATCTGTATAAACATGGAAATATCTACACCGCTATCTGTATAAACATGGAAATATCTACACAGCTATCTGTATATACATGGAAATATCTACACCACTACCTGTTTAAACATGGAAATATCAGCACCGATATCTATATGAACATGGAAATATCTACACCGCTATCTGTATGAACATGGAAATATTTACACCGCTATCTGTATGAACATGGAAATATCTACACCGCTATCTGTATGAACATGGAAATATCTACACCGCTATCTGTTTGAACATGGAAATATCTACACCTCTGTCTGCATGAAAATGGAAATATCTACACAGCTATCTGCATATACATGGAAATATCTACACAGCTATCTCTTTACACATGGAAATAACTACACCGCTATCTCTATAAACATGGAAATATCTACACCGCCATCTGTATGGTCATGGAAATATCTGCACCGCCATATGTATGAACATATAAATACCTACACCGCCATCTGTATTAAGAAGGAGATATCTACACTGCTATCTGTATGAAGATGGAAATATCTACACCGCTATCTGTATAAACATGGAAATATCTACACCGCTATCGGTATAAACATGGAAATATCTACACCGCTACCTGTATAAACATGGAAATATCAGCACCGCTATCGGTATGAACATGGAAATATCTACACCGCTATCTATATGAACATGGATATATCTACACCGCTATCTGTATAAACATGGAAATATCTTCACCGCCGTCTGTATGAACATGGATATATCTACACAGCCATCTGTATGAAGATGGAAATATCTACACCGCTATCTGTATGAACATGGAAATATCTACACCGCTATCTGTATGAACATGGAAATATCTTCACCGCCATCTGTGTAAACATGCATAAACCTTCACCGCTATCTGTATAACCATGAAAATATGTACACCGCTATCTGTATGAACATGGAAATATCTACACCGCTATCTGTTTGAACATGGAAATATCTAAACCGCTATCTGCATGAAAATGGAAATATCTACACAGCTATCTGCATGTACAGGGAAATATCTACACAGCTATCTCTTTGCACGTGGAAATAACTACACCGCTATCTGTATGAACATGGAAATATCTTCACCGCCATCTGTATGAACATGGATATATCTACACAGCCATCTGGATGAACATGGAAATATCTACACAGCTATCTGTAAGAAGATGGAAATATCTACAACGCTATCTGTGTAAACTTGCATACATGTTCACCGCTATCTATATAAACATGGAAATATCTACACTGCTATCTGTATGAACATGGAAATATCTACACCGCTATCTGTTTCAACATGGAAATATCTACACCGCTATCTGCATGAAAATGGAAATATTTACACAGCGATCTGCATATACATGGAAATGTCTACAAAGCTATCTCTTTACACATGGAAATAACTACAGCGCTATCTCTATAAACATACAAATATCTACACTGCCATCTGTATGAACATGGAAATATCTGCACCGCCATCTGTATGAACATATAAATATCTACATATCCATCTATATTAAGATGGAGATATCTACACCGGTGTCTGTATAAACTTGGAAATATCTACACCGCTATCTGTATAAACATGGAAATATCTACACCGCAATCTGTATAAACATGGAAATATCTACACCGCCACCTGTATAAACATAGAAATATCAGCACCGCTATCTGTATGAACTTGGAAATATCTACACCGCTATCTCCATGAACATGAAAATAGCTACACCACTATCTATATGAACATGGAAATAGCTGCACCGCTATCTATATGAACATGGTAATATGTACACCACTACCTGTATGAACATGGAAATATCTTCACCGCCATCTGTATGAACATGGATATATCTACACAGCCATCTGAATGAACATGGAAATATCTACACTGCTATCTGTATGAAGATGGTAATATCTACAACGCTCTCTGTGTAAACATGCATACATCTTCCCCGTTATCTATATAAACATGGAAATATCTATACTGCTATCTGTATGAACATGGAAATATCTACACCGCTATCTGAACATGGAAATATCTACACCGCTATCTGCATGAAAATGGAAATATATACACCGCGATCTGCATATACATTTAAATATCTACAAAGCTATCTCTTTACACATGGAAATAACTACAGCGCTATCTCTATAAACATACAAATATCTACACCACCATCTGTATCAATATGGAAATATCTGCACCGCCATCTGTATGAACATATAAATATCTACACCGCCATCTATATTAAGATGAAGATATCTACACCGCTATCTGTATAAACTTGGAAATATCTACACCGCTATCTGTATAAACATGGAAATATCTACACCGCAATCTGTATAAACATGGAAATATCTAAACCACTACCTGTATAAACATGGAAATATCAGCACCGCTATCTGCATGAACATGGAAATATCTACACCGCTATCAGAACATGGAAATATCTACACCGCTATCTGCATGAAAATGGAAATCTCTACACAGCTATCTGCATATACATGGAAATATCTACGCAGCTATCTCTTTACACATGGAAATAACTACACCGCAATCTCTATAAACATGGAAATATCTACACCGCCATCTGTATGAACATGGAAATATCGGCACCGCCATCTGTATGAACATATAAATATCTACACCGCCATCTGTATTAAGATGGAGATATCTACACCGCTATCTGTATAAACATGGAAATATCTACACGGCTATCTGTATAAACATGGAAAAATCTACACCGCTATCTGTATAAACATGGAAATATCTACACCGCTACCAGTATAAACATGGAAATATCTTCACCGCTATCTTTATGAACATGGAAATATCTACACCACTATCTGTATGAACATGGAAATATCTACACCACTATCTGTATGAACATGGATATATCTAAACAGCCCTCTGGATGAACATGGAAATATCCAAACCGCTATCTGTGTAAACATGCATACACCTTCACCGCTATCTGAATAAACACGGAAATATCTACACCGCTATCTGTATGAACATGGAAATATCTACACCGCTATCTGTTTGAAGATGGAAATATATACACCGCTACCTGCATGAAAATGGAAATATCTTCACAGCTATCTGCATATACATGGCAATATCTAATCAGCTATAACTTTACACATGGAAATAACTACACCGTTATCTGTATGAACATGGAAATATCTACACCGCCATCTGCATGAATATGGAAATATCTGCACCGCCATCTGTATGAAAATATAAATATCTACACCGCCATCTGTATTAAGAAGGAGATATCTACACTGCTATCTGTATAAAGATGGAGATATCTACACGGCTATCTGTAGAAACTTGGAAATATCTACACCGCTATCTGTATAAACATGGAAATATCTACACCGCAATCTGTATAAACATGGAAATATCTACACCGCTACCTGTATAAACATGGAAAAATCAGCACCGCTATCTGTATGAACATGGAAATATCTACACCGCTATCTGAACATGGAAATATCTACACCGCTATCTGCATGAAAATGGAAATATCTACACAGCTATCTGCATATACATGGAAATATCTATGCAGCTATCTCTTTACACATGGAAATAACTACACCGCTATCTCTATAAACATGGAAATATCTACACCGCCATCTGTAGGAACATGGAAATATCGGCACCGCCATCTGTAAGAACATATAAATATCTACACCGCCATCTGCATTAAGAAGGAGATATCTACACCGCTATCTGTATAAACATGGAAATATCTACACCGCTATCTGTATAAACATGGAAATATCAACACCGCTATCTGTATAAACATGGAAATATCTACACCGCTACCTGTATAAACATGGAAATATCAGCACCCCTATCGGTATGAACATGGAAATATCTACACCGCTATCTGTATGAACATGGAAATAGCTACACCGCTATCTGTATGAACATGGAAATATCTTCAACGCCATCTGTATGAACGTGGATATATCTACACAGCCATCTGTATGAACATGGAAATATCTACACCGCTATCTGTATGAACTTGGAAATATCTACACCGCTATCTGTAGGAACATGGAAATATCTGCACCGCCATCTGTTTGAACATATAAATATCTGCACCGCCATCTGTATTAAGATGGAGATATCTACACCGCTATATGTATAAACATGGAAATATCTACACCGCTATCTGTATGAGCATGGAAATATCTACACCGCCATCTGTATGAAGATATAAATATCTTCACCGCCATCTGTATGAACATGGATATATCTACACAACCATCTGGATGAACATGGAAATATCTACACCGCTATCTGTATGAACATGGAAACATCTACAACGCTATCTGTGTAAACATGCATACATCTTAACCGCTATCTGTATAAACATGGAAATATCTACACCGCTATCTGTATGAACATGGAAATATCTACACCGCTATCTGTTTGAACATGGAAATATCTACACCGCTATCTGCATGAAAATGGAAATATCTACATAGCTATCTGCATATACATGGAAATATCTACAAAGCTATCTCTTTACACATGGAAATAACTACACCGCTATCTCTATAAACATGGAAATATCTACACTGCCATCTGTATGAACATGGAAATATCAGAACCGCCATCTCTATGAACATATAAATATCTGCACCGCCATCTGTATTAAGATGGAGATATCTTCACCGCTATCTGTATAAACATGGAAATATCTACACCGCTATCTGTATAAACATGGAAATATCTACACCGCTATCTGTATAAACATGGAAATATCTACAACGCTACCTGTATAAACATGGAAATATCAGCACCGCTATCTGTATGAACATGGAAATACCTACACTGCTATCTGTATGAACATGGAAATATCTACACCGATATCTGTATGAAGATGGAAATATCTTCACCACCTTCTGTATGAACATACATATATCTACACAGCCATCTGGATGAACATGGAAAAATCAGCACCGCTGTCTGTATGAACTTGGAAATATCTACACCGCTCTCTGTATGAACATGGAAATATCTACACCGCTATCTGAACATGGAAATATCTTCACCGCCATCTGTATGAACATGGATATATCTACACAGCCATCTGGATGAACATGAAAATATCTACACCGCTAACTGTATGAACATGGAAATATCTACACCGCTATCTGTGTAAACATGCATACATCTTAACCGCTATCTGTATAAACATGGAAATATCTACACCGCTATCTCTATGAACATGGAAATATCTTCACTGCTATCTGTTTGAACATGGAAATATCTAAACAGCTATCTGCATGAAAATGGAAATATCTACACAGCGATCTGCATATACATGGAAATATCTACAAAGCTATCTCTTTACACATGGAAATAACTACAGCGCTATCTCTATAAACATACAAATATCTACACCGCCATCTGCATGAACATGGAAATATCTGAACCGCCATCTCTATGAACATATAAATATCTGCACCGCCATCTATATTAAGATGCAGATATCTACACCGCTATCTGTATAAACTTGGAAATATCTACACCGCTATCTGTATAAACATGGAAATATCTACACCGCAATCTGTATAAACATGGAAATATCTACACCGCTACCTGTATAAACATGGAAATATCAGCACCGCTATCTGTATGAACATGGAAATATCTACACCGCTATCTCTATGAACATGGAAATTTCTACACCGCTATCTGTATGAACATGGAAATAGCTACACCGCTATCTGTACGAACATGGAAATATCTACACCACTACCTGTATGAACATGGATATATCTACACAGCCATCTGGATGAACATGGAAATATCTACACCGCTATCTGTATGAACATGGAAATATCTACACCGCTATCCGTGTAAATATGCATACATCTTCACCGCAATCTGTATAAACATGGAAATATCTGCACCGCTATCTGTATGAACATGGAAATATCTACACCGCTATCTGTTTGAACATGGAAATATCTACACCGCTGTCTGCATGAAAATGGAAATATCTACACAGCTATCTGCATATACATGGAAATATCTACAAAGCTATCTCTTTACACATGGAAATAACTACACCGCTATCTTTATAAACATGGAAATATCTACACCCCCATCTGTATGAACATGGAAATATCTGCACCGCCATCTGTATGAACATATAAATATCTACACCGCCATCTGTATTAAGAAGGAGATATCTACACCGCTATCTGTATAAACTTATAAATATCTACACCGCTATCTGTATAAACATGGAAATATCTACACCGCTATCTGTATAAACATAGAAATATCTACACAGCTATCAGTATAAACATGGAAATATCTACACCGCTACCTGTATAAACATGGAAATGTCAGCACAGCTAACGGTATGAACATGGAAATATCTACACCGCAATCTGTATGAACATGGAAATATCTACACCGCTATCTGTATGAACATGGAAATAACTTCACCGCCATCTGTATGAACATGCATATATCAACACAGCCATCTGTATGAACATGGAAATATCTACACCGCTATCTGTATGAACATGGAAACATCTTCACCGCCATCTGTATGAACATGGATATGTCTACACAGCCATCTGGATGAACATGGAAATATCTACACTGCGATCTGTATGAACATGGAAATATCTACACTGCTATCTGTGTAAACATGCATACCTCTTCACCGCTATCTGTATAAACATGGAAATATCTACAACGCTATCTGTATGAACATGGAAATATCTACACCGCTATCTGTTTGAACATGGAAATATCTAAACCGCTATCTGCATGAAAATAGAAATATCTACACAGCTATATGCATATACATGGAAATATCTACAAAGCTATCTCTTTACACAAGGATATAATTAGACCGCTATCTCTATAAACACGGAAATATCTACACCGCCATCTGTATGAACATGGAAATTTCTCCACCGCCATCTGTATGAACATATATATATCTACACCGCCATCTGTATTAAGATTGGAGATATCTACACCGCTCTCTGTATAAACATGGAAATATCTACACCGCTACCTGTATAAACATGGAAATATCAGCACCGCTATCTGTATGAACATGGAAATGTCTACACCGCTATCTCTATGAACATGGAAATACCTACACCGCTATCTGTATGAACATGGAAATAGCTACACCGCTATCTGTATGAACATGGAAATATCTACACCACTATCTGTAGGAACATTGAAATATCTACACCGCTATCTGTATGAACATGGATATATCTACACAGCCATCTGGATGAACATGGAAATATCTACACCGCTATCTGCATGAACTTGGAAATATCTACACCGCTATCTGTGTAAAGAAGCATACATCTTCACCGCAATCTGTATAAGCATGGAAATATCAACACCGCTTTCTGTATGAACGTGGAAATATCTACACCGCTATCTGTTTGAACATGGAAATATCTAAACCGCTATGAGCATGAAAATGGAAATATCTACACAGCTATCTGCATATACATGGAAATATCTACACAGGTATCTCTTTACACATGGAAATAACTGCACCACTATCTCTATAAACATGGAAATATCTACACCGCCATCTGTATGAACATGGAAATATCTGCACCGCCATCTGTATGAACATATACATATCTACACCGCCATCTGTATTAAGATGGAGATATCTACACCGCTATCTGTATAAACCTGGAAATAACTACACCGCTATCTGTATAAACATGGAAATATCTACACCGCTATCTGTATGAACATGGAAATATCTGCACCGCCATCTGTATGAACATATAAATTTCTACACCACCAACTGTATTAAGATGGAGATACCTACACCGCTATCTCTATAAACATGGAAATATCTACACCGCTATCTGTATAAACCTGGAAATAACTACACCGCTACCTGTATAAACATGGAAATATCCACACCGCTATCTGTATGAACATGGAAATATCAGCACCGCTATCTGTACGAACATGGAAATATCTACACCGCTATCTGTATGAACATGGAAATATCTACACCGCTATCTGTATGAACATGGATATATCTACACAGCCTTCTGGATGAACATTTAAATATCTACACCGCTATCTCTATGAACATGGAAATATCTACACCGCTATCTGTGTAAACTTGCATACAACTTCACCCCTATCTGTATAAACATGGAAATATCTACACCGCTATCTGTATGAACATGGAAATATCTACACGGCTATCTGTTTGAAAATGGAAATATCTAAACCACTATCTGCATGAAAATGGAAATATCTACACAGCTATCTGCGTATACATGGAAATATCTACACCGCTATCTCTTTACACATGGAAATAACTACACCGCTATCACTATAAACATGGAAATATCTACACCGCCATCTGTATGAACATGGAAATATCTACACCGCTATCTGTATAAACATGGAAATATCTACACAGCCATCTGTAGGAACATGTAAATATCTACACCACTGTCTCTATAAACATGGAAATATCTACGCTGCTATCTGTATAAATATGGAAATATCTACACCGCTATCTGTGTAAACATGGAAAGATCTACACCGCTATCTCTGAAAACATGTAAAGATCTACAGCATTATGTGTATAAAGACGTAAATATCTACACTGCTATCTGTATAAACATGGAAATATCTACGCAGCCATCTGTAGGAACATGTAAATATCTACACAGTTATCTGTATACACATGGAATTATCTACACCGCTATCTGTATGAACATGGAAATATCTACACCGCTATCTGTGTAAACATGGAAATATCTACACCGCTATCTGCATGAAAATGGAAATATCTACACAGCGATCTGCATATACATGGAAATATCTACAAAGCTATCTCTTTACACATGGAAACAACTACACCGATATCTCTATAAAGATGGAAATGTCTACACCGCCATCTGTATAAACATGGAAATATCTGCACCGCCATCTGTATGAACATATAAATATCTGCACCGCCATCTGTATTAAGATGGAGATATCTACACCGCTATCTGTATAAACATGGAAATATCTACACCGCTATCTGTATGAGCATGGAAATATCTACACCGCCATCTCTATGAACATGGAAATTTCTACAACACTATCTATATGAACATGGAAATAGCTGCACTTCTATCTGTATGAACATGGAAATATCTAAACCACTACCTGTATGAACATGGAAATATCTACACCGCTATCTGTATGAACATGGATATACCTACACAGCCATCTGGATGAACACGGAAATATCTACACCGCTATCCGTATGAACATGGAAATATCTACACTGCTATCTGTGTAAATATGCATACATCTTCACCGCAATCTGTATAAACATGGAAATATCTACACCGCTATCTGTATGAACATGGAAATATCTACACCGCTATCTGAACATGGAAATATCTACACCGCTACCTGTATAAACATGGAAATATCAGCACCGCTATCTATATGAACATGGAAATATCTACACAGCCATCTGGATGAATATGGAAATATCTACACCACTATCTGTATGAACATGGAAATAGCTACACCGCTATCTGTATGAACATGGAAATATCTACACCACTATCTGTATGAACATGGAAATATCTTCACCGCCATCTGTATGAACATGGATATATCTACACAGCCATCTGGATGAACATGGAAATATCTACACCGCTATATGTATGAACATGGAAATACCTACACCGCTATCTGTACGAACATGGAAATAGCTACACCGCTATCAGTATGAACATGGAAATATCTACACCGCTATCTGTATGAACATGGAAATATCTTCACCGCCATCTGAACGAACATGGGTATGTCTACACAGCCATCTGGATGAACATGGAAATATCTACACCGCTATCTGTATGAAAATTGAAATATCTACACCGCTATCTGTGTAAACAGGCATACATCTTCACCGCTGTCTGTATAAACATGGAAATATCTACACCGCTATCTGTATGAACATGGAAATATCTACACCGCTATCTGTTTCAGCATGGAAATATCTACACCGCTGTCTGCATGAAAATGGAAATATCTACACAGCTATCTGCATATACATGGAATTATCTACAAAGCTATCTCTTTACACATGGAAATAACTACACCGCTATCTCTATAAACATGGAAATATCTACACCGCCATCTGTATGAACTTGGAAATATCTGCACCGCCATATGTATGAACATAAAAATATCTGCACCGCCATCTGTATTAAGATGGAGATATCTACACCGCTATCTGTATAAACATGGAAATATCTACACAGGTATCTGTATAAACATGGAAATATCTACACCGCTATCCGTATAAACATGGAAATATCAACACCGCTATCTGTATAAACATGGAAATATCAGCACGGCTATCTGTATGAACATGGAAATATCTACACCGCTATCTGTATGAACATGGAAATATCTACACCGATATCTGTATGAACATGGAAACATCTTCACCGCCATCTGTATGAACATAGATATATCTACACAGCCATCTGTATGAACATGGAAATATCAGCACCGCTGTCTGTATGAACATGGAAATATCTACACCGCTATCTGTATGAACATGGAAATATCTACACCGCTATCTGTATGAACATGGAAATATCTTCACCGCCACCTGTGAGAACATGGATATATCTACACAGCCATCTGGATGAACATGGAAATATCTACACCGCTATCTGGATTAACATGGAAATATCTACACCGCTATCTGTGTAAACATACATGCATCTTCACCACTATCTGTATAAACATGGAAATATCTACACTGCTATCTGTATGAACATGGAAATATCTACACCACTATCTGTTTGAACATGGAAATATCTACACCGGTATCAGCATGAAAATGGAAATATCTACAAAGCTATCTGCATATACATGGAAATATCTATACAGCTATCTATTTACACATGGAAATAACTACACCGCTATCTCTATAAACATGGAAATATCTACACCGCCATCTGTATGAACATGGAAATATCTACACTGCCGTCTGTATGAACATATAAATATCTACACCGCCATCTGTATTAAGATGAAGATATCTACACCGGTATCTGTATAAACATGGAAATATCTACACCGCTATCTGTATAAACATGGAAATATCTACACCGCTATCTGTATAAACATGGAAATATCTACACCGCTACCTGTATAAACATGGAAATATCAGCACCGCAATCTCTATGAACTTGGAAATATCTACACCGCTATCTGCATGAACATGGAAATATCTACACCGCTATCTGTATGAACAAGGAAATATCTACACCGCTATCTGTATGAACATGGAAATATCTACACCGCTCTCTGTATGAACATTAAAATATCTACACCGCTATCTGTTTGAACATGGAAGTATCTACACCGCTATCTGCATGAAAATGGAAATGTCTACGCAGCTATCTGCATATACATGGAAATATCTACAAAGCTATCTCTTTACACATGGAAATATCTACACCGCTATCTCTATAAACATGGAAATATCTACACTGCCATCTGTATGAACATGGAAATATCTGAACCGCCATCTCTATGAACATATAAATATCTGCACCGCCATTTGTAGTAAAATGGATATATCTACACCGCTATCTGTATAAACATGGAAATATCTACACCGCTATCTGTATAAACATGGAAATATCAGCACCGCTATCTGTATGAACATGGAAACATCTACACCGCTATCTTTATGAACATGGAAATATCTACACTGATATCTGTATGAACATGGAAATATCTTCACCGCCATCTGTATGAACATGGATATATCTACACAGCCATCTGGATGAACATGGAAATATCTACACCACTATCTGTATGAACATGGAAATATCTACACCGCTATCTGTGTAAACATGCATACATCTTCACTGCTATCTGTAAAAACATGGAAATATCTACACCGCTATCTGTATAAGCATGGAAATATGTACACCACTTCCTGTATAAACATGGAAATATCATCACCGCTATCTGTATGAACATGGAAATATCTACACAGCCATCTGGATGAATATGGAAATATCAGCACCGCTATCTGTATGAACATGAATATGTCTACACAGCCATCTGGATGAACATGGAAATATCTACACCGCTATCTGTATGAACATGGAAATATCTACACCGCTATCTGTGTAAACAAGCATACATCTTCACCGCTATCTGTATAAACATGGAAATATCTACACCGCTATCTGTATGAACATGGAAATATCTACACCGCTATCTGTTTGAGCATGGAAATATCTACACCGCTATCTGCATGAAAATGGAAATATCTACACAGCTATCTGCATATATGTGGAAATATCTACAAAGCTATCTCTTTGCACATGGAAATAACTACACCGATATCTCTATAAACATGGAAATAACTACACCGCCATCTGTATGAACATGGAAATATCAGCACCGCTATCTGTATGAACAAAGACATGTCTACACAGCCATCTGGATGAGCATGGAAATATCTACACCGCTATCTGTATGAACATGGAAATATCTACACCGCTATCTGTATAAACATGGAAATATCTACACCGCAATCTGTATAAACATGGAAATATCAGCACCGCTATCTGTATGAACATGGAAATATCTACACCGCTATCCTTATGAACATGGAAATATCTACACCGATATCTGTATGAACATGGAAATATCTTCACCGCCATCTGTATGAACATGGATATAT
Source organism: Gorilla gorilla gorilla (assembly GCF_029281585.2). NCBI lineage: Eukaryota > Metazoa > Chordata > Mammalia > Primates > Hominidae > Gorilla > Gorilla gorilla. The sequence continues at coordinate 54,499,993 of NC_073246.2, read as the reverse complement.
CTACACAGCCATCTGGATGAACATGGAAATATCTACACCGCTATCTGTATGAACATGGAAATATCTACACCGCTATCTGTGTAAACATGCATACATCTTCACCGCTATCTGTATAAACATGGAAATATCTGCACTGCTATCTGTATGAACATTGAAATATCTACACCGCTATCTGTTTGAACATGGAAGTATCTACACCGCTATCTGCATGAAAATGGAAATATCTACACAGATATCTGCATATACATGGAAATATCTACAAAGCTATCTCTTTACACATGGAAATAACTACACAGCTATATCTATAAACATGGAAATATCTACACCGCCATCTGTATGAACATGGAAATATCTGAACCGCCATCTCTATGAACATATAAATATCTGCACCGCCATCTGTATTAAGATGGAGATATCTACACCGCTATCTGTATAAACATGGAAATATCTACACCGCTATCTGTATAAACATGGAAATATCAGCACCGCTATCTGTATGAACCTGGAAATATCTACACCGCTATCTGTATAAACATGGAAATATCTACACCGCTATCTGTATAAACATGGAAATATCAGCACCGCTATCTGTATGAATATGGAAATATCTACACCGCTATCTGTATGAACATGGAAATATCTACACCGATATCTGTATGAACATGGAAATATCTTCACCGCCATCTGTATGAACATGGATATATCTACAGAGCCATCTGGATGAACATGGAAATATCTACACCACTATCTGTATGAACATGGAAATATCTACACCGCTATCTGTGTAAACAAGCATACATCTTCACCGCTATCTGTATAAACATGGAAATATCTACACCGGTATCTGTATGAACATGGAAATATCTACACCGCTATCTGTTTGAGCATGGAAATATATACACCGCTATCTGCATGAAAATGGAAATATCTACACAGCTATCTGCATATACATGGAAATATCTACAAAGCTATCTCTTTACACATGGAAATAACTACACCGATACCTCTATAAACATGGAAATATCTACACCGCCATCTGTATGAACATGGAAATATCAGCACCGCTATCTGTATGAACATGGAAATAGCTACACAGCCATCTGGATGAACATGGAAATATCTACACCGCTATCTGTATGAACATGGAAATAGCTACACCGCTATCTGTATGAACATGGAAATATCTACACCACTATCTGTATGAACATGGAAATATCTACTCCGCTATCTGTATGAACATGGAAATATCTACACCGCTATCTGTATAAACATGGAAATATCTACACCGCTATTTGTATAAACATGGAAATATCTACACGGCTATCTGTATGAACATGGAAATATCTACACCGCTATCTGTTTGAGCATGGAAATATCTACACAGCTATCTGCATGAAAATGGAAATATCTACACAGCTATCTGCATATACATGGAAATATCTACAAAGCTATCTCTTTACACATGGAAATAACTACACCGATATCTCTATAAACAAGGAAATGTCTACACCGCCATCTGTATGAACATGGGAATATCTGCACCGTCATCTGTAATAAGATGGAGATATCTACACCGCTATCTGTATAAACATGGAAATATCTACACCGCTACCTGTATAAACATGGAAATATCTACACCGGTATCTGTATAAACATGGAAATATCTGCACCGCTACCTGTATAAACATGGAAATATCATCACCGCTATCTGTATGAACATGGAAATTCCTACACTGCTATCTATATGAACATGGAAATATCTACACCGCTATCTGTATGAACATGGAAATATCTACACCGCTATCTGTATAAACATGGAAATATCTACACCGCTATCTGTATAAACATGGAAATATCTACACCGCTATCTGTATAAACATGGAAATATCAGCACCGCTATCTGTATGAACATGGAAATATCTACACCGCTATCTGTATGAACATGGAAATATCTACACCGATATCTGTATGAACATGGAAATATCTTCACCGCCATCTGTATGAACATGGATATATCTACACAGTCATCTGGATGAACATGGAAATATCTACACCACTATCTGTATGAACATGGAAATATCTACATCGCTATCTGCGTAAACATGCTTACATCTTCACCGCTATCTGTATAAACATGGAAATATCTACACCGCAATCTGAATAAGCATGGAAATATGTACACCACTACCTGTATAAACATGGAAATATCAGCACCGCTATCTGTATGAACATGGAAATATCTACACAGCCATCTGGATGAATATGGAAATATCAGCACCGCTATCTGTATGAACATGGATATGTCTACACAGCCATCTGGATGAACATGGAAATATCTACACCGCTATCTGTATGAACATGGAAATATCTACACCGCTATCTGTTTGACCATGGAAATATCTACAGCGCCATCTGCATGAAAATGGAAAATCTACACAGCTATCTGCATGTACATGGAAATATCTACAAAGCTATCTCTTTACACATGGAAATAACTACACCGATATCTCTATAAACATGGAAATATCTACACCGCCATCTGTATGAACATGGAAATATCATCACCGCTATCTGTATGAACATGGATATGTCTACACAGCCATCTGGATGAACATGGAAATATCTACACCGCTATCTGTATGAACATGGAAATATCTACACCGCTATCTGTGTAAAGAAGCATACATCTTCACCGCTATCTGTATAAACATGGAAATATCTACACCGCTATCTGTATGAACATGGAAATATCTACACCGCTATCTGTTTGAGCATGGAAATATCTACACAGCTATCTGCATGAAAATGGAAATATCTACACAGCTATCTGCATATACATGGAAATATCTACAAAGCTATCTCTTTACACATGGAAATAACTACACCGATATCTCTATAAACATGGAAATATCTACACCGCCATCTGTATGTACATGGAAATATCAGCACCGCTATCTGTATGAACATGGAAATATCTACACAGCCATCTGGATGAACATGGAAATATCTACACCGCTATCTGTATGAACATGGAAATAGCTACACCGCTATCTGTATGAACATGGAAATATCTACACCACTATCTGTATGAACATGGAAATATCTACACCGCTATCTGTATGAACATGGAAATAGCTACACCGCTATCTGTATGAACATGGAAATATCTACACCGCTATCTGTATAAACATGGAAATATCTACACCGCTATCTGTATGAACATGGAAATATCTACACCACTATCTGTTTGAGCATGGAAATATCTGCACCGCTATCTGCATGAAAATGGAAATATCTACACAGCTATCTGCATATACATGGAAATATCTACAAAGCTATCTCTTTACACATGGAAATAACTACACCGATATCTCTATAAACATCGAAATATTTACACCGCCATCTGTATGAACATGGAAATATCTGCACCGCCATCTGTTTGAACATATAAATATCTGCACCGCCATCTGTATTAAAATGGAGATATCTACACCGCTATATGTATAAACATGGAACTATCTACACCGCTATCTGTATGAGCATTGAAATATCTACACCGCTATCTGTATGAACATGGAAATATCTACACCGCTATCGGTGTAAACATTCATACACCTTCACCGCTATCTGTATAAACATGGAAATATCTACACCGCTATCTCTATAAACATGGAAATATCTTCACCGCTATCTGTTTGAACATGGAAATATCTAAACCGCTATCTGCATGAAAATGGAAATATGTACACAGCGATCTGCATATACATGGAAATATATACAAAGCTATCTCTTTACACATGGAAATAACTACAGCGCTATCTCTATAAACATACAAATATCTACACCGCCATCTGCATGAACATGGAAAAATCTGAACCGCCATCTCTATGAACATATAAATATCTGCACCGCCATCTATATTAAGATGCAGATATCTACACCGCTATCTGTATAAACTTGGAAATATCTACACCGCTATCTGTATAAACATGGAAATATCTACACCGCAATCTGTATAAACATGGAAATATCTACACCGCTACCTGTATAAACATGGAAATATCAGCACCGCTATCTGTATGAACATGGAAATATCTACACCGCTATCTCTATGAACATGGAAATTTCTACACCGCTATCTGTATGAACATGGAAATAGCTACACCGCTATCTGTACGAACATGGAAATATCTACACCACTACCTGTATGAACATGGATATATCTACACAGCCATCTGGATGAACATGGAAATATCTACACCGCTATCTGTATGAACATGGAAATATCTACACCGCTATCTGTGTAAATATGCATACATCTTCACCGCAATCTGTATAAACATGGAAATATCTACACCGCTATCTGTTTGAACATGGAAATATCTACACCGCTGTCTGCATGAAAATGGAAATATCTACACAGCTATCTGCATATACATGGAAATATCTACAAAGCTATCTCTTTACACAGGGAAATAACTACACCGCCATCTTTATAAACATGGAAATATCTACACCGCCATCTGTATGAACATGGAAATATCTGCACCGCCATCTGTATGAACATATAAATATCTACACCGCCATCTGTATTAAGAAGGAGATATCTACACCGCTATCTGTACAAACTTATAAATATCTACACCGCTATCTGTATAAACATGGAAATATCTACACCACTATCTGTATAAACATGGAAATATCTACGCCGCTACCTGTGTAAACATGGAAATACCAGCACAGCTATCGGTATGAACATGGAAAAATCTTCACCGCTATCTCTATGAACATGGAAATATCTACACCGCTATCTGTATGAAGATGGAAATATCTTCACCGCCATCTGTATGAACATGGATATATCTACACAGCCATCTGTATGAACATGGAAATATCTACACTGCTATCTGTATGAACATGGAAATATCTACACCGCTATCTGTATGAACATGGAAATACCTTCACCGCCATCTGTATGAACATGGATATGTCTACACAGCCATCTGGATGAACATGGAAATATCTACACCACGATCTGTATGAACATGGAAATATCTACACCGCTATCTGTGTAAACATGCATACATCTTCACCGCTATCTGTATAAACATGGAAATATCTACACCGCTATCTTTATGAACATGGAAATATCTACACCGCTATCTGTTTGAACATGGAAATATCTACAACGCTATCTGCATGAAAATAGAAATATCTACACTGCTATCTGCATATACGTGAAAATATCTACAAAGCTATCTCTTTACACAAGGAAATAACTACACCGCTATCTCTATAAACATGGAAATATCAACACCGCCATCCGTATGAACATGGAAATATCTGCACCGCCATATGTATGAACCTATAAATATCCACACAGCCATCAGTATTAAGATGGAGATATCTTCACCGCTATCTGTATAAACATGGAAATATCTACACCGCTATCTGTATAAACATGGAAATATCTGCGCCGCTACCTGTATAAACATGGAAATATCAGCACCGCTCTCTGTATGAACATGGAAACACCTACACCGCTATATGTATGAACATGGAAATATCTACACCGCTATCTGTATGAACATGGAAATATCTTCACCGCCATCTGTATGAACATGGATATATCTACACAGCCATCTGGATGAACATGGAAATACCTACACCGCTATCTGTATGAACATGGAAATAGCTACACTGCTATCTGTATGAACATGGAAATATCTACACCGCTATCTGCATGAACATGGAAATATCTACACCGCTATTTGTATGAACATGGAAATATCTACACCGCTATCTGTTTGAACATGGAAATATCTACACCGCTATCTGCATGAAAATTGAAATATCTACACAGCGATCAGCATATATATGGAAATATCTACAAAGCTATCTCTTTTCACATGGAAATAACTACAGCGCTATCTCTATAAACATGGAAATATCTACACCGCCATCTGTATGAACATGGAAATATCTGCAACGCCATCTGTATGAACATATAAATATCTACACCGCCATCTATATTAAGATGGAGATATCTACAACGCTATCTGTATAAACTTGGAAATATCTACACCGCTATCTGTATAAACATGGAAACATCTACACCGCAATCTGTATAAACATGGAAATATCTACACCGCTACCTGTATAAACATGGAAATATCAGCACCGCTATCTGTATGAACATGGAAATATCTACACCGCTATCTCTATGAACTTGGAACTTTCTACACCGCTATCTGTATGAACATGGAGATAGCTACACCGCTATCTGTATGAACATGGAAATACCTACACCACTACCTGTATGAACATGGAAATATCTACACTGCTATCTGTATGAACATGGATATATCTACACCGCCATCTGGATGAACACGGAAATATCTACACCGCTATCTGTATGAACATGGAAATATCTATACCGCTATCTGTGTAAATATGCATACATCTTCACCGCAATCTGTATAAACATGGAAATATCTACACCGCTATCTGTTTCAACATGGAAATATCTACACCGCTATCTGTTTCAACATGGAAATATCTACACCGCTGTCTGCATGAAAATGGAAATAACTACACAGCTATCTGCATATACATGGAAATATCTACTCAGCTATCTCTTTACACATGGAAATAACTACACCGCTATCTCTATAAACACTGAAATATCTACACCAGAATCTGTATGAATATGGAAATATCTGCACCGCCATCTGTATGAACATATAAATATCTACACCGCCATCTGTATTAAGAAGGAGATATCAACACCGCTATCTGTATAAACATGGAAATATCTACACTGCTATCTGTATAAACATAGAAATATCTACACAGCTATCAGTATAAACATGGAAATATCTACACCGCTACCTGTATAAACATGGAAATATCAGCACAGCTGACGGTATGAACATGGAAATATCTACACCGCTATCTGTATGAACATGGAAATATCTACACCGCTATCTGTATGAACATGGAAATAACTTCACGCCATATGTATGAACATGCATATATCAACACAGCCATCTGTATGAACATGGAAATATCTACACCGCTATCTGTATGAACATGGAAACATCTTCACCGCCATCTGTATGAACATGGATATGTCTACACAGCCATCTGGATGAACATGGAAATATCTACACTGCGATCTGTATGAACATGGAAATATCTACACTGCTATCTGTGTAAACATGCATACCTCTTCACCGCTATCTGTATAAACATGGAAATATATACAACGCTATCTGTATGAACATGGAAATATCTACACCGCTATCTATTTGAACATGGAAATATCTAAACCGCTATCTGCATGAAAATAGAAATATCTACACAGCTATATGCATATACATGGAAATATCTACAAAGCTATCTCTTTACACAAGGATATAACTACACCGCTATCTCTATAAACACGGAAATATCTACACCGCCATCTGTATGAACATGGAAATTTCTCCACCGCCATCTGTATGAACATATAAATATCTACACCGCCATCTGTATTAAGATTGGAGATATCTACACCGCTCTCTGTATAAACATGGAAATATCTACACCGCTACCTGTATAAACATGGAAATATCAGCACCGCTATCTGTATGAACATGGAAATGTCTACACCGCTATCTCTATGAACATGGAAATACCTACACCGCTATCTGTATGAACATGGAAATAGCTACACCGCCATCTGTATGAAGATATAAATATCTTCACCGACATCTGTATGAACATGGATTTATCTACACAGCCATCTGGATGAACATGGAAATATCTACACCGCTATCTGTATGAACATGGAAATATCTACACCGCTATCTGTGTAAACATGCATACATCTTCACCGCTATCTGTATAAACATGGAAATACCTACACCGCAATCTGTATGAACATTGAAATATCTACACCGCTATCTGTTTGAACATGGAAGTATCTACACTGCTATCTGCATGAAAATGGAAATATCTACACAGCTATCTGCATATACATGGAAATATCTACAAAGCTATCTCCTTACACATGGAAATAACTACACCACTATCTCTATAAACATGGAAATATCTACACCGCCATCTGTATGAACATGGAAATATCTGAATCGCCATCTCTATTAACATATAAATATCTGCACCGCCATCTGTATTAAGATGGAGATATCTACACCGCTATCTGTATAAACATGGAAATATCTACACCGCTATCTGTATAAACATGGAAATATCTACACCGGTATCTGTATAAACATGGAAATATCTGCACCGCTACCTGTATAAACATGGAAATATCAGCACCGCTATCTGTATAAACATGGAAATTCCTACACTGCTATCTGTATGAACATGGAAATATCTACACCGATATCTGTATGAACATGGAAATATCTACACCGCTATCTGTATAAACATGGAAATATCTACACCGCTATCTGTATAAACATGGAAATATCTACACCGCTATCAGTATAAAGATGGAAATATCAGCACCGCTATCTGTATGAACATGGAAATATCTACACCGCTATCTGTATGAACATGGAATTATCTACACCGATATCTGTATGAACATGGAAATATCTTCACCGCCATCTGTATGAACATGGATATATCTACACAGCCATCTGGATGAACATGGAAATATCTACACCACTATCTGTATGAACATGGAAATATCTACACCGCTATCTGTGTAAACATGCATACATCTTCACCGCTATCTGTATAAACATGGAAATATCTACACCGCAATCTGAATAAGCATGGAAATATGTACACCACTACCTGTATAAACATGGAAATATCAGCACCGCTATCTGTATGAACATGGAAATATCTACACAGCCATCTGGATGAATATGGAAATATCAGCACCGCTATCTGTATGAACATGGATATGTCTACACAGCCATCTGGATGAACATGGAAATATCTACTCCGCTATCTGTATGAACATGGAAATATCTACACCGCTATCTGTTTGACCATGGAAATATCTACAGCGCTATCTGCATGAAAATGGAAATATCTACACAGCTATCTGCATATACATGGAAATATCTACAAAGCTATCTCTTTACACATGGAAATAACTACAAAGATATCTCTATTAACATGGAAATATCTACACCGCCATCTGTATGAACAAGGAAATATCAGCACCGCTATCTGTATGAACATGGATATGTCTACACAGCCATCTGGATGAACATGGAAATATCTACACCGCTATCTGTATGAACATGGAAATATCTACACCGCTATCTGTGTAAACAAGCATACATCTTCACCGCTATCAGTATAAACATGGAAATATCTACACCGCTATCTGTATGAACATGGAAATATCTACACCGCTATCTGTAAGAACATGGAAATATCTACACTGCTATCTGTATAAACATGGAAATATCTACACCGCTATCTGTATGAACATGGAAATATCTACACCGCTATCTGATTGAGCATGGAAATATCTACACCGCTATCTGCATGAAAATGGAAATATCTACACAGCTATCTGCATATACATGGAAATATCTACAAAGCTATCTCTTTACACATGGAAATAAATACACCGATATCTCTATAAACATCGAAATATCTACACCGCCATCTGTATGAACATGGAAATATCTGCACCGCCATCTGTTTGAACATATAAATATCTGCACCGCCATCTGTATTAAGATGGAGATATCTACACCGCTATATGTATAAACATGGAAATATCTACACCGCTATCTGTATGAGCATGGAAATATCTACACCGCCATCTGAATGAAGATATAAATATCTTCACCGCCATCTGTATGAACATGGATATATCTACACAACCATCTGGATGAACATGGAAATATCTACACCGCTATCTGTATGAACATGGAAACATCTACAACGCTATCTGTGTAAACATGCATACATCTTAACCGCTATCTGTATAAACATGGAAATATCTACACCGCTATCTGTATGAACATGGAAATATCTACACCGCTATCTGTTTGAACATGGAAATATCTACACCGCTATCTGCATGAAAATGGAAATATCTACATAGCTATCTGCATATACATGGAAATATCTACAAAGCTATCTCTTTACACATGGAAATAACTACACCGCTATCTCTATAAACATGGAAATATCTACACTGCCATCTGTATGAACATGGAAATATCAGAACCGCCATCTCTATGAACATATAAATATCTGCACCGCCATCTGTATTAAGATGGAGATATCTTCACCGCTATCTGTATAAACATGGAAATATCTACACCGCTATCTGTATAAACATGGAAATATCTACACCGCTATCTGTATAAACATGGAAATATCTACAACGCTACCTGTATAAACATGGAAATATCAGCACCGCTATCTGTATGAACATGGAAATACCTACACTGCTATCTGTATGAACATGGAAATATCTACACCGATATCTGTATGAAGATGGAAATATCTTCACCACCTTCTGTATGAACATAGATATATCTACACAGCCATCTGGATGAACATGGAAAAATCAGCACCGCTGTCTGTATGAACTTGGAAATATCTACACCGCTCTCTGTATGAACATGGAAATATCTACACCGCTATCTGAACATGGAAATATCTTCACCGCCATCTGTATGAACATGGATATATCTACACAGCCATCTGGATGAACATGAAAATATCTACACCGCTAACTGTATGAACATGGAAATATCTACACCGCTATCTGTGTAAACATGCATACATCTTAACCGCTATCTGTATAAACATGGAAATATCTACACCGCTATCTCTATGAACATGGAAATATCTTCACTGCTATCTGTTTGAACATGGAAATATCTAAACAGCTATCTGCATGAAAATGGAAATATCTACACAGCGATCTGCATATACATGGAAATATCTACAAAGCTATCTCTTTACACATGGAAATAACTACAGCGCTATCTCTATAAACATACAAATATCTACACCGCCATCTGCATGAACATGGAAATATCTGAACCGCCATCTCTATGAACATATAAATATCTGCACCGCCATCTATATTAAGATGCAGATATCTACACCGCTATCTGTATAAACTTGGAAATATCTACACCGCTATCTGTATAAACATGGAAATATCTACACCGCAATCTGTATAAACATGGAAATATCTACACCGCTACCTGTATAAACATGGAAATATCAGCACCGCTATCTGTATGAACATGGAAATATCTACACCGCTATCTCTATGAACATGGAAATTTCTACACCGCTATCTGTATGAACATGGAAATAGCTACACCGCTATCTGTACGAACATGGAAATATCTACACCACTACCTGTATGAACATGGATATATCTACACAGCCATCTGGATGAACATGGAAATATCTACACCGCTATCTGTATGAACATGGAAATATCTACACCGCTATCTGTGTAAATATGCATACATCTTCACCGCAATCTGTATAAACATGGAAATATCTGCACCGCTATCTGTATGAACATGGAAATATCTACACCGCTATCTGTTTGAACATGGAAATATCTACACCGCTGTCTGCATGAAAATGGAAATATCTACACAGCTATCTGCATATACATGGAAATATCTACAAAGCTATCTCTTTACACATGGAAATAACTACACCGCTATCTTTATAAACATGGAAATATCTACACCCCCATCTGTATGAACATGGAAATATCTGCACCGCCATCTGTATGAACATATAAATATCTACACCGCCATCTGTATTAAGAAGGAGATATCTACACCGCTATCTGTATAAACTTATAAATATCTACACCGCTATCTGTATAAACATGGAAATATCTACACCGCTATCTGTATAAACATAGAAATATCTACACAGCTATCAGTATAAACATGGAAATATCTACACCGCTACCTGTATAAACATGGAAATGTCAGCACAGCTAACGGTATGAACATGGAAATATCTACACCGCAATCTGTATGAACATGGAAATATCTACACCGCTATCTGTATGAACATGGAAATAACTTCACCGCCATCTGTATGAACATGCATATATCAACACAGCCATCTGTATGAACATGGAAATATCTACACCGCTATCTGTATGAACATGGAAACATCTTCACCGCCATCTGTATGAACATGGATATGTCTACACAGCCATCTGGATGAACATGGAAATATCTACACTGCGATCTGTATGAACATGGAAATATCTACACTGCTATCTGTGTAAACATGCATACCTCTTCACCGCTATCTGTATAAACATGGAAATATCTACAACGCTATCTGTATGAACATGGAAATATCTACACCGCTATCTGTTTGAACATGGAAATATCTAAACCGCTATCTGCATGAAAATAGAAATATCTACACAGCTATATGCATATACATGGAAATATCTACAAAGCTATCTCTTTACACAAGGATATAATTAGACCGCTATCTCTATAAACACGGAAATATCTACACCGCCATCTGTATGAACATGGAAATTTCTCCACCGCCATCTGTATGAACATATATATATCTACACCGCCATCTGTATTAAGATTGGAGATATCTACACTGCTCTCTGTATAAACATGGAAATATCTACACCGCTACCTGTATAAACATGGAAATATCAGCACCGCTATCTGTATGAACATGGAAATGTCTACACCGCTATCTCTATGAACATGGAAATACCTACACCGCTATCTGTATGAACATGGAAATAGCTACACCGCTATCTGTATGAACATGGAAATATCTACACCACTATCTGTAGGAACATTGAAATATTTACACCGCTATCTGTATGAACATGGATATATCTACACAGCCTTCTGGATGAACTTTTAAATATCTACACCGCTATCTCTATGAACATGGAAATATCTACACCGCTATCTGTGTAAACTTGCATACAACTTCACCCCTATCTGTATAAACATGGAAATATCTACACCGCTATCTGTATGAACATGGAAATATCTACACGGCTATCTGTTTGAAAATGGAAATATCTAAACCACTATCTGCATGAAAATGGAAATATCTACACAGCTATCTGCGTATACATGGAAATATCTACACCGCTATCTCTTTACACATGGAAATAACTACACCGCTATCACTATAAACATGGAAATATCTACACCGCCATCTGTATGAACATGGAAATATCTACACCGCTATCTGTATAAACATGGAAATATCTACACAGCCATCTGTAGGAACATGTAAACATCTACACCACTGTCTCTATAAACATGGAAATATCTACGCTGCTATCTGTATAAATATGGAAATATCTACACCGCTATCTGTGTAAACATGGAAAGATCTACACCGCTATCTCTGAAAACATGTAAAGATCTACAGCATTATGTGTATAAAGACGTAAATATCTACACTGCTATCTGTATAAACATGGAAATATCTACGCAGCCATCTGTAGGAACATGTAAATATCTACACAGTTATCTGTATACACATGGAATTATCTACACCGCTATCTGTATGAACATGGAAATATCTACACCGCTATCTGTGTAAACATGGAAATATCTACACCGCTATCTGCATGAAAATGGAAATATCTACACAGCGATCTGCATATACATGGAAATATCTACAAAGCTATCTCTTTACACATGGAAACAACTACACCGATATCTCTATAAAGATGGAAATGTCTACACCGCCATCTGTATAAACATGGAAATATCTGCACCGCCATCTGTATGAACATATAAATATCTGCACCGCCATCTGTATTAAGATGGAGATATCTACACCGCTATCTGTATAAACATGGAAATATCTACACCGCTATCTGTATGAGCATGGAAATATCTACACCGCCATCTCTATGAACATGGAAATTTCTACAACACTATCTATATGAACATGGAAATAGCTGCACTTCTATCTGTATGAACATGGAAATATCTAAACCACTACCTGTATGAACATGGAAATATCTACACCGCTATCTGTATGAACATGGATATACCTACACAGCCATCTGGATGAACACAGAAATATCTACACCGCTATCCGTATGAACATGGAAATATCTACACTGCTATCTGTGTAAATATGCATACATCTTCACCGCAATCTGTATAAACATGGAAATATCTACACCGCTATCTGTATGAACCTGGAAATATCTACACCGCTATCTGAACATGGAAATATCTACACCGCTACCTGTATAAACATGGAAATATCAGCACCGCTATCTATATGAACATGGAAATATCTACACAGCCATCTGGATGAATATGGAAATATCTACACCACTATCTGTATGAACATGGAAATAGCTACACCGCTATCTGTATGAACATGGAAATATCTACACCACTATCTGTATGAACATGGAAATATCTTCACCGCCATCTGTATGAACATGGATATATCTACACAGCCATCTGGATGAACATGGAAATATCTACACCGCTATATGTATGAACATGGAAATACCTACACCGCTATCTGTACGAACATGGAAATAGCTACACCGCTATCAGTATGAACATGGAAATATCTACACCGCTATCTGTATGAACATGGAAATATCTTCACCGCCATCTGAACGAACATGGGTATGTCTACACAGCCATCTGGATGAACATGGAAATATCTACACCGCTATCTGTATGAAAATTGAAATATCTACACCGCTATCTGTGTAAACAGGCATACATCTTCACCGCTGTCTGTATAAACATGGAAATATCTACACCGCTATCTGTATGAACATGGAAATATCTACACCGCTATCTGTTTCAGCATGGAAATATCTACACCGCTGTCTGCATGAAAATGGAAATATCTACACAGCTATCTGCATATACATGGAATTATCTACAAAGCTATCTCTTTACACATGGAAATAACTACACCGCTATCTCTATAAACATGGAAATATCTACACCGCCATCTGTATGAACTTGGAAATATCTGCACCGCCATATGTATGAACATAAAAATATCTGCACCGCCATCTGTATTAAGATGGAGATATCTACACCGCTATCTGTATAAACATGGAAATATCTACACAGGTATCTGTATAAACATGGAAATATCTACACCGCTATCCGTATAAACATGGAAATATCAACACCGCTATCTGTATAAACATGGAAATATCAGCACGGCTATCTGTATGAACATGGAAATATCTACACTGCTATCTGTATGAACATGGAAATATCTACACCGATATCTGTATGAACATGGAAACATCTTCACCGCCATCTGTATGAACATAGATATATCTACACAGCCATCTGTATGAACATGGAAATATCAGCACCGCTGTCTGTATGAACATGGAAATATCTACACCGCTATCTGTATGAACATGGAAATATCTACACCGCTATCTGTATGAACATGGAAATATCTTCACCGCCACCTGTGAGAACATGGATATATCTACACAGCCATCTGGATGAACATGGAAATATCTACACCGCTATCTGGATTAACATGGAAATATCTACACCGCTATCTGTGTAAACATACATGCATCTTCACCACTATCTGTATAAACATGGAAATATCTACACTGCTATCTGTATGAACATGGAAATATCTACACCACTATCTGTTTGAACATGGAAATATCTACACCGGTATCAGCATGAAAATGGAAATATCTACAAAGCTATCTGCATATACATGGAAATATCTATACAGCTATCTATTTACACATGGAAATAACTACACCGCTATCTCTATAAACATGGAAATATCTACACCGCCATCTGTATGAACATGGAAATATCTACACTGCCGTCTGTATGAACATATAAATATCTACACCGCCATCTGTATTAAGATGAAGATATCTACACCGGTATCTGTATAAACATGGAAATATCTACACCGCTATCTGTATAAACATGGAAATATCTACACCGCTATCTGTATAAACATGGAAATATCTACACCGCTACCTGTATAAACATGGAAATATCAGCACCGCAATCTCTATGAACTTGGAAATATCTACACCGCTATCTGTATGAACATGGAAATATCTACACCGCTATCTGTATGAACAAGGAAATATCTACACCGCTATCTGTATGAACATGGAAATATCTACACCGCTCTCTGTATGAACATTAAAATATCTACACCGCTATCTGTTTGAACATGGAAGTATCTACACCGCTATCTGCATGAAAATGGAAATGTCTACGCAGCTATCTGCATATACATGGAAATATCTACAAAGCTATCTCTTTACACATGGAAATATCTACACCGCTATCTCTATAAACATGGAAATATCTACACCGCCATCTGTATGAACATGGAAATATCTGAACCGCCATCTCTATGAACATATAAATATCTGCACCGCCATTTGTAGTAAAATGGATATATCTACACCGCTATCTGTATAAACATGGAAATATCTACACCGCTATCTGTATAAACATGGAAATATCAGCACCGCTATCTGTATGAACATGGAAACATCTACACCGCTATCTTTATGAACATGGAAATATCTACACTGATATCTGTATGAACATGGAAATATCTTCACCGCCATCTGTATGAACATGGATATATCTACACAGCCATCTGGATGAACATGGAAATATCTACACCACTATCTGTATGAACATGGAAATATCTACACCGCTATCTGTGTAAACATGCATACATCTTCACTGCTATCTGTAAAAACATGGAAATATCTACACCGCTATCTGTATAAACATGGAAATATGTACACCACTTCCTGTATAAACATGGAAATATCAGCACCGCTATCTGTATGAACATGGAAATATCTACACAGCCATCTGGATGAATATGGAAATATCAGCACCGCTATCTGTATGAACATGAATATGTCTACACAGCCATCTGGATGAACATGGAAATATCTACACCGCTATCTGTATGAACATGGAAATATCTACACCGCTATCTGTGTAAACAAGCATACATCTTCACCGCTATCTGTATAAACATGGAAATATCTACACCGCTATCTGTATGAACATGGAAATATCTACACCGCTATCTGTTTGAGCATGGAAATATCTACACCGCTATCTGCATGAAAATGGAAATATCTACACAGCTATCTGCATATATGTGGAAATATCTACAAAGCTATCTCTTTGCACATGGAAATAACTACACCGATATCCCTATAAACATGGAAATAACTACACCGCCATCTGTATGAACATGGAAATATCAGCACCGCTATCTGTATGAACAAAGACATGTCTACACAGCCATCTGGATGAACATGGAAATATCTACACCGCTATCTGTATGAACATGGAAATATCTACACCGCTTTCTGTATAAACATGGAAATATCTACACCGCAATCTGTATAAACATGGAAATATCAGCACCGCTATCTGTATGAACATGGAAATATCTACACCGCTATCCTTATGAACATGGAAATATCTACACCGATATCTGTATGAACATGGAAATATCTTCACCGCCATCTGTATGAACATGGATATATCTACACAGCCATCTGGATGAACATGGAAATATCTACACCGCTATCTGTATGAACATGGAAATATCTACACCGCTATCTGTGTAAACATGCATACATCTTCACCGCTATCTGTATAAACATGGAAATATCTGCACTGCTATCTGTATGAACATTGAAATATCTACACCGCTATCTGTTTGAACATGGAAGTATCTACACCGCTATCTGCATGAAAATGGAAATATCTACACAGATATCTGCATATACATGGAAATATCTACAAAGCTATCTCTTTACACATGGAAATAACTACACAGCTATATCTATAAACATGGAAATATCTACACCGCCATCTGTATGAACATGGAAATATCTGAACCGCCATCTCTATGAACATATAAATATCTGCACCGCCATCTGTATTAAGATGGAGATATCTACACCGCTATCTGTATAAATATGGAAATATCTACACCGCTATCTGTATAAACATGGAAATATCAGCACCGCTATCTGTATGAACCTGGAAATATCTACACCGCTATCTGTATAAACATGGAAATATCTACACCGCTATCTGTATAAACATGGAAATATCAGCACCGCTATCTGTATGAATATGGGAATATCTACACCGCTATCTGTATGAACATGGAAATATCTACACCGATATCTGTATGAACATGGAAATATCTTCACCGCCATCTGTATGAACATGGATATATCTACAGAGCCATCTGGATGAACATGGAAATATCTACACCACTATCTGTATGAACATGGAAATATCTACACCGCTATCTGTGTAAACAAGCATACATCTTCACCGCTATCTGTATAAACATGGAAATATCTACACCGGTATCTGTATGAACATGGAAATATCTACACCGCTATCTGTTTGAGCATGGAAATATATACACCGCTATCTGCATGAAAATGGAAATATCTACACAGCTATCTGCATATACATGGAAATATCTACAAAGCTATCTCTTTACACATGGAAATAACTACACCGATACCTCTATAAACATGGAAATATCTACACCGCCATCTGTATGAACATGGAAATATCAGCACCGCTATCTGTATGAACATGGAAATAGCTACACAGCCATCTGGATGAACATGGAAATATCTACACCGCTATCTGTATGAACATGGAAATAGCTACACCGCTATCTGTATGAACATGGAAATATCTACACCACTATCTGTATGAACATGGAAATATCTACTCCGCTATCTGTATGAACATGGAAATATCTACACGGCTATCTGTATGAACATGGAAATATCTACACTGCTATCTGTTTGAGCATGGAAATATCTACACAGCTATCTGCATGAAAATGGAAATATCTACACAGCTATCTGCATATACATGGAAATATCTACAAAGCTATCTCTTTACACATGGAAATAACTACACCGATATCTCTATAAACAAGGAAATGTCTACACCGCCATCTGTATGAACATGGGAATATCTGCACCGTCATCTGTAATAAGATGGAGATATCTACACCGCTATCTGTATAAACATGGAAATATCTACACCGCTATCTGTATAAACATGGAAATATCTACACCGGTATCTGTATAAACATGGAAATATCTGCACCGCTACCTGTATAAACATGGAAATATCATCACCGCTATCTGTATGAACATGGAAATTCCTACACTGCTATCTATATGAACATGGAAATATCTACACCGCTATCTGTATGAACATGGAAATATCTACACCGCTATCTGTATAAACATGGAAATATCTACACCGCTATCTGTATAAACATGGAAATATCTACACCGCTATCTGTATAAACATGGAAATATCAGCACCGCTATCTGTATGAACATGGAAATATCTACACCGCTATCTGTATGAACATGGAAATATCTACACCGATATCTGTATGAACATGGAAATATCTTCACCGCCATCTGTATGAACATGGATATATCTACACAGCCATCTGGATGAACATGGAAATATCTACACCACTATCTGTATGAACATGGAAATATCTACATCGCTATCTGCGTAAACATGCTTACATCTTCACCGCTATCTGTATAAACATGGAAATATCTACACCGCAATCTGAATAAGCATGGAAATATGTACACCACTACCTGTATAAACATGGAAATATCAGCACCGCTATCTGTATGAACATGGAAATATCTACACAGCCATCTGGATGAATATGGAAATATCAGCACCGCTATCTGTATGAACATGGATATGTCTACACAGCCATCTGGATGAACATGGAAATATCTACACCGCTATCTGTATGAACATGGAAATATCTACACCGCTATCTGTGTAAACAAGCATACATCTTCACCGCTATCTGTATAAACATGGAAATATCTACACCGCTATCTGTATGAACATGGAAATATCTACACCGCTATCTGTTTGACCATGGAAATATCTACAGCGCCATCTGCATGAAAATGGAAATATCTACACAGCTATCTGCATGTACATGGAAATATCTACAAAGCTATCTCTTTACACATGGAAATAACTACACCGATATCTCTATAAACATGGAAATATCTACACCGCCATCTGTATGAACATGGAAATATCATCACCGCTATCTGTATGAACATGGATATGTCTACACAGCCATCTGGATGAACATGGAAATATCTACACCGCTATCTGTATGAACATGGAAATATCTACACCGCTATCTGTGTAAAGAAGCATACATCTTCACCGCTATCTGTATAAACATGGAAATATCTACACCGCTATCTGTATGAACATGGAAATATCTACACCGCTATCTGTTTGAGCATGGAAATATCTACACAGCTATCTGCATGAAAATGGAAATATCTACACAGCTATCTGCATATACATGGAAATATCTACAAAGCTATCTCTTTACACATGGAAATAACTACACCGATATCTCTATAAACATGGAAATATCTACACCGCCATCTGTATGTACATGGAAATATCAGCACCGCTATCTGTATGAACATGGAAATATCTACACAGCCATCTGGATGAACATGGAAATATCTACACCGCTATCTGTATGAACATGGAAATAGCTACACCGCTATCTGTATGAACATGGAAATATCTACACCACTATCTGTATGAACATGGAAATATCTACACCGCTATCTGTATGAACATGGAAATAGCTACACCGCTATCTGTATGAACATGGAAATATCTACACCGCTATCTGTATAAACATGGAAATATCTACACCGCTATCTGTATGAACATGGAAATATCTACACCACTATCTGTTTGAGCATGGAAATATCTGCACCGCTATCTGCATGAAAATGGAAATATCTACACAGCTATCTGCATATACATGGAAATATCTACAAAGCTATCTCTTTACACATGGAAATAACTACACCGATATCTCTATAAACATCGAAATATTTACACCGCCATCTGTATGAACATGGAAATATCTGCACCGCCATCTGTTTGAACATATAAATATCTGCACCGCCATCTGTATTAAAATGGAGATATCTACACCGCTATATGTATAAACATGGAACTATCTACACCGCTATCTGTATGAGCATTGAAATATCTACACCGCTATCTGTATGAACATGGAAATATCTACACCGCTATCGGTGTAAACATTCATACACCTTCACCGCTATCTGTATAAACATGGAAATATCTACACCGCTATCTCTATAAACATGGAAATATCTTCACCGCTATCTGTTTGAACATGGAAATATCTAAACCGCTATC
Source organism: Gorilla gorilla gorilla (assembly GCF_029281585.2). NCBI lineage: Eukaryota > Metazoa > Chordata > Mammalia > Primates > Hominidae > Gorilla > Gorilla gorilla. Next base: position 54,478,676 of record NC_073246.2, on the reverse strand, counting down.
TGCATGAAAATGGAAATATGTACACAGCGATCTGCATATACATGGAAATATATACAAAGCTATCTCTTTACACATGGAAATAACTACAGCGCTATCTCTATAAACATACAAATATCTACACCGCCATCTGCATGAACATGGAAAAATCTGAACCGCCATCTCTATGAACATATAAATATCTGCACCGCCATCTATATTAAGATGCAGATATCTACACCGCTATCTGTATAAACTTGGAAATATCTACACCGCTATCTGTATAAACATGGAAATATCTACACCGCAATCTGTATAAACATGGAAATATCTACACCGCTACCTGTATAAACATGGAAATATCAGCACCGCTATCTGTATGAACATGGAAATATCTACACCGCTATCTCTATGAACATGGAAATTTCTACACCGCTATCTGTATGAACATGGAAATAGCTACACCGCTATCTGTACGAACATGGAAATATCTACACCACTACCTGTATGAACATGGATATATCTACACAGCCATCTGGATGAACATGGAAATATCTACACCGCTATCTGTATGAACATGGAAATATCTACACCGCTATCTGTGTAAATATGCATACATCTTCACCGCAATCTGTATAAACATGGAAATATCTACACCGCTATCTGTTTGAACATGGAAATATCTACACCGCTGTCTGCATGAAAATGGAAATATCTACACAGCTATCTGCATATACATGGAAATATCTACAAAGCTATCTCTTTACACATGGAAATAACTACACCGCCATCTTTATAAACATGGAAATATCTACACCGCCATCTGTATGAACATGGAAATATCTGCACCGCCATCTGTATGAACATATAAATATCTACACCGCCATCTGTATTAAGAAGGAGATATCTACACCGCTATCTGTACAAACTTATAAATATCTACACCGCTATCTGTATAAACATGGAAATATCTACACCACTATCTGTATAAACATGGAAATATCTACGCCGCTACCTGTGTAAACATGGAAATACCAGCACAGCTATCGGTATGAACATGGAAAAATCTTCACCGCTATCTCTATGAACATGGAAATATCTACACCGCTATCTGTATGAAGATGGAAATATCTTCACCGCCATCTGTATGAACATGGATATATCTACACAGCCATCTGTATGAACATGGAAATATCTACACTGCTATCTGTATGAACATGGAAATATCTACACCGCTATCTGTATGAACATGGAAATACCTTCACCGCCATCTGTATGAACATGGATATGTCTACACAGCCATCTGGATGAACATGGAAATATCTACACCACGATCTGTATGAACATGGAAATATCTACACCGCTATCTGTGTAAACATGCATACATCTTCACCGCTATCTGTATAAACATGGAAATATCTACACCGCTATCTTTATGAACATGGAAATATCTACACCGCTATCTGTTTGAACATGGAAATATCTACAACGCTATCTGCATGAAAATAGAAATATCTACACTGCTATCTGCATATACGTGAAAATATCTACAAAGCTATCTCTTTACCCAAGGAAATAACTACACCGCTATCTCTATAAACATGGAAATATCAACACCGCCATCCGTATGAACATGGAAATATCTGCACCGCCATATGTATGAACCTATAAATATCCACACAGCCATCAGTATTAAGATGGAGATATCTTCACCGCTATCTGTATAAACATGGAAATATCTACACCGCTATCTGTATAAACATGGAAATATCTGCGCCGCTACCTGTATAAACATGGAAATATCAGCACCGCTCTCTGTATGAACATGGAAACACCTACACCGCTATATGTATGAACATGGAAATATCTACACCGCTATCTGTATGAACATGGAAATATCTTCACCGCCATCTGTATGAACATGGATATATCTACACAGCCATCTGGATGAACATGGAAATACCTACACCGCTATCTGTATGAACATGGAAATAGCTACACTGCTATCTGTATGAACATGGAAATATCTACACCGCTATCTGCATGAACATGGAAATATCTACACCGCTATTTGTATGAACATGGAAATATCTACACCGCTATCTGTTTGAACATGGAAATATCTACACCGCTATCTGCATGAAAATTGAAATATCTACACAGCGATCAGCATATATATGGAAATATCTACAAAGCTATCTCTTTTCACATGGAAATAACTACAGCGCTATCTCTATAAACATGGAAATATCTACACCGCCATCTGTATGAACATGGAAATATCTGCAACGCCATCTGTATGAACATATAAATATCTACACCGCCATCTATATTAAGATGGAGATATCTACAACGCTATCTGTATAAACTTGGAAATATCTACACCGCTATCTGTATAAACATGGAAACATCTACACCGCAATCTGTATAAACATGGAAATATCAGCACCGCTATCTGTATGAACATGGAAATATCTACACCGCTATCTCTATGAACTTGGAACTTTCTACACCGCTATCTGTATGAACATGGAGATAGCTACACCGCTATCTGTATGAACATGGAAATACCTACACCACTACCTGTATGAACATGGAAATATCTACACTGCTATCTGTATGAACATGGATATATCTACACCGCCATCTGGATGAACACGGAAATATCTACACCGCTATCTGTATGAACATGGAAATATCTATACCGCTATCTGTGTAAATATGCATACATCTTCACCGCAATCTGTATAAACATGGAAATATCTACACCGCTATCTGTTTCAACATGGAAATATCTACACCGCTATCTGTTTCAACATGGAAATATCTACACCGCTGTCTGCATGAAAATGGAAATAACTACACAGCTATCTGCATATACATGGAAATATCTACTCAGCTATCTCTTTACACATGGAAATAACTACACCGCTATCTCTATAAACACTGAAATATCTACACCAGAATCTGTATGAATATGGAAATATCTGCACCGCCATCTGTATGAACATATAAATATCTACACCGCCATCTGTATTAAGAAGGAGATATCAACACCGCTATCTGTATAAACATGGAAATATCTACACTGCTATCTGTATAAACATAGAAATATCTACACAGCTATCAGTATAAACATGGAAATATCTACACCGCTACCTGTATAAACATGGAAATATCAGCACAGCTGACGGTATGAACATGGAAATATCTACACCGCTATCTGTATGAACATGGAAATATCTACACCGCTATCTGTATGAACATGGAAATAACTTCACCGCCATATGTATGAACATGCATATATCAACACAGCCATCTGTATGAACATGGAAATATCTACACCGCTATCTGTATGAACATGGAAACATCTTCACCGCCATCTGTATGAACATGGATATGTCTACACAGCCATCTGGATGAACATGGAAATATCTACACTGCGATCTGTATGAACATGGAAATATCTACACTGCTATCTGTGTAAACATGCATACCTCTTCACCGCTATCTGTATAAACATGGAAATATCTACAACGCTATCTGTATGAACATGGAAATATCTACACCGCTATCTATTTGAACATGGAAATATCTAAACCGCTATCTGCATGAAAATAGAAATATCTACACAGCTATATGCATATACATGGAAATATCTACAAAGCTATCTCTTTACACAAGGATATAACTACACCGCTATCTCTATAAACACGGAAATATCTACACCGCCATCTGTATGAACATGGAAATTTCTCCACCGCCATCTGTATGAACATATAAATATCTACACCGCCATCTGTATTAAGATTGGAGATATCTACACCGCTCTCTGTATAAACATGGAAATATCTACACCGCTACCTGTATAAACATGGAAATATCAGCACCGCTATCTGTATGAACATGGAAATGTCTACACCGCTATCTCTATGAACATGGAAATACCTACACCGCTATCTGTATGAACATGGAAATAGCTACACCGCTATCTGTATGAACATGGAAATATCTACACCACTATCTGTAGGAACATGGAAATATCTACACTGCTATCTGTATGAACATGGATATATCTACACAGCCATCTGGATGAACATGGAAATATCTACACCGCTATCTGCATGAACATGGAAATATCTACACCGCTATCTGTGTAAAGAAGCATACATCTTCACCGCAATCTGTATAAGCATGGAAATATCAACACCGCTTTCTGTATGAACGTGGAAATATCTACACCGCTATCTGTTTGAACATGGAAATATCTAAACCGCTATGAGCATGAAAATGGAAATATCTACACAGCTATCTGCATATACATGGAAATATCTACACAGCTATCTCTTTACACATGGAAATAACTACACCGCTATCTCTATAAACATGGAAATATCTACACCGCCATCTGTATGAACATGGAAATATCTGCACCGCCATCTGTATGAACATATAAATATCTACACCGCCAACTGTATTAAGATGGAGACATCAACACCGCTATCTGTATAAACATGGAAATATTTACACCGCTATCTGTATAAACGTGGAAATATCTACACCACTATCTGTATAAACATGGAAATATCAGCACCGCTATCTGTATGAACATGGAAATATCAGCCCCTCTATCTGTATGAACATGGAAGTATCTATACCGCTATCTCTATGAACATGGAAATATCTACACCGCTATCGGTATGAACATGGAAATATCTACACCGCTACCTGTATGAACATGGAAATATCTTCACCGCCATCTGTATGAACATGGATATATCTACACAGCCATACGGATGAACATGGAAATATCTACACCGCTATATGCATGAACATGGAAATAGCTACACCGCTATCTGTATGAACATGGAAATATCCACACCGCCATCTGTATGAACATGGAAATATCTGCACCGCCATCTGTATGAACATATACATATCTACATCGCCATCTGTATTAAGATGGAGATATCTACACCGCTATCTGTATAAACCTTGAAATAACTACACCGCTATCTGTATAAACATGGAAATATCCACACCGCTATCTGTATGAACATGGAAATATCTGCACCGCCATCTGTATGAACATATAAATATCTACACCGCCAACTGTATTAAGATGGAGATATCTACACCGCTATCTCTATAAACATGGAAATATCTACACTGCTGTCTGTGTAAACATGGAAATACCTACACCGCTATATCTATAAACATGGAAATATCTACACCGCCATCTGTATGGGTATGGAAATATCTACACCGCCATCTGTATAAACATGGAAATATCTACACCGTTATCTGTGTACACATGGAATTATCTACACCGCTATCTGTATAAACATGGACATATCTACAATGCTATCTGCGTAAACATGGAAATATCCTCACCGCTATCTCTATATACATGCAAATATCTACACCGCTATCTGTGTAAACATGGAAATATCTACACCGATATCTCTGTAAACTTGGAAATATCTACACCACTATCTCTGTAAACATGGAAATATCTACAGAGTCATCTGTATAAACATGGAAATATCTACACCGCTATCTGTGTAAACATGGAAATATCTACACCGCTATCTCTAAAAACATGGAAAGATCTACACCATTATGTGTATAAAGACGGAAATATCTACACCGCTATCTGTATAAACATGGAAATATCTACACCGCCATCTGTATGAACGTGGAAATGTCTAAACCTCCATCTCTATAAACATGTAAATATCTACACCGCCCTCTGTAGGAACATGGAAATATCTACAACGCTATCTGTTTAAACATTGAAATATCTACACCGCTATCTGCCTAAAAGTGGAAATATCTACACCGCTATCTGCATAAACTTGGAAAGACCTACACCGCTATCTGTGTACACATGGAAATATCTACACCACCAACTGTAGGAACATGAAAATATCTACACCGCCAACTCTATAAACATTGAAATATCTACACCGCTATCTGTATAAACATGGAAATATCTACACCGCTATCTGTGTAAACATGGAAATATCTACACCGCCTTCTGTGTAAACAGGGAAATATCTACACCGCCATATCTATAAACATGGAAATATCTTCAACTCCATCTGTATGAACACGGAATTATCTACACTGCCATCTGTATGAACATGGATACATCTACACCGCTATCTGTATAAACATGGAAATATCTACACCGCCATCGGTAGGAAAATGAAAATATCTACACCGCCATCTGTATGAACAGGGAACTATGTACACCACCATCTGTATCAACATGAAAATGCCTACACCGCCATCTGTATCACAATGGAAATATCTGCACCGCCATCTTTATAACAATGGAAATATCTAAACCGCCGTCTGTATGGAAATGGAAAAATCTACACCACCATCTGTATAAAGGTGGAAATATCTACACCGCTATCTGTGTGAACATGGAAATATCTACAACACTATCTGTAAAAACATGGAAATATCTACACCTCCATCTGTATAAACATGGAAATATCTACACCGCCATCTGTAGAAACATGGAAATATCTACACCGCCATCTCTATAAACATGGAAATATCTACACAGCTATCTGTATAAACATTTAAATATCTACACCGCCATCTCTATAAACATAGAAATATCTACACCGCCATCTGTATGAACATGGAAATATCTACACCGCTATCTCTATAAACATGGATATATCTACACCACTATCTCTATAAACATGGAGATATCTACACCACTATCTGTATGAACATGGAAATATCCACACCGCTATCTGTATAGACATGGAAGTATCTACACCGGTAACTGTATAAACATGGAAATATCTACACCGCTATCGGTATAAATGTCTGTATTTGCTCTTAATTTATACCCAAGGCTGGGATGTTTCATATGATAAAAAGACCAAATACAGAAATAGACTATGTTTGGTCTGGCAATTGATCTCTGCAATAATCAAACCTCAAAGACAATCAAACCTGAAATCTAAGCTACATATTAAATAGCTTGGTTTTTAGGTTGCACTTTGCTGTGTATGCTGGCTTCATAGAAAATGCAAGTAGCAATGGCCATTTTTTAATTGTCATTAGCATTGAAGCTCTCCTACTTTTGAATCACATAGAAATAGAAATCAAATCTCACTAGATTTTTTTTTTTTGAAACAGGGTCTGGCTTGGTTGCCCAGGCTGAAGAGCAGGGCATGATCTTGGCTCACACCTCTGCCTCTCGGACTCAAGCCATCCTCCCACCTCAGCCTTGGAGTAGCTGGGACCACAGGCATGTGCCACCATATCCAGCTAATATTTTTATTTTTGTACAAATGGGGTTTGTCATCTTTCCCAGGCAGGCCTCAAACTCCAAGACTCAAGCAATACACCTGCCTTGAATTCCCAAAGTACTGGGTTTACAGGCGACAGCCACTACGCCCAGCAACTAAACTTCTAAAAATCAATTTTACATAAAATTATCTAAGCGTGCAAGGAAAGATAAGAAGCCTAAGGAACCAGTGAGTTGAAGAATAAATGCAGTTTAAATCATACATGTAAACAACATGATGTGATGTGGTAGGAATCATCTAACATGCTTTAAAGCATGAGTAAAAGGTCTTTACTTAGAAAACTGGATCTTAGTTTAGGATATCTTTAGATAAGAGTATGAAACGTCATATCATATTGATAAGTAAAGTGCTTCCTTTGGCTAATTTTAAGGATAGGACATTTACTTTCATATAATTCATAGGAATCTTAGACTTAAAAATAAAATTTCCCTTCTCAAATCCTTACTTTTATACTTTTTTGCATTTCTTTCACTTTTGTGTTAATGGCCTATGTCTCAACATATTCTATTAAGCCTTCTGGAAACACATACTTTGTTTCCAGCCTCTTCAGAGAACCATCACTCGAATTCCTAGGCTTCTGAAGAAGCAGACCCAAGCTTATAATTATTACATATTTCCAAATCTAGGTGACCAACAAAAATTGATACTTTTCCCATCATACCTTTAAGTTAATAATCAGGTGTATGCTGAGAGGTAAAGACCCAAGAGTGTTGGTTGTCTAATTGTGCAGCTGTATAAACAAATCTTAATGCTTGAAAATATTCAAAGGTTATTCTCACGTTGATTGTTGGTAACTATGTGTAACAACATGAAAAGAAAAAAAAAATCAAAGAATTACGTCTGAGGATAATACACAATCTCTAAGGGTAAGAAGAGCAACAAAAATTCTGCTTCAATTACCACTGAAATAATATATTTATCCTGTAAAATCTATGGTGGCTGGTTGTAAAAATTAGGCATTAGCAAACTGATAAAGACTTTTTAATGAAAACATTATGAAACATAGTTTTTAAAAAGTTAAATACACCCACACCAGTTTTTCACATTCTTTGGGCTGCTTTAATGCTGCCATTAAATAATTGATTTAGTTGTGACATAGATCCTATGTTCCATGGAGTCTACCATTCATAAAGATGCAATGTAAGGTAACAAAAATATAAATTGTGTGTGTGGGGAGGAGAAGTCAAGAGTATTTTTATGTGACAGAAGTTAAGTTGTTATCAGTGTAAAATAGTCTGTTACAAATACCGGACTCTGTATGTTAGTTTCAATAACCAGAAAGAAAGAAATTACAGCAGATACACACACACACACCAAAAAAGGGAAAAGAAACAAAGCTTAGCACCACAGAAAACCACCAAACTAGAGGGATAAACAATAAGAAAGGAAGAAGTGAACAAGTAATCTAAAAAACAACTAATGAAATGGTAGAAGGAAGTCCTAATTTATCAATAATAAACTTCAATAGAAGTGGATTAAACTCTACTTAAAAGATATAAAGTGGATGAATGGATTCGGATAGCAAAACCCACCTATATGCTGCCTACATGATACTTACCTCACTATTAAAGACAAATAGACTGAAAGTGAAGAGATGGAAAAATATATTTTATGCAAACAAATGAAAAGCAAGCAGGAGTAGCCACAGTCATGTCATATTTTAAAAGGCTTTAAATAAAAAAAACTATATAAAAAAAGAATGTCACTGTATAATGAAATGATAAAAGGCCCAATTCAATAAGAGGACATAACATATATATTACTTAGGTGTAACTATATATGTACCCAACACCAGAACAACCAGATGTATAAAGCAAATATTAGATTTAAAGGTAGAGATAGACTGCAATACAATATTAGTAGGAAATTTCAACACTCCACTTTAAAAATGGACAGATTCTATGAAGAGAAAATCAACCAAAAAATGACAGACTCAAACTATACCATAGACCAAATGGACCTAGCAGGTAAAGAAGATCTCACCTGATATGGTTTGGCTGTATATCCCCACCCAAATCTCATCTTGATTATAGCTCCCATAATTCATACATGTTGTGGGAGGGAACCAGTGGGAGATAATTGAATCATGGGGGCGGTTCCCCCATACTGTTCTTGTGGTAGTGAATACGTCTAACAAGATCTGAGGTTTTATAAGGGGGAACCCTTTCACTTGGTTCTCAATTCTATTTTGTTTGCTACCATGTAAGATGTGTCTTTCGCCTTCCATCATGATTGGGAGACCTCCCCAGCCACGTGGAACTATGAGTTCACTAAACCTCTTTTTCTCTGTAAATTACCCAGTCTCGGGTATGTCTTTATCAGCAGTATGAAAACAGACTAATACATCATCCAACAGCTGCAGAATACAAATTATTCTCAACTGTACACCAAACATTCTCTAGGACCAATCATACATTATGACACATAATAAGTCTTAACAAACTTAAGAAGACAGATATCATATGAAGTATCTTTTCTGATTCCAGGGATATAAAGCCAGAAATCAACAACAGGAAAGCCCTTGGAAATTTTATAAAAACATGGAAATTAAATAGCACGCACCCAAGAAATCAATAGGTCTCATTAAGACATTAATAGGAAAATTTCAAAAGTCACTGAGACAAGTAAGAATGAAAATCCAACATACCCAAACCTATGGAACGTAGCAAAAGCAGTTCTAAGAGGGAAATTTATAGCAATAAAAGCCTACACCAAAAAAGAAGAAAGATTTTCAAATCACAAAGCAAAATTATACACTTCAAGTAACTAGAACATCAAAAACAAACTAAACCCAAAATTGGTAGAAGGAAGGAAATAATAAAGCTCACAGCAGATATAAATGAAACGGACACTAAAAAATATTTCAAAAGATAAATAAGACAAAGTGTAAAGGTAAAACTGAGAAACCTTTAGCTAAACTAAGACAAAAGGAGAGAAAATTCAAATAAATAAAAGATGAAAAAGGAGACATTACAACTGATACACCACAGAAATAGAAGGGATTGTAAGACATTACTCATAACTATATGCCAACAAATTTGATAGTGTAGAATAAAATGAATAAATTTCTGCACACATACAACTACCCAGATTAAATTGTGAGGAAATATAACATCTGAACACATCAATAATGAGTTTGGAAATTGAATCAATAATAAAACATCTTCCATCAAAACAACAACAACAACAACCAACACCCAGGACCTGATGTCTTCACTGCTGAATTCTACCAAACAGTTAAAGAATAACTACCAATTCTCCACAAACTTTTCCACAAAAGTAATGAGGAAGGAATACTTCCATACTCGTCTTATGAGGCTCGCAACATCCTGATTCTAAAACCAGACAAAGACACGCACAAAATGAAAATAACAGGCCAATATTCCTGAAGAACATAGATACAAAAATTCTCAACAAGATACAAGTGAACTGACTTCGACAGCACACTAAAAAGAGTATTCACTATAATCAAGTGGGGTTCATCCCAGGGATGAAAGGATGGCTTAACATGCACAAATCAGTAAATATGATACACCACCACAATAGAAAGAAGAACAAAAACCATGTGATCATTTCAACAGATGCAAAAAGAACACTTGACAAAAGTCAACATTCCTTTATGATAAAAACTGTCAAGAAAGTAGGTATAGGAGTGTACCTCAACGCAGTAAAGGCCATAGGTGACAAACCCACAGCTAACATCTTATTTATGGTGAATAGTTAAATGCTTTTCCTCTTTGATGTGGAGGAAGACAAGGATGTCAACTTCTACCACTTCTATTTAGCATAGTACTGGAGGTCAGAGCCAGAGCAATTAGACAAAAGAAATAAATAAGAGGGATCCAAACTGGAAAGAAGGAAGTCAGATTGTTTCTGTTTGTAGAAAATGTGATCTCACATACATATGGATACATCTATATATATGATCATATAGATATATATGATCTCTCTCTCTTTAGGGTTCTTTCTATATATACTTATATAGAGTGAGAACCCTAAAGACTTGACCAAAAACTACTAGAAATCATAAATAAATTCAGTAAAGTTGTAGTATACAAAATCAACACAGAAAATTCAGTGGTGTTTCTATACACTAATAGTGAACTATCTGAAAAAGTCATCAAGAAAGGAATTCCATTTACAATAGCTACCAAGAAATCTGCAGATAAATTTAATCAAGGTCGTGAAAGATCTCTACAACGAAAACTATAACACACTGATGGAAAAATTTACGATCCACAAAAAATGGACACTATATACTCATGGAATGGAAGAACTGATACTATTGAAATGACCATACTAACAAAATGTCCTACAGATTCTATGCAATCCCTATCAAAATACCAATGAAATTCTTCACAGAAATAGAAAAAAATACCCTAAAATTTGTATGAAACCAGAAAAGACCCCAAATAACCAAAGCAATCCTGTGCAAAAATAACAAAGCTGGAGGCACCACACTACCTGACTTCAAAATATACTACAAAGCCATAGTAAGCAAAACAGCATGGCACTGCCATAAAGCAAACACATAGACCAATGGAAGAGAATATACAGCTCAGAAATAAATTCTCATACCTAAAGTCAACTGATTTTCCAAAAAGGAGTCAAGAGCACACACAGGGGTAAAGACAGTCTCTTCATTAAATGGTACTGAGAAGATTGGATATCTACATGTGGGATAATGAAATTAGACCCCTATCTTTTACCTTATACAAAAATCAACTCAAATGCGATTAAAGACCTAAAGGTAAGATTGAAAACTATGAAAAACTACTAGAAGATAACATGTGGGAAATTCTCTATAACTTTGGGTTCTACAAGGATTTTTTAAATGAGACGTCAAAAGCACAGGCAACAAAAGCAAAAAGAGATAAATGGGGTTTCATCAAACTAAAATGCTTTTGCACAGCAAAGGAAACTTAACAGAGTGAAAAAACAACTTACAGAATGGGATACAATATTTGCAAACTATACATCTGCTAAGGAGTTAATGCCCAGATTATATAACAAACTTAAACAACTCAACAGCAAAAACATAAATAACTTATTTAAAAATGGGCAAAACTGGGAGGCTGAGGCAGGCGGATTGCCTGAGGTCAGGAGTTTGAGACCAGCCTGACCAATATGGTGAAATCATTTCTCTACTAAAAATACAAAAATTTAGCCAAACATGATGGCGTGTGCCTGTAACCCCAGCTACTCAGCAGGCTGAGGCAGGCGAATTGCTTGAACCAGGGAGATGGAGGTTGCTGTGAGCCCCGATTGCACCACTGCACTCCAGCTTGGGCAAGAGAGCAAGACTCCTTCGCAAAAAAAAAAAAAAAAAAAAGGACAAAATAAACTAAAAGAAATGCCACAAGAGAAAATATAGAAATTGTCAAGACGAATATATAATAAAATCATGTTCAACATCACTAACCATCAGGGAAATGCAAATCAAAACCACAATGAGATACCAGTTCACCCATTAGAATGGCTATTAGCAAAAAGGTAAAAGATAACAAGAGTTGGCAAGGAAATGGAGAAAACGGAACACTTACGCACTGTTGATGGGGTTGTAAACTAGTACAACCATTAAGCAAAACTTTATGGAAGTTCGCTAAAAAATAAAAAATAAAAAAAAAAACAATCATTCGATCACATAACCCAGCAATCCCACTACTGGGTATATATCCATAGGAAATGAAATCATTGTGTTTGAAAAATATCTGCACTCTTATGTTTACTGTAGCACTATTTCTAATAATCAGATATGGAATCAACCTATGTGTATAAAAACAAACAAGTGAATTATATATATATAATATATAATGTATATTATATATAATACATATTATGTATATTATATATAATATATTATGTATAATATATAATATATTATATATTAATATATTATTAATATTAATGTATTATATATTAATATTAATAATATTAATATAAATAATAATTATTAATTAATAATTATTAATAATTATTAATAATTAATAATAATTAATATTAATATGAATATGTTATTAATATATAATATATATTATATGTATAATATACATTATATATTATGTATATTTTATATATAATACATATTATGTATATTATATACATAATATATATTATGTGTATTATAATATATATAATGTATAATGTATATAATATACGTTATGTATATTATATATAATATACATTATGTATGTTATGTATATTATATATTACATATAATATATATATTATTATATATAATTATATATAATTATAATTATAATTATATATAATTTTATGTGTAATTATAATTATGCATAAAATTAATTATAATTATATATAATTTTATGTGTAATTATAATTACACATAAAATTATATATGTATATATATATATATATATGGACACACACACAATGAAATACTATTCAGCCATAAAAAAAGAATGAAATTCTGCCAGTTGCAACAACATGGATGACCCTGTAGGATACAATGTTAAGTGAAATAAGCCAGACACAGAAAGCAAATACCGCATGATCTCGCTCATATGTGGAATCTTAAAAAAAAAAATGTTAATAGAGAAGTAGAGTAGAATAGTGGTTACCAAACAGTGAGGAAGAAGTGGGGAGGGCAAAATGGAGATAGATTGGTTAACAGTTATGAAATCACAATTATATAGGAAGAATAAGTTGTAGTGTTCTTTGCAAAGCAGGGTGACTATAGTTAAAAGTAAAGTATTGTATATTACAAAGTATCTAGAAGAAAGGATTTTGAAATTTCTTATTAAAAAGAAATGATGAATGCATGAGGTAATTAATACACTAACTATCCTTATTGGATCATTAGACAACATACATATTCATTGAAACATCAAATTGTATCCTATAAATCTATATAATTACAATGTGAAAATTTTTTAAAAATAAATTAATGAATTAAATAACAATTTTAAAATGTTCTCAATCACCAATGCAAAGTTTAGGAGCTTTGTTCTTGACTCAGCCTTAAGACTGAAAACTAATGTGTTAGAAATATTTGTAGATCCTCTCAATTTTGAAAGAATCCTAGCTAAACTACTGAAATATAAAATATATTCTATGTAATATGCTCTTAGGTATATTCTTAGGTGAACTCTGCTTTTAGATGAAGCTTATAAAAATGAAAAACGTATCTGAAATAAAATTTTAAAGTATTTGGAAAATTACAGCTTAATCTCTTAAAGACAAATTTTCTATACAGTAACCTTTTTATGTGCTTTTGAAATGGGGTATACAATTATTTTCCCTGATGTGAGACAAAATATAGAATGTTGGCATTTTATCTAAGAAGTTAACTTAGGAAGAAAGAGTGAGAGGCAGAGGAATGAGGGAAGAAAGGAAGGCTGATGATGGGATACCTTATCAAGTTGCCTAATGCTGTATTGGAACCTAATAGGCCTTCTAAGGAGTTTTATTACATAATGCAAGACTCCTCAATCTGGGAGGAGGAAAGGGCTTTATTTTTGAGTGGTCACAGGTTGCCCCATGGGCATAAACTCTACCAAGCTGCTAGGTTACACCTACATGAGCATCCCACCTGCTTAAGTAAGAGCAGCCAGAAACTGTGGGCCATTCCAGGTAAGTGTCATATCACACCTGCACCAACTAGTCAAAGCCTGGGTCAAAGCCTGTGCAGAACTGATCGCTACAGCAGAGGCTAAAATAAGAAATGGGGCTAAGAGAGTGAAAAGCAGTGCCCATATGTATCCAAAAACAGGTTGAAGATATCTTTAGGAAGGAACAGATAATTTTTTTTATTCATACAATAACAGATGCATATGAACTCCTCGAGTAGTCACCCATTCCTGTCAGCCCTTGGGCTTCATAACTAAATCATTCTTCCTTTGTAATCCAGTCCCACATTTTCAGCTATCTCTATATGTTTATTATCTTAAATATTTCTTTGCTCTATACTCTTCCCCTAGTCTTCAACCAATTTCTTTCTTTATTGTCCCAACCCACAGACTGTTATTTCCACTTCGATGTCCCATAGAAGCTTCAAGGGTTTGAAATACCTAAAAAAACAACTCATCTTTCTCCCTAAAACTCCCTCTCCTTCTCCCACTTCAAAATTTCAACTAATGGCTCCCCCTGTTATTCCCACCAGAATCCTGAATGATCCCTGTTTCCCCTCATTCACTCCATACATGTAAATCTCATTAACGTTACTTTCTAGATATTTCATGAATCCTTTCCATTCATTCTGTACTAGAAAGTGTTCCCAGTTTAGACCCTGGTGGTTGGTGGCCTCTTACCTAGGCGCTCTCTCTCTCTCTCTCTCTCTCTCTGTGGGTGTGGGTGTGGGTGTGTGTGTCCTGAGAATTTATTTACTTCTGGTTTTTGTTTGTTTTTTAGTATCCAGAATCTACAGGGAACTTAAATCAATTAGAAAAAAAAATAACCCAATTAAAAAATGGGCAAAGGACATGAACAAACACTTCTCAAAAGAACACATACAAATGGCCAACAAATACACGAAAAAAAAATGCTTAGAATCACTAATCATCAGAAAAATGCAAATCAAAACACAATGAGATACCATTTCATACCGGTTGGAATGGCTATTATTAAAAAGTCAAAATACAACAGATGCCAGCAGGGCTGTAGACAAGAGGAAGTGTCTGTATATTTTTAGCTATAGCCCTACTTCAAACGTGTCCCCATTACAGCCAAAAGAGCGGCCTATCTAAAGGACTGTTCTGATCAGCTCACTTACCTGACTGAAACCTTCAGTGACTCCCATGGCCTGCAGGTCAATGCACTAATTCATGACTATAACATCTGAGATATCCTTGATCTGGCTACTGGTCTAGCCCTCTCTGACTCACGCTTTATAAACCATGCATTCTGGAACTTTTTAGTTGTTTCCCACATCAGCATGCTACTTCCCATCCATGTAGATTTGCAGAGACCTCCTCATCTTTTTAATTCCCAGTTCCCACTCTCAACATGGGCCATCTCCTACCCACACTTCAAAACCTAAGCAAAACAACACCTTCCGTGATACCTCCATGCTGAGTCAGATGCCATCCCCTTTGTATTGTAGTTCTTTGCTTGTGTGCCTTTGTCTCACTTTGTTCTCTTTAAAATAAACTCCATGAGGACAATGATCACCTGCTATTTGTGTTAATATCTGCACCTAGTGGCATAGTGTCTGGAGTATAGTAGGATCTATTTTCAAGGAAAAAAAGATTATATCTATACCAATAGACATGAATTAGCGCTTTTTTTTTTTAAAGATAAGCTCCCTTTGAACTAAGTCAATGTTTACAAGAAGAGTTATACTAAAAAGTTCACTTTTGCTGCTTATGTTTCATTTATTTCAGGCAATTAATTCATTGTTATTGGTAAATCGATACTTTTTATTGATACTGAAAAGAGAGAAATAAACTAATGACTATCTCTGTTAGAGTAGATTTGTTCATATCTATCAGTAAAATGTTAATTATCTGAAAGTCAATAATAAAACATAAACTGTGATCTTAAATGTTTTTTAGGGGCTCAAAAATAACTAGAATTCATGTCAGCATATAAAAAAAGATCAGAGTATTTTTAAGATATGATAAAATTTTATTTTAGTTTCTTAATAGGGATTTTTGTGACCTTATAGAGTTCAACTAATTATAATTTTAAAAATAGGATTTATAGAGTTTTAGAATTAGAAACAATTTATAGATTATTTTATTTTTCTTTTGAGGAATCAGGTCATCAGAAGATCAAGGAACACCTATAATGTCACTAGATCCTAATTTAATTTAAATTTTAGAATCCAGGTATTCTAACTCCTGTCTTGATACTATTTCTACTTTATTATGTTGCTTCCCAGGGCTTTAAAAAATAAAAGCTGGGAAATTACATTTGCTTTGCATATACAGCACCAATTATCAAATTCAGCATAAAAGCATAACATGTATACATCAAAAAGAAAACATAAAAACTTCAAATTAAAAGCATCTCAAAACAATTGAATATAATAGGGAAACCTTATACAAATGCAACACTCCCCCATTAATAAAAAGAAACCAATTGGAGAAAAAAGAATTTCAATATAAACATGTTGGAATATAACCTAATTCATTTTAATCCAATGCTTCAAATTGAAAAAAATTAGCACTAGTGTTATTTTCCTTTATCATTACAATCTTGCTTTTCATTACATTATGCTATGTTTTGTATTAAACATAAAATCAATTTTTCACCTTAACACATGCTAGAAATACAGAGTCACCATATTGGAAATCAGTAGAAAGTGTCTTTGTTTCTACTTTTTTTTCTTTGAAAAAGCTTTGGGAAAAAAAATCATTTACAATGTTTAATTTTAATAACTTAAAGAATGTAATTGATTTTTGTTTGTTTTTGACATGGAGTTTCACTCTTGTCACTCAGGCTGGAGTACAATGGCATGATCTCGGCTCACTGTAACCTCCACCTCCCAGGTTCAAATGATTCTCCTGTCTCAGCCTCCCGAGTAGCTGGGATGACAGGCACTCGCCACCACACCCGGCTAATTTTTGTATTTTTAGTAGAGATGGGGTTTCATCATGTTGGCCAGGCTGGTCTCAAACTCCTGACCTCAGGCGATCTGCCAACCTCGCCCTCCCAAAGAGCTGGGACTACAGGCGTGAGCCACCATGCCCAGCCAATTGAATAGTTTTTAACTCAGAGGATAAATGCTTGAGGGGATGGAAAGCCCATTCCTCATGACGTGATTATTTCACACTGCATGCCTGTATCAAAACATCTCATGTACCCCACAAATATATAAACCTCCTATGTACCCACAAAAATTTTATAAAATAATGAAAATATTTTAAAACTAAAAAAATTGTTTTTTAATTAAGCAACTTTATTTAAATAAAATCATTCTTCCTCATCCTCAGTCCTGGGATCTACCAGAAAGAATTAGCAACATCTTAAAGATGACAAAGTGTTAAAGATAAACTGCTATTAAGTAAAAGTGTGAAGTGTGGAGGGGACAAGCTGGATGCCTGAACCATTTTGTTCTATCTTTAGGACAGTGAAAGAGCAAGAAGCAGGGTTGGGTGGGGGACACATATTCTGTTGAGCATTGTCACCACTATATTCACTGAAATTCATCTGCATGCTTGTATGTATACTTTTGATTCGCCTGATACACTGAAAATTATATGAAATTGTTCTCTATTCTTTAGATAATTATAATCTAAGTGCTAATATGAAGCTTAGAATTTATATGAAATATGTATGCCCACAACAAGACATTTCAGCTATTTCCTAGATAATAATCTCACTTCACCCTGCACAAAACAGGCACATGATCATGTCACTCTGACCTGGTTTGAGTCCAAGGAGGCTTTTGTTTTTAAAATAATTTAGGTTAGTAGTTAAAATATGAACTTTGGGCCAGGAGTGGGAGCTCATGCCTATAATCCCAGCACTTCGGGAGGCTGAGGCGGGTGGATGACTTGAAGTCAGGAGTAGGAGACTGGACTGGCCAACATGCTGAAACCCCATCTCTACTAAAAAAAAAAAAAATAGAAAACTTAGCTGGGTGTGGTGGCGGGCACCTATAATCCCAGCTACTTGGGAGACTGAGGCAGGAGAATTGCTTGAGCCTGGGAAGTGGAGGTTGCAGTGAGCAGAGATCTTACCACTACACTCCAAAACAAACAACAAACAAAAAAATTCTAGAGTCACACTGAAAATCTTAACAACCTGCTTCTACTACCCATTTTTTTAATTTTTATTTTGACCTGATTTTAGATTGATAGCAAAATGCACAAATAACACAAAGTGCCCCCTATGTCCCTCACCCTACTTCCCCTAATGCTAACATTTTCAGAGCCATCCTTATTTTCTCTATAAAAGAGCAGAGTTCTCCTTTTAGAGATTTGGAAAGATTATTAAAAGATAAGTTACAAAATACAGTACCTGACACGTATAAAATATTAAATAAATACTAGCCATGCTTAATTATTTTGTTTTAAGTCTATATGAGTCAAGTTTTAGTAGAAATATGGGCTAGAAAAAAAAAAACAGAAAGCGGGACTCTGTGATCCGACTTGGGCTTATAGAACAGACTGCACTAGTTTGTTCTCATGCTGCTAATAAAGTCATACCCAAGACCGGGTAATTTAGAAAGGAAAGAGGTTTAAGGAACTCACATTTCCACATGGCTGGGGAGGCCTCACAGTCACGGCAGAAGGCAAAAAAGAAGCAAAGGCACATCTTAAATGGTAGCAGAGAAGAAAGCTTGTGTAGGGAAGCTCCCATTTTAAAAGCATCTGATCTCGTGAGACTTATTCGCTACCAGGAGAACAGTAGGGGGAACCCGCCCCTATGATTCAATGATCTCCACCTGACTCCATCCTTGACATGCGGGGATAATTACAATCAAGGTGAGATTCGGATGGAGACACAGCCGAATCATATCAATGACTAATGAGAGTTACGTCCAGAACCTAATGAAAACCTGTCTGAGGCCACATTCCCTGTAAAGCAGATTTGAGATAGAGATTTGTGTAGAGAATATTTAACTGGGTAAAATCCTAGGAACCAACAACTGTGGCGAAAAAGCTGAATTGGATAAAGGGAGTTGAGATGTGAGGCAGTCACAACAAATACCTCAGCTAATCTCAAGGGGGAGCTGAGAAGCTGGGGCGACCCTTCAGAGTTGCCCTAAATTGAGGCAGGAGTATGGAGTTTTAATACCTTTCACTGGCCATTCTTCAGATACGAGTTGTCCCCAAGGATGGACATCAGCTTGACAAGTTATTAATTAGATCTCCTGAGAATAAATTCTAGAGAGAATCAGCTGAGAGGCATGATTTGCCAACACTCCCAATAGCTGGGCAAACTTCAGTTTTGAGGGAGGATTTGGGTCACACACAAAAGTCTCCACAACCAATTATTCATGGGAAATTCTATGTAGGCAGAGCTATTTCATGGCCAGTTAATCAAAACTACATAATCTATTTGGTTAAGCAAAAGAAATTAAAAAGATAAAATAAAATCTATGTATTAACACTCAAAAGTTTTTTAATGCATTTGCCTTGCATTTCGTATGTTTTGCCTTGCCTTTTATATGTTTTGCCTTGCATTTGCTTATTTGCTTTTAAGAACCTTTAGAGAACAATAATTACTAATATAATATGGAGTAGCACAGCATAGACGAGGGAAGCTAACTCTCTCCCTTTTCCCAGAACCTGGAACAGCTAAAGATCCTAAGCATTGTCAGCTTTGGTATCTGACATAGTTTGGATGTTTGTCCCCTTCAAATCTCACGTTAAAATGTGATCCCCAATGTTGGAGAGAGATGCCTCCTGAATGGCTTGGTGCTGTCCTCTTGGTAATGAATGAGTTCTTACCCTGTGAGTTCATGCGATATCTGGTTGTTTAAAAGAGACTGACACCTCCTCCCTGTCTCTCTTGCTTCCTCTCTCACCATGTGATATGCTGGTTTCCCTTCACCTTCCACCATGATTGGAAGGTTCCTGAGGCCCTCCCTGGAAGCAGGTGCCAGTACTATGCTTCATGTACAGCCTTCACAACAAGGAGCCAAATAAACCGCATTTCTTTATAAATTACCCAGCCTCAGGTATTTCTTTATAACAATGCAAATGGGCTAACAGAGTATCATTCATGGACAGTGAGTGTATTAGTCAATTTTCATGCTGCTGATAAAGACATACCCAAGACTGGGTCATTTATAAAGAAAAAGAGGTTTAATGAATTCACAGTTCCACATGGCTGAGGAGGCCTCACAGTTATGGCAGAAGGCGAAAGGCGCATCTTACGTGGCAGCAGGCAAACAGCAAATGAGAACCAAGTGAAAGGCGAAAGGGGTTTCCCCTTATAAAACCATCAGATCTCATGAGACTTATTCACTACCACTAGAACAGTGTGGGGAAAACTGCCCCCATGATCCACTTACCTCTCACTGGGTCCCTCCCACAACATGTGAATTATGGGAGCTACAGTGCAAGATGAGATTTCAGTGGGGACACAGCCAAACCATATCAGACAGTAATAACTTTCAATTAAATATAGCTAGACTTTCTGTCAGTGGGTCACAGCAGTCTAGAGAACACATTGAAAAACTCTGGGAACAGCAGATATAGAGGTCAGATCTAGAGATTTTGAACAAAGTTTAGTGCTACAATGCATTGGTGACCACAGACAAAAGGTGTCTGTTGTTGTTATAGTTTGTTTTCTGTCTTGTTTTTCATCATGGGAGGACAAAAAGAAAAAATGGGGGCAATGGTGAAGGAGAAATGAAAAAGACCTGCTTTTCTATGGGTGGAAGCGACTAAACGAGAGAATAAATTTGGATCACACAACAAATGCAAATCAAGTTAGAAGCATGAAAGGCATGATTAAGGCCATGGTTCTAATAGAGATCAGCCAGCGGAACCAGGATCATGCCACACCGAGAGAGGCTGCAGAGCCATTGCCTTCTCTCCTGTCAAAGCTAAATTAATGAAATGGAACTCACAGAAGCACTATGTAATCAAATATTGGTGGGACACAAGCAAATTCTTAAAAAGTTTCATTGATCAGTGATAATATCTTTTGGTGTAAATATCTCCTCAAAACATTTCAGGAAAAAAATAAAGCTATAATTTTACTTTAGAAATATTTAACTTTGTTATACTAGTTTACTTATTTTTTACCTAATACTTCTGATATATTGTTATGTAGGTTAAAGATGCTCGATTCATGCCACTGTGGAAACCACACATAATTTAGGCAATAATGCAAATTCTTTTCAAATTCTTTTATCAGTGTATTCACTTTATTTTTATTTCAAACACAATACAAAATTACAGGATGCTATCAAAGTGATGCTACAAAACCCCACTAAAATTTTTTCAATTCTTCAAATCACACACTTACACACACACACACACACACACACACACACCACATGCATTCCCCGTACAGACCTTTTTTTGGGGGGCCTGAGTAAATAATTGCATTTTATTTTCAATTTTTCATTTTGAAATAATTAAAGACTTACCAAAAATGTTGCAAAACTACGTGCCTTTTTGAAGTAAAGTCTTGAAAAAGTTGTTTGGTATATCCTTTATAGTAATAAAAGAAAACACGTGTATATTCTGTTGATTAAAGGCATGCTGAGATCGTCAGACATGTGATTTCATCAGAGACTCCAATATAGAGCGCAGCTGTAACGACATCCTAAGAGTGTTCTAACTGAAATGTGTTGGAAGAAGGTTCTAATTTTTTTCAACCCTTCTCAAGTTGGCACTCAGCAGATTTCCACTCTATAAAAGTAACTCCTGCTCTGCAACTAATGTTCACAGATAAGCTCCAAACATATTTACAGCTCCATTTAAGTATAATGTACACACAGTAAAATTCACCCTTTTCAATGTGCAATTTAATGGGTTATGGCAGATGAATATCATCATTTGACCACAATCATGATCAAGATACAGAAAATCTGCATCATCACAAAACGTTTTCTTTTGCTGTTTTGCATTTGATCTTTTCTCCATTCCTGAACACAGGCAACCACTAATCTGCTTCTGTTTCTACAGTTTGCATTTTCTAGAGTATCCTATTAGTGGAATGATACATTGGTGTCTTTCATGTCTAGCTTCTTTCACTGAGCATAATGCTTTTGATATTCATTTATATTGCTGTTGTATCAGTTTGCTCCTTTTTATTGTTGAGTGGTACTCCATCTACAACTGGTTTATCCATTTACAAGTTGATGGACACATCTGCTATGAACTTCAAGGATGAGGCTTGGTACGGATATGTTTTTATTTATTTTGAGTCGCAGTGGGATTATTTGGCTATATGATCAGTACTAAGTTTAACATTAAAAGAAACTGCCAAACTGCTTTCCAAAATGTCTGTACCATTTTGAAGTCCCACTAGCCAGGTGTGAATAGCAATTCTTCACATCATGTGGTATGGTCAGTTCTGCTCGTGTCAGCCACTCCAGTGGGTGTACAGTGGTACCTCAATGTGGTTTTAACTTGCATTTCCCTGATGACGGGTAATGTTAAGTATCTTTTCATTTGTGTATTGGACATCATCTCTTTTTAAATTAAAATATCTGTACAAATATTTGGCCCATTTAGGTCAAAATATTACGTTAAATGAGTTATTTGTGTTTTGTTATTTAGTTTTTTAGTTATGTGTACATTCTAGATGAAAGTTCTTTATCAGACATATTTAAAATTATTCTGTCCCAATCTGTGGTTTGCCTTTTCATTTTTTGATGCTATGTTTTAAGTTGCCAAAGTCTTAATTTCATGAAGTCCAACTTACTATTTTTTTCCATTTTCATCCATCCTTTTCTTATCTAAAAAGTTTTTAGCTATAGTAAGATTATTAAAAATTTTTCCTATTCAGTAAGCTTTATACATTTTATATTTACATTATGTATAAAATACATGTTGAGTTAATTTGAGGATATGGTGTGAGGTAATTCTGAAGTTCATATTCTCCATTTAATATCCAATTTTAATAGTACCATCTTTATAAAGACATTGATTTCCTTATTGAAATATTTTGGCAACTTTGGCCATGTAAGGCAGGATATATTTCTAAATTATTTATTCTGTTTCACTGATATATATGTCTTCTTCATGCCAGTAAGTTTACTGTACTGTTTAGTGTAGCTTTACAATATGTCTTGAAATTTGGAAAGTTTTCCAACTTTATTCTTCTTTCTAAAACATGCTCTGGCTATTCTAGGACTTCTGCATTTAAAAAAAAAATTAGAATCAGCTTTGTAATTTCTCCAAAAAGGCCTATAGGTTTGACTGGGATTGTGCCAAATCTGGAGATCAGTTTCAGAAGAATTATCATCTAATAAGTATGACATGTATATTTACCAATGAACTTGATACATATTTCTACCTATTCAATCTCTCGTATTAGTGATTTAGAAATTTTGGATCAGCATACCTTTTATTAAATTTATTCTGAATTATTTTATTATTTTTGAGGCTATTATAAGTTAAATTGCTTACATAATTTTATTTTCTAATTGGTGTTGATTGTGTATAGAAACACAATTGATTTTATTTATTGATCTTTCATCCTACAACTTTGTTAAATTCACTTCATACCTCTAGCACACTTCTGCAGATGCCTAAGGATTTTCTATGTATATGTTTACATCACGTGAGAATAGTATTTTTCTTTCTTCCCAACTTGGGTGTCACTTATTTCTTATTTTCTTTTCTTTTCTCTTTATTTCTTTCTTCTTTCTGTCCATTCCTCCTTCCTTCCCTTCTTTCTTTCTCCCTGTTTTAGAATCAGTTTTGTAATTTATCCAAAAGGACCTATAAGGTTTCATGGGAATTCCACTGAATCTAGAGATCAATTTCAGGAGAATTATCATCTCATAAGTATTAAATATTTATCAATGAACTTGGTATATATTTCCACTTATTTAATATTGAATGCAATACTTTAAAGAACTAGGGAGAGAGGACATCATTGCATTTTTCATAATCTTATGTAGAAAGTATTAAGGCTTTCACCATTTTAAGTAAGATGTTTGCTATAGATTTTTTGTAAACACATAATCAGTTTGAAAATGTACTTTTCTATCCTCAGTTTGCTGGGAGTTTTTAATTTAAAAAATGTGTTACATTTTGTAAATTCCTTTTTTGCATCTATTGAGAGTGTCACGTGATTTTTCTTTTTTCTGTCAGCATGGTAGATTTTCAGTTGTTGAAACCAACTTGAGATAAACCCCACTTGGTTAAAACACATTATCATTTTTAAATATTCCTAGACTCAATTTGCTAATATTGTATTAAGAATGTTGCATCTAAGTTCATAATGGTTATCAGTCTGTCATTTTTGAGTTGTGATATCTGTATTTGTTTCTGATATCGAGAGAATCCACGTAAAACATCTACTTCTGTCATCAGTAATAATCTGACCAGGGATAACACCAACAGTTAGAGAGGAACCTGTCATTACCTGTGGCAGCAGAGATATCAGAGATTCCAAAAAGAAAAGCAAGGTTAAAATTTCAAATATAATCACATGAAATATCAGAAAGCCAGGGGATAGAAATATAGGAGAGCAAAATCTTAGAGGTCAAAACAAGTAGTTAAGTACTGCACATGATAATAAAAAGTAAAATCTTTTCCTAAGGCAGAGCCTGGCTGCTGCCTAGCTTCTTTGACAATTCTTGGTAGGCTTTCATGGCTTTATAAGGGCTTATACTTTAGGTAAAGTTATAGTCAGGGAAACGGTGGGTGTAGGTTGGCTCTGTAGAAATGAAGCATTACAGGAGCACTGCAGTGAGAAAGAAACTAATACTGATGATACTTCGGTCACACTAATAATACATGCTAATGATAATCATAGCAATCATGGTAATGACAGACAATATATATATAATATTAGCATGCTTCTATTTGCACATATACATATGTGAATAGAAACATTGATTTAAAGACATGAAAGTATAGAAATAGCCTACACCTGATAAAGATATGCTCATACACAATAACAAACCTCAGCATAAACAGAGATTTTGATGTATCACAGAATTCTCCAATAGATCACAATTTTGACACTATGGGAAGTGTCATTTTCAGAACTTTTCTTTATCTCCATTATCTCTATTCTCTATTTCCAACATTCCTGGAGACTGAACTCAAGGATCAGTAAATATTCTCAACCTTAACCATAGCAGACTTCATTCATCCCATATATGCTTGTTATTTTTCCCCATTGACAGAAGGCATTGTACCATGAAATATACAACATATCTCTGACACACCTGACGAAAACAAACAATGGGGAAAGATTGACTATTTAATAAATGGTGATGGGAAAACTGGCTAGCCATATGAAGAAAGCTGAAAGTGGACCCCTTCCTTACACCTTATAAAATAATTAACTCAAGATGGATTAAAGACTTAAACATAAGATCTAAAACCATAAAAACTCTAGAAGACAACCTAGCCAATACCATTCAGAACATAGGCATAGGCAAAGACTTCACGACTAAAACACCAAAAGCAGTGGCAACAAAAGCCAAAATTGAGAAATGGGATCTAATTAAACTAAAGATAGCTTCTGCACAGCAAAAGACACTATCATCGGAGTGAACACACAACCTACAGAGTGGGAGAAAATTTTTGCAATCTATCCATCTAACAAAGGGCTAATATCCAGAATCTACAAGGAACTTAAACAAATTTACAAGAAAAAAACAACCCCATCAAAAAGTGGGAAAAGGATATGAACAGACACTTCTCAAAAGAAGACATTTATGCGGCCAATAAACACATGAGAAAAAGCTCATCATAGGCTGGGCGTGGTGGCTCACGCCTGTAATCCCATCACTTTGGGAGGCCAAGGCGAGTGGATCACAAGGTCAGGAGTTTGAGACTTGCCTGGCCACTATGGTGAAACTCTGTCTCTACCAAAAGCACACAAAAAAACTTTAGCCAGGCGTGGTGGTATATATCTGTAATCCCAGCTACTCAAGAGGCTAAGGCAGGAGAATTGCTTGAACCCATTAGGTGGAGGTTGCAGTGAGCCGAAATTGTGCCACTGCACTCCACCCTGGGTGACAGAGTGAGGCTGTCTCGAAGAAAAAAAAAAAAAAGCTCATCACCCCTGGTCCAATGAGATACCATCTCGCGCCAGTTAGAATGGCAATCATTAAAAAGTCAGGAAACAACAGGTGCTAGAGAGGATGTGGAGAAATAGGA
Source organism: Gorilla gorilla gorilla (assembly GCF_029281585.2). NCBI lineage: Eukaryota > Metazoa > Chordata > Mammalia > Primates > Hominidae > Gorilla > Gorilla gorilla. The sequence continues at coordinate 54,451,642 of NC_073246.2, read as the reverse complement.
ATGCTTTTACACTGTTGGTGGGAGTGTAAATTAGTTCAACCATTGTGGAAGACAGTGTAGCAATTCCTCAAGGATCCAGAACTAGAAATATCATTTGACCTAACAGTCTCATTACTAGGTACACATCCAAAGGATTATAAATCATTCTACTATAAAGACACATTCACACATATGTTTATTGCAGCACTATTCACAAGAGCAAAGACTAGGAACCAACCCAAATGCCCATCAATGATAGACTGGATAAAGAATATGTGGCACATATACACCATGGAATACCATGCAGCTATAAAAAAAGATGGATTAATGTCTTTTGCAGAGACATGGATGAAGCTGGAAACCATCATTCTCAGCAAACTATCACAAGAACAGAAAACCAAACACCACATGTTCTCACTCATAAGTGGGAGTTGAACAATGAGAACACATAGACACAGGGAGGGGAACATCACACACTGGGGCCTGTCAGTGGGTAGGAAGGAAAGAGGAGGGATAGCATTAGGAGAAATACTTAATGTAGATGACGAGTTGATGGGTGCAGCAAACCACGACAGCACATGTATACCTATTTCACAAAACTGCAAGTTCTGCATATGTATCCCAGAACTTAAAGTGTATGTATGTGTGTATATATATATACACACAAATGTAAATGTAAATGTAAATAAATTGAAAATGGTAAAAATAGAAATATGTTTCCTACACAAATAGTGACATAATAAAGCAAGATAGAATGTATGTTTGAGTTAAAAAAAATTGCTTAGAAGACAACTTGAATTCCATTCCAAGGAACTAGTTTTCAAAAGTTTACAACCAGATTTCAGTTTGGCAAAAGGCAACAATGCTGTTTTGAAAATAATTTCTGAAAAGAGCTTCCCCAGCAGTTCCAAATGGCAGTCCTGATACAAGGAAGTAGGGGCAATTTTGTTACCACCAGGAACACTGAATTTATTTTCAGACCTTGAAATTCTGGGAGGCCCTCAAATAATAATCAACTACAATATTTTACTTTACATAGAAATATTGTTTTAATGTTAATATAAAAGCTTGTATATGAACTAAAATTGTCAATCTGCCACTTTTAAGAAAGAAGAATCCATTATGTCCCTAATCTATAGTGAGTTGATATGTTCCATAAGCAGTTCTGGAAGGAGGCTACACTTAGAGCATAAATTGGTATAGATCGCTTTGCTCTCACAGATAGCGACACAATATTTTCTGCTGAATGGGAAAAAGTTTGAAGGCATAAATCAAGATAAAGCAATCATCTGACAAAGAATTACAAAGAGGCCCCATACCTTTTTCTTAGTGAACTCCATGTGACACATTGATTTTCCACTGAAGATAAAAGCCAAAATCATGTGTCATCAATAGAAAGCAAGCAAAACTATTTGGTTCAATATGTTATGGTACTTAACAAAAAAAACTTGCAGAGAAAAGACAAATCTAAAATGTTGCACATGATTCAAACAAGTCTGGATCAGAAGAGACATTTCAGAGGTCACTGCTAGAGAGTCAAGGATACATTAGAGAGAAATAAACTCCTGCTTTTTTGTTTATCTACTTACATACACAGATACTGTCTGATGAAGATGATTGATATCAGGTATGGTATTTGATGGTATAGTCATTTACAAAATAATTCATCCCTTATGATCTAATGCAATTTTCTTCATATTACACGTGTATATTTAAATACTTCCTTGTGAAGTGGAGGCTAGCCAGGCTGCTGTTAGCATATCCAGTACATTTCTGCAAATTCCAAAATGGCAAATCCCACAGTTGAAATTTCAACCTCTCTAGCGTCCCTCGGCTGGAGTGCATAATCACGGCAAAAGTCTGCAACATCAGAGGTGGCCGCCACAGACACAAAGTCTATGTTTCTCATTCCATTCTACCAAATCTATTCAGCAGTCTGGGTGAGGGGGCTTGGCAGTATCTATGAGCAGAAAGCATTCAAATGGCTGGTATATGTGCTTCCGGGGAAACTAAGGGGAAAAAAGAGAGAGGGAGGGAGGGAGGGAACAAGAAAGAAGAAGGAAACTCAAGGAGAGAGGAAGGGAAGGAGGCTGGCAAGAAGGGATGGAGGGAGCAAGGGAGGGAGGAATAAAGGAAGGAAGTTACACCAAGTTTCAAAACTGGCCACGGACTGAGAAGGATTAAGAGACAAACGGAATTGAAAGCATTTATGTTCATACTCGGTATTTTTCTTACCCATTCTTGCAAATTAGTAATTTAAAAATTTTCATTTCCACAAATCCACGTGTTTTCTTGTTCCTCTCTCTCCGCTCTTTTTCCTTCTTTCCTTCCTGCCTTTCTTCTTTCTTTTCAACATAGGTTATATAAATGTGTGAGAGCTATCACTAGTCTACATTAATCATCAGGATTTTCCTGTATATTTCCAATTAAGATGACCCATAATAATATTCTACTGTAATTTTGGAGGGTCCAAAATACTAGATGGCATTTAGTGTTTTGGAAATCATGACAAGTCTAACAGGACTTTAAAAAACCTATCAAGACATCTGATGTGTTTTCTTGCCCATACACTCTTTAATGAGGTCTGCTTGACCCTTTCTTCTTCCCTTCTCTAGTCATGGGTTCTTCACACTGAAAACTAAGCTTTGCATCAGTGTTTGACGAACAGGTGACATAATAAACTGCAGTTACATTTTAAATTCAGCTCAAGATGGTAGATGAGAAATCTAAGATTGTGAAGTGAGATTTAGCATGCTGTTCAGTATGCAACAAATCTGAGTGTTGCTCACACAGGATTCATACCAACAGGCTCCTTCCAAAACCTTTCAATGCAAATTCTAGCAAATGCACACTTGGAAGAAAAATGTTCCATGAAGTTGTATATGTAAATTTATACTTTCAGCATTTATGTATATAATTTCAGGGGAAGTGGGATCAACTTAACATTATTAAACATAGTCCAATGATATTTACAACATAACTTCAGAAACATTTTATTACTAGAAGTATTTTAAAAAGGATGTACCATTTAGGATTTAAGACACACCCCACAAATGAAAAAACAAATGAGATTATAAACAACATTTTTAAAAAAATTATGCCATCTTTTCACTACAAAATCCTCCTGGGGGAAAAATATCTTTTCCTTCATTATTAAAGGATGTTATCAGAGCACAGTGGAATTCTTTCAGATTTAGTCAGAAGGTTCTCTGGAGTTGAGAGATCTATTGGAGAATATTTTCTTTGAAAGTCCATGTCCTTTCCCCAGGCCTACATCATATATAAATAAACATTTCAGAAAAGGGGCCATGTTAAGAAAAAGTGGGTTGAAGATTGTAAGACCTGGTTCCTGGGTGCCAAATAATTCACAAGTTGGAATAAGCTGGGTTTCTGTAACACTTCTCTATGACTGCCATTGATACTGAACTATGCCAAGGAACTAAGTCCTACCAAGGAAAAGCAGGAGGAAAACAGGTGTAAGAAAACATTTCCTGTCAGTGTGTCCAGAGATAGCATGAGTCAACAGCGGCTCCTCATGAAGCCATCGATTCGTAACACTGGAGTATCTAGAATGCATCTGGGTCGAATTATTAAAAAGAAAGTTCTTCTCAAGCTAGTTGCAATGGTAGCTAATTTAAAAAATTAATGTTCTGCGATTCTGATAAAAACCTATGTGGTGAACCAACAATAAAGGCGGCTGGAGATATTGGTATGAAATAGTTATTTTTCCTTATATACCTGGACGTTCATGTAAGAAATTATACTTTTGGAAGGTCTGTCATATTCTCAGTGTATAAGAGTTGAATCATTTTTAGAAGTTATTGTCAGAATTTTGCTTTAATAGTGCAGTAAAGTGTGCATTCTCTCTCCCTCATTTTCATTCAACAGCCTCTACAAATTGAGCCTGGCTCAAAGGTCTTTCCCTCTTGGAATATGACTCCTCCCCTGTCCCTCTACATAGGCTGTTCTATAACAAATTATTTTGCTGTCTTGATTTTTCAGAGACCTCATGCTAGTAGTAGAGAGTCAGGAGAAAGTGAGATGTCCTATATAAAAGGCCTGCTAGAAAAAGAAATCAGCACTGAGTTCTAAGGATACTGAACAACTTTTTAAAAAACAAGCAAGCCATATTAAACACATTAGTTACAACCAAATTAGATAAAACCATGAAAATTATCCAAGAAGAAAAAGTACATCACCTGTCTAGGTTTAAAATTGCTTAAGGCTGCCATCCAAGGACCATCTATGATAACAAATACAGTAGTCTGTATTGACACAAAGTTTTAGTGATAGACGTAATTACATTCTTCTGCTGGTGGTGTTCTAGAATAAATGGAATATCTGCTGATCAAATCTGAATGCATCCCATAATATTAGCATGTAGGATCCCAGATCTGCAGGCACTATCTCTTTCTCAGATCTACACTTTGAATATTATGTTAGTTAAAATGAGAAGTATGTTAGAAAATGTCTTTTACAAAAGAAATATTGGCTGAGTATGGTGGCTCATGCCTGTAATCCCAACACTCTGGGAGGCCAAGGTGAGAAGATCTCTTGAGCTCAAGAATTTGAGACCAGCTTGGGCAACATATCTATAAAAAATTTTAAAACTTAGCCGGTGTGGTGGTGCACACCTATAGGCACAGCTACTTCAGAGGCTGAATCAAGAGGATCACTTGAGCTTGGGAGTTTGAGGTTGCAGTGAACTATGAACATGGCACTGAACTCCAGTCTGGGCAACAGAGTGAGAACTTGTCTTCAAAAAAATAAAAAAGAAGAAAAAAATAGGAAATATTGTGTTCACATCTGCTATGGTACTCTTTCTTATATAAACTATTTCTTCGCAGTATTCTAGAGGATTTAAGACAAATTTACCACTGAATAATTTCATATGGTATATTATTGCATTAGTATAGTATGTTATTATATAATTAGTATAAGTGACCAGTGCTGCAACAACCACATTCCAAAAAGTATTGTGATCCTCCAAAATTACAATGTCTAAATGACATTATTCTCCTTCATGAGACCATTATACCTTAATTTTTCAGCACCATGAAAATCTACAAATGCCCTCTAAAATATATTTAGAAAACGTGGGGAAAAAATAGATACAGTTTCAGAAGATACATATATTTTGAAAATTAGCCTTTTTGGAATAAATTATTCTTTATGACATATAAATAAACACATTTTTCAGACTGGCGGGGTAACATTTGCATCAGTCAAAATAATTAGATTACTAAAACCTGTAATCTTATTAGAAAAATGGTTTATTCAGAGAATCATTGGAATTATTAGCCTTCAAGCTGCTATAGATTGAATCTGATCAAAATAATTAAGATAATATTATTTCATTTTTCAGTATAATATCTCCTTAGTATTTTTGTTTCTTAGTTAATATGTGATTATATTTACTTCTGTGAATAATATGGATGAAGATCATTACAGTGTCAAGATCACTGGGTTCAGAGCACAGAAACCTCAAGTCTATTCTTTTTTCTTAAATACCTGTAAGACTTTAAAGAAGACAGAGTTTCTGGACTCTAATTTCTCTATCTGTAGAATAAATGGGTTAGACCAAATAACTCCTTTCTGCTTATAAATTTTCTAATTATATGACTGAGCTTACACCTGGAAAACAGTCTATCTCCTGTACAAATTAATGATAGAAATGAAAACCACCACGTTTCATGAAATTAACCACATAAATATCAACATCAACTGCTCAGAAGGACTTAAGTGCAAGTATCACAGGAATTCTGAAGCACAGAGAACTAAATATAAGAAATGTAACACTCTTCGTATTTTCAAAGAAGATTTTAATAATATATGTAAACACAGTAGCCTGTTCATAAGAAAAAAGAAAAGGGACGTCTTAGCATATTCAGGGTTCAACCAAAACTACTACTGGAATGTAAATCAAAGTAATATTCACCTAACTGTCATAATTGGCATGAATAATTTTAAGTAAAACACTTTTATTTGATATTAAATGTGAACAATAAGCCAAAACAGAGAAAATTAATAAATTGATCATTTATTGAAACTGAAATAAAAATATATAATTATTGAAGCCTCTTATATACATAAACCAATCATTGCTTAAATGAGCTGACATACTAGCTCCATAGTTTTATGTCACTAAGGAACTCTTTTGAACACAATAAAGAAACCAGAATTGAGCACAAAGAATGATGAACTGGGAAGTTCATGGCTTTCTATCTACTAATTAGGAGTACAATCATTCAGTCAAACAGCCACTCAACAAACATTTAGCATACAGCTTCTGGATACCAGGTACTGGTGTAGGTGCTAGAGCAACAAGGAAATAGTCCCTGCATTCAGTGAGCTCACAGGCAAGTAAACAAGTAAGTATAAAGACTGCATGACTGATTGGGAGCGGTGGTTCATGCCTGTAATCCCAGCACTTTGGGAGGCCAACGTGGGCAGATCACGAGGTCAAGAGATCGAGACCATCCTGGCCAACATAGTGAAACCCCGTCTCTACTAAAAATACAAAAATTAGCTGGGCACGGTGGTGCACGCCTGTAGTTACTTGGGAGGCTGAGGCAAGAGAATCAGTTGAACCTGGAAGGTAAAGGTTGCAGTGAGCTGAGATCACACCACTGCACTCCAGCCTGGTGACAGAGTGAGACTCTGTCTCAAAAAAAAAAAAAAAGACTCCATGATAAATGTGTATCTACAAAGGGCACAAAGGAATGAGTAGCTAATCCCCAAAGCCATATGGAGCAGTCAGTATAAGCTTCAGGAAAAGAAACTGAAGTAAAAAGCTAACCTGAATCTGAAAAAAATGAGTAGGTATTTTCCAAGCACGTTTCAGGGGAAAAGTTGCAGGATGCAGAAGTCCTCCCAAGTACAAAAAGAGAATGAACTCTGGACAACTGGCAATTTATGGCACACAGGAATCAGTAAATGTAGGGATGAGAGGCACACAGAAACATGGGCAAAAACAGGAATTTTGACTTTATTCCATAAATCATGGAAAGCCACCAATGGGTTTTAAGTAATAAAATACTAAGACCAGGTTTGCATTTTAGAAAGATCAATTTGATTTCAGTGAGGAGGTCCAAAAATGAGAGCAGCAAGGCCAGATAGAAGTCCTGCTGCAACTAGCTATGGTTAGAGATGCAGACCAAAACTAAGGTGAAATCATTTAGAAGAAAGAACGTGGATATAAGAGCCATTGGTTTGGCCTCTCCACATCATTTTTTTTATTTTATTTTCATTTATTTATTTATTTATTTATTGAGACAGAGTCTCGCTCTGTCACCCAGGCTGGAGTGCAGTGGCGTGATCTTGGCTCACTGCAAGTTCTGCCTCCCGGGTTCACACTATTCTCCTGCCTCAGCCTCCCGAGTAGCTGGGACTACAGGCACGCGCCACCACGCCCAGCTAATTTTTTCTATTTTTTAGTAGAGATGGGGTTTCACCGTGTTAGCCAGGATGGTCTCGATCTCCTGACCTCGTGATCCACCCACCTCGGCCTCCCAATGTGCTGGGATTACAGGCTTGAGCCACCATGCCCAGCTGGCCTCTCCACATCTTTACTGTTATACTGATAACATGGGGATGAAAATAAATATTATTTGTATTTAAACTATTATTGTTATGTGAAAATTAAACAAATAACATACTATGATAACATCGGAGGTTCAAGAAATATTAAGTCTTGAAAATCGGAAAGATGAAAGGAAGGAAACAGGGAGTGGGGAGGAAAGTAGGAGAAAGGAGAGAATATAGGAATGAGAGAGGAGGAAAATAATAAGAAAGAAGTAGAAAGCTAGGTACGGTGGCTCATGACTGTAATCCCAGCGCTTTGGGAGGCCGAGTCAGGCAGATCACAAGGTCAGGAGTTCAAGACCAGCCTGGCCAATATGGTGAAACCTTGTCTCCACTAAAAATACAAAAATTAGCTGGGTGTGGTGGCAGGCACCTATAGTCCCAGCTACTCGGGAGGCTGAGGCAGGAGAATCACTTGACCCTGGGAGGCAGAGGTTGCAGTGAGCTGAGATCACACCACTGCACTCCAGCCTGGGTGACAGAGAAAGATGCTGTCTCAAAAAAAAAAAAAAGAAAAAAAAAAAAAAGAAAGAAGTAGAAAAAGATATAGTATTTCTTAATCAGCAGAAGCTACTCTTATTTTTCAATACTCTACCTTTCTAATGTATCACTGACAAGGAAAGGTCTTGAATAATTGACTGAAGTCAGAATAGGTAAGGCACTCTACCTGTGGATACATGAGAGGCCTTAAAAAGTTCATGGAAAATGTATATTATGAAAAAAACTATGCAAAGGTTTCAATTTTGGCAGCAAAATAAACTCATACTAATTTATTATAGCATGTTTGAACAGGATCTAGTTTGAGACAGTAAGAAGGAGTAGACATTAGTTTGAAAAGAGCCCCTAGCAGAGCAATGTAAATTCTGCTAAAATTGAAGCAAGAACAAACATTAGATTATGATGAAGCTTGAGTGAAAGAATGGTGAAATCACTGATGCTTTACAAGAAGCTTGAGGGGACAATGCACCAAAGAAATCAGTAGTTCACAAGCGGACAGCTTTTTTAAAGAAGAAACGAGATGATGTGGAAGATGAAGTCCACAGGGACAGATCATCCATATCAATTTGCAAGGAAAAAAATTAATCTTGTTTGTGCCCTAATTGAAGAGGACTGATAATCAACAGCACAAACAATAGCCAACATCATAGACATCTTAATTGGTTCAGCTTACACAGTTCTGACTAAAAAATTAAAGTTGAACCAACTTTCCACTGCATGGGTGCCAAAAGTGTTGTGCTCAGATCAGCTGCAGACAAGAGGAGAGCTCTCAATGGAAATTTTAAAGAACTAGGGTCAAGATCCTGAAGGATTTCTTTGAAGAATTGTAACAGAAGATAAAACATGGCTTTCCCAGTATGATCCTGAGGGCAAAACACAATCAAAGCAATGGCTACCAAAGGTGGAAGTGGTCCAGTCAAAGCTAAAGGGGATCACTCAAGAGCAAAGGTCACGGCAACAGTTTTTTGGGGACATTCCAGGCATTTTGCTTGTTGACTTTGTGGAAGGTCAAAGAACAATAATATCTGCATATCATGAGAGTGTTTTGAATAAGTTAGCCAAAGTTTTAGGGCAAAATACCTGGGAAAGCTTTAGCAGACAGTCCTCTAACACCACAATGTTTCTGCTCATTCCTGTCATCAAGCAAAGGCAATTTTGTGAGAGTCTCAATGGGAAATTGTCAGGCATCCACCTTACAGCTCTGATTTGGCTCCTTCTGACTTCTTTTTGTTTCCCAATCTCAACAAATGTGGAAAGGGCACCCATTTTTCTTAAGTTAATAATGTATAAGAGACTGCATTGACATTGTTAAGTTCCCAGGACCATCAGTTCTTTAGGGATGAAAACCGAAGATCACATTTTCAATGTTTATCTTTTAACTTCATTTTTCCACAAACTTTTTGAAGTTTCTCCATACAAATGTCTCCATACAAATGAGCACTTGCAAAATAAGCAGAGAGTCTCATTCAATGGACAGAAAGTTCTGTGCCATCTAAAAATTATCTTAAGCAAGTTCAATGTGTAGCAACAGACTGTATTGATAAATATCAGTTAGTTTGACTTCTGCAATGACCATGATGGAGTAACAAGAACTAGACTTTCTCTCCCTCCTGAAACAACCAAAAAAATGGCCAAAATGTATGCCACAAAAGTTTGCAAGACCCTGTAAAGTCAGTCTCAAACAAGGTGAGCCTATCAACGGCCCTAATTTATGCCTGGAGAAAGTTTTCCAGCCCACTACTCCAGGAGAAAAGCCCAAGAGGAGCCCATTGTTCTCCCTGAGCTGAGGGGACAGAGCTGAGAGTCCACAGAAACCATGTTGACATGAGCTCTCAGGACAAGGTTTCCGAGAAGAAGGGGCTGCACAGAAAGAGAACTCCAGAGCTCTGCAAAGGGTCCCCCTAAAGTACATAGCTAAGTAATTGTTAGGACAGGCCTAGAGAAAAGTACCTACGGTTGGGGAAACAACACCCAGATAAGATGAAAAGTAACAGTACACATGCTCACCAAGGTCCAGTAATAGTGCTTATTTTATCAGCCAAACCAGAAACACCTCAAGATTCCCAGGGATACCCAGAAGGATCTTGCCTCACTAGTTGGGAGTGATTAGCTCTAAAATGAGAACTGGTCTGATCCCACCTAATGAATTTTTAAAGCAAGACCAAAAAGAGTCAAACTCTTTCCAACTAAACTTAAATACATACCAATACAAAGATCAAGAATATTTATATATACTTCCAGCACTCAATAAGATAAAAGTCACCATATCTGACATCCAGACACAGTTTAGCAGAGACACAACAGTAACAACAAAAGACAGAAGAACGTGGCTCATAATAAGGAGAAAAATCACTGAGTCAGAACTGATCCAGAGTAAATCAAGGTGCCAGAGTTATCAGTTAAGAACATTCAAATGCTTATTGAAACAGTATTCTATATGTTCTAAAATAGAGACATGCAAGATACACTAAAGGAGGCTGGGCGCAGTGGCTCACGCCTGTAATCTCAGCATTTTGCGAGGCCGAGGCAGGTGGATCACGAAGTCAGGAGTTCAGGACCAGCCTGACCAATATGGTGAAATCCCATCTCTACTAAAAATACAAAAATTAGCGGGGCATAGTAGCATGCGGCTGTAGTCCCAGCTACATGGTAGGCTGATAGCACATTAGTCATTAAAGAAGAAAAGATAGACACCTCTCAAAATAAAATAGAGAGAGAAAATAAATTTTTAAAAAACATGAACAGAGCAATAGTAGACAGTAAATTTCAAGTAACTGAATTTACGTGTAATCTCAGTTCCCAAAGGAGAGGAGAGGGAAGATGTGAAAACATTTGGGACTTTGAGTCAGGCAAAGCTTTCTTTGATATGACCCCACAGCATGATTTATATAATAATATATTGATAAGAAGAACTCATCAAATTTAAAAAAAAGAATCTGCTCTTCAAAAGAATCTATTAAGAGACTGAAAAGACAAGCTGCAGGCTGGGAGAAAATATTTGCAATTCATATATCTGATGAAAGGCTTGCATCAAAAATATATTTTAAAAGCTCAAAATTTAATAATGAAAAACAAACAACCCCATTTAAAACTTGGGTGAAAGACTGGAACAGACATTACAAAGTAGACATTTGTTTGGTAAATAAGCACATATGCTCAACATAATTAATGCTTAGGGCAATGCAAATTAAAACCAAAATGAGACGCCACTATCTATTTTTAAATAGCTAAGATTAGCATGACTGATAACAGCCAAGCACTGGCTTGGATGTGGAGAAGCTGAAACTCTCATACACTGCTGATGGGAATACAAAAAAGTGTAACCTTTGAAAAACAGTTTAAGAGTCCCTTAAAAAGTTAAACATACTTCTGCCGTAAGACTCAGCCATTGCACTCCTGGGTATTTACCCAAGAGAGATAAAAGTAGGTGTTCATATAATGATATCAACACAAATGTTCATAGCACATGTATTCATAATAGCCCAAACTAGAAACAGTCTAAATATCAATCAATACATTAATGAATTAACTTGCTTTATCCGAATTAATTATGGATACATACTATAACATGAATGAATCTCAAAATAACTATACTAAGTGAAACAAGGCAGACTCTAGAGGTAAAACATGCAGAGAAAAAAACATAAAATGTCAGACAAAAAAGTGCATAGTGTAAAATTTTATTTATATACATTTTTTGACTGTATAAATTACTGTCCAGTGACAGAAAGCAGTTTGGTGGTTTTTAAGGGCCAGGAATGAGGGGCCAGAGAAATGTATTATAAAGAGGCATCAGGAAACTGGAGGTGAAGTATATTTCCATCACCTCGATTGCGTGCTGATGGTTTCTAAACTTTCAATATTTTTAGTTTATTATATGTTATACAAAATAAAGCTTGTAATAAAAATCAAAAGATTGAGCCATCCTTATTTTCTCTATAAAAGAGCAGAATTATCCTTTTAGAGATTTGGAAAGATTATTAAAAGATAAGTTACAAAATACAGTACCTGACACGTATAAAATATTAAATAAATACTAGCCATGCTTAATTATTTTGTTTTAAGTCTATATGAGTCAAGTTTTAGTAGAAATATGGGCTAGAAAAAAAAAACAGAAAGCGGGACTCTGTGATCCGACTTGGGCTTATAGAACAGACTGCACTAGTTTGTTCTCATGCTGCTAATAAAGTCATACCCAAGACCGGGTAATTTAGAAAGGAAAGAGGTTTAATGAACTCACAATTCCACATGGCTGGGGAGGCCTCACAGTCACGGCAGAAGGCAAAAAAGAAGCAAAGGCACATCTTAAATGGTAGCAGAGAAGAAAGCTTGTGTAGGGAAACTCCCATTTTAAAAGCATCAGATCTCGTGAGACTTATTCGCTACCAGGAGAACAGTAGGGGGAACCCGCCCCTATGATTCAATGATCTCCACCTGACTCCATCCTTGACATGCGGGGATAATTACAATCAAGGTGAGATTCGGGTGGAGACACAGCCGAATCATATCAATGACTAATGAGAGTTACGTCCAGAACCTAATGAAAACCTGTCTGAGGCCACATTCCCTGTAAAGCAGATTTGAGATAGAGATTTGTGTAGAGAACATTTAACTGGGTAAAATCCTAGGAACCAACAACTGTGGCGAAAAAGCTGAATTGGATAAAGGGATTTGAGATGTGAGGCAGTCACAACAAATACCTCAGCTAATCTCAAGGGGGAGCTGAGAAGCAGGGGTGACCCTTCAGAGTTGCCCTAAATTGAGGCAGGAGTATGGAGTTTTAATACCTTTCACTGGCCATTCTTCAGATACGAGTTGTCCCCAAGGATGGACATCAGCTTGACAAGTTATTAATTAGATCTCCTGAGAATAAATTCTAGAGAGAATCAGCTGAGAGGCATGATTTGCCAACACTCCCAATAGCTGGGCAAACTTCAGTTTTGAGGGAGGATTTGGGTCACACACAAAAGACTCCACAACCAATTATTCATGGGAAATTCTATGTAGGCAGAGCTATTTCATGGCCAGTTAATCAAAACTACATAATCTATTTGGTTAAGCAAAAGAAATTAAAAAGATAAAATAAAACCTATATATTAACACTCAAAAGTTTTTAATGCATTTGCCTTGCATTTCATATGTTATGCCTTGCATTTCATATGTTTTGCCTTGCATTTGTTTATTTGCTTTCAAGAACCTTTAGAGAACAATAATTACTAATATAATATGGAGTAGCACAGCATAGACGAGGGAAGCTAACTCTCTCCCTTTTCCCAGAACCTGGAACAGCTAAAGATCCTAAGCATTGTCAGCTTTGGTATCTGACATAGTTTGGATGTTTGTCCCCTTCAAATCTCACGTTAAAATGTGATCCCCAATGTTGGAGAGAGATGCCTCCTGAATGGCTTGGTGCTGTCCTCTTGGTAATGAATGAGTTCTTACCCTGTGAGTTCATGCGATATCTGGTTGTTTAAAAGAGACTGACACCTCCTCCCTGTCTCTCTTGCTTCCTCTCTCACCATGTGATATGCTGGTTTCCCTTCACCTTCCACCATGATTGGAAGGTTCCTGAGGCCCTCCCTGGAAGCAGGTGCCAGTACTATGCTTCACGTACAGCCTTCAGAACAAGAAGCCAAATAAACCTCATTTCTTTATTAATTACCCCACCTCAGGTATTTCTTTATAACAATGCAAATGGGCTAACAGATAATCATTCATGGACAGTGAGTGTATTAGTCAATTTTCATGCTGCTGATAAAGACATACCCAAGATTGGGTAATTTATAAAGAAAAAGAGGTTTAATGAATTCACATATCTGCACCGCTAGCTGTATAAATATGGAAATATCTTCACTGCTACCTGTACAAATATGGAAATATCTACAGCGCTACCTGTATAAACATGGAAATATCTACACCGCTATCTGTATAAACATAGAAATATCTACACCGCTATCTCTATAAACATGGAAATATCTACAGCGCTATCCGTATGAACATGGAAATATCTACACCGCTATCTGTATAAACAAGGAAATAACTACACCGCCATCTCTATAAACATGGATATATCTACAGGGCCATCTGTATAAACACGGAAATAACTACACCGCTATCTGTATATACATGGAAATATATACACCGCTATCTCTATAAACATGGAAATATCTACACCATTATCTTTATAAACATGGAAATAACTACACCTCTATCTCTATAAACATGGAAATATCTACACTGCTATCTGCATAAACATCGAAATATCTAAACCGCTACCTGTAAAACAGGGAAATATCTACACCGCTATCTCTATAAACATTGAAACATCTACACTGCTATCTTTATAAACATTGAAATACCTACACTGCTATTTGTATAAACATGGAAATATCTACAACGCTATCTCTATAAACATGGAAATAACTACACCGCTATCTCTATAAACGTGGAAATATCTACACCACCATCTGTATGAACATGGAATTATCTACAACGCCATCTGTATGAACATTGAAATATCTTCACCGCTATCTGTATAAACATGGAAATATCTACACCGCTATCTGTATATACATGGAAATATCAACACCGCTATCTCTATCAACATGGAAATATCTACACCGCTATCTCTATAAACATGGAAATACCTACACCGCCATCTGTATCGACATGAAAATATCTACACCGCCATCTGTATAAACATGGAAATATCTACACTGCTATCTGTATTAAGATGGAAATATCTACACCGCCATCTATATAAACATGGAAATATCTACACCGCCATCTGTATGAACATGGAAATATCTACAGTGCAATTTCTATAAAGATGGAAATATCTACACCGCAATCTGTTTAAACATGGAAATATCTACACCTCTATCTGTATTAAGATGGAAATATCTACACTGCCATCTCTATAAAGATGGAAATATCTACACCGCCATCTGTATGAACATGGAAATATCTACACCGCTATCTGTATATACATGGAAATATCTACACCGCAATCTCTATAAACATGGAAATATCTAAACTGCTACCTGTAAAACAGGGAAATATCTACACCGCTATCTCAATAAACATTGAAATATCTACACTGCAATCTTTATAAACATTGAAATATCTGCACTGCTATTTGTATAAACATGGAAATATCTACAACGCTATCTCTATAAACATGGAAATAACTACACCGCTATCTCTATAAACGTGGAAATATCTACACTGCCAACTGTATGAACATGGAAATATCTAGAACGCCATCTGTATGAACATTGAAATATCTACACCGCTATCTGTATAAACATGGAAATATCTACACCGCTATCTGTATATAAATGGAAATATCTACACCGCTATCTCTATCAACATGGAAATATCTACACCGCTTTCTCTATAAACATGGAAATACCTACACCGCCATCTGTATCGACATGAAAATATCTACACCGCCATCTGCATAAACATGGAAATATCTACACCGCTATCTGTATTAAGATGGAAATATCTACACCGCCATCTATATAAACATGGAAATATCTACACCGCCATCTGTATGAATATGGAAATATCTACAGCACAATCTCTATAAAGATGGAAATATCTACACCTCCATCTGTTTAAACATGGAAATATCTACACCTCTATCTGTATAAAGATGGAAATATCTACACTGCCATCTCTATAAAGATGGAAATACCTACAACGCCATCCCTATGAACATGGAAATATCTACACCGCCATCTGTATAAACATGGAAATATCTACAGAGCTATCAGTAAAAACATGGAAATATCTACAGCGTAATGTGTATAAACATGGAAATACCTACCCCGGTATCTGTATTAACATGGAAATATCTACACCGCCATCTGTATGAACTTGGAAATATCTACACCGCCAACTCTGTAAACATGGAAATATCTACACCGCCATATGTAGGAACATGGAAATATCTACAACGCTATCTCTATAAACATGGAAATGTCTACAACGCCATCTGTATATACATGGAAATTCGTACACCGCTATCTGGATAAACATAGAAATATCTACACCGCTATATCTATAAACATGGAAATATCTACACCGCCATTTGTATGCACATGGAAATATCTACAGCACCATCTGTAGGAACATGGAAATGTCTAAACCGCTATCACTATAAACTTGGAAATACCTACACCGCTATCTGTATAAACATGGAAATATCTACACAACTATTTCTATAAACGTGGAAATGTCTACACCGATATCTGTATAAACAAGAAATACATAGAAAGCTATCTGTATAAACATGGAAATATCTACTCCGCTATCTGTGTAAACATGGAAATAACTACACCGCTATCAGTATAAACATGGAAATATCTACAATGCTATCTGTATAAACATGGAAATATCTACACCGCTGTCTGTGTAAACATGGAAATATCTACACGGCTATCTCTTAAAACATGGAAATATCTACACCGTAATGTGTACATACATGGAAATACCTACACCGCTATCTGTATAAACATGGAAATATCTACACCGCCATCTGTAGGAACAAGTACATATCTAAACCGCCAACTCTATAAACATGGAAATATCTACACCACCATCTGTAGGAATATGGAAATATCTACACCGATTTCTCTATAAACATGGAAATATCTTCACCGCCATCTGTATAAATATGGAAATACGTACACCGCTATCTGGATAAACATGGAAATATCTACACTGCTATATCTATAAACATGGAAATATCTACACCGCTATCTGCATGAAAATGGAAATATCTACAAAGCTATCTACATATACATGGAAATATCTACACAGCTATCTCTTTACACATGGAAATAACTACACCGCTATATCTATAAACATGGAAATATCTACACCACAATCTGTATGAACATGGAAATATCTGCACCGCCATCTGTATGAACATATAAATATCTACACCGCCATCTGTATGAAGAAGGAAATATCTAAACCGCTATCTGTATAAACAAGGAAATATCTACACCGCTGCCTGTATAAACATGGAAATATCAGCACTGCTCTATGTATGAAAATGGAAATATCTACACCGCTATCTGTATGAACATGCAAATATCTACACTGCTATCTGTATGAACATGGAAATAGCTACAACGTTATCTCTATGAAAATGGAAATAGCAACACCGCTATCTGTATGAACCTGGAAATATCTACACCGATATCTGTATGAACATGGATATATATACACAGACATCTGGATGAACATGGAAATATCTACACCGCTATCTGTATGAACATGGAAATATCTACACCGCTATCTGTATGAACATGGATATATCTACACAGCCATCTGGATGAACATGGAAATATCTACACCGCTATCTGTGTAAACATGCTTACATCTTCACCACTATCTGTATAAACATGGAAATATCTGCACCGCTATCGGTATGAACTTGGAAATATCTACACCGCTATCTGTATGAACATGGAAATACCTACACCGCTATCTGTTTGGACATGGAAATATCTACACCGCTATCTGCATGAAATTGGAAATATCTACACTGCTATCGGCATATACATTTAAATATCTACACAGCTATCTCTTTACACATGGAAATAACTACACCACTATCTGTATGAACATGGAAATAACTACACCGCCATCTGTATGAACATGGAAGTATCTGCACCGCCATCTGTATGAACATATAAATATCTACACCACCATCTGTATTAAGATGGAGATATCTACACTGCTATCTGTATAAACATGGAAATATATACACCGCCATCTGTATGAACATATAAATAAACCACCATCTGTATTAAGAAGGAAATATCTAAACCGCTATCTGTATAAACATGGAAATATCTACACCGCTGCCTGTATAAACATGGAAATATCAGCACAGCTATCTGTATGAACATGGAAATATCTACACCGCTATCTGAAGGAACATGGAAATAGCTACACCGCTGCCTGTATAAACATGGAAATATCAGCACCGCTATCTGTATGAACATGGAAATATCTACACCACTATCTGTATGAACATGGATATATTTACACAACCATCTGGATGAACATGGAAATATCTACACCACTATCTGTATGAACATGGAAATATCTACACCGCTATCTCTGTAAACATGCATACATCTTCACCGCTATCAGTATAAACATGGAAATATCTACACCGCTATCTGTATGAACATGGAAATAGCTACACCGCTATCTTTATGAACATGGAAATATCTACACCGCTCTCTGTATGAACATGGATATATCTACACAGCCATCTGGATGAACATGGAAATATCTACACCGCTATCTGTGTAAACATGCACACATCTTCACCGCTATCTGTATAAACATGGAAATATCTACACCGCTATCTGTATGAACATGGAAATATCTACACCGCTATCTGTATGAACATGGAAATATCTACACCGCTATCTGTTTGAACATGGAAATATCTACACCGCTATCTGCATGAAAATGGAAATATCTACACTGCTAGCAGCATATACATGGAAATATCTACACAGCTATCTCTATACACATGGAAATAACTACACCGCTATCTGTATAAACATGGAAATATCCACACCGCCATCTGTATGAACATGGAAATATCTGCACCGCCATCTGTATGAACATATAAATATCTACACCGCCATCTGTATTAAGATGGAGATATCTACACCGCTAGCTGTATAAACATGGAAATATCTACACCGCTATCTGTATAAACATGGAAATATCTACACCGCTACCTGTATAAACATGGAAATATCAGCACCGCTTTCTGTATTAACATGGAAATATCTACACCGATATCTGTATGAACATGGAAATATCTACACCGCTATCTGTATGAACATGGAAATATCTACACCGCTATCAGTATGAACAAGGAAATATCTACACCGCTATCCGTATGAACATGGATATATCTACACAGCCCTCTGGATGAACATGGAAATATCCACACTGCTATCTGTGTAAACATGCATACATCTTCACCGCTATCTGTATAAACATGGAAATATCTACACCGCTATCTGTATGAACATGGAAATATCTACACCGCTATCTGTTTGAAGATGGAAATATATACACCGCTATCTGCATGAAAACGGAAATATCTACACAGCTATCTGCATATACATGGAAATATCTACACAGCTATCTCTTTACACATGGAAATAACTACACCGCTATCTATATGAACATGGAAATATCTACACCGCCATCTGTATGAACATGGAAATATCTACACCGATATCTGTATGAACATGGAAATAGCTACACCGTTATCTGTATGAAAATGGAAATACCTACACTGCTCTCTGTATGAACATGGAAATATCTACACCGCTATTTGTATGAACATGGATATATCTACACAGCCATCTGTCTGAACATGGAAATATCTACACCGCTATCTGTATGAACATGGAAATATCTACACCGCTATCTGTATGAACATGGATATATCTACACAGCCATCTGGAAGAACATGGAAATATCTGCACCGCTATCTGTGTAAACATGCATACATCTTCACCACTATCGGTATAAACATGGAAATATCTGCACCGCTATCGGTGTGAACATGGAAATATCTACACCGCTATCTGTATGAACATGGAAATACCTACACCGCTATCAGTTTGGACATGGAAATATCTATACCGCTATCTGCATGAAATTGGAAATATCTACACTGCTATCTGCATATACATTTAAATATCTACACAGCTATCTCTTTACACATGGAAAAATCAACACCACTATCTGTATGAACATGGAAATAACTACACCGCCATCTGTATGAACTTGGAAGTATCTGCACCGCCATCTGTATGAACATATAAATATATACACCGCCATCTGTATTAAGATGGAGATATCTACACTGCTATCTGTATAAACATGGAAATATCTACAACACCATCAGTATGAACATATGAATACACCGCCATCTGTATTAAGAAGGAAATACCTAAACCGCTATCTGTATAAACATGGAAATATCTACACCGCTGCCTGTATAAACATGGAAATATCAGCACCGCTATCTGTATGAACATGGAAATATCTACACCGCTATCTGTAGGAACATGGAAATAGCTACACCGCTGCCTGCATAAACATGGAAATATCAGCACCGCTATCTGTATGAACATGGAAATATCTACACCACTATCTGTATGAACATGGATATATCTACACAGCCATCTGGAAGAACATGGAAATATCTACACCGCTATCTGTGTAAACATGCATACATCTTCACCACTATCTGTATAAACATGGAAATATCTGCACTGCTATCGGTATGAACATGGAAATATCTACACCGCTATCTGTATGAACATGGAAATACCTACACCGCTATCTGTTTGGACATGGAAATATCTATACCGCTATCTGCATGAAATTGGAAATATCTACACTGCTATCTGCATATACATTTAAATATCTACACAGCTATCTCTTTACACATGGAAAAAACTACACCACTATCTGTATGAACATGGAAATATCCACACCGCCATCTGTATGAACATGGAAGTATCTGCACCGCCATCTGTATGAACATATAAATATCTACACCGCCATCTGTATTAAGATGGAGATATCTACACTGCTATCTGTATAAACATGGAAATATCTACAACGCCATCAGTATGAACATATAAATACACCGCCATCTGTATTAAGAAGGAAATATCTACACCGCTATCTGTATAAACATGGAAATATCTACACCGCTATCTGTAGGAACATGGAAATAGCTACACCGCTGCCTGTATAAACATGGAAATATCAGCACCGCTGTCTGTATGAACATGGAAATATCTACACCACTATCTGTATGAACATGGATATATCTACACAGCCATCTGGATGAACATGGAAATATCTACACCACTATCTGTATGAACATGGAAATATCTACACCGCTATCTGTGTAAACATGCATACATCTTCACCGCTATCAGTATAAACATGGAAATATCTACACCACTATCTGTATGAACATGGAAATAGCTACACCGCTATCTGTATGAACATGGAAATATCTACACCGCTATCTGTATGAACATGGATATATCTACACAGCCATCTGGATGAACATGGAAATATCTACACCGCTATCTGTGTAAACATGCATACATCTTCACCGCTATCTGTATAAACATGGAAATATCTACACCGCTATCTGTATGATCATGGAAATATCTACACCGCTATCTGTATGAACATGGAAATATCTACACCGCTATCTGTTTGAACATGGAAATATCTACACCGCTATCTGCATGAAAATGGAAATATCTACACTGCTATCTGCATATACATGGAAATATCTACACAGCTATCTCTTTACACATGGAAATAGCTACACCGCTATCTGTATGAACATGGAAATATCCACACTGCCATCTGTATGAACATGGAAATATCTGCACGGCCATCTGTATGAACATACAAATATCTACACCGCCATCTGTATTAAGATGGAGATATCTACACTTCTATCTGCATAAACATGGAAATATCTACACCGCTATCTGTATAAACATGGAAATATCTACACCGCTATCTGTATAAACATGGAAATATCTACACCGCTACCTGTATAAACATGGAAATATCAGCACCGCTTTCTGTATGAACATGGAAATTTCTACACCGCTATCTGTATGAACATGGAAATATCTACAGCGCTATCTGTATGAACATGGAAATATCTACACCGCTATCAGTATGAACAAGGAAATATCTACACCGCTATCTGTATGAACATGGATATATCTACACAGCCCTCTGGATGAACATGGAAATATCCACACCGCTATCTGTGAAAACATGCATACATCTTCACCGCTATCGGTATAAACATGGAAATATCTACGCCGCTATCTGAATGAACATGGAAATATCTACACCGCTATCTGTTTGAAGATGGAAATATATTCACCGCTATCTGCATGAAAACGGATATATCTACACAGCTATCTGCATATACATGGAAATATCTACACAGCTATCTCTTTACACATGGAAATAACTACACCGCTATCTGTATGAACATGGAAATATCTACACCGCCATCTGTCTGAACATGGAAATATCTACACCGCTATCTGTATGAACATGGAAATATCTACACCGCTATCTGTATGAACATGGAAATATCTACACCGCTATCTGTATGAACATGGAAATATCTACACCGCTATCTGTTTGAACATGGAAATATCTACACCGCTATCTGCATGAAAATGGAAATATCTACACTGCTATCTGCATATACATGGAAATATCTACACAGCTATCTCTTTACACATGGAAATAGCTACACCGCTATCTGTATGAACATGGAAATATCTACACCGCTATCAGTATGAACAAGGAAATATCTACACCTCTATCCGTATGAACAAGGATATATCTACACAGCCCTCTGGATGAACATGGAAATATCCACACCGCTATCTGTGTAAACATGCATACATCTTCTCCGCTATCTGTATAAACATGGAAATATCTACACCGCTATCTGTATGAACATGGAAATATCTACACCGCTATCTGTTTGAAGATGGAAATATATACACCGCTATCTGCATGAAAACGGAAATATCTACACAGCTATCTGCATATACATGGAAATATCCACACAGCTATCTCTTTACACATGGAAATAACTACACCGCTATCTGTATGAACATGGAAATATCTACACTGCCATCTGTATGAACATGGAAATATCTGCACCGCCATCTGTATGAACATATATATATCTACACAGCCATCTGTATTAAAACGGAGATATCTACACTGCTATCTGAATAAACATGGAAATATCTACACCGCTATCTGTATAAACATGGAAATATCTACACCGCTATCTGTATAACCATGGAAATATCTACACCGCTACCTGTATAAACATGGAAATATCAGCACCGCTACCTGTATGAACATGGAAATATCTACACCGCTGCCTGTATAAACATGGAAATATCAGCACGGCTATCTGTAGGAACATGGAAATATCTACACCGCTATCTGTATGGACATGGAAATATCTACACCGCTATTTGTATGAACATGGATATATCTACACAGCCATCTGTCTGAACATGGAAATATCTACACCGCTATCTGTATGAAGATGGAAATATCTACACCGCTATCTGTATGAACATGGATATAACTACACAGCCATCTGGAAGAACATGGAAATATCTACACCGCTATCTGTGTAAACATGCATACATCTTCACCACTATCTGTATAAACATGGAAATATCTGCACCGCTATCGGAATGAACATGGAAATATCTACACCGCTATCTGCATGAACATGGAAATACCTACACCGCTATCTGTTTGGACATGGAAATACCTATACCGCTATCTGCGTGAAATTGGAAATATCTACACTGCTATCTGCATATACATTTAAATATCTACACAGCTATCTCTTTACACTTGGATAAAACTACACCACTATCTGTATGAACATGGAAATAACTACACCGCCATCTGTATGAACATGGAAGTATCTGCACCGCCATCTGTATGGACATATAAATATCTACACAGCCATCTGTATTAAGATGGAGATATCTACACTGCTATCTGTATAAACATGGAAATATCTACAACGCCATCAGTATGAACATATAAATACACCGCCATCTGTATTAAGAAGGAAATATCTAAACCGCTATCTGTATAAACATGGAAATATCTACACCGCTATCTGTAGGAACATGGAAATAGCTACACCGCTGCCTGTATAAACATGGAAATATCAGCACCGCTATCTGTATGAACATGGAAATATCTACACCGCTATCTGTAGGAACATGGAAATAGCTACACCGCTGCCTGTATAAACATGGAAATATCAGCACCGCTATCTGTATGAACATGGATATATCTACACAGCCATCTGGATGAACATGGAAATATCTACACCACTATCTGTATGAACATGGAAATATCTACACCGCTATCTGTGTAAACATGCATACATCTTCACCGCTATCAGTACAAACATGTAAATATCTACACCGCTATCTGTATGAACATGGAAATAGCTACACCGCTATCTGTATGAACATGGAAATATCTACACCGCTATCTGTATGAACATGGATATATCTACACAGCCATCTGGATGAACATGGAAATATCTACACCGCTATCTGTGTAAACATGCATACATCTTCACCGCTATCTGTATAAAAATGGAAATATCTACACCGCTATCTGTATGAACATGGAAATATCTACACCGCTATCTGTATGAACATGGAAATATCTACACCGCTATCTGTTTGAACATGGAAATATCTACACCGCTATCTGCATGAAAATGGAAATATCTACACTGCTATCTGCATATACATGGAAATATCTACACAGCTATCTCTTTACACATGGAAATAGCTACACCGCTATCTGTATGAACATGGAAATAACCACACCGCCATCTGTATGAACATGGAAATATCTGCACCGCCATCTGTATGAACATACAAATATCTACACCGCCATCTGTATTAAGATGGAGATATCTACACCGCTATCTGCATAAACATGGAAATATCTACACCGCTATCTGTATAAACATGGAAATATCTACACCGCTATCTGTATGAACATGGAAATATCAGCACCGCCATCTGTATGAACATGGAAATATCTAAACCGCTATCAGTATGAACAAGGAAATATCTACACCGCTATCTGTATGAACATGGATGTATCTACACAGCCCTCTGGATGAACATGGAAATATCCACACCGCTATCTGTGAAAACATGCATACATCTTCACCGCTATCGGTATAAAAATGGAAATATCTACGCCGCTATCTCAATGAACATGGAAATATCTACAACGCTATCTGTTTGAAGATGGAAATATATTCACCGCTATCTGCATGAAAACGGAAATATCTACACAGCTATCTGCATATACATGGAAATATCTACACAGCTATCTCTTTACACATGGAAACAACTACACCGCTATCTGTATGAACATGGAAATATCTACACCGCCATCTGTCTGAACATGGAAATATCTACACCGCTATCTGTATGAACATGGAAATATCTACACCGCTATCTGTATGAACATGGATATATCTATAGAGCCATCTGGATGAACATGGAAATATCTACACCGCTATCTGTGTAAACATGCATACATCTTCACCACTATCTGTATAAACAAGGAAATATCTGCACCGCTATCGGTATGAACTTGGAAATATCTACACCGCTATCTGTATGAACATGGAAATACATACACGGATATCTGTTTGGACATGGAAATATCTACACCGCTATCTGCATGAAATTGGAAATATCTACACTGCTATCTGCATATACATTTAAATATGTACACAGCTATCTCTTTACACATGGAAATAACTACACCGCTATCTGTATGAACATGGAAATAACTACACCGCCATCTGTATGAACATGGAAATATCTGCACCGCCATCTGTATGAACATATAAATATCTACACCGCCATCTGTATTAAGATGGAGATATCTACACTGCTATCTGTATAAACATGGAAATATCTGCACCGCCATCTGTATGAACATATAAACACGCCGCCATCTGTATTAAGAAGGAAATATCTAAACCGCTATCTGTATAAACATGGAAATATCTACACCGCTGCCGGTATAAACTTGGAAATATCAGCACCGCTATCTGTATGAACATGGAAATATCTACACCGCTATCTGTAGGAACATGGAAATAGCTACACCGCTGCCTGTATAAACATGGAAATATCAGCACCGCTATCTGTATGAACATGGAAATATCTACACCACTATCTGTATGAACATGGATATATCTACACAGCCATCTGGATGAACATGGAAATATCTACACCACTATCTGTATGAACATGGAAATATCTACACCGCTATCTGTGTAAACATGCATACATCTTCACCGCTATCAGTATAAACATGGAAATATCTACACCGCTATCTGTATGAACATGGAAATAGCTACACCGCTATCTGTATGAACATGGAAATATCTACACCGCTATCTGTATGAACATGGATATATCTACACAGCCATCTGGATGAACATGGAAATATCTACACCGGTATCTGTGTAAACATGCATACATCTTCGCCGCTATCTGTATAAACATGGAAATATCTACACCGCTATCTGTATGAACATGGAAATATCTACACCGCTATCGGTATGAACATGGAAATATCTACACCGCTATCTGTTTGAACATGGAAATATCTACACCGCTATCTGCATGAAAATGGAAATATCTACACTGCTATCTGCATATACATGGAAATATCTACACAGCTATCTCTTTACACATGGAAATAGCTACACCGCTATCTGTATGAACATGGAAATATCTACACCGCTATCAGTATGAACAAGGAAATATCTACACCGCTATCCGTATGAACATGGATATATCTACACAGCCCTCTGGATGAACATGGAAATATCCACACCGCTATCTGTGTAAACATGCATACATCTTCTCCGCTATCTGTATAAACATGGAAATATCTACACCGCTATCTGTATGAACATGGAAATATCTACACCGCTATCTGTTTGAAGATGGAAATATATACACCGCTATCTGCATGAAAACGGAAATATCTACACAGCTATCTGCATATACATGGAAATATCCACACAGCTATCTCTTTACACATGGAAATAACTACACCGCTATCTGTATGAACATGGAAATATCTACACCGCCATCTGTATGAACATGGAAATATCTGCACCGCCATCTGTATGAACATATAAATATCTACACCGCCAACTGTATTAAGACGGAGATATCTATACTGCTATCTGAATAAACAAGGAAATATCTACACCGCTATCTGTATAAACATGGAAATATCTACACCGCTATCTGTATAACCATGGAAATATCTACACCGCTACCTGTACAAACATGGAAATATCAGCACCGCTACCTGTATGAACATGGAAATATCTACACCGCTGCCTGTATAAACATGGAAATATCAGCACCGCTATCTGTATGAACATGGAAATATCTACACCGCTATCTGTATGGACATGGAAATAACTACACTGATATCTGTATGAACATAGAAATAGCTACACCGTTATCTGAATGAACATGGAAATAGCTACACCACTATCTGTATGAACATGGAAATATCTACACCGCTATCTGTATGAACATGGATATATCTACACAGCCATCTGGATGAACATGGAAATATCTACACCGCTATCTGTATGAACATGGAAATATCTACACCACTATCTGTATAAACATGGATATATCTACACAGCCATCTGGATGAACATGGAAATATCTACACCGCTATCTGTGTAAACATGCATAGATCTTCACCGCTACCTCTATAAACATGGAAATATCTACACCGCTATCTGTATGAACATGGAAATATCCACACCGCTATCTGTATGAAAATGGAAATATCTACACCGCTATCTGTTTGAACATGGAAATATCTACACCGCTATCTGCATGAAAATGGAAATATCTACACTGCTATCTGCATATAGATTTAAATATCTACACAGCTATCTCTTTACACATGGAAATAACTACACCGCTATCTGTATGACCATGGAAATATCTACACCGCCATCTGTATGAACATGGAAATATCTGCATCGCCATCTGTATGAACATATAAATATCTACACCGCCATCTGTATTAAGATGGAGATATCTACACTGCTATCTGTATAAACATGGAAATATCTACACCGCCATCTTTATGAACATATAAATATCTACACAGCCATCCGTATTAAGAAGGAAATACCTAAACCGCTATCTGTATAAAAATTGAAATATCTACACCGCTGCCTGTATAAACAAGGAAATATCAGCACCGCTCTCTGTATGAACATGGAAATATCTACACTGCTATCTGTATGAACATGGAAATATCTACTCCGCTATCTGTATGAACATGGAAATAGCTACACCGCTATCTGTATGAAAATGGATATATCTTCACAGCCATCTGGATGAACATGGGAATATCTACACCGCTATATGTATAAACATGGAAATATCTACACCGCTATCTGTATGAACATGGAATTATCTACACCGCTATCTGTATGAACATAGAAATATCTACACCGCTATCTGTTTCAAAACGGAAATATCTGCACCGCTATCTGCATGAAAATGGAAATATCTACACTGCTATCTGCATATACATTTAAATATCTACACAGCTATCTCTTTACACATGGAAATAACTACACTGCTATCCGCATGAACATGGACATATCTACACCGCCATCTGTATGAACATGGAAATATCTGCACTGCCATCTGTATGAACATATAAATATCTACACCGCAATCTGTATTAAGATAGAGATATCCCCACTGCTATCTGTATAAACATGGAAATATCTACACAGCTATCTGTATAAACATGGAAATATCTACACCGCTATCTGTATAAACATGGAAATATCTACACAACTACCTGTATAAACATGGAAATATCTAAACCGCTATCTGTATGAACATGGAAATATCTACACAGCCATCTGTATGAACATGGAAATATCTACACCGCTATCTCTATGAACATGGAAATATCTAAACCGCTATCTGTATGAACATGGAAATATCTACACCGCTATCTGTTTGAACATGGAAATATCCACACCGCTATCTGTATAAACATGGAAATATCTACACCGCTATCTGTATGAACATGGAAATATCTACACCGCTATCTGTGTAAACATGCATACATCTTCACCGCTATCTGTATAAACATGGAAATGTCTACAAGGCTATCTGTATGAACATGGAAATATCTACACCGCTATCTGTACGAACATGGAAATATCTAAACCGCTATCTGCATGAAAATAGAAATACCTACACAGCTATCTGCATATACTTGGAAATATTTACACAGCTATCTCTTTACACATGGAAATAACTACACCGCTATCTGTATGAACATGGAAATATCTGCACCGCCATCTGTAAGAGCACATAAATATCTACACCGCCATCTGTATTAAGATGGAGATACCTACACCGCTATCTGTATACACATGGAAATATCTACACCGCTATCTGTATAAACATGGAAATATCTACACCGCTATCTGTATAAACATGGAAATATCAGCACCGCTATCTGTATGAACATGGAAATATCAGCCCCTCTATCTGTATGAACATGGAAGTATCTACACCGCTATCTGTATGAACATGGAAATATCTACACCGCTATCTGTATTAACACGGAAATATCTACACCGCTATCTGTTTGAACATGGAAATATCTACACCGCTATCTGTATGAACACGGAAATATCTACACCGCTATCTGTTTGAACATGGAAATATCTACACCGCTATCTGCATGAAAATGGAAATGTATACACAGCTATCTGCATATACATGGAAATATCTACACAGCTATCTCTTTACACATGGAAATAACTACACCGCTATCTGTATGAACATGGAAATATCTTCACCGCCATCTTTATGAACATGGATATATCTACACAGCCATCTGGATGAACATGGAAATATCTACACCGCTATCTGTATGAACATGGACATATCCACACTGCTATCTGTGTAAACATGCATACATCTTCACCGCTATCTGTAGAAACATGGAAATATCTACACCGCTATCTGTATGAACATGGAAATATCTACACAGCTATCTGTTTGAAGATGGAAATATATACACCGCTATCTGCATGAAAATGGAAATATCTACACAGCTATCTGCATGTAGATGGAAATATCTACACAGCTATCTCTTTACACATGGAAATAACTACACCACTATCTGTATGAACATGGAAATATCTTCACCGCCATCTGTATTAACATGGAAATATCTGCACCGCCATCTGTATGAACATATAAATATCTACACAGCCATCTGTATTAAGATGGAGATATCTAAACAGCTATCTGAATAAACATGGAAATATCTACACCGCTATCTGTATAAACATGGAAATATCTACACCGCTATGTGTATAAATATGGAAATATCTACACTGCTACCTGTATAAACATGGAAATATCAGCACCGCTATCTGTATGAACATGGAAATATCTACACCGCTATCTGTATGAACATGGAAATATCTACAGCGCTATCTGTATGAACATGGAAATATCTACAAAGCTATCTGAATGAACATGGAAAAATCTACACTGCTATCTGTTTGAACATGTAAATATCTACACCGCTATCTGCATGAAAATGGAAATAACTACAAAGCTATCTGCATATACATGGAAATATCTACACAGCTATCTCTTTACACATGGAAATAACTACACCGCTATCTCTATAAACATGGAAATATCTACAACGCCATCTGTATGAACATGGAAATATCTGCACCGCCATCTGTATGAACATATAAATATCTACACCGCCATCTGTATTAAGAAGGAAATATCTAAACCGCTATCTGTATAAACCTGGAAATATCTACACCGCTGTCTGTATAAAAATGGAAATATCAGCACCGCTATCTGTATGAACATGGAAATAGCTACACCGTTATCTGTATGAACATGGAAATAGCTACACCACTATCTGTATGAACATGGAAATATCTACACCGCTATCTGTATGAACATGGATATATCTACACAGCCATCTGGATGAACATGGAAATATCTACACCGCTTTCTGTATGAACATGGAAATATGTACACCGCTATCTGTATGAACATGGATATATCTACACAGCCATCTGGATGAACATGGAAATATCTACACCGCTATCTGTGTAAACATGCATAGATCTTCACTGCTATCCCTATAAACATGGAAATATCTACACCGCTATCTGTATGAACATGGAAATATCCACACCGCTATCTGTATGAACATGGAAATATCTACACCGCTATCTGTATGAAAATGGAAATATCTACACTGCTATCTGCATATACATTTAAATATCTACACAGCTATCTCTTTACACATGGAAATAACTACACCGCTATCTCTATGAACATGGAAATATCTACACCGCCATCTGTATGAACACGGAAATATCTGCACGGCCATCTGTAAGAACATATAAATATCTACACCGCCATCTGTATTAAGATGGAGATATCTACACTGCTATCTATATAAACATGGAAATATCTACACCGCCATCTGTATGAACATATAAATATCTACACTGCCATCTGTATTAAGAAGGAAATATCTAAACCGCTATCTGTATAAGCATGGAAATATCTACACCGCTGCCTGTATAAACAAGGAAATATCAGCACCGGTATCTGTATGAACATGGAAATATCTACACCGCTATCTGTATGAACATGGAAATATCTACACCACTATCTGTATGAACATGGAAATAGCTACACCGCTATCTCTATGAACATGGATATATCTACACAGCCATCTGGATGAACATGGAAATATCTACACTGCTATGTGTGTAAACATGCATAGATCTACACCGCTATCTGTTTAAACATGGAAATATCTACACCGCTATCTGTATGAACATGGAAATATCTACACCGCTATCTGTATGAACATGGAAATATCTACACCGCTATCTGTTTCAACATGGAAATATCTACACCGCTATCTGCATGAAAATGGAAATATCTACACTGCTATCTGTATATACATTTAAATATCTACACAGCTATCTCTTTACACATGGAAATAACTACACCGCTATCTGTATGAACATGGAAATATCTACACTGCTATCTGTATGAACATGGGAATATCTGCACCGCCATCTGTTTGAACATATAAATATCTACACCGCCATCTGTATTAAGATGGAGATATCTACACTGCTATCTGTTTAAACATAGAAATATCTACACCGCTATCTGTAAAAACATGGAAATATCTACACCGCTATCTGTATAAACATGGAAATATCTACACCACTACCTGTATAAACATGGAAATATCAGCACCGCTATCTGTTTCAACATGGAAATATCTACAAAGCTATGTGAATGAACATGGAAAAATCTACACCGCTATCTGTTTGAACATGGAAATATCTACACCGCTATCTGCATGAAAATGGAAATATCTACAAAGCTATCTGCATATACATGGAAATATCTACACAGCTATCTCTTTACACATGGAAATAACTACACCGCTATCTCTATGAACATGGAAATATCTACACCGCCATCTGTATGAACACGGAAATATCTGCACGGCCATCTGTAAGAACATATAAATATCTACACCGCCATCTGTATTAAGATGGAGATATCTACACTGCTATCTATATAAACATGGAAATATCTACACCGCCATCTGTATGAACATATAAATATCTACACTGCCATCTGTATTAAGAAGGAAATATCTAAACCGCTATCTGTATAAGCATGGAAATATCTACACCGCTGCCTGTATAAACAAGGAAATATCAGCACCGGTATCTGTATGAACATGGAAATATCTACACCGCTATCTGTATGAACATGGAAATATCTACACCACTATCTGTATGAACATGGAAATAGCTACACCGCTATCTCTATGAACATGGATATATCTACACAGCCATCTGGATGAACATGGAAATATCTACACTGCTATGTGTGTAAACATGCATAGATCTACACCGCTATCTGTTTAAACATGGAAATATCTACACCGCTATCTGTATGAACATGGAAATATCTACACCGCTATCTGTATGAACATGGAAATATCTACACCGCTATCTGTTTCAACATGGAAATATCTACACCGCTATCTGCATGAAAATGGAAATATCTACACTGCTATC
Organism: Gorilla gorilla gorilla; assembly: GCF_029281585.2. Taxonomy (NCBI): domain Eukaryota; kingdom Metazoa; phylum Chordata; class Mammalia; order Primates; family Hominidae; genus Gorilla; species Gorilla gorilla. Next base: position 54,418,671 of record NC_073246.2, on the reverse strand, counting down.
TGTATATACATTTAAATATCTACACAGCTATCTCTTTACACATGGAAATAACTACACCGCTATCTGTATGAACATGGAAATATCTACACTGCTATCTGTATGAACATGGGAATATCTGCACCGCCATCTGTTTGAACATATAAATATCTACACCGCCATCTGTATTAAGATGGAGATATCTACACTGCTATCTGTTTAAACATAGAAATATCTACACCGCTATCTGTAAAAACATGGAAATATCTACACCGCTATCTGTATAAACATGGAAATATCTACACCACTACCTGTATAAACATGGAAATATCAGCACCGCTATCTGTTTCAACATGGAAATATCTACAAAGCTATGTGAATGAACATGGAAAAATCTACACCGCTATCTGTTTGAACATGGAAATATCTACACCGCTATCTGCATGAAAATGGAAATATCTACAAAGCTATCTGCATATACATGGAAATATCTACACAGCTATCTCTTTACACATGGAAATAACTACACCGCTATATCTATAAACATGGAAATATCTACACCGCCATCTGTATGAACATGGAAATATCTGCACCGCCATCTGTATGAACATATAAATATCTACACCGCCATCTGTTAAGAAGGAAATATCTAAACCGCTATCTGTATAAACCTGGAAATATTTACACCGCTGCCTGTAAAAACATGGAAATATCAGCACCGCTATCTGTATGAACATGGAAATATATACACCGCTATCTGTATGAACATGGAAATATCTACACTGCTATCTGTATGAACATGGAAATAGCTACACCGTCATCTGTATGAACATGGAAATAGCTACACCAATATCTGTATGAACATGGAAATATCTATACCGCTATCTGTATGAACATGGATATATCTACACAGCCATCTGGATGAACATGGAAATATCTACAGCGCTATCCGTATGAACATGGAACTATCTACACCGCTATCTGTATAAACAAGGAAATAACTACACCGCCATCTCTATAAACATGGATATATCTACAGGGCCATCTGTATAAACACGGAAATAACTACACCGCTATCTGTATATACATGGAAATATATACACCGCTATCTCTATAAACATGGAAATATCTACACCATTATCTTTATAAACATGGAAATAACTACACCTCTATCTCTATAAACATGGAAATATCTACACTGCTATCTGCATAAACATCGAAATATCTAAACTGCTACCTGTAAAACAGGGAAATATCTACACCGCTATCTCTATAAACATTGAAACATCTACACTGCTATCTTTATAAACATTGAAATACCTACACTGCTATTTGTATAAACATGGAAATATCTACAACGCTATCTCTATAAACATGGAAATAACTACACCGCTATCTCTATAAACGTGGAAATATCTACACCACCATCTGTATGAACATGGAATTATCTACAACGCCATCTGTATGAACATTGAAATATCTTCACCGCTATCTGTATAAACATGGAAATATCTACACCGCTATCTGTATATACATGGAAATATCAACACCGCTATCTCTATCAACATGGAAATATCTACACCGCTATCTCTATAAACATGGAAATACCTACACCGCCATCTGTATCGACATGAAAATATCTACACCGCCATCTGTATAAACATGGAAATATCTACACTGCTATCTGTATTAAGATGGAAATATCTACACCGCCATCTATATAAACATGGAAATATCTACACCGCCATCTGTATGAACATGGAAATATCTACAGTGCAATTTCTATAAAGATGGAAATATCTACACCGCAATCTGTTTAAACATGGAAATATCTACTCCTCTATCTGTATTAAGATGGAAATATCTACACTGTAATCTCTATAAAGATGGAAATATCTACACCGCCATCTGTATGAACATGGAAATATCTACACCGCTATCTGTATATACATGGAAATATCTACACCGCAATCTCTATAAACATGGAAATATCTAAACTGCTACCTGTAAAACAGGGAAATATCTACACCGCTATCTCAATAAACATTGAAATATCTACACTGCAATCTTTATAAACATTGAAATATCTGCACTGCTATTTGTATAAACATGGAAATATCTACAACGCTATCTCTATAAACATGGAAATAACTACACCGCTATCTCTATAAACGTGGAAATATCTACACTGCCAACTGTATGAACATGGAAATATCTAGAACGCCATCTGTATGAACATTGAAATATCTACACCGCTATCTGTATAAACATGGAAATATCTACACCGCTATCTGTATATAAATGGAAATATCTACACCGCTATCTCTATCAACATGGAAATATCTACACCGCTTTCTCTATAAACATGGAAATACCTACACCGCCATCTGTATCGACATGAAAATATCTACACCGCCATCTGCATAAACATGGAAATATCTACACCGCTATCTGTATTAAGATGGAAATATCTACACCGCCATCTATATAAACATGGAAATATCTACACCGCCATCTGTATGAATATGGAAATATCTACAGCACAATCTCTATAAAGAGGGAAATATCTACACCGCCATCTGTTTAAACATGGAAATATCTACACCTCTATCTGTATAAAGATGGAAATATCTACACTGCCATCTCTATAAAGATGGAAATACCTACAACGCCATCCCTATGAACATGGAAATATCTACACCGCCATCTGTATAAACATGGAAATATCTACAGAGCTATCAGTAAAAACATGGAAATATCTACAGCGTAATGTGTATAAACATGGAAATACCTACCCCGGTATCTGTATTAACATGGAAATATCTACACCGCCATCTGTATGAACTTGGAAATATCTACACCGCCAACTCTGTAAACATGGAAATATCTACACCGCCATATGTAGGAACATGGAAATATCTACAACGCTATCTCTATAAACATGGAAATGTCTACAACGCCATCTGTATATACATGGAAATTCGTACACCGCTATCTGGATAAACATAGAAATATCTACACCGCTATATCTATAAACATGGAAATATCTACACCGCCATTTGTATGCACATGGAAATATCAGCACCGCTATCTGTATGAACATGGAAATATCTACACCACTATCTGTATGAACATGGATATATTTACACAGCCATCTGGATGAACATGGAAATATCTACACCACTATCTGTATGAACATGGAAATATCTACACCGGTATCTCTGTAAACATGCATACATCTTCACCGCTATCAGTATAAACATGGAAATATCTACACCGCTGTCTGTGTAAACATGGAAATATCTATACCGCTATCTCTTAAAACATGGAAATATCTACACCGTAATGTGTACATACATGGAAATACCTACACCGCTATCTGTATAAACATGGAAATATCTACACCGCCATCTGTAGGAACAAGTACATATCTAAACCGCCAACTCTATAAACATGGAAATATCTACACCACCATCTGTAGGAATATGGAAATATCTACACCGATTTCTCTATAAACATGGAAATATCTTCACCGCCATCTGTATAAATATGGAAATACGTACACCGCTATCTGGATAAACATGGAAATATCTACACTGCTATATCTATAAACATGGAAATATCTACACCGCTATCTGCATGAAAATGGAAATATCTACAAAGCTAGCTACATATACATGGAAATATCTACACAGCTATCTCTTTACACATGGAAATAACTACACCGCTATATCTATAAACATGGAAATATCTACACCACAATCTGTATGAACATGGAAATATCTGCACCGCCATCTGTATGAACATATAAATATCTACACCGCCATCTGTATGAAGAAGGAAATATCTAAACCGCTATCTGTATAAACAAGGAAATATCTACACCGCTGCCTGTATAAACATGGAAATATCAGCACTGCTCTATGTATGAAAATGGAAATATCTACACCGCTATCTGTATGAACATGCAAATATCTACACTGCTATCTGTATGAACATGGAAATAGCTACACCGTTATCTCTATGAAAATGGAAATAGCTACACCGCTATCTGTATGAACCTGGAAATATCTACACCGCTATCTGTATGAACATGGATATATATACACAGACATCTGGATGAACATGGAAATATCTACACCGCTATCTGTATGAACATGGAAATATCTACACCGCTATCTGTATGAACATGGATATATCTACACAGCCATCTGGATGAACATGGAAATATCTACACCGCTATCTGCGTAAACATGCTTACATCTTCACCACTATCTGTATAAACATGGAAATATCTGCACCGCTATCGGTATGAACTTGGAAATATCTACACCGCTATCTGTATGAACATGGAAATACCTACACCGCTATCTGTTTGGACATGGAAATATCTACACCGCTATCTGCATGAAATTGGAAATATCTACACTGCTATCGGCATATACATTTAAATATCTACACAGCTATCTCTTTACACATGGAAATAACTACACCACTATCTGTATGAACATGGAAATAACTACACCGCCATCTGTATGAACATGGAAGTATCTGCACCGCCATCTGTATGAACATATAAATATCTACAACACCATCTGTATTAAGATGGAGATATCTACACTGCTATCTGTATAAACATGGAAATATATACACCGCCATCTGAATGAACGTATAAATAAACCACCATCTGTATTAAGAAGGAAATATCTAAACCGCTATCTGTATAAACATGGAAATATCTACACCGCTGCCTGTATAAACATGGAAATATCAGCACCGCTATCTGTATGAACATGGAAATATCTACACCGCTATCTGAAGGAACATGGAAATAGCTACACCGCTGCCTGTATAAACATGGAAATATCAGCACCGCTATCTGTATGAACATGGAAATATCTACACCACTATCTGTATGAACATGGATATATTTACACAGCCATCTGGATGAACATGGAAATATCTACACCACTATCTGTATGAACATGGAAATATCTACACCGCTATCTCTGTAAACATGCATACATCTTCACCGCTATCAGTATAAACATGGAAATATCTACACCGCTATCTGTATGAACATGGAAATAGCTGCACCGCTATCTTTATGAACATGGAAATATCTACACCGCTCTCGGTATGAACATGGATATATCTACACAGCCATCTGGATGAACATGGAAATATCTACACCGCTATCTGTGTAAACATGCACACATCTTCACCGCTATCTGTATAAACATGGAAATATCTACACCGCTATCTGTATGAACATGGAAATATCTACACCGCTATCTGTATGAACATGGAAATATCTACACCGCTATCTGTTTGAACATGGAAATATCTACACCGCTATCTGCATGAAAATGGAAATATCTACACTGCTATCAGCATATACATGGAAATATCTACACAGCTATCTCTATAAACATGGAAATAACTACACCGCTATCTGTATGAACATGGAAATATCCACACCGCCATCTGTATGAACATGGAAATATCTGCACCGCCATCTGTATGAACATATAAATATCTACACCGCCATCTGTATTAAGATGGAGATATCTACACCGCTAGCTGTATAAACATGGAAATATCTACACCGCTATCTGTATAAACATGGAAATATCTACACCGCTACCTGTATAAACATGGAAATATCAGCACCGCTTTCTGTATGAACATGGAAATATCTACACCGATATCTGTATGAACATGGAAATATCTACACCGCTATCTGTATGAACATGGAAATATCTACACCGCTATCAGTATGAACAAGGAAATATCTACACCGCTATCCGTATGAACATGGATATATCTACACAGCCCTCTGGATGAACATGGAAATATCCACACTGCTATCTGTGTAAACATGCATACATCTTCACCGCTATCTGTAGAAACATGGAAATATCTACACCGCTATCTGTATGAACATGGAAATATCTACACCGCTATCTGTTTGAAGATGGAAATATATACACCGCTATCTGCATGAAAACGGAAATATCTACACAGCTATCTGCATATACATGGAAATATCTACACAGCTATCTCTTTACACATGGAAATAACTACACCGCTATCTATATGAACATGGAAATATCTACACAGCCATCTGTATGAACATGGAAATATCTACACCGATATCTGTATGAACATGGAAATAGCTACACCGTTATCTGTATGAAAATGGAAATACCTACACCGCTCTCTGTATGAACATGGAAATATCTACACCGCTATTTGTATGAACATGGATATATCTACACAGCCATCTGTCTGAACATGGAAATATCTACACCGCTATCTGTATGAACATGGAAATATCTACACCGCTATCTGTATGAGTATGGATATATCTACACAGCCATCTGGAAGAACATGGAAATATCTGCACCGCTATCTGTGTAAACATGCATACATCTTCACCACTATCGGTATATACATGGAAATATCTGCACCGCTATCGGTGTGAACATGGAAATATCTACACCGCTATCTGTATGAACATGGAAATACCTACACCGCTATCTGTTAGGACATGGAAATATCTATACCGCTATCTGCATGAAATTGGAAATATCTACACTGCTATCTGCATATACATTTAAATATCTACACAGCTATCTCTTTACACATGGAAAAATCTACACCGCTATCTGTATGAACATGGAAATAACTACACCGCCATCTGTATGAACATGGAAGTATCTGCACCGCCATCTGTATGAACATATAAATATATACACCGCCATCTGTATTAAGATGGAGATATCTACACTGCTATCTGTATAAACATGGAAATATCTACAACGCCATCAGTATGAACATATGAATACACCGCCATCTGTATTAAGAAGGAAATACCTAAACCGCTATCTGTATAAACATGGAAATATCTACACCGCTGCCTGTATAAACATGGAAATATCAGCACCGCTATCTGTATGAACATGGAAATATCTACACCGCTATCTGTAGGAACATGGAAATAGCTACACCGCTGCCTGCATAAACATGGAAATATCAGCACCGCTATCTGTATGAACATGGAAATATCTACACCACTATCTGTATGAACATGGATATATCTACACAGCCATCTGGAAGAACATGGAAATATCTACACCGCTATCTGTGTAAACATGCATACATCTTCACCACTATCTGTATAAACATGGAAATATCTGCACCGCTATCGGTATGAACATGGAAATATCTACACCGCTATCTGTATGAACATGGAAATACCTACACCGCTATCTGTTTGGACATGGAAATATCTATACCGCTATCTGCATGAAATTGGAAATATCTACACTGCTATCTGCATATACATTTAAATATCTACACAGCTATCTCTTTACACATGGAAAAAACTACACCACTATCTGTATGAACATGGAAATATCCACTCCGCCATCTGTATGAACATGGAAGTATCTGCACCGCCATCTGTATGAACATATAAATATCTACACCGCCATCTGTATTAAGATGGAGATATCTACACTGCTATCTGTATAAACATGGAAATATCTACAACGCCATCAGTATGAACATATAAATACACCGCCATCTGTATTAAGAAGGAAATATCTACACCGCTATCTGTATAAACATGGAAATATCTACACCGCTATCTGTAGGAACATGGAAATAGCTACACCGCTGCCTGTATAAACATGGAAATATCAGCACCGCTATCTGTAAGAACATGGAAATACCTACACCGCTATCTGTAGGAACATGGAAATAGCTACACCGCTGCCTGTATAAACATGGAAATATCAGCACCGCTGTGTGTATGAACATGGAAATATCTACACCACTATCTGTATGAACATGGATATATCTACACAGCCATCTGGATGAACATGGAAATATCTACACCACTATCTGTATGAACATGGAAATATCTACACCGCTATCTGTGTAAACATGCATACATCTTCACCGCTATCAGTATAAACATGGAAATATCTACACCACTATCTGTATGAACATGGAAATAGCTACACCGCTATCTGTATGAACATGGAAATATCTACACCGCTATCTGTATGAACATGGATATATCTACACAGCCATCTGGATGAACATGGAAATATCTACACCGCTATCTGTGTAAACATGCATACATCTTCACCGCTATCTGTATAAACATGGAAATATCTACACCGCTATCTGTATGAACATGGAAATATCTACACCGCTATCTGTATGAACATGGAAATATCTACACCGCTATCTGTTTGAACATGGAAATATCTACACCGCTATCTGCATGAAAATGGAAATATCTACACTGCTATCTGCATATACATGGAAATATCTACACAGCTATCTCTTTACACATGGAAATAGCTACACCACTATCTGTATGAACATGGAAATATCCACACCGCCATCTGTATGAACATGGAAATATCTGCACGGCCATCTGTATGAACATACAAATATCTACACCGCCATCTGTATTAAAATGGAGATATCTACACTTCTATCTGCATAAACATGGAAATATCTACACCGCTATCTGTATAAACATGGAAATATCTACACCGCTATCTGTATAAACATGGAAATATCTACACCGCTACCTGTATAAACATGGAAATATCAGCACCGCTTTCTGTATGAACATGGAAATTTCTACACCGCTATCTGTATGAACATGGAAATATCTACAGCGCTATCTGTATGAACATGGAAATATCTACACCGCTATCAGTATGAACAAGGAAATATCTACACCGCTATCTGTATGAACATGGATATATCTACACAGCCCTCTGGATGAACATGGAAATATCCACACCGCTATCTGTGAAAACATGCATACATCTTCACCGCTATCGGTATAAACATGGAAATATCTACGCCGCTATCTGAATGAACATGGAAATATCTACACCGCTATCTGTTTGAAGATGGAAATATATTCACCGCTATCTGCATGAAAACGGATATATCTACACAGCTATCTGCATATACATGGAAATATCTACACAGCTATCTCTTTACACATGGAAATAACTACACCGCTATCTGTATGAACATAGAAATATCTACACCGCCATCTGTCTGAACATGGAAATATCTACACCGCTATCTGTATGAACATGGAAATATCTACACCGCTATCTGTATGAACATGGAAATATCTACACCGCTATCTGTATGAACATGGAAATATCTACACCGCTATCTGTTTGAACATGGAAATATCTACACCGCTATCTGCATGAAAATGGAAATATCTACACTGCTATCTGCATATACATGGAAATATCTACACAGCTATCTCTTTACACATGAAAATAGCTACACCGCTATCTGTATGAACATGGAAATATCTACACCGCTATCAGTATGAACAAGGAAATATCTACACCTCTATCCGTATGAACAAGGATATATCTACACAGCCCTCTGGATGAACATGGAAATATCCACACCGCTATCTGTGTAAACATGCATACATCTTCTCCGCTATCTGTACAAACATGGAAATATGTACACCGCTATCTGTATGAACATGGAAATATCTACACCGCTATCTGTTTGAAGATGGAAATATATACACCGCTATCTGCATGAAAACGGAAATATCTACACAGCTATCTGCATATACATGGAAATATCCACACAGCTATCTCTTTACACATGGAAATAACTACACCGCTATCTGTATGAACATGGAAATATCTACACTGCCATCTGTATGAACATGGAAATATCTGCACCGCCATCTGTATGAACATATATATATCTACACAGCCATCTGTATTAAAACGGAGATATCTACACTGCTATCTGAATAAACATGGAAATATCTACACCGCTATCTGTATAAACATGGAAATATCTACACCGCTATCTGTATAACCATGGAAATATCTACACCGCTACCTGTATAAACATGGAAATATCAGCACCGCTACCTGTATGAACATGGAAATATCTACACCGCTGCCTGTATAAACATGGAAATATCAGCACGGCTATCTGTATGAACATGGAAATATCTACACCGCTATCTGTATGGACATGGAAATATCTACACCGCTATTTGTATGAACATGGATATATCTACACAGCCATCTGTCTGAACATGGAAATATCTACACCGCTATCTGTATGAAGATGGAAATATCTACACCGCTATCTGTATGAACATGGATATATCTACACAGCCATCTGGAAGAACATGGAAATATCTACACCGCTATCTGTGTAAACATGCATACATCTTCACCACTATCTGTATAAACATGGAAATATCTACACCGCTATCGGTATGAACATGGAAATATCTACACCGCTATCTGTATGAACATGGAAATACCTACACCGCTATCTGTTTGGACATGGAAATACCTATACCGCTATCTGCGAGAAATTGGAAATATCTACACTGCTATCTGCATATACATTTAAATATCTACACAGCTATCTCTTTACACTTGGAAAAAACTACACCACTATCTGTATGAACATGGAAATAACTACACCGCCATCTGTATGAACATGGAAGTATCTGCACCGCCATCTGTATGGACATATAAATATCTACACAGCCATCTGTATTAAGATGGAGATATCTACACTGCTATCTGTATAAACATGGAAATATCTACAACGCCATCAGTATGAACATATAAATACTCCGCCATCTGTATTAAGAAGGAAATATCTAAACCGCTATCTGTATAAACATGGAAATATCTACACCGCTATCTGTAGGAACATGGAAATAGCTACACCGCTGCCTGTATAAACATGGAAATATCAGCACCGCTATCTGTATGAACATGGAAATATCTACACCGCTATCTGTAGGAACATGGAAATAGCTACACCGCTGCCTGTATAAACATGGAAATATCAGCACCGCTATCTGTATGAACATGGAAATATCTACACCGCGATCTGTATGAACATGGATATATCTACACAGCCATCTGGATGAACATGGAAATATCTACACCACTATCTGTATGAACATGGAAATATCTACACCGCTATCTGTGTAAACATGCATACATCTTCACCGCTATCAGTATAAACATGTAAATATCTACACCGCTATCTGTATGAACATGGAAATAGCTACACCGCTATCTGTATGAACATGGAAATATCTACACCGCTATCTGTATGAACATGGATATATCTACACAGCCATCTGGATGAACATGGAAATATCTACACCGCTATCTGTGTAAACATGCATACATCTTCACCGCTATCTGTATAAACATGGAAATATCTACACCGCTATCTGTATGAACATGGAAATATCTACACCGCTATCTGTATGAACATGGAAATATCTACACCGCTATCTGTTTGAACATGGAAATATCTACACCGCTATCTGCATGAAAATGGAAATATCTACACTGCTATCTGCATATACATGGAAATATCTACACAGCTATCTCTTTACACATGGAAATAGCTACACCGCTATCTGTATGAACATGGAAATAACCACACCGCCATCTGTATGAACATGGAAATATCTGCACCGCCATCTGTATGAACATACAAATATCTACACCGCCATCTGTATTAAGATGGAGATATCTACACCGCTATCTGCATAAACATGGAAATATCTACACCGCTATCTGTATAAACATGGAAATATCTACACCGCTATCTGTATGAACATGGAAATATCAGCACCGCCATCTGTATGAACATGGAAATATCTACACCGCTATCAGTATGAACAAGGAAATATCTACACCGCTATCTGTATGAACATGGATGTATCTACACAGCCCTCTGGATGAACATGGAAATATCCACACCGCTATCTGTGAAAACATGCATACATCTTCACCGCTATCGGTATAAAAATGGAAATATCTACGCCGCTATCTGAATGAACATGGAAATATCTACAACGCTATCTGTTTGAAGATGGAAATATATTCACCGCTATCTGCATGAAAACGGAAATATCTACACAGCTATCTGCATATACATGGAAATATCTACACAGCTATCTCTTTACACATGGAAACAACTACACCGCTATCTGTATGAACATGGAAATATCTACACCGCCATCTGTCTGAACATGGAAATATCTACACCGCTATCTGTATGAACATGGAAATATCTACACCGCTATCTGTATGAACATGGATATATCTATACACCCATCTGGATGAACATGGAAATATCTACACAGCTATCTGTGTAAACATGCATACATCTTCACCACTATCTGTATAAACAAGGAAATATCTGCACCGCTATCGGTATGAACTTGGAAATATCTACACCGCTATCTGTATGAACATGGAAATACATACACCGCTATCTGTTTGGACATGGAAATATCTACACCGCTATCTGCATGAAATTGGAAATATCTACACTGCTATCTGCATATACATTTAAATATGTACACAGCTATCTCTTTACACATGGAAATAACTACACCGCTATCTGTATGAACATGGAAATAACTACACCGCCATCTGTATGAACATGGAAATATCTGCACCGCCATCTGTATGAACATATATATATCTACACAGCCATCTGTATTAAAACGGAGATATCTACACTGCTATCTGAATAAACATGGAAATATCTACACCGCTATCTGTATAAACATGGAAATATCTACACCGCTATCTGTATAACCATGGAAATATCTACACCGCTAACTGTATAAACATGGAAATATCAGCACCGCTACCTGTATGAACATGGAAATATCTACACCGCTGCCTGTATGAACAAGGAAATATCAGCACGGCTATCTGTATGAACATGGAAATATCTACACCGCTATCTGTATGGACATGGAAATATCTACACCGCTATTTGTATGAACATGGATATATCTACACAGCCATTTGTCTGAACATGGAAATATCTACACCGCTATCTGTATGAAGATGGAAATATCTACACCGCTATCTGTATGAACATGGATATATCTACACAGCCATCTGGAAGAACATGGAAATATCTACACCGCTATCTGTGTAAACATGCATACATCTTCACCACTATCTGTATAAACATGGAAATATCTGCACCGCTATCGGTATGAACATGGAAATATCTACACCGCTATCTGTATGAACATGGAAATACCTACACCGCTATCTGTTTGGACATGGAAATACCTATACCGCTATCTGCGTGAAATTGGAAATATCTACACTGCTATCTGCATATACATTTAAATATCTACACAGCTATCTCTTTACACTTGGAAAAAACTACACCACTATCTGTATGAACATGGAAATAACTACACCGCCATCTGTATGAACATGGAAGTATCTGCACCGCCATCTGTATGGACATATAAATATCTACACAGCCATCTGTATTAAGATGGAGATATCTACACTGCTATCTGTATAAACATGGAAATATCTACAACGCCATCAGTATGAACATATAAATACACCGCCATCTGTATTAAGAAGGAAATATCTAAACCGCTATCTGTATAAACATGGAAATATCTACACCGCTATCTGTAGGAACATGGAAATAGCTACACCGCTGCCTGTATAAACATGGAAATATCAGCACCGCTATCTGTATGTACATGGAAATATCTACACCGCTATCTGTAGGAACATGGAAATAGCTACACCGCTGCCTGTATAAACATGGAAATATCAGCACCGCTATCTGTATGAACATGGAAATATCTACACCGCAATCTGTATGAACATGGATATATCTACACAGCCATCTGGATGAACATGGAAATATCTACACCACTATCTGTATGAACATGGAAATATCTACACCGCTATCTGTGTAAACATGCATACATCTTCACCGCTATCAGTATAAACATGTAAATATCTACACCGCTATCTGTATGAACATGGAAATAGCTACACCGCTATCTGTATGAACATGGAAATATCTACACCGCTATCTGTATGAACATGGATATATCTACACAGCCATCTGGATGAACATGGAAATATCTACACCGCTATCTGTGTAAACATGCATACATCTTCACCGCTATCTGTATAAACATGGAAATATCTACACCGCTATCTGTATGAACATGGAAATATCTACACCGCTATCTGTATGAACATGGAAATATCTACACCGCTATCTGTTTGAACATGGAAATATCTACACCGCTATCTGCATGAAAATGGAAATATCTACACTGCTATCTGCATATACATGGAAATATCTACACAGCTATCTCTTTACACATGGAAATAGCTACACCGCTATCTGTATGAACATGGAAATAACCACACCGCCATCTGTATGAACATGGAAATATCTGCACCGCCATCTGTATGAACATACAAATATCTACACCGCCATCTGTATTAAGATGGAGATATCTACACCGCTATCTGCATAAACATGGAAATATCTACACCGCTATCTGTATAAACATGGAAATATCTACACCGCTATCTGTATGAACATGGAAATATCAGCACCGCCATCTGTATGAACATGGAAATATCTACACCGCTATCAGTATGAACAAGGAAATATCTACACCGCTATCTGTATGAACATGGATGTATCTACACAGCCCTCTGGATGAACATGGAAATATCCACACCGCTATCTGTGAAAACATGCATACATCTTCACCGCTATCGGTATAAAAATGGAAATATCTACGCCGCTATCTGAATGAACATGGAAATATCTACAACGCTATCTGTTTGAAGATGGAAATATATTCACCGCTATCTGCATGAAAACGGAAATATCTACACAGCTATCTGCATATACATGGAAATATCTACACAGCTATCTCTTTACACATGGAAACAACTACACCGCTATCTGTATGAACATGGAAATATCTACACCGCCATCTGTCTGAACATGGAAATATCTACACCGCTATCTGTATGAACATGGAAATATCTACACCGCTATCTGTATGAACATGGATATATCTATACACCCATCTGGATGAACATGGAAATATCTACACAGCTATCTGTGTAAACATGCATACATCTTCACCACTATCTGTATAAACAAGGAAATATCTGCACCGCTATCGGTATGAACTTGGAAATATCTACACCGCTATCTGTATGAACATGGAAATACATACACCGCTATCTGTTTAAACATGGAAATATCTACACCGCTATCTGTATGAACATGGATATATCTACACAGCCATCTGGATGAACATGGAAATATCTACACCGCTATCTGTATGAACATGGAAATATCTACACCACTATCTGTATAAACATGGATATATCTACACAGCCATCTGGATGAACATGGAAATATCTACACCGCTATCTGTGTAAACATGCATAGATCTTCACCGCTACCTCTATAAACATGGAAATATCTACACCGCTATCTGTATGAACATGGAAATATCCACACCGCTATCTGTATGAACATGGAAATATCTACACCGCTATCTGTTTGAACATGGAAATATCTACACCGCTATCTGCATGAAAATGGAAATATCTACACTGCTATCTGCATATAGATTTAAATATCTACACAGCTATCTCTTTACACATGGAAATAACTACACCGCTATCTGTATGACCATGGAAATATCTACACCGCCATCTGTATGAACATGGAAATATCTACACCGCCATCTGTATTAAGATGGAGATATCTACACTGCTATCTGTATAAACATGGAAATATCTACACCGCCATATTTATGAACATATAAATATCTACACAGCCATCCGTATTAAGAAGGAAATATCTAAACCGTTATCTGTATAAACATGGAAATATCTACACCGCTGCCTGTATAAACAAGGAAATATCAGCACCGCTATCTGTATGAACATGGAAATATCTACACTGCTATCTGTATGAACATGGAAATATCTACTCCGCTATCTGTATGAACATGGAAATAGCTACACCGCTATCTGTATGAAAATGGATATATCTACACAGCCATCTGGATGAACATGGGAATATCTACACCGCTATATGTATAAACATGGAAATATCTACACCGCTATCTGTATGAACATGGAATTATCTACACCGCTATCTGTATGAACATGGAAATATCTACACCGCTATCTGTTTCAAAATGGAAATATCTGCACCGCTATCTGCATGAAAATGGAAATATCTACACTGCTATCTGCATAGACATTTAAATATCTACACAGCTATCCCTTTACACATGGAAATAACTACACTGCTATCCGCATGAACATGGACATATCTACACCGCCATCTGTATGAACATGGAAATATCTGCACTGCCATCTGTATGAACATATAAATATCTACACCGCAATCTGTATTAAGATAGAGATATCTCCACTGCTATCTGTATAAACATGGAAATATCTACACAGCTATCTGTATAAACATGGAAATATCTACACCGCTATCTGTATAAACATGGAAATATCTACACAACTACCTGTATAAACATGGAAATATCTAAACCGCTATCTGTATGAACATGGAAATATCTACAACGCCATCTGTATGAACATGGAAATATCTACACCGCTATCTCTATGAACATGGAAATATCTAAACCGCTATCTGTATGAACATGGAAATATCTACACCGCTATCTGTTTGAACATGGAAATATCCACACCGCTATCTGTATAAACATGGAAATATCTACACCGCTATCTGTATGAACATGGAAATATCTACACCGCTATCTGTGTAAACATGCATACATCTTCACCGCTATCTGTATAAACATGGAAATGTCTACAAGGCTATCTGTATGAACATGGAAATATCTACACCGCTATCTGTACGAAAATGGAAATATCTAAACCGCTATCTGCATGAAAATAGAAATACCTACACAGCTATCTGCATATACTTGGAAATATTTACACAGCTATCTCTTTACACATGGAAATAACTACACCTCTATCTGTATGAACATGGAAATATCTGCACCGCCATCTGTAAGAACACATAAATATCTACACCGCCATCTGTATTAAGATGGAGATACCTACACCGCTATCTGTATACACATGGAAATATCTACACCGCTATCTGTATAAACATGGAAATATCTACACCGCTATCTGTATAAACATGGAAATATCAGCACCGCTATCTGTATGAACATGGAAATATCAGCCCCTCTATCTGTATGAACATGGAAGTATCTACACCGCTATCTGTATGAACATGGAAATATCTACACCGCTATCTGTATTAACACGGAAGTATCTACACCGCTATCTGTTTGAACATGGAAATATCTACACCGCTATCTGTATGAACACGGAAATATCTACACCGCTATCTGTTTGAACATGGAAATATCTACACCGCTATCTGCATGAAAATGGAAATGTATACACAGCTATCTGCATATACATGGAAATATCTACACAGCTATCTCTTTACACATGGAAATAACTACACCGCTATCTGTATGAACATGGAAATATCTTCACCGCCATCTTTATGAACATGGATATATCTACACAGCCATCTGGATGAACATGGAAATATCTACTCCGCTATCTGTATGAACATGGAAATATCTTCACCGATATCTGTGTAAACATGCATACATCTTCACCACTATCTGTATGAACATGGAAATATCTACACTGCTATCTGTATGAACATGGAAATATCTACACCGCTATCTGTTTGAACATGGAAATATCTACACCGCTATCTGCATGAAAATGGAAATATCTACACAGCGATCTGCATATACATGGAAATATCTACAAAGCTATCTCTTTACACATGGAAATAAGTACAGCGCTATTTCTATAAACATGGAAATAGCTACACCGCCATCTGTATGAACATGGAAATATCTACACCGCTATCTGTATGAACATGGGAATATCTACACCGCTATCTGTATGAACATGGATATATCTACACAGCCCTCTGGATGAACATGGACATATCCACACCGCTATCTGTGTAAACATGCATACATCTTCACCGTTATCTGTAGAAACATGGAAATATCTACACCGCTATCTGTATGAACATGGAAATATCTACACCGCTATCTGTTTGAAGGTGGAAATATATACACCGCTATCTGCATGAAAATGGAAATATCTACTCAGCTATCTGCATGTAGATGGAAATATCTACACAGCTATCTCTTTACACATGGAAATAACTACACCACTATCTGTATGAACATGGAAATATCTACACCGCCATCTGTATGAACATGGAAATATCTGCACCGCCATCTGTATGAACATATAAATATCTACACCGCCATCTGTATTAAGATGGAGATATCTAAACAGCTATCTGAATAAACATGGAAATATCTACACCGCTATCTGCATAAACATGGAAATATCTACACCGCTATGTGTATAACCATGGAAATATCTACACCGCTACCTGTATAAACATGGAAATATCAGCACCGCTATCTGTATGAACATGGAAATATCTACACCGCTATCTGTATGAACATGGAAATATCTACAGCGCTATCTGTATGAACATGGAAATATCTACAAAGCTATCTGAATGAACATGGAAAAATCTACACTGCTATCTGTTTGAACATGTAAATATCTACACCGCTATCTGCATGAAAATGGAAATAACTACAAAGCTATCTGCACATACATGGAAATATCTACACAGCTATCTCTTTACACATGGAAATAACTACACCGCTATCTCTATAAACATGGAAATATCTACAACGCCATCTGTATGAACATGGAAATATCTGCACCGCCATCTGTATGAACATATAAATATCTACACCGCCATCTGTATTAAGAAGGAAATATCTAAACCGCTATCTGTATAAACCTGGAAAT
The DNA here is from genome assembly GCF_029281585.2 of Gorilla gorilla gorilla. Lineage (NCBI taxonomy): Eukaryota > Metazoa > Chordata > Mammalia > Primates > Hominidae > Gorilla > Gorilla gorilla. The sequence continues at coordinate 54,399,862 of NC_073246.2, read as the reverse complement.
ATCTACACCGCTGCCTGTATAAACATGGAAATATCAGCACCGCTATCTGTATGAACATGGAAATAGCTACACCGTTATCTGTATGAACATGGAAATAGCTACACCACTATCTGTATGAACATGGAAATATCTACACCGCTATCTGTATGAACATGGATATATCTACACAGCCATCTGGATGAACATGGAAATATCTACACCGCTATCTGTATGAACATGGAAATATGTACACCGCTATCTGTATGAACATGGATATATCTACACAGCCATCTGGATGAACATGGAAATATCTACACCGCTATCTGTGTAAACATGCATAGATCTTCACCGCTATCCCTATAAACATGGAAATATCTACACTGCTATCTGTATGAACATGGAAATATCCACACCGCTATCTGTTTGAACATGGAAATATCTACACCGCTATCTGTATGAAAATGGAAATATCTACACTGCTATCTGCATATACATTTAAGTATCTACACAGCTATCTCTTTACACATGGAAATAACTACACCGCTATCTCTATGAACATGGAAATATCTACACCGCCATCTGTATGAACACGGAAATATCTGCACGGCCATCTGTAAGAACATATAAATATCTACACCGCCATCTGTATTAAGATGGAGATATCTACACTGCTATCTGTATAAACATGGAAATATCTACACCGCCATCTGTATGAACATATAAATATCTACACTGCCATCTGTATTAAGAAGGAAATATCTAAACCGCTATCTGTATAAGCATGGAAATATCTACACCGCTGCCTGTATAAACAAGGAAATATCAGCACCGGTATCTGTATGAACATGGAAATATCTACACCGCTATCTGTATGAACATGGAAATATCTACACCAGCATCTGTATGAACATGGAAATAGCTACACCGCTATCTCTATGAACATGGATATATCTACACAGCCATCTGGATGAACATGGAAATATCTACACCGCTATGTGTGTAAACATGCATAGATCTTCACCGCTATCTGTATAAACATGGAAATATCTACACTGCTATCTGTATGAACATGGAAATATCTACACCGCTATCTGTATGAACATGGAAATACCTACACGGCTATCTGTTTCAACATGGAAATATCTACACCGCTATCTGCATGAAAATGGAAATATCTACACTGCTATCTGTATATACATTTAAATATCTACACAGCTATCTCTTTACACATGGAAATAACTACACCGCTATCTGTATGAACATGGAAATATCTACACTGCTATCTGTATGAATATGGGAATATCTTCACCGCCATATGTTTGAAGATATAAATATCTACACAGCCATCTGTATTAAGATGGAGATATCTACACTGCTATCTGTTTAAACATGGAAATATCTACACCGCTATCTGTAAAAACATGGAAATATCTACACCGCTATCTGTATAAAGATGGAAATATCTACACCACAACCTGAATAAACATGGAAATATCAGCACCACTATCTGTTTCAACATGGAAATATCTACAAAGCTATCTGAATGAACATGGAAAAATCTACACCGCTATCTGTTTGAACATGGAAATATCTACACTGCTATCTGCATGAAAATGGCAATATCTACAAAGCTATCTGCATAAACATGGAAATATCTACACAGCTATCTCTTTACACATGGAAATAACTACACCGCTATATCTATAAACATGGAAATATCTACACCGCCATCTGTATGAACATGGAAATATCTGCACCGCCATCTGTATGAACATATAAATATCTACACCGCCATCTGTTAAGAAGGAAATATCTAAACCACTATCTGTATAAACCTGGAAATATCTACACCGCTGCCTGTAAAAACATGGAAATATCAGCACCGCTATCTGTATGAACATGGAAATATCTACAGCGCTATCTGTATGAACATGGAAATATCTACACTGCTATCTGTATGAACATGGAAATAGCTACACCGTCATCTGTATGAACATGGAAATAGCTACACCACTATCTGTATGAACATGGAAATATCTATACCGCTATCTGTATGAACATGGATATATCTACACAGCCATCTGGATGAACATGGAAATATCTACACCGCTATCTGTATGAACATGGAAATATGTACACCGCTATCTGTATGAACATGGATATATCTACACAGCCATCTGGATGAACATGGAAATATCTACACCGCTATCTGTGTAAACATGCATAGACCTTCACTGCTATCTCTATAAACATGGAAATATCTACACCGCTATCTGTATGAACATGGAAATATCCACACCGCTATCTGTATGAACATGGAAATATCTACACCTCTATCTGTTTGAACATGGAAATATCTACACCGCTATCTGCATGAAAATGGAAATATCTACACTGCTATCTGCATATACATTTAAATATCTACACAGCTATCTCTTTACACATGGAAATAACTACACCGCTATCTGTATGAGCATGGAAATATCTACACCGCCATCTGTATGAACACGGAAATATCTGCACGGCCATCTGTAAGAACATATAAATATCTACACCGCCATCTGTATTAAGATGGAGATATCTACACTGCTATCTGTATAAACATGGAAATATCTACACCGCCATCTGTATGAACATATAAATATCTACACTGCCATCTGTATTAAGAAGGACATATCTAAACCGCTATCTGTATAAACATGGAAATATCTACACCGCTGCCTGTATAAACAAGGAAATATCAGCACCGCTATCTGTATGAACATGGAAATATCTACACCGCTATCTGTATGAATATGGAAATATCTACACCGCTATCTGTATGAACATGGAAATAGCTGCACCGCTATCTGTATGAACGTGGATATACCTACACAGCCATCTGGATGAACATGGAAATATCTACACCGTTATCTGTATGAACATGGAAATATCTACACCACTATCTGTATAAACATGGATATATCTACACAGCCATCTGGATGAACTTGGAAATATCTGCACCGCTATCTGTGTAAACATGCATAGATCTTCACCGCTACCTCTATAAACATGGAAATATCTACACCGCTATCTGTATGAACATGGAAATATCCACACCGCTATCTGTATGAACATGGAAATATCTACACCGCTATCTGTTTGAACATGGAAATATCTACACCGCTATCTGCATGAAAATGGAAATATCTACACTGCTATCTGCATATACATTTAAATATCTACACAGCTATCTCTTTACACATGGAAATATCTACACCGCTATCTGTATGAACATGGAAATATCTACACCGCCATCTGTATGAACATGGAAATATCTGCACCGCCATCTGTATGAACATATAAATATCTACACCGCCATCTGTATTAAGATGGAGATATCTACACTGCTATCTGTATAAACATGGAAATATCTACACCGCCATTTTATGAACATATAAATATCTACACAGCCATCCGTATTAAGAAGGAAATATCTAAACCGCTATCTGTATAAACATGGAAATATCTACACCGCTGCCTGTATAAACAAGGAAATATCAGCACCGCTATATGTATGAACATGGAAATATCAGCACCGCTATCTGTATGAACATGGAAATAGCTACACCGCTGCCTGTATAAACAAGGAAATATCAGCACCGCTATCTGTATGAACATGGATATATCTACACAGCCATCTGGATGAACATGGGAATATCTACACCGCTATATCTATAAACATGGAAATATCTACCCCGCTATCTGTATGAACATGGAATTATCTACACCGCTATCTGTATGAACATGGAAATATCTACACCGCTATCTGTTTGAACATGGAAATATCTGCACCGCTATCTGCATGAAAATGGAAATATCTACACTGCTATCTGCATATACATTTAAATATCTACACAGCTATCTCTTTACACATGGAAATAACTACACTGCTATCCGCATGAACATGGAAATATCTACACCGCCATCTGTATGAACATGGAAATATCTGCACTGCCATCTGTATGAACATATAAATATCTACACCGCAATCTGTATTAAGATAGAGATATCAGCACCGCTATCTGTATAAACATGGAAATATCTAGACCGCTACCTGTATAAACATGGAAATATCAGCACTGCTATCTGTATGACCATGGAATTATCTACACCGCTATCTCTATGAACATGGAAATATCTACACTGCTATCTGTATGAACATGGAAATATCTACACCGCTATCTGTGTAAACATGCATACATCTTCACCGCTATCAGTATAAACATGGAAATATCTACACCGCTATCTGTATGAACATGGAAATAGCTACACCGCTATCTGTATGAACATGGAAATATCTACACCGCTATCTGTATGAACATGGATATATCTACACAGCCATCTGGATGAACATGGAAATATCTACACCGGTATCTGTGTAAACATGCATACATCTTCGCCGCTATCTGTATAAACATGGAAATATCTACACCGCTATCTGTATGAACATGGAAATATCTACACCGCTATCTGTATGAACATGGAAATATCTACACCGCTATCTGTTTGAACATGGAAATATCTACACCGCTATCTGCATGAAAATGGAAATATCTACACTGCTATCTGCATATACATGGAAATATCTACACAGCTATCTCTTTACACATGGAAATAGCTACACCGCTATCTGTATGAACATGGAAATATCTACACCGCTATCAGTATGAACAAGGAAATATCTACACCGCTATCCGTATGAACATGGATATATCTACACAGCCCTCTGGATGAACATGGAAATATCCCCACCGCTATCTGTGTAAACATGCATACATCTTCTCCGCTATCTGTATAAACATGGAAATATCTACACCGCTATCTGTATGAACATGGAAATATCTACACCGCTATCTGTTTGAAGATGGAAATATGTACACCGCTATCTGCATGAAAACGGAAATATCTACACAGCTATCTGCATATACATGGAAATATCCACACAGCTATCTCTTTACACATGGAAATAACTACACCGCTATCTGTATGAACATGGAAATATCTACACCGCCATCTGTATGAACATGGAAATATCTGCACCGCCATCTGTATGAACATATAAATATCTACACCGCCAACTGTATTAAGACGGAGATATCTATACTGCTATCTGAATAAACATGGAAATATCTACACCGCTATCTGTATAACCATGGAAATATCTACACCGCTATCTGTATAACCATGGAAATATCTACACCGCTACCTGTATAAACATGGAAATATCAGCACCGCTACCTGTATGAACATGGAAATATCTACGCCGCTGCCTGTATAAACATGGAAATATCAGCACGGCTATCTGTATGAACATGGAAATATCTACACCGCTATCTGTATGGACATGGAAATAACTACACTGCTATCTGTATGAACATAGAAATAGCTACACCGTTATCTGAATGAACATGGAAATAGCTACACCACTATCTGTATGAACATGGAAATATCTACACCGCTATCTGTATGAACATGGATATATCTACACAGCCATCTGGATGAACATGGAAATATCTACACCACTATCTGTATGAACATGGAAATATCTACACCACTATCTGTATAAACATGGATATATCTACACAGCCATCTGGATGAACATGGAAATATCTACACCGCTATCTGTATGAACATGGAAATATCTTCACCGATATCTGTGTAAACATGCATACATCTTCACCACTATATGTATGAACATGGAAATATCTACACTGCTATCTGTATGAACATGGAAATATCTACACCGCTATCTGTTTGAACATGGAAATATCTACACCGCTATCTGCATGAAAATGGAAATATCTACACAGCGATCTGCATATACATGGAAATATCTACAAAGCTATCTCTTTACACATGGAAATAAGTACAGCGCTATTTCTATAAACATGGAAATAGCTACACCGCCATCTGTATGAACATGGAAATATCTACACCGCTATCTGTATGAACATGGGAATATCTACACCGCTATCTGTATGAACATGGATATATCTACACAGCCCTCTGGATGAACATGGACATATCCACACCGCTATCTGTGTAAACATGCATACATCTTCACCGCTATCTGTAGAAACATGGAAATATCTACACCGCTATCTGTATGAACATGGAAATATCTACACCGCTATCTGTTTGAAGATGGAAATATATACACCGCTATCTGCATGAAAATGGAAATATCTACACAGCTATCTGCATGTAGATGGAAATATCTACACAGCTATCTCTTTACACATGGAAATAACTACACCACTATCTGTATGAACATGGAAATATCTACACCGCCATCTGTATGAACATGGAAATATCTGCACCACCATCTGTATGAACATATAAATATCTACACCGCCATCTGTATTAAGATGGAGATATCTAAACAGCTATCTGAATAAACATGGAAATATCTACACCGCTATCTGCATAAACATGGAAATATCTACACCGCTATGTGTATAACCATGGAAATATCTACACCGCTACCTGTATAAACATGGAAATATCAGCACCGCTATCTGTATGAACATGGAAATATCTACACCGCTATCTGTATGAACATGGAAATATCTACAGCGCTATCTGTATGAACATGGAAATATCTACAAAGCTATCTGAATGAACATGGAAAAATCTACACTGCTATCTGTTTGAACATGTAAATATCTACACCGCTATCTGCATGAAAATGGAAATAACTACAAAGCTATCTGCATATACATGGAAATATCTACACAGCTATCTCTTTACACATGGAAATAACTACACCGCTATCTCTATAAACATGGAAATATCTACAACGCCATCTGTATGAACATGGAAATATCTGCACCGCCATCTGTATGAACATATAAATATCTACACCGCCATCTGTATTAAGAAGGAAATATCTAAACCGCTATCTGTATAAACCTGGAAATATCTACACCGCTGCCTGTATAAACATGGAAATATCAGCACCACTATCTGTATGAACATGGAAATAGCAACACCGTTATCTGTATGAACATGGAAATAGCTACACCACTATCTGTATGAACATGGAAATATCTACACCGCTATCTGTATGAACATGGATATATCTACACAGCCATCTGGATGAACATGGAAATATCTACACAGCTATCTGTATGAACATGGAAATATGTACACCGCTATCTGTATGAACATGGATATATCTACACAGCCATCTGGATGAACATGGAAATATCTACACCGCTATCTGTGTAAACATGCATAGATCTTCACCGCTATCCCTATAAACATGGAAATATCTACACTGCTATCTGTATGAACATGGAAATATCCACACCGCTATCTGTTTGAACATGGAAATATCTACACCGCTATCTGTATGAAAATGGAAATATCTACACTGCTATCTGCATATACATTTAAATATCTACACAGCTATCTCTTTACACATGGAAATAACTACACCGCTATCTCTATGAACATGGAAATATCTACACCGCCATCTGTATGAACACGGAAATATCTGCACGGCCATCTGTAAGAACATATAAATATCTACACCACCATCTGTATTAAGATGGAGATATCTACACTGCTATCTGTATAAACATGGAAATATCTACACCGCCATCTGTATGAACATATAAATATCTACACTGCCATCTGTATTAAGAAGGAAATATCTAAACCGCTATCTGTATAAGCATGGAAATATCTACACCGCTGCCTGTATAAACAAGGAAATATCAGCACCGGTATCTGTATGAACATGGAAATATCTACACCGCTATCTGTATGAACATGGAAATATCTACACCACTATCTGTATGAACATGGAAATAGCTACACCGCTATCTCTATGAACATGGATATATCTACACAGCCATCTGGATGAACATGGAAATATCTACACCGCTATGTGTGTAAACATGCATAGATCTTCACCGCTATCTGTATAAACATGGAAATATCTACACTGCTATCTGTATGAACATGGAAATATCTACACCGCTATCTGTATGAACATGGAAATACCTACACGGCTATCTGTTTCAACATGGAAATATCTACACCGCTATCTGCATCAAAATGGAAATATCTACACTGCTATCTGTATATACATTTAAATATCTACACAGCTATCTCTTTACACATGGAAATAACTACACCGCTATCTGTATGAACATGGAAATATCTACACTGCTATCTGTATGAATATGGGAATATCTGCACCGCCATCTGTTTGAACATATAAATATCTACACAGCCATCTGTATTAAGATGGAGATATCTACACTGCTATCTGTTTAAACATGGAAATATCTACACCGCTATCTGTAAAAACATGGAAATATCTACACCGCTATCTGTATAAACATGGAAATATCTACACCACTACCTGAATAAACATGGAAATATCAGCACCACTATCTGTTTCAACATGGAAATATCTACAAAGCTATCTGAATGAACATGGAAAAATCTACACCGCTATCTGTTTGAACATGGAAATATCTACACCGCTATCTGCATGAAAATGGAAATATCTACAAAGCTATCTGCATAAACATGGAAATATCTACACAGCTATCTCTTTACACATGGAAATAACTACACCGCTATATCTATAAACATGGAAATATCTACACCGCCATCTGTTAGAACATGGAAATATCTGCACCGCCATCTGTATGAACATATAAATATCTACACCGCCATCTGTTAAGAAGGAAATATCTAAACCACTATCTGTATAAACCTGGAAATATCTACACCGCTGCCTGTAAAAACATGGAAATATCAGCACCGCTATCTGTATGAACATGGAAATATCTACAGCGCTATCTGTATGAACATGGAAATATCTACACTGCTATCTGTATGAACATGGAAATAGCTACACCGTCATCTGTATGAACATGGAAATAGCTACACCACTATCTGTATGAACATGGAAATATCTATACCGCTATCTGTATGAACATGGATATATCTACACAGCCATCTGGATGAACATGGAAATATCTACACCGCTATCTGTATGAACATGGAAATATGTACACCGCTATCTGTATGAACATGGATATATCTACACAGCCATCTGGATGAACATGGAAATATCTACACCGCTATCTGTGTAAACATGCATAGATCTTCACCGCTATCTCTATAAACATGGAAATATCTACACCGCTATCTGTATGAACATGGAAATATCCACACCGCTATCTGTATGAACATGGAAATATCTACACCTCTATCTGTTTGAACATGGAAATATCTACACCGCTATCTGCATGAAAATGGAAATATCTACACTGCTATCTGCATATACATTTAAATATCTACACAGCTATCTCTTTACACATGGAAATAACTACACCGCTATCTGTATGAACATGGAAATATCTACACCGCCATCTGTATGAACACGGAAATATCTGCACGGCCATCTGTAAGAACATATAAATATCTACACCGCCATCTGTATTAAGATGGAGATATCTACACTGCTATCTGTATAAACATGGAAATATCTACACCGCCATCTGTATGAACATATAAATATCTACACTGCCATCTGTATTAAGAAGGACATATCTAAACCGCTATCTGTATAAACATGGAAATATCTACACCGCTGCCTGTATAAACAAGGAAATATCAGCACCGCTATCTGTATGAACATGGAAATATCTACACCGCTATCTGTATGAATATGGAAATATTTACACCGCTATCTGTATGAACATGGAAATAGCTGCACCGCTATCTGTATGAACGTGGATATATCTACACAGCCATCTGGATGAACATGGAAATATCTACACCGCTATCTGTATGAACATGGAAATATCTACACCACTATCTGTATAAACATGGATATATCTACACAGCCATCTGGATGAACATGGAAATATCTACACCGCTATCTGTGTAAACATGCATAGATCTTCACCGCTACCTCTATAAACATGGAAATATCTACACCGCTATCTGTATGAACATGGAAATATCCACACCGCTATCTGTATGAACATGGAAATATCTACACCGCTATCTGTTTGAACATGGAAATATCTACACCGCTATCTGCATGAAAATGGAAATATCTACACTGCTATCTGCATATACATTTAAATATCTACACAGCTATCTCTTTACACATGGAAATATCTACACCGCTATCTGTATGAACATGGAAATATCTACACCGCCATCTGTATGAACATGGAAATATCTGCACCGCCATCTGTATGAACATATAAATATCTACACCGCCATCTGTATTAAGATGGAGATATCTACACTGCTATCTGTATAAACATGGAAATATCTACACCGCCATTTTATGAACATATAAATATCTACACAGCCATCCGTATTAAGAAGGAAATATCTAAACCGCTATCTGTATAAACATGGAAATATCTACACCGCTGCCTGTATAAACAAGGAAATATCAGCACCGCTATCTGTATGAACATGGAAATATCTACACCGCTATCTGTATGAACATGGAAATATCTACTCCGCTATCTGTATGAACATGGAAATAGCTACACCGCTATCTGTATGAACATGGATATATCTACACATCCATCTGGATGAACATGGGAATATCTACACCGCTATATCTATAAACATGGAAATATCTACCCCGCTATCTGTATGAACATGGAATTATCTACACCGCTATCTGTATGAACATGGAAATATCTACACCGCTATCTGTTTGAACATGGAAATATCTGCACCGCTATCTGCATGAAAATGGAAATATCTACACTGCTATCTGCATATACATTTAAATATCTACACAGCTATCTCTTTACACATGGAAATAACTACACTGCTATCCGCATGAACATGGAAATATCTACACCGCCATCTGTATGAACATGGAAATATCTGCACTGCCATCTGTATGAACATATAAATATCTACACCGCAATCTGTATTAAGATAGAGATATCTCCACTGCTATCTGTAAAAACATGGAAATATCTACACCGCTATCTGTATAAAGATGGAAATATCTACACCACAACCTGAATAAACATGGAAATATCAGCACCACTATCTGTTTCAACATGGAAATATCTACAAAGCTATCTGAATGAACATGGAAAAATCTACACCGCTATCTGTTTGAACATGGAAATATCTACACTGCTATCTGCATGAAAATGGCAATATCTACAAAGCTATCTGCATAAACATGGAAATATCTACACAGCTATCTCTTTACACATGGAAATAACTACACCGCTATATCTATAAACATGGAAATATCTACACCGCCATCTGTATGAACATGGAAATATCTGCACCGCCATCTGTATGAACATATAAATATCTACACCGCCATCTGTTAAGAAGGAAATATCTAAACCACTATCTGTATAAACCTGGAAATATCTACACCGCTGCCTGTAAAAACATGGAAATATCAGCACCGCTATCTGTATGAACATGGAAATATCTACAGCGCTATCTGTATGAACATGGAAATATCTACACTGCTATCTGTATGAACATGGAAATAGCTACACCGTCATCTGTATGAACATGGAAATAGCTACACCACTATCTGTATGAACATGGAAATATCTATACCGCTATCTGTATGAACATGGATATATCTACACAGCCATCTGGATGAACATGGAAATATCTACACCGCTATCTGTATGAACATGGAAATATGTACACCGCTATCTGTATGAACATGGATATATCTACACAGCCATCTGGATGAACATGGAAATATCTACACCGCTATCTGTGTAAACATGCATAGATCTTCACTGCTATCTCTATAAACATGGAAATATCTACACCGCTATCTGTATGAACATGGAAATATCCACACCGCTATCTGTATGAACATGGAAATATCTACACCTCTATCTGTTTGAACATGGAAATATCTACACCGCTATCTGCATGAAAATGGAAATATCTACACTGCTATCTGCATATACATTTAAATATCTACACAGCTATCTCTTTACACATGGAAATAACTACACCGCTATCTGTATGAACATGGAAATATCTACACCGCCATCTGTATGAACACGGAAATATCTGCACGGCCATCTGTAAGAACATATAAATATCTACACCGCCATCTGTATTAAGATGGAGATATCTACACTGCTATCTGTATAAACATGGAAATATCTACACCGCCATCTGTATGAACATATAAATATCTACACTGCCATCTGTATTAAGAAGGACATATCTAAACCGCTATCTGTATAAACATGGAAATATCTACACCGCTGCCTGTATAAACAAGGAAATATCAGCACCGCTATCTGTATGAACATGGAAATATCTACACCGCTATCTGTATGAATATGGAAATATCTACACCGCTATCTGTATGAACATGGAAATAGCTGCACCGCTATCTGTATGAACGTGGATATACCTACACAGCCATCTGGATGAACATGGAAATATCTACACCGTTATCTGTATGAACATGGAAATATCTACACCACTATCTGTATAAACATGGATATATCTACACAGCCATCTGGATGAACTTGGAAATATCTGCACCGCTATCTGTGTAAACATGCATAGATCTTCACCGCTACCTCTATAAACATGGAAATATCTACACCGCTATCTGTATGAACATGGAAATATCCACACCGCTATCTGTATGAACATGGAAATATCTACACCGCTATCTGTTTGAACATGGAAATATCTACACCGCTATCTGCATGAAAATGGAAATATCTACACTGCTATCTGCATATACATTTAAATATCTACACAGCTATCTCTTTACACATGGAAATATCTACACCGCTATCTGTATGAACATGGAAATATCTACACCGCCATCTGTATGAACATGGAAATATCTGCACCGCCATCTGTATGAACATATAAATATCTACACCGCCATCTGTATTAAGATGGAGATATCTACACAGCTATCTGTATAAACATGGAAATATCTACACCGCCATTTTATGAACATATAAATATCTACACAGCCATCCGTATTAAGAAGGAAATATCTAAACCGCTATCTGTATAAACATGGAAATATCTACACCGCTGCCTGTATAAACAAGGAAATATCAGCACCGCTATCTGTATGAACATGGAAATATCAGCACCGCTATCTGTATGAACATGGAAATAGCTACACCGCTATCTGTATGAACATGGATATATCTACACAGCCATCTGGATGAACATGGGAATATCTACACCGCTATATCTATAAACATGGAAATATCTACCCCGCTATCTGTATGAACATGGAATTATCTACACCGCTATCTGTATGAACATGGAAATATCTACACCGCTATCTGTTTGAACATGGAAATATATGCACCGCTATCTGCATGAAAATGGAAATATCTACACTGCTATCTGCATATACATTTAAATATCTACACAGCTATCTCTTTACACATGGAAATAACTACACTGCTATCCGCATGAACATGGAAATATCTACACCGCCATCTGTATGAACATGGAAATATCTGCACTGCCATCTGTATGAACATATAAATATCTACACCGCAATCTGTATTAAGATAGAGATATCAGCACCGCTATCTGTATAAACATGGAAATATCTAGACCGCTACCTGTATAAACATGGAAATATCAGCACCGCTATCTGTATGACCATGGAAATATCTACACCGCTATCTCTATGAACATGGAAATATCTACACTGCTATCTGTATGAACATGGAAATATCTACACCGCTATCTGTGTAAACATGCATACATCTTCACCGCTATCAGTATAAACATGGAAATATCTACACCGCTATCTGTATGAACATGGAAATAGCTACACAGCTATCTGTATGAACATGGAAATATCTACACCGCTATCTGTATGAACATGGATATATCTACACAGCCATCTGGATGAACATGGAAATATCTACACCGGTATCTGTGTAAACATGCATACATCTTCGCCGCTATCTGTATAAACATGGAAATATCTACACCGCTATCTCTATGAACATGGAAATATCTACACCGCTATCTGTATGAACATGGAAATATCTACACCGCTATCTGTTTGAACATGGAAATATCTACACCGCTATCTGCATGAAAATGGAAATATCTACACTGCTATCTGCATATACATGGAAATATCTACACAGCTATCTCTTTACACATGGAAATAGCTACACCGCTATCTGTATGAACATGGAAATATCTACACCGCTATCAGTATGAACAAGGAAATATCTACACCGCTATCCGTATGAACATGGATATATCTACACAGCCCTCTGGATGAACATGGAAATATCCCCACCGCTATCTGTGTAAACATGCATACATCTTCTCCGCTATCTGTATAAACATGGAAATATCTACACCGCTATCTGTATGAACATGGAAATATCTACACCGCTATCTGTTTGAAGATGGAAATATGTACACCGCTATCTGCATGAAAACGGAAATATCTACACAGCTATCTGCATATACATGGAAATATCCACACAGCTATCTCTTTACACATGGAAATAACTACACCGCTATCTGTATGAACATGGAAATATCTACACCGCCATCTGTATGAACATGGAAATATCTGCACCGCCATCTGTATGAACATATAAATATCTACACCGCCAACTGTATTAAGACGGAGATATCTATACTGCTATCTGAATAAACATGGAAATATCTACACCGCTATCTGTATAACCATGGAAATATCTACACCGCTATCTGTATAACCATGGAAATATCTACACCGCTACCTGTATAAACATGGAAATATCAGCACCGCTACCTGTATGAACATGGAAATATCTACGCCGCTGCCTGTATAAACATGGAAATATCAGCACGGCTATCTGTATGAACATGGAAATATCTACACCGCTATCTTTATGGACATGGAAATAACTACACTGCTATCTGTATGAACATAGAAATAGCTACACCGTTATCTGAATGAACATGGAAATAGCTACACCACTATCTGTATGAACATGGAAATATCTACACCGCTATCTGTATGAACATGGATATATCTACACAGCCATCTGGATGAACATGGAAATATCTACACCACTATCTGTATGAACATGGAAATATCTACACCACTATCTGTATAAACATGGATATATCTACACAGCCATCTGGATGAACATGGAAATATCTACACCGCTATCTGTATGAACATGGAAATATCTTCACCGATATCTGTGTAAACATGCATACATCTTCACCACTATATGTATGAACATGGAAATATCTACACTGCTATCTGTATGAACATGGAAATATCTACACCGCTATCTGTTTGAACATGGAAATATCTACACCGCTATCTGCATGAAAATGGAAATATCTACACAGCGATCTGCATATACATGGAAATATCTACAAAGCTATCTCTTTACACATGGAAATAAGTACAGCGCTATTTCTATAAACATGGAAATAGCTACACCGCCATCTGTATGAACATGGAAATATCTACACCGCTATCTGTATGAACATGGGAATATCTACACCGCTATCTGTATGAACATGGATATATCTACACAGCCCTCTGGATGAACATGGACATATCCACACCGCTATCTGTGTAAACATGCATACATCTTCACCGCTATCTGTAGAAACATGGAAATATCTACACCGCTATCTGTATGAACATGGAAATAACTACACCGCTATCTGTTTGAAGATGGAAATATATACACCGCTATCTGCATGAAAATGGAAATATCTACACAGCTATCTGCATGTAGATGGAAATATCTACACAGCTATCTCTTTACACATGGAAATAACTACACCACTATCTGTATGAACATGGAAATATCTACACCGCCATCTGTATGAACATGGAAATATCTGCACCACCATCTGTATGAACATATAAATATCTACACCGCCATCTGTATTAAGATGGAGATATCTAAACAGCTATCTGAATAAACATGGAAATATCTACACCGCTATCTGCATAAACATGGAAATATCTACACCGCTATGTGTATAACCATGGAAATATCTACACCGCTACCTGTATAAACATGGAAATATCAGCACCGCTATCTGTATGAACATGGAAATATCTACACCGCTATCTGTATGAACATGGAAATATCTACAGCGCTATCTGTATGAACATGGAAATATCTACAAAGCTATCTGAATGAACATGGAAAAATCTACACTGCTATCTGTTTGAACATGTAAATATCTACACCGCTATCTGCATGAAAATGGAAATATCTACAAAGCTATCTGCATATACATGGAAATATCTACACAGCTATCTCTTTACACATGGAAATAACTACACCGCTATCTCTATAAACATGGAAATATCTACAACGCCATCTGTATGAACATGGAAATATCTGCACCGCCATCTGTATGAACATATAAATATCTACACCGCCATCTGTATTAAGAAGGAAATATCTAAACCGCTATCTGTATAAACCTGGAAATATCTACACCGCTGCCTGTATAAACATGGAAATATCAGCACCGCTATCTGTATGAACATGGAAATAGCTACACCGTTATCTGTATGAACATGGAAATAGCTACACCACTATCTGTATGAACATGGAAATATCTACACCGCTATCTGTATGAACATGGATATATCTACACTGCCATCTGGATGAACATGGAAATATCTACACAGCTATCTGTATGAACATGGAAATATGTACACCGCTATCTGTATGAACATGGATATATCTACACAGCCATCTGGATGAACATGGAAATATCTACACCGCTATCTGTGTAAACATGCATAGATCTTCACCGCTATCCCTATAAACATGGAAATATCTACACTGCTATCTGTATGAACATGGAAATATCCACACCGCTATCTGTTTGAACATGGAAATATCTACACCGCTATCTGTATGAAAATGGAAATATCTACACTGCTATCTGCATATACATTTAAATATCTACACAGCTATCTCTTTACACATGGAAATAACTACACCGCTATCTCTATGAACATGGAAATATCTACACCGCCATCTGTATGAACACGGAAATATCTGCACGGCCATCTGTAAGAACATATAAATATCTACACCACCATCTGTATTAAGATGGAGATATCTACACTGCTATCTGTATAAACATGGAAATATCTACACCGCCATCTGTATGAACATATAAATATCTACACTGCCATCTGTATTAAGAAGGAAATATCTAAACCGCTATCTGTATAAGCATGGAAATATCTACACCGCTGCCTGTATAAACAAGGAAATATCAGCACCGGTATCTGTATGAACATGGAAATATCTACACCGCTATCTGTATGAACATGGAAATATCTACACCACTATCTGTATGAACATGGAAATAGCTACACCGCTATCTCTATGAACATGGATATATCTACACAGCCATCTGGATGAACATGGAAATATCTACACCGCTATGTGTGTAAACATGCATAGATCTTCACCGCTATCTGTATAAACATGGAAATATCTACACTGCTATCTGTATGAACATGGAAATATCTACACCGCTATCTGTATGAACATGGAAATACCTACACGGCTATCTGTTTCAACATGGAAATATCTACACCGCTATCTGCATGAAAATGGAAATATCTACACTGCTATCTGTATATACATTTAAATATCTACACAGCTATCTCTTTACACATGGAAATAACTACACCGCTATCTGTATGAACATGGAAATATCTACACTGCTATCTGTATGAATATGGGAATATCTGCACCGCCATCTGTTTGAACATATAAATATCTACACCGCCATCTGTATTAAGATGGAGATATCTACACTGCTATCTGTTTAAACATGGAAATATCTACACCGCTATCTGTAAAAACATGGAAATATCTACACCGCTATCTGTATAAACATGGAAATATCTACACCGCTGCCTGTAAAAACATGGAAATATCAGCACCGCTATCTGTATGAACATGGAAATATCTACAGCGCTATCTGTATGAACATGGAAATATCTACACTGCTATCTGTATGAACATGGAAATAGCTACACCGTCATCTGTATGAACATGGAAATAGCTACACCACTATCTGTATGAACATGGAAATATCTATACCGCTATCTGTATGAACATGGATATATCTACACAGCCATCTGGATGAACATGGAAATATCTACACCGCTATCTGTATGAACATGGAAATATGTACACCGCTATCTGTATGAACATGGATATATCTACACAGCCATCTGGATGAACATGGAAATATCTACACCGCTATCTGTGTAAACATGCATAGATCTTCACCGCTATCTCTATAAACATGGAAATATCTACACCGCTATCTGTATGAACATGGAAATATCCACACCGCTATCTGTATGAACATGGAAATATCTACACCTCTATCTGTTTGAACATGGAAATATCTACACCGCTATCTGCATGAAAATGGAAATATCTACACTGCTATCTGCATATACATTTAAATATCTACACAGCTATCTCTTTACACATGGAAATAACTACACCGCTATCTGTATGAACATGGAAATATCTACACCGCCATCTGTATGAACACGGAAATATCTGCACGGCCATCTGTAAGAACATATAAATATCTACACCGCCATCTGTATTAAGATGGAGATATCTACACTGCTATCTGTATAAACATGGAAATATCTACACCGCCATCTGTATGAACATATAAATATCTACACTGCCATCTGTATTAAGAAGGACATATCTAAACCGCTATCTGTATAAACATGGAAATATCTACACCGCTGCCTGTATAAACAAGGAAATATCAGCACCGCTATCTGTATGAACATGGAAATATCTACACCGCTATCTGTATGAATATGGAAATATTTACACCGCTATCTGTATGAACATGGAAATAGCTGCACCGCTATCTGTATGAACGTGGATATATCTACACAGCCATCTGGATGAACATGGAAATATCTACACCGCTATCTGTATGAACATGGAAATATCTACACCACTATCTGTATAAACATGGATATATCTACACAGCCATCTGGATGAACATGGAAATATCTTCACCGCTATCTGTGTAAACATGCATAGATCTTCACCGCTACCTCTATAAACATGGAAATATCTACACCGCTATCTGTATGAACATGGAAATATCCACACCGCTATCTGTATGAACATGGAAATATCTACACCGCTATCTGTTTGAACATGGAAATATCTACACCGCTATCTGCATGAAAATGGAAATATCTACACTGCTATCTGCATATACATTTAAATATCTACACAGCTATCTCTTTACACATGGAAATATCTACACCGCTATCTGTATGAACATGGAAATATCTACACCGCCATCTGTATGAACATGGAAATATCTGCACCGCCATCTGTATGAACATATAAATATCTACACCGCCATCTGTATTAAGATGGAGATATCTACACTGCTATCTGTATAAACATGGAAATATCTACACCGCCATTTTATGAACATATAAATATCTACACAGCCATCCGTATTAAGAAGGAAATATCTAAACCGCTATCTGTATAAACATGGAAATATCTACACCGCTGCCTGTATAAACAAGGAAATATCAGCACCGCTATCTGTATGAACATGGAAATATCTACACCGCTATCTGTATGAACATGGAAATATCTACTCCGCTATCTGTATGAACATGGAAATAGCTACACCGCTATCTGTATGAACATGGATATATCTACACATCCATCTGGATGAACATGGGAATATCTACACCGCTATATCTATAAACATGGAAATATCTACCCCGCTATCTGTATGAACATGGAATTATCTACACCGCTATCTGTATGAACATGGAAATATCTACACCGCTATCTGTTTGAACATGGAAATATCTGCACCGCTATCTGCATGAAAATGGAAATATCTACACTGCTATCTGCATATACATTTAAATATCTACACAGCTATCTCTTTACACATGGAAATAACTACACTGCTATCCGCATGAACATGGAAATATCTACACCGCCATCTGTATGAACATGGAAATATCTGCACTGCCATCTGTATGAACATATAAATATCTACACCGCAATCTGTATTAAGATAGAGATATCTCCACTGCTATCTGTATAAACATGGAAATATCTACACAGCTATCTGTATAAACATGGAAATATCTACACAGCTATCTGTATAAACATGGAAATATCTACACCACTACCTGTATAAACATGGAAATATCAGCACCGCTATCTGTATGAACATGGAAATATCTACACCGCCATCTGTATGAACATGGAAATATCTACACCGCTATCTCTATGAACATGGAAATATCTAAACTGCTATCTGTATGAACATGGAAATATCTACACCGCTATCTGTTTGAACATGGAAATATCCACACCGCTATCTGTATAAACATGGAAATATCTACACCGCTATCTGTATGAACATGGAAATATCTACACCGCTATCTGTGTAAACATGCATACATCTTCACCGCTATCTGTATAAACATGGAAATGTCTACAAGGCTATCTGTATGAACATGGAAATATCTACACCGCTATCTGTACGAACATGGAAATATCTAAACCGCTATCTGCATGAAAATAGAAATACCTACACAGCTATCTGCATATACTTGGAAATATTTACACAGCTATCTCTTTACACATGGAAATAACTACACCGCTATCTGTATGAACATGGAAATATCTGCACCGCCATCTGTAAGAACACATAAATATCTACACCGCCATCTGTATTAAGATGGAGATTCCTACACCGCTATCTGTATACACATGGAAATATCTACACCGCTATCTGTATAAACATGGAAATATCTACACCGCTATCTGTATAAACATGGAAATATCAGCACAGCTATCTGTATGAACATGGAAATATCAGCCCCTCTATCTGTATGAACATGGAAGTATCTACACCGCTATCTGTATGAACATGGAAATATCTACACCGCTATCTGTATTAACACGGAAATATCTACACCGCTATCTGTTTGAACATGGAAATATCTACACCGCTATCTGTATGAACACGGAAATATCTACACCGCTATCTGTTTGAACATGGAAATATCTACACCGCTATCTGCATGAAAATGGAAATGTATACACAGCTATCTGCATATACATGGAAATATCTACACAGCTATCTCTTTACACATGGAAATAACTACACCGCTATCTGTATGAACATGGAAATATCTTCACCGCCATCTTTATGAACATGGATATATCTACACAGCCATCTGGATGAACATGGAAATATCTACACCGCTATCTGTATGACCATGGAAATATCTTCACCGATATCTGTGTAAACATGCATACATCTTCACCACTATCTGTATGAACATGGAAATATCTACACTGCTATCTGTATGAACATGGAAATATCTACACCGCTATCTGTTTGAACATTGAAATATCTACACCGCTATCTGCATGAAAATGGAAATATCTTCACAGCGATCTGCATATACATGGAAATATCTACAAAGCTATCTCTTTACACATGGAAATAAGTACAGCGCTATTTCTATAAACATGGAAATAGCTACAACGCGATCTGTATGAACATGGAAATATCTACACCGCTATCTGTATGAACATGGGAATATCTACACCGCTATCTGTATGAACATGGATATATCTACACAGCCCTCTGGATAAACAGGGACATATCCACACCGCTATCTGTGTAAACAGGCATACATCTTCACCGCAATCTGTAGAAACATGGAAATATCTACACCGCTATCTGTATGAACATGGAAATATCTACACCGCTATCTGTTTGAAGATGGAAATATATACACCGCTATCTGCATGAAAATGGAAATATCTACACAGCTATCTGCATGTAGATGGAAATATCTACACAGCTATCTCTTTACACATGGAAATAACTACACCACTATCTGTATGAACATGGAAATATCTTCACCGCCATCTGTATGAACATGGAAATATCTGCACCGCCATCTGTATTAAGAAGGAAATATCTAAACCGCTATCTGTATAAACATGGAAATATCAGCACCGCTATCTGTTTCAACATGGAAATAGCTACAAAGCTATCTGAATGAACATGGAAAAATCTACACCGCTATCTGTTTGAACATGGAAATATCTACACTGCTATCTGCATGAAAATGGAAATATCTACAAAGCTATCTGCATATACATGGAAATATCTACACAGCTATCTCTTTACACATGGAAATAACTACACCGCTATATCTATAAACATGGAAATATCTACACCGCCATCTGTATGAACATGGAAATATCTGCACCGCCATCTGTATGAACATATAAATATCTACACCGCCATCTGTTAAGAAGGAAATATCTAAACCGCTATCTGTATAAACCTGGAAATATTTACACCGCTGCCTGTAAAAACATGGAAATATCAGCACCGCTATCTGTATGAACATGGAAATATCTACAGCGCTATCTGTATGAACATGGAAATATCTACACTGCTATCTGTATGAACATGGAAACAGCTACACCGTCATCTGTATGAACATGGAAATAGCTACACCACTATCTGTATGAACATGGAAATATCCACACCGCTATCTGTGTAAACATGCATAGATCTTCACAGCTATCTGTATAAACATGGAAATATCTACACCGCTATCTGTTTGAACATGGAAATATCCACACCGCTATCTGTATGAACATGGAAATATCTACACCGCTATCTGTTTGAAAATGGAAATATATACACCGCTATCTGCATGAAAATGGAAATATCTACACTGCTATCTGCATATACATGGAAATATCTACACAGCTATCTCTTTACACATGGAAATAACTACACCGCTATCTGTATGAACATGGAAATATCTACACCACTATCTGTATGAACATGGAAATATCTGCACCGCCATCTGTATGAACATATAAATATCTACACCGCCATCTGTATTAAGACGGAGATATCTACACTGCTATCTGAATAAACATGGAAATATCTACACCGCTATCTGTATAAACATGGAAATATCTACACCGCTATCTGTATAACCATGGAAATATCTACAACGCTACCTGTATAAATATGGAAATATCAGCACCGCTACCTGTATGAACATGGAAATATCTACACCGCAGCCTGTATAAACATGGAAATATCAGCAAGGCTATCTGTATGAACATGGAAATATCTACATCGCTATCTGTATGGACATGGAAATAACTACACTGCTATCTGTATGAACATGGAAATAGCTACACCGTTATCTGTATGAACATGGAAATAGCTACACCACTATCTGTATGAGCATGGAAATATCTACACCGCTATCTGTATGAACATGGATATATCTACACAGCCATCTGGATGAACATGGAAATATCAACACCACTATCTGTATGAACATGGAAATATCTACACCACTATCTGTATGAACTTGGATATATCTTCACAGCCATCTGGATGAACATGGAAATATCTACACCGCTATCTGTGTAAACATGCATAGATCTTCACCGCTACCTCTATAAACATGGAAATATCTACACCGCTATCTGTATGAACATGGAAATATCCACACCGCTATCTGTATGAACATGGAAATATCTACACCGCTATCTGTTTGCACATGGAAATATCTACACTGCTATCTGCATGAAAATGGAAATATCTACACTGCTATCTGCATATACATTTAAATATCTACACAGCTATCTCCTTACACATGGAAATAAATACATCGCTTTCTGTATGAACATGGAAATATCTACACCGCCATCTGTATGAACACGGAAATATCTGCACCGCCATCTGTATGAACATATAAATATCTACACCGCCATCTGTATTAAGATGGAGATATCTACACTGCTATCTGTATACACATGGAAATATCTACACCGCCATCTGTATGAACACGGAAATATCTGCACCGCCAGCTGTATGAACATATAAATATCTACACCGCCATCTGTATAAAGATGGAGATATCTACACTGCTATCTGTATAAACATGGAAATATCTACACCGCCATCTGTATGAACATATAAATATCTACACAGCCATCCGTATTAAGAAGGAAATATCTAAACCGCTATCTGTATAAACATGGAAATATCTACACCGCTGCCTGTATAAACAAGGAAATATCAGCACCGCCATCTGTATGAACATGGAAATATCTACACCGGTATCTGCATGAACATGGAAATATCTACTCCGCTATCTGTATGAACATGGAAATAGCTACACCGCTATCTGTATGAACATGGATATATCTACACAGCCATCTGGATGAACATGGAAATATCTACACCGCTATATGTATAAACATGGAAATATCTACACCGCTATCTGTACGAACATGGAAATATCTACACCGCTATCTGTATGAACTTGGAAATATCTACACCGCTATCTGTTTGAACATGGAAATATCTACACCGCTATCTGCATGAAAATGGAAATATCTACACTGCTATCTGCATATACATTTAAATAGCTACACAGCTATCTCTTTACACATGGAAATAACTACACTGCTATCTGCATGAACATGGAAATATCTACACCGCCATCTGTATGAACATGGAAATATCTGCACTGCCATCTGTATGAACATATAAATATCTACACCGCAATCTGTATTAAGATAGAGATATCTCCACTGCTATCTGTATAAACATGGAATTATCTACACCGCTATCTGTATAAACATGGAAATATCTACACCGCTATCTGTATGAACATGGAAATATCTACACCGCTATCTCTATGAACATGGAAATGTCTAAACCGCTATCTGTATGAACATGGAAATATCTACACCGCTATCTGTTTCAACATGGAAATATCTACACCGCTATCTGCATGAAAAAGGAAATATCTACACAGCTATCTGCATATACATGGAAATATCTACACAGCCATCTCTTAACACATGGAAATAACTACACCGCTATCTCTATAAACATGGAAATATCTACACCGCCATCTGTAAGAACATGGAAATATCTGCACCGCCATCTGTATGAACATATAAATATCTACACCGCCATCTGTATTAAGATGGAGATACCTACACCGCTATCTGTATAAACATGGAAATATCTACACCGCTATCTGTATAAACTTGGAAATATCTACACCGCTATCTGTATAAACATGGAAATATCAGCACCGCTATCTGTATGAACATGGAAATATCAGCCCCTCTATTTGTATGAACATGGAAGTATCTAAACCGCTATCTGTATGAACATGGAAATATCTACACAGCTATCTGTATGAACACGGAAATATCTACACCGCTATCTGTTTGAACATGGAAATATCTACACCGCTATCTGTATGAACAAGGAAATATCTACACCGCTATCTGTTTGAACATGGAAATATCTACACCGCTATCTGCATGAAAATGGAAAAATATACACAGCTATCTGCATATACATGGAAATATCTACACAGCTATCTCTTTACACATGGAAATAACTACACCGCTATCTCTATAAACATGGAAATATCTGCACCGCCATCTGTATGAACATATAAATATCTACACCGCTATCTGTATGAACATGGAAATATCTACACCGATATCTGTGTAAACATGCATACATCTTCACCGCTATCTGTATAAACACGGAAATATCTACACTGCTATCGGTATGAACATGGAAATATCTACACCGCTATCTGTATAAACATGGAAATATCTACACCACTACCTGCATAAACATGGAAATATCAGTACCGCTATCTGTATGAACATGGAAATATCTACACCGCCATCTGTATGAACATGGAAATATCTACACCGCTATCTGTATGAACATGGAAATATCTACACCGCTATCTGTATGAACATGGAAATATCCACACTGCTATCTGTATGAACATGGAAATAGCTACACCGTTATCTTTATGAAAATGGAAATAGCTACACCGCTATCTGTATGAACATGGAAATATCTACACCGCTATCTGTATGAACATGGAAATATCTACACCGCTATCTGTTTGAAGATGGAAATATCTACACCGCTATCTGCATGAAAATGGAAATATCTACACTACTATCTGCATATACATTTAAATATCTACACAGCTATCTCTTTACACATGGAAGTAACTACACCACTATCTGTATGAACATGGAAATAACTACACCGCCATCACTATGAACATGGAAATATCTGCACCGCCATCTGTATGAACATATAAATATCTACACCACCATCTGTATTAAGATTGAGATATCTACACTGCTATCTGTATAAACATGGAAATATCTACACCGCCATCTGTATGAACATATAAATACACCGCCATCTGTATTAAGAAGGAAATATCTAAACCGCTTTCTGTATAAACATGGAAATATCTACACCGCTGCCTGTATAAACATGGAAATATCAGCACCGCTATCTGTATGAAAATGGAAATATCTACACCGCTATCTGCAGGAACATGGAAATAGCTACACCGCTGCCTGTATAAACACGGAAATATCAGCACCGCTATCTGTATGAACATGGAAATATCTACACCACTATCTGTATGAACATGGATATATCTACACAGCCATCTGGATGAACATGAAAATGTCTACACCACTATCTGTATGAACATGGAAATATCTACACCGCTATCTGTGTAAACATGCATACATCTTCACCGCTATCAGTATAAACATGGAAATATCTACACCGCTATCTGTATGAACATGGAAATAGCTACACTGCTATCTGTATGAACATGGATATATCTACACAGCCATCTGGATGAACATGGAAATATCTACACCGCTATCTGTGTACACATGCATACATCTTCACCGCTATCTGTATAAACATGGAAATATCTACACCGCTATCTGTATGAACATGGAAATATCCACACCGCTATCTGTATGAACATGGAAATATCTACACCGCTATCTGTTTGAAAATGGAAATATATACACCGCTATCTGCATGAAAATGGAAATATCTACACTGCTATCTGCATATACTTGGAAATATCTACACAGCTATCTCTTTACACATGGAAATAACTACACCGCTATCTGTATGAACATGGAAATATCTGCACCGCCATCTGTATGAACATATAAATATCTACACCGCCATCTGTATTAAGAAGGAAATATCTAAACAGCTATCTGTATAAACCTGGAAATATCTACACCGCTGCCTGTATGAACATGGAAATATCAGCACCGCTATCTGTATGAACATGGAAATATCTACACAGCTATCTGTACCAACATGGAAATATCTACACCGCCATCTGTATGAACATAAAATATCTACACCGCCATCTGTATTAAGAAGGAAATATCTAAACCTCTATCTGTATGAACATTGAAATATCTACAAAGCTATCTGTATGAACATGGAAATATCTACACCGCTATCTGTGTAAACATGCATACATCTTCACCGCTATCTGTATAAACATGGAAATGTCTACAAGGCTATCTGTACGAACATTGAAATATCTAAACCGCTATCTGCATGAAAATAGAAATATCTACACAGCTATCTGCATATACATGGAAATATCTACACAGCTATCTCTTTACACATGGAAATAACTACACCGCTATCTGTATGAACATGGAAATATCTTCACCGCCATCTGTATGAACATATAAATATCTACACCGCCATCTGTATTAAGATGGAGATATCTACACCGCTATCTGTATAAACATGGAGATATCTACACCGCTATCTGTATGAACATGGAAATATCTACACCGCTATCTGTATGAACATGGAAATATCTTCACCGCCATCTGTTTGAACATGGAAATATCTTCACCGCCATCTGTATGAACATATAAATATCTACACCGCCATCAGTATTAAGATGGAGATATCTACACCGCTATCTGTATAAACATGGAGATATCTACACCGCTATCTGTATGAACATGGAAATATCTACACCGCTATCTGTATGAACATGGAAATATCTACACCGCTATCTGTATGAACATGGAAATATCTTCACCGCTATCTGTATGAACATGGAAATATCTTCAACGCCATCTGTATGAACATGGATATATCTACACAGCCATCTGTATGAACATGGAAATATCTACACCGCTATCTGTATGAACATGGAAATATCTACACCGCTATCTGTATGAACATGGAAATATCTTCACCGCCATCTGTATGAACATGGATATGTCTACACATCCATCTGGATGAACATGGAAAAATCTACACCGCGATCTGTATGAACATGGGAATATCTACACCGCTATCTGTGTAAACATGCATACACCTCCACCGCTATCTGTATAAACATGGAAATATCTACACCGCTATCTGTATGAACATGGAAATATCTACACCGCTATCTGTTTGAACACGGAAATATCTAAACCGCTATCTGCATGAAAATGGAAATATCTACACAGCTATCTGCATATACATGGAAATATCTACACAGCTATCTCATTACACATGGAAATAACTACACCGCTATCTGTATGAACATGGAAATATCTTCACCGCCATCTGTATGAACATGGATATATCTACGCAGCCATCTGGATGAACATGGAAATATCTACACCGCTATCTGTATGAAGATGGAAATATTTACACCGCTATCTGTGTAAACATGCATACATCTTCACCGCTATCTGTATAAACTTGGAAATAACTACACCGCTATCTGTATGAACATGGAAATATCTGCACAGCCATCTGTAAGAACACATAAATATCTACACCGCCATCTGTATTAAGATGGAGATACCTAAACCGCTATCTGTATAAACTTGGAAATATCTACACCGCTATCTGTATAAACATGGAAATATCAGCACCGCTATCTGTATGAACATGGAAATATCATCCCCTCTATTTATATGAACATGGAAGTATCTACACCGCTATCTGTATGAACATGGAAATATCTACACAGCTATCTGTATGAACACGGAAATATCTACACCGCTATCTGTTTGAACATGGAAATATCTACACCGCTATCTGTATGAACAAGGAAATATCTACACCGCTATCTGTTTGAACATGGAAATATCTACACCGCTATCTGCATGAAAATGGAAAAATATACACAGCTATCTGCATATACTTGGAAATATCTACCCAGCTATCTCTTTACACATGGCAATAACTACACCGCTATCTGTATGAACATGGAAATATCTTCAACGCCATCTTTATGAACAGGGATATACCTACACAGCCATCTGGATGAACATGGAAATATCTACACCGCTATCTGTATGAACATGGAAATATCTACACCGATATCAGTGTAAACATGCATACATCTTCACCGCTATCTGTATAAACATGGAAATATCTACACTGCTATCTGTATGAACATGGAAATATCTACACCGCTATCTGTATAAACATGGAAATATCTACACCACTACCTGCATAAACATGGAAATATCAGTACCGCTATATGTATGAACATGGAAATATCTACACCGCCATCTGTATGAACATGGAAATATCTACACCGCTATCTGTATGAACATGGAAATATCTACACCGCTATCTGTTTGAACATGGAAATATCTACACCGCTGTCTGCATGAAAATGGAAATATCTACACAGCTATCTGCATATACATGGAAATATCTACACAGCTATCTCTTAACACAAGGAAATAACTACACTGCTATCTCTATAAAGATGGAAATATCTACACCGCTATCTGTATGAACATGGAAATATCTACACTGCTATCTGTATGAACATGGAAATAGCTACACCGTTATCTGTATGAAAATGGAAATAGCTACACCGCTATCTGTATGAACATGGAAATATCTACACCGCTATCTGTATGAACATGGATATATCTACACAGCCATCTGGATGAACATGGAAATATCTACACCGCTATCTGTGTAAACATGCATACATCTTCACCGCTATCTGTATAAACATGGAAATATCTGCACCGCTATCGGTATTAACGTGGAAATATCTACACCGCTATCTGTATGAAGATGGAAATACCTACACCGCTATCTGTTTGAAGATGGAAATATCTACACCGCTATCTGCATGAAAATGGAAATAT
This sequence comes from Gorilla gorilla gorilla, assembly GCF_029281585.2. Lineage (NCBI taxonomy): Eukaryota > Metazoa > Chordata > Mammalia > Primates > Hominidae > Gorilla > Gorilla gorilla. Next base: position 54,369,701 of record NC_073246.2, on the reverse strand, counting down.
CTACACTGCTATCTGCATATACATTTAAATATCTACACAGCTATCTCTTTACACATGGAAGTAACTACACCACTATCTGTATGAACATGGAAATAACTACACCGCCATCACTATGAACATGGAAATATCTGCACCGCCATCTGTATGAGCATATAAATATCTATACCGCCATCTGTATTAAGATGGAGATATCTACACTGCTATCTGTATAAACATGGAAATATCTACACCGCCATCTGTATGAACATATAAATACACCGCCATCTGTATTAAGAAGGAAATATCTAAACCGCTTTCTGTATAAACATGGAAATATCTACACCGCTGCCTGTATAAACATGGAAATATCAGCACCGCTATCTGTATGAAAATGGAAATATCTACACCGCTATCTGCAGGAACATGGAAATAGCTACACCGCTGCCTGTATAAACACGGAAATATCAGCACCGCTATCTGTATGAACATGGAAATATCTACACCACTATCTGTATGAACATGGACATATCTACACAGCCATCTGGATGAACATGAAAATATCTACACCACTATCTGTATGAACATGGAAATATCTACACCGCTATCTGTGTAAACATGCATACATCTTCACCGCTATCAGTATAAACATGGAAATATCTAGACCGCTATCTGTATGAACATGGAAATAGCTACACTGCTATCTGTATGAACATGGATATATCTACACAGCCATCTGGATGAACATGGAAATATCTACACCGCTATCTGTGTAAACATGCATACATCTTCACCGCTATCTGTATAAACATGGAAATATCTACATCGCTATCTGTATGAACATGGAAATATCTACACCGCTATCTGTATGAACATGGAAATATCTACACCGCTATCTCTTTGAACATGGAAATATCTAAACCGCTATCTGCATGAAAATGGAAATATCTACACTGCTATCTGCATATACATGGAAATATCTACACAGCTATCTCTTTACACATGGAAATAACTACACCGCTATCTGTATGAACATGGAAATATCCACACCGCCATCTGTATGAACATGGAAATATCTGCAGCGCCATCTGTATGAACATATAAATATCTACACCGCCATCTGTATTAAGATGGAGATATCTACACCGCTATCTGTATAAACATGGAAATATCTACACCGCTATCTGTATAAACATGGAAATATCTACACCACTATCTGTATAAACATGGAAATATCTACACCGCTACCTGTATAAACATGGAAATATCAGCACCGCTATCTGTATGAACATGGAAATATCTACACCACTATCTGTATGAACATGGAAATATCTACACCGCTATCTGTATGAACATGGAAATATCTACACCGCTATCAGTATGAACAAGGAAATATCTACACCGCTATCTGTATGAACATGGATATATCTACACAGCCCTCTGGATGAACTTGGAAATATCCAAACCGCTATCTGTGTAAACATGCATACATCTTCACCACTATCTGTATAAACATGGAAATATCTACACCGCTATCTGAATGAACATGGAAATATCTACACCGCTATCTGTTTGAAGATGGAAATATATACACCGCTATCTGCATGAAAACGGAAATATCTACACAGCTATCTGCATATACATGGAAATATCTACAGAGCTATCTCTTAACACATGGAAATAACTACACCGCTATCTGCATGAACATGGGAATATCTACACCGCCATCTGTATGAACATGGAAATATCTTCACCGCCATCTGTATTAACATATAAATATCTACACCGCCATCTGTATTAACATGGAGATATCTACACCGCTATCTGAATAAACATGGAAATATCTACACCGCTATCTGTATAAACATGGAAATATCTACACCGCTATCTGTATACCCATGGAAATATCTACACCGCTACCTGTATAAACATGGAAATATCAGCACCGCTATCTGTATGAAGATGGAAATATCTACACCGCTATCTGTATGAACATGGAAATATCTACAAAGCTATCTGAATGAACATGGAAAAATCTACACCGCTATCTGTTTGAACATGTAAATATCTACACCGCTATCTGCTTAAAAATGGAAATATCTACAAAGCTATCTGCATATACATGGAAATATCTACACAGGTATCTCTTTACACATGGAAATAACTACACCGCTATCTGTAAGAACATGGAAATATCTACACCGCCATCTGTATGAACATATAAATATCTACACCGCCATCTGTATTAAGAAGGAAATATCTAAACAGCTATCTGTATTAACCTGGAAATATCTACACCGCTGCCTGTATGAACATGGAAATATCAGCACCGCTATCTGTATGAACATGGAAATATCTACACCGCTATCTGTATGAACATGGAAATATCTACACCGCCATCTGTATGAACATAAAATATCTACACCGCCATCTGTATTAAGAAGGAAATATCTAAACATCTATCTGTATGAACATTGAAATATCTACAAAGCTATCTGTATGAACATGGAAATATCTACACCGCTATCTGTGTAAACATGCATACATCTTCACCGCTATCTGTATAAACATGGAAATGTCTACAAGGCTATCTGTACGAACATTGAAATATCTAAACCGCTATCTGCATGAAAATGGAAATATCTACACAGCTATCTGCATATACATGGAAATATCTACACAGCTATCTCTTTACACATGGAAATAACTACACCGCTATCTGTATGAACATGGAAATATCTTCACCGCCATCTGTATGAACTTATAAATATCTACACCGCCATCTGTATTAAGATGGAGATACCTACACCGCTATCTGTATAAACATGGAAATAACTACACCTCTATCAGTATACACATGGAAATATCTAAACCGCTATCTGTATAAACATGGAAATATCTACACAGCTATCTGTATAAACATGGAAATATGAGCACCGCTATCTGTATGAACATGGAAATATCAACACCGCTATCTAAACATGGAAATATCTACACCACTATCTGCATGAAAATGGAAATATCTTCACAGCTATCTGCATATACATGGAAATATCTACACAGCTATCTCTTTACACATGGAAATAACTACACCGCTATCTCTATAAACATGGAAATATCTACACCTCCATCTGTATGAACATGGAAATATCGGCACCGCCATCTGTATGAACATATAAATATCTATACCGCCATCTGCATTAAGAAGGAGATATCTACACCGCTATCTGTATAAACATGGAAATATTTACACCGCTATCTGTATAAACATGGAAACATCTACACCGCTATCTGTATAAACATGGAAATATCTACACCGTTACCTGTACAAACATGGAAATATCAGCACCGGTATCGTTATGAACATGGAAATGTCTACACCGCTATCTGTATGAACATGGAAATAGCTACACCGCTATCTGTATGAACATGGAAATATCTTCAACGCCATCTGTATGAACTTGGATATATCTACACAGCCATCTGTATGAACATGGAAATATCTACACCGCTATCTGTATGAACATGGAAATATCTACACCGCTATCTGTATGAACATGGAAATATCTTCACCGCCATCTGTATGAACATGGATATGTCTACACATCCATCTGGATGAACATGGAAATATCTACACCGCTATCTGTATGAACATGGAAATATCTGCAATGCCATCTGTATGAACATATAAATATATACACTGCCATCTATATTAAGATGGAGATATCTACACCGCTATCTACATGAAAATGGAAATATCTACACTGCTATCTGCATATACATTTAAATATCTACACAGCTATCTCTTTACACATGGAAATAACTACACCGTTATCTGTATGAACATGGAAATATCTACACCGCCATCTGTATGAACATGGAAATATCTGCACCGACATCTGTATGAAAATATAAATATCTACACCGCCATCTGTATTAAGATAGAGATATCTACACTGCTATCTGTATAAACATGGAAATATCTACAACGCTATCTGTATAAACATGGAAATATCTACACCGCTATCTGTATATACATGGAAATATCTACACCACTACCTGTATAAAAATGGAAATATCAGCACCGCTATCTATATGAACATGGAAATATCTACACCGCTATCTGTATGAACATGGAAATATCTGCACCGCCATCTGTATGAACATATAAATATATACACCGCCATCTGTATTAAGAAGGAGATATCTACACCGCTATCTGTATAAACATGGAAATATCTACTAAGCTATCTGTATAAACATGGAAATATCTACACCGCTATCTGTATAAACATGGAAATATCTACACCGCTGCCTGTATAAACATGGAAATATCAGCACCGCTATCGGTATGAACATGGAAATATCTACACCGATATCTGTATGAACATGGATACATCTACACCGCTATCTGTTTGAACATGGAAATATCTTTACCGCCATCTGTATTAACATGGATATATCTAAACAGCCATCTGTATGAACATGGAAATATCTACACCGCTATCTGTATGAACATGGAAATATCTACACCGCTATCTGTACGAACATGGAAATATCTTCACCACCATCTGTATGAAAATGGATATGGCTACACAGCCATCTGGATGAACATGGAAATATCTACACCGCGATCTGTATGAACATGGAAATATCTACACCGCTATCTGTGTAAACATGCATACACCTTCACCGCTATCTGTATAACCATGGAAATATCTACACCGCTATCTGTATGAACATGGAAATATCTACACCGCTATCTGTTTGAACATTTAAATATCTAAACCGCTATCTGCATGAAAATGGAAATATCTACACAGTTATCTGCATATACATGGAAATATCTACACAGCTATCTCTTTACACGTGGAAATTACACCGCTATCTGTATGAACATGGAAATATCTTCACCGCCATCTGTATGAACATGGATATATCTACACAGCCATCTGGATGAACATGGAAATATCTACACCGCTATCTGTATGAAGTTGGAAATATCTGCAACGCTATTTGTGTAAACATGCATACATCTTCACCGCTATCTATATAAACATGGAAATATCTTCACTGCTATCTGTATGAACATGGAAATATCTACACCGCTATCTGAACATGGAAACATCTACACCGCTATCTGCATGAAAATGGAAATATCTACACAGCGATCTGCATATAGATGGAAATATCTACAAAGCTATTTCTTTACACATGGAAATAACTACAGCGCTATCTCTATAAACATACAAATATCTAAACCGCCATCTGTATGAACATGGAAATATCTGCAACACCAAATGTATGAACATATAAATATCTACACCGTCATCTATATTAAGATGGAGATATCTACACCGCTATCTGTATAAACTTGGAAATATCTACACCGCTATCTGTATAAACATGGAAATATCTACACCGCAATCTGTATAAACATGGAAGTATCTACACCGCTACCTGTATAAACATGGGAATATCAGCACCGCTATCTGTATGAACATGGAAATATCTACACCGCTATCTGAACTTGGAAATATCTACACCGCTATCTGCATGAAAATGGAAATATGTGCACAGCTATCTGCATATACATGGAAATATCTACGCAGCTATCTCTTTACACATGGAAATAACTACACCGCTATCTCTATAAACATGGAAGTATCTACACCACGATCTGTATGAACATGGAAATATCTGCACCGCCATCTGTATGAACATATAAATATCTACACCGCCATCTGCATTAAGAAGGAGATATCTACACCACTATATGTATAAACATGGAAATATTTACACCGCTATCTGTATAAGCATGGAAATATCCACACCGCTATCTGTATAAAGATGGAAATATCTACACCGCTACCTGTATAAACATGGAAATATCAGCACCGCTATCGGTATGAACATGGAAATATCTACACCGCTATCTGTATGAACATGGGAATAGCTACAACGCTATCTGTATGAACATGGAAATATCTTCAACGCCATCTGTATGAACATGGATATATCTACACAGCCATGTGTATGAACATGGAAATATCTACACCGCTATCTGTATGAACATGGAAATAGCTACACCGCTATCTGTGTGAACATGGAAATATCTTCACCGCCATCTGTAGGAACATGGATATATCTACACAGCCATCTGGATGAACATGGAAATATCTACACCGCTATCTGTATGAACATGGAAATATCTACACCGCTATCTGTATAAACATGGAAATATCTACACCGCTATCTGAATAAACATGGAAATATCTACACCGCTCTCTGTATAAACATGGAGATATCAGCACCCCTATCTGAATGAACATGGAAATATCAGCCCCTCTATCTGTATGAACATGGAAGTATCTACACCGCTATCTCTATGAACATGGAAATATCTACACCGCTATCTGTTTGAACATGGAAATATCTAAACCGCTATCTGCATGAAAATGGAAATATATACACAGCTATCTGCATATACATGGCAATATCTACACAGCTATCTCTTTACACATGGAAAAAACTACACCGCTATCTGTATGAACATGGAAATACCTTCACCGCCATCTGTAGGAACATGGATATATCTACATAGCCATCTGGATGAACATGGAAATATCTACACCGCTATCTGTATGAACATGGAAATATCTACACCGCTACCTGTGTAAACATGCATACATCTTCACCGCTATCTCTATAAACATGGAAATAACTACACCGCTATCTGTATGAACATGGAAATATCTACCACGCCATCTGTATGAACATGGAAATATCTGCACCGCCATCTGTATGAACATATAAATATCTACACCGCCATCTGTATTAAAATGGAGATATCTACACTGCTATCTGTATAAACATGGAAATATCAACACTGCCATCTGTATGAACATATAAATATCTACGCCGCCATCTGTATTTAGAAGGAAATATCTAAACCTCTTTCTGTATAAACATGGAAATATCTACAACGCTGCCTGTATAAACATCGAAATATCAGAACCGCTATCTGAATGAACATGGAAATATCTACACCGCTATCTGTATGAACATGGAAATAGCTACACCGCTATCTGTATGAACATGGATATATCTACACAGCCATCTGGATGAACACGGAAATATCTACACCGCTATCTGTGTAAACATGCATACATCTTCACCGCTATCTGTATGAACATGGAAATATCTACACCGCTATCTGTATAAACATGGAAATATCTACACAGCTATCTGTATGAACATGGAAATATCTACACCGCTATCTGTATGAACATGGAAATATCTACAACGCTATCTGTTTGAACATGGAAATATCTACAACGCTGTCTGCATGAAAATGGAAATATCTACACAGCTATCTGCATATACATGGAAATATCTACACAGCTATCTCTTTACACATGGAAATAACTACACCGCTATCTCTATAAACATGGAAATATCTACACCGCCATCTGTATGAACATGGAAATATCTGCACCGCCATCTGTATGAACATATAAATATCTACACCGCCATCTGTATTAAGAAGGAGATATCTACACCGCTATCTGTATAAAGATGGAAATATCTACACCGCTATCGGTATAAACATGGAAATATCTACACAGCTATCTGTATAAACATGGAAATATCTACACCGCTACCTGTATAAACATGGAAATATCAGCACCGCTATCGGTATGAACATGGAAATATCTACACCGCTATCTGTATGAACATGGAAATATCTACACCGCTATCTGTATGAACATGGAAATATCTTCACCGTCATCTGTATGAAAATGGATATGGCTACACAGCCATCTGGATGAACATGGAAATATCTACACCGCGATCTGTATGAACATGGAAATATCTACACCGCTATCTGTGTAAACATGCATACCCCTTCACCGCTATCTGTATAACCATGGAAATATCTACACCGCTATCTGTATGAACATGGAAATATCTACACCGCTATCTGTTTGAACATAGAAATATCTAAAGCGCTATCTGCATGAAAATGGAAATATCTACACAGCTATCTGCATATACATGGAAATATCTACACAGCTATCTCTTTACCCGTGGAAATAACTACACCGCTATCTGTATGAACATGGAAATATCTTCACCGCCATCTGTATGAACATGGATATATCTACACAGCCATGTGGATGAACATGGAAATATCTACACCGCTATCTGTATGAAGATGGAAATATCTACAACGCTATATGTGTAAACATGCATACATCTTCACCGCTATCTGTATAAACATGGAAATATCTACACTGCTATCTGTATGAACATGGAAATACCTACACCGCTGTCTGTTTGAACATGGAAATATCTACACCACTATCTGCATGAAAATGGAAATATCTACACCTCTATCTGCATGAAAATGGAAATATGTACACAGCGATCTGCATATACATGGAAATATCTACAAAGCTATCTTTTACACATGGAAATAACTACAGCGCTATCTCTATAAACATACAAATATCTACACCGCCATATGTATGAACATGGAAATATCTGCACCGCCATCTGTATGAACATATAAATATCTACACCGCCATCTATATTAAGATGGAGATATCTACACTGCTATCTGTATAAACATGGAAATATCTACAACGCTATCTGTATAAACATGGAAATATCTACACCGCTATCTGTACAAACATGGAAATATCTACACCGCAATCTGTATAAACATGGAAATATCTACACCGCTACCTGTATAAACATGGAAATATCAGCACCGCTATCTGTATGAACATGGAAATATCTACACCGCTATCTGAACATGGAAATATCTACACCGCTATCTGTATGAACATGGAAATATCTGCAATGCCATCTGTATGAACATATAAATATATACACTGCCATCTATATTAAGATGGAGATATCTACACCGCTATCTACATGAAAATGGAAATATCTACACTGCTATCTGCATATACATTTAAATATCTACACAGCTATCTCTTTACACATGGAAGTAACTACACCACTATCTGTATGAACATGGAAATAACTACACCGCCATCACTATGAACATGGAAATATCTGCACCGCCATCTGTATGAACATATAAATATCTACACCACCATCTGTATTAAGATTGAGATATCTACACTGCTATCTGTATAAACATGGAAATATCTACACCGCCATCTGTATGAACATATAAATACACCGCCATCTGTATTAAGAAGGAAATATCTAAACCGCTTTCTGTATAAACATGGAAATATCTACACCGCTGCCTGTATAAACATGGAAATATCAGCACCGCTATCTGTATGAAAATGGAAATATCTACACCGCTATCTGCAGGAACATGGAAATAGCTACACCGCTGCCTGTATAAACACGGAAATATCAGCACCGCTATCTGTATGAACATGGAAATATCTACACCACTATCTGTATGAACATGGATATATCTACACAGCCATCTGGATGAACATGAAAATATCTACACCACTATCTGTATGAACATGGAAATATCTACACCGCTATCTGTGTAAACATGCATACATCTTCACCGCTATCAGTATAAACATGGAAATATCTAGACCGCTATCTGTATGAACATGGAAATAGCTACACTGCTATCTGTATGAACATGGATATATCTACACAGCCATCTGGATGAACATGGAAATATCTACACCGCTATCTGTGTAAACATGCATACATCTTCACCACTATCTGTATAAACATGGAAATATCTACACCGCTATCTGTATGAACATGGAAATATCCACACCGCTATCTGTATGAACATGGAAATATCTACACCGCTATCTGTTTGAAAATGGAAATATATACACCGCTATCTGCATGAAAATGGAAATATCTACACTGCTATCTGCATATACATGGAAATATCTACACAGCTATCTCTTTACACATGGAAATAACTACACCGCTATCTGTATGAACATGGAAATATCTGCACCGCCATCTGTATGAACATATAAATATCTACACCGCCATCTGTATTAAGAAGGAAATATCTAAACAGCTATCTGTATAAACCTGGAAATATCTACACCGCTGCCTGTATGAACATGGAAATATCAGCACCGCTATCTGTATGAACATGGAAATATCTACACAGCTATCTGTATCAACATGGAAATATCTACACCGCCATCTGTATGAACATAAAATATCTACACCGCCATCTGTATTAAGAAGGAAATATCTAAACCTCTATCTGTATGAACATTGAAATATCTACAAAGCTATCTGTATGAACATGGAAATATCTACACCGCTATCTGTGTAAACATGCATACATCTTCACCGCTATCTGTATAAACATGGAAATGTCTACAAGGCTATCTGTACGAACATTGAAATATCTAAACCGCTATCTGCATGAAAATAGAAATATCTACACAGCTATCTGCATATACATGGAAATATCTACACAGCTATCTCTTTACACATGGAAATAACTACACCGCTATCTGTATGAACATGGAAATATCTTCACCGCCATCTGTATGAACATATAAATATCTACACCGCCATCTGTATTAAGATGGAGATATCTACACCGCTATCTGTATAAACATGGAGATATCTACACCGCTATCTGTATGAACATGGAAATATCTACACCGCTATCTGTATGAACATGGAAATATCTTCACCGCCATCTGTTTGAACATGGAAATATCTTCACCGCCATCTGTATGAACATATAAATATCTACACCGCCATCTGTATTAAGATGGAGATATCTACACCGCTATCTGTATAAACATGGAGATATCTACACCGCTATCTGTATGAACATGGAAATATCTACACCGCTATCTGTATGAACATGGAAATATCTACACCGCTATCTGTATGAACATGGAAATATCTTCACCGCTATCTGTATGAACATGGAAATATCTTCAACGCCATCTGTATGAACATGGATATATCTACATAGCCATCTGTATGAACATGGAAATATCTACACCGCTATCTGTATGAACATGGAAATATCTACACCGCTATCTGTATGAACATGGAAATATCTTCACCGCCATCTGTATGAACATGGATATGTCTACACATCCATCTGGATGAACATGGAAAAATCTACACCGCGATCTGTATGAACATGGGAATATCTACACCGCTATCTGTGTAAACATGCATACACCTCCACCGCTATCTGTATAAACATGGAAATATCTACACCGCTATCTGTATGAACATGGAAATATCTACACCGCTATCTGTTTGAACACGGAAATATCTAAACCGCTATCTGCATGAAAATGGAAATATCTACACAGCTATCTGCATATACATGGAAATATCTACACAGCTATCTCATTACACATGGAAATAACTACACCGCTATCTGTATGAACATGGAAATATCTTCACCGCCATCTGTATGAACATGGATATATCTACGCAGCCATCTGGATGAACATGGAAATATCTACACCGCTATCTGTATGAAGATGGAAATATTTACACCGCTATCTGTGTAAACATGCATACATCTTCACCGCTATCTGTATAAACTTGGAAATAACTACACCGCTATCTGTATGAACATGGAAATATCTGCACAGCCATCTGTAAGAACACATAAATATCTACACCGCCATCTGTATTAAGATGGAGATACCTACACCGCTATCTGTATAAACTTGGAAATATCTACACCGCTATCTGTATAAACATGGAAATATCAGCACCGCTATCTGTATGAACATGGAAATATCATCCCCTCTATTTATATGAACATGGAAGTATCTACACCGCTATCTGTATGAACATGGAAATATCTACACAGCTATCTGTATGAACACGGAAATATCTACACCGCTATCTGTTTGAACATGGAAATATCTACACCGCTATCTGTATGAACAAGGAAATATCTACACCGCTATCTGTTTGAACATGGAAATATCTACACCGCTATCTGCATGAAAATGAAAAAATATACACAGCTATCTGCATATACTTGGAAATATCTACCCAGCTATCTCTTTACACATGGAAATAACTACACCGCTATCTGTATGAACATGGAAATATCTTCAACGCCATCTTTATGAACAGGGATATATCTACACAGCCATCTGGATGAACATGGAAATATCTACACCGCTATCTGTATGAACATGGAAATATCTACACCGATATCAGTGTAAACATGCATACATCTTCACCGCTATCTGTATAAACATGGAAATATCTACACTGCTATCTGTATGAACATGGAAATATCTACACCGCTATCTGTATAAACATGGAAATATCTACACCACTACCTGCATAAACATGGAAATATCAGTACCGCTATATGTTTGAACATGGAAATATCTACACCGCCATCTGTATGAACATGGAAATATCTACACCGCTATCTGTATGAACATGGAAATATCTACACCGCTATCTGTATGAACATGGAAATATCTACACCGCTATCTGTTTGAACATGGAAATATCTACACCGCTGTCTGCATGAAAATGGAAATATCTACACAGCTATCTGCATATACATGGAAATATCTACACAGCTATCTCTTAACACAAGGAAATAACTACACTGCTATCTCTATAAAGATGGAAATATCTACACCGCTATCTGTATGAACATGGAAATATCTACACTGCTATCTGTATGAACATGGAAATAGCTACACCGTTATCTGTATGAAAATGGAAATAGCTACACCGCTATCTGTATGAACATGGAAATATCTACACCGCTATCTGTATGAACATGGATATATCTACACAGCCATCTGGATGAACATGGAAATATCTACACCGCTATCTGTGTAAACATGCATACATCTTCACCGCTATCTGTATAAACATGGAAATATCTGCACCGCTATCGGTATTAACGTGGAAATATCTACACCGCTATCTGTATGAAGATGGAAATACCTACACCGCTATCTGTTTGAAGATGGAAATATCTACACCGCTATCTGCATGAAAATGGAAATATCTACACTGCTATCTGCATATACATTTAAATATCTACACAGCTATCTCTTTACACATGGAAGTAACTACACCACTATCTGTATGAACATGGAAATAACTACACCGCCATCACTATGAACATGGAAATATCTGCACCGCCATCTGTATGAGCATATAAATATCTATACCGCCATCTGTATTAAGATGGAGATATCTACACTGCTATCTGTATAAACATGGAAATATCTACACCGCCATCTGTATGAACATATAAATACACCGCCATCTGTATTAAGAAGGAAATATCTAAACCGCTTTCTGTATAAACATGGAAATATCTACACCGCTGCCTGTATAAACATGGAAATATCAGCACCGCTATCTGTATGAAAATGGAAATATCTACAGCGCTATCTTCAGGAACATGGAAATAGCTACACCGCTGCCTGTATAAACACGGAAATATCAGCACCGCTATCTGTATGAACATGGAAATATCTACACCACTATCTGTATGAACATGGACATATCTACACAGCCATCTGGATGAACATGAAAATATCTACACCACTATCTGTATGAACATGGAAATATCTACACCGCTATCTGTGTAAACATGCATACATCTTCACCGCTATCAGTATAAACATGGAAATATCTAGACCGCTATCTGTATGAACATGGAAATAGCTACACTGCTATCTGTATGAACATGGATATATCTACACAGCCATCTGGATGAACATGGAAATATCTACACCGCTATCTGTGTAAACATGCATACATCTTCACCGCTATCTGTATAAACATGGAAATATCTACATCGCTATCTGTATGAACATGGAAATATCTACACCGCTATCTGTATGAACATGGAAATATCTACACCGCTATCTCTTTGAACATGGAAATATCTAAACCGCTATCTGCATGAAAATGGAAATATCTACACTGCTATCTGCATATACATGGAAATATCTACACAGCTATCTCTTTACACATGGAAATAACTACACCGCTATCTGTATGAACATGGAAATATCCACACCGCCATCTGTATGAACATGGAAATATCTGCAGCGCCATCTGTATGAACATATAAATGTCTACACCGCCATCTGTATTAAGATGGAGATATCTACACCGCTATATGTATAAACATGGAAATATCTACACCGCTATCTGTATAAACATGGAAATATCTACACCGCTATCTGTATAAACATGGAAATATCTACACCGCTACCTGTATAAACATGGAAATATCAGCACCGCTATCTGTATGAACATGGAAATATCTACACCACTATCTGTATGAACATGGAAATATCTACACCGCTATCTGTATGAACATGGAAATATCTACACCGCTATCAGTATGAACAAGGAAATATCTACACCGCTATCTGTATGAACATGGATATATCTACACAGCCCTCTGGATGAACTTGGAAATATCCACACCGCTATCTGTGTAAACATGCATACATCTTCACCACTATCTGTATAAACATGGAAATATCTACACCGCTATCTGAATGAACATGGAAATATCTACACCGCTATCTGTTTGAAGATGGAAATATATACACCGCTATCTGCATGAAAACGGAAATATCTACACAGCTATCTGCATATACATGGAAATATCTACAGAGCTATCTCTTAACACATGGAAATAACTACACCGCTATCTGCATGAACATGGGAATATCTACACCGCCATCTGTATGAACATGGAAATATCTTCACCGCCATCTGTATTAACATATAAATATCTACACCGCCATCTGTATTAACATGGAGATATCTACACCGCTATCTTAATAAACATGGAAATATCTACACCGCTATCTGTATAAACATGGAAATATCTACACCGCTATCTGTATACCCATGGAAATATCTACACCGCTACCTGTATAAACATGGAAATATCAGCACCGCTATCTGTATGAAGATGGAAATATCTACACCGCTATCTGTATGAACATGGAAATATCTACAAAGCTATCTGAATGAACATGGAAAAATCTACACCGCTATCTGTTTGAACATGTAAATATCTACACCGCTATCTGCTTAAAAATGGAAATATCTACAAAGCTATCTGCATATACATGGAAATATCTACACAGGTATCTCTTTACACATGGAAATAACTACACCGCTATCTGTAAGAACATGGAAATATCTACACCGCCATCTGTATGAACATATAAATATCTACACCGCCATCTGTATTAAGAAGGAAATATCTAAACAGCTATCTGTATAAACCTGGAAATATCTACACCGCTGCCTGTATGAACATGGAAATATCAGCACCGCTATCTGTATGAACATGGAAATATCTACACCGCTATCTGTATGAACATGGAAATATCTACACCGCCATCTGTATGAACATAAAATATCTACACCGCCATCTGTATTAAGAAGGAAATATCTAAACATCTATCTGTATGAACATTGAAATATCTACAAAGCTAACTGTATGAACATGGAAATATCTACACCGCTATCTGTGTAAACATGCATACATCTTCACCGCTATCTGTATAAACATGGAAATGTCTACAAGGCTATCTGTACGAACATTGAAATATCTAAACCGCTATCTGCATGAAAATGGAAATATCTACACAGCTATCTGTATATACATGGAAATATCTACACAGCTATCTCCTTACACATGGAAATAACTACACCGCTATCTGTATGAACATGGAAATATCTTCACCGCCATCTGTATGAACATATAAATATCTACACCGCCATCTGTATTAAGATGGAGATACCTACACCGCTATCTGTATAAACATGGAAATATCTACACCTCTATCAGTATACACATGGAAATATCTAAACCGCTATCTGTATAAACATGGAAATATCTACACAGCTATCTGTATAAACATGGAAATATGAGCACCGCTATCTGTATGAACATGGAAATATCAACACCGCTATCTAAACATGGAAATATCTACACCACTATCTGCATGAAAATGGAAATATCTACACAGCTATCTGCATATACATGGAAATATCTACACAGCTATCTCTTTACACATGGAAATAACTACACCGCTATCTCTATAAACATGGAAATATCTACACCTCCATCTGTATGAACATGGAAATATCGGCACCGCCATCTGTATGAACATATAAATATCTATACCGCCATCTGCATTAAGAAGGAGATATCTACACCGCTATCTGTATAAACATGGAAATATTTACACCGCTATCTGTATAAACATGGAAACATCTACACCGCTATCTGTATAAACATGGAAATATCTACACCGTTACCTGTACAAACATGGAAATATCAGCACCGGTATCGGTATGAACATGGAAATGCCTACACCGCTATCTGTATGAACATGGAAATAGCTACACCGCTATCTGTATGAACATGGAAATATCTTCAACGCCATCTGTATGAACATGGATATATCTACACAGCCATCTGTATGAACATGGAAATATCTACACCGCTATCTGTATGAACATGGAAATATCTACACCGCTATCTGTATGAACATGGAAATATCTTCACCGCCATCTGTATGAACATGGATATGTCTACACATCCATCTGGATGAACATGGAAAAATCTACACCGCGATCTGTATGAACATGGGAATATCTACACCGCTATCTGTGTAAACATGCATACACCTCCACCGCTATCTGTATAAACATGGAAATATCTACACCGCTATCTGTATGAACATGGAAATATCTACACCGCTATCTGTTTGAACACGGAAATATCTAAACCGCTATCTGCATGAAAATGGAAATATCTACACAGCTATCTGCATATACATGGAAATATCTACACAGCTATCTCATTACACATGGAAATAACTACACCGCTATCTGTATGAACATGGAAATATCTTCACCGCCATCTGTATGAACATGGATATATCTACACAGCCATCTGGATGAACATTGAAATATCTACACCGCTATCTGTATGAAGATGGAAATATTTACACCGCTATCTGTGTAAACATGCACACATCTTCACCGCTATCTGTATAAACTTGGAAATAACTACACCGCTATCTGTATGAACATGGAAATATCTACACCGCCATCTGTATGAACATGGAAATATCTGCACCGCCATCTGTATGAACATATAAATATCTACACCGCCATCTGTATTAAAATGGAGATATCTACACTGCTATCTGTATAAACATGGAAATATCTACACCGCCATCTGTATGAACATATAAATATCTACGCTGCCATCTGTATTAAGAAGGAAATATCTAAACCGCTATCTGTATAAACATGGAAATATCTACAACGCTGCCTGTATAAACATGGAAATATCAGAACCGCTATCTGAATGAACATGGAAATATCTACACCGCTATCTGTATGAACATGGAAATAGCTACACTGCTACCTGTATGAACATGGATATATCTACACAGCCATCTGGATGAACATGGAAATATCTACACCGCTATCTGTGTAAACATGCATACATCTTCACCGCTGTCTGTATAAACATGGAAATATCTACACCGCTATCTTTATGAACATGGAAATATCTACACCGCTATCTGTATGAACATGGAAATATCTACACCGCTATCTGTTTGAAAATGGAAATATCTACACCACTATCTGCATGAAAATGGAAATAACTACACTGCTATCTGCATATACATTTAAATATGTACACTGCTATCTCTTTACACATGGAAATAACTACACCGTAACCTGTATGAACATGGAAATATCTACACCGCCATCTGTATGAACATAGAAATATCTGCAACGCCATCTGTATGAAAATACAAATATATACACCACCATCAGTATTAAGATAGAGATATCTCCACTGCTATCTGTAAAAACATGGAAATATCTACACCGCTATCTGTATAAACATGGAAATATCTACACCGCTATCTGTATAAACATGGAAATATCTACACCACTACCTGTATAAACATGGAAATATCAGCACCGCTATCTATATGAACATGGAAATATCTTCACCGCTATCTGTATTAACATGGAAATATCTACACCGCTATCTGTATGAACATGGAAATATCTACACCGCTATCTGTATGAACATGGAAATATCTACACCGCTATCTGTTTGAACATGGAAATATCTACACCGCTGTCTGCATGAAAATGGAAATATCTACACAGCTATCTCTTTACACATGGAAATAACTACACCGCTATCTCTATAAACATGGAAATATCTACACCGCCATCTGTATGAACATGGAAATATCTGCACCGCCATCTGTATGAACATATAAATATCTACACCGCCATCTGTATTAAGAAGGAGATATCTACACCGCTATCTGCATAAAGATGGAAATATCTACACCTCTATCTGTATAAACATGGAAATATCTACACAGCTATCTGTATAAACATGGAAATATCTACACTGCTACCTGTATAAACATGGAAATATCAGCACCGCTATCGGTATGAACATGGAAATATCTACACCGCTATCTGTATGAACATGGATATATCTACACCGCTATCTGTATGAACATGGAAATACCTTTACCGCAATCTGTATGAACATGGATATATCTACACAGCCATCTGTATAAACATGGAAATATCTACACCGCTATCTGTATGAACATGGAAATATCTACACCGCTATATGTATGAACATGGAAATATCTACACCGCCATCTGCATGAAAATGGAAATGGCTACACAGCCATCTGGATGAACATGGAAATATCTACACCGCGATCTGTATGAACATGGAAATATCTACACCGCTATCTGTGTAAACATGCATACACCTTCACCGCTATCTGTATAACCATGGAAATATCTACACTGCTAACTGTATGAACATGGAAATATCTACACCGCTGTCTGTTTGAACATGCATAGATCTTCACCGCTATCTGTATAAACATGGAAATATCTACACCGCTATCTGTATGAACATGGAAATATCTATACCGCTATCTGTATGAACATGGAAATATCTACACCGCTATCTGTATGAACATGGAAATATCTACACCGCCATCTGTATGAACATATAAATATCTACACCGCCATCTGTATTAAGAAGGAAATATCTAAACCGCTATCTGTATAAACATGGAAATATCTACAACGCTGCCTGTATAAACATGGAAATATCAGAACCGCTATCTGAATGAACATGGAAATATCTACACCGCTATCTGTATGAACATGGAAATAGCTACACCGCAATCTGTATGAAAATGGATATATCTACAGAGACATCTGGATGAACATGGAAATATCTACAAAGCTATCTGTATGAACATGGAAATATATACACCGCTGTCTGTTTGAACATGCATAGATCTTCACCGCTATCTGTATAAACATGGAAATATCTACACCGCTATCTGTATGAACATGGAAATATCTACACCGCTATCTGTTTGAACATGGAAATAGCTACACCGCTATCTGTATGAACATGGAAATAGCTACACCGCAATCTGTATGAAAATGGATATATCTACAGAGCCATCTGGATGAACATGGAAATATCTACAAAGCTATCTGTATGAACATGGAAATATATACACCGCTATCTGTGTAAACATGCATACATCTTCACCGCTATCTGTATAAACATAGAAATATCTACACCGCTATCCGTATGAACATGGAAATATCTACACCGCTATCTGTATTAACATGGAAATTTCTACACTGCTACCTGTATAAACATTGAAATATCAGCACCGCTATCGGTAGGAACATGGAAATATCTTCACCGCTATGTGTACGAACATGGAAATATCTACACCGCTATCTGTATAAACATGGAAATAGCTACACCGCTATCTGTATGAACATGGATATATCTACACAGCCATCTGGATGAACATGGAAATATCTACACCGCTATCTGTATGAACATGGAAATATCTACATCACTATCTGTGTAAACATGCATACATCTTCACCGCTGTCTGTATAAACATGGAAATATCTACACCACTATCTGTATGAACATGGAAATATCTACACCGCTATCTGTATTAACATGGAAATATCTACACCGCTATCTGTTTGAAAATGGAAATATCTACACCACTATCTGCATGAAAATGGAAATAACTACACTGCTATCTGCATATACATTTAAATATATACACTGCTATCTCTTTACACATGGAAATAACTACACCGTAACCTGTATGAAAATGGAAATATCTACACCGCCATCTGTATGAACATGGAAATATCTGCAACGCCATCTGTATGAAAATAAAAATATCTACACCGCCATCTGTATTAAGATAGAGATATCTCCACTGCTATCTGTAAAAACATGGAAATATCTACACCGCTATCTGTATAAACATGGAAATATCTACACCGCTATCTGAATAAACATGGAAATATCTACACCGCTCTCGGTATAAACATGGAGATATCAGCACCGCTATCTGAATGAACATGGAAATATCAGCCCCTCTATCTGTATGAACATGGAAGTATCTACACCGCTATCTCTATGAACATGGAAATATCTACACCGCTATCTGTTTGAACATGGAAATATCTAAACCGCTATCTGCATGAAAATGGAAATATATACACAGCTATCTGCATATACATGGCAATATCTACACAGCTATCTCTTTACACATGGAAAAAACTACACCGCTATCTGTATGAACATGGAAATACCTTCACCGCCATCTGTAGGAACATGGATATATCTACATAGCCATCTGGATGAACATGGAAATATCTACACCGCTATCTGTATGAACATGGAAATATCTACACCGCTACCTGTGTAAACATGCATACATCTTCACCGCTATCTCTATAAACATGGAAATAACTACACCGCTATCTGTATGAACATGGAAATATCTACCACGCCATCTGTATGAACATGGAAATATCTGCACCGCCATCTGTATGAACATATAAATATCTACACCGCCATCTGTATTAAAATGGAGATATCTACACTGCTATCTGTATAAACATGGAAATATCAACACTGCCATCTGTATGAACATATAAATATCTACGCCGCCATCTGTATTTAGAAGGAAATATCTAAACCGCTTTCTGTATAAACTTGGAAATATCTACAACGCTGCCTGTATAAACATCGAAATATCAGAACCGCTATCTGAATGAACATGGAAATATCTACACCGCTATCTGTATGAACATGGAAATAGCTACACCGCTATCTGTATGAACATGGATATATCTACACAGCCATCTGGATGAACACGGAAATATCTACACCGCTATCTGTGTAAACATGCATACATCTTCACCGCTATCTGTATGAACATGGAAATATCTACACCGCTATCTGTATAAACATGGAAATATCTACACAGCTATCTGTATGAACATGGAAATATCTACACCGCTATCTGTATGAACATGGAAATATCTACAACGCTATCTGTTTGAACATGGAAATATCTACAACGCTGTCTGCATGAAAATGGAAATATCTACACAGCTATCTGCATATACATGGAAATATCTACACAGCTATCTCTTTACACATGGAAATAACTACACCGCTATCTCTATAAACATGGAAATATCTACACCGCCATCTGTATGAACATGGAAATATCTGCACCGCCATCTGTATGAACATATAAATATCTACACCGCCATCTGTATTAAGAAGGAGATATCTACACCGCTATCTGTATAAAGATGGAAATATCTACACCGCTATCGGTATAAACATGGAAATATCTACACAGCTATCTGTATAAACATGGAAATATCTACACCGCTACCTGTATAAACATGGAAATATCAGCACCGCTATCGGTATGAACATGGAAATATCTACACCGCTATCTGTATGAACATGGAAATATCTACACCGCTATCTGTATGAACATGGAAATATCTTCACCGTCATCTGTATGAAAATGGATATGGCTACACAGCCATCTGGATGAACATGGAAATATCTACACCGCGATCTGTATGAACATGGAAATATCTACACCGCTATCTGTGTAAACATGCATACCCCTTCACCGCTATCTGTATAACCATGGAAATATCTACACCGCTATCTGTATGAACATGGAAATATCTACACCGCTATCTGTTTGAACATGGAAATATCTAAAGCGCTATCTGCATGAAAATGGAAATATCTACACAGCTATCTGCATATACATGGAAATATCTACACAGCTATCTCTTTACCCGTGGAAATAACTACACCGCTATCTGTATGAACATGGAAATATCTTCACCGCCATCTGTATGAACATGGATATATCTACACAGCCATGTGGATGAACATGGAAATATCTACACCGCTATCTGTATGAAGATGGAAATATCTACAACGCTATATGTGTAAACATGCATACATCTTCACCGCTATCTGTATAAACATGGAAATATCTACACTGCTATCTGTATGAACATGGAAATACCTACACCGCTGTCTGTTTGAACATGGAAATATCTACACCACTATCTGCATGAAAATGGAAATATCTACACCTCTATCTGCATGAAAATGGAAATATGTACACAGCGATCTGCATATACATGGAAATATCTACAAAGCTATCTTTTACACATGGAAATAACTACAGCGCTATCTCTATAAACATACAAATATCTACACCGCCATATGTATGAACATGGAAATATCTGCACCGCCATCTGTATGAACATATAAATATCTACACCGCCATCTATATTAAGATGGAGATATCTACACTGCTATCTGTATAAACATGGAAATATCTACAACGCTATCTGTATAAACATGGAAATATCTACACCGCTATCTGTACAAACATGGAAATATCTACACCGCAATCTGTATAAACATGGAAATATCTACACCGCTACCTGTATAAACATGGAAATATAAGCACCGCTATCTGTATGAACATGGAAATATCTACACCGCTATCTGAACATGGAAATATCTACACCGCTATCTGTATGAACATGGAAATATCTGCAATGCCATCTGTATGAACATATAAATATATACACTGCCATCTATATTAAGATGGAGATATCTACACCGCTATCTACATGAAAATGGAAATATCTACACTGCTATCTGCATATACATTTAAATATCTACACAGCTATCTCTTTACACATGGAAATAACTACACCGTTATCTGTATGAACATGGAAATATCTACACCGCCATCTGTATGAACATGGAAATATCTGCACCGACATCTGTATGAAAATATAAATATCTACACCGCCATCTGTATTAAGATAGAGATATCTACACTGCTATCTGTATAAACATGGAAATATCTACAACGCTATCTGTATAAACATGGAAATATCTACACCGCTATCTGTATATACATGGAAATATCTACACCACTACCTGTATAAAAATGGAAATATCAGCACCGCTATCTATATGAACATGGAAATATCTACACCGCTATCTGTATGAACATGGAAATATCTGCACCGCCATCTGTATGAACATATAAATATATACACCGCCATCTGTATTAAGAAGGAGATATCTACACCGCTATCTGTATAAACATGGAAATATCTACTAAGCTATCTGTATAAACATGGAAATATCTACACCGCTATCTGTATAAACATGGAAATATCTACACCGCTGCCTGTATAAACATGGAAATATCAGCACCGCTATCAGTATGAACATGGAAATATCTACACCGATATCTGTATGAACATGGATACATCTACACCGCTATCTGTTTGAACATGGAAATATCTTTACCGCCATCTGTATTAACATGGATATATCTAAACAGCCATCTGTATGAACATGGAAATATCTACACCGCTATCTGTATGAACATGGAAATATCTACACCGCTATCTGTACGAACATGGAAATATCTTCACCACCATCTGTATGAAAATGGATATGGCTACACAGCCATCTGGATGAACATGGAAATATCTACACCGCGATCTGTATGAACATGGAAATATCTACACCGCTATCTGTGTAAACATGCATACACCTTCACCGCTATCTGTATAACCATGGAAATATCTACACCGCTATCTGTATGAACATGGAAATATCTACACCGCTATCTGTTTGAACATTTAAATATCTAAACCGCTATCTGCATGAAAATGGAAATATCTACACAGTTATCTGCATATACATGGAAATATCTACACAGCTATCTCTTTACACGTGGAAATAACTACACCGCTATCTGTATGAACATGGAAATATCTTCACCGCCATCTGTATGAACATGGATATATCTACACAGCCATCTGGATGAACATGGAAATATCTACACCGCTATCAGTATGAAGTTGGAAATATCTGCAACGCTATTTGTGTAAACATGCATACATCTTCACCGCTATCTATATAAACATGGAAATATCTTCACTGCTATCTGTATGAACATGGAAATATCTACACCGCTATCTGAACATGGAAATATCTACACCGCTATCTGCATGAAAATGGAAATATCTACACAGCGATCTGCATATAGATGGAAATATCTACAAAGCTATCTCTTTACACATGGAAATAACTACAGCGCTATCTCTATAAACATACAAATATCTAAACCGCCATCTGTATGAACATGGAAATATCTGCAACACCAAATGTATGAACATATAAATATCTACACCGTCATCTATATTAAGATGGAGATATCTACACCGCTATCTGTATAAACTTGGAAATATCTACACCGCTATCTGTATAAACATGGAAATATCTACACCGCAATCTGTATAAACATGGAAGTATCTACACCGCTACCTGTATAAACATGGGAATATCAGCACCGCTATCTGTATGAACATGGAAATATCTACACCGCTATCTGAACATGGAAATATCTACACCGCTATCTGCATGAAAATGGAAATATGTGCACAGCTATCTGCATATACATGGAAATATCTACGCAGCTATCTCTTTACACATGGAAATAACTACACCGCTATCTCTATAAACATGGAAGTATCTACACCGCGATCTGTAAGAACATGGAAATATCTGCACCGCCATCTGTATGAACATATAATTATCTACACCGCCATCTGCATTAAGAAGGAGGTATCTACACCACTATCTGTATAAACATGGAAATATTTACACCGCTATCTGTATAAGCATGGAAATATCTACACCGCTATCTGTATAAAGATGGAAATATCTACACAGCTACCTGTATAAACATGGAAATATCAGCACCGCTATCGGTATGAACATGGAAATATCTACACCGCTATCTGTATGAACATGGGAATAGCTACAACGCTATCTGTATGAACATGGAAATATCTTCAACGCCATCTGTATGAACATGGATATATCTACACAGCCATGTGTATGAACATGGAAATATCTACACCGCTATCTGTATGAACATGGAAATAGCTACACCGCTATCTGTGTGAACATGGAAATATCTTCACCGCCATCTGTAGGAACATGGATATATCTACACAGCCATCTGGATGAACATGGAAATATCTACACCGCTATCTGTATGAACATGGAAATATCTACACCGCTATCTGTGTAAACATGCATACATCTTCACCGCTATCTGTATAAACATGGAAATATCTACACCGCTATCTGTATGAACATGGAAATATCTACACCGCTATCTGTTTGAACATGGAAATATCTACACCTCTATCTGCATGAAAATGGAAATATCTACACAGCGATCTGCATATACATGGAAATATCTACAAAGCTATCTCTTTACACGTGGAAATAAGTACAGCGCTATCTCTATAAACATGGAAATAGCTACACCGGCATCTGTATGAACATGGAAATACCTGCACCGCCATCTGTATGAACATATAAATATCTACACCGCCATCTATATTAAAATGGAGATATGTACACCGCTATCTGTATAAACTTGGAAATATCTACATTGCTATCTCTATGAACATGGAAATTTCTACACCGCTATCTGTATGAACATGGAAATAGCTACACCGCTTTCTGTATGTACATGGAAATTTCTACACCACTACCTGTATGAACATGGAAATATCTACACCGCTATTTTTATGAACATGGATATATCTACACAGCCATCTGGATGAACACGGAAATATCTACACCACTATCTGTATGAACATGGAAATATCTACACCGCTATCTGTGTAAATATGCATACATCTCCACCGCAATCTGTATAAAGATGGTAATATCTACACCGCTCTCTGTATGAACATGGAAATATCTACACCGCTATCTGTTTGAACATGGAAATACCTACACCGCTATCTGCTTGAAAATGGAAATATCTACACAGCTATCTGCATATACATGGAAATATCTACACAGCTATCTCTTTACACTTGGAAATAACTACACCGCTATCTGTATGAACATGGAAATATCTTCACCGCCATCTGTATGAACATGGAAATAGCTGCACCGACTTCTGTATGAACATATACATATCTACACGGCCATCTGTATTAAGATGGAGATATCTACACCGATATCTGTATAAACATGGAAATATCTACACCGCTACCTATATAAACATGGAAATATCAGCACCGCTATATGTATGAACATGGAAATATCAGCCCCTGTATCTGTATGAACATGGAGATATCTACACCGCTATCTGTATGAACATGGAAATACCTAGACCGCTATCTGAATGAACATGGAAATAACTTCACCGCCATCTGTATGAACATGGATATATCTACACAGCCATGTGGATGAACATGGATATTTCTACACAGCCCTCTGGATGAACATGGAAATATCCACAGCGCTATCTGTGTAAACATGCATACATCTTCACCGCTATCTGTATAAACATGGAAATATCTACACCGCTATCTGTATGAACATGGAAATATCTACACCGCTATCTGTTTGAAGATGGAAATATATACACCGCTATCTGCATGAAAATGGAAATATCTACACAGCTATCTGCATGAAAATGGAAATATCTACACAGCTATCTGCATATACATGGAAATATCTACACAGCTATCTCTTTACACATGGAAATATCTACACCGCCATCTGTATGAACATGGAAATATCTGCACCGCCATCTGAATGAACATATAAATATCTACACTGCCATCTGTATTAAGATGGAGATATCTATACCGCTATCTGAATAAACATGGAAATATCTACACCGCTATCTGTATAAACATGGAAATATCAGCACCGCTATCTGTATGAACATGGAAATATCAGCCCCTCTATCTGTATGAACATGGAGATATCTACACCGCCATCTGTATGAACATGGATATATCTACACAGCCATCTGGAGGAATATGGAAATATCTACACCGCTACCTGTATGAACATGGAAATAGCTACACCGCTATCTGTATGAACATCGAAATATCTACACCGCTATCTGTATGAACATGGAAATATCTACACCGCTATCTGTATGAACAGGGAAATAACTTCATCGCCATCTGTACGAACATGGATATATCTACAGAGTCATCTGGATGAACATGGAAATATCTACACCGCCATCTGTATGAACATATAAATATCTACACCGCCATCTGCATTAAGATGGAGATATCTACACCGCTATCTGTATAAACCTGGAAATACCTACACCGCTATCTGTATAAACATGGAAATATCTACACCGCTATCTGGATAAACATGGAAATTTCTACACCGCTACCTGTATAAACATGGAAATATCAGCACCGCTATCTCTAGGAACATGGAGATATCTACACCACCATCTGTATGAACATGGATATATCTACACAGCCATCTGGAGGAACATGGAAATATCTACAACGCTATCTGTACGAACATGGAAATATCTACACCGCTATCTGTATGAACATGGAAATAGCTACACCGCTATCTGTATGAACATGGAAATATCTACACCACTATCTGAATGAACATGGAAATATCTACACCGCTATCTGTTTGAACATGGATATTTCTACACAGCCATCTGGATGAACATGGAAATATCTACACAGCTATCTGTATTAACATGCAAATATCTACACCGCTATCTGTGTAAACATGCATACATCTTCAACACTATCTGTATAAACATGGAAATATCTACACCGCTATCTGAATGAACATGGAAATAGCTACACAGCTATCTGTATGTACATGGAAATATCTACACCGCTATCTGTATGAACATGGATATATCTACACAGCCATCTGGATGAACATGGAAATATCTACACCGCTATCTGTGTAAACATGCATACATCTTCACCGCTATCTGTATAAACATGGAAATATGTACACCGCTATCTGTATGAACATGGAAATATCTGCACCGCTATCTATATGAACATGGAAATATCTACACCGCTATCTGTTTGAACATGGAAATATCTACACGGCTATCTGCATGAAAATGGAAATATCTACACTGCTCTCTGCATATACATGGAAATAGCCTTACAGCTATCTCTTTACACATTGAAATAACTACACCGCTATCTGTATGAACATGGAAATATCTACACCGCCATCTGTATGAACATGGAAATATCTGCACCGCCATCTGTATGAACATATAAATATCTACACCGCCATCTGTATTAAGATGGAGATATCTACACCGCTATCTGTATAAACATGGAAATATCTACACTGCTATCTGTATAAACATGGAAATATCTACACCGCTACCTGTATAAACATGGAAATATCAGCACCGCTATCTGTATGAACATGGAAATATCTACACCGCTATCTGTAGGAACATGGAAATATCTACACCGCCATCTGTATGAACATGGAAATATCTGCACCGCCATCTGTATGAACATATAAATATCTACACCGCCATCTGTATTAAGATGGAGATATCTACACCGCTATCTGAATAAACATGGAAATATCTACACCGCTATCTGTATGAACATGGAAATATCAGACCCTCTATCTGTATGAACATGGAGATATCTACACCGCCACCTGTATGAACATGGATATATCTTCACAGCCGTCTGGATGAACATGGAAATATCTACACCGCTATCTGAATGAACATGGAATTAGCTACACTGCTATCTGTATGAACATGGAAATATCTACACCGCTATCTGTATGAACATGGAAATATCTACACCGCTATCTGTATGAACATGGAAATATCTTCACCGCCATCTGTACGAACATGGATATATCTACAGAGCCATCTGGATGAACATGGAAATATCTACAACGCCATCTGTATGAACATATAAATATCTACACCGCCATCAGTATTAAGATGGAGATATCTACACCGCTATCTGTATAAACATGGAAATATCAACACCGCTATCTGTATAAACATGGAAATATCTACACCGCTATCTGTATGAACATGGAAATATCTACACCGCTATCTGTATGAACATGGAAATATCTACACCGCTATCTGTTTGAAAATGGAAATATCTACACCACTATCTGCATGAAAATGGAAATAACTACACTGCTATCTGCATATACATTTAAATATGTACACTGCTATCTCTTTACACATGGAAATAACTACACCGTAACCTGTATGAAAATGGAAATATCTACACCGCCATCTGTATGAACATGGAAATATCTGCAACGCCATCTGTATGAAAATAAAAATATCTACACCGCCATCTGTATTAAGATAGAGATATCTCCACTGCTATCTGTAAAAACATGGAAATATCTACACCGCTATCTGTATAAACATGGAAATATCTACACCGCTATCTGAATAAACATGGAAATATCTACACCGCTCTCTGTATAAACATGGAGATATCAGCACCGCTATCTGAATGAACATGGAAATATCAGCCCGTCTATCTGTATGAACATGGAAGTATCTACACCGCTATCTCTATGAACATGGAAATAACTACACCGCTATCTGTTTGAACATGGAAATATCTAAACCGCTATCTGCATGAAAATGGAAATATATACACAGCTATCTGCATATACATGGCAATATCTACACAGCTATCTCTTTACACATGGAAAAAACTACACCGCTATCTGTATGAACATGGAAATACCTTCACCGCCATCTGTAGGAACATGGATATATCTACATAGCCATCTGGATGAACATGGAAATATCTACACCGCTATCTGTATGAACATGGAAATATCTACACCGCTATCTGTGTAAACATGCATACATCTTCACCGCTATCTCTATAAACATGGAAATAACTACACCGCTATCTGTATGAACATGGAAATATCTACCACGCCATCTGTATGAACATGGAAATATCTGCACCGCCATCTGTATGAACATATAAATATCTACACCGCCATCTGTATTAAAATGGAGATATCTACACTGCTATCTGTATAAACATGGAAATATCAACACTGCCATCTGTATGAACATATAAATATCTACGCCGCCATCTTTATTTAGAAGGAAATATCTAAACCGCTTTCAGTATAAACATGGAAATATCTACAACGCTGCCTGTATAAACATCGAAATATCAGAACCGCTATCTGAATGAACATGGAAATATCTACACCGCTATCTGTATGAACATGGAAATAGCTACACCGCTATCTGTATGAACATGGATATATCTACACAGCCATCTGGATGAACATGGAAATATCTACACCGCTATCTGTGTAAACATGCATACATCTTCACCGCTATCTGTATGAACATGGAAATATCTACTCCGCTATCTGTATAAACATGGAAATATCTACACCGCTATCTGTATGAACATGGAAATATCTACACCGCTATCTGTATGAACATGGAAATATCTACAACGCTATCTGTTTGAACATGGAAATATCTACAACGCTGTCTGCATGAAAATGGAAATATCTACACAGCTATCTGCATATACATGGAAATATCTACACAGCTATCTCTTTACACATGGAAATAACTACACCGCTATCTCTATAAACATGGAAATATCTACACCGCCATCTGTATGAACATGGAAATATCTGCACCGCCATCTGTATGAACATATAAATATCTACACCGCCATCTGTATTAAGAAGGAGATATCTACACCGCTATCTGTATAAAGATGGAAATATCTACACCGCTATCGGTATAAACATGGAAATATCTACACAGCTATCTGTATAAACATGGAAATATCTACACCGCTACCTGTATAAACATGGAAATATCAGCACCGCTATCGGTATGAACATGGAAATATCTACACCGCTATATGTATGAACATGGAAATATCTACACCGCTATCTGTATGAACATGGAAATATCTTCACCGTCATCTGTATGAAAATGGATATGGCTACACAGCCATCTGGATGAACATGGAAATATCTACACCGCGATCTGTATGAACATGGAAATATCTACACCGCTATCTGTGTAAACATGCATACCCCTTCACCGCTATCTGTATAACCATGGAAATATCTACACCGCTATCTGTATGAACATGGAAATATCTACACCGCTATCTGTTTGAACATGGAAATATCTAAAGCGCTATCTGCATGAAAATGGAAATATCTACACAGCTATCTGAATATACATGGAAATATCTACACAGCTATCTCTTTACACGTGGAAATAACTACACCGCTATCTGTATGAACATGGAAATATCTTCACCGCCATCTGTATGAACATGGATATATCTACACAGCCATGTGGATGAACATGGAAATATCTACACCGCTATCTGTATGAAGATGGAAATATCTACAACGCTATCTGTGTAAACATGCATACATCTTCACCGCTATCTGTATAAACATGGAAATATCTACACTGCTATCTGTATGAACATGGAAATACCTACACCGCTGTCTGTTTGAACATGGAAATATCTACACCACTATCTGCAAGAAAATGGAAATATCTACACCTCTATCTGCATGAAAATGGAAATATCTACACAGCGATCTTCATATACATGGAAATATCTACAAAGCTATCTTTTACACATGGAAATAACTACAGCGCTATCTCTATAAACATACAAATATCTACACCGCCATATGTATGAACATGGAAATATCTGCACCGCCATCTGTATGAACATATAAATATCTACACCGCCATCTATATTAAGATGGAGATATCTACACCGCTATCTGTATAAACTTGGAAATATCTACACCGCTATCTGTACAAACATGGAAATATCTACACCGCAATCTGTATAAACATGGAAATATCTACACCGCTACCTGTATAAACATGGAAATATCAGCACCGCTATCTGTATGAACATGGAAATATCTACACCGCTATCTGAACATGGAAATATCTACACCGCTATCTGTATGAACATGGAAATATCTGCAATGCCATCTGTATGAACATATAAATATATACACTGCCATCTATATTAAGATGGAGATATCTACACCGCTATCTACATGAAAATGGAAATATCTACACTGCTATCTGCATATACATTTAAATATCTACACAGCTATCTCTTTACACATGGAAATAACTACACCTTTATCTGTATGAACATGGAAATATCTACACCGCCATCTGTATGAACATGGAAATATCTGCACCGACATCTGTATGAAAATATAAATATCTACACCGCCATCTGTATTAAGACAGAGATATCTACACTGCTATCTGTATAAACATGGAAATATCTACAACGCTATCTGTATAAACATGGAAATATCTACACCGCTATCTGTATATACATGGAAATATCTACACCGCTACCTGTATAAAAATGGAAATATCAGCACCGCTATCTATATGAACATGGAAATATCTACACCGCTATCTGTATGAACATGGAAATATCTACACCGCTGTCTCTTTGAACAAGGAAATATCTACACTGCTGTCTGCATGAAAATGGAAATATATACACAGCTATCTGCATATACATGGAAATATCTACACAGCTATCTGTTTACCCATGGAAATAACTACACCGCTATCTCTATAAACATGGAAATATCTACACCGCCATCTGTATGAACATGGAAATATCTGCACCGCCATCTGTATGAACATATAAATATATACACCGCCATCTGTATTAAGAAGGAGATATCTACACCGCTATCTGTATAAACATGGAAATATCTACTAAGCTATCTGTATAAACATGGAAATATCTACACCGCTATCTGTATAAACATGGAAATATCTACACCGCTACCTGTATAAACATGGAAATATCAGCACCGCTATCGGTATGAACATGGAAATATCTACACCGATATCTGTATGAACATGGATACATCTACACCGCTATCTGTTTGAACATGGAAATATCTTTACCGCCATCTGTATTAACATGGATATATCTAAACAGCCATCTGTATGAACATGGAAATATCTACACCGCTATCTGTATGAACATGGAAATATCTACACCGCTATCTGTACGAACATGGAAATATCTTCACCACCATCTGTATGAAAATGGATATGGCTACACAGCCATCTGGATGAACATGGAAATATCTACACCGCGATCTGTATGAACATGGAAATATCTACACCGCTATCTGTGTAAACATGCATACACCTTCACCGCTATCTGTATAACCATGGAAATATCTACACCGCTATCTGTATGAACATGGAAATATCTACACCGCTATCTGTTTGAACATTTAAATATCTAAACCGCTATCTGCATGAAAATGGAAATATCTACACAGTTATCTGCATATACATGGAAATATCTACACAGCTATCTCTTTACACGTGGAAATAACTACACCGCTATCTGTATGAACATGGAAATATCTTCACCGCCATCTGTATGAACATGGATATATCTACACAGCCATCTGGATGAACATGGAAATATCTACACCGCTATCTGTATGAAGTTGGAAATATCTGCAACGCTATTTGTGTAAACATGCATACATCTTCACC
Organism: Gorilla gorilla gorilla; assembly: GCF_029281585.2. Lineage (NCBI taxonomy): Eukaryota > Metazoa > Chordata > Mammalia > Primates > Hominidae > Gorilla > Gorilla gorilla. The sequence continues at coordinate 54,335,799 of NC_073246.2, read as the reverse complement.
GCTATCTATATAAACATGGAAATATCTTCACTGCTATCTGTATGAACATGGAAATATCTACACCGCTATCTGAACATGGAAATATCTACACCGCTATCTGCATGAAAATGGAAATATCTACACAGCGATCTGCATATAGATGGAAATATCTACAAAGCTATCTCTTTACACATGGAAATAACTACAGCGCTATCTCTATGAACATACAAATATCTAAACCGCCATCTGTATGAACATGGAAATATCTGCAACACTAAATGTATGAACATATAAATATCTACACCGCCATCTATATTAAGATGGAGATATCTACACCGCTATCTGTATAAACTTGGAAACATCTACACCGCTATCTGTATAAACATGGAAATATCTACACCGCAATCTGTATAAACATGGAAATATCTACACCGCTACCTGTATAAACATGGGAATATCAGCACCGCTATCTGTATGAACATGGAAATATCTACACCGCTATCTGAACATGGGAATATCTACACCGCTATCTGCATGAAAATGGAAATATGTGCACAGCTATCTGCATATACATGGAAATATCTACACCGCTATCTGTATGAACATGGAAATAGCTACACCGCTATCTGTGTGAACATGGAAATATCTTCACCGCCATCTGTAGGAACATGGATATATCTACTCAGCCATCTGGATGAACATGGAAATATCTACACCGCTATCTGTATGAACATGGAAATATCTACACCGCTATCTGTGTAAACATGCATACATCTTCACCGCTATCTGTATAAACATGGAAATATCTACACCGCTATCTGTATGAACATGGAAATATCTACACCGCTATCTGTTTGAACATGGAAATATCTACACCTCTATCTGCATGAAAATGGAAATATCTACACAGCGATCTGCATATACATGGAAATATCTACAAAGCTATCTCTTTACACGTGGAAATAAGTACAGCGCTATCTCTATAAACATGGAAATAGCTACACCGGCATCTGTATGAACATGGAAATACCTGCACCGCCATCTGTATGAACATATAAATATCTAAACCGCCATCTATATTAAAATGGAGATATGTACACCGCTATCTGTATAAACTTGGAAATATCTACATTGCTATCTCTATGAACATGGAAATTTCTGCACCGCTATCTGTATGAACATGGAAATAGCTACACCGCTTTCTGTATGTACATGGAAATATCTACACCACTACCTGTATGAACATGGAAATATCTACACCGCTATTTTTATGAACATGGATATATCTACACAGCCATCTGGATGAACACGGAAATAGCTACACCACTATCTGTATGAACATGGAAATATCTACACCGCTATCTGTGTAAATATGCATACATCTTCACCGCAATCTGTATAAAGATGGTAATATCTACACCGCTCTCTGTATGAACATGGAAATATCTACACCTCTATCTGTTTGAACATGGAAATACCTACACCGCTATCTGCTTGAAAATGGAAATATCTACACAGCTATCTGCATATACATGGAAATATCTACACAGCTATCCCTTTACACATGGAAATAACTACACCGCTATCTGTATGAACATGGAAATATCTTCACCGCCATCTGTATGAACATGGAAATAGCTGCACCGACTTCTGTATGAACATATACATATCTACACGGCCATCTGTATTAAGATGCAGATATCTACACCGATATCTGTATAAACATGGAAATATCTACACCGCTACCTGTATAAACATGGAAATATCAGCACCGCTATCTGTATGAACATGGAAATATCAGCCCCTGTATCTGTATGAACATGGAGATATCTACACCGCTATCTGTATGAACATGGAAATACCTAGACCGCTATCTGAATGAACATGGAAATACCTTCACCGCCATCTGCATGAACATGGATATATCTACACAGCCATGTGGATGAACATGGATATTTCTACACAGCCCTCTGGATGAACATGGAAATATCCACAGCGCTATCTGTGTAAACATGCATACATCTTCACCGCTATCTGTATAAACATGGAAATATCTACACCGCTATCTGTATGAACATGGAAATATCTACACCGCTATCTGTTTGAAGATGGAAATATATACACCGCTATCTGCATGAAAATGGAAATATCTACACAGCTATCAGCATGAAAATGGAAATATCTACACAGCTATCTGCATATACATGGAAATATCTACACACCTATCTCTTTACACATGTAAATAACTACACCGCTATCTGTATGAACATGGAAATATCTACACCGCCATCTGTATGAACATGGAAATATCTGCACCGCCATCTGAATGAACATATAAATATCTACACTGCCATCTGTATTAAGATGGAGATATCTATACCGCTATCTGAATAAACATGGAAATATCTGCCCCGCCATCTGTATGAATATATAAATATCTACACCGACATCTCTTTTAAGATGGAGATATCTACACCGCTATCTGAATAAACATGGAAATATCTACACCGCTATCTGTATAAACATGGAAATATCTACACCGCTCTCTGTATAAACATGGAAATATCTACACCGCTACCTGTATAAACATGGAAATATCAGCACCGCTATCTGTATGAACCTGGAAATATCTACACCGCTATCTGTATGAACATGGAAATATCTACACCGCTATCTGTATGAACATGGAAATATATACAAAGCTATCTGAATGAACATGGAAATATCTACACCGCTTTCTGTTTCAACATGTAAATATCTACACCGCTATCTGCATGAAAATGGAAATATCTACAAAGCTATCTGCATATACATGGAAATATCTACACAGATATCTCTTTACACATGGAAGTAACTACACCGCTATGTCTATAAACATGGAAATATCTACACCACCATCTGTATGAACATGGAAATATCTGCACAGCCATCTCTTTGAACATATAAATATCTACACCGCCATCTGTATTAAGAAGGAAATATCAAAACCGCTATCTGTATAAACATGGAAATATCAGCACCGCTCTCTGTATGAAAATGGAAATATCTAAACCGCTATCTGTATGAACATGGAAATATCTACACTGCTATCTGTAGGAACATGGAAATAGCTACACCGTTATGTGTATGAAAATGGAAATAGCTACACCGCTATCTGTATGAACATGGAAATATCTACACCGCTATCTGTATGAACATGGATATATCTACACAGCCATCTGGATGAACATGGAAATATCTACACCGCTATCTGTACGAACATGGAAATATCTACACCGCTATCTGTATGAACATGGATATACCTACACAGCCATCTGTATGAACATGGAAATACCTACACAGCTATCTGTTTGGACATGGAAGTATCTACACCGCTATCTGCATGAAAATGGAAATATCTTCACTGCTATCTGCATATACATTTAAATATCTACACAGCTATCTCTTTACACATGGAAATAACTACACCACCATCTGTATGAACATGGAAATAACTACACCGCCATCTGTATGAACATGGAAATATCTGCACCGCCATCTGTATGAACATATAAATATCAACACCGCCATCTGTATTAAGATGGAGATATCTACACTGCTATCTGTATAAACATGGAAATATCTACACCGCCATCTGCATGAACATATAAATACACCACCATCTGTATTAAGAAAGAAATATCTAAACCGCTATCTGTATAAACATGGAAATACCTACACCGCTGCCTGTATAAACATGGAAATATCAGCACCGCTATCTGTATGAACATGGAAATATCTACACCGCTATCTGTAGGAACATGGAAATAGCTACACCACTGCCTGTATAAACATGGAAATATCAGCACCGCTATCTGTATGAACATGGAAATATCTACACCAATATCTGTATGAACATGGATATATCTACACAGCCATCTGGAGGAACATGGAAATATCTACACCACTATCTGTATGAACATGGATATATCTACACCGCTATCTGTGTAAACATGAATACATCTTCACCGCTATCTGTATAAACATGGAAATATCTACACCGCTATCTGTATGAACATGGAAATATCTACACCGCTATCTGTATGAACATGGAAATATCTACACCGCTATCTGTTTGAACATGGAAATATCTACACCACTATCTGCATGAAAATGGAAATATCTACACTGCTATCTGCATATACATGGGAATATCTACACAGCTATATCTTTACACATGGAAATAACTACACCGCTATCTGTATGAACATGGAAATATCCACACCGCCATCTGTATGAACATGGAAATATCTGCACCGCCATCTGTATGAACATATAAATATCTACACCACCATCTGTATTAAGATGGAGATATCTACACCGCAATCTGTATAAACATGGAAATATCTACACCGCTATCTGTATAAACATGGAAATATCTACACCGCTACCTGTATAAACATGGAAATATCTACACCGCTACCTTTATAAACATGGAAATATCAGCACCGCTAGCTGTATGAACATGGAAATATCTACACCGCTATCTGTATGAACATGGAAATATCTACACCGCTATCTGTATGAACATGGAAATATCTACACCGCTATCTGTATGAACATGGATATATCTACACAGCCCTCTGGATGAACATGGAAATATCCACACCGCTATCTGTGTAAACATGCATACATCTTCACCGATATCTGTATAAGCATGGAAATATCTACACCGCTATCTGTATGAACATGGAAATATCTACACCGCTATCTGTTTGAAGATGGAAATACATACACCGCTATCTGCATGAAAATGGAAATATCTACACAGCTATCTGCATATACATGGAAATATCTACACAGCTATCTCTTTACACATGGAAATAACTACACCGCTATCTGTATGAACATGGAAATATCTACACGGCCATCTGTATGAACATGGAAATATCTGCACCGCCATCTGTATGAACATATAAATATCTACACCGCCATCTGTATTAAGATGGAGATATCTACACCGCTATCTGAATAAACATGGAAATATCTACACCGCTATCTGTACGAACATGGAAATATCTAAACCGCTATCTGCATGAAAATAGAAATATCTACACAGCTATCTGCATATACATGGAAATATCAACAAAGCTATCTCTTTACACACGGAAATAACTACACCGCTATCTCTATAAACATGGAAATATCTACACCGCCATCTGTATGAACATGGAAATATCTGCACCGCCATCTGTATGAATATATAAATATCTACACTGCCATCTCTTTTAAGATGGAGATATCTACACCGCTATCTGAATAAACATGGAAATATCTACACCGCTATCTGTATAAACATGGAAATATCTACACCGCTCTCTGTATAAACATGGAAATATCTACACCGCTACCTGTATAAACATGGAAATATCAGCACCGCTATCTGTATGAACCTGGAAATATCTACACCGCTATCTGTATGAACATGGAAATATCTACACCGCTATCTGTATGAACATGGAAATATCTACAAAGCTATCTGAATGAACATGGAAATATCTACACCGCTATCTGTTTGAACATGTAAATATCTACACCGCTATCTGCATGAAAATGGAAATATCTACAAAGCTATCTGCATATACATGGAAATATCTACACAGCTATCTCTTTACACATGGAAGTAACTACACCGCTATGTCTATAAACATGGAAATATCTACACCACCATCTGTATGAACATGGAAATATCTGCACAGCCATCTCTTTGAACATATAAATATCTACACCGCCATCTGCATTAAGAAGGAAATATCAAAACCGCTATCTGTATAAACATGGAAATATCAGCACCGCTCTCTGTATGAAAATGGAAATATCTAAACCGCTATCTGTATGAACATGGAAATATCTACACTGCTATCTGTAGGAACAAGGAAATAGCTACACCGTTATGTGTATGAAAATGGAAATAGCTACACCGCTATCTGTATGAATATGGAAATATCTACACCGCTATCTGTATGAACATGGATATATCTACACAGCCATCTGGATGAACATGGAAATATCTACACCGCTATCTGTATGAACATGGAAATATCTACACCGCTATCTGTATGAACATGGATATATCTACACAACCATCTGGATGAACATGGAAATATCTACACCGCTATCTGTGTAAACATGCATACATCTTCACCACTATCTGTATAAACATGGAAATATCTGCACCGCTATCGGTATTAACATGGAAATATCTACACCGCTATCTGTATGAACATGGAAATACCTACACAGCTATCTGTTTGGACATGGAAGTATCTACACCGCTATCTGCATGAAAATGGAAATATCTACACTGCTATCTGCATATACATTTAAATATCTACACAGCTATCACTTTACACATGGAAATAACTACACCACCATCTGTATGAACATGGAAATAACTACACCGCCATCTGTATGAACATGGAAATATCTGCACCGCAATCTGTATGAACATATAAATATCTACACAGCCATCTGTATTAAGATGGAGATATCTACACTGCTATCTGTATAAACATGGAAATATCTACACCGCCATCTGTATGAACATGTAAATACACCGCCATCTGTATTAAGAAGGAAATATCTAAACCGCTATCTGTATAAACATGGAAATATCTACACCGCTGCCTGTATAAACATGGAAATATCAGCACCGCTATCTGTATGAACATGGAAATATCTACACCGCTATCTGTAGGAACATGGAAATAGCTACACCGCTGCCTGTATAAACATGGAAATATCAGCACCGCTCTCTGTATGAACATGGAAATATCTACAACGCTATCTGTATGAACATGGAAACATCTACACTGCTATCTGTATGAACATGGAAATAGCTACACCGTTATCTGTATGAACATGGAAATAGCTACACCGCTATCTGTATGAACATGGAAATATCTACACCGCTATCTGTATGAACATGGATATATCTACACAGCCATCTGGATGAACATGGAAATATCTAAACCGCTATCTGTATGAACATGGAAATATCTACACCGCTATCTGTATGAACATGGATATATCTACACAGCCATCTGGATGAAGATGGAAATATCTACACCGCTGTCTGTTTAAACATGCATACATCTTCTCCGCTATCTGTATAAACATGGAAATATCTACACTGCTATCTGTATGAACATGGAAATATCTGCACCGCTATCTGTATGAACATGGAAATATCTACACCGCTATCTGTTTGAACATGGAAATATCTACACCGCTATCTGCATGAAAATGGAAATATCTACACTGCTATCTGCATATGCATGGAAATATCTACACAGCTATCTCTTTACACATGGAAATTACTACACCGCTATCTGTATGAACATGGAAATATCTACACCGCCATCCGTTTTAACATGGAAATATCTGTACCGCCATCAGTATGAACATATAAATATCTACACTGCCATCTGTATTAAGATGGAGATATCTACACCGCTATCTGTATAAACATGGAAATATCTACACCGCTATCTGTATAAACATGGAAATATCTGCACCGCTATCTGTATAAACATGGAAATATCTACACCGCTACCTGTATAAACATGGAAATATCAGCACCGCTATCTGTATGAACATGGAAATATCTACACTGCTATCTGTATGAACATGGAAATATCTACACCGCTATCTGTATGAACATGGATATATCTACACAGCCCTCTGGATGAACATGGAAATATCCACACCGCTATCTTTGTAAACATGCATACATCTTCACCGCTATCTGTATAAACATGGAAATATCTACACCGCTATCTCTATGAACATGGAAATATCCACACCGCTATCTGTTTGAAGATGGAAATATATACACCGCTATCTGCATGTAAATGGAAATACCTACACAGCAATCTCCATATAGATGGAAATATCTACACAGCTATCTCTTTACACGTGGAAATAACTACACCGCTATCTGTATGAACATGGAAATATCTACAACGCCATCTGTATGAACATGGAAATATCTGCACCGCCACCTGTATGAATATATAAATATCTACACCGCCATCTCTTTTAAGATGGAGATATCTACACCGCTATCTGAATAAACATGGAAATATCTACACCGCTATCTGTATAAACATGGAAATATCTACACCGCTCTCTGTATAAACATGGAAATATCTACACCGCTACCTGTATAAACATGGAAATATCAGCACCGCTATCTGTATGAACCTGGAAATATCTACACCGCTATCTGAATGAACATGGATATATCTACACAGCCATCTGGATGAACATGGAAATATCTACACCGCTATCTGTAGGAACATGGAAATAGCTACACCACTGCCTGTATAAACATGGAAATATCAGCACCGCTATCTGTATGAACATGGAAATATCTACACCAATATCTGTATGAACATGGATATATCTACACAGCCATCTGGAGGAACATGGAAATATCTACACCACTATCTGTATGAACATGGATATATCTACACCGCTATCTGTGTAAACATGAATACATCTTCACCGCTATCTGTATAAACATGGAAATATCTACACCGCTATCTGTATGAACATGGAAATATCTACACCGCTATCTGTATGAACATGGAAATATCTACACCGCTATCTGTTTGAACATGGAAATATCTACACCACTATCTGCATGAAAATGGAAATATCTACACTGCTATCTGCATATACATGGGAATATCTACACAGCTATATCTTTACACATGGAAATAACTACACCGCTATCTGTATGAACATGGAAATATCCACACCGCCATCTGTATGAACATGGAAATATCTGCACCGCCATCTGTATGAACATATAAATATCTACACCACCATCTGTATTAAGATGGAGATATCTACACCGCTATCTGTATAAACATGGAAATATCTACACCGCTATCTGTATAAACATGGAAATATCTACACCGCTACCTGTATAAACATGGAAATATCTACACCGCTACCTTTATAAACATGGAAATATCAGCACCGCTAGCTGTATGAACATGGAAATATCTACACCGCTATCTGTATGAACATGGAAATATCTACACCGCTATCTGTATGAACATGGAAATATCTACACCGCTATCTGTATGAACATGGATATATCTACACAGCCCTCTGGATGAACATGGAAATATCCACACCGCTATCTGTGTAAACATGCATACATCTTCACCGATATCTGTATAAGCATGGAAATATCTACACCGCTATCTGTATGAACATGGAAATATCTACACCGCTATCTGTTTGAAGATGGAAATACATACACCGCTATCTGCATGAAAATGGAAATATCTACACAGCTATCTGCATATACATGGAAATATCTACACAGCTATCTCTTTACACATGGAAATAACTACACCGCTATCTGTATGAACATGGAAATATCTACACGGCCATCTGTATGAACATGGAAATATCTGCACCGCCATCTGTATGAACATATAAATATCTACACCGCCATCTGTATTAAGATGGAGATATCTACACCGCTATCTGAATAAACATGGAAATATCTACACCGCTATCTGTACGAACATGGAAATATCTAAACCGCTATCTGCATGAAAATAGAAATATCTACACAGCTATCTGCATATACATGGAAATATCAACAAAGCTATCTCTTTACACACGGAAATAACTACACCGCTATCTCTATAAACATGGAAATATCTACACCGCCATCTGTATGAACATGGAAATATCTGCACCGCCATCTGTATGAATATATAAATATCTACACTGCCATCTCTTTTAAGATGGAGATATCTACACCGCTATCTGAATAAACATGGAAATATCTACACCGCTATCTGTATAAACATGGAAATATCTACACCGCTCTCTGTATAAACATGGAAATATCTACACCGCTACCTGTATAAACATGGAAATATCAGCACCGCTATCTGTATGAACCTGGAAATATCTACACCGCTATCTGTATGAACATGGAAATATCTACACCGCTATCTGTATGAACATGGAAATATCTACAAAGCTATCTGAATGAACATGGAAATATCTACACCGCTATCTGTTTGAACATGTAAATATCTACACCGCTATCTGCATGAAAATGGAAATATCTACAAAGCTATCTGCATATACATGGAAATATCTACACAGCTATCTCTTTACACATGGAAGTAACTACACCGCTATGTCTATAAACATGGAAATATCTACACCACCATCTGTATGAACATGGAAATATCTGCACAGCCATCTCTTTGAACATATAAATATCTACACCGCCATCTGCATTAAGAAGGAAATATCAAAACCGCTATCTGTATAAACATGGAAATATCAGCACCGCTCTCTGTATGAAAATGGAAATATCTAAACCGCTATCTGTATGAACATGGAAATATCTACACTGCTATCTGTAGGAACAAGGAAATAGCTACACCGTTATGTGTATGAAAATGGAAATAGCTACACCGCTATCTGTATGAATATGGAAATATCTACACCGCTATCTGTATGAACATGGATATATCTACACAGCCATCTGGATGAACATGGAAATATCTACACCGCTATCTGTATGAACATGGAAATATCTACACCGCTATCTGTATGAACATGGATATATCTACACAACCATCTGGATGAACATGGAAATATCTACACCGCTATCTGTGTAAACATGCATACATCTTCACCACTATCTGTATAAACATGGAAATATCTGCACCGCTATCGGTATTAACATGGAAATATCTACACCGCTATCTGTATGAACATGGAAATACCTACACAGCTATCTGTTTGGACATGGAAGTATCTACACCGCTATCTGCATGAAAATGGAAATATCTACACTGCTATCTGCATATACATTTAAATATCTACACAGCTATCACTTTACACATGGAAATAACTACACCACCATCTGTATGAACATGGAAATAACTACACCGCCATCTGTATGAACATGGAAATATCTGCACCGCAATCTGTATGAACATATAAATATCTACACAGCCATCTGTATTAAGATGGAGATATCTACACTGCTATCTGTATAAACATGGAAATATCTACACCGCCATCTGTATGAACATGTAAATACACCGCCATCTGTATTAAGAAGGAAATATCTAAACCGCTATCTGTATAAACATGGAAATATCTACACCGCTGCCTGTATAAACATGGAAATATCAGCACCGCTATCTGTATGAACATGGAAATATCTACACCGCTATCTGTAGGAACATGGAAATAGCTACACCGCTGCCTGTATAAACATGGAAATATCAGCACCGCTCTCTGTATGAACATGGAAATATCTACAACGCTATCTGTATGAACATGGAAACATCTACACTGCTATCTGTATGAACATGGAAATAGCTACACCGTTATCTGTATGAACATGGAAATAGCTACACCGCTATCTGTATGAACATGGAAATATCTACACCGCTATCTGTATGAACATGGATATATCTACACAGCCATCTGGATGAACATGGAAATATCTAAACCGCTATCTGTATGAACATGGAAATACCTACACCGCTATCTGTATGAACATGGATATATCTACACAGCCATCTGGATGAAGATGGAAATATCTACACCGCTGTCTGTTTAAACATGCATACATCTTCTCCGCTATCTGTATAAACATGGAAATATCTACACTGCTATCTGTATGAACATGGAAATATCTGCACCGCTATCTGTATGAACATGGAAATATCTACACCGCTATCTGTTTGAACATGGAAATATCTACACCGCTATCTGCATGAAAATGGAAATATCTACACTGCTATCTGCATATGCATGGAAATATCTACACAGCTATCTCTTTACACATGGAAATTACTACACCGCTATCTGTATGAACATGGAAATATCTACACCGCCATCCGTTTTAACATGGAAATATCTGTACCGCCATCAGTATGAACATATAAATATCTACACTGCCATCTGTATTAAGATGGAGATATCTACACCGCTATCTGTATAAACATGGAAATATCTACACCGCTATCTGTATAAACATGGAAATATCTGCACCGCTATCTGTATAAACATGGAAATATCTACACCGCTACCTGTATAAACATGGAAATATCAGCACCGCTATCTGTATGAACATGGAAATATCTACACTGCTATCTGTATGAACATGGAAATATCTACACCGCTATCTGTATGAACATGGATATATCTACACAGCCCTCTGGATGAACATGGAAATATCCACACCGCTATCTTTGTAAACATGCATACATCTTCACCGCTATCTGTATAAACATGGAAATATCTACACCGCTATCTCTATGAACATGGAAATATCCACACCGCTATCTGTTTGAAGATGGAAATATATACACCGCTATCTGCATGTAAATGGAAATACCTACACAGCAATCTCCATATAGATGGAAATATCTACACAGCTATCTCTTTACACGTGGAAATAACTACACCGCTATCTGTATGAACATGGAAATATCTACAACGCCATCTGTATGAACATGGAAATATCTGCACCGCCACCTGTATGAATATATAAATATCTACACCGCCATCTCTTTTAAGATGGAGATATCTACACCGCTATCTGAATAAACATGGAAATATCTACACCGCTATCTGTATAAACATGGAAATATCTACACCGCTCTCTGTATAAACATGGAAATATCTACACCGCTACCTGTATAAACATGGAAATATCAGCACCGCTATCTGTATGAACCTGGAAATATCTACACCGCTATCTGAATGAACATGGATATATCTACACAGCCATCTGGATGAACATGGAAATATCTACACCGCTATCTGTATAAACATGGAAATATCTACACCGCTACCTGCATAAATATGGAAATATCAGCACCGCTATCTGTATGAACATGGAAATATCTACACTGCTATCTGTATGAACATGGAAATATCTACACCGCTATCTGTATGAACATGGATATATCTACACAGCCATCTGGAGGAACATGGAGATATCTACACCACTATCTGTATGAACATGGATATATCTACACCGCTATCTGTGTAAACATGAATATATCTTCACCGCTATCTGTATAAACATGGAAATATCTACACCACTATCTGTATGAACATGGATATATCTACACAGCCCTCTGGATGAACATGGAAATATCCACACCGCTATCTTTGTAAACATGCATACTTCTTCACCACTATCTGTATAAACATGGAAATATCTACACCGCTATCTCTATGAACATGGAAATATCCACACCGCTATCTGTTTGAAGATGGAAATATATACACCGCTATCTGCATGTAAATGGAAATATCTACACAGCAATCTCCATATAGATGGAAATATCTACACAGCTATCTCTTTACACATGGAAATAACTACACCGCTATCTGTATGAACATGGAAATATCTACACCGCCATCTGTATGAACATGGAAATATCTGCACCGCCATCTGTATGAATATATAAATATCTACACCGCCATCTCTTTTAAGATGGAGATATCTACACCGCTATCTGAATAAACATGGAAATATCTACACCGCTATCTGTATAAACATGGAAATATCTACACCGCTCTCTGTATAAACATGGAAATATCTACACCGCTACCTGTATAAACATGGAAATATCAGCACCGCTATCTGTATGAACCTGGAAATATCTACACCGCTATCTGTATGAACATGGAAATATCTACACCGCTATCTGTATGAACATGGAAATATATACAAAGCTATCTGAATGAACATGGAAATATCTACACCGCTTTCTGTTTGAACATGTAAATATCTACACCGCTATCTGCATGAAAATGGAAATATATACAAAGCTATCTGCATATACATGGAAATATCTACACAGCTATCTCTTTACACATGGAAGTAACTACACCGCTATGTCTATAAACATGGAAATATCTACACCACCATCTGTATGAACATGGAAATATCTGCACAGCCATCTCTTTGAACATATAAATATCTACACCGCCATCTGTATTAAGAAGGAAATATCAAAACCGCTATCTGTATAAACATGGAAATATCAGCACCGCTCTCTGTATGAAAATGGAAATATCTAAACCGCTATCTGTATGAACATGGAAATATCTACACTGCTATCTGTAGGAACATGGAAATAGCTACACCGTTATGTGTATGAAAATGGAAATAGCTACACCGCTATCTGTATGAACATGGAAATATCTACACCGCTATCTGTATGAACATGGATATATCTACACAGCCATCTGGATGAACATGGAAATATCTACACCGCTATCTGTATGAACATGGAAATATCTACACCGCTATCTGTATGAACATGGATATATCTACACAGCCATCTGGATGAACATGGAAATATCTACACCGCTATCTGTGTAAACATGCATACATCTTCACCACTATCTGTATAAACATGGAAATATCTGCACCGCTATCGGTATTAACATGGAAATATCTACACCGCTATCTGTATGAACATGGAAATACCTACACAGCTATCTGTTTGGACATGGAAGTATCTACACCGCTATCTGCATGAAAATGGAAATATCTACACTGCTATCTGCATATACATTTAAATATCTACACAGCTATCTCTTTACACATGGAAATAAGTACACCACCATCTGTATGAACATGGAAATAAATACACCGCCATCTGTATGAACATGGAAATATCTGCACCGCCATCTGTATGAACATACAAATATCTACACCGCCATCTGTATTAAGATGGAGATATCTACACTGCTATCTGTATAAACATGGAAATATCTACACCGCCATCTGTATGAACATATAAATACACCGCCATCTGTATTAAGAAGGAAATATCTAAACCGCTCTCTGTATAAACATGGAAATATCTACACCGCTGCCAGTATAAACATGGCAATATCAGCACCGCTATCTGTATGAACATGGAAATATCAACACCGCTATCTGTAGGAACATGGAAATAGCTACACCGCTGCCTGTATAAACATGGAAATATCAGCACCGCTATCTGTATGAACATGGAAATATCGACACCACTATCTGTATGAACATGGATATATCTACACAGCCATCTGGAGGAACATGGAAATATCTACACCACTATCTGTATGAACATGGATATATCTACACCGCTATCTGTGTAAACATGAATACATCTTCACCGCTATCTGTATAAACATGGAAATATCTACACCGCTATCTGTATGAACATGGAAATATCTACACCGCTATCTGTATGAACATGGAAATATCTACACCGCTATCTGTTTGAACATGGAAACATCAACACCGCTATCTGCATGAAAATGGAAATATCTACACTGCTATCTGCATATACATGGAAATATCTACACAGCTATATCTTTACACATGGAAATAACTACACCGCTATCTGTATGAACATGGAAATATCTGCACCGCCATCTGTATGAACATATAAATATCTACACCACCATCTGTATTAAGATGGAGATTTCTACACCGCTATCTGTATAAACATGGAAATATCTACACCGCTATCTGTATAAACATGGAAATATCTACACCGATATCTGTATAAACATGGAAATATCTACACCGCTACCTGTATAAACATGGAAATATCAGCACCGCTAGCTGTATGAACATGGAAATATCTACACCGCTATCTGTATGAACATGGAAATATCTACACCGCTATCTGTATGAACATGGAAATATCTACACCTCTATCTGTATGAACATGGATATATCTACACAGCCCTCTGGATGAACATGGAAATATCCACACCGCTATCTGTGTAAACATGCATACATCTTCACCGATATCTGTATAAACATGGAAATATCTACACCGCTATCTGTATGAACATGGAAATATCTACACTGCTATCTGTATGAACATGGATATATCTACACAGCCATCTGGATGAACATGGAAATATCTACACCGCTATCTGTGTAAACATGCATACATCTTCACCACTATCTGTATAAACATGGAAATATCTGCACCGCTATCGGTATTAACATGGAAATATCTACACCGCTATCTGTATGTACATGGAAATACCTACACAGCTATCTGTTTGGACATGGAAGTATCTACACCGCTATCTGCATGAAAATGGAAATATCTACACTGCTATCTGCATATACATTTAAATATCTACACAGCTATCTCTTTACACATGGAAATAACTACACCACCATCTGTATGAACATGGAAATAACTACACCGCCATCTGTATGAACATGGAAATATCTGCACCGCCATCTGTATGAACATATAAATATCTACACCGCCATCTGTATTAAGATGGAGATATCTACACTGCTATCTGTATAAACATGGAAATATCTACACCGCCATCTGTATGAACAGATAAATACACCGCCATCTGTATTAAGAAGGAAATATCTAAACCGCTATCTGTATAAACATGGAAATATCTACACCGCTGCCTGTATAAACATGGAAATATCAGCACCGCTATCTGTATGAACATGGAAATATCTACACCGCTATCTGTAGGAACATGGAAATAGCTACACCGCTGCCTGTATAAACATGGAAATATCAGCACCGCTATCTGTATGAACATGGAAATATCTACACCAATATCTGTATGAACATGGATATATCTACACAGCCATCTGGAGGAACATGGAAATATCTACACCACTATCTGTATGAACATGGATATATCTACAGCGCTATCTGTGTAAACATGAATATATCTTCACCGCTATCTGTATAAACATGGAAATATCTACACCGCTATCTGTATGAACATGGATATATCTACACAGCCCTCTGGATGAACATGGAAATATCCACACCGCTATCTTTGTAAACATGCATACATCTTCACCGCTATCTGTATAAACATGGAAATATCTACACCGCTATCTCTATGAACATGGAAATATCCACACCGCTATCTGTTTGAAGATGGAAATATATACACCGCTATCTGCATGTAAATGGAAATATCTACACAGCAATCTCCATATAGATGGAAATATCTACACAGCTATCTCTTTACACATGGAAATAACTACACCGCTATCTGTATGAACATGGAAATATCTACACTGCCATCTGTATGAACATGGAAATATCTGCACCGCCATCTGTATGAATATATAAATATCTACACCGCCATCTCTTTTAAGATGGAGATATCTACACCGCTATCTGAATAAACATGGAAATATCTACACCGCTATCTGTATAAACATGGAAATATCTACACCGCTCTCTGTATAAACATGGAAATATCTACACCGCTACCTGTATAAACATGGAAATATCAGCACCGCTATCTGTATGAACCTGGAAATATCTACACCGCTATCTGTATGAACATGGAAATATCTACACCGCTATCTGTATGAACATGGAAATAAATACACCGCCATCTGTATGAACATGGAAATATCTGCACCGCCATCTGTATGAACATATAAATATCTACACCGCCATCTGTATTAAGATGGAGATATCTACACTGCTATCTGTATAAACATGGAAATATCTACACTGCCATCTGTATGAACATATAAATACTCCGCCATCTGTATTAAGAAGGAAATATCTAAACCGCTATCTGTATAAACATGGAAATATCTACACCGCTGCCTGTATAAACATGGAAATATCAGCACCGCTATCTGTATGAACATGGAAATATCTACACCGCTATCTGTAGGAACATGGAAATAGCTACACCGCTGCCTGTATAAACAAGGAAATATCAGCACCGCTATCTGTATGAACATGGAAATATCTACACCAATATCTGTATGAACATGGATATATCTACACAGCCATCTGGAGGAACATGGAAATATCTACACCACTATCTGTATGAACATGGATATATCTACACCGCTATCTGTGTAAACATGAATATATCTTCACCGCTATCTGTATAAACATGGAAATATCTACACCACTATCTGTATGAACATGGATATATCTACACAGCCCTCTGGATGAACATGGAAATATCCACACCGCTATCTTTGTAAACATGCATACATCTTCACCGCTATCTGTATAAACATGGAAATATCTACACCGCTATCTCTATGAACATGGAAATATCCACACCGCTATCTGTTTGAAGATGGAAATATATACACCGCTATCTGCATGTAAATGGAAATATCTACACAGCAATCTCCATATAGATGGAAATATCTACACAGCTATCTCTTTACACATGGAAATAACTACACCGCTATCTGTATGAACATGGAAATATCTACACCGCCATCTGTATGAACATGGAAATATCTGCACCGCCATCTGTATGAATATATAAATACCTACACCGCCATCTCTTTTAAGATGGAGATATCTACACCGCTATCTGAATAAACATGGAAATATCTACACCGCTATCTGTATAAACATGGAAATATCTACACCGCTCTCTGTATAAACATGGAAATATCTACACCGCTACCTGTATAAACATGGAAATATCAGCACCGCTATCTGTATGAACCTGGAAATATCTACACCGCTATCTGTATGAACATGGAAATATCTACACCGCTATCTGTATGAACATGGAAATATCTACAAAGCTATCTGAATGAACATGGAAATATCTACACCGCTTTCTCTTTGAACATGTAAATATCTACACCGCTATCTGCATGAAAATGGAAATATCTACAAAGCTATCTGCATATACATGGAAATATCTACACAGCTATCTCTTTACACATGGAAGTAACTACACCGCTATGTCTATAAACATGGAAATATCTACACCACCATCTGTATGAACATGGAAATATCTGCACAGCCATCTCTTTGAACATATAAATATCTACACCGCCATCTGTATTAAGAAGGAAATATCAAAACCGCTATCTGTATAAACATGGAAATATCAGCACCGCTCTCTGTATGAAAATGGAAATATCTAAACCGCTATCTGTATGAACATGGAAATATCTACACTGCTATCTGTAGGAACATGGAAATAGCTACACCGTTATGTGTATGAAAATGGAAATAGCTACACCGCTATCTGTATGAACATGGAAATATCTACACCGCTATCTGTATGAACATGGATATATCTACACAGCCATCTGGATGAACATGGAAATATCTACACCGCTATCTGTATGAACATGGAAATATCTACACCGCTATCTGTATGAACATGGATATATCTACACAGCCATCTGGATGAACATGGAAATATCTACACCGCTATCTGTGTAAACATGCATACATCTTCACCACTATCTGTATAAACATGGAAATATCTGCACCGCTATCGGTATTAACATGGAAATATCTACACCGCTATCTGTATGAACATGGAAATACCTACACAGCTATCTGTTTGGACATGGAAGTATCTACACCGCTATCTGCATGAAAATGGAAATATCTACACTGCTATCTGCATATACATTTAAATATCTACACAGCTATCTCTTTACACATGGAAATAACTACACCACCATCTGTATGAACATGGAAATAAATACACCGCCATCTGTATGAACATGGAAATATCTGCACCGCCATCTGTATGAACATATAAATATCTACACCGCCATCTGTATTAAGATGGAGATATCTACACTGCTATCTGTATAAACATGGAAATATCTACACCGCCATCTGTATGAACATATAAATACACCGCCATCTGTATTAAGAAGGAAATATCTAAACTGCTATCTGTATAAACATGGAAATATCTACACCGCTGCCTGTATATACATGGCAATACCAGCACCGCTATCTGTATGAACATGGAAATATCTACACCGCTATCTGTAGGAACATGGAAATAGCTACACCGCTGCCTGTATAAACATGGAAATATCAGCACCGCTATCTGTATGAACATGGAAATATTGACACCACTATCTGTATGAACATGGATATATCTACACAGCCATCTGGAGGAACATGGAAATATCTACACCACTATCTGTATGAACATGGATATATCTACACCGCTATCTGTGTAAACATGAATACATCTTCACCGCTATCTGTATAAACATGGAAATATCTACACCGCTATCTGTATGAACATGGAAATATCTACACCACTATCTGTATGAACATGGAAATATCTACACCGCTATCTGTATGAACATGGAAATATCTACACCGCTATCTGCATGAAAATGGAAATATCTACACTGCTATCTGCATATACATGGAAATATCTACACAGCTATATCTTTACACATGGAAATAACTACACCGCTATCTGTATGAACATGGAAATATCCACACCGCCATCTGTATGAACATGGAAATATCTGCACCGCCATCTCTATGAACATATAAATATCTACACCACCATCTGTATTAAGATGGAGATATCTACACCGCTATCTGTATAAACATGGAAATATCTACACCGCTATCTGTATAAACATGGAAATATCTACACCGCTATCTGTATAAACATGGAAATATCTACACCACTACCTGTATAAACATGGAAATATCAGCACCGCTAGCTGTATGAACATGGAAATATCTACACCGCTATCTGTATGAACATGGAAATATCTACACGGCTATCTGTATGAACATGGAAATATCTACACCGCTATCTGTATGAACATGGATATATCTACACAGCCCTCTGGATGAACATGGAAATATCCACACCGCTATCTGTGTAAACATGCATACATCTTCACTGATATCTGTATAAACATGGAAATATCTACACCGCTACCTGTATAAACATGGAAATATCAGCACCGCTATCTGTATGAACCTGGAAATATCTACACCGCTATCTGTATGAACATGGAAATATCTACACCGCTATCTGTATGAACATGGAAATATCTACAAAGCTATCTGAATGAACATGGAAATATCTACACCGCTTTCTGTTTGAACATGTAAATATCTACACCGCTATCTGCATGAAAATGGAAATATCTACAAAGCTATCTGCATATACATGGAAATATCTACACAGCTATCTCTTTACACATGGAAGTAACTACACCGCTATGTCTATAAACATGGAAATATCTACACCACCATCTGTATGAACATGGAAATATCTGCACAGCCATCTCTTTGAACATATAAATATCTACACCGCCATCTGTATTAAGAAGGAAATATCAAAACCGCTATCTGTATAAACATGGAAATATCAGCACCGCTCTCTGTATGAAAATGGAAATATCTAAACCGCTATCTGTATGAACATGGAAATATCTACACTGCTATCTGTAGGAACATGGAAATAGCTACACCGTTATGTGTATGAAAATGGAAATAGCTACACCGCTATCTGTATGAACATGGAAATATCTACACCGCTATCTGTATGAACATGGATATATCTACACAGCCATCTGGATGAACATGGAAATATCTACACCGCTATCTGTATGAACATGGAAATATCTACACCGCTATCTGTATGAACATGGATATATCTACACAGCCATCTGGATGAACATGGAAATATCTACACCGCTATCTGTGTAAACATGCATACATCTTCACCACTATCTGTATAAACATGGAAATATCTGCACCGCTATCGGTATTAACATGGAAATATCTACACCGCTATCTGTATGAACATGGAAATACCTACACAGCTATCTGTTTGGACATGGAAGTATCTACACCGCTATCTGCATGAAAATGGAAATATCTACACTGCTATCTGCATATACATTTAAATATCTACACAGCTATCTCTTTACACATGGAAATAACTACACCACCATCTTTATGAACATGGAAATAAATACACCGCCATCTGTATGAACATGGAAATATCTGCACCGCCATCTGTATGAACATATAAATATCTACACCGCCATCTGTATTAAGATGGAGATATCTACACTGCTATCTGTATAAACATGGAAATATCTACACCGCCATCTGTATGAACATATAAATACACCGCCATCTGTATTAAGAAGGAAATATCTAAACTGCTATCTGTATAAACATGGAAATATCTACACCGCTGCCTGTATAAACATGGCAATACCAGCACCGCTATCTGTATGAACATGGAAATATCTACACCGCTATCTGTAGGAACATGGAAATAGCTACACCGCTGCCTGTATAAACATGGAAATATCAGCACCGCTATCTGTATGAACATGGAAATATCTACACCACTATCTGTATGAACATGGATATATCTACACAGCCATCTGGAGGAACATGGAAATATCTACACCACTATCTGTATGAACATGGATATATCTACACCGCTATCTGTGTAACATGAATACATCTTCACCGCTATCTGTATAAACATGGAAATATCTACACCGCTATCTGTATGAACATGGAAATATCTACACCACTATCTGTATGAACATGGAAATATCTACACCGCTATCTGTATGAACATGGAAATATCTACACCGCTATCTGCATGAAAATGGAAATATCTACACTGCTATCTGCATATACATGGAAATATCTACACAGCTATATCTTTACACATGGAAATAACTACACCGCTATCTGTATGAACATGGAAATATCCACACCGCCATCTGTATGAACATGGAAATATCTGCACCGCCATCTCTATGAACATATAAATATCTACACCACCATCTGTATTAAGATGGAGATATCAACACCGCTATCTGTATAAACATGGAAATATCTACACCGCTATCTGTATAAACATGGAAATATCTACACCGCTATCTGTATAAACATGGAAATATCTACACCGCTACCTGTATAAACATGGAAATATCAGCACCGCTAGCTGTATGAACATGGAAATATCTACACCGCTATCTGTATGAACATGGAAATATCTACACCGCTATCTGTATGAACATGGAAATATCTACACCGCTATCTGTATGAACATGGATATATCTACACAGCCCTCTGGATGAACATGGAAATATCCACACCGCTATCTGTGTAAACATGCATACATCTTCACCGATATCTGTATAAACATGGAAATATCTACACCGCTATCTGTATGAACATGGAAATATCTACACCGCTATCTGTATGAACATGGATATATCTACACAGCCATCTGGATGAACATGGAAATATCTACACCGCTATCTGTGTAAACATGCATACATCTTCACCACTATCTGTATAAACATGGAAAAATCTGCACCGCTATCGGTATTAACATGGAAATATCTACACCGCTATCTGTATGAACATGGAAATACCTACACAGCTATCTGTTTGGACATGGAAGTATCTACACCGCTATCTGCATGAAAATGGAAATATCTACACTGCTATCTGCATATACATTTAAATATCTACACAGCTATCTCTTTACACATGGAAATAACTACACCACCATCTGTATGAACATGGAAATAACTACACCGCCATCTGTATGAACATGGAAATATCTGCACCGCCATCTGTATGAACATATAAATATCTACACCGCCATCTGTATTAAGATGGAGATATCTACACTGCTATCTGTATAAACATGGAAATATCTACACCGCCATCTGTATGAACATATAAATGCACCGCCATCTGTATTAAGAAGGAAATATCTAAACCGCTATCTGTATAAACATGGAAATATCTACACCGCTGCCTGTATAAACATGGCTATATCAGCACCGCTATCTGTATGAACATGGAAATATCTACACTGCTATCTGTAGGAACATAGAAATAGCTACACCGCTGCCTGTATAAACATGGAAATATCAGCACCGCTATCTGTATGAACATGGAAATATCTACACCAATATCTGTATGAACATGGATATATCTACACAGCCATCTGGAGGAACATGGAAATATCTACACCACTATCTGTATGAACATGGATATATCTACACCGCTATCTGTGTAAACATGAATATATCTTCACCGCTATCTGTATAAACATGGAAATATCTACACCGCTATCTGTATGAACATGGAAATATCAGCACCGCTCTCTGTATGAACATGGAAATATCAGCCCCTCCATCTATATGAACATGGAAGTATCTACACTGCTATCTCTATGAACATGGAAATATCTACACCGCTATCTGTTTGAACATGGAAATATCTATACCGCTATCTGCATGAAAATGGAAATATCTACACCACTATCTGTAGGAACATGGATATATCTACACAGCCATCTGGATGAACATGGAAATATCTACACCGCTATCTGTTTGAACATGGAAATATCTACACCGCTATCTGTGTAAACATGCATACATCTTCACCGCTATCTCTATAAACATGGAAATATCTACACTGCTATCTGTATGAACATGGAAATATCTTCACCGATATGTGTTTGAACATGGAAATATCTACACCGCTATCTGCATGAAAATGGAAATATCTACAAAGCTATCTGCATATACATGGAAACATCTACACAGCTATCTCTTTACACATGGAAATAACTACACCGCTAAATCTATAAACATGGAAATAACTACACCGCCATCTGTATGAACATGGAAATCTCTGCACCACCATCTGTATGAACATATAAATATCTACACCGCCATCTGTATTAAGAAGGAAATATCTAAACCGCTATCTGTATGAACATTGAAATATCTACACCGCTATCTGTATGAACATGGAAATATCTACACTGCTATCTGTGTAAACATGCATATATCTTCACCGCTATCTGTATAAACATGGAAATATCTACAACGCTATCTGTATGAACATGGAAATATCTACACCGCTATCTGTACGAACATGGAAATATCTAAACCGCTATCTGAATGAAAATAGAAATATCTACACAGCTATCTGCATATACATGGAAATATCTACAAAGCTATCTCTTTACACATGGAAATAACTACACCGCTATCTCTATAAACACGGAAATATCTACACTGCCATCTGTATGAACATGGAAATATCTGCACCGCCATCTGTATAAACATATAAATATCTACACCGCCATCTGTATTTAGATGGAGATATCTACACCGCTATCTGTATAAACTTGGAAATATCTACACCGCTATCTGTATAAACATGGAAATACCTACACCGCTATCTGTATAAACATGGAAATACCTACACCGCTACCTGTATAAACCTGGAAATATCAGCACCGCTATCTGTATGAACATGGAAATATCTACACCGCTATCTCTATGAACATGGAAATATCTACACCGCTATCTGTATGAACATGGAAATAGCTACACTGCTATCTGTATGAACATGGAAATATCTACACCACTATCTGTAGGAACATGGAAATATCTACACCGCTGTCAGCATGAACATGGATGTATCTACACAGCCATCTGGATGAACATGGAAATATCTGCACCGCTATCTGCATGAACTTGGAAATATCTACACCGCTATCTGTGTAAACATGCATACATCTTCACCGCAATCTGTATAAGCATGGAAATATCAACTCCGCTATCTGTATGAACGTGGAATTATCTACACCGCTATCTGTTTGAACATGGAAATATCTAAACCGCTATCAGCATGAAAAGGGAAATATCTACACAGCTATCTGCATATACATGGAAATATCTACACATCTATCTCTTTACACATGTAAATAACTACACCGCTATCTGTATGAACATGGAGATATCTGCACCGCCATCTGTATGAACATATAAATATCTACACCGCCATCTGTATTAAGATGGAGATATCTACACCGCTATCTGTATAAACATGGAAATATCTACACCGCTATCTGAATAAACATGGAAATATCTACACCGCTCTCTGTATAAACATGGAGATATTAGCACCGCTATCTGAATGAACATGGAAATATCAGCCCCTCTATCTGTATGAACATGGAAGTATCTACACCACTATCTCTATGAACATGGAAATATCTACACCGCTATCTGTTTGAACATGGAAATATCTAAACCGCTATCTGCATGAAAATGGAAATATATACACAGCTATCTGCATATACATGGAAATATCTACACAGCTATCTCTTTACACATGGAAAAAACTACTCCGCTATCTGTATGAACATGGAAATACCTTCACCGCCATCTGTAGGAACATGGATATATCTACATAGCCATCTGGATGAACATGGAAATATCTACACCGCTATCTGTATGAACATGGAAATATCTACACCGCTATCTATGTAAACATGCATACATCTTCACCGCTATCTCTATAAACATGGAAATAACTACACCGCTATCTGTATGAACATGGAAATATCTACCACGCCTTCTGTATGAACATGGAAATATCTGCACCGCCATCTGTATGAACGTATAAATATCTACACCGCCATCTGTATTAAAATGGAGATATCTATACTGCTATCTGTATAAACATGGAAATATCAACACTGCCATCTATATGAACATATAAATATCTACGCCGCCATCTGTATTTAGAAGGAAATATCTAAACCGCTTTCTGTATAAACATGGAAATATCTACAATGCTGCCCGTATAAACATCGAAATACCAGAACCGCTATCTGAATGAACATGGAAATATCTACACCGCTCTCTGTATGAACATGGAAATAGCTACACCGCTATCTGTATGAACATGGATATATCTACACAGCCATCTGGATGAACATGGAAATATCTACACCGCTATCTGTGTAAACATGCATACATCTTCACCGCTATCTGTATAAACATGGAAATATCTACACCGCTATCTTTATGAACATGGAAATATCTACACCGCTATCTGTATGAACATGGAAATATCTATACCGCTATCTGTTTGAATGTGGAAATATCTACACCACTATCTGCATGAAAATGGAAATATCTACACTGCCATCTGCATATACATTTAAATATGTACACTGCTATCTCTTTACACATGGAAATAACTACACCGTTACCTGTATGAACATGAAATATCTACACCGCCATCTGTATGAACATGGAAATATCTGCACCGCCATCTGTATGAAAATATAAATATCTACACCGCCATCTGTATTCAGATGGAGATATCTACACTGCTATCTGTATAAACATGGAAATATCTACAACACTACCTGTATAAACATGGAAATATCTACACCGCTATCTGTATAAACATGGAAATATCTGCACCGCTATCTGTATGAACATGGAAATATCTCCACTGCTATCTGTATAAACATGGAAATATCTACACCGCTATCTGTATAAACATGGAAATATCTACACCGCTATCTGTATAAACATGGAAATAACTACAACACTACCTCTATAAACATGGAAATATCAGCACCGCTATCTATATGAACATGGAAATATCTTCACCGCTATCTGTATGAACATGGAAATATCTACACCGCAATCTGTATGAACATGGAAATATCTACACCGCTATCTGTATGAACATGGAAATATCTACACCGCTATCTGTTTGAACATGGAAATATCTACACCGCTGTCTGCATGAAAATGGAAATATCTACACAGCTATCTGCATATACATGGAAATATCTACACAGCTATCTCTTTACACATGGAAATAGCTACACCGCTATCTCTATAAACATGGAAATATCTACACCGCCATCTGTATGAACATGGAAATATCTGCACCGCCATCTGTATGAACATATAAATATCTACAGCGCCATCTGTATTAAGAAGGAGATAACTACACTGCTATCTGTAAAGAGATGGAAATATCTACACCGCTATCTGTATAAACATGGAAATATCTACACAGCTATCTGTATAAACATGGAAATATCTACACCGCTACCTGTATAAACATGGAAATATCAGCACCGCTATCGGTATGAACATGGAAATATCTACACCGCTATCTGTATGAACATGGATATATCTACACCGCTATCTGTATGAACATGGAAATGTCTTTACCGCCATCTGTATGAACATGGATATATCTACACAGCCATCTGTATGAAGATGGAAATATCTACACCGCTATCTGTATGAACATGGAAATATCTTCACCGCCATCTGTATGAAAATGGATATGGCTTCACAGCCATCTGGATGAACATGGAAATATCTACACCGCGATCTGTATGAACATGGAAATATCTACACCACTATCTGTGTAAACATGCTTACACCTTCACCGCTATCTGTATAACCATGGAAATATCTACACCGCTATCTGTATGAACATGGAAATATCTACACTGCTATCTGTTTGAACATGGAAATATCTTAACCGCTATCTGCATGAAAATGGAAATATCTACACAGCTATCTGCATATACATGGAAATATCTACACAGCTATCTCTTTACACGTGGAAATAACTACACCGCTATCTGTATGAACATGGAAATATCTTCACCGCCATCTGTATGAACATGGATATATCTACACAGCCATCTGGATGAACATGGAAATATCTACACCGCTATCTGTATGAAGATGGAAATATCAACAACGCTATCTGTGTAAACATGCTTACATCTTCACCGCTATCTCTATAAACATGGAAATATCTACACTGCTATCTGTATGAACATGGAAATACCTACACCGCTATCTGTTTGAACATGGAAATATCTACACCACTATCTGCATGAAAATGGAAATATCTACACAGCGATCTGCATATACATGTAAATATCTACAAAGCTATCTCTTTACACATGGAAATAACTACAGCGCTATCTCTATAATCATACAAATATCTACACCGACATCTGTATGAACATGGAAATATCTGCACCGCCATCTGTATGAACATATAAATATCTACACCGCCATCTATATTAAGATGGAGATATCTACACCGCTATCTGTACAAACTTGGAAATATCTACACCGCTATCTGTATAAACATGGAAATATCTACACCGCAATCTGTATAAACATGGAAATATCTACACCGCTACCTGTATAAACATGGAAATATCAGCACCGCTATCTGTATGAACATGGAAATATCTACACCGCTATCTGAAAATGGAAATATCTACACAGCTATCTGTATGAACATGGAAATAGCTACACCGCTATCTGTATGAACATGGAAATATCTTCAACGCCATCTGTATGAACATGGATATATCTACACAGCCATCTGTATAAACATGGAAATATCAGAACCGCTATCTCAATGAACATGGAAATATCTCCACCGCTATCTGTATGAACATGGAAATATCTACACCGCTATCTTTATGAACATGGATATATCTACACAGCCATCTGGATGAACATGGAAATATCTACACCGCTATCTGTGTAAACATTCATACATCTTCACCGCTATCTGTATAAACATGGAAATATCTACACCGCTATCTTTATGAACATGGAAATATCTACACCGCTATCAGTATGAACATGGAAATATCTACACCGCTATCTGTTTGAACATGGAAATATCTACACCACTATCTGCATGAAAATGGAAATATCTACACTGCTATCTGCATAAACATTTAAATATGTACACTGCTATCCCTTTACACATGGAAATAACCACACCGTTACATGTATGAACATGGAAATATCTGCACCGCCATCTGTATGAACATGGAAATATCTGCACCGCCATCTGTATGAAAATATAAATATCTACACCGCCATCTGTATTAAGATAGAGATATCTCCACTGCTCTCTGTATAACCATTGAAATATCTACACCGCTATCTGTATAAACATGGAAATATCTACACCGCTATCTGTATAAACATGGAAATATCTACACCACTACCAGTATAAACATGGAAATATCAGCACCGCTATCTATATGAACATGGAAATATCTTCACCGCTACCTGTATGAACATGGAAATACCTACACCGCTATCTGTATGAACATGGAAATATCTACACCGCTATCTGTATGAACATGGAAATATCTACACCGATATCTGTTTGAACATGGAAATATCTACACCGTTGTCTCCATGAAAATGGAAATATCTAAACAGCTATCTGCATATACATGGAAATATCTACACAGCTATCTCTTTACACATGGAAATAACTACACCGCTATCTCTATAAACATGGAAATATCTACACCGCCATCTGTATGAACATGGAAATATTTGCACCGCCATCTGTATGAACATATAAATATCTACACCGCCATCTGTATTAAGAAGGAGATATCTACACCGCTATCTGTATAAAGATGGAAATATCTACACCGCTATCTCTATAAACATGGAAATATCTACACAGCTATCTGTATAAACATGGAAATATCTACACCGCTACCTGTATAAACATGGAAATATCAGCACCGCTATCGGTATGAACATGGAAATATCTACACCGCTATCTGTATGAACATGGATATATCTACACCGCTATCTGTATGAACATGGAAATATCTTTACCGCCATCTGTATGAACATGGATATATCTACACAGCCATCTGTACGAACATGGAAATATCTACACAGCTATCTGTATGAACATGGAAATATCTACACCGCTATCTGTATGAACATGGAATTAACTTCACCGCCATCTATATGAAAATGGATATGGCTACACAGCCATCTGGATGAACATGGAAATATCTACACCGCGATCTGTATGAACATGGAAATATGTACACCGCTATCTGTGTAAACATGCATACACCTTCACCGCTATCTGTATAACCATGGAAATATCTACACCGCTATCTGTATGAACATGGAAATATCTACACCGCTATCTGTTTGAACATGGAAATATCTAAAGCGCTATCTGCATGAAAATGTAAATAACTACACAGCTATCTGCATATACATGGAAATATCTACACAGCTATCTCTTTACACGTGGAAATAACTACACCGCTATCTGTATGAACATGGAAATATCTTCACTGCCATCTGTATGAACATGGATATATCTACACAGCCAACTGGATGAACATGGAAATATCTACACCGCTATCTGTATGAAGATGGAAATATCTACAACGCTATCTGTGTAAACATGCATACATCTTCACCGCTATCTATATAAATATGGAAATATCTACACTGCTATCTGTATGAACATGGAAATAACTACACCGCTATCTGTTTGAACATGGAAATATCTACACCACTATCTGCATGAAAATGGAAATATCTACAAAGCGATCTGCATATACATGGAAATATCTACAAAGCTATCTCTTTACACATGGAAATAACTACAGCGCTATCTCTAAACATACAAATATCTACACCGCCATCTGTATGAACATGGAAATATCTGCACCGCCATCTGTATGAACATATAAATATCTACACCGCCATCTATATTAAGATGGAGATATCTACACCGCTATCTGTATATACTAGGAAATATCTACACCGCTATCTGTATATACATGGAAATATCTACACCGCAATCTGTATAAACATGGAAATATCTACACCGCTACCTGTATAAACATGGAAATATCAGCACCGCTATCTGCATGAACATGGAAATATCTACACCGCTATCTGAACATGGAAATATCTACACCGCTATCTGCATGAAAATGGAAATATCTACACAGCTATCTGCATATACATGGAAATATCCATGCAGCTATCTCTTTACACATGGAAATAACTACACCGCTATCTCTATAAACATGGAAATATCTACACCGCCATCTCTATGAACATGGAAATATCTGCACCGCCATCTGTATGAACATATAAATATCTACACCGCCATCTGCATTAAGAAGGAGATATCTACACCGCTATCTGTATAAACATGGAAATATCTACACCGCTATCTGTATAAACATGGAAATATCTACACCGCTATCAGAATAAAGATGGAAATATCTACACCGCTACCTGTATAAACATGGAAATATCAGCACCGCTATCGGTATGAACATGGAAATATCTACACCGCTATCTGTATGAACATGGAAATAGCTACACCGCTATCTGTATGAACATGGAAATATCTTCAACGCCATCTGTATGAACATGGATATATCTTCACAGCCATCTGTATGAACATGGAAATATCTACACCGCTATCTGTATGAACATGGAAATATCTACACCGCTATCTGTATGAACATGGAAATATCTTCACCGCCATCTGTATGAATATGGATATGTCTACACATCCATCTGGATGAACATGGAAAAATCTACACCGTGATCTGTATGAACATGGGAATATCTACACCGCTATCTGTGTAAACTTGCATACACCTTCACCGCTATCTGTATAAACATGGAAATATCTACTCCGCTATCTGTATGAACATGGAAATATCTACACCACTATCTGTTTGAACATGGAAATATCTAAACCGCTATCTGCATGAAAATGGAAATATCTACACAGCTATCTGCATATACATGGAAATATCCACAGGTATCTCTTTACACATGGAAATAACTACACCGCCATCTGTATGAACATGGAAATATCTTCACCGCCATCTGTATGAACATGGATATATCTACACAGCCATCTGGATGAACATGGAAATATCTACACCGCTATCTGTATGAAGATGGAAATACCTACACCGCTATCTGTGTAAACATGCATACATCTTCACCGCTATCTGTATGAACATGGAAATATCTACACCGCTATCTGTTTGAACATGGAAATATCTACACCGCTATCTGCATGAAAATGGAAATATCTACACAGCGATCTGCATATACATGGAAATATCTACAAAGCTATCTCTTTACACATGGAAATAACTACAGCCCTATATCT
Organism: Gorilla gorilla gorilla; assembly: GCF_029281585.2. NCBI lineage: Eukaryota > Metazoa > Chordata > Mammalia > Primates > Hominidae > Gorilla > Gorilla gorilla. Next base: position 54,303,112 of record NC_073246.2, on the reverse strand, counting down.
ATAAACATACAAATATCTACACCGCCATCTGTATGAACATGGAAATATCTGCAATGCCATCTGTATGAACATATAAATATCTACACCGCCATCTATATTAAGATGGAGATATCTACACTGCTATCTACATGAAAATGGAAATATCTACACTGCTATCTGCATATACATTTAAATATCTACACAGCAATCTCTTTACACATGGAAATAACTACACCGTTATCTGTATGAACATGGAGATATCTGCACCGCCATCTGTATGAACAAGGAAATATCTGCACCGTCATCTGTATGAAAATTTAAATATCTACACTGCCATCTGTATTAAGATAGAGACATCTCCACTGCTATCTGTATAAACATGGAAATATCTACACCGCTATCTGTATAAACATGGAAATATCTACACCGCTATCTGTATATACATGGAAATATCTACACCACTACCTGTATAAACATGGAAATATCAGCACCGATATCTATATGAACATGGAAATATCTACACCGCTATCTGTATGAACATGGAAATATTTACACCGCTATCTGTATGAACATGGAAATATCTACACCGCTATCTGTATGAACATGGAAATATCTACACCGCTATCTGTTTGAACATGGAAATATCTACACCGCTGTCTGCATGAAAATGGAAATATCTACACAGCTATCTGCATATACATGGAAATATCTACACAGCTATCTCTTTACACACGGAAATAACTACACCGCTATCTCTATAAACATGGAAATATCTACACCGCCATCTGTATGGACATGGAAATATCTGCACCGCCATCTGTATGAACATATAAATATCTACAAAGCCATCTGTATTAAGAAGGAGATATCTACACCGCTATCTGTATAAAGATGGAAATATCTACACCGATATCTGTATAAACATGGAAATATCTACACCGGTATCTGTATAAACATGGAAATATCTACACCGCTACCTGTATAAACATGGAAATATCAGCACCGCTATCGGTATGAACATGGAAATATCTACACCGCTATCTGTATGAACATGGATATATCTACACCGCTATCTGTATGAACATGGAAATATCTTCACCGCCATCTGTATGAACATGGATATATCTACACAGCCATCTGTACGAACATGGAAATATCTACACCACTATCTGTATGAACATGGAAATATCTACACCGCTATCTGTATGAACATGGAAATATCTTCACCGCCATCTGTGTAAACATGCATACACCTTCACCGCTATCTGTATAACCATGGAAATATCTACACCGCTATCTGTATGAACATGGAAATATCTACACCGCTATCTGTTTGAACATGGAAATATCTAAACCGCTATCTGCATGAAAATGGAAATATCTACACAGCTATCTGCATGTACATGCAAATATCTACACAGCTATCTCTTTACACTTGGAAATAACTACACCGCTATCTGTATGAACATGGAAATATCTTCACCGCCATCTGTATGAAAAGGATATATCTACACAGCCATCTGGATGAACATGGAAATATCTACACCGCTATCTGTATGAACATGGAAATATCTACACCGCTATCTGTGTAAACATGCATACATCTTCACTGCTATCTGTATAAACATGGAAATATCTACACCGCTATCTGTATGAACATGGAAATAGCTACACCGCTATCTGTGTGAACATGGAAATATCTACACCGCTATCTGTATGAACATGGATATACCTACACAGCCATCTGGATGAACATGGAAATATCTACACCGCTATCTGTGTAAACATGCATACATCTTCACCGCTATCTGTATAAACATGGAAATATCTACACCGCTATCTGTATGAACATGGAAATATCTGCACCGCTATCTATATGAACATGGAAATATCTACACCGCTATCTGTTTGAACATGGAAATATCTACACGGCAATCTGCATGAAAATGGAAATATCTACACTGCTATCTGCATATACATGGAAATAGCTACACAGCTATCTCTTTACACATGGAAATAACTACACCGTTATCTGTATGAACATGGAAATATCTACACCGCCATGTGTATGAACATGGAAATATCTGCACCGCCATCTGTATGAACATATAAATATCTACACCGCCATCTGTATTAAGATGGAGATATCTACACCGCTATCTGTATAAACATGGAAATATCTACACCGCTATCTGTATAAACATGGAAATATCTACACCGCTATCTGTATAAACATGGAAATATCTACACCGCTACCTGTATAAACATGGAAATATCAGCACCGCTATCTGTATGAACATGGAAATATCTACACCGCTATCTGTAGGAACATGGAAATATCTACACCGCCATCTGTATGAACATGGAAATATCTGCACCACCATCTGTATGAACATATAAATATCTACACCGCCATCTGTATTAAGATGGAGATATCTACACCGCTATCTGAATAAACATGGAAATATCTACACCACTATCTGTATAAACATGGAAATATAAGCACCGCTATCTGTATGAACATGGAAATATCAGCCCCTCTATCTGTATGAACATGGAGATATCTACACCGCCACCTGTATGAACATGGATATATCTTCACAGCCATCTGGATGAACATGGAAATATCTACACCGCTATCTGAATGAACATGGAAATAGCTACACCGCTATCTGTATGAACATGGAAATATCTACACCGCTATCTGTATGAACATGGAAATATCTTCACCGCCATCTGTACGAACATGGATATATCTACAGAGCCATCTGGATGAACATGGAAATATCTACAACGCCATCTGTATGAACATATAAATATCTACACCGCCATCTGTATTAAGATGGAGATATCTACACCGCTATCTGTATAAACATGGAAATATCAACACCGCTATCTGTATAAACATGGAAATATCTACACCGCTATCTGTATAAACATGGAAATATCTACACCGCTGCCTGTATAAACATGGAAATATCAGCACCGCTATCTGTATGAACATGGAAATATCTACACCGCTATCTGTTTGAACATGGAAATATCTACAACGCTATCTGTATGAACATGGATATATCTACACAGCCCTCTGGATGAACATGGAAATCTCTACACCGCTATCTGTGTAAACGTGCATACGTCTTCACCGCTATCTGTATAAACATGGAAATATCTACACCGCTATCTCTATGAACATGGAAATATCTACACCGCTATCTGTTTGAAGATGGAAATATATACACAGCTACCTGCATGAAAATGGTAATATCTACACAGCTATCTGCATATAGATGGAAATATCTACACAGCTATCTCTTTACACCTTGAAATATCTACACCGCTATCTGTATGAACATGGAAATATCAGCACCGCTATCTGTATGAACATGGAAATATCTACACCGCTATCTGTATGAACATGGAAATATCTACACCGCTATCTGTATGAACATGGATATATCTACACAGCCCTCTGGATGAACATGGAAATATCCACACCGCTATCTGTGTAAACATGCATACATCTTCACCGCTATCTGTATAAACATGGAAATATCCACACCGCTATCTGTATGAACATGGAAATATCTACACCGCTATCTGTTTGAAGATGGAAATATATACATCGCTATCTGCATGAAAATGGAAATATCTACACAGCTATCCGCATATAGATGGAAATATCTACACAGCAATCTCTTTACACATGGAAATAACTACACCGCTATCTGTATGAACATGGACATATCTTCACCGCCATCTGAATGAACATGGAAATATCTGCACGTCCATCTGTATGAACATATAAATAACTACACCGCCATCTGTATTAAGATGGAGATATCTACACCGCTATCTGAATAAACATGGAAATATCTACACCGCTATCTGTATAAACATGGAAATATCAGCACCGCTATCTGTATGAACATGGAAATATCAGCCCCTCTATCTGTATGAACATGGAGATATCTACACCGCCACCTGTATGAACATGGATATATCTTCACAGCCATCTGGATGAACATGGAAATATCTACACCGCTATATGAATGAACATGGAAATATCTACACTGCTATCTGTATAAACATGGATATATCTACACTGCTATCTGTATAAACATGGAAATATATACACCACTATCTGTATAAACATGGAAATATCTATACCGCTACCTGTATAAACATGGAAATATCAGCACCGCTATCTCTATGAACCTGGAAATGTCTACACCGCTATCTGAATGAACATGGAAATATCTACACCGCTATCTGTTTGAACATGTAAATATCTACACCGCTATCTGCATGAAAATGGAAATATCTACAAAGATATCCGCATATACATGGAAATATCTACACAGCTATCTCTTTACACATGGAAATAACTACACAGCTATCTCTATAAACATGGAAATATCTACACCGCCATCTGTATGAACATGGAAATATCTGCACCGCCATCTGTATTAACATATAAATATCTACACCGCCATCTGTATTAAGAAATAAATATCAAAACCGCTATCTGTACAAACATGGAAATATCTACACCGCTGCCTGTATAAACATGGAAATATCAGCACCGCTCTCTGTATGAAAATGGAGATATCTACACCGCTATCTGTATGAACATGGAAATATCTACACCGCTATCTGTATGAACATGGAAATAGCTACACCGTTATCTGTATGAACATGGAAATAGCTACACCGCTATCTGTATGAACATGGAAATATCTACACCGCTATCTGTATGAACATGGATATATCTACACAGCCATCTGGATGAACATGGAAACATCTAAACCGCTATCTGTATGAACATGGAAATATCTACACCGCTATCTGTATGAACATGGATATATCTACACAGCCATCTGGATGAACATGGAAATATCTACACCGCTATCTGTGTAAACATGCATACATCTTCTCCGATCTCTGTATAAACATGGAAATATCTACACTGCTATCTGTATGAACATGGAAATATCTGCACCGCTATCTGTATGAACATGGACATATCTACACCGCTATCTGTTTGAACATGGAAATATCTACACCGCTATCTGCATGAAAATGGAAATATCTATACTGCTATCTGCATATACATGGAAATATCTACACAGCTATCTCTTTACACATGGAAATTACTACACCGCTATCTGTATGAAAATGGAAATATCTACACCGCCATCTGTTTGAACATGGAAATATCTGCACCGCCATCTGTATGAACATATAAATATCTACACTGCCATCTGTATTAAGATGGAGATATCTACACCGCTATCTGTATAAACATGGAAATATCTACACCGCTATCTGTATAAACATGGAAATATCTACACCGCTATCTCTATAAACATGGAAATATCTACACCGCTACCTGTATAAACATGGAAATATCATCACCGCTATCTGTATGAACATGGAAATATCTACACTGCTATCTGTATGAACATTGAAATATCTACACCGCTATCTGTATGAACATGGATATATCTACACAGCCCACTGGATGAACATGGAAATATCCACACCGCTATCTTTGTAAACATGCATACATCTTCACCGCTATCTGTATAAACATGGAAATATCTACACAGCTATCTCTATGAACATGGAAATATCCACACCGCTATCTGTTTGAAGATGGAAATATATACACCGCTATCTGCATGTAAATGGAAATATCTACACAGCAATCTCCATATAGATGGAAATATCTACACAGCTATCTCTTTACAGATGGAAATAACTACACCGCTATCTGTATGAACATGGAAATATCTACACCGCCATCTGTATGAACATGGAAATATCTGCACCGCCATCTGTATGAACATATAAATATCTACACCGCCATCTCTTTTAAGATGGAGATATCTACACCGCTATCTGAATAAACATGGAAATATCTACACCGCTATCTGTATTAACATGGAAATATCAGCACAGCTATCTGTATGAACCTGGAAATATCTACACCGCTATCTGTATGAACATGGAAATATCTACACCGCTATCTGTATGAACATGGAAATATCTACAAAGCTATCTGAATGAACATGGAAATATCTATACCGCTATCTGTTTGAACATGTAAATATCTACACCGCTATCTGCATGAAAATGGAAATATCTACAAAGCTATCTGCATATACATGGAAATATCTACACAGCTATCTCTTTACACATGGAAGTAACTACACCGCTATGTCTATAAACATGGAAATATCTACACCACCATCGGTATGAACATGGAAATATCTGCACAGCCATCTGTTTGAACATATAAATATCTACACCGCCATCTGTATTAAGAAGGAAATATCTAAACCGCTATCTGTATAAACATGGAAATATCAGCACCGCTCTCTGTATGAAAATGGAAATATCTAAACCGCTATCTGTATGAACATGGAAATATCTACACTGCTATCTGTAGGAACATGGAAATAGCTACATCGTTATGTGTATGAAAATAGAAATAGCTACACCGCTATCTGTATGAACATGGAAATATCTACACCGCTATCTGTATGAACATGGATATATCTACACAGCCATCTGTATGAACATGGAAATATCTACACCGCTATCTGTATGAACATGGAAATTTCTACACCGCTATCTGTATGAACATGGATATATCTACACAGCCATCTGGATGAACATGGAAATATCTACACCGCTATCTGTGTAAACATGCATACATCTTCACAACTATCTGTATAAACATGGAAATAACTGCACCGCTATCGGTATTAACATGGAAATATCTACACCGCTATCTGTATGAACATGGAAATACCTACACAGCTATCTGTTTGGACATGGAAGTATCTACACCGCTATCTGCATGAAAATGGAAATATCTACACTGGTATCTGCATATACATTTAAATATCTACACAGCTATCTCTTTACACATGGAAATAACTACACCACCATCTGTATGAACATGGAAATAACTACACCGCCATCTGTATGAAGATGGAAATATCTGCACCGCCATCTGTATGAACATATAAATATCTACACCGCCATCTGTATTAAGATGGAGATATCTACACTGCTATCTGTATAAACATGGAAATATCTACACCGCCATCTGTATGAACATATAAATACACCGCCATCTGTATTAAGAAGGAAATATCTAACCCGCTATCTGTATAAACATGGAAATATCTACACCGCTGCCTGTATAAACATGGAAATATCAGCACCGCTATCTGTATGAACATGGAAATATCTACACCGCTATCTGTAGGAACATGGAAATAGCTACACCGCTGCCTGTATAAACATGGAAATATCAGCACCGCTATCTGTATGAACATGGAAATATCTACACCACTATCTGTATGAACATGGATATATCTACACAGCCATCTGGAGGAACATGGAAATATCTACACCACTATTTGTATGAACATGGATATATCTACACCGCTATCTGTGTAAACATGAATACATCTTCACCGCTATCTGTATAAACATGGAAATATCTACACCGCTATCTGTATGAACAAGGAAATATCTACACCGCTATCTGTATGAACATGGATATATCTACACCGCTATCTGTTTGAACATGGAAATATCTACACCGCTATCTGCATGAAAATGGAAATATCTACACTGCTATCTGCATATACATGGAAATATCTACACAGCTATATCTTTACACATGGAAATAACTACACCGCTATCTGTATGAACATGGAAATATCCACACAGCCATCTGTATGAACATGGAAATATCTGCACCGCCATCTGTATGAACATATAAATATCTACACCACCATCTGTATTAAGATGGAGATATCTACACCGCTATCTGTATAAACATGGAAATATCTACACCGCTATCTGTATAAACATGGAAATATCTACACCGCTATCTGTATAAACATGGAAATATCTACACCGCTACCTGTATAAACATGGAAATATCAGCACCGCTAGCTGTATGAACATGGAAATATCTACACCGCTATCTGTATGAACATGGAAATATCTACACCGCTATCTGTATGAACATGGAAATATCTACACCGCTATCTGTATGAACATGGATATATCTACACAGCCCTCTGGATGAACATGGAAATATCCACACCGCTATCTGTGTAACCATGCATACATCTTCACCGATATCTGTATAAACATGGAAATATCTACACTGCTATCTGTATGAACATGGAAATATCTACACCGCTATCTGTATGAACATGGAAATATCTACACCGCTATCTGTATGAACATGGAAATATCTACACCGCTATCTGTATGAAAATGGATATATCTACACAGCCCTCTGGATGAACATGGAAATATCCACACCGCTATCTGTGTAAACATGCATACATCTTCACCGATATCTGTATAAACATGGAAATATCTACACCGCTATCTGTATGAACATGGATATATCTACACAGCCATCTGGATGAACATGGAAATATCTACACCGCTATCTGTTAGAACATGGAAATATCTACACCGCTATCTGTGTAAACATGCATACATCTTCACCGCTATCTCTATAAACATGGAAATATCTACACTGCTATCTGTATGAACATGGAAATTTCTACACCGCTATCTGTTTGAACATGGAAATATCTACACCGCTATCTGCATGAAAATGGAAATATCTACAAAGCTATATGCATATACATGGAAACATCTACACAGCTATCTCTTTACACATGGAAATAACTACACCGCTAAATCTATAAACATGGAAATATCTACACCGCCATCTGTATGAACATGGAAATATCTGCACCACCATCTGTATGAACTTATAAATATCTACACCGCCATCTGTATTAAGAAGGAAATATCTAAACCGCTATCAGTATGAACAATGAAATATCTACACCGCTATCTGTATGAACATGGAAATATCTACACCGCTATCTGTGTAAACATGCATATATCTTCACCGCTATCTGTATAAACATGGAAATATCTACAACGCTATCTGTATGAACGTGGAAATATCTACACCGCTATCTGTACGAACATGGAAGTATCTAAACCGCTATCTGCATGAAAATAGAAATATCTACACAGCTATCTGCATATACATGGAAATATCTACAAAGCTATCTCTTTACACATGGAAATAACTACACCGCTATCTCTATAAACACGGAAATATCTACACTGCCATCTGTATGAACATGGAAATATCTGCACCGCCATCTGTATAAACATATAAATATCTACACCGCCATCTGTATTTAGATGGAGATATCTACACCGCTATCTGTATAAACTTGGAAATATCTACACCGCTATCTGTATAAACATGGAAATAACTACACCGCTATCTGTATAAACATGGAAATACCTACACCGCTACCTGTATAAACAGGGAAATATCAGCACCGCTATCTGTATGAACATGGAAATATCTACACCGCTATCTGTATGAACATGGAAATAGCTACACTGATATCTGTATGAACATGGAAATATCTACACCAATATCTGTAGGAACATGGAAATATCTACACCGCTGTCAGCATGAACAAGGATGTATCTACACAGCCATCTGGATGAACATGGAAATATCTGCACCGCTATCTGCATGAACTTGGAAATATCTACACCGCTATCTGTGTAAATATGCATACATCTTCACCGCAATCTGTATAAGCATGGAAATATCAACTCTGCTATCTGTATGAACGTGGAATTATCTACACCGCTATCTGTTTGAACATGGAAATATCTAAACCGCTATCAGGATGAAAATGGAAATATCTACACAGCTATCTCCATATACATGGAAATATCTACACATCTATCTCTTTACACATGTAAATAACTACACCGCTATCTGTATGAACATGGAAATGTCTGCACCGCCATCTGTATGAACATATAAATATCTACACCGCCATCTGTATTAAGATGGAGATATCTACACCGCTATCTGTATAAACATGGAAATATCTACACCGCTATCTGAATAAACATGGAAATATCTACACCGCTCTCTGTATAAACATGGAGATATCAGCACCGCTATCTGAATGAACATGGAAATATCAGCCCCTCTATCTGTATGAACATGGAAGTATCTACACCGCTATCTCTATGAACATGGAAATATCTACACCGCTATCTGTTTGAACATGGAAATATCTAAACCGCTATCTGCATGAAAATGGAAATATATACACAGCTATCTGCATATACATGGAAATATCTACACAGCTATCTCTTTACACATGGAAAAAACTACACCGCTATCTGTATGAACATGGAAATACCTTCACCGCCATCTGTAGGAACATGGATATATCTACATAGCCATCTGGATGAACATGGAAATATCTACACCGCTATCTGTATGAACATGGAAATATCTACACCGCTATCTGTGTAAACATGCATACATCTTCACCGCTATCTCTATAAACATGGAAATAACTACACCGCTATCTTTATGAACATGGAAATATCTACACCGCTATCTGTATGAACATGGAAATATCTATACCGCTATCTGTATGAACATGGAAATATCTATACCGCTATCTGTTTGAATGTGGAAATATCTACACCACTATCTGCATGAAAATGGAAATATCTACACTGCCATCTGCACATACATTTAAATATGTACACTGCTATCTCTTTACACATGGAAATAACTACACCGTTACCTGTATGAACATGAAATATCTACACCGCCATCTGTATGAACATGGAAATATCTGCACCGCCATCTGTATGAAATATAAATATCTACACCGCCATCTGTATTAAGATGGAGATATCTACACTGCTATCAGTATAAACATGGAAATATCTACAACACTACCTGTATAAACATGGAAATATCTACACCGCTATCTGTATAAACATGGAAATATCTGCACCACTATATGTATGAACATGGAAATATCTCCACTGCTATCTGTATAAACATGGAAATATCTACACCGCTATCTGTGTAAACATGCATACACCTTCACTGCTATATCTATAAACATGGAAATAACTACACCGCCATCTGTATGAACATGGAAATATCTGCACCGCCATCTGTATGAACATATAAATATCTACACCGCCATCTGTATTAAAATGGAGATATCTATACTGCTATCTGTATAAACATGGAAATATCAACACTGCCATCTGTATGAACATATAAATATCTACGCAGCCATCTGTATTTAGAAGGAAATATCTAAACCGCTTTCTGTATAAACATGGAAATATCTACAACGCTGCCTGTATAAACATCGAACTATCAGAACCGCTATCTGAATGAACATGGAAATATCTACACCGCTATCTGTAAGAACATGGAAATAGCTACACCGCTATCTGTATGAACATGGATATATCTACACAGCCATCTGGATGAACATGGAAATATCTACACCGCTATCTGTGTAAACATGCATACATCTTCACCGCTGTCTGTATAAACATGGAAATATCTACACCGCTATCTTTATGATCATGGAAATATCTACACCGCTATCTGTATGAACATGGAAATATCTATACCGCTATATGTTTGAATGTGGAAATATCTACACCACTATCTGCTTGAAAATGGAAATATCTACACTGCCATCTGCATATACATTTAAATATGTACACTGCTATCTCTTTACACATGGAAATAACTACACCGTTACCTGTATGAACATGAAATATCTACACCGCCATCTGTAAGAACATGGAAATATCTGCACCGCCATCTGTATGAAAATATAAATATCTACACCGCCATCTGTATTAAGATGGAGATATCTACACTGCTATCTGTATAAACATGGAAATATCTACAACACTACCTGTATAAACATGGAAATATCTACACCGCTATCTGTATAAACATGGAAATATCTGCACCGCTATATGTATGAACATGGAAATATCTCCACTGCTATCTGTATAAACATGGAAATATCTACACCGCTATCTGTATAAACATGGAAATATCTACACCGCTATCTGTATAAACATGGAAATAACTACAACACTACCTGTATAAACATGGAAATATCAGCACCGCTATCTATATGAACATGGAAATATCTTCACCGCTATCTGTATGAACAAGGAAATATCTACACCGCAATCTGTATGAACATGGAAATATCTACACCGCTATCTGTATTAACATGGAATTATCTACACCGCTATCTGTTTGAACATGGAAATATCTACACCGCTGTCTGCATGAAAATGGAAATATCTACACAGCTATCTGCATATACATGGAAATATCTACACAGCTATCTCTTTACACATGGAAATAGCTACACCGCTATCTCTATAAACATGGAAATATCTACACCGCCATCTGTATGAACATGGAAATATCTGCACCGCCAACTGTATGAACATATAAATATCTACACCGCCATCTGTATTAAGAAGGAGATATCTACACCACTATCTGTAAAGAGATGGAAATATCTACACCGCTATCTGAATAAACATGGAAATATCTACACAGCTATCTGTATAAACATGGAAATATCTACACCGCAACCTGTATAAACATGGAAATATCAGCACCGCTATCGGTTTGAACATGGAAATATCTACACCGCTATCTGTATGAACATGGATATATCTACACCGCTATCTGTATGAACATGGAAATATCTTTACCGCCATCTGTATGAACATGGATATATCTACACAGCCATCTGTATGAACATGGAAATATCTACACCGCTATCTGTATGAACATGGAAATATCTTCACCGCCATCTGTATGAAAATGGATATGGCGACACAGCCATCTGGATGAACATGGAAATATCTACACCGCGATCTGTATGAACATGGAAATATCTACACCACTATCTGTGTAAACATGCATACCCCTTCACCGCTATCTGTATAACCATGGAAATATCTACACCGCTATCTATATGAACATGGAAATATCTACACTGCTATCTGTTTGAACATGGAAATATCTAAAGCGCTATCTGCATGAAAATGGAAATATCTACACAGCTATCTGCATATACATGGAAATATCTACACAGCTATCTCTTTACACGTGGAAATAACTACACCGCTATCTGTATGAACATGGAAATATCTTCACCGCCATCTGTATGAACATGGATATATCTACACAGCCATCTGGATGAACATGGAAATATCTACACCGCTATCTGTATGAAGATGGAAATATCAACAACGCTATCTGTGTAAACATGCTTACATCTTCACCGCTATCTCTATAAACATGGAAATATCTACACTGCTATCTGTATGAACATGGAAATATCTACACCGCTATCTGTTTGAACATGGAAATATCTACACCACTATCTGCATGAAAATGTATATATCTACACAGCTATCTGCATATACATGGAAATATCTACAAAGCTATCTCTTTACACATGGAAATAACTACAGTGCTATCTCTATAAACATACAAATATCTACACCGACATCTGTATGAACATGGAAATATCTGCACCGCCATCTGTATGAACATATAAATATCTACACCGCCATCTATATTAAGATGGAGATATCTACACCGCTATCTGTATAAACTTGGAAATATCTACACAGCTATCTGTATAAACATGGAAATATCTACACCGCAATCTGTATAAACATGGAAATATCTACACCGCTACCTGTATAAACATGGAAATATCAGCACCGCTATCTGTATGAACATGGAAATATCTACACCGCTATCTGAACATGGAAATATCTACACCGCTATCTGTATGAACATGGAAATAGCTACAGCGCTATCTGTATGAACATGGAAATATCTTCAACGCCATCTGTATGAACATCGATATATCTACACAGCCATCTGTATAAACATGGAAATATCAGAACCGCTATCTCAATGAACATGGAAATATCTACACCGCTATCTGTATGAACATGGAAATAGCTACACCGCTATCTGTATGAACATGGATATATCTACACAGCCATCTGGATGAACATGGAAATATCTACACCGCTATCTGTGTAAACATTCATACATCTTCACCGCTATCTGTATAAACATGGAAATATCTACACCGCTATCTTTATGAACATGGAAATATCTACACCGCTATCTGTATGAACATGGAAATATCTACACCGCTATCTGTTTGAACATGGAAATATCTACACCACTATCTGCATGAAAATGGAAATATCTACACTGCTATCTGCATAAACATTTAAATATGTACACTGCTATCCCTTTACACATGGAAATAACTACACCGTTACATGTATGAACATGGAAATATCTGCACCGCCATCTGTATGAACATGGAAATATCTGAACCGCCATCTGTATGAAAATATAAATATCTACACCGAAATCTGTATTAAGATAGAGATATCTCCACTGCTCTCTGTATAACCATTGAAATATCTACACCGCTATCTGTATAAACATGGAAATATCTACACCGCTATCTGTATAAACATGGAAATATCTACACCACTACCAGTATAAACATGGAAATATCAGCACCGCTATCTATATGAACATGGAAATATCTTCACCGCTACCTGTATGAACATGGAAATGTCTACACCGCTATCTGTATGAACATGGAAATATCTACACCGCTATCTGTATGAACATGGAAATATCTACACCGATATGTGTTTGAACATGGAAATATCTACACCGCTGTCTCCATGAAAATGGAAATATCTAAACAGCTATCTGCATATACATGGAAATATCTACACAGCTATCTCTTTACACATGGAAATAACTACACCGCTATCTCTATAAACCTGGAAATATCTACACCGCCATCTGTATGAACATGGAAATATCTGCACCGCCATCTGTATGAACATATAAATATCTACACCGCCATCTGTATTAAGAAGGAGATATCTACACCGCTATCTGTATAAAGATGGAAATATCTACACCGCTATCTCTATAAACATGGAAATATCTACACAGCTATCTGTATAAACATGGAAATATCTACACCGCTATCTGTATGAACATGGAAATAGCTACACCGCTATCTGTATGAACATGGATATATCTACACAGCCATCTGGATGAACATGGAAATATCTACACCGCTATCTGTGTAAACATTCATACATCTTCACCGCTATCTGTATAAACATGGAAATATCTACACCGCTATCTTTATGAACATGGAAATATCTACACCGCTATCTGTATGAACATGGAAATATCTACACCGCTATCTGTTTGAACATGGAAATATCTACACCACTATCTGCATGAAAATGGAAATATCTACACTGCTATCTGCATAAACATTTAAATATGTACACTGCTATCCCTTTACACATGGAAATAACTACACCGTTACATGTATGAACATGGAAATATCTGCACCGCCATCTGTATGAATATGGAAATATCTGAACCGCCATCTGTATGAAAATATAAATATCTACACCGCCATCTCTATTAAGATAGAGATATCTCCACTGCTCTCTGTATAACCATTGAAATATCTACACCGCTATCTGTATAAACATGGAAATATCTACACCGCTATCTGTATAAACATGGAAATATCTACACCACTACCAGTATAAACATGGAAATATCAGCACCGCTATCTATATGAACATGGAAATATCTTCACCGCTACCTGTATGAACATGGAAATGTCTACACCGCTATCTGTATGAACATGGAAATATCTACACCGCTATCTGTATGAACATGGAAATATCTACACCGATATCTGTTTGAACATGGAAATATCTACACCGCTGTCTCCATGAAAATGGAAATATCTAAACAGCTATCTGCATATACATGGAAATATCTACACAGCTATCTCTTTACACATGGAAATAACTACACCGCTATCTCTATAAACCTGGAAATATCTACACCGCCATCTGTATGAACATGGAAATATCTGCACCGCCATCTGTATGAACATATAAATATCTACACCGCCATCTGTATTAAGAAGGAGATATCTACACCGCTATCTGTATAAAGATGGAAATATCTACACCGCTATCTCTATAAACATGGAAATATCAACACAGCTATCTGTATAAACATGGAAATATCTACACCGCTATCTGTATGAACATGGAAATAGCTACACCGCTATCTGTATGAACATGGATATATCTACACAGCCATCTGGATGAACATGGAAATATCTACACCGCTATCTGTGTAAACATGCATACATCTTCACCGCTATCTGTATAAACATGGAAATATCTACACCGCTATCTTTATGAACATGGAAATATCTACACCGCTATCTGTATGAACATGGAAATATCTACACCGCTATCTGTTTGAACATGGAAATATCTACACCACTATCTGCATGAAAATGGAAATATCTACACTGCTATCTGCATAAACATTTAAATATGTACACTGCTATCCCTTTACACATGGAAATAACTACACCGTTACATGTATGAACATGGAAATATCTGCACCGCCATCTGTATGAACATGGATATATCTACACAGCCATCTGTACGAACATGGAAATATCTACACAGCTATCTGTATGAACATGGAAATATCTACACCGCTATCTGTATGAACATGGAAATAACTTCACCGCCATCTATATGAAAATGGATATGGCTACACAGCTATCTGGATGAACATGGAAAGATCTACACCGCGATCTGTATGAAGATGGAAATATCTACAACGCTATCTGTGTAAACATGCATACGTCTTCACCGCTATCTATATAAACATGGAAATATCTACACTGCTATCTGTATGAACATGGAAATAACTACACCGCTATCTGTTTGAACATGGAAATATCTACACCACTATCTGCATGAAAATGGAAATATCTACACAGCGATCTGCATATACATGGAAATATCTACACTGCTATCTCTTTACACATGGAAATAACTACAGCGCTATCTCTATAAACATAAAAATATCTACACTGCCATCTGTATGAACATGGAAATATCTGCACCGCCATCTGTATGAACATATAAATATCTACACCGCCATCTGCATTAAGAAGGAGATATCTACACCGCTATCTGTATAAAAATGGAAATATTTACACCGCTATCTGTATAAACATGGAAATATCTACACCGCTATCAGTATAAACATGGAAATATCTAAAACGCTACCTGGATAAACATGGAAATATCAGCACCGCTATCGGTATGAACATGGAAATATCTACACCGCTATCTGTATGAACATGGAAATAGCTACACCGCTATCTGTATGAACATGGAAATATCTTCAACGCCATCTGTATGAACATGGATATACCTTCGCAGCCATCTGTATGAACATGGAAATATCTACACCGCTATCTGTATGAACATGGAAATATCTACACCGCTATCTGTATGAACATGGAAATATCTTCACCGCCATCTGTATGAACATGGATATGTCTACACATCCATCTGGATGAACATGGAAAAATCTACACCGTGATCTGTATGAACATGGGAATATCTACACCGCTATCTGTGTAAACATGCATACACCTTCACCGCTATCTGTATAAACATGGAAATATCTACACCGCTATCTGTATGAACATGGAAATATCTACACCGCTATCTGTTTGAACATGGAAATATCTAAACCGCTATCTGCATGAAAATGGAAATATCTACACAGCTATCTGCATATACATGGAAATATCCACAGCTATCTCTTTACACATGGAAATAACTACACCGCCATCTGTATGAACATGGAAATATCTTCACCGCCATCTGTATGAACATGGATATATCTACACAGCCATCTGGATGAACATGGAAATATCTACACCGCTATCTGTATGAAGATGGAAATATCTACACCGCTATCTGTGTAAACATGCATACATCTTCACCGCTATCTGTATGAACATGGAAATATCTACACAGCTATCTGTTTGAACATGGAAATACCTACACCGCTATCTGCATGAAAATGGAAATATCTACACAGCGATCTGCATATACATGGAAATATCTACAAAGCTATCTCTTTACACTTGTAAATAACTACAGCGCTATATCTATAAACATACAAATATCTACACCGCCATCTGTATGAACATGGAAATATCTGCAATGCCATCTGTATGAACATATAAATATCTACACCGCCATCTATATTAAGATGGAGATATCTACACTGCTATCTACATGAAAATGGAAATATCTACACTGCTATCTGCATATACATTTAAATATCTACACAGCAATCTCTTTACACATGGAAATAACTACACCGTTATCTGTATGAACATGGAGATATCTACACCGCCATCTGTATGAACATGGAAATATCTGCACCGCCATCTGTATGAAAATATAAATATCTACACTGCGACCTGTATTAAGATAGAGATATCTCCACTGCTATCTGTATAAACATGGAAATATCTACACCGCTATCTGTATAAACATGGAAATATCTACACCGCTATCTGTATATACATGGAAATATCTACACCACTACCTGTATAAACATGGAAATATCAGCACCGATATCTATATGAACATGGAAATATCTACACAGCTATCTGTATGAACATGGAAATATCTACACCGCTATCTGTATGAACATGGAAATATCTACACCGCTATCTGTATGAACATGGAAATATCTACACCGCTATCTGTTTGAACATGGAAATATCTACACCGCTGTCTGCATGAAAATGGAAATATCTACACAGCTATCTGCATATACATGGAAATATCTACACAGCTATCTCTTTACACACGGAAATAACTACACCGCTATCTCTATAAACATGGAAATATCTACACCGCCATCTGTATGGACATGGAAATATCTGCACCGCCAACTGTATGAACATATAAATATCTACAAAGCCATCTGTATTAAGAAGGAGATATCTACACCGCTATCTGTATAAACATGGAAATATCTACACCGATATCTGTATAAACATGGAAATATCTACACCGGTATCTGTATAAACATGGAAATATCTACACCGCTACCTGTATAAACATGGAAATATCAGCACCGCTATCGGTATGAACATGGAAATATCTACACCGCTATCTGTATGAACATGGAAATATCTTCACCGCCATCTGTATGAACATGGATATATCTACACAGCCATCTGTACGAACATGGAAATATCTACACCACTATCTGTATGAACATGGAAATATCTACACCGCTATCTGTATGAACATGGAAATATCTTCACCGCCATCTGTGTAAACATGCATACACCTTCACCGCTATCTGTATAACCATGGAAATATCTACACCGCTATCTGTATGAACATGGAAATATCTACACCGCTATCTGTTTTAACATGGAAATATCTAAACCGCTATCTGCATGAAAATGGAAATATCTACACAGCTATCTGCATGTACATGGAAATATCTACACAGCTATCTCTTTACACTTGGAAATAACTAAACCGCTATCTGTATGAACATGGAAATATCTTCACCGACATCTGTATGAAAAGGATATGTCTACACAGCCATCTGGATGAACATGGAAATATGTACACCGCGATCTGTATGAAGATGGAAATATCTACAACGCTATCTGTGTAAACATGCATACATGTTCACCACTATCTATAAAAACATGGAAATATCTACACTGCTATCTGTATCAACATGGAAATATCTACACCGCTATCTGTTTGAACATGGAAATATCTACACCGCTATCTGCAAGAAAATGGAAATCTCTACACAGCGATCTGCATATACATGGTAATATCTACCAAGATATCTCTTTATGAATGGAAATAACTACAGCGCTATCTCTATAAACATACAAATATCTACACCGCCATCTGTATGAACATGGAAATATCTGCACCGCCATCTGTATGAACATATAAATATCTACACCGCCATCTATATTAAGATGGAGATATCTACACCGCTATCTGTATAAACATGGAAATATCTACACCGCAATCTGTATAAACATGGAAATATCTACACCGCTACCTGTATAAACATGGAAATATCAGCACCGCTATCTGTATGAACTTGGAAATATCTACACCGCTATCTCCATGAACATGAAAATAGCTACACCACTATCTATATGAACATGGAAATAGCTGCACCGCTAACTGTATGAACATGGAAATATCTACACCACTACCTGTATGAACATGGAAATATCTACACCGCTATCTGTATGAACATGGATAAATCTACACAGCCATCTGGATGAACACGGAAATATCTACACCGCTATCTGTATGAACATGGAAATATCTACACCGCTATCTGTGTAAATATGCATACATCTTCACCGCAATCTGTATAAACATGGAAATATCTACACCGCTATCTGTATGAACATGGAAATATCTACACCGCTATCTGAACATGAAAATATCTCCACCGCTATCTGCATGAAAATGGAAATATCTACACAGCTATCTGCATACACATGGAAATATCTACACAGCTATCTCTTTACACGTGGAAATAACTACACCGCTATCTGTATGAACATGGAAATATCTTCACCGCCATCTGTATGAACATGGATATATCTACACAGCCATCTGGATGAACATGGAAATATCTACACCGCTATCTGTATGAAGATGGAAATATCAACAACGCTATCTGTGTAAACATGCTTACATCTTCACCGCTATCTCTATAAACATGGAAATATCTACACTGCTATCTGTATGAACATGGAAATATCTACACCGCTATCTGTTTGAACATGGAAATATCTACACCTCTATCTGCATGAAAATGGAAATATCTACACAGCGATCTGCATATACATGGAAATATCTACAAAGCTATCTCTTTACACATGGAAATAACTACAGCGCTATCCCTATAAACATACAAATATCTACACCGACATCTGTATGAACATTAAATATCTTCACCGCCATCCGTATGAACATATAAATATCTACACCACCATCTATATTAAGATGGAGATATCTACACCGCTATCTGTATAAACTTGGAAATATCTACACCGCTATCTGTATAAACATGGAAATATCTACACCGCAATCTCTATAAACATGGAAATATCTACACCGCTACCTGTATAAACATGGAAATATCAGCACCGCTATCGGTATGAACATGGAAATATCAACACCGCTATCTGAACATGGAAATATCTACACCGCTATCTGTATGAACATGGAAATAGCTACATCGCTATCTGTATGAACATGGAAATATCTTCAACGCCATCTGTATGAACATGGATATATCTACACAGCCATCTGTATAAACATGGAAATATCAGAACCGCTATCTCAATGAACATGGAAATATCTACACCGCTATCTGTATGAACATGGAAATATCTATACCGCTATCTGTTTGAATGTGGAAATATCTACACCACTATCTGCATGAAAACGGAAATATCTACACTGCCATCTGCATATACATTTAAATATGTACACTGCTATCTCTTTACACATGGAAATAACTACACCGTTACCTGTATGAAGATGAAATATCTACACCGCCATCTGTATGAACATGGAAATATCTGCACCGCCATCTTTATGAAAATATAAATATCTACACCGCCATCTGTATTAAGATGGAGATATCTACACTGCTATCTGAATAAACATGGAAATATCTACAACACTACCTGTATAAACATGGAAATATCTACACCGCTATCTGTATAAACATGGAAATATCTGCACCACTATATGTATGAACATGGAAATATCTCCGCTATCTGTATAAACATGGAAATATCTACACCGCTATCTGTGTAAACAAGCATACATCTTCACCGCTATCTCTATAAACATGGAAATAACTACACCGCTATCTGTATGAACATGGAAATATCTACCACGCCATCTGTATGAACATGGAAATATCTGCACCGCCATCTGTATGAACATATAAATATCTACACCGCCATCTGTATTAAAATGGAGATATCTATACTGCTATCTGTATAAACATGGAAATATCAACACTGCCATCTGTATGAACATATAAATATCTACGCCGCCATCTGTTTTTAGAAGGAAATATCTAAACCGCTTTCTGTATAAACATGGAAATATCTACAACGCTGCCTGTATAAACATCGAAATATCAGAACCGCTATCTGAATGAACATGGAAATATCTACACCGCTATCTGTATGAACATGGAAATAGCTACACCGCTATCTGTATGAACATGGATATATCTACACAGCCCTCTGGATGAACATGGAAATATCTACACCGCTATCTGTGTAAACATGCATACACCTTCACCGCTATCTGTATAAACATGGAAATATCTACACCGCTATCTTTATGAACATGGAAATATCTACACCGCTATCTGTATGCACATGGAAATATCTATACCGCTATCTGTTTGAATGTGGAAATATCTACACCACTATCTGCATGAAAATGGAAATATCTACACTGCCATCTGCATATACATTTAAATATGTACACTGCTATCTCTTTACACATGGAAATAACTACACCGTTACCTGTATGAACATGAAATATCTACACCGCCATCTGTATGAACATGGAAATATCTGCACCGCCATCTGTATGAAAATATAAATATCTACACCGCCATCTGTATTAAGATGGAGATATCTACACTGCTATCTGTATAAACATGGAAATATCTACAACACTACCTGTATAAACATGGAAATATCTACACCGCTATCTGTATAAACATGGAAATATCTGCACCGCTATATGTATGAACATGGAAATATCTCCACTGCTATCTATATAAACATGGAAATATCTACACCGCTATCTGTAAAGAGATGGAAATATCTACACCGCTATCTGTATAAACATGGAAATATCTACACAGCTATCTGTATAAACATGGAAATATCTACACCGCTACCTGTATAAACATGGAAATATCAGCACCGCTATCGGTTTGAACATGGATATATCTACACCGCTATCTGTATGAACATGGAAATATCTTTACCGCCATCTGTATGAACATGGATATATCTACACAGCCATCTGTATGAACATGGAAATATCTACACCGCTATCTGTATGAACATGGAAATGTCTTCACCGCCATCTGTATGAAAATGGATATGGCTACACAGCCATCTGGATGAAGATGGAAATATCTACACCGCGATCTGTATGAACATGGAAATATCTACACCACTATCTGTGTAAACATGCATACCCCTTCACCTCTATCTGTATAACCATGGAAATATCTACACCGCTATCTGTATGAACATGGAAATATCTACACTGCTATCTGTTTGAACATGGAAATATCTAAAGCGCTATCTGCATGAAAATGGAAATATCTACACAGCTATCTGCATATACATGGAAATATCTACACAGCTATCTCTTTACACGTGGAAATAACTAAACCGCTATCTGTATGAACATGGAAATATCTTCACCGCCATCTGTATGAACATGGATATATCTACACAGCCATCTGGATGAACATGGAAATATCTACACCGCTATCTGTATGAAGATGGAAATATCAACAACGCTATCTGTGTAAACATGCTTACATCTTCACCGCTATCTCTATAAACATGGAAATATGTACACTGCTATCTGTATGAACATGGAAATATCTACACCGCTATCTGTTTGAACATGGAAATATCTACACCACTATCTGCATGAAAATGGAAATATCTACACAGCTATCTGCATATACATGGAAATATCTACAAAGCTATCTCTTTACACATGGAAATAACTACAGTGCTATCTCTATAAACATACAAATATCTACACCGACATCTGTATGAACATGGAAATATCTGCACCGCCATCTGTATGAACATATAAATATCTACACCGCCATCTATATTAAGATGGAGATATCTACACCGCTATCTGTATAAACTTGGAAATATCTACACCGCTATCTGTATAAACATGGAAATATCTAAACCGCAATCTGTATAAACATGGAAATATCTACACCGCTACCTGTATAAACATGGAAATATCAGCACCGCTATCTGTATGAACATGGAAATATCTACACCGCTATCTGAACATGGAAATATCTTCACCGCTATCTGTATGAACATGGAAATAGCTACAGTGCTATCTGTATGAACATGGAAATATCTTCAACGCCATCTGTATGAACATGGATATATCTACACAGATATCTGTATAAACATGGAAATATCAGAACCGCTATCTCAATGAACATGGAAATATCTACACCGCTATCTGTATGAACATGGAAATAGCTACACCGCTATCTGTATGAACATGGATATATCTACACAGCCATCTGGATGAACATGAAATATCTACACCGCTATCTGTGTAAACATTCATACATCTTCACCGCTATCTGTATAAACATGGAAATATCTACACCGCTATCTTTATGAACATGGAAATATCTACACCGCTATCTGTATGAACATGGAAATATCTACACCGCTATCTGTTTGAACATGGAAATATCTACACCACTATCTGCATGAAAATGGAAATATCTACACTGCTATCTGCATAAACATTTAAATATGTACACTGCTATCCCTTTACACATGGAAATAACTGCACCGTTACATGTATGAACATGGAAATATCTGCACCGCCATCTGTATGAACATGGAAATATCTGCACCGCCATCTGTATGAAATTATAAATATCTACACCGCCATCTGTATTAAGATGGAGATATCTACACCGCTATCTGAATAAACATGGAAATATCTACACCGCTACCTGTATAAACATAGAAATATCAGCACCGCTATCGGTATGAACATGGAAATATCTACACCGCTATCTGTATGAACATGGATATATCTACACCGCTATCTGTATGAACATGGAAATATCTTCACCGCCATCTGTATGAACATGGATATATCTACACAGCCATCTGTACGAACATGGAAATATGTACACCACTATCTGTATGAACATGGAAATATCTACACCGCTATCTCTATGAACATGGAAATATCTTCACCGCCTTCTGTGTAAACATGCATACACCTTCACCGCTATCTGTATAACCATGGAAATATCTACACCGCTATCTGTATGAACATGGAAATATCTACACCGCTATCTGTTTGAACATGGAAATATCTAAACCGCTATCTGCATGAAAATGGAAATATCTACACAGCTATCTGCATGTACATGGAAATATCTACACAGCTATCTCTTTACACGTGGAAATAACTACACCGCTATCTGTATGAACATGGAAATATCTTCACCGACATCTGTATGAAAAGGATATATCTACACAGCCATCTGGATGAACATGGAAATATGTACACCGCGATCTGTATGAAGATGGAAATATCTACAACGCTATCTGTGTAAACATGCATACATCTTCACCGGTATCTATAGAAACATGGAAATATCTACACTGCTATCTGTATGAACATGGAAATATCTACACCGCTATCTGTTTGAACATGGAAATATCTACACCGCTATCTGCATGAAAATGGAAATCTCTACACAGCAATCTCTTTACACATGGAAATAACTACACCGCTATCTGTATGAACATGGACATATCTACACCGCCATCTGTATGAACATGGAAATATCTGCACGGCCATCTGTATGAACATATAAATATCTACACCGCCATCTGTATTAAGATGGAGATATCTACACCGCTATCTGAATAAACATGGAAATATCTACACCGCTATCTGTATAAACGTGGAAATATCTACACCACTATCTGTATAGACATAGAAATATCTACACCGCTACCTGTATAAAGATGGAAATATCAGCACCGCTATCTCTATGAACCTGGAAATGTCTACACCGCTATCTGAATGAACATGGAAATATCTACACCGCTATCTGTGTAAACATGCATACATCTTCACCGCTATCTGTATAAACATGGAAATATCTACACCGCTATCTGTATGAACATGGAAATAGCTACACCGCTATCTGTATGAACATGGAAATATCTACACCGCTATCTGTATGAACATGGATAAATCTACACAGCCATCTGGATGAACATGGAAATATCTACACCGCTAACTGTGTAAACATGCATACATCTTCACCGCTATCTGTATAAACATGGAAATATATACATCGCTATCTGTATGAACATGGAAATATCTGCACCGCTATCTGTATGAACATGGAAATATCTACACCGCTATCTGCATGAAAATGGAAATATCTACACTGCTATCTGCATATACATGGAAATATCTACACAGCTATCTCTTTACACATGGAAATAACTACACCGCTATCTGTATGAACATGGAAATATCTACACCGCCATCTGTATGAACATGGAAATATCTGCACCACCATCTGAATGAACATATAAATATCTACACCGCCATCTGTATTAAGATGGAGATATCTACACCGCTATCTGGATAAACATGGAAATATCTACACCGCTAACTGTAAAAACATGGAAATATCTAAACCGCTATCTGTATAAACATGGAAATATCTACACCGCTACCTGTATAAACATGGAAATATCAGCACCGCTATCTGTATGAACCTGGAAATATCTACACCGCTATCTGTATGAACATGGAAATAGCTACACCGCTATCTGTATGAACATGGAAATATCTACACCGCTATCTGTATGAACATGGAAATATCTACACCGCTATCAGTATGAACATGGAAATATCTTCACCGCCATCTGTACGAACATGGATATATCTACAGAGCCATGTGGATGAACATGGAAATATCTACAACGCCATCTGTATGAACATATAAATATCTACACCGCCATCTGTATTAAGATGGAGATATCTACACCGCTATCTGTATAAACATGGAAATATCAACACGGCTATCTGTATAAACATGGAAATATCTACACCGCTATCTGTATAAACATGGAAATATCTACACCGCTACCTGTATAAACATGGAAATATCAGCACCGCTATCTGTATGAACATGGAAATATCTACATCGCTATCTGTATGAACATGGAAATATCTACACCGCTATCTGTATGAACATGGATATATCTACACAGCCCTCTGGATGAACATGGAAATCTCTACACCGCTATCTGTGTAAACATGCATACATCTTCACCGCTATCTGTATAAACATGGAAATATCTACACCGCTATCACTATGAACATGGAAATATCTACACCGCTATCTGTTTGAAGATGGAAATATATACACAGCTATCTGCATGAAAATGGAAATATCTACTCAGATATCTGCATATAGATGGAAATATCTACACAGCAATCTCTTTACACATGGAAATAACTAGACCGCTATCTGTATGAACATGGACATATCTACACCTCCATCTGTATGAACATGGAAATATCTGCACGGTCATCTGTATGAACATATAAATATCTACACCGCCATCTGTATTAAGATGGAGATATCTAAACCGCTATCTGAATAAACATGGAAATATCTACACCGCTATCTGTATAAACATGGAAATATCTACACCACTATCTGTATAAACATGGAAATATCTACACCGCTACCTGTATAAACATGGAAATATCAGCACCGCTATCTCTATGAACCTGGAAATGTCTACACCGCTATCTGAATGAACATGGAAATATCTACACCGCTATCTGTTTGAACATGTAAATATCTACACCGCTATCTGCTTGAAAATAGAAATATCTACAAAGCTATCTGCATATACATGGAAATATCTACACAGCTATCTCTTTACACATGGAAATAACTACACGGCTATCTCTATAAACATGGAAATATCTACACCGCCATCTGTAGGAACATGGAAATATCTGCACCGCCATCTGTATGAACATATAAATATCTACACCGCCATCTGTATTAAGAATGAAATATCTACACCGCTATCTGTATGAACAGGGAAATATCTACACTGCTATCTGTAGGAACATGGAAATAGCTACACCGTTATCTGTATGAACATGGAAATAGCTACACCGCTATCTGTATGAACATGGAAATATCTACACCGCTATCTGTATGAACATGGATATATCTACACAGCCATCTGGATGAAAATGGAAATATATACACCGCTATCTGTATGAACATGGATATATCTACACAGCCATCTGGATGAAAATGGAAATATCTACACCGGTATCTGTATGAACATGGAAATATCTACACCGCTATCTGTATGAACATGGATATATCTACACAGCCATCTGGATGAACATGGAAATATCTACACCGCTATCTGTGTAAACATGCATACATCTTCACCGCTGTCTGTATAAACATGGAAATATCTACACTGCTATCTGTATGAACAGGGAAATATCTGCACCGCTATCTGTATGAACATGGAAATATCTACACCGCTATCTGTTTGAACATGGAAATATCTACACCGCTATCTGCATGAAAATGGAAATATCTACACTGCTATCTGCATATACATGGAAATATCTACACAGCTATCTCTTTACACATGGAAATAACTACACCGCCATCTGTATTAACATGGAGATATCTACACCGCTATCTGTATAAACATGGAAATATCTACACCGCTATCTGTATAAACATGGAAATATCTACACCGCTATCTGTATAAACATGGAAATATCTACACCGCTACCTGTATAAACATGGAAATAACAGCACCGCTATCTGTATGAACAAGGAAATATCTACACTGCTATCTGTATGAACATGGAAATATCTACACCGCTATCTGTATGAACATTTATATATCTACACAGCCCTCTGGATGAACATGGAAATATCCACACCGCTTTCTGTGTAAACATGCATACATCTTCACCGCTATCTGTATAAACATGGAAATATCTGCACCGCTATCTCTATTAACATGGAAATATCTACACCGCTATCTGTTTGAAGATGGAAATATATACACCGCTATCTGCATGAAAATGGAAATATCTACACAGCTATCTGCATATAGATGGAAATATCTACACAGCTATCCCTTTACACATGGAAATAACTACACCGCTATCTGTATGAACATGGAAATGCCTACACCGCCACCTGTATGAACATGGAAATATCTGCACCGCTGTCTGTATGAACATATAAATATCTACACCGCCATCTCTATTAAGATGGAGATATCTACACCGCTATCTGAATAAACATGGAAATATCTACACCGCTATCTGTATAAACATGGAAATATCTACACCGCTATCTGTATAAACATGGAAATATCTAAACCGCTACCTGTATAAACATGGAAATATCAGCACCGCTATCTGTATGAACCTGGAAATATCTACACCGCTATCTGTATGAACATGGAAATATCTACACCGCTATCTGTATGAACATGGAAATATCTACAAAGCTATCTGAATGAACATGGAAATATCTACACCACTATCTGTTTGAACATGTAATATCTACACCGCTATCTGCATGAAAATGGAAATATCTACACAGCTATCCGCATGAAAATGGAAATATCTACACAGCTATCTGCATATACATGGAAATATCTACACAGCTATCTCTTTACACATGGAAATAACTACACCGCTATATCTATAAACATGGAAATATCTACACCGCTACCTGTTTGAACATGCAAATATCTATACCGCTATCTGCATGAAAATGGAAATACATACACAGCTATCTGCATATACATGGAAATATCTACACAGCTATCTCTTTACACATGGAAATAACTACACCGCTATCTGTATGAACATGGAAATATCTTCACCGCCATCTGTAGGAACATGGATATATCTACACAGCCATCTGGATGAACATGGAAATATCTACACCGCTATCTGTTTGAACATGGAAATATCTACACCGCTATCTGTGTAAACATGCATACATCTTCAAAGCTATCTCTATAAACATGGAAATATCTACACTGCTATCTGTATGAACATGGAAATATCTACACCGCTATCTGTTTGAAGATGGAAATATATACACAGCTATCTGCATGAAAATGGAAATATCTACACAGCTATCTGCATATAGATGGAAATATCTACACAGCTATCCCTTTACACATGGAAATAACTACACCGCTATCTGTATGAACATGGAAATGTCTACACCGCCACCTGTATGAACATGGAAATATCTGCACCGCCGTCTGTATGAACATATAAATATCTACACCGCCATCTCTATTAAGATGGAGATATCTACACCGCTATCTGAATAAACATGGAAATATCTACACCGCTATCTGTATAAACATGGAAATATCTACACCGCTATCTGTATAAACATGGAAATATCTAAACCGCTACCTGTATAAACATGGAAATATCAGCACCGCTATCTGTATGAACCTGGAAATATCTACACCGCTATCTGTATGAACATGGAAATATCTACACCGCTATCTGTATTAACATGGAAATATCTACAAAGCTATCTGAATGAACATGGAAATATCTACACCACTATCTGTTTGAACATGTAAATATCTACACCGCTATCTACATGAAAATGGAAATATCTACACAGCTATCTGCATGAAAATGGAAATATCTACACAGCTATCTGCATATACATGGAAATATCTACACAGCTATCTCTTTACACATGGAAATAACTACACCGCTATCTGAATGAACATGGAAATACCTTCATCGCCATCTGTATGAACATGGATATATCTACACAGCCATCTGGATGAACATGGATATATCTACACAGCCCTCTGGATGAACATGGAAATAACTACACCGCTATCTGTATGAACATGGAAATATGTACACCGCCATCTGTATCAAAATGGAAATATCTGCACCTCCATCTGTATGAACATATAAATATCTACACCGCCATCTGTATTAAGATGGAGATATCTACACCGCTATCTGTATAAACATGGAAATATCTACACCGCTATCTGTATAAACATGGAAATATCTACACCGCTATCTGTATAAACATGGAAATATCTACACCGCTACCTGTATAAACATGGAAATATCAGCACCGCTATCTGTAAGAACATGGAAATATCTACACTGCTATCTGTATGAACATGGAAATATCTACACCGCTATCTGTATGAACATGGATATATCTACACAGCCCTCTGGATGAACATGGAAATATCCACACCGCTATCTGTGTAAACATGCATACATCTTCACCGCTATCTGTATAAACATGGAAATAACTACACCGCTATCTGTATGAACATGGAAATATCTACACCGCTATCTGTTCAAACATGGAAATACCTACACCGCTATCTGTATAAACATGGAAATATCAGCACCGCTCTCTGTATGAACATGGAAATATCAGCCCCTCTATCTGTATGAACATGGAAGTATCTACACCGCTATCTCTATGAACATGGAAATATCTACACCGCTATCTGTGTAAACATGCATACATCTTCACCGCTATCTGTATAAACATGGAAATATCTACACTGCTATCTGTATGAATATGGAAATATCTACACCGCTATCTGTATGAACATGGAAATATCTACACCGCTATCTGTTCAAACATGGAAATATCTACACCGCTATCTGCATGAAAATGGAAATATCTACACTGCTATCTGCATATACATGGAAATATATACACAGCTATCTCTTTACACATGGAAATAACTACACCGCTATCTGTATGAACATGGAAATATCCACACCGCCATCTGCATGAACATGGAAATGTCTGCTCCGCCATCCGTACGAACATATAAATATCTACACCGCCATCTGTATTAAGATGGAGATATCTACACCACTATCTGTATAAACATAGAAATAACTACACCGCTATCTGTATAAACATGGAAATATCTACACCGCTATCTGTATAAACATGGAAATATCTACACCGCTACCTGTATAAACATGGAAATATCAGCACAGCTATCTGTATGAACATGGAAATTTCTACACCGCTATCTTTATGAACATGGAAATATCTACACCGCTATCTGTATGAACATGGAAATATCTACACCGCTATCTGTATGAACATGGATATATCTACACAGCCCTCTGGATGAACATGGAAATATCCACACCGCTATCTGTGTAAACACGCATACATCTTCACCGCTATCTGTATAAACATGGAAATATCTACACAGCTATCTGTATTAAAATGGAAATATCTACACCGCTATCTGTTTGAAGATGGAAATACATACACCGCTATCTGCATGAAAATGGAAATATCTACACAGCTATCTGCATATACATGGAAATATCTACACAGCTATCTCTTTACACATGGAAATAACTACACCGCTATCTGTATGAACATGGAAATATCTACACCGCCATCTGTATGAACATGGAAATATCTGCAACACCATCTGTATGAACATATAAATATCTACACCGCCATCTGTATTAAGATGGAGATATCTACACCGCTATCTGAATAAACATGGAAATATCTACACCGCTATCTGTACGAACATGGAAATATCTAAACCGCTATCTGCATGAAAATAGAAATATCTACACACCTATCGGCATATACATGGAAATATCTACAAAGCTATCTCTTTACACATGGAAATAACTACACCGCTATCTCTATAAATACGGAAATATCTACACCGCCATCTGTATGAACATGGAAATATCTGCACCGCCATCTGTATAAACATATAAATATCTGCACCGCCATCTGTATTATGATGGAGATATCTAAACCGCTATCTGTATAAACTTGGAAATATCTACACCGATATCTGTACAAACATGGAAATACCTACACCGCTATCTGTATATACATGGAAATTTCAGCACCGCTCTCTGTAAGAACATGGAAATATCAGCCCCTCTATCTGTATGAACATGGAAGTATCTACACCGCTATCTGTACGAACATGGAAATATCTACACCTCTATCTGTATGAACATGGAAATAGCTACACCGCTATCTGTATGAACATGGAAATATCTACACCGCTATCTCTATGAACATGGAAATATCTACACCGCTATCTGTTTGAACATGGAAATATCTATACCGCTATCTGCATGAAAATGGAAATACATACACAGCTATCTGCATATACATGGAAATATCTACACAGCTATCTCTTTACACATGGAAATAACTACACCGCTATCTGTATGAACATGGAAATATCTTCACCGCCATCTGTAGGAACATGGATATATCTACACAGCCATCTGGATGAACATGGAAATATCTACACCGCTATCTGTTTGAGCATGGAAATATCTACACCGCTATCTCTGTAAACTTGCATACGTCTTAACCGCTATCTCCATAAACATGGAAATATCTACACTGCTATCTGTATGAACATGGAAATATCTACACCGCTATCTGTTTGAACATGGAAATATCTACACCGCTATCTGCATGAAAATGGAAATATCTACAAAGCTATCTGCATATACAAGGAAACATCTACACAGCTATCTCTTTACACATGGAAATAACTACACCGCTAAATCTATAAACATGGAAATATCTACACCGCCATCTGTATGAACATGGAAATATCTGCACCACCATCTGTATGAACATATAAATATCTACACCGCCATCTGTATTAAGAAGGAAATATCTAAACCGCTATCTGTATGAACATTGAAATATCTTCACCGCTATCTGTATGAACATGGAAATATCTACACCGCTATCTGTGTAAACATGCACATATCTTCACCGCTATCTGTATAAACATGGAAATATCTACAACGCTATCTGTACGAACATGGAAATATCTAAACCGCTATCTGCATGAAAATAGAAATATCTACACAGCTATCTGCATATACATGGAAATAACTACAAAGCTATCTCTTTACACATGGAAATAACTACACCGCTATCTCTATAAACACGGAAATATCTACACTGCCATCTGTATGAACATGGAAATATCTGCACCGCCATCTGTATAAAAATATAAATGTCTATACCGCAATCTGTATTTAGATGGAGATATCTACACCGCTATCTGTATAAACTTGGAAATATCTACACCGCTATCTGTATAAACATGGAAATACCTACACCGCTATCTGTATAAACATGGAAATACCTACACCGCTACCTGTATAAACATGGAAATATCAGCACCGCTATCTGTATGAACATGGAAATATCTACACCGCTATCTCTATGAACATGGAAATATCTACACCGCTATCTGTATGAACAAGGAAATAGCTACACTGCTATCTGAATGAACATGGAAACATCTACACCACTATCTGTAGGAACATGGAAATATCTACACCGCTATCAGCATGAACATGGATATATCTACACAGCCATCTGGATGAACATGGAGATATCTACACCGCTATCTGCATGAACATGGAAATATCTACACTGCTATCTGTGTAAACATGCATACATCTTCACCGCAATCTGTATAAGCATGGAAATATCAACACTGCTTTCTGTATGAACGTGGAAATATCTACACCGCTATCTGTTTGAACATGGAAATATCTAAACCGCTATCAGCATGAAAATGGAAATATCTACACAGCTATCTGCATATACATGGAAATATCTACACATCTATCTCTTTACACATGTAAATAACTACACTGCTATCTGTATGAACATGGAAATGTCTGCACCGCCATCTGTATGAACATATAAATATCTACACCGCCATCTGTATTAAGATGTAGATATCAACACCGCTATCTGTATAAACATGGAAATATCTACACCGCTATCTGAATAAACATGGAAATATCTACACCGCTCTCTGTATAAACATGGAAATATCAGCACCGCTATCTGTATGAACATGGAAATATCTACACCGCTATCTGCATGAAAATGGAAATATCTACACAGCGATCTGCATATACATGGAAATATCTGCAAAGCTATCTCTTTACACGTGGAAATAAGTACAGCGCTATCTCTATAAACATGGAAATAGCTACACCGCCATCTGTATGAACATGGAAATATCTGCACCGCCATCTGTATGAACATATAAATATCTACACCGCCATCTATATTAAAATGGAGATATCTACACCGCAATCTGTATAAACTTGGAAATATCTACACTGCTATCTCTATGAACATGGAAAGTTCTACACCGCTATCTGTATGAACATGGAAATAGCTACACCGCTATATGTATGAACATGGATATATCTACACAGCCATCTGGATGAACACGGAAATATCTACACCACTATCTGTATGAACATGGAGATATGTACACCGCTATCTGTATGAACATGGAAATATCTAGACCGCTATCTGAATGAACATGGAAATACCTTCACCGCCATCTGTATGAACATGGATATATCTACACAGCCATCTGGATGAACATGGATATATCTACACAGCCCTCTGGATGAACATGGAAATATCCACACCGCTATCTGTGTAAACATGCATACATCTTCACCGCTATCTGTATAAACATGGAAATATCTACACCGCTATCTGTATGAACATGGAAATATCTACACCGCTATCTGTATGAACATGGAAATATCTACACCGCTGTCTGTTGGAAGATGGAAATATATACACCGCAATCTGCATGAAAATGGAAATATCTACACAGCTATCTGCATGAAAATGGAAATATCTACACAGCTATCTGCATATACATGGAAATATCTACACAGCTATCTCTTTACACATGTAAATACCTACACAACTATCTGTATAAACATGGAAATATCAGCACCGCTATCTGTATAAACATGGAAATATCAGCACCGCTATCTGTATGAACATGGAAGTATCAGCCCCTCTATCTGTATGAACATGGAAATAGCTACACTGCTATCTGTATGAACATGGAAATATCTACACCGCTATCTGTATGAACATGGAAATATCTACACCGCTATCTGTATGAACATGGAAATATCTTCACCGCCATAAGTATGAACATGGATATATCTACAGAGACATCGAGATGAACATGGAAATATCTACACAGCTATCTGTATGAACATGGAAATATATACACAGCTATCTGTGTAAACATGCATACATCTTCACCGCTATCAGTATAAACATGGAAATATCTACACCACTATCTGTATGAACATGGAAATATCTACACAGCTATCTCTTTACACATGGAAATAACTACACCGCTATCTGTATGAACATGGAAATATCTACACCGCCATCTGTATGAACATGGAAATATCTGCACCACCATCTGAATGAACATATAAATATCTACACCGCCATCTGTATTAAGATGGAGATATCTACACCGCTATCTGTATAAACATGGAAATATCTACACCGCTATCTGTATAAACATGGAAATATCTAAACCGCTATCTGTATAAACATGGAAATATCTACACCGCTACCTGTATAAACATGGAAATATCAGCACCGCTATCTGTATGAACCTGGAAATATCTTCACCGCTATCTGTATGAACATGGAAATAGCTACACCGCTATCTGTATGAACATGGAAATACCTACACCGCTATCTGTATGAACATGGAAATATCTACACCGCTATCAGTATGAACATGGAAATATCTTCACCGCCATCTGTACGAACATGGATATATCTACAGAGCCATGTGGATGAACATTGAAATATCTACAACGCCATCTGTATGAACATATAAATATCTACACCGCCATCTGTATTAAGATGGAGATATCTACACCGCTATCTGTATAAACATGGAAATATCAACACGGCTATCTGTATAAACATGGAAATATCTACACCGCTATCTGTATAAACATGGAAATATCTACACCGCTACCTGTATAAACATGGAAATATCAGCACCGCTATCTGTATGAACATGGAAATATCTACATCGCTATCTGTATGAACATGGAAATATCTACACCGCTATCTGTATGAACATGGATATATCTACACAGCCCTCTGGATGAACATGGAAATCTCTACACCGCTATCTGTGTAAACATGCATACATCTTCACCGCTATCTGTATAAACATGGAAATATCTACACCGCTATCACTATGAACATGGAAATATCTACACCGCTATCTGTTTGAAGATGGAAATATATACACAGCTATCTGCATGAAAATGGAAATATCTACTCAGATATCTGCATATAGATGGAAATATCTACACAGCAATCTCTTTACACATGGAAATAACTAGACCGCTATCTGTATGAACATGGACATATCTACACCGCCATCATTATGAACATGGAAATATCTGCACGGTCATCTGTATGAACATATAAATATCTACACCGCCATCTGTATTAAGATGGAGATATCTAAACCGCTATCTGAATAAACATGGAAATATCTACACCGCTATCTGTATAAACATGGAAATATCTACAACACTATCTGTATAAACATGGAAATATCTACACCGCTACCTGTATAAACATGGAAATATCAGCACCGCTACCTCTATGAACCTGGAAATGTCTACACCGCTATCTGAATGAACATGGAAATATCTACACCGCTATCTGTTTGAACATGTAAATATCTACACCGCTATCTGCTTGAAAATAGAAATATCTTCAAAGCTATCTGCATATACATGGAAATATCTACACAGGTATCTCTTTACACATGGAAATAACTACACGGCTATCTCTATAAACATGGAAATATCTACACCGCCATCTGTAGGAACATGGAAATATCTGCACCGCCATCTGTATGAACATATAAATATCTACACCGCCATCTGTATTAAGAAGGAAATATCTAAACCACTATCTGTATAAACATGGAAATATCTACACCGCTGCCTGTATAAACATGGAAATATCAGCACCGCTCTCTGTATGAAAATGGAGATATCTACACCGCTATCTGTATGAACATGGAAATATCTACACTGCTATCTGTAGGAACATGGAAATAGCTACACCGTTATCTGTATGAACATGGAAATAGCTACACCGCTCTCTGTATGAACATGGAAATATCTACACCGCTATCTGTATGAACATGGATATATCTACACAGCCATCTGGATGAAAATGGAAATATATACACCGCTATCTGTATGAACATGGATATATCTACACAGCCATCTGGATGAAAATGGAAATATCTACACCGGTATCTGTATGAACATGAAAATATCTACACCGCTATCTGTATGAACATGGATATATCTACATAGCCATCTGGATGAACATGGAAATATCTACACCGCTATCTGTGTAAACATGCATACATCTTCACCGCTGTCTGTATAAACATGGAAATATCTACACTGCTATCTGTATGAACAGGGAAATATCTGCAACGCTATCTGTATGAACATGGAAATATCTACACCGCTATCTGTTTGAACATGGAAATATCTACACCGCTATCTGCATGAAAATGGAAATATCTACACTGCTATCTGCATATACATGAAAATATCTACACAGCTATCTCTTTACACATGGAAATAACTACACCGCCATCTGTATGAACATGGAAATATCTACACCGCAATCTGTATGAACATGGAAATATCTGCACAGCCATCTGTATGAACATATAAATATCTACACTGCCATCTGTATTAACATGGAGATATCTACACCGCTATCTGTATAAACATGGAAATATCTACACCGCTATCTGTATAAACATGGAAATATCTACACCGCTATCTGTATAAACATGGAAATATCTACACCGCTACCTGTATAAACATGGAAATATCAGCACCGCTATCTGTATGAACAAGGAAATATCTACACTGCTATCTGTATGAACATGGAAATATCTACACCGCTATCTGTATGAACATTTATATATCTACACAGCCCTCTGGATGAACATGGAAATATCCACACCGCTGTCTGTGTAAACATGCATACATCTTCACCGCTATCTGTATAAACATGGAAATATCTGCACCGCTATCTCTATTAACATGGAAATATCTACACCGCTATCTGTTTGAAGATGGAAATATATACACCGCTATCTGCATGAAAATGGAAATATCTACACAGCTATCTGCATATAGATGGAAATATCTACACAGCTATCCCTTTACACATGGAAATAACTACCCCGCTATCTGTATGAACATGGAAATGCCTACACCGCCACCTGTATGAACATGGAAATATCTGCACCGCCGTCTGTATGAACATATAAATATCTACACCGCCATCTCTATTAAGATGGAGATATCTACACCGCTATCTGTATAAACATGGAAATATCTACACCGCTATCTGTATAAACATGGAAATATCTAAACCGCTACCTGTATAAACATGGAAATATCAGCACCGCTATCTGTATGAACCTGGAAATATCTACACCGCTATCTGTATGAACATGGAAATATCTACACCGCTATCTGTATGAACATGGAAATATCTACAAAGCTATCTGAATGAACATGGAAATATCTACACCACTATCTGTTTGAACATGTAAATATCTACACCGCTATCTGCATGAAAATGGAAATATCTACACAGCTATCTGCATGAAAATGGAAATATCTACACAGCTATCTGCATATACATGGAAATATCTACACAGCTATCTCTTTACACATGGAAATAACTACACCGCTATATCTATAAACATGGAAATATCTACACCGCTACCTGTTTGAACAAGCAAATATCTATACCGCTATCTGCATGAAAATGGAAATACATACACAGCTATCTGCATATACATGGAAATATCTACACAGCTATCTCTTTACACATGGAAATAACTACACCGCTATCTGTATGAACATGGAAATATCTTCACCGCCATCTGTAGGATATGGATATATCTACACAGCCATCTGGATGAACATGGAAATATCTACACCGCTATCTGTTTGAACATGGAAATATCTACACCGCTATCTGTGTAAACATGCATACATCTTCAAAGCTATCTCTATAAACATGGAAATACCTACACTGCTATCTGTATGAAAATGGAAATATCTACACCGCTTTCTGTTTGAAGATGGAAATATATACACAGCTATCTGCAAGAAAATGGAAATATCTACACAGCTATCTGCATATAGATGAAAATATCTACACAGCTATCCCTTTACACATGGAAATAACTACACCGCTATCTGTATGAACATGGAAATGTCTACACCGCCACCTGTATGAACATGGAAATATCTGCACCGCCGTCTGTATGAACATATATATATCTACACCGCCATCTCTATTAAGATGGAGATATCTACACCGCTATCTGAATAAACATGGAAATATCTACACCGCTATCTGTATAAACATGGAAATATCTACACCGCTATCTGTATAAACATGGAAATATCTAAACCGCTACCTGTATAAACATGGAAATATCAGCACCGCTATCTGTATGAACATGGAAATATCTACACCGTTATCTGTATGAACATGGAAATATCTACACCGCTATCTGTTTGAAGATGGAAATATATACACCGCTATCTGCATGAAAATGGAAATATCTACACAGCTATCTGCATGAAAATGTAAATATCTACACAGCTATCTGCATATACATGGAAATATCTACACAGCTATCTCTTTACACATGGAAATAACTACACCGCTATCTGTATGAACATGGAAATATCTACACCGCCATCTCTATGAATATGGAAATATCTGCACCGCCATCTGCATGAACATATAAATATCTACACCGCCATCTGTATTAAGATGGAGATATCTACACCGCTATCTGTATAAACATGGAAATATCTACACCGCTATCTGTATAAGCATGGAAATATGTACACCGCTATCTGTATAAACATGGAAATATCTACACCGCTACCTGTATAAACATGGAAATATCAGCACCGCTATCTGTATGAAGATGGAAATATCTACATCGCTATCTGTATGAACATGGAAATACCTACACCGCCATCTGTATGAACATGGAAATATCTGCACCACCATCAGTATGAACATATAAATATCTACACCGCCATCTGTATTAAGATGGAGATATCTAATCCGCTATCTGAATAAACATGGAAATATCTACACCGCTATCTGTATAAACATGGAAATATCAGCACCGCTATCTGTATGAACATGGAAATATCAGCCCCTCTATCTGCATGAACATGGAGATATCTTCACCGCCCCCTGCATGAACATGGATATATCTACACAGCCATCTGGATGAACATGGAAATATCTACACCGCTATCTGTATGAACATGGAAATGGCTACACCGCTATCTGTATGAACATGGAAATATCTACACCGCTATCTGTATGAACATGGAAATATCTACACCGCTATCTGCATGAACATGGAAATCTCTTCACCGCCATTTGTACGAACATGGATATATCTACAGAGCCATCTGGATGAACATGGAAATATCTACAACGCCATCTGTTTGAACATATAAATATCTACACTGCCATCTGCATTAAGATGGAGATATCTACACCGCTATCTGTATAAACATGGAAATATCAACACCGCTATCTGTATAAACATGGAAATATCTTAACCGCTATCTGGATAAACATGGAAATTTCTACACGGCTACCTGTATAAACATGGAAATATCAGCACCGCTATCTGTAGGAACATGGAGATATCTACACCGCCATCTGTATGAACATGGATATGTCTACACAGCCATCTGGAGGAACATGGAAATATCTACAACGCTATCTGTACGAACATGGAAATATCTACACCGCTATCTGTATGAATATGGAAATATCTACACCACTATCTGAATGAACATGGAAATATCTACACCGCTATCTGTATGAACGTGGATATATCTACACAGCCATCTGGATGAACATGGAAATATCTACACCGCTATCTGTATGAACATGGAAATGTCTACACCGCTATCTGTGTAAACATGCATACATCTTCACCGC
Source organism: Gorilla gorilla gorilla (assembly GCF_029281585.2). Lineage (NCBI taxonomy): Eukaryota > Metazoa > Chordata > Mammalia > Primates > Hominidae > Gorilla > Gorilla gorilla. Next base: position 54,261,300 of record NC_073246.2, on the reverse strand, counting down.
TATCTGTATAAACATGGAAATAACTACACCGCTATCTGTATGAACATGGAAATAGCTACACCGCTATCTGTATGAACATGGAAATATCTACACCGCTATCTGTATGAACATGGAAAAATCTTCACAGCCATCAGGATGAACATGGAAATATCTACACCGCTATCTGTGTAAACATGCATACATCTTCACCGCTATCTGTATAAACATGGAAATATCTACACCGCTATCTGTATGAACATGGAAATATCTGCACCGCTATCTGTATGAACATGGAAATACCTACACTGCTCTCTGTATAAACATGGAAATATCAGCACCGCTATCTGTATAAACATGGAAATATCAGCACCGCTATCTGTATGAACATGGAAATATCAGCGCCTCTATCTGTATGAACATGGAAATAGCTACACTGCTATCTGTATGAACATGGAAATATCTACACCGCTATCTGTATGAACATGGAAATATCTACACCGCTATCTGTATGAACAAGGAAATATCTTCACCGCCATCTGTACGAACATGGATATATCTACAGAGCCATCTGGATGAACATGGAAATATCTACACCGCCATCTGAATGAACATATAAATATCTACACCGCCATCTGTATTAAGATGGAGATATCTACACCGCTATCTGTATAAACCTGAAAATATCTACACCGCTATCTGTATAAACATGGAAATATCTACACCGCTATGTGGATAAACATGGAAATTTCTACACCGCTACCTGTATAAACATGGAAATATCAGCACCGCTATCTGAAGGAACATGGAGATATCTACACCGCCATCTGTATGAACATGGATATATCTACACAGCCATCTGGAGGAACATGGAAATATCTACAACGCTATCTGTACGAACATGGAAATATCTACACTGCTATCTGTATGAACATGGAAATAGCTACACCGCTATCTGTATGAAGATGGAAATATCTACACCACTATCTGAATGAACATGGAAATATCTACACCGCTATGTGTATGAACATGGATATATCTACACAGCCATCTGGATGAACATGGAAATATCTACACCGCTATCTGTATGAACATGGAAATATCTACACCGCTATCTGTGTAAACATGCATACTTCTTCACCGCTATCTGTATAAACATGGAAATATCTACTCCGCTATCTGTATGAACGTGGAAATAGCTACACCGCTTTCTGTATGAACATGGAAATATCTACACCACTATCTGTATGAACATGGATATATCTACACAGCCATCTGGATGAACATGGAAGTATCTGCACCGCCATCTGTATGAACATATAAATATCTACACTACCATCTGTATTAAGATGGAGATATCTACAAAGCTATCTGAATAAACATGGAAATATCTACACCGCTATCTGTATAAACATGGAAATATCAGCACCGCTACCTGTATGAACATGGAAATATCAGCCCCTCTATCTGTATGAACATGGAGATATCTACACCGCCATCTGTATGAACATGGATATATCTACACAGCCATCTGGAGGAACATGGAAATATCTACACCGCTATCTGTATGAACATGGAAATAGCTACACCGCTATCTGTATGAACATGGAAATATCTACACCGCTATCTGTATGAACATGGAAATATCTACACCGCTATCTGTATGAACAAGGAAGTATCTTTACCGCCATCTGTACGAACATGGATATATCTACAGAGCCATCTGTATGAACATGGAAATATCTACACCGCCATCTGTATGAACATATAAATATCTACACCGCCATCTGTATTAAGATGGAGATATCTACACCGCTATCTGTATAAACCTGAAAATATCTACACAGCTATCTCTTTACACATGTAAATAACTACACCGCTATCTGTATGAACATGGAAATATCTACACCACCATCTGTATGAACATGGAAATATCTGCACCGCCATCTGTATGAACATATAAATATCTACACTGCCATCTGTATTAATATGGATATATCTACACCGCTATCTGAATAAACATGGAAATATCTACACCGCTATCTGTATAAACATGGAAATATCAGCACCGCTATCTGTATGAACATGGAAATAACAGCCCCTCTATCTGTATGAACATGGAGATATCTACACCGCCATCTGTATGAACATGGAAATAGCTACACCGCTATCTGTATAAACATGGATATATCTACACCGCTATCTGTATGAACATGGAAATATCTACACCGCTATCTGTATGAACAAGGAAATATCTTCACTGCCATCTGTACGAACATGGATATATCTACAGAGCCATCTGGATGAACATGGAAATATCTACACCGCCATCTGTATGAACATATAAATATCTGCACCGCCATCTGTATTAAGATGGAGATATCAACACCGCTATCAGGATAAACCTGGAAATATCTACACTGCTATCTGTATAAACATGGAAATATCTACACCGCTATCTGGACAAACATGGAAATTTCTACACCGCTACCTGTATAAACATGGAAATATCAGCACCGCTAACTGTAGGAACATGGAGATATCTACACCGCCATCTGTATGAACATGGATATATGTACACAGCCATCTGGAGGAAAATGGAAATATCTACAACGCTATCTGTACGAACATGGAAATATCTACACCGCTATCTGTATGAACATGGAAATAGCTACACCGCTATCTGTATGAACATGGAAATATCTACACCACTATCTGAATGAACATGGAAATATCTACACCGCTATCTGTATGAACATGGATATATCTACACAGCCATCTGGATGAACATGGAAATATCTACCCCGCTATCTGTATGAACATGGAAATATATACACCGCTATCTTTGTAAACATGCATACATCTTCACCGCTATCTGTATAAACATGGAAATATCTACACCGCTATCTGTATGAACATGGAAATAGCTACACCGCTATCTGTATGAACATGAAAATATCTACACCGCTATCTGTATGAACATGGATATATCTACACAGCCATCTGGATGAAGGTGGAAATATCTACACCGCTATCTGTGTAAACATGCATACATCTTCACCGCTATCTGTATAAACATGGAAATATCTACAGTGCTACCTGTATGAACATGGAAATATCTGCACCGCTAACTGTATGAACATGGAAATATCTACACCGCTATCTGTTTGAACATGGAAATATCTACACCGCTATCTCCATGAAAATGGAAATATCTACACTGCTATCTGCATATACATGGAAATATCTACACAGCTATCTCTTTACACATGGAAATAACTACACCGCTATCTGTATGAACATGGAAATATCTACACCGCCATCTGTATGAACATGGAAATATCTGCACCGCCATCTGTATGAACATATAAATACCTACACCGCCATCTGTATTAAGATGGAGATATCTACACCGCTATCTGAATAAACATGGAAATATCTACACCGCTATCTGTATAAACATGGAAATATCTACACCACTATCTGTATAAACATGGAAATATCTACACCGCTACCTGTATAAACATGGAAATATCAGCACCGCTATCTGTATGAACCTGGAAATGTCTACACCACTATCTGAATGAACATGGAAATATCTACACCACTATCTGTTAGAACATGTAAATATCTACACAGCTGTCTGCATGAAAATGGATATATCTACAAAGCTATCTGCATATACATGGAAATATCTACACAGCTATCTCTTTACACATGGAAATAACTACACCGCTATCTCTATAAACATGGAAATATCTACACCGCCATCTGTATGAACATGGAAATATCTGCACCGCCATCTGTATGAACATATAAATATCTACACTGCCATCTGTGTTAAGAAGGAAATATCTAAACCGCTATCTGTATAAACATGGAAATATCTACACCGCTGCCTGTATAAACATGGAAATTTCAGCACCGCTCTCTGTATGAAAATGGAGATATCTACACCGCTATCTGCATGAACATGGAAATATCTACACTGCTATCTGTATGAACATGGAAATAGCTACACCGTTATCTGTATGAACATGGAAATAGCTACACCGCTATCTGTATGAACATGGAAATATCTACACCGCTATCTGTATGAACATGGATATATCTACACAGCCATCTGGATGAACATGGAAATATCTACACCGCTATCTGTATTAACATGGAAATATCTACACCGCTATCTGTATGAACATGGATATATCTACACAGCCATCTGGATGAACATGGAAATATCTACACCGCTATCTGTGTAAACATGCATATATCTTCACCGCTATCTGTATAAACATGGAAATATCTACAGTGCTACCTGTATGAACATGGAAATATCTGCACCGCTAACTGTATGAACATGGAAATATCTACACCGCTATCTGTTTGAACATGGAAATATCTACACCGCTATCTGCATGAAAATGGAAATATCTACACTGCTATCTGCATATACATGGAAATATCTACACAGCTATCTCTTTACACATGGAAATAACTACACCGCTATCTGTATGAACATGGAAATATCTACACCGCCATCTGTATGAACATGGAAATATCTGCACCACCATCTGTATGAACATATAAATACCTACACCGCCATCTGTATTAAGATGGAGATATCTACACCGCTATCTGTATAAACACGGAAACATCTACACCGCTATCTGTATAAACATGGAAATATCTACACCGCTATCTGTATAAACATGGAAATATCTACACCGCTACCTGTATAAACATGGAAATATCAGCACCGCTATCTGTATGAACATGGAAATATCTACACTGCTATCTGTATGAACATGGAAATATCTACACCGCTATCTGTATGAACATGTATAAATCTACACAGCCCTCTGGATGAACATGGAAATATCCACACCACTCTCTGTGTAAACATGCATACATCTTCACCGCTATCTGTATAAACATGGAAATATCTACAGCGCTATGTGTATGAACTTGGAAATATCTACAAAGCTATCTGAATGAACATGGAAATATCTACAAAGCTATCTGAATGAACATGGAAATATCTACACCGCTATCTGTTTGAACATGTAAATACCTACACCGCTATCTGCATGAAAATGGAAATATCTACAAAGCTATCTGCATACACATGGAAATATCTACAAAGCTATCTCTTTACACATGGAAATAACTACACCGCCATCTCTATAAACATGGAAATATCTACACCGATATCTGTATGAACATGGAAATATCTGCACCGCTATCTGTATGAACATGGAAATATCTACCCCGCTATCTGTTTGAACATGGAAATATCTACACGGCTATCTGCATGAAAATGGAAATATCTACACTGCTATCTGTATAAACATGGAAATATCTACACCGCCATCTGTATGAACATATAAATACACCGCCATCTGTATTAAGAAGGAAATATCTAAACCGCTATCTGTATAAACATGGAAATATCTACACCACTATCTGTATAAACCTGGAAATAACTACACCGCTATCTGTATAAACATGGAAATATCCACACCGCTATCTGTATGAACATGGAAATAACTACACCGCTTTCTGTATAAACATGGAAATATCCACACCGCTATCTGTATGAACATGGAAATATCAGCACCGCTATCTGTACCAACATGGAAGTATCTACACCGCTATCTGTATGAACATGGAAGTAGCTACATCGCTATCTGTATGAACATGGAAATATCTACACCACTATCTGTATAGACATGGAAATATCTACACCGCTATCTGTATGAACATGGATATATCTACACAGCCTTCTGGATGAACATTTAAATATCTACACCGCTATCTCTATGAAGATGGAAATATCTACACCGCTATCAGTGTAAACTTGCATACAACTTCACCCCTATCTGTATAAACATGGAAATATATACACCGCTATCTGTATGAACATGGAAATATCTACACGGCTATCTGTTTGAACATGGAAATATCTAAACCACTATCTGCATGAAAATCGAAATATCTACACAGCTATCTGCATATACATGGAAATATCAGCCCCTCTATCTGTATGAACATGGAAGTATCTACACCGCTATCTCTATGAACATGGAAATATCTACACCGCTATCTGTGTAAACTTGCATACAACTTCACCGCTATCTGTGTAAACATGGAATTATGTACATCGCTATCTCTATGAACATGGAAATATCTACACCGCCATCTGTATGAACATGGAAATAACTGCACCGCCATCAGTATTAACATACAAATATCTACACCGCCATCTGTATTTAGATGGAGATATCTACACTGCTATCTGTATAAACCTGGAAATATCTACACCGCTATCTGTATAAACATGGAAATATCTACACCGCCATCTGTATGAACGTGGAAATGTCTAAACCGCCATCTCTATAAACATGTAAATATCTACACCCCCCTCTGTAGGAACATGGAAATATCTACAACGCTATCTGCTTAAACATTGAAATATCTACACCGCTATCTGCCTAAAAGTGGAAATATCTACACTGCGATCTGCATAAACTTGGAAATATCTACACCGCTGTCTGTGTAAACATGGAAATATCTAAACCACAAACTGTAGGAACATGGAAATATCTACACGACTATCTCCATAAACATGGAAATATCTACCACGCTATCTGTATAAACATGGAAATATCTACACAGCCATCTGTAGGAACATGTAAATATCTACACCACTATCTCTATAAACATGGAAATATCTACACTGCTATCTGTATAAACATGGAAATATCTACACCGCTATCTGTGTAAACATGGAAAGATCTACACCGCTATCTCTGAAAACATGGAAAGATCTACACCATTATGTGTATAAAGACGTAAATATCTACACCGCTATCTGTATAAACATGGAAATATCTACACAGCTATCTGTATGAACATGGAAATATCTACACCGCTATCTGTATAAACATGGAAATATCTACACAGCCATCTGTAGGAACATGTAAATATCTACCCCACTATCTCTATAAACATGGAAATATCTACACTGCTATCTGTATAAATATGGAAATATCTACACCGCTATCTGTGTAAACATGGAAAGATCTACACCGCTATATCTGAAAACATGGATAGATCTACAGCATTATGTGTATAAAGACGTAAATATCTACACTGCTATCTGTATAAACATGGAAATATCTACGCAGCCATCTGTAGGAACATGTAAATATCTACACAGTTATCTGTATACACATGGAAATATCTACACTGCTATCTGTATAAACATGGAAATATCTACACCGCTATCTGTGTAAACATGGAAATATCTACACTGCTATCTGTGTAAACATGGAAATATCTACACCACTATCTGTGTAAACATGGAAATATCTACACCGCTATCTGTACAAACATGGAAATATCTACACAGCCATCTGTAGGAATATGTAAGTATCTACACCGTTATCTGTATACACATGGAATTATCTACACCGCTATCTGTATTAACATGGAAATATCTACACCGCTATCTGTGTAAACATGGAAATATCTACACCGATATCTGTGTAAACATGGAAATATCTACACCGCTATCTCTGTAAACATGGAAATATCTACAGAGCCATCTGTACACATCTGTATAAACATGGAAATATCTACACCGTTATCTGTGTAAACACGGAAATATCTACACCGTTATCTGTGTAAACATGGAAATATCTACATCGCTATCTCTAAAAACATGGAAAGACCTACACCATTATGTGTCTAAAGACGGAAATATCTACACCGCTATCTGTATAAACATGGAAATATCTACACCGCCATCTGTATGAACGTGGAAATGTCTAAACCGCCATCTCTATAAACATGTAAATATCTACACCCCCCTCTGTAGGAACATGGAAATATCTACAACGCTATCTGCTTAAACATTGAAATATCTACACCGCTATCTGCCTAAAAGTGGAAATATCTACACCGCTATCTGCATAAACTTGGAAATATCTACACCGCTGTCTGTGTAAACATGGAAATATCTAAACCAAAAACTGTAGGAACATGGAAATATCTACACGACTATCTCCATAAACATGGAAATATTTACACCGCTATCTGTATAAACATGGAAATATCTACACAGCCATCTGTAGGAACATGTAAATATCTACACCACTATCTCTATAAACATGGAAATATCTACACTGCTATCTGTATAAACATGGATGTATCTACACCGCTATCTGTGTAAACATGGAAAGATCTACACCGCTATCTCTGAAAACATGGAAAGATCTACACCATTATGTGTATAAAGACGTAAATATCTACACCGCTATCTGTATAAACATGGAAATATCTACACAGCTATCTGTATGAACATGGAAATATCTACACCGCTATCTGTATAAACATGGAAATATCTACACAGCCATCTGTAGGAACATGTAAATATCTACACCACTATCTCTATAAACATGGAAATATCTACACTGCTATCTGTATAAATATGGAAATATCTACACCGCTATCTGTGTAAACATGGAAAGATCTACACCGCTATCTCTGAAAACATGTAAAGATCTACAGCATTATGTGTATAAAGACGTAAATATCTACACTGCTATCTGTATAAACATGGAAATATCTACGCAGCCATCTGTAGGAACATGTAAATATCTACACAGTTATCTGTATACACATGGAATTATCTACACCGCTATCTGTATGAACATGGAAATATCTACACCGGTATCTGTATAAACATGGAAATATCAGCTCCGCTATCTATATGAACATGGAAATACCTACACCGCTATCTGTATGAACATGGAAATATCTACACCGCTATCTGTATGAACATGGAAATATCTACACCGCTATCTGTATGAACATGGAAATATCTTCACCACTATCTGTTTGAACATGGAAATATCTACACCGCTGTCTGCATGAAAATGGAAATATCTACACAGCTATCTGCATATACATGGAAATATCTACACAGCCATCTGTAGGAACATGTAAATATCTACCCCACTATCTCTATAAACATGGAAATATCTACACTGCTATCTGTATAAATATGGAAATATCTACACCGCTATCTGTGTAAACATGGAAAGATCTACACCGCTATCTCTGAAAACATGGAAAGATCTACAGCATTATGTGTATAAAGACGTAAATATCTACACTGCTATCTGTATAAACATGGAAATATCTACGCAGCCATCTGTAGGAACATGTAAATATCTACACAGTTATCTGTATACACATGGAAATATCTACACTGCTATCTGTATAAACATGGAAATATCTACACCGCTATCTGTACAAACATGGAAATATCTACACAGCCATCTGTAGGAATATGTAAGTATCTACACCGTTATCTGTATACACATGGAATTATCTACACCGCTATCTGTATTAACATGGAAATATCTACACCGCTATCTGTATGAACATGGAAATATCTACACGGCTATCTGTTTGAAAATGGAAATATCTAAACCACTATCTGCATGAAAATGGTAATATCTACACAGCTATCTGCGTATACATGGAAATATCTACACCGCTATCTCTTTACACATGGAAATAACTACACCGCTATCACTATAAACATGGAAATATCTACACCGCCATCTGTATGAACATGGAAATATCTACACCGCTATCTGTATAAACATGGAAATATCTACACAGCCATCTGTAGGAACATGTAAATATCTACACCACTGTCTCTATAAACATGGAAATATCTACGCTGCTATCTGTATAAATATGGAAATATCTACACCGCTATCTGTGTAAACATGGAAAGATCTACACCGCTATCTCTGAAAACATGTAAAGATCTACAGCATTATGTGTATAAAGACGTAAATATCTACACTGCTATCTGTATAAACATGGAAATATCTACGCAGCCATCTGTAGGAACATGTAAATATCTACACAGTTATCTGTATACACATGGAATTATCTACACCGCTATCTGTATGAACATGGAAATATCTACACCGCTATCTGTGTAAACATGGAAATATCTACACCGCTATCTGTGTAAACATGGAGATATCTGCACCGCTATCTCTATAAACATGGAAATATCCACACAGCCATCTATATAAACATGGAAATATCTACACTACGCTCTGTATAAACCTGGAAATATCTACCCTGATATCTCTATAAACATGGAAATATCTACACCGCTATCTGTGTAAACATGGAAATATCTACACCGCTGTCTGTGTAAACATGGAAATACCTACACCGCTATATCTATAAACATGGAAATATCTACACCGCCATCTGTATGGGTATGGAAATATCTACACCGCCATCTGTATAAACATGGAAATATCTACACCGTTATCTGTGTACACATGGAATTATCTACACCGCTATCTGTATAAACATGGACATATCTACAATGCTATCTGCGTAAACATGGAAATATCCTCACCACTATCTCTATATACATGCAAATATGTACACCGCTATCTGTGTAAACATGGAAATATCTACACCGATATCTCTGTAAACTTGGAAATATCTACACCGCTATCTCTGTAAACATGGAAATATCTACAGAGTCATCTGTATAAACATGGAAATATCTACACCGCTATCTGTGTAAACATGGAAATATCTACACCGCTATCTCTAAAAACATGGAAAGATCTACACCATTATGTGTATAAAGACGGAAATATCTACACCGCTATCTGTATAAACATGGAAATATCTACACCGCCATCTGTATGAATGTGGAAATGTCTGAACCGCCATCTCTATAAACATGTAAATATCTACACCGCCCTCTGTAGGAACATGGAAATATCTACAACGCTATCTGTTTAAACATTGAAATATCTACACCGCTATCTGCCTAAAAGTGGAAATATCTGCACCGCTATCTGCATAAACTTGGAAATACCTACACCGCTATCTGTGTACACATGGAAATATCTACACCACCAACTGTAGGAACATGAAAATATCTACACCGCCAACTCTATAAACATTGAAATATCTACACCGCTATCTGTATAAACATGGAAATATCTACACCGCTATCTGTGTAAACATGGAAATATCTACACCGCCTTCTGTGTAAACATGGAAATATCTACACCGCCATATCTATAAACATGAAAATATCTTCAACTCCATCTGTATGAACATGGAATTATCTACACTGCCATCTGTATGAACATGGATACATCTACACCGCTATCTGTATAAACATGGAAATATCTACACCGCCATCGGTAGGAAAATGAAAATATCTACACCGCCATCTGTATGAATAGGGAACTATGTACACCACCATCTGTATCAACATGAAAATGCCTACACCGCCATCTGTATCACAATGGAAATATCTGCACCGCCATCTTTATAACAATGGAAATATCTAAACCGCCGTCTGTATGGAAATGGAAAAATCTACACCACCATCTGTATAAAGGTGGAAATATCTACACCGCTATCTGTGTGAACATGGAAATATCTACAACGCTATCTGTAAAAACATGGAAATATCTACACCTCCATCTGTATAAACATGGAAATATCTACACCGCCATCTGTAGAAACATGGAAATATCTACACCGCCATCTCTATAAACATGGAAATATCTACACAGCTATCTGTATAAACATTTAAATATCTACACCGCCATCTCTATAAACATAGAAATATCTACACCGCCATCTGTATGAACATGGAAATATGTACACCGCCATCTGTATAAATGTGGAAATATCTACACCGCTATCTGTATGAACATGGCAATATGTACACCGCTACCTGTATTAACATGGAAATATCTACACCGCTATCTGTATAAACATGGAAATATCTACACCGCTGTCTCTATAAACATGGAAATATGTGCGCCGCTATCTCTATAAATATAGAAATATATACACCTCTGTCTCTATAAACATGGAAATATCTACAATGCTATCTGTATAAACATGGAAATATCTACACCGCTATCTGTATGAACATGGAAATATCTACACCGCTATCTCTATAAACATGGATATATCTACACCACTATCTCTATAAACATGGAAATATCTACACCACTATCTGTATGAACATGGAAATATCCACACCGCTATCTGTATAGACATGGGAGTATCTACACCGGTAACTGTATAAACATGGAAATATCTACACCGCTATCGGTATAAATGTCTGTATTTGCTCTTAATTTATACCCAAGGCTGGGATGTTTCATATGATAAAAAGACCAAATACAGAAATAGACTATGTTTGGTCTGGCAATTGATCTCTGCAATAATCAAACTTCAAAGACAATCAAACCTGAAATCTAAGCTACATATTAAATAGCTTGGTTTTTAGGTTGCACTTTGCTGTGTATGCTGGCTTCATAGAAAATGCAAGTAGCAATGGCCATTTTTTAATAGTCATTAGCCTTGAAGCTCTCCTACTTTTGAATCACATAGAAATAGAAATCAAATCTCACTAGATTTTTTTTTTTGAAACAGGGTCTGGCTTGGTTGCCCAGGCTGAAGAGCAGGGCATGATCTTGGCTCACACCTCTGCCTCTCGGACTCAAGCCATCCTCCCACCTCAGCCTTGGAGTAGCTGGGACCACAGGCATGTGCCACCATATCCAGCTAATATTTTTATTTTTGTACAAATGGGGTTTGTCATCTTTCCCAGGCAGGCCTCAAACTCCAAGACTCAAGCAATACACCTGCCTTGAATTCCCAAAGTACTGGGTTTACAGGCGACAGCCACTACGCCCAGCAACTAAACTTCTAAAAATCAATTTTACATAAAATTATCTAAGCGTGCAAGGAAAGATAAGAAGCCTAAGGAACCAGTGAGTTGAAGAATAAATGCAGTTTAAATCATACATGTAAACAACATGATGTGATGTGGTAGGAATCATCTAACATGCTTTAAAGCATGAGTAAAAGGTCTTTACTTAGAAAACTGGATCTTAGTTTAGGATATCTTTAGATAAGAGTATGAAACGTCATATCATATTGATAAGTAAAGTGCTTCCTTTGGCTAATTTTAAGGATAGGACATTTACTTTCATATAATTCATAGGAATCTTAGACTTAAAAATAAAATTTCCCTTCTCAAATCCTTACTTTTATACTTTTTTGCATTTCTTTCACTTTTGTGTTAATGGCCTATGTCTCAACATATTCTATTAAGCCTTCTGGAAACACATACTTTGTTTCCAGCCTCTTCAGAGAACCATCACTCGAATTCCTAGGCTTCTGAAGAAGCAGACCCAAGCTTATAATTATTACATATTTCCAAATCTAGGTGACCAACAAAAATTGATACTTTTCCCATCATACCTTTAAGTTAATAATCAGGTGTATGCTGAGAGGTAAAGACCCAAGAGTGTTGGTTGTCTAATTGTGCAGCTGTATAAACAAATCTTAATGCTTGAAAATATTCAAAGGTTATTCTCACGTTGATTGTTGGTAACTATGTGTAACAACATGAAAAGAAAAAAAAAATCAAAGAATTACGTCTGAGGATAATACACAATCTCTAAGGGTAAGAAGAGCAACAAAAATTCTGCTTCAATTACCACTGAAATAATATATTTATCCTGTAAAATCTATGGTGGCTGGTTGTAAAAATTAGGCATTAGCAAACTGATAAAGACTTTTTAATGAAAACATTATGAAACATAGTTTTTAAAAAGTTAAATACACCCACACCAGTTTTTCACATTCTTTGGGCTGCTTTAATGCTGCCATTAAATAATTGATTTAGTTGTGACATAGATCCTATGTTCCATGGAGTCTACCATTCATAAAGATGCAATGTAAGGTAACAAAAATATAAATTGTGTGTGTGGGGAGGAGAAGTCAAGAGTATTTTTATGTGACAGAAGTTAAGTTGTTATCAGTGTAAAATAGTCTGTTACAAATACCGGACTCTGTATGTTAGTTTCACTAACCAGAAAGAAAGAAATTACAGCAGATACACACACACACACCAAAAAAGGGAAAAGAAACAAAGCTTAGCACCACAGAAAACCACCAAACTAGAGGGATAAACAATAAGAAAGGAAGAAGTGAACAAGTAATCTAAAAAACAACTAATGAAATGGTAGAAGGAAGTCCTAATTTATCAATAATAAACTTCAATAGAAGTGGATTAAACTCTACTTAAAAGATATAAAGTGGATGAATGGATTCGGATAGCAAAACCCACCTATATGCTGCCTACATGATACTTACCTCACTATTAAAGACAAATAGACTGAAAGTGAAGAGATGGAAAAATATATTTTATGCAAACAAATGAAAAGCAAGCAGGAGTAGCCACAGTCATGTCATATTTTAAAAGGCTTTAAATAAAAAAAACTATATAAAAAAAGAATGTCACTGTATAATGAAATGATAAAAGGCCCAATTCAATAAGAGGACATAACATATATATTACTTAGGTGTAACTATATATGTACCCAACACCAGAACAACCAGATATATAAAGCAAATATTAGATTTAAAGGTAGAGATAGACTGCAATACAATATTAGTAGGAAATTTCAACACTCCACTTTAAAAATGGACAGATTCTATGAAGAGAAAATCAACCAAAAAATGACAGACTCAAACTATACCATAGACCAAATGGACCTAGCAGGTAAAGAAGATCTCACCTGATATGGTTTGGCTGTATATCCCCACCCAAATCTCATCTTGATTATAGCTCCCATAATTCATACATGTTGTGGGAGGGAACCAGTGGGAGATAATTGAATCATGGGGGCGGTTCCCCCATACTGTTCTTGTGGTAGTGAATACGTCTAACAAGATCTGAGGTTTTATAAGGGGGAACCCTTTCACTTGGTTCTCAATTCTATTTTGTTTGCTACCATGTAAGATGTGTCTTTCGCCTTCCATCATGATTGGGAGACCTCCCCAGCCACGTGGAACTATGAGTCCACTAAACCTCTTTTTCTCTGTAAATTACCCAGTCTCGGGTATGTCTTTATCAGCAGTATGAAAACAGACTAATACATCATCCAACAGCTGCAGAATACAAATTATTCTCAACTGTACACCAAACATTCTCTAGGACCAATCATACATTATGACACATAATAAGTCTTAACAAACTTAAGAAGACAGATATCATATGAAGTATCTTTTCTGATTCCAGGGATATAAAGCCAGAAATCAACAACAGGAAAGCCCTTGGAAATTTTATAAAAACATGGAAATTAAATAGCACGCACCCAAGAAATCAATAGGTCTCATTAAGACATTAATAGGAAAATTTCAAAAGTCACTGAGACAAGTAAGAATGAAAATCCAACATACCCAAACCTATGGAACGTAGCAAAAGCAGTTCTAAGAGGGAAATTTATAGCAATAAAAGCCTACACCAAAAAAGAAGAAAGATTTTCAAATCACAAAGCAAAATTATACACTTCAAGTAACTAGAACATCAAAAACAAACTAAACCCAAAATTGGTAGAAGGAAGGAAATAATAAAGCTCACAGCAGATATAAATGAAACGGACACTAAAAAATATTTCAAAAGATAAATAAGACAAAGTGTAAAGGTAAAACTGACAAACCTTTAGCTAAACTAAGACAAAAGGAGAGAAAATTCAAATAAATAAAAGATGAAAAAGGAGACATTACAACTGATACACCACAGAAATAGAAGGGATTGTAAGACATTACTCATAACTATATGCCAACAAATTTGATAGTGTAGAATAAAATGAATAAATTTCTGCACACATACAACTACCCAGATTAAATTGTGAGGAAATATAACATCTGAACACATCAATAATGAGTTTGGAAATTGAATCAATAATAAAACATCTTCCATCAAAACAACAACAACAACAACCAACACCCAGGACCTGATGTCTTCACTGCTGAATTCTACCAAACAGTTAAAGAATAACTACCAATTCTCCACAAACTTTTCCACAAAAGTAATGAGGAAGGAATACTTCCATACTCATCTTATGAGGCTCGCAATATCCTGATTCTAAAACCAGACAAAGACACGCACAAAATGAAAATAACAGGCCAATATTCCTGAAGAACATAGATACAAAAATTCTCAACAAGATACAAGTGAACTGACTTCGACAGCACACTAAAAAGAGTATTCACTATAATCAAGTGGGGTTCATCCCAGGGATGAAAGGATGGCTTAACATGCACAAATCAGTAAATATGATACACCACCACAATAGAAAGAAGAACAAAAACCATGTGATCATTTCAACAGATGCAAAAAGAACACTTGACAAAAGTCAACATTCCTTTATGATAAAAACTGTCAAGAAAGTAGGTATAGGAGTGTACCTCAACGCAGTAAAGGCCATAGGTGACAAACCCACAGCTAACATCTTATTTATGGTGAATAGTTAAATGCTTTTCCTCTTTGATGTGGAGGAAGACAAGGATGTCAACTTCTACCACTTCTATTTAGCATAGTACTGGAGGTCAGAGCCAGAGCAATTAGACAAAAGAAATAAATAAGAGGGATCCAAACTGGAAAGAAGGAAGTCAGATTGTTTCTGTTTGTAGAAAATGTGATCTCACATACATATGGATACATCTATATATATGATCATATAGATATATATGATCTCTCTCTCTTTAGGGTTCTTTCTATATATACTTATATAGAGTGAGAACCCTAAAGACTTGACCAAAAACTACTAGAAATCATAAATAAATTCAGTAAAGTTGTAGTATACAAAATCAACACAGAAAATTCAGTGGTGTTTCTATACACTAATAGTGAACTATCTGAAAAAGTCATCAAGAAAGGAATTCCATTTACAATAGCTACCAAGAAATCTGCAGATAAATTTAATCAAGGTCGTGAAAGATCTCTACAACGAAAACTATAACACACTGATGGAAAAATTTACGATCCACAAAAAATGGACACTATATACTCATGGAATGGAAGAACTGATACTATTGAAATGACCATACTAACAAAATGTCCTACAGATTCTATGCAATCCCTATCAAAATACCAATGAAATTCTTCACAGAAATAGAAAAAAATACCCTAAAATTTGTATGAAACCAGAAAAGACCCCAAATAACCAAAGCAATCCTGTGCAAAAATAACAAAGCTGGAGGCACCACACTACCTGACTTCAAAATATACTACAAAGCCATAGTAAGCAAAACAGCATGGCACTGCCATAAAGCAAACACATAGACCAATGGAAGAGAATATACAGCTCAGAAATAAATTCTCATACCTAAAGTCAACTGATTTTCCAAAAAGGAGTCAAGAGCACACACAGGGGTAAAGACAGTCTCTTCATTAAATGGTACTGAGAAGATTGGATATCTACATGTGGGATAATGAAATTAGACCCCTATCTTTTACCTTATACAAAAATCAACTCAAATGCGATTAAAGACCTAAAGGTAAGATTGAAAACTATGAAAAACTACTAGAAGATAACATGTGGGAAATTCTCTATAACTTTGGGTTCTACAAGGATTTTTTAAATGAGACGTCAAAAGCACAGGCAACAAAAGCAAAAATAGATAAATGGGGTTTCATCAAACTAAAATGCTTTTGCACAGCAAAGGAAACTTAACAGAGTGAAAAAACAACTTACAGAATGGGATACAATATTTGCAAACTATACATCTGCTAAGGAGTTAATGCCCAGATTATATAACAAACTTAAACAACTCAACAGCAAAAACATAAATAACTTATTTAAAAATGGGCAAAACTGGGAGGCTGAGGCAGGCGGATTGCCTGAGGTCAGGAGTTTGAGACCAGCCTGACCAATATGGTGAAATCATTTCTCTACTAAAAATACAAAAATTTAACCAAACATGATGGCGTGTGCCTGTAACCCCAGCTACTCAGCAGGCTGAGGCAGGCGAATTGCTTGAACCAGGGAGATGGAGGTTGCCGTGAGCCCCGATTGCACCACTGCACTCCAGCTTGGGCAAGAGAGCAAGACTCCTTCGCAAAAAAAAAAAAAAAAAAAAAGGACAAAATAAATAAAAAGAAATGCCACAAGAGAAAATATAGAAATGGTCAAGACGAATATATAATAAAATCATGTTCAACATCACTAACCATCAGGGAAATGCAAATCAAAACCGCAATGAGATACCAGTTCACCCATTAGAATGGCTATTAGCAAAAAGGTAAAAGATAACAAGAGTTGGCAAGGAAGTGGAGAAAACGGAACACTTACGCACTGTTGATGGGGTTGTAAACTAGTACAACCATTAAGCAAAACTTTATGGAAGTTCGCTAAAAAATAATAAATAAAAAAAAAAAACAATCATTCGATCACATAACCCAGCAATCCCACTACTGGGTATATATCCATAGGAAATGAAATCATTGTGTTTGAAAAATATCTGCACTCTTATGTTTACTGTAGCACTATTTCTAATAATCAGATATGGAATCAACCTATGTGTATAAAAACAAACAAGTGAATTATATATATATTATATATTATGTATATTATATATAATACATATTATGTATATTATATATAATATATTATGTATAATATATAATATATTATATATTAATATATTATTAATATTAATGTATTATATATTAATATTAATAAAAATAATAATTAATAATTAATAATAATTAATAATAATTAATAATTAATAATAATTAATATTAATATTAATATATTATTAATATATAATATATATTACATGTATAATATACATTATATATTATGTATATTTTATATATAATACATATTATGTATATTATATACATAATATATATTGTGTATTATAATATATATAATGTATAATGTATATAATATACGTTATGTATATTATATATAATATACATTATGTATGTTATGTATATTATATATTACATATAATATATATATATTATTATATATAATTATATATAATTATAATTATAATTATATATAATTTTATGTGTAATTATAATTATGCATAAAATTAATTATAATTATATATAATTTTATGTGTAATTATAATTACACATACAATTATATATGTATATATATATATATATATATGGACACACACACAATGAAATACTATTCAGCCATAAAAAAAGAATGAAATTCTGCCAGTTGCAACAACATGGATGACCCTGTAGGATACAATGTTAAGTGAAATAAGCCAGACACAGAAAGCAAATACCGCATGATCTCGCTCATATGTGGAATCTTAAAAAAAAAAATGTTAATAGAGAAGTAGAGTAGAATAGTGGTTACCAAACAGTGAGGAAGAAGTGGGGAGGGCAAAATGGAGATAGATTGGTTAACAGTTATGAAATCACAATTATATAGGAAGAATAAGTTGTAGTGTTCTTTGCAAAGCAGGGTGACTATAGTTAAAAGTAAAGTATTGTATATTACAAAGTATCTAGAAGAAAGGATTTTGAAATTTCTTATTAAAAAGAAATGATGAATGCATGAGGTAATTAATACACTAACTATCCTTATTGGATCATTAGACAACATACATATTCATTGAAACATCAAATTGTATCCTATAAATCTATATAATTACAATGTGAAAATTTTTTAAAAATAAATTAATGAATTAAATAACAATTTTAAAATGTTCTCAATCACCAATGCAAAGTTTAGGAGCTTTGTTCTTGACTCAGCCTTAAGACTGAAAACTAATGTGTTAGAAATATTTGTAGATCCTCTCAATTTTGAAAGAATCCTAGCTAAACTACTGAAATATAAAATATATTCTATGTAATATGCTCTTAGGTATATTCTTAGGTGAACTCTGCTTTTAGATGAAGCTTATAAAAATGAAAAACGTATCTGAAATAAAATTTTAAAGTATTTGGAAAATTACAGCTTAATCTCTTAAAGACAAATTTTCTATACAGTAACCTTTTTATGTGCTTTTGAAATGGGGTATACAATTATTTTCCCTGATGTGAGACAAAATATAGAATGTTGGCATTTTATCTAAGAAGTTAACTTAGGAAGAAAGAGTGAGAGGCAGAGGAATGAGGGAAGAAAGGAAGGCTGATGATGGGATACCTTATCAAGTTGCCTAATGCTGTATTGGAACCTAATAGGCCTTCTAAGGAGTTTTATTACATAATGCAAGACTCCTCAATCTGGGAGGAGGAAAGGGCTTTATTTTTGAGTGGTCACAGGTTGCCCCATGGGCATAAACTCTACCAAGCTGCTAGGTTACACCTACATGAGCATCCCACCTGCTTAAGTAAGAGCAGCCAGAAACTGTGGGCCATTCCAGGTAAGTGTCATATCACACCTGCACCAACTAGTCAAAGCCTGGGTCAAAGCCTGTGCAGAACTGATCGCTACAGCAGAGGCTAAAATAAGAAATGGGGCTAAGAGAGTGAAAAGCAGTGCCCATATGTATCCAAAAACAGGTTGAAGATATCTTTAGGAAGGAACAGATAATTTTTTTTATTCATACAATAACAGATGCATATGAACTCCTCGAGTAGTCACCCATTCCTGTCAGCCCTTGGGCTTCATAACTAAATCATTCTTCCTTTGTAATCCAGTCCCACATTTTCAGCTATCTCTATATGTTTATTATCTTAAATATTTCTTTGCTCTATACTCTTCCCCTAGTCTTCAACCAATTTCTTTCTTTATTGTCCCAACCCACAGACTGTTATTTCCACTTCGATGTCCCATAGAAGCTTCAAGGGTTTGAAATACCTAAAAAAACAACTCATCTTTCTCCCTAAAACTCCCTCTCCTTCTCCCACTTCAAAATTTCAACTAATGGCTTCCCCTGTTATTCCCACCAGAATCCTGAATGATCCCTGTTTCCCCTCATTCACTCCATACATGTAAATCTCATTAACGTTACTTTCTAGATATTTCATGAATCCTTTCCATTCATTCTGTACTAGAAAGTGTTCCCAGTTTAGACCCTGGTGGTTGGTGGCCTCTTACCTAGGCGCTCTCTCTCTCTCTCTCTCTCTCTCTGTGGGTGTGGGTGTGGGTGTGTGTGTCCTGAGAATTTATTTACTTCTGGTTTTTGTTTGTTTTTTAGTATCCAGAATCTACAGGGAACTTAAATCAATTAGAAAAAAAAATAACCCAATTAAAAAATGGGCAAAGGACATGAACAAACACTTCTCAAAAGAACACATACAAATGGCCAACAAATACACGAAAAAAAAATGCTTAGAATCACTAATCATCAGAAAAATGCAAATCAAAACACAATGAGATACCATTTCATACCGGTTGGAATGGCTATTATTAAAAAGTCAAAATACAACAGATGCCAGCAGGGCTGTAGACAAGAGGAAGTGTCTGTATATTTTTAGCTATAGCCCTACTTCAAACGTGTCCCCATTACAGCCAAAAGAGCGGCCTATCTAAAGGACTGTTCTGATCAGCTCACTTACCTGACTGAAACCTTCAGTGACTCCCATGGCCTGCAGGTCAATGCACTAATTCATGACTATAACATCTGAGATATCCTTGATCTGGCTACTGGTCTAGCCCTCTCTGACTCACGCTTTATAAACCATGCATTCTGGAACTTTTTAGTTGTTTCCCACATCAGCATGCTACTTCCCATCCATGTAGATTTGCAGAGACCTCCTCATCTTTTTAATTCCCAGTTCCCACTCTCAACATGGGCCATCTCCTACCCACACTTCAAAACCTAAGCAAAACAACACCTTCCGTGACACCTCCATGCTGAGTCAGATGCCATCCCCTTTGTATTGTAGTTCTTTGCTTGTGTGCCTTTGTCTCACTTTGTTCTCTTTAAAATAAACTCCATGAGGACAATGATCACCTGCTATTTGTGTTAATATCTGCACCTAGTGGCATAGTGTCTGGAGTATAGTAGGATCTATTTTCAAGGAAAAAAAGATTATATCTATACCAATAGACATGAATTAGCGCTTTTTTTTTTTAAAGATAAGCTCCCTTTGAACTAAGTCAATGTTTACAAGAAGAGTTATACTAAAAAGTTCACTTTTGCTGCTTATGTTTCATTTATTTCAGGCAATTAATTCATTGTTATTGGTAAATCGATACTTTTTATTGATACTGAAAAGAGAGAAATAAACTAATGACTATCTCTGTTAGAGTAGATTTGTTCATATCTATCAGTAAAATGTTAATTATCTGAAAGTCAATAATAAAACATAAACTGTGATCTTAAATGTTTTTTAGGGGCTCAAAAATAACTAGAATTCATGTCAGCATATAAAAAAAGATCAGAGTATTTTTAAGATATGATAAAATTTTATTTTAGTTTCTTAATAGGGATTTTTGTGACCTTATAGAGTTCAACTAATTATAATTTTAAAAATAGGATTTATAGAGTTTTAGAATTAGAAACAATTTATAGATTATTTTATTTTTCTTTTGAGGAATCAGGTCATCAGAAGATCAAGGAACACCTATAATGTCACTAGATCCTAATTTAATTTAAATTTTAGAATCCAGGTATTCTAACTCCTGTCTTGATACTATTTCTACTTTATTATGTTGCTTCCCAGGGCTTTAAAAAATAAAAGCTGGGAAATTACATTTGCTTTGCATATACAGCACCAATTATCAAATTCAGCATAAAAGCATAACATGTATACATCAAAAAGAAAACATAAAAACTTCAAATTAAAAGCATCTCAAAACAATTGAATGTAATAGGGAAACCTTATACAAATGCAACACTCCCCCATTAATAAAAAGAAACCAATTGGAGAAAAAAGAAATTCAATATAAACATGTTGGAATATAACCTAATTCATTTTAATCCAATGCTTCAAATTGAAAAAAATTAGCACTAGTGTTATTTTCCTTTATCATTACAATCTTGCTTTTCATTACATTATGCTATGTTTTGTATTAAACATAAAATCAATTTTTCACCTTAACACATGCTAGAAATACAGAGTCACCATATTGGAAATCAGTAGAAAGTGTCTTTGTTTCTACTTTTTTTTCTTTGAAAAAGCTTTGGGAAAAAAAATCATTTACAATGTTTAATTTTAATAACTTAAAGAATGTAATTGATTTTTGTTTGTTTTTGACATGGAGTTTCACTCTTGTCACTCAGGCTGGAGTACAATGGCATGATCTCGGCTCACTGTAACCTCCACCTCCCAGGTTCAAATGATTCTCCTGTCTCAGCCTCCCGAGTAGCTGGGATGACAGGCACTCGCCACCACACCCGGCTAATTTTTGTATTTTTAGTAGAGATGGGGTTTCATCATGTTGGCCAGGCTGGTCTCAAACTCCTGACCTCAGGCGATCTGCCAACCTCGGCCTCCCAAAGAGCTGGGACTACAGGCGTGAGCCACCATGCCCAGCCAATTGAATAGTTTTTAACTCAGAGGATAAATGCTTGAGGGGATGGAAAGCCCATTCCTCATGACGTGATTATTTCACACTGCATGCCTGTATCAAAACATCTCATGTACCCCACAAATATATAAACCTCCTATGTACCCACAAAAATTTTATAAAATAATGAAAATATTTTAAAACTAAAAAAATTGTTTTTTAATTAAGCAACTTTATTTAAATAAAATCATTCTTCCTCATCCTCAGTCCTGGGATCTACCAGAAAGAATTAGCAACATCTTAAAGATGACAAAGTGTTAAAGATAAACTGCTATTAAGTAAAAGTGTGAAGTGTGGAGGGGACAAGCTGGATGCCTGAACCATTTTGTTCTATCTTTAGGACAGTGAAAGAGCAAGAAGCAGGGTTGGGTGGGGGACACATATTCTGTTGAGCATTGTCACCACTATATTCACTGAAATTCATCTGCATGCTTGTATGTATACTTTTGATTCGCCTGATACACTGAAAATTATATGAAATTGTTCTCTATTCTTTAGATAATTATAATCTAAGTGCTAATATGAAGCTTAGAATTTATATGAAATATGTATGCCCACAACAAGACATTTCAGCTATTTCCTAGATAATAATCTCACTTCACCCTGCACAAAACAGGCACATGATCATGTCACTCTGACCTGGTTTGAGTCCAAGGAGGCTTTTGTTTTTAAAATAATTTAGGTTAGTAGTTAAAATATGAACTTTGGGCCAGGAGTGGGAGCTCATGCCTATAATCCCAGCACTTCGGGAGGCTGAGGCGGGCGGATGACTTGAAGTCAGGAGTAGGAGACTGGACTGGCCAACATGCTGAAACCCCATCTCTACTAAAAAAAAAAAATAGAAAACTTAGCTGGGTGTGGTGGCGGGCACCTATAATCCCAGCTACTTGGGAGACTGAGGCAGGAGAATTGCTTGAGCCTGGGAAGTGGAGGTTGCAGTGAGCAGAGATCTTACCACTACACTCCAAAACAAACAACAAACAAAAAAATTCTAGAGTCACACTGAAAATCTTAACAACCTGCTTCTACTACCCATTTTTTTAATTTTTATTTTGACCTGATTTTAGATTGATAGCAAAATGCACAAATAACACAAAGTGCCCCCTATGTCCCTCACCCTACTTCCCCTAATGCTAACATTTTCAGAGCCATCCTTATTTTCTCTATAAAAGAGCAGAGTTCTCCTTTTAGAGATTTGGAAAGATTATTAAAAGATAAGTTACAAAATACAGTACCTGACACGTATAAAATATTAAATAAATACTAGCCATGCTTAATTATTTTGTTTTAAGTCTATATGAGTCAAGTTTTAGTAGAAATATGGGCTAGAAAAAAAAAACAGAAAGCGGGACTCTGTGATCCGACTTGGGCTTATAGAACAGACTGCACTAGTTTGTTCTCATGCTGCTAATAAAGTCATACCCAAGACCGGGTAATTTAGAAAGGAAAGAGGTTTAAGGAACTCACAATTCCACATGGCTGGGGAGGCCTCACAGTCACGGCAGAAGGCAAAAAAGAAGCAAAGGCACATCTTAAATGGTAGCAGAGAAGAAAGCTTGTGTAGGGAAGCTCCCATTTTAAAAGCATCAGATCTCGTGAGACTTATTCGCTACCAGGAGAACAGTAGGGGGAACCCGCCCCTATGATTCAATGATCTCCACCTGACTCCATCCTTGACATGCGGGGATAATTACAATCAAGGTGAGATTCGGATGGAGACACAGCCAAATCATATCAATGACTAATGAGAGTTACGTCCAGAACCTAATGAAAACCTGTCTGAGGCCACATTCCCTGTAAAGCAGATTTGAGATAGAGATTTGTGTAGAGAATATTTAACTGGGTAAAATCCTAGGAACCAACAACTGTGGAGAAAAAGCTGAATTGGATAAAGGGAGTTGAGATGTGAGGCAGTCACAACAAATACCTCAGCTAATCTCAAGGGGGAGCTGAGAAGCTGGGGCGACCCTTCAGAGTTGCCCTAAATTGAGGCAGGAGTATGGAGTTTTAATACCTTTCACTGGCCATTCTTCAGATACGAGTTGTCCCCAAGGATGGACATCAGCTTGACAAGTTATTAATTAGATCTCCTGAGAATAAATTCTAGAGAGAATCAGCTGAGAGGCATGATTTGCCAACACTCCCAATAGCTGGGCAAACTTCAGTTTTGAGGGAGGATTTGGGTCACACACAAAAGTCTCCACAACCAATTATTCATGGGAAATTCTATGTAGGCAGAGCTATTTCATGGCCAGTTAATCAAAACTACATAATCTATTTGGTTAAGCAAAAGAAATTAAAAAGATAAAATAAAATCTATGTATTAACACTCAAAAGTTTTTTAATGCATTTGCCTTGCATTTCGTATGTTTTGCCTTGCCTTTTATATGTTTTGCCTTGCATTTGCTTATTTGCTTTTAAGAACCTTTAGAGAACAATAATTACTAATATAATATGGAGTAGCACAGCATAGACGAGGGAAGCTAACTCTCTCCCTTTTCCCAGAACCTGGAACAGCTAAAGATCCTAAGCATTGTCAGCTTTGGTATCTGACATAGTTTGGATGTTTGTCCCCTTCAAATCTCACGTTAAAATGTGATCCCCAATGTTGGAGAGAGATGCCTCCTGAATGGCTTGGTGCTGTCCTCTTGGTAATGAATGAGTTCTTACCCTGTGAGTTCATGCGATATCTGGTTGTTTAAAAGAGACTGACACCTCCTCCCTGTCTCTCTTGCTTCCTCTCTCACCATGTGATATGCTGGTTTCCCTTCACCTTCCACCATGATTGGAAGGTTCCTGAGGCCCTCCCTGGAAGCAGGTGCCAGTACTATGCTTCATGTACAGCCTTCACAACAAGGAGCCAAATAAACCGCATTTCTTTATAAATTACCCAGCCTCAGGTATTTCTTTATAACAATGCAAATGGGCTAACAGAGTATCATTCATGGACAGTGAGTGTATTAGTCAATTTTCATGCTGCTGATAAAGACATACCCAAGACTGTTTCATTTATAAAGAAAAAGAGGTTTAATGAATTCACAGTTCCACATGGCTGAGGAGGCCTCACAGTTATGGCAGAAGGCGAAAGGCGCATCTTACATGGCAGCAGGCAAACAGCAAATGAGAACCAAGTGAAAGGCGAAAGGGGTTTCCCCTTATAAAACCATCAGATCTCATGAGACTTATTCACTACCACTAGAACAGTGTGGGGAAAACTGCCCCCATGATCCACTTACCTCTCACTGGGTCCCTCCCACAACATGTGAATTATGGGAGCTACAGTGCAAGATGAGATTTCAGTGGGGACACAGCCAAACCATATCAGACAGTAATAACTTTCAATTAAATATAGCTAGACTTTCTGTCAGTGGGTCACAGCAGTCTAGAGAACACACTGAAAAACTCTGGGAACAGCAGATATAGAGGTCAGATCTAGAGATTTTGAACAAAGTTTAGTGCTACAATGCATTGGTGACCACAGACAAAAGGTGTCTGTTGTTGTTATAGTTTGTTTTCTGTCTTGTTTTTCATCATGGGAGGACAAAAAGAAAAAATGGGGGCAATGGTGAAGGAGAAATGAAAAAGACCTGCTTTTCTATGGGTGGAAGCGACTAAACGAGAGAATAAATTTGGATCACACAACAAATGCAAATCAAGTTAGAAGCATGAAAGGCATGATTAAGGCCATGGTTCTAATAGAGATCAGCCAGCGGAACCAGGATCATGCCACACCGAGAGAGGCTGCAGAGCCATTGCCTTCTCTCCTGTCAAAGCTAAATTAATGAAATGGAACTCACAGAAGCACTATGTAATCAAATATTGGTGGGACACAAGCAAATTCTTAAAAAGTTTCATTGATCAGTGATAATATCTTTTGGTGTAAATATCTCCTCAAAACATTTCAGGAAAAAAAAATAAAGCTATAATTTTACTTTAGAAATATTTAACTTTGTTATACTAGTTTACTTATTTTTTACCTAATACTTCTGATATATTGTTATGTAGGTTAAAGATGCTCGATTCATGCCACTGTGGAAACCACACATAATTTAGGCAATAATGCAAATTCTTTTCAAATTCTTTTATCAGTGTATTCACTTTATTTTTATTTCAAACACAATACAAAATTACAGGATGCTATCAAAGTGATGCTACAAAACCCCACTAAAATTTTTTCAATTCTTCAAATCACACACTTACACACACACACACACACACACACACCACATGCATTCCCCGTACAGACCTTTTTTTGGGGGGCCTGAGTAAATAATTGCATTTTATTTTCAATTTTTCATTTTGAAATAATTAAAGACTTACCAAAAATGTTGCAAAACTACGTGCCTTTTTGAAGTAAAGTCTTGAAAAAGTTGTTTGGTATATCCTTTATAGTAATAAAAGAAAACACGTGTATATTCTGTTGATTAAAGGCATGCTGAGATCGTCAGACATGTGATTTCATCAGAGACTCCAATATAGAGCGCAGCTGTAACGACATCCTAAGAGTGTTCTAACTGAAATGTGTTGGAAGAAGGTTCTAATTTTTTTCAACCCTTCTCAAGTTGGCACTCAGCAGATTTCCACTCTATAAAAGTAACTCCTGCTCTGCAACTAATGTTCACAGATAAGCTCCAAACATATTTACAGCTCCATTTAAGTATAATGTACACACAGTAAAATTCACCATTTTCAATGTGCAATTTAATGGGTTATGGCAGATGAATATCATCATTTGACCACAATCATGATCAAGATACAGAAAATCTGCATCATCACAAACTGTTTTCTTTTGCTGTTTTGCATTTGATCTTTTCTCCATTCCTGAACACAGGCAACCACTAATCTGCTTCTGTTTCTACAGTTTGCATTTTCTAGAGTATCCTATTAGTGGAATGATACATTGGTGTCTTTCATGTCTAGCTTCTTTCACTGAGCATAATGCTTTTGATATTCATTTATATTGCTGTTGTATCAGTTTGCTCCTTTTTATTGTTGAGTGGTACTCCATCTACAACTGGTTTATCCATTTACAAGTTGATGGACATATCTGCTATGAACTTCAAGGATGAGGCTTGGTACGGATATGTTTTTATTTATTTTGAGTCGCAGTGGGATTATTTGGCTATATGATCAGTACTAAGTTTAACATTAAAAGAAACTGCCAAACTGCTTTCCAAAATGTCTGTACCATTTTGAAGTCCCACTAGCCAGGTGTGAATAGCAATTCTTCACATCATGTGGTATGGTCAGTTCTGCTCGTGTCAGCCACTCCAGTGGGTGTACAGTGGTACCTCAATGTGGTTTTAACTTGCATTTCCCTGATGACGGGTAATGTTAAGTATCTTTTCATTTGTGTATTGGACATCATCTCTTTTTAAATTAAAATATCTGTACAAATATTTGGCCCATTTAGGTCAAAATATTACGTTAAATGAGTTATTTGTGTTTTGTTATTTAGTTTTTTAGTTATGTGTACATTCTAGATGAAAGTTCTTTATCAGACATATTTAAAATTATTCTGTCCCAATCTGTGGTTTGCCTTTTCATTTTTTGATGCTATGTTTTAAGTTGCAAAAGTCTTAATTTCATGAAGTCCAACTTACTATTTTTTTCCATTTTCATCCATCCTTTTCTTATCTAAAAAGTTTTTAGCTATAGTAAGATTATTAAAAATTTTTCCTATTCAGTAAGCTTTATACATTTTATATTTACATTATGTATAAAATACATGTTGAGTTAATTTGAGGATATGGTGTGAGGTAATTCTGAAGTTCATATTCTCCATTTAATATCCAATTTTAATAGTACCATCTTTATAAAGACATTGATTTCCTTATTGAAATATTTTGGCAACTTTGGCCATGTAAGGCAGGATATATTTCTAAATTATTTATTCTGTTTCACTGATATATATGTCTTCTTCATGCCAGTAAGTTTACTGTACTGTTTAGTGTAGCTTTACAATATGTCTTGAAATTTGGAAAGTTTTCCAACTTTATTCTTCTTTCTAAAACATGCTCTGGCTATTCTAGGACTTCTGCATTTAAAAAAAAAATTAGAATCAGCTTTGTAATTTCTCCAAAAAGGCCTATAGGTTTGACTGGGATTGTGCCAAATCTGGAGATCAGTTTCAGAAGAATTATCATCTAATAAGTATGACATGTATATTTACCAATGAACTTGATACATATTTCTACCTATTCAATCTCTCGTATTAGTGATTTAGAAATTTTGGATCAGCATACCTTTTATTAAATTTATTCTGAATTATTTTATTATTTTTGAGGCTATTATAAGTTAAATTGCTTACATAATTTTATTTTCTAATTGGTGTTGATTGTGTATAGAAACACAATTGATTTTATTTATTGATCTTTCATCCTACAACTTTGTTAAATTCACTTCATACCTCTAGCACACTTCTGCAGATGCCTAAGGATTTTCTATGTATATGTTTACATCACGTGAGAATAGTATTTTTCTTTCTTCCCAACTTGGGTGTCACTTATTTCTTATTTTCTTTTCTTTTCTCTTTATTTCTTTCTTCTTTCTGTCCATTCCTCCTTCCTTCCCTTCTTTCTTTCTCCCTGTTTTAGAATCAGTTTTGTAATTTATCCAAAAGGACCTATAAGGTTTCATGGGAATTCCACTGAATCTAGAGATCAATTTCAGGAGAATTATCATCTCATAAGTATTAAATATTTATCAATGAACCTGGTATATATTTCCACTTATTTAATATTGAATGCAATACTTTAAAGAACTAGGGAGAGAGGACATCATTGCATTTTTCATAATCTTATGTAGAAAGTATTAAGGCTTTCACCATTTTAAGTAAGATGTTTGCTATAGATTTTTTGTAAACACATAATCAGTTTGAAAATGTACTTTTCTATCCTCAGTTTGCTTGGAGTTTTTAATTTAAAAAATGTGTTACATTTTGTAAATTCCTTTTTTGCATCTATTGAGAGTGTCACGTGATTTTTCTTTTTTCTGTCAGCATGGTAGATTTTCAGTTGTTGAAACCAACTTGAGATAAACCCCACTTGGTTAAAACACATTATCATTTTTAAATATTCCTAGACTCAATTTGCTAATATTGTATTAAGAATGTTGCATCTAAGTTCATAATGGTTATCAGTCTGTCATTTTTGAGTTGTGATATCTGTATTTGTTTCTGATATCGAGAGAATCCACGTAAAACATCTACTTCTGTCATCAGTAATAATCTGACCAGGGATAACACCAACAGTTAGAGAGGAACCTGTCATTACCTGTGGCAGCAGAGATATCAGAGATTCCAAAAAGAAAAGCAAGGTTAAAATTTCAAATATAATCACATGAAATATCAGAAAGCCAGGGGATAGAAATATAGGAGAGCAAAATCTTAGAGGTCAAAACAAGTAGTTAAGTACTGCACATGATAATAAAAAGTAAAATCTTTTCCTAAGGCAGAGCCTGGCTGCTGCCTAGCTTCTTTGACAATTCTTGGTAGGCTTTCATGGCTTTATAAGGGCTTATACTTTAGGTAAAGTTATAGTCAGGGAAACGGTGGGTGTAGGTTGGCTCTGTAGAAATGAAGCATTACAGGAGCACTGCAGTGAGAAAGAAACTGATACTGATGATACTTCGGTCACACTAATAATACATGCTAATGATAATCATAGCAATCATGGTAATGACAGACAATATATATATAATATTAGCATGCTTCTATTTGCACATATACATATGTGAATAGAAACATTGATTTAAAGACATGAAAGTATAGAAATAGCCTACACCTGATAAAGATATGCTCATACACAATAACAAACCTCAGCATAAACAGAGATTTTGATGTATCACAGAATTCTCCAATAGGTCACAATTTTGACACTATGGGAAGTGTCATTTTCAGAACTTTTCTTTATCTCCATTATCTCTATTCTCTATTTCCAACATTCCTGGAGACTGAACTCAAGGATCAGTAAATATTCTCAACCTTAACCATAGCAGACTTCATTCATCCCATATATGCTTGTTATTTTTCCCCATTGACAGAAGGCATTGTACCATGAAATATACAACATATCTCTGACACACCTGACGAAAACAAACAATGGGGAAAGATTGACTATTTAATAAATGGTGATGGGAAAACTGGCTAGCCATATGAAGAAAGCTGAAAGTGGACCCCTTCCTTACACCTTATAAAATAATTAACTCAAGATGGATTAAAGACTTAAACATAAGATCTAAAACCATAAAAACTCTAGAAGACAACCTAGCCAATACCATTCAGAACATAGGCATAGGCAAAGACTTCACGACTAAAACACCAAAAGCAGTGGCAACAAAAGCCAAAATTGAGAAATGGGATCTAATTAAACTAAAGATAGCTTCTGCACAGCAAAAGACACTATCATCGGAGTGAACACACAACCTACAGAGTGGGAGAAAATTTTTGCAATCTATCCATCTAACAAAGGGCTAATATCCAGAATCTACAAGGAACTTAAACAAATTTACAAGAAAAAAACAACCCCATCAAAAAGTGGGAAAAGGATATGAACAGACACTTCTCAAAAGAAGACATTTATGCGGCCAATAAACACATGAGAAAAAGCTCATCATAGGCTGGGCGTGGTGGCTCACGCCTGTAATCCCATCACTTTGGGAGGCCAAGGCGAGTGGATCACAAGG
This sequence comes from Gorilla gorilla gorilla, assembly GCF_029281585.2. Taxonomy (NCBI): domain Eukaryota; kingdom Metazoa; phylum Chordata; class Mammalia; order Primates; family Hominidae; genus Gorilla; species Gorilla gorilla. Next base: position 54,229,264 of record NC_073246.2, on the reverse strand, counting down.
TCAGGAGTTTGAGACTTGCCTGGCCACTATGGTGAAACTCTGTCTCTACCAAAAACACACAAAAAAACTTTAGCCAGGCGTGGTGGTATATATCTGTAATCCCAGCTACTCAAGAGGCTAAGGCAGGAGAATTGCTTGAACCCATTAGCTGGAGGTTGCAGTGAGCCGAAATTGTGCCACTGCACTCCACCCTGGGTGACAGAGTGAGGCTGTCTCGAAGAAAAAAAAAAAAAAAGCTCATCACCCCTGGTCCAATGAGATACCATCTCGCGCCAGTTAGAATGGCAATCATTAAAAAGTCAGGAAACAACAGGTGCTAGAGAGGATGTGGAGAAATAGGAATGCTTTTACACTGTTGGTGGGAGTGTAAATTAGTTCAACCATTGTGGAAGACAGTGTAGCAATTCCTCAAGGATCCAGAACTAGAAATATCATTTGACCTAACAGTCTCATTACTAGGTACACATCCAAAGGATTATAAATCATTCTACTATAAAGACACATTCACACATATGTTTATTGCAGCACTATTCACAAGAGCAAAGACTAGGAACCAACCCAAATGCCCATCAATGATAGATTGGATAAAGAATATGTGGCACGTATACACCATGGAATACCATGCAGCTATAAAAAAGGATGGATTAATGTCTTTTGCAGAGACATGGATGAAGCTGGAAACCATCATTCTCAGCAAACTATCACAAGAACAGAAAACCAAACACCACATGTTCTCACTCATAAGTGGGAGTTGAACAATGAGAACACATAGACACAGGGAGGGGAACATCACACACTGGGGCCTGTCAGTGGGTAGGAAGGAAAGAGGAGGGATAGCATTAGGAGAAATACTTAATGTAGATGACGAGTTGATGGGTGCAGCAAACCACGACAGCACATGTATACCTATTTCACAAAACTGCAAGTTCTGCAAATGTATCCCAGAACTTAAAGTGTATGTATGTGTGTATATATATATACACACAAATGTAAATGTAAATGTAAATAAATTGAAAATGGTAAAAATAGAAATATGTTTCCTACACAAATAGTGACATAATAAAGCAAGATAGAATGTATGTTTGAGTTAAAAAAAATTGCTTAGAAGACAACTTGAATTCCATTCCAAGGAACTAGTTTTCAAAAGTTTACAACCAGATTTCAGTTTGGCAAAAGGCAACAATGCTGTTTTGAAAATAATTTCTGAAAAGAGCTTCCCCAGCAGTTCCAAATGGCAGTCCTGATACAAGGAAGTAGGGGCAATTTTGTTACCACCAGGAACACTGAATTTATTTTCAGACCTTGAAATTCTGGGAGGCCCTCGAATAATAATCAACTACAATATTTTACTTTACATAGAAATATTGTTTTAATGTTAATATAAAAGCTTGTATATGAACTAAAATTGTCAATCTGCCACTTTTAAGAAAGAAGAATCCATTATGTCCCTAATCTATAGTGAGTTGATATGTTCCATAAGCAGTTCTGGAAGGAGGCTACACTTAGAGCATAAATTGGTATAGATCGCTTTGCTCTCACAGATAGCGACACAATATTTTCTGCTGAATGGGAAAAAGTTTGAAGGCATAAATCAAGATAAAGCAATCATCTGACAAAGAATTACAAAGAGGCCCCATACCTTTTTCTTAGTGAACTCCATGTGACACATTGATTTTCCACTGAAGATAAAAGCCAAAATCATGTGTCATCAATAGAAAGCAAGCAAAACTATTTGGTTCAATATGTTATGGTACTTAACAAAAAAAACTTGCAGAGAAAAGACAAATCTAAAATGTTGCACATGATTCAAACAAGTCTGGATCAGAAGAGACATTTCAGAGGTCACTGCTAGAGAGTCAAGGATACATTAGAGAGAAATAAACTCCTGCTTTTTTGTTTATCTCCTTACATACACAGATACTGTCTGATGAAGATGATTGATATCAGGTATGGTATTTGATGGTATAGTCATTTACAAAATAATTCATCCCTTATGATCTAATGCAATTTTCTTCATATTACGCGTGTATATTTAAATACTTCCTTGTGAAGTGGAGGCTAGCCAGGCTGCTGTTAGCATATCCAGGACATTTCTGCAAATTCCAAAATGGCAAATCCCACAGTTGAAATTTCAACCTCTCTAGCGTCCCTCGGCTGGAGTGCATAATCACGGCAAAAGTCTGCAACATCAGAGGTGGCCGCCACAGACACAAAGTCTATGTTTCTCATTCCATTCTACCAAATCTATTCAGCAGTCTGGGTGAGGGGGCTTGGCAGTATCTATGAGCAGAAAGCATTCAAATGGCTGGTATATGTGCTTCCGGGGAAACTAAGGGGAAAAAAGAGAGAGGGAGGGAGGGAGGGAACAAGAAAGAAGAAGGAAACTCAAGGAGAGAGGAAGGGAAGGAGGCTGGCAAGAAGGGATGGAGGGAGCAAGGGAGGGAGGAATAAAGGAAGGAAGTTACACCAAGTTTCAAAACTGGCCACGGACTGAGAAGGATTAAGAGACAAACGGAATTGAAAGCATTTATGTTCATACTCGGTATTTTTCTTACCCATTCTTGCAAATTAGTAATTTAAAAATTTTCATTTCCACAAATCCACGTGTTTTCTTGTTCCTCTCTCTCCGCTCTTTTTCCTTCTTTCCTTCCTGCCTTTCTTCTTTCTTTTCAACATAGGTTATATAAATGTGTGAGAGCTATCACTAGTCTACATTAATCATCAGGATTTTCCTGTATATTTCCAATTAAGATGACCCATAATAATATTCTACTGTAATTTTGGAGGGTCCAAAATACTAGATGGCATTTAGTGTTTTGGAAATCATGACAAGTCTAACAGGACTTTAAAAAACCTATCAAGACATCTGATGTGTTTTCTTGCCCATACACTCTTTAATGAGGTCTGCTTGACCCTTTCTTCTTCCCTTCTCTAGTCATGGGTTCTTCACACTGAAAACTAAGCTTTGCATCAGTGTTTGACGAACAGGTGACATAATAAACTGCAGTTACATTTTAAATTCAGCTCAAGATGGTAGATGAGAAATCTAAGATTGTGAAGTGAGATTTAGCATGCTGTTCAGTATGCAACAAATCTGAGTGTTGCTCACACAGGATTCATACCAACAGGCTCCTTCCAAAACCTTTCAATGCAAATTCTAGCAAATGCACACTTGGAAGAAAAATGTTCCATGAAGTTGTATATGTAAATTTATACTTTCAGCATTTATGTATATAATTTCAGGGGAAGTGGGATCAACTTAACATTATTAAACATAGTCCAATGATATTTACAACATAACTTCAGAAACATTTTATTACTAGAAGTATTTTAAAAAGGATGTACCATTTAGGATTTAAGACACACCCCACAAATGAAAAAACAAATGAGATTATAAACAACATTTTTAAAAAAATTATGCCATCTTTTCACTACAAAATCCTCCTGGGGGAAAAATATCTTTTCCTTCATTATTAAAGGATGTTATCAGAGCACAGTGGAATTCTTTCAGATTTAGTCAGAAGGTTCTCTGGAGTTGAGAGATCTATTGGAGAATATTTTCTTTGAAAGTCCATGTCCTTTCCCCAGGCCTACATCATATATAAATAAACATTTCAGAAAAGGGGCCATGTTAAGAAAAAGTGGGTTGAAGATTGTAAGACCTGGTTCCTGGGTGCCAAATAATTCACAAGTTGGAATAAGCTGGGTTTCTGTAACACTTCTCTATGACTGCCATTGATACTGAACTATGCCAAGGAACTAAGTCCTACCAAGGAAAAGCAGGAGGAAAACAGGTGTAAGAAAACATTTCCTGTCAGTGTGTCCAGAGATAGCATGAGTCAACAGCGGCTCCTCATGAAGCCATCGATTCGTAACACTGGAGTATCTAGAATGCATCTGGGTCGAATTATTAAAAAGAAAGTTCTTCTCAAGCTAGTTGTAATGGTAGCTAATTTAAAAAATTAATGTTCTGCGATTCTGATAAAAACCTATGTGGTGAACCAACAATAAAGGCGGCTGGAGATATTGGTATGAAATAGTTATTTTTCCTTATATACCTGGACGTTCATGTAAGAAATTATACTTTTGGAAGGTCTGTCATATTCTCAGTGTAGAAGAGTTGAATCATTTTTAGAAGTTATTGTCAGAATTTTGCTTTAATAGTGCAGTAAAGTGTGCATTCTCTCTCCCTCATTTTCATTCAACAGCCTCTACAAATTGAGCCTGGCTCAAAGGTCTTTCCCTCTTGGAATATGACTCCTCCCCTGTCCCTCTACATAGGCTGTTCTATAACAAATTATTTTGCTGTCTTGATTTTTCAGAGACCTCATGCTAGTAGTAGAGAGTCAGGAGAAAGTGAGATGTCCTATATAAAAGGCCTGCTAGAAAAAGAAATCAGCACTGAGTTCTAAGGATACTGAACAACTTTTTAAAAAACAAGCAAGCCATATTAAACACATTAGTTACAACCAAATTAGATAAAACCATGAAAATTATCCAAGAAGAAAAAGTACATCACCTGTCTAGGTTTAAAATTGCTTAAGGCTGCCATCCAAGGACCATCTATGATAACAAATACAGTAGTCTGTATTGACACAAAGTTTTAGTGATAGACGTAATTACATTCTTCTGCTGGTGGTGTTCTAGAATAAATGGAATATCTGCTGATCAAATCTGAATGCATCCCATAATATTAGCATGTAGGATCCCAGATCTGCAGGCACTATCTCTTTCTCAGATCTACACTTTGAATATTATGTTAGTTAAAATGAGAAGTATGTTAGAAAATGTCTTTTACAAAAGAAATATTGGCTGAGTATGGTGGCTCATGCCTGTAATCCCAACACTCTGGGAGGCCAAGGTGGGAAGATCTCTTGAGCTCAAGAATTTGAGACCAGCTTGGGCAACATATCTATAAAAAATTTTAAAACTTAGCCGGTGTGGTGGTGCACACCTATAGGCACAGCTACTTCAGAGGCTGAATCAAGAGGATCACTTGAGCTTGGGAGTTTGAGGTTGCAGTGAACTATGAACATGGCACTGAACTCCAGTCTGGGCAACAGAGTGAGAACTTGTCTTCAAAAAAATAAAAAAGAAGAAAAAAATAGGAAATATTGTGTTCACATCTGCTATGGTACTCTTTCTTATATAAACTATTTCTTTGCAGTATTCTAGAGGATTTAAGACAAATTTACCACTGAATAATTTCATATGGTATATTATTGCATTAGTATAGTATGTTATTATATAATTAGTATAAGTGACCAGTGCTGCAACAACCACATTCCAAAAAGTATTGTGATCCTCCAAAATTACAATGTCTAAATGACATTATTCTCCTTCATGAGACCATTATACCTTAATTTTTCAGCACCATGAAAATCTACAAATGCCCTCTAAAATATATTTAGAAAACGTGGGGAAAAAATAGATACAGTTTCAGAAGATACATATATTTTGAAAATTAGCCTTTTTGGAATAAATTATTCTTTATGACATATAAATAAACACATTTTTCAGACTGGCGGGGTAACATTTGCATCAGTCAAAATAATTAGATTACTAAAACCTGTAATCTTATTAGAAAAATGGTTTATTCAGAGAATCATTGGAATTATTAGCCTTCAAGCTGCTATAGATTGAATCTGATCAAAATAATTAAGATAATATTATTTCATTTTTCAGTATAATATCTCCTTAGTATTTTTGTTTCTTAGTTAATATGTGATTATATTTACTTCTGTGAATAATATGGATGAAGATCATTACAGTGTCAAGATCACTGGGTTCAGAGCACAGAAACCTCAAGTCTATTCTTTTTTCTTAAATACCTGTAAGACTTTAAAGAAGACAGAGTTTCTGGACTCTAATTTCTCTATCTGTAGAATAAATGGGTTAGACCAAATAACTCCTTTCTGCTTATAAATTTTCTAATTATATGACTGAGCTTACACCTGGAAAACAGTCTATCTCCTGTATAAATTAATGATAGAAATGAAAACCACCACGTTTCATGAAATTAACCACATAAATATCAACATCAACTGCTCAGAAGGACTTAAGTGCAAGTATCACAGGAATTCTGAAGCACAGAGAACTAAATATAAGAAATGTAACACTCTTCGTATTTTCAAAGAAGATTTTAATAATATATGTAAACACAGTAGCCTGTTCATAAGAAAAAAGAAAAGGGACGTCTTAGCATATTCAGGGTTCAACCAAAACTACTACTGGAATGTAAATCAAAGTAATATTCACCTAACTGTCATAATTGGCATGAATAATTTTAAGTAAAACACTTTTATTTGATATTAAATGTGAACAATAAGCCAAAACAGAGAAAATTAATAAATTGATCATTTATTGAAACTGAAATAAAAATATATAATTATTGAAGCCTCTTATATACATAAACCAATCATTGCTTAAATGAGCTGACATACTAGCTCCATAGTTTTATGTCACTAAGGAACTCTTTTGAACACAATAAAGAAACCAGAATTGAGCACAAAGAATGATGAACTGGGAAGTTCATGGCTTTCTATCTACTAATTAGGAGTACAATCATTCAGTCAAACAGCCACTCAACAAACATTTAGCATACAGCTTCTGGATACCAGGTACTGGTGTAGGTGCTAGAGCAACAAGGAAATAGTCCCTGCATTCAGTGAGCTCACAGGCAAGTAAACAAGTAAGTATAAAGACTGCATGACTGATTGGGAGCGGTGGTTCATGCCTGTAATCCCAGCACTTTGGGAGGCCAACGTGGGCAGATCACGAGGTCAAGAGATCGAGACCATCCTGGCCAACATAGTGAAACCCCGTCTCTACTAAAAATACAAAAATTAGCTGGGCACGGTGGTGCACGCCTGTAGTTACTTGGGAGGCTGAGGCAAGAGAATCAGTTGAACCTGGAAGGTAAAGGTTGCAGTGAGCTGAGATCACACCACTGCACTCCAGCCTGGTGACAGAGTGAGACTCTGTCTCAAAAAAAAAAAAAAAGACTCCATGATAAATGTGTATCTACAAAGGGCACAAAGGAATGAGTAGCTAATCCCCAAAGCCATATGGAGCAGTCAGTATAAGCTTCAGGAAAAGAAACTGAAGTAAAAAGCTAACCTGAATCTGAAAAAAATGAGTAGGTATTTTCCAAGCACGTTTCAGGGGAAAAGTTGCAGGATGCAGAAGTCCTCCCAAGTACAAAAAGAGAATGAACTCTGGACAACTGGCAATTTATGGCACACAGGAATCAGTAAATGTAGGGATGAGAGGCACACAGAAACATGGGCAAAAACAGGAATTTTGACTTTATTCCATAAATCATGGAAAGCCACCAATGGGTTTTAAGTAATAAAATACTAAGACCAGGTTTGCATTTTAGAAAGATCAATTTGATTTCAGTGAGGAGGTCCAAAAATGAGAGCAGCAAGGCCAGATAGAAGTCCTGCTGCAACTAGCTATGGTTAGAGATGCAGACCAAAACTAAGGTGAAATCATTTAGAAGAAAGAACGTGGATATAAGAGCCATTGGTTTGGCCTCTCCACATCATTTTTTTTATTTTATTTTCATTTATTTATTTATTTATTTATTGAGACAGAGTCTCGCTCTGTCACCCAGGCTGGAGTGCAGTGGCGTGATCTTGGCTCACTGCAAGTTCTGCCTCCCGGGTTCACACTATTCTCCTGCCTCAGCCTCCCGAGTAGCTGGGACTACAGGCACGCGCCACCACGCCCAGCTAATTTTTTCTATTTTTTAGTAGAGATGGGGTTTCACCGTGTTAGCCAGGATGGTCTCGATCTCCTGACCTCGTGATCCACCCACCTCGGCCTCCCAATGTGCTGGGATTACAGGCTTGAGCCACCATGCCCAGCTGGCCTCTCCACATCTTTACTGTTATACTGATAACATGGGGATGAAAATAAATATTATTTGTATTTAAACTATTATTGTTATGTGAAAATTAAACAAATAACATACTATGATAACATCGGAGGTTCAAGAAATATTAAGTCTTGAAAATAGGAAAGATGAAAGGAAGGAAACAGGGAGTGGGGAGGAAAGTAGGAGAAAGGAGAGAATATAGGAATGAGAGAGGAGGAAAATAATAAGAAAGAAGTAGAAAGCTAGGTACAGTGGCTCATGACTGTAATCCCAGCGCTTTGGGAGGCCGAGTCAGGCAGATCACAAGGTCAGGAGTTCAAGACCAGCCTGGCCAATATGGTGAAACCTTGTCTCCACTAAAAATACAAAAATTAGCTGGGTGTGGCGGCAGGCACCTATAGTCCCAGCTACTCGGGAGGCTGAGGCAGGAGAATCACTTGACCCTGGGAGGCAGAGGTTGCAGTGAGCTGAGATCACACCACTGCACTCCAGCCTGGGTGACAGAGAAAGATGCTGTCTCAAAAAAAAAAAAAAAAAGAAAAAAAAAGAAAGAAGTAGAAAAAGATATAGTATTTCTTAATCAGCAGAAGCTACTCTTATTTTTCAATACTCTACCTTTCTAATGTATCACTGACAAGGAAAGGTCTTGAATAATTGACTGAAGTCAGAATAGGTAAGGCACTCTACCTGTGGATACATGAGAGGCCTTAAAAAGTTCATGGAAAATGTATATTATGAAAAAAACTATGCAAAGGTTTCAATTTTGGCAGCAAAATAAACTCATACTAATTTATTATAGCATGTTTGAACAGGATCTAGTTTGAGACAGTAAGAAGGAGTAGACATTAGTTTGAAAAGAGCCCCTAGCAGAGCAATGTAAATTCTGCTAAAATTGAAGCAAGAACAAACATTAGATTATGATGAAGCTTGAGTGAAAGAATGGTGAAATCACTGATGCTTTACAAGAAGCTTGAGGGGACAATGCACCAAAGAAATCAGTAGTTCACAAGCGGACAGCTTTTTTAAAGAAGAAACGAGATGATGTGGAAGATGAAGTCCACAGGGACAGATCATCCATATCAATTTGCAAGGAAAAAAATTAATCTTGTTTGTGCCCTAATTGAAGAGGACTGATAATCAACAGCACAAACAATAGCCAACATCATAGACATCTTAATTGGTTCAGCTTACACAGTTCTGACTAAAAAATTAAAGTTGAACCAACTTTCCACTGCATGGGTGCCAAAAGTGTTGTGCTCAGATCAGCTGCAGACAAGAGGAGAGCTCTCAATGGAAATTTTAAAGAACTAGGGTCAAGATCCTGAAGGATTTCTTTGAAGAATTGTAACAGAAGATAAAACATGGCTTTCCCAGTATGATCCTGAGGGCAAAACACAATCAAAGCAATGGCTACCAAAGGTGGAAGTGGTCCAGTCAAAGCTAAAGGGGATCACTCAAGAGCAAAGGTCACGGCAACAGTTTTTTGGGGACATTCCAGGCATTTTGCTTGTTGACTTTGTGGAAGGTCAAAGAACAATAATATCTGCATATCATGAGAGTGTTTTGAATAAGTTAGCCAAAGTTTTAGGGCAAAATACCTGGGAAAGCTTTAGCAGACAGTCCTCTAACACCACAATGTTTCTGCTCATTCCTGTCATCAAGCAAAGGCAATTTTGTGAGAGTCTCAATGGGAAATTGTCAGGCATCCACCTTACAGCTCTGATTTGGCTCCTTCTGACTTCTTTTTGTTTCCCAATCTCAACAAATGTGGAAAGGGCACCCATTTTTCTTAAGTTAATAATGTATAAGAGACTGCATTGACATTGTTAAGTTCCCAGGACCATCAGTTCTTTAGGGATGAAAACCGAAGATCACATTTTCAATGTTTATCTTTTAACTTCATTTTTCCACAAACTTTTTGAAGTTTCTCCATACAAATGTCTCCATACAAATGAGCACTTGCAAAATAAGCAGAGAGTCTCATTCAATGGACAGAAAGTTCTGTGCCATCTAAAAATTATCTTAAGCAAGTTCAATGTGTAGCAACAGACTGTATTGATAAATATCAGTTAGTTTGACTTCTGCAATGACCATGATGGAGTAACAAGAACTAGACTTTCTCTCCCTCCTGAAACAACCAAAAAAATGGCCAAAATGTATGCCACAAAAGTTTGCAAGACCCTGTAAAGTCAGTCTCAAACAAGGTGAGCCTATCAACGGCCCTAATTTATGCCTGGAGAAAGTTTTCCAGCCCACTACTCCAGGAGAAAAGCCCAAGAGGAGCCCATTGTTCTCCCTGAGCTGAGGGGACAGAGCTGAGAGTCCACAGAAACCATGTTGACATGAGCTCTCAGGACAAGGTTTCCGAGAAGAAGGGGCTGCACAGAAAGAGAACTCCAGAGCTCTGCAAAGGGTCCCCCTAAAGTACATAGCTAAGTAATTGTTAGGACAGGCCTAGAGAAAAGTACCTACGGTTGGGGAAACAACACCCAGATAAGATGAAAAGTAACAGTACACATGCTCACCAAGGTCCAGTAATAGTGCTTATTTTATCAGCCAAACCAGAAACACCTCAAGATTCCCAGGGATACCCAGAAGGATCTTGCCTCACTAGTTGGGAGTGATTAGCTCTAAAATGAGAACTGGTCTGATCCCACCTAATGAATTTTTAAAGCAAGACCAAAAAGAGTCAAACTCTTTCCAACTAAACTTAAATACATACCAATACAAAGATCAAGAATATTTATATATACTTCCAGCACTCAATAAGATAAAAGTCACCATATCTGACATCCAGACACAGTTTAGCAGAGACACAACAGTAACAACAAAAGACAGAAGAACGTGGCTCATAATAAGGAGAAAAATCACTGAGTCAGAACTGATCCAGAGTAAATCAAGGTGCCAGAGTTATCAGTTAAGAACATTCAAATGCTTATTGAAACAGTATTCTATATGTTCTAAAATAGAGACATGCAAGATACACTAAAGGAGGCTGGGCGCAGTGGCTCACGCCTGTAATCTCAGCATTTTGCGAGGCCGAGGCAGGTGGATCACGAAGTCAGGAGTTCAGGACCAGCCTGACCAATATGGTGAAATCCCATCTCTACTAAAAATACAAAAATTAGCGGGGCATAGTAGCATGCGGCTGTAGTCCCAGCTACATGGTAGGCTGATAGCACATTAGTCATTAAAGAAGAAAAGATAGACACCTCTCAAAATAAAATAGAGAGAGAAAATAAATTTTTAAAAAACATGAACAGAGCAATAGTAGACAGTAAATTTCAAGTAACTGAATTTACGTGTAATCTCAGTTCCCAAAGGAGAGGAGAGGGAAGATGTGAAAACATTTGGGACTTTGAGTCAGGCAAAGCTTTCTTTGATATGACCCCACAGCATGATTTATATAATAATATATTGATAAGAAGAACTCATCAAATTTAAAAAAAAGAATCTGCTCTTCAAAAGAATCTATTAAGAGACTGAAAAGACAAGCTGCAGGCTGGGAGAAAATATTTGTAATTCATATATCTGATGAAAGGCTTGCATCAAAAATATATTTTAAAAGCTCAAAATTTAATAATGAAAAACAAACAACCCCATTTAAAACTTGGGTGAAAGACTGGAACAGACATTACAAAGTAGACATTTGTTTGGTAAATAAGCACATATGCTCAACATAATTAATGCTTAGGGCAATGCAAATTAAAACCAAAATGAGACGCCACTATCTATTTTTAAATAGCTAAGATTAGCATGACTGATAACAGCCAAGCACTGGCTTGGATGTGGAGAAGCTGAAACTCTTATACACTGCTGATGGGAATACAAAAAAGTGTAACCTTTGAAAAACAGTTTAAGAGTCCCTTAAACAGTTAAACATACTTCTGCCGTAAGACTCAGCCATTGCACTCCTGGGTATTTACCCAAGAGAGATAAAAGTAGGTGTTCATATAATGATATCAACACAAATGTTCATAGCACATGTATTCATAATAGCCCAAACTAGAAACAGTCTAAATATCAATCAATACATTAATGAATTAACTTGCTTTCTCCGAATTAATTATGGATACATACTATAACATGAATGAATCTCAAAATAACTATACTAAGTGAAACAAGGCAGACTCTAGAGGTAAAACATGCAGAGAAAAAAACATAAAATGTCAGACAAAAAAGTGCATAGTGTAAAATTTTATTTATATACATTTTTTGACTGTATAAATTACTGTCCAGTGACAGAAAGCAGTTTGGTGGTTTTTAAGGGCCAGGAATGAGGGGCCAGAGAAATGTATTATAAAGAGGCATCAGGAAACTGGAGGTGAAGTATATTTCCATCACCTCGATTGCGTGCTGATGGTTTCTAAACTTTCAATATTTTTAGTTTATTATATGTTATACAAAATAAAGCTTGTAATAAAAATCAAAAGATTGAGCCATTCTTATTTTCTCTATAAAAGAGCAGAATTATCCTTTTAGAGATTTGGAAAGATTATTAAAAGATAAGTTACAAAATACAGTACCTGACACGTATAAAATATTAAATAAATACTAGCCATGCTTAATTATTTTGTTTTAAGTCTATATGAGTCAAGTTTTAGTAGAAATATGGGCTAGAAAAAAAAAAACAGAAAGCGGGACTCTGTGATCCGACTTGGGCTTATAGAACAGACTGCACTAGTTTGTTCTCATGCTGCTAATAAAGTCATACCCAAGACCGGGTAATTTAGAAAGGAAAGAGGTTTAAGGAACTCACAATTCCACATGGCTGGGGAGGCCTCACAGTCACGGCAGAAGGCAAAAAAGAAGCAAAGGCACATCTTAAATGGTAGCAGAGAAGAAAGCTTGTGTAGGGAAACTCCCATTTTAAAAGCATCAGATCTCGTGAGACTTATTCGCTACCAGGAGAACAGTAGGGGGAACCCGCCCCTATGATTCAATGATCTCCACCTGACTCCATCCTTGACATGCGGGGATAATTACAATCAAGGTGAGATTCGGGTGGAGACACAGCCGAATCATATCAATGACTAATGAGAGTTACGTCCAGAACCTAATGAAAACCTGTCTGAGGCCACATTCCCTGTAAAGCAGATTTGAGATAGAGATTTGTGTAGAGAACATTTAACTGGGTAAAATCCTAGGAGCCAACAACTGTGGCGAAAAAGCTGAATTGGACAAAGGGATTTGAGATGTGAGGCAGTCACAACAAATACCTCAGCTAATCTCAAGGGGGAGCTGAGAAGCAGGAGTGACCCTTCAGAGTTGCCCTAAATTGAGGCAGGAGTATGGAGATTTAATACCTTTCACTGGCCATTCTTCAGATACGAGTTGTCCCCAAGGATGGACATCAGCTTGACAAGTTATTAATTAGATCTCCTGAGAATAAATTCTAGAGAGAATCAGCTGAGAGGCATGATTTGCCAACACTCCCAATAGCTGGGCAAACTTCAGTTTTGAGGGAGGATTTGGGTCACACACAAAAGTCTCCACAACCAATTATTCATGGGAAATTCTATGTAGGCAGAGCTATTTCATGGCCAGTTAATCAAAACTACATAATCTATTTGGTTAAGCAAAAGAAATTAAAAAGATAAAATAAAACCTATATATTAACACTCAAAAGTTTTTAATGCATTTGCCTTGCATTTCATATGTTATGCCTTGCATTTCATATGTTTTGCCTTGCATTTGTTTATTTGCTTTCAAGAACCTTTAGAGAACAATAATTACTAATATAATATGGAGTAGCACAGCATAGACGAGGGAAGCTAACTCTCTCCCTTTTCCCAGAACCTGGAACAGCTAAAGATCCTAAGCATTGTCAGCTTTGGTATCTGACATAGTTTGGATGTTTGTCCCCTTCAAATCTCACGTTAAAATGTGATCCCCAATGTTGGAGAGAGATGCCTCCTGAATGGCTTGGTGCTGTCCTCTTGGTAATGAATGAGTTCTTACCCTGTGAGTTCATGCGATATCTGGTTGTTTAAAAGAGACTGACACCTCCTCCCTGTCTCTCTTGCTTCCTCTCTCACCATGAGATATGCTGGTTTCCCTTCACCTTCCACCATGATTGGAAGGTTCCTGAGGCCCTCCCTGGAAGCAGGTGCCAGTACTATGCTTCACGTACAGCCTTCAGAACAAGAAGCCAAATAAACCTCATTTCTTTATTAATTACCCCACCTCAGGTATTTCTTTATAACAATGCAAATGGGCTAACAGAGTATCATTCATGGACAGTGAGTGTATTAGTCAATTTTCATGCTGCTGATAAAGACATACCCAAGACTGGGTAATTTATAAAGAAAAAGAGGTTTAATGAATTCACATATCTGCACCGCTAGCTGTATAAATATGGAAATATCTTCACTGCTACCTGTACAAATATGGAAATATCTACAGCGCTACCTGTATAAACATGGAAATATCTACACCGCTATCTGTATAAACATAGAAATATCTACACCGCTATCTCTATAAACATGGAAATATCTACAGCGCTATCTGTATGAACATGGAAATATCTACACCGCTATCTGTATAAACAAGGAAATAACTACACCGCCATCTCTATAAACATGGATATATCTACAGGGCCATCTGTATAAACATGGAAATAACTACACCGCTATCTGTATATACATGGAAATATATACACCGCTATCTCTATAAACATGGAAATATCTACAGCATTATCTGTATAAACATGGAAATAACTACACCTCTATCTCTATAAACATGGAAATATCTACACTGCTATCTGCATAAACATCGAAATATCTAAACCGCTACCTGTAAAACAGGGAAATATCTACACCGCTATCTCTATAAACATTGAAACATCTACACTGCTATCTTTATAAACATTGAAATACCTACACTGCTATTTATATAAACATGGAAATATCTACAACGCTATCTCTATAAACATGGAAATAACTACACCGCTATCTCTATAAACGTGGAAATATCTACACCACCATCTGTATGAACATGGAATTATCTACAACGCCATCTGTATGAACATTGAAATATCTTCACCGCTATCTGTATAAACATGGAAATATCTACACCGCTATCTGTATATACATGGAAATATCAACACCGCTATCTCTATCAACATGGAAATATCTACACCGCTATCTCTATAAACATGGAAATACCTACACCGCCATCTGTATCGACATGAAAATATCTACACCGCCATCTGTATAAACATGGAAATATCTACAATGCTATCTGTACTAAGATGGAAATATCTACACCGCCATCTATATAAACATGGAAATATCTACACCGCCATCTGTATGAACATGGAAATATCTACAGTGCAATTTCTATAAAGATGGAAATATCTACACCGCAATCTGTTTAAACATGGAAATATCTACACCTCAATCTGTATTAAGATGGAAATATCTACACCGCTATCTGTATGAACATGGAAATATCTACACTGCTATCTGTATGAACATGGAAATATCTACACCGCTACCTATATAAACATGGAAATATCAGCACCGCTATCTCTATGAACATGGAAATATCTACACCGCTATCTGTATGAACATGGAAATATCTACACCGCTATCTGTATGAACATGGAAGTATCTAAAAAGCTATCTGAATGAACATGGAAATATCTACACCGCTTTTTGTTTGAACATGAAATATCTACACCGCTATCTGCATGAAAATGGAAATATCTACAAAGCTATCTGCATATACATGGAAATATCTACACAGCTATCTCTTTACACATGGAAATAACTACACCACTATCTGTATGAACATGGAAATATCTACACCGCCATCTGTATGAACATGGAAATATCTGCACCGCCCTCTGTATGAACATATAAATATCTACACCGCCATCTGTATTAAGATGGAGATATCTACACCGCTATCTGAATAAACATGGAAATATCTACACCGCTATCTGTATAAACATGGAAATTTCTACAACGCTATCTGTATAACCATGGAAATATCTACACCGCTATCTGTATGAACATGGAAATATCTACACTGCTATCTGTATGAACATGGAAATATCTGCACCGCCATCTGTATGAACATATAAATATCTACGCCGCCATCTGTATTAAGAAGGAAATATCTAAACCGCTATCTGTATAAACATGGAAATATCTACACCGCTATCTGTATGAACATGGAAATATCTACACCGCTATCTGTATGAACATGGAAATATCTACACAGCTATCTGTTTGAACATGGAAATATCTACACCAGTATCTGCATGAAAATGGAAATATCTACACTGCTATCTGCATATACTTTTATATATCTACACACCTATCTCTTTACACATGGAAATAACTACACCGTTATCTGTATGAACATGGAAATATCTGCTCCGCCATCTGTATGAACATGGAAATAGCTACACCGCTATCTGTATGAACATGGAAATATCTACACCACTATCTGTATGAACATGGAAATATCTACACTGCTATCTGTATGTTCATGGATATATCTACACAGCCATCTGGATGAACATGGAAATATCTACACCGCTATCTGTATGAACATGGAAATATCTACACCGCTATCTGTGTAAACATGCATACATCTTCACCGCTATCTGTATAAACATGGAAATAGCTACACCGCTATCTGTATGAACATGGAAATATCTACACCGCTATCTGTATGAACATGGATATATCTACACAGCCATCTGGATGAACATGGAAATAATTACACCGCTATCTGTGTAAACATGCATACAGCTTCACCGCTATCTGTATAAACATGGAAATATCTACACCGCTATCTGTATGAACATGGAAATGTCTGCACCGCTATCTGTATGAACATGGAAATACCTACACCGCTATCTGTTTGAACATGGAAATATCTACACCGCTATCTGCATGAAAATGGAAATATCTACACTGCTATCTGCATATACATGGAAATATCTACACAGCTATCTCTTTGCACATGGAAATAACTACACCGCTATCTGAATGAACATGGAAATATCAGCACGGCTATCTGTATGAACATGGAAATATCTACACCGCCATCTGTATGAACATATAAATATCTACACCGCCATCTGTATTAAGATGGAGATATCTACACCGCTATCTGTATAAACATGGAAATATCTACACTGCTATCTGTATAAACATGGAAATATCTACACCGCTATCTGTATAAACATGGAAATATCTACACCGCTACCTGTATAAACATGGAAATATCAGCACCGCTATCTGTATGAACATGGAAATATCTACACCGCTATCTGTATGAACATGGAAATATCTACACCGCTATCTGTATGAACATGGATATATCTAAACAGCCCTCTGGATGAACATGGAAATATCCACACCGCTATCTGTGTAAACATGCATACATCTTCACCTCTGTCTGAATAAACATGGAAATATCTACACCGCTGCCTGTATAAACATGGAAATATCAGCACCGCTATCTGTATGAACATGGAAGTATCTACACCGCTATCTGTATGAACATGGAAATATCTACAACGCTATCTGTATGAACATGGAAATATCTACACCGCTATCTGTATGAACATGGAAATATCTACACCGCTATCTGTTTGAACATGGAAATATCTACACAGCCATCTGGATGAAGATGGAAATATCTACACCGCTATCTGTGTAAACATGCATACATCTTCACAGCTATCTGTATAAACATGGAAATATCTACACCGCTCTCTGTATAAACATGGAAATATCTACACTGCTATCTGTATAAACATGGAAATATCTACACCGCTGCATGTATAAACATGGAAATATCAGCACCGCTATCTGTATGAACATGGAAATATCTACACCGCTATCTGTATGAACATGGAAATATCTACACCGCTATCTGTATGAATATGGAAATATCTACACCGCTATCTGTATGAACATGGATATATCTACACAGCCCTCTGGATGAACATGGAAATATCCACATCTTTATCTGTGTAAACATGCATACATCTTCACCGCTATCTGTATAAACATGGAAATATCTACACCGCTATCTGTATGAACATGGAAATATCTACACCGCTATCTGTTTGAAGATGGAAATACATACACCGCAATCTGCATGAAAATGGAAATATCTACACTGCTATCTGCATATACATGGAAATATCTACACAGCTATCTCTTTACACATGGAAATAACTACACCGCTATCTGTATGAATATGGAAATATCTACACCGCCATCTGTATGAACATGGAAATATCTGCACCGCCCTCTGTATGAACATATAAATATCTACACCGCCATCTGTATTAAGATGGAGATATCTACACCGCTATCTGAATAAACATGGAAATATCTACACCGCTATCTGTATAAACATGGAAATTTCTACAACGCTATCTGTATAACCATGGAAATATCTACACCGCTATCTGTATGAACATGGAAATATCTACACTGCTATCTGTATGAACATGGAAATATCTGCACCGCCATCTGTATGAACATATAAATATCTACGCCGCCATCTGTATTAAGAAGGAAATATCTAAACCGCTATCTGTATAAACATGGAAATATCTACACCGCTATCTGTATGAACATGGAAATATCTACACCGCTATCTGTATGAACATGGAAATATCTACACAGCTATCTGTTTGAACATGGAAATATCTACACCACTATCTGCATGAAAATGGAAATATCTACACTGCTATCTGCATATACTTTTAAATATCTACACACCTATCTCTTTACACATGGAAATAACTACACCGCTATCTGTATGAACATGGAAATATCTGCTCCGCCATCTGTATGAACATGGAAATAGCTACACCGCTATCTGTATGAACATGGAAATATCTACACCACTATCTGTATGAACATGGAAATATCTACACTGCTATCTGTATGTTCATGGATATATCTACACAGCCATCTGGATGAACATGGAAATATCTACACCGCTATCTGCATGAACATGGAAATATCTACACCGCTATCTGTGTAAACATGCATACAGCTTCACCGCTATCTGTATAAACATGGAAATATCTACACCGCTATCTGTATGAACATGGAAATGTCTGCACCGCTATCTGTATGAACATGGAAATACCTACACCGCTATCTCTTTGAACATGGAAATATCTACACCGCTATCTGCATGAAAATGGAAATATCTACACTGCTATCTGCATATACATGGAAATATCTACACAGCTATCTCTTTGCACATGGAAATAACTACACCGCTATCTGAACGAACATGGAAATATCAGCACGGCTATCTGTATGAACATGGAAATATCTACACCGCCATCTGTATGAACATATAAATATCTACACCGCCATCTGTATTAAGATGGAGATATCTACACCGCTATCTGTATAAACATGGAAATATCTACACCGCTATCTGTATAAACATGGAAATATCTACACCGCTACCTGTATAAACATGGAAATATCAGCACCACTATCTATATGAACATGGAAATATCTACACCGATATCTGTATGAACATGGAAATATCTACACCGCTATCTGTATGAACATGGATATATCTAAACAGCCCTCTGGATGAACATGGAAATATCCACACCGCTATCTGTGTAAACATGCATACATCTTCACCTCTATCTGAATAAACATGGAAATATCTACACCGCTGCCTGTATAAACATGGAAATATCAGCACCGCTATCTGTATGAACATGGAAGTATCTACACCGCTATCTGTATGAACATGGAAATATCTACAACGCTATCTGTATGAACATGGAAATATCTACACCGCTATCTGTATGAACATGGAAATATCTACACCGCTATCTGTTTGAACATGGAAATATCTACACAGCCATCTGGATGAAGATGGAAATATCTACACCGCTATCTGTGTAAACATGCATACATCTTCACAGCTATCTGTATAAACATGGAAATATCTCCACCGCTATCTGAATGAACATGGAAATATCTACACCGCTATCTGTTTGAACATGGAAATATCTACACCGCTATCTGCATGAAAATGGAAATATCTACACTGCTATCTGCATATACATTTAAATATCTACACAGCTATCTCTTTACACATGGAAATAACTACACCGCTATCTCTATGAACATGGAAATATGTACACCGCCATCTGTATGAACATGGAAATATCTGCACCGCCATCTGTATGAACATATAAATATCTACACCGCCATCTGTATTAAGATGGAGATTTCTACACTGCTATCTGTTTGAAGATGGAAATATCTACACAGCTACATGTATAAACATGGAAATATCTACACCGCTATCTGTATAAACATGGAAATATCTACACCACTACCTGTATAAACATGGAAATATCAGCACCGCTATCTGTATGAACATGGAAATATCTACACCGCTATCTGTATGAACATGGAAATATCTACACCGCTATGTGTGTGAACATGGAAATATCTACACCGCTATCTGTATGAACATGGAAATATCTACACCACTATCTGTTTGATCATGGAAATATCTACACCGCTGTCTGCATGAAAATGGAAATATCTACACAGATATCTTCATACACATGGAAATATCTACACAGCTATCTCTTAACACATGGAAATAAGTACTCCGCTATATCTATAAACATGGAAATGTCTACACCGCCATCTGTATGAACATGGAAATATCTGCACCACCATCTGTATGGACATATAAATATCTACACCGCCATCTGTATTAAGAAGGAAATATCTAAACCGCTATCTGTATGAACATTGAAATATCTACACCGCTATCTGTATGAACATGGAATTATCTACACCGGTATCTGTGTAAACATGCATACATCTTCACCGCTATCTGTATAAACATGGAAATATCTACAACGCTATCTGTATGAACATGGATATATCTACACAGCCCTCTGGATGAACATGGAAATATCCACACCGCTATCTGCATGAACTTGGAAATATCTACACCGCTATCTGTGTGAACATGCATTCATGTTCACCGCAATCTGTATAAACATGGAAATATCTACACCGCTATCTGTATGAACATGGATATATCTACACAGCCCTCTGGATGAACATGGAAATATCTACACCGCTATCTGTATGAACATGGATATATCTACACAGCCCTCAGGATGAACATGAAAATATCCACACCGCTATCTGTGTAAACATGCATACATCTTCACTGCTATCTGTATAAACATGGAAATATCTACACCGCTACCTGTATAAACATGGAAATATCAGCACCGCTATCTGTATGACCATGGAAATATCTACACCGCTATCTGTATGAACATGGAAATATCTACACCGCTATCTGTATGAACATGGAAATATCTACAAAGCTATCTGAATGAACATGGAAATATCTACACCGCTATCTGTTTGAATATGTAAATATCTACACTGCTATCTGCATGAAAATGGAAATATCTACACTGCTATCTGCATATACATGGAAATATCTACACAGCTATCTCTTTACACATGGAAATAACTACACCGCTATTTCTATAAACAGGGAAATATCTACACCGCCATGTGTATGAACATGGAAATATCAGCACCGCCATCTGTATGAACATATAAATAGCTACTCCGTCATCTGTATTAAGAAGGAAATATCTAAACCGCTATCTGTATAAACATGGAAATATCTACACCGCTGCCTGTATAAACATGGAAATATCAGCACCGCTATCTGTATGAACATGGAAATATCTACACCGCTATCTGTATCAACACGGAAATATCTACACCGTTATCTGTATGAACATGTAAATATCTACACCGCTATCTGCATTAAAATGGAAATATCTACAAAGCTATCTGCATATACATGGAAATATCTACACAGGTATCTCTTTACACATGGAAATAACTACACTGCTATATCTATAAACATGGAAATATCTACACCACCATCTGTATGAACATGGAAATATCTGCACCGCCATCTGTTTGAACATATAAATATCTACACCGCCATCTGTATTAAGAAGGAAATATCTAAACCGCTATCTGTATAAACATGGAAATATCAGCACCGCTCTCTGTATGAAAATGGAAATATCTACACCGCTATCTGTATGAACATGGAAATATCTACACTGCTATCTGTATGAACATGGAAATAGCTACCCCGTTATGTGTATGAAAATGGAAATAGCTACACCGCTATCTGTATGAACATGGAAATATCTACACCGCTATTTGTATGAACATGGATATATCTACACAGCCATCTGGATGAACATGGAAATATCTACACCGCTATCTGTATGAACATGGAAATATCTACAACGCTATCTGTATGAACATGGATATATCTACACAGCCATCTGGATGAACATGGAAATCTCTACACCGCTATCTGTGTAAACATGCATACATCTTCACCACTATCTGTATAAACATGGAAATATCTGCACCGCTATCAGTATGAACATGGAAATATCTACACCGCTATCTGTATGAAAATGGAAATGCATACACCGTTATCTGTTTGGACATGGAAATATCTACACCGCTATCTGCATGAAAATGGAAATATCTACACTGCTATCTGCATATACATTTAAATATCTACACAGCTATCTCTTTACACATGGAAATAACTACACCACTATCTGTATGAACATGGAAATAACTACACCGCCATCTGTATGAACATGGAAATATCTGCACCGCCATCTGTATGAACATATAAATATCTACACCGCCATCTGTATTAAGATGGAGATATCTACACTGCTATCTGTATAAACATGGAAATATCTACACAGCCATCTGTATGAACATATAAATACACCGCCATCTGTATTAAGAAGGAAATATCTAAACCGCTATCTGTATAAACATGGAAATATCTACACCGCTGCCTGTATAAACATGGAAATATCAGCACCGCTATCTGTACGAACATGGAAATATCTACACCGCTATCTGTAGGAACATGGAAATAGCTACACCGCTGCCTGTATAATCATGGAAATATCAGCACCGCTATCTGTATGAACATGGAAATATCTACACCACTATCTGTATGAACATGGATATATCTACACAGCCATCTGGATGAACATGGAAATATCTACACCACTATCTGTATGAACATGGAAATATCTACACCGCTATCTGTGTAAACATGCATACATCTTCACCGCTATCTGTATAAACATGGAAATATCTACACCGCTATCTGTATGAACATGGAAATATCTACACCGCTATCTGTATGAACATGGAAATATCTACTCCGCTATCTGTTTGAACATGGAAATATCTACACCGCTATCTGCATGAAAATGGAAATATCTACACTGCTATATGCATATACACGGAAATATCTACACAGCTATATCTTTACACATGGAAATAACTACACCGCTATCTGTATGAACATGGAAATATGCACACCGCCATCTGTATGAACATGGAAATATCTGCACCGCCATCTGTATGAACATATAAATATCTACACCGCCATCTGTATTAAGATGGAGATATCTACACCGCTATCTGTATAAACATGGAAATATCTACATCGCTATCTGTATAAACATGGAAATATCTACACCGCTATCTGTATAAACATGGAAATATCTACACTGCTGCCTGTATAAACATGGAAATATCAGCACCGCTATCTGTATGAACATGGAAATATCTACACCGCTATCTGTATGAACATGGAAATATCTACACCGCTATCTGTATGAATATGGAAATATCTACACCGCTATCTGTATGAACATGGATATATCTACACAGCCCTCTGGATGAACATGGAAATATCTACACCGCTATCTGTATGAACATGGAAATATCTACACCGCTATCTGTTTAAACATGCATACATCTTCACCGCTATCTGTATAAACATGGAAATAGCTACACCGCTATCTGTATGAACATGGAAATATCTACACCGCTATCTGTATGAACATGGATATATCTACACAGCCATCTGGATGAACATGGAAATATCTACAGCGCTATCTGTGTAAACATGCATACATCTTCACCGCTATCTGTATAAACATGGAAATAACTACACCGCTATCTGTATGAGCATGGAAATGACTGCACCGCTATCTGTATGAACATGGAAATACCTACACCGCTATCTGTTTGAACATGGAAATATCTACACCGCTATCTGCATGAAAATGGAAATATCTACACTGCTATCTGCATATACATGGAAGTATCTACACAGCTATCTCTTTGCACATGGAAATAACTACACCGCTATCTGAATGAACATGGAAATATCAGCACCGCTATCTGTATGAACATGGAAATATCTACACCGCCATCTGTATGAACATATAAATATCTACACCGCCATCTGTATTAAGATGGAGATATCTACACCGCTATCTGTATAAACATGGAAATATCTACACTGCTATCTGTATAAACATGGAAATATCTACACCGCTATCTGTATAAACATGGAAATATCTACACCGCTACCTGTATAAACATGGAAATATCAGCACCGCTATCTGTATGAACATGGAAATATCTACACCGCTATCTGTATGAACATGGAAATATCTACACCGCTATCTGTATGAACATGGATATATCTAAACAGCCCTCTGGATGAACATGGAAATATCCACACGGCTATCTGTGTAAACATGCATACATCTTCACCTCTATCTGAATAAACATGGAAATATCTATACCGCTGCCTGTATAAACATGGAAATATCAGCACCGCTATCTGTATGAACATGGAAGTATCTACACCGCTATCTGTATGAACATGGAAATATCTACAACGCTATCTGTATGAACATGGAAATATCTACACCGCTATCTGTACGAACATGGAAATATCTAAACCGCTATCTGCATGAAAATAGAAATATCTACACAGCTATCTGCATATACATGGAAATATCTACACAGCTATCTCTTTACACATGGAAATAACTACACCGCTATCTGTATGAACATGGAAATATCTGCACCGCCATCTGTATGAACACATAAATATCTACACCGCCATCTGTATTAAGATGGAGATACCTACACCGCTATCTGTATAAACATGGAAATATCTACACCGCCTTCTGTATGAACATGGAAATATCAGCCCCTCTATCTGTATGAACATGGAAGTATCTACACCACAATCTGTATGAACATGGAAATATCTACACCGCTATCTGTATGAACACGGAAATATCTACACCGCTATCTGTTTTACCATGGAAATATCTACACCGCTATCTGTATGAACACGGAAATATCTACACCGCTATCTGTTTGAACATGGAAATATCTACACCGCTATCTGTATGAACACGGAAATATCTACACCGCTATCTGTTTAAACATGGAAATATCTAAACCGCTATCTGCATGAAAATGGAAATACATACACAGCTATCTGCATATACATGGAAATATCTACACAGCTATCTCTTTACACATGGAAATAACTACACCACTATCTGTATGAACATGGAAATATCTTCACCGCCATCTGTATGAACATGGATATATCTACACAGCCATCTGGATGAACATGGAAATATCTACACAGCTATCTGCATGAACATGGAAATATCTACACCGCTATCTGTGTAAACATGCATATATCTTCACCGCTATCTGTAAAAACATGGAAATATCTACACTGCTATCTGTATGAACATGGAAATATCTACACCGCTATCTGTATGAACATGGAAATATCTACACCGCTATCTGTATGAACATGGAAATATCTACACCGCTATCTGTTTGAACATGGAAATATCTACACCACTATCTGCATGAAAATGGAAATATCTACACTGCTATCTGCATATACTTTTAAATATCTACACACCTATCTCTTTACACATGGAAATAACTACACCGCTATCTGTATGAACATGGAAATATCTACACCACTATCTGTGTAAACATGGAAATAGCTACACCGCTATCTGTATGAACATGGAAATATCTACACCGCTATCTGTATGAACATGGATATATCTACACAGCCATCTGGATGAACATGGAAATATCTACAGCGCTATCTGTGTAAACATGCATACATCTTCACCGCTATCTGTATAAACATGGAAATATCTACACCACTATCTGTATGAACATGGAAATGTCTGCACCGCTATCTGTATGAACATGGAAATACCTACACCGCTATCTGTTTGAACATGGAAATATCTACACCGCTATCTGCATGAAAATGGAAATATCTACACTGCTATCTGCATATACATGGAAGTATCTACACAGCTATCTCTTTGCACATGGAAATAACTACACCGCTATCTGAATGAACATGGAAATATCAGCACCGCTATCTGTATGAACATGGAAATATCTACACCGCCATCTGTATGAACATATAAATATCTACACCGCCATCTGTATTAAGATGGAGATATCTACACCGCTATCTGTATAAACATGGAAATATCTACACTGCTATCTGTATAAACATGGAAATATCTACACCGCTATCTGTATAAACATGGAAATATCTACACCGCTACCTGTATAAACATGGAAATATCAGCACCGCTATCTGTATGAACATGGAAATATCTACACCGCTATCTGTATGAACATGGAAATATCTACACCGCTATCTGTATGAACATGGATATATCTAAACAGCCCTCTGGATGAACATGGAAATATCCACACGGCTATCTGTGTAAACATGCATACATCTTCACCTCTATCTGAATAAACATGGAAATATCTATACCGCTGCCTGTATAAACATGGAAATATCAGCACCGCTATCTGTATGAACATGGAAGTATCTACACCGCTATCTGTATGAACATGGAAATATCTACAACGCTATCTGTATGAACATGGAAATATCTACACCGCTATCTGTACGAACATGGAAATATCTAAACCGCTATCTGCATGAAAATAGAAATATCTACACAGCTATCTGCATATACATGGAAATATCTACACAGCTATCTCTTTACACATGGAAATAACTACACCGCTATCTGTATGAACATGGAAATATCTGCACCGCCATCTGTATGAACACATAAATATCTACACCGCCATCTGTATTAAGATGGAGATACCTACACCGCTATCTGTATAAACATGGAAATATCTACACCGCCTTCTGTATGAACATGGAAATATCAGCCCCTCTATCTGTATGAACATGGAAGTATCTACACCACAATCTGTATGAACATGGAAATATCTACACCGCTATCTGTATGAACACGGAAATATCTACACCGCTATCTGTTTTAACATGGAAATATCTACACCGCTATCTGTATGAACACGGAAATATCTACACCGCTATCTGTTTGAACATGGAAATATCTACACCGCTATCTGTATGAACACGGAAATATCTACACCGCTATCTGTTTAAACATGGAAATATCTAAACCGCTATCTGCATGAAAATGGAAATACATACACAGCTATCTGCATATACATGGAAATATCTACACAGCTATCTCTTTACACATGGAAATAACTACACCACTATCTGTATGAACATGGAAATATCTTCACCGCCATCTGTATGAACATGGATATATCTACACAGCCATCTGGATGAACATGGAAATATCTACACAGCTATCTGCATGAACATGGAAATATCTACACCGCTATCTGTGTAAACATGCATATATCTTCACCGCTATCTGTAAAAACATGGAAATATCTACACTGCTATCTGTATGAACATGGAAATATCTACACCGCTATCTGTATGAACATGGAAATATCTACACCGCTATCTGTATGAACATGGAAATATCTACACCGCTATCTGTTTGAACATGGAAATATCTACACCACTATCTGCATGAAAATGGAAATATCTACACTGCTATCTGCATATACTTTTAAATATCTACACACCTATCTCTTTACACATGGAAATAACTACACCGCTATCTGTATGAACATGGAAATATCTACACCACTATCTGTGTAAACATGGAAATAGCTACACCGCTATCTGTATGAACATGGAAATATCTACACCGCTATCTGTATGAACATGGATATATCTACACAGCCATCTGGATGAACATGGAAATATCTACAGCGCTATCTGTGTAAACATGCATACATCTTCACCGCTATCTGTATAAACATGGAAATATCTACACCACTATCTGTATGAACATGGAAATGTCTGCACCGCTATCTGTATGAACATGGAAATACCTACACCGCTATCTGTTTGAACATGGAAATATCTACACCGCTATCTGCATGAAAATGGAAATATCTACACTGCTATCTGCATATACATGGAAATATCTACACAGCTATCTCTTTGCACATGGAAATAACTACACCGCTATCTGAATGAACATGGAAATATCAGCACCGCTATCTGTATGAACATGGAAATATCTACACCGCCATCTGTATGAACATATGAATATCTACACTGCCATCTGTATTAAGATGGAGATATCTACACCGCTATCTGTATAAACATGGAAATATCTACACTGCTATCTGTATAAACATGGAAATATCTACACCGCTATCTGTATAAACATGGAAATATCTACACCGCTACCTGTATAAACATAGAAATATCAGCACCGCTATCTGTATGAACATGGAAATATCTTCACCGCTATCTGTATGAACATGGAAATATCTACACCGCTATCTGTATGAACATGGATATATCTAAACAGCCCTCTGGATGAACATGGAAATATCCACACCGCTATCTGTTTAAACATGCATACATCTTCACCTCTATCTGAATAAACATGGAAATACCTACACCGCTGCCTGTATAAACATGGAAATATCAGCACCGCTATCTGTATGATCATGGAAGTATCTACACCGCTATCTGTATGAACATGGAAATATCTACAAATCTATCTGTATGAACATGGAAATATCTACACCGCTATCTGTACGAACATGGAAATATCTAAACCGCTATCTGCATGAAAATAGAAATATCTACACAGCTATCTGCATATACATGGAAATATCTACACAGCTATCTCTTTACACATGGAAATAACTACACCGCTATCTGTATGAACATGGAAATATCTGCACCGCCATCTGTATGAACACATAAATATCTACACCGCCATCTGTATTAAGATGGAGATACCTACACCGCTATCTGTATAAACATGGAAATATCTACACCGCTATCTGTATAAACATGGAAATATCTACACCGCTATCTGTATAAACATGGAAATATCAGCACCGCTATCTGTATGAACATGGAAATATCAGCCCCTCTATCTGTATGAACATGGAAGTATCTACACCGCAATCTGTATGAACATGGAAATATCTACACCGCTATCTGTATGAACACGGAAGTATCTACACCGCTATCTGTTTGAACATGGAAATATCTACACCGCTATCTGTATGAACACGGAAATATCTACACCGCTATCTGTTTAAACATGGAAATATCTTAACCGCTATCTGCATGAAAATGGAAATATATACACAGCTATCTGCATATACATGGAAATATCTACACAGCTATCTCTTTACACATGGAAATAACTACACCACTATCTGTATGAACATGGAAATATCTTCACCGCCATCTGTATGAACATGGATATATCTACACAGCCATCTGGAAGAACATGGAAATATCTACACCGCTATCTGTATGAACATGGAAATATCTACACCGCTATCTGTGTAAACATGCATACATCTTCACCGCTATCTGTAAAAACATGGAAATATCAACACTGCTATCTGTATGAACATGGAAATATCTACACCGCTATCTGTTTGAACATGGAAAAATCTACACGGCTATCTGCATGAAAATGGAAATATCTACACAGCGATCTGCATATACATGGAAATATCTACAAAGCTATCTCTTTACACATGGAAATAAGTACAGCGCTATCTCTATAAACATGGAAATAGCTACACCACCATCTGTATGAACATGGAAATATCTGCACCGCCATCTGTATGAACATTTAAATATCTACACCGCCATCTATATTAAGATGGAGATATCTACACCTCTATCTGTATAAACTTGGAAATATCTACACCGCTATCTGTATAAACATGGAAATATCTACACCGCAATCTGTATAAACATGGAAATATCTACACCGCTACCAGTACAAACATGGAAATATCAGCACCGCTATCTGTATGAACATGGAAATATCTACACCGCTATCTCTATGAACATGGAAATATCTACACCGGTATCTGTATGAACATGGGTATATCTAAACAGCCCTCTGGATGAACATGGAAATATCCACACCGCTATCTGTGTAAACATGCATACATCTTCACCTCTATCTGAATAAACATGGAAATATCTACACCGCTGCCTTTATAAACATGGAAATATCAGCACCGCTATCTGTATGAACATGGAAGTATCTACACCGCTATCTGTATGAACATGGAAATAACTACAACGCTATCTGTATGAACATGGAAATATCTACACCGCTATCTGTACGAACATGGAAATATCTAAACCGCTATCTGCATGAAAATAGAAATATCTACACACCTATCTGCATATACATGGAAATATCTACACAGCTATCTCTTTACACATGGAAATAACTACACCGCTATCCGTATGAACATGGAAATATCTGCACCGCCATCTGTATGAACACATGAATATCTACACCGCCGTCTGTATTAAGATGGAGATACCTACACTGCTATCTGTATAAACATGGAAATATCTACACCGCTATCTGTATAAACATGGAAATATCTACACCGCTATCTGTATAAACATGGAAATATCAGCACCACTATCTGTATGAACATGGAAATATCAGCCCCTCTATCTGTATGAACATGGAAGTATCTACACCGCAATCTGTATGAACATGGAAATATCTACACCGCTATCTGTATGAACACGGAAATATCTACACCGCTATCTGTTTGAACATGGAAATATCTACACCGCTATCTGTATGAACACGGAAATATCTACACCGCTATCTGTTTAAACATGGAAATATCTAAACCGCTATCTGCATGAAAATGGAAATACATACACAGCTATCTGCATATACATGGAAATATCTACACAGCTATCTCTTTACACATGGAAATAACTACACCAATATCTGTATGAACATGGAAATATATTCACCGCCATCTGTATGAACATGGATATATCTACACAGCCATCTGGATGAACATGGAAATATCTACACAGCTATCTGTATGAACATGGAAATATCTACACCGCTATCTGTGTAAACATGCATACATCTTCACCGCTATCTGTAAAAACATGGAAATATCTACACTGCTATCTGTATGAACATGGAAATATCTACACCGCTATCTGTTTGAACATGGAAATATCTACACGGCTATCTGCATGAAAATGGAAATATCTACACAGCGATCTGCATATAAATGGAAATATCTACAAAGCTATCTCTTTACACATGGAAATAAGTACAGCGCTATCTCTATAAACATGGAAATAGCTACACCGCCATCTGTATGAACATGGAAATATCTGCCCCGCCATCTGTATGAACATTTAAATATCTACACCGCCATCTATATTAAGATGGAGATATCTACACCTCTATCTGTATAAACTTGGAAATATCTACACCGCTATCTGTATAAACATGGAAATATCTACACCGCAATCTGTATAAACATGGAAATATCTACACCGCTACCTGTACAAACATGGAAATATCAGCACCGCTATCTGTATGAACATGGAAATATCTACACCGCTATCTCTATGAACATGGAAATATCCACACCGGTATCTGTAGGAACATGGAAATATCTACACCGCTATCTGTTTGAACATGGAAATATCTACACCATTATCTGCATGAAAATGGAAATATCTACACTGCTATCTGTATATACATTTAAATATCTACACAGCTATCTCTTTACACATGGAAATAACTACACCGCTATCTGTATGAACATGGAAATATCTACACCGCTATCTGTATGAACATGGAAATATCTACAATGCTATCTGTATGAACATGAAAATAGCTACACCGTTATCTGTATGAACATGGAAATAGCTACACCACTATCTGTAGGAACATGGAAATATCTACACCGCTATCTGTATGAACATGGATATATCTACACAGCCATCTGGATGAACATGGAAATATCTTCATCGCCATCTGTATGAACATGGAAATATCTGCACCGCCATCTGTATGAACATATAAATATCTACACCGCCATCTGTATTAAGATGGAGATATCTACACTGCTATCTGTATAAACATGGAAATATCTACACCGCCATCTGTATGAACATATAAATATCTACACCGCCATCTGTATGAAAATATAAATATCTACACCGCCACCTGTATTTAGATAGAGATATCTCCACTGCTATCTGTATAAACATGGAAATATCTACACCGCTATCTCTATAAACATGGAAATATCTACACCGCCATCTGTATGAACATGGAAATATCTGCACCGCCATCTGTATGAACATATAAATATCTACACCGCCATCTGTATTAAGAAGGAAATATCTAAACGGCTATCTGTATGAACATGGAAATATCTACACCGCTATCTGTATGAACATGGAAATATCTACACCGCTATCTGTGTAAACATTCATACATCTTCACCGCTATCTGTATAAACATGGAAATGTCTACAAGGCTATCTGTATGAACATGGAAATATCTACACCGCTATCTGTACGAACATGGAAATATCTAAACCGCTATCTGCATGAAAATAGAAATATCTACACAGCTATCTGCATATACATGGAAATATCTACACAGCTATCTCTTTACACATGGAAATAACTACACCGCTATCTGTATGAACATGGAAATATCTGCACCGCCATCTGTATGAACACATAAATATCTACACCGCCATCTGTATTAAGATGGAGATACCTACAGCGCTATCTGAATAAACATGGAAATATCTACACCGCTATCTGTATAAAGATGGAAATATCAGCACCGCTATCTGTATGAACATGGAAATATCAGCCCCTCTATCTGTATGAACATGGAAGTATCTACACCGCTATCTGTATGAACACGGAAATATCTACACCGCTATCTATTTGAACATGGAAATATCTACATCGCTATCTGTATGAACACGGAAACATCTACACCGCTATCTGTTTGAACATGGAAATATCTAAACCGCTATCTGAATGAAAATGGAAATATATAGAGAGCTATCTGCATATTCATGGAAATATCTACACAGCTATCTCTTTACACATGGAAATAACTACACCGCTATCTGTATGAACATGGAAATATCTTCAATGCCATCTGTATGAACATGGATATATCTACACAGCCATCTGGATGAACATGGAAATATCTACACTGCTATCTGTGTAAACATGCATACATCTTCACCGCTATCTGTATAAACATGGAAATATCTACACCGCTATCTGTATGAACATAGATATATCTACACAGCCATCTGGATGAACATGGAAATATCTACAACCGCTATCTATATGAACATGGAAATATCTACACCGCTATCTGTATGAACATGGAAATATCTACACCGCTATCTGTATGAGCATGGAAATATCTACACCGCTATCTGTATGAACATGGAAATATCTTCACCGCTATCTGTTTGAACATGGAAATATCTACACCGCTATCTGTATGAAGATGGAAATATCTACACTGCTATCTGTGTAAACATGCATACAAATTCACCGCTATCTGTATAAACATTGAAATATCTACACTGCTATCTGTATGAAAATGGAAATATCTATAATGCTATCTGTTTGAACATGGAAATATCTACACTGCTATCTGCATGAAAATGGAAATATCTACACAGCGATCTGCATATACATGGAAATATCAACAAAGCTATCTCTTTACACATGGAAATAACTACAGCGCTATCTCTATAAACATACAAATATCTACACCGCCATCTGTATGAACATGGAAATATCTGCAATGCCAGCTGTATGAACATATAAATATCTACACCGCCATCTATATTAAGATGGAGATATCTACACCGCTATCTGCATGAAAATGGAAATATCTACACTGCTATCTGCATATACATTTAAATATCTACACAGCTATCTCTTTACACATGGAAATAACTACACCGTTATCTGTATGAACATGGAAATATCTACACCGCCATCTGTATGAACATGGAAATATCTTCACTGCCATCTGTATGAACATGGATATATCTACACAGCCATCTGTATGAACATGCAAATATCTACACCGCTATCTGAATGAACATGGAAATATCTACACCGCTATCTGTATGAACATGGAAATATCTTCACCGCCATCTGTGTAAACATGCATACACCTTCACCGCTATCTGTATAACCATGGAAATATCTACACCGCTATCTGTATGAACATGGAAATATCTACACCGCTATCTGTTTGAACATGGAAATATCTTAACCGCTATCTGCATGAAAATGGAAATATCTACACAGCTATCTGCATGTACATGGAAATATCTACACAGCTATCTCCTTACACGTGGAAATAATTACACAGCTATCTGTATGAACATGGAAATATCTTCACCGCCATCTGTATGAACATGGATATATCTACACAACCATCTGGATGAACATGGAAATAACTACACCGCTATCTGTATGAAGATGGAAATATCTACAACGCTATCTGTGTAAACAGGCATACATCTTCACCGCTATCTATATAAACATGGAAATATCTACACAGCTATCTGTATGAACTTGGAAATATCTACACTGCTATCTGTTTGAACAAGGGAATATCTACACCGCTATCTGCATGAAAATGGAAATATCTACACAGCGATCTGCATATACATGGAAATATCTACAAAGCTATCTCTTTACACATAGAAATAACTACAGCGCTATCTCTATAAACATACAAATACCTACACCTCCATCTGTATGAACATGGAAATATCTGCACTGCCATCTGTAAGAACATATAAATATCTACACCGCCATCTATATTAAGATGGAGATATCTACACCGCTATCTGTATAAACTTGGAAATATCTACACCGCTATCTGTATAAACATGGAAATATCTACACTGCAATCTGTATAAACATGGAAATATCTACACCGCTACCTGTATAAACATGGAAATATCAGCACCGCTATCCGTATGAACATGGAAATATCTACACCGCTATCTCTATGAACATGGAAATTTCCACACCACTATCTATATGAACATGGAAATAGCTGCACCGCTATCTGTATGAACATGGAAATATCTACACCACTACCTGTATGAACATGCAAATATCTACACTGCTATCTGTATGAACATGGATATATCTACACAGCCATCTGGATGAACACGGAAATATCTACACCGCTATCCGTATGAACATGGAAATATCAACACTGCTATCTGTGTAAATATGCATACATCTTCACCGCAATCTGTATAAACATGGAAATATCTACACCGCTATCTGTATGAACATGGTAATATCTACACCGCTATCTGAACATGGAAATATCTACACCGCTATCTGCATGAAAATGGAAATATCTACACAGCTATCTGCATATACATGGAAATATCTACACAGCTATCTCTTTACACATGGAAATAACTACACCGCTATCAGTATGAACATGGAAATATCTACACCGCCATCTGTATGAACACGGAAATATCTGCACCGCCATCTGTATGAACATATAAATATCTACACAGTCATCTGGATGAATATGGAAATATCTACACCGCTATCTGTATGAACATGGAAATAGCTGCACCGCTATCTGTATGAACATGGAAATATCTGCACCACTACCTGTATGAACATGGAAATATCTACACCGCTATCTGTATGAACATGGAAATATCTACACCGCTCTCTGTGTAAACATGCATACATCTTCACCGCTATCTGTATAAACATGGAAATACCTACACCGCAATCTGTATGAACATTGAAATATCTACACCGCTATCTGTTAGAACATGGAAGTATCTACACCGCTATCTGCATGAATATGGAAATATCTACACAGCTATCTGCATATACATGGAAATATCTACAAACCTATCTCTTTACACATGGAAATAACTACACCGCTATCTGTATGAAAATGGAAATATCTGCACCGCCATCTGTATGAACACATAAATATCAACACCGCCATCTGTATTAAGATGGAGATACCTACACTGCTATCTGTATAAACATGGAAATATCTACACCGCTATCTGTATAAACATGGAAATATCTACACCGCTATCTGTATAAACATGGAAATATCAGCACCGCTATCTGTATGAACATGGAAATATCAGCTCCTCTATCTGTATGAACATGGAAGTATCTACACCGCAATCTGTATGAACATGGAAATATCTACACCGCTCTCTGTATGAACACGGAAATATCTACAACGCTATCTGTTTGAACATGGAAATATCTACACCGCTATCTGTATGAACACGGAAATATCTACACCGCTATCTGTTTATACATGGAAATATCTAAACCGCTATCTGCATGAAAATGGAAATATATACACAGCTATCTGCATATACATGGAAATATCTACACAGCTATCTCTTTACACATGGAAATAACTACACCGCTATCTGTATGAACATGGAAATATCTTCACCGCCATCTGTATGAACTTGGATATATCTACACAGCCATCTGGATGAACATGGAAATATCTACACCGCTATCTGTATGAACATGGAAATATCTACACCGCTATCTGTGTAAACATGCATACATCTTCACCGCTATCTGTAAAAACATGGAAATATCGACACTGCTATCTGTATGAACATGGAAATATCTACACCGCTATCTGTGTAAACAAGCATACATCTTCACCGCTATCTGTATAAACATGGAAATATCTACACCGCTATCTGTATAAACATGGAAATATCTACACCGCTACCTGTATAAACATGGAAATATCAGCACCGCTATCTGAATGAACATGGAAATATCAGCCCTTCTATCTGTATGAACATGGAAATATCTTCACCGCCATCTTTATGAACATGGAAATATCTACACCACTATCTGTATAAACATGGAAATATCAGCACCGCTATCTGTATGAACATGGAAATATCAGCCCCTCTATCTGTATGAAAATGGAAGTATCTACACCGCAATCTGTATGAACATGGAAATATCTACACCGCTATCTGTATGAACACGGAAATATCTACACCGCTATCTGTATGAACATGGAAATATCTACACCGATACCTGTATAAACATGGAAATATCAGCACCGCTATCTGTATGAACATGGAAATATCTACACAGCCATCTGGATGAATATTGAAATATCTACACCGCTATCTGTATGAACATGGAAATAGCTACACCGCTATCTGTATGAACATGGAAATATCTACAACACTATCTGTATGAACATGGAAATATCTTCACCGCCATCTGTATGAACATGGATATATCTACACAGCCATCTGGATGAACACGAAATATCTACACCGCTATATGTATGAACATGGAAATAGCTACACCGCTATCTGTATGAAAATGGAAATGTCTACACCGCTATCTGTGTAAACATGCATACATTTTCTCCGCTATCTGTATAAACATGGAAATATCTACACCGCTATCTGTATGAACATGGAAATATCTACACCGCTATCTGTTTCAGCATGGAAATATCTACACCGCTGTCTGCATGAAAATGGAAATATCTACACAGCTATCTGCATATACATGGAAATATCTAAAAAGCTATCTCTTTACACATGGAAATAACTACACCGCTATCTCTATAAACATGGAAATATCTACACCGCCATCTGTATGAACTTGGAAATATCTGCACCGCCATCTGTATGAACATAAAAATATCTGCACCGCCATCTGTATTAAGATGGAGATATCTACACCGCTATCTGTATAAACATGGAAATATCTACACCGCTATCTGTATAAAC
Source organism: Gorilla gorilla gorilla (assembly GCF_029281585.2). Lineage (NCBI taxonomy): Eukaryota > Metazoa > Chordata > Mammalia > Primates > Hominidae > Gorilla > Gorilla gorilla. The sequence goes on along the minus strand of NC_073246.2, from coordinate 54,191,323 downwards.
ATGGAAATATCTACACCGCTATCTGTATAAACATGGAAATATCTACACCGTTATCTGTATAAACATGGAAATATCAGCACCGCTATCTGTATGAACATGGAAATATCTACACCGCTATCTATATGAACATGGAAATAACTACACCGATATCTGTATGAACATGGAAACATCTTCACCGCCATCTGTATGAACATAGATATATCTACACAGCCATCTGGATGAACATGGAAATATCAGCACCGCTGTCTGTATGAACATGGAAATATCTACACCGCTATCTGTATAAACATGGAAATATCTACACCGCAATCTGTATAAACATGGAAATATCTACACAGCTACCTGTATAAACATGGAAATATCAGCACCGCTATCAGTATGAACATGGAAATATCTTCACCGCTATCTCTATGAACATGGAAATTTCTACACCGCTATCTGTATGAACATGGAAATAGCTACACCGCTATCTGTACGAACATGGAAATATCCACACCACTACCTGTATGAACATGGAAATATCTACTCCGCTATCTGTATGAACACGGATATATCTACACAGCCATCTGGATGAACACGGAAATATCTACACCGCTATCTGTATGAACATGGAAATATCTACACCGTTATCTGTGTAAATATGCATACATCTTCACCGCAATCTGTATAAACATGGAAATATCTACACCGCTATCTGTATGAACATGGAAATATCTACACCGCTATCTGTTTGAACATGGAAATATCTACACCGCTGTCTGCATGAAAATGGAAATATCTACACAGCTATCTGCATATACATGGAAATATCTACAAAGCTATCTCTTTACACATGGAAATAACTACACCGCTATCTTTATAAACATGGAAATATCTACACCGCCATCTGTATGAACATGGATATATCTACACAGCCATCTGGATGAACATGGAAATAACTACACCGCTATCTGTATGAAGATGGAAATATCTACAACGCTATCTGTGTAAACAGGCATACATCTTCACCGCTATCTATATAAACATGGAAATATCTACACAGCTATCTGTATGAACTTGGAAATATCTACACTGCTATCTGTTTGAACAAGGGAATATCTACACCGCTATCTGCATGAAAATGGAAATATCTACACAGCGATCTGCATATACATGGAAATATCTACAAAGCTATCTCTTTACACATAGAAATAACTACAGCGCTATCTCTATAAACATACAAATACCTACACCTCCATCTGTATGAACATGGAAATATCTGCACCGCCATCTGTAAGAACATATAAATATCTACACCGCCATCTATATTAAGATGGAGATATCTACACCGCTATCTGTATAAACTTGGAAATATCTACACCGCTATCTGTATAAACATGGAAATATCTACACTGCAATCTGTATAAACATGGAAATATCTACACCGCTACCTGTATAAACATGGAAATATCAGCACCGCTATCCGTATGAACATGGAAATATCTACACCGCTATCTCTATGAACATGGAAATTTCCACACCACTATCTATATGAACATGGAAATAGCTGCACCGCTATCTGTATGAACATGGAAATATCTACACCACTACCTGTATGAACATGCAAATATCTACACTGCTATCTGTATGAACATGGATATATCTACACAGCCATCTGGATGAACACGGAAATATCTACACCGCTATCCGTATGAACATGGAAATATCAACACTGCTATCTGTGTAAATATGCATACATCTTCACCGCAATCTGTATAAACAAGGAAATATCTACACCGCTATCTGTATGAACATGGAAATATCTACACCGCTATCTGAACATGGAAATATCTACACCGCTATCTGCATGAAAATGGAAATATCTACACAGCTATCTGCATATACATGGAAATATCTACACAGCTATCTCTTTACACATGGAAATAACTACACCGCTATCAGTATGAACATGGAAATATCTACACCGCCATCTGTATGAACACGGAAATATCTGCACCGCCATCTGTATGAACATATAAATATCTACACAGTCATCTGGATGAATATGGAAATATCTACACCGCTATCTGTATGAACATGGAAATAGCTGCACCGCTATCTGTATGAACATGGAAATATCTGCACCACTACCTGTATGAACATGGAAATATCTACACCGCTATCTGTATGAACATGGAAATATCTACACCGCTCTCTGTGTAAACATGCATACATCTTCACCGCTATCTGTATAAACATGGAAATACCTACACCGCAATCTGTATGAACATTGAAATATCTACACCGCTATCTGTTTGAACATGGAAGTATCTACACCGCTATCTGCATGAATATGGAAATATCTACACAGCTATCTGCATATACATGGAAATATCTACAAACCTATCTCTTTACACATGGAAATAACTACACCGCTATCTGTATGAAAATGGAAATATCTGCACCGCCATCTGTATGAACACATAAATATCAACACCGCCATCTGTATTAAGATGGAGATACCTACACTGCTATCTGTATAAACATGGAAATATCTACACCGCTATCTGTATAAACATGGAAATATCTACACCGCTATCTGTATAAACATGGAAATATCAGCACCGCTATCTGTATGAACATGGAAATATCAGCTCCTCTATCTGTATGAACATGGAAGTATCTACACCGCAATCTGTATGAACATGGAAATATCTACACCGCTCTCTGTATGAACACGGAAATATCTACAACGCTATCTGTTTGAACATGGAAATATCTACACCGCTATCTGTATGAACACGGAATTATCTACACCGCTATCTGTTTATACATGGAAATATCTAAACAGCTATCTGCATGAAAATGGAAATATATACACAGCTATCTGCATATACATGGAAATATCTACACAGCTATCTCTTTACACATGGAAATAACTACACCGCTATCTGTATGAACATGGAAATATCTTCACCGCCATCTGTATGAACTTGGATATATCTACACAGCCATCTGAATGAACATGGAAATATCTACACCGCTATCTGTATGAACATGGAAATATCTACACCGCTATCTGTGTAAACATGCATACATCTTCACCGCTATCTGTAAAAACATGGAAATATCGACACTGCTATCTGTATGAACATGGAAATATCTACACCGCTATCTGTGTAAACAAGCATACATCTTCACCGCTATCTGTATAAACATGGAAATATCTACACCGCTATCTGTATAAACATGGAAATATCTACACCGCTACCTGTATAAACATGGAAATATCAGCACCGCTATCTGAATGAACATGGAAATATCACCCTTCTATCTGTATGAACATGGAAATATCTTCACCGCCATCTTTATGAACATGGAAATATCTACACCACTATCTGTATAAACATGGAAATATCAGCACCGCTATCTGTATGAACATGGAAATATCAGCCCCTCTATCTGTATGAAAATGGAAGTATCTACACCGCAATCTGTATGAACATGGAAATATCTACACCGCTATCTGTATGAACACGGAAATATCTACACCGCTATCTGTATGAACATGGAAATATCTACACCGATACCTGTATAAACATGGAAATATCAGCACCGCTATCTGTATGAACATGGAAATATCTACACAGCCATCTGGATGAATATTGAAATATCTACACCGCTATCTGTATGAACATGGAAATATCTACAACACTATCTGTATGAACATGGAAATATCTTCACCGCCATCTGTATGAACATGGATATATCTACACAGCCATCTGGATGAACACGAAATATCTACACCGCTATATGTATGAACATGGAAATAGCTACACCGCTATCTGTATGAAAATGGAAATGTCTACACCGCTATCTGTGTAAACATGCATACATCTTCACCGCTATCTGTATAAACATGGAAATATCTACACCGCTATCTGTATGAACATGGAAATATCTACACCGCTATCTGTTTCAGCATGGAAATATCTACACCGCTGTCTGCATGAAAATGGAAATATCTACACAGCTATCTGCATATACATGGAAATATCTAAAAAGCTATCTCTTTACACATGGAAATAACTACACCGCTATCTCTATAAACATGGAAATATCTACACCGCCATCTGTATGAACTTGGAAATATCTGCACCGCCATCTGTATGAACATAAAAATATCTGCACCGCCATCTGTATTAAGATGGAGATATCTACACCGCTATCTGTATAAACATGGAAATATCTACACCGCTATCTGTATAAACATGGAAATATCTACACCGCTATCTGTATAAACATGGAAATATCTACACCGTTATCTGTATAAACATGGAAATATCAGCACCGCTATCTGTATGAACATGGAAATATCTACACCGCTATCTATATGAACATGGAAATAACTACACCGATATCTGTATGAACATGGAAACATCTTCACCGCCATCTGTATGAACATAGATATATCTACACAGCCATCTGGATGAACATGGAAATATCAGCACCGCTGTCTGTATGAACATGGAAATATCTACACCGCTATCTGTATAAACATGGAAATATCTACACCGCAATCTGTATAAACATGGAAATATCTACACAGCTACCTGTATAAACATGGAAATATCAGCACCGCTATCAGTATGAACATGGAAATATCTACACCGCTATCTCTATGAACATGGAAATTTCTACACCGCTATCTGTATGAACATGGAAATATCCACACCACTACCTGTATGAACATGGAAATATCTACTCCGCTATCTGTATGAACACGGATATATCTACACAGCCATCTGGATGAACACGGAAATATCTACACCGCTATCTGTATGAACATGGAAATATCTACACCGTTATCTGTGTAAATATGCATACATCTTCACCGCAATCTGTATAAACATGGAAATATCTACACCGCTATCTGTATGAACATGGAAATATCTACACCGCTATCTGTTTGAACATGGAAATATCTACACCGCTGTCTGCATGAAAATGGAAATATCTACACAGCTATCTGCATATACATGGAAATATCTACAAAGCTATCTCTTTACACATGGAAATAACTACACCGCTATCTTTATAAACATGGAAATATCTACACCGCCATCTGTATGAACATGGATATATCTACACAGCCATCTGGATGAACATGGAAATAACTACACCGCTATCTGTATGAAGATGGAAATATCTACAACGCTATCTGTGTAAACAGGCATACATCTTCACCGCTATCTATATAAACATGGAAATATCTACACAGCTATCTGTATGAACTTGGAAATATCTACACTGCTATCTGTTTGAACAAGGGAATATCTACACCGCTATCTGCATGAAAATGGAAATATCTACACAGCGATCTGCATATACATGGAAATATCTACAAAGCTATCTCTTTACACATAGAAATAACTACAGCGCTATCTCTATAAACATACAAATACCTACACCTCCATCTGTATGAACATGGAAATATCTGCACCGCCATCTGTAAGAACATATAAATATCTACACCGCCATCTATATTAAGATGGAGATATCTACACCGCTATCTGTATAAACTTGGAAATATCTACACCGCTATCTGTATAAACATGGAAATATCTACACTGCAATCTGTATAAACATGGAAATATCTACACCGCTACCTGTATAAACATGGAAATATCAGCACCGCTATCCGTATGAACATGGAAATATCTACACCGCTATCTCTATGAACATGGAAATTTCCACACCACTATCTATATGAACATGGAAATAGCTGCACCGCTATCTGTATGAACATGGAAATATCTACACCACTACCTGTATGAACATGCAAATATCTACACTGCTATCTGTATGAACATGGATATATCTACACAGCCATCTGGATGAACACGGAAATATCTACACCGCTATCCGTATGAACATGGAAATATCAACACTGCTATCTGTGTAAATATGCATACATCTTCACCGCAATCTGTATAAACATGGAAATATCTACACCGCTATCTGTATGAACATGGAAATATCTACACCGCTATCTGAACATGGAAATATCTACACCGCTATCTGCATGAAAATGGAAATATCTACACAGCTATCTGCATATACATGGAAATATCTACACAGCTATCTCTTTACACATGGAAATAACTACACCGCTATCAGTATGAACATGGAAATATCTACACCGCCATCTGTATGAACACGGAAATATCTGCACCGCCATCTGTATGAACATATAAATATCTACACAGTCATCTGGATGAATATGGAAATATCTACACCGCTATCTGTATGAACATGGAAATAGCTGCACCGCTATCTGTATGAACATGGAAATATCTGCACCACTACCTGTATGAACATGGAAATATCTACACCGCTATCTGTATGAACATGGAAATATCTACACCGCTCTCTGTGTAAACATGCATACATCTTCACCGCTATCTGTATAAACATGGAAATACCTACACCGCAATCTGTATGAACATTGAAATATCTACACCGCTATCTGTTTGAACATGGAAGTATCTACACCGCTATCTGCATGAATATGGAAATATCTACACAGCTATCTGCATATACATGGAAATATCTACAAACCTATCTCTTTACACATGGAAATAACTACACCGCTATCTGTATGAAAATGGAAATATCTGCACCGCCATCTGTATGAACACATAAATATCAACACCGCCATCTGTATTAAGATGGAGATACCTACACTGCTATCTGTATAAACATGGAAATATCTACACCGCTATCTGTATAAACATGGAAATATCTACACCGCTATCTGTATAAACATGGAAATATCAGCACCGCTATCTGTATGAACATGGAAATATCAGCTCCTCTATCTGTATGAACATGGAAGTATCTACACCGCAATCTGTATGAACATGGAAATATCTACACCGCTCTCTGTATGAACACGGAAATATCTACAACGCTATCTGTTTGAACATGGAAATATCTACACCGCTATCTGTATGAACACGGAAATATCTACACCGCTATCTGTTTAAACATGGAAATATCTAAACCGCTATCTGCATGAAAATGGAAATATATACACAGCTATCTGCATATACATGGAAATATCTACACAGCTATCTCTTTACACATGGAAATAACTACACAGCTATCTGTATGAACATGGAAATATCTTCACCGCCATCTGTATGAACTTGGATATATCTACACAGCCATCTGGATGAACATGGAAATATCTACACCGCTATCTGTATGAACATGGAAATATCTACACCGCTATCTGTGTAAACATGCATACATCTTCACCGCTATCTGTAAAAACATGGAAATATCGACACTGCTATCTGTATGAACATGGAAATATCTACACCGCTATCTGTGTAAACAAGCATACATCTTCACCGCTATCTGTATAAACATGGAAATATCTACACCGCTATCTGTATAAACATGGAAATATCTACACCGCTACCTGTATAAACATGGAAATATCAGCACCGCTATCTGAATGAACATGGAAATATCAGCCCTTCTATCTGTATGAACATGGAAATATCTTCACCGCCATCTTTATGAACATGGAAATATCTACACCACTATCTGTATAAACATGGAAATATCAGCACCGCTATCTGTATGAACATGGAAATATCAGCCCCTCTATCTGTATGAAAATGGAAGTATCTACACCGCAATCTGTATGAACATGGAAATATCTACACCGCTATCTGTATGAACACGGAAATATCTACACCGCTATCTGTATGAACATGGAAATATCTACACCGATACCTGTATAAACATGGAAATATCAGCACCGCTATCTGTATGAACATGGAAATATCTACACAACCATCTGGATGAATATTGAAATATCTACACCGCTATCTGTATGAACATGGAAATAGCTACACCGCTATCTGTATGAACATGGAAATATCTACAACACTATCTGTATGAACATGGAAATATCTTCACCGCCATCTGTATGAACATGGATATATCTACACAGCCATCTGGATGAACACGAAATATCTACACCGCTATATGTATGAACATGGAAATAGCTACACCGCTATCTGTATGAAAATGGAAATGTCTACACCGCTATCTGTGTAAACATGCATACATCTTCACCGCTATCTGTATAAACATGGAAATATCTACACCGCTATCTGTATGAACATGGAAATATCTACACCGCTATCTGTTTCAGCATGGAAATATCTACACCGCTGTCTGCATGAAAATGGAAATATCTACACAGCTATCTGCATATACATGGAAATATCTAAAAAGCTATCTCTTTACACATGGAAATAACTACACCGCTATCTCTATAAACATGGAAATATCTACACCGCCATCTGTATGAACTTGGAAATATCTGCACCGCCATCTGTATGAACATAAAAATACCTGCACCGCCATCTGTATTAAGATGGAGATATCTACACCGCTATCTGTATAAACATGGAAATATCTACACCGCTATCTGTATAAACATGGAAATATCTACACCGCTATCTGTATAAACATGGAAATATCTACACCGTTATCTGTATAAACATGGAAATATCAGCACCGCTATCTGTATGAACATGGAAATATCTACACCGCTATCTATATGAACATGGAAATAACTACACCGATATCTGTATGAACATGGAAACATCTTCACCGCCATCTGTATGAACATAGATATATCTACACAGCCATCTGGATGAACATGGAAATATCAGCACCGCTGTCTGTATGAACATGGAAATATCTACACCGCTATCTGTATAAACATGGAAATATCTACACCGCAATCTGTATAAACATGGAAATATCTACACAGCTACCTGTATAAACATGGAAATATCAGCACCGCTATCAGTATGAACATGGAAATATCTACACCGCTATCTCTATGAACATGGAAATTTCTACACCGCTATCTGTATGAACATGGAAATAGCTACACCGCTATCTGTACGAATATGGAAATATCCACACCACTACCTGTATGAACATGGAAATATCTACTCCGCTATCTGTATGAACACGGATATATCTACACAGCCATCTGGATGAACACGGAAATATCTACACCGCTATCTGTATGAACATGGAAATATCTACACCGCTATCTGTGTAAATATGCATACATCTTCACCGCAATCTGTATAAACATGGAAATATCTACACCGCTATCTGTATGAACATGGAAATATCTACACCGCTATCTGTTTGAACATGGAAATATCTACACCGCTGTCTGCATGAAAATGGAAATATCTACACAGCTATCTGCATATACATGGAAATATCTACAAAGCTATCTCTTTACACATGGAAATAACTACACCGCTATCTTTATAAACATGGAAATATCTACACCGCCATCTGTATGAACATGGAAATATCTGCACCGCCATCTGTATGAACATATAAATATCTACACCGCCATCTGTATTAAGAAGGAGTTATCTACACCGCTATCTGTATAAACATGGAAATATCTACACCACTATCTGTATAAACTTGGAAATATCTACGCCGCTACCTGTATAAACATGGAAATATCAGCACAGCTATCGGTATGAACATGGAAATATCTTCACCGCTATCTCTATGAACATGGAAATATCTACACCGCTATCTGTATGAACATGTAAATATCTTCACCGCCATCTGTATGAACATGGATATATCTACACAGCCATCTGTATGAACATGGAAATATCTACACTGCTATCTGTATGAACATGGAAATATCTACACCGCTATCTGTATGAACATGGAAATATCTTCACCGTGATCAGTATGAACATGGATATGTCTACACAGCCATCTGTATGAACATGGAAATATCTACACCGCGATCTGTATGAACATGGAAATATCTACACCGCTATCTGTGTAAACATGCATATATCTTCACCGCTATCTGTATAAACATGGAAATATCTACACCGCTATCTTTATGAACATGGAAATATCTACACCGCTATCTGTTTGAACATGGAAATATCTACACCGCTATCTGCATGAAAATAGAAATATCTACACTGCTATCTGCATATACATGGAAATATCTACAAAGCTATCTCTTTACACATGGAAATAACTACACCGCTATCTCTATAAAGATGGAAATATCAACACCGCCATCCGTATGAACATGGAAATATCTGCACCGCCATCTGTATGAACTTATAAATATCCACACCGCCATCTGTATTAAGATGGAGATATCTTCACCGCTCTCTGTATAAACATGGAAATATCTACACCGCTATCTGTATAAACATGGAAATATCTACGCCGCTACCGGTATAAACATGGAAATATCAGCACCGCTATCTGTATGATCATGGAAACACCTACACCGCTATATGTATGAACATGGAAATATCTACACCGCTATCTGTATGAACATGGAAATATCTTCACCGCCATCTGTATGAACATGGATATATCTACACAGGCATCTGGATGAACATGGAAATACCTACACCGCTATCTGTATGAACATGGAAATATCTACACCACTATCTGTATGATCATGGAAATATCTACACCGCTATTTGTATGAACATGGAAATATCTACACCACTATCTGTTTGAACATGGAAATATCTACACCGCTATCTGTATGAAAATTGAAATATCTACACAGCCATCTGCATATACATGGAAATATCTACAAAGCTATCTCTTTACACTTGGAAATAACTACAGCGCTATCTCTATAAACATGGAAATATCTACACCGCCATCTGTATGAACATGGAAATATCTGCAACGCCATCTGTATGAACATATAAATATCTACACCGCCATCTATATTAAGATGGAGATATCTACACCGCTATCTGTATAAACTTGGAAATATCTAAACCGCTATCTGTATAAACATGGAAATATCTACACCGCAATCTGTATAAACATGGAAATATCTACACCGCTACCTGTATAAACATGGAAATATCAGCACCGCTATCTGTATGAACATGGAAATATCTACACCGCTATCTCTATGAACTTGGAAATTTCTACACCGCTATCTGTATGAACATGGAAATACCTACACCGCTATCTGTATGAACATGGAAATATCTTCACCGCCATCTTTATGAACATGGAAATATCTACACCACTATCTGTATAAACATGGAAATATCAGCACCGCTATCTGTATGAACATGGAAATATCAGCCCCTCTATCTGTATGAAAATGGAAGTATCTACACCGCAATCTGTATGAACATGGAAATATCTACACCGCTATCTGTATGAACACGGAAATATCTACACCGCTCTCTGTATGAACATGGAAATATCTACACCGATACCTGTATAAACATGGAAATATCAGCACCGCTATCTGTATGAACATGGAAATATCTACACAGCCATCTGGATGAATATTGAAATATCTACACCGCTATCTGTATGAACATGGAAATAGCTACACCGCTATCTGTATGAACATGGAAATATCTACAACACTATCTGTATGAACATGGAAATATCTTCACCGCCATCTGTATGAACATGGATATATCTACACAGCCATCTGGATGAACACGAAATATCTACACCGCTATATGTATGAACATGGAAATAGCTACACCGCTATCTGTATGAAAATGGAAATGTCTACACCGCTATCTGTGTAAACATGCATACATCTTCACCGCTATCTGTATAAACATGGAAATATCTACACCGCTATCTGTATGAACATGGAAATATCTACACCGCTATCTGTTTCAGCATGGAAATATCTACACCGCTGTCTGCATGAAAATGGAAATATCTACACAGCTATCTGCATATACATGGAAATATCTAAAAAGCTATCTCTTTACACATGGAAATAACTACACCGCTATCTCTATAAACATGGAAATATCTACACCGCCATCTGTATGAACTTGGAAATATCTGCACCGCCATCTGTATGAACATAAAAATATCTGCACCGCCATCTGTATTAAGATGGAGATATCTACACCGCTATCTGTATAAACATGGAAATATCTACACCGCTATCTGTATAAACATGGAAATATCTACACCGCTATCTGTATAAACATGGAAATATCTACACCGTTATCTGTATAAACATGGAAATATCAGCACCGCTATCTGTATGAACATGGAAATATCTACACCGCTATCTATATGAACATGGAAATAACTACACCGATATCTGTATGAACATGGAAACATCTTCACCGCCATCTGTATGAACATAGATATATCTACACAGCCATCTGGATGAACATGGAAATAACAGCACCGCTGTCTGTATGAACATGGAAATATCTACAGCGCTATCTGTATAAACATGGAAATATCTACACCGCAATCTGTATAAACATGGAAATATCTACACAGCTACCTGTATAAACATGGAAATATCAGCACCGCTATCAGTATGAACATGGAAATATCTACACCGCTATCTCTATGAACATGGAAATTTCTACACCGCTATCTGTATGAACATGGAAATAGCTACACCGCTATCTGTACGAACATGGAAATATCTACACCACTACCTGTATGAACATGGAAATATCTACTCCGCTATCTGTATGAACACGGATATATCTACACAGCCATCTGGATGAACACGGAAATATCTACACCGCTATCTGTATGAACATGGAAATATCTACACCGCTATCTGTGTAAATATGCATACATCTTCACCGCAATCTGTATAAACATGGAAATATCTACACCGCTATCTGTATGAACATGGAAATATCTACACCGCTATCTGTTTGAACATGGAAATATCTACACCGCTGTCTGCATGAAAATGTAAATATCTACACAGCTATCTGCATATACATGGAAATATCTACAAAGCTATCTCTTTACACATGGAAATAACTACACCGCTATCTTTATAAACATGGAAATATCTACACCGCCATCTGTATGAACATGGAAATATCTGCACCGCCATCTGTATGAACATATAAATATCTACACCGCCATCTGTATTAAGAAGGAGTTATCTACACCGCTATCTGTATAAACATGGAAATATCTACACCACTATCTGTATAAACTTGGAAATATCTACGCCGCTACCTGTATAAACATGGAAATATCAGCACAGCTATCGGTATGAACATGGAAATATCTTCACCGCTATCTCTATGAACATGGAAATATCTACACCGCTATCTGTATGAACATGTAAATATCTTCACCGCCATCTGTATGAACATGGATATATCTACACAGCCATCTGTATGAACATGGAAATATCTACACTGCTATCTGTATGAACATGGAAATATCTACACCGCTATCTGTATGAACATGGAAATATCTTCACCGCGATCTGTATGAACATGGATATGTCTACACAGCCATCTGTATGAACATGGAAATATCTACACCGCGATCTGTATGAACATGGAAATATCTACACCGCTATCTGTGTAAACATGCATATATCTTCACCGCTATCTGTATAAACATGGAAATATCTACACCGCTATCTTTATGAACATGGAAATATCTACACCGCTATCTGTTTGAACATGGAAATATCTACACCGCTATCTGCATGAAAATAGAAATATCTACACTGCTATCTGCATATACATGGAAATATCTACAAAGCTATCTCTTTACACATGGAAATAACTACACCGCTATCTCTATAAAGATGGAAATATCAACACCGCCATCCGTATGAACATGGAAATATCTGCACCGCCATCTGTATGAACTTATAAATATCCACACCGCCATCTGTATTAAGATGGAGATATCTTCACCGCTCTCTGTATAAACATGGAAATATCTACACCGCTATCTGTATAAACATGGAAATATCTACGCCGCTACCTGTATAAACATGGAAATATCAGCACCGCTATCTGTATGATCATGGAAACACCTACACCGCTATATGTATGAACATGGAAATATCTACACCGCTATCTGTATGAACATGGAAATATCTTCACCGCCATCTGTATGAACATGGATATATCTACACAGGCATCTGGATGAACATGGAAATACCTACACCGCTATCTGTATGAACATGGAAATATCTACACCACTATCTGTATGATCATGGAAATATCTACACCGCTATTTGTATGAACATGGAAATATCTACACCACTATCTGTTTGAACATGGAAATATCTACACCGCTATCTGTATGAAAATTGAAATATCTACACAGCCATCTGCATATACATGGAAATATCTACAAAGCTATCTCTTTACACTTGGAAATAACTACAGCGCTATCTCTATAAACATGGAAATATCTACACCGCCATCTGTATGAACATGGAAATATCTGCAACGCCATCTGTATGAACATATAAATATCTACACCGCCATCTATATTAAGATGGAGATATCTACACCGCTATCTGTATAAACTTGGAAATATCTAAACCGCTATCTGTATAAACATGGAAATATCTACACCGCAATCTGTATAAACATGGAAATATCTACACCGCTACCTGTATAAACATGGAAATATCAGCACCGCTATCTGTATGAACATGGAAATATCTACACCGCTATCTCTATGAACTTGGAAATTTCTACACCGCTATCTGTATGAACATGGAAATAGCTACACCGCTATCTGTATGAACATGGAAATATCTACACCACTACCTGTATGAACATGGAAATATCTACATGGCTATCTGTATGAACATGGATATACCTACACCGCCATCTGGATGAACACGGAAATATCTACACCGCTATCTGTATGAACATGGAAATATCTACACCGCTATCTGTTTCAACATGGAAATATCTACACCGCTATCTGTTTCAACATGGAAATATCTACACCGCTGTCTGCATGAAAATGGAAATAACTACACAGCTATCTGCATATACATGGAAATATCTACTCAGCTATCTCTTAACACATGGAAATAACTTCACCGCTATCTCTATAAACATGGAAATATCTACACCGGAATCTGTGTGAACATGGAAATATCTGCACCGCCATCTGTATGAACATATAAATATCTCCACCGCCATCTGTATTAAGAAGGAGATATCTACACCACTATTTGTATAAACATGGAAATATCTACACCGCTATCTGTATAAACATGGAAATATCTACACAGCTATCTGTATAAACATGGAAATATCTACACCGCTACCTGTATAAACATGGAAATATCAGCACAGTTAACGGTATGAACATGGAAATATCTACACCGCTATCTGCATGAACATGGAAATATCTACACCGCTATCTGTATGAACATGGAAATAACTTCACCGCCATCTGTATGAACATGCATATATCAACACAGCCATCTGTATGAACATGGAAATATCTACACCGCTATCTGTATGAACATGGAAATATATACACCGCTATCTGTATGAACATGGAAATATCTTCACCGCCATCTGTATGAACATGGATATGTCTACACAGCCATCTGGATGAACATGGAAATATCTACACCGCAATCTGTATGAACATGGAAATATCTACACTGCTATCTGAGTAAACATGCATACATCTTCACCGCTATCTGTATAAACATGGAAATGTCTACAACGCTATCTGTATGAACATGGAAATATCTACACCGCTATCTGTTTGAACATGGAAATATCTAAACCGCTATCTGCATGAAAATAGAAATATCTACACAGCTATCTGCATATACATGGAAATATCTACAAAGCTATCTCTTTACACAAGGATATAACTACACCGCTATCTCTATTAACACGGAAATATCTACACCGCCATCTGAATGAACATGGAAATATCTCCACCGCCATCTGTATGAACATATAAATATCTACACCGCCATCTGTATTAAGATTGGAGATATCTACATCGCTCTCTGTATAAACATGGAAATATCTACACCGCTACCTGTATAAACATGGAAATATCAGCACCGCTATCTGTATGAACATGGAAATGTCTACACCGCTATCTCTATGAACATGGAAATACCTACACCGCTATCTGTATGAACATGGAAATAGCTACACCGCTATCTGTATGAACATGGAAATATCTACACCATTATCTGTAGGAACATGGACATATCTACACCGCTATCTGTGTAAAGAAGCATACATCTTCACCGCAATCTGTATAATCATGGAAATATCAACACCGCTTTCTGTATGAACGTGGAAATATCTACACCGATATCTGTTTGAACATGGAAATATCTAAACCGCTATGAGCATGAAAATGGAAATATCTACACAGCTATCTGCATATACATGGAAATATCTACACAGCTATCTCTTTACACATGGAAATAACTACACCGCTATCTCTATAAACATGGAAATATCTACACCGCCATCTGTATGAACATGGAAATATCTGCACCGCCATCTGTATTAACATATAAATATCTACACCGCCAACTGTATTAAGATGGAGATATCTACACTGCTATCTGTATAAACATGGAAATATTTACACCGCTATCTGTATAAACATGGAAATATCTACACCGCTATCTGTATAAACATGGAAATATCAGCACCGCTATCTGTATGAACATGGAAATATCAGCCCCTCCATCTGTATGAAGATGGAAGTATCTACACCGCTATCACTATGAACATGGAAATATCTACACCGCTATCTGTTTGAACATGGAAATATCTAAACCGCTATCTGCATGAAAATGGAAATATATACACAGCTATCTGCATATACATGGAAATATCTACACACCTATCTCTTTACACATGGAAATAACTACACCGCTATCTGTATTAAAATGGAAATATCTGCACCGCCATCTGTATGAACACATAAATATCAACACCGCCATCTGTATTAAGATGGAGATACCTACACTGCTATCTGTATAAACATGGAAATATCTACACCGCTATCTGTATAAACATGGAAATATCTACACCGCTATCTGTATAAACATGGAAATATCAGCACCGCTATCTGTATGAACATGGAAATATCAGCTCCTCTATCTGTATGAACATGGAAGTATCTACACCGCAATCTGTATGAACATGGAAATATCTACACCGCTCTCTGTATGAACACGGAAATATCTACAACGCTATCTGTTTGAACATGGAAATATCTACACCGCTATCTGTATGAACACGGAAATATCTACACCGCTATCTGTTTAAACATGGAAATATCTAAACCGCTATCTGCATGAAAATGGAAATATATACACAGCTATCTGCATATACATGGAAATATCTACACAGCTATCTCTTTACACATGGAAATAACTACACCGCTATCTGTATGAACATGGAAATATCTTCACCGCCATCTGTATGAACTTGGATATATCTACACAGCCATCTGGATGAACATGGAAATATCTACACCGCTATCTGTATGAACATGGAAATATCTACACCGCTATCTGTGTAAACATGCATACATCTTCACCGCTATCTGTAAAAACATGGAAATATCGACACTGCTATCTGTATGAACATGGAAATATCTACACCGCTATCTGTGTAAACAAGCATACATCTTCACCGCTATCTGTATAAACATGGAAATATCTACACCGCTATCTGTATAAACATGGAAATATCTACACCGCTACCTGTATAAACATGGAAATATCAGCACCGCTATCTGAATGAACATGGAAATATCAGCCCTTCTATCTGTATGAACATGGAAATATCTTCACCGCCATCTTTATGAACATGGAAATATCTACACCACTATCTGTATAAACATGGAAATATCAGCACCGCTATCTGTATGAACATGGAAATATCAGCCCCTCTATCTGTATGAAAATGGAAGTATCTACACCGCAATCTGTATGAACATGGAAATATCTACACCGCTATCTGTATGAACACGGAAATATCTACACCGCTATCTGTATGAACATGGAAATATCTACACCGATACCTGTATAAACATGGAAATATCAGCACCGCTATCTGTATGAACATGGAAATATCTACACAGCCATCTGGATGAATATTGAAATATCTACACCGCTATCTGTATGAACATGGAAATAGCTACACCGCTATCTGTATGAACATGGAAATATCTACAACACTATCTGTATGAACATGGAAATATCTTCACCGCCATCTGTATGAACATGGATATATCTACACAGCCATCTGGATGAACACGAAATATCTACACCGCTATATGTATGAACATGGAAATAGCTACACCGCTATCTGTATGAAAATGGAAATGTCTACACCGCTATCTGTGTAAACATGCATACATCTTCACCGCTATCTGTATAAACATGGAAATATCTACACCGCTATCTGTATGAACATGGAAATATCTACACCGCTATCTGTTTCAGCATGGAAATATCTACACCGCTGTCTGCATGAAAATGGAAATATCTACACAGCTATCTGCATATACATGGAAATATCTAAAAAGCTATCTCTTTACACATGGAAATAACTACACCGCTATCTCTATAAACATGGAAATATCTACACCGCCATCTGTATGAACTTGGAAATATCTGCACCGCCATCTGTATGAACATAAAAATATCTGCACCGCCATCTGTATTAAGATGGAGATATCTACACCGCTATCTGTATAAACATGGAAATATCTACACCGCTATCTGTATAAACATGGAAATATCTACACCGCTATCTGTATAAACATGGAAATATCTACACCGTTATCTGTATAAACATGGAAATATCAGCACCGCTATCTGTATGAACATGGAAATATCTACACCGCTATCTATATGAACATGGAAATAACTACACCGATATCTGTATGAACATGGAAACATCTTCACCGCCATCTGTATGAACATAGATATATCTACACAGCCATCTGGATGAACATGGAAATATCTACACCGCTATCTGTATGAACATGGAAATATCTTCACCGCGATCTGTATGAACATGGATATGTCTACACAGCCATCTGTATGAACATGGAAATATCTACACCGCGATCTGTATGAACATGGAAATACCTACACCGCTATCTGTATGAACATGGAAATGTCTACACCGCTATCTCTATGAACATGGAAATACCTACACCGCTATCTGTATGAACATGGAAATAGCTACACCGCTATCTGTATGAACATGGAAATATCTACACCATTATCTGTAGGAACATGGACATATCTACACCACTATCTGTGTAAAGAAGCATACATCTTCACCGCAATCTGTATAATCATGGAAATATCAACACCGCTTTCTGTATGAACGTGGAAATATCTACACCGATATCTGTTTGAACATGGAAATATCTAAACCGCTATGAGCATGAAAATGGAAATATCTACACAGCTATCTGCATATACATGGAAATATCTACACAGCTATCTCTTTACACATGGAAATAACTACACCGCTATCTCTATAAACATGGAAATATCTACACCGCCATCTGTATGAACATGGAAATATCTGCACCGCCATCTGTATGAACATATAAATATCTACACCGCCAACTGTATTAAGATGGAGATATCTACACTGCTATCTGTATAAACATGGAAATATTTACACCGCTATCTGTATAAACATGGAAATATCTACACCGCTATCTGTATAAACATGGAAATATCAGCACCGCTATCTGTATGAACATGGAAATATCAGCCCCTCCATCTGTATGAACATGGAAGTATCTACACCGCTATCACTATGAACATGGAAATATCTACACCGCTATCTGTTTGAACATGGAAATATCTAAACCGCTATCTGCATGAAAAGGAAATATATACACAGCTATCTGCATATACATGGAAATATCTACACAGCTATCTCTTTACACATGGAAATCACTACACAGCTATCTGTATGAACATGGAAATATCTTCACCGCGATCTGTATGAACATGGATATATCTACACAGCCATCTGGATGAACATGGAAATATCTACACCGCTATCTGTTTGAACATGGAAATATCTACACCGATATCTGTATGAACATGGAAATAGCTACACCGCTATCTGTATGAACATGGAAATATCTACAGCACTATCTGTATGAACATGGAAATATCTACACCGCTATCTGTATGAACATGGATATATCTACACATCCATCTGGATTAACATGGAAATATCTACACCGCTATGTGTATGAACATGGAAATATCTACACCGCTATCTGTGTAAACATGCATACATCTTCACCGCTATCTGTATGAACATGGAAATATCTACACCACTATCTGTATGAACATGGAAATATCTACACCGCTATCTGTATGAACATGGAAATATCTTCACTGCCATCTGTATGAACATGGATATATCTACACAGCCATATGGATGAACATGGAAATATCTACACCGCTATATGCATGAACATGGAAATAGCTACACCGCTATCTGTATGAACGTGGAAATAGCCACACCGCCATCTGTATGAACATGGAAATATCTGCACCGCCATCTGTATGAACGTATACATATCTACACCGCCATCTGTATTAAGATGGAGATATCTACACTGCTATCTGTATAAACCTGGAAATAGCTACACCGCTATCTGTATAAACATGGAAATATCCACACCGCTATCTGTATGAACATGGAAATATCAGCACCGCTATCTGTGTAAACATGGAAATATCTACATCGCTATCTCTAAAAACATGGAAAGACCTACACCATTATGTGTATAAAGACGGAAATATCTACACCGCTATCTGTATAAACATGGAAATATCTACACCGCCATTTGTATGAACGTGTAAATGTCTAAACCGCCATCTCTATAAACATGTAAATATCTACACCCCCCTCTGTAGGAACATGGAAATATCTACAACGCTATCTGCTTAAACATTGAAATATCTACACCGCTATCTGCCTAAAAGTGGAAATATCTACACTGCTATCTGCATAAACTTGGAAATATCTACACCGCTGTCTGTGTAAACATGGAAATATCTAAACCAAAAACTGTAGGAACATGGAAATATCTACACGACTATCTCCATAAACATGGAAATATCTACACCGCTATCTGTATAAACATGGAAATATCTACACAGCCATCTGTAGGAACATGTAAATATCTACACCACTATCTCTATAAACATGGAAATATCTGCACTGCTATCTGTATAAACATGGAAATATCTACACCGCTATCTGTGTAAACATGGAAAGATCTACACCGCTATCTCTGAAAACATGGAAAGATCTACACCATTATGTGTATAAAGACGTAAATATCTACACCGCTATCTGTATAAACATGGAAATATCTACACAGCTATCTGCATGAACATGGAAATATCTACACCGCTATCTGTATGAACATGGAAATAACTTCACCGCCATCTGTATGAACATGCATATATCAACACAGCCATCTGTATGAACATGGAAATATCTACACCGCTATCTGTATGAACATGGAAATATATACACCGCTATTTGTATGAACATGGAAATATCTTCACCGCCATCTGTATGAACATGGATATGTCTACACAGCCATCTGGATGAACATGGAAATATCTACACCGCGATCTGTATGAACATGGAAATATCTACACTGCTATCTGAGTAAACATGCATACATCTTCACCGCTATCTGTATAAACATGGAAATGTCTACAACGCTATCTGTATGAACATGGAAATATCTACACCGCTATCTGTTTGAACATGGAAATATCTAAACCGCTATCTGCATGAAAATAGAAATATCTACACAGCTATCTGCATATACATGGAAATATCTACAAAGCTATCTCTTTACACAAGGATATAACTACACCGCTATCTCTATTAACACGGAAATATCTACACCGCCATCTGAATGAACATGGAAATATCTCCACCGCCATCTGTATGAACATATAAATATCTACACCGCCATCTGTATTAAGATTGGAGATATCTACATCGCTCTCTGTATAAACATGGAAATATCTACACCGCTACCTGTATAAACATGGAAATATCAGCACCGCTATCTGTATGAACATGGAAATGTCTACACCGCTATCTCTATGAACATGGAAATACCTACACCGCTATCTGTATGAACATGGAAATAGCTACACCGCTATCTGTATGAACATGGAAATATCTACACCATTATCTGTAGGAACATGGACATATCTACACCGCTATCTGTGTAAAGAAGCATACATCTTCAACGCAATCTGTATAATCATGGAAATATCAACACCGCTTTCTGTATGAACGTGGAAATATCTACACCGATATCTGTTTGAACATGGAAATATCTAAACCGCTATGAGCATGAAAATGGAAATATCTACACAGCTATCTGCATATACATGGAAATATCTACACAGCTATCTCTTTACACATGGAAATAATTACACCGCTATCTCTATAAACATGGAAATATCTACACCGCCATCTGTATGAACATGGAAATATCTGCACCGCCATCTGTATTAACATATAAATATCTACACCGCCAACTGTATTAAGATGGAGATATCTACACTGCTATCTGTATAAACATGGAAATATTTACACCGCTATCTGTATAAACATGGAAATATCTACACCGCTATCTGTATAAACATGGAAATATCAGCACCGCTATCTGTATGAACATGGAAATATCAGCCCCTCCATCTGTATGAACATGGAAGTATCTACACCGCTATCACTATGAACATGGAAATATCTACACCGCTATCTGTTTGAACATGGAAATATCTAAACCGCTATCTGCATGAAAATGGAAATATATACACAGCTATCTGCATATACATGGAAATATCTACACACCTATCTCTTTACACATGGAAATAACTACACCGCTATCTGTATGAAAATGGAAATATCTGCACCGCCATCTGTATGAACACATAAATATCAACACCGCCATCTGTATTAAGATGGAGATACCTACACTGCTATCTGTATAAACATGGAAATATCTACACCGCTATCTGTATAAACATGGAAATATCTACACCGCTATCTGTATAAACATGGAAATATCAGCACCGCTATCTGTATGAACATGGAAATATCAGCTCCTCTATCTGTATGAACATGGAAGTATCTACACCGCAATCTGTATGAACATGGAAATATCTACACCGCTCTCTGTATGAACACGGAAATATCTACAACGCTATCTGTTTGAACATGGAAATATCTACACCGCTATGTGTATGAACACGGAAATATCTACACCGCTATCTGTTTAAACCTGGAAATATCTAAACCGCTATCTGCATGAAAATGGAAATATATACACAGCTATCTGCATATACATGGAAATATCTACACAGCTATCTCTTTACACATGGAAATAACTACACCGCTATCTGTATGAACATGGAAATATCTTCACCGCCATCTGTATGAACTTGGATATATCTACACAGCCATCTGGATGAACATGGAAATATCTACACCGCTATCTGTATGAACATGGAAATATCTACACCTCTATCTGTGTAAACATGCATACATCTTCACCGCTATCTGTAAAAACATGGAAATATCGACACTGCTATCTGTATGAACATGGAAATATCTACACCGCTATCTGTGTAAACAAGCATACATCTTCACCGCTATCTGTATAAACATGGAAATATCTACACCGCTATCTGTATAAACATGGAAATATCTACACCGCTACCTGTATAAACATGGAAATATCAGCACCGCTATCTGAATGAACATGGAAATATCAGCCCTTCTATCTGTATGAACATGGAAATATCTTCACCGCCATCTTTATGAACATGGAAATATCTACACCACTATCTGTATAAACATGGAAATATCAGCACCGCTATCTGTATGAACATGGAAATATCAGCCCCTCTATCTGTATGAAAATGGAAGTATCTACACCGCAATCTGTATGAACATGGAAATATCTACACCGCTATCTGTAGGAACACGGAAATATCTACACCGCTATCTGTATGAACATGGAAATATCTACACCGATACCTGTATAAACATGGAAATATCAGCACCGCTATCTGTATGAACATGGAAATATCTACACAGCCATCTGGATGAATATTGAAATATCTACACCGCTATCTGTATGAACATGGAAATAGCTACACCGCTATCTGTATGAACATGGAAATATCTACAACACTATCTGTATGAACATGGAAATATCTTCACCGCCATCTGTATGAACATGGATATATCTACACAGCCATCTGGATGAACACGAAATATCTACACCGCTATATGTATGAACATGGAAATAGCTACACCGCTATCTGTATGAAAATGGAAATGTCTACACCGCTATCTGTGTAAACATGCATACATCTTCACCGCTATCTGTATAAACATGGAAATATCTACACCGCTCTCTGTATGAACATGGAAATATCTACACCGCTATCTGTTTCAGCATGGAAATATCTACACCGCTGTCTGCATGAAAATGGAAATATCTACACAGCTATCTGCATATACATGGAAATATCTAAAAAGCTATCTCTTTACACATGGAAATAACTACACCGCTATCTCTATAAACATGGAAATATCTACACCGCCATCTGTATGAACTTGGAAATATCTGCACCGCCATCTGTATGAACATAAAAATATCTGCACCGCCATCTGTATTAAGATGGAGATATCTACACCGCTATCTGTATAAACATGGAAATATCTACACCGCTACCTGTATAAACATGGAAATATCAGCACCGCTATCTGAATGAACATGGAAATATCAGCCCTTCTATCTGTATGAACATGGAAATATCTTCACCGCCATCTTTATGAACATGGAAATATCTACACCACTATCTGTATAAACATGGAAATATCAGCACCACTATCTGTATGAACATGGAAATATCAGCCCCTCTATCTGTATGAAAATGGAAGTATCTACACCGCAATCTGTATGAACATGGAAATATCTACACCGCTCTCTGTATGAACACGGAAATATCTACACCGCTATCTGTATGAACATGGAAATATCTACACCGATACCTGTATAAACATGGAAATATCAGCACCGCTATCTGTATGAACATGGAAATATCTACACAGCCATCTGGATGAATATTGAAATATCTACACCGCTATCTGTATGAACATGGAAATAGCTACACCGCTATCTGTATGAACATGGAAATATCTACAACACTATCTGTATGAACATGGAAATATCTTCACCGCCATCTGTATGAACATGGATATATCTACACAGCCATCTGGATGAACACGAAATATCTACACCGCTATATGTATGAACATGGAAATAGCTACACCGCTATCTGTATGAAAATGGAAATGTCTACACCGCTATCTGTGTAAACATGCATACATCTTCACCGCTATCTGTATAAACATGGAAATATCTACACCGCTCTCTGTATGAACATGGAAATATCTACACCGCTATCTGTTTCAGCATGGAAATATCTACACCGCTGTCTGCATGAAAATGGAAATATCTACACAGCTATCTGCATATACATGGAAATATCTAAAAAGCTATCTCTTTACACATGGAAATAACTACACCGCTATCTCTATAAACATGGAAATATCTACACCGCCATCTGTATGAACTTGGAAATATCTGCACCGCCATCTGTATGAACATAAAAATATCTGCACCGCCATCTGTATTAAGATGGAGATATCTACACCGCTATCTGTATAAACATGGAAATATCTACACCGCTATCTGTATAAACATGGAAATATCTACACCGCTATCTGTATAAACATGGAAATATCTACACCGTTATCTGTATAAACATGGAAATATCAGCACCGCTATCTGTATGAACATGGAAATATCTACACCGCTATCTATATGAACATGGAAATAACTACACCGATATCTGTATGAACATGGAAACATCTTCACCGCCATCTGTATGAACATAGATATATCTACACAGCCATCTGGATGAACATGGAAATATCTACACCGCTATCTGTATGAACATGGAAATATCTTCACCGCGATCTGTATGAACATGGATATGTCTACACAGCCATCTGTATGAACATGGAAATATCTACACCGCGATCTGTATGAACATGGAAATACCTACACCGCTATCTGTATGAACATGGAAATGTCTACACCGCTATCTCTATGAACATGGAAATACCTACACCGCTATCTGTATGAACATGGAAATAGCTACACCGCTATCTGTATGAACATGGAAATATCTACACCATTATCTGTAGGAACATGGACATATCTACACCGCTATCTGTGTAAAGAAGCATACATCTTCACCGCAATCTGTATAATCATGGAAATATCAACACCGCTTTCTGCATGAACGTGGAAATATCTACACCGATATCTGTTTGAACATGGAAATATCTAAACCGCTATGAGCATGAAAATGGAAATATCTACACAGCTATCTGCATATACATGGAAATATCTACACAGCTATCTCTTTACACATGGAAATAACTACACCGCTATCTCTATAAACATGGAAATATCTACACCGCCATCTGTATGAACATGGAAATATCTGCACCGCCATCTGTATGAACATATAAATATCTACACCGCCAACTGTATTAAGATGGAGATATCTACACTGCTATCTGTATAAACATGGAAATATTTACACCGCTATCTGTATAATCATGGAAATATCTACACCGCTATCTGTATAAACATGGAAATATCAGCACCGCTATCTGTATGAACATGGAAATATCAGCCCCTCCATCTGTATGAACATGGAAGTATCTACACAGCTATCACTATGAACATGGAAATATCTACACCGCTATCTGTTTGAACATGGAAATATCTAAACCGCTATCTGCATGAAAAGGAAATATATACACAGCTATCTGCATATACATGGAAATATCTACACAGCTATCTCTTTACACATGGAAATCACTACACAGCTATCTGTATGAACATGGAAATATCTTCACCGCGATCTGTATGAACATGGATATATCTACACAGCCATCTGGATGAACATGGAAATATCTACACCGCTATCTGTTTGAACATGGAAATATCTACACCGATATCTGTATGAACATGGAAATAGCTACACCGCTATCTGTATGAACATGGAAATATCTACAGCACTATCTGTATGAACATGGAAATATCTACACCGCTATCTGTATGAACATGGATATATCTACACATCCATCTGGATTAACATGGAAATATCTACACCGCTATGTGTATGAACATGGAAATATCTACACCGCTATCTGTGTAAACATGCATACATCTTCACCGCTATCTGTATGAACATGGAAATATCTACACCACTATCTGTATGAACATGGAAATATCTACACCGCTATCTGTATGAACATGGAAATATCTTCACTGCCATCTGTATGAACATGGATATATCTACACAGCCATATGGATGAACATGGAAATATCTACACCGCTATATGCATGAACATGGAAATAGCTACACCGCTATCTGTATGAACGTGGAAATAGCCACACCGCCATCTGTATGAACATGGAAATATCTGCACCGCCATCTGTATGAACGTATACATATCTACACCGCCATCTGTATTAAGATGGAGATATCTACACCGCTATCTGTATAAACCTGGAAATAGCTACACCGCTATCTGTATAAACATGGAAATATCCACACCGCTATCTGTATGAACATGGAAATATCAGCACCGCTATCTGTGTAAACATGGAAATATCTACATCGCTATCTCTAAAAACATGGAAAGACCTACACCATTATGTGTATAAAGACGGAAATATCTACACCGCTATCTGTATAAACATGGAAATATCTACACCGCCATTTGTATGAACGTGTAAATGTCTAAACCGCCATCTCTATAAACATGTAAATATCTACACCCCCCTCTGTAGGAACATGGAAATATCTACAACGCTATCTGCTTAAACATTGAAATATCTACACCGCTATCTGCCTAAAAGTGGAAATATCTACACTGCTATCTGCATAAACTTGGAAATATCTACACCGCTGTCTGTGTAAACATGGAAATATCTAAACCAAAAACTGTAGGAACATGGAAATATCTACACGACTATCTCCATAAACATGGAAATATCTACACCGCTATCTGTATAAACATGGAAATATCTACACAGCCATCTGTAGGAACATGTAAATATCTACACCACTATCTCTATAAACATGGAAATATCTGCACTGCTATCTGTATAAACATGGAAATATCTACACCGCTATCTGTGTAAACATGGAAAGATCTACACCGCTATCTCTGAAAACATGGAAAGATCTACACCATTATGTGTATAAAGACGTAAATATCTACACCGCTATCTGTATAAACATGGAAATATCTACACAGCTATCTGTATGAACATGGAAATATCAACACCGCTATCTGTATAAACATGGAAATATCTACACAGCCATCTGTAGGAACATGTAAATATCTACACCACTATCTCTATAAACATGGAAATATCTACACTGCCATCTGTATAAATATGGAAATCTCTACACCGCTATCTGTGTAAACATGGAAAGTTCTACACCGCTATCTCTGAAAACATGTAAAGATCTACAGCATTATGTGTATAAAGACGTAAATATCTACACTGCTATCTGCATAGACATGGAAATATCTACGCAGCCATCTGTAGGAACATGTAAATATCTACACAGTTATCTGTATACACATGGAATTATCTACACCGCTATCTGTATGAACATGGAAATATCTACACCGCTATCTGTGTAAACATGGATATATCTACACCGCTATCTGTGTAAACATGGAGATATCTGCACGGCTATCTCTATAAACATGGAAATATCCACACAGCCATCTATATAAACATGGAAATATCTACACTACGCTCTGTATAAACCTGGAAATATCTACACTGATATCTCCATAAACATGGAAATATCTACACCGCTATCTGTGTAAACATGGAAATATCTACACCGCTGTCTGTGTAAACATGGAAATACCTACACCGCTATATCTATAAACATGGAAATATCTACACCGCCATCTGTATGGGTATTGAAATATCTACACCACCATCTGTATAAACATGGAAATAACTACACCGTTATCTGTGTACACATGGAATTATCTACACCGCTATCTGTATAAACATGGACGTATCTACACCGCTATCTGCGTAAACATGGAAATATCCTCACCGCTATCTCTATATACTTGCAAATATCTACACCGCTATCTGTGTAAACATGGAAATATCTAGACCGATATCTCTGTAAACTTGGAAATATCTACACCGCTATCTCTGTAAACACGGAAATATCTACAGAGTCATCTGTATAAACATGGAAATATCTACACCGCTATCTGTGTAAACATGGAAATATCTACACCGCTATCTGTACGAACATGGAAATATCTAAACCGCTATCTGCATTAAAATAGAAATATCTACACAGCTATCTGCATATACATGGAAATATCTACAAAGCTATCTCTTTACACATGGAAATAACTACACCGCTTTCTCTATAAACACGGAAATATCTACACCGCCATCTGTATGAACACGGAAATATCTGCACCGCCATCTGTATAAACATATAAATATCTACACCGACATCTGTATTATGATGGAGATATCTACACCGCTATCTGTATAAACTTGGAAATATCTACACCGCTATCTGTATAAACATGGAAATACCTACACCGCTATCTGTATATACATGGAAATATCAGCACCGCTCTCTGTATGAACATGGAAATATCAGCCCCTCTATCTGTATGAACATGGAAGTATCCACACCGCTATCTCTATCAACATGGAAATATCTACACCGCTATATGTTTGAACATTGAAATATCTATACCGCTATCTGCATGAAAATGGAAATACATACACAGCTATCTGCATATACATGGAAATATCTACACAGCTATCTCTTTACACATGGAAATAACTACACCGCTATCTGTATGAACATGGAAATATCTTCACCGCCATCTGTAGGAACATGCATATATCTACACAACCATCTGGATGAACATGGAAATATCTACACCGCTATCTGTTTGAACATGGAAATATCTACACCGCTATCTGTGTAAACATGCATACATCTTCACCGCTATCTCTATAAACATGGAAATATCTACACTGCTATCTGTATGAACATGGAAATATCTACACCGCTATCTGTTTGAACATGGAAATATCTACACCGCTATCTGCATGAAAATGGAAATATCTACAAATCTATCTGCATATATATGGAAACATCTACACAGCTATCTCTTTACACATGGAAATAACTACACCGCTAAATCTATAAACATGGAAATATCTACACCGCCATCTGTATGAACATGGAAATATCTGCACCACCATCTGTATGAACATATAAATATCTACACCGCCATCTGTATTAAGAAGGAAATATCTAAACCGCTATCTGTATGAACATTGAAATATATACACCGCTATCTGTATGAACATGGAAATATCTACACCGCTATCTGTGTAAACATGCAAATATCTTCACCGCTATCTGTATAAACATGGAAATATCTACAACGCTATCTGTATGAACATGGAAATATCTAAACCGCTATCTGTACGAACATGGAAATATCTAAACCGCTATCTGCATGAAAATAGAAATATCTACACAGCTATCTGCATATACATGGAAATATCTACAAAGCTATCTCTTTACACATGGAAATAACTCACCGCTATCTCTACAAACACGGAAATATCTACACTGCCATCTGTATGAACATGGAAATATCTGCACCGCCATCTGTATAAACATATAAATATCTACACTGCCATCTGTATTTAGATGGAGATATCTACACCGCTATCTGGATGAACTTGGAAATATCTACACCGCTATCTGTATGAACATGGAAATACCTGCACCGCTATCTGAATAAACATGGAAATATCTACACCGCTATCTGTATAAACATGGAAATATCAGCACCGCTATCTGTATGAACATGGAAATATCAGCCCCTCTATCTGTATGAACATGGTGATATCTGCACCGCCATCTGTATGAACATGTATATATCTACACAGCCATCTGGATGAACATGGAAATATCTACACCGCTATCTGTATGAACATGGAAATAGCTACACAGCTATCTGTATATACATGGAAATACCTACACCGCTATCTGTATGAACATGGAAATATCTACACCGCTATCTGTATGAACATGGAAATACCTTCACCGCCATCTGTACGAACATGGATATATCTACAGAGCCATCTGGATGAACATGGAAATATCTACAACGCCATCTGTATGAACATATAAATATCAACACCGCCATCTGTATTAAGATGGAGATATCTACACCGCTATCTGTATAAACATGGAAATATCAACACCGCTATCTGTAAAAACATGGAAATATTTACACCGCTATCTGTATAAACATGGAAATATCTACACCGCTACCTGTATAAACAAGGAAATATCAGCACCGCTATCTGTATGAACATGGAAATATCTACACCGCTATCTTTATGAACATGGAAATATCTACACCGCTATCTGTATGAACATGGATATATCTACACAGCCCTCTGGATGAACATGGAAATCTCTACACCGCTATCTGTGTAAACATGCATACATCTTCACCGCTATCTGTATAAACATGGAAATATCTACACCGCTATCTCTATGAACATGGAAATATCTACACCGCTATCTGTTTGAAGATGGAAATATATACACAGCTATCTGCATGGAAATGGAAATATCTACACCACTATCTGCATATAGATGGAAATATCTACACAGCTATATCTTTACACATTGAAATATCTACACCGCTATCTGTATGAACATGGAAATATCAGCACCGCTATCTGTATGAACATGGAAATATCTACACTGCTATCTGTATGAACATGGAAATATCTACACCGCTATCTGTATGAACATGTATATATCTACACAGCCCTCCGGATGAACATGGAAATATCCACACCGCTATCTGTGTAAACATGCATACATCTTCACCGCTATCTGTATAAACATGGAAATATTTACACCGCTATCTGTATGAACATGGAAATATCTACACCGCTATCTGTTTGAAGATGGAAAAATATACATCGCTATCTGCATGAAAATGGAAATATCTACACAGCTATCTGCATATAGATGGAAATATCTACACAGCAATCTCTTTACACATGGAAATAACTACACCGCTATCTCTATAAACATGGAAATATCTACACCGCCATCTGTGTGAACATGGAAATATCTGCACCGCCATCTGTATGAACATATAAATATCTACACCGCCATCTGTATTAAGATGGAGATATCTACACCGCTATCTGTATAAACATGGAAATATCTACACCGCTATCTTTATAAACATGGAAATATCTACACCGCTATCAGTATAAACATGGAAATATCTACACCGCTACCTGTATAAACATGGAAATATCAGCACCGCTATCTGTATGAACATGGAAATATCTACACCGCTATCTGTATGAACATGGAAATATCTACACCGCTATCTGTATGAACATGGAAATATCTACACCGCAATCTGAATGAACATGGATATATCTACACAGCCCTCTGGATGAACATGGATATATCCACACCGATATCTGTGAAAACATGCATACATCTTCACCGCTATCTGTATAAACATGGAAATATCTACACCGCTATCTGTATGAACATGGAAATGTCTACACCGCTATCTGTTTGAAGATGGAAATACATACACTGCTATCTGCATGAAAATGGAAATATCTACACAGCTATCTGCATATACATGGAAATATCTACACAGCTATCTCTTTACACATGGAAATAACTACACCGCTATCTGTATGAACATGGAAATATCTACACCGCCTTCTGTATGAACATGGAAATATCTGCACCGCCATCTGTATGAACATATAAATATCTATACCGCCATCTGTATTAAGATGGAGATATCTACACCGCTATCTGTATAAACATGGAAATATCTATACTGCTACCGGTACGAACATGGAAATATCTAAACCGCTATCTGCATGAAGATAGAAATATCTACACAGCTATCTGCATATACATGGAAATATCTACAAAGCTATCCCTTTACACATGGAAATAACTACACCGCTATCTCTATAAACACGGAAATATCTACACCGCCATCTGTATGAACATGGAAATATCTGCACCGCCATCTGCATAAACATATAAGTATCTACACCGCCATCTGTGTTATGATGGAGATATCTACACCGCTATCTGTATAAACTTGGGAATATCTACACCGCTATCTGTATAAACATGGAAATAACTACACCGCTTTCTGTATATACATGGAAATATCAGCACCGCTCTCTGTATGAAAATGGAAATATCAGCCCCTCTATCTGTATGAACATGGAAGTATCTACACCGCTATCTCTATGAACATGGAAATATCTACACCGCTATCTGTTTGAACATGGAAATATCTATACCGCTATCTGCATGAAACTGGAAATACATACACAGCTATCTGCATATACATGGAAATATCTACACAGCTATCTCTTTACACATGGAAATAACTACACCGCTATCTGTATGAACATGGAAATATCTTCACCGCCATCTGTAGGAACATGGATATATCTACACAGCCATCTGGATGAACATGGAAATATCTACACCGCTATCTGTTTGAACATGGAAATATCTACACCGCTATCTGTGTAAACATGCATACATCTTCACCGCTATCTCTATAAACATGGAAATATATACACTGCTATCTGTATGAACATGGAAATACCTACACCGCTATCTGTTTGGACATGGAAATATCTACACCGCTATCTGCATGAAAATGGAAATATCTACACTGCTATCTGCATATACATTTAAATATCTACACAGCTATCTCTTTTCACATGGAAATAACTACACCACTATCTGTATGAACATGGAAATAACTACACAGCCATCTGTATGAACATGGAAATATCTGCACCGCCATCTGTATGAACATATAAATATCTACACCGCCATCTGTATTAAGATGGAGATATATACACTGCTATCTGTATAAACATGGAAATATCTACACCGCCATCTGTATGAACATATAAATACACCGACATCTGTATTAAGAAGGAAATATCTAAACCGCTATCTGTATAAACATGGAAATATCTACACCGCTGCCTGTATAAACATGGAAATATCAGCACCGCTATCTGTATGAACATGGAAATATCTACACTGCTATCTGTAGGAACATGGAAATAGCTACACCGCTGCCTGTATAAACATGGAAATATCAGCACCGCTATCTGTATGAACATGGAAATATCTACACCACTATCTGTATGAACATGGATATATCTACACAGCCATCTGGATGAACATGGAAATATCTACACCACTATCTGTATGAACATGGAAATATCTACACCGCTATCTGTGTAACATGCATACATCTTCACCGCTATCTCTATAAACATGGAAATATCTACACCGCTATCTGTATGAACATGGAAATATCTACACCGCTATCTGTATGAACATGGAAATATCTACACCGCTATCTGTTTGAACATGGAAATATCTACACCGCTATCTGCATGAAAATGGAAATATCTACACTGCTATCTGCATATACATGGAAATATCTACACAGCTATATCTTTACACATGGAAATAACTACACCGCTATCTGTATGAACATGGAAATATCCACACCGCCATCTGTATGAACATGGAAATACCTGCACAGCCATCTGTATGAACATATAAATATCTTCACCGCCATCTGTATTAAGATGGAGATATCTATACAGCTTTCTGTATAAACATGCAAATATCTACACCGCTATCTGTATAAACATGGAAATATCTACACCGCTATCTGTATAAACATGGAAATATCTACACCGCTACCTGTATAAACATGGAAATATCAGCACCGCTATCTGTATGGACATGGAAATATCTACACCGCTATCTGTATAAACATGGAAATATCTACACCGCTACCTGTATAAACATGGAAATATCAGCACCGCTATCTGTATGGACATGGAAATATCTACACCGCTATCTGTATAAACATGGAAATATCTACACCGCTATCTGTATAAACATGGAAATATCTACACCGCTACCTGTATAAACATGGAAATATCTACACCGCTATCTGTATGAACATGGAAATATCTACACCGCTATCTGTATGAACATGGATATATCTACACAGCCCTCTGGATGAACATGGAAATCTCTACACCGCTATCTGTGTAAACATGCATACATCTTCACCGCTATCTGTATAAACATGGAAATATCTACACCGCTATCTCTATGAACATGGAAATATCTACACCGCTATCTGTTTGAAGATGGAAATATATACACAGCTATCTGCATGGAAATGGAAATATCTACACCACTATCTGCATATAGATGGAAATATCTACACAGCTATATCTTTACACATTGAAATATCTACACCGCTATCTGTATGAACATGGAAATATCAGCACCGCTATCTGTATGAACATGGAAATATCTACACTGCTATCTGTATGAACATGGAAATATCTACACCGCTATCTGTATGAACATGTATATATCTACACAGCCCTCCGGATGAACATGGAAATATCCACACCGCTATCTGTGTAAACATGCATACATCTTCACCGCTATCTGTATAAACATGGAAATATTTACACCGCTATCTGTATGAACATGGAAATATCTACACCGCTATCTGTTTGAAGATGGAAAAATATACATCGCTATCTGCATGAAAATGGAAATATCTACACAGCTATCTGCATATAGATGGAAATATCTACACAGCAATCTCTTTACACATGGAAATAACTACACCGCTATCTCTATAAACATGGAAATATCTACACCGCCATCTGTGTGAACATGGAAATATCTGCACCGCCATCTGTATGAACATATAAATATCTACACCGCCATCTGTATTAAGATGGAGATATCTACACCGCTATCTGTATAAACATGGAAATATCTACACCGCTATCTTTATAAACATGGAAATAACTACACCGCTATCAGTA
The DNA here is from genome assembly GCF_029281585.2 of Gorilla gorilla gorilla. Classification (NCBI taxonomy): domain Eukaryota; kingdom Metazoa; phylum Chordata; class Mammalia; order Primates; family Hominidae; genus Gorilla; species Gorilla gorilla. Next base: position 54,155,221 of record NC_073246.2, on the reverse strand, counting down.
TAAACATGGAAATATCTACACCGCTACCTGTATAAACATGGAAATATCAGCACCGCTATCTGTATGAACATGGAAATATCTACACCGCTATCTGTATGAACATGGAAATATCTACACCGCTATCTGTATGAACATGGAAATATCTACACCGCAATCTGAATGAACATGGATATATCTACACAGCCCTCTGGATGAACATGGATATATCCACACCGATATCTGTGTAAACATGCATACATCTTCACCGCTATCTGTATAAACATGGAAATATCTACACCGCTATCTGTATGAACATGGAAATGTCTACACCGCTATCTGTTTGAAGATGGAAATACATACACTGCTATCTGCATGAAAATGGAAATATCTACACAGCTATCTGCATATACATGGAAATATCTACACAGCTATCTCTTTACACATGGAAATAACTACACCGCTATCTGTATGAACATGGAAATATCTACACCGCCTTCTGTATGAACATGGAAATATCTGCACCGCCATCTGTATGAACATATAAATATCTATACCGCCATCTGTATTAAGATGGAGATATCTACACCGCTATCTGTATAAACATGGAAATATCTATACCGCTACCGGTACGAACATGGAAATATCTAAACCGCTATCTGCATGAAGATAGAAATATCTACACAGCTATCTGCATATACATGGAAATATCTACAAAGCTATCCCTTTACACATGGAAATAACTACACCGCTATCTCTATAAACACGGAAATATCTACACCGCCATCTGTATGAACATGGAAATATCTGCACCGCCATCTGCATAAACATATAAGTATCTACACCGCCATCTGTGTTATGATGGAGATATCTACACCGCTATCTGTATAAACTTGGGAATATCTACACCGCTATCTGTATAAACATGGAAATAACTACACCGCTTTCTGTATATACATGGAAATATCAGCACCGCTCTCTGTATGAAAATGGAAATATCAGCCCCTCTATCTGTATGAACATGGAAGTATCTACACCGCTATCTCTATGAACATGGAAATATCTACACCGCTATCTGTTTGAACATGGAAATATCTATACCGCTATCTGCATGAAACTGGAAATACATACACAGCTATCTGCATATACATGGAAATATCTACACAGCTATCTCTTTACACATGGAAATAACTACACCGCTATCTGTATGAACATGGAAATATCTTCACCGCCATCTGTAGGAACATGGATATATCTACACAGCCATCTGGATGAACATGGAAATATCTACACCGCTATCTGTTTGAACATGGAAATATCTACACCGCTATCTGTGTAAACATGCATACATCTTCACCGCTATCTCTATAAACATGGAAATATATACACTGCTATCTGTATGAACATGGAAATACCTACACCGCTATCTGTTTGGACATGGAAATATCTACACCGCTATCTGCATGAAAATGGAAATATCTACACTGCTATCTGCATATACATTTAAATATCTACACAGCTATCTCTTTTCACATGGAAATAACTACACCACTATCTGTATGAACATGGAAATAACTACACAGCCATCTGTATGAACATGGAAATATCTGCACCGCCATCTGTATGAACATATAAATATCTACACCGCCATCTGTATTAAGATGGAGATATATACACTGCTATCTGTATAAACATGGAAATATCTACACCGCCATCTGTATGAACATATAAATACACCGACATCTGTATTAAGAAGGAAATATCTAAACCGCTATCTGTATAAACATGGAAATATCTACACCGCTGCCTGTATAAACATGGAAATATCAGCACCGCTATCTGTATGAACATGGAAATATCTACACTGCTATCTGTAGGAACATGGAAATAGCTACACCGCTGCCTGTATAAACATGGAAATATCAGCACCGCTATCTGTATGAACATGGAAATATCTACACCACTATCTGTATGAACATGGATATATCTACACAGCCATCTGGATGAACATGGAAATATCTATACCACTATCTGTATGAACATGGAAATATCTACACCGCTATCTGTGTAACATGCATACATCTTCACCGCTATCTCTATAAACATGGAAATATCTACACTGCTATCTGTATGAACATGGAAATATCTACACCGCTATCTGTATGAACATGGAAATATCTACACCGCTATCTGTTTGAACATGGAAATATCTACACCGCTATCTGCATGAAAATGGAAATATCTACACTGCTATCTGCATATACATGGAAATATCTACACAGCTATATCTTTACACATGGAAATAACTACACCGCTATCTGTATGAACATGGAAATATCCACACCGCCATCTGTATGAACATGGAAATACCTGCACAGCCATCTGTATGAACATATAAATATCTTCACCACCATCTGTATTAAGATGGAGATATCTATACAGCTTTCTGTATAAACATGCAAATATCTACACCGCTATCTGTATAAACATGGAAATATCTACACCGCTATCTGTATAAACATGGAAATATCTACACCGCTACCTGTATAAACATGGAAATATCAGCACCGCTATCTGTATGGACATGGAAATATCTACACCGCTATCTGTATGAACATGGAAATATCTACACTGCTATCTGTATGAACATGGAAATACCTACACCGCTATCTGTATGAACATGGATATATCTACACAGCCCTCTGGATGAACATGGAAATATCCACACCGATATCTGTGTAAACATGCATACATCTTCACCGCTATCTGTATAAACATGGAAATATCTACACCGCTGTCTGTATGAACATGGAAATATCTACACCGCTATCTGTTTGAAGATGGAAATACATACACCGCTATCTGCATGAAAATGGAAATATCTACACAGCTATCTGCATATACATGGAAATATCTACACAGCTATCTCTTTACATATGGAAATAACTACACCGCTATCTGTATGAACATGGAAATATCTACACCGCCATCTGTATGAACATGGAAATATCTGCACCGCCATCTGTATGAACATATAAATATCTACACCGCCATCTGTATTAAGATGGAGATATCTACACCGCTATCTGAATAAACATGGAAATATCTACACCGCTATCTGTACGAACATGGAAATATCTAAACCGCTATCTGCATGAAAATAGAAATATCTACACAGCTATCTGCATATACATGGAAATATCTACAAAGCTATCTCTTTACACATGGAAATAACTACACCGCTATCTCTATAAACACGGAAATATCTACACCGCCATCTGTATGAACATGGAAATATCTGCACCGACATCTGTATAAACATATAAATATCTACACCGCCATCTGTATTATGATGGAGATATCTACACCGCTATCTGTATAAACTTGGAAATATCTACACCGCTATCTGTATAAACATGGAAATACCTACACCGCTATCAGTATAAACATGGAAATATCAGCACCGCTCTCTGTATGAACATGGAAATATCAGCCCCTCTATCTGTATGAACATGGAAGTATCTACACAGCCATCTGGATGAACATGGAAATATCTACACCGCTATCTGTTTGAACATGGAAATATCTACACCGCTATCTGTGTAAACATGCATACATCTTCACCGCTATCTCTATAAACATGGAAATATCTACACCGCTATCTGTATGAACATGGAAATATCTACACCGCTATCTGTATGAACATGGAAATATCTACACCGCTATCTGTTTGAACATGGAAATATCTACACCGCTATCTGCATGAAAATGGAAATATCTACACTTCTATCTGCATATACATGGAAATATCTACACAGCTATATCTTTACACATGGAAATAACTACACCGCTATCTGTATGAACATGGAAATATCCACACCGCCATCTGTATGAACATGGAAATACCTGCACAGCCATCTGTATGAACATATAAATATCTTCACCGCCATCTGTATTAAGATGGAGATATCTATACAGCTTTCTGTATAAACATGCAAATATCTACACCGCTATCTGTATAAACATGGAAATATCTACACCGCTATCTGTATAAACATGGAAATATCTACACCGCTACCTGTATAAACATGGAAATATCAGCACCGCTATCTGTATGGACATGGAAATATCTACACCGCTATCTGTATGAACATGGAAATATCTACACTGCTATCTGTATGAACATGGAAATATCTACACCGCTATATGTATGAACATGGATATATCTACACAGCCCTCTGGATGAACATGGAAATATCCACACCGATATCTGTGTAAACATGCATACATCTTCACCGCTATCTGTATAAACATGGAAATATCTACACCGCTGTCTGTATGAACATGGAAATATCTACACCGCTATCTGTTTGAAGATGGAAATACATACACCGCTATCTGCATGAAAATGGAAATATCTACACAGCTATCTGCATATACATGGAAATATCTACACAGCTATCTCTTTACATATGGAAATAACTACACCGCTATCTGTATGAACATGGAAATATCTACACCGCCATCTGTATGAACATGGAAATATCTGCACCGCCATCTGTATGAACATATAAATATCTACACCGCCATCTGTATTAAGATGGAGATATCTACACCGCTATCTGAATAAACATGGAAATATCTACACCGCTATCTGTACGAACATGGAAATATCTAAACCGCTATCTGCATGAAAATAGAAATATCTACACAGCTATCTGCATATACATGGAAATATCTACAAAGCTATCTCTTTACACATGGAAATAACTACACCGCTATCTCTATAAACACGGAAATATCTACACCGCCATCTGTATGAACATGGAAATATCTGCACCGCCATCTGTATAAACATATAAATATCTACACCGCCATCTGTATTATGATGGAGATATCTACACCGCTATCTGTATAAACTTGGAAATATCTACACCGCTATCTGTATAAACATGGAAATACCTACACCGCTATCAGTATAAACATGGAAATATCAGCACCGCTCTCTGTATGAACATGGAAATATCAGCCCCTCTATCTGTATGAACATGGAAGTATCTACACAGCCATCTGGATGAACATGGAAATATCTACACCGCTATCTGTTTGAACATGGAAATATCTACACCGCTATCTGTGTAAACATGCATACATCTTCACCGCTATCTCTATAAACATGGAAATATCTACACCGCTATCTGTATGAACATGGAAATATCTACACCGCTATCTGTATGAACATGGAAATATCTACACCGCTATCTGTTTGAACATGGAAATAGCTACACCGCTATCTGCATGAAAATGGAAATATCTACACTGCTATCTGCATATACATGGAAATATCTACACAGCTATATCTTTACACATGGAAATAACTACACCGCTATCTGTATGAACATGGAAATATCTACACCGCTATCTGTATGAACATGGAAATACCTTCACCGCCATCTGTACGAACATGGATATATCTACAGAGCCATCTGGATGAACATGGAAATATCTACAACGCCATCTGTATGAACATATAAATATCAACACCGCCATCTGTATTAAGATGGAGATATCTACACCGCTATCTGTATAAACATGGAAATATCAACACCGCTATCTGTAAAAACATGGAAATATTTACACCGCTATCTGTATAAACATGGAAATATCTACACCGCTACCTGTATAAACAAGGAAATATCAGCACCGCTATCTGTATGAACATGGAAATATCTACACCGCTATCTTTATGAACATGGAAATATCTACACCGCTATCTGTATGAACATGGATATATCTACACAGCCCTCTGGATGAACATGGAAATCTCTACACCGCTATCTGTGTAAACATGCATACATCTTCACCGCTATCTGTATAAACATGGAAATATCTACACCGCTATCTCTATGAACATGGAAATATCTACACCGCTATCTGTTTGAAGATGGAAATATATACACAGCTATCTGCATGGAAATGGAAATATCTACACCACTATCTGCATATAGATGGAAATATCTACACAGCTATATCTTTACACATTGAAATATCTACACCGCTATCTGTATGAACATCGAAATATCAGCACCGCTATCTGTATGAACATGGAAATATCTACACTGCTACCTGTATGAACATGGAAATATCTACACCGCTATCTGTATGAACATGTATATATCTACACAGCCCTCCGGATGAACATGGAAATATCCACACCGCTATCTGTGTAAACATGCATACATCTTCACCGCTATCTGTATAAACATGGAAATATTTACACCGCTATCTGTATGAACATGGAAATATCTACACCGCTATCTGTTTGAAGATGGAAAAATATACATCGCTATCTGCATGAAAATGGAAATATCTACACAGCTATCTGCATATAGATGGAAATATCTACACAGCTATCTACACATGGAAATAACTACACCGCTATCTCTATAAACATGGAAATATCTACACCGCCATCTGTGTGAACATGGAAATATCTGCACCGCCATCTGTATGAACATATAAATATCTACACCACCATCTGTATTAAGATGGAGATATCTACACCGCTATCTGTATAAACATGGAAATATCTACACCGCTATCTTTATAAACATGGAAATATCTACACCGCTATCAGTATAAACATGGAAATATCTACACCGCTACCTGTATAAACATGGAAATATCAGCACCGCTATCTGTATGAACATGGAAATATCTACACCGCTATCTGTATGAACATGGAAATATCTACACCGCTATCTGTATGAACATGGAAATATCTACACCGCAATCTGAATGAACATGGATATATCTACACAGCCCTCTGGATGAACATGGATATATCCACACCGATATCTGTGTAAACATGCATACATCTTCACCGCTATCTGTATAAACATGGAAATATCTACACCGCTATCTGTATGAACATGGAAATGTCTACACCGCTATCTGTTTGAAGATGGAAATACATACACTGCTATCTGCATGAAAATGGAAATATCTACACAGCTATCTGCATATACATGGAAATATCTACACAGCTATCTCTTTACACATGGAAATAACTACACCGCTATCTGTATGAACATGGAAATATCTACACCGCCTTCTGTATGAACATGGAAATATCTGCACCGCCATCTGTATGAACATATAAATATCTATACCGCCATCTGTATTAAGATGGAGATATCTACACCGCTATCTGTATAAACATGGAAATATCTATACCTCTATCGGTACGAACATGGAAATATCTAAACCGCTATCTGCATGAAGATAGAAATATCTACACAGCTATCTGCATATACATGGAAATATCTACAAAGCTATCCCTTTACACATGGAAATAACTACACCGCTATCTCTATAAACACGGAAATATCTACACCGCCATCTGTATGAACATGGAAATATCTGCACCGCCATCTGCATAAACATATAAGTATCTACACCGCCATCTGTGTTATGATGGAGATATCTACACCGCTATCTGTATAAACTTGGGAATATCTACACCGCTATCTGTATAAACATGGAAATAACTACACCGCTTTCTGTATATACATGGAAATATCAGCACCGCTCTCTGTATGAAAATGGAAATATCAGCCCCTCTATCTGTATGAACATGGAAGTATCTACACCGCTATCTCTATGAACATGGAAATATCTACACCGCTATCTGTTTGAACATGGAAATAACTATACCGCTATCTGCATGAAACTGGAAATACATACACAGCTATCTGCATATACATGGAAATATCTACACAGCTATCTCTTTACACATGGAAATAACTACACCGCTATCTGTATGAACATGGAAATATCTTCACCGCCATCTGTAGGAACATGGATATATCTACACAGCCATCTGGATGAACATGGAAATATCTACACCGCTATCTGTTTGAACATGGAAATATCTACACCGCTATCTGTGTAAACATGCATACATCTTCACCGCTATCTCTATAAACATGGAAATATATACACTGCTATCTGTATGAACATGGAAATACCTACACCGCTATCTGTTTGGACATGGAAATATCTACACCGCTATCTGCATGAAAATGGAAATATCTACACTGCTATCTGCATATACATTTAAATATCTACACAGCTATCTCTTTTCACATGGAAATAACTACACCACTATCTGTATGAACATGGAAATAACTACACAGCCATCTGTATGAACATGGAAATATCTGCACCGCCATCTGTATGAACATATAAATATCTACACCGCCATCTGTATTAAGATGGAGATATATACACTGCTATCTGTATAAACATGGAAATATCTACACCGCCATCTGTATGAACATATAAATACACCGACATCTGTATTAAGAAGGAAATATCTAAACCGCTATCTGTATAAACATGGAAATATCTACACCGCTGCCTGTATAAACATGGAAATATCAGCACCGCTATCTGTATGAACATGGAAATATCTACACTGCTATCTGTAGGAACATGGAAATAGCTACACCGCTGCCTGTATAAACATGGAAATATCAGCACCGCTATCTGTATGAACATGGAAATATCTACACCACTATCTGTATGAACATGGATATATCTACACAGCCATCTGGATGAACATGGAAATATCTACACCACTATCTGTATGAACATGGAAATATCTACACCGCTATCTGTGTAACATGCAAACATCTTCACCGCTATCTCTATAAACATGGAAATATCTACACCGCTATCTGTATGAACATGGAAATATCTACACCGCTATCTGTATGAACATGGAAATATCTACACCGCTATCTGTTTGAACATGGAAATATCTACACCGCTATCTGCATGAAAATGGAAATATCTACACTGCTATCTGCATATACATGGAAATATCTACACAGCTATATCTTTACACATGGAAATAACTACACCGCTATCTGTATGAACATGGAAATATCCACACCGCCATCTGTATGAACATGGAAATACCTGCACAGCCATCTGTATGAACATATAAATATCTTCACCGCCATCTGTATTAAGATGGTGATATCTATACAGCTATCTGTATAAACATGCAAATATCTACACCGCTATCTGTATAAACATGGAAATATCTACACCGCTATCTGTATAAACATGGAAATATCTACACCGCTACCTGTATAAACATGGAAATATCAGCACCGCTATCTGTATGGACATGGAAATATCTACACCGCTATCTGTATGAACATGGAAATATCTACACTGCTATCTGTATGAACATGGAAATATCTACACCGCTATCTGTATGAACATGGATATATCTACACAGCCCTCTGGATGAACATGGAAATATCCACACCGATATCTGTGTAAACATGCATACATCTTCACCGCTATCTGTATAAACATGGAAATATCTACACCGCTGTCTGTATGAACATGGTAATATCTACACCGCTATCTGTTTGAAGATGGAAATACATACACCGCTATCTGCATGAAAATGGAAATATCTACACAGCTATCTGCATATACATGGAAATATCTACACAGCTATCTCTTTACATATGGAAATAACTACACCGCTATCTGTATGAACATGGAAATATCTACACCGCCATCTGTATGAACATGGAAATATCTGCACCGCCATCTGTATGAACATATAAATATCTACACCGCCATCTGTATTAAGATGGAGATATCTACACCGCTATCTGAATAAACATGGAAATATCTACACCGCTATCTGTACGAACATGGAAATATCTAAACCGCTATCTGCATGAAAATAGAAATATCTACACAGCTATCTGCATATACATGGAAATATCTACAAAGCTATCTCTTTACACATGGAAATAACTACACCGCTATCTCTATAAACACGGAAATATCTACACCGCCATCTGTATGAACATGGAAATATCTGCACCGCCATCTGTATAAACATATAAATATCTACACCGCCATCTGTATTATGATGGAGATATCTACACCGCTATCTGTATAAACTTGGAAATATCTACACCGCTATCTGTATAAACATGGAAATACCTACACCGCTATCAGTATAAACATGGAAATATCAGCACCGCTCTCTGTATGAACATGGAAATATCAGCCCCTCTATCTGTATGAACATGGAAGTATCTACACAGCCATCTGGATGAACATGGAAATATCTACACCGCTATCTGTTTGAACATGGAAATATCTACACCGCTATCTGTGTAAACATGCATACATCTTCACCGCTATCTCTATAAACATGGAAATATCTACACTGCTATCTGTATGAACATAGAAATATCTACACTGCTATCTGTTTGAACATGGAAATATCTGCACTGCTATCTGCATGAAAATGGAAATATCTACAAAGCTATCTGCATATACATGGAAACATCTACACAGCTATCTCTTTACACATGGAAATAACTACACCGCTAAATCTATAAACATGGAAATATCTACACCGCCATCTGTATGAACATGGAAATATCTGCACCTCCATCTGTATGAACATATAAATATTTACACCGCCATCTGTATTAAGAAGGAAATATCTAAACCGCTATCTGTATGAACATTGAAATATCTACACCGCTATCTGTATGAACATGGAAATACCTACACTGCTATCTGTGTAAACATGCATATATCTTCACCGCTATCTGTATAAACATGGAAATATCTACAACGCTATCTGTATGAACATGGAAATATCTACACCGCTATCTGTACGAACATGGAAATATCTAAACCGCTATCTGCATTAAAATAGAAATATCTACACAGCTATCTGCATATACATGGAAATATCTACAAAGCTATCTCTTTACACATGGAAATAACTACACCGCTATCTCTATAAACACGGAAATATCTACACCGCCATCTGTATGAACATGGAAATATCTGCACCGCCATCTGTATAAACATATAAATATCTACACCGCAATCTGTATTTAGATGGAGATATCTACACCACTATCTGTATAAACTTGGAAATATCTACACCGCTATCTGAATAAACATGGAAATATCTACACCGCTATCTGTGTAAACATGGAAATATCTACACCACTATCTGTATAAACATGGAAATATCTACACCGCTACCTGTATAAACACGGAAATATCAGCACCGCTATCTGTATGAACCTGGAAATGTCTACACCGCTATCTGTATGAACATGGAAATATCTTCACCGCCATCTGTAGGAACATGGATATATCTACACAGCCATCTGGATGAACATGGAAATATCTACACCGCTATCTCTTTGAACATGGAAATATCTACACCGCTATCTGTGTAAACATGCATACATCTTCACCGCTATCTCTATAAACATGGAAATATCTACACTGCTATCTGTATGAACATGGAAATATCTACACCGCTATCTGTTTGAACATGGAAATATCTACACCGCTATCTGCATGAAAATGGAAATATCTACAAAGCTATCTGCATATACATGGAAACATCTACACAGCTATCTCTTTACACATGGAAATAACTACACCGCTAAATCTATAAACATGGAAATACCTACACCGCCATTTGTATGAACATGGAAATATCTGCACCAGCATCTGTATGAACATATAAATATCTACACCGCCATCTGTATTAAGAAGGAAATATCTAAACCGCTATCTGTATGAACATTGAAATATCTACACCGCTATCTGTATGAACATGGAAATATCTACTCCGCTATCTGTGTAAACATGCATATATCTTCACCGCTGTCTATATAAACATGGAAATATCTACAACGCTCTCTGTATGAACATGGAAATATCTACACCGCTATCTGTATGAACATGGAAATATCTAAACCGCTATCTGCATGAAAATAGAAATATCTACACAGCTATCTGCATATACATGGAAATATCTACAAAGCTATCTCTTTACACATGGAAATAACTACACCGCTATCTCTATAAACACGGAAATATCTACACTGCCATCTGTATGAACATGGAAATATCTGCACCGCCATCTGTATAAACATATAAATATCTACACCGCCATCTGTATTAAGAAGGAAATATCTAAACCGCTATCTGTATAAACATGGAAATATCTTCACTGCTGCCTGTATAAACATGGAAATTTCAGCACCGCTCTCTGTATGAAAATGGAGATATCAACACCGCTATCTGCATGAACATGGAAATATCTACACTGCTATCTGTATGAACATGGAAATAGCTACACCTTTATCTGTATGAACATGGAAATAGCTACACCGCTATCTGTATGAACATGGAAATATCTACACCGCTATCTGTATGAACATGGATATATCTACACAGCCATCTAGAAGAACATGGAAATATCTACACCGCTATCTGTATGAACATGGAAATACCTACACCGCTATCTGTATGAACATGGATATATCTACACAGCCATCTGGATGAACATGGAAATATCTACACCGCTATCTGTGTAAACATGCATACATCTTCACCGCTATCTGTATAAACATGGAAATATCTACACTGCTATCTGTATGAACATGGAAATATCTGCTCCGCTATCTGTATGAACATGGAAATAACTGCACCGCTTTCTCTATGAACATGGAAATATCTACACCGCTATCTGTATGAACATGGAAATCTCTGCACCGCCATCTGTATGAACATATAAATATCTAAATCGCCATCTGTATTAAGATGGAGATACCTACACCGCTATCTGTATAAACATGGAAATATCTACACCGCTATGTGTATAAACATGGAAATATCTACACCGCTATGTGTATAAACATGGAAATATCTACACCGCTACCTGTATAAACATGGAAATATCAGCACCGCTATCTGTATGAACATGGAAATATCTACACTTCTATCTGTATGAACATGGAAATATCTACACCGCTATCTGTCTGAACATGTATATATCTACACAGCCCTCTGGATGAACATGGAAATATCCACACCGCTATCTGTGTAAACATGCAAACATCTTCACCGCTATCTGTATAAACATGGAAATATCTACACCGCTATCTCTATGAACATGGAAATATCTACACCGCTATCTGTTTGAAGATGGAAATATCTACACCGCCATCTGTATGAAAATGGAAATATCTACACCACTATCTGTATGAACATGGAAATATCTACACCGCTATCTGTATGAACATGGAAATATCTGCAAAGCTACCTGAATGAACATGGAAATATCTACACCGCTATCTGTTTGAACATGGAAATATCTACACCGCTATCTGAATGAAAATGGAAATATCTACAAAGCTATCTGCATATACATGGAAATATCTACACAGCTATCTCTTTACACATGGAAATAACTACACCGCTATATCTATAAACATGGAAATATCTACACCACAATCTGTATGAACATGGAAATATCTGCACCGCCATCTGTTTGAACATATAAATATCTACACCGCCATCTGTATTAAGAAGGAAATATCTAAACCGATTTCTGTATAAACATGGAAATATCAGCACCGCTCTCTGTATGAAAATTGAAATATCTACACCGCTATCTGTATGAACATGGAAATATCTACACTGCTATCTGTATGAACATGGAAATAGCTACCCCGTTATGTGTATGAAAATGGAAATAGCTACACCGCTATCTGTATGAACATGGAAATATCTACACCGCTATCTGTATGAACATGGATATATCTACACAGCCATCTGGATGAACATGGAAATATCTACACCGCTATCTGTATGAACATGGAAATAGCTACACCGCTATCTGTATGAACATGGAAATATCTACACCGCTATCTGTATGAACATGGAAATATCTACACCGCTATCTGTATGAACAAGGAAATATCTTCACTGCCATCTGTACGAACATGGATATATCTACAGAGCCATCTGGATGAACATGGAAATATCTACACCGCCATCTGTATGAACATATAAATATCTACACCGCCATCTGTATTAAGATGGAGATATCTACACCGCTACCTGTATAAACCTGGAAATATCTACACCGCTATCTGTATAAACATGGAATTATTTACACCGCTATCTGGATAAACATGGAAATTTCTACACAGCTACCTGTATAAACATGGAAATATCAGCACCGCTATCTGTAGGAACATGGAGATATCTACACCGCCATCTGTATGAACATGGATATATCTACACAGCCATCTGGAGGAACATGGAAATATCTACAACGCTATCTGTATGAACATGGAAATATCTACACCGCTATCTGTATGAACATGGAAATAGCTACACCACTATCTGAATGAACATGGAAATATCTACACCGCTATCTGTATGAACATGGATATATCTACACAGCCATCTGGATGAACATGGAAATATCTACACCGCTATCTGTATGAACATGGATATATCTACACCGCTATCTGTGTAAACATGCATACATTTTCACCGCTATCTGTAAAAACATGGAAATATCTACACCACTATCTGTACGAACATGGAAATATCTGCACCACTATCTGTATGAACATGTAAATATCTACACCGCTATCTCTTTGAACATGGAAATATCTACACGGCTATCTTCGTGAAAATGGAAATATCTACACTGCTATCTGCATATACATGGAAATATCTACACAGCTATCTCTTTACACATGGAAATAACTACACCGCTATCTGTATGAACATGGAAATATCTACACCGCCATCTGTATGAACATGGAAATATCTGCACCGCCATCTGTATGAACATATAAATATCTACACCGCCATCTGTATTAAGATGGAGATATCTACACCGCTATCTGTATAAACATGGAAATATCAGCACCGCTATCTGTATGAACCTGGAAATGTCTACACCGCTATCTGAATGAACATGGAAATATCTACACCGCTATCTGTTTGAACATGTAAATATCTACACCGCTATCTGCATGAAAATGGAAATATCTACAAAGCTATCTGCATATACACGGAAATATCTACACAGCTATCTCTTTACACATGGAAATAACTACACCGCTATCTCTATAAACATGGAAATATCTACACCGCCATCTGTATGAACATGGAAATATCTGCACCGCCATCTGTATGAACATATAAGTATCTACACCGCCATCTGTATTAAGAAGGAAATATCTAAACCGCTATCTGTATAAACATGGAAATATCTACACTGCTGCCTGTATAAACATGGAAATTTCAGCACCGCTCTCTGTATGAAAATGGAGATATCAACACCGCTATCTGCATGAACATGGAAATATCTACACTGCTATCTGTATGAACATGGAAATAGCCACACCTTTATCTGTATGAACATGGAAATAGCTACACCGCTATCTGTATGAACATGGAAATATCTACACCGCTATCTGTATGAACATGGATATATCTACACAGCCATCTAGATGAACATGGAAATATCTACACCGCTATCTGTATGAACATGGAAATATCTACACCGCTATCTGTATGAACATGGATATATCTACACAGCCATCTGGATGAACATGGAAATATCTACACCGCTATCTGTGTAAACATGCATACATCTTCACCGCTATCTGTATAAACATGGAAATATCTACACTGCTATCTGTATGAACATGGAAATATCTGCTCCGCTATCTGTATGAACATGGAAATAACTGCACCGCTATCTCTATGAACATGGAAATATCTACACCGCTATCTGTATGAACATGGAAATCTCTGCACCGCCATCTGTATGAACATATAAATATCTAAACCGCCATCTGTATTAAGATGGAGATATCTACACCGCTATCTGTATAAACATGGAAATATCTACAACGCTATCTGTATAAACATGGAAATATCTACACCGCTATCTGTATAAACATGGAAATATCTACACCGCTACCTGAATAAACATGGAAATATCAGCACCGCTATCTGTATGAACATGGAAATATCTACACTTCTATCTGTATGAACATGGAAATATCTACACCCCTATCTGTCTGAACATGTATATATCTACACAGCCCTCTGGATGAACATGGAAATATCCACACCGCTATCTGTGTAAACATGCATACATCTTCACCGCTATCTGTATAAACATGGAAATATCTACACCGCTATCTGTATGAACATGGAAATATCTACACCGCTATCTGTTTGAAGATGAAAATATATACACCGCTATCTGCATGAAAATGGAAATATCTACACAGCTATCTGCATGAAAATGGAAATATCTACACAGGTATCTGCATATACATGGAAATATCTACACAGCTATCTCTTTACACATGTAAATAACTACACCGCTATCTGTATGAACATGGAAATATCTACACGGCCATCTGTATGAACATGGAAATATCTGCACCGCCATCTGTATGAACATATAAATATCTACACTGCCATCTGTATTAAGATGGAGATATCTACACCGCTATCAGAATAAACATGGAAATATCTACACCGCTATCTGTATAAACATGGAAATATCAGCACCGCTATCTGTATGAACATGGAAATATCAGCCCCTCTATCTGTATGAACATGGAGATATCTACACCGCCATCTGTATGAACATGGGTATATCTACACAGCCATCTGGAGGAACATGGAAATATCTACACCGCTATCTGTATGAAGATGGAAATAGCTACACCGCTATCTGTATGAACATGGAAATATCTACACCGCTATCTGTATGAACATGGAAATATCTACACCGCAATCTGTATGAACAAGGAAATATCTTCACTGCCATCTGTACGAAAATGGATATATCTACAGAGCCATCTGGATGAACATGGAAATATCTACACCGCCATCTGTATGAACATATAAATATCTACACCGCCATCTGTATTAAGATGGAGATATCTACACCGCTACCTGTATAAACCTGGAAATATCTACACCGCTATCTGTATAAACATGGAAATATCTACACCGCTATCTGGATAAACATGGAAATTTCTACACCGCTACCTGTATAAACATGGAAATATCAGCACCGCTATCTGTAGGAACATGGAGATATCTACACCGCCATCTGTATGAACATGGATATATCTACACAGCCATCTGGAGGAACATGGAAATATCTACAACGCTATCTGTACGAACATGGAAATATCTACACCGCTATCTGTATGAACATGGAAATAGCTACACCACTATCTGAATGAACATGGAAATATCTACACCGCTATCTGTATGAACATGGATATATCTACACAGCCATCTGGATGAACATGGAAATATCTACACCGCTATCTGTATGAACATGGATATATCTACACCGCTATCTGTGTAAACATGCATACATTTTCACCGCTATCTGTAAAAACATGGAAATATCTACACCGCTATCTGTACGAACATGGAAATATCTGCACCGCTCTCTGTATGAACATGGAAATATCTACACCGCTATCTCTTTGAACATGGAAATATCTACACGGCTATCTGCATGAAAATGGAAATATCTACACTGCTATCTGCATATACATGGAAATATCTACACAGCTATCTCTTTACACATGGAAATAACTACACCGCTATCTGTATGAACATGGAAATATCTACACCGCCATCTCTATGAACATGGAAATATCTGCACCGCCATCTGTATTAAGATGGAGATATCGAAACCGCTATCTGTATAAACATGGAAATATCTACACCGCTATCTGTATAAACATGGAAATATCTACACCGCTATCTGTATAAACATGGAAATATCTACACCGCTACCTGTATAAACATGGAAATATCAGCACCGCTTTCTGTATGAACATGGAAATATCTACACCGCTATCTGTATGAGCATGGAAATATCAACACCGCCATCTGTATGAACATGGAAATATCTGCACCGCCATCTGTATGAACATATAAATATCTACACCGCCATCTGTATTAAGATGGAGATATCTACACCGCTATCTGAATAAACATGGAAATATCTACACCGCTCTCTGTATAAACATGGAAATATCAGCACCGCTATCTGTATGAACATGGAAATATCAGCCCCTCTATCTGTATGAACATGGAGATATCTACACCGCCATCTGTATGAACATGGATATATCTACACAGCCATCTGGATGAACATGGAAATATCTACACCGCTATCTGTATGAACATGGAAATAGCTACACAGCTATCTGTTTGAACATGGAAATAGCTACACTGCTATCTGTATGAACATGGAAATATCTACACCGCTATCTGTATGAACATGGAAATATCTTCACCGCCATCTGTACGAACATGGATATATCTACAGAGCCATCTGGATGAACATGGAAATATCTACAACGAAATCTGTATGAACATATAAATATCTACACCGCCATCTGTATTAAGATGGAGATATCGAAACCGCTATCTGTATAAACATGGAAATATCAACACCGCTATCTGTATAAACATGGAAATATCTACACCGCTATCTGTATATACATGGAAATATCTACACCGCTACCTGTATAAACTTGGAAATATCAGCACCGCTATCTGTATGAACATGGAAATCTCTACACCGCTATCTGTATGAACATGGAAATATCTACACCGCTATCTGTATGATCATGGATATATCTACACAGCCCTCTGGATGAACATGGAAATATCCACACCGCTATCTGTGTAAACATGCATACATCTTCACCGCTATCTGTATAAACATGGAAATATCTACACCGCTATCTGTATGAACATGGAAATATCTACACCGCTATCTGTTTGAAGATGGAAATATATACATCGCTATCTGCATGAAAATGGAAATATCTACACAGCTATCTGCATATAGATGGAAATATCTACACAGCAATCTCTTTACACATGGAAATAACTAGACCGCTATCTGTATGAACATGGACATATCTACACCGCCATCTGTATGAACATGGAAATATCTGCACCGCCATCAGTATGAACATATTAATATCTACACCGCCATCTGTATTAAGATGGAGATATCTACACCGCTATCTGAATAAACATGGAAATATCTACACCGCTATCTGTGTAAACATGGAAATATCAGCACCGCAATCTCTATGAACATGGAAATATCAGCCCCTCTATCTGTATGAACATGGAGATATCTACACCGCCATCTGTATGAACATGGGTATATCTACACAGCCATCTGGAGGAACATGGAAATATCTACACCGCTATCTGTATGAACATGGAAATAGCTACACCGCTATCTGTATGAACATGGAAATATCTACACCGCTATCTGTATGAACATGGAAATATCTACACCGCTATCTGTATGAACAAGGAAATATCTTCACTGCCATCTGTACGAACATGGATATATCTACAGAGCCATCTGGATGAACATGGAAATATCTACACCGCCATCTGTATGAACATATAAATATCTACACCGCCATCTGTATTAAGATGGAGATATCTACACCGCTACCTGTATAAACCTGGAAATATCTACACCGCTATCTGTATAAACATGGAAAGATCTACACCGCAATCTGGATAAACATGGAAATATCTACACCACTATCTGTATAAACATGGAAGTATCTACACCGCTACCTGTATAAACATGGAAATATCAGCACCGCTATCTGTATGAACCTGGAAATGTCTACACCGCTATCTGAATGAACATGGAAATATCTACACCGCTATCTGTTTGAACATGTAAATATCTACACCGCTATCTGCATGAAAATGGAAATATCTACAAAGCTATCTGCATATACATGGAAATATCTACACAGCTATCTCTTTACACATGGAAATAACTACACCGCTATCTCTATAAACATGGAAATATCTACACCGCCATCTGTATGAACATGTAAATATCTGCACCACCATCTGTATGAACATATAAGTATCTACACCGCCATCTGTATTAAGAAGGAAATATCTAAACCGCTATCTGTATAAACATGGAAATATCTACACTGCTGCCTGTATAAACATGGAAATTTCAGCACCGCTCTCTGTATGAAAATGGAGATATCAACACGGCTATCTGCATGAACATTGAAATATCTACACTGCTATCTGTATGAACATGGAAATAGCTACACCTTTATCTGTATGAACATGGAAATAGCTACACCGCTATCTGTATGAAAATGGAAATATCTACACCGCTATCTGTATGAACATGGATATATCTACACAGCCATCTAGATGAACATGGAAATATCTACACCGCTATCTGTATGAACATGGAAATATCTACACCACTATCTGTATGAACATGGATATATCTACATAGCCATCTGGATGAACATGGAAATATCTACACCGCTATCTGTGTAAACATGCATACATCTTCACCGCTATCTGTATAAACATGGAAATATCTACACTGCTATCTGTATGAACATGGAAATATCTGCTCCGCTATCTGTATGAACATGGAAATAACTGTACCGCTATCTCTATGAACATGGAAATATCTACACCGCCATCTGTATGAACATGGAAATCTCTGCACCGCCATCTGTATGAACATATAAATATCTAAACCGCCATCTGTATTAAGATGGAGATATCTACACCGCTATCTGTATAAACATGGAAATATCTACAAAGCTATCTGTATAAACATGGAAATATCTACACCGCTATCTGTATAAACATGGAAATATCTACACCGCTACCTGTATAAACATGGAAATATCAGCACCGCTATCTGTATGAACATGGAAATATCTACACTTCTATCTGTATGAACATGGAAATATCTACACCGCTATCTGTATGAACATGTATATATCTACACAGCCCTCTGGATGAACATGGAAATATCCACACCGCTATCTGTGTAAACATGCATACATCTTCACCGCTATCTGTATAAACATGGAAATATCTAAACCGCTATCTCTATGAACATGGAAATATCTACACCGCTATCTGTTTGAACATGGAAATATCTACACCGCTATCTGCATGAAAATGGAAATATCTACACAGCTATCTGCATATAGATGGAAATATCTACACAGCTATCTCTTTACACATGGAAATAACTACACCGCTATCTGTATGAATATGGAAATATCAACACCGCCATCTGTATGAACATGGAAATATCTGCACCGCCATCTGTATGAACATATAAATATCTACACCGCCATCTGTATTAAGATGGAGATATCTACACCGCTATCTGAATAAACAAGGAAATATCTACACCGCTATCTGTATAAACATGGAAATATCAGCACCGCTATCTTTATGAACATGGAAATATCAGCCCCTCTATCTGTATGAACATGGAGATATCTACACCGCCATCTGTATGAACATGGATATATCTACACAGCCATCTGGATGAACATGGAAATATCTACACCGCTATCTGTATGAACATGGAAATAGCTACACAGCTATCTGTTTGAACATGGAAATATCTACACTGCTATCCGTATGAACATGGAAATATCTACACCGCTATCTGTATGAGCATGGAAATATCTTCACCGCCATCTGTACGAACATGGATATATCTACAGAGCCATCTGGATGAACATGGAAATATCTACAACGCCATCTGTATGAACATATAAATATCTACACCGCCATCTGTATTAAGATGGAGATATCTACACCGCTATCTGTATAAACATGGAAATATCAACACCGCTATCTGTATAAACATGGAAATATCTACACTGCTATCTGTATAAACATGGAAATATCTACACCGCTACCTGTATAAACATGGAAATATCAGCACCGCTATCTGTATGAACATGGAAATATCTACACCGCTATCTGTATGAACATGGAAATATCTACACCGCTATCTGTATGAACATGGATATATCTACACAGCCCTCTGGATGAACATGGAAATATCCACACATCTATCTGTGTAAACATGCATACATCTTCACCGCTATCTGTATAAACATGGAATTATCTACACCGCTATCTGTATAAACATGGAAATATCTACACCGCTATCTGTTTGAAGATGGAAATATATACATCGCTATCTGCATGAAAATGGAAATATCTACACAGTTATCTGCATATAGATGGAAATATCTACACAGCAATCTCTTTAAACATGGAAATATCTACACCGCTATCTGTATGAACATGGACATATCTACACCGCCATCTGTATGAACATGGAAATATCTGCACCGCCATCTGTATGAACATATAAATATCTACACCGCCATCTGTATTAAGATGGAGATATCTACACCGCTATCTGAATAAACATGGAAATATCAACACCGCTATCTGTATAAACATGGAAATATCTACACCACTATCTGTATAAACATGGAAGTATCTACACCGCTGCCTGTATAAACCTGGAAATATCAGCACCGCTATCTGTATGAACCTGGAAATGTCTACAGCGCTATCTGAATGAACATGGAATTATCTACACCGCTATCTGTTTGAACATGGAAATATCTACACCGCTATCTTCATGAAAATGGAAATATCTACAAAGCTATCTGCATATACATGGAAATATCTACACAGCTATCTCTTTACACATGGAAATAACTACACCGCTATCTCTATAAACATGGAAATATCTACACCGCCATCTGTATGAACATGGAAATATCTGCACCGCCATCTGTATGAACATATAAGTATCTACACCGCCATCTGTATTAAGAAGGAAATATCTAAACCGCTATCTGTATAAACATGGAAATATCTACACTGCTGCCTGTATAAACATGGAAATTTCAGCACCGCTCTCTGTATGAAAATGGAGATATCAACACCGCTATCTGCATGAACATGGAAATATCTACACTGCTATCTGTATGAACATGGAAATAGCTACACCTTTATCTGTATGAACATGGAGATAGCTACACCGCTATCTGTATGAACATGGAAATATCTACACCGCTATCTGTATGAACATGGATATATCTACACAGCCATCTAGATGAACATGGAAATATCTACACCGCTATCTGTATGAACATGGAAATATCTACACCGCTATCTCTATGAACATGGATATATCTACACAGCCATCTGGATGAACATGGAAATATCTACACCGCTATCTGTGTAAACATGCATACATCTTCACCGCTATCTGTATAAACATGGAAATATCTACACTGCTATCTGTATGAACATGGAAATATCTGCTCCGCTATCTGTATGAACATGGAAATAACTGCACCGCTATCTCTATGAACATGGAAATATCTACACCGCTATCTGTATCAACATGGAAATCTCTGCACCGCCATCTGTATGAACATATAAGTATCTAAACCGCCATCTGTATTAAGATGGAGATATCTACACCGCTATCTGTATAAACATGGAAATATCTACACCGCTATCTGTATGAACATGTATATATCTACACAGCCCTCTGGATGAACATGGAAATATCCACACCGCTATCTGTGTAAACATGCATACATCTTCACCGCTATCTGTATAAACATGGAAATATCTACACCGCTATCTCTATGAACATGGAAATATCTAAACCGCTATCTGTTTGAAGATGGAAATATCTACACCGCCATCTGTATGAACATGGAAATATCTATACCGCTATCTGTATGAACATGGAAATATCTACACCGCTATCTGTATGAACATGGAAATATCTACAAAGCTACCTGAATGAACATGGAAATATCTACACCGCTATCTGTTTGAACATGTAAATATCTACACCGCTATCTGCATGAAAATGGAAATATCTACAAAGCTATCTGCATATACATGGAAATATCTACACAGCTATCTCTTTACACATGGAAATAACTACACCGCTATATCTATAAACATGGAAATATCTACACCACTATCTGTATGAACATGGAAATATCTGCACCGCCATCTGTTTGAACATATAAATATCTACACCGCCATCTGTATTAAGAAGGAAATATCTAAACCGCTTTCTGTATAAACATGTAAATATCAGCACCGCTCTCTGTATGAAAATGGAAATATCTACACCGCTATCTGTATGAACATGTAAATATCTACACCGCTATTTGCATGAAAATGGAAATATCTACAAAGCTATCTGCATATACATGGAAATATCTACACAGCTATCTCTTTACACATGGAAATAACTACACCGCTATCTCTATAAACATGGAAATATCTACACCGCCATCTGTATGAACATGTAAATATCTGCACCACCATCTGTATGAACATATAAGTATCTACACCGCCATCTGTATTAAGAAGGAAATATCTAAACCGCTATCTGTATAAACATGGAAATATCTACACTGCTGCCTGTATAAACATGGAAATTTCAGCACCGCTCTCTGTATGAAAATGGAGATATCAACACGGCTATCTGCATGAACATTGAAATATCTACACTGCTATCTGTATGAACATGGAAATAGCTACACCTTTATCTGTATGAACATGGAAATAGCTACACCGCTATCTGTATGAACATGGAAATATCTACACCGCTATCTGTATGAACATGGATATATCTACACAGCCATCTAGATGAACATGGAAATATCTACACCGCTATCTGTATGAACATGGAAATATCTACACCGCTATCTGTATGAACATGGATATATCTACACAGCCATCTGGATGAACATGGAAATATCTACACCGCTATCTGTGTAAACATGCATACATCTTCACCGCTATCTGTATAAACATGGAAATATCTACACTGCTATCTGTATGAACATGGAAATATCTGCTCCGCTATCTGTATGAACATGGAAATAACTGTACCGCTATCTCTATGAACATGGAAATATCTACACCGCCATCTGTATGAACATGGAAATCTCTGCACCGCCATCTGTATGAACATATAAATATCTAAACCGCCATCTGTATTAAGATGGAGATATCTACACCGCTATCTGTATAAACATGGAAATATCTACAAAGCAATCTGTATAAACATGGAAATATCTACACCGCTATCTGTATAAACATGGAAATATCTACACCGCTACCTGTATAAACATGGAAATATCAGCACCGCTATCTGTATGAACATGGAAATATCTACACTTCTATCTGTATGAACATGGAAATATCTACACCGCTATCTGTATGAACATGTATATATCTACACAGCCCTCTGGATGAACATGGAAATATCCACACCGCTATCTGTGTAAACATGCATACATCTTCACCGCTATCTGTAGAAACATGGAAATATCTAAACCGCTATCTCTATGAACATGGAAATATCTACACCGCTATCTGTTTGAACATGGAAATATCTACACCGCTATCTGCATGAAAATGGAAATATCTACACAGCTATCTGCATATAGATGGAAATATCTACACAGCTATCTCTTTACACATGGAAATAACTACACCGCTATCTGTATGAATATGGAAATATCAACACCGCCATCTGTATGAACATGGAAATATCTGCACCGCCATCTGTATGAACATATAAATATCTACACCGCCATCTGTATTAAGATGGAGATATCTACACCGCTATCTGAATAAACAAGGAAATATCTACACCGCTATCTGTATAAACATGGAAATATCAGCACCGTTATCTTTATGAACATGGAAATATCAGCCCCTCTATCTGTATGAACATGGAGATATCTACAACGCCATCTGTATGAACATGGATATATCTACACAGCCATCTGGATGAACATGGAAATATCTACACCGCTATCTGTATGAACATGGAAATAGCTACACAGCTATCTGTTTGAACATGGAAATATCTACACTGCTATCTGTATGAACATGGAAATATCTACACCGCTATCTGTATGAGCATGGAAATATCTTCACCGCCATCTGTACGAACATGGATATATCTACAGAGCCATCTGGATGAACATGGAAATATCTACAACGCCATCTGTATGAACATATAAATATCTACACCGCCATCTGTATTAAGATGGAGATATCTACACCGCTATCTGTATAAACATGGAAATATCAACACCGCTATCTGTATAAACATGGAAATATCTACACTGCTATCTGTATAAACATGGAAATATCTACACCGCTACCTGTATAAACATGGAAATATCAGCACCGCTATCTGTATGAACATGGAAATATCTACACCGCTATCTGTATGAACATGGAAATATCTACACCGCTATCTGTATGAACATGGATATATCTACACAGCCCTCTGGATGAACATGGAAATATCCACACAGCTATCTGTGTAAACATGCATACATCTTCACCGCTATCTGTATAAACATGGAATTATCTACACCGCTATCTGTATAAACATGGAAATATCTACACCGCTCTCTGTTTGAAGATGGAAATATATACATCGCTATCTGCATGAAAATGGAAATATCTACACAGTTATCTGCATATAGATGGAAATATCTACACAGCAATCTCTTTAAACATGGAAATATCTACACCGCTATCTGTATGAACATGGACATATCTACACCGCCATCTGTATGAACATGGAAATATCTGCACCGCCATCTGTATGAACATATAAATATCTACACCGCCATCTGTATTAAGGTGGAGATATCTACACCGCTATCTGAATAAACATGGAAATATCTACACCGCTATCTGTATAAACATGGAAATATCTACACCACTATCTGTATAAACATGGAAGTATCTACACCGCTACCTGTATAAACATGGAAATATCAGCACCGCTATCTGTATGAACCTGGAAATGTCTACAGCGCTATCTGAATGAACATGGAAATATCTACACCGCTATCTGTTTGAACATGGAAATATCTACACCGCTATCTGCATGAAAATGGAAATATCTACAAAGCTATCTGCATATACATGGAAATATCTACACAGCTATCTCTTTACACATGGAAATAACTACACCGCTATCTCTATAAACATGGAAATATCTACACCGCCATCTGTATGAACATGGAAATATCTGCACCGCCATCTGTATGAACATATAAGTATCTACACCGCAATGAGTATTAAGAAGGAAATATCTAAACCGCTATCTGTATAAACATGGAAATATCTACACTGCTGCCTGTATAAACATGGAAATTTCAGCACCGCTCTCTGTATGAAAATGGAGATATCAACACCGCTATCTGCATGAACATGGAAATATCTACACTGCTATCTGTATGAACATGGAGATAGCTACACCGCTATCTGTATGAACATGGAAATATCTACACCGCTATCTGTATGAACATGGATATATCTACACAGCCATCTAGATGAACATGGAAATATCTACACCGCTATCTGTATGAACATGGAAATATCTACACCGCTATCTGTATGAACATGGATATATCTACACAGCCATCTGGATGAACATGGAAATATCTACACCGCTATCTGTGTAAACATGCATACATCTTCACCGCTATCTGTATAAACATGGAAATATCTACAATGCTATCTGTATGAACATGGAAATATCTGCTCCGCTATCTGTATGAACATGGAAATAACTGCACCGCTATCTCTATGAACATGGAAATATCTACACCGCTATCTGTATGAACATGGAAATCTCTGCACCGCCATCTGTATGAACATATAAGTATCTAAACCGCCATCTGTATTAAGATGGAGATATCTACACCGCTATCTGTATAAACATGGAAATATCTACACCGCAATCTGTATGAACATGTATATATCTACACAGCCCTCTGGATGAACATGGAAATATCCACACCGCTATCTGTGTAAACATGCATACATCTTCACCGCTATCTGTATAAACATGGAAATATCTACACCGCTATCTCTATGAACATGGAAATATCTAAACCGCTATCTGTTTGAAGATGGAAATATCTACACCGCCATCTGTATGAACATGGAAATATCTACACCGCTATCTGTATGAACATGGAAATATCTACACCGCTATCTGTATGAACATGGAAATATCTACAAAGCTACCTGAATGAACATGGAAATATCTACACCGCTATCTGTTTGAACATGTAAATATCTACACCGCTATCTGCATGAAAATGGAAATATCTACAAAGCTATCTGCATATACATGGAAATATCTACACAGCTATCTCTTTACACATGGAAATAACTACACCGCTATATATATAAACATGGAAATATCTACACCACAATCTGTATGAACATGGAAATATCTGCACCGCCATCTGTTTGAACATATAAATATCTACACCGCCATCTGTATTAAGAAGGAAATATCTAAACCGCTTTCTGTATAAACATGGAAATATCAGCACCGCTCTCTGTAGGAAAATGGAAATATCTACACCACTATCTGTATGAACATGGAAATATCTACACTGCTATCTGTATGAACATGGAAATATCTACCCCGTTATGTGTATGAAAATGGAAATAGCTACACCGCTATCTGTATGAACATGGAAATATCTACACCGCTATCTGTATGAACATGGATATATGTACACAGCCATCTGGATGAACATGGAAATATCTACACCGCTATCTGTATGAACATGGAAATAGCTACACTGCTATCTGTATGAACATGGAAAAATCTACACCGCTATCTGTATGAACATGGAAATATCTACACCGCTATGTGTATGAACAAGGAAATATCTTCACTGCCATCTGTACGAACATGGATATATCTACAGAGCCATCTGGATGAACATGGAAATATCTACACCGCCATCTGTATGAACATATAAATATCTACACCGCCATCTGTATTAAGATGGAGATATCTACACCGCTACCTGTATAAACCTGGAAATATCTACACCGCTATCTGTATAAACATGGAAATATCTACAACGCTATCTGGATAAACATGGAAATTTCTACACCGCTACCTGTATAAACATGGAAATATCAGCACCGCTATCTGTAGGAACATGGAGATATCTGCACCGCCATCTTTGTGAACATGGATGTATCTACACAGCCATCTGGAGGAACATGGAAATATCTACAACGCTATCTGTACGAACATGGAAATATCTACACCGCTATCTGTTTGAACATGGAAATAGCTACACCACTATCTGAATGAACATGGAAATACCTACACCGCTATCTGTATGAACATGGATATATCTACACAGCCATCTGGATCAACATGGAAATATCTACACCGCTATCTGTATGAACATGGATATATCTACACCGCTATCTGTTTAAACATGCATACATTTTCACCGCTATCTGTAAAAACATGGAAATATCTACACCGCTATCTGTACGAACATGGAAATATCTGCACCGCTATCTGTATGAACATGGAAATATCTACACCGCTATCTCTTTGAACATGGAAATATCTACACGGCTATCTGCATGAAAATGGAAATATCTACACTGCTATCTGCATATACATGGAAATATCTAAACAGCTATCTCTTTACACATGGAAATAACTACACCGCTATCTGTATGAACATGGAAATATCTACACCGCCATCTGTATGAACATGGAAATATCTGCACCGCCATCTGTATGAACATATAAATATCTACACCGCCATCTGTATTAAGATGGAGATATCTACACCGCTATCTGTATAAACATGGAAATATCTACACCGCTATCTGTATAAACATGGAAATATCTACATCGCTATCTGTATAAACATGGAAATATCTACACCGCTACCTGTATAAACATGGAAATATCAGCACCGCTTTCTGTATGAACATGGAAATATCTACACCGCTATCTGTATGAACATGGAAATATCAACACCGCCATCTGTATGAACATGGAAATATCTGCACCGCCATCTGTATGAACATATAAATATCTACACCGCCATCTGTATTAAGATGGAGATATCTACACCGCTATCTGAATAAACATGGAAATATCTACACCGCTCTCTGTATAAACATGGAAATATCAGCACCGCTATCTGTATGAACATGGAAATATCAGCCCCTCTATCTGTATGAACATGGAGATATCTACACCGCCATCTGTATGAACATGGATATATCTACACAGCCATCTGGATGAACATGGAAATATCTACACCGCTATCTGTATGAACATGGAAATAGCTACACAGCTATCTGTTTGAACATGGAAATATCTACACTGCTATCTGTATGAACATGGAAATATCTACCTCGCTATCTGTATGAACATGGAAATATCTTCACCGCCATCTGTACGAACATGGATATATCTACAGAGCCATCTGGATGAACATGGAAATATCTACAACGCCATCTGTATGAACAGATAAATATCTACACCGCCATCTGTATTAAGATGGAGATATCTACACCGCTATCTGTATAAACATGGAAATATCAACACCGCTATCAGTATAAACATGGAAATATCTACACCGAATATCTGTATAAACATGGAAATATCTACACCGCTACCTGTATAAACATGGAAATATCAGCACCGCTATCTGTATGAACATGGAAATATCTACACCGCTATCTGTATGAACATGGAAATATCTACACCGCTATCTGTATGAACATGGATATATCTACACAGCCCTCTGGATGAACATGGAAATATCCACACAGCTATCTGTGTAAACATGCATACATCTTCACCGCTATCTGTATAAACATGGAAATATCTACACCGCTATTTGTATGAACATGGAAATATCTACACCGCTATCTGTTTGAAAATGGAAATATATACATCGCTATCTGCATGAAAATGGAAATATCTACACAGTTATCTGCATATAGATGGAAATATCTACACAGCAATCTCTTTAAACATGGAAATATCTACACCGCTATCTGTATGAACATGGACATATCTACACCGCCATCTGTATGAACATGGAAATATCTGCACCGCCATCTGTATGAACATATAAATATCTACACCGCCATCTGTATTAAGATGGAGATATCTACACCGCTATCTGAATAAACATGGAAATATCTACACCGCTATCTGTATAAACATGGAAATATCTACACCACTATCTTTATAAACATGGAAGTATCTACACCGCTACCTGTATAAACATGGAAATATCAGCACCGCTATCTGTATGAACCTGGAAATGTCTACAGCGCTATCTGAATGAACATGGAAATATCTACACCGCTATCTGTTTGAACATGGAAATATCTACACCGCTATCTGCATGAAAATGGAAATATCTACAAAGCTATCTGCATATACATGGAAATATCTACACAGCTATCTCTTTACACATGGAAATAACTACACCGCTATCTCTATAAACATGGAAATATCTACACCGCCATCT
Source organism: Gorilla gorilla gorilla (assembly GCF_029281585.2). NCBI lineage: Eukaryota > Metazoa > Chordata > Mammalia > Primates > Hominidae > Gorilla > Gorilla gorilla. The sequence goes on along the minus strand of NC_073246.2, from coordinate 54,124,037 downwards.
GTATGAACATGGAAATATCTGCACCGCCATCTGTATGAACATATAAGTATCTACACCGCCATCTGTATTAAGAAGGAAATATCTAAACCGCTATCTGTATAAACATGGAAATATCTACACTGCTGCCTGTATAAACATGGAAATTTCAGCACCGCTCTCTGTATGAAAATGGAGATATCAACACCGCTATCTGCATGAACATGGAAATATCTACACTGCTATCTGTATGAACATGGAAATAGCTACACCTTTATCTGTATGAACATGGAGATAGCTACACCGCTATCTGTATGAACATGGAAATATCTACACCGCTATCTGTATGAACATGGATATATCTACACAGCCATCTAGATGAACATGGAAATATCTACACCGCTATCTGTATGAACATGGAAATATCTACACCGCTATCTCTATGAACATGGATATATCTACACAGCCATCTGGATGAACATGGAAATATCTACACCGCTATCTGTGTAAACATGCATACATCTTCACCGCTATCTGTATAAACATGGAAATATCTACAATGCTATCTGTATGAACATGGAAATATCTGCTCCGCTATCTGTATGAACATGGAAATAACTGCACCGCTATCTCTATGAACATGGAAATATCTACACCGCTATCTGTATGAACATGGAAATCTCTGCACCGCCATCTGTATGAACATATAAGTATCTAAACCGCCATCTGTATTAAGATGGAGATATCTACACCGCTATCTGTATAAACATGGAAATATCTACACCGCAATCTGTATGAACATGTATATATCTACACAGCCCTCTGGATGAACATGGAAATATCCACACCGCTATCTGTGTAAACATGCATACATCTTCACCGCTATCTGTATAAACATGGAAATATCTACACCGCTATCTCTATGAACATGGAAATATCTAAACCGCTATCTGTTTGAAGATGGAAATATCTACACCGCCATCTGTATGAACATGGAAATATCTACACCGCTATCTGTATGAACATGGAAATATCTACACCGCTATCTGTATGAACATGGAAATATCTACAAAGCTACCTGAATGAACATGGAAATATCTACACCGCTATCTGTTTGAACATGTAAATATCTACACCGCTATCTGCATGAAAATGGAAATATCTACAAAGCTATCTGCATATACATGGAAATATCTACACAGCTATCTCTTTACACATGGAAATAACTACACCGCTATATCTATAAACATGGAAATATCTACACCACAATCTGTATGAACATGGAAATATCTGCACCGCCATCTGTTTGAACATATAAATATCTACACCGCCATCTGTATTAAGAAGGAAATATCTAAACCGCTTTCTGTATAAACATGGAAATATCAGCACCGCTCTCTGTATGAAAATGGAAATATCTACACCACTATCTGTATGAACATGGAAATATCTACACTGCTATCTGTATGAACATGGAAATATCTACCCCGTTATGTGTATGAAAATGGAAATAGCTACACCGCTATCTGTATGAACATGGAAATATCTACACCGCTATCTGTATGAACATGGATATATCTACACAGCCATCTGGATGAACATGGAAATATCTACACCGCTATCTGTATGAACATGGAAATAGCTACACTGCTATCTGTATGAACATGGAAAAATCTACACCGCTATCTGTATGAACATGGAAATATCTACACCGCTATGAGTATGAACAAGGAAATATCTTCACTGCCATCTGTACGAACATGGATATATCTACAGAGCCATCTGGATGAACATGGAAATATCTACACCGCCATCTGTATGAACATATAAATATCTACACCGCCATCTGTATTAAGATGGAGATATCTACACCGCTACCTGTATAAACCTGGAAATATCTACACCGCTATCTGTATAAACATGGAAATATCTACAACGCTATCTGGATAAACATGGAAATTTCTACACCGCTACCTGTATAAACATGGAAATATCAGCACCGCTATCTGTAGGAACATGGAGATATCTGCACCGCCATCTTTGTGAACATGGATGTATCTACACAGCCATCTGGAGGAACATGGAAATATCTACAACGCTATCTGTACGAACATGGAAATATCTACACCGCTATCTGTTTGAACATGGAAATAGCTACACCACTATCTGAATGAACATGGAAATACCTACACCGCTATCTGTATGAACATGGATATATCTACACAGCCATCTGGATGAACATGGAAATATCTACACCGCTATCTGTATGAACATGGATATATCTACACCGCTATCTGTTTAAACATGCATACATTTTCACCGCTATCTGTAAAAACATGGAAATATCTACACCGCTATCTGTACGAACATGGAAATATCTGCACCGCTATCTGTATGAACATGGAAATATCTACACCGCTATCTCTTTGAACATGGAAATATCTACACGGCTATCTGCATGAAAATGGAAATATCTACACTGCTATCTGCATATACATGGAAATATCTACACAGCTATCTCTTTACACATGGAAATAACTACACCGCTATCTGTATGAACATGGAAATATCTACACCGCCATCTGTATGAACATGGAAATATCTGCACCGCCATCTGTATGAACATATAAATATCTACACCGCCATCTGTATTAAGATGGAGATATCTACACCGCTATCTGTATAAACATGGAAATATCTACACCGCTATCTGTATAAACATGGAAATATCTACATCGCTATCTGTATAAACATGGAAATATCTACACCGCTACCTGTATAAACATGGAAATATCAGCACCGCTTTCTGTATGAACATGGAAATATCTACACCGCTATCTGTATGAACATGGAAATATCAACACCGCCATCTGTATGAACATGGAAATATCTGCACCGCCATCTGTATGAACATATAAATATCTACACCGCCATCTGTATTAAGATGGAGATATCTACACCGCTATCTGAATAAACATGGAAATATCTACACCGCTCTCTGTATAAACATGGAAATATCAGCACCGCTATCTGTATGAACATGGAAATATCAGCCCCTCTATCTGTATGAACATGGAGATATCTACACCGCCATCTGTATGAACATGGATATATCTACACAGCCATCTGGATGAACATGGAAATATCTACACCGCTATCTGTATGAACATGGAAATAGCTACACAGCTATCTGTTTGAACATGGAAATATCTACACTGCTATCTGTATGAACATGGAAATATCTACACAGCTATCTGTATGAACATGGAAATATCTTCACCGCCATCTGTACGAACATGGATATATCTACAGAGCCATCTGGATGAACATGGAAATATCTACAACGCCATCTGTATGAACAGATAAATATCTACACCGCCATCTGTATTAAGATGGAGATATCTACACCGCTATCTGTATAAACATGGAAATATCAACACCGCTATCAGTATAAACATGGAAATATCTACACCGAATATCTGTATAAACATGGAAATATCTACACCGCTACCTGTATAAACATGGAAATATCAGCACCGCTATCTGTATGAACATGGAAATATCTACACCGCTATCTGTATGAACATGGAAATATCTACACCGCTATCTGTATGAACATGGATATATCTACACAGCCCTCTGGATGAACATGGAAATATCCACACAGCTATCTGTGTAAACATGCATACATCTTCACCGCTATCTGTATAAACATGGAAATATCTACACCGCTATTTGTATGAACATGGAAATATCTACACCGCTATCTGTTTGAAAATGGAAATATATACATCGCTATCTGCATGAAAATGGAAATATCTACACAGTTATCTGCATATAGATGGAAATATCTACACAGCAATCTCTTTAAACATGGAAATATCTACACCGCTATCTGTATGAACATGGACATATCTACACCGCCATCTGTATGAACATGGAAATATCTGCACCGCCATCTGTATGAACATATAAATATCTACACCGCCATCTGTATTAAGATGGAGATATCTACACCGCTATCTAAATAAACATGGAAATATCTACACCGCTATCTGTATAAACATGGAAATATCTACACCACTATCTGTATAAACATGGAAATATCTACACCGCTACCTGTATAAACATGGAAATATCAGCACCGCTATCTGTATTAACCTGGAAATGTCTACACCGCTATCTGAATGAACATGGAAATATCTACACCGCTATCTGTTTGAACATGTAAATATCTACACCGCTATCTGCATGAAAATGGAAATATCTACAAAGCTATCTGCATATACATGGAAATATCTACACAGATATCTCTTTACACATGGAAATAACTACACCGCTATCTCTATAAACATGGAAATATCTACACCGCCATCTGTATGAACATGGAAATATCTGCACCGCCATCTTTATGAACATATAAATATCTACACCGCCATCTGTATTAAGAAGGAAATATCTAAACCGCTATCTGTATAAACATGGAAATATCTACACTGCTGCCTGTATAAACATGGAAATTTCAGCACCGCTCTCTGTATGAAAATGGAGATATCAACACCGCTATCTGCATGAACATGGAAATATCTACACTGCTATCTGTATGAACATAGATATAGCTACACCTTTATCTGTATGAACATGGAAATAGCTACACCGCTATCTGTATGAACATGGAAATATCTACACCGCTATCTGTATGAACATGGATATATCTACACAGCCATCTGGATGAACATGGAAATATCTACACCGCTATCTGTGTAAACATGCATACATCTTCACCGCTATCTGTATAAACATGGAAATATCTACACTGCTATCTGTATGAACATGGAAATATCTGCTCCGCTATCTATATGAACATGGAAATAACTACACCGCTATCTCTATGAACATGGAAATATCTACACCGCCATCTGTATGAACATGGAAATCTCTGCACCGCCATCTGTATGAACATATAAATATCTAAACCGCCATCTGTATTAAGATGGAGATATCTACACCGCTATCTGTATAAACATGGAAATATCTACACCGCTATATGTATAAACATGGAAATATCTACACCGCTATCTGTATAAACATGGAAATATCTACACCTCTACCTGTATAAACATGGAAATATCAGCACCGCTATCTGTATGAACATGGAAATATCTACACTTCTATCTGTATGAACATTGAAATATCTACACCGCTATCTGTATGAACATGTATATACCTACACAGCCCTCTGGATGAACATGGAAATATCCACACCGCTATCTGTGTAAACATGCATACATCTTCACCGCTATCTGTATAAACATGGAAATATCTACACCGCTATCTGTATGAACATGGAAATATCTACACCGCTATCTGTTTGAAGATGGAAATATATACACCGCTATCTGCATGAAAATGGAAATATCTACACCGCTATCTGCATGAAAATGGAAATATCAACAAAGCTATCTGCATATACATGGAAATATCTACACAGGTATCTCTTTACACATGGAAATAACTACACCGCTATATCTATAAACATGGAAATATCTACACCACCATCTGTATGAACATGGAAATATCTGCACCGCCATCTGTTTGAACATATAAATATCTACACCGCCATCTGTATTAAGAAGGAAATATCTAAACCGCTTTCTGTATAAACATGGAAATATCAGCACCGCTCTCTGTATGAAAATGGAAATATCTACACCGCTATCTGTATGAACATGGAAATATCTACACTGCTATCTGTATGAACATGGAAATAGCTACCCCGTTATGTGTATGAAAATGGAAATAGCTACACCGCTATCTGTATGAACATGGAAATATCTACACCGCTATCTGTATGAACATGGATATATCTACACAGCCATCTGGATGAACATGGAAATATCTACACCGCTATCTGTATGAACATGGAAATACCTACACCGCTATCTGTATGAACATGGATATATCTACACAGCCATCTGGATGAACATGGAAATATCTACACCGATATCTGTGGAAACATGCATACATCTTCACCACTATCTGTATAAACATGGAAATATCTGCACCGCTATTGGTATGAACATGGAAATATCTACACCGCTATCTGTATGAACATGGAAATACATACACCGCTATCTGTTTGGACATGGAAATATCTACACCGCTATCTGCATGAAAATGGAAATATCTACACTGCTATCTGCATATACATTTAAATATCTACACAGCTATCTCTTTACACATGGAAATAACTACACCACTCTCTGTATGAACATGGAAATAACTACACCACCCTCTGTATGAACATGGAAATATCTGCACCGCCATCTGTATGAACATATAAATATCTACACCGCCATCTGTATTAAGATGGAGATATATACACTGCTATGTGTATAAACATGGACATATCTATACCGCCATCTGTATGAACATATAAATACACCGCCATCTGTATTAAAAAGGAAATATCTAAACCGCTATCTGTATAAACAGGGAAATTTCTACACCGCTGCCGGTATAAACATGGAAATATCAGCACCGCTATCTGTATGAACATGGAAATATCTACACCACTATGTGTAGGAACATGGAAATAGCTACACCGCTGCCAGTATAAACATGGAAATATCAGCACCGCTATCTGTATGAACATGGAAATATCTACACCACTATCTGTATGAACATGGATATATCTACACAGCCATCTGGATGAACATGGAAATATCTACACCACTATCTGTATAAACATGAAAATATCTACACCGCTATCTGTGTAAACATGCATACATCTTCACCGCTATCTGTATAAACATGGAAATATCTACACCGCTATCTGTATGAACATGGAAATATTTACGCCGCTATCTGTATGAACACGGAAATATCTACTCCGCTATCTGTTTGAACATGGAAATATCTACACTGCTATCTGCATGAAAATGGAAATATCTACACTGCTATCTGCATATACATGGAAATATCTACACAGCTATTTCTCTACACAGGGAAATAACTACACCGCTATCTGTATGAACATGGAAATATCCACACCGCCATCTGTATGAACATGGAAATATCTGCACCGCCATCTGTATGAACATATAAATATCTACACCGCCATCTGTATTAAGAAGGAAATATCTAAACCGCTATCTGTATAAACATGGAAATATCTACACTGCTGCCTGTATAAACATGGAAATTTCAGCACCGCTCTCTGTATGAAAATGGAGATATCAACACCGCTATCTCCATGAACATGGAAATATCTACACTGCTATCTGTATGAACATGGAAATAGCTACACCTTTATCTGTATGAACATGGAAATAGCTACACCGCTATCTGTATAAACATGGAAATATCTACACCGCTATCTGTATGAACATGGATATATCTACACAGCCATCTAGATGAACATGGAAATATCTACACCGCTATCTGTATGAACATGGAAATATCTACACCGCAATCTGTATGAACATGGATATATCTACACAGCCATCTGGATGAACATGGAAATATCTACACCGCTATCTGTGTAAACATGCATACATCTTCACCGCTATCTGTATAAACCTGGAAATATCTACACTGCTATCTGTATGAACATGGAAATACCTGCACCGCTATCTGTATGAACATGGAAATAACTACACCGCTATCTCTATGAACATGGAAATATCTACACCGCCATCTGTATGAACATGGAAATCTCTGCACCGCCATCTGTATGAACATATAAATATCTAAACCGCCATCTGTATTAAGATGGAGATATCTACACCGCTATCTGAATAAACATGGAAATATCTACACCGCTATCTGCATAAACATTGAAATATCTACACCGCTATCTGTATAAACATGGAAATATCTACACCGCTACCTGTATAAACATGGAAATATCAGCACCGCTATCTGTATGAACATGGAAATATCTACACTTCTATGTGTATGAACATGGAAATATCTACACCGCTATCTGTATGAACATGTATATATCTACACAGCCCTCTGGATGAACATGGAAATATCCACACCGCTATCTGTGTAAACATGCATACATCTTCACCGATACCTGTATAAACATGGAAATATCTACACCGCTATCTCTATGAACATGGAAATATCTACACCGCTATCTGTTTGAAGATGGAAATATATACACCGCTATCTTCATGAAAATGGAAATATCTACACAGCTATCTGCATCTAGATGGAAATATCTACACAGCTATCTCTTTACACATGGAAATAACTACACCGCTATCTGTATGAACATGGAAATATCTACACCGCCATCTGTATGAACATGGAAATATCTGCACCGCCCTCTGTATGAACATATAAATATCTACACCGCCATCTCTATTAAGATGGAGATATCTACACCGTTATCTGAATAAACATGGAAATATCTACGCCGCTATCTGTATAAACATGGAAATACCTACACCGCTATCTGTATAAACATGGAAATATCAGCACCGCTATCTGTATGAACCTGGAAATATCTACACCGCTATCTGTATGAACATGGAAATATCTACACCGCTATCTGTATGAACATGGAAATATCTACAAAGCTACCTGAATGAACATGGAAATATCTACACCGCTATCTGTTTGAACATGTAAATATCTACACCGCTATCTGCATGAAAATGGAAATATCTACAAAGTTATCTGCATATACATGGAAATATCTACACAGCTTTCTCTTTACACATGGAAATAACTACACCGCTATATCTATAAACATGGAAATATCTACACCACCATCTGTATGAACATGGAAATATCTGCACCGCCATCTGTTTGAACATATAAATATCTACACCGCCATCTGTATTAAGAAGGAAATATCTAAAACGCTTTCTGTATAAACATGGAAATATCAGCACCGCTCTCTGTATGAAAATGGAAATATCTACACCGCTATCTGTATGAACATGGAAATATCTACACTGCTATCTGTATGAACATGGAAATAGCTACCCCGTTATGTGTATGAAAATGGAAATAGCTACACCGCTATCTGTATGAACATGGAAATATCTACACCGCTATCTGTATGAACATGGATATATCTACACAGCCATCTGGATGAACATGGAAATATCTACACCGCTATCTGTATGAACATGGAAATACCTACACCGCTATCTGTATGAACATGGATATATCTACACCGCTATCTGTTTGAACATGGCAATATCTACACCGCTATTTGCATGAAAATGGAAATATCTACACTGCTATCTGCATATACATGGAAATATCTACACAGCTATCTCTTTACACATGGAAATAACTACACCGCTATCTGTATGAACATGGAAATATCCACACCGCCATCTGTATGAACATGGAAATATCTGCACCGCCATCTGTATGAACATATAAATATCTACACCGCAATCTGTATTAAGATGGAGATATCTACACCGCTATCTGTATAAACATGGAAATATCTACACCGCTATCTGTATAAACATGGAAATATCTACTCCGCTATCTGTATAAACATGGAAATATCTACACCGTTACCTGTATAAATATGGAAATATCAGCACCGCTATCTGTATGATCATGGAAATATCTACACCGCTATCTGTATGAACATGGAAATATCTACACCGCTATCTGTATGAACATGGAAATATCTACACCGATATCTGTATGAACATGGATATATCTACACAGCCCTCTGGATGAACATGGAAATATCCACACCGCTATCTGTGTAAACATGCATACATCTTCACCGCTATCTGTATAAACATGGAAATATCTACACCGCTATCTGTATGAACATGGAAATATCTACACCGCTATCTGTTTGAAGATGGAAATACATACACCGCAGTCTGCATGAAAATGGAAATATCTACACAGCTATCTGCATATACTTGGAAATATCTACACAGCTATCTCTTTACACATGGAAATAACTACACCGCTATCTGTATGAACATGGAAATATCTACACCGCCATCTGTATGAACATGGAAATATCTGCACCGCCATCTGTATGAACATATAAATATCTACACCGCCATCTGTATTAAGATGGAGATATCTACACCGCTATCTGAATAAACATGGAAATATCTACACGGCTATCTGTATAAACATGGAAATATCTACAACGCTATCTGTATAACCATGGAAATATCTACACCGCTGTCTGTATGAACATGGAAATATCTACACCGCTACCTGTATAAACATGGAAATATCAGCACCGCTATCTGTATGAACATGGAAATATCTACACTTCTATCTGTATGAACATGGAAATATCTACACCGCTATCTGTATGAACATGTATATATCTACACAGCCCTCTGGATGAACATGGAAATATCCACACCGCTATCTGTGTAAACATGCATACATCTTCACCGCTATCTGTATAAACATGGAAATATCTACACCGCTATCTCTATGAACATGGAAATATCTACACCGCTATCTGTTTGAAGATGGAAATATATACACCGCTATCTGCATGAAAATGGAAATATCTACACAGCTATCTGCATCTAGATGGAAATATCTACACAGCTATCTCTTTACACATGGAAATAACTACACCGCTGTCTGTATGAACATGGAAATATCTACACCGCTATCTGTATAAACATGGAAATATCTACACCGCTATCTGTATGAACATGGAAATAACTGCACTGCTATCTCTATGAACATGGAAATATCTACACCGCGATCTGTATGAACATGGAAATCTCTGCACCGCCATCTGTATGAACATATAAATATCTAAACCGCCATCTGTATTAAGATGGAGATGTCTACACCGCTATCTGTATAAACATGGAAATATCTACACCGCTAACTGTATAAACATGGAAATATCTACACCGCTATCTGTATAAACATGGAAATATCTACACCGCTACCTGTATAAACATGGAAATATCAGCACCGCTATCTGTATGAACATGGAAATATCTACACTTCTATCTGTATGAACATGGAAATATCTACACCGCTATCTGTCTGAACATGTGTATATCTACACAGCCCTCTGGATGAACATGGAAATATCCACACCGCTATCTGTGTAAACATGCATACATCTTCACCGCTATCAGTATAAACAAGGAAATATCTACACTGCTATCTCTATGAACATGGAAATATCTACACCGCTATCTGTTTGAAGATGGAAATATCTACACCGCCATCTGTATGAACATGGAAATATCTACACCGCTATCTGTATGAACATGGAAATATCTACACCGCTATCTGTATGAACATGGAAATATCTACAAAGCTACCTGAATGAACATGGAAATATCTACACCGCTATCTGTTTGAACATGTAAATATCTACACCGCTATCTGCATGAAAATGGAAATATCTACAAAGCTATCTGCATATACATGGAAATATCTACACAGCTATCTCTTTACACATGGAAATAACTACACCGCTATATCTATAAACATGGAAATATCTACACCACAATCTGTATGAACATGGAAATATCTGCACCGCCATCTGTTTGAACATATAAATATCTACACCGCCATCTGTATTAAGAAGGAAATATCTAAACCGCTTTCTGTATAAACATGGAAATATCAGCACCGCTCTCTGTATGAAAATGGAAATATCTACACCGCTATCTGTATGAACATGGAAATATCTACACTGCTATCTGTATGAACATGGAAATAGCTACCCCGTTATGTGTATGAAAATGGAAATAGCTACACCGCTATCTGTATGAACATGGAAATATCTACACCGCTATCTGTATGAACATGGATATATCTACACAGCCATCTGGATGAACATGGAAATATCTACACCGCTATCTGTATGAACATGGAAATACCTACACCGCTATCTGTATGAACATGGATATATCTACACAGCCATCTGGATGAACATGGAAATATCTACACCGATATCTGTGGAAACATGCATACATCTTCACCACTATCTGTATAAACATGGAAATATCTGCACCGCTATTGGTATGAACATGGAAATATCTACACCGCTATCTGTATGAGCATGGAAATACATACACCGCTATCTGTTTGGACATGGAAATATCTACACCGCTATCTGCATGAAAATGGAAATATCTACACTGCTATCTGCATATACATTTAAATATCTACACAGCTATCTCTTTACACATGGAAATAACTACACCACTATCTGTATGAACATGGAAATAACTACACCACCATCTGTATGAACATGGAAATATCTGCACCGCCATCTGTATGAACATATAAATATCTACACCGCCATCTGTATTAAGATGGAGATATCTACACTGCTATCTGTATAAACATGGACATATCTATACCGCCATCTGTATAAACATGGAAATAACTACACCGCTATCTGTATAAACATGGAAATATCTACACCGCTGCCGGTATAAACATGGAAATATCAGCACCGCTATCTGTATGAACATGGAAATATCTACACCGCTATTTGTAGGAACATGGAAATAGCTACACCGCTGCCTGTATAAACATGGAAATATCAGCACCGCTATCTGTATGAACATGGAAATATCTACACCACTATCTGTATGAACATGGATATATCTACACAGCCATCTGGATGAACATGGAAATATCTACACCACTATCTGTAAGAACATGAAAATATCTACACCGCTATCGGTGTAAACATGCATACATCTTCACTGCTATCTGTATAAACATGGAAATATCTACACCGCTATCTGTATGAACATGGAAATATCTACACCGCTATCTGTATGAACATGGAAATATCTACTCCGCTATCTGTTTGAACATGGAAATATCTACACTGCTATCTGCATGAAAATGGAAATATCTACACTGCTATCTGCATATACATGGAAATATCTAAACAGCTATATCTTTACACATGGAAATAACTACACCGCTATCTGTATGAACATGGAAATATCCACACCGCCATCTGTATGAACATGGAAATATCTGCACCGCCATCTGAATGAACATATAAATATCTACACCGCCATCTGTATTAAGATGGAGATATCTACACCGCTATCTGTATAAACATGGAAATATCTACACCGCTATCTGTATAAACATGGAAATAACTACACCGCTATCTGTATAAACATGGAAATATCTACACCGCTACCTGTATAAACATGGAAATATCAGCACCGCTTTCTGTATGAACATGGAAATATCTACACCGCTATCTGTATGAACATGGAAATATCAACACCGCCATCTGTATGAACATGGAAATATCTGCACCGCCATCTGTATGAACATATAAATATCTACACCGCCATCTGTATTAAGATGGAGATATCTACACGGCTATCTGAATAAACATGGAAATATCTACACCGCTATCTGTATAAACATGGAAATTTCAGCACCGCTATCTGTATGAATATGGAAATATCAGCCCCTCTATCAGTATGAACATGGATATATCTACATAGCCATCTGGATGAACATGGAAGTATCTACACCGCTATCTGTATGAACATGGAAATAGCTACACAGCTATCTGTTTGAACATGGAAATATCTACACTGCTATCTGTATGAACATGGAAATATCTAAACCGCTATCTGTATGAACATGGAAATATCTTCACCGCCATCTGTACGAACATGGATATATCTACAGAGCCATATGGATGAACATGGAAATATCTACAACGCCATCTGTATGAACATATAAATATCTACACCGCCATCTGTATTAAGATGGAGATATCTACACCGCTATCTGTATAAACATGGAAATATCAACACCGCTATCTGTATAAACATGGAAATATCTACACCGAATATCTGTATAAACATGGAAATATCTACACCGCTACCTGTATAAACATGGAAATATCAGCACCGCTATCTGTATGAACATGGAAATATCTACACCGCTATCTGTATGAACATGGAAATATCTACACCGCTATCTGTATGAACATGGATATATCTACACAGCCCTCTGGATGAACATGGAAATATCCACACAGCTATCTGTGTAAACATGCATACATCTTCACCGCTATCTGTATAAACATGGAAATATCTACACCGCTATCTGTATGAACATGGAAATATCTACACCGCTATCTGTTTGAAGATGGAAATATATACATCGCTATCTGCATGAAAATGGAAATATCTACACAGCTATCTGAATATAGATGGAAATATCTACACAGCAATCTCTTTAAACATGGAAATAACTACACCGCTATCTGTATGAACATGGACATATCTACACCGCCATCTGTATGAACATGGAAATATCTGCACCGCCATCTGTATGAACATATAAATTTCTACACCGCCATCTGTATTACGATGGAGATATCTACACCGCTATCTGAATAAACATGGAAATATCTACACCGCTATCTGTATAAACATGGAAATATCTACACCACTATCTGTATAAACATGGAAATATCTACACCGCTACCTGTATAAACATGGAAATATCAGCACCGCTATCTGTATTAACCTGGAAATGTCTACACCGCTATCTGAATGAACATGGAAATATCCACACCGCTATCTGTTTGAACATGTAAATATCTACACCGCTATCTGCATGAAAATGGAAATATCTACAAAGCTATCTGCATATACATGGAAATATCTACACCGCTATCTGTATGAACCTGGAAATATCTACACCGCTATCTGTATGAACATGGAAATATCTACACCGCTATCTGTATGAACATGGAAATATCTACGAAGCTACCTGAATGAACATGGAAATATCTGCACCGCTATATGTATGAACATGGAAATAACTACACCGCTATCTGTATGAACATGGAAATATCTTCACCGCCATCTGTATGAACATGGAAATAGCTGCACCGACATCTGTATGAACATATACATATCTACACGGCCATCTGTATTAAAATGGAGATATATACACCGATATCTGTATAAACATGGAAATATCTACACCGCTATCTGTATAAACATGGGAATATCTACACAGCTATCTGTATAAACATGGAAATATCTACACCGCTACCTGTATAAACATGGAAATATCAGCATCGCTATCTGTATGAACATGGAAATATCAGCCCCTCTATCAGTATGAACATGGAGATATCTACACCGCTATCTGTATGAACATGGAAATATCTAGACCGCTATCTGAATGAACATGCAAATACCTTCACCGCCATCTGTATGAACATGGATATATCTACACAGCCATCTGGATGAACATGGATATATCTACACAGCCCTCTGGATGAACATGGAAATATCCACACCGCTATCTGTGTAAACATGCATACATCTTCACCGCTATCTGTATAAACATGGAAATATCTACACCGCTATCTGTATGAACATGGAAATATCTACACCGCTATCTGTTTGAAGATGGAAATATATACACCGCTATCTCCATGAAAATGGAAATATCTACACAGCTATCTGCATGAAAATGGAATTATCTACACCACTATCTGCATATACATGGAAATATCTACACAGCTATCTCTTTACACATGTAAATAACTACACCGCTATCTGTATGAACATGGAAATATCTACACCGCCATCTGTATGAACATGGAAATATCTGCACCGCCTTCTGTATGAACATATAAATATCTACACTGCCATCTGTATTAAGATGGAGATATCTACACCGCTATCTGAATAAACATGGAAATATCTACACCGCTATCTGTATAAACATGGAAATATCAGCACCGCTATCTGTATGAACATGGAAATATCAGCCCCTCTATCTGTATGAACATGGAGATATCTACACCGCCATCTGTATGAACATGGATATATCTACACAGCCTTCTGGAGGAACATGGAAATATCTACACCGCTATCTGTATGAACATGGAAATAGCTACACCGCTATCTGTATGAACATGGAAATATCTACACCGCTATCTGTATGAACATGGAAATATCTACACCGCTATCTGTATGAAAAAGGAAATATCTTCACCGCCATCTGTACGAACATGGATATATCTACAGAGCCATCTGGATGAACATGGAAATATCTACACCGCCATCTGTATGAACATATAAATATCTACACCGCCATCTGTATTAAGATGGAGATATCTACACCGCTATCTGTATAAACCTGGAAATATCTACACCGCTATCTGTATAAACATGGAAATATCTACACCGCTATCTGGATAAACATGGAAATTTCTACACCGCTACCTGTATAAACATGGAAATATCAGCACCGCTATCTGTAGGAACATGGAGATATCTACACCGCCATCTGTATGAACATGGATATATCGACACAACCATCTGGAGGAACATGGAAATATCTACAACGCTATCTGTACGAACATGGAAATATCTACACCGCTATCTGTATGAACTTGGAAATAGCTACACCGCTATCTGAATGAACATGGAAATATCTACACCACTATCTGAATGAACATGGAAATCTCTACACCGCTATCTGTATGAACATGGATATATCTACACAGCCATCTGGATGAACATGGAAATATCTACACCGCTATCTGTATGAACATGGAAATATCTACACCGCTATCTGTGTAAATATGCATACATCTTCACCGCTATCTGTATAAACATGGAAATATCTACACCGCTATCTGCATGAAAATGGAAATATCTACACAGCGATCTGCATATACATGGAAATATCTACAAAGCTATCTCTTTACACGTGGAAATAAGTACAGCGCTATCTCTATAAACATGGAAATAGCCACACCGCCATCTGTATCAACATGGAAATATCTGCACCGCCATCTGTATGAACATATAAATATCTACACTGCCATCTATATTAAAATGGAGATATCTACACAGCTATCTGTATAAACTTGGAAATATCTACACTGCTATCTCTATGAACATGGAAATTTCTACACCGCTATCTGTATGAACATGGAAATAGCTACACCGCTATCTGTATGAACATGGAAATATCTACACCACTACCTGTATGAACATGGAAATATCTACACCGCTATTTGTATGAACATGGATATATCTACACAGCCATCTGGATGAACACGGAAATATCTACACCACTATCTGTATGAACATGGAAATATCTACACCGCTATCTGTGTAAATATGCATACATCTTCACCGCAATCTTTATAAACATGGTAATATCTACACCGCTCTCTGTATGAACATGGAAATATCTACACCGCTATCTGTTTGAACATGGAAATATCTACAACGCTATCTGCATGAAAATGGAAATATCTACACAGCTATCTGCATATACATGGAAATATCTACACAGCTATCTCTTTACACATGGAAATAACTACACCGCTATCTGTATGAACATGGAAATAGCTGCACCGACATCTGTATGAACATATACATATCTACACGGCCATCTGTATTAAGATGGAGATATCTACACTGATATCTGTATAAACATGGAAATATCTACACTGCTATCTGTATAAACATGGCAATATCTACACCGCTATCTGTAGAAACATGGAAATATCTACACCGCTACCTGTATAAACATGGAAATATCAGCACCGCTATCTGTATGAACATGGAAATATCAGCCCCTCTATCAGTATGAACATGGAGATATCTACACCGCTATCTGTATGAACATGGAAATATCTAGACCGCTATCTGAATGAACATGGAAATACCTTCACCGCCATCTGTATGAACATGGATATATCTACACAGCCATCTGGATGAACATGGATATATCTACACAGCCCTCTGGATGAACATGGAAATATCCACACCGCTATCTGTGTAAACATGCATACATCTTCACTGCTATCTCTATGAACATGGAAATATCTACACCGCTATCTGTATGAACATGGAAATATCTACACCGCTATCTGTATGAACAAGGAAATATCTTCACCGCCATCTGTACGAACATGGATATATCTACAGAGCCATCTGGATGAACATGGAAATATCTACACCGCCATCTGTATGAACATATAAATATCTACACCGCCATCTGTATTAAGATGGAGATATCTACACCGCTATCTGTATAAACCTGGAAATATCTACACCGCTATCTGTATAAACATGGAAATTTCTACACCGCTATCTGGATAAACATGGAAATTTCTACACCGCTACCTGTATAAACATGGAAATATCAGCACTGCTATCTGTAGGAACATGGAGATATCTACACCGCCATCTGTATGAACATGGATATATCTACACAGCCATCTGGAGGAACATGGAAATACCTACAACGCTATCTGTACGAACATGGAAATATGTACACCGCTATCTGTATGAACATGGAAATAGCTACACCGCTATCTGTATGAACATGGAAATATCTACACCACTATCTGAATGAACATGGAAATATCTACACCGCTATCTCTATGAACATGGATATATCTACACAGCCATCTGGATGAACATGGAAATATCTACAAAGCTACCTGAATGAACATGGAAATATCTACACCGCTATCTGTTTGAACATGTAAATATCTACACCGCTATCTGTATGAAAATGGAAATATCTACAAAGCTATCTGCATATACATGGAAATATCTACACAGCTATCTCTTTACACATGGAAATAACTACACCGCTATATCTATAAACATGGAAATATCTACAACACCATCTGTATTAACATGGAAATATCTGCACCGCCATCTGTTTGAACATATAAAAATCTACACCGCCATCTGTATTAAGAAGGAAATATCTGAACCGCTATCTGTATAAACATGGAAATATCAGCACCGCTCTCTGTATGAAAATGGAAATATCTACACCGCTATCTGTATGAACATGGAAATATCGACACTGCTATCTGTATGAACATGGAAATAGCTACCCCGTTATGTGTATGAAAATGGAAATAGCTACACCGCTATCTGTATGAACATGGAAATATCTACACCGCTATCTGTATGAACATTGATATATCTACACAGCCATCTGGATGAACATGGAAATATCTACACCGCTTTCTGTATGAACATGGAAATATCTACATCGCTATCTGTATGAACATGGAAATATCTACACTGCTATCTGTATGAACATGGGAATAGCTACACCGTTATCTGTATGAACATGGAAATAGCTACACCACTATCTGTATGAACATGGAAATATCTACACCGCTATCTGTATGAACATGGATATATCTACACAGCCATCTGGATGAACATGGAAATATCTACACCGCTATCTGTATGAACATGGAAATATCCACACCGCTATCTGTATGAACATGGAAATATCTACACCGCTATCTGTTTGAACATGGAAATATCTACACCGCTATCTGCATGAAAATGGAAATATCTACACTGCTATCTGCATATTCATTTAAATATCTGCACAGCTATCTCTTTACACATGGAAATCACTACACCACTATCTGTTTGAACATATAAATATCTACACCGCCATCTGTATGAACACGGAAATATCTGCACCGCCATCTGTATGAACATATAAATATCCACACCGCCATCTGTATTAAGATGGAGATATCTACACTGCTATCAGTATCAACATGGAAATATCTACACCACCATCTGTATGAACATATAAATATCTACACCGCCATCTGTATTAAGAAGGAAATATCTAAACCGCTATCTGTATAAACATGGAAATATCTACACCGCTGCCTGTATAAACAAGGAAATATCAGCACCGCTATCTGTATGTACATGGAGATATCTACACCGCTATGTGTATGAACATGGAAATAGCTACACCGCTATCGTTATGAACATGGATATATCTACACAGCCTTCTGGATGAACATGGAAATATCTACACCGCTATCTGCATGAACATGGAAATATCTACACTGCTATCTGTGTAAACATGCATACATCTTCACCGCAATCTGTATAAGCATGGAAATATCTAAACAGCTATCTGCATATACATGGAAATATCTACACATCTATCTCTTTACACATGGAAATAACTACACCGCTATCTGTATGTAAATGGAAATGTCTGCACCGCCATCTGTATGAACATATAAATATCTACACCGCCATCTGTATTAAGATGGAGATATCTACACCGCTATCTGTATAAACATGGAAATATCTACACCGCTATCTGAATAAACATGGAAATATCTACACCACTCTCTGTATAAACATGGAAATATCAGCACCGCTATCTGTATGAAGATTGAAATATCAGCCCCTCTATCTGTATGAACATGGAAGTATCTACACCGCTATCTCTATGAACATGGAAATATCTACACCGCTATCTGTTTGAACATGGAAATATCTAAACCGCTATCTGCATGAAAATGGAAATATATACACAGCTATCTGAATATACATGGAAATATCTACACAGCTGTCTCTTTACACATGGAAATAACTACACCGCTATCTGTATGAACATGGAAATATCTTCACCGCCATCTGTAGGAACATGGATATATCTACACAGCCATCTGGATGAACATGGAAATATCTACACCGCTTTCTGTATGAACATGGAAATATCTACACCGCTATCTGTGTAAACATGCATACATCTTCACCGCTATCTGTATAAACATGGAAATATCTACACTGCTATCTGTATGAACATGGAAATATCTACACCGCTATCTGTTTGAACATGGAAATATCTACACCGCTATCTGCATGAAAATGGAAATATCTACACAGCGATCTGCATATACATGGAAATATCTACAAAGCTATCTCTTTACACGTGGAAATAAGTACAGCGCTATCTCTATAAACATGGAAATAGCTACACCGCCATCTGTATGAACATGGAAATATCTGCACCGCCATCTGTATGAACATATAAATATCTACACCGCCATCTATATTAAAATGGAGATATCTACACCGCTATCTGTATAAACTTGGAAATATCTACACTGCTATCTCTATGAACATGGAAATTTCTACACCGCTATCTGTATGAACATGGAAATAGCTACACCGCTATCTGTATGAACATGGAAATATCTACACCACTACCTGTATGAACATGGAAATATCTACACCGCTATTTGTATGAACATGGATATATCTACACAGCCATCTGGATGAACACGGAAATATCTACACCACTATCTGTATGAACATGGAAATATCTACACCGCTATCTGTGTAAATATGCATACATCTTCACCGCAATCTGTATAAACATGGTAATATCTACACCGTTCTCTGTATGAACATGGAAATATCTACACCGCTATCTGTTTGAACATGGAAATATCTTCACCGCCATCTGTACGAACATGGATATATCTACAGAGCCATCTAGATGAACATGGAAATATCTACAACGCCATCTGTATGAACATATAAATATCTACACCGCCATCTGTATTAAGATGGAGATATCTACACCGCTATCTGTATAAACATGGAAATATCAACACCGCTATCTGTATAAACATGGAAATATCTACACCGCTATCTGTATAAACATGGAAATATCTACACCTCTACCTGTATAAACATGGAAATATCAGCACCGCTATCTGTATGAACATGGAAATATCTACACCGCTATCTGTATGAACATGGAAATCTCTACACCGCTATCTGTATGAACATGGATATATCTACACAGACCTCTTAATGAAAATGGAAATCTCTACACCGCTATCTGTGTAAACATGCATACATCTTCACCGCTATCTGTATAAACATGGAAATATCTACACCGCTATCTCTATGAACATGGAAATATCTACACTGCTATCTGTTTGAAGATGGAAATATATACAAAGCTATCTGCATGGAAATGGAAATATCTACACAGCTATCTGCATACAGATGGAAATATCTACACAGCTATCTCTTTACACATTGAAATATCTACACCGCTATCTGTATGAACATGGAAATATCAGCACCGCTATCTGTATGAACATGGAAATATCTAAACCGCTATCTGTATTAACATGGAAATATCTACACCGCTATCTGTATGAACATGGATATATCTACACAGCCCTCTGGATGAACATGGAAATATCCACACCGCTGTCTGTGTAAACATGCATACATCTTCACCGCAATCTGTATAAACATGGAAATATCTACACCGCTATCTGTATGAACATGGAAATATCTACACCGCTATCTGTTTGAAGATGGAAATACATACACCCCAATCTGCATGAAAATGGAAATATCTACACAGCTATCTGCATATGCACGGAAATATCTACACAGCTATCTCTTTACACATGGAAATAACTACATCGCTATCTGTATGAACATGGAAATATCTACACCGCCATCTGTATGAACATGGAAATATCTGCACCGCCATCTGTATGAACATATAAATATCTACACCGCCATCTGTATTAAGATGGAGATATCTACACCGCTATATGTATAAACATGGAAATATCTACACCGCTATCTGTATAAACATGGAAATATCTACAACGCTATCTGTATAAACATGGAAATATCTACAACGCTATCTGTATAACCATGGAAATATCTACACCGCTATCTGTATGAACATGGAAATATCTTCACTGCTATCTGTATGAACATGGAAATATCTGCACCGCCATCTGTATGAACATATAAATATCTACACCGCCATCTGTATTAAGATGGAGATATCTACACCGCTATCTGAATAAACATGGAAATATCTACACCGCTATCTGTATAAACATGGAAATATCTACACCGCTGCCTGTATAAACATGGAAATATCAGCACTGCTATCTGTATGAACATGGAAATATCTACACTGCTATCTGTATGAACATGGGAATAGCTACACCGTTATCTGTATGAACATGGAAATAGCTACACCACTATCTGTATGAACATGGAAATATCTACACCGCTATCTGTATGAACATGGATATATCTACACAGCCATCTGGATGAACATGGAAATATCTACACCGCTATCTGTATGAACATGGAAATATCCACACCGCTATATGTATGAACATGGAAATATCTACACAGCTATCTGTTTGAACATGGAAATATCTACACCGCTATCTGCATGAAAATGGAAATATCTACACTGCTATCTGCATATTCATTTAAATATCTGCACAGCTATCTCTTTACACATGGAAATAACTACACCACTATCTGTTTGAACATGGAAATATCTACACCGCCATCTGTATGAACACGGAAATATCTGCACCGCCATCTGTATGAACATATAAATATCTACACCGCCATCTGTATTAAGATGGAGATATCTACACTGCTATCTGTATAAACATGGAAATATCTACACCACCATCTGTATGAACATATGAATATCTACACCGCCATCTGTATTAAGAAGGAAATATCTAAACCGCTATCTGTATAAACATGGAAATATCTACACCGCTGCCTGTATAAACAAGGAAATATCAGCACCGCTATCTGTATGTACATGGAGATATCTACACCGCTATCTGTATGAACATGGAAATATCTACACCGCTATCTGTATGAACATGGAAATAGCTACACCGCTATCGTTATGAACATGGATATATCTACACAGCCTTCTGGATGAACATGGAAATATCTACACCGCTATCTGCATGAACATGGAAATATCTACACTGCTATCTGTGTGAACATGCATACATCTTCACCGCAATCTGTATAAGCATGGAAATATCTACACTGCTATCTGCATATACATGGAAATATCTACACATCTATCTCTTTACACATGTAAATAACTACACAGCTATCTGTATGTACATGGAAATGTCTGCACCGCCATCTGTATGAACATATAAATATCTACACCGCCATCTGTATTAAGATGGAGATATCTACACCGCTATCTGTATAAACATGGAAATATCTACACCGCTATCTGAATAAACATGGAAATATCTACACCGCTCTCTGTATAAACATGGAAATATCAGCACCGCTATCTGTATGAACATTGAAATATCAGCCCCTCTATCTGTATGAACATGGAAGTATCTACACCGCTATCTCTATGAACATGGAAATATCTACACCGCTATCTGTTTGAACATGGAAATATCTAAACCGCTATCTGCATGAAAATGGAAATATATACACAGCTATCTGCATATACATGGAAATATCTACACAGCTGTCTCTTTACACATGGAAATAACTACACCGCTATCTGTATGAACATGGAAATATCTTCACCGCCATCTGTAGGAACATGGATATATCTACACAGCCATCTGGATGAACATGGAATTATCTACACTGCTATCTGTATGAACATGGAAATATCTACACCGCTATCTGTGTAAACATGCATACATCTTCACCGCTATCTGTATAAACATGGAAATATCTACACTGCTGTCTGTATGAACATGGAAATATCTACACCGCTATCTGTTTGAACATGGAAATATCTACACCGCTATCTGCATGAAAATGGAAATATCTACACAGCGATCTGCATATACATGGAAATATCTACAAAGATATCTCTTTACACGTGGAAATAAGTACAGCGCTATCTCTATAAACATGGAAATAGCTACACCGCCATCTGTATTAACATGGAAATATCTGCACCGCCATCTGTATGAACATATAAATATCTTCACCGCCATCTATATTAAAATGGAGATATCTACACCGCTATCTGTATAAACTTGGAAATAACTACACTGCTATCTCTATGAACATGGAAATTTCTACACCGCTATCTGTATGAACATGGAAATAGCTACACCGCTATCTGTATGAACATGGAAATATCTACACCACTACCTGTATGAACATTGAAATATCTACACCGCTATTTGTATGAACATGGATATATCTACACAGCCATCTGGATGAACACGGAAATATCTACACCACTATCTGTATGAACATGGAAATATCTACACCGCTATCTGTGTAAATATGCATACAACTTCACCGCAATCTGTATAAACATGGTAATATCTACACCGCTCTCTGTATGAACATGGAAATATCTACACCGATATCTGTATTAACATGGAAATATCTACACCGCTATCTGTATGAACATGGATATATCTACACAGCCCTCTGGATGAACATGGAAATATCCACACCGCTGTCTGTGTAAACATGCATACATCTTCACCGCAATCTGTATAAACATGGAAATATCTACACCGCTATCTGTATGAACATGGAAATATCTACACCGCTATCTGTATGAACATGGATATATCTACTCAGCCATCTGGATGAACATGGAAATATCTACACCGCTATCTGTATGAACATGGAAATATCCACACCTCTATCTGTATGAACATGGAAATATCTACACCGCTATCTGTTTGAACATGGAAATATCTACACCGCTATCTGCATGAAAATGGAAATATCTACACTGCTATCTGCATATTCATTTAAATATCTGCACAGCTATCTCTTTACACATGGAAATAACTACACCACTATCTGTTTGAACATGGAAATATCTACACCGCCATCTGTATGAACACGGAAATATCTGCACCGCCATCTGTATGAACATATAAATATCTAAACCGCCATCTGTATTAAGATGGAGATATCTACACTGTTATCTGTATCAACATGGAAATATCTACACCACCATCTGTATGAACATATGAATATCTACACCGCCATCTGTATTAAGAAGGAAATATCTAAACCGCTATCTGTATAAACATGGAAATATCTACACCGCTGCCTGTATAAACAAGGAAATATCAGCACCGCTATTTGTATGTACATGGAGATATCTACACCGCTATCTGTATGAACATGGAAATATCTACACCGCTATCTGTATGAACATGGAAGTAGCTACCCCGCTATCGTTATGAACATGGATATATCTACACAGCCTTCTGGATGAACATGGAAATATCTACACCGCTATCTGCATGAACATGGAAATATCTACACTGCTATCTGTGTAAACATGCATACATCTTCACCGCAATCTGTATAAGCATGGAAATATCTACACAGCTATCTGCATATACATGGAAATATCTACACATCTATCTCTTTACACATGTAAATAACTACACCGCTATCTGTATGTACATGGAAATGTCTGCACCGCCATCTGTATGAACATATAAATATCTACACCGCCATCTGCATTAAGATGGAGATATCTACACCACTATCTGTATAAACATGGAAATATCTACACCGCTATCTGAATAAACATGGAAATATCTACACCGCTCTCTGTATAAACATGGAAATATCAGCACCGCTATCTGTATGAACATTGAAATATCAGCCCCTCTATCTGTATGAACATGGAAGTATCTACACCGCTATCTCTATGAACATGGAAATATCTACACCGCTATCTGTTTGAACATGGAAATATCTAAACCGCTATCTGCATGAAAATGGAAATATATACACAGCTATCTGCATATACATGGAAATATCTACACAGCTGTCTCTTTACACATGGAAATAACTACACCGCTATCTGTATGAACATGGAAATATCTTCACCGCCATCTGTAGGAACATGGATATATCTACACAGCCATCTGGATGAACATGGAAATATCTACACCGCTATCTGTATGAACATGGAAATATCTACACCGCTATCTGTGTAAACATGCATACATCTTCACCGCTATCTGTATAAACATGGAAATATCTACACTGCTATCTGTATGAACATGGAAATATCTACACCGCTATCTGTTTGAACATGGAAATATCTACACCGCTATCTGCATGAAAATGGAAATATCTACACAGCGATCTGCATATACATGGAAATATCTACAAAAGCTATCTCTTTACACGTGGAAATAAGTACAGCGCTATCTCTATAAACATGGAAATAGCTACACCGCCATCTGTATGAACATGGAAATATCTGCACCGCCATCTGTATGAACATATAAATATCTACACCGCCATCTATATTAAAATGGAGATATCTACACCGCTATCTGTATAAACTTGGAAATAACTACACTGCTATCTCTATGAACATGGAAATTTCTACACCGCTATCTGTATGAACATGGAAATAGCTACACCGCTATCTGTATGAACATGGAAATATCTACACCACTACCTGTATGAACATGGAAATATCTACACCGCTATTTGTATGAACATGGATATATCTACACAGCCATCTGGATGAACACGGAAATATCTACACCACTATCTGTATGAACATGGAAATATCTACACCGCTATCTGTGTAAATATGCATACATCTTCACCGCAATCTGTATAAACATGGTAATATCTACACCGCTCTCTGTATGAACATGGAAATATCTACACCGCTATCTGTTTGAACATGGAAATATCTACACCGCTATCTGCATGAAAATGGAAATATCTACACAGCTATCTGCATATACATGGAAATATCTACACAGCTATCTCTTTACACATGGAAATAACTACACCGCTATCTGTATGAACATGGAAATATCTTCACCGCCATCTGTATGAACGTGGAAATAGCTGCACCGACATCTGTATGAACATATACATATCTACACGGCCATCTGTATTAAGATGGAGATAACTACACCGATATCTGTATAAACATGGAAATATCTACACCGCTATCTGTATAAACATGGCAATATCTACACCGCTACCTGTATAAACATGGAAATATCTACACCGCTACTTGTATAAACATGGAAATATCAGCACCGCTATCTCTATGAGCATGGAAATATCAGCCCCTCTATCTGTATGAACATGGAGATATCTACACCGCTATCTGTATGAACATGGAAATATCTAGACCGCTATCTGAATGTACATGGAAATACCTTCACCGCCATCTGTATGAACATGGATATATCTACACAGCCATCTGGATGAACATGGATATATCTACACAGCCCTCTGGATGAACATGGAAATATCCACACCGCTATCTGTGTAAACATGCATACATCTTCACAGCTATCTGTATAAACATGGAAATATCTACACAGCCATCTGGATGAACATGGAAATATCTACACCGCTATCTGTATGAACATGGAAATACCTACACCGCTATCTGTATGAACAAGGAAATATCTTCACCGCCATCTGTACGAACATGGATATATCTACAGAGCCATCTGGATGAACATGGAAATATCTACACCGCCATCTGTATGAACATATAAATATCTACACCGCCATCTGTATTAAGATGGAGATATCTACACCGCTATCTGTATAAACCTGAAAATATCTACACCGCTATCTGTATAAACATGGAAATATCTACACCGCTATCTGGATAAACATGGAAATTTCTACACCGCTACCTGTATAAACATGGAAATATCAGCACCGCTATCTGTAGGAACATGGAGATATCTACACCGCCATCTGTATGAACATGGATATATCTACACAGCCATCTGGAGGAACATGGAAATATCTACAACGCTATCTGTACGAACATGGAAATATCAACACCGCTATCTGTATGAACATGGAAATAGCTACACCGCTATCTGTATGAACATGGAAATATCTACACGACTATCTGAATCAACATGGAAATATCTACACCGCTATCTGTATGAACATGGATATATCTACACAGCCATCTGGATGAACATGGAAATATCTACACCGCTATCTGTATGAACATGGAAATATCTACACCGCTATCTGTGTAAACATGCATACATCTTCACCGCTACCTGTATAAACATGGAAATATCTACACCGCTATCTGTATGAACATGGAAATATCTGCACCGCTATCTGTATGAACATGGAAATATCTACACCGCTATCTCTTTGAACATGGAAATATCTACACGGCTATCTGCATGAAAATGGAAATATCTACACTGCTATCTGCATATACATGGAAATATCTACACAGCTATCTCTTTACACATGGAAATAACTACACCGCTATAAGTATGAACATGGAAATATCTACACCGCCATCTGTATGAACATGGAAATATCTGCACCGCCATCTGTATGAACATATAAATATCTACACCGCCATCTGTATTAAGTTGGAGATATCTACACCGCTATCTGTATAAACATGGAAATATCTACACCGCTATCTGTATAAACATGGAAATATCTACACCGCTATCTGTATAAACATGGAAATATCTACACCGCTACCTGTATAAACATGGAAATATCAGCACCGCTATCTGTATGAACATGGAAATATCTACACCGCTATCTGTATGAACATGGAAATATCTACACTGCCATGTGTATGAACATGGAAATATCTGCACCGCCATCTGTATGAACAAATAAATATCTACACCGCCATCTGTATTAAGATGGAGATATCTACACCGCTATCTGAATAAACATGGAAATATCTACACCGCTATCTGTATAAACATGGAAATATCAGCACCGCTATCTGTATGTACATGGAAATATCCGCCCCTCTATCTGTATGAACATGGAGATACCTACTCCTCCATCTGTAAGAACACGGATATATCTACACAGCCATCTGGATGAACATGGAAATATCTACACCGCTATCTGTATGAACATGGAAATAGCTACACCGCTATCTGTATGAACATGGAAATATCTTCACCGCCATCTGTACGAACATGGATATATCTACAGAGCCATCTAGATGAACATGGAAATATCTACAACGCCATCTGTATGAACATATAAATATCTACACCGCCATCTGTATTAAGATGGAGATATATACACCGCTATCTGTATAAACATGGAAATATCAACACCGCTATCTGTATAAACATGGAAATATCTACACCGCTATCAGTATAAACATGGAAATATCTACACCGCTACCTGTATAAACATGGAAATATCAGCACCGCTATCTGTATGAACATGGAAATATCTACACCGCTATCTGTATGATCATGGAAATCTCTACACCGCTATCTGTATGAACATGGATATATCTACACAGACCTCTGGATGAAAATGGAAATCTCTACACCGCTATCTGTGTAAACATGCATACATCTTCACCGCTATCTGTATAAACATGGAAATATCTACACCGCTATCTCTATGAACATGGAAATATCTACACCGCTATCTGTTTGAAGATGGAAATATATACAAAGCTATCCGCATGGAAATGGAAATATCTACACAGCTATCTGCATATAGATGGAAATATCTACACAGCTATCTCTTTACACATTGAAATATCTACACCGCTATCTGTATGAACATGGAAATATCAGCACCGCTATCTGTATGAACATGGAAATATCTACACCGCTATCTGTATGAACATGGAAATATCTACACCGCTATCTGTATTAACATGGAAATATCTACACCGCTATCTGTATGAACATGGATATATCTACACAGCCCTCTGGATGAACATGGAAATATCCACACCGCTGTCTGTGTAAACATGCATACATCTTCACCGCAATCTGTATAAACATGGAAATATCTACACCGCTATCTGTATGAACATGGAAATATCTACACCACTATCTGTTTGAAGATGGAAATACATACACCGCAATCTGCATGAAAATGGAAATATCTACACAGCTATCTGCATATACATGGAAATATCTACACAGCTATCTCTTTACACATGGAAATAACTACACCGCTATGTGTATGAACATGGAAATATCTACACCGCCATCTGTATGAACATGGAAATATCTGCACCGCCATCTGTATGAACATATAAATATCTACACCGCCATCTGTATTAAGATGGAGATATCTACACCGCTATCTGTATAAACATGGAAATATCTACACCGCTATCTGTATAAACATGGAAATATCTACAACGCTATCTGTATAACCATGGAAATATCTACACCGCTATCTGTATGAACATGGAAATATCTTCACTGCTATCTGTATGAACATGGAAATATCTGCACCGCCATCTGTATGAACATATAAATATCTACACCGCCATCTGTATTAAGATGGAGATATCTACACCGCTATCTGTATAAACATGGAAATATCTACACCGCTATCTGTGTAAACATGCATACATCTTCACCGCTACCTGTATAAACATGGAAATATCTACACAGCTATCTGTATGAACATGGAAATATCTGCACCGCTATCTGTATGAACATGGAAATATCTACACCGCTATCTGTTTGAACATGGAAATATCTACACGGCTATCTGCATGAAAATGGAAATATCTACACTGCTATCTGCATATACATGGAAATATCTACACAGCTATCTCTTTACACATGGAAATAACTACACCGCTATAAGTATGAACATGGAAATATCTACACCGCCATCAGTATGAACATGGAAATATCTGCACCGCCATCTGTATGAACATATAAATATCTACACCGCCATCTGTATTAAGTTGGAGATATCTACACCGCTATCTGTATAAACATGGAAATATCTACACCGCTATCTGTATAAACATGGAAATATCTACACCGCTATCTGTATAAACATGGAAATATCTACACCGCTACCTGTATAAACATGGAAATATCAGCACCGCTATCTGTATGAACATGGAAATATCTACACTGCTATCTGTATGAACATGGAAATATCTACACCGCCATGTGTATGAACAAGGAAATATCTGCACCGCCATCTGTATGAACAAATAAATATCTACACCGCCATCTGTATTAAGATGGAGATATCTACACCGCTATCTGAATAAACATGGAAATATCTACACCGCTATCTGTATAAACATGGAAATATCAGCACCGCTATCTGTATGAACATGGAAATATCAGCCCCTCTATCTGTATGAACATGGAGGTATCTACTCCGCCATCTGTATGAACACGGATCTATCTACACAGCCATCTGGATGAACATGGAAATATCTACACCGCTATCTGTATGAACATGGAAATAGCTACACCGCTATCTGTATGAACATGGAAATATCTACACCGCTATCTGTATGAACATGGAAATATCTACACCGCTATCTGTATGAACATGGAAATATCTTCACCGCCATCTGTACGAACATGGATATATCTACAGAGCCATCTAGATGAACATGGAAATAACTACAACGCCATCTGTATGAACATATAAATATCTACACCGCCATCTGTATTAAGATGGAGATATCTACACCGCTATCTGTATAAACATGGAAATATCAACACCGCTATCTGTATAAACATGGAAATATCTACAAGGCTATCTGTATAAACATGGAAATATCTACACCGCTACCTGTATAAACATGGAAATATCAGCACCGCTATCTGTATGAACATGGAAATATCTACACCGCTATCTGCATGAACATGGAAATCTCTACACCGCTATCTGTATGAACATGGATATATCTACACAGACCTCTTAATGAAAATGGAAATCTCTACACCGCTACCTGTGTAAACATGCATACATCTTCACCGCTATCTGTATAAACATGGAAATATCTACACCGCTATCTCTATGAACATGGAAATATCTACACCGCTATCTGTTTGAAGATGGAAATATATACAAAGCTATCTGCATGGAAATGGAAATATCTACACAGCTATCTGCATATAGATGGAAATATCTACACAGCTATCTCTTTACACATTGAAATATCTACACCGCTATCTGTATGAACATGGAAATATCAGCACCGCTATCTGTATGAACATGGAAATATCTACACCGCTATCTGTATGAACATGGAAATATCTACACCGCTATCTGTATTAACATGGAAATATCTACACCGCTCTCTGTATGAACATGGATATATCTACACAGCCCTCTGGATGAAAATGGAAATATCCACACCGCTGTCTGTGTAAACATGCATACATCTTCACCGCAATCTGTATAAACATGGAAATATCTACACCGCTATCTGTATGAACATGGAAATATCTACACCGCTATCTGTATGAACATGGATATATCTACACAGCCATCTGGATGAACATGGAAATATCTACACCGCTATCTGTATGAACATGGAAATATCCACACCGCTATCTGTATGAACATGGAAATATCTACACCGCTATCTGTTTGAACATGGCAATATCTACACCGCTATCTGCATGAAAATGGAAATATCTACACTGCTATCTGCATATTCATTTAAATGTCTGCACAGCTATCTCTTTACACATGGAAATAACTACACCACTGTCTGTTTGAACATGGAAATATCTACACCGCCATCTGTATGAACACGGAAATATCTGCACCGCCATCTGTATGAACATATAAATATCTACACCGCCATCTGTATTAAGATGGAGATATCTACACTGCTATCTGTATAAACATGGAAATATCTACACCACCATCTGTATGAACATATAAATATCTACACCGCCATCTGTATTAAGAAGGAAATATCTAAACCACTATCTGTATAAACATGGAAATATCTACACCGCTGCCTGTATAAACAAGGAAATATCAGCACCGCTATCTGTATGTACATGGAGATATCTACACCGCTATCTGTATGAACATGGAAATATCTACACCGCTATCTGTATGAACATGGAGATAGCTACACCGCTATCGTTATGAACATGGATATATCTACACAGCCTTCTGGATGAACATGGAAATATCTACACCGCTATCTGCATGAACATGGAAATATCTACACTGCTATCTGTGTAAACATGCATACATCTTCACCGCAATCTGTATAAGCATGGAAATATCTACACAGCTATCTGCATATACATGGAAATATCTACACATCTATCTCTTTACACATGTAAATAACTACACCGCTATCTGTATGTACATGGAAATGTCTGCACCGCCATCTGTATGAACATATAAATATCTACACCGCCATCTGTATTAAGATGGAGATATCTACACCGATATCTGTATAAACATGGAAATATCTACACCGCTATCTGAATAAACATGGAAATATCTACACCGCTCTCTGTATAAACATGGAAATATCAGCACCGCTATCTGTATGAACATTGAAGTATCAGCCCCTCTATCTGTATGAACATGGAAGTATCTACACCGCTATCTCTATGAACATGGAAATATCTACACCGCTATCTGTTTGAACATGGAAATATCTAAACCGCTATCTGCATGAAAATGGAAATATATACACAGCTATCTGCATATACATGGAAATATCTACACAGCTGTCTCTTTACACATGGAAATAACTACACCGCTATCTGTATGAACATGGAAATATCTTCACCGCCATCTGTAGGAACATGGATATATCTACACAGCCATCTGGATGAACATGGAAATATCTACACCGCTATCTGTATGAACATGGAAATATCTACACCGCTATCTGTGTAAACATGCATACATCTTCACCGCTATCTGTATAAACATGGAAATATCTACACTGCTATCTGTATGAACATGGAAATATCTACACCGCTATCTGTTTGAACATGGAAATATCTACACCGCTATCTGCATGAAAATGGAAATATCTACACAGCGATCTGCATATACATGGAAATATCTACAAAGCTATCTCTTTACACGTGGAAATAAGTACAGCGCTATCTCTATAAACATGGAAATAGCTACACCGCCATCTGTATGAACATGGAAATATCTGCACCGCCATCTGTATGAACATATAAATATCTACACCGCCATCTATATTAAAATGGAGATATCTACACCGCTATCTGTGTAAACTTGGAAATATCTACACTGCTATCTCTATGAACATGGAAATTTCTACACCGCTATCTGTATGAACATGGAAATAGCTACACCGCTATCTGTATGAACATGGAAATATCTACACCACTACCTGTATGAACATGGAAATATCTACACTGCTATTTGTATGAACATGGATATATCTAAACAGCCAACTGGATGAACACGGAAATATCTACACCACTATCTGTATGAACATGGAAATATCTACACCGCTATCTGTGTAAATATGCATACATCTTCACCGCAATCTGTATAAACATGGTAATATCTATACCGCTCTCTGTATGAACATGGAAATATCTACACGGCTATCTGTTTGAACATGGAAATATCTACACCGCTATCTGCATGAAAATGGAAATATCTACACAGCTATCTGCATATACATGGAAATATCTACACAGCTATCTCTTTACACATGGAAATAACTACACCGCTATCTGTATGAACATGGAAATATCTTCACCGCCGTCTGTATGAACATGGAAATAGCTGCACCGACATCTGTATTAACATATACATATCTACACGGCCATCTGTATTAAGATGGAGATATCTACACCGATATCTGTATAAACATGGAAATATCTACACCGCTATCTGTATAAACATGGCAATATCTACACCGCTATCTGTATAAACATGGAAATATCTACACCGCTACTTGTATAAACATGGAAATATCAGCACCGCTATCTGTATGAGCATGGAAATATCAGCCCCTCTATCTGTATGAACATGGAGATATCTACACCGCTGTCTGTATGAACATGGAAATATCTAGACCGCTATATGAACATGGAAATACCTTCACCGCCATCTGTATGAACATGGATATATCTACACAGCCATCTGGATGAACATGGATATATCTACACAGCCCTCTGGATGAACTTGGAAATATCCACACCACTATGTGTGTAAACATGCATACATCTTCACCGCTATCTGTATAAACATGGAAATATCTACACAGCCATCTGGATGAACATGGAAATATCTACACCGCTATCTGTATGAACATGGAAATATCTACACCGCTATATGTATGAACAAGGAAATATCTTCACCGCCATCTGTACGAACATGGATATATCTACAGAGCCATCTGGATGAACATGGAAATATCTACACCGCCATCTGTATGAACATATAAATATCTACACCGCCATCTGTATTAAGATGGAGATATCTACACCGCTATCTGTATAAACCTGAAAATATCTACACCGCTATCTGTATGAACATGGAAATATCTACACCGCTATCTGTATGAACATGGAAATCTCTACACCGCTATCTGTATGAACATGGATATATCTACACCGCTATCTGTTTGAAGATGGAAATATATACACCGCTATCTGCATGAAAATGGAAATATCTACACCGCTATCTGTATGAACATGGATATATCTACACCGCTATCTGTATTAACATGGAAATATCTTCACCGCCATCTGTATGCACATGGATATATCTACACCGCTATCTGTATGAACATGGAAATATCTACACCGCTATCTGTGTAAACATGCATACATCTTCACCGCTACCTGTATAAACATGGAAATATCTACACCGCTATCTTTATGAACATGGAAATATCTGCACCGCTATCTGTATGAACATGGAAATATCTACACCGCTATCTGTTTGAACATGGAAATATCTACACGGCTATCTGCATGAAAATGGAAATATCTACACTGCTATCTGCATATACATGGAAATATCTACACAGCTATCTCTTTACACATGGAAATAACCACACCGCTATAAGTATGAACATGGAAATATCTACACCGCCATCTGTATGAACATGGAAATATCTGCACCGCCATCTGTATGAACATATAAATATCTACACCGCCATCTGTATTAAGTTGGAGATATCTACACCGCTATCTCTATGAACATGGAAATATCTACACCGCTATCTGTTTGAACATGGAAATATCTAAACCGCTATCTGCATGAAAATGGAAATATATACACAGCTACCTGCATATACATGGAAATATCTACACAGCTATCTCTTTACACATGGCAATAACTACACCGCTATCTGTATGAACATGGAAATATCTTCACCGCCATCTGTAGGAACATGGATATATCTACACAGCCATCTGGATGAACATGGAAATATCTACACCGCTATCTGTATGAACATGGAAATATCTACACCGCTATCTGTATAAACTTGGAAATATCTACACTGCTATCTCTATGAACATGGAAATTTCTACACCGCTATCGGTATGAACATGGAAATATCTACACCGCTATCTGTATGAACATGGAAATATCTACACCACTACCTGTATGAACATGGAAATATCTACACCGCTATTTGTATGAACATGGATATATCTACACAGCCATCTGGATGAACACGGAAATATCTACACCACTATCTGTATGAACATGGAAATATCTACACCGCTATCTGTGTAAATATGCATACATCTTCACCGCAATCTGTATAAACATGGTAATATCTACACCGCTCTCTGTATAAACATGGAAATATCTACACCGCTATCTGTTTGAACATGGAAATATCTACACCGCTATCTGCATGAAAATGGAAATATCTACACAGCTATCTGCATATACATGGAAATATCTACACAGCTATCTCTTTACACATGGAAATAACTACACCGCTATCTGTATGAACATGGAAATATCTTCACCGCCATCTGTATGAACATGGAAATAGCTGCACCGACATCTTTATGAACATATACATATCTACACGGCCATCTGTATTAAGATGGAGATATCTACACCGATATCTGTATAAACATGGAAATATCTACACCGCTATCTGTATAAACATGGCAATATCTACACCGCTATCTGTATAAACATGGAAATATCTACACCGCTACTTGTATAAACATGGAAATATCAGCACAGCTATCTGTATGAGCATGGAAATATCAGCCCCTCTATCTGTATGAACATGGAGATATCTACACCGCTATCTGTATGAACATGGAAATATCTAGACCGCTATCTGAATGAACATGGAAATACCTTCACCGCCATCTGTATGAACATGGATATATCTACACAGCCATCTGGATGAACATGGATATATCTACACAGGCCTCTGGATGAACATGGAAATATCCACACCGCTATCTGTGTAAACATGCATACATCTTCACCGCTATCTGTATAAACATGGAAATATCTACACAGCCATCTGGATGAACATGGAAATATCTACACCGCTATCTGTATGAACATGGAAAT
The DNA here is from genome assembly GCF_029281585.2 of Gorilla gorilla gorilla. Lineage (NCBI taxonomy): Eukaryota > Metazoa > Chordata > Mammalia > Primates > Hominidae > Gorilla > Gorilla gorilla. The sequence continues at coordinate 54,086,106 of NC_073246.2, read as the reverse complement.
ATCTACACCGCTATCTGTATGAACAAGGAAATATCTTCACCGCCATCTGTACGAACATGGATATATCTACAGAGCCATCTGGATGAACATGGAAATATCTACACCGCCATCTGTATGAACATATAAATATCTACACCGCCATCTGTATTAAGATGGAGATATCTACACCGCTATCTGTATAAAACTGAAAATATCTACACCGCTATCTGTATAAACATGGAAATATCTACACCGCTGTCTGGATAAACATGGAAATTTCTACACCGCTACCTGTATAAACATGGAAATATCAGCACCGCTATCTGTAGGAACATGGAGATATCTACACCGCCATCTGTATGAACATGGATATATCTACACAGCCATCTGGAGGAACATGGAATTATCTACAACGCTATCTGTACGAACATGGAAATATCTACACCGCTATCTGTATGAACATGGAAATAGCTACACCGCTATCTGTATGAACATGGAAATACCTACACCACTATCTGAATGAACATGGAAATATCTACACCGCTATCTGTATGAACATGGATATATCTACACAGCCATCTGGATGAACATGGAAATATCTACACCGCTATCTGTATGAACATGGAAATATCTACACCGCTATCTGTGTAAACATGCATACATCTTCACCGCTACCTGTATAAACATGGAAATATCTACACCGCTATCTGTATGAACATGGAAATATCTGCACCGCTATCTGTATGAACATGGAAATATCTACAGCGCTATCTGTTTGAACATGGAAATATCTACAAGGCTATCTGCATGAAAATGGAAATATCTACACTGCTATCTGCACATACATGGAAATATCTACACAGCTATCTCTTTACACATGGAAATAACTACACCGCTATAAGTATGAACATGGAAATATCTACACCGCCATCTGTATGAACATGGAAATATCTGCACCGCCATCTGTATGAACATATAAATATCTACACCGCCATCTGTATTAAGTTGGAGATATCTACACTGCTATCTGTATAAACATGGAAATATCTACACCGCTATCTGTATAAACATGGAAATATCTACACCGCTATCTGTATAAACATGGAAATATCAGCACCGCTCTCTGTATGAACATGGAAATATCAGCCCCTCTATCTGTATGAACATGGAGATATCTACACTGCCATCTGTATGAATACGGATATATCTACACAGCCATCTGGATGAACATGGAAATATCTACACCGCTATCTGTATGAACATGGAAATAGCTACACCGCTATCTGTATGAACATGGAAATATCTACACCGCTATCTGTATGAACATGGAAATATCTACACCGCTATCTGTATGAACATGGAAATATCTTCACCGCCATCTGTACGAACATGGATATATCTACAGAGCCATCTAGATGAACATGGAAATATCTACAACACCATCTGTATGAACATATAAATATCTACACCGCCATCTGTATTAAGATGGAGATATCTACACCGCTATCTGTATAAACATGGAAATATCAACACCGCTATCTGTATAAACATGGAAATATCTACACCGCTACCTGTATAAACATGGAAATATCAGCACCGCTATCTGTATGAACATGGAAATATCTACACCGCTATCTGTATGAACATGGAAATCTCTACACCGCTATCTGTATGAACATGGATATATCTACACAGACCTCTGGATGAAAATGGAAAACTCTACACCGCTATCTGTTTAAACATGCATACATCTTCACCGCTATCTGTATAAACATGGAAATATCTACACCACTATCTCTATGAACATGGAAATATCTACACCGCTATCTGTTTGAAGATGGAAATATATACAAAGCTCTCTGCATGGAAATGGAAATATCTACGCAGCTATCTGCATATAGATGGAAATATCTACACAGCTATCTCTTTACACATTGAAATATCTACACCGCTATCTGTATGAACATGGAAATATCAGCACCGCTATCTGTATGAACATGGAAATATCTACACCGCTATCGGTATGAACATGGAAATATCTACACCGCTATCTGTATGAACATGGATATATCTACACAGCCCTCTGGATGAACATGGAAATATCCACACCGCTATCTGTGTAAACATGCATACATCTTCAAAGCTATCTGTATAAACATGGAAATATCTACACCGCTATCTGTATGAACATGGAAATATCTGCACCGCTATCTGTATGAACATGGAAATATCTACACCGCTATCTGTTTGAACATGGAAATATCTACACGGCTATCTGCATGAAAATGGAAATATCTACACTGCTATCTGCATATACATGGAAATATCTACACAGCTATCTCTTTACACATTGAAATAACTACACCGCTATCTGTATGAACATGGAAATATCTACACCGCCATCTGTATGAACATGGAAATATCTGCACCGCCATCTGTATGAACATATAAATATCTACACCGCCATCTGTATTAAGATGGAGATATCTACACCGCTATCTGTATAAACATGGAAATATCTACACCGCTATCTGTATAAACATGGAAATATCTACGCCGCTATCTGTATAAACATGGAAATATCTACACCGCTACCTGTATAAACATGGAAATATCAGCACCGCTATCTGTATGAACATGGAAATATCAGCCCCTCTATCTGTATGAACATGGAAGTATCTACACCGCTATCTGTATGAACATGGAAATATCTACACCGCGATCTGTATGAACACGGAAATATCTACACCGCTATCTGTTTGAACATGGAAATATCTAAACCGCTATCTGCATGAAAATGGAAATATATACACAGCTATCTGCATATACATGGAAATATCTACACAGCTATCTCTTTACACATGGAAATAACTACACCGCTATCTGTATGAACATGGAAATATCTTCACCGCCATCTGTATGAACATGGATATATCTACACAGCCATCTGGATGAACATGGAAATATCTACACCGCTATCTGTATGAACATGGAAATATCTACACCGCTATCTGTGTAAACATGCATACATCTTCACCGCTATCTGTAAAAACATGGAAATATCTACACTGCTATCTGTATGAACATGGAAATATCTAGACCGCTATCTGAATGAACATGGAAATACCTTCACCGCCATCTGTATGAACATGGATATATCTACACAGCCATCTGGATGAACATGGATATAACTACACAGCCCTCTGGATGAACATGGAAATATCCACACCGCTATCTGTGTAAACATGCATACATCTTCACCGCTATCTGTATAAACATGGAAATATCTACACCGCTATCTGTATGAACATGGAAATATCTACATCGCTATCTGTTGGAAGATGGAAATATATACACCGCTATCTGCATGAAAATGGAAATATCTACACAGCTATCTGCATGAAAATGGAAATATCTACACAGCTATCTGCATATTCATGGAAATATCTACACAGCTATCTCTTTACACATGTAAATAACTACACCGCTATCTGTATGAACATGGAAATATCTACACCGCCATCTGTATGAACATGGAAATATCTGCACCGCCATCTGTATGAACATATAAATATCTACACCGCCATTTGTATTAAGATGGAGATATCTGCACCGCTATCTGAATAAACATGGAAATATCTACACCGCTATCTGTATAAACATGGAAATATCAGCACCGCTATCTGTATGAACATGGAAATATCAGCCCCTCTATCTGTATGAACATGGAGATATCTACACCGCCATGTGTATGAACATGGATATATCTACACAGCCATCTGGAGGAACATGGAAATATCTACACCGCTATCTGTATGAACATAGATATATCTACACAGCCATCTGGATGAACATGGAAATATCTACACCGCTATATGTATGAACATGGAAATATCTACACCGCTATCTGTGTAAACATGCATACATCTTCACCGCTATCTGTATAAACATGGAAATATCTACACCGATATCTGTATGAACATGGAAATATCTGCACCGCTATCTGTATGAACATGGAAATATCTACACCGCTATCTGTTTGAACATGGAAATATCTACACGGTTATCTGCATGAAAATGGAAATATCTACACAGCTATCTGCATATACATGGAAATATCTACACAGCTATCTCTTTACACATGGAAATAACTACACCGCTATCTGTATGAACATGGAAATATCTACACCGCCATCTGTATGAACATGGAAATATCTGCACCGCCATCTGTATGAACATATAAATATCTACACCGCCATCTGTATTAAGATGGAGATATCTACACCGCTATCTGTATAAACATGGAAATATCTACACCGCTATCTGTATAAACATGGAAATATCTACGCCGCTATCTGTATAAACATGGAAATATCTACACCGCTACCTGTATAAACATGGAAATATCAGCACCGCTATCTGTATGAACATGGAAATATCAGCCCCTCTATCTGTATGAACATGGAAGTATCTACACCGCTATCTGTATGAACATGGAAATAACTACACCGCGATCTGTATGAACACGGAAATATCTACACCGCTATCTGTTTGAACATGGAAATATCTACACCGCTATCTGTATAAACACGGAAATATCTACTCCGCTATCTGTTTGAACATGGAAATATCTACACCGCTATCTGCATGAAAATGGAAATATCTACAAAGCTATCTGCATATACATGGAAATATCTACACAGCTATCTCTTTACACATGGAAATAACTACACCGCTATCTCTATAAACATGGAAATATCTACACCGCCATCTGTATGAACATGGAAATATCTGCACCGCCATCTGTATGAACATATAAATATCTACACCGCCATCTGTATTAAGAAGGAAATATCTAAACCGCTATCTGTATAAACATGGAAATATCTACACCGCTGCCTGTATAAACATGGAAATATCAGCACCGCTCTCTGTATGGAAATGGAGATATCTACACCGCTATCTGTATGAACATGGAAATATCAAAACTGCTATCTGTATGAACATGGAAATAGCTACACCGTTATCTGTATGAACATGGAAATAGCTACACCGCTATCTGTATGAACATGGAAATATCTACACCGCTATCTGTATGAACATGGATATATCTACTCAGCCATCTGGATGAACATGGAAATATCTACACCGCTATCTGTATGAACATGGAAATATCTACACCGCTATCTGTATGAACTTGGATATATCTACACAGCCACCTGGATGAACATGGAAATATCTACACCGGTATCTGTGTAAACATGCATACATCTTCACCGCTATCTGTATAAACATGGAAATATCTACACTGCTATCTGTATGAACATGGAAATATCTGCACCGCTGCCTGTATAAACATGGAAATATCAGCACCGCTATCTGTATGAACATGGAAATATCTACACCACTATATGTATGAACATGGATATATCTACACAGCCAACTGGATGAACATGGAAATATCTACACCACTATCTGTATGAACATGGAAATATCTACACTGCTATCTGTGTAAACATGCATACACCTTCACCGCTATCTGTATAAACATGGAAATATCTACACCGCTATCTGTATGAACATGGAAATATCTACACCGCTATCTGTATGAACATGGAAATATCTACTCCGCTATCTGTTTGAACGTGGAAATATCTACACTGCTATCTGCATGAAAATGGAAATATCTACACTGCTATCTGCATATACATGGAAATATCTACACAGCTATCTCTTTACACATGGAAATAACTACACCGCTATATCTATAAACATGGAAATATCTACACCGCCATCTGTATGAACATGGAAATATCTGCACCGCCATCTGTTTGAACATATAAATATCTACACCGCCATCTGTATTAAGAAGGAAATATCTAAACCGCTATCTGTATAAACATGGAAATATCAGCACCACTCTCTGTACGAAAATGGAAATATCTACATGGCTATCTGTATGAACATGGAAATATCTACACTGCTATCTGTAAGAACTTGGAAATAGCTACACCGTTATGTGTATGAATATGGAAATAGCTACACCGCTATCTGAATGAACATGGATATATCTACACAGCCATCTGGATGAACATGGAAATATCTACACCGCTATCTGTATGAACATGGAAATATCTACACCGCTATCTGTATAAACGTGGCAATGTCTACACCGCTATCTCTATAAACATGGAAATATCTACACCGCTATCTGTATAAACAAGGAAATATCTACACCTCTATCTCTATAAACATGGAAATATCTGCACCGCTATGCCTTTTAACATGTAAATAAATACACCGCTATCTCTATAAACATGGAAATATCTACACCGCTATCTGTATGAACATGGAAATATCTACACCGCTATCTGTATGAACATGGATATATCTACACAGCCATCTGGATGAACATGGAAATATCTACACCGCTATCTGTGTAAACATGCATACATCTTCACCACTATCTGAATAAACATGGAAATATCTGCACCGCTATCTGTATGAACATGGAAATATCTACACCGCTATCTGTATGAACATGGAAATAGCTACACGGCTATCTGTATAAACATGGAAATATCTACACCGCTACCTGTATAAACATGGAAATATCTACACCGCTATCTGTATAAACATGGAAATATCTACACTGCTATCTGCATATACATTTAAATAACTACAAAGCTATCTCTTTACCCATGGAAATTACTACACCACTATCTGTATGAACATGGAAATAACTACTCCGCAATCTGTATGAACATGGAAATATCTGCACCGCCATCTGTATGAACATATAAATATCTACACCGCCATCTGTATTAAGATGGAGATATCTACACTGCTATCTGTATAAACATGGAAATATCTAAACCGCCATCTGTATGAACATATAAATACACCGCCATCTGTATTAAGAAGGAAATATCTAAACCGCTATCTGTATAAACATGGAAATATCTCCACCGCTGCCTGTATAAACATGGAAATATCAGCACCGCTATCTGTATGAACATGGAAATATCTACACCGCTATCTGTAGGAACATGGAAATAGCTACACGGCTGCCTGTATAAATATGGAAATATCAGCACCGCTATCTGTATGAACATGTAAATATCTACACCACTATCTGTAAGAACATGGATATATCTACACAGCCATCTGGATGAACATGGAAATATCTACACCACTATCTGTATGAACATGGAAATATCTACAGCGCCATCTGTATGAACACGGAAATATCTGCACCGCCATCTGTATGAACATATAAATATCTACACTGCCATCTGTATTAAGAAGGAAATATCTAAACCGCTATCTGTATAAACATGGAAATATCTACACCGCTGCCTGTATAAACAAGGAAATATCAGCACCGCTGTCTGTATGAACATGGAAATATCTACACCGCTATCTGTATGAACATGGAAATATCTACACCGCTATCTGTATGAACATGGAAATAGCTACACCGCTATCTGTATGAACATGGATATATCTACAAAGCCATCTGGATGAACATGGAAATATCTACACCGCTATCTCTGTAAACATGCATAGATCTTCACCGCTATCTGTATAAACATGGAAATATATACACCGCTATCTGTATGAACATGGAAATATCTACACCGCTATCTGTATGAACATGGAAATGTCTACACCGCTATCTGTTTGAACATGGAAATATCTACAGCGCTATCGGCATGAACATGGAAATATCTACACAGCTATCTGCATATACATGGAAATATCTACACAGCTATCTCTTAACACATGGAAATAACTACACCGCTATCTCTATAAACATGGAAATATCTACACCGCCATCTGTATGAACATGGAAATATCTGCACCGCCATCTGTATGAACATATAAATATCTACACCGCCATCTGTATTAAGAAGGAAATATCTAAACCGCTGTCTGTATGAACTTTGAAATATCTACACCGCTATCTGTATGAACATGGAAATATCTACACTGCTATCTGTGTAAACATGCATACATCTTCACCGCTATCTGTATAAACATGGAAATGTCTAAAAGGCTATCTGTATGAACATGGAAATATCTACACCGCTATCTGTACGAACATGGAAATATCTAAACCGCTATCTGCATGAAAATAGAAATATCTACACAGCTATCTGCATATACATGGAAATATCTACACAGCTATCTCTTTACACATGGAAATAACTACACCGCTATCTGTATGAACATGGAAATATCTGCACCGCCATCTGTATGAACACATAAATATCTACACCGCCATCTGTATTAAGATGGAGATAGCAACACCGCTATCTGTATAAACATGGAAATATCTACACCGCTATCTGTATAAACATGGAAATATCTACACCGCTATCTGTATAATCATGGAAATATCAGCACCGCTATCTGTATGAATATGGAAATATCAGCCCCTCTATCTGTATGAACATGGAAGTATCTACACCGCTATCTGTATGAACATGTAAATATCTACACCGCGATCTGTATGAACACGGAAATATCTACACCGCTATCTGTTTGAACATGGAAATATCTACACAGCTATCTGTATGAACACCGAAATATCTACACCGCTATCTGTTTGAATATGGAAATATCTAAACCGCTATCTGCATGAAAATGGAAATATATACACAGCTATCTGCATATACATGGAAATATCTACACAGCTATCTCTTTACACATGGAAATAACTACACCGCTATCTGTATGAACATGGAAATATCTTCACCGCCCTCTGTATGAGCATGGATATATCTACACATCCATCTGGATGAACATGGAAATATCTATACCGCTATCAGTATGAACATGGAAAAATCTACACCGCTATCTGTGTAAACATGCATACATCTTCACCGCTATCTGTAAAAACATGGAAATATCTACACTGCTATCTGTATGACCATGGAAATATCTACACCGCTATCTGTTTGAACATGGAAATATCTACACGGCTATCTGCATGAAAATGGAAATATCTACACAGCGATCTGCATATACACGGAAATATCTACAAAGCTATCTCTTTGCACATGGAAATAAGTACAGCGATATCTCTATAAACATGGAAATAGCTAAACCGCCATCTGTACGAACATGGAAATATCTGCACCGCCATCTGTATGAACATATAAATATATACACCGCAATCTGTATTAAGATGGAGATATCTACACCGCTATCTGTATAAACATGGAAATATCTACACCGCTATCTGTATAAACATGGAAATATCTACACCGCTATCTGTATAAACATGGAAATATCTACACCGCTATCTGCATGAACATGGAAATATCTACACCGCTATCTGTTTGAAGATGGAAATACATACACCGCCATCTGCATGAAAATGGAAATATCTACACAGCTCTCTGCATATACATGGAAATATCTACACAGCTATCTCTTTACACATGGAAATAACTACACCGCTATCTGTATGAACATGGAAATATCTACACCGCCATCTGTATGAACATGGAAATATCTGCACCGCCATCTGTATGAACATATAAATATCTACACCGCCATCTGTATTAAGATGGAGTTATCTACACCGCTATCTGAATAAACATGGAAATATCTACATCGCTATCTGTATAAACATGGAAATATCTACAACGCTATCTGTATAACCATGGAAATATCTACACCGCTATCTGTATGAAGATGGAAATATCTACACTGCTATCTGTATGAACATGGAAATATCTGCACCGCCATCTGTATGAACATATAAATATCTACACCGCCATCTGTATTAAGATGGAGATATCTACACCGCTATCTGAATAAACATGGAAATATCTACACCGCTATCTGTATAAACATGGAAATATCTACACCGCTACCTGTATAAACATGGAAATATCAGCACCGCTATCTGTATGAACATGGAAATATCTACACCGCTGTCTGTATGAACATGGAAATATCTACACCGCTATCTGTATGAAAATGGAAATATCTACACCGCTATCTGTATGAACATGGATATATCTACACAGCCCTCTGGATGAACATGGAAATATCCACACCGCTATCTGTGTAAACATGCATACATCTTCACCGCTATCTGTATAAACATGGAAATATCTACACCGCTATCTGTATGAACATGGAAATATCTACACCGCTATCTGTTTGAAGATGGAAATACATACACAGCCATCTGCATGAAAATGGAAATATCTACACAGCTATCTGCATATACATGGAAATATCTACACAGCTATCTCTTTACACATGGAAATAATTACACCGCTATCTGTATGAACATGGAAATATCTACACCGCCATCTGTATGAACATGGAAATATCTGCACCGCCATCTGTATGAACATATAAATATCTACACCGCCATGTGTATTAAGATGGAGATATCTACACCGCTATCTGAATAAACATGGAAATATCTACATCGCTATCTGTATAAACATGGAAATATCTACAACGCAATCTGTATAACCATGGAAATATCTACACCGCTATCTGTATGAACATGGAAATATCTACACTGCTATCTGTATTTACATGAAAATATCTGCACCGCCATCTGTATGAACATATAAATATCTACACCGCCATCTGTATTAAGATGGAGATATCTACACCGCTATCTGAATAAACATGGAAATATCTACACCGCTATCTGTATGAACATGGAAATATCTACACCGCTATCTGTATGAACATGGAAATATCTACACCGCTATCTGTATAAACATGGAAATATCTACACCGCTATCTGTATGAACATGGAAATATCCACACCGCTATCTGTATGAATATGGAAATATCTACACCGCTATCTGTTTGAACATGGAAATATCTACACCTCTATCTGCATGAAAATGGAAATATCTACACTGCTATCTGCATATTCATTTAAATATCTGCACAGCTATCTCTTTACACATGGAAATAACTACACCGCTATCTGTTTGAACATGGAAATATCTACACCGCCATCTGTATGAACACGGAAATATCTGCACCGCCATCTGTATGAACATATAAATATCTACACTGCCATCTGTATTAAGATGGAGATATCTACACTGCTATCTGTATAAACATGGAAATATCTACACCACCATCTGTATGAACATATAAATATCTACACCGCCATCTGTATTAAGAAGGAAATATCTAAACCGCTATCTGTATAAACATGGAAATATCTACACCGCTGCCTGTATAAACAAGGAAATATCAGCACCGCTATCTGTATGAACATGGAAATATCTACACCGCTATCTGTATGAACATGGAAATATCTGCACCGCTATCTGTAAGAACATGGAAATAGCTACAGCGCTATCTGTATGAACATGGATATATCTACAAAGCCATCTGGATGAACATGGAAATATCTACACCGCTATCTCTGTAAACATGCATAGATCTTCACCGCTATCTGTATAAACATGGAAATATATACACCGCTATCTGTATGAACATGGAAATATCTACACCGCTATCTGTATGAACATGGAAATGTCTACACCGCTATCTGTTTGAACATGGAAATATCTACACCGCTATCTGCATGAAAATGGAAATATCTACACTGCTATCTGCATATACATTTAAATATCTACACAGGTATCTCTTTACACATGGAAATAACTACACCGCTATCTGTATGAACGTGGAAATATCTACACCGCCATCTGTATGAACATGGAAATATCTGCACCGCCATCTGTATGAACATATAAATATCTACACCGCCATCTGTATTAAGATGGAGATATCTACACTGCTATCTGTATAAACATGGAAATATCTACACCGCTATCTGTATAAACATGGAAATATCTACACCGCGATCTGTATAAACATGGAAATATCTACACCACTACCTGTATAAACACGGAAATATCAGCACCGCTATCTGTATGAACATGGAAATATATACACCGCCATCTCTATGAACATGGAAATATCTACACCACTATCTGTATGAACATGGAAATATCTACACCGCTATCTGTATGAACATGGAAATAGCTACACCACTATCTGTATGAACATGGAAATACCTACACCACTATCTGAATGAACATGGAAATATCTACACCGCTATCTGTACGAAGATGGATATATCTACACAGCCATCTGGATGAACATGGAAATATCTACACCGCTATCTGTATGAACATGGAAATATATACACCGCTATCTGTGTAAACATGCATACATATTCACCGCTACCTGTATAAACATGGAAATATCTACACCGCTATCTGTATGAACATGGAAATATCTGCACCGCTATCTGTATGAACATGGAAATATCTACACAGCTATCTGTTTGTACATGGAAATATCTACACGGCTATCTGCATGAAAATGGAAATATCTACACTGCTATCTGCATATACATGGAAATATCTACACAGCTATCTCTTTACACATGGAAATAACTACACCGCTATAAGTATGAACATGGAAATATCTACACCGCCATCTGTATGAACATGGAAATATCTGCACCGCCATCTGTGTGAACATAGAAATATCTACACCGCCATCTGTATTAACTTGGAGATATCTACACCGCCATCTGTATTAAGATCGAGATATCTACACCGCTATCTGAAAAAACATGGAAATATCTACACCGCTATCTGTATAAACATGGAAATATCAGCACCGCTCTCTGTATGAACATGGAAATATCAGCCCCTCTATCTGTATGAACATGGAGATATCTACACCACCATCTGTATGTACACGGATATATCTACACAGCCATCTGGATGAACATGGAAATATCTACACCGCTATCTGTATGAACATGGAAATAGCTACACCGCTATCTGTATGAACATGGAAATATCTACACCGCTATCTGTATGAACATGGAAATATCTACACCGCTATCTGTATGAACATGGAAATATCTTCACCGCCATCTGTACGAACATGGATATATCTACAGAGCCATCTAGATGAACATGGAAATATCTACAACGCCATCTGTATGAACATATAAATATCTACACCGCCATCTGTATTAAGATGGAGATATCTACACCGCTATCTGTATAAACATGGAAATATCAACACCGCTATCTGTATAAACATGGAAATATGTACACCGCTATCTGTATAAACATGGAAATATCTACACTGCTACCTGTATAAACATGGAAATATCAGCACCGCTATCTGTATGAACATGGAAATATCTACACCGCTATATGTATGAACATGGAAATCTCTACGCCGCTATCTGTATGAACATGGATATATCTACACAGACCTATGAATGAAAATGGAAATCTCTACATCGCTATCTGTGTAAACATGCATACATCTTCACCGCTCTCTGTATAAACATGGAAATATCTACACCGCTATCTCTATGAACATGGAAATATCTACACCGCTATCTGTTTGAAGATGGAAATATATACAAAGCTATCTGCATGGAAATGGAAATATCTACACAGCTATCTGCATATAGATGGAAATATCTACACAGCTATCTCTTTACACATTGAAATATCTACACCGCTATCTGTATGAACATGGAAATATCAGCACCGCTATCTGTATGAACATGGAAATATCTACACCGCTATCGGTATGAACATGGAAATATCTACACCGCTATCTGTATGAACATGGATATATCTACACAGCCCTCTGGATGAACATGGAAATATCCACACCGCTATCTGTGTAAACATGCATACATCTTCACCGCTATCTGTATAAACATGGAAATATCTACACCGCTCTCTGTATGAACATGGAAATATCTACACCGCTATCTGTTTGAAGATGGAAATATATACATCGCTATCTGCATGAAAATGGAAATACCTACACAGCTATCTGCATATAGATGGAAATATCTACACAGCAATCTCTTTACACATGGAAATAACTACACCGCTATCTGTATGAACATGGACATATCTACACCGCCATCTGTATGAACATGGAAATATCTGCACCGCCATCTGTATGAACATATAAATATCTACACCGCCATCTGTATTAAGATGGAGATATCTACACCGCTATCTGAATAAACATGGAAATATCTACACCGCTATCTGTATAAACATGGAAATATCTACACCACTATCTGTATAAACATGGAAATATCTACACCGCTACCTGTATAAACACGGAAATATCAGCACCGCTATCTGTATGAACCTGGAAATGTCTACACCGCTATCTGAATGAACATGGAATTATCTACACCGCTATCTGTTTGAACATGTAAATATCTACACCGCTATCTGCATGAAAATGGAAATATCTACAAAGCTATCTGCATATACATGGAAATATCTACACAGCTATCTCTATACACATTGAAATAACTACACCGCTATCTCTATAAACATGGAAATATCTACACCGCCAACTGTATGAACATGGAAATATCTGCACCGCCATCTGGATGAACATATAAATATCTACACTGCCATCTGTATTAAGAAGGAAATATCTAAACCGCTATCTGTATAAACATGGAAATATCTACACCGCTGCCAGTATAAACATGGAAATATCAGCACCGCTCTCTATATGAAAATGGAGATATCTACACCGCTATCTGTATGAACATGGAAATATCTACACTGCTATCTGTATGAACATGGAAATAGCTACACCGTTATCTGTATGAACATGGAAATAGCTACACCGCTATCTGTATGAACATGGAAATATCTACACCGCTATCTGTATGAACATGGATATATCTACACAGCCATCTGGATGAACATGGAAATATCTACACCGCTATCTGTATGAACATGGAAATATCTACACCGCTCTCTGTATGAACTTGGATATATCTAAACAGCCATCTGGATGAACATGGAAATATCTACACCGCTATTGGTGTAAATATGCATACATCTTCACCGCTATCTGTATAAACATGGAAATATCTACACTGCTATCTGTATGAACATGGAAATATCTACACCACTATCTGTATGAACATGGATATATCTACACAGCCATCTGGATGAACACGGAAATATCTACACCACTATCTGTATGAACATGGAGATATCTACACCGCTATCTGTGTAAACATGCATACATCTTCACCGCTATCTGTATAACCATGGAAATATCTACACCGCTATCTGTATGAACATGGAAATACCTACACCGCTATATGTATGAACATGGAAATATCTACTCCGCTATCTGTTTGAACATGGAAATATCTACACCGCTATCTGTATGAAAATGGAAATATCTGCACTGCTATCTGCATATACATGGAAATATCTACACAGCTATATCTTTACACATGGAAATAACTACACCGCTATCTGTATGAACATGGAAATATCCACACCGCCATCTGTATGAACATGGAAATATCTGCACCGCCATCTGTATGAACATATAAATATCTACACCGCAATCTGTATTAAGATGGAGATATCTACACCGCTATCTGTATAAACATGGAAATATCTACACCGCTATCTGTTTGAAGATGGAAATATCTACACCGCTATCTGCATGAAAATGGAAATATCTACACAGCTATCTGCATATACATGGAAATATCTACACAGCTATCTCTTTACACATGGAAATAACTACACCGCTATCTGTATGAACATGGAAATATCTTCACCGCCATCTGTATGAACATGGAAATAGCTGCAACGACATCTGTATGAACATATATATATCTACACGGCCATTTGTATTAAGATGGAGATATCTACACCGATATCTGTATAAACATGGAAATATCTACACCGCTATCTGTATAAACATGGCAATATCTACACCGCTATCTGTATAAACATGGAAATATCCACACCGCTACCTGTATAAACATGGAAATATCAGCACAGCTATCTGTATGAACATGGAAATATCATCCACTCTATCTGTATGAACATGGAGATATCTACACCGCTATCTGTATGAACATGGAAATATCTAGACCGCTATCTGAATGAACATGGAAATACCTTCACCGCCATCTGTATGAACATGGATATATCTACACAGCCATCTGGTTGAACATGGATATAACTACACAGCCCTCTGGATGAACATGGAAATATCCACACCGCTATCTGTGTAAACATGCATACATCTTCACCGCTATCTGTATAAACATGGAAATATCTACACCGCTATCTGAATGAACATGGAAATATCTACACCGCTATCTGTTAGAAGATGGAAATATATACACCGCTATCTGCATAAAAATGGAAATATCTACACAGCTATCTGCATGAAAATGGAAATATCTACACAGCTATCTGCATATTCATGGAAATATCTACACAGCTATCTCTTTACACATGTAAATAACTACACCGCTATCTGTATGAACATGGAAATATCTACACCGCCATCTGTATGAACATGGAAATATCTGCACCGCCATCTGTATGAACATATAAATATCTACACTGCCATCTGTATTAAGATGGAGATATCTACACCGCTGTCTGAATAAACATGGAAATATCTACACCGCTATCTGTATAAACATGGAAATATCAGCACCGATATCTGTATTAACATGGAAATATCAGCCCCTCTATCTGTATGAACATGGAGATATGTACACCGCCATCTGTATGAACATGGATATATCTACACAGCCATCTGGAGGAACATGGAAATATCTACACCGCTATCTGTATGAACATGGAAATAGCTACACCGCTATCTGTATGAACATGGAAATATCTACACCGCTATCTGTATGAACATGGAAATATCTACACCGCTATCTGTATGAACAAGGAAATATCTTCACCGCCATCTGTACGAACATGGATATATCTACAGAGCCATCTGGATGAACATGGAAATATCTACACCGCCATCTGTATGAACATATAAATATCTACACCGCCATCTGTATTAAGATGGAGATATCTACACCGCTATCTGTATAAACCTGAAAATATCTACACCGCTATCTGTATAAACATGGAAATATCTACACCGCTATCTGGATAAACATGGAAATTTCTACACCGCTACCTGTATAAACATGGAAATATCAGCACCGCTATCTGTAGGAACATGGAGATATCTACACCGCCATCTGTAAGAACATGGATATATCTACACAGCCATCTGGAGGAACATGGAAATATCTACAACGCTATCTGTACGAACATGGAAATATCTACACCGCTATCTGTATGAAGATGGAAATAGCTACACCGCTATCTGTATGAACATGGAAATATCTACACCACTATCTGAATGAACATGGAAATATCTACACCGCTATCTGTATGAACATGGATATATCTACACAGCCATCTGGATGAACATGGAAATATCAGCACCGCTATCTGTATGAACATGGAAATATCTACACCACTATCTGTATGAACATGGATATATCTACACAGCCATCTGGATGAACATGGAAATATCTATACCACTATCTGTATGAACATGAAAATATCTACACCGCTATCTGTGTAAACATGCATACATCTTCACCGCTATCTGTATAAACATGGAAATATCTACACCGCTATCTGTATGAACATGGAAATATCTACACCGCTATCTGTATGAACATGGAAATATCTGCACCGCTATCTGTATGAACATGGAAATATCTACACGGCTATCTGCATGAAAATGGAAATATCTACACTGCTATCTGCATATACATGGAAATATCTACACAGCTATCTCTTTACACATGGAAATAACTACACCGCTATCTGTATGAACATGGAAATATCTACACCGCCATCTGTATGAACATGGAAATATCTGCACCGCCATCTGTATGAACATATAAATATCTACACCGCCATCTGTATTAAGATGGAGATATCTACCCTGCTATCTGTATAAACATGGAAATATCTACACCGCCATCTGTATGAAAATATAAATACACTGCCATATGTATTAAGAAGGAAATATCTAAACCGCTATCTGTATAAACATGGAAATATCTACACCGCTGCCAGTATAAACATGGAAATATCAGCACCGCTATCTGTATGAACATGGAAATATCTACACCGCTATGTGTAGAAACATGGAAATAGCTACACCGCTGCCTGTATAAACATGGAAATATCAGCACCGCTATCTGTATGAGCATGGAAATATCTACACCACTATCTGTATGAACATGGATATATCTACACAGCCATCTGGATGAACATGGAAATATCTACACCACTATCTGTATGAACATGAAAATATCTACACCGCTATCTGTGTAAACATGCATACATCTTCACCGCTATCTGTATAAACATGGAAATATCTACACCGCTATCTGTATGAACATGGAAATATCTACACCGCTATCTGTATGAACATGGAAATATCTACTCCGCTATCTGTTTGAACATGGAAATATCTACACTGCTATCTGCATGAAAATGGAAATATATACACTGCTATCTGCATATACATGGAAATATCTACACAGCTATATCTTTAGACATGGAAATAACTACACCGCTATCTGTATGAACATGGAAATATCCACACCGCCATCTGTATGAACATGGAAATATCTGCACCGCCATCTGTATGAACATATAAATATCTACACCGCAATCTGTATTAAGATGGAGATATCTACACCGCTATCTGTATAAACATGGAAATATCTACACCGCTATCTGTACAAACATGGAAATATCTACACCGCTATCTGTGTAAACATGGAAATATCTACACCGCTACCTGTATAAACATGGAAATATCAGCACCGCTATCTGTATGAACATGGAAATATCTACACCGCTATCTGTATGAACATGGAAATATCTACACCGCTATCTGTATGAACATGGAAATATCTACACCGCTATCTGTATGAACATGGATATATCTACACAGCCCTCTGGATGAACATGGAAATATCCACACGGCTATCTGTGTAAACATGCATACATCTTCACCGCAATCTGTATAAACATGGAAATATCTACACCGCTATCTGTATGAACATGGAAATATCTACACCGCTATCTGTTTGAAGATGGAAATACATACACCGCAATCTGCATGAAAATGGAAATATCTACACAGCTATCTGCATATACATGGAAATATCTACACAGCTATCTCTTTACACATGGAAATAACTACACCGCTATCTGTATGAACATGGAAATATCTACACCGCCATCTGGATGAACATGGAAATATCTGCACCGCCATCTGTATGAACATATAAATATCTAAACCGCCATCTGTATTAAGATGGAGATATCTACACCGCTATCTGAATAAACATGGAAATATCTACACCGCTATCTGTATAAACATGGAAATATCTACAACGCTATCTGTATAACCATGGAAATATCTACACCGCTATCTGTATGAACATGGAAATATATTCACTGCTATCTGTATGAAGATGGAAATATCTGCACCGCCATCTGTATGAACATATAAATATCTACACCGCCATCTGTATTAAGATGGAGATATCTACACCGCTATCTGAACAAACTTGGAAATACCTACACCGCTATCTGTATAAACATGGAAATATCTACACCGCTGCCTGTATAAACATGGAAATATCAGCACTGCTATCTGTATGAACATGGAAATATCTAAATCGCTATCTTTATGAACATGGAAATATCTACACTGCTATCTGTATGAACATGGAAATAGCTACACCGTTATCTGTATGAACATGGAAATAGCTACACCACTATCTGTATGAACATGGAAATATCTACACCGCTATCTGTATGAACATGGATATATCTACACAGCCATCTGGATGAACATGGAAATATCTACACCGCTATCTGCATGAAAATGGAAATATCTACACTGCTATCTGCATATTCATTTAAATATCTGCACAGCTATCTCTTTACACATGGAAATAACTACACCGCTATCTGTTTGAACATGGAAATATCTACACCGCCATCTGTATGAACACGGAAATATCTGCACCGCCATCTGTATGAACATATAAAAATCTACACCACCATCTGTATTAAGATGGAGATATCTACACTGCTATCTGTATAAACATGGAAATATCTACACCACCATCTGTATGAACATATAAATATCTACACCGCCATCTGTATTAAGAAGGAAATATCTAAACCGCTATCTGTATAAACATGGAAATATCTACACCGCTGCCTGTATAAACAAGGAAATATCAGCACCGCTATCTGTATGAACATGGAGATATCTACACCGCTATCTGTATGAACATGGAAATATCTACACAGCTATCTGTATGAACATGGAAATAGCTACACCGCTATCGTTATGAACATGGATATATCTACACAGCCTTCTGGATGAACATGGAAATATCTATACCGCTATCTGCATGAACATGGAAATATCTACACTGCTATCTGTGTAAACATGCATACATCTTCACCGCAATCTGTATAAGCATGGAAATATCTACACAGCTATCTGCATATACATGGAAATATCTACACATGTATCTCTTTACACATGTAAATAACTACTCCGCTATCTGTATGTACATGGAAATGTCTGCACCGCCATCTGTATGAACATATAAATATCTACACATCTATCTCTTTACACTTGTAAATAACTACACCGCTATCTGTATGTACATGGAAATGTCTGCACCGCCATCTGTATGAACATATAAATATCTACTCAGCCATCTGTATTAAGATGGAGATATCTACACCGCTATCTGTATAAACATGGAAATATCTACACCGCTATCTGAATAAACATGGAAATATCTACACCGCTCTCTGTATAAACATGGAAATATCAGCACCGCTATCTGTATGAACATGGAAATATCAGCCCCTCTATCTGTATGAACATGGAAGTATCTACACCGCTATCTCTATGAACATGGAAATATCTACACCGCTATCTGTTTGAACATGGAAATATCTAAACCGCTATCTGCATGAAAATGGAAATATATACACAGCTATCTGCATATACATGGAAATATCTACACAGCTATCTCTTTACACATTGAAATAACTACACCGCTATCTGTATGAACATGGAAATATCTTCACCGCCATCTGTAGGAACATGGATATATCTACACAGCCATCTGGATGAACATGGAAATATCTACACCGCTATCTGTATGAACATGGAAATATCTACACCGCTATCTGTGTAAACATGCATACATCTTCACCGCTATCTGTATAAACATGGAAATATCTACACTGCTATCTGTATGAACATGAAAATATCTACACCGCTATCTGTTTGAACATGGAAATATCTACACCGCTATCTGCATGAAAATGGAAATATCTACACAGCGATCTGCATATACATGGAAATATCTACAAAGCTATCTCTTTACACGTGGAAATAAGTACAGCGCTATCTCTATAAACATGGAAATAGCTACACCGCCATCTGTATGAACATGGAAATATCTGCACCGCCATCTGTATGAACTTATAAATATCCACACCGCCATCTATATTAAAATGGAGATATCTACACCGCTATCTGTATAAACTTGGAAATATCTACACTGCTATCTCTATGAACATGGAAATTTCTACACCGCTATCTGTATGAACATGGAAATAGCTACACCGCTATCTATATGAACATGGAAATATCTACACCACTACCTGTATGAACATGGAAATATCTACACCGCTATCTGTATGAACATGGATATATCTACACAGCCATCTGGATGAACACGGAAATATCTACACCACTATCTGTATGAACATGGAAATATCTACACCGCTATCTGTGCAAATATGCATACATCTTCACCGCAATCTGTATAAACATGGTAATATCTACACCGCTCTCTGTATGAACATGGAAATATCTACACCGCTATCTGTTTGAACATGGAAATATCTACACCGCTATCTGCATGAAAATGGAAATATCTACACAGCTATCTGCATATACATGGAAATATCTACACAGCTATCTGCATGAAAATGGAAATATCTACACAGCTATCTGCATATACATGGAAATATCTAAACAGCTATCTCTTTACACATGGAAATAACTACACCGCTATCTGTATGAACATGGAAATATCTTCACCGCCATCTGTATGAACATGGAAATAGCTGCACCGACATCTGTATGAACATATACATATCTACACGGCCATCTGTATTAAGATGGAGATATCTACACCAATATCTGTATAAACATGGAAATATCTACACCGCTATCTGTATAAAAATGGCAATATCTACACCGCTATCTGTATAAACATGGAAATATCTAAACCGCTACCTGTATAAACATGGAAATATCAGCACCGCTATCTGTATGAACATGGAAATATCAGCCCCTCTATCTGTATGAACATGGAGATATCTACACCGCTATCTGTATGAACATGGAAATATCTAGACCGCTATCTGAATGAACATGGAAATACCTTCACCGCCATCTGTATGAACATGGATATATCTACACAGCCATCTGGATGAACATGGATATATCTACACAGCCCTCTGGATGAACATGGAAATATCCACATCGCTATCTGTGTAAACATGCATACATCTTCACCGCTATCTGTATAAACATGGAAATATCTACACCGCTATCTGTATGAACATGGAAATATCTGCACCGCTATCTGTATGAGCTTGGAAATATCTACACCGCTATCTGTTTGAACATGGAAATATCTACACGGCTATCTGCATGAAAATGGAAATATCTACACTGCTATCTGCATATACATGGAAATATCTACACAGCTATCTCTTTACACATTGAAATGACTACACCGCTATCTGTATGAACATGGAAATATCTACACCGCCATCTGTATGAACATGGAAATATCTGCACCGCCATCTGTATGAACATATAAATATCTACACCGCCATCTGTATTAAGATGGAGATATCTACACCGCTATCTGTATAAACATGGAAATATCTACACCGCTATCTGTATAAACATGGAAATATCTACGCAGCTATCTGTATAAACATGGAAATATCTACACCGCTACCTGTGTGAACATGGAAATATCAGTACCGCTATCTGTATGAACATAGAAATAACAGCCGCTCTATCTGTATGAACATGGAAGTATCTACACCGCTATCTGTATGAACATGGAAATATCTACACCGCGATCTGTATGAACACGGAAATATCTACACCGCTATCTGTTTGAACATGGAAACATCTACACTGCTATCTGTATGAAAACGGAAATATCTACTCCGCTATCTGTTTGAACATGGAAATATCTAAACCGCTATCTGCATGAAAATGGAAATATATACACAGCTATCTGCATATACATGGAAATATCTACACAGCTATCTCTTTACACATGGAAATAACTACACCGCTATCTGTATGAACATGGAAATATCTTCACCGCCATCTGTATGAACATGGATATATCTACACAGCCATCTGGATGAACATGGAAATATCTACACCGCTATCTGTACGAACATGAAAATATCTACACCGCTATCTGTGTAAACATGCATACATCTTCACCGCTATCTGTAAAAACATGGAAATATCTACACTGCTATCTGTATGAACATGGAAATATCTAGACCGCTATCTGAATGAACATGGAAATACCTTCACCGCCATCTGTATGAACATGGATATATCTACACAGCCATCTGGATGAACATGGAAATATCTACACCGCCATCTGTATGAACACGGAAATATCTGCACCGCCATCTGTATGAACATATAAATATCTACACCACCATCTGTATTAAGATGGAGATATCTACACTGCTATCTGTATAAACATGGAAATATCTACACCACCATCTGTATGAACATATAAATATCTACACCGCCATCTGTATTAAGAAGGAAATATCTAAACCGCTATCTGTATAAACATGGAAATATCTACACCGCTGCCTGTATAAACAAGGAAATATCAGCACCGCTATCTGTATGAACATGGAGATATCTACACCGCTATCTGTATGAACATGGAAATATCTACACAGCTATCTGTATGAACATGGAAATAGCTACACCGCTATCGTTATGAACATGGATATATCTACACAGCCTTCTGGATGAACATGGAAATATCTATACCGCTATCTGCATGAACATGGAAATATCTACACTGCTATCTGTGTAAACATGCATACATCTTCACCGCAATCTGTATAAGCATGGAAATATCTACATAGCTATCTGCATATACATGGAAATATCTACACATCTATCTCTTTACACATGTAAATAACTACACCGCTATCTGTATGTACATGGAAATGTCTGCACCGCCATCTGTATGAACATATAAATATCTACACATTTATCTCTTTACACTTGTAAATAACTACACCGCTATCTGTATGTACATGGAAATGTCTGCACCGCCATCTGTATGAACATATAAATATCTACACAGCCATCTGTATTAAGATGGAGATATCTACACCGCTATCTGTATAAACATGGAAATATCAGCACCGCTATCTGAATAAACATGGAAATATCTACACCGCTCTCTGTATAAACTTGGAAATATCAGCACCGCTATCTGTATGAACATGGAAATATCAGCCCCTCTATCTGTATGAACATGGAAGTATCTACACTGCTATCTCTATGAACATGGAAATATCTACACCGCAATCTGTTTGAACATGGAAATATCTAAACCGCTATCTGCATGAAAATGGAAATATATACACAGCTATCTGCATATACATGGAAATATCTACACAGCTATCTCTTTACACATTGAAATAACTACACCGCTATCTGTATGAACATGGAAATATCTTCACCGCCATCTGTAGGAACATGGATATATCTACACAGCCATCTGGATGAACATGGAAATATCTACACCGCTATCTGTATGAACATGGAAATATCTACACCGCTATCTGTGTAAACATGCATACATCTTCACCGCTATCTGTATAAACATGGAAATATCTACACTGCTATCTGTATGAACATGAAAATATCTACACCGCTATCTGTTTGAACATGGAAATATCTACCCCGCTATCTGCATGAAAATGGAAATATCTACACAGCGATCTGCATATACATGGAAATATCTACAAAGCTATCTCTTTACACGTGGAAATAAGTACAGCGCTATCTCTATAAACATGGAAATAGCTACACCGCCATCTGTATGAACATGGAAATATCTGCACCGCCATCTGTATGAACATATAAATATCTACACCGCCATCTATATTAAAATGGAGATATCTACACCGCTATCTGTATAAACTTGGAAATATCTACACTGCTATCTCTATGAACATGGAAATTTCTACACCGCTATCTGTATGGACATGGAAATAGCTACACCGCTATCTGTATGAACATGGAAATATCTACACCACTACCTGTATGAACATGGAAATATCTACACCGCTATCTGTATGAACATGGATATATCTACACAGCCATCTGGATGAACACGGAAATATCTACACCACTATCTGTATGAACATGGAAATATCTACACCGCTATCTGTGTAAATATGCATACATCTTCACCGCAATCTGTATAAACATGGTAATATCTACACCGCTCTCTGTATGAACATGGAAATATCTACACCGCTATCTGTTTGAACATGGAAATATCTACACCGCTATCTGCATGAAAATGGAAATATCTACACAGCTATCTGCATATACATGGAAATATCTACACAGCTATCTCTTTACACATGGAAATAACTACACCGCTATCTGTATGAACATGGAAATATCTTCACCGCCATCTGTATGAACATGGAAATAGCTGCACCGACATCTGTATGAACATATACATATCTACACGGCCATCTGTATTAAGATGGAGATATCTACACCGATATCTGTATAAACATGGAAATATCTACACCGCTATCTGTATAAACATGGCAATATCTACACCGCTATCTGTATAAACATGGAAATATCTAAACCGCTACCTGTATAAACATGGAAATATCAGCACCGCTATCTGTATGAACATGGAAATATCAGCCCCTCTATCTGTATGAACATGGAGATATCTACACCGCTATCTGTATGAACATGGAAATATCTAGACCGCTATCTGAATGAACATGGAAATACCTTCACCGCCATCTGTATGAACATGGATATATCTACACAGCCATCTGGATGAACATGGATATATCTACACAGCCCTCTGGATGAACATGGAAATATCCACATCGCTATCTGTGTAAACATGCATACATCTTCACCGCTATCTGTATAAACATGGAAATATCTACACCGCTATCTGTATGAACATGGAAATATCTGCACCGCTATCTGTGTGAGCTTGGAAATATCTACACCGCTATCTGTTTGAACATGGAAATATCTACACGGCTATCTGCATGAAAATGGAAATATCTACACTGCTATCTGCATATACATGGAAATATCTACACAGCTATCTCTTTACACATTGAAATAACTACACCGCTATCTGTATGAACATGGAAATATCTACACCGCCATCTGTATGAACATGGAAATATCTGCACCGCCATCTGTATGAACATATAAATATCTACACCGCCATCTGTATTAAGATGGAGATATCTACACCGCTATCTGTATAAACATGGAAATATCTACACCGCTATCTGTATAAACATGGAAATATCTACGCCGCTATCTGTATAAACATGGAAATATCTACACCGCTACCTGTGTGAACATGGAAATATCAGCACCGCTATCTGTATGAACATAGAAATATCAGCCGCTCTATCTGTATGAACATGGAAGTATCTACACCGCTATCTGTATGAACATGGAAATATCTACACCGCGATCTGTATGAACATGGAAACATCTACACCGCTATCTGTTTGAACATGGAAACATCTACACTGCTATCTGTATGAAAACGGAAATATCTACTCCGCTATCTGTTTGAACATGGAAATATCTAAACCGCTATCTGCATGAAAATGGAAATATATACACAGCTATCTGCATATACATGGAAATATCTACACAGCTATCTCTTTATACATGGAAATAACTACACCGCTATCTATATGAACATGGAAATATCTTCACCGCCATCTGTATGAACATGGATATATCTACACAGCCATCTGGATGAACATGGAAGTATCTACACCGCTATCTGTATGAACATGAAAATATCTACACCGCTATCTGTGTAAACATGCATACATCTTCACCGCTATCTGTAAAAACATGGAAATATCTACACTGCTATCTGTATGAACATGGAAATATCTAGACCGCTATCTGAATGAACATGGAAATACCTTCACCGCCATCTGTATGAACATGGATATATCTACACAGCCATCTGGATGAACATGGATATAACTACACAGCCCTCTGGATGAACATGGAAATATCCACACCGCTATCTGTGTAAACATGCATACATCTTCACCTCTATCTGTATAAACATGGTAATATCTACACCGCTATCTGTATGAACATGGAAATATCTGCACCGCTATCTGTATGAGCTTGGAAATATCTACACCGCCAACTGTTTGAACATGGAAATATCTACACGGCTATCTGCATGAAAATGGAAATATCTACACTGCTATCTGCATATACATGGAAATATCTACACAGCTATCTCTTTACACATTGAAATAACTACACCGCTATCTGTATGAACATGGAAATATCTACACCGCCATCTGTATGAACATGGAAATATCTGCACCGCCATCTGTATGAACATGGAAATATCTACACCGCCATCTGTATTAAGATGGAGATATCTACACCGCTATCTGTATAAACATGGAAATATCTACACCGCTATCTGTATAAACATGGAAATATCTACGCCGCTATCTGTATAAACATGGAAATATCTACACCGCTACCTGTATAAACATGGAAATATCAGCACCGCTATCTGTATGAACATGGAAATATCAGCCTCTCTATCTGTATGAACATGGAAGTATCTACACCGCTATCTGTATGAACATGGAAATATCTACACCGCGATCTGTATGAACACGGAAATATCTACACCGCTATCTGTTTGAACATGGAAATATCTACACCGCTATCTGTATGAACACGGAAATATCTACTCCGCTATCTGTTTGAACATGGAAATATCTAAACCGCTATCTGCATGAAAGTGGAAATATATACACAGCTATCTGCATATACATGGAAATATCTACACAGCTATCTCTTTACACATGGAAATAACTACACCGCTATCTGTATGAACATGGAAATATCTTCACCGCCGTCTGTATGAACATGGATATATCTACACAGCCATCTGGATGAACATGTAAATATCTACACCGCTATCTGTATGAACATGGAAATATCTACACCGCTATCTGTGTAAACATGCATACATCTTCACCGCTATCTGTAAAAACATGGAAATATCTACACTGCTATCTGTATGAACATGGAAATATCTAGAGCGCTATCTGAATGAACATGGAAATACCTTCACCGCCATCTGTATGAACATGGATATATCTACAAAGCCATCTGGATGAACATGGATATAACTACACAGCCCTCTGGATGAACATGGAAATATCCACACCGCTATCTGTGTAAACATGCATACATCTTCACCGCTATCTGTATAAACATGGAAATATCTACACCGCTATCTGTATGAACACGGAAATATCTACACCGCTATCTGTTGGAAGATGGAAATATATACACCGCTATCTGCATGAAAATGGAAATATCTACACAGCTATCTGCATGAAAATGGAAATATCTACACAGCTATCTGCATATTCATGGAAATAACTACACAGCTATCTCTTTACCCATGTAAATAACTACACCGCTATCTGTATGAACATGGAAATATCTACACCACTATCTGAACGAACATGGAAATATCTACACCGCTATCTGTATGAACATGGATATATCTACACAGCCATCTGGATGAACATGGAAATATCTACACCGCTATCTGTATGAACATGGAAATATCTTCACCGCTATCTGTGTAAACATGCATACATCTTCACCGCTATCTGTATAAACATGGAAATATCTACACCGCTATCTGTATGAACATGGAAATAGCTACACCGCTATCTGTATGAACATGGAAATAGCTACACCGCTATCTGTATGAACATGGATATATCTACACAGCCATCTGGATGAACATGGAAATATCTGCACCGCCATCTGTATGAACATGTAAATACATACACTGCCATCTGTATTAAGATGGAGATATCTACACCGCTATCTGAATAAACATGGAAATATCTACACCGCTATCTGTATAAACATGGAAATATCAGCACCGCTATCTGTATGAACATGGAAATATCAGCCCCTCTATCTGTATGAACATGGAGATATCTACACCGCTATCTGTATGAAAATGGATATATCTACACAGCCATCTGGAGGAACATGGAAATATCTACACCACTATCTGTATGAACATGGAAATAGCTACACCGCTATCTGTATGAACATGGAAATATCTACACCGCTATCTGTATGAACATGGAAATATCTACACCGCTATCTGTATGAACAAGGAAATATCTTCACCGCCATCTGTACGAACATGGATATATCTACAGAGCCATCTGGATGAACATGGAAATATCTACACCGCCATCTGTACGAACATATAAATATCTACACCGCCATCTGTATTAAGATGGAGATATCTACACCGCTATCTGTATAAACCTGAAAATATCTACACCGCTATCTGTATGAACATGGAAATATCTACACCGCTATCTGGATAAACATGGAAATTTCTACACCGCTACCTGTATAAACATGGAAATATCAGCACCGCTATCTGTAGGAACATGGAGATATCTACACCGCCATCTGTATGAACATGGATATATCTACACAGCCATCTGGAGGAACATGGAAATATCTACAACGCTATCTGTACGAACATGGAAATATCTACACCGCTATCTGTATGAACATGGAAATAGCTACACCGCTATCTGTATGAACATGGAAATATCTACACCACTATCTGAATGAACATGGAAATATCTACACCACTATCTGTATGAACATAGATATATCTACACAGCCATCTGGATGAACATGGAAATATCTACACCGCTATATGTATGAACATGGAAATATCTACACCGCTATCTGTGTAAACATGCATACAACTTCACCGCTATCTGTATAAACATGGAAATATCTACACCGATATCTGTATAAACATGGAAATATCTGCACCGCTATCTGTATGAACATGGAAATATCTACACCGCTATCTCTTTGAACATGGAAATATCTACACGGCTATCTGCATGAAAATGGAAATATCTACACTGCTATCTGCATATACATGGAAATATCTACACAGCTATCTCTTTACACATGGAAATAACTACACCGCTATCTGTATGAACATGGAAATATCTACACCGCCATCTGTATGAACATGGAAATATCTGCACCGCCATCTGTATGAACATATAAATATCTACACCTCCATCTGTATTAAGATGGAGATATCTTCACCGCTATCTGTATAAACATGGAAATATCTACACCGCTATCTGTATAAACATGGAAATATCTACGCCGCTATCTGTATAAACATGGAAATATCTACACCGCTACCTGTATAAACATGGAAATATCAGCACCGCTATCTGTATGAACATGGAAATATCAGCCCCTCTATCTGTATGAACATGGAAGTATCTACACCGCTATCTGTATGAACATGGAAATAACTACACCGCGATCTGTATGAATACGGAAATAACTACACCGCTATCTGTTTGAACATGGAAATATCTACACCGCTATCTGTATGAACACGGAAATATCTACTCCGCTATCTGTTTGAACATGGAAATATCTACATCGCTATCTGCATGAAAATGGAAATATCTACAAAGCTATCTGCATATACATGGAAATATCTACACAGCTATCTCTTTACACATGGAAATAACTACACCGCTATCTCTATAAACATGGAAATATCTACACCGCCATCTGTATGAACATGGAAATATCTACACCGCTATCTGTATGAACATGGATATATCTACACAGCCCTCTGGATGAACATGGAAATATCCACACCGCTATCTGCGTAAACATGCATACAACTTCACCGCTATCTGTAAAAACATGGAAATATCTACACCGCTATCTGTATGAACATGGAAATATCTACACCGCTATCTGTTTGAAGATGGAAATATATACATCGCTATCTGCATGAAAATGGAAATATCTACACAGCTATCTGCATATAGATGGAAATATCTACACAGCAATCTCTTTACACATGGAAATAACTACACCGCTATCTGTATGAACATGGACATATCTACACCACCATCTGTATGAACATGGAAATATCTGCACCGCCATCTGTATGAACATCTAAATAACTACACCACCATCTGTATTAAGATGGAGATATCTACACCGCTATCTGAATAAACATGGAAATATCTACACCGCTATCTGTATAAACATGGAA
This sequence comes from Gorilla gorilla gorilla, assembly GCF_029281585.2. Classification (NCBI taxonomy): domain Eukaryota; kingdom Metazoa; phylum Chordata; class Mammalia; order Primates; family Hominidae; genus Gorilla; species Gorilla gorilla. Next base: position 54,054,596 of record NC_073246.2, on the reverse strand, counting down.
ATATCTACACCACTACCTGTATAAGCATGGAAATATCTACACCGCAACCTGTATAAACACGGAAATATCAGCAGCGCTATCTGTATGAACCTGGAAATGTCTACACCGCTATCTGTTTGAACATGTAAATATCTACACCGCTATCTGCATGAAAATGGAAATATCTACAAAGCTATCTGCATATACATGGAAATATCTACACAGCTATCTCTTTACACATGGAAATAACTACACCGCTATCTCTATAAACATGGAAATATCTACACCGCCATCTGTATGAACATGGAAATAGCTGCACCGCCATCTGTATGAACATATAAATATCTACACCGCCATCTGTATTAAGAAGGAAATATGTAAACCGCTATCTGTATAAACATTTAAATATCTACACCGCTGCCTGTATAAACATGGAAATATCAGCACCACTCTCTGTATGAAAATGGAGATATCTACACCGCTATCTGTATGAACATGGAAATATCTAAACTGCTATCTGTATGAACATGGAAATAGCTACACCGTTATATGTATGAACATGGAAATAGCTACACGGCTATCCGTATGAACATGGATATATCTACACCGCTATCTGTATGAACATGGATATATCTACTCAGCCATCTGGATGAACATGGAAATATCTACACCATTATCTGTATGAACATGGAAATATCTACACCGCTATCTGTATGAACTTGGATATATCTACACAGCCACCTGGATGAACATGGAAATATCTACACCGGTATCTGTGTAAACATGCATTCATCTTCACCGCTATCTGTATAAACATGGAAATATCTACACTGCTATCTGTATGAACATGGAAATATCTGCACCGCTGCCTGTATAAACATGGAAATATCAGCACCGCTATCTGTATGAACATGGAAATATCTACACCACTATCTGTATGAACATGGATATATCTACACAGCCAACTGGATGAACATGGAAATATCTACACCACTATCTGTATGAACATGGAAATATCTACACCGCTATCTGTGTAAACATGCATACATCTTCACCGCTATCTGTATAAACATGGAAATATCTACACCGCTATCTTTATGAACATGGAAATATCTACACCGCTATCTGCATGAACATGGAAATATCTACTCCGCTATCTGTTTGAACGTGGAAATATCTACACTGCTATCTGCATGAAAATGGAAATATCTACACTGCTATCTGCATATACATGGAAATATCTACACAGCTATATCTTTACACATGGAAATAACTACACCGCTATCTGTATGAACATGGAAATATCCACACCACCATCTGTATGAACATGGAAATATCTGCACCGCCATCTGTATGAACATATAAATATCTACACCGCAATCTGTATTAAGATGGAGATATCTACACCGCTATCTGTATAAACATGGAAATATCTACACCGCTATCTGTATAAACATGGAAATATCTACACCGCTATCTATATAAACATGGAAATATCTACACCGCTACCTGTATAAACATGGAAATATCAGCACCGATATCTGTATGAACCTGGAAATATCTACACCGCTATCTGTATGAACATGGAAATATCTACACCGCTATCTGTATGAACATGGAAATATCTACACCGCTATCTGTATGAACATGGATATATCTACACAGCCCTCTGGATGAACATGGAAATATCCACACCGCTATCTGTGTAAACATGCATACATCTTCACCGCTATCTGCATAAACATGGAAATATCTACACCGCTATCTGTATGAACATGGAAATATCTACACCGCTCTCTGTTTGAAGATGGAAATACATACACCGCAATCTGCATGAAAATGGAAATATCTACACAGCTATCTGCATATACATCCAAATATCTACACAGCTATTTCTTTACACTTGGAAATAACTACACCGCTATCTGTATGAACATGGAAATATCTACACCGCCATCTGTATGAGCATGGAAATATCTGCACCGCCATCTGTATGAACATATAAATATCTACACCGCCATCAGTATTAAGATGGAGATATCTACACCGCTATCTGTATAAACATGGAAATATCTACACCGCTATCTGAATAAACATGGAAATATCTACACCGCTATCTGTATAAACATGGAAATATCTACACCGCTACCTGTATAAACATGGAAATATCAGCACCGCTATCTGTATGAACATGGAAATATCTACACTGCTATCCGTATGAACATGGAAATATCTACACTGCTATCTGAATGAACATGGATATATCTACACAGCCCTCTGGATGAACATGGAAATATCCACACAGCTATCTGTGTAAACATGCATACATCTTCACCGCTATCTGTATAAACATGGAAATATCTTCACTGCTATCTCTATGAACATGGAAATATCTACACCGCCATCTGTATGAACATGGAAATATCTGCACCGCCATCTGTTTGAACATATAAATATCTACACCGCCATCTGTATTAAGAAGGAAATATCTAAACCGCTATCTGTATAAACATGGAAATATCAGCACCACTCTCTGTATGAAAAGGGAAATATCTACACCGCTATCTGTATGAACATGGAAATATCTACACTGCTATCTGTATGAACTTGGAAATAGCTACACCGTTATGTGTATGAAAATGGAAATAGCTACACCGCTATCTGAATGAACATGGATATATCTACACAGCCATCTGGATGAACATGGAAATATCTACACCGCTATCTGTATGAACATGGAAATATCTACACCGCTATCTGTATGAACATGGATATATCTACACAGCCATCTGCATGAACATGGAAATATCTACACCGCTATCTGTGTAAGCATGCATACATCTTCACCACTATCTGTAAAAACATGGAAATATCTGCACCGCTATCTGTATGAACATGGAAATATCTACACCGCTATCTGTATGAACATGGAAATATCTACACGGCTATCTGTATAAACATGGAAATATCTACACCGCTACCTGTATAAACATGGAAATATCTACACCGCTATCTGTATAAACATGGAAAAATCTACACTGCTATCTGCATATACATTTAAATATCTACAAAGCTATCTCTTTACACATGGAAATTACTACAACACTATCTGTATGAACATGGAAATAACTACACCGCCATCTGTATGAACATGGAAATATCTGCACCGCCATCTGTATGAACATATAAATATCTACACCACCATCTGTATTAAGATGGAGATATCTACACTGCTATCTGTATAAACATGGAAATATCTAAACCGCCATCTGTATGAACATATAAATACACCGCCATCTGTATTAAGAAGGAAATATCTAAACCGCTATCTGTATAAACATGGAAATATCTCCACCGCTGCCTGTATAAACATGGAAATATCAGCACCGCTATCTGTATGAACATGGAAATATCTACACCGCTATCTGTAGGAACATGGAAATAGCTACACCGCTGCCTGTATAAACATGGAAATATCAGCACCGCTATCTGTATGAACATGTAAATATCTACACCACTATCTGTATGAACATGGATATATCTACACAGCCATCTGGATGAACATGGAAATATCTACACCACTATCTGTATGAACATGGAAATATCAACACCGCTATCTGTGTAAACATGCATACATCTTCACCGCTATCTGTATAAACATGGAAATATCTACACCGCTATCTGTATGAACATGGAAATATCTACACCGCTATCTGTATGAACATGGAAATATCTACTCCGCTATCTGTTTGAACATGGAAATATCTACACCGCTATCTGCATGAAAATGGAAATATCTACACTGCTATCTGCATATACATGGAAATATCTACACAGCTATATCTTTACGCATGGAAATAACTACACCACTATCTGTATGAACATGGAAATATCCACACCGCCATCTGTATGGACATGGAAATATCTGCACCGCCATCTGTTTGAACATATAAATATCTACACCGCAATCTGTATTAAGATGGAGATATCTACACCGCTATCTGTATAAACATGGAAATATCTACACCGCTATCTGTATAAACATGGAAATATCTACACCGCTATCTGTATAAACATGGAAATATCTACACCGCTACATGTATAAACATGGAAATATCAGCACCGCTATCTGTATGAACATGGAAATATCTACACAGCTATCTGTATGAACATGGAAATATCTACACCGCTATCTGCATATACATGGAAATATCTACACAGCCTTCTGAAAGAACATGGAAATATCCACACCGCTATCTGTGTAAACATGCATACGTCTTCACCGATATCTGTATAAACATGGAAATATCTACACCGCTATCTGTATGAACATGGAAATATCTACACCGCTATCTGTTTGAAGATGGAAATACATACACCGCAATCTGCATGAAAATGGAAATATCTACACAGCTATCTGCATATACATGGAAATATCTACACAGCTATCTCTTTACACATGGAAATAACTACACCGCTATCTGTATGAACATGGAAATATCTACACCGCCATCTGTATGAACATGGAAATATCTGCACCGACATCTGTATGAACATATAAATATCTACACCGCCATCTGTATTAAGATGGAGATATCTACACCGCTATCTGAATAAACATGGAAATATCTACATCGCTATCTGTATAAACATGGAAATATCTACAACGCTATCTGTATAACGATGGAAATATCTACACAGCAATCTGTATGAACTTGGAAATATCTACACTGCTATCTGTATGAACATGGAAATATCTACACGGCTATCTGCATGAAAATGGAAATATCTACACAGCGATCTGCATATACACGGAAATATCTACAAAGCTATCTCTTTACACATGGAAATAAGTACAGCGATATCTCTATAAACATGGAAATAGCTACACCGCCATCTGTTTGAACATGGAAATATCTGCACCGCCATCTGTATGAACATATAAATATCTACACCGCAATCTGTATTAAGATGGAGATATCTACACCGCTATCTGTATAAACATGGAAATATCTACACCGCTATCTGTATAAACATGGAAATATCTACACCGCTATCTGTATAAACATGGAAATATCTACACCGCTACCTGTATAAACATGGAAATATCAGCACCGCTATCTGTATGAACATGGAAATATCTACACCGCTATCTGTATGAACATGGAAATATCTACACCGCTATCTGTATGAACATGGATATATCTACACAGCCCTCTGGATGAACATGGAAATATCCACACCGCTATCTGTGTAAACATGCATACATCTTCACCGCTATCTGTATAAACATGGAAATATCTACACCGCTATCTGTATGAACATGGAATTATCTACACCGCTATCTGTTTGAAGATGGAAATACATACATCGCAATCTGCATGAAAATGGAAATATCTACACAGCTATCTGCATATACATGGAAATATCTACACAGCTATCTCTTTACACATGAAAATAACTACACCGCTATCTGTATGAACATGGAAATATCTACACCGCCCTCTGTATGAACATGGAAATATCTGCACCGCCATCTGAATGAACATATATATATCTACACCGCCATCTGTATTAAGATGGAGATATCTACACCGGTATCTGAATAAACATGGAAATATCTACATCGCTATCTGTATAAACATGGAAATATCTACAACGCTATCTGTATAAACATGGAAATATCTACACCGCTATCTGTATGAACATGGAAATATCTACACTGCTATCTGTATGAACATGGAAATATCTGCACCGCCATCTGTATGAACATATAAATATCTACACCGCCATCTGTATTAAGATGGAGATATCTACACCGCTATCTGAATAAACATGGAAATATCTACACCGCTATCTGTATAAACATGGAAATATCTACACCGCTGCCTGTATAAACATGGAAATATCAGCACTGCTATCTGTATGAACATGGAAATATCTACATCGCTATCTGGATGAACATGGAAATATCTACACTGCTATCTGTATGAACATGGAAATAGCTACACCGTTATCTGTATGAACATGGAAATAGCTACACCACTATCTGTATGAACATGGAAATATCTACACTGCTATCTGTATAAACATGGAAATATCTACACCGCTATCTGCATGAAAATGGAAATATCCACACCGCTATCTGTATGAACATGGAAATATCTACACCGCTATCTGTATGAACATGGAAATATCTACACCGCTATCTGTATGAACATGGAAATATCTACACCGCTATCTGTATAAACATGGAAATATCTACACCGCTATCTGTATGAACATGGAAATATCCAAACCGCTATCTGTATGAATATGGAAATATCTACACCGCTATCTGTTTGAACATGGAAATATCTACACCGCTATCTGCATGAAAATGGAAATATCTACACTGCTATCTGCATATTCATTTAAATATCTGCACAGCTATCTCTTTACACATGGAAATAACTACACCGCTATCTGTTTGAACATGGAAATATCTACACCGCCATCTGTATGAACACGGAAATATCTGCACCGCCATCTGTATGAACATTTAAATATCTACACTGCCATCTGTATTAAGATGGAGATATCTACAATGCTATCTGTATAAACATGGAAATATCTACACCACCATCTGTATGAACATATAAATATCTACACCGCCATCTGTATTAAGAAGGAAATATCTAAACCGCTATATGTATAAACATGGAAATATCTACACCGCTGCCTGTATAAACAAGGAAATATCAGCACCGCTATCTGTATGAACATGGAAATATCTACACCGCTATCTGTATGAACATGGAAATATCTACACCGCTATCTGTATGAACATGGAAATAGCTACCCCGCTATCTGTATGAACATGGATATATCTACAAAGCCATCTGGATGAACATGGAAATATCTACACCGCCATCTCTGTAAACATGCATAGATCTTCACCGCTATCTGTATAAACATGGAAATATCTACAGCGCCATCTGTGTGAACATGGAAATATCTGCACCGCCATCTGTATGAACATATAAATATCTACACCGCCATCTGTATTAAGATGGAGATATCTAAACTGCTATCTGTATAAACATGGAAATATCTACACCGCTATCTGTATAAACATGGAAATATCTACACCGCTATCTGTATAAACATGGAAATATCTACACCACTACCTGTATAAACATGGAAATATCAGCACCGCTATCTGTATGAACATGGAAATATCTACACCGCCATCTCTATGAACATGGAAATATCTACACCACTATCTGTATGAACATGGAAATATCAGCACCGCTATCTGTATGAACATGGAAATAACTACACCGCTATCTCTATAAACATGGAAATATCTACACCGCCATCTGTATGAACATGGAAATATCTGCACCGCCATCTGTATGAACATATAAATATCTACACCGCCATCTGTATTAAGAAGGAAATATCTAAACCGCTGTCTGTATGAACTTTGAAATATCTACACCGCTATCTGTATGAACATGGAAATATCTACACTGCTATCTGTGTAAACATGCATACATCTTCACCGCTATCTGTATAAACATGGAAATATCTACACCGCTATCTCTATGAACATGGAAATATCTACACCGCTATCTGTTTGAAGATGGAAATATCTACACCGCTATCTGTATAAACATGGAAATATCTACACCGCTATCTGTATGAACATGGAAATATGTACACCGCTATCTGTATGAACATGGAAATCTCTACACCGCTATCTGTATGAACATGGAAATCTCTACACCGCTATCTGTGTAAACATGCATACATCTTCACCGCTATCTGTATGAACATGGAAATATCTACACAGCCATCTGGATGAACATGGAAATATCTGCACCACTATCTGTATGAACATGGAAATATCTTCACCGCCATATGTATAAACATGGATATATCTACACAGCAATCTGGATGAACATGGATATATCTTCACAGCCATCTGGATGAACATGGAAATAACTACACCGCTATCTGAATGAACATGGAAATATCTACACCGCTATCTGTATGAACATGGAAATAACTACACCGCTATCTCTATTAACATGGAAATATCTTCACCGCCATCTGTATGAACATGGAAATATCTGCACCGCCATCTGTATGAACATATAAATATCTACACCGCAATCTGTATTAAGATGGAGATATCTACACCGGTATCTGTATGAACATGGAAATATCTACACCGCTATCTGTATGAACATGGAAATAGCTACTCCGCTATCTGAACACGGAAATATCTACACCGCTATCTGTATGAACATGGATATATCTACAGAGCCATCTGGATGAACATGGAAATATCTACACAGCTATCTGTATGAACATGGAAATATATACACCGCTATCTGTGTAAACATGCATACAACTTCACCGCTATCTGTATAAACATGGAAATATCTACACCGCTATCTGTATGAACATGGAAATATCTACAGCGCTATCTGTATAAACATGGAAATTTCTACCCCGCTACCTGTATAAACATGGAAATATCAGCACCGCTATCTGTAGGAACATGGAAATATCTACACCGCTATCTGTACGAACATGGAAATATCTACACCGCTATCTGTATGAACATGGAAATATCTACACCGCTATCTGTATGAACATGGATATATCTACACAGCCATCTGGATGAACATGGAAATATCTACACCGCTATCTGTATGAACATGGAAATATCTACACCGCTATCTGTGTAAACATGCACACATCTTCACCGCTATCTGTATAAACATGGAAATATCTACACCGCTATCTGTATGAACATGGAAATAGCTACACCGCTATCTGTATGAACATGGAAATATCTACACCGCTATCTGTATGAACATGGATATATCTACACAGCCATCTGGATGAACATGGAAATATCTACAGCGCTATCTGTGTAAACATGCATACATCTTCACCGCTATCTGTATAAACATGGAAATATCTACACCGCTATCTGTATGAACATGGAAATGTCTGCACCGCTATCTGTATGAACATGGAAATATCTACACCGCTATCTGTTTGAACATGGAAGTATCTACACCGCTATCTGCATGAAAATGGAAATATCTACACTGCTATCTGCATATACATGGAAATATCTACACAGCTATCTCTTTACACATGGAAATAACTAAACCGCTATCTGTATGAACATGGAAATATCTAAACCGCCATGTGTATGAACATGGAAATATCTGCACCGCCATCTGTATGAACATATAAATATCTACACCGCCATCTGTATTAAGAAGGAAATATCTAAAACGCTGTCTGTATGAACTTTGAAATATCTACACCGCTATCTGTATGAACATGGAAATATCTACACCGCTATCTGTGTAAACATGCATACATCTTCACCGCTATCTGTATAAACATGGAAATGTCTACAAGGCTATCTGTATGAACATGGAAATATCTACACCACTATCTGTACGAACATGGAAATATCTAAACCGCTATCTGCATGAAAATAGAAATATCTACACAGCTATCTGCATATACATGGAAATATCTACACAGCTATCTCTTTACACATGGAAATAACTACACCGCTATCTGTATGAACATGGGAATATCTGCACCGCCATCTGTATGAACACATAAATATCTACACCGCCATCTGTATTAAGATGGAGATAGCAACACCGCTATCTGTATAAACATGGAAATATCTACACCGCTATCTGTATAATCATGGGAATATCAGCACCGCTATCTGTATGAATATGGAAATATCAGCCCCTCTATCTGTATGAACATGGAAGTATCTACACCGCTATCTGTATGAACATGGAAATATCTACACAGCATTCTGTATGAACACGGAAATATCGACACCGCTATCTGTTTGAACATGGAAATATCTACACCGCTATCTGTATGAACACGGGAATATCTACACCGCTATCTGTTTGAACATGGAAATATCTAAACCGCTATCTGCATGAAAATGGAAATATATACACAGCTATCTGCATATACATGGAAATATCTACACAGCTATCTCTTTACACATGGAAATAACTCCACCGCTATCTGTATGAACATGGAAATATCTTCACCGCCCTCTGTATGAACATGGATATATCTACACAGCCATCTGGATGAACATGGCAATATCTATACCGCTATCTGTATGAACATGGAAATATCTACACCGCTATCTGTGTAAACATGCATACATCTTCACTGCTATCTGTAAAAACATGGAAATATCCACACTGCTATCTGTATGAACATGGAAATATCTACACCGCTATCTGTTTGAACATGGAAATATCTACACGGCTATCTGCATGAAAATGGAAATATCTACACAGCGATCTGCATATACATGGAAATATCTACAAAGCTATCTCTTTACACATGGAAATAAGTACAGCGATCTCTCTATAAACATGGAAATAGCTACACTGCCATCTGTATGAACAGGGAAATATCTGCACCGACATCTGTATGAACATTTAAATATCTACACTGCCATCTATATTAAGATGGAGATATCTACACCGCTATCTGTATAAACCTGGAAATATCTACACCGCTATCTGTATAAACATGGAAATATCTACACCGCAATCTGTATGAACATGGAAATATCTACAACGCTACCTGTATAAACATGGAAATATCAGCACTGCTATCTGTATGAACATGGAAATATCTACACCGCTATCTCTATGAACATGGAAATATCTACACCGCTATCTGTATGAACATGGGAATATCTACACCGCTATCTGTTTGAACATGGAAATATCTACACCGCTATGTGCATGAAAATAGAAATATCTACACTGCTATCTACATATACATTTAAATATCTACACAGCTATCTCTTTACACATGGAAAAAACTACACCACTATCTGTATGAACATGGAAATATCTACACCGCCATCTGTATGAACATGGAAATATCTGCACCGCCATCTGTATGAACATATATATATCTACACCGCCATCTGTATTAAGATGGAGATATCTACACTGCTATCTGTATAAACATGGAAATATCTACACCACCATATGTACGAACATATAAATATCTACACCGCCATCTGTATTAAGAAGGAAATATCTAAACCGCTATCTGTATAAACGTGGAAATATCTACACAGCTGCCTGTATAAACATGGAAATATCAGCACCGCTATCTGTATGAACATGGAAATATCTACACCGCTATCTGTATGAACATGGAAATAGCTACACCGCTATCTGTATGAACATGGAAATAGCTACACCGCTATCTGTATGAACATGGATATATCTAGAGAGCCATCTGGATGAACATGGAAATATCTACACAGCTATCTGTACGAACATGGAAATATATACACCGCTATCTGTGTAAACATGCATACATCTTCACCGCTATCTGTATAAACATGGAAATATCTACACCGCTATCTGTATGAACATGGAAATATCTACACCGCTATCTGTAGGAACATGGAAATATCTACACCGCTATCTGTACGAACATGGAAATATCTACACCGCTATCTGTATGAACATGGAAATAGCTACACCGCTATCTCTATGAACATGGAAATATCTACACCACTACCTGTATGAACATGGAAATATCTACACCGCTATCTGTATGAACATGGATATATCTATACAGCCATCTGGATGAACATGGAAATATCTACACCGCTATCTGTATGAACATGGAAATATCTACACCGCTATCTGTGTAAACATGCACACATCTTCACCGCTATCTGTATAAATATGGAAATATCTACACCGCTATCTGTATGAACATGGAAATAGCTACACCGCTATCTGTATGAACATGGAAATATCTACACCGCTATCTGTATGAACATGGATATATCTACACAGCCATCTGGATGAACATGGAAATATCTACAGCACTATCTGTGTAAACATGCATACATCTTCACCGCTATCTGTATAAACATGGAAATATCTACACCGCTATCTGTATGAACATGGAAATGTCTGCACCGCTATCTGTATGAACATGGAAATATCTACACCGCTATCTGTTTGAACATGGAAATATCTACACCGCTATCTGTATGAACATGGAAATAGCTACACCGCTATCTCTATGAACATGGAAATATCTACACCACTACCTGTATGAACATGGAAATATCTACACCGCTATCTGTATGAACATGGATATATCTATACAGCCATCTGGATGAACATGGAAATATCTACACCGCTATCTGTATGAACATGGAAATATCTACACCGCTATCTGTGTAAACATGCACACATCTTCACCGCTATCTGTATAAATATGGAAATATCTACACCGCTATCTGTATGAACATGGAAATAGCTACACCGCTATCTGTATGAACATGGAAATATCTACACCGCTATCTGTATGAACATGGATATATCTACACAGCCATCTGGATGAACATGGAAATATCTACAGCGCTATCTGTGTAAACATGCATACATCTTCACCGCTATCTGTATAAACATGGAAATATCTACACCGCTATCTGCATGAAAATGGAAATATCAACACTGCTATAGGCATATACATGGAAATATCTACACAGCTATCTCTTTACACATGGAAATAACACCGCTATCTGTATGAACATGGAAATATCTACACCGCCATGTGTATGAACATGGAAATATCTGCAACGCCATCTGTATGAACATATAAATATCTACACCGCCATCTGTATTAAGAAGGAAATATCTAAACCTCTGTCTGTATGAACATGGAAATATCTACACCGCTATCTGTATGAACATGGAAATATCTACACCGCTATCTGTGTAAACATGCATACATCTTCACCGGTATCTGTATAAACATGGGAATGTCTACAAGGCTATCTGTATGAACATGGAAATATCTACACCGCTATCTGTATGAACATGGAAATATCTAAACCGCTATCTGCATGAAAATAGAAATATCTACACAGCTATCTGCATATACATGGAAATATCTACACAGCTATCTCTTTACACATGGAAATAACTACACCGCTATCTGTATGAACATGGAAATATCTGCACCGCCATCTGTATGAACACATAAATATCTACACCGCCATCTGTATTAAGATGGAGATAGCAACACCGCTATCTGTATAATCATGGAAATATCAGCACCGCTATCTGAATGAATATGGAAATATCAGCCCCTCTATCTGTATGAACATGGAAGTATCTACACCGCTATCTGTATGAACATGGAAATATCTACACCGCGATCTGTATGAACACGGAAATATCTACACTGCTATCTGTTTGAACATGGAAATATCTACACCGCTATCTGTATGAACACGGAAATATCTACACCGCTATCTGTTAGAACATGGAAATATCTAAACCGCTATCTGCCTGAAAATGGAAATATATGCACAGCTATCTGCATATACATGGAAATATCAACACAGCTATCTCTTTACACATGGAAATAACTACACCGCTATCTGTATGAACATGGAAATATCTTCACCGCCCTCTGTATTAACATGGATATATCTACACAGCCATCTGGATGAACATGGAAATATCTATACCGCTATCTGTATGAACATGGAAATATCTACACCGCTATCTGTGTAAACATGCATACATCTTCACCGCTATCTGTAAAAACATGGAAATATCTACACTGCTATCTGTATGAACATGGAAATATCTACACCGCTATCTGTTTGAACATGGAAATATCTACACGGCTATCTGCATGAAAATGGAAATATCTACACTGCTATCTGCATATACATGGAAATATCTACACAGCTATCTCTTTACACATGGAAATAACTACACCGCTATCTGTATGAACATGGAAATATCTACACCGCCATCTGTATGAACATGGAAATATCTGCACCGACATCTGCATGAACATATAAATATCTACACCGCCATCTGTATTAACAAGGAAATATCTAAACCGCTATCTGTATGAACTTGGAAATATCTACACCGCTATCTGTATGAACATGGAAATATCTACACCGCTATCTGTGTAAACATGCATACATCTTCCTCGCTATCTGTATAAACATGGAAATGTCTACAAGGCTATCTGTATGAACATGGAAATATCTACACCGCTATCTGTACGAACATGGAAATATCTAAACCGCTATCTGCATGAAAATAGAAATATCTACACAGCTATCTGCATATACATGGAAATATCTACACAGCTATCCCTTTACACATGGAAATAACTACACCGCTATCTGTATGAACATGGAAATATCTGCACCGCCATCTGTATGAACACATAAATATCTACACCGCCATCTGTATTAAGATGGAGATACCTACACCGCTATCTGTATAAACATGGAAATATCTACACCGCTATCTGTATAAACATGGAAATATCAGCACCGCTATCTGTAAGAACATGGAAATATCAGCCCCTCTATCTGTATGAACACGGAGGTATCTACACCGCTATCTGTATGAACATGGAAATATCTACACAGCTATCTGTATGAACACGGAAATATCTACACCGCTATCTGTTTGAACATGGAAATATCTACACCGCTATCTGTACGAACATGGAAATATCTAAACCGCTATCTGCATGAAAATGGAAATATCTACACAGCTATCTGAATATACATGGAAATATCTACACAGCTATCTCTTTACACATGGAAATAACTACACCGCTATCTGTATGAACATGGAAATATCTTCACCGCCATCTGTATGAACATGGATATATCTACACAGCCATCTGGATGAACATGGAAATATCTACACCGCTATCTGTATGAACATGGAAATATCTACACCGCTATCTGTGTAAACATGCATACATCTTCACCGCTATCTGTAAAAACATGGAAATATCTACATTGCTATCTGTATGAACATGGAAATATCTACACCGCTATCTGTTTCAACATGGAAATATCTACACGGCTATCAGCATGAAAATGGAAATATCTTCACAGCTATCTGCATATACATGGAAATATCTAGAAAGCTATCTCTTTACACATGGTAATAAGTACAGCGCTATCTCTATAAACATGGAAATAGCTACACCGCCATCTGTATGAACATGGAAATATCTGCACCGCCATCTGTATGAACATTTAAATATCTACACCGCTATCTATATTAAGATGGAGATATCTACACCTCTATCTTTATAAACATGGAAATATCTACACCGCTATCTGTATAAACATGGAAATATCTACACCGCAATCTGTATTCACATGGAAATATCTACACCGCTACCTGTACAAACATGGAAATATCAGCACCGCTATCTGTATGAACATGGAAATATCTACACCGCTATCTCTATGAACATGGAAATATCTACACCGATATCTGTTTGAACATGGAAATATCTACACCGCTGTCTGCATGAAAATGGAAATATCTACACAGCTATCTGCATATACATGGAAATATCTACACAGCTATCTCTTTACACATGGAAATAACTACACCGCTATCTCTATAAACATGGAAATATCTACACTGCCATCTGTATGAACATGGAAATATCTGCACCGCCATCTGTATGAACATATAAATATCTACTCCGCCATCTGTATTAAGAAGGAGATATCTACACCGCTATCTGTATAAAGATGGAAATATCTACACCGCTATCTGTAAAAACATGGAAATATCTACACCGCTATCTGTATAAACTGGAAATATCTACACCGCTACCTGTATAAACATGGAAATATCAGCACCGCTATCGGTATGAACATGGAAATATCTACACCGCTATCTGTGTGAACAAGGATATATCTACACCGCTATCTGTAAGAACATGGAAATATCTTTACCGCCATCTGTATGAACATGGATATATCTACACAGCCATCTGTATGAACATGGAAATATCTACACCGCTATCTGTATGAACATGGAAATATCTTCACCGCTATCAGTACGAACATGGAAATATATTCACCGCCATCTGTATGAAAATCGATATGGCTACACAGCCATCTGGATGAACATGGAAATATCTACACCGCGATCTGTATGAACATGGAAATATCTACACCGCTATCTGTGTAAACATGCATACACCTTCACCGCTATCTGTATAACCATGGAAATATCTACACCGCTATCTGTATGAACATGGAAATATATACACCGCTATCTGTTTGAACATGGAAATATCGAAACTGCTATCTGCATGAAAATGGAAATATCTACCCAGCTATCTGCATATACATGGAAATATCTACACAGCTAACTCTTTACGTGTGGAAATAAATACACCGCTATCTGTATGAACATGGAAATATCTTCACCGCCATCTGTATGAACATGGATATATCTACACAGCCATCTGGATGAACATGGAAATATCTACACCGCTATCTGTATGAAGATGGAAATATCTACAACGCTATCTGTGTAAACATGCATACATCTTCACCGCTATCTACATAAACATGGAAATATCTACACTGCTATCTGTATGAACATGGAAATATCTACACCGCTATATGTTTGAACATGGAAATATCTACACCGCTATCTGCATGAAAATGGAAATATCTACAAAGCTATCTGCATATACATGGAAATATCTACACAGCTATCTCTTTACACATGGAAATAACTACACCGCTATCTCTATAAACATGGAAAGATCTACACCGCCATCTGTATGAACATGGAAATATCTGCACCGCCATCTGTATGAACATATAAATATCTACACCGCCATCTGTATTAAGAAGGAAATATCTAAACCGCTATCTGTATAAACATGGAAATGTCTACACCGCTGCCTGTATAAACATGGAAATATCAGCACCGATCTCTGTATGAAAATGGAGATATCTACACCACTATCTGTATGAACATGGAAATATATAAACTGCTATCTGTATGAACATGGAAATAGCTACACCGTTATCTGTATGAACATGGAAATAGCTACACCGCTATCTGTATGAACATGGAAATATCTACACCGCTATCTGTATGAACAAGGATATATCTACTCAGCCATCTGGATGAACATGGAAATATCTACACCGCTATCTGTATGAACATGGAAATATCTACACCGCTATCTGTATGAACTTGGATATATCTACACAGCCACCTGGATGAACATGGAAATATCTACACCGGTATCTGTGTAAACATGCATACATCTTCACCGCTATCTGTATAAACATGGAAATATCTACACTGCTATCTGTATGAACATGGAAATATCTGCACCGCTGCCTGTATAAACATGGAAATATCAGCACCGCTATCTGTATGAACATGGAAATATCTACACCACTATCTGTATGAACATGGATATATCTACACAGCCAACTGGATGAACATGGAAATATCTACACCACTATCTGTATGAACATGGAAATATCTACACCGCTATCTGTGTAAACATGCATACATCTTCACCGCTATCTGTATAAACATGGAAATATCTACACCGCTATCTGTATGAACATGGAAATATCTACACCGCTATCTGTATGAACATGGAAATATCTACTCCGCTATCTGTTTGAACGTGGAAATATCTACACTGCTATCTGCATGAAAATGGAAATATCTACACTGCTATCTGCATATACATGGAAATATCTACACAGCTATATCTTTACACATGGAAATAACTACACCGCTATCTGTATGAACATGGAAATATCCACACCGCCATCTGTATGAACATGGAAATATCTGCACCGCCATCTGTATGAACATATGAATATCTACACCGCAATCTGTATTAAGATGGAGATATCTACACCGCTATCTGTATATACATGGAAATATCTACACCGCTATGTGTA
Source organism: Gorilla gorilla gorilla (assembly GCF_029281585.2). Classification (NCBI taxonomy): domain Eukaryota; kingdom Metazoa; phylum Chordata; class Mammalia; order Primates; family Hominidae; genus Gorilla; species Gorilla gorilla. The sequence continues at coordinate 54,036,763 of NC_073246.2, read as the reverse complement.
TAAACATGGAAATATCTACACCGCTATCTATATAAACATGGAAATATCTACACCGCTACCTGTATAAACATGGAAATATCAGCACCGCTATCTGTATGAACATGGAAATATATACACCGCTATCTGTTTGAACATGGAAATATCGAAACTGCTATCTGCATGAAAATGGAAATATCTACCCAGCTATCTGCATATACATGGAAATATCTACACAGCTAACTCTTTACGTGTGGAAATAAATACACCGCTATCTGTATGAACATGGAAATATCTTCACCGCCATCTGTATGAACATGGATATATCTACACAGCCATCTGGATGAACATGGAAATATCTACACCGCTATCTGTATGAAGATGGAAATATCTACAACGCTATCTGTGTAAACATGCATACATCTTCACCGCTATCTACATAAACATGGAAATATCTACACTGCTATCTGTATGAACATGGAAATATCTACACCGCTATATGTTTGAACATGGAAATATCTACACCGCTATCTGCATGAAAATGGAAATATCTACAAAGCTATCTGCATATACATGGAAATATCTACACAGCTATCTCTTTACACATGGAAATAACTACACCGCTATCTCTATAAACATGGAAAGATCTACACCGCCATCTGTATGAACATGGAAATATCTGCACCGCCATCTGTATGAACATATAAATATCTACACCGCCATCTGTATTAAGAAGGAAATATCTAAACCGCTATCTGTATAAACATGGAAATGTCTACACCGCTGCCTGTATAAACATGGAAATATCAGCACCGATCTCTGTATGAAAATGGAGATATCTACACCACTATCTGTATGAACATGGAAATATATAAACTGCTATCTGTATGAACATGGAAATAGCTACACCGTTATCTGTATGAACATGGAAATAGCTACACCGCTATCTGTATGAACATGGAAATATCTACACCGCTATCTGTATGAACAAGGATATATCTACTCAGCCATCTGGATGAACATGGAAATATCTACACCGCTATCTGTATGAACATGGAAATATCTACACCGCTATCTGTATGAACTTGGATATATCTACACAGCCACCTGGATGAACATGGAAATATCTACACCGGTATCTGTGTAAACATGCATACATCTTCACCGCTATCTGTATAAACATGGAAATATCTACACTGCTATCTGTATGAACATGGAAATATCTGCACCGCTGCCTGTATAAACATGGAAATATCAGCACCGCTATCTGTATGAACATGGAAATATCTACACCACTATCTGTATGAACATGGATATATCTACACAGCCAACTGGATGAACATGGAAATATCTACACCACTATCTGTATGAACATGGAAATATCTACACCGCTATCTGTGTAAACATGCATACATCTTCACCGCTATCTGTATAAACATGGAAATATCTACACCGCTATCTGTATGAACATGGAAATATCTACACCGCTATCTGTATGAACATGGAAATATCTACTCCGCTATCTGTTTGAACGTGGAAATATCTACACTGCTATCTGCATGAAAATGGAAATATCTACACTGCTATCTGCATATACATGGAAATATCTACACAGCTATATCTTTACACATGGAAATAACTACACCGCTATCTGTATGAACATGGAAATATCCACACCGCCATCTGTATGAACATGGAAATATCTGCACCGCCATCTGTATGAACATATGAATATCTACACCGCAATCTGTATTAAGATGGAGATATCTACACCGCTATCTGTATATACATGGAAATATCTACACCGCTATGTGTATAAACATGGAAATATCTACACCGCTATCTATATAAACATGGAAATATCTACACCGCTACCTGTATAAACATGGAAATATCAGCACCGCTATCTGTATGAACATGGAAATATCTACACCGCTATCTGTATGAACATGGAAATATCTACACCGCTATCTGTATGAACATGGAAATATCTACACCTCTATCTGTATGAACATGGATATATCTACACAGCCCTCTGGATGAACATGGAAATATCCACACCGCTATCTGTGTAAACATGCATACATCTTCACCGCTATCTGTATAAACATGGAAATATCTACACCGCTATCTGAATAAACATGGAAATATCTACACCGCTATCTGTATAAACATGGAAATATCTACACCGCTACCTGTATAAACATGGAAATATCAGCACCGGTATCTGTATGAACATGGAAATATCTACACTGCTATCTGTATGAACATGGAAATATCTACAACGCTATCTGAATGAACATGGATATATCTACACAGCCCTCTGGATGAACATGGAAATATCCACACAGCTATCTGTGTAAACATGCATACATCTTCACCGCTATCTGTATAAACATGGAAATATCTACACTGCTATCTCTATGAACATGGAAATATCTACACCGCTATCTGTTTGAAGATGGAAATATATACACCGCTATCTGCATGAAAATGGAAATATCTACACAGCTATCTGCATATAGATGGAAATATCTACACAGCTATCTCTTTACACTTGGAAATAACTACACCGCTATCTGTATGAACATGGAAATATCTACACCGCCATCTGTATGAACATGGAAATATCTGCACCACCATCTGTATGAACATATAAATATCTACTCCGCCATCTCTATTAAGATGGAGATATCTACACCGCTATCTGAATAAACATGGAAATATCTACACTGCTATCTGTATAAACATGGAAATATCTACACCGCTATCTGTATAAATATGGAAATATCTACACCGCTACCTGTATAAACATGGAAATATCAGGACCGCTATCTGTATGAACCTGGAAATATCTACACGGCTATGTGTATGAACATGGAAATATCTACACCGCTATCTGTATGAACATGGAAATATCTACAAAGCTATCTGAATGAACGTGGAAATATCTACACCGCTATCTGTTTGAACATGTAAATATCTACACCGCTATCTGCAAGAAAATTTAAATATCTACACAGCTATCTGCATATTCATGGAAATATCTACACAGCTATCTCTTTACACATGGAAATAACTACACCGCTATATCTATAAACATGGAAATATCTACACCGCCATCTGTATGAACATGGAAATATCTGCACCGCCATCTGTTTGAACATATAAATATCTACACCGCCATCTGTATTAAGAAGGAAATATCTACACCGCTATCTGTATGAACATGGAAATATCTACACTGCTATCTGTATGAACTTGGAAATAGCTACACCGTTATGTGTATGAAAATGGAAATAGCTACACCGCTATCTGAATGAACATGGATATATCTACACAGCCAACTGGATGAACATGGAAATATCCACACCGCTATCTGTATGAACATGGAAATATCTACACCGCTATCTGTATGAACATGGATATATCTACACAGCCATCTGGATGAACATGGAAATATCTACACCGCTATCTGTGTAAACATGCATACATCTTCACCACTATCTGTATAAACATGGAAATATCTGCACCGCTATCTGTATGAACATGGAAATATCTACACCGCTATCTGTATGAACATGGAAATATCTACACGGCTATCTCTATAAACATGGAAATATCTACACCGCTACCTGTATAAACATGGAAATATCTACACCGCTATCTGTATAAACATGGAAATATCTACACTGCTATCAGCATATACATTTAAATATCTACAAAGCTATCTCTTTACACATGGAAATTACTACACCACTATCTGTATGAACATGGAAATAACTACACCGCCATCTGTATGAACATGGAAATATCTGCACCGCCATCTGTATGAACATATAAATATCTACACCGCCATCTGTATTAAGATGGAGATATCTACACTGCTATCTGTATAAACATGGAAATATCTAAACCGCCATCTGTATGAACATATAAATACACCGCCATCTGTATTAAGAAGGAAATATCTAAACCGCTATCTGTATAAACATGGAAATATCTCCACCGCTGCCTGTATAAACATGGATATATCAGCACCGCTATCTGTATGAACATGGAAATATCTACACCGCTATCTGTAGGAACATGGAAATAGCTACACCGCTGCCTGTATAAACATGGAAATATCAGCACCGCTATCTGTATGAACATGTAAATATCTACACCACTATCTGTATGAACATGGATATATCTACACAGCCATCTGGATGAACATGGAAATATCTACACCACTATCTGTATGAACATGGAAATATCTACACCGCTATCTGTGTAAACATGCATACATCTTCACCGCTATCTGTATAAACATGGAAATATCTACACCGCTATCTGTATGAACATGGAAATATCTACACCGCTATCTGTATGAACATGGAAATATCTACTCCGCTATCTGTTTGAACATGGAAATATCTACACCGCTATCTTCATGAAAATGGAAATATCTACACTGCTATCTGCATATACATGGAAATATCTACACAGCTATATCTTTACACATGGAAATAACTACACCGCTATCAGTATGAACATGGAAATATCCACACCGCCATCTGTATGAACATGGAAATATCTGCACCGCCATCTGTATGAACATATAAATATCTACACCGCAATCTGTATTAAGATGGAGAGATCTACACCGCTATCTGTATAAACATGGAAATATCTACACCGCTATCTGTATAAACATGGAAATATCTACACCGCTATCTGTATAAACATGGAAATATCTAGACCGCTACATGTATAAACATGGAAATATCAGCACCGCTATCTGTATGAACATGGAAATATCTACACAGCTATCTGTATGAACATGGAAATATCTACACCGCTATCTGCATATACATGGAAATATCTACACAGCCTTCTGGAAGAACATGGAAATATCCACACCGCTATCTGTGTAAACATGCATACATCTTAACCGATATCTGTATAAACATGGAAATATCTAAACTGCTATCTGTATGAACATGGAAATATCTACACCGCTATCTGTTTGAAGATGGAAATACATACACCGCAATCTGCATGAAAGTGGAAATATCTACACAGCTATCTGCATATACATGGAAATATCTACACAGCTATCTCTTTACACATGGAAATAACTACACCGCTATCTGTATGAATATGGAAATATCTACACCGCCATCTGTATGAACATGGAAATATCTGCACCGCCATCTGTATGAACATATAAATATCTACACCGCCATCTGTATTAAGATGGAGATATCTACACCGCTATCTGAATAAACATGGAAATATCTACATCGCTATCTGTATAAACATGGAAATATCTACAACGCTATCTGTATAACCATGGAAATATCTACAACGCTATCTGTATGAACATGGAAATATCTACACTGCTATCTGTATGAACATGGAAATATCTGCACCGCCATCTGTATGAACATATAAATATCTACACCGCCATCTGTATTAAGATGGAGATATCTACACCGCTATCTGAATAAACATGGAAATATCTACACCGCTATCTGTATAAACATGGAAATATCTAAACCGCTGCCTGTATAAACATGGAAATATCAGCACTGCTATCTGTATGAACATGGAAATATCTACATCGCTATCTGTATGAACATGGAAATATCTACACTGCTATCTGTATGAACATGGAAATAGCTACACCGTTATCTGTATGAACATGGAAATAGCTACACCACTATCTGTATGAACATGGAAATATCTACACCGCTATCTGTATGAACATGGAAATATCCACACCGCTATCTGTATGAACATGGAAATATCTACACCGCTATCTGTTTGAACATGGAAATATCTACACCGCTATCTGCATGAAAATGGAAATATCTACACTGCTATCTGCATATTCATTTAAATATCTGCACAGCTATCTCTTTACACATGGAAATAACTACACCGCTATCTGTTTGAACATGGAAATATCTACAGCGCCATCTGTATGAACACGGAAATATCTGCACCGACATCTGTATGAACATATAAATATCTACACTGCCATCTGTATTAAGAAGGAAATATCTAAACCGCTATCTGTATGAACATGGAAATATCTACACGGCTGCCTGTATAAACAAGGAAATATCAGCACCGCTATCTGTATGAACATGGAAATATCTACACCGCTATCTGTATGAACATGGAAATATCTACACCGCTATCTGTATGAACATGGAAATAGCTACACCGCTATCTGTATGAACATGGATATATCTACAAAGCCATCTGGATGAACATGGAAATATCTTCACCGCTATCTCTGTAAACATGCATAGATCTTCACCGCTATCTGTATAAACATGGAAATATATACACCGTTATCTGTATGTACATGGAAATTTCTACACCGCTATCTGTATGAACATGGTAATGTCTACACCGCTATCTGTTTGAACATGGAAATATCTACACCGCTATCTGCATGAAAATGGAAATATCTACACAGCTATCTGCATATACATGGAAATATCTACACAGCTATCTCTTAACACATGGAAATAACTACACCGCTATCTCTATAAACATGGAAATATCTACACCGCCATCTGTATGAACATGGAAATATCTGCACCGCCATCTGTATGAACATATAAATATCTACACCGCCATCTGTATTAAGAAGGAAATATCTAAACCGCTGTCTGTATGAACTTTGAAATATCTACACCGCTATCTGTATGAACATGGAAATATCTACACCGCTATCTGTGTAAACATGCATGCATCTTCACCGCTATCTGTATAAACATGGAAATGTCTAAAAGGCTATCTGTATGAACATGGAAATATCTACACCGCTATCTGTACGAACAAGGAAATATCTAAACCGCTATCTGCATGAAAATAGAAATATCTACACAGCTATCTGCATATACATGGAAATATCTACACAGCTATCTCTTTACACATGGAAATAACTACACCGCTATCTGTATGAACATGGAAATATCTGCAACGCCATCTGTATGAACACATAAATATCTACACCGCCATCTGTATTAAGATGGAGATAGCAACACCGCTATCTGTATAAACATGGAAATATCTACACCGCTATCTGTATAAACATGGAAATATCTACACCGCTATCTGTATAATCATGGAAATATCAGCACCGCTATCTGTATGAATAAGAAATATCAGCCCCTCTATCTGTATGAACATGGAAGTATCTACACCGCTATCTGTATGAACATTGAAATATCCACACCGCGATCTGTATGAACACGGAAATATCTACACCGCTATCTGTTTGAACATGGAAATATCTACACAGCTATCTCTATGAACACCGAAATATCTACACCGCTATCTGTTTGAATATGGAAATATCTAAACCGCTATCTGCATGAAAATGGAAATATATACACAGCTATCTGCATATACATGGAAATATCTACACAGCTATCTCTTTACACATGGAAATAACTACACCGCTATCTGTATGAACATGGAAATATCTTCACCGCCCTCTGTATGAACATGGATATATCTACACAGCCATCTGGATGAACATGGAAATATCTATACCGCTATCTGCATGAACATGGAAAAATCTACACCGCTATCTGTGTAAACATGCATACATCTTCACCGCTATCTGTAAAAACATGGAAATATCTACACTGCTATCTGTATGACCATGGAAATATCTACACCGCTATCTGTTTGAACATGGAAATATCTACACGGCTATCTGCATGAAAATGGAAATATCTACACAGCGATCTGCATATACACGGAAATATCTACAAAGCTATCTCTTTACACATGGAAATAAGTACAGCGATATCTCTATAAACATGGAAATAGCGACACCGCCATCTGTATGAACATGGAAATATCTGCACCGCCATCTGTTTGAACATATAAATATCTACACCGCAATCTGTATTAAGATGGAGATATCTACACCGCTATCTGTATAAACATGGAAATATCTACACCGCTATCTGTATAAACATGGAAATACCTACACGGCTATCTGTATAAACATGGAAATATCTACACCGCTACCTGTATAAACATGGAAATATCAGCACCGCTATCTGTATGAACATGGAAATATCTACACCGCTATCTGTATGAACATGGAAATATCTACACCGCTATCTGTATGATCATGGAAATATCTACACCGCTATCTGTATGAACATGGATATATCTACACAGCCCTCTGGATGAACATGGAAATATCCACACCGCTATCTGTGTAAACATGCATACATCTTCACCGCTATCTGTATAAACATGGAAATATCTACACCGCTATCTGTATGAACATGGAAATATCTACACCGCTATCTGAAGATGGAAATACATACACCGCCATCTGCATGAAAATGGAAATAACTACACAGCTATCTGCATATACATGGAAATATCTACACAGCTATCTCTTTACACATGGAAATAACTACACCGCTATCTGTATGAACATGGAAATATCTACACCGCCATCTGTATGTACATGGAAATATCTGCACCGCCATCTGTATGAACATATAAATATCTACACCGCCATCTGTATTAACATGGAGATATCTACACCGCTATCTGAATAAACATGGAAATAACTACATCGCTATCTGTATAAACATGGAAATATCTACAACGTTATCTGTATAACCATGGAAATATCTACACCGCTATCTGTATGAACATGGAAATATCTACACTGCTATCTGTATGAACATGGAAATATCTGCACTGCCATCTGTATGAACATATAAATATCTACACCGCCATCTGTATTAAGATGGAGATATCTACACCGCTATCTGAATAAACATGGAAATATCTACACCGCTATCTGTATAAACATGGAAATATCTACACCGCTGCCTGTATAAACATGGAAATATCAGCACTGCTATCTGTATGAACATGGAAATATCTACATCGCAATCTGTATGAACATGGAAATATCTACACTGCTATCTGTATGAACATGGAAATAGCTACACCGATATCTGTATGAACATGGAAATAGCTACACCACTATCTGTATGAACATGGAAATATCTACACCGCTATCTGTATGAACATGGAAATATCTACACCGCTATCTGTATAAACATGGAAATATCTACACCGCTATCTGCATGAAAATGGAAATATCCACACCGCTATCTGTATGAACATGGAAATATCTACACCGCTATCTGTATGAACATGGAAATATCTACACCGCTATCTGTATGAACATGGAAATATCTACACCGCTATCTGTATAAACATGGAAATATCTACACCGCTATCTGTATGAACATGGAAATATCCACACCGCTATCTGTATGAATATGGAAATATCTACACCGCTATCTGTTTGAACATGGAAATATCTACACCGCTATCTGCATGAAAATGGAAATATCTACACTGCTATCTGCATATTCATTTAAATATCTGCACAGCTATCTCTTTACACATGGAAATAACTACACCGCTATCTGTTTGAACATGGAAATATCTACACCGCTATCTGTATGAACATGGAAATATCTACTCCGCTATCTGTTTGAACATGGAAATATCTACACCGATATCTTCATGAAAATGGAAATATCTACACTGCTATCTGCATATACATGGAAATATCTACACAGCTATATCTTTACACATGGAAATAACTACACCGCTATCTGTATGAACATGGAAATATCCACACCGCCATCTGTATGAACATGGAAATATCTGCACCGCCATCTGTATGAACATATAAATATCTACACCGCAATCTGTATTAAGATGGAGAGATCTACACCGCTATCTGTATAAACATGGAAATATCTACACCGCTATCTGTATCAACATGGAAATATCTACACCGCTATCTGTATAAACATGGAAATATCTAGACCGCTACATGTATAAACATGGAAATATCAGCACCGCTATCTGTATGAACATGGAAATATCTACACAGCTATCTGTATGAACATGGAAATATCTACACCGCTATCTGCATATACATGGAAATATCTACACAGCCTTCTGGAAGAACATGGAAATATCCACACCGCTATCTGTGTAAACATGCATACATCTTAACCGATATCTGTATAAACATGGAAATATCTAAACTGCTATCTGTATGAACATGGAAATATCTACACCGCTATCTGTTTGAAGATGGAAATACATACACCGCAATCTGCATGAAAGTGGAAATATCTACACAGCTATCTGCATATACATGGAAATATCTACACAGCTATCTCTTTACACATGGAAATAACTACACCGCTATCTGTATGAATATGGAAATATCTACACCGCCATCTGTATGAACATGGAAATATCTGCACCGCCATCTGTATGAACATATAAATATCTACACCGCCATCTGTATTAAGATGGAGATATCTACACCGCTATCTGAATAAACATGGAAATATCTACATCGCTATCTGTATAAACATGGAAATATCTACAACGCTATCTGTATAACCATGGAAATATCTACAACGCTATCTGTATGAACATGGAAATATCTACACTGCTATCTGTATGAACATGGAAATATCTGCACCGCCATCTGTATGAACATATAAATATCTACACCGCCATCTGTATTAAGATGGAGATATCTACACCGCTATCTGAATAAACATGGAAATATCTACACCGCTATCTGTATAAACATGGAAATATCTAAACCGCTGCCTGTATAAACATGGAAATATCAGCACTGCTATCTGTATGAACATGGAAATATCTACATCGCTATCTGTATGAACATGGAAATATCTACACTGCTATCTGTATGAACATGGAAATAGCTACACCGTTATCTGTATGAACATGGAAATAGCTACACCACTATCTGTATGAACATGGAAATATCTACACCGCTATCTGTATGAACATGGAAATATCCACACCGCTATCTGTATGAACATGGAAATATCTACACCGCTATCTGTTTGAACATGGAAATATCTACACCGCTATCTGCATGAAAATGGAAATATCTACACTGCTATCTGCATATTCATTTAAATATCTGCACAGCTATCTCTTTACACATGGAAATAACTACACCGCTATCTGTTTGAACATGGAAATATCTACAGCGCCATCTGTATGAACACGGAAATATCTGCACCGACATCTGTATGAACATATAAATATCTACACTGCCATCTGTATTAAGAAGGAAATATCTAAACCGCTATCTGTATGAACATGGAAATATCTACACGGCTGCCTGTATAAACAAGGAAATATCAGCACCGCTATCTGTATGAACATGGAAATATCTACACCGCTATCTGTATGAACATGGAAATATCTACACCGCTATCTGTATGAACATGGAAATAGCTACACCGCTATCTGTATGAACATGGATATATCTACAAAGCCATCTGGATGAACATGGAAATATCTTCACCGCTATCTCTGTAAACATGCATAGATCTTCACCGCTATCTGTATAAACATGGAAATATATACACCGTTATCTGTATGTACATGGAAATTTCTACACCGCTATCTGTATGAACATGGAAATGTCTACACCGCTATCTGTTTGAACATGGAAATATCTACACCGCTATCTGCATGAAAATGGAAATATCTACACAGCTATCTGCATATACATGGAAATATCTACACAGCTATCTCTTAACACGTGGAAATAACTACACCGCTATCTCTATAAACATGGAAATATCTACACCGCCATCTGTATGAACATGGAAATATCTGCACCGCCATCTGTATGAACATATAAATATCTACACCGCCATCTGTATTAAGAAGGAAATATCTAAACCGCTGTCTGTATGAACTTTGAAATATCTACACCGCTATCTGTATGAACATGGAAATATCTACACCGCTATCTGTGTAAACATGCATACATCTTCACCGCTATCTGTATAAACATGGAAATGTCTAAAAGGCTATCTGTATGAACATGGAAATATCTACACCGCTATCTGTACGAACATGGAAATATCTAAACCGCTATCTGCATGAAAATAGAAATATCTACACAGCTATCTGCATATACATGGAAATATCTACACAGCTATCTCTTTACACATGGAAATAACTACACCGCTATCTGTATGAACATGGAAATATCTGCAACGCCATCTGTATGAACACATAAATATCTACACCGCCATCTGTATTAAGATGGAGATAGCAACACCGCTATCTGTATAAACATGGAAATATCTACACCGCTATCTGTATAAACATGGAAATATCTACACCGCTATCTGTATAATCATGGAAATATCAGCACCGCTATCTGTATGAATAAGAAATATCAGCCCCTCTATCTGTATGAACATGGAAGTATCTACACCGCTATCTGTATGAACATTGAAATATCTACACCGCGATCTGTATGAACACGGAAATATCTACACCGCTATCTGTTTGAACATGGAAATATCTACACAGCTATCTGTATGAACACCGAAATATCTACACCGCTATCTGTTTGAATATGGAAATATCTAAACCGCTATCTGCATGAAAATGGAAATATATACACAGCTATCTGCATATACATGGAAATATCTACACAGCTATCTCTTTACACATGGAAATAACTACACCGCTATCTGTATGAACATGGAAATATCTTCACCGCCCTCTGTATGAACATGGATATATCTACACAGCCATCTGGATGAACATGGAAATATCTATACCGCTATCTGCATGAACATGGAAAAATCTACACCGCTATCTGTGTAAACATGCATACATCTTCACCGCTATCTGTAAAAACATGGAAATATCTACACTGCTATCTGTATGACCATGGAAATATCTACACCGCTATCTGTTTGAACATGGAAATATCTACACGGCTATCTGCATGAAAATGGAAATATCTACACAGCGATCTGCATATACACGGAAATATCTACAAAGCTATCTCTTTACACATGGAAATAAGTACAGCGATATCTCTATAAACATGGAAATAGCTACACCGCCATCTGTATGAACATGGAAATATCTGCACCGCCATCTGTTTGAACATATAAATATCTACACCGCAATCTGTATTAAGATGGAGATATCTACACCGCTATCTGTATAAACATGGAAATATCTACACCGCTATCTGTATAAACATGGAAATACCTACACGGCTATCTGTATAAACATGGAAATATCTACACCGCTACCTGTATAAACATGGAAATATCAGCACCGCTATCTGTATGAACATGGAAATATCTACACCGCTATCTGTATGAACATGGAAATATCTACACCGCTATCTGTATGATCATGGAAATATCTACACCGCTATCTGTATGAACATGGATATATCTACACAGCCCTCTGGATGAACATGGAAATATCCACACCGCTATCTGTGTAAACATGCATACATCTTCACCGCTATCTGTATAAACATGGAAATATCTACACCGCTATCTGTATGAACATGGAAATATCTACACCGCTATCTGAAGATGGAAATACATACACCGCCATCTGCATGAAAATGGAAATAACTACACAGCTATCTGCATATACATGGAAATATCTACACAGCTATCTCTTTACACATGGAAATAACTACACCGCTATCTGTATGAACATGGAAATATCTACACCGCCATCTGTATGTACATGGAAATATCTGCACCGCCATCTGTATGAACATATAAATATCTACACCGCCATCTGTATTAAGATGGAGATATCTACACCGCTATCTGAATAAACATGGAAATAACTACATCGCTATCTGTATAAACATGGAAATATCTACAACGTTATCTGTATAACCATGGAAATATCTACACCGCTATCTGTATGAACATGGAAATATCTACACTGCTATCTGTATGAACATGGAAATATCTGCACTGCCATCTGTATGAACATATAAATATCTACACCGCCATCTGTATTAAGATGGAGATATCTACACCGCTATCTGAATAAACATGGAAATATCTACACCGCTATCTGTATAAACATGGAAATATCTACACCGCTGCCTGTATAAACATGGAAATATCAGCACTGCTATCTGTATGAACATGGAAATATCTACATCGCAATCTGTATGAACATGGAAATATCAGCACCGCTATCTGTATGAACATGGAAATATCTACACCGCTATCTGTAGGAACATGGAAATAGCTACACCGCTGCCTGTATAAACATGGAAATATCAGCACCGCTATCTGTATGAACATGTAAATATCTACACCACTATCTGTATGAACATGGATATATCTACACAGCCATCTGGATGAACATGGAAATATCTACACCACTATCTGTATGAACATGGAAATATCTACACCGCTATCTGTGTAAACATGCATACATCTTCACCGCTATCTGTATAAACATGGAAATATCTACACCGCTATCTGTATGAACATGGAAATATCTACACCGCTATCTGTATGAACATGGAAATATCTACTCCGCTATCTGTTTGAACATGGAAATATCTACACCGCTATCTTCATGAAAATGGAAATATCTACACTGCTATCTGCATATACATGGAAATATCTACACAGCTATATCTTTACACATGGAAATAACTACACCGCTATCTGTATGAACATGGAAATATCCACACCGCCATCTGTATGAACATGGAAATATCTGCACCGCCATCTGTATGAACATATAAATATCTACACCGCAATCTGTATTAAGATGGAGAGATCTACACCGCTATCTGTATAAACATGGAAATATCTACACCGCTATCTGTATAAACATGGAAATATCTACACCGCTATCTGTATAAACATGGAAATATCTAGACCGCTACATGTATAAACATGGAAATATCAGCACCGCTATCTGTATGAACATGGAAATATCTACACAGCTATCTGTATGAACATGGAAATATCTACACCGCTATCTGCATATACATGGAAATATCTACACAGCCTTCTGGAAGAACATGGAAATATCCACACCGCTATCTGTGTAAACATGCATACATCTTAACCGATATCTGTATAAACATGGAAATATCTAAACTGCTATCTGTATGAACATGGAAATATCTACACCGCTATCTGTTTGAAGATGGAAATACATACACCGCAATCTGCATGAAAGTGGAAATATCTACACAGCTATCTGCATATACATGGAAATATCTACACAGCTATCTCTTTACACATGGAAATAACTACACCGCTATCTGTATGAATATGGAAATATCTACACCGCCATCTGTATGAACATGGAAATATCTGCACCGCCATCTGTATGAACATATAAATATCTACACCGCCATCTGTATTAAGATGGAGATATCTACACCGCTATCTGAATAAACATGGAAATATCTACATCGCTATCTGTATAAACATGGAAATATCTACAACGCTATCTGTATAACCATGGAAATATCTAAACCGCTGCCTGTATAAACATGGAAATATCAGCACTGCTATCTGTATGAACATGGAAATATCTACATCGCTATCTGTATGAACATGGAAATATCTACACTGCTATCTGTATGAACATGGAAATAGCTACACCGTTATCTGTATGAACATGGAAATAGCTACACCACTATCTGTATGAACATGGAAATATCTACACCGCTATCTGTATGAACATGGAAATATCCACACCGCTATCTGTATGAACATGGAAATATCTACACCGCTATCTGTTTGAACATGGAAATATCTACACCGCTATCTGCATGAAAATGGAAATATCTACACTGCTATCTGCATATTCATTTAAATATCTGCACAGCTATCTCTTTACACATGGAAATAACTACACCGCTATCTGTTTGAACATGGAAATATCTACAGCGCCATCTGTATGAACACGGAAATATCTGCACCGACATCTGTATGAACATATAAATATCTACACTGCCATCTGTATTAAGAAGGAAATATCTAAACCGCTATCTGTATGAACATGGAAATATCTACACGGCTGCCTGTATAAACAAGGAAATATCAGCACCGCTATCTGTATGAACATGGAAATATCTACACCGCTATCTGTATGAACATGGAAATATCTACACCGCTATCTGTATGAACATGGAAATAGCTACACCGCTATCTGTATGAACATGGATATATCTACAAAGCCATCTGGATGAACATGGAAATATCTTCACCGCTATCTCTGTAAACATGCATAGATCTTCACCGCTATCTGTATAAACATGGAAATATATACACCGTTATCTGTATGTACATGGAAATTTCTACACCGCTATCTGTATGAACATGGAAATGTCTACACCGCTATCTGTTTGAACATGGAAATATCTACACCGCTATCTGCATGAAAATGGAAATATCTACACAGCTATCTGCATATACATGGAAATATCTACACAGCTATCTCTTAACACGTGGAAATAACTACACCGCTATCTCTATAAACATGGAAATATCTACACCGCCATCTGTATGAACATGGAAATATCTGCACCGCCATCTGTATGAACATATAAATATCTACACCGCCATCTGTATTAAGAAGGAAATATCTAAACCGCTGTCTGTATGAACTTTGAAATATCTACACCGCTATCTGTATGAACATGGAAATATCTACACCGCTATCTGTGTAAACATGCATACATCTTCACCGCTATCTGTATAAACATGGAAATGTCTAAAAGGCTATCTGTATGAACATGGAAATATCTACACCGCTATCTGTACGAACATGGAAATATCTAAACCGCTATCTGCATGAAAATAGAAATATCTACACAGCTATCTGCATATACATGGAAATATCTACACAGCTATCTCTTTACACATGGAAATAACTACACCGCTATCTGTATGAACATGGAAATATCTGCAACGCCATCTGTATGAACACATAAATATCTACACCGCCATCTGTATTAAGATGGAGATAGCAACACCGCTATCTGTATAAACATGGAAATATCTACACCGCTATCTGTATAAACATGGAAATATCTACACCGCTATCTGTATAATCATGGAAATATCAGCACCGCTATCTGTATGAATAAGAAATATCAGCCCCTCTATCTGTATGAACATGGAAGTATCTACACCGCTATCTGTATGAACATTGAAATATCTACACCGCGATCTGTATGAACACGGAAATATCTACACCGCTATCTGTTTGAACATGGAAATATCTACACAGCTATCTGTATGAACACCGAAATATCTACACCGCTATCTGTTTGAATATGGAAATATCTAAACCGCTATCTGCATGAAAATGGAAATATATACACAGCTATCTGCATATACATGGAAATATCTACACAGCTATCTCTTTACACATGGAAATAACTACACCGCTATCTGTATGAACATGGAAATATCTTCACCGCCCTCTGTATGAACATGGATATATCTACACAGCCATCTGGATGAACATGGAAATATCTATACCGCTATCTGCATGAACATGGAAAAATCTACACCGCTATCTGTGTAAACATGCATACATCTTCACCGCTATCTGTAAAAACATGGAAATATCTACACTGCTATCTGTATGACCATGGAAATATCTACACCGCTATCTGTTTGAACATGGAAATATCTACACGGCTATCTGCATGAAAATGGAAATATCTACACAGCGATCTGCATATACACGGAAATATCTACAAAGCTATCTCTTTACACATGGAAATAAGTACAGCGATATCTCTATAAACATGGAAATAGCTACACCGCCATCTGTATGAACATGGAAATATCTGCACCGCCATCTGTTTGAACATATAAATATCTACACCGCAATCTGTATTAAGATGGAGATATCTACACCGCTATCTGTATAAACATGGAAATATCTACACCGCTATCTGTATAAACATGGAAATACCTACACGGCTATCTGTATAAACATGGAAATATCTACACCACTACCTGTATAAACATGGAAATATCAGCCCCGCTATCTGTATGAACATGGAAATATCTACACCGCTATCTGTATGAACATGGAAATATCTACACCGCTATCTGTATGATCATGGAAATATCTACACCGCTATCTGTATGAACATGGATATATCTACA
Organism: Gorilla gorilla gorilla; assembly: GCF_029281585.2. Lineage (NCBI taxonomy): Eukaryota > Metazoa > Chordata > Mammalia > Primates > Hominidae > Gorilla > Gorilla gorilla. The sequence goes on along the minus strand of NC_073246.2, from coordinate 54,018,710 downwards.
CAGCCCTCTGGATGAACATGGAAATATCCACACCGCTATCTGTGTAAACATGCATACATCTTCACCGCTATCTGTATAAACATGGAAATATCTACACCGCTATCTGTATGAACATGGAAATATCTACACCGCTATCTGAAGATGGAAATACATACACCGCCATCTGCATGAAAATGGAAATAACTACACAGCTATCTGCATATACATGGAAATATCTACACAGCTATCTCTTTACACATGGAAATAACTACACCGCTATCTGTATGAACATGGAAATATCTACACCGCCATCTGTATGTACATGGAAATATCTGCACCGCCATCTGTATGAACATATAAATATCTACACCGCCATCTGTATTAAGATGGAGATATCTACACCGCTATCTGAATAAACATGGAAATAACTACATCGCTATCTGTATAAACCTGGAAATATCTACAACGTTATCTGTATAACCATGGAAATATCTACACCGCTATCTGTATGAACATGGAAATATCTACACTGCTATCTGTATGAACATGGAAATATCTGCACTGCCATCTGTATGAACATATAAATATCTACACCGCCATCTGTATTAAGATGGAGATATCTACACCGCTATCTGAATAAACATGGAAATATCTACACCGCTATCTGTATAAACATGGAAATATCTACACCGCTGCCTGTATAAACATGGAAATATCAGCACTGCTATCTGTATGAACATGGAAATATCTACATCGCAATCTGTATGAACATGGAAATATCTACACTGCTATCTGTATGAACATGGAAATAGCTACACCGATATCTGTATGAACATGGAAATAGCTACACCACTATCTGTATGAACATGGAAATATCTACACCGCTATCTGTATGAACATGGAAATATCTACACCGCTATCTGTATAAACATGGAAATATCTACACCGCTATCTGCATGAAAATGGAAATATCCACACCGCTATCTGTATGAACATGGAAATATCTACACCGCTATCTGTATGAACATGGAAATATCTACACCGCTATCTGTATGAACATGGAAATATCTACACCGCTATCTGTATAAACATGGAAATATCTACACCGCTATCTGTATGAACATGGAAATATCCACACCGCTATCTGTATGAATATGGAAATATCTACACCGCTATCTGTTTGAACATGGAAATATCTACACCGCTATCTGCATGAAAATGGAAATATCTACACTGCTATCTGCATATTCATTTAAATATCTGCACAGCTATCTCTTTACACATGGAAATAACTACACCGCTATCTGTTTGAACATGGAAATATCTACACCGCCATCTGTATGAACACGGAAATATCTGCACCGCCATCTGTATGAACATATAAATATCTACACTGCCATCTGTATTAAGATGGAGATATCTACACTGCTATCTGTATAAACATGGAAATATCTACACCACCATCTGTATGAACATATAAATATCTACACCGCCATCTGTATTAAGAAGGAAATATCTAAACCGCTATCTGTATAAACATGGAAATATCTACACCGCTGCCTGTATGAACATGGAAATATATACACCGCTATCTGTTTGAACATGGAAATATCGAAACTGCTATCTGCATGAAAATGGAAATATCTACCCAGCTATCTGCATATACATGGAAATATCTACACAGCTAACTCTTTACGTGTGGAAATAACTACACCGCTATCTGTATGAACATGGAAATATCTTCACCGCCATCTGTATGAACATGGATATATCTACACAGCCATCTGGATGAACATGGAAATATCTACACCGCTATCTGTATGAAGATGGAAATATCTACAACGCTATCTGTGTAAACATGCATACATCTTCACCGCTATCTACATAAACATGGAAATATCTACACTGCTATCTGTATGAACATGGAAATATCTACACCGCTATATGTTTGAACATGGAAATATCTACACCGCTATCTGCATGAAAATGGAAATATCTACAAAGCTATCTGCATATACATGGAAATATCTACACAGCTATCTCTTTACACATGGAAATAACTACACCGCTATCTCTATAAACATGGAAAGATCTACACCGCCATCTGTATGAACATGGAAATATCTGCACCGCCATCTGTATGAACATATAAATATCTACACCGCCATCTGTATTAAGAAGGAAATATCTAAACCGCTATCTGTATAAACATGGAAATGTCTACACCGCTGCCTGTATAAACATGGAAATATCAGCACCGATCTCTGTATGAAAATGGAGATATCTACACCACTATCTGTATGAACATGGAAATATATAAACTGCTATCTGTATGAACATGGAAATAGCTACACCGTTATCTGTATGAACATGGAAATAGCTACACCGCTATCTGTATGAACATGGAAATATCTACACCGCTATCTGTATGAACATGGATATATCTACTCAGCCATCTGGATGAACATGGAAATATCTACACCGCTATCTGTATGAACATGGAAATATCTACACCGCTATCTGTATGAACTTGGATATATCTACACAGCCACCTGGATGAACATGGAAATATCTACACCGGTATCTGTGTAAACATGCATACATCTTCACCGCTATCTGTATAAACATGGAAATATCTACACTGCTATCTGTATGAACATGGAAATATCTGCACCGCTGCCTGTATAAACGTGGAAATATCAGCACCGCTATCTGTATGAACATGGAAATATCTACACCACTATCTGTATGAACATGGATATATCTACACAGCCAACTGGATGAACATGGAAATATCTACACCACTATCTGTATGAACATGGAAATATCTACACCGCTTTCTGTGTAAACATGCATACATCTTCACCGCTATCTGTATAAACATGGAAATATCTACACCGCTATCTGTATGAACATGGAAATATCTACACCGCTATCTGTATGAACATGGAAATATCTACTCCGCTATCTGTTTGAACGTGGAAATATCTACACTGCTATCTGCATGAAAATGGAAATATCTACACTGCTATCTGCATATACATGGAAATATCTACACAGCTATATCTTTACACATGGAAATAACTACACCGCTATCTGTATGAACATGGAAATATCCACACCGCCATCTGTATGAACATGGAAATATCTGCACCGCCATCTGTATGAACATATAAATATCTACACCGCAATCTGTATTAAGATGGAGATATCTACACCGCTATCTGTATATACATGGAAATATCTACACCGCTATGTGTATAAACATGGAAATATCTACACCGCTATCTATATAAACATGGAAATATCTACACCGCTACCTGTATAAACATGGAAATATCAGCACCGCTATCTGTATGAACATGGAAATATCTACACCGCTATCTGTATGAACATGGAAATATCTACACCGCTATCTGTATGAACATGGAAATATCTACACCGCTATCTGTATGAACATGGATATATCTACACAGCCCTCTGGATGAACATGGAAATATCCACACCGCTATCTGTGTAAACATGCATACATCTTCACCGCTATCTGTATAAACATGGAAATATCTACACCGCTATCTGAATAAACATGGAAATATCTACACCGCTATCTGTATAAACATGGAAATATCTACACCGCTACCTGTATAAACATGGAAATATCAGCACCGCTATCTGTATGAACATGGAAATATCTACACTGCTATCTGTATGAACATGGAAATATCTACAACGCTATCTGAATGAACATGTAAATATCTACACCGCTATCTGCAAGAAAATTTAAATATCAACACAGCTATCTGCATATTCATGGAAATATCTACACAGCTATCTCTTTACACATGGAAATAACTACACCGCTATATCTATAAACATGGAAATATCTACACCGCCATCTGTATGAACATGGAAATATCTGCACCGCCATCTGTTTGAACATATAAATATCTACACCGCCATCTGTATTAAGAAGGAAATATCTACACCGCTATCTGTATGAACATGGAAATATCTACACTGCTATCTGTATGTACTTGTAAATAGCTACACCGTTATGTGTATGAAAATGGAAATAGCTACACCGCTATCTGAATGAACATGGATATATCTACACAGCCAACTGGATGAACATGGAAATATCCACACCGCTATCTGTATGAACATGGAAATATCTACACCGCTATCTGTATGAACATGGATATATCTACACAGCCATCTGGATGAACATGGAAATATCTACACCGCTATCTGTGTAAACATGCATACATCTTCACCACTATCTGTATAAACATGGAAATATCTGCACCGCTATCTGTATGAACATGGAAATATCTACACCGCTATCTGTATGAACATGGAAATATCTACACGGCTATCTCTATAAACATGGAAATATCTACACCGCTACCTGTATAAACATGGAAATATCTACACCGCTATCTGTATAAACATGGAAATATCTACACTGCTATCAGCATATACATTTAAATATCTACAAAGCTATCTCTTTACACATGGAAATTACTACACCACTATCTGTATGAACATGGAAATAACTACACCGCCATCTGTATGAACATGGAAATATCTGCACCGCCATCTGTATGAACATATAAATATCTACACCGCCATCTGTATTAAGATGGAGATATCTACACTGCTATCTGTATAAACATGGAAATATCTAAACCGCCATCTGTATGAACATATAAATACACCGCCATCTGTATTAAGAAGGAAATATCTAAACCGCTATCTGTATAAACATGGAAATATCTCCACCGCTGCCTGTATAAACATGGAAATATCAGCACCGCTATCTGTATGAACATGGAAATATCTACACCGCTATCTGTAGGAACATGGAAATAGCTACACCGCTGCCTGTATAAACATGGAAATATCAGCACCGCTATCTGTATGAACATGTAAATATCTACACCACTATCTGTATGAACATGGATATATCTACACAGCCATCTGGATGAACATGGAAATATCTACACCACTATCTGTATGAACATGGAAATATCTACACCGCTATCTGTGTAAACATGCATACATCTTCACCGCTATCTGTATAAACATGGAAATATCTACACCGCTATCTGTATGAACATGGAAATATCTACACCGCTATCTGTATGAACATGGAAATATCTACTCCGCTATCTGTTTGAACATGGAAATATCTACACCGCTATCTTCATGAAAATGGAAATATCTACACTGCTATCTGCATATACATGGAAATATCTACACAGCTATATCTTTACACATGGAAATAACTACACCGCTATCTGTATGAACATGGAAATATCCACACCGCCATCTGTATGAACATGGAAATATCTGCACCGCCATCTGTATGAACATATAAATATCTACACCGCAATCTGTATTAAGATGGAGAGATCTACACCGCTATCTGTATAAACATGGAAATATCTACACCGCTATCTGTATAAACATGGAAATATCTACACCGCTATCTGTATAAACATGGAAATATCTAGACCGCTACATGTATAAACATGGAAATATCAGCACCGCTATCTGTATGAACATGGAAATATCTACACAGCTATCTGTATGAACATGGAAATATCTACACCGCTATCTGCATATACATGGAAATATCTACACAGCCTTCTGGAAGAACATGGAAATATCCACACCGCTATCTGTGTAAACATGCATACATCTTAACCGATATCTGTATAAACATGGAAATATCTAAACCGCTATCTGTATGAACATGGAAATATCTACACCGCTATCTGTTTGAAGATGGAAATACATACACCGCAATCTGCATGAAAGTGGAAATATCTACACAGCTATCTGCATATACATGGAAATATCTACACAGCTATCTCTTTACACATGGAAATAACTACACCGCTATCTGTATGAATATGGAAATATCTACACCGCCATCTGTATGAACATGGAAATATCTGCACCGCCATCTGTATGAACATATAAATATCTACACCGCCATCTGTATTAAGATGGAGATATCTACACCGCTATCTGAATAAACATGGAAATATCTACATCGCTATCTGTATAAACATGGAAATATCTACAACGCTATCTGTATAACCATGGAAATATCTACAACGCTATCTGTATGAACATGGAAATATCTACACTGCTATCTGTATGAACATGGAAATATCTGCACCGCCATCTGTATGAACATATAAATATCTACACCGCCATCTGTATTAAGATGGAGATATCTACACCGCTATCTGAATAAACATGGAAATATCTACACCGCTATCTGTATAAACATGGAAATATCTACAACGCTATCTGTATAACCATGGAAATATCTACAACGCTATCTGTATGAACATGGAAATATCTACACTGCTATCTGTATGAACATGGAAATATCTGCACCGCCATCTGTATGAACATATAAATATCTACACCGCCATCTGTATTAAGATGGAGATATCTACACCGCTATCTGAATAAACATGGAAATATCTACACCGCTATCTGTATAAACATGGAAATATCTAAACCGCTGCCTGTATAAACATGGAAATATCAGCACTGCTATCTGTATGAACATGGAAATATCTACATCGCTATCTGTATGAACATGGAAATATCTACACTGCTATCTGTATGAACATGGAAATAGCTACACCGTTATCTGTATGAACATGGAAATAGCTACACCACTATCTGTATGAACATGGAAATATCTACACCGCTATCTGTATGAACATGGAAATATCCACACCGCTATCTGTATGAACATGGAAATATCTACACCGCTATCTGTTTGAACATGGAAATATCTACACCGCTATCTGCATGAAAATGGAAATATCTACACTGCTATCTGCATATTCATTTAAATATCTGCACAGCTATCTCTTTACACATGGAAATAACTACACCGCTATCTGTTTGAACATGGAAATATCTACAGCGCCATCTGTATGAACACGGAAATATCTGCACCGACATCTGTATGAACATATAAATATCTACACTGCCATCTGTATTAAGAAGGAAATATCTAAACCGCTATCTGTATGAACATGGAAATATCTACACGGCTGCCTGTATAAACAAGGAAATATCAGCACCGCTATCTGTATGAACATGGAAATACCTACACCGCTATCTGTATGAACATGGAAATATCTACACCGCTATCTGTATGAACATGGAAATAGCTACACCGCTATCTGTATGAACATGGATATATCTACAAAGCCATCTGGATGAACATGGAAATATCTTCACCGCTATCTCTGTAAACATGCATAGATCTTCACCGCTATCTGTATAAACATGGAAATATATACACCGTTATCTGTATGTACATGGAAATTTCTACACCGCTATCTGTATGAACATGGAAATGTCTACACCGCTATCTGTTTGAACATGGAAATACCTACACCGCTATCTGCATGAAAATGGAAATATCTACACAGCTATCTGCATATACATGGAAATATCTACACAGCTATCTCTTAACACGTGGAAATAACTACACCGCTATCTCTATAAACATGGAAATATCTACACCGCCATCTGTATGAACATGGAAATATCTGCACCGCCATCTGTATGAACATATAAATATCTACACCGCCATCTGTATTAAGAAGGAAATATCTAAACCGCTGTCTGTATGAACTTTGAAATATCTACACCGCTATCTGTATGAACATGGAAATATCTACACCGCTATCTGTGTAAACATGCATACATCTTCACCGCTATCTGTATAAACATGGAAATGTCTAAAAGGCTATCTGTATGAACATGGAAATATCTACACCGCTATCTGTATGAACATGGAAATATCTGCAACGCCATCTGTATGAACACATAAATATCTACACCGCCATCTGTATTAAGATGGAGATAGCAACACCGCTATCTGTATAAACATGGAAATATCTACACCGCTATCTGTATAAACATGGAAATATCTACACCGCTATCTGTATAATCATGGAAATATCAGCACCGCTATCTGTATGAATAAGAAATATCAGCCCCTCTATCTGTATGAACATGGAAGTATCTACACCGCTATCTGTATGAACATTGAAATATCTACACCGCGATCTGTATGAACACGGAAATATCTACACCGCTATCTGTTTGAACATGGAAATATCTACACAGCTATCTGTATGAACACCGAAATATCTACACCGCTATCTGTTTGAATATGGAAATATCTAAACCGCTATCTGCATGAAAATGGAAATATATACACAGCTATCTGCATATACATGGAAATATCTACACAGCTATCTCTTTACACATGGAAATAACTACACCGCTATCTGTATGAACATGGAAATATCTTCACCGCCCTCTGTATGAACATGGATATATCTACACAGCCATCTGGATGAACATGGAAATATCTATACCGCTATCTGCATGAACATGGAAAAATCTACACCGCTATCTGTGTAAACATGCATACATCTTCACCGCTATCTGTAAAAACATGGAAATATCTACACTGCTATCTGTATGACCATGGAAATATCTACACCGCTATCTGTTTGAACATGGAAATATCTACACGGCTATCTGCATGAAAATGGAAATATCTACACAGCGATCTGCATATACACGGAAATATCTACAAAGCTATCTCTTTACACATGGAAATAAGTACAGCGATATCTCTATAAACATGGAAATAGCTACACCGCCATCTGTATGAACATGGAAATATCTGCACCGCCATCTGTTTGAACATATAAATATCTACACCGCAATCTGTATTAAGATGGAGATATCTACACCGCTATCTGTATAAACATGGAAATATCTACACCGCTATCTGTATAAACATGGAAATACCTACACGGCTATCTGTATAAACATGGAAATATCTACACCGCTACCTGTATAAACATGGAAATATCAGCACTGCTATCTGTATGAACATGGAAATATCTACACCGCTATCTGTATGAACATGGAAATATCTACACCGCTATCTGTATGATCATGGAAATATCTACACCGCTATCTGTATGAACATGGATATATCTACACAGCCCTCTGGATGAACATGGAAATATCCACACCGCTATCTGTGTAAACATGCATACATCTTCACCGCTATCTGTATAAACATGGAAATATCTACACCGCTATCTGTATGAACATGGAAATATCTACACCGCTATCTGAAGATGGAAATACATACACCGCCATCTGCATGAAAATGGAAATAACTACACAGCTATCTGCATATACATGGAAATATCTACACAGCTATCTCTTTACACATGGAAATAACTACACCGCTATCTGTATGAACATGGAAATATCTACACCGCCATCTGTATGTACATGGAAATATCTGCACCGCCATCTGTATGAACATATAAATATCTACACCGCCATCTGTATTAAGATGGAGATATCTACACCGCTATCTGAATAAACATGGAAATAACTACATCGCTATCTGTATAAACATGGAAATATCTACAACGTTATCTGTATAACCATGGAAATATCTACACCGCTATCTGTATGAACATGGAAATATCTACACTGCTATCTGTATGAACATGGAAATATCTGCACCGCCATCTGTATGAACATATAAATATCTACACCGCCATCTGTATTAAGATGGAGATATCTACACCGCTATCTGAATAAACATGGAAATATCTACACCGCTATCTGTATAAACATGGAAATATCTACACCGCTGCCTGTATAAACATGGAAATATCAGCACTGCTATCTGTATGAACATGGAAATATCTACATCGCAATCTGTATGAACATGGAAATATCTACACTGCTATCTGTATGAACATGGAAATAGCTACACCGTTATCTGTATGAACATGGAAATAGCTACACCACTATCTGTATGAACATGGAAATATCTACACCGCTATCTGTATGAACATGGAAATATCTACACCGCTATCTGTATAAACATGGAAATATCTACACCGCTATCTGCATGAAAATGGAAATATCCACACCGCTATCTGTATGAACATGGAAATATCTACACCGCTATCTGTATGAACATGGAAATATCTACACCGCTATCTGTATGAACATGGAAATATCTACACCGCTATCTGTATAAACATGGAAATATCTACACCGCTATCTGTATGAACATGGAAATATCCACACCACTATCTGTATGAATATGGAAATATCTACACCGCTATCTGTTTGAGCATGGAAATATCTACACCGCTATCTGCATGAAAATGGAAATATCTACACTGCTATCTGCATATTCATTTAAATATCTGCACAGCTATCTCTTTACACATGGAAATAACTACACCGCTATCTGTTTGAACATGGAAATATCTACACCGCCATCTGTATGAACACGGAAATATCTGCACCGCCATCTGTATGAACATATAAATATCTACACTGCCATCTGTATTAAGATGGAGATATCTACACTGCTATCTGTATAAACATGGAAATATCTACACCACCATCTGTATGAACATATAAATATCTACACCGCCATCTGTATTAAGAAGGAAATATCTAAACCGCTATCTGTATAAACATGGAAATATCTACACCGCTGCCTGTATAAACAAACAAATATCAGCACCGCTATCTGTATGAACATGGAAATATCTACACCGCTATCTGTACGAACATGGAAATATCTAAACCGCTATCTGCATGAAAATAGAAATATCTACACAGCTATCTGCATATACATGGAAATATCTACACAGCTATCTCTTTACATATGGAAATAACTACACCGCTATCTGTATGAACATGGAAATATCTGCACCGCCATCTGTATGAACACATAAATATCTACACCGCCATCTGTATTAAGATGGAGATAGCAACACCGCTATCTGTATAAACATGGAAATATCTACACCGCTATCTGTATAAACATGGAAATATCTACACCGCTATCTGTATAATCATGGAAATATCAGCACCGCTATCTGTATGAATAAGAAATATCAGCCCCTCTATCTGTATGAACATGGAAGTATCTACACCGCTATCTGTATGAACATGGAAGTATCTACACCGCGATCTGTATGAACACGGAAATATCTACACCGCTATCTGTTTGAACATGGAAATATCTACACAGCTATCTGTATGAACACCGAAATATCTACACCGCTATCTGTTTGAATATGGAAATATGTAAACCGCTATCTGCATGAAAATGGAAATATATACACAGCTATCTGCATATACATGGAAATATCTACACAGCTATCTCTTTACACATGGAAATAACTACACCGCTATCTGTATGAACATGGAAATATCTTCACCGCCCTCTGTATGAACATGGATATATCTACACAGCCATCTGGATGAACATGGAAATATCTATACCGCTATCTGTATGAACATGGAAAAATCTACACCGCTATCTGTGTAAACATGCATACATCTTCACCGCTATCTGTAAAAACATGGAAATATCTACACTGCTATCTGTATGACCATGGAAATATCTACACCGCTATCTGTTTGAACATGGAAATATCTACACGGCTATCTGCATGAAAATGGAAATATCTACACAGCGATCTGCATATACACGGAAATATCTACAAAGCTATCTCTTTACACATGGAAATAAGTACAGCGATATCTCTATAAACATGGAAATAGCTACACCGCCATCTGTATGAACATGGAAATATCTGCACCGCCATCTGTATGAACATATAAATATCTACACCGCAATCTGTATTAAGATGGAGATATCTACACCGCTATCTGTATAAACATGGAAATATCTACACCGCTATCTGTATAAACATGGAAATACCTACACCGCTATCTGTATAAACATGGAAATATCTACACTGCTACCTGTATAAACATGGAAATATCAGCACCGCTATCTGTATGAACATGGAAATATCTACACCGCTATCTGTATGAACATGGAAATATCTACACCGCTATCTGTATGATCACGGAAATATCTACACCGCTATCTGTATGAACATGGATATATCTACACAGCCCTCTGGATGAACATGGAAATATCCACACCGCTATCTGTGTAAACATGCATACATCTTCACCGCTATCTGTATAAACATGGAAATATCTACACCGCTATCTGTATGAACATGGAAATATCTACACCGCTATCTGTTTGAAGATGGAAATACATACACCGCCATCTGCATGAAAATGGAAATAACTACACAGCTATCTGCATATACATGGAAATATCTACACAGCTATCTCTTTACACATGGAAATAACTACACCGCTATCTGTATGAACATGGAAATATCTACACCGCCATCTGTATGAACATGGAAATATCTGCACCGCCATCTGTATGAACATATAAATATCTACACCGCCATCTGTATTAAGATGGAGATATCTACACCGCTTTCTGAATAAACATGGAAATAACTACATCGCTATCTGTATAAACATGGAAATATCTACAACGCTATCTGTATAACCATGGAAATATCAACACCGCTATCTGTATGAACATGGAAATATCTACACTGCTATCTGTATGAACATGGAAATATCTGCACCGCCATCTGTATGAACATATAAATATCTACACCGCCATCTGTATTAAGATGGAGATATCTACACCGCTATCTGAATAAACATGGAAATATCTACACCGCTATCTGTATAAACATGGAAATATCTACACCGCTGCCTGTATAAACATGGAAATATCAGCACTGCTATCTGTATGAACATGGAAATATCTACATCGCTATCTGTATGAACCTGGAAATATCTACACTGCTATCTGTATGAACATGGAAATAGCTACACCGTTATCTGTATGAACATGGAAATAGCTACACCACTATCTGTATGAATATGGAAATATCTACACCGCTATCTGTATGAACATGGAAATATCTACACCGCTATCTGTATAAACATGGAAATATCTACACCGCTATCTGCATGAAAATGGAAATATCCACACCGTTATCTGTATGAACATGGAAATATCTACACCGCTATCTGTATGAACATGGAAATATCTACACCGCTATCTGTATGAACATGGAAATATCTACACCGCTATCTGTATGAACCTGGAAATATCCACACCGCTATCTGTATGAATATGGAAATATCTACACCTCTATCTGTTTGAACATGGAAATATCTACACCGCTATCTGCATGAAAATGGAAATATCTACACTGCTATCTGCATATTCATTTAAATATCTGCACAGCTATCTCTTTACACATGGAAATAACTACACCGCTATCTGTTTGAACATGGAAATATCTACACCGCCATCTGTATGAACACGGAAATATCTGCACCGCCATCTGTATGAACATATAAATATCTACACTGTCATCTGTATTAAGATGGAGATATCTACACTGCTATCTGTATAAACATGGAAATATCTACACCACCATCTGTATGAACATATAAATATCTACACCGCCATCTGTATTAAGAAGGAAATATCTAAACCGCTATCTGTATAAACATGGAAATATCTACACCGCTGCCTGTATAAACAAACAAATATCAGCACCGCTATCTGTATGAACATGGAAATATCTACACCGCTATCTGTACGAACATGGAAATATCTAAACCGCTATCTGCATGAAAATAGAAATATCTACACAGCTATCTGCATATACATGGAAATATCTACACAGCTATCTCTTTACATATGGAAATAACTACACTGCTATCTGTATGAACATGGAAATATCTGCACCGCCATCTGTATGAACACATAAATATCTACACCGCCATCTGTATTAAGATGGAGATAGCAACACCGCTATCTGTATAAACATGGAAATATCTACACCGCTATCTGTATAAACATGGAAATATCTACACCGCTATCTGTATAATCATGGAAATATCAGCACCGCTATCTGTATGAATAAGAAATATCAGCCCCTCTATCTGTATGAACATGGAAGTATCTACACCGCTATCTGTATGAACATGGAAGTATCTACACCGCGATCTGTATGAACACGGAAATATCTACACCGCTATCTGTTTGAACATGGAAATATCTACACAGCTATCTGTATGAACACCGAAATATCTACACCGCTATCTGTTTGAATATGGAAATATGTAAACCGCTATCTGCATGAAAATGGAAATATATACACAGCTATCTGCATATACATGGAAATATCTACACAGCTATCTCTTTACACATGGAAATAACTACACCGCTATCTGTATGAACATGGAAATACCTTCACCGCCCTCTGTATGAACATGGATATATCTACACAGCCATCTGGATGAACATGGAAATATCTATACCGCTATCTGTATGAACATGGAAAAATCTACACCGCTATCTGTGTAAGCATGCATACATCTTCACCGCTATCTGTAAAAACATGGAAATATCTACACTGCTATCTGTATGACCATGGAAATATCTACACCGCTATCTGTTTGAACATGGAAATATCTACACGGCTATCTGCATGAAAATGGAAATATCTACACAGCGATCTGCATATACACGGAAATATCTACAAAGCTATCTCTTTACACATGGAAATAAGTACAGCGATATCTCTATAAACATGGAAATAGCTACACCGCCATCTGTATGAACATGGAAATATCTGCACCGCCATCTGTATGAACATATAAATATCTACACAGCAATCTGTATTATGATGGAGATATCTACACCGATATCTGTGTAAACATGGAAATATCTACACCGCTATCTGTATAAACACGGAAATATCTACACCGCTATCTGTATAAACATGGAAATATCTCCACCGCTACCTGTATAAACATGGAAATATCAGCACCGCTATCTGTATGAACATGGAAATATCTACACCGCTATCTGTATGAACATGGAAATATCTACACCGCTATCTGTATGAACATGGAAATATCTACACCGCTATCTGTATGAACATGGATATATCTACACAGCCCTCTGGATGAACATGGAAATATCCACACCGCTATCTGTGTAAACATGCATACATCTTCACCGCTATCTGTATAAACATGGAAATATCTACACCGCTATCTGTATGAACATGGAAATATCTACACCGCTATCTGTTTGAAGATGGAAATACATACACCGCCATCTGCATGAAAATGGAAATATCTACACAGCTATCTGCATATACATGGAAATATCTACACAGCTATCTCTTTACACATGGAAATAACTACACCGCTATCTGTATGAACATGGAAATATCTACACCGACATCTGTATGAACATGGAAATATCTGCACCGCCATCTGTATGAACATATAAATATCTACACCGCCATCTGTATTAAGATGGAGATATCTACACCGCTATCTGAATAAACATGGAAATATCTACATCGCTATCTGTATAAACATGGAAATATCTACAACGCTATCTGTATAACCATGGAAATATCTACACCGCTATCTGTATGAACATGGAAATATCTACACTGCTATCTGTATGAACATGGAAATATCTGCACCGCCATCTGTATGAACATATAAATATCTACACCGCCATCTGTATTAAGATGGAGATATCTACACCGCTATCTGAATAAACATGGAAATATCTACACCGCTATGTGTATAAACATGGAAATATCTACACCGCTGCCTGTATAAACATGGAAATATCAGCACTGCTATCTGTATGAACATGGAAATATCTACATCGCTATCTGTATGAACATGGAAATATCTACACTGCTATCTGTATGAACATGGAAATAGCTACACCGTTATCTGTATGAACATGGAAATAGCTACACCGCTATCTGTATGAACATGGAAATATCTACACCGCTATCTGTATGAACATGGAAATATCTACACCGCTATCTGTATAAACATGGAAATATCTACACCGCTATCTGCATGAAAATGGAAATATCCATACCGCTATCTGTATGAACATGGAAATATCTACACCGCTATCTGTATGAACATGGAAATATCTACACCGCTATCTGTATGAACATGGAAATATCTACACCGCTATCTGTATAAACATGGAAATATCTACACCGCTATCTGTATGAACATGGAAATATCCACACCGCTATCTGTATGAATATGGAAATACCTACACCGCTATCTGTTTGAACATGGAAATATCTACACCGCTATCTGCATGAAAATGGAAATATCTACACTGCTATCTGCATATTCATTTAAATATCTGCACAGCTATCTCTTTACACATGGAAATAACTACACCGCTATCTGTTTGAACATGGAAATATCTACACCGCCATCTGTATGAACACGGAAATATCTGCACCGCCATCTGTATGAACATATAAATATCTACACTGCCATCTGTATTAAGATGGAGATATCTACACTGCTATCTGTATAAACATGGAAATATCTACACCACCATCTGTATGAACATATAAATATCTACACCGCCATCTGTATTAAGAAGGAAATAACTAAACCGCTATCTGTATAAACATGGAAATATCTACACCGCTGCCTGTATAAACAAGGAAATATCAGCACCGCTATCTGTATGAACATGGAAATATCTAAACCGCTATCTGTATGAACATGGAAATATCTACACCGCTATCTGTATGAACATGGAGATAGCTACACCGCTATCTGTATGAACATGGATATATCTACAAAGCCATCTGGATGAACATGGAAATATCTACACCGCTATCTCTGTAAACATGCATAGATCTTCACCGCTATCTGTATAAACATGTAAATATATACACCGCTATCTGTATGAACATGGAAATATCTACACCGCTATCTGTATGAACATGGAAATGTCTACACCGCTATCTGTTTGAACATGGAAATATCTACACCGCTATCTGCATGAAAATGGAAGTATCTACACTGCTATCTGCATATACATTTAAATATCTACACAGGTATCTCTTTACACATGGAAATAACTACACCGCTATCTGTATGAACGTGGAAATATCTACACCGCCATCTGTATGAACATGGAAATATCTGCACCGCCATCTGTATGAACATATAAATATCTACACCGCCATCTGTATTAAGATGGAGATATCTACACTGCTATCTGTATAAACATGAAAATATCTACACCGCTATCTGTATAAACATGGAAATATCTACACCGCTATCTGTATAAACATGGAAATATCTACACCACTACCTGTATAAACATGGAAATATCAGCACCGCTATCTGTATGAACATGGAAATATCTACACCGCCATCTCTATGAACATGGAAATATCTACACCACTATCTGTATGAACATGGAAATATCTACACCGCTATCTGTATGAACATGGAAATATCTACACCGCTATCTGTTTGAACATGGAAATATCTACACCGCTGTGTGCATGAAAATGGAAATATCTACACAGCTATCTGCATATACATGGAAATATCTACACAGCTATCTCTTAACACATGGAAATAACTACACCGCTATCTCTATAAACATGGAAATATCTACACCGCCATCTGTATGAACATGGAAATATCTGCACCGCCATCTGTATGAACATATAAATATCTACACCGCCATCTGTATTAAGAAGGAAATATCTAAACCGCTGTCTGTATGAACTTTGAAATAACTACACCGCTATCTGTATGAACATGGAAATATCTACACTGCTATCTGTGTAAACATGCATACATCTTCACCGCTATCTGTATAAACATGGAAATGTCTACAAGGCTATCTGTATGAACATGGAAATATCTACACCGCTATCTTTACGAACATGGAAATATCTAAACCGCTATCTGCATGAAAATAGAAATATCTACGCTGCTATCTGCATATACATGGAAATAACTACACAGCTATCTCTTTACACATGGAAATAACTACACCGCTATCTGTATGAACATGGAAATATCTGCACCGCCATCTGTATGAACACATAAATATCTACACCGCCATGTGTATTAAGATGGAGATAGCAACACCGCTATCTGTATAAACATGGAAATATCTACACCGCTATCTGTCTAAACATGGAAATATCTACAACGCTATCTGTATAATCATGGAAATATCAGCACCGCTATCTGTATGAATATGGAAATATCAGCCCCTCTATCTGTATGAACATGGAAGTGTCTACACCGCTATCAGTATGAACATGGAAATATCTACACCGCGATCTGTATGAACATGGAAATATCTACACCGCTATCTGTATGAACATGGAAATATCTACACCGCTATCTGTATGAACATGGAAATATCTACACCGCTATCTGTATGAACATGGAAATATCTACACCGCTATCTGTTTGAACATGGAAATATCTACACCGCTATCTGTATGAACACGGAAATATCTACACCGCTATCTGTTTGAACATGGATATATCTAAACCGCTATCTGCATGAAAATGGAAATATATACACAGCTATCTGCATATGCATAGAAATATCTACACAGCTATCTCTTTACACATGGAAATAACTACACCGCTATCTGTATGAATATGGAAATATCTTCACCGCCCTCTGTATGAACATGGATATATCTACACAGCCATCTGGATGAACATGGAAATATCTGTACCGCTATCTGTATGAACATGGAAATATCTACACCGCTATCTGTATGAACATGGAAATATCTACACCGCTATCTGTATAAACATGGAAATATCTACACCGCTATCTGCATGAAAATGGAAATATCCACACCGCTATCTGTATGAACATGGAAATATCTACACCGCTATCTGTATGAACATGGAAATATCTACACCGCTATCTGTATGAACATGGAAATATCTACACCGCTATCTGTATAAACATGGAAATATCTACACCGCTATCTGTATGAACATGGAAATATCCACACCGCTATCTGTATGAGTATGGAAATATCTACACCGCTATCTGTTTGAACATGGAAATATCTACACCGCTATCTGCATGAAAATGGAAATACCTACACTGCTATCTGCATATTCATTTAAATATCTGCACAGCTATCTCTTTACACATGGAATTAACTACACCGCTATCTGTTTGAACATGGAAATATCTACACCGCCATCTGTATGAGCACGGAAATATCTGCACCGCCATCTGTATGAACATATAAATATCTACACTGCCATCTGTATTAAGATGGAGATATCTACACTGCTATCTGTATAAACATGGAAATATCTACACCACCATCTGTATGAACATATAAATATCTACACCGCCATCTGTATTAAGAAGGAAGTATCTAAACCGCTATCTGTATAAACATGGAAATATCTACACCGCTGCCTGTCTAAACAAGGAAATATCAGCACCGCTATCTGTATGAACATGGAAATATCTACACCGCTATCAGTATGAACATGGAAATATCTACACCGCTATCTGTATGAACATGGAAATAGCTACACCGCTATCTGTATGAACATGGATATATCTACAAAGCCATCTGGATGAACATGGAAATATCTACACCGCTATCTCTGTAAACATGCATAGATCTTCACCGCTATCTGTATAAACATGGAAATATATACACCGCTATCTGTAAGAACATGGAAATATCTACACCGCTATCTGTATGAACATGGAAATGTCTACACCGCTATCTGTTTGAACATGGAAATATCTACACCGCTATCTGCATGAAAATGGAAGTATCTACACTGCTATCTGCATATACATTTAAATATCTACACAGGTATCTCTTTACACATGGAAATAACTACACCGCTATCTGTATGAACGTGGAAATATCTACACCGCCATCTGTATGAACATGGAAATATCTGCACCGCCATCTGAATGAACATATAAATATCTACACCGCCATCTGTATTAAGATGGAGATATCTACACTGCTATCTGTATAAACATGAAAATATTTACACCGCTATCTGTATAAACATGGAAATATCTACACCGCTATCTGTATAAACATGGAAATATCTACACCACTACCTGTATAAACATGGAAATATCAGCACCGCTATCTGTATGAACATGGAAATATCTACACCGCCATCTCTATGAACATGGAAATATCTACACCACTATCTGTATGAACATGGAAATATCTACACCGCTATCTGTATGAACATGGAAATATCTACACCGCTATCTGTTTGAACATGGAAATATCTACACCGCTGTCTGCATGAAAATGGAAATATCTACACAGCTATCTGCATATACATGGAAATATCTACACAGCTATCTCTTAACACATGGAAATAACTACACCGCTATCTCTATAAACATGGAAATATCTACACCGCCATCTGTATGAACATGGAAATATCTGCACCGCCATCTGTATGAACATATAAATATCTACACCGCCATCTGTATTAAGTAGGAAATATCTAAACCGCTGTCTGTATGAACTTTGAAATAACTACACCGCTATCTGTATGAACATGGAAATATATACACTGCTATTGGTGTAAACATGCATACATCTTCACCGCTATCTGTATAAACATGGAAATGTCTACAAGGCTATCTGTATGAACATGGAAATATCTACACCGCTATCTTTACGAACATGGAAATATCTAAACCGCTATCTGCATGAAAATAGAAATATCTACGCTGCTATCTGCATATACATGGAAATATCTACACAGCTATCTCTTTACACATGGAAATAACTACACCGCTATCTGTATGAACATGGAAATATCAGCACCGCCATCTGTATGAACCCATAAATATCTACACCGCCATCTGTATTAAGATGGAGATAGCAACACCGCTATCTGTATAAACATGGAAATATCTACACCGCTATCTGTCTAAACATGGAAATATCTACACCGCTATCTGTATAATCATGGAAATATCAGCACCGCTATCTGTATGAATATGGAAATATCAGCCCCTCTATCTGTATGAACATGGAAGTGTCTACACCGCTATCTGTATGAACATGGAAATATCTACACCGCGATCTGTATGAACACGGAAATATCTACACCGCTATCTGTTTGAACATGGAAATATCTAAACCGCTATCTGCATGAAAATGGAAATATATACACAGCTATCTGCATATGCATGGAAATATCTACACAGCTATCTCTTTACACATGGAAATAACTACACCGCTATCTGTATGAACATGGAAATATCTTCACGGCCCTCTGTATGAACATGGATATATCTACACAGCCATCTGGATGAACATGGAAATATCTGTACCGCTATCTGTATGAACATGGAAATATCTACACCGCTATCTGTGTAAACATGCATACATCTTCACCGCTATCTGTAAAAACATGGAAATATCTACACTGCTATATGTATGAACATGGAAATATCTACACCGCTATCTGTTTGAACATGGAAATATCTACACGGCTATCTGCATGAAAATGGAAATATCTACACAGCGATCTGCATATACATGGAAATATCTACAAAGCTATCTCTTTACACATGGAAATAAGTACAGCGATATCTCTATAAACATGGAAATAGCTACAACGCCATCTGTATGATCTTGGTAATATCTGCACCGCCATCTGTATGAACATTTAAATATCTACACTGCCATCTATACTAAGATGGAGATATCTACACCGCTATCTGTATAAACCTGGAAATATCTACACCGCTATCTGTATAAACATGGAAATATCTACACCACAATCTGTATGAACATGGAAATATCTACACCGCTACCTGTATAAACATGGAAATATCAGCACCGCTATCTGTATGAACATGGAAATATCTACACCGCCATCTCTATGAACATGGAAATATCTACACCACTATCTGTATGAACATGGAAATATCTACACCGCTATCTTTACGAACATGGAAATATCTAAACCGCTATCTGCATGAAAATAGAAATATCTACGCTGCTATCTGCATATACATGGAAATAACTACACAGCTATCTCTTTACACATGGAAATAACTACACCGCTATCTGTATGAACATGGAAATATCTGCACCGCCATCTGTATGAACACATAAATATCTACACCGCCATGTGTATTAAGATGGAGATAGCAACACCGCTATCTGTATAAACATGGAAATATCTACACCGCTATCTGTCTAAACATGGAAATATCTACAACGCTATCTGTATAATCATGGAAATATCAGCACCGCTATCTGTATGAATATGGAAATATCAGCCCCTCTATCTGTATGAACATGGAAGTGTCTACACCGCTATCAGTATGAACATGGAAATATCTACACCGCGATCTGTATGAACATGGAAATATCTACACCGCTATCTGTATGAACATGGAAATATCTACACCGCTATCTGTATGAACATGGAAATATCTACACCGCTATCTGTATGAACATGGAAATATCTACACCGCTATCTGTTTGAACATGGAAATATCTACACCGCTATCTGTATGAACACGGAAATATCTACACCGCTATCTGTTTGAACATGGATATATCTAAACCGCTATCTGCATGAAAATGGAAATATATACACAGCTATCTGCATATGCATAGAAATATCTACACAGCTATCTCTTTACACATGGAAATAACTACACCGCTATCTGTATGAATATGGAAATATCTTCACCGCCCTCTGTATGAACATGGATATATCTACACAGCCATCTGGATGAACATGGAAATATCTGTACCGCTATCTGTATGAACATGGAAATATCTACACCGCTATCTGTATGAACATGGAAATATCTACACCGCTATCTGTATAAACATGGAAATATCTACACCGCTATCTGCATGAAAATGGAAATATCCACACCGCTATCTGTATGAACATGGAAATATCTACACCGCTATCTGTATGAACATGGAAATATCTACACCGCTATCTGTATGAACATGGAAATATCTACACCGCTATCTGTATAAACATGGAAATATCTACACCGCTATCTGTATGAACATGGAAATATCCACACCGCTATCTGTATGAGTATGGAAATATCTACACCGCTATCTGTTTGAACATGGAAATATCTACACCGCTATCTGCATGAAAATGGAAATACCTACACTGCTATCTGCATATTCATTTAAATATCTGCACAGCTATCTCTTTACACATGGAATTAACTACACCGCTATCTGTTTGAACATGGAAATATCTACACCGCCATCTGTATGAGCACGGAAATATCTGCACCGCCATCTGTATGAACATATAAATATCTACACTGCCATCTGTATTAAGATGGAGATATCTACACTGCTATCTGTATAAACATGGAAATATCTACACCACCATCTGTATGAACATATAAATATCTACACCGCCATCTGTATTAAGAAGGAAGTATCTAAACCGCTATCTGTATAAACATGGAAATATCTACACCGCTGCCTGTCTAAACAAGGAAATATCAGCACCGCTATCTGTATGAACATGGAAATATCTACACCGCTATCAGTATGAACATGGAAATATCTACACCGCTATCTGTATGAACATGGAAATAGCTACACCGCTATCTGTATGAACATGGATATATCTACAAAGCCATCTGGATGAACATGGAAATATCTACACCGCTATCTCTGTAAACATGCATAGATCTTCACCGCTATCTGTATAAACATGGAAATATATACACCGCTATCTGTAAGAACATGGAAATATCTACACCGCTATCTGTATGAACATGGAAATGTCTACACCGCTATCTGTTTGAACATGGAAATATCTACACCGCTATCTGCATGAAAATGGAAGTATCTACACTGCTATCTGCATATACATTTAAATATCTACACAGGTATCTCTTTACACATGGAAATAACTACACCGCTATCTGTATGAACGTGGAAATATCTACACCGCCATCTGTATGAACATGGAAATATCTGCACCGCCATCTGAATGAACATATAAATATCTACACCGCCATCTGTATTAAGATGGAGATATCTACACTGCTATCTGTATAAACATGAAAATATTTACACCGCTATCTGTATAAACATGGAAATATCTACACCGCTATCTGTATAAACATGGAAATATCTACACCACTACCTGTATAAACATGGAAATATCAGCACCGCTATCTGTATGAACATGGAAATATCTACACCGCCATCTCTATGAACATGGAAATATCTACACCACTATCTGTATGAACATGGAAATATCTACACCGCTATCTGTATGAACATGGAAATATCTACACCGCTATCTGTTTGAACATGGAAATATCTACACCGCTGTCTGCATGAAAATGGAAATATCTACACAGCTATCTGCATATACATGGAAATATCTACACAGCTATCTCTTAACACATGGAAATAACTACACCGCTATCTCTATAAACATGGAAATATCTACACCGCCATCTGTATGAACATGGAAATATCTGCACCGCCATCTGTATGAACATATAAATATCTACACCGCCATCTGTATTAAGTAGGAAATATCTAAACCGCTGTCTGTATGAACTTTGAAATAACTACACCGCTATCTGTATGAACATGGAAATATATACACTGCTATTGGTGTAAACATGCATACATCTTCACCGCTATCTGTATAAACATGGAAATGTCTACAAGGCTATCTGTATGAACATGGAAATATCTACACCGCTATCTTTACGAACATGGAAATATCTAAACCGCTATCTGCATGAAAATAGAAATATCTACGCTGCTATCTGCATATACATGGAAATATCTACACAGCTATCTCTTTACACATGGAAATAACTACACCGCTATCTGTATGAACATGGAAATATCAGCACCGCCATCTGTATGAACCCATAAATATCTACACCGCCATCTGTATTAAGATGGAGATAGCAACACCGCTATCTGTATAAACATGGAAATATCTACACCGCTATCTGTCTAAACATGGAAATATCTACACCGCTATCTGTATAATCATGGAAATATCAGCACCGCTATCTGTATGAATATGGAAATATCAGCCCCTCTATCTGTATGAACATGGAAGTGTCTACACCGCTATCTGTATGAACATGGAAATATCTACACCGCGATCTGTATGAACACGGAAATATCTACACCGCTATCTGTTTGAACATGGAAATATCTAAACCGCTATCTGCATGAAAATGGAAATATATACACAGCTATCTGCATATGCATGGAAATATCTACACAGCTATCTCTTTACACATGGAAATAACTACACCGCTATCTGTATGAACATGGAAATATCTTCACGGCCCTCTGTATGAACATGGATATATCTACACAGCCATCTGGATGAACATGGAAATATCTGTACCGCTATCTGTATGAACATGGAAATATCTACACCGCTATCTGTGTAAACATGCATACATCTTCACCGCTATCTGTAAAAACATGGAAATATCTACACTGCTATATGTATGAACATGGAAATATCTACACCGCTATCTGTTTGAACATGGAAATATCTACACGGCTATCTGCATGAAAATGGAAATATCTACACAGCGATCTGCATATACATGGAAATATCTACAAAGCTATCTCTTTACACATGGAAATAAGTACAGCGATATCTCTATAAACATGGAAATAGCTACAACGCCATCTGTATGATCTTGGTAATATCTGCACCGCCATCTGTATGAACATTTAAATATCTACACTGCCATCTATACTAAGATGGAGATATCTACACCGCTATCTGTATAAACCTGGAAATATCTACACCGCTATCTGTATAAACATGGAAATATCTACACCACAATCTGTATGAACATGGAAATATCTACACCGCTACCTGTATAAACATGGAAATATCAGCACCGCTATCTGTATGAACATGGAAATATCTACACCGCCATCTCTATGAACATGGAAATATCTACACCACTATCTGTATGAACATGGAAATATCTACACCGCTATCTGTATGAACATGGAAATATCTACACCGCTATCTGTTTGAACATGGAAATATCTACACCGCTGTCTGCATGAAAATGGAAATATCTACTCAGCTATCTGCATATACATGGAAATATCTACACAGCTATCTCTTAACACATAGAAATAACTACACCGCTATCTCTATAAACATGGAAATATCTACACCGCCATCTGTATGAACATGGAAATATCTGCACCGCCATCTGTATGAACATATAAATATATACACTGCCATCTGTATTAAGAAGGAAATATCTAAACCGCTGTCTGTATGAACTTTGAAATAACTACACCGCTATCTGTATGAACATGGAAATATCTACACTGCTATCTGTGTAAACATGCATACATCTTCACCGCTATCTGTATGAACATGGAAATGTCTACAAGGATATCTGTATGAACATGGATATATCTACACCGCTATCTTTACGAACATGGAAATATCTAAACCGCTATCTGCATGAAAATAGAAATATCTACGCTGCTATCTGCATATACATGGAAATATCTACACAGCTATCTCTTTACACATGGAAATAACTTCACCGCTATCTGTATGAACATGGAAATATCTGCACCGCCATCTGTATGAACACATAAATATCTACACCGCCATCTGTATTAAGATGGAGATAGCAACACCGCTATCTGTATAAACATGGAAATATCTACACCGCTATCTGTCTAAACATGGAAATATCTACACCGCTATCTGTATAATCATGGAAATATCAGCACCGCTATCTGTATGAATATGGAAATATCAGCCCCTCTATCTGTATGAACATGGAATTTTCTACACCGCTATCTGTATGAACATGGAAATATCTACACCGCGATCTGTATGAACACGGAAATATCTACACCGCTATCTGTTTGAACATGGAAATATCTACACCGCTATCTGTATGAACACAGAAATAACAACACCGCTATCTGTTTGAACATGGAAATATCTAAACCGCTATCTGCATGAAAATGGAAATATATACACAGCTATCTGCATATGCATGGAAATATCTACACAACTATCTCTTTACACTTGGAAATAACTATACCGCTATCTGTATGAACATGGAAATATCTTCACCGCCCTCTGTATGAGCATGGATATATCTACACAGCCATCTGGATGAACATGGAAATATCTGTACCGCTATCTGTATGAACATGGAAATATCTACACCGCTATCTGTATGAACATGGAAATATCTACACCGCTATCTGTATAAACATGGGAATATCTACACCGCTATCTGCATGAAAATGGAAATATCCACACCGCTATCTGTATGAACATGGAAATATCTACACCGCTATCTGTATGAACATGGAAATATCTACACCGCTATCTGTATAAACATGGAAATATCTACACCGCTATCTGTATGAACATGGAAATATCCACACCGCTATCTGTATGAGTATGGAAATATCTACACCGCTATCTGTTTGAACATGGAAATATCTACACCGCTATCTGCATGAAAATGGAAATATCTACACTGCTATCTGCATATTCATTTAAATATCTGCACAGCTATCTCTTTACACATGGAAATAACTACACCGCTATCTGTTTGAACATGGAAATATCTACACCGCCATCTGTATGAACACGGAAATATCTGCACCGCCATCTGTATGAACAGATAAATATCTACACTGCCATCTGTATTAAGATGGAGATATCTACACTGCTATCTGTATAAACATGGAAATATCTACACCACCATCTGTATGAACATATAAATATCTACACCGCCATCTGTATTAAGAAGGAAATATCTAAACCGCTATCTGTATAAACATGGAAATATCTAAACCGCTGCCTATATAAACAAGGAAATATCAGCACCGCTATCTGTATGAACATGGAAATATCTACACCGCTATCTGTATGAACATGGAAATATCTACACCGCTATCTGTATGAACATGGAAATAGCTACACCGCTATCTGTATGAACATGGATATATCTACAAAGCCATTTGGATGAACATGGAAATATCTACACCGCTATCTCTGTAAACATGCATAGATCTCCACCGCTATCTGTATAAACATGGAAATATATACACCGCTATCTGTATGAACATGGAAATATCTACACCGCTATCTGTATGAACATGGAAATGTCTACACCGCTATCTGTTTGAACATGGAAATATCTACACCGCTATCTGCATGAAAATGGAAGTATCTACACTGCTATCTGCATATACATTTAAATATCTACACAGGTATCTCTTTACACATGGAAATAACTACACCGCTATCTGTATGAACGTGGAAATATCTACACCGCCATCTGTATGAACATGGAAATATCTGCACCGCCATCTGTATGAACATATAAATATCTACACCGCCATCTGTATTAAGATGGAGATATCTACACTGCTATCTGTATAAACATGGAAATATCTACACCGCTATCTGTATAAACATGGAAATATCTACACCGCTATCTGTATAAACATGGAAATATCTACACCACTACCTGTATAAACATGGAAATATCAGCACCGCTATCTGTATGAACATGGAAATATCTACACCGCCATCTCTATGAACATGGAAATATCTACACCACTATCTGTATGAACATGGAAATATCTACACCGCTATCTGTATGAACATGGAAATATCTACACCGCTATCTGTTTGAACATGGAAATATCTACACCGCTGTCTGCATGAAAATGGAAATATCTACACAGCTATCTGCATATACATGGAAATATCTACACAGCTATCTCTTAACACATGGAAATAACTACACCGCTATCTCTATAAACATGGAAATATCTACACCGCCATCTGTATGAACATGGAAATATCTGCACCGCCATCTGTATGAACATATAAAAATATACACCGCCATCTGTATTAAGAAGGAAATATCTAAACCGCTGTCTGTATGAACTTTGAAATAACTACACCGCTATCTGTATGAACATGGAAATATCTACACTGCTATCTGTGTAAACATGCATACATCTTCACCGCTATCTGTATGAACATGGAAATGTCTACAAGGATATCTGTATGAACATGGAAATATCTACACCGCTATCTTTACGAACATGGAAATATCTAAACCGCTATCTGCATGAAAATAGAAATATCTACGCTGCTATCTGCATATACATGGAAATATCTACACAGCTATCTCTTTACACATGGAAATAACTTCACCGCTATCTGTATGAACATGGAAATATCTGCACCGCCATCTGTATGAACACATAAATATCTACACCGCCATCTGTATTAAGATGGAGATAGCAACACCGCTATCTGTATAAACATGGAAATATCTACACCGCTATCTGTCTAAACATGGAAATATCTACACCGCTATCTGTATAATCATGGAAATATCAGCACCGCTATCTGTATGAATATGGAAATATCAGCCCCTCTATCTGTATGAACATGGAATTTTCTACACCGCTATCTGTATGAACATGGAAATATCTACACCGCGATCTGTATGAACACGGAAATATCTACACCGCTATCTGTTTGAACATGGAAATATCTACACCGCTATCTGTATGAACACAGAAATAACAACACCGCTATCTGTTTGAACATGGAAATATCTAAACCGCTATCTGCATGAAAATGGAAATATATACACAGCTATCTGCATATGCATGGAAATATCTACACAACTATCTCTTTACACATGGAAATAACTATACCGCTATCTGTATGAACATGGAAATATCTTCACCGCCCTCTGTATGAACATGGATATATCTACACAGCCATCTGGATGAACATGGAAATATCTACACCGCTATCTGTATAAACATGGAAATATCTACACCGCTATCTGCATGAAAATGGAAATATCCGCACCGCTATCTGTATGAACATGGAAATATCTACACCGCTATCTGTATGAACATGGAAATATCTACACCGCTATCTGTATAAACATGGAAATATCTACACCGCTATCTGTATGAACATGGAAATATCCACACCGCTATCTGTATGAGTATGGAAATATCTACACCGCTATCTGTTTGAACATGGAAATATCTACACCGCTATCTGCATGAAAATGGAAATATCTACACTGCTATCTGCATATTCATTTAAATATCTGCACAGCTATCTCTTTACACATGGAAATAACTACACCGCTATCTGTTTGAACATGGAAATATCTACACGGCTATCTCTATAAACATGGAAATATCTACACCGCTACCTGTATAAACATGGAAATATCTACACCGCTATCTGTATAAACATGGAAATATCTACACTGCTATCAGCATATACATTTAAATATCTACAAAGCTATCTCTTTACACATGGAAATTACTACACCACTATCTGTATGAACATGGAAATAACTACACCGCCATCTGTATGAACATGGAAATATCTGCACCGCCATCTGTATGAACATATAAATATCTACACCGCCATCTGTATTAAGATGGAGATATCTACACTGCTATCTGTATAAACATGGAAATATCTAAACCGCCATCTGTATGAACATATAAATACACCGCCATCTGTATTAAGAAGGAAATATCTAAACCGCTATCTGTATAAACATGGAAATATCTCCACCGCTGCCTGTATAAACATGGAAATATCAGCACCGCTATCTGTATGAACATGGAAATATCTACACCGCTATCTGTAGGAACATGGAAATAGCTACACCGCTGCCTGTATAAACATGGAAATATCAGCACCGCTATCTGTATGAACATGTAAATATCTACACCACTATCTGTATGAACATGGATATATCTACACAGCCATCTGGATGAACATGGAAATATCTACACCACTATCTGTATGAACATGGAAATATCTACACCGCTATCTGTGTAAACATGCATACATCTTCACCGCTATCTGTATAAACATGGAAATATCTACACCGCTATCTGTATGAACATGGAAATATCTACACCGCTATCTGTATGAACATGGAAATATCTACTCCGCTATCTGTTTGAACATGGAAATATCTACACCGCTATCTTCATGAAAATGGAAATATCTACACTGCTATCTGCATATACATGGAAATATCTACACAGCTATATCTTTACACATGGAAATAACTACACCGCTATCTGTATGAACATGGAAATATCCACACCGCCATCTGTATGAACATGGAAATATCTGCACCGCCATCTGTATGAACATATAAATATCTACACCGCAATCTGTATTAAGATGGAGAGATCTACACCGCTATCTGTATAAACATGGAAATATCTACACCGCTATCTGTATAAACATGGAAATATCTACACCGCTATCTGTATAAACATGGAAATATCTAGACCGCTACATGTATAAACATGGAAATATCAGCACCGCTATCTGTATGAACATGGAAATATCTACACAGCTATCTGTATGAACATGGAAATATCTACACCGCTATCTGCATATACATGGAAATATCTACACAGCCTTCTGGAAGAACATGGAAATATCCACACCGCTATCTGTGTAAACATGCATACATCTTAACCGATATCTGTATAAACATGGAAA
Source organism: Gorilla gorilla gorilla (assembly GCF_029281585.2). NCBI lineage: Eukaryota > Metazoa > Chordata > Mammalia > Primates > Hominidae > Gorilla > Gorilla gorilla. Next base: position 53,987,249 of record NC_073246.2, on the reverse strand, counting down.
TATCTAAACCGCTATCTGTATGAACATGGAAATATCTACACCGCTATCTGTTTGAAGATGGAAATACATACACCGCAATCTGCATGAAAGTGGAAATATCTACACAGCTATCTGCATATACATGGAAATATCTACACAGCTATCTCTTTACACATGGAAATAACTACACCGCTATCTGTATGAATATGGAAATATCTACACCGCCATCTGTATGAACATGGAAATATCTGCACCGCCATCTGTATGAACATATAAATATCTACACCGCCATCTGTATTAAGATGGAGATATCTACACCGCTATCTGAATAAACATGGAAATATCTACATCGCTATCTGTATAAACATGGAAATATCTACAACGCTATCTGTATAACCATGGAAATATCTACAACGCTATCTGTATGAACATGGAAATATCTACACTGCTATCTGTATGAACATGGAAATATCTGCACCGCCATCTGTATGAACATATAAATATCTACACCGCCATCTGTATTAAGATGGAGATATCTACACCGCTATCTGAATAAACATGGAAATATCTACACCGCTATCTGTATAAACATGGAAATATCTAAACCGCTGCCTGTATAAACATGGAAACATCAGCACTGCTATCTGTATGAACATGGAAATATCTACATCGCTATCTGTATGAACATGGAAATATCTACACTGCTATCTGTATGAACATGGAAATAGCTACACCGTTATCTGTATGAACATGGAAATAGCTACACCACTATCTGTATGAACATGGAAATATCTACACCGCTATCTGTATGAACATGGAAATATCCACACCGCTATCTGTATGAACATGGAAATATCTACACCGCTATCTGTTTGAACATGGAAATATCTACACCGCTATCTGCATGAAAATGGAAATATCTACACTGCTATCTGCATATTCATTTAAATATCTGCACAGCTATCTCTTTACACATGGAAATAACTACACCGCTATCTGTTTGAACATGGAAATATCTACAGCGCCATCTGTATGAACACGGAAATATCTGCACCGACATCTGTATGAACATATAAATATCTACACTGCCATCTGTATTAAGAAGGAAATATCTAAACCGCTATCTGTATGAACATGGAAATATCTACACGGCTGCCTGTATAAACAAGGAAATATCAGCACCGCTATCTGTATGAACATGGAAATATCTACACCGCTATCTGTATGAACATGGAAATATCTACACCGCTATCTGTATGAACATGGAAATAGCTACACCGCTATCTGTATGAACATGGATATATCTACAAAGCCATCTGGATGAACATGGAAATATCTTCACCGCTATCTCTGTAAACATGCATAGATCTTCACCGCTATCTGTATAAACATGGAAATATATACACCGTTATCTGTATGTACATGGAAATTTCTACACCGCTATCTGTATGAACATGGAAATGTCTACACCGCTATCTGTTTGAACATGGAAATATCTACACCGCTATCTGCATGAAAATGGAAATATCTACACAGCTATCTGCATATACATGGAAATATCTACACAGCTATCTCTTAACACGTGGAAATAACTACACCGCTATCTCTATAAACATGGAAATATCTACACCGCCATCTGTATGAACATGGAAATATCTGCACCGCCATCTGTATGAACATATAAATATCTACACCGCCATCTGTATTAAGAAGGAAATATCTAAACCGCTGTCTGTATGAACTTTGAAATATCTACACCGCTATCTGTATGAACATGGAAATATCTACACCGCTATCTGTGTAAACATGCATACATCTTCACCGCTATCTGTATAAACATGGAAATGTCTAAAAGGCTATCTGTATGAACATGGAAATATCTACACCGCTATCTGTACGAACATGGAAATATCTAAACCGCTATCTGCATGAAAATAGAAATATCTACACAGCTATCTGCATATACATGGAAATATCTACACAGCTATCTCTTTACACATGGAAATAACTACACCGCTATCTGTATGAACATGGAAATATCTGCAACGCCATCTGTATGAACACATAAATATCTACACCGCCATCTGTATTAAGATGGAGATAGCAACACCGCTATCTGTATAAACATGGAAATATCTACACCGCTATCTGTATAAACATGGAAATATCTACACCGCTATCTGTATAATCATGGAAATATCAGCACCGCTATCTGTATGAATAAGAAATATCAGCCCCTCTATCTGTATGAACATGGAAGTATCTACACCGCTATCTGTATGAACATTGAAATATCTACACCGCGATCTGTATGAACACGGAAATATCTACACCGCTATCTGTTTGAACATGGAAATATCTACACAGCTATCTGTATGAACACCGAAATATCTACACCGCTATCTGTTTGAATATGGAAATATCTAAACCGCTATCTGCATGAAAATGGAAATATATACACAGCTATCTGCATATACATGGAAATATCTACACAGCTATCTCTTTACACATGGAAATAACTACACCGCTATCTGTATGAACATGGAAATATCTTCACCGCCCTCTGTATGAACATGGATATATCTACACAGCCATCTGGATGAACATGGAAATATCTATACCGCTATCTGCATGAACATGGAAAAATCTACACCACTATCTGTGTAAACATGCATACATCTTCACCGCTATCTGTAAAAACATGGAAATATCTACACTGCTATCTGTATGACCATGGAAATATCTACACCGCTATCTGTTTGAACATGGAAATATCTACACGGCTATCTGCATGAAAATGGAAATATCTACACAGCGATCTGCATATACACGGAAATATCTACAAAGCTATCTCTTTACACATGGAAATAAGTACAGCGATATCTCTATAAACATGGAAATAGCTACACCGCCATCTGTATGAACATGGAAATATCTGCACCGCCATCTGTTTGAACATATAAATATCTACACCGCAATCTGTATTAAGATGGAGATATCTACACCGCTATCTGTATAAACATGGAAATATCTACACCGCTATCTGTATAAACATGGAAATACCTACACGGCTATCTGTATAAACATGGAAATATCTACACCGCTACCTGTATAAACATGGAAATATCAGCACCGCTATCTGTATGAACATGGAAATATCTACACCGCTATCTGTATGAACATGGAAATATCTACACCGCTATCTGTATGATCATGGAAATATCTACACCGCTATCTGTATGAACATGGATATATCTACACAGCCCTCTGGATGAACATGGAAATATCCACACCGCTATCTGTGTAAACATGCATACATCTTCACCGCTATCTGTATAAACATGGAAATATCTACACCACTATCTGTATGAACATGGAAATATCTACACCGCTATCTGAAGATGGAAATACATACACCGCCATCTGCATGAAAATGGAAATAACTACACAGCTATCTGCATATACATGGAAATATCTACACAGCTATCTCTTTACACATGGAAATAACTACACCGCTATCTGTATGAACATGGAAATATCTACACCGCCATCTGTATGTACATGGAAATATCTGCACCGCCATCTGTATGAACATATAAATATCTACACCGCCATCTGTATTAAGATGGAGATATCTACACCGCTATCTGAATAAACATGGAAATAACTACATCGCTATCTGTATAAACATGGAAATATCTACAACGTTATCTGTATAACCATGGAAATATCTACACCGCTATCTGTATGAACATGGAAATATCTACACTGCTATCTGTATGAACATGGAAATATCTGCACCGCCATCTGTATGAACATATAAATATCTACACCGCCATCTGTATTAAGATGGAGATATCTACACCGCTATCTGAATAAACATGGAAATATCTACACCGCTATCTGTATAAACATGGAAATATCTACACCGCTGCCTGTATAAACATGGAAATATCAGCACTGCTATCTGTATGAACATGGAAATATCTACATCGCAATCTGTATGAACATGGAAATATCTACACTGCTATCTGTATGAACATGGAAATAGATACACCGTTATCTGTATGAACATGGAAATAGCTACACCACTATCTGTATGAACATGGAAATATCTACACCGCTATCTGTATGAACATGGAAATATCTACACCGCTATCTGTATAAACATGGAAATATCTACACCGCTATCTGCATGAAAATGGAAATATCCACACCGCTATCTGTATGAACATGGAAATATCTACACCGCTATCTGTATGAACATGGAAATATCTACACCGCTATCTGTATGAACATGGAAATATCTACACCGCTATCTGTATAAACATGGAAATATCTACACCGCTATCTGTATGAACATGGAAATATCCACACCGCTATCTGTATGAATATGGAAATATCTACACCGCTATCTGTTTGAACATGGAAATATCTACACCGCTATCTGCATGAAAATGGAAATATCTACACTGCTATCTGCATATTCATTTAAATATCTGCACAGCTATCTCTTTACACATGGAAATAACTACACCGCTATCTGTTTGAACATGGAAATATCTACACCGCCATCTGTATGAACACGGAAATATCTTCACCGCCATCTGTATGAACATATAAATATCTACACTGCCATCTGTATTAAGATGGAGATATCTACACTGCTATCTGTATAAACATGGAAATATCTACACCACCATCTGTATGAACATATAAATATCTACACCGCCATCTGTATTAAGAAGGAAATATCTAAACCGCTATCTGTATAAACATGGAAATATCTACACCGCTGCCTGTATGAACATGGAAATATATACACCGCTATCTGTTTGAACATGGAAATATCGAAACTGCTATCTGCATGAAAATGGAAATATCTACCCAGCTATCTGCATATACATGGAAATATCTACACAGCTAACTCTTTACGTGTGGAAATAACTACACCGCTATCTGTATGAACATGGAAATATCCTCACCGCCATCTGTATGAACATGGATATATCTACACAGCCATCTGGATGAACATGGAAATATCTACACCGCTATCTGTATGAAGATGGAAATATCTACAACGCTATCTGTGTAAACATGCATACATCTTCACCGCTATCTACATAAACATGGAAATATCTACACTGCTATCTGTATGAACATGGAAATATCTACACCGCTATATGTTTGAACATGGAAATATCTACACCGCTATCTGCATGAAAATGGAAATATCTACAAAGCTATCTGCATATACATGGAAATATCTACACAGCTATCTCTTTACACATGGAAATAACTACACCGCTATCTCTATAAACATGGAAAGATCTACACCGCCATCTGTATGAACATGGAAATATCTGCACCGCCATCTGTATGAACATATAAATATCTACACCGCCATCTGTATTAAGAAGGAAATATCTAAACCGCTATCTGTATAAACATGGAAATGTCTACACCGCTGCCTGTATAAACATGGAAATATCAGCACCGATCTCTGTATGAAAATGGAGATATCTACACCACTATCTGTATGAACATGGAAATATATAAACTGCTATCTGTATGAACATGGAAATAGCTACACCGTTATCTGTATGAACATGGAAATAGCTACACCGCTATCTGTATGAACATGGAAATATCTACACCGCTATCTGTATGAACATGGATATATCTACTCAGCCATCTGGATGAACATGGAAATATCTACACCGCTATCTGTATGAACATGGAAATATCTACACCGCTATCTGTATGAACTTGGATATATCTACACAGCCACCTGGATGAACATGGAAATATCTACACCGGTATCTGTGTAAACATGCATACATCTTCACCGCTATCTGTATAAACATGGAAATATCTACACTGCTATCTGTATGAACATGGAAATATCTGCACCGCTGCCTGTATAAACATGGAAATATCAGCACCGCTATCTGTATGAACATGGAAATATCTACACCACTATCTGTATGAACATGGATATATCTACACAGCCAACTGGATGAACATGGAAATATCTACACCACTATCTGTATGAACATGGAAATATCTACACCGCTATCTGTGTAAACATGCATACATCTTCACCGCTATCTGTATAAACATGGAAATATCTACACCGCTATCTGTATGAACATGGAAATATCTACACCGCTATCTGTATGAACATGGAAATATCTACTCCGCTATCTGTTTGAACGTGGAAATATCTACACTGCTATCTGCATGAAAATGGAAATATCTACACTGCTATCTGCATATACATGGAAATATCTACACAGCTATATCTTTACACATGGAAATAACTACACCGCTATCTGTATGAACATGGAAATATCCACACCGCCATCTGTATGAACATGGAAATATCTGCTCCGCCATCTGTATGAACATATAAATATCTACACCGCAATCTGTATTAAGATGGAGATATCTACACCGCTATCTGTATATACATGGAAATATCTACACCGCTATGTGTATAAACATGGAAATATCTACACCGCTATCTATATAAACATGGAAATATCTACACCGCTACCTGTATAAACATGGAAATATCAGCACCGCTATCTGTATGAACATGGAAATATCTACACCGCTATCTGTATGAACATGGAAATATCTACACCGCTATCTGTATGAACATGGAAATATCTACACCGCTATCTGTATGAACATGGATATATCTACACAGCCCTCTGGATGAACATGGAAATATCCACACCGCTATCTGTGTAAACATGCATACATCTTCACCGCTATCTGTATAAACATGGAAATATCTACACCGCTATCTGAATAAACATGGAAATATCTACACCGCTATCTGTATAAACATGGAAATATCTACACCGCTACCTGTATAAACATGGAAATATCAGCACCGCTATCTGTATGAACATGGAAATATCTACACTGCTATCTGTATGAACATGGAAATATCTACAACGCTATCTGAATGAACATGGATATATCTACACAGCCCTCTGGATGAACATGGAAATATCCACACAGCTATCTGTGTAAACATGCATACATCTTCACCGCTATCTGTATAAACATGGAAATATCTACACTGCTATCTCTATGAACATGGAAATATCTACACCGCTATCTGTTTGAAGATGGAAATATATACACCGCTATCTGCATGAAAATGGAAATATCTACACAGCTATCTGCATATAGATGGAAATATCTACACAGCTATCTCTTTACACTTGGAAATAACTACACCGCTATCTGTATGAACATGGAAATATCTACACCGCCATCTGTATGAACATGGAAATATCTGCACCACCATCTGTATGAACATATAAATATCTACTCCGCCATCTCTATTAAGATGGAGATATCTACACCGCTATCTGAATAAACATGGAAATATCTACACTGCTATCTGTATAAACATGGAAATATCTACACCGCTATCTGTATAAATATGGAAATATCTACACCGCTACCTGTATAAACATGGAAATATCAGGACCGCTATCTGTATGAACCTGGAAATATCTACACGGCTATGTGTATGAACATGGAAATATCTACACCGCTATCTGTATGAACATGGAAATATCTACAAAGCTATCTGAATGAACGTGGAAATATCTACACCGCTATCTGTTTGAACATGTAAATATCTACACCGCTATCTGCAAGAAAATTTAAATATCTACACAGCTATCTGCATATTCATGGAAATATCTACACAGCTATCTCTTTACACATGGAAATAACTACACCGCTATATCTATAAACATGGAAATATCTACACCTCCATCTGTATGAACATGGAAATATCTGCACCGCCATCTGTTTGAACATATAAATATCTACACCGCCATCTGTATTAAGAAGGAAATATCTACACCGCTATCTGTATGAACATGGAAATATCTACACTGCTATCTGTATGTACTTGGAAATAGCTACACCGTTATGTGTATGAAAATGGAAATAGCTACACCGCTATCTGAATGAACATGGATATATCTACACAGCCAACTGGATGAACATGGAAATATCCACACCGCTATCTGTATGAACATGGAAATATCTACACCGCTATCTGTATGAACATGGATATATCTACACAGCCATCTGGATGAACATGGAAATATCTACACCGCTATCTGTGTAAACATGCATACATCTTCACCACTATCTGTATAAACATGGAAATATCTGCACCGCTATCTGTATGAACATGGAAATATCTACACCGCTATCTGTATGAACATGGAAATATCTACACGGCTATCTCTATAAACATGGAAATATCTACACCGCTACCTGTATAAACATGGAAATATCTACACCGCTATCTGTATAAACATGGAAATATCTACACTGCTATCAGCATATACATTTAAATATCTACAAAGCTATCTCTTTACACATGGAAATTACTACACCACTATCTGTATGAACATGGAAATAACTACACCGCCATCTGTATGAACATGGAAATATCTGCACCGCCATCTGTATGAACATATAAATATCTACACCGCCATCTGTATTAAGATGGAGATATCTACACTGCTATCTGTATAAACATGGAAATATCTAAACCGCCATCTGTATGAACATATAAATACACCGCCATCTGTATTAAGAAGGAAATATCTAAACCGCTATCTGTATAAACATGGAAATATCTCCACCGCTGCCTGTATAAACATGGAAATATCAGCACCGCTATCTGTATGAACATGGAAATATCTACACCGCTATCTGTAGGAACATGGAAATAGCTACACCGCTGCCTGTATAAACATGGAAATATCAGCACCGCTATCTGTATGAACATGTAAATATCTACACCACTATCTGTATGAACATGGATATATCTACACAGCCATCTGGATGAACATGGAAATATCTACACCACTATCTGTATGAACATGGAAATATCTACACCGCTATCTGTGTAAACATGCATACATCTTCACCGCTATCTGTATAAACATGGAAATATCTACACCGCTATCTGTATGAACATGGAAATATCTACACCGCTATCTGTATGAACATGGAAATATCTACTCCGCTATCTGTTTGAACATGGAAATATCTACACCGCTATCTTCATGAAAATGGAAATATCTACACTGCTATCTGCATATACATGGAAATATCTACACAGCTATATCTTTACACATGGAAATAACTACACCGCTATCTGTATGAACATGGAAATATCCACACCGCCATCTGTATGAACATGGAAATATCTGCACCGCCATCTGTATGAACATATAAATATCTACACCGCAATCTGTATTAAGATGGAGAGATCTACACCGCTATCTGTATAAACATGGAAATATCTACACCGCTATCTGTATAAACATGGAAATACATACACGGCTATCTGTATAAACATGGAAATATCTACACCGCTACCTGTATAAACATGGAAATATCAGCACCGCTATCTGTATGAACATGGAAATATCTACACCGCTATCTGTATGAACATGGAAATATCTACACCGCTATCTGTATGATCATGGAAATATCTACACTGCTATCTGTATGAACATGGATATATCTACACAGCCCTCTGGATGAACATGGAAATATCCACACCGCTATCTGTGTAAACATGCATACATCTTCACCGCTATCTGTATAAACATGGAAATATCTACACCACTATCTGTATGAACATGGAAATATCTACACCGCTATCTGAAGATGGAAATACATACACCGCCATCTGCATGAAAATGGAAATAACTACACAGCTATCTGCATATACATGGAAATATCTACACAGCTATCTCTTTACACATGGAAATATCTACACCGCTATCTGTATGAACATGGAAATATCTACACCGCCATCTGTATGTACATGGAAATATCTGCACCGCCATCTGTATGAACATATAAATATCTACACCGCCATCTGTATTAAGATGGAGATATCTACACCGCTATCTGAATAAACATGGAAATAACTACATCGCTATCTGTATAAACATGGAAATATCTACAACGTTATCTGTATAACCATGGAAATATCTACACCGCTATCTGTATGAACATGGAAATATCTACACTGCTATCTGTATGAACATGGAAATATCTGCACCGCCATCTGTATGAACATATAAATATCTACACCGCCATCTGTATTAAGATGGAGATATCTACACCGCTATCTGAATAAACATGGAAATATCTACACCGCTATCTGTATAAACATGGAAATATCTACACCGCTGCCTGTATAAACATGGAAATATCAGCACTGCTATCTGTATGAACATGGAAATATCTACATCGCAATCTGTATGAACATGGAAATATCTACACTGCTATCTGTATGAACATGGAAATAGATACACCGTTATCTGTATGAACATGGAAATAGCTACACCACTATCTGTATGAACATGGAAATATCTACACCGCTATCTGTATGAACATGGAAATATCTACACCGCTATCTGTATAAACATGGAAATATCTACACCGCTATCTGCATGAAAATGGAAATATCCACACCGCTATCTGTATGAACATGGAAATATCTACACCGCTATCTGTATGAACATGGAAATATCTACACCGCTATCTGTATGAACATGGAAATATCTACACCGCTATCTGTATAAACATGGAAATATCTACACCGCTATCTGTATGAACATGGAAATATCCACACCGCTATCTGTATGAATATGGAAATATCTACACCGCTATCTGTTTGAACATGGAAATATCTACACCGCTATCTGCATGAAAATGGAAATATCTACACTGCTATCTGCATATTCATTTAAATATCTGCACAGCTATCTCTTTACACATGGAAATAACTACACCGCTATCTGTTTGAACATGGAAATATCTACACCGCCATCTGTATGAACACGGAAATATCTTCACCGCCATCTGTATGAACATATAAATATCTACACTGCCATCTGTATTAAGATGGAGATATCTACACTGCTATCTGTATAAACATGGAAATATCTACACCACCATCTGTATGAACATATAAATATCTACACCGCCATCTGTATTAAGAAGGAAATATCTAAACCGCTATCTGTATAAACATGGAAATATCTACACCGCTGCCTGTATGAACATGGAAATATATACACCGCTATCTGTTTGAACATGGAAATATCGAAACTGCTATCTGCATGAAAATGGAAATATCTACCCAGCTATCTGCATATACATGGAAATATCTACACAGCTAACTCTTTACGTGTGGAAATAACTACACCGCTATCTGTATGAACATGGAAATATCCTCACCGCCATCTGTATGAACATGGATATATCTACACAGCCATCTGGATGAACATGGAAATATCTACACCGCTATCTGTATGAAGATGGAAATATCTACAACGCTATCTGTGTAAACATGCATACATCTTCACCGCTATCTACATAAACATGGAAATATCTACACTGCTATCTGTATGAACATGGAAATATCTACACCGCTATATGTTTGAACATGGAAATATCTACACCGCTATCTGCATGAAAATGGAAATATCTACAAAGCTATCTGCATATACATGGAAATATCTACACAGCTATCTCTTTACACATGGAAATAACTACACCGCTATCTCTATAAACATGGAAAGATCTACACCGCCATCTGTATGAACATGGAAATATCTGCACCGCCATCTGTATGAACATATAAATATCTACACCGCCATCTGTATTAAGAAGGAAATATCTAAACCGCTATCTGTATAAACATGGAAATGTCTACACCGCTGCCTGTATAAACATGGAAATATCAGCACCGATCTCTGTATGAAAATGGAGATATCTACACCACTATCTGTATGAACATGGAAATATATAAACTGCTATCTGTATGAACATGGAAATAGCTACACCGTTATCTGTATGAACATGGAAATAGCTACACCGCTATCTGTATGAACATGGAAATATCTACACCGCTATCTGTATGAACATGGATATATCTACTCAGCCATCTGGATGAACATGGAAATATCTACACCGCTATCTGTATGAACATGGAAATATCTACACCGCTATCTGTATGAACTTGGATATATCTACACAGCCACCTGGATGAACATGGAAATATCTACACCGGTATCTGTGTAAACATGCATACATCTTCACCGCTATCTGTATAAACATGGAAATATCTACACTGCTATCTGTATGAACATGGAAATATCTGCACCGCTGCCTGTATAAACATGGAAATATCAGCACCGCTATCTGTATGAACATGGAAATATCTACACCACTATCTGTATGAACATGGATATATCTACACAGCCAACTGGATGAACATGGAAATATCTACACCACTATCTGTATGAACATGGAAATATCTACACCGCTATCTGTGTAAACATGCATACATCTTCACCGCTATCTGTATAAACATGGAAATATCTACACCGCTATCTGTATGAACATGGAAATATCTACACCGCTATCTGTATGAACATGGAAATATCTACTCCGCTATCTGTTTGAACGTGGAAATATCTACACTGCTATCTGCATGAAAATGGAAATATCTACACTGCTATCTGCATATACATGGAAATATCTACACAGCTATATCTTTACACATGGAAATAACTACACCGCTATCTGTATGAACATGGAAATATCCACACCGCCATCTGTATGAACATGGAAATATCTGCTCCGCCATCTGTATGAACATATAAATATCTACACCGCAATCTGTATTAAGATGGAGATATCTACACCGCTATCTGTATATACATGGAAATATCTACACCGCTATGTGTATAAACATGGAAATATCTACACCGCTATCTATATAAACATGGAAATATCTACACCGCTACCTGTATAAACATGGAAATATCAGCACCGCTATCTGTATGAACATGGAAATATCTACACCGCTATCTGTATGAACATGGAAATATCTACACCGCTATCTGTATGAACATGGAAATATCTACACCGCTATCTGTATGAACATGGATATATCTACACAGCCCTCTGGATGAACATGGAAATATCCACACCGCTATCTGTGTAAACATGCATACATCTTCACCGCTATCTGTATAAACATGGAAATATCTACACCGCTATCTGAATAAACATGGAAATATCTACACCGCTATCTGTATAAACATGGAAATATCTACACCGCTACCTGTATAAACATGGAAATATCAGCACCGCTATCTGTATGAACATGGAAATATCTACACTGCTATCTGTATGAACATGGAAATATCTACAACGCTATCTGAATGAACATGGATATATCTACACAGCCCTCTGGATGAACATGGAAATATCCACACAGCTATCTGTGTAAACATGCATACATCTTCACCGCTATCTGTATAAACATGGAAATATCTACACTGCTATCTCTATGAACATGGAAATATCTACACCGCTATCTGTTTGAAGATGGAAATATATACACCGCTATCTGCATGAAAATGGAAATATCTACACAGCTATCTGCATATAGATGGAAATATCTACACAGCTATCTCTTTACACTTGGAAATAACTACACCGCTATCTGTATGAACATGGAAATATCTACACCGCCATCTGTATGAACATGGAAATATCTGCACCACCATCTGTATGAACATATAAATATCTACTCCGCCATCTCTATTAAGATGGAGATATCTACACCGCTATCTGAATAAACATGGAAATATCTACACTGCTATCTGTATAAACATGGAAATATCTACACCGCTATCTGTATAAATATGGAAATATCTACACCGCTACCTGTATAAACATGGAAATATCAGGACCGCTATCTGTATGAACCTGGAAATATCTACACGGCTATGTGTATGAACATGGAAATATCTACACCGCTATCTGTATGAACATGGAAATATCTACAAAGCTATCTGAATGAACGTGGAAATATCTACACCGCTATCTGTTTGAACATGTAAATATCTACACCGCTATCTGCAAGAAAATTTAAATATCTACACAGCTATCTGCATATTCATGGAAATATCTACACAGCTATCTCTTTACACATGGAAATAACTACACCGCTATATCTATAAACATGGAAATATCTACACCTCCATCTGTATGAACATGGAAATATCTGCACCGCCATCTGTTTGAACATATAAATATCTACACCGCCATCTGTATTAAGAAGGAAATATCTACACCGCTATCTGTATGAACATGGAAATATCTACACTGCTATCTGTATGTACTTGGAAATAGCTACACCGTTATGTGTATGAAAATGGAAATAGCTACACCGCTATCTGAATGAACATGGATATATCTACACAGCCAACTGGATGAACATGGAAATATCCACACCGCTATCTGTATGAACATGGAAATATCTACACCGCTATCTGTATGAACATGGATATATCTACACAGCCATCTGGATGAACATGGAAATATCTACACCGCTATCTGTGTAAACATGCATACATCTTCACCACTATCTGTATAAACATGGAAATATCTGCACCGCTATCTGTATGAACATGGAAATACCTACACCGCTATCTGTATGAACATGGAAATATCTACACGGCTATCTCTATAAACATGGAAATATCTACACCGCTACCTGTATAAACATGGAAATATCTACACCGCTATCTGTATAAACATGGAAATATCTACACTGCTATCAGCATATACATTTAAATATCTACAAAGCTATCTCTTTACACATGGAAATTACTACACCACTATCTGTATGAACATGGAAATAACTACACCGCCATCTGTATGAACATGGAAATATCTGCACCGCCATCTGTATGAACATATAAATATCTACACCGCCATCTGTATTAAGATGGAGATATCTACACTGCTATCTGTATAAACATGGAAATATCTAAACCGCCATCTGTATGAACATATAAATACACCGCCATCTGTATTAAGAAGGAAATATCTAAACCGCTATCTGTATAAACATGGAAATATCTCCACCGCTGCCTGTATAAACATGGAAATATCAGCACCGCTATCTGTATGAACATGGAAATATCTACACCGCTATCTGTAGGAACATGGAAATAGCTACACCGCTGCCTGTATAAACATGGAAATATCAGCACCGCTATCTGTATGAACATGTAAATATCTACACCACTATCTGTATGAACATGGATATATCTACACAGCCATCTGGATGAACATGGAAATATCTACACCACTATCTGTATGAACATGGAAATATCTACACCGCTATCTGTGTAAACATGCATACATCTTCACCGCTATCTGTATAAACATGGAAATATCTACACCGCTATCTGTATGAACATGGAAATATCTACACCGCTATCTGTATGAACATGGAAATATCTACTCCGCTATCTGTTTGAACATGGAAATATCTACACCGCTATCTTCATGAAAATGGAAATATCTACACTGCTATCTGCATATACATGGAAATATCTACACAGCTATATCTTTACACATGGAAATAACTACACCGCTATCTGTATGAACATGGAAATATCCACACCGCCATCTGTATGAACATGGAAATATCTGCACCGCCATCTGTATGAACATATAAATATCTACACCGCAATCTGTATTAAGATGGAGAGATCTACACCGCTATCTGTATAAACATGGAAATATCTTCACCGCTATCTGTATAAACATGGAAATATCTACACCGCTATCTGTATAAACATGGAAATATCTAGACCGCTATATGTATAAACATGGAAATATCAGCACCGCTATCTGTATGAACATGGAAATATCTACACAGCTATCTGTATGAACATGGAAATATCTACACCGCTATCTGCATATACATGGAAATATCTACACAGCCTTCTGGAAGAACATGGAAATATCCACACCGCTATCTGTGTAAACATGCATACATCTTAACCGATATCTGTATAAACATGGAAATATCTAAACCGCTATCTGTATGAACATGGAAATATCTACACCGCTATCTGTTTGAAGATGGAAATACATACACCGCAATCTGCATGAAAGTGGAAATATCTACACAGCTATCTGCATATACATGGAAATATCTACACAGCTATCTCTTTACACATGGAAATAACTACACCGCTATCTGTATGAATATGGAAATATCTACACCGCCATCTGTATGAACATGGAAATATCTGCACCGCCATCTGTATGAACATATAAATATCTACACCGCCGTCTGTATTAAGATGGAGATATCTACACCGCTATCTGAATAAACATGGAAATATCTACATCGCTATCTGTATAAACATGGAAATATCTACAACGCTATCTGTATAACCATGGAAATATCTACAACGCTATCTGTATGAACATGGAAATATCTACACTGCTATCTGTATGAACATGGAAATATCTGCACCGCCATCTGTATGAACATATAAATATCTACACCGCCATCTGTATTAAGATGGAGATATCTACACCGCTATCTGAATAAACATGGAAATATCTACACCGCTATCTGTATAAACATGGAAATATCTAAACCGCTGCCTGTATAAACATGGAAATATCAGCACTGCTATCTGTATGAACATGGAAATATCTACATCGCTATCTGTATGAACATGGAAATATCTACACTGCTATCTGTATGAACATGGAAATAGCTACACCGTTATCTGTATGAACATGGAAATAGCTACACCACTATCTGTATGAACATGGAAATATCTACACCGCTATCTGTATGAACATGGAAATATCCACACCGCTATCTGTATGAACATGGAAATATCTACACCGCTATCTGTTTGAACATGGAAATATCTACACCGCTATCTGCATGAAAATGGAAATATCTACACTGCTATCTGCATATTCATTTAAATATCTGCACAGCTATCTCTTTACACATGGAAATAACTACACCGCTATCTGTTTGAACATGGAAATATCTACAGCGCCATCTGTATGAACACGGAAATATCTGCACCGACATTTGTATGAACATATAAATATCTACACTGCCATCTGTATTAAGAAGGAAATATCTAAACCGCTATCTGTATGAACATGGAAATATCTACACGGCTGCCTGTATAAACAAGGAAATATCAGCACCGCTATCTGTATGAACATGGAAATATCTACACCGCTATCTGTATGAACATGGAAATATCTACACCGCTATCTGTATGAACATGGAAATAGCTACACCGCTATCTGTATGAACATGGATATATCTACAAAGCCATCTGGATGAACATGGAAATATCTTCACCGCTATCTCTGTAAACATGCATAGATCTTCACCGCTATCTGTATAAACATGGAAATATATACACCGTTATCTGTATGTACATGGAAATTTCTACACCGCTATCTGTATGAACATGGAAATGTCTACACCGCTATCTGTTTGAACATGGAAATATCTACACCGCTATCTGCATGAAAATGGAAATATCTACACAGCTATCTGCATATACATGGAAATATCTACACAGCTATCTCTTAACACGTGGAAATAACTACACCGCTATCTCTATAAACATGGAAATATCTACACCGCCATCTGTATGAACATGGAAATATCTGCACCGCCATCTGTATGAACATATAAATATCTACACCGCCATCTGTATTAAGAAGGAAATATCTAAACCGCTGTCTGTATGAACTTTGAAATATCTACACCGCTATCTGTATGAACATGGAAATATCTACACCGCTATCTGTGTAAACATGCATACATCTTCACCGCTATCTGTATAAACATGGAAATGTCTAAAAGGCTATCTGTATGAACATGGAAATATCTACACCGCTATCTGTATGAACATGGAAATATCTGCAACGCCATCTGTATGAACACATAAATATCTACACCGCCATCTGTATTAAGATGGAGATAGCAACACCGCTATCTGTATAAACATGGAAATATCTACACCGCTATCTGTATAAACATGGAAATATCTACACCGCTATCTGTATAATCATGGAAATATCAGCACCGCTATCTGTATGAATAAGAAATATCAGCCCCTCTATCTGTATGAACATGGAAGTATCTACACCGCTATCTGTATGAACATTGAAATATCTACACCGCGATCTGTATGAACACGGAAATATCTACACCGCTATCTGTTTGAACATGGAAATATCTACACAGCTATCTGTATGAACACCGAAATATCTACACCGCTATCTGTTTGAATATGGAAATATCTAAACCGCTATCTGCATGAAAATGGAAATATATACACAGCTATCTGCATATACATGGAAATATCTACACAGCTATCTCTTTACACATGGAAATAACTACACCGCTATCTGTATGAACATGGAAATATCTTCACCGCCCTCTGTATGAACATGGATATATCTACACAGCCATCTGGATGAACATGGAAATATCTATACCGCTATCTGCATGAACATGGAAAAATCTACACCGCTATCTGTGTAAACATGCATACATCTTCACCGCTATCTGTAAAAACATGGAAATATCTACACTGCTATCTGTATGACCATGGAAATATCTACACCGCTATCTGTTTGAACATGGAAATATCTACACGGCTATCTGCATGAAAATGGAAATATCTACACAGCGATCTGCATATACACGGAAATATCTACAAAGCTATCTCTTTACACATGGAAATAAGTACAGCGATATCTCTATAAACATGGAAATAGCTACACCGCCATCTGTATGAACATGGAAATATCTGCACCGCCATCTGTTTGAACATATAAATATCTACACCGCAATCTGTATTAAGATGGAGATATCTACACCGCTATCTGTATAAACATGGAAATATCTACACCGCTATCTGTATAAACATGGAAATACCTACACGGCTATCTGTATAAACATGGAAATATCTACACCGCTACCTGTATAAACATGGAAATATCAGCACCGCCATCTGTATGAACATGGAAATATCTACACCGCTATCTGTATGAACATGGAAATATCTACACCGCTATCTGTATGATCATGGAAATATCTACACCGCTATCTGTATGAACATGGATATATCTACACAGCCCTCTGGATGAACATGGAAATATCCACACCGCTATCTGTGTAAACATGCATACATCTTCACCGCTATCTGTATAAACATGGAAATATCTACACCGCTATATGTATGAACATGGAAATATCTACACCGCTATCTGAAGATGGAAATACATACACCGCCATCTGCATGAAAATGGAAATAACTACACAGCTATCTGCATATACATGGAAATATCTACACAGCTATCTCTTTACACATGGAAATAACTACACCGCTATCTGTATGAACATGGAAATATCTACACCGCCATCTGTATGTACATGGAAATATCTGCACCGCCATCTGTATGAACATATAAATATCTACACCGCCATCTGTATTAAGATGGAGATATCTACACCGCTATCTGAATAAACATGGAAATAACTACATCGCTATCTGTATAAACATGGAAATATCTACAACGTTATCTGTATAACCATGGAAATATCTACACCGCTATCTGTATGAACATGGAAATATCTACACTGCTATCTGTATGAACATGGAAATATCTGCACCGCCATCTGTATGAACATATAAATATCTACACCGCCATCTGTATTAAGATGGAGATATCTACACCGCTATCTGAATAAACATGGAAATATCTACACCGCTATCTGTATAAACATGGAAATATCTACACCGCTGCCTGTATAAACATGGAAATATCAGCACTGCTATCTGTATGAACATGGAAATATCTACATCGCAATCTGTATGAACATGGAAATATCTACACTGCTATCTGTATGAACATGGAAATAGCTACACCGTTATCTGTATGAACATGGAAATATCTACACCACTATCTGTATGAACATGGAAATATCTACACCGCTATCTGTATGAACATGGAAATATCTACACCGCTATCTGTATAAACATGGAAATATCTACACCGCTATCTGCATGAAAATGGAAATATCCACACCGCTATCTGTATGAACATGGAAATATCTACACCGCTATCTGTATGAACATGGAAATATCTACACCGCTATCTGTATGAACATGGAAATATCTACACCACTATCTGTATAAACATGGAAATATCTACACCGCTATCTGTATGAACATGGAAATATCCACACCACTATCTGTATGAATATGGAAATATCTACACCGCTATCTGTTTGAACATGGAAATATCTACACCGCTATCTGCATGAAAATGGAAATATCTACACTGCTATCTGCATATTCATTTAAATATCTGCACAGCTATCTCTTTACACATGGAAATAACTACACCGCTATCTGTTTGAACATGGAAATATCTACACCGCCATCTGTATGAACACGGAAATATCTGCACCGCCATCTGTATGAACATATAAATATCTACACTGCCATCTGTATTAAGATGGAGATATCTACACTGCTATCTGTATAAACATGGAAATATCTACACCACCATCTGTATGAACATATAAATATCTACACCGCCATCTGTATTAAGAAGGAAATATCTAAACCGCTATCTGTATAAACATGGAAATATCTACACCGCTGCCTGTATAAACAAACAAATATCAGCACCGCTATCTGTATGAACATGGAAATATCTACACCGCTATCTGTACGAACATGGAAATATCTAAACCGCTATCTGCATGAAAATAGAAATATCTACACAGCTATCTGCATATACATGGAAATATCTACACAGCTATCTCTTTACATATGGAAATAACTACACCGCTATCTGTATGAACATGGAAATATCTGCACCGCCATCTGTATGAACACATAAATATCTACACCGCCATCTGTATTAAGATGGAGATAGCAACACCGCTATCTGTATAAACATGGAAATATCTACACCGCTATCTGTATAAACATGGAAATATCTACACCGCTATCTGTATAATCATGGAAATATCAGCACCGCTATCTGTATGAATAAGAAATATCAGCCCCTCTATCTGTATGAACATGGAAGTATCTACACCGCTATCTGTATGAACATGGAAGTATCTACACCGCGATCTGTATGAACACGGAAATATCTACACCGCTATCTGTTTGAACATGGAAATATCT
The DNA here is from genome assembly GCF_029281585.2 of Gorilla gorilla gorilla. Classification (NCBI taxonomy): domain Eukaryota; kingdom Metazoa; phylum Chordata; class Mammalia; order Primates; family Hominidae; genus Gorilla; species Gorilla gorilla. The sequence continues at coordinate 53,966,115 of NC_073246.2, read as the reverse complement.
ACACAGCTATCTGTATGAACACCGAAATATCTACACCGCTATCTGTTTGAATATGGAAATATGTAAACCGCTATCTGCATGAAAATGGAAATATATACACAGCTATCTGCATATACATGGAAATATCTACACAGCTATCTCTTTACACATGGAAATAACTACACCGCTATCTGTATGAACATGGAAATATCTTCACCGCCCTCTGTATGAACATGGATATATCTACACAGCCATCTGGATGAACATGGAAATATCTATACCGCTATCTGTATGAACATGGAAAAATCTACACCGCTATCTGTGTAAACATGCATACATCTTCACCGCTATCTGTAAAAACATGGAAATATCTACACTGCTATCTGTATGACCATGGAAATATCTACACCGCTATCTGTTTGAACATGGAAATATCTACACGGCTATCTGCATGAAAATGGAAATATCTACACAGCGATCTGCATATACACGGAAATATCTACAAAGCTATCTCTTTACACATGGAAATAAGTACAGCGATATCTCTATAAACATGGAAATAGCTACACCGCCATCTGTATGAACATGGAAATATCTGCACCGCCATCTGTATGAACATATAAATATCTACACCGCAATCTGTATTAAGATGGAGATATCTACACCGCTATCTGTATAAACATGGAAATATCTACACCGCTATCTGTATAAACATGGAAATACCTACACCGCTATCTGTATAAACATGGAAATATCTACACTGCTACCTGTATAAACATGGAAATATCAGCACCGCTATCTGTATGAACATGGAAATATCTACACCGCTATCTGTATGAACATGGAAATATCTACACCGCTATCTGTATGATCACGGAAATATCTACACCGCTATCTGTATGAACATGGATATATCTACACAGCCCTCTGGATGAACATGGAAATATCCACACCGCTATCTGTGTAAACATGCATACATCTTCACCGCTATCTGTATAAACATGGAAATATCTACACCGCTATCTGTATGAACATGGAAATATCTACACCGCTATCTGTTTGAAGATGGAAATACATACACCGCCATCTGCATGAAAATGGAAATAACTACACAGCTATCTGCATATACATGGAAATATCTACACAGCTATCTCTTTACACATGGAAATAACTACACCGCTATCTGTATGAACATGGAAATATCTACACCGCCATCTGTATGAACATGGAAATATCTGCACCGCCATCTGTATGAACATATAAATATCTACACCGCCATCTGTATTAAGATGGAGATATCTACACCGCTATCTGAATAAACATGGAAATAACTACATCGCTATCTGTATAAACATGGAAATATCTACAACGCTATCTGTATAACCATGGAAATATCAACACCGCTATCTGTATGAACATGGAAATATCTACACTGCTATCTGTATGAACATGGAAATATCTGCACCGCCATCTGTATGAACATATAAATATCTACACCGCCATCTGTATTAAGATGGAGATATCTACACCGCTATCTGAATAAACATGGAAATATCTACACCGCTATCTGTATAAACATGGAAATATCTACACCGCTGCCTGTATAAACATGGAAATATCAGCACTGCTATCTGTATGAACATGGAAATATCTACATCGCTATCTGTATGAACATGGAAATATCTACACTGCTATCTGTATGAACATGGAAATAGCTACACCGTTATCTGTATGAACATGGAAATAGCTACACCACTATCTGTATGAACATGGAAATATCTACACCGCTATCTGTATGAACATGGAAATATCTACACCGCTATCTGTATAAACATGGAAATATCTACACCGCTATCTGCATGAAAATGGAAATATCCACACCGTTATTTGTATGAACATGGAAATATCTACACCGCTATCTGTATGAACATGGAAATATCTACACCGCTATCTGTATGAACATGGAAATATCTACACCGCTATCTGTATGAACATGGAAATATCCACACCGCTATCTGTATGAATATGGAAATATCTACACCGCTATCTGTTTGAACATGGAAATATCTACACCGCTATCTGCATGAAAATGGAAATATCTACACTGCTATCTGCATATTCATTTAAATATCTGCACAGCTATCTCTTTACACATGGAAATAACTACACCGCTATCTGTTTGAACATGGAAATATCTACACCGCCATCTGTATGAACACGGAAATATCTGCACCGCCATCTGTATGAACATATAAATATCTACACTGTCATCTGTATTAAGATGGAGATATCTACACTGCTATCTGTATAAACATGGAAATATCTACACCACCATCTGTATGAACATATAAATATCTACACCGCCATCTGTATTAAGAAGGAAATATCTAAACCGCTATCTGTATAAACATGGAAATATCTACACCGCTGCCTGTATAAACAAACAAATATCAGCACCGCTATCTGTATGAACATGGAAATATCTACACCGCTATCTGTACGAACATGGAAATATCTAAACCGCTATCTGCATGAAAATAGAAATATCTACACAGCTATCTGCATATACATGGAAATATCTACACAGCTATCTCTTTACATATGGAAATAACTACACTGCTATCTGTATGAACATGGAAATATCTGCACCGCCATCTGTATGAACACATAAATATCTACACCGCCATCTGTATTAAGATGGAGATAGCAACACCGCTATCTGTATAAACATGGAAATATCTACACCGCTATCTGTATAAACATGGAAATATCTACACCGCTATCTGTATAATCATGGAAATATCAGCACCGCTATCTGTATGAATAAGAAATATCAGCCCCTCTATCTGTATGAACATGGAACTATCTACACCGCTATCTGTATGAACATGGAAGTATCTACACCGCGATCTGTATGAACACGGAAATATCTACACCGCTATCTGTTTGAACATGGAAATATCTACACAGCTATCTGTATGAACACCGAAATATCTACACCGCTATCTGTTTGAATATGGAAATATGTAAACCGCTATCTGCATGAAAATGGAAATATATACACAGCTATCTGCATATACATGGAAATATCTACACAGCTATCTCTTTACACATGGAAATAACTACACCGCTATCTGTATGAACATGGAAATATCTTCACCGCCCTCTGTATGAACATGGATATATCTACACAGCCATCTGGATGAACATGGAAATATCTATACCGCTATCTGTATGAACATGGAAAAATCTACACCGCTATCTGTGTAAGCATGCATACATCTTCACCGCTATCTGTAAAAACATGGAAATATCTACACTGCTATCTGTATGACCATGGAAATATCTACACCGCTATCTGTTTGAACATGGAAATATCTACACGGCTATCTGCATGAAAATGGAAATATCTACACAGCGATCTGCATATACACGGAAATATCTACAAAGCTATCTCTTTACACATGGAAATAAGTACAGCGATATCTCTATAAACATGGAAATAGCTACACCGCCATCTGTATGAACATGGAAATATCTGCACCGCCATCTGTATGAACATATAAATATCTACACCGCAATCTGTATTATGATGGAGATATCTACACCGATATCTGTGTAAACATGGAAATATCTACACCGCTATCTGTATAAACACGGAAATATCTACACCGCTATCTGTATAAACATGGAAATATCTCCACCGCTACCTGTATAAACATGGAAATATCAGCACCGCTATCTGTATGAACATGGAAATATCTACACCGCTATCTGTATGAACATGGAAATATCTACACCGCTATCTGTATGAACATGGAAATATCTACACCGCTATCTGTATGAACATGGATATATCTACACAGCCCTCTGGATGAACATGGAAATATCCACACCGCTATCTGTGTAAACATGCATACATCTTCACCGCTATCTGTATAAACATGGAAATATCTACACCGCTATCTGTATGAACATGGAAATATCTACACCGCTATCTGTTTGAAGATGGAAATACATACACCGCCATCTGCATGAAAATGGAAATATCTACACAGCTATCTGCATATACATGGAAATATCTACACAGCTATCTCTTTACACATGGAAATAACTACACCGCTATCTGTATGAACATGGAAATATCTACACCGACATCTGTATGAACATGGAAATATCTGCACCGCCATCTGTTTGAACATATAAATATCTACACCGCCATCTGTATTAAGATGGAGATATCTACACCGCTATCTGAATAAACATGGAAATATCTACATCGCTATCTGTATAAACATGGAAATATCTACAACGCTATCTGTATAACCATGGAAATATCTACACCGCTATCTGTATGAACATGGAAATATCTACACTGCTATCTGTATGAACATGGAAATATCTGCACCGCCATCTGTATGAACATATAAATATCTACACCGCCATCTGTATTAAGATGGAGATATCTACACCGCTATCTGAATAAACATGGAAATATCTACACCGCTATGTGTATAAACATGGAAATATCTACACCGCTGCCTGTATAAACATGGAAATATCAGCACTGCTATCTGTATGAACATGGAAATATCTACATCGCTATCTGTATGAACATGGAAATATCTACACTGCTATCTGTATGAACATGGAAATAGCTACACCGTTATCTGTATGAACATGGAAATAGCTACACCGCTATCTGTATGAACATGGAAATATCTACACCGCTATCTGTATGAACATGGAAATATCTACACCGCTATCTGTATAAACATGGAAATATCTACACCGCTATCTGCATGAAAATGGAAATATCCATACCGCTATCTGTATGAACATGGAAATATCTACACCGCTATCTGTATGAACATGGAAATATCTACACCGCTATCTGTATGAACATGGAAATATCTACACCGCTATCTGTATAAACATGGAAATATCTACACCGCTATCTGTATGAACATGGAAATATCCACACCGCTATCTGTATGAATATGGAAATACCTACACCGCTATCTGTTTGAACATGGAAATATCTACACCGCTATCTGCATGAAAATGGAAATATCTACACTGCTATCTGCATATTCATTTAAATATCTGCACAGCTATCTCTTTACACATGGAAATAACTACACCGCTATCTGTTTGAACATGGAAATATCTACACCGCCATCTGTATGAACACGGAAATATCTGCACCGCCATCTGTATGAACATATAAATATCTACACTGCCATCTGTATTAAGATGGAGATATCTACACTGCTATCTGTATAAACATGGAAATATCTACACCACCATCTGTATGAACATATAAATATCTACACCGCCATCTGTATTAAGAAGGAAATAACTAAACCGCTATCTGTATAAACATGGAAATATCTACACCGCTGCCTGTATAAACAAGGAAATATCAGCACCGCTATCTGTATGAACATGGAAATATCTAAACCGCTATCTGTATGAACATGGAAATATCTACACCGCTATCTGTATGAACATGGAGATAGCTACACCGCTATCTGTATGAACATGGATATATCTACAAAGCCATCTGGATGAACATGGAAATATCTACACCGCTATCTCTGTAAACATGCATAGATCTTCACCGCTATCTGTATAAACATGTAAATATATACACCGCTATCTGTATGAACATGGAAATATCTACACCGCTATCTGTATGAACATGGAAATGTCTACACCGCTATCTGTTTGAACATGGAAATATCTACACCGCTATCTGCATGAAAATGGAAGTATCTACACTGCTATCTGCATATACATTTAAATATCTACACAGGTATCTCTTTACACATGGAAATAACTACACCGCTATCTGTATGAACGTGGAAATATCTACACCGCCATCTGTATGAACATGGAAATATCTGCACCGCCATCTGTATGAACATGGAAATATCTGCACCGCCATCTGTATGAACATATAAATATCTACACCGCCATCTGTATTAAGAAGGAAATATCTAAACCGCTGTCTGTATGAACTTTGAAATAACTACACCGCTATCTGTATGAACATGGAAATATCTACACTGCTATCTGTGTAAACATGCATACATCTTCACCGCTATCTGTATAAACATGGAAATGTCTACAAGGCTATCTGTATGAACATGGAAATATCTACACCGCTATCTTTACGAACATGGAAATATCTAAACCGCTATCTGCATGAAAATAGAAATATCTACGCTGCTATCTGCATATACATGGAAATAACTACACAGCTATCTCTTTACACATGGAAATAACTACACCGCTATCTGTATGAACATGGAAATATCTGCACCGCCATCTGTATGAACACATAAATATCTACACCGCCATGTGTATTAAGATGGAGATAGCAACACCGCTATCTGTATAAACATGGAAATATCTACACCGCTATCTGTCTAAACATGGAAATATCTACAACGCTATCTGTATAATCATGGAAATGTCAGCACCGCTATCTGTATGAATATGGAAATATCAGCCCCTCTATCTGTATGAACATGGAAGTGTCTACACCGCTATCAGTATGAACATGGAAATATCTACACCGCGATCTGTATGAACATGGAAATATCTACACCGCTATCTGTATGAACATGGAAATATCTACACCGCTATCTGTATGAACATGGAAATATCTACACCGCTATCTGTATGAACATGGAAATATCTACACCGCTATCTGTTTGAACATGGAAATATCTACACCGCTATCTGTATGAACACGGAAATATCTACACCGCTATCTGTTTGAACATGGATATATCTAAACCGCTATCTGCATGAAAATGGAAATATATACACAGCTATCTGCATATGCATAGAAATATCTACACAGCTATCTCTTTACACATGGAAATAACTACACCGCTATCTGTATGAATATGGAAATATCTTCACCGCCCTCTGTATGAACATGGATATATCTTCACAGCCATCTGGATGAACATGGAAATATCTGTACCGCTATCTGTATGAACATGGAAATATCTACACCGCTATCTGTATGAACATGGAAATATCTACACCGCTATCTGTATAAACATGGAAATATCTACACCGCTATCTGCATGAAAATGGAAATATCCACACCGCTATCTGTATGAACATGGAAATATCTACACCGCTATCTGTATGAACATGGAAATATCTACACCGCTATCTGTATGAACATGGAAATATCTACACCGCTATCTGTATAAACATGGAAATATCTACACCGCTATCTGTATGAACATGGAAATATCCACACCGCTATCTGTATGAGTATGGAAATATCTACACCGCTATCTGTTTGAACATGGAAATATCTACACCGCTATCTGCATGAAAATGGAAATACCTACACTGCTATCTGCATATTCATTTAAATATCTGCACAGCTATCTCTTTACACATGGAATTAACTACACCGCTATCTGTTTGAACATGGAAATATCTACACCGCCATCTGTATGAGCACGGAAATATCTGCACCGCCATCTGTATGAACATATAAATATCTACACTGCCATCTGTATTAAGATGGAGATATCTACACTGCTATCTGTATAAACATGGAAATATCTACACCACCATCTGTATGAACATATAAATATCTACACCGCCATCTGTATTAAGAAGGAAATATCTAAACCGCTATCTGTATAAACATGGAAATATCTACACCGCTGCCTGTCTAAACAAGGAAATATCAGCACCGCTATCTGTATGAACATGGAAATATCTACACCGCTATCAGTATGAACATGGAAATATCTACACCGCTATCTGTATGAACATGGAAATAGCTACACCGCTATCTGTATGAACATGGATATATCTACAAAGCCATCTGGATGAACATGGAAATATCTACACCGCTATCTCTGTAAACATGCATAGATCTTCACCGCTATCTGTATAAACATGGAAATATATACACCGCTATCTGTAAGAACATGGAAATATCTACACCGCTATCTGTATGAACATGGAAATGTCTACACCGCTATCTGTTTGAACATGGAAATATCTACACCGCTATCTGCATGAAAATGGAAGTATCTACACTGCTATCTGCATATACATTTAAATATCTACACAGGTATCTCTTTACACATGGAAATAACTACACCGCTATCTGTATGAACGTGGAAATATCTACACCGCCATCTGTATGAACATGGAAATATCTGCACCGCCATCTGTATTAAGATGGAGATATCTACACTGCTATCTGTATAAACATGGAAATATCTACACCGCTATGTGTATAAACATGGAAATATCTACACCGCTATCTGTATAAACATGGAAATATCTACACCACTACCTGTATAAACATGGAAATATCAGCACCGCTATCTGTATGAACATGGAAATATCTACACCGCCATCTCTATGAACATGGAAATATCTACACCACTCTCTGTATGAACATGGAAATATCTACACCGCTATCTGTATGAACATGGAAATATCTACACCGCTATCTGTTTGAACATGGAAATATCTACACCGCTGTCTGCATGAAAATGGAAATATCTACACAGCTATCTGCATATACATGGAAATATCTACACAGCTATCTCTTAACACATGGAAATAACTACACCGCTATCTCTATAAACATGGAAATATCTACACCGCCATCTGTATGAACATGGAAATATCTGCACCGCCATCTGTATGAACATATAAATATATACACCGCCATCTGTATTAAGAAGGAAATATCTAAACCGCTGTCTGTATGAACTTTGAAATAACTACACCGCTATCTGTATGAACATGGAAATATCTACACTGCTATCTGTGTAAACATGCATACATCTTCACCGCTATCTGTATAAACATGGAAATGTCTACAAGGCTATCTGTATGAACATGGAAATATCTACACCGCTATCTTTACGAACATGGAAATATCTATACCGCTATCTGCATGAAAATAGAAATATCTACGCTGCTATCTGCATATACATGGAAATATCTACACAGCTATCTCTTTACACATGGAAATAACTACATCGCTATCTGTATGAACATGGAAATATCTGCACCGCCATCTGTATGAACACATAAATATCTACACCGCCATCTGTATTAAGATGGAGATAGCAACACCGCTATCTGTATAAACATGGAAATATCTACACCGCTATCTGTCTAAACATGGAAATATCTACACCGCTATCTGTATAATCATGGAAATATCAGCACCGCTATCTGTATGAATATGGAAATATCAGCCCCTCTATCTGTATGAACATGGAAGTGTCTACACCGCTATCTGTATGAACATGGAAATATCTACACCGCGATCTGTATGAACACGGAAATATCTACACCGCTATCTGTTTGAACATGGAAATATCTACACCGCTATCTGTATGAACACGGAAATATCTACACCGCTATCTGTTTGAACATGGAAATATCTAAACCGCTATCTGCATGAAAATGGAAATATATACACAGCTATCTGCATATGCATGGAAATATCTACACAGCTATCTCTTTACACATGGAAATAACTACACCGCTATCTGTATGAACATGGAAATATCTTCACCGCCCTCTGTATGAACATGGATATATCTGCACCGCCATCTGGATGAACATGGAAATATCTGTACCGCTATCTGTATGAACATGGAAATATCTACACCGCTATCTGTGTAAACATGCATACATCTTCACCGCTATCTGTAAAAACATGGAAATATCTAAACTGCTATCTGTAAACACATGGAAATATCTACACCGCTATCTGTTTGAACATGGAAATATTTACACGGATATCTGCATGAAAATGGAAATATCTACACAGCGATCTGCATATACATGGAAATATCTACAAAGCTATCTCTTTACACATGGAAATAAGTACAGCGATATCTCTATAAACATGGAAATAGCTACTCCGCCATCTGTATGAACATGGAAATATCTGCACCGCCATCTGCATGAACATTTAAATATCTACACTGCCATCTATATTAAGATGGAGATATCTACACCGCTATCTGTATAAACCTGGAAATATCTACACCGCTATCTGTACAAACATGGAAATATCTACACCACAATCTGTATGAACATGGAAATATCTACACCGCTACCTGTATAAACATGGAAATATCAGCACCGCTAAATGTATGAACATGGAAATATCTACACCGCTATCCCTATGAACATGGAAATATCTACCCCGCTATCTGTATGAACATGGGAATATCTACACCGCTATCTGTTTGAACATGGAAATATCTACACCGCTATGGGCATGAAAATGGAAATACCTACACTGCTATCTGCATATACATTTAAATATCTACACAGCTATCTCTTTACACATGGAAAAAACTACACCGCTATCTGTATGAACATGGAAATATCTACACCGCCATCTGTATGAACATGGAAATATCTGCACCGCCATCTGTATGAACATATAAATATCTACACCGCCATCTGTATTAAGATGGAGATATCTACACTGCTATCTGTATAAACATGTAAATATCTACACCGCCATCTGTACGAACATATAAATATCTACACCGCCATCTGTATTAAGAAGGAAATATCTAAACCGCTATCTGTATAAACATGGAAATATCTACACAGCTGCCTGTATAAACATGGAAATATCAGCACCGCTATCTGTATGAACATGGAAATGTCTACACCGCAATCTGTATGAACATGGAAATATCTACACCGCTATCTGTATGAACATGGAAATAGCTACACCGCTATCTGTATGAACATGGATATATCTACAGAGCCATCTGGATGAACATGGAAATATCTACACAGCTCTCTGTATGAACATGGAAATATATACACCGCTATCTGTGTAAACATGCATACATCTTCACCGCTATCTGTATAAACATGGAAATATCTACACCGCTATCTGTATGAACATGGAAATATCTACACCGCTATCTGTATAAACATGGAAATTTCTACACCGCTACCTGTATAAACATGGAAATATCAGCACCGCTATCTGTAGGAACATGGAAATATCTACACCGCTATCTGTACGAACATGGAAATATCTACACCGCTATCTGTATGAACATGGAAATATCTACACCGCTATCTGCATGAAAATGGAAATATCTACACTGCTATCTGCATATACATTTAAATATCTACACAGCTATCTCTTTACACATGGAAATAACTACACCGCTATCTGTATGAACATGGAAATATCTGCACCGCCATCTGTATGAACATATAAATATCTACACCGCCATCTGTATTAAGATGGAGATATCTACACCGCTATCTGTATAAACATGGAAATATCTACACCGCTATCTGTATAAACATGGAAATATCTACACCACTACCTGTATAAACATGGAAATATCAGCACCGCCATCTGTATGAACATGGAAATATCTACACCGCCATCTGTATGAACATGGAAATATCTACACCGCTATCTGAACATTGAAATATCTACACCGCTATCTGCATGAAAATGGAAATATCTACACAGCTATCTGCATATACATGGAAATATCTACACAGCTATCTCTTTACACATGGAAATAACTACACCGCTATCTGTATGAACATGGAAATATCTACACCGCCATCTGTACGAACATATAAATATCTACACCGCCATCTGTATGAAAATATAAATATCTACACCGACATCTGTATTTAGATAGAGATATCTCCACTGCTATCTGTATAAACATGGAAATATCTACACCGCTATCTGTATAAACATGGAAATATCTACACCACTACCTGTATAAACATGGAAATATCAGCACCGCTATCTATATGAACATGGAAATACCTACACCGCTATCTGTATGAACATGGAAATATCTACACCGCTATCTGTATGAACATGGAAATATCTACACCGCTATCTGTATAAACATGGAAATATCTACACCGCATTCTGTATAAACATGGAAATATCTACACCGCTACCTGTACAAACATGGAAATATCACCACCGCTATCTGTATAAACATGGAAATATCTACACCGCTGTCTCTATGAACATGGAAATATCTACACCGGTATCTGTATGAACATGGAAATATCTACACCGCTATCTGTTTGAACATGGAAATATCTACACCGCTATCTGCATGAAAATGGAAATATCTACACTGCTATCTGCATATACATTTAAATATCTACACAGCTATCTCTTTACACATGGAAATAACTACACCGCTATCTGTATGAATATGGAAATATCTACACCGCCATCTGTATGAACATGGAAATATCTGCACCGCCATCTGTATGAGCATAAAAATATCTACACCGCCATCTGTATTAAGATGGAGATATCTACACTGCTATCTGTATAAACATAGAAATATCTACACCGCCATCTGTACGAACATATAAATATCTACACGACCATCTGTATGAAAATATCAATATCTACACCGCCATCTGTATTTAGATAGAGATATCTCCACTGCTATCTGTATAAACATGGAAATATCTACACCGCTATCTCTATAAACATGGAAATATCTACACCGCCATCTGTATGAACATGGAAATATCTGCACCGCCATCTGTATGAACATATAAATATCTACACCGCCATCTGTATTAAGATGGAGATATCTACACTGCTATCTGTATAAACATGGAAATATCTACACCGCCATCTGTAGGAACATATAAATATATACGCCGCCATCTGTATTTAGAAGGAAATATCTAAACCGCTATCTGTATAAACATGGAAATATCTACACCGCTGCCTGTATAAACAAGGAAATATCAGCACCGCTATCTGTATGAACATGGAAATATCTACACCGCTATCTGTATGAACATGGAAATATCTACACCGCTATCTGTATGAACATGGAAATAGGTACACCGCTATCTGTATGAACATGGATATATCTACACAGCCATCTGTATGAACATGGAAATATCTACACCGATATCTGTATGAACATGGAAATATCTACACCGCTATCTGTATGAATATGGAAATATCTACACCGCTATCTGTATGAACATGGAAATATCTACAACGCTATCTGTTTGAACATGGAAATATCTACACCGCTATCTGAATGAAAATGGAAATATCTACACTGCTATCTGCATATACATTTAAATATCTACACAGCTATCTCTTTACACATGGAAATAACTACACCGCTATCTGTATGAACATGGAAATATCTGCACCGCCATCTGTATGAACATATAAATATCTACACCGCCATCTGTATTAAGATGGAGATATCTACACTGCTATCTGTATAAACATGGAATTATCTACACCGCTATCTGTATAAACATGGAAATATCTACACCGCTATCTGTATAAACATGGAAATATCTACACCACTACCTGTATAAACATGGAAATATCAGCACCGCCATCTGTATGAACATGGAAATATCTACACCGCCATCTGTATGAACATGGAAATATCTACACCGCTATCTGTATGAACATGGAAATATCTACATCGTTATCTGTATGAACATGGAAATATCTACACCGCTATCTGTTTGAACATGGAAATATCTACACCGCTGCCTGCATGAAAATGGAAATATCTACAAAGCTATCTGCAAATACATGGAAATATCTACACATCTATCTCTTAACACATGGAAATAACTACACCGCTATCTCTATAAACATGGAAATATCTACACCGCCATCTGTATGAACATGGAAATATCTTCACCGCCATCTGTATGAACATGGATATATCTACACAGCCATATGGATGAACATGGAGATACATACACCGCTATATGCATGAACATGGAAATAGCTACACCGCTATCTGTATGAACATGGAAATAGCCACACCGCCATCTGTATGAACATGGAATTATCTGCACCGCCATCTGTATGAACATATACATATCTACACCGCCATCTGTATTAAGATGGAGATATCTACACCGCTATCTGTATAAACCTGGAAATAACTACACCGCTATCTCTATGAAAATGGAAATATCTACACCTGTATCTGTATGAACATGGAAATATCTACACCGCTATCTGTTTGAATATGGAAATATCTACACTGCTATCTGCATGAAAATGGAAATATCTACACCGGTATCTGTATGAACATGGAAATATATACACCACTATCTGTTTGAACATGGAAATATCTACACTGCAATCTGCATGAAAATGGAAATATCTAAACTGCTATCTGCATATACATTTAAATATGTACACAGCTATCTCTTTACACATGGAAATAACTACACCGCTATCTGTATGAACATGGAAGTATCTACACCGCCATCTGTATGAACATGGAAATATCTGCAGCGTCATCTGTATGAACATATAAATATCTTCACCGCCATCTGTATTAAGTTGGAGATATCTACACTGCTATCTGTATAAACATGGAAATAACTACACCGCCATCTGTACGAACATATAAATATCTACACCGCCACCTGTATGAAAATATAAATATCTACACCGACATCTGTATTTAGATAGAGATATCTCCACTGCTATCTGTATAAACATGGAAATATCTACACCGCTATCTGTATAAACATGGAAATATCTACACCGCTATCTGTATAAACATGGAAATATCTACACCACTACCTGTATAAACATGGAAATATCAGCACCGCTATCTATATGAACATGGAAATACCTACACCGCTATCTGTATGAACATGGAAATATCTACACCGCTATCTGTATGAACATGGAAATATCTACACCGCTATCTGTATGAACATGGAAATATCTTCACCACTATCTGTTTGAACATGGAAATATCTACACCGCTGTCTGCATGAAAATGGAAATATCTACAGAGCTATCTGCATATACATGGAAATATCTACACAGCTATCTCTTTACACATGGAAATAACTACACCGCTATCTGTATGAACATGGAAATATCTACACCGACATCTGTATGTACATGGAAATATCTGCACGGCCATCTGTATGAACATGGATATATCTACACAGCCATCTGTATGAGCATGGAAATATCTACACCGCTATCTGTATGAACATGGAAATATCTTCACCGCTATCAGTACGAACATGGAAATATCTTCACCGCCATCTGTATGAACATGGATATGGCTACACAGCCATCTGGATGAACATGGAAATATCTGCACAGCGATCTGTATGAACATGGAAATATCTACACCGCTATCTGTGTAAACATGCATACTCCTTCACCGCTATCTGTATAACCATGGAAATATCTACACCGCTATCTGTATGAACATGGAAATATCTACACCGCTATCTGTTTGAACATGGAAATATCTAAACCGCTGTCTGCATGAAAATGGAAATATCTACACAGCTATCTGCATATACATGGAAATATCTACACAGCTATCTCTTTACATTTGGAAATAACTACACCGCTATCTGTATGAACATGGAAATATCTACACCGCCATCTGTATGAACACGGAAATATCTGCACCGCCATCTGTATGAACATACAAATAACTACACGGCCATCTGTATTAAGATGGAGATATCTACACCGGTATCTGTATAAACATGGAAATATCTACACCGCTATCTGTATAAACATGGAAATATCTACACCGCTATCTGTATAAACATGGAAATATCTACACCGCTACCTGTATAAACATGGAAATATCTACACCGCTACCTGTATAAACATGGAAATATCTACACCGCTATCTGTATGAACATGGAAATATCTACACAGCCCTCTGGATGAATATGGAAATATCTACACCGCTATCTGTATGAACATGGAAATAGCTACACCGCTATCTGTATGAACATGGAAATATCTACACCACTATCTGTATGAACATGGAAATATCTTCACCGCCATCTGTATGAACATGGATATATCTACACAGCCATCTGGATGAACATGGAAACATCTACACCGCTATATGTATGAACATGGAAATAGCTACACCGCTATCTGTACGAACATGGAAATATCTACACCGCTATCTGTGTAAACATGCATACATATTCACCGCTATCTGTAAAAACAAGGAAATATCTAAACTGCTATCTGTATGAACATGGAAATATCTACATCGCTGTCTGTTTGAACATGGAAATATCTACACGGATATCTGCATGAAAATGGAAATATCTACAAAGCGATCTGCATATACATGGAAATATCTACAAAGCTATCTCTTTACACATGGAAATAAGTACAGCACTATCTCTATAAACATGGAAATAGCTACACCGCCATCTGTATGAACATGGAAATATCTGCACCGCCATCTGTATGAACATTTAAATATCTACACCTCCATCTATATTAAGATGGAGATATCTACAACTCTATCTGTATAAACATGGAAATATCTACACCGCTATCTGTATAAACATGGAAATATCTACACCGCATTCTGTATAAACATGGAAATATCTACACCGCTACCTGTACAAACATGGAAATATCACCACCGCTATCTGTATAAACATGGAAATATCTACACCGCTGTCTCTATGAACATGGAAATATCTACACCGGTATCTGTATGAACATGGAAATATCTACACCGCTATCTGTTTGAACATGGAAATATCTACACCGCTATCTGCATGAAAATGGAAATATCTACACTGCTATCTGCATATACATTTAAATATCTACACAGCTATCTCTTTACACATGGAAATAACTACACCGCTATCTGTATGAATATGGAAATATCTACACCGCCATCTGTATGAACATGGAAATATCTGCACCGCCATCTGTATGAACAAAAAAATATCTACACCTCCATCTGTATTAAGATGGAGATATCTACACTGCTATCTGTATAAACATAGAAATATCTACACCGCCATCTGTACGAACATATAAATATCTACACGACCATCTGTATGAAAATATCAATATCTACACCACCATCTGTATTTAGATAGAGATATCTCCACTGCTATCTGTATAAACATGGAAATAACTACACCGCTATCTGTGTACACATGGAAATATCTACACCACCAACTGTAGGAACATGAAAATATCTACACCGCCAACTCTATAAACATTGAAATATCTACACCGCTATCTGTATAAACATGGAAATATCTACACCGCTATCTGTGTAAACATGGAAATATCTACACCGCCTTCTGCGTAAACATGGAAATATCTACACCGCCATATCTATAAACATGGAAATATCTTCAACTCCATCTGTATGAACATGGAATTATCTACACTGCCATCAGTATGAACATGGACACATCTACACAGCTATCTGTATAAACATGGAAATATCTACACCGCCATCGGTAGGAAAATGAAAATATCTACACCGCCATCTGTATGAACAGGGAACTATGTGCACCACCATCTGTATCAACATGAAAATGCCTACACCGCCATCTGTATCACAATGGAAATATCTGCACCGCCATCTCTATAACAATGGAAATATCTAAACCGCCGTCTGTATGGAAATGGAAAAATCTACACCACCATCTGTATAAAGGTGGAAATATCTACACCGCTATCTGTGTGAACATGGAAATATCTACAACGCTATCTGTAAAAACATGGAAATATCTACACCTCCATCTGTATAAACATGGAAATATCTACACCGCCATCTGTAGAAACATGGAAATATCTACACCGCCATCTCTATAAACATGGAAATATCTACACAGCTATCTGTATAAACATTTAAATATCTACACCACTATCTGTATGAACATGGAAATATCCACACCGCTATCTGTATAGACATGGAATTATCTACACCGGTAACTATATAAACATGGAAATATCTACACCGCTATCTGTATGAATATGGAAATAGCTACACCGCTATCTGTATGAACATGGAAATATCTACACCTCTATCTGTAATGAACATGGAAATATCTACACCGCTATCTGTATGAACATGAAAATATCTTCACCTCCATCTGTACGAACATGGATATATGTACAGAGCCATCTGGATGAACATGGAAATATCTACACCGCCATCTGTATGAACATATAAATATCTACACCGCCATCTGTATTAAGATGGAGATATCTACTCCGCTATCTGTATAAACCTGGAAATATCTACACCGCTATCTGTATAAACATGGAAATATCTACACCGCTATCTGTATAAACATGGAAATTTCTACACCGCTACCTGTATAAACATGGAAATATCAGCACCGCTATCTGTAGGAACATGGAAATATCTACACCGCTATCTGTATGAACATGGAAATATCTACACTGCTATCTGTATGAACATGGAAATAGCTACACCGATATCTGTATGAACATGGAAATATCTACACCACTATCTGTATGAACATGGAAATATCTAAACCGCTATCTGTATGAACATGGATATATCTCCACAGCCATCTGGATGAACATGGAAATATCTACACCGCTATCTGTATGAACATGGAAATATCTACACCGCTATATGTGTAAACATGCATACTTCTTCACCGCTATCTGTACAAACATGGAAATATCTACACCGATATCTGTAAGAACATGGAAATAGCTACACCGCTATCTGTATGAACATGGAAATATCTACACCGCTATCTGTATGAACATGGATATATCTCCACAGCCATCTGGATGAACATGGAAATATCTACACCGCTATCTGTATGAACATGGAAATATCTACACCGCTATATGTGTAAACATGCATACTTCTTCACCGCTATCTGTACAAACATGGAAATATCTACACCGATATCTGTAAGAACATGGAAATAGCTACACCGCTATCTGTATGAACATGGAAATATCTACACCGCTATCTGTATGAACATGGATATATCTACACAGCCATCTGGATGAACATGGAAATATCTACACCGCTATCTGTGTAAACATGCATACATCTTCACCGCTATCTGTATAAATATGGAAATATCTACACCGCTATCTGTATGAACATGGAAATGTCTGCACCGCTATCTGTATGAACATGGAAATATCTACACCGCTGTCTGTTTGAACATGGAAATATCTACACCGCTATCTGCATGAAAATGAAAATATCTACACTGCTATCTGCATATAAATGGAAATATCTACACAGCTATCTCTTTACACATGGAAATAACTACACCGCTATCTGTATGAACTCGGAAATATCTACACCGCCATCTCTATGAACATGGAAATATCTGCACCGCCATCTGTATGAACATATAAATATCTACACCGCCATCTGCATTAAGATGGAGATATCTTCACCGCTATCTGTATAAACATGGAAATATCTACACCGCTATCTGTATAAACATGGAAATATCTACACCGCTACCTGTATAAACATGGAAATATCAGCACCGCTATCTGTATGAACATGGAAATATCTACACCGCTATCTGTATGAACATGGAAATATATACACCGCTATCTGTATGAAAATGGATATATCTACACAGCCCTCTGGATGAACATGGAAATATCCACACCGCTATCTGTGTAAACATGCATACATCTTCACCGCTATCTGTATAAACATGGAAATATCTACACCGCTACTTGTATAAACATGGAAATATCAGCACCGCTATCTGTATGAACATGGAAATATCTACACCGCTATCTGTATGAACATGGAAATATCTACACCGCTATCTGTATAAACATGGAAATATCTACACCGCTATCTGTATAAACATGGAAATTTCTTCACCGCTACCTGTATAAACATGGAAATATCAGCACCGCTATCTATAGGAACATGGTAATATCTACACCGCTATCTGTATGAACATGGAAATATCTACACCGCTATCTGTATGAACATGGAAATAGCTACACCACTATCTGTATGAACATGGAAATATCCACACCACTATCTGTATGAACATGGAAATATCTACACCGCTATCTGTATGAACATGGATATATCTACACAGCCATCTGGATGAACATGGAAATAACTACACCGCTATCTGTATGAACATGGAAATATCTACACCGCTATCTGTGTAAACATGCATACATCTTCACCGCTATCTGTATAAACAAGGAAATATCTACACCGCTATCTGTATGAACATGGAAATATCTACACCGCTATCTGTATGAACATGGAAATATCTTCACCGCTATCTGTATGAACATGGATATATCTACACAGCCATCTGGATGAACATGGAAATATCTACACCGCTATCTGTGTAAACATGCATACATCTTCACCGCTATCTGTATAAACATGGAAATATCTACACCGCTATCTGTATGAACATGGAAATATCTGCACCGCTATCTGTATGAACATGGAAATATCTACACCGCTATCTGTTTGAACATGGAAATATCCACACCGCTATCTGCATGAAAATGGAAATATCTACACTGCTATCTGCATATACATGGAAATATCTGCACAGCTATCTCTTTACACTTGGAAATAACTACACCGCTATCTGTATGAACATGGAAATATCTACACCGCCATCTGTATGAACATGGAAATATCTGCACCGCCATCTGTACGAACATATAAATATCTACACCGCCATCTGTATTAAGATGGAGATATCTACACCACTATCTGTATAAACATGGAAATATCTACACCGCTATCTGTATAAACATGGAAATATCTACACCGCTATCTGTATAAACATGGAAATATCTACACCGCTACATGTATAAACATGGAAATATCAGCACCGCTATCTGTATGAATATGGAAATATCTACACCGCTATATGTATGAACATGGAAATATCTACACCGCCATCTGTATGAACATGGAAATATCTGCACCGCCATCTGTATGAACATATAAATATCTCCACCGCCATCTGTATTAAGATGGAGATATCTACACCGATATCTGAACAAACATGGAAATATCTAAACCGCTATCTGTATAAACATGGAAATATCAGCACCGCTATCTGTATGAACATGGAAATATCAGCCCCTCTATCTGTATGAACATGGAGATATCCACACCGCCATCTGTATGAACATGGATATATCTACACAGCCATCTGGATGAACATGGAAATATCTACACCGCTATCTGTATGAACATGGAAATAGCTACACCGCTATCTATATGAAAATGGAAATAACTACACCGCTATCTGTATGAACATGGAAATATCTGCACCGCCATCTGTATGAACATATAAATATCTCCACCGCCATCTGTATTAAGATGGAGATATCTACACCGATATGTGAATAAACATGGAAATATCTAAACCGCTATCTGTATAAACATGGAAATATCAGCACCGCTATCTGTATGAACATGGAAATATCAGCCCCTCTATCTGTATGAACATGGAGATATCCACACCGCCATCTGTATGAACTTGGATATATCTACACAGCCATCTGGATGAACATGGAAATATCTACACCGCTATCTGTATGAACATGGAAATAGCTACACCGCTATCTATATGAACATGGAAATAACTACACCGCTATCTGTATGAACATGGAAATATCTACACCGCTATCTGTATGAACATGGAAATAACTTCACCGCCATCTGTACGAACATGGATATATCTACAGAGCCATCTGGATGAGCATGGAAATATCTACACCGCCATCTGTATGAACATATAAATATATACACCGCAATCTGTATTAAGATGGAGATATCTACACCGCTATCTGTATAAACCTGGAAATATCTACACCGCTATCTGTATAAACATGGAAATATCTACACCGCTATCTGTATAAACATGGAAATTTCTACACCGCTACCTGTATAAACATGGAAATATCAGCAGCGCTATCTGTAGGAACCTGGAAATATCTACACCGCTATCTGTACGAACAAGGAAATATCTACAGCACTGTCTGTTTGAACATGGAAATAGCTACACCGCTATCTGTATGAACATGGAAATATCTACACCACTATCTGTATGAACATGGAAATATCTACACCACTATCTGTATGAACATGGATATATCTACACAGCCATCTGGATGAACATGGAAATATCTATACCGCTATCTGTATGAACATGGAAATATCTACACCGCAATCTGTGTAAACATGCATACATCTTCACCGCTATCTGTACAAACATGGAAATATCTACACCGCTATCTGTATGAACATGGAAATAGCTACACCGCTATCTGTATGAACATGGAAATATCTACACCGATATCTGTATGAACATGGATATATCTACACAGCCCTCTGGATGAACATGGAAATATCCACACCACTATCTGTGTAAACATGCATACATCTTCACCGCTATCTGTATAAACATGGAAATATCTACACCGCTACCTGTATAAACATGGAAATATCAGCACCTCTATCTGTATGAACATGGAAATATCTACAACGCTTTCTGTATGAACATGGAAATATCTACACCGCTCTCTG
Source organism: Gorilla gorilla gorilla (assembly GCF_029281585.2). Lineage (NCBI taxonomy): Eukaryota > Metazoa > Chordata > Mammalia > Primates > Hominidae > Gorilla > Gorilla gorilla. The sequence continues at coordinate 53,943,706 of NC_073246.2, read as the reverse complement.
TATGAACATGGATATATCTACACAGCCCTCTGGATGAACATGGAAATATCCACACCGCTATCTGTGTAAACATGCATACATCTTCACCGCTATCTGTATAAACATGGAAATATCTACACTGCTATCTGTATGAACATGGAAATATCTACACCACTATCTGTTTGAAGATGCAAATATACACACCGCTATCTGCATGAAAATGGAAATATCTACACAGCTATCTGCATATAGATGGAAATATCTACACAGCTATCTCTTTACACATGAAAATAACTACACCGCTATCTGAATGAACATGGAAATATCTACACCGCCATCTGTATGAACATGGAAATATCTGCACCGCCATCTGTATGAACATATAAATATCTACACCGCCATCTATATGAAGATGGAGATATCTACACCGCTATCTGAATAAACATGGAAATATCTACACCGCTATCTGTATAAACATGGAAATATCTACACCACTATCTGTATAAACATGGAAATATCTACACCGCTACCTGAATAAACATGGAAATATCAGCACCGCTATCTGTATGAACCTGGAAATATCTACACCGCTATCTGTATGAACATGGAAATATCTACACCGCTATCTGTATGAACAAGGAAATATCTACAAAGCTATCTGAATGAACATGGAAATATCTACACCGCTATCTGTTTGAACATGTAAATATCTACACCGCTATCTGCATGAAAATGGAAATATCTACAAAGCTATCTGCATATACATGGAAATATCTACACAGCTATCTCTTTACACATGAAAATAACTACACCGCTATATCTATAAACATGGAAATATCTACAACGCCATCTGTATGAACATGGAAATATCTGCACCGCCATCCGTATGAACATATAAATATCTACACCGCCATCTGTATTAAGAAGGAAATATCTAAACCGCTATCTGTATAAACATGGGAATATCTGCACCGCAGCCTGTATAAACATGGAAATATCAGCACCGCGCTCTGTATGAAAATGGAGATATCTACACCGCTATCTGTATGAACATGGAAATATCTACACTGCTATCTCTATGAACATGGAAATAGCTACACCGTTATCTGTATGAACATGGAAATAGCTACACCGCTATCTGTATGAACATGGAAATATATACACCGCTATCTGTATGAACATGGATATATCTACACAGCCATCTGGATGAACATGGAAATATCTACACCGCTATCTGTTTGAACATGGAAATATCTACACCGCTATCTGCATGAAAATGGAAATATCTACACTGCTATCTGCATATACATTTAAATATCTACACAGCTATCTCTTTACACATGGAAATAACTACACCGATATCTGTATGAACATGGAAATATCTACACCGCCATCTGTATGAACATGGAAATATCTGCACCGCCATCTGTATGAACATATAAATATCTACACCGCCATCTGTATTAAGATGGAGATATCTACACTGCTATCTGTATAAACATGGAAATATCTACACCGCCATCTGTATGAACATATAAATATCTACACCGCCATCTGTATTAAGAAAGAAATATCTAAACCGCTATCTGTATAAACATGGAAATATCTACACTGCTGCCTGTATAAACATGGAAATATCAGCACCACTATCTGTATGAACATGGAAACATCTACACAGCTATCTGTATGAACATGGATATATCTACACAGCCATCTGGATGAACATGGAAATATCTACACTGCTATCTGTATGAACATGTAAATATCTACACCGCTATCTGTGTAAACATGCATACTTCTTCACCACTATCAGTATAAACATGGAAATATCTACACCGCTATCTGTATGAACATGGAAATAACTACACCGCTATCTGTATGAACATGGAAATATCTACACCGCTAACTGTATGAACATGGATATATCTACACAGCCATCTGGATGAACATGGAAATATCTACACCGCTATCTGTGTAAACATGCATACATCTTCACCGCTATCTGTATAAACATGGAAATATCTACACCGCTATCTGTATGAACATGGAAATATCTGCACCGCTATCTGTATGAACATGGAAATATCTACACCACTATCTGTATGAACATGGAAATATCAACACCGCTATCTGTATGAACATGGAAATATCTTCACCGCTATCTGTATGAACATGGATATATCTACACAGCCATCAGGATGAACATAGAAATATCTACACCGCTATCTGTATGAACATGGAAATAGCTACAGCGCTATCTGTATGAACATGGAAATATCTACACCGCTATCTGTATTAACATGGAAATATCTACACCGCTATCTGTATGAACATGGAAATATCTTCACCGCCATTTGTGTGAACATAGATATATCTACAGAGCCATCTTGATGAACATGGAAATATCTACACTGCTATCTGTATGAACATGGAAATATATACACCGCTGTCAGTGTAAACATGCATACATCTTCACCGCTATCTGTATAAACATGGAAATATCTAAACCGCTATCTGTATGAACATGGAAATATCTACACCGCTATCTGTTTGAACATGGAAATATCTACACCGCTTTCTGCATGAAAATGGAAATATCTACACAGCTATCTGCATATACATGGAAATATCTTCAAAGCTATCTCTTTACACATGGAAATAACTACACCGCTATCTCTATAAACATGGAAATATCTACACCGCCATCTGTATGAACATGGAAATATCTGCATCGCCATCTGTATGAACATATAAATATCTACACCGTCATCTGTATTAAGATGGAGATATCTACACCGCTATCTGTATAAACCTGGAAATATCTACACCGCTACCTGTATAAACATGGAAATATCAGCACCGCTCTCTGTATGAACTCGGAAATATCTACACCGCTATCTGTACGAACATGGAAATATCTACACCGCTATCTGTATGAACATGGAAATAGCTACACCGCTATCAGTATGAACAAGGAAATATCTACACCACTATCTGTATGAACATGGAAATATCTACACCGCTATCTGTGAAAACATGCATATATCTTCACCGCTATCTGTATAAACATGGAAATATCTACACCGCTATCTGTATGAACATGGAAATAGCTACACCGCTATCTGTATGAACATGGAAATATCTACACCGCTATCTGTATGAACATGGATATATCAACACAGCCATCTGCATTAACATGGAAATATCTACACCGCTATCTGTGTAAACATGCATACATCTTCACCGCTATCTATATAAACATGGAAATATCTACACCACTATCTGTATGAACATGCAAATATCTACACCGCTGCCTGTATAAACATGGAAATATCAGCACCGCTATCTGTATGAACATGGAAATAGCTACACCGCTATCTGTATGAACATGCAAATATCTACACCACTATCTGTATGAACATGGAAATATCTACACCACTATCTGTATGAACATGAATATATCTACACAGCCATCTGGATGAACATGGAAATATCTACACCGCTATCTGTATGAACATGGAAATATCTACACCGCTATCTGTGTAAACATGCATACATCTTCACCGCTATTAGTATAAACATGGAAATATCTACACCGCTATATGTATGAACATGGAAATAGCTACACCGCTATCTGTATGAACATGGAAATATCTACTCCGCTGTCTGTATGAACATGGATATATCTACACAGCCATCTGGATGAACATGGAATATCTGCACCGCCATCTGTATGAACATATAAATATCAACACCGCCATCTGTATTAAGATGGAGATATCTACACCGCTATCTGTATAAACATGGAAATATCTACACCGCTATCTGTATAAACATGGAAATATCTACACCGATATCTGTATAAACATGGAAATATCTACACCGCTACCTGTATAAACATGGAAATATCAGCACCGCTATCTGTATGAACATTGAAATATCTACACCGCTATCTTTATGAAAATGGAAATATCTACACCGCTATCTGTGTGAACATGGATATATCTACACAGCCATCTGGATGAACATGGAAATATCTACACCGCTATCTGTGTAAACATGCATACATCTTCACCGCTATCTGTATAAACATGGAAATATCTACACCGCTATCTGTTTGAACATGGAAATATCTACACCGCTATCTACATGAAAATGGAAATATCTACACAGCTATCTGCATATAAATGGAAATATCTACACAGCTATCTCTTTACACATGGAAATAACTACACCGCTATCTGTTTGAACATGGAAATATCTACACCGCTATCTGTATGAACATGGAAATACCTTCACCGCCATCTGTATGAACATGGATATATCTACACAGCCATCTGGATGAACATGGAAATATCTACACCGCTATCTGTATGAACATGGAAATAGCTACACCGCTATCTGTATGAACATGGAAATATCTACCCCGCTATCTGTATGAACATAGAAATATCTACACCGCTATCTGTATGAACATGGAAATATCTTCACCGCCATCTGTATGAACATAGATATATCTACAGAGCCATCTTGATGAACATGGAATTATCTACACAGCTATCTGTATGAACATGGAATTTTATACACCGCTATCAGTGTAAACATGCAAACAACTTCACCGCTATCTGTATAAACATGGAAATATCTACACCGCTATCTGTATGAACATGGAAATATCTACACCACTATCTGTATGAACATGGATATATCTACACCACTATCTGTATGAACATGGAAATATCTACACCGCTATCTGTATGAACATGGAAATATCTACACCGCTATCTGTGTAAACATGCATACATCTTCACCGCTATCAGTATAAACATGGAAATATCTACACCGCTATCTGTATGAACATGGAAATAGCTACACCGCTATCTGTATGAACATTGAAATATCTACTCCGCTATCTGTATGAACATGGATATATCTACACAGCCATCTGGATGAACATGGAAATATCTACACCGCTATCTGTGTAAACATGCATACATCTTCACCGCTATCTGTATAAACATGGAAATATATACACCGCTATCTGTATGAACATTGAAATATCTACACCGCTCTCTGTATGAGCATGGAAATATCTACACCGCTGCCTGTATAAACATGGAAATATCAGCACGGCTATCTGAATGAACATGGAAATATCTACACCGCTATCTGTTTGAACATGTAAATATCTACACCGCTATCTGCATGAAAATGGAAATATCTACACTGCTATCTGCATATACATTTAAATATCTACAGAGCTATCTCTTTACACATGGAAATAACTACACCACTATCTGTATGAACATGGAAATATCTACACCGCCATCTGTATGAACATGGAAATATCTGCACCGCCATCTGTATGAACATATAAATATCTACACCGTCATCTGTATTAAGATGGAGATATCTACACTGCTATCTGTATAAACATGGAAATATCAACACCGCCATCTGTATGAACACATAAATATCTACACCGCCATCTGTATTAAGAAGGAAATATCTAAACCGCTATCTGTATGAACATGGAAATATCTACAATGCTATCTGTATTAACATGGAAATATCTACACTGCCATCTGTATGAACATGGAAATATCTACACCGTTCTCCGTATGAACATGGAAATATCTACACCGCTATCTGTATGAACATGGAAATATCTACAAAGCTATCTGAATGAACATGGTAATATCTACACCGCTATCTGTTTGAACATGTAAATATCTACACCGCTATCTGCATGAAAATGGAAATATCTGCAAAGCTATCTGCATATTCATTGAAATATCTACACAGCTATCTCTTTACACATGGAAATAACTACACCGCTATCTATAAACATGGAAATATGTACACCGCCATCTGTATGAACATGGAAATATCTGCACCGCCATCTGTATGAACATATAAATATCTACACCGCCATCTGTATTAAGAAGGAAATATCTAAACCGCTGTTTAAACATGGAAATATCTACACCGCTGCCTGTATAAACATGGAAATATCAGCACAGCTCTCTGTAACAGAATGGAAATATCTACACCGCTATCTGTATGAACATAGAAATATCTACACTGCTATCTGTATGAACATGGTAACAGCTACACCGTTATCTGTATGAACATGGAAATAGCTACACCGCTATCTGTATGAACATGGAAATAACTACACCGCTATCTGTATGAACATGGAAATAGCTACACCGTTATCTGTATCAACATGGAAATAGCTACACCGCTATCTGTATGAACATGGAAGTATCTACACCACTATCTGTATTAACATGGATATATCTACACAGCCATCTGGATGAACATGGAAATATCTACACCGCTATCTGGATGAACATGGAAATATCTACACCGCTATCTGTGTGAACATGTATATATCTACACAGCCATCTGGATGAACATGGAAATATCTACACCGCTATCTGTTTAAACATGCATACATCTTCACCGCTATCTGTAAAAACATGGAAATATCTACACCGCTATCTGTATGAACATGGAAATATCTACACCACTATCTGTATGAACATGGAAATATCTACACCGCTATCTGTATAAACAGGGAAATATCTACACCACTATCTGTATAAACATGGAAATATCAGCACCGCTATCTTTATGAACAGGGAAATATCAGCCCCTCTATCTGTAAGAACAAGGAATTATGTACACCGCTATCAGTATGAACATGGAAATATCTACACTGCTATCTGTATGAACATGGAAATAACTTCACCGCCATCTGTATGAAAATGGATATATCTACACAGCCATCTGGATGAACATGGAAATATCTACACCGCTATCTGTATGAACATGGAAATAGCTACACCGCTATCTGTATGAACATGGAAATATCTACACCGCTTTCTTTATGAACATGGAAATATCTACACCGCTATCTGTATGAACATGGAAATATCTTCACCGCTATCAGTATGAACATGGATATATCTACACAGCCATCTGGATGAACATGGAAATATCTACACCGCTATCTGTATGAACATGGAAATAGCTACACCGCTATCTGTATGAACATGGAAATATCTACACCGCTATCTGTAAGAACATGGAAATATCTACACCGCTATCTGTATGAACATGGAAATATCTTCACCGCCATCTGTATGAACATGGATATATCTACAGAGCCATCTTGATGAACATGGAAATATCTACACAGCTATCTGTATGAACATGGAAATTTATACACCGCTATCTGTGTAAACATGCATACATCTTCACCGCTATCTGTATAAACATGGAAATATCTACACCGCTATCTGTATGAACATGGAAATATCTACACCGCTATCTGTTTGAACATGGAAATATCTACACCGCTATCTGCATGAAAATGGAAATATCTACACAGCTATCTGCATATATGTGGAAATATCTACAAAGCTATCTCTTTACACATGGAAATAACTACACCGATATCTCTATAAACATGGAAATATCTACACCGCCATCTGTATGAACATGGAAATATCTGCATTGCCATCTGTATGAACATATAAATAACTACACCGCCATCTGTATTAAGATGGAGATATCTACACCGCTATCTGCATAAACCTGGAAATATCTACACCGCTACCTGTATAAACATGGAAATATCAGCACCGCTCTCTGTATGAACTCGGAAATATCTACATCGCTATCTGTACGAACATGGAAATATATACACTGCTATCTGTATGAACATGGAAATAGCTACACCGCTATCTGTATGAACAAGGAAATATCTACACCACTATCTGTGTGAACATGGAAATATCTACTCCGCTATCTGTGAAAACATGCATATATCTTCACCGCTATATGTATAAACATGGAAATATCTACACCGCTATTTGTATGAACATGGAAATAGCTACACCGCTATCTGTATGAACATGGAAATACTACACCGCTATCTGTATGAACATGGATATATCTACACAGCCATCCGGATGAACATGGAAATATCTCCACCGCTATCTGTGTTAACATGCATACATCTTCACCGCTATCTATATAAACATGGAAATATCTACACCACTATCTGTATGAACATGCAAATATCTACACCGCTACCTGTATAAACATGGAAATATCAGCACCGCTATCTGTATGAACATGGAAATAGCTACACCGTTATCTGTCTGAACATGGAAATACCTACACCGCTATCTGTTTGAACATGGAAATATCTACACCGCTATCTGCATGAAAATGGAAATATCTACACTGCTATCTGCATATACATGGAAATATCTACACAGCTATCTCTTTACACATGGAAATAACTACACCGCTATCTGTATGAACATGGAAATATCCACACCGCCATCTGTATGAACATGGAAATATCTGCACCGCCATCTGTATGAACATATAAATATCTACACCGCCATCTGTATTAAGATGGAGATATCTACACCGCTATCTGTATAAACATGGAAATATCTAAACTGCTATCTGTAAAAACATGGAAATATCTACACCGCTGCCTGTATAACCATGGAAATATCAGCACCGCTATCTGTATGAACATGGAAATATCTACACCGCTATCTGTATTAACATGGAAATATCTACACTGCTATCTGTATGAACATGGAAATATCTACACCGTTCTCCGTATGAACATGGAAATATCTACACCGCTATCTGTATGAAAATGGAAATATCTACAAAGCTATCTGAATGAACATGGAAATATCTACACCGCTATCTGTTTGAACATGTAAATATCTACACCGCTATCTGCATGAAAATGGAAATATCTACAAGCTATCTGCATATTCATGGAAATATCTACACAGCTATCTCTTTACACATGGAAATATCTACACCGCTATATCTATAAACATGGAAATATGTACACCGCCATCTGTATGAACATGGAAATATCTGCACCGCCATCTGTATGAACATATAAATATCTACACCGCCATCTGTATTAAAAAGGAAATATCTAAACCGCTGTTTAAACATGGAAATATCTACACCGCTGCCTGTATAAACATGGAAATATCAGCAGCGCTCTCTGTAAGAGAATGGAAATATCTACACCGCTATCTGTATGAACATGGAAATATCTACACTGCTATCTGTATGAACATGGAAATAGCTACACCGTTATCTGTATGAACATGGAAATAGCTACGCCGCTACCTGTATGAACATGGAAATATCTACACCGCTATCTGTATGAACATGGAAATAGCTACACTGTTATCTGTATCAACATGGAAATAGCTACACCGCTATCTGTATGAACATGGAAGTATCTACACCGCTATCTGTATTAACATGGATATATCTACACAGACATCTAGATGAACATGGAAATATCTACACCGCTATCTGTATGAACATGGAAATATCTACACCGCTATCTGTGTGAACATGGATATATCTACACAGCCATCTGGATGAACATGGAAATATCTACACCGCTATCTGTGTAAACATGCATACATCTTCACCGCTATCTGTAAAAACATGGAAATATCTACACCGCTATCTGTATGAACATGGAAATATCTACACCGCTATCTGTATGAACATGGAAATATCTACATCGCTATCTGTTTGAACATGGAAATATCTACACCGCTATCTGCATGAAAATGGAAATATCTACACAGCTATCTGCATATACATGGAAATATCTACACAGCTATCTCTTTACACATGGAAATAACTACAACGCTATCTGTATGAACATGGAAATATCTACACCGCCATCTGTATGAACATGGAAATATCTGCACCGCCATCTGTATGAACATATAAATATCTACACCGCCATCTGTATTAAGATGGAGATAACTACACCGCTATCTGTATAAACTTGGAAATATCTACACCGATATCTGTATAAACAGGGAAATATCTACACCACTATCTGTATAAACATGGAAATATCAGCACCGCTATCTTTATGAACATGGAAATATCAGCCCCTCTATCTGTAAGAACATGGAAGTATCTACACCGCTATCAGTATGAACATGGAAATATCTACACCGCTATCTGTATGAACATGGAAATACCTTCACCGCCATCTGTATGAACATGGATATATCTACACAGCCATCTGGAGGAACTTGGAAATATCTACACCGCTATCTGTATGAACATGGAAATAGCTACACCGCTATCTGGATGAACATGGAAATATCTACACCGCTATCTGTATGAACATGGAAATAGCTACACCGCTATCTGTTTGAACATGGAAATATCTACACCGCTTTCGGCATAAAAATGGAAATATCTACACAGCTATCTGCATATACATGGAAATATCTTCAAAGCTATCTCTTTACACATGGAAATAACTACACCGCTATCTCTATAAACATGGAAATATCTACACCGCCATCTGTATGAACATGGAAATATCTGCATTGCCATCTGTATGAACATATAAATTCCTACACCGCCATCTGTATTAAGATGGAGATATCTACACCGCTATCTGCATAAACCTGGAAATATCTACACCACTACCTGTATAAACATGGAAATATCAGCACCGCTCTCTGTATGAACTCGGAAATATCTACACCGCTATCTGTACGAACATGGAAATATTTACACCGCTATCTGTATGAACATGGAAATAGCTACACCGCTATCTGTATGAACAAGGAAATATTTACACCACTATCTGTATGAACATGGAAATATCTACACCCCTATCTGTGAAAACATGCATATATCTTCACCGCTATCTGTATAAACATGGAAATATCTACACCGCTATCTGTATGAACATGGAAATAGCTACACCGCTATCTGTATGAACATGGAAATATCTACAACGCTATCTGTATGAACATGCATATATCTACACAGCCATCTGGATGAACATGGAAATATCTCCACCGCAATCTGTGTAAACATGCATACATCTTCACCGCTATCTATATAAACATGGAAATATCTACACCACTATCTGTATGAACATGCAAATATCTACACCGCTAAATGTATAAACATGGAAATGTCAACACCGCTATCTGTATGAACATGGAAATAGCTACACCGCTATCTGTATGAACATGCAAATATCTACACTGCTATCTGTATGAACATGGAAATATCTACACCACTATCTGTGTGAACATGGATATATCTACACAGCCATCTGGATGAACATGGAAATATCTACACCACTGTCTGTATGAACATGGAAATATCTACACCGCTATCTGTGTAAACATGCATACATCTTCACCGCTATCAGTATAAACATGGAAATATCTACACCGCTATCTGTATGAACATGGAAGTATCTACACCGCTATCTGTATTAACATGGATATATCTACACAGCCATCTGGATGAACATGGAAATATCTACACCACTATCTGTATGAAAATGGAAATATCTACACCGCTATCTGTGTGAACATGGATATATCTACACAGCCATCTGGATGAACATGGAAATATCTACACCGCTATCTGTGTAAACATGCATACATCTTCACTGCTATCTGTAAAAACATGGAAATATCTACACCGCTATCTGTATGAACATGGAAATATCTACACCGCTATCTGTATGAACCTGGAAATATCTACACCGCTATCTGTTTGAACATGGAAATATCTACACCGCTATCTGCATGAAAATGGAAATATCTACACAGCTATCTGCATGAAAATGGAAATATCTACACAGCTATCTGCATATACATGGAAATATCTACACAGCTATCTCTTTACACATGGAAATAACTACACCGCTATCTGTATGAACATGGAAATATCTACACCGCCATCTGTATGAACATGGAAATATCTGCACCGCCATCTGTATGAACATATAAATATCTACACCGCCATCTGTATTAAGATGGAGATAACTACACCGCTATCTGTATAAACTTGGAAATATCTACACCGCTATCTGTATAAACAGGGAAATATCTACACCACTATCTGTATAAACATGGAAATATCAGCACCGCTATCTTTATGAACATGGAAATATCAGCCCCTCTATCTGTAAGAACATGGAAGTATCTACACCGCTATCAGTATGAACATGGAAATATCTACACCGCTATCTGTATGAACATGGAAATACCTTCACCGCCATCTGTATGAACATGGATATATCTACACAGCCATCTGGAGGAACATGGAAATATCTACACCGCTATCTGTATGAACATGGAAATAGCTACACCGCTATCTGTATGAACATGGAAATATCTACACCGCTATCTGTATGAACATGGAAATATCTACACCACTATCTGTATGAACATGGAAATATCTTCACCGCTATCAGTATGAACATGGATATATCTAAACAGCCATCTGGATGAACATGGAAATATCTACACCGCTATCTGTATGAACATGGAAATAGCTACACCGCTATCTGTATGAACATGGAAATATCTACACCGCTATCTGTATGAACATGGAAATATCTACACCGCTATCTGTATGAACATGGAAATATCTTCACCGCCATCTGTATGAACATGGATATATCTACAGAGCCATCTTGATGAACATGGAAATATATACACAGCTATCTGAATGAACATGGAAATTTATACACCGCTATCTGTGTAAACATGCATACATCTTCACCGCTATCTGTATAAACATGGAAATATCTACACCGCTATCTGTATGAACATGGAAATATCTACACCGCTATCTGTTTGAACATGGAAATATCTACACCGCTTTCGGCATAAAAATGGAAATATCTACACAGCTATCTGCATATACATGGAAATATCTTCAAAGCGATCTCTTTACACATGGAAATAACTACACCGCTATCTCTATAAACATGGAAATATCTACACCGCCATCTGTATGAACATGGAAATATCTGCATTGCCATCTGTATGAACATATAAATTCCTACACCGCCATCTGTATTAAGATGGAGATATCTACACCGCTATCTGCATAAACCTGGAAATATCTACACCACTACCTGTATAAACATGGAAATATCAGCACCGCTCTCTGTATGAACTCGGAAATATCTACACCGCTATCTGTACGAACATGGAAATATTTACACCGCTATCTGTATGAACATGGAAATAGCTACACCGCTATCTGTATGAACAAGGAAATATTTACACCACTATCTGTATGAACATGGAAATATCTACACCTCTATCTGTGAAAACATGCATATATCTTCACCGCTATCTGTATAAACATGGAAATATCTACACCGCTATCTGTATGAACATGGAAATAGCTACACCGCTATCTGTATGAACATGGAAATATCTACACCGCTATCTGTATGAACATGCATATATCTACACAGCCATCTGGATGAACATGGAAATATCTCCACCGCAATCTGTGTAAACATGCATACATCTTCACCGCTATCTATATAAACATGGAAATATCTACACCACTATCTGTATGAACATGCAAATATCTACACCGCTAAATGTATAAACATGGAAATATCAACACCGCTATCTGTATGAACATGGAAATAGCTACACCGCTATCTGTATGAACATGCAAATATCTACACTGCTATCTGTATGAACATGGAAATATCTACACCACTATCTGTGTGAACATGGATATATCTACACAGCCATCTGGATGAACATGGAAATATCTACACCACTGTCTGTATGAACATGGAAATATCTACACCGCTATCTGTGTAAACATGCATACATCTTCACCGCTATCAGTATAAACATGGAAATATCTACACCGCTATCTGTATGAACATGGAATTATCTACACCGCTATCTGTATTAACATGGATATATCTACACAGCCATCTGGATGAACATGGAAATATCTACACCACTATCTGTATGAACATGGAAATATCTACACCGCTATCTGTGTGAACATGGATATATCTACACAGACATCTGGATGAACATGGAAATATCTACACCGCTATCTGTGTAAACATGCATACACCTTCACTGCTATCTGTAAAAACATGGAAATATCTACACCGCTATCTGTATGAACATGGAAATATCTACACCGCTATCTGTATGAACCTGGAAATATCTACACCGCTATCTGTTTGAACACGGAAATATCTACACCGCTATCTGCATGAAAATGGAAATATCTACACAGCTATCTGCATATACATGGAAATATCTACACAGCTATCTCTTTACATATGGAAATAAGTACACCGCTATCTGTATGAAAATGGAAATATCTACACCGCCATCTGTATGAACATGGAAATATCTGCACCGCCATCTGTATGAACATATAAATATCTACACCGCCATCAGTATTAAGATGGAGATATCTACAAAGCTATCTGTATAAACATTGAAATATCTACACCGCTATCTATATGAACATGGAAATAGCTACACCGCTATCTGTATGAACATGGAAATATCTACACCACTATCTGTATGAATATGGAAATATCTTCACCGCTATCAGTATGAACATGGATATATCTACACAGCCATCTGGATGAACATGGAAATATCTACACCGCTATCTGTATGAACATGGAAATAGCTACACCGCTATCTGTATGAACATGGAAATATCTACACCGCTATCTGTATGAACATGGAAATATCTACACCGCTATCTGTATGAACATGGAAATATCTACACCGCTATCTGTATGAACATGGAAATATCTACACCGCTATCTGTATGAACATGGAAATATCTTCACCGCCATCTGTATGAACATGGATATATCTAGAGAGCCATCTTGATGAACATGGAAATATCTACACAGCTATCTGTATGAACATGGAAATTTATACACCGCTATCTGTGTAAACATGCATACATCTTCACCGCTATCTGTATAAACATGGAAATATCTACACCGCTATCTGTATGAACATGGAAATATCTACACCGCTATCTGTTTGAACATGGAAATATCTACACCGCTTTCTGCACAAAAATGGAAATATCTACACAGCTATCTGCATATACATGGAAATATCTTCAAAGCTATCTCTTTACACATGGAAATAACTACACCGCTATCTCTATAAACATGGAAATATCTACACCGCCATCTGTATGAACATGGAAATATCTGCATTGCCATCTGTATGAATATATAAATACCTACACCGCCATCTGTGTTAAGATGGAGATATCTACACCGCTATCTGCATAAACCTGGAAATATCTACACCGCTACCTGTATAAACATGGAAATATCAGCACCGCTCTCTGTATGAACTCGGAAATATCTACACCGCTATCTGTACGAACATGGAAATATCTACACCGCTATCTGTATGAACATGGAAATAGCTAAACCGCTATCTGTATGAACAAGGAAATATTTACACCACTATCTGTATTAACATGGAAAAATCTACACTTCTATCTGTGAAAACATGCATATATCTTCACCGCTATCTGTATAAACATGGAAATATCTACACCGCTATCTGTATGAACATGGAAATAGCTACACCGCTATCTGTATGAACATGGAAATATCTACACCGCTATCTGTATGAACAGGGATATATCTACACAGCCATCTGGAAGAACATGGAAATATCTCCACCGCTATCTGTGTAAACATGCATACATCTTCAACGCTATCTATATAAACATGGAAATATCTACACCACCATCTGTATGAACATGCAAATACCTACACCGCTACCTGTATAAACATGGAAATATCAGCACCGCTATCTGTATGAACATGGAAATAGCTACACCGCTATCTGTATGAACATGCAAATATCTACACCACTATCTGTATGAACATGGAAATATCTACACCACTATCTGTATGAGCATGGATATATCTACACAGCCATCTGGATGAACATGGAAATATCTACACCACTATCTGTATGAACATGGAAATATCTACACCGCTATCTGTGTAAACATGCATACATCTTCACCGCTATCAGTATAAACATGGAAATATCTACACCGCTATCTGTGTGAACATGGAAATAGCTACACCGCTATCTGTATGAACATGGAAATATCTACTCAGCTATCTGTATGAACATGGATATATCTACACAGCCATCTGGATGAACATGGAAATATCTACACCGTTATCTGTGTAAACATGCATACATCTTCACTGCTATCTTTATAAACATGGAAATATCTACACCGCTATCTGTATGAACATTGAAATATCTACACCGCTATCTGTATGAACATGGAAATACCTACACCGCTATCTGTTTGAACATGGAAATACCTACACCGCAATCTGCATGAAAATGGAAATATCTACACTGCTATCTGCATATACATGGAAATATCTACACAGCTATCTCTTTACACGTGGAAATAACTACACCGCTATCTGTATGAACATGGAAATATCCACACCGCCATCTGTATGAACATAAAATATCTACACCGCCATCTGTATTAAGAAGGAAATATCTAAACCGCTATCTGTAAACGTGGAAATATCTACACCGCTGCCTTTATAAACATGGAAATATCAGCACCGCTATCTGTATGAACATGGAAATATCTACACCGCTATCTGTATGTACATGGAAATATCTACACCGCTATCTGTATGAACATGGAAATATCTACACCGCTATCTGTATGAACATGCATATATCTACACAGCCATCTGGATGAACATGGAAATATCTCCACCGCAATCTGTGTAAACATGCATACATCTTCACCGCTATCTATATAAACATGGAAATATCTACACCACTATCTGTATGAACATGCAAATATCTACACCGCTAAATGTATAAACATGGAAATATCAACACCGCTATCTGTATGAACATGGAAATAGCTACACCGCTATCTGTATGAACATGCAAATATCTACACTGCTATCTGTATGAACATGGAAATATCTACACCACTATCTGTGTGAACATGGATATATCTACACAGCCATCTGGATGAACATGGAAATATCTACACCACTGTCTGTATGAACATGGAAATATCTACACCGCTATCTGTGTAAACATGCATACATCTTCACCGCTATCAGTATAAACATGGAAATATCTACACCGCTATCTGTATGAACATGGAATTATCTACACCGCTATCTGTATTAACATGGATATATCTACACAGCCATCTGGATGAACATGGAAATATCTACACCACTATCTGTATGAACATGGAAATATCTACACCGCTATCTGTGTGAACATGGATATATCTACACAGACATCTGGATGAACATGGAAATATCTACACCGCTATCTGTGTAAACATGCATACACCTTCACTGCTATCTGTAAAAACATGGAAATATCTACACCGCTATCTGTATGAACATGGAAATATCTACACCGCTATCTGTATGAACCTGGAAATATCTACACCGCTATCTGTTTGAACACGGAAATATCTACACCGCTATCTGCATGAAAATGGAAATATCTACACAGCTATCTGCATATACATGGAAATATCTACACAGCTATCTCTTTACATATGGAAATAAGTACACCGCTATCTGTATGAAAATGGAAATATCTACACCGCCATCTGTATGAACATGGAAATATCTGCACCGCCATCTGTATGAACATATAAATATCTACACCGCCATCAGTATTAAGATGGAGATATCTACAAAGCTATCTGTATAAACATTGAAATATCTACACCGCTATCTATATGAACATGGAAATAGCTACACCGCTATCTGTATGAACATGGAAATATCTACACCACTATCTGTATGAATATGGAAATATCTTCACCGCTATCAGTATGAACATGGATATATCTACACAGCCATCTGGATGAACATGGAAATATCTACACCGCTATCTGTATGAACATGGAAATATCTACACCGCTATCTGTATGAACATGGAAATATCTACACCGCTATCTGTATGTACATGGAAATATCTACACCGCTATCTGTATGAACATGGAAATATCTACACCGCTATCTGTATGAACATGGAAATATCTACACCGCCATCTGTATGAACATGGAAATATCCGCACTGCCATCTGTATGAACATATAAATATCTACACCGCCATCTGTATTAAGAAGGAGATATCTACACCGCTATCTGTATGAACATGGAAATATCTGCACCGCCATCTGTATAAACATATAAATATATACACCGCCATCTGTATTAAGATGGAGATATCTACACCGCTATCTGTATAAACTTGGAAATATCTACACCGCAATCTGTATAAACATGGAAATACCTACACCGCTCTCTGTATAAACATGGAAATATCTACACCGCTACCTGTATAAACATGGAAATAGCACCGCTATCTGTATGACCATGGAAATATCTACACCGCTATCTCTATGAACATGGAAATATCTACACTGCTATCTGTATGAACATGGAAATAGCTACACTGCTATCTGTATGAACATGGAAATATCTACACCACTATCTGTATGAACATGGAAATATCTACACCGCTATCTGTATGAACATGGATATATCTACACAGCCATCTGGATGAACATGGAAATATCTACACCGCTATCTGTTTTAACATGGAAATATCTAAACCGCTATCTGCATGAAAATGGAAATATATACACAGTTATCTGCATATACATGGAAATATCTACACAGCTATCTGCATGAAAATGGAAATATCTACACTGCTATCTGCATATACATGGAAATATGTACACAGCTATCTCTTTACACATGGAAATAACTACACCGCTATCTGTATAAACATGGAAATATCTACACCGCCATCTGTATGAACATGGAAATATCTGCACCGCCATCTGTATGAACATATAAATATCTACACCGCCATCTGTATTAAGATGGATATATCTACACCGCTATCTGTATGAACATGGAAATATCTACACCGCTATCTGTATGAACATGGAAATATCTACAAAGCTATCTGAATGAACATGGAAATATCTACACCGCTATCTGTTTGAACATGTAAATATCTACACCGCTATCTGCATGAAAATGGAAATATCTACAAAGCTATCTGCATATACATGGAAATATCTACACAGCTATCTCTTAACACATGGAAATAAGTACTCCGCTATCTCTATAAACATGGAAATATCTACACCGCCATCTGTATGAACATGGAAATATCTGCACCGCCATCTGTATAAACATATAAATATCTACACCGCCATCTGTATTAAGAAAGAAATGTCTAAACAGCTTTCTGTATGAACATTGAAATATCTACACCGCTATCTGTATGAACATTGAAATATCTACACCGCTGCCTGTATAAACATGGAAATATCAGCACCGCTATCTGTATGAACATGGAAATATCTACACCGCTATCTGTATGAACATGGAAATATCTACACCGCTATCTGTATGAACATGGAAATAGGTACACCGCTATCTGTATGAACATGGAAATATCTACACAGCCATCTGGATGAACATGGAAATATCTACTCCGCTATCTGTGTAAACATGCATAGATCTTCACCGCTATCTGTATGAACATGGAAATATCTACACCGCTATCTGTATGAACATGAAAATATCTACACCGCTATCTGTATGAACATGGAAATATCTACACCGCTATCTGTTTGAACATGGAAATATCTACACCGCTGTCTGCATGAAAATGGAAATATCTACACAGCTATCTGCATATACATGGAAATATCTACACAGCTATCTCTTTACACATGGAAATAACTACACCTCTATCTCTGTAAACATGGAAATATCTACACCGCCATCTGTGTGAACATGGAAATATCCGCACCGCCATCTGTATGAACATATAAATATCTACACCGCCATCTGTATTAAGAAGGAGATATCTAACCGCTATCTGTATGAACATGGAAATATCTACACCGCCATCTGTATGAACATAAAATATCTACACCGCCATCTGTATTAAGAAGGAAATATCCAATCCACTATCTGTAAACGTGGAAATATCTACACCGCTGCCTTTATAAACATGGAAATATCAGCACCGCTATCTGTATGAACATGGAAATATCAACACCGCTATCTGTATGTACATGGAAATATCTACACCGCTATCTGTATGAACATGGAAATATCTACACTGCTATCTGTATGAACATGGAAATATCTACACCGCTATCTGTTTGAACATGGAAATATCTACACCGCTGTCTGCATGAAAATGGAAATATCTACACAGCCATCTGCATATACATGGAAATATCTACACAGCTATCTCTTTACACATGGAAATAACTACACCACTATCTCTGTAAACAGGAAAATATCTACACCGCCATCTGTATGAACATGGAAATATCCGCACTGCCATCTGTATGAACATATAAATATCTACACCGCCATCTGTATTAAGAAGGAGATATCTACACCGCTATCTGTATGAACATGGAAATATCTGCACCGCCATCTGTATAAA
This sequence comes from Gorilla gorilla gorilla, assembly GCF_029281585.2. Classification (NCBI taxonomy): domain Eukaryota; kingdom Metazoa; phylum Chordata; class Mammalia; order Primates; family Hominidae; genus Gorilla; species Gorilla gorilla. Next base: position 53,923,307 of record NC_073246.2, on the reverse strand, counting down.
CATATAAATATCTACACCGCCATCTGTATTAAGATGGAGATATCTACACCGCTATCTGTATAAACTTGGAAATATCTACACCGCAATCTGTATAAACATGGAAATACCTACACCGCTATCTGTATAAACATGGATTATCTACACCGCTACTTGTATAAACATGGAAATATCAGCACCGCTATCTGTATGACCATGGAAATATCTACACCGCTATCTCTATGAACATGGAAATATCTACACTGCTATCTGTATGAACATGGAAATAGCTACACCGCTATCTGTATGAACATGGAAATATCTACACCACTATCTGTATGAACATGGAAATATCTACACCGCTATCTGTATGAACATGGATATATCTACACAGCCATCTGGATGAACATGGAAATATCTACACCGCTATCTGTTTGAACATGGAAATATCTAAACCGCTATCTGCATGAAAATGGAAATATATACACAGTTATCTGCATATACATGGAAATATCTACACAGCTATCTGCAAGAAAATGGAAATATCTACACTGCTATCTGCATATACATGGAAATATGTACACAGCTATCTCTTTATACATGGAAATAACTACACCGCTATCTGTATAAACATGGAAATATCTACACCGCCATCTGTATGAACATGGAAATATCTGCACCGCCATCTGTATGAACATATAAATATCTACACCGCCATCTGTATTAAGATGGATATATCTACACCGCTATCTGTATGAACATGGAAATATCTACACCGCTATCTGTATGAACATGGAAATATCTACAAAGCTATCTGAATGAACATGGAAATATCTACACCGCTATCTGTTTGAACATGTAAATATCTACACCGCTATATGCATGAAAATGGAAATATCTACAAAGCTATCTGCATATACATGGAAATATCTACACAGCTATCTCTTAACACATGGAAATAAGTACTCCGCTATCTCTATAAACATGGAAATATCTACACCGCCATCTGTATGAACATGGAAATATCTGCACCGCCATCTGTATGAACATATAAATATCTACACCGCCATCTGTATTAAGAAAGAAATGTCTAAACAGCTTTCTGTATGAACATTGAAATATCTACACCGCTATCTGTATGAACATTGAAATATCTACACCGCTGCCTGTATAAACATGGAAATATCAGCACCGCTATCTGTATGAACATGGAAATATCTACACCGCTATCTGTATGAACATGGAAATATCTACACCGCTATCTGTATGAACATGGAAATAGCTACACCGCTATCTGTATGAACATGGAAATATCTACACAGCCATCTGGATGAACATGGAAATATCTACTCCGCTATCTGTGTAAACATGCATAGATCTTCACCGCTATCTGTATGAACATGGAAATATCTACACCGCTATCTGTATGAACATGAAAATATCTATACCGCTATCTGTATGAACATGGAAGTATCTACACCGCTATCTGTTTGAACATGGAAATATCTACACCGCTGTCTGCATGAAAATGGAAATATCTACACAGCTATCTGCATATACATGGAAATATCTACACAGCTATCTCTTTACACATGGAAATAACTACACCTCTATCTCTGTAAACATGGAAATATCTACACCGCCATCTGTGTGAACATGGAAATATCCGCACCGCCATCTGTATGAACATATAAATATCTACACCGCCATCTGTATTAAGAAGGAGATATCTAACCGCTATGTGTATGAACATGGAAATATCTACACCGCCATCTGTATGAACATAAAATATCTACACCGCCATCTGTATTAAGAAGGAAATATCCAATCCACTATCTGTAAACGTGGAAATATCTACACCGCTGCCTTTATAAACATGGAAATATCAGCACCGCTATCTGTATGAACATGGAAATATCAACACCGCTATCTGTATGTACATGGAAATATCTACACCGCTATCTGTATGAACATGGAAATATCTACACTGCTATCTGTATGAACATGGAAATATCTACACCGCTATCTGTTTGAACATGGAAATATCTACACCGCTGTCTGCATGAAAATGGAAATATCTACACAGCCATCTGCATATACATGGAAATATCTACACAGCTATCTCTTTACACATGGAAATAACTACACCACTATCTCTGTAAACAGGAAAATATCTACACCGCCATCTGTATGAACATGGAAATATCCGCACTGCCATCTGTATGAACATATAAATATCTACACCGCCATCTGTATTAAGAAGGAGATATCTACACCGCTATCTGTATGAACATGGAAATATCTGCTCCGCCATCTGTATAAACATATAAATATCTACACCGCCATGTGTATTAAGATGGAGATATCTACACCGCTATCTGTATAAACTTGGAAATATCTACACCGCAATCTGTATAAACATGGAAATACCTACACCGCTATCTGTATAAACATGGATTATCTACACCGCTACTTGTATAAACATGGAAATATCAGCACCGCTATCTGTATGACCATGGAAATATCTACACCGCTATCTCTATGAACATGGAAATATCTACACTGCTATCTGTATGAACATGGAAATAGCTACACCGCTATCTGTATGAACATGGAAATATCTACACCACTATCTGTATGAACATGGAAATATCTACACCGCTATCTGTATGAACTTGGATATATCTACACAGCCATCTGGATGAACATGGAAATATCTACACCGCTATCTGTTTGAACATGGAAATATCTAAACCGCTATCTGCATGAAAATGGAAATATATACACAGTTATCTGCATATACATGGAAATATCTACACAGCTATCTGCAAGAAAATGGAAATATCTACACTGCTATCTGCATATACATGGAAATATGTACACAGCTATCTCTTTATACATGGAAATAACTACACCGCTATCTGTATAAACATGGAAATATCTACACCGCCATCTGTATGAACATGGAAATATCTGCACCGCCATCTGTATGAACATATAAATATCTACACCGCCATCTGTATTAAGATGGATATATCTACACCGCTATCTGTATGAACATGGAAATATCTACACCGCTATCTGTATGAACATGGAAATATCTACAAAGCTATATGAATGAACATGGAAATATCTACACCGCTATCTGTTTGAACATGTAAATATCTACACCGCTATATGCATGAAAATGGAAATATCTACAAAGCTATCTGCATATACATGGAAATATCTACACAGCTATCTCTTAACACATGGAAATAAGTACTCCGCTATCTCTATAAACATGGAAATATCTACACCGCCATCTGTATGAACATGGAAATATCTGCACCGCCATCTGTATGAACATATAAATATCTACACCGCCATCTGTATTAAGAAAGAAATGTCTAAACAGCTTTCTGTATGAACATTGAAATATCTACACCGCTATCTGTATGAACATTGAAATATCTACACCGCTGCCTGTATAAACATGGAAATATCAGCACCGCTATCTGTATGAACATGGAAATATCTACACCGCTATCTGTATGAACATGGAAATATCTACACCGCTATCTGTATGAACATGGAAATAGCTACACCGCAATCTGTATGAACATGGAAATATCTACACAGCCATCTGGATGAACATGGAAATATCTACTCCGCTATCTGTGTAAACATGCATAGATCTTCACCGCTATCTGTATGAACATGGAAATATCTACACCGCTATCTGTATGAACATGAAAATATCTACACCGCTATCTGTATGAACATGGAAATATCTACACCGCTATCTGTTTGAACATGGAAATATCTACACCGCTGTCTGCATGAAAATGGAAATATCTACACAGCTATCTGCATATACATGGAAATATCTACACAGCTATCTCTTTACACATGGAAATAACTACACCTCTATCTCTGTAAACATGGAAATATCTACACCGCCATCTGTGTGAACATGGAAATATCCGCACCGCCATCTGTATGAACATATAAATATCTACACCGCCATCTGTATTAAGAAGGAGATATCTAACCGCTATGTGTATGAACATGGAAATATCTACACCGCCATCTGTATGAACATAAAATATCTACACCGCCATCTGTATTAAGAAGGAAATATCCAATCCACTATCTGTAAACGTGGAAATATCTACACCGCTGCCTTTATAAACATGGAAATATCAGCACCGCTATCTGTATGAACATGGAAATATCAACACCGCTATCTGTATGTACATGGAAATATCTACACCGCTATCTGTATGAACATGGAAATATCTACACTGCTATCTGTATGAACATGGAAATATCTACACCGCTATCTGTTTGAACATGGAAATATCTACACCGCTGTCTGCATGAAAATGGAAATATCTACACAGCCATCTGCATATACATGGAAATATCTACACAGCTATCTCTTTACACATGGAAATAACTACACCACTATCTCTGTAAACAGGAAAATATCTACACCGCCATCTGTATGAACATGGAAATATCCGCACTGCCATCTGTATGAACATATAAATATCTACACCGCCATCTGTATTAAGAAGGAGATATCTACACCGCTATCTGTATGAACATGGAAATATCTGCACCGCCATCTGTATAAACATATAAATATCTACACCGCCATCTGTATTAAGATGGAGATATCTACACCGCTATCTGTATAAACTTGGAAATATCTACACCGCAATCTGTATAAACATGGAAATACCTACACCGCTATCTGTATAAACATGGATTATCTACACCGCTACTTGTATAAACATGGAAATATCAGCACCGCTATCTGTATGACCATGGAAATATCTACACCGCTATCTCTATGAACATGGAAATATCTACACTGCTATCTGTATGAACATGGAAATAGCTACACCGTTATCTGTATGAACATGGATATATCTACACCGCTATCTGTATGAACATAGAAATATCTACACCGCTATCTGTATGAACATGGAAATATCTACACCGCTATCTGTATGAACATGGATATATCTACACAGCCATCTGGATGAACATGGAAATATCTACACCGCTATCTGTTTGAACATGGAAATATCTAAACCGCTATCTGCATGAAAATGGAAATATATACACAGTTATCTGCATATACATGGAAATATCTACACAGCTATCTGCAAGAAAATGGAAATATCTACACTGCTATCTGCATATACATGGAAATATGTACACAGCTATCTCTTTATACATGGAAATAACTACACCGCTATCTGTATAAACATGGAAATATCTACACCGCCATCTGTATGAACATGGAAATATCTGCACCGCCATCTGTATGAACATATAAATATCTACACCGCCATCTGTATTAAGATGGATATATCTACACCGCTATCTGTATGAACATGGAAATATCTACACCGCTATCTGTATGAACATGGAAATATCTACAAAGCTATCTGAATGAACATGGAAATATCTACACCGCTATCTGTTTGAACATGTAAATATCTACACCGCTATATGCATGAAAATGGAAATATCTACAAAGCTATCTGCATATACATGGAAATATCTACACAGCTATCTCTTAACACATGGAAATAAGTACTCCGCTATCTCTATAAACATGGAAATATCTACACCGCCATCTGTATGAACATGGAAATATCTGCACCGCCATCTGTATGTACATATAAATATCTACACCGCCATCTGTATTAAGAAAGAAATATCTAAACAGCTTTCTGTATGAACATTGAAATATCTACACCGCTATCTGTATGAACATTGAAATATCTACACCGCTGCCTGTATAAACATGGAAATATCAGCACCGCTATCTGTATGAACATGGAAATATCTACACCGCTATCTGTATGAACATGGAAATAACTACACCGCTATCTGTATGAACATGGAAATACCTACACCGCTATCTGTATGAACATGGAAATATCTACACAGCCATCTGGATGAACATGGAAATATCTACTCCGCTATCTGTGTAAACATGCATAGATCTTCACCGCTATCTGTATGAACATGGAAATATCTACACCGCTATCTGTATGAACATGGAAATATCTACACCGCTATCTGTATGAACATGCAAATATCTACACCGCTATCTGTTTGAACATGGAAATATCTACACCGCTATCTGCATGAAGATGGAAATATCTACACTGCTATCTGCATATACATGGAAATATCTACACAGCTATCTCTTTACTAATGGAAATAACTACACCGCTATCTGTATGAACATGGAAATATCTACACCGCCATCTGTATGATCATGGAAATTTGTGCACCGCCATCTGTATGAACATATAAATATCTACACCGCCATCTGTATTAAGATGGAGATTTCTACACTGCTATCTGTATAAAGATGGAAATATCTACACCGCTATCTGTATAAACATGGAAATATCTACACCGCTATCTGTATAAACATGGAAATATCTACACCACTACCTGTATAAACATGGAAATATCAGCACCGCTATCTGTATGAACATGGAATTATCTACACCGCTATCAGTATGAACATGGAAATATCTACACCGCTATCTGTATGAACATGGAAATATCTACACCGCTATCTGTATGAACATTGAAATATCTACACCGCTATCTGTTTGAACATGGAAATATATACACCGCTGTCTGCATGAATGTGGAAATATCTACACAGCTATCTGCCTACACAAGAAAATATCTACACAGCTATCTCTTAACACATGGAAATAAGTACTCTGCTATCTCTATAAAGATGGAAATATCTACACCGCCATCTGTATGAACATGGAAATATCTCCACCGCCATCTGTATGAACATATAAATATCTACACCGCCATCTGTATTAAGAAGGAAATATCTAAACTGCTATCTGTATGAACATTGAAATATGTACACCGCAATCTGTATGAACATTGAAATATCTACACCGCTGCCTGTATAAACATGGAAATATCAGCACCGCTATCTGTATGAACATGGAAATATCTACACCGCTATCTGTACGAACATGGAAATATCTACACCGCTATCTGTATGAACATGCAAATAGCTACACCGCTATCTGTATGAACAAGGAAATATCTACACCACTATCTGTATGAACATGCAAATATCTACACCGCTATCTGTGAAAACATGCATATATCTTCACCGCTATCTGTATAAACATGGAAATATCTACACCGCTATCTGTATGAACATGGAAATATCTACACCGCTATCTGTATGAACATGGAAATATCTACACCGCTATCTGTATGAACAGGGATATATCTAGACAGCCATCTGGATGAACATGGAAATATCTGCACCGCTATCTGTGTAAACATGCATACATCTTCACCGCTATCTCTATAAAGATGGAAATATCTACACCACTATCTGTATGAACATGCAAATATCTACACCGCTACCTGTATAAACATGGAAATATCAGCACCGCTATCTGTATGAACATGGAAATAGCTACACCGCTATCTGTATGAACATGCAAATATCTACACCACTATCTGTATGAACATGGAAATATCTACACCACTATCTGTAGGAACATGGATATATCCACACAGCCATCTGGATGAACATGGAAATATCTACACCACTAACTGTATGAACATGGAAATATCTACACCGCTATCTGTGTAAACATGCATACATCTTCACCGCTATCAGTATAAACATGGAAATATCTACACCGCTATCTGTATGAACGTGGAAATAGCTACACCACTATCTGTATGAACACGGAAATATCTACACCGCTATCTGTATGAACATGGATATATCTACACAGCCATCTGGATGAACATGGAAATATCTACACCGCTATCTGTGTAAACATTGATACATCTTCACTGCTATCTGTATAAACATGGAAATATCTACACTGCTATCTGTATGAACATTGAAATATCTACACCGCTATCTGTATGAACATGGAAATACCTACACCGCTATCTGTTTGAACATGGAAATATCTACACCGCTCTCTGCATGAAAATGGAAATATCTACACTGCAATATGCATATACATGGAAATATCTACACAGCTATCTCTTTACACATGGAAATAACTACACCGCTATCTGTATGAACATGGAAATATCCACACCGCCAACTGTATGAACATGGAAATATCTGCACCGCCTTCTGTATGAACATATAAATATCTACACCGCCATCTGTATTAAGATGGAGATATCTACACCGCTATCTGTATAAAAATGGAAATATCTACACCGCTATCTGTATAAACATGGAAATATCTACACCGCTATCTGTATAAACATGGAAATATCTACACCACTACCTGTATAAACATGGAAATATCAGCACCGCTATCTGTATGAACATGGAAATATCTACACCGCTATCTGTATGAACATGGAAATATCTACACCGCTATCTGTATGAACATGGAAATATCTACACCGCTATCTGTATAAACATGGAAATATCTACACCGCTACCTGTATAAACATGGAAATATCAGCACCGCTATCTGTATGAACATGGAAATATCTACACCGCTATCTGTATGAACATGGAAATATCTACACCGCTATCTACATGAACATGGAACTATCTACACGGCTACCTGTATAAACATGGAAATATCAGCACCGCTATCTGTATGAACATGGAAATATCTACACCGCTATCTGTATGAACATGGAAATATCTACACCGCTATCTGTATGAACATGGAAATATCTACAAAGCTATCTGAATGAACATGGAAATATCTACACCGCTATCTGTTTGAACATGTAAATATCTACACCGCTATCTGCATGAAAATGGAAATATCTACAAAGCTATCTGCATATACATAGTAATATCTACACAGCTATCTCTTAACACATGGAAATAACTACACCGCTATATCTATAAACATGGAAATATCTACACCGCCATCTGTATGAACATGGAAATATGTGCACCGCCATCTGTATGAACATATAAATATCTACACCGCCATCTGTATTAAGAAGGAAATATGTAAACCGCTATCTGTATGAACATTGAAATATGTACACCGCAATCTGTATGAACATTGAAATATCTACACCGCTGCCTGTATAAACATGGAAATATCAGCACCGCTATCTGTATGAACATGGAAATATCTACACCGCTATCTGTATGAACATGGAAATATCTACACCGCTATCTGTATGAACATGTAAATAGCTACACCGCTGTCTGTATGAACATGGAAATATCTACACAGCCATCTGGATGAACATGGAAATATCTACTCCGCTATCTGTGTAAACATGCATAGATCTTCACAGCTATCTGTATAAACATGGAAATATCTACACCGCTATCTGTATGAACATGGAAATATCTACACTGCTATCTGTATGAACATGGAAATATCTACACCGCTATCTGTTTGAACCTGGAAATATCTACACCGCTATCTGCATGAAAATGGAAATATCTACACAGCTATCTGCATATACATGGAAATATCTACACAGATATCTCTTTACACATGGAAATAACTACACCGCTATCTGTATAAACATGGAAATATCTACACCGCCATCTGTATGAACTTGGAAATTTGTGCACCGCCATCTGTATGAACATATAAATATCTACACCGCCATCTATATTAAGATGGATATATCTACACCGCTATCTGAACAAACATGGAAATATCTACACCGCTATCTGTATAAACTGGGAAATATCCACACCGCTATCTGTATAACCATGGAAATATCTACACCGCTACCTGTATAAACATGGAAATATCAGCACCGCTATCTGTATGAACATGGAAATATCTACACCGCTATCTGTATGAACATGGAAATATCTACACCGCTATCTGTATGAACATGGAAATATCTACACCGCTATCTGTATGAACATGGAAATATCTACAAAGCTATCTGAATGAACATGGAAATATCTACACCGCTATCTGTTTGAACATGTAAATATCTACACCGCTATCTGCATGAAAATGGAAATATCTACAAAGCTATCTGCATATACATGGAAATATCTACACAGCTATCTCTTTACTCATGGAAATAACTACCCCGCTATATCTATAACCATGGAAATATCTACACCGCCATCAGTATGAACAAGGAAATATCTGCACCGCCATCTGTATGAACAAATAAATATCTACACCGCCATCTGTATTAAGAAGGAAATATCTAAACCGCTATTTGTAATCGTGGAAATATCTACACCGCTGCCTGTATAAACATGGAAATATCAGCACCGCTATCTGTATGAACATGGAAATATCTACACCGCTATCTGTATGTACATGGAAATATCTACACCGCTATCTGTATGAACATGGAAATATCTACACTGCTATCTGTATGAACATGGAAATATCTACACCGCTATCTGTTTGAACATGGAAATATCTACACCGCTGTCTGCATGAAAATGGAAATATCTACACAGCTATCTGCATATACATGGAAATATCTACACAGCTATCTCTTTACACATGGAAATAACTACACCGCTATCTCTGTAAACATGGAAATATCTACACCGCCATCTGTGTGAACATGGAAATATCCGCACCGCCATCTGTATGAACATATAAATATCTACACCGCCATCTGTATTAAGAAGGAGATATCTAACCGCTATCTGTATGAACATGGAAATATCTACACCGCCATCTGTATGAACATAAAATATCTACACCGCCATCTGTATTAAGAAGGAAATATCTAAACCGCTATCTGTAAACGTGGAAATATCTACACCGCTGCCTTTATAAACATGGAAATATCAGCACCGCTATCTGTATGAACATGGAAATATCTACACCGCTATCTGTATGTACATGGAAATATCTACACCGCTATCTGTATGAACATGGAAATATCTACACCGCTATCTCTATGAACATGGAAATATCTACACCGCCATCTGTATGAACATGGAAATATCCGCACTGCCATCTGTATGAACATATAAATATCTACACCGCCATCTGTATTAAGAAGGAGATATCTACACAGCTATCTGTATGAACATGGAAATATCTGCACCGCCATCTGTATAAACATATAAATATCTACACCGCCATCTGTATTAAGATGGAGATATCTACACCGCTATCTGTATAAACTTGGAAATATCTACACCGCAATCTGTATAAACATGGAAATACCTACACCGCTCTCTGTATAAACATGGAAATATCTACACCGCTACCTGTATAAACATGGAAATATCAGCACCGCTATCTGTATGACCATGGAAATATCTACACCGCTATCTCTATGAACATGGAAATATCTACACTGCTATCTGTATGAACATGGAAATAGCTACACCGCTATCTGTATGAACATGGAAATATCTACACCACTATCTGTATGAACATGGAAATATCTACACCGCTATCTGTATGAACATGGATATATCTACACAGCCATCTGGATGAACATGGAAATATCTACACCGCTATCTGTTTGAACATGGAAATATCTAAACCGCTTTCTGCATGAAAATGGAAATATATACACAGTTATCTGCATATACATGGAAATATCTACACAGCTATCTGCATGAAAATGGAAATATCTACACTGCTATCTGCATATACATGGAAATATGTACACAGCTATCTCTTTACACATGGAAATAACTACACCGCTATCTGTATAAACATGGAAATATCTACACCGCCATCTGTATGAACATGGAAATATCTGCACCGCCATCTGTATGAACATATAAATATCTACACCGCCATCTGTTTTAAGATGGATATATCTACACCGCTATCTGTATGAACATGGAAATATCTACACCGCTATCTGTATGAACATGGAAATATCTACAAAGCTATCTGAATGAACATGGAAATATCTACACCGCTATCTGTTTGAACATGTAAATATCTACACCGCTATCTGCATGAAAATGGAAATATTTACAAAGCTATCTGCATATACATGGAAATATCTACACAGCTATCTCTTAACACATGGAAATAAGTACTCCGCTATCTCTATAAACATGGAAATATCTACACCGCCATCTGTATGAACATGGAAATATCTGCACCGCCATCTGTATGAACATATAAATATCTTCACCACCATCTGTATTAAGAAAGAAATATCCAAACAGCTTTCTGTATGAACATTGAAATATCTACACCGCTATCTGTATGAACATTGAAATATCTACACCGCTGCCTGTATAAACATGGAAATATCAGCACCGCTATCTGTATGAACATGGAAATATCTACACCGCTATCTGTATGAACATGGAAATATCTACACCGCTATCTGTATGAACATGGAAATAGCTACACCGCTATCTGTATGAACATGGAAATATCTACACAGCCATCTGGATGAACATGGAAATATCTACTCCGCTATCTGTGTAAACATGCATAGATCTTCACCGCTATCTGTATGAACATGGAAATATCTACACCGCTATCTGTATGAACATGAAAATATCTACACCGCTATCTGTATGAACATGGAAATATCTACACCGCTATCTGTATGAACATGGAAATATCTACACCGCCATCTGTATGAACATGGAAATTTGTGCACCGCCATCTGTATGAACATATAAATATCTACACCGCCATCTGTATTAAGATGGAGATATCTACACTGCTATCTGTATAAAGATGGAAATATCTACACCGCTATCTGAATAAACATGGAAATATCTACACCGCTATCTGTATAAACATGGAAATATTTACACCACTACCTGTATAAACATGGAAATATCAGCACCGCTATCTGTATGAACATGGGATTATCTACACCGCTATCTGTATGAACATGGAAATATCTACACCGCTATCTGTATGAACATGGAAATATCTACACCGCTATCTGTATGAACATGGAAATATCTACACCGCTATCTGTTTGAACATGGAAATATATACACCGCTGTCTGCATGAATATGGAAATATCTACACAGATATCTGCCTACACATGGAAATATCTACACAGCTATCTCTTAACACATGCAAATAAGTACTCTGCAATCTCTATAAACATGGAAATATCTACACCGCCATCTGTATGAACATGGAAATATCTGCACCGCCATCTGTATGAACATATAAATATCTACACCGCCATCTGTATTAAGAAGGAAATATCTAAACTGCTATCTGTATGAACATTGAAATATGTACACCGCAATCTGTATGAACATTGAAATATCTACACCGCTGCCTGTATAAACATGGAAATATCAGCACCGCTATCTGTATGAACATGGAAATATCTACACCGCTATCTGTATGAACATGGAAATATCTACACCGCTATCTGTATGAACATGGAAATAGCTACACCGCTATCTGTATGAACATGGAAATATCTACACAGCCATCTAGATGAACATGGAAATATCTACTCCGCTATCTGTGTAAACATGCATAGATCTTCACCGCTATCTGTATAAACATGGAAATATCTACACCGCTATCTGTATGAACATGGAAATATCTACACCGCTATCTGTATGAACATGGAAATATCTACACCGCTATCTGTTTGAACATGGAAATATCTACACCGCTATCTGCATGAAAATGGAAATATCTACACTGCTATCTGCATATACATGGAAATATCTACACAGCAATCTCTTTACACATGGAAATAACTACACCGCTATCTGTATAAACATGGAAATATCTACACCGCCATCTGTATGAACATGGAAATATCTGCACCACCATCTGTATGAACATATAAATATCTACACCGCCATCTGTATTAAGATGGATATATCTACACCGCTATCTCAACAAACATGGAAATATCTACACTGCTATCTGTATAAACAGGGAAATATCTACACCGCTATCAGTATAACCTTGGAAATATCTACACTGCTACCTGTATAAACATGGACATATCAGCACCGCTATCTGTATGAACATGGAAATAACTACACCGCTATCTGTATGAACATGGAAATATCTACACCGCTATCTGTATGAACATGGAAATATCTACACTGCTATCTGTATGAACATGGAAATATCTACAAAGCTATCTGAATGAACATGGAAATATCTACACCGCTATCTGTTTGAACATGTAAATGTCTACACCGCTATCTGCATGAAAATGGAAATATCTACAAAGCTATCTGCATATACATGGAAATATCTACACAGCTATCTCTTTACACATGGAAATAACTACACCGCTATATCTATAACCATGGAAATATCTTCACCGCCATCCGTATGAACAAGGAAATATCTGCACCGCCATCTGTATGAACAAATAAATATCTACACCGCCATCTGTATTAAGAAGGAAATATCTAAACTGCTATTTGTAATCGTGGAAATATCTACACCGCTGCCTGTATAAACATGGAAATATCAGCACCGCTATCTGTATGAACATGGAAATATCTACACCGCTATCTGTATGTACATGGAAATATCTATACCGCTATCTGTATGAACATGGAAATATCTACACCGCTATCTGTATGAACATGGAAATATCTACACCGCTATCTGTTTGAACATGGAAATATCTACACCGCTGTCTGCATGAAAATGGAAATATCTACACAGCTATCTGCATATACATGGAAATATCTACACAGCTATCTCTTTACACATGGAAATAACTACACCGCTATCTCTGTAAACATGGAAATATCTACACCGCCATCTGTGTGAACATGGAAATATCCGCACCGCCATCTGTATGAACATATAAATATCTACACCGCCATCTGTATTAAGAAGGAGATATCTAACCGCTATCTGTATGAACATGGAAATATATACACCGCCATCTGTATGAACATAAAATATCTACACCGCCATCTGTATTAAGAAGGAAATATCTAAACCGCTATCTGTAAACGTGGAAATATCTACACCGCTGCCTTTATAAACATGGAAATATCAGCACCGCTATCTGTATGAACATGGAAATATCTACACTGCTATCTGTATGTACATGGAAATATCTACACCGCTATCTGTATGAACATGGAAATATCTACACCGCTATCTGTATGAACATGGAAATATCTACACCGCTACCTGTTTGAACATGGAAATATCTACACCGCTGTCTGCATGAAAATGGAAATATCTACACAGCTATCTGCATATACATGGAAATATCTACACAGCTATCTCTTTACACATGGAAATAACTACACCACTATCTCTGTAAACATGAAAATATCTACACCGCCATCTGTATGAACATGGAAATATCCGCACTGCCATCTGTATGAACATATAAATATCTACACCGCCATCTGTATTAAGAAGGAGATATCTACACCGCTATCTGTATGAACATGGAAATATCTGCACCGCCATCTGTATAAACATATAAATATCTACACCGCCTTCTGTATTAACATGGAGATATCTACACCGCTATCTGTATAAACTTGGAAATATCTACACCGCAATCTGTATAAACATGGAAATACCTACACCGCTATCTGTATAAACATGGAAATATCTACACCGCTACCTGTATAAACATGGAAATATCAGCAACGCTATCTGTATGACCATGGAAATATCTACACCGCTATCTCTATGAACATGGAAATATCTGCACTGCTATCTGTATGAACATGGAAATAGCTACACCGCTATCTGTATGAACATGGAAGTATCTACACCACTATCTGTATGAACATGGAAATATCTACACCGCTATCTGTATGAACATGGATATATCTACACAGCCATCTGGATGAACATGGAAATATCTACACCGCTATCTGTTTGAACATGGAAATATCTAAACCGCTATCTGCATGAAAATGGAAATATATACACAGTTATCTGCATATACATGGAAATATCTACACAGCTATCTGCATGAAAATGGAAATAACTACACTGCTGTCTGCATATACATGGAAATATCTACACAGCTATCTCTTTACACATGGAAATAACTACACCGCTATCTGTATAAACATGGAAATAACTACACCGCCATCTGTATGAACATGGAAATATCTGCACCGCCATCTGTATGAACATATAAATATCTACACCGCCATCTGTATTAAGATGGATATATCTACACCGCTATCTGTATGAACATGGAAATATCTACACCGCTATCTGTATGAGCATGGAAATATCTACAAAGCTATCTGAATGAACATGGAAATATCTACACCGCTATCTGTTTGAACATGTAAATATCTACACCGCTATCTGCATGAAAATGGAAATATCTACAAAGCTATCTGCATATACATGGAAATATCTACACAGCTATCTCTTAACACATGGAAATAAGTACTCCGCTATCTCTATAAACATGGAAATATCTACACCGCCATCTGTATGAACATGGAAATATCTGCACCGACATCTGTATGAACATATAAATATCTACACCGCCATCTGTATTAAGAAAGAAATATCTAAACAGCTTTCTGTATGAACATTGAAATATCTACACCGCTATCTGTATGAACATTGAAATATCTACACCGCTGCCTGTATAAACATGGAAATATCAGCACCGCTATCTGTATGAACATGGAAATATCTACACCGCTATCTGTATGAACATGGAAATATCTACACCGCTATCTGTATGAACATGGAAATAGCTACACCGCTATCTGTATGAACATGGAAATATCTACACCGCTATCTGTTTGAACATGGAAATATCTACACCGCTATCTGCATGAAGATGGAAATATCTACACTGCTATCTGCATATACATGGAAATATCTACACAGCTATCTCTTTACTAATGGAAATAACTACACCGCTATCTGTATGAACATGGAAATATCTACACCGCCATCTGTATGAACATGGAAATTTGTGCACCGCCATCTGTATGAACATATAAATATCTACACCGCCATCTGTATTAAGATGGAGATATCTACACTGCTATCTGTATAAAGATGGAAATATCTACACCGCTATCTGTATAAACATGGAAATATGTACACCGCTATCTGTATAAACATGGAAATATCTACACCACTACCTGTATAAACATGGAAATATCAGCACCGCTATCTGTATGAACATGGAATTATCTACACCGCTATCTGTATGAACATGGAAATATCTACACCGCTATCTGTATGAACATGGAAATATCTACACCGCTATCTGTATGAACATGGAAATATCTACACCGCTATCTGTTTGAACATGGAAATATATACACCGCTGTCTGCATGAATATGGAAATATCTACACAGCTATCTGCCTACACATGGAAATATCTACACAGCTATCTCTTAACACATGGAAATAAGTACTCTGCTATCTCTATAAACATGGAAATATCTACACCGCCATCTGTATGAACTTGGAAATATCTGCACCGCCATCTGTATGAACATATAAATATCTACACCGCCATCTGTATTAAGAAGGAAATATCTAAACTGCTATCTGTATGAACATTGAAATATGTACAACGCAATCTGTATGAACATTGAAATATCTACACCGCTGCCTGTATAAACATGGAAATATCAGCACCGCTATCTGTATGAACATGGAAATATCTACACCGCTATCTGTATGTACATGGAAATATCTACACCGCTATCTGTATGAACATGGAAATATCTACACCGCTATCTGTATGAACATGGAAATATCTACACCGCTATCTGTTTGAACATGGAAATATCTACACCGCTTTCTGCATGAAAATGGAAATATCTACACAGCTATCTGCATATACATGGAAATATCTACACAGCTATCTCTTTACATATGGAAATAACTACACCGCTATCTCTGTAAACATGGAAATATCTACACCGCCATCTGTGTGAACATGGAAATATCCGCACCGCCATCTGTATGAACATATAAATATCTACACCGCCATCTGTATTAAGAAGGAGATATCTAACCGCTATCTGTATGAACATGGAAATATCTACACCGCCATCTGTATGAACATAAAATATCTACACCGCCATCTGTATTAAGAAGGAAATATCTAAACCGCTATCTGTAAACGTGGAAATATCTACACCGCTGCCTTTATAAACATGGAAATATCAGCACCGCTATCTGTATGAACATGGAAATATCTACACCGCTATCTGTATGTACATGGAAATATCTACACCGCTATCTGTATGAACATGGAAATATCTACACCGCTATCTGTATGAACATGGAAATATCTACACCGCTATCTGTTTGAACATGGAAATATCTACACCGCTGTCTGCATGAAAATGGAAATATCTACACAGCTATCTGCATATACATGGAAATATCTACACAGCTATCTCTTTACACATGGAAATAACTACACCACTATCTCTGTAAACATGAAAATATCTACACCGCCATCTGTATGAACATGGAAATATCCGCACTGCCATCTGTATGAACATATAAATATCTACACCGCCATCTGTATTAAGAAGGAGATATCTACACCACTATCTGTATGAACATGGAAATATCTGCACCGCCATCTGTATAAACATATAAATATCTACACCGCCATCTGTATTAAGATGGAGATATCTACACCGCTATCTGTATAAACTTGGAAATATCTACACCGCAATCTGTATAAACATGGAAATACCTACACCGCTATCTGTATAAACATGGAAATATCTACACCGCTACCTGTATAAACATGGAAATATCAGCAACGCTATCTGTATGACCATGGAAATATCTACACCGCTATCTCTATGAACATGGAAATATCTACACTGCTATCTGTATGAACATGGAAATAGCTGCACCGCTATCTGTATGAACATGGAAATATCTACACCACTATCTGTATGAACATGGAAATATCTACACCGCTATCTGTATGAACATGGATATATCTACACAGCCATCTGGATGAACATGGGAATATCTACACCGCTATCTGTTTGAACATGGAAATATCTAAACCGCTATCTGCATGAAAATGGAAATATATACACAGTTATCTGCATATACATGGAAATATCTACACAGCTATCTGCATGAAAATGGAAATATCTACACTGCTGTCTGCATATACATGGAAATATCTACAGAGCTATCTCTTTACACATGGAAATAACTACACCGCTATCTGTATAAACATGGAAATATCTACACCGCCATCTGTATGAACATGGAAATATCTGCACCGCCATCTGTATGAACATATAAATATCTACACCGCCATCTGTATTAAGATGGATATATCTACACCGCTATCTGTATGAACATGGAAATATCTACACCGCTATCTGTATGAACATGGAAATATCTACAAAGCTATCTGCATATACATGGAAATATCTACACAGCTATCTCTTAACACATGGAAATAAGTACTCCGCTATCTCTATAAACATGGAAATATCTACACCGCCATCTGTATGAACATGGAAATATCTGCACCGCCATCTGTATGAACATATAAATATCTACACCGCCATCTGTATTAAGAAAGAAATATCTAAACAGCTTTCTGTATGAACATTGAAATATCTACACCGCTATCTGTATGAACATTGAAATATCTACACCGCTGCCTGTATAAACATGGAAATATCAGCACGGGTATCTGTATGAACATGGAAATATCTACACCGCTATCTGTATGAACATGGAAATATCTACACCGCTATCTGTATGAACATGGAAATAGCTACACCGCTATCTGTATGAACATGGAAATATCTACACCGCTATCTGTATGAACATGGAAATATCTACACCGCTATCTGTGTAAACATGCATAGATCTTCACCGCTATCTGTTTGAACATGGAAATATCTACACCGCTATCTGCATGAAGATGGAAATATCTACACTGCTATCTGCATATACATGGAAATATCTACACAGCTATCTCTTTACTAATGGAAATAACTACACCACTATCTGTATGAACATGGAAATATCTACACCGCCATCTGTATGAACATGGAAATTTGTGCACCGCCATCTGTATGAACATATAAATATCTACACCGCCATCTGTATTAAGATGGAGATATCTACACCGCTATCTGTATAAACTTGGAAATATCTACACCGCAATCTGTATAAACATGGAAATACCTACACCGCTAACTGTATAAACATTTAAATATATACACCGCTACCTGTATAAACTTGGAAATATCAGCACCGCTATCTGTATGACCATGGAAATATCTACACCGCTATCTCTATGAACATGGAAATATCTACACTGCTATCTGTATGAACATGGAAATAGCTACACCGCTATCTGTATGAACATGGAAATATCTACACCACTATCTGTATGAACATGGAAATATCTACACCGCTATCTCTATGAACATGGATATATCTACACAGCCATCTGGATGAACATGGAAATATCTACACCGCTATCTGTTTGAACATGGAAATATCTAAACCGCTATCTGCATGAAAATGGAAATATATACACAGTTATCTGCATATACATGGAAATATCTACACAGCTATCTCTTTACACATGGAAATATCTATACCGCTATCTGTATGAACATGGAAATATCTTCACGGCCATCTGTAGGAACATGGATATATCTACACAGCCATCTGGATTAACATGGAAATATCTACACCGCTATCTGTATGAACATGGAAATATCTACACCGCTATCTGTGTAAACATGCATACATCTTCATCGCTATCTGTATAAACATGGAAATATCTACAGTGCTATCTGTATGAACATGGAAATATCTACACCGCTATCTGTTTGAACATGGAAATATCTACACCGCTATCTGCATGAAAATGGAAATATCTACAAAGCTATCTGCATATACATGGAAATATCTACACAGCTATCTCTTTACACATGGAAACAACAATACCGCCATCTGTATGAACATGGAAATATCTGCACCACCATCTATATAAACATATAAATATCTACACCGCCATCTGTATTAAGATGGAGATATCTACACCGCTATCTGTATAAACTTGGAAATATCTACACCGCTATCTGTATAAACATGGAAATACCTACACCGCTATCTGTATAAACATGGAAATACCTACACCGCTACCTGTATAAACATGGAAATATCAGCACCGCTATCTGTATGAATATGGAAATATCTACACCGCTATCTCTATTAACATGGAAATATCTACACCGCTATCTGTATGAACATGGAAATAGCTACACTGCTATCTGTATGAACATGGAAATATCTACACCACTACCTGTAGGAACATGGAAATATCTACACCGCTATCTCTATGAACTTGGATATAACTACACAGCCATCTGGATGAACATGGAAATATCTACACCGCTATCTGCATGAACATGGAAATATCTACACCGCTGTCTGTGTAAACATGCATACATCTTCAACGCAATCTGTATAAGCATGGAAATATCAACACCGCTATCTGTATGAACTTGGAAATATCTACACCGCTATCTGTTTGAACATGGAAATATCTAAACCGCTATCTGTATAAACATGGAAATATCTACACCGCTATCTGTATGAACATGGAGATATCTACACTGCTATCTGTATGAACATGGAAATATCTACACCGCTATCTGTTTGAACATGGAAATGTCTAAACCGCTATCTGTATGAACATGGAAATATCTACACCGCTATCTGTTTGAACATGGAAATGTCTAAACCGCTATCTGTTTGAACATGGAAATATCTACACCGCCATCTGTATGAAAATGGAAATATCTACAAAGCTATCTGCATATACATGGAAATATCTACACAGCTATCTCTTAACACATGGAAATAACTACACCGCTATATCTATAAACATGGAAATATCTACACCGCCATCTGTATGAACATGGAAATATCTACACAGCGATCTGCATATACATGGAAATATCTAAAAAGCTATCACTTTACACGTGGAAATAAGTACAGCGCTATCTCTATAAACATGGAAATAGCTACACCGCCATCTGTATGAACATGGAAATATCTGCACCGCCATCTGTATGAACACATAAATATCTACACCGCCATCTATATTAAGATGGAGATAACTACACCGCTATCTGTATAAACTTGGAAATATCTACACTGCTATCTCTATGAACATGGAAATTTCTACACCGCTATCTGCACGAACATGGAAATAGCTATACCGCTATCTGTATGAACATGGAAATATCTACACCGCTACCTGTATTAACATGGAAATATCTACACCGCAATCTGTATGAACATGGATATACCTACCCAGCCATCTGGATGAACATGGAAATATCTACACCGCTATCTGTATGAACATGGAAATATCTACACGGCTATCTGTGTAAATATGCATACATCTTCACCGCAATCTGTATAAACATGGAAATATCTACAAGGCTATCAGTATGAACATGGAAATATCTACACCGCTATCTGTTTGAAGATGGAAATATATACACCGCTATCTGCATGAAAATGGAAATATCTACACTGCTATCTGCATATACATGGAAATATCTACACAGCTATCTCTTTACACATGGAAATAACTACACCGCTATATCTATAAACATGGAAATATCTACACCGCCATCTGTATGAACATGGAAATATCTGCACCACCATCTCTATGAACATATAAATATCTGCACCGCCATCTGTATTAAGAAGGAAATATCTAAACCGCTATCTGTATGAACATTGAAGTATCTACACCGCTATCTGTATGAACATGGAAATATCTACCCCGCTATCTGTGTTAACATGCATACATCTTCACCGCTATCTGTATAAACATGGAAATATCTACAATGATATCTGTATGAACATGGAAATATCTACACCGCTATCTGCATGAACATGGAAATATCTAAACCGCTATCAGCATGAAAATAGAAATATCTACACTGCTATCTGCATATACATGGAAATATCTACAAAGCTATCTCTTTACACATGGAAATAACTACACCGCTATCTCTATAAGCACGGAAATATCTACACCGCCATCTGTATGAACATGGAAATATCTGCACCGCCATCTGTATAAACATATAAATATCTACACCGCCATCTGTATTAAGATGGAGATATCTACACCGCTATCTGTAGGAACATGGAAATATCTACACCGCTATCTGTATGAACATGGATATATCTACACTGCCATCTGGATGAACATGGAAATATCTACACCGCTATCTGCATGAACATGGAAATATCTACACCGCTATCAGTGTAAACATGCATACATCTTCACCGCAATCTGTATAAGTATGGAAATATCAACACCGATTTCTGTATGAACTTGGAAATATCTACACCGTTATCTGTTTGAACATGGAAATATCTAAACCGCTATCAGCATGAAAATGGAAATATCTACACAGCTATCTGCATATACATGGAAATATCTACACATCTATCTCTTTACACATGGAAATAACTACACCGCTGTCAGTATGAACATGGAAATGTCTGCAACGCCGTCTGTATGAACATATGAATATCTACACCGCCATCTGTATTAAGATGGAGATATCTACACTGCTATCTGTATAAACATGGAAATATCTAAACCGCTATCTGTATAAACATGGAAATATCTACACCGTTCTCTGAATAAAAATGGAAATATCAGCACCGCCGTCTGTATGAACATGGAAATATCAGCCCCTCTATCTTTATGAACATGGAAGTATCTACACCGCTATCTCTATGAACATGGAAATATCTACACCGCTATCTGTATGAACATGGAAATAGCTACACCGCTATCTGTATGAACATGGAAATATATACACAGCTATCTGCATATACATGGAAATATCTACACAGCTATCTCTTTACACATGGAAATAACTGCACCTCTATCTGTATGAACATGGAAATATCTTCACCGCCATCTGTAGGAACATGGATATATCTACACAGCCATCTGGATGAACATGGAAATATCTACACCGCTATCTGTATGAACATGGAAATATCTACACCGCTATCTGTGAAAACATGCATACATCTTCACCGCTATCTGTATAAACATGGAAATATCTACACTGCTATCTTTATGAACATGGAAATATCTAAACCGCTATCTGTTTGAACATGGAAATATCTACACCGCTGTCTGCATGAAAATGGAAATATCTACACAACTATCTGCATATACATGGAAATATCTACACAGATATCTCTTTACACATGGAAATAACTACACCGCTATCTGTATGAACATGGAAATATCTAAACGGCCATCTGTATTAAGATGGAGATATCTACACCGCTATCTGTATAAACATGGACATATCTACACCGCTATCTGTATAAACAGGGAAATATCTACACCACTATCTGTATAAACATGGAAATATCAGCACCGCTATCTTTATGAACATGGAAATATCAGCCCCTCTATCTGTATGAACATGGAAATAGCTACACCGCTATCTGTATGAACATGGAAATATCTACACCGCTATCTGTATGAACATGGAAATAGCTACACCGTTATCTGTATCAACATGGAAATAGCTACACCGCTATCAGTATGAACATGGAAGTATCTACACCGCTATCTGTATGAACATGGATATATCTACACAGCCATCTGGATGAACATGGAAATATATACACCGCTATCTGTATGAACATGGAAATATCTACACCGCTATCTGTGTGAACATGGATATATCTACACAGCCATCTGGATGAACATGGAAACATCTACACCGCTATCTGTGTAAACATGCATACATCTTCACCGCTATCTGTAAAAACATGGAAATATCTACACCGCTATCTGTATGAACATGGAAATATCTACACCACTATCTGTATGAACATGGAAATATCTACACCGCTATCTGTTTGAACATGGAAATATCTACACCGCTATCTGCATGAAAATGGAAATATCTACACAGCTATGTGCATATACATGGAAATATCTACACAGCTATCTCTTTACACATGGAAATAACTACACCGCTATCTGTATGAACATGGAAATATCTACACCGCCATCTGTATGAACATGGAAATATCTGCACCGCCATCTGAATGAACATATAAATATCAACACCGCCATCTGTATTAAGATGGAGATATCTACACCGCTATCTGTATAAACATGGAAATATCTACACCGCTATCTGTATAAACAGGGAAATATCTACACCACTATCTGTATAAACATGGAAATATCAGCACCGCTACCTTTATGAACATGGAAATAGCCCCTCTATCTGAATGAACATGGAAGTATCTACACCGCTATCAGTATGAACATGGAAATATCTACACCGCTATCTGTTTGAACATGGAAATATCTACACCACTATCTGTATGAAAATGGAAATTTCTACACCGCTTTCGGCATAAAAATGGAAATATCTACACAGCTATCTGTATATACATGGAAATATCTTCAAAGCTATCTCTTTACACATGGAAATAACTACACCGGTATCTCTATAAACATGGAAATATCTACACCGCCATGTGTATGCACATGGAAATATCTGCATTGCCATCTGCATGAACATATAAATACCTACACCGCCATCTGTATTAAGATGGAGATATCTACACCGCTATCTGTATAAACCTGGAAATATCTACATCGCTACCTGTATAAACATGGAAATATCAGCACCGCTCTCTGTAAGAACTCGGAAATATCTACACCGCTATCTGTACGAACATGGAAATATCTACACCGCTATCTGTATGAACATGGAAATAGCTACACCGCTATCTGTATGAACAAGGAAATATCTACACCACTATCTGTATGAACATGGAAATATCTACACCGCTATCTGTGAAAACATGCATATATCTTCACCGCTATCTGTATAAACATGGAAATATCTACACCGCTATCTGTATGAACATGGAAATAGCTACACCGCTATCTGAATGAACATGGAAATATCTACACCGCTATCTGTATGAACAGGGATATATCTACACAGCCATCTCGATGAACATGGAAATATCTGCACGGCTATCTGTGTAAACATGCATACATCTTCACCGCTATCTATATAAACATGGAAATATCTACACCACTATCTGTATGAACATGCAAATATCTACACCGCTACCTGTATAAACATGGAAATATCAGCACCGCTATCTGTATGAACATGGAAATAGCTACACCGCTATCTGTATGAACATGCAAATATCTACACCACTATCCGTATGAACATGGAAATATCTACACCACTATCTGTATGAACATGGAAATATCTACACAGCCATCTGGATGAACATGGAAATATCTACACCACTATCTGTATGAACATGGAAATATCTGCACCGCCATCTGTGTAAACATGCATACATCTTCACCGCTATCAGTATAAACATGGAAATATCTACACCGCTATCTGTATGAACATGGAAATAGCTACACCGCTATCTGTATGAACATGGAAATATCTACACTGCTATCTGTATGAACATGGAGATATCTACACAGACATCTGGATGAACATGGAAATATCTACACCGCTATCTGTGTAAACATTGATACATCTTCACCGCTATCTGTATAAACATGGAAATATCTACACCGCTAACTGTATGAACATTGAAATATCTACACCGCTATCTGTATGTACATGGAAATACCTACACCGCTATCTGTTTGAACATGGAAATATCTACACAGCTATCTGCATGAAAATGGAAATATTTACACTGCTATCTGCATATACATGGAAATATCTACACAGCTATCTCTTTACAAATGGAAATAACTACACCGCTATCTGTATGAACATGGAAATATCCACACCGCCATCTGTAAGAACATGGAAATATCTGCACCGCCATCAGTATGAACATATAAATATCTACACCGCCATCTGTATTAAGATGGAGATATCTACACCGCTATCTGTATAAACATGGAAATATCAGCACCGCTACCTTTATGAACATGGAAATATCAGCCCCTCTATCTGTATGAACATGGAAGTATCTACACCGCTATCAGTATGAACATGGAAATATCTACACCGCCATCTGTATGAACATGGAAATACCTTCACCGCCATCTGTATGAACATGGATATATCTACACAGCCATCTGGATGAACATGGAAATATCTACACCGCTATCTGTGTGAACATGGAAATAGCTACACCGCTATCTGTATGAACATGGAAATATCTACACCACTATCTGTATGAACATGGAAATATCTACACCGCTATCTGTATGAACATGGAAATATCTTCACCGCTATCAGTATGAACATGGATATATCTACACAGCCATCTGGATGAACATGGAAATATCTACACCGCTATCTGTATGAACATGGAAATAGCTACACCGCTATCTGTATGAACATGGAAATATCTACACCGCTATCTGTATGAACATGGAAATATCTACACCGCTATCTGTATGAACATGGAAATATCTTCACCGCCATCTGCATGAACATGGATATATCTACAGAGCCATCTTGATGAACATGGAAATATCTACACAGCTATCTGTATGAACATGGAAATTTATACACCGCTATCTGTGTAAACATGCATACATCTTCACCGCTATCTGTATAAACATGGAAATATCTACACCGCTATCTGTATGAACATGGAAATATCTACACCGCTATCTGTTTGGACATGGAAATATCTACACCGCTTTCTGCATAAAAATGGAAATATCTACACAGCTATCTGCATATACATGGAAATATCTTCAAAGCTATCTCTTTACACATGGAAATAACTACACCGGTATCTCTATAAACATGGAAATATCTACACCGCCATCTGTATGAACATGGAAATATCTGCATTGCCATCTGTATGAACATATAAATTCCTACACCGCCATCTGTATTAAGATGGAGATATCTACACCGCTATCTGTATAAACCTGGAAATATCTACACCGCTACCTGTATAAACATGGAAATATCAGCTCCGCTCTCTGTATGAACTCGGAAATAGCTACACCGCTATCTGTACGAACATGGAAATATCTACACCGCTATCTGTATGAACATGGAAATAGCTACACCACTATCTGTATAAACAAGGAAATATCTACACCACTATCTGTATGAACATGGAAATATCTACACCGCTATCTGTGAAAACATGCATATATCTTCACCGCTATCTGTATAAACATGGAAATATCTACACCGCTATCTGTATGAACATGGAAATAGCTACACCGCTATCTGTATGAACATGGAAATATCTACACCGCTATCTGTATGAACAGGGATATATCTACACAGCCATCTGGATGAACATGGAAATATCTGCACCGCTATCTGTGTAAACATGCATACATCTTCACCGCTATCTCTATAAAGATGGAAATATCTAAACCACTATCTGTATGAACATGCAAATATCTACACCGCTACCTGTATAAACATGGAAATATCAGCACCGCTATCTGTATGAACATGGAAATAGCTACACCGCTATCTGTATGAACATGCAAATATCTACAACACTATCTGTATGAACATGGAAATATCTACACAGCTATCTGTAGGAACATGGATATATCTACACAGCCATCTGGATGAACATGGAAATATCTACACCACTATCTGTATGAACATGGAAATATCTACACCGCTATCTGTGTAAACATGCATACATCTTCACCGCTATCAGTATAAACATGGAAATATCTACACCGCTATCTGTATGAACGTGGAAATAGCTACACCGCTATCTGTATGAACATGGAAATATCTACACCGCTATCTGTATGAACATGGATATATCTACACAGCCATCTGGATGAACATGGAAATATCTACACCGCTATCTGTGTAAACATTGATACATCTTCACCGCTATCTGTATAAACATGGAAATATCTACACCGCTGTCTGTATGAACATTGAAATATCTACACCGCTATCTGTAAGTACATGGAAATACCTACACCGCTATCTGTTTGAACATGGAAATATCTACACTGCTCTCTGCATGAAAATGGAAATATCTACACTGCTATATGCATATACATGGAAATATCTACACAGCTATCTCTTTATACATGGAAATAACTACACCGCTATCTGTATGAACATGGAAATATCCACACCGCCAAGTGTATGAACATGGAAATATCTGTACCTCCTTCTGTATGAACATATAAATATCTACCCCGCCATCTGTATTAAGATGGAGATATCTACACCGCTATCTGTATAAAAATGGAAATATCTACACCGCTATCTGTATAAACATGGAAATATGTACACCGCTATCTGTATAAACATGGAAATATCTACACCACTACCTGTATAAACATGGAAATATCAGCACCGCTATCTGTATGAACATGGAAATATCTACAAGGCTATCAGTATGAACATGGAAATATCTACACCGCTATCTGTTTGAAGATGGAAATATATACACCGCTATCTGCATGAAAATGGAAATATCTACACTGCTATCTGCATATACATGGAAATATCTACACAGCTATCTCTTTACACATGGAAATAACTACACCGCTATATCTATAAACATGGAAATATCTACACCGCCATCTGTATGAACATGGAAATATCTGCACCACCATCTCTATGAACATATAAATATCTGCACCGCCATCTGTATTAAGAAGGAAATATCTAAACCGCTATCTGTATGAACATTGAAGTATCTACACCGCTATCTGTATGAACATGGAAATATCTACCCCGCTATCTGTGTTAACATGCATACATCTTCACCGCTATCTGTATAAACATGGAAATATCTACAATGATATCTGTATGAACATGGAAATATCTACACCGCTATCTGCACGAACATGGAAATATCTAAACCGCTATCAGCATGAAAATAGAAATATCTACACTGCTATCTGCATATACATGGAAATATCTACAAAGCTATCTCTTTACACATGGAAATAACTACACCGCTATCTCTATAAGCACGGAAATATCTAC
The DNA here is from genome assembly GCF_029281585.2 of Gorilla gorilla gorilla. Taxonomy (NCBI): domain Eukaryota; kingdom Metazoa; phylum Chordata; class Mammalia; order Primates; family Hominidae; genus Gorilla; species Gorilla gorilla. The sequence continues at coordinate 53,893,370 of NC_073246.2, read as the reverse complement.
ACCGCCATCTGTATGAACATGGAAATATCTGCACCGCCATCTGTATAAACATATAAATATCTACACCGCCATCTGTATTAAGATGGAGATATCTACACCGCTATCTGTAGGAACATGGAAATATCTACACCGCTATCTGTATGAACATGGATATATCTACACTGCCATCTGGATGAACATGGAAATATCTACACCGCTATCTGCATGAACATGGAAATATCTACACCGCTATCAGTGTAAACATGCATACATCTTCACCGCAATCTGTATAAGTATGGAAATATCAACACCGATTTCTGTATGAACTTGGAAATATCTACACCGTTATCTGTTTGAACATGGAAATATCTAAACCGCTATCAGCATGAAAATGGAAATATCTACACAGCTATCTGCATATACATGGAAATATCTACACATCTATCTCTTTACACATGGAAATAACTACACCGCTGTCAGTATGAACATGGAAATGTCTGCAACGCCGTCTGTATGAACATATGAATATCTACACCGCCATCTGTATTAAGATGGAGATATCTACACTGCTATCTGTATAAACATGGAAATATCTAAACCGCTATCTGTATAAACATGGAAATATCTACACCGTTCTCTGAATAAAAATGGAAATATCAGCACCGCCGTCTGTATGAACATGGAAATATCAGCCCCTCTATCTTTATGAACATGGAAGTATCTACACCGCTATCTCTATGAACATGGAAATATCTACACCGCTATCTGTATGAACATGGAAATAGCTACACCGCTATCTGTATGAACATGGAAATATATACACAGCTATCTGCATATACATGGAAATATCTACACAGCTATCTCTTTACACATGGAAATAACTGCACCTCTATCTGTATGAACATGGAAATATCTTCACCGCCATCTGTAGGAACATGGATATATCTACACAGCCATCTGGATGAACATGGAAATATCTACACCGCTATCTGTATGAACATGGAAATATCTACACCGCTATCTGTGAAAACATGCATACATCTTCACCGCTATCTGTATAAACATGGAAATATCTACACTGCTATCTTTATGAACATGGAAATATCTAAACCGCTATCTGTTTGAACATGGAAATATCTACACCGCTGTCTGCATGAAAATGGAAATATCTACACAACTATCTGCATATACATGGAAATATCTACACAGATATCTCTTTACACATGGAAATAACTACACCGCTATCTGTATGAACATGGAAATATCTAAACGGCCATCTGTATTAAGATGGAGATATCTACACCGCTATCTGTATAAACATGGACATATCTACACCGCTATCTGTATAAACAGGGAAATATCTACACCACTATCTGTATAAACATGGAAATATCAGCACCGCTATCTTTATGAACATGGAAATATCAGCCCCTCTATCTGTATGAACATGGAAATAGCTACACCGCTATCTGTATGAACATGGAAATATCTACACCGCTATCTGTATGAACATGGAAATAGCTACACCGTTATCTGTATCAACATGGAAATAGCTACACCGCTATCAGTATGAACATGGAAGTATCTACACCGCTATCTGTATGAACATGGATATATCTACAGAGCCATCTGGATGAACATGGAAATATATACACCGCTATCTGTATGAACATGGAAATATCTACACCGCTATCTGTGTGAACATGGATATATCTACACAGCCATCTGGATGAACATGGAAACATCTACACCGCTATCTGTGTAAACATGCATACATCTTCACCGCTATCTGTAAAAACATGGAAATATCTACACCGCTATCTGTATGAACATGGAAATATCTACACCACTATCTGTATGAACATGGAAATATCTACACCGCTATCTGTTTGAACATGGAAATATCTACACCGCTATCTGCATGAAAATGGAAATATCTACACAGCTATGTGCATATACATGGAAATATCTACACAGCTATCTCTTTACACATGGAAATAACTACACCGCTATCTGTATGAACATGGAAATATCTACACCGCCATCTGTATGAACATGGAAATATCTGCACCGCCATCTGAATGAACATATAAATATCAACACCGCCATCTGTATTAAGATGGAGATATCTACACCGCTATCTGTATAAACATGGAAATATCTACACCGCTATCTGTATAAACAGGGAAATATCTACACCACTATCTGTATAAACATGGAAATATCAGCACCGCTACCTTTATGAACATGGAAATAGCCCCTCTATCTGAATGAACATGGAAGTATCTACACCGCTATCAGTATGAACATGGAAATATCTACACCGCTATCTGTTTGAACATGGAAATATCTACACCACTATCTGTATGAAAATGGAAATTTCTACACCGCTTTCGGCATAAAAATGGAAATATCTACACAGCTATCTGTATATACATGGAAATATCTTCAAAGCTATCTCTTTACACATGGAAATAACTACACCGGTATCTCTATAAACATGGAAATATCTACACCGCCATCTGTATGCACATGGAAATATCTGCATTGCCATCTGCATGAACATATAAATACCTACACCGCCATCTGTATTAAGATGGAGATATCTACACCGCTATCTGTATAAACCTGGAAATATCTACATCGCTACCTGTATAAACATGGAAATATCAGCACCGCTCTCTGTAAGAACTCGGAAATATCTACACCGCTATCTGTACGAACATGGAAATATCTACACCGCTATCTGTATGAACATGGAAATAGCTACACCGCTATCTGTATGAACAAGGAAATATCTACACCACTATCTGTATGAACATGGAAATATCTACACCGCTATCTGTGAAAACATGCATATATCTTCACCGCTATCTGTATAAACATGGAAATATCTACACCGCTATCTGTATGAACATGGAAATAGCTACACCGCTATCTGAATGAACATGGAAATATCTACACCGCTATCTGTATGAACAGGGATATATCTACACAGCCATCTCGATGAACATGGAAATATCTGCACGGCTATCTGTGTAAACATGCATACATCTTCACCGCTATCTATATAAACATGGAAATATCTACACCACTATCTGTATGAACATGCAAATATCTACACCGCTACCTGTATAAACATGGAAATATCAGCACCGCTATCTGTATGAACATGGAAATAGCTACACCGCTATCTGTATGAACATGCAAATATCTACACCACTATCCGTATGAACATGGAAATATCTACACCACTATCTGTATGAACATGGAAATATCTACACAGCCATCTGGATGAACATGGAAATATCTACACCACTATCTGTATGAACATGGAAATATCTGCACCGCCATCTGTGTAAACATGCATACATCTTCACCGCTATCAGTATAAACATGGAAATATCTACACCGCTATCTGTATGAACATGGAAATAGCTACACCGCTATCTGTATGAACATGGAAATATCTACACTGCTATCTGTATGAACATGGAGATATCTACACAGACATCTGGATGAACATGGAAATATCTACACCGCTATCTGTGTAAACATTGATACATCTTCACCGCTATCTGTATAAACATGGAAATATCTACACCGCTAACTGTATGAACATTGAAATATCTACACCGCTATCTGTATGTACATGGAAATACCTACACCGCTATCTGTTTGAACATGGAAATATCTACACAGCTATCTGCATGAAAATGGAAATATTTACACTGCTATCTGCATATACATGGAAATATCTACACAGCTATCTCTTTACAAATGGAAATAACTACACCGCTATCTGTATGAACATGGAAATATCCACACCGCCATCTGTAAGAACATGGAAATATCTGCACCGCCATCAGTATGAACATATAAATATCTACACCGCCATCTGTATTAAGATGGAGATATCTACACCGCTATCTGTATAAACATGGAAATATCAGCACCGCTACCTTTATGAACATGGAAATATCAGCCCCTCTATCTGTATGAACATGGAAGTATCTACACCGCTATCAGTATGAACATGGAAATATCTACACCGCCATCTGTATGAACATGGAAATACCTTCACCGCCATCTGTATGAACATGGATATATCTACACAGCCATCTGGATGAACATGGAAATATCTACACCGCTATCTGTGTGAACATGGAAATAGCTACACCGCTATCTGTATGAACATGGAAATATCTACACCACTATCTGTATGAACATGGAAATATCTACACCGCTATCTGTATGAACATGGAAATATCTTCACCGCTATCAGTATGAACATGGATATATCTACACAGCCATCTGGATGAACATGGAAATATCTACACCGCTATCTGTATGAACATGGAAATAGCTACACCGCTATCTGTATGAACATGGAAATATCTACACCGCTATCTGTATGAACATGGAAATATCTACACCGCTATCTGTATGAACATGGAAATATCTTCACCGCCATCTGCATGAACATGGATATATCTACACAGCCATCTTGATGAACATGGAAATATCTACACAGCTATCTGTATGAACATGGAAATTTATACACCGCTATCTGTGTAAACATGCATACATCTTCACCGCTATCTGTATAAACATGGAAATATCTACACCGCTATCTGTATGAACATGGAAATATCTACACCGCTATCTGTTTGGACATGGAAATATCTACACCGCTTTCTGCATAAAAATGGAAATATCTACACAGCTATCTGCATATACATGGAAATATCTTCAAAGCTATCTCTTTACACATGGAAATAACTACACCGGTATCTCTATAAACATGGAAATATCTACACCGCCATCTGTATGAACATGGAAATATCTGCATTGCCATCTGTATGAACATATAAATTCCTACACCGCCATCTGTATTAAGATGGAGATATCTACACCGCTATCTGTATAAACCTGGAAATATCTACACCGCTACCTGTATAAACATGGAAATATCAGCTCCGCTCTCTGTATGAACTCGGAAATAGCTACACCGCTATCTGTACGAACATGGAAATATCTACACCGCTATCTGTATGAACATGGAAATAGCTACACCACTATCTGTATAAACAAGGAAATATCTACACCACTATCTGTATGAACATGGAAATATCTACACCGCTATCTGTGAAAACATGCATATATCTTCACCGCTATCTGTATAAACATGGAAATATCTACACCGCTATCTGTATGAACATGGAAATAGCTACACCGCTATCTGTATGAACATGGAAATATCTACACCGCTATCTGTATGAACAGGGATATATCTACACAGCCATCTGGATGAACATGGAAATATCTGCACCGCTATCTGTGTAAACATGCATACATCTTCACCGCTATCTCTATAAAGATGGAAATATCTAAACCACTATCTGTATGAACATGCAAATATCTACACCGCTACCTGTATAAACATGGAAATATCAGCACCGCTATCTGTATGAACATGGAAATAGCTACACCGCTATCTGTATGAACATGCAAATATCTACAACACTATCTGTATGAACATGGAAATATCTACACAGCTATCTGTAGGAACATGGATATATCTACACAGCCATCTGGATGAACATGGAAATATCTACACCACTATCTGTATGAACATGGAAATATCTACACCGCTATCTGTGTAAACATGCATACATCTTCACCGCTATCAGTATAAACATGGAAATATCTACACCGCTATCTGTATGAACGTGGAAATAGCTACACCGCTATCTGTATGAACATGGAAATATCTACACCGCTATCTGTATGAACATGGATATATCTACACAGCCATCTGGATGAACATGGAAATATCTACACCGCTATCTGTGTAAACATTGATACATCTTCACCGCTATCTGTATAAACATGGAAATATCTACACCGCTGTCTGTATGAACATTGAAATATCTACACCGCTATCTGTAAGTACATGGAAATACCTACACCGCTATCTGTTTGAACATGGAAATATCTACACTGCTCTCTGCATGAAAATGGAAATATCTACACTGCTATATGCATATACATGGAAATATCTACACAGCTATCTCTTTATACATGGAAATAACTACACCGCTATCTGTATGAACATGGAAATATCCACACCGCCAAGTGTATGAACATGGAAATATCTGTACCTCCTTCTGTATGAACATATAAATATCTACCCCGCCATCTGTATTAAGATGGAGATATCTACACCGCTATCTGTATAAAAATGGAAATATCTACACCGCTATCTGTATAAACATGGAAATATGTACACCGCTATCTGTATAAACATGGAAATATCTACACCACTACCTGTATAAACATGGAAATATCAGCACCGCTATCTGTATGAACATGGAAATATCTACACCGCTATCTGTATGAACATGGAAATATCTACACTGCTATCTGTATAAACATGGAAATATCTACACCGCTATCTGTATAAACGTGGAAATATCTACACCGCTACCTGTATAAACATGGATATATCTACACAGCCATCTGGATGAACATGGAAATAACTACACCGCTATCTGTATGAACATGGAAATATCTACACCGCTATCTACATGAACATGGAAATATCTACACCGCTACCTGTATAAACATGGAAATATCAGCACAGCTATCTGTATGAACATGGAAATATCTACACCGCTATCTGTATGAACATGGAAATATCTACACCGCTATCTGTATGAACATGGAAATATCTACAAAGCTATCTGAATGAACATGGAAATATCTACACCGCTATCTGTTTGAACATGTAAATATCTACACCGCTATCTGCATGAAAATGGAAATATCTACAAAGCTATCTGCATATACATGGAAATATCTACACAGCTATCTCTTTACACATGGAAATAACTACACCGCTATATCTATAAACATGGAAATATCTACACCGCCATCTGTATGAACATGGAAATATCTGCACCGCCATCTGTATGAACATATAAATATCTACACCGCCATCTGTATTAAGAAGGAAATATCTAAACCGCTATCTGTATAAACATGGAAATATCTACACCTCTGCCTGTATAAACATGGAAATATCAGCACCGATATCTGTATGAACATGGAAGTATCTACACCGCTATCTGTATCAACATGGAAATATCTACACTGCTGTCTGTATGAACATGGAAATATCTACACCGTTATCTGTATGAACATGGAAATAGCTACACCACTATCTGTATGAACATGGAAATATCTACACCGCTATCTGTATGAACATGGATATATCTACACAGCCATCTGGATGAACATGGAAATATCTACACCGCTATCTGTGTAAACATGCATAGATTTTCACCGCTATCTGTATAAACATGGAAATATCTACACCGCTATCTGTATGAACGAGGAAATATCTACAGCGCTATCTGTATGAACATGGAAATATCTACACCGCTATCTGTTTGAACATGGAAATATCTACAGCGCTATCTGCATGAAAATGGAAATATCTACACTGCTATCAGCATATACATGGAAATATGTACACAGCTATCTCTTTACACATGGAAATAACTACACCGCTATCTGTATGAACATGGAAATATCCACACCGCCATTTGTATGAACATGGAAATATCTGCACCGCCATCTGTATGAACATATAAATATCTGCACCGCCATCTGTATTAAGATGGAGATATCTACACCGCTATCTGCATAAACATGGAAATATCTACACCGCTATCTGTATAAACATGGAAATGTATACACCGCTATCTGTATAAACATGGAAATATCTACACCACTACCTGTATAAACATGGAAATATCAGCACCGCTATCTGTATGAACATGGAATTATCTACACCGCTATCTGTATGAAGATGGAAATATCTACAAAGCTATCTGAATGAACATGGAAATATCTACACCGCTATCTGTGTTAACATGCATAGATCTTCACCGCTATCTGTATAAACATGGAAATATCTACACCGCTATCTGTATGAACATGGAAATATCTACACCGCTATCTGTTTGAACATGAAAATATCTACACCGCTAACTGCATGAAAATGGAAATATCTACACTGCTATCTGCATATACATGGGAATATCTACACAGCTATCTCTTTACACATGGAAATAACTACACCGCTATCTGTATGAACATGGAAATATCTACACCGCCATCTGTATCAACATGGAAATTTGTGCACCGCCATCTGTATGAACATATAAATATCTACACCACCATCTGTATTAAGATGGAGATATCTACACTGCTATCTGTATAAACTTGGAAATATCTACACCGCTATCTGTATAAACATGGAAATATCTACACCGCTATCTGTTTAAACATGGAAATATCTACACCGCTGCCTGTATAAACATGGAAATATCAGCACCGATATCTGTATGAACATGGATGTATCTACACCGCTATCTGTATCAACATGGAAATATCTACACTGCTCTCTGTATGAACATGGAAATAGCTACACCGTTACCTGTATGAACATGGAAATAGCTACACGACTATCTGTATGAACATGGAAATATCTACACCGCTATCTGTATGAACATGGATATATCTTCACAGCCATCTGGATGAACATGGAAATATCTACACCGCTATCTGTATAAACATGGAAATATCTACAACGCTATCTGTATGAACATGGATATATCTACACAGCCATCTGGATGAACATGGAAATATCTGCACCGCTATCTGTCTAAACATGCATAGATCTTCACCGCTATCTGTTTGAACATGGAAATATCTACACCGCTATCTGCATGAAAATGGAAATATCTACACTGCTATCAGCATATACATGGAAATATCTACACAGCTATCTCTTTACACATGGAAATAACTACACCGCTATCTGTATGAACATGTAAATATCCACACCGCCATCTGTATGAACATGGAAATATCTGCACCGCCATCTGTATGAACATATAAATATCTACACCGCCATCTGTATTAAGATGGAGATATCTACACTGCTATCTGTATAAACATGGAAACATCTACACCGCTATCTGTATAAACATGGAAATATCTACACCGCTATCTGTATAAACATGGAAATATCTACACCACTACCTGTATAAACATGGAAATATCAGCACCGCTATCTGTATGAACATGGAATTATCTACACCGCTATCTGTATGAACATGGAAATATCTACACCGCTATCTGTATGAACATGGAAATATCTACACCGCTATCTGTATGAACATGGAAATATCTACACCGCTATCTGTTTGAACATGGAAATATCTACACCGCTGTCTGCATGAATATGGAAATATCTACACAGCTATCTGCATACACATGGAAATATCTACACAGCTATCTCTTAACACATGGAAATAAGTACTCCGCTATCTGTGTAAACATGCATAGATCTTCACCGCTATCTGTATAAACATGGAAATATCTACACCGCTATCTGTATGAACATGGAAATATCTACACCGCCATCTGTATTAAGAAGGAAATATCTAAACCGCTATCTGTATAAACATGGAAATATCTACACCGCTGCCTGTATAAACATGGAAATATCAGCACAGATATCTGTATGAACATGGAAGTATCCACACCGCTATCTGTATCAACATGGAAATATCTACACTGCTATCTGTATGAACATGGAAATAGCTACACCGTTATCTGTATGAACATGGAAATAGCTACACCACTATCTGTATGAACATGGAAATATCTACACCGCTATCTGTATGAACATGGATATATCTTCACAGCCATCTGGAAGAACATGGAAATATCTACACCGCTATCTGTATAAACATGGAAATATCTACACCGCTATCTGTATGAACATGGATATATCTACACAGCCATCTGGATGAACATGGAAATATCTACACCGCTATCTGTGTAAACATGCATAGATCTTCACCGCTATCTGTATAAACATGGAAATATCTACACCGCTATCTGTATGAACTTGGAAATATCTACACCGCTATCTGTTTGAACATGGAAATATCTTCACCGCTATCTGCATGAAAATGGAAATATCTACACTGCTATCAGCATATACATGGAAATATCTACACAGCTATCTCTTTACACGAGGAAATAACTACACCGCTATCTGTATGAACATGGAAATATCCACAACGCCATCTGTATGAACATGGAAATATCTGCACCGCCATCTGTATGAACATATAAATATCTGCACCGCCATCTGTATTAAGATGGAGATATCTACACCGCTATCTGCATAAACATGGAAATATCTACACCACTATCTGTATAAACATGGAAATGTATACACCGCTATATGTATAAACATGGAAATATCTACACCGCTACCTGTATAAGCATGGAAATATCAGCACCGCTATCTGTATGAACATGGAAATATCTACACCGCTATCTGTATGAACATGGAAATATCTACACCGCTATCTGTATGAACATGGAAATGTCTACACCGCTATCAGTATGAACATGGAAATATCTACACCGCTATCTGTATGAACATGGATATATCTACACAGCCCTCTGGATGAATATGGAAATATCCACACCGCTATCTGTGTAAACATGCATACATCTTCACCGCTATCTGTATAAACATGGAAATATCTACATTGTTATCTGTATGAACATGGAAATATCTACACCGCTATCTGTTTGAAGACGGAAATATCTACACCGCTATCTGCATGAAAATGGAAATATCTACACAGCTATCTGCATATACATGGAAATATCTACACAGGTATCTCTTTACACATGGAAATAACTACACCGCTATCTGTATGAACATGGAAATATCTACACCGCTATCTGTATAAACATGGAAATATCTACACCGCTATCTGTATAAACATGGAAATATCTACAATGCTACCTGTATATACATGGAAATATCAGCACCGCTATCTGTATGAACATGGAAATATCTACACCGCTATCTGTATGAACATGGAAATATCTACACCGATATCTGTATGAACATGGAAATATCTACAAAGCTATCTGAATGAACATGGAAATATCTACACCGCTATCTGTTTGAACATGTAAATATCTACACCGCTATCTTCATGAAAATGGAAATATCTACAAAGCTATCTGCATATACATGGAAATATCTACACAGCTATCTCTTTACACATGGAAATAACTACACCGCTATATCTATAAACATGGAAATATCTACACCGCTATCTGTATAAACATGGAAATATCTACACCACTACCTCTATAAACATGGAAATATCAGCACCGCTATCTGTATGAACATGGAATTATCTACACCGCTATCTGTATGAACATGGAAATATCTACAAAGCTATCTGAATGAACATGGAAATATCTACACCGCTATCTGTTTGAACATGTAAATATCTACACCGCTATCTGCATAAAAATGGAAATATCTACAAAGCTATCTGCATATACATGGAAATATCTACACAGCTATCTCTTTACACATGGAAAAAACTACACCATGTGTATGAACATGGAAAAACTACACCGCCATCTGTATGAACATGGAAGTATCTGCACCGCCATCTGTATGAACATATAAATATCTACACCGCCATCTGTATTAAGATGGAGATATCTACACTGATATCTGTATAAACATGGAAATATCTACACCGCCATCTGTATGAACATATAAATACACCGCCATCTGTATTAAGAAGGAAATATCTAAACCGCTATCTGTATAAACATGGAAATATCTACACCGCTGCCTGTATAAACATGGAAATATCAGCACCGCTATCTGTATGACATGGAAGTATCTACACCGCTATCTGTATCAACATGGAAATATCTACACTGCTATCTGTATCAACATGGAAATAGCTACACCGTTATCTGTATGAACATGGAAATAGCTACACCACTATCTGTATGAACATGGAAATATCTACACCGCTATCTGTATGAACATGGATATATCTACACAGCCATCTGGATGAACATGGAAATATCTACACCGCTCTCTGTATGAACATGGAAATATCTACACCGCTATCTGTATGAACATGGATATATCTACACAGCCATCTGGATGAACATGGAAATAACTACACCGCTATCTGTGTAAACATGCATAGATCTTCACCGCTATCTGTATAAACATAGAAATATCTACACCGCTATCTGTATGAACATGGAAATATCTACACCACTACCTGTATAAACATGGAAATATCAGCACCACTATCTGTTTGAACATGGAAATATCTACACCGCTATCTGTATGAACATGGAAATATCTACAAAGCTATCTGAATGAACATGGAAATATCTACACCGCTATCTGTATGAAGATGGAAATATCTACACCGCTATCTGCATGAAAATGGAAATATCTACAAAGCTATCTGCATATACATGGAAATATCTACACAGCTATCTCTTTACACATGGAAATAACTACACCGCTATATCTATAAACATGGAAATATCTACACCGCCATCTGTATGAACATGGAAATATCTGCACCGACATCTGTATGAACATATAAATATCTACACCGCCATCTGTATTAAGAAGGAAATATCTAAACCGCTATCTGTATAAACATGGAAATATCTACACCGCTGCCTGTATAAACATGGAAATATCAGCACCGCTATCTGTATGAACATGGAAGTATCTACACCGCTATCTGTATCAACATGGAAATATCTACACTGCTATCTGTATCAACATGGAAATAGCTACACCGTTATCTGTATGAACATGGAAATAGCTACACCACTATCTGTATGAACATGGAAATGTCTACACCGCTATCTGTATGAACATGGATATATCTACACAGCCATCTGGATAAACGTGGAAATATCTACACCGCTCTCTGTATGAACATGGAAATATCTACACCGCTATCTGTATGAACATGGATATATCTACACCGCCATCTGGATGAACATGGAAATATCTACACCTCTATCTGTGTTAACATGCATAGATCTTCACCGCTATCTGTATAAACATGGAAATATCTACACCGCTATCTGTATGAACATGGAAATATCTCCACCACTATCTGTTTGAACATGGAAATATCTACACGGCTATCTGCATGAAAATGGAAATATCTACACTGCCATCTGCATATACATGGAAATATATACACAGCTATCTCTTTACACATGGAAATAACTACACCGCTATCTGTATGAACATGGAAATATCCACACCGCCATCTGTATGAACATGGAAATATCTGCACCGCCATCTGTATGAACATATAAATATCTGCACCGCCATCTGTATTAAGATGGAGATATCTACACCGCTATCTGCATAAACATGGAAATATCTACACCGCTATCTGTATAAACATGGAAATGTATACACCGATATCTGTATAAACATGGAAATATCTACACCGCTACCTGTATAAGCATGGAAATATCAGCACCGCTATCTGTATGAACATGGAAATATCTACACCGCTATCTGTATGAACATGGAAATATCTACACCGCTATCTGTATGAACATGGAAATGTCTACACCGCTATCAGTATGAACATGGAAATATCTACACCGCTATCTGTATGAACATGGATATATCTACACAGCCCTCTGGATGAACATGGAAATATCCACACCGCTATCTGTGTAAACATGCATACATCTTCACCGCTATCTGTATAAACATGGAAATATCTACATTGCTATCTGTATGAACATGGAAATATCTACACCGCTATCTGTTTGAAGATGGAAATATCTACACCGCTTTCTGCATGAAAATGGAAATATCTACACAGCTATCTGCATATACATGGAAATATCTACACAGCTATCTCTTTACACATGGAAATAACTACACCGCTATCTGTATGAACATGGAAATATCTACACCGCTATCTGTATAAACATGGAAATATCTACACCGCTATCTGCATAAACATGGAAATATCTACAATGCTACCTGTATAAACATGGAAATATCAGCACCGCTATCTGTATGAACATGGAAATATCTACACCGCTATCTGTATGAACATGGAAATATCTACAGAGCTATCTGAATGAACATGGAAATATCTACACCGCTATCTGTTTGAACATGTAAATATCTACACCGCTATCTTCATGAAAATGGAAATATCTACAAAGGTATCTGCATATACATGGAAATATCTACACAGCTATCTGTTTACACATGGAAATAACTACACCGCTATATCTATAAACATGGAAATATCTACACCACTACCTCTATAAACATGGAAATATCAGCACCGCTATCTGTATGAACATGGAATTATCTACACCGCTATCTGTATGAACATGGAAATATCTACAAAGCTATCTGAATGAACATGGAAATATCTACACCGCTATCTGTTTGAACATGGAAATATCTACACCGCTATCTACATAAAAATGGAAATATCTACAAAGCTATCTGCATATACATGGAAATATCTACACAGCTATCTCTTTACACATGGAAATAACTACTCCGCTATATCTATAAACATGGAAATATCTACACCGCCATCTGTATGAACATGGAAATATCTGCACCGCCATCTGAATGAACATATAAATATCTACACCACCATCTGTATTAAGAAGGAAATATCTAAACCGCTATCTGTATAAACATGGAAATATCTACACCGCTGCCTGTATAAACATGGAAATATCAGCACCGCTATCTGTATGACATGGAAGTATCTACACCGCTATCTGTATCAACATGGAAATATCTACACTGCTATCTGTATCAACATGGAAATAGCTACACCGTTATCTGTATGAACATGGAAATAGCTACACCACTATCTGTATGAACATGGAAATATCTACACCGCTATCTGTATGAACATGGATATATCTACACAGCCATCTGGATGAACATGGAAATATCTACACCGCTCTCTGTATGAACATGGAAATATCTACACCGCTATCTGTATGAACATGGATATATCTACACAGCCATCTGGATGAACATGGAAATAACTACACCGCTATCTGTGTAAACATGCATAGATCTTCACCGCTATCTGTATAAACATGGAAATATCTACACCGCTATCTGTATGAACATGGAAATATCTACACCACTACCTGTATAAACATGGAAATATCAGCACCACTATCTGTTTGAACATGGAAATATCTACACCGTTATCTGTATGAACATGGAAATATCTACAAAGCTATCTGAATGAACATGGAAATATCTACACCGCTATCTGCTTGAACATGTAAATATCTACACCGCTATCTGCATGAAAATGGAAATATCTACAAAGCTATCTGCATATACATGGAAATATCTACACAGCTATCTCTTTAAACATGGAAATAACTACACCGCTATATCTATAAACATGGAAATATCTACACCGCCATCTGTATGAACATGGAAATATCTGCACCGCCATCTGTATGAACATATAAATATCTACACCGCCATCTGTATTAAGAAGGAAATATCTAAACCGCTATCTGTATAAACATGGAAATATCTACACCGCTGCCTGTATAAACATGGAAATATCAGCACCGCTATCTGTATGAACATGGAAGTATCTACACCGCTATCTGTATCAACATGGAAATATCTACACTGCTATCTGTATCAACATGGAAATAGCTACACCGTTATCTGTATGAACATGGAAATAGCTACACCACTATCTGTATGAACATGGAAATGTCTACACCGCTATCTGTATGAACATAGATATATCTACACAGCCATCTGGATAAACGTGGAAATATCTACACCGCTCTCTGTATGAACATGGAAATATCTACACCGCTATCTGTATGAACATGGATATATCTACACCGCCATCTGGATGAACATGGAAATATCTACACCGCTATCTGTGTTAACATGCATAGATCTTCACCGCTATCTGTATAAACATGGAAATATCTACACCGCTATCTGTATGAACATGGAAATATCTCCACCACTATCTGTTTGAACATGGAAATATCTACACGGCTATCTGCATGAAAATGGAAATATCTACACTGCCATCTGCATATACATGGAAATATCTACACAGCTATCTCTTTACACATGGAAATAACTACACCGCTATCTGTATGAACATGGAAATATCCACACCGCCATCTGTATGAACATGGAAATATCTGCACCGCCATCTGTATGAACATATAAATATCTGCACCGCCATCTGTATTAAGATGGAGATATCTACACCGCTATCTGCATAAACATGGAAATATCTACACCGCTATCTGTATAAACATGGAAATGTATACACCGCTATCTGTATAAACATGGAAATATCTACACCGCTACCTGTATAAGCATGGAAATATCAGCACCGCTATCTGTATGAACATGGAAATATCTACACCGCTATCTGTATGAACATGGAAATATCTACACCGCTATCTGTATGAACATGGAAATGTCTACACCGCTATCGATATGAACATGGAAATATCTACACCGCTATCTGTATGAACATGGATATATCTACACAGCCCTCTGGATGAACATGAAAATATCCACACCGCTATCTGTGTAAACATGCATACATCTTCACCGCTATCTGTATAAACATGGAAATATCTACATTGCTATCTGTATGAACATGGAAATATCTACACCGCTATCTGTTTGAAGATGGAAATATCTACACCGCTATCTGCATGAAAATGGAAATATCTACACAGCTATCTGCATATACATGGAAATATCTACACAGCTATCTCTTTACACATGGAAATAACTACACCGCTATCTGTATGAACATGGAAATATCTACACCGCTATCTGTATAAACATGGAAATATCTACACCGCTATCTGCATAAACATGGAAATATCTACAATGCTACCTGCATAAACATGGAAATATCAGCACCGCTATCTGTATGAACATGGAAATATCTACACCGCTATCTGTATGAACATGGAAATATCTACACCGATATCTGTATGAACATGGAAATATCTACAGAGCTATCTGAATGAACATGGAAATATCTACACCGCTATCTGTTTGAACATGTAAATATCTACACCGCTATCTTCATGAAAATGGAAATATCTACAAAGGTATCTGCATATACATGGAAATATCTACACAGCTATCTGTTTACACATGGAAATAACTACACCGCTATATCTATAAACATGGAAATATCTACACCGCTATCTGTATAAACATGGAAATATCTACACCACTACCTCTATAAACATGGAAATATCAGCACCGCTATCTGTATGAACATGGAATTATCTACACCGCTATCTGTATGAACATGGAAATATCTACAAAGCTATCTGAATGAACATGGAAATATCTACACCGCTATCTGTTTGAACATGTAAATATCTACACCGCTATCTGCATAAAAATGGAAATATCTACAAAGCTATCTGCATATACATGGAAATATCTACACAGCTATCTCTTTACACATGGAAATAAGTACACCGCTATATCTATAAACATGGAAATATCTACACCGCCATCTGTATGAACATGGAAATATCTGCACCGCCATCTGAATGAACATATAAATATCTACACCGCCATCTGTATTAAGAAGGAAATATCTAAACCGCTATCTGTATAAACATGGAAATATCTACACCGCTGCCTGTATAAACATGGAAATATCAGCACCGCTATCTGTATGACATGGAAGTATCTACACCGCTATCTGTATCAACATGGAAATATCTACACTGCTATCTGTATCAACATGGAAATAGCTACACCGTTATCTGTATGAACATGGAAATAGCTACACCACTATCTGTATGAACATGGAAATATCTACACCGCTATCTGTATGAACATGGATATATCTACACAGCCATCTGGATGAACATGGAAATATCTACACCGCTCTCTGTATGAACATGGAAATATCTACACCGCTATCTGTATGAACATGGATATATCTACACAGCCATCTGGATGAACATGGAAATAACTACACCGCTATCTGTGTAAACATGCATAGATCTTCACCGCTATCTGTATAAACATGGAAATATCTACACCGCTATCTGTATGAACATGGAAATATCTACACCACTACCTGTATAAACATGGAAATATCAGCACCACTATCTGTTTGAACATGGAAATATCTACACCGCTATATGTATGAACATGGAAATATCTACAAAGCTATCTGAATGAACATGGAAATATCTACACCGCTATCTGCTTGAACATGTAAATATCTACACCGCTATCTGCATGAAAATGGAAATATCTACAAAGCTATCTGCATATACATGGAAATATCTACACAGCTATCTCTTTACACATGGAAATAACTACACCGCTATATCTATAAACATGGAAATATCTACACCGCCATCTGTATGAACATGGAAATATCTGCACCGCCATCTGTATGAACATATAAATATCTACACCGCCATCTGTATTAAGAAGGAAATATCTAAACCGCTATCTGTATAAACATGGAAATATCTACACCGCTGCCTGTATAAACATGGAAATATCAGCACCGCTATCTGTATGAACATGGAAGTATCTACACCGCTATCTGTATCAACATGGAAATATCTACACTGCTATCTGTATCAACATGGAAATAGCTACACCGTTATCTGTATGAACATGGAAATAGCTACACCACTATCTGTATGAACATGGTAATGTCTACACCGCTATCTGTATGAACATAGATATATCTACACAGCCATCTGGATAAACGTGGAAATATCTACACCGCTCTCTGTATGAACATGGAAATATCTACACCGCTATCTGTATGAACATGGATATATCTACACCGCCATCTGGATGAACATGGAAATATCTACACCGCTATCTGTGTTAACATGCATAGATCTTCACCGCTATCTGTATAAACATGGAAATATCTACACCGCTATCTGTATGAACATGGAAATATCTCCAACACTGTCTGTTTGAACATGGAAATATCTACACGGCTATCTGCATGAAAATGGAAATATCTACACTGCCATCTGCATATACATGGAAATATCTACACAGCTATCTCTTTACACATGGAAATAACTACACCGCTATCTGTATGAACATGGAAATATCCACACCGCCATCTGTATGAACATGGAAATATCTGCACCGCCATCTGTATGAACATATAAATATCTGCACCGCCATCTGTATTAAGATGGAGATATCTACACCGCTATCTGCATAAACATGGAAATATCTACACCGCTATCTGTATAAACATGGAAATGTATACACCGCTATCTGTATAAACATGGAAATATCTACACCGCTACCTGTATAAGCATGGAAATATCAGCACCGCTATCTGTATGAACATGGAAATATCTACACCGCTATCTGTATGAACATGGATATATCTACACAGCCCTCTGGATGAACATGGAAATATCCACACCGCTATCTGTGTAAACATGCATACATCTTCACCGCTATCTGTATAAACATGGAAATATCTACATTGCTATGTGTATGAACATGGAAATATCTACACCGCTATCTGTTTGAAGATGGAAATATCTACACCGCTATCTGCATGAAAATGGAAATATCTACACAGCTATCTGCATATACATGGAAATATCTACACAGCTATCTCTTTACACATGGAAATAACTACACCGCTATCTGTATGAACATGGAAATAACTACACCGCCATCTGTATGTACATGGAAATTTGTGCACCGCCATCTGTATGAACATATAAATATCTGCACCGCCATCTGTATTAAGATGGAGATATCTACACCGCTATCTGCATAAACATGGAAATATCTACACCGCTATCTGTATAAACATGGAAATATCTACACCGCTATCTGTATAAACATGGAAATATCTACACCACTACCTGTATAAACATGGAAATATCAGCACAGCTATCTGTATGAACATGGAAATATCTACACCGCTATCTGTATGAACATGGAAATATCTACACCGCTATCTGTATGAACATGGAAATATCTACACCGCTTTCTGTTTGAACATGGAAATATCTACACTGCTGTATGCATGAATATGGAAATATCTACACAGATATCTGCATACACATGGAAATATCTACACAGCTATCTCTTAACACATGGAAATATGTACTCCGCTATCTCTATAAACATGGAAATATCTACACCGCCATCTGTATGAACATGGAAATATCTGCACCGCCATCTGTATGAACATATAAATATCTACACCGCCATCTGTATTAAGAAGGAAATATCTAAACCGCTATCTGTATGAACATTGAAATATGTACACCGCAATCTGTATGAACATTGAAATATCTACACCGCTGCCTGTATAAACATGGAAATATCAGCAGCGCTATCTATATGAACATGGAAATATCTACACCGCTATCTGTATGAACATGGAAATATCTACACCGCTATCTGTATGAACATGGAAATATCTACAAAGCTATCTGAATGAACATGGAAATATCTACACCGCTATCTGTTTGAACATGTAAATATCTACACCGCTCTCTGCATGAAAATGGAAATATCTACAAAGCTATCTGCATATAGATGGAAATATCTACACAGCTATCTCTTTACACATGGAAATAACTACACCGCTATCTCTATAAACATGGAAATCTCTACACCGCTATCTGTATAAACATGGAAATATCTACACCGCTATCTGTATAAACATGGAAATATCTACACCACTACCTGTATAAACATGGAAATATCAGCACCGCTATCTGTATGAACATGGAATTATCTACACCGCTATCTGTATGAACGTGGAAATATCTACACCGCTATCTGTATGAACATGGAAATATCTACACCGCTATCTGTATGAACATGGAAATATCTACACCGCTATCTGTTTGAAAAAGGAAATATCTACAACGCTGTCTGCTTGAAAATGGAAATATCTACACAGCTATCTGCATACACATGGAAATATCTACACAGCTATCTCTTAACACATGGAAATAAGTACTCCGCTATCTCTATAAACATGGAAATATCTACACCGCCATCTGTATGAATATGGAAATATCTGCACCGCCATCTGTATGAACATATAAATATCTACACCGCCATCTATATTAAGAAAGAAATATCTAAACTGCTGTCTGTATGAACATTGAAATATCTACACCGCTATCTGTATGAACATTGAAATATCTACACCGCTGCCTGTATAAACATGGAAATATCAGCACCGCTATCTGTATGAACATGGAAATATCTACACCGCTATCTGTATGTACATGGAAATATCTACACCGCTATCTGTATGAACTTGGAAATAGCTACACCGCTATCTGTATGAACATGGAAATTTCTACACCGCTATCTGTTTGAACATGGAAATTTCTACACCGCTATCTGCATGAAAATGGAAATATCTACACTGCTATCTGGATATACATGGAAATATCTACACAGCTATCTCTTTACACATGGAAATAACTACACCGCTATCTGTATGAACATGGAAATATCTACACCGCCATCTGTATGAACATGGAAATTTGTGCACCGCCATCTGTATGAACATATAAATATCTGCACCGCCATCTGTATTAAGATGGAGATATCTACACCGCTATCTGCATAAACATGGAAATATCTACACCGCTATCTTTATAAACATGGAAATATCTACACCGCTATCTGTATAAACGTGGAAATATCTACACCACTACCTGTATAAACATGGAAATATCAGCACAGCTATCTGTATGAACATGGAATTATCTACACCGCTATCTGTATGAACATGGAAATATCTACACCGCTATCTGTATGAACATGGAAATATCTACACCGCTATCTGTATGAACATGGAAATATCTACACCGCTATCTGTTTGAACATGGAAATATCTACACCGCTGTCTGCATGAATATGGAAATATCTACACAGCTATCTGCATACACATGGAAATATCTACACAGCTATCTCTTAACACATGGAAATATGTACTCCGCTATCTCTATAAACATGGAAATATCTACACCGCCATCTGTATGAACATGGAAATATCTGCACCGCCATCTGTATGAACATATAAATATCTACACCGCCATCTGTATTAAGAAGGAAATATCTAAACCGATATCTGTATGAACATTGAAATATGTACACCGCAATCTGTATGAACATTGAAATATCTACACCGCTGCCTGTATAAACATGGAAATATCAGCAGCGCCATCTATATGAACATGGAAATATCTACACCGCTGTCTGTATGAACATGGAAATATCTACACCGCTATCTGTATGAACATGGAAATAGCTACACCGCTATGTGTATGAACATGGAAATATCTACACAGCCATCTGGATGAACATGGAAATATCTACTCCGCTATCTGTGTAAACATGCATAGATCTTCACCGCTATCTGTATAAACATGGAAATATCTACACCGCTATCTGTATGAACATGGAAATATCTACACCGCTATCTGTATAAACATGGAAATATCTACACCGGTATCTGTATAAACATGGAAATATCTACACCGCTACCTGTATAAACATGGAAATATCAGCACCGCTATCTGTATGAACATGGAAATATCTACACCGCTATCTGTATGAACATGGAAATATCTACACCGCTATCTACATGAACATATAAATATCTACACTGCTACCTGTATAAACATGGAAATATCAGCACCGCTATCTGTGTGAACATGGAAATATCTACACCGCTATCTGTATGAACATGGAAATATCTACACCGCTATCTGTATGAACATGGAAATATCTACAAAGTTATCTGAATGAACATGGAAATATCTATACCGCTATCTGTTTGAACATGTAAATATCTACACCGCTATCTGCATGAAAATGGAAATATTTACAAAGCTATCTGCATATACATGGAAATATCTACACAGCTATCTGTATCAACATGGAAATAGCTACACCGTTATCTGTATGAACATGGAAATAGCTACACCACTATCTGTATGAACATGGAAATGTCTACACCGCTATCTGTATGAACATAGATATATCTACACAGCCATCTGGATAAACGTGGAAATATCTACACCGCTCTCTGTATGAACATGGAAATATCTACACCGCTATCTGTATGAACATGGATATATCTACACCGCCATCTGGATGAACATGGAAATATCTACACCGCTATCTGTGTTAACATGCATAGATCTTCACCGCTATCTGTATAAACATGGAAATATCTACACCGCTATCTGTATGAACATGGAAATATCTCCAACACTATCTGTTTGAACATGGAAATATCTACACGGCTATCTGCATGAAAATGGAAATATCTACACTGCCATCTGCATATACATGGAAATATCTACACAGCTATCTCTTTACACATGGAAATAACTACACCGCCATCTGTATGAACATGGAAATATCTGCACCGCCATCTGTATGAACATATAAATATCTGCACCGCCATCTGTATTAAGATGGAGATATCTACACCGCTATCTGCATAAACATGGAAATATCTACACCGCTATCTGTATAAACATGGAAATGTATACACCGCTATCTGTATAAACATGGAAATATATACACCGCTACCTGTATAAGCATGGAAATATCAGCACCGCTATCTGTATGAACATGGAAATATCTACACCGCTATCTGTATGAACATGGAAATATCTACACCGCTATCTGTATGAACATGGAAATGTCTACACCGCTATCGATATGAACATGGAAATATCTACACCGCTATCTGTATGAACATGGATATATCTACACAGCCCTCTGGATGAACATGGAAATATCCACACCGCTATCTGTTTGAAGATGGAAATATCTACACCGCTATCTGCATGAAAATGGAAATATCTACACAGCTATCTGCATATACATGGAAATATCTACACAGCTATCTCTTTACACATGGAAAAAACTACACCGCTATCTGTATGAACATGGAAATATCTACACCGCCATCTGTATGTACATGGAAATTTGTGCACCGCCATCTGTATGAACATATAAATATCTGCACCGCCATCTGTATTAAGATGGAGATATCTACACCGCTATCTGCATAAACATGGAAATATCTACACCGCGATCTGTATAAACATGGAAATATCTACACCGCTATCTGTATAAACATGGAAATATCTACACCACTACCTGTATAAACATGGAAATATCAGCACAGCTATCTGTATGAATATGGAAATATCTACACCGCTATCTGTATGAACATGGAAATATCTACACCGCTATCTGTATGAACATGGAAATATCTACACCGCTATCTGTTTGAACATGGAAATATCTACACCGCTGTCTGCATGAATATGGAAATATCTACACAGATATCTGCATACACATGGAAATATCTACACAGCTATCTCTTAACACATGGAAATATGTACTCCGCTATCTCTATAAACATGGAAATATCTACACCGCCATCTGTATGAACATGGAAATATCTGCACCGCCATCTGTATGAACATATAAATATCTACACCGCCATCTGTATTAAGAAGGAAATATCTAAACCGCTATCTGTATGAACATTGAAATATGTACACCGCAATCTGTATGAACATTGAAATATCTACACCGCTGCCTGTATAAACATGGAAATATCAGCAGCGCTATCTATATGAACATGGAAATATCTACACCGCTATCTGTATGAACATGGAAATATCTACACCGCTATCTGTATGAACATGGAAATATCTACAAAGCTATCTGAATGAACATGGAAATATCTACACCGCTATCTGTTTGAACATGTAAATATCTACACCGCTATCTGCATGAAAATGGAAATATCTACAAAGCTGTCTGCATATAGATGGAAATATCTACACAGCTATCTCTTTACACATGGAAATAACTACACCGCTATCTCTATAAACATGGAAATCTCTACACCGCTATCTGTATAAACATGGAAATATCTACACCGCTATCTGTATAAACATGGAAATATCTACACCACTACCTGTATAAACATGGAAATATCAGCACCGCTATCTGTATGAACATGGAATTATCTACACCGCTATCTGTATGAACGTGGAAATATCTACACCGCTATCTGTATGAACATGGAAATATCTACACCGCTATCTGTATGAACATGGAAATATCTACACCGCTATCTGTTTGAACATGGAAATATCTACAACGCTGTCTGCTTGAAAATGGAAATATCTACACAGCTATCTGCATACACATGGAAATATCTACACAGCTATCTCTTAACACATGGAAATAAGTACTCCGCTATCTCTATAAACATGGAAATATCTACACCGCCATCTGTATGAATATGGAAATATCTGCACCGCCATCTGTATGAACATATAAATATCTACACCGCCATCTATATAAAGAAAGAAATATCTAAACTGCTATCTGTATGAACATTGAAATATCTACACCGCTATCTGTATGAACATTGAAATATCTACACCGCTGCCTGTATAAACATGGAAATATCAGCACCGCTATCTGTATGAACATGGAAATATCTACACCGCTATCTGTATGTACATGGAAATATCTACACCGCTATCTGTATGAACTTGGAAATAGCTACACCGCTATCTGTATGAACATGGAAATTTCTACACCGCTATCTGCATGAAAATGGAAATATCTACACTGCTATCTGGATATACATGGAAATATCTACACAGCTATCTGCATGAAAATGGAAATATCTACACTGCTATCTGGATATACATGGAAATATCTACACAGCTATCTCTTTACACATGGAAATAACTACACCGCAATCTGTATGAACATGGAAATATCTACACCGCCATCTGTATGAACATGGAAATTTGTGCACCGCCATCTGTATGAACATATAAATATCTGCACCGCCATCTGTATTAAGATGGAGATATCTACACCGCTATCTGCATAAACATGGAAATATCTACACCGCTATCTTTATAAACATGGAAATATCTACACCGCTATCTGTATAAACATGGAAATATCTACACCACTACCTGTATAAACATGGAAATATCAGCACAGCTATCTGTATGAACATGGAATTATCTACACCGCTATCTGTATGAACATGGAAATATCTACACCGCTATCTGTATGAACATGGAAATATCTACACCGCTATCTGTATGAACATGGAAATATCTACACCGCTATCTGTTTGAACATGGAAATATCTACACCGCTGTCTGCATGAATATGGAAATATCTACACAGCTATCTGCATACACATGGAAATATCTACACAGCTATCTCTTAACACATGGAAATATGTACTCCGCTATCTCTATAAACATGGAAATATCTACACCGCCATCTGTATGAACATGGAAATATGTGCACCGCCATCTGTATGAACATATAAATATCTACACCGCCATCTGTATTAAGAAGGAAATATCTAAACAGCTATCTGTATGAACATTGAAATATGTACACCGCAATCTGTATGAACATTGAAATATCTACACCGCTGCCTGTATAAACATGGAAATATCAGCAGCGCTATCTATATGAACATGGAAATATCTACACCGCTGTCTGTATGAACATGGAAATATCTACACCGCTATCTGTATGAACATGGAAATAGCTACACCGCTATGTGTATGAACATGGAAATATCTACACAGCCATCTGGATGAACATGGAAATATCTACTCCGCTATCTGTGTAAACATGCATAGATCTTCACCGCTATCTGTATAAACATGGAAATATCTACACCGCTATCTGTATGAACATGGAAATATCTACACCGCTATCTGTATAAACATGGAAATATCTACACCGGTATCTGTATAAACATGGAAATATCTACACCGCTACCTGTATAAACATGGAAATATCAGCACCGCTATCTGTATGAACATGGAAATATCTACACCGCTATCTGTATGAACTTGGAAATATCTACACCGCTATCTACATGAACATGGAAATATCTACACCGCTAACTGTATAAACATGGAAATATCAGCACCGCTATCTGTGTGAACATGGAAATATCAACACCGCTATCTGTATGAACATGGAAATATCTACACCGCTATCTGTATGAACATGGAAATATCTACAAAGCTATCTGAATGAACATGGAAATATCTATACCGCTATCTGTTTGAACATGTAAATATCTACACCGCTATCTGCATGAAAATGGAAATATTTACAAAGCTATCTGCATAGACATGGAAATATCTACACAGCTATCTCTTAACACATGGAAATAACTACACCGCTATATCTATAAACATGGAAATATCTACACCGCCATGTGTATGAACATGGAAATATCTGCACCGCCATCTGTATGAACATATAAATATCTACACCGCCATCTGTATTAAGAAGGAAATATCTAAACCGCTATCTGTATAAACACGGAAATATCTACACCGCTGCCTGTATAAACATGGAAATATCAGCACCGATATCTGTATGAACATGGAAGTATCCACACCGCTATCTGTATCAACATGGAAATATCTACACTGCTATCTGTATGAACATGGAAATAGCTACACCGTTATCTGTATGAACATGGAAATAGCCTCACCACTATCTGTATGAACATGGAAATATCTACACCGCTATCTGTATGAACATGGATATATCTTCACAGCCATCTGGATGAACATGGAAATATCTACACCGCTATCTGTATAAACATGGAAATATCTACACCGCTATCTGTATGAACATGGATATATCTACACAGCCATCTGGATGAACATGGAAATATCTACACCGCTATCTGTGAAAACATGCATAGATCTTCACCGCTATCTGTATAAACATGGAAATATCTACACCGCTATCTGTATGAACATGGAAATATCTACACCGCTATCTGTATGAACTTGGAAATATCTACACCGCTATCTGAATGAACATGGAAATATCTACACCGCTATCTGCATGAAAATGGAAATATCTACACTGCTATCAGCATATACATGGAACTATCTACACAGCTATCTCTTTACACGTGGAAATAACTACACCGCTATCTGTATGAACAAGGAAATATCCACAACGCCATCTGTATGAACATGGAAATATCTGCACCGCCATCTGTATGAACATATAAATATCTGCACCGCCATCTGTATTAAGATGGAGATATCTACACCGCTATCTGCATAAACATGGAAATATCTACACCGCTATCTGTATAAACATGGAAATGTATACACCGCTATATGTATAAACATGGAAATATCTACACTGCTACCTGTATAAGCATGGAAATATCAGCACCGCTATCTGTATGAACATGGAAATATCTACACCGCTATCTGTATGAACATGGAAATATCTACACCGCTATCTGTATGAACATGGAAATGTCTACACCGCTATCAGTATGAACATGGAAATATCTACACCGCTATCTGTATGAACATGGATATATCTACACAGCCCTCTGGATGAACATGCAAATATCCACACCGCTATCTGTGTAAACATGCATATATCTTCACCGCTATCTGTATAAACATGGAAATATCTACATTGCTATCTGTATGAACATGGAAATATCTACACCGCTATCTGTTTGAAGATGGAAATATCTACACCGCTATCTGCATGAAAATGGAAATATCTACACAGCTATCTGCATATACATGGAAATATCTACACAGGTATCTCTTTACACATGGAAATAACTACACCGCTATCTGTTTGAACATGGAAATATCTACACCGCTATCTGTATAAACATGGAAATATCTACAATGCTACCTGTATAAACATGGAAATATCAGCACCGCTATCTGTATGAACATGGAAATATCTACACCGCTATCTGTATGAACATGGAAATATCTACACCGATATCTGTATGAACATGGAAATATCTACAAAGCTATCTGAATGAACAAGGAAATATCTACACCGCTATCTGTTTGAACATGTAAATATCTACACCCCTATCTTCATGAAAATGGAAATATCTACAAAGCTATCTGCATATACATGGAAATATCTACACAGCTATCTCTTTACACATGGAAATAACTACACCGCTATATCTATAAACATGGAAATATCTACACCGCTATCTGTATAAACATGGAAATATCTACACCGCTATCTGTATAAACATGGAAATATCTACACCACTACCTCTATAAACATGGAAATATCAGCACCGCTATCTGTATGAACATGGAATTATCTACACCGCTCTCTGTATGAACATGGAAATATCTACAAAGCTATCTGAATGAACATGGAAATATCTACACCGCTATCTGTTTGAACATGTAAATATCTACACCGCTATCTGCATAAAAATGGAAATATCTACAAAGCTATCTGCATATACATGGAAATATCTACACAGCTATCTCTTTACACATGGAAATAACTACACCGCTATATCTATAAACATGGAAATATCTACACCGCCATCTGTATGAACATGGAAATATCTGCACCGCCATCTGAATGAACATATAAATATCTACACCGCCATCTGTATTAAGAAGGAAATATCTAAACCGCTATCTGTATAAACATGGAAATATCTACACCGCTGCCTGTATAAACATGGAAATATCAGCACCGCTATCTGTATGACATGGAAGTATCTACACCGCTATCTGTATCAACATGGAAATATCTACACTGCTATCTGTATCAACATGGAAATAGCTACACCGTTATCTGTATGAACATGGAAATAGCTACACCACTATCTGTATGAACATGGAAATATCTACACCGCTATCTGTATGAACATGGATATATCTACACAGCCATCTGGATGAACATGGAAATATCTACACCGCTCTCTGTATGAACATGGAAATATCTACACCGCTATCTGTATGAACATGGATATATCTACACAGCCATCTGGATGAACATGGAAATAACTACACCGCTATCTGTGTTAACATGCATAGATCTTCACCGCTATCTGTATAAACATGGAAATATCTACACCGCTATCTGTATGAACATGGAAATATCTCCACCACTACCTGTTTGAACATGGAAATATCTACACGGCTATCTGCATGAAAATGGAAATATCTACACTGCCATCTGCATATACATGGAAATATCTACACAGCTATCTCTTTACACATGGAAATAACTACACCGCTATCTGTATGAACATGGAAATATCCACACCGCCATCTGTATGAACATGGAAATATCTGCACCGCCATCTGTATGGACATATAAATATCTGCACCGCCATCTGTATTAAGATGGAGATATCTACACCGCTATCTGCATAAACATAGAAATATCTACACCGCTATCTGTATAAACATGGAAATGTATACACCGCTATCTGTATAAACATGGAAATATCTACACCGCTACCTGTATAAGCATGGAAATATCAGCACCGCTATCTGAATGAACATGGAAATATCTACACCGCTATCTGTATGAACATGGAAATATCTACACCGCTATCTGTATGAACATGGAAATGTCTACACCGCTATCGATATGAACATGGAAATATCTACACCGCTATCTGTATGAACATGGATATATCTACACAGCCCTCTGGATGAACATGGAAATATCCACACCGCTATCTGTGTAAACATGCATACATCTTCACCACTATCTGTATAAACATGGAAATATCTACATTGCTATGTGTATGAACATGGAAATATCTACACCGCTATCTGTTTGAAGATGGAAATATCTACACCGCTATCTGCATGAAAATGGAAATATCTACACAGCTATCTGCATATACATGGAAATATCTACACAGCTATCTCTTTACACATGGAAATAACTACACCGCTATCTGTATGAACATGGAAATATCTACACCGCCATCTGTATGTACATGGAAATTTGTGCACCGCCATCTGTATGAACATATAAATATCTGCACCGCCATCTGTATTAAGATGGAGATATCTACACCGCTATCTGCATAAACATGGAAATATCTACACCGCTATCTGTATAAACATGGAAATATCTACACCGCTATCTGTATAAACATGGAAATATCTACACCACTACCTGTATAAACATGGAAATATCAGCACAGCTATCTGTATGAACATGGAAATATCTACACCGCTATCTGTATGAACATGGAAATATCTACACCGCTATCTGTATGAACATGGAAATATCTACACCGCTATCTGTTTGAACATGGAAATATCTACACCGCTGTCTGCATGAATATGGAAATATCTACACAGATATCTGCATACACATGGAAATATCTACACAGCTATCTCTTAACACATGGAAATATGTACTCCGCTATCTCTATAAACATGGAAATATCTACACCGCCATCTGTATGAACATGGAAATATCTGCACCGCCATCTGTATGAACATATAAATATCTACACCGCCATCTGTATTAAGAAGGAAATATCTAAACCGCTATCTGTATGAACATTGAAATATGTACACCGCAATCTGTATGAACATTGAAATATCTACACCGCTGCCTGTATAAACATGGAAATATCAGCAGCGCTATCTATATGAACATGGAAATATCTACACCGCTATCTGTATGAACATGGAAATATCTACACCGCTATCTGTATGAACATGGAAATATCTACAAAGCTATCTGAATGAACATGGAAATATCTACACCGCTATCTGTTTGAACATGTAAATATCTACACCGCTATCTGCATGAAAATGGAAATATCTACAAAGCTATCTGCATATAGATGGAAATATCTACACAGCTATCTCTTTACACATGGAAATAACTACACCGCTATCTCTATAAACATGGAAATCTCTACACCGCTATCTGTATAAACATGGAAATATCTACACCGCTATCTGTATAAACATGGAAATATCTACACCACTACCTGTATAAACATGGAAATATCAGCACCGCTATCTGTATGAACATGGAATTATCTACACCGCTATCTGTATGAACGTGGAAATATCTACACCGCTATCTGTATGAACATGGAAATATCTACACCGCTATCTGTATGAACATGGAAATATCTACACCGCTATCTGTTTGAACATGGAAATATCTACAACGCTGTCTGCTTGAAAATGGAAATATCTACACAGCTATCTGCATACACATGGAAATATCTACACAGCTATCTCTTAACACATGGAAATAAGTACTCCGCTATCTCTATAAACATGGAAATATCTACACCGCCATCTGTATGAATATGGAAATATCTGCACCGCCATCTGTATGAACATATAAATATCTACACCGCCATCTATATTAAGAAAGAAATATCTAAACTGCTATCTGTATGAACATTGAAATATCTACACCGCTATCTGTATGAACATTGAAATATCTACACCGCTGCCTGTATAAACATGGAAATATCAGCACCGCTATCTGTATGAACATGGAAATATCTACACCGCTATCTGTATGTACATGGAAATATCTACACCGCTATCTGTATGAACTTGGAAATAGCTACACCGCTATCTGTATGAACATGGAAATTTCTACACCGCTATCTGTTTGAACATGGAAATATCTACACCGCTATCTGCATGAAAATGGAAATATCTACACTGCTATCTGGATATACATGGAAATATCTACACAGCTATCTCTTTACACATGGAAATAACTACACCGCTATCTGTATGAACATGGAAATATCCACACCGCCATCTGTATGAACATGGAAATATCTGCACCGCCATCTGTATGAACATATAAATATCTGCACCGCCATCTGTATTAAGATGGAGATATCTACACCGCTATCTGCATAAACATGGAAATATCTACACCGCTATCTGTATAAACATGGAAATATCTACACCGCTATCTGTATAAACATGGAAATATATACACCGCTACCTGTATAAGCATGGAAATATCAGCACCGCTATCTGTATGAACATGGAAATATCTACACCGCTATCTGTATGAACATGGAAATATCTACACCGCTATCTGTATGAACATGGAAATGTCTACACCGCTATCGATATGAACATGGAAATATCTACACCGCTATCTGTATGAACATGGATATATCTACACAGCCCTCTGGATGAACATGGAAATATCCACACCGCTATCTGTGTAAACATGCATACATCTTCACCGCTATCTGTATAAACATGGAAATATCTACATTGCTATGTGTATGAACATGGAAATATCTACACCGCTATCTGTTTGAAGATGGAAATATCTACACCGCTATCTGCATGAAAATGGAAATATCTACACAGCTATCTGCATATACATGGAAATATCTACACAGCTATCTCTTTACACATGGAAATAACTACACCGCTATCTGTATGAACATGGAAATATCTACACCGCCATCTGTATGTACATGGAAATTTGTGCACCGCCATCTGTATGAACATATAAATATCTGCACCGCCATCTGTATTAAGATGGAGATATCTACACCGCTATCTGCATAAACATGGAAATATCTACACCGCTATCTGTATAAACATGGAAATATCTACACCGCTATCTGTATAAACATGGAAATATCTACACCACTACCTGTATAAACATGGAAATATCAGCACAGCTATCTGTATGAACATGGAAATATCTACACCGCTATCTGTATGAACATGGAAATATCTACACCGCTATCTGTATGAACATGGAAATATCTACACCGCTATCTGTTTGAACATGGAAATATCTACACCGCTGTCTGCATGAATATGGAAATATCTACACAGATATCTGCATACACATGGAAATATCTACACAGCTATCTCTTAACACATGGAAATATGTACTCCGCTATCTCTATAAACATGGAAATATCTACACCGCCATCTGTATGAACATGGAAATATCTGCACCGCCATCTGTATGAACATATAAATATCTACACCGCCATCTGTATTAAGAAGGAAATATCTAAACCGCTATCTGTATGAACATTGAAATATGTACACCGCAATCTGTATGAACATTGAAATATCTACACCGCTGCCTGTATAAACATGGAAATATCAGCAGCGCTATCTATATGAACATGGAAATATCTACACCGCTATCTGTATGAACATGGAAATATCTACACCGCTATCTGTATGAACATGGAAATATCTACAAAGCTATCTGAATGAACATGGAAATGTCTACACCGCTATCTGTTTGAACATGTAAATATCTACACCGCTATCTGCATGAAAATGGAAATATCTACAAAGCTATCTGCATATAGATGGAAATATCTACACAGCTATCTCTTTACACATGGAAATAACTACACCGCTATCTCTATAAACATGGAAATCTCTACACCGCTATCTGTATAAACATGGAAATATCTACACCGCTATCTGTATAAACATGGAAATATCTACACCACTACCTGTATAAACATGGAAATATCAGCACCGCTATCTGTATGAACATGGAATTATCTACACCGCTATCTGTATGAACGTGGAAATATCTACACCGCTATCTGTATGAACGTGGAAATATCTACACCGCTATCTGTATGAACATGGATATATCTACACCGCTATCTGTTTGAACATGGAAATATCTACAACGCTGTCTGCATGAATATGGAAATATCTACACAGCTATCTGCATACACATGGAAATATCTACACAGCTATCTCTTAACACATGGAAATATGTACTCCGCTATCTCTATAAACATGGAAATATCTACACCGCCATCTGTATGAACATGGAAATATCTGCACCGCCATCTGTATGAACATATAAATATCTACACCGCCATCTGTATTAAGAAGGAAATATCTAAACTGCTATCTGTATGAACATTGAAATATGTACACCGCAATCTGTATGAACATTGAAATATCTACACCGCTGCCTGTATAAACATGGAAATATCAGCAGCGCTATCTATATGAACATGGAAATATCTACACCGCTGTCTGTATGAACATGGAAATATCTACACCGCTATCTGTATGAACATGGAAATAGCTACACCGCTATGTGTATGAACATGGAAATATCTACACAGCCATCTGGATGAACATGGAAATATCTACTCCGCTATCTGTGTAAACATGCATAGATCTTCACCGCTATCTGTATAAACATGGAAATATCTACACCGCTATCTGTATGAACATGGAAATATCTACACCGCTATCTGTATAAACATGGAAATATCTACACCGGTATCTGTATAAACATGGAAATATCTACACCGCTACCTGTATAAACATGGAAATATCAGCACCGCTATCTGTATGAACATGGAAATATCTACACCGGTATCTGTATGAACATGGAAATATCTACACCGCTATCTACATGAACATGGAAATATCTACACCGCTACCTGTATAAACATGGAAATATCAGCACCGCTATCTGTGTGAACATGGAAATATCTACACCGCTATCTGTATGAACATGGAAATATCTACACCGCTATCTGTATGAACATGGAAATATCTACAAAGCTATCTGAATGAACATGGAAATATCTATACCGCTATCTGTTTGAACATGTAAATATCTACACCGCTATCTGCATGAAAATGGAAATATTTACAAAGCTATCTGCATATACATGGAAATATCTACACAGCTATCTCTTAACACATGGAAATAACTACACCGCTATATCTATAAACATGGAAATATCTACACCGCCATCTGTATGAACATGGAAATATCTGCACCGCCATCTGTATGAACATATAAATATCTACACCGCCATCTGTATTAAGAAGGAAATATCTAAACCGCTATCTGTATAAACACGGAAATATCTACACCGCTGCCTGTATAAACATGGAAATATCAGCACCGATATCTGTATGAACATGGAAGTATCCACACCGCTATCTGTATCAACATGGAAATATCTACACTGCTATCTGTATGAACATGGAAATAGCTACACCGTTATCTGTATGAACATGGAAATAGCCTCACCACTATCTGTATGAACATGGAAATATCTACACCGCTATCTGTATGAACATGGATATATCTTCACAGCCATCTGGATGAACATGGAAATATCTACACCGCTATCTGTATAAACATGGAAATATCTACACCGCTATCTGTATGAACATGGATATATCTACACAGCCATCTGGATGAACATGGAAATATCTACACCGCTATCTGTGAAAACATGCATAGATCTTCACCGCTATCTGTATAAACATGGAAATATCTACACCGCTATCTGTATGAACATGGAAATATCTACACCGCTATCTGTATGAACTTGGAAATATCTACACCGCTATCTGAATGAACATGGAAATATCTACACCGCTATCTGCATGAAAATGGAAATATCTACACTGCTATCAGCATATACATGGAAATATCTACACAGCTATCTCTTTACACGTGGAAATAACTACACCGCTATCTGTATGAACAAGGAAATATCCACAACGCCATCTGTATGAACATGGAAATATCTGCACCGCCATCTGTGTGAACATATAAACATCTGCACCGCCATCTGTATTAAGATGGAGATATCTACACCGCTATCTGCATAAACATGGAAATATCTACACCGCTATCTTTATAAACATGGAAATGTATACACCGCTATATGTATAAACATGGAAATATCTACACCGCTACCTGTATAAGCATGGAAATATCAGCACCGCTATCTGTATGAACATGGAAATATCTACACCGCTATCTGTATGAACATGGAAATATCTACACCGCTATCTGTATGAACATGGAAATGTCTACACCGCTATCAGTATGAACATGGAAATATCTACACCGCTATCTGTATGAACATGGATATATCTACACAGCCCTCTGGATGAACATGGAAATATCCACACCGCTATCTGTGTAAACATGCATATATCTTCACCGCTATCTGTATAAACTTGGAAATATCTACATTGCTATCTGTATGAACATGGAAATATCTACACCGCTATCTGTTTGAAGATGGAAATATCTACACCGCTATCTGCATGAAAATGGAAATATCTACACAGCTATCTGCATATACATGGAAATATCTACACAGGTATCTCTTTACACATGGAAATAACTACACCGCTATGTGTTTGAACATGGAAATATCTACACCGCTATCTGTATAAACATGGAAGTATCTACAATGCTACCTGTATAAACATGGAAATATCAGCACCGCTATCTGTATGAACATGGAAATATCTACACCGCTATCTGTATGAACATGGAAATATCTACACCGATATCTGTATGAACATGGAAATATCTACAAAGCTATCTGAATGAACAAGGAAATATCTACACCGCTATCTGTTTGAACATGTAAATATCTACACCGCTATCTTCATTGAAATGGAAATATCTACAAAGCTATCTGCATATACATGGAAATATCTACACAGCTATCTCTTTACACATGGAAATAACTACACCGCTATATCTATAAACATGGAAATATCTACACCGCTATCTGTATAAACATGGAAATATCTACACCGCTATCTGTATAAACATGGAAATATCTACACCACTACCTCTATAAACATGGAAATATCAGCACCGCTATCTGTATGAACATGGAATTATCTACACCGCTATCTGTATGAACATGGAAATATCTACAAAGCTATCTGAATGAACATGGAAATATCTACACCGCTATCTGTTTGAACATGTAAATATCTACACCGCTATCTGCATAAAAAAGGAAATATCTACAAAGCTATCTGCATATACATGGAAATATCTACACAGCTATCTCTTTACACATGGAAATAACTACACCGCTATATCTATAAACATGGAAATATCTACACCGCCATCTGTATGAACATGGAAATATCTGCACCGCCATCTGAATGAACATATAAATATCTACACCGCCATCTGTATTAAGAAGGAAATATCTAAACCGCTATCTGTATAAACATGGAAATATCTACACCGCTGCCTGTATAAACATGGAAATATCAGCACCGCTATCTGTATGACATGGAAGTATCTACACCGCTATCTGTATCAACATGGAAATATCTACACTGCTATCTGTATCAACATGGAAATAGCTACACCGTTATCTGTATGAACATGGAAATAGCTACACCACTATCTGTATGAACATGGAAATATCTACACCGCTATCTGTATGAAGATGGATATATCTACACAGCCATCTGGATGAACATGGAAATATCTACACCGCTCTCTGTATGAACATGGAAATATCTACACCGCTATCTGTATGAACATGGATATATCTACACAGCCATCTGGATGAACATGGAAATAACTACACCGCTATCTGTGTAAACATGCATAGATCTTCACCGCTATCTGTATAAACATGGAAATATCTACACCGCTATCTGTATGAACATGGAAATATCTACACCACTACCTGTATAAACATGGAAATATCAGCACCACTATCTGTTTGAACATGGAAATATCTACACTGCTATCTGTATGAACATGGAAATAGCTACACCGTTATCTGTATGAACATGGAAATAGCCTCACCACTATCTGTATGAACATGGAAATATCTACACCGCTATCTGTATGAACATGGATATATCTTCACAGCCATCTGGATGAACATGGAAATATCTACACCGCTATCTGTATAAACATGGAAATATCTACACCGCTATCTGTATGAACATGGATATATCTACACAGCCATCTGGATGAACATGGAAATATCTACACCGCTATCTGTGAAAACATGCATAGATCTTCACCGCTATCTGTATAAACATGGAAATATCTACACCGCTATCTGTATGAACATGGAAATATCTACACCGCTATCTGTATGAACTTGGAAATATCTACACCGCTATCTGAATGAACATGGAAATATCTACACCGCTATCTGCATGAAAATGGAAATATCTACACTGCTATCAGCATATACATGGAAATATCTACACAGCTATCTCTTTACACGTGGAAATAACTACACCGCTATCTGTATGAACAAGGAAATATCCACAACGCCATCTGTATGAACATGGAAATATCTGCACCGCCATCTGTGTGAACATATAAATATCTGCACCGCCATCTGTATTAAGATGGAGATATCTACACCGCTATCTGCATAAACATGGAAATATCTACACCGCTATCTTTATAAACATGGAAATGTATACACCGCTATATGTATAAACATGGAAATATCTACACCGCTACCTGTATAAGCATGGAAATATCAGCACCGCTATCTGTATGAACATGGAAATATCTACACCGCTATCTGTATGAACATGGAAATATCTACACCGCTATCTGTATGAACATGGAAATGTCTACACCGCTATCAGTATGAACATGGAAATATCTACACCGCTATCTGTATGAACATGGATATATCTACACAGCCCTCTGGATGAACATGGAAATATCCACACCGCTATCTGTGTAAACATGCATATATCTTCACCGCTATCTGTATAAACTTGGAAATATCTACATTGCTATCTGTATGAACATGGAAATATCTACACCGCTATCTGTTTGAAGATGGAAATATCTACACCGCTATCTGCATGAAAATGGAAATATCTACACAGCTATCTGCATATACATGGAAATATCTACACAGGTATCTCTTTACACATGGAAATAACTACACCGCTATGTGTTTGAACATGGAAATATCTACACCGCTATCTGTATAAACATGGAAGTATCTACAATGCTACCTGTATAAACATGGAAATATCAGCACCGCTATCTGTATGAACATGGAAATATCTACACCGCTATCTGTATGAACATGGAAATATCTACACCGATATCTGTATGAACATGGAAATATCTACAAAGCTATCTGAATGAACAAGGAAATATCTACACCGCTATCTGTTTGAACATGTAAATATCTACACCGCTATCTTCATTGAAATGGAAATATCTACAAAGCTATCTGCATATACATGGAAATATCTACACAGCTATCTCTTTACACATGGAAATAACTACACCGCTATATCTATAAACATGGAAATATCTACACCGCTATCTGTATAAACATGGAAATATCTACACCGCTATCTGTATAAACATGGAAATATCTACACCACTACCTCTATAAACATGGAAATATCAGCACCGCTATCTGTATGAACATGGAATTATCTACACCGCTATCTGTATGAACATGGAAATATCTACAAAGCTATCTGAATGAACATGGAAATATCTACACCGCTATCTGTTTGAACATGTAAATATCTACACCGCTATCTGCATAAAAAAGGAAATATCTACAAAGCTATCTGCATATACATGGAAATATCTACACAGCTATCTCTTTACACATGGAAATAACTACACCGCTATATCTATAAACATGGAAATATCTACACCGCCATCTGTATGAACATGGAAATATCTGCACCGCCATCTGAATGAACATATAAATATCTACACCGCCATCTGTATTAAGAAGGAAATATCTAAACCGCTATCTGTATAAACATGGAAATATCTACACCGCTGCCTGTATAAACATGGAAATATCAGCACCGCTATCTGTATGACATGGAAGTATCTACACCGCTATCTGTATCAACATGGAAATATCTACACTGCTATCTGTATCAACATGGAAATAGCTACACCGTTATCTGTATGAACATGGAAATAGCTACACCACTATCTGTATGAACATGGAAATATCTACACCGCTATCTGTATGAAGATGGATATATCTACACAGCCATCTGGATGAACATGGAAATATCTACACCGCTCTCTGTATGAACATGGAAATATCTACACCGCTATCTGTATGAACATGGATATATCTACACAGCCATCTGGATGAACATGGAAATAACTACACCGCTATCTGTGTAAACATGCATAGATCTTCACCGCTATCTGTATAAACATGGAAATATCTACACCGCTATCTGTATGAACATGGAAATATCTACACCACTACCTGTATAAACATGGAAATATCAGCACCACTATCTGTTTGAACATGGAAATATCTACACCGCTATCTGTATGAACACGGAAATATCTACAAAGCTATCTGAATGAACATGGAAATATCTACACCGCTATCTGCTTGAACATGTAAATATCTACACCGCTATCTGCATGAAAATGGAAATATCTACAAAGCTATCTGCATATACATGGAAATATCTACACAGCTATCTCTTTACACATGGAAATAACTACACCGCTATATCTATAAACATGGAAATATCTACACCGCCATCTGTATGAACATGGAAATATCTGCACCGCCATCTGTATGAACATATAAATATCTACACCGCCATCTGTATTAAGAAGGAAATATCTAAACCGCTATCTGTATAAACATGGAAATATCTACACCGCTGCCTGTATAAACATGGAAATATCAGCACCGCTATCTGTATGAACATGGAAGTATCTACACCGCTATCTGTATCAACATGGAAATATCTACACTGCTATCTGTATCAACATGGAAATAGCTACACCGTTATCTGTATGAACATGGAAATAGCTACACCACTATCTGTATGAACATGGAAATGTCTACACCGCTATCTGTATGAACATAGATATATCTACACAGCCATCTGGATAAACGTGGAAATATCTACACCGCTCTCTGTATGAACATGGAAATATCTACACCGCTATCTGTATGAACATGGATATATCTACACCGCCATCTGGATGAACATGGAAATATCTACACCGCTATCTGTGTTAACATGCATAGATCTTCACCGCTATCTGTATAAACATGGAAATATTTACACCGCTATCTGTATGAACATGGAAATATCTCCACCACTATCTGTTTGAACATGGAAATATCTACACGGCTATCTGCATGAAAATGGAAATATCTACACTGCCATCTGCATATACATGGAAATATCTACACAGCTATCTCTTTACACATGGAAATAACTACACCGCTATCTGTATGAACATGGAAATATCCACACCGCCATCTGAATGAACATGGAAATATCTGCACCGCCATCTGTATGAACATATAAATATCTGCACCGCCATCTGTATTAAGATGGAGATATCTACACCGCTATCTGCATAAACATGGAAATATCTACACCGCTATCTGTATAAACATGGAAATGTATACACCGCTATCTGTATAAACATGGAAATATCTACACCGCTACCTGTATAAGCATGGAAATATCAGCACCGCTATCTGTATGAACATGGAAATATCTACACCGCTATCTGTATGAACATGGAAATATCTACACCGCTATCTGTATGAACATGGAAATGTCTACACCGCTATCGATATGAACATGGAAATATCTACACCGCTATCTGTATGAACATGGATATATCTACACAGCCCTCTGGATGAACATGGAAATATCCACACAGCTATCTGTGTAAACATGCATACATCTTCACCGCTATCTGTATAAACATGGAAATATCTACATTGCTATGTGTATGAACATGGAAATATCTACACCGCTATCTGTTTGAAGATGGAAATATCTACACCGCTATCTGCATGAAAATGGAAATATCTACACAGCTATCTGCATATACATGGAAATATCTACAC
Organism: Gorilla gorilla gorilla; assembly: GCF_029281585.2. NCBI lineage: Eukaryota > Metazoa > Chordata > Mammalia > Primates > Hominidae > Gorilla > Gorilla gorilla. The sequence goes on along the minus strand of NC_073246.2, from coordinate 53,850,825 downwards.
AGCTATCTCTTTACACATGGAAATAACTACACCGATATCTGTATGAACATGGAAATATCTACACCGCCATCTGTATGTACATGGAAATTTGTGCACCGCCATCTGTATGAACATATAAATATCTGCACCGCCATCTGTATTAAGATGGAGATATCTACACCGCTATCTGCATAAACATGGAAATATCTACACCGCTATCTGTATAAACATGGAAATATCTACACCGCTATCTGTATAAACATGGAAATATCTACACCACTACCTGTATAAACATGGAAATATCAGCACAGCTATCTGTATGAACATGGAAATATCTACACCGCTATCTGTATGAACATGGAAATATCTACACCGCTATCTGTATGAACATGGAAATATCTACACCGCTATCTGTTTGAACATGGAAATATCTACACCGCTGTCTGCATGAATATGGAAATATCTACACAGCTATCTGCATACACATGGAAATATCTACACAGCTATCTCTTAACACATGGAAATATGTACTCCGCTATCTCTATAAACATGGAAATATCTACACCGCCATCTGTATGAACATGGAAATATCTGCACCGCCATCTGTATGAACATATAAATATCTACACCGCCATCTGTATTAAGAAGGAAATATCTAAACCGCTATCTGTATGAACATTGAAATATGTACACCGCAATCTGTATGAACATTGAAATATCTACACCGCTGCCTGTATAAACATGGAAATATCAGCAGCGCTATCTATATGAACATGGAAATATCTACACCGCTATCTGTATGAACATGGAAATATCTACACCGCTATCTGTATGAACATGGAAATATCTACAAAGCTATCTGAATGAACATGGAAATATCTACACCGCTATCTGTTTGAACATGTAAATATCTACACCGCTATCTGCATGAAAATGGAAATATCTACAAAGCTATCTGCATATAGATGGAAATATCTACACAGCTATCTCTTTACACATGGAAATAACTACACCGCTATCTCTATAAACATGGAAATCTCTACACCGCTATCTGTATAAACATGGAAATATCTACACCGCTATCTGTATAAACATGGAAATATCTACACCACTACCTGTATAAACATGGAAATATCAGCACCGCTATCTGTATGAACATGGAATTATCTACACCGCTATCTGTATGAACGTGGAAATATCTACACCGCTATCTGTATGAACGTGGAAATATCTACACCGCTATCTGTATGAACATGGAAATATCTACACCGCTATCTGTTTGAACATGGAAATATCTACAACGCTGTCTGCTTGAAAATGGAAATATCTACACAGCTATCTGCATACACATGGAAATATCTACACAGCTATCTCTTAACACATGGAAATAAGTACTCCGCTATCTCTATAAACATGGAAATATCTACACCGCCATCTGTATGAATATGGAAATATCTGCACCGCCATCTGTATGAACATATAAATATCTACACCGCCATCTATATTAAGAAAGAAATATCTAAACTGCTATCTGTATGAACATTGAAATATCTACACCGCTATCTGTATGAACATTGAAATATCTACACCGCTGCCTGTATAAACATGGAAATATCAGCACCGCTATCTGTATGAACATGGAAATATCTACACCGCTATCTGTATGTACATGGAAATATCTACACCGCTATATGTATGAACTTGGAAATAGCTACACCGCTATCTGTATGAACATGGAAATATCTACACAGCCATCTGGATGAACATGGAAATATCTACTCCGCTATCAGTGTAAACATGCATAGATCTTCACCGCTATCTGTATAAACATGGAAATATCTACACCGCTATCTGTATGAACATGGAAATTTCTACACCGCTATCTGTTTGAACATGGAAATATCTACACCGCTATCTGCATGAAAATGGAAATATCTACACTGCTATCTGGATATACATGGAAATATCTACACAGCTATCTCTTTACACATGGAAAGAACTACACCGCTATCTGTATGAACATGGAAATATCTACACCGCCATCTGTATGAACATGGAAATTTGTGCACCGCCATCTGTATGAACATATAAATATCTGCACCGCCATCTGTATTAAGATGGAGATATCTACACCGCTATCTGCATAAACATGGAAATATCTACACCGCTATCTTTATAAACATGGAAATATCTACACCGCTATCTGTATAAATATGGAAATATCTACACCACTACCTGTATAAACATGGAAATATCAGCACAGCTATCTGTATGAACATGGAATTATCTACACCGCTTTCTGTATGAACATGGAAATACCTACACCACTATCTGTATGAACATGGAAATATCTACACCGCTATCTGTATGAACATGGAAATATCTACACCGCTATCTGTTTGAACATGGAAATATCTACACCGCTGTCTGCATGAATATGGAAATATCTACACAGCTATCTGCATACACATGGAAATATCTACACAGCTATCTCTTAACACATGGAAATAAGTACTCCGCTATCTCTATAAACATGGAAATATCTACACCGCCATCTGTATGAACATGGAAATATCTGCACCGCCATCTGTATGAACATATAAATATCTACACCGCCATCTGTATTAAGAAGGAAATATCTAAACCGCTATCTGTATGAACATTGAAATATGTACACCGCAATCTGTATGAACATTGAAATATCTACACCGCTGCCTGTATAAACATGGAAATATCAGCAGCGCTATCTATATGAACATGGAAATATCTACACCGCTATCTGTATGAACATGGAAATATCTACACCGCTATCTGTATGAACATGGAAATAGCTACACCGCTATGTGTATGAACATGGAAATATCTACACAGCCATCTGGATGAACATGGAAATATCTACTCCGCTATCTGTGTAAACATGCATAGATCTTCACCGCTATCTGTATAAACATGGAAATATCTACACCGCTATCTGTATGAACATGGAAATAACTACACCGCTATCTGTATAAACATGGAAATATCTACACCGGTATCTGTATAAACATGGAAATATCTACACCGCTACCTGTATAAACATGGAAATATCAGCACCGCTATCTGTATGAACATGGAAATATCTACACCGCTATCTGTATGAACATGGAAATATCTACACCGCTATCTGTATAAACATGGAAATATCAGTACCGCTATCTGTATGAACATGGAAATATCTACACCGCTATCTGTATGAACATGGAAATATCTACACCGCTATCTACATGAACATGGAAATATCTACACCGCTACCTGTATAAACATGGAAATATCAGCACCGCTATCTGTGTGAACATGGAAATATCTACACCGCTATCTGTATGAACATGGAAATATCTGCACCGCTATCTGAATGAACATGGAAATATCTACAAAGCTATCTGAATGAACATGGAAATATCTATACCGCTATCTGTTTGAACATGTAAATATCTACACCGCTATCTGCATGAAAATGGAAATATTTACAAAGCTATCTGCATATACATGGAAATATCTACACAGCTATCTCTTAACACATGGAAATAACTACACCGCTATATCTATAAACATGGAAATATCTACACCGCCATCTGTATGAACATGGAAATATCTGCACCGCCATCTGTATGAACATATAAATATCTACACCGCCATCTGTATTAAGAAGGAAATATCTAAACCGCTATCTGTATAAACATGGAAATATCTACACCGCTGCCTGTATAAACATGGAAATATCAGCACCGATATCTGTATGAACATGGGAGTATCCACACCGCTATCTGTATCAACATGGAAATATCTAAACTGCTATCTGTATGAACATGGAAATAGCTACACCGTTATCTGTATGAACATGGAAATAGCTACACCACTATCTGTATGAACATGGAAATATCTACACCGCTATCTGTATGAACATGGATATATCTTCACAGCCATCTGGATGAACATGGAAATATCTACACCGCTATCTGTATAAACATGGAAATATCTACACCGCTATCTGTATGAACATGGATATATCTACACAGCCATCTGGATGAACATGGAAATATCTACACCGCTATCTGTGAAAACATGCATAGATCTTCACCGCTATCTGTATAAACATGGAAATATCTACACCGCTATCTGTATGAAGATGGAAATATCTACACCGCTATCTGCATGAACTTGGAAATATCTACACCGCTATCTGTTTGAACATGGAAATATCTACACCGCTATCTGCATGAAAATGGAAATATCTACACTGCTATCAGCATATACATGGAAATATCTACACAGCTGTCTCTTTACACGTGGAAATAACTACACCGCTATCTGTATGAACAAGGAAATATCCACAACGCCATCTGTATGAACATGGAAATATCTGCACCGCCATCTGTATGAACATATAAATATCTGCACCACCATCTGTATTAAGATGGAGATATCTACACCGCTATCTGCATAAACATGGAAATATCTACACCGCTATCTGTATAAACATGGAAATATCTACAACGCTATCTGTATGAACATGGAAATATCTACACCGCTATCTGTATGAACATGGAAATATCTACACCGCTATCTGTATGAACATGGAAATGTCTACACCGCTATCAGTATGAACATGGAAATATCTACACCGCTATCCGTATGAACATGGATATATCTACACAGCCCTCTGGATGAACATGGAAATATCCACACCGCTATCTGTGTAAACATGCATACATCTTCACCGCTATCTGTATAAACATGGAAATATCTACATTGCTATCTGTATGAACATGGAAATATCTACACCGCTATCTGTTTGAAGATGGAAATATCTACACCGCTATCTGCATGAAAATGGAAATATCTACACAGCTATCTGCATATACATGGAAATATCTACACAGGTATCTCTTTACAAATGGAAATAACTACACCGCTATCTGTATGAACATGGAAATATCTACACCGCTATCTGTATAAACATGGAAATATCTACAATGCTACCTGTATAAACATGGAAATATCAGCACCGCTGTCTGTATGAACATGGAAATATCTACACCGCTATCTGTATGAACATGGAAATATCTACACCGATATCTGTATGAACATGGAAATATCTACAAAGCTATCTGAATGAACAAGGAAATATCTACACCGCTATCTGTTTGAACATGTAAATATCTACACCGCTATCTTCATGAAAATGGAAATATCTACAAAGCTATCTGCATATACATGGAAATATCTACACAGCTATCTCTTTACACATGGAAATAACTACACCGCTATATCTATAAACATGGAAATATCTACACCGCTATCTGTATAAACATGGAAATATCTACACCGCTATCTGTATAAACATGGAAATATCTACACCACTACCTCTATAAACATGGAAATATCAGCACCGCTATCTGTATGAACATGGAATTATCTACACCGCTATCTGTATGAACATGGAAATATCTACAAAGCTATCTGAATGAACATGGAAATATCTACACCGCTATCTGTTTGAACATGTAAATATCTACACCGCTATCTGCATGAAAATGGAAATATCTACAAAGCTATCTGCATATACATGGAAATATCTACACAGCTATCTCTTTACACATGGAAATAACTACACCGCTATATCTATAAACATGGAAATATCTACACCGCCATCTGTATGAACATGGAAATATCTGCACAGCCATCTGAATGAACATATAAATATCTACACCGCCATCTGTATTAAGAAGGAAATATCTAAACCGCTATCTGTATAAACATGGAAATATCTACACCGCTTCCTGTATAAACATGGAAATATCAGCACCGCTATCTGTATGACATGGAAGTATCTACACCGCTATCTGTATCAACATGGAAATATCTACACTGCTATCTGTATCAACATGGAAATAGCTACACCGTTATCTGTATGAACATGGAAATAGCTACACCACTATCTGTATGAACATGGAAATATCTACACCGTTATCTGTATGAACATGGATATATCTACACAGCCATCTGGATGAACATGGAAATATCTACACCGCTCTCTGTATGAACATGGAAATATCTACACCGCTATCTGTATGAACATGGATATATCTACACAGCCATCTGGATGAACATGGAAATAACTACACCGCTATCTGTGTTAACATGCATAGATCTTCACCGCTATCTGTATAAACATGGAAATATCTACACCGCTATCTGTATGAACATGGAAATATCTCCACCACTATCTGTTTGAACACGGAAATATCTACACCGCTATCTGCATGAAAATGGAAATATCTACACTGCCATCTGCATATACATGGAAATATCTACACAGCTATCTCTTTACACATGGAAATAACTACACCGCTATCTGTATGAACATGGAAATATCCACACCGCCATCTGTATGAACATGGAAATATCTGCACCGCCATCTGTATGAACATATAAATATCTGCACCGCCATCTGTATTAAGATGGAGATATCTACACCGCTATCTGCATAAACATGGAAATATCTACACCGCTATCTGTATAAACATGGAAATGTATACACCGCTATCTGTTTAAACATGGAAATATCTACACCGCTACCTGTATAAGCATGGAAATATCAGCACCGCTATCTGTATGAACATGGAAATATCTACACCGCTATCTGTATGAACATGGAAATATCTACACCGCTATCTGTATGAACATGGAAATGTCTACACCGCTATCGATATGAACATGGAAATATCTACACCGCTATCTGTATGAACATGGATATATCTACACAGCCCTCTGGATGAACATGGAAATATCCACACCGCTATCTGTGTAAACATGCATACATCTTCACCGCTATCTGTATAAACATGGAAATATCTACATTGCTATCTGTATGAACATGGAAATATCTACACCGCTATCTGTTTGAAGATGGAAATATCTACACCGCTATCTGAATGAAAATGGAAATATCTACACAGCTATCTGCATATACATGGAAATATCTACACAGCTATCTCTTTACACATGGAAATAACTACACCGCTATCTGTATGAACATGGAAATATCTACACCGCCATCTGTATGAACATGGAAATATCTGCACCGCTATCTGTATGAACATATAAATATCTACACCGCCATCTGTATTAAGATGGAGATATCTACACCGCTATCTGAATAAACATGGAAATATCTAAACAGCTATCTGTAAAAACATGGAAATATCTACACCGCTATCTGTATGAACATGGAAATATCTACACCACTACCTGTATAAACATGGAAATATCAGCACCACTATCTGTTTGAACATGGAAATATCTACGCCGCTATCTGTATGAACCTGGAAATATCTACAAAGCTATCTGAATGAACATGGAAATATCTACACCGCTATCTGCTTGACCATGTAAATATCTACACCGCTATCTGCATGAAAATGGAAATATCTACACAGCTATCTGCATATACATGGAAATATCTACACAGCTATCTCTTTACACATGGAAATAACTACACCGCTATCTGTATGAACATGGAAATATCTACACCGCCATCTGTATGAACATGGAAATATCTGCACCGCTATCTGTATGAACATATAAATATCTACACCGCCATCTGTATTAAGATGGAGATATCTACACCGCTATCTGAATAAACATGGAAATATCTAAACAGCTATCTGTAAAAACATGGAAATATCTACACCGCTATCTGTATGAACATGGAAATATCTACACCACTACCTGTATAAACATGGAAATATCAGCACCACTATCTGTTTGAACATGGAAATATCTACGCCGCTATCTGTATGAACCTGGAAATATCTACAAAGCTATCTGAATGAACATGGAAATATCTACACCGCTATCTGCTTGACCATGTAAATATCTACACCGCTATCTGCATGAAAATGGAAATATCTACACAGCTATCTGCATATACATGGAAATATCTACACAGCTATCTCTTTACACATGGAAATAACTACACCGCTATCTGTATGAACATGGAAATATCTACACCGCCATCTGTATGAACATGGAAATATCTGCACCGCTATCTGTATGAACATATAAATATCTACACCGCCATCTGTATTAAGATGGAGATATCTACACTGCTATCTGAATAAACATGGAAATATCTACACAGCTATCTGTATAAACATGGAAATATCTACACCGCTATCAGTATAAACTTGGAAATATCTACACGGCTACCTGTATAAACATGGAAATATCAGCACCGCTATCTGTATGAACCTGGAAATATCTACACTGATATCTGTATGAACATGGAAAAATCTACACCGCTATCTGTATGAACATGGAAATATCTACAAAGCTATCTGAATGAACATGGAAATATCTACACCGCTATCTGTTTGAACATGTAAATATCTACACCGCTATCTGCATGAAAATGGAAATATCTACAAAGCTATCTGCATATACATGGAAATATCTACACAGCTATCTCTTTACACAAGGAAATAACTACACCGCTATATCAATAAACATGGAAATCTCTACACCGCTATCTGTATAAACAAGGAAATATCTACACCGCTATCTGTATAAACATGGAAATATCTACACCACTACCTGTATAAACATGGAAATATCAGCACCGCTATCTGTATGAACATGGAATTATCTACGCCGCTATCTGTATGAACATGGAAATATCTACACCGCTATCTGTATGAACATGGAAATATCTACACCGCTATCTGTATGAACCTGGAAATATCTACACCGCTATCTCTTTGAACATGGAAATATCTACAACGCTGTCTGCTTGAAAATGGAAATATCTACACAGCTATCTTCATACACATGGAAATATCTACACAGATATCTCTTAACACATGGAAATAAGTACTCCGCTATCTCTATAAACATGGAAATATCTACACCGCCATCTGTATGAACATGGAAATATCTGCACCGCCATCTGTATGAACATATAAATATCTACACCGCCATCTGTATTAAGAAAGAAATATCTAATTCGCTTTGTGTATGAACATTGAAATATCTACACCGCTATCTGTATGAACATTGAAATATCTACACCGCTGCCTGTATAAACATGGAAATATCAGCACCGCTATCTGTATGAACATGGAAATATCTACACCGCTATCTGTATGAACATGGAAATAGCTACACCGCTATCTGTATGAACATGGAAATATCTACACAGCCATCTGGATGAACATGGAAATATCTACTCCGCTATCTGTGTAAACATGCATAGATCTTCACCGCTATCTGTATGAACATGGAAATATCTGCACCGCTATCTGTATGAACATGGAAATATCTACACCGCTATCTGTATGAACATGGAAATAACTACACCGCTATCTGTTTCAACATGGAAATATCTACACCGCTATCTGCATGAAGATGCAAATATCTACACTGCTATCTGCATATACATGGAAATATCTACACAGCTATCTCTTTACTAATGGAAATAACTACACCGCTATCTGTATGAACATGGAAATATCTACACCGCCATCTGTATGAACATGGAAATTTGTGCACCGCCATCTGTATGAACATATAAATATCTACACCGCCATCTGTATTAAGATGGAGATATCTACACTGCTATCTGTATAAACATGGAAATATCTACACCGCTATCTGTATAAACATGGAAATATCTACACCGCTATCTGTATAAACATGGAAATATCTACACCACTACCTGTATAAACATGGAAATATCAGCACCGCTATCTGTATGAACATGGAATTATCTACACCGCTATCTGTATGAACATGGAAATATCTACACCGCTATCTGTATGAACATGGAAATATCTACACCGCTATCTGTATGAACATGGAAATATCTACACCGCTATCTGTTTGAACATGGAAATATCTACACCGCTGTCTGCATGAATATGGAAATATCTACACAGCTATCTGCATACACATAGAAATATCTACACAGCTATCTCTTAACACATGGAAATAAGTACTCTGCTATCTCTATAAACATGGAAATATCTACACCGCCATCTGTATGAACATGGAAATATATGCACCGCCATCTGTATGAACATATAAATATCTACACCGCCATCTGTATTAAGAAGGAAATTTCTAAACCGCTATTTGTAAACGTGGAAATATCTGCACCGCTGCCTGTATAAACATGGAAATATCAGCACCGCTATCTGTATGAACTTGGAAATATCTACACCGCTATCTGTATGTACATGGAAATATCTACACCGCTATCTGTATGAACATGGAAACATCTACACCGCTATCTGTATGAACATGGAAATATCTACACCGCTATCTGTTTGAACATGGAAATATCTACACCGCTGTCTGCATGAAAATGGAAATATCTACACAGCTATCTGCATATGCATGGAAATATCTACACAGCTATCTCTTTACACATGGAAATAACTACACCGCTATCTCTGTAAACATGGAAATATCTACACCGCCATCTGTATGAACATGGAAATATCCGCACCGCCATCTGTATGAACATATAAATATCTACACCGCCATCTGTATTAAGAAGGAGATATCTAACCGCTATCTGCATGAACATGGAAATATCCACACCGCCATCTGTATGAACATAAAATATCTACACCGCCATCTGTATTAAGAAGGAAATATCTAAACCGCTATGTGTAAACGTGGAAATATCTACACCGCTGCCTTTATAAACATGGAAATATCAGCACCGCTATCTGTATGAACATGGAAATATCTACACCGCTATCTGTATGTACATGGAAATATCTACACCGCTATCTGTATGAACATGGAGATATCTACACCGCTATCTGTATGAACATGGAAATATCTACACCGCTATCTGTTTGAACATGGAAATATCTACACCGCTTGTGCATGAAAATGGAAATATCTACACAGCTATCTGCATATACATGGAAATATCTACACAGCTATCTCTTTACACATGGAAATATCTACACCGCTATCTGTATGAACATGGAAATATCTACATCGCTATCTGTATGAACATGGAAATACCTTCACCGCCATCTGTATGAACATGGATATATCTACACAGCCGTCTGGATGAACATGGATATATCGACACAGCCCTCTGGATGACCATGGAAATATCCACACCGCTATCTGTGTAAACATGCATACATCTTCACCGCTATCTGTATAAACATGGAAATATCTACACCGCTATCTGTATGAACATGGAAATATCTACACAGCTATCTGTTTGAAGATGGAAATATATACACCGCTATCTGCATGAAAATGGAAATATCTACACAGCTATCTGCATGAAAATGGAAATACCTACACAGCTATCTGCATATACATGGAAATATCTACACAGCTATCTCTTTACACATGGAAATAACTTCACCGCTATCTGTATGAACATGGAAATATCTACACCGCCATCTGTATGAACATGGAAATATCTGCACCGCCATCTGTATGAACATATAAATATCTACACTGCCGTCTGTATTTAGAAGGAGATATCTACACTGCTATCTGTATGAACATGGAAATATCTACACCGCTATCTGTTTGAACATGGAAATATCTACACCGCTTGTGCATGAAAATGGAAATATCTACACAGCTATCTGCATATACATGGAAATATCTACACAGCTATCTCTTTACACATGGAAATATCTACACCGCTATCTGTATGAACATGGAAAAATCCACACCGCCATCTGTATGAACATGGAAATATCTGCACAGCCATCTGTATGAACATATAAATATCTGCACCGCCATCTGTATTAAGATGGAGATATCTACACTGCTATCTGCATAAACATGGAAATATCTACACCGCTATCTGTATAAACATGGAAATGTATACACCGCTATCTGCATAAACATGGAAATATCAGCACCGCTATCTGTATGAACTTGGAAATATCTACACCGCTATCTGTATGTACATGGAAATATCTACACCGCTATCTGTATGAACATGGAAACATCTACACCGCTATCTGTATGAACATGGAAATATCTACACCGCTATCTGTTTGAACATGGAAATATCTACACCGCTGTCTGCATGAAAATGGAAATATCTACACAGCTATCTGCATATGCATGGAAATATCTACACAGCTATCTCTTTACACATGTTAATAACTACACCGCTATCTGTATGAACATGGAAATATCTACACCGCCATCTGTATGAACATGGAAATATCTGCACCGCTATCTGTATGAACATATAAATATCTACACCGCCATCTGTATTAAGATGGAGATATCTACACTGCTATCTGAATAAACATGGAAATATCTACACAGCTATCTGTATAAACATGGAAATATCTACACCGCTATCAGTATAAACTTGGAAATATCTACACGGCTACCTGTATAAACATGGAAATATCAGCCCCGCTATCTGTATGAACCTGGAAATATCTACACTGATATCTGTATGAACATGGATATATCTACACCGCTATCTGTATGAACATGGAAATATCTACAAAGCTATCTGAATGAACATGGAAATATCTACACCGCTATCTGTTTGAACATGTAAATATCTACACCGCTATCTGCATGAAAATGTAAATATCTACAAAGCTATCTGCATATACATGGAAATATCTACACAGCTATCTCTTTACACATGGAAATAACTACACCGCTATATCAATAAACATGGAAATCTCTACACCGCTATCTGTATAAACAAGGAAATATCTACACCGCTATCTGTATAAACATGGAAATATCTACACCACTACCTGTATAAACATGGAAATATCAGCACCGCTATCTGTATGAACATGGAATTATCTACGCCGCTATCTGTATGAACATGGAAATATCTACACCGCTATCTGTATGAACATGGAAATATCTACACCGCTATCTGTATGAACCTGGAAATATCTACACCGCTATCTGTTTGAACATGGAAATATCTACAACGCTGTCTGCTTGAAAATGGAAATATCTACACAGCTATCTTCATACACATGGAAATATCTACACAGCTATCTCTTAACACATGGAAATAAGTACTCCGCTATCTCTATAAACATGGAAATATCTACACCGCCATCTGTATGAACATGGAAATATCTGCACCGCCATCTGTATGAACATATAAATATCTACACCGCCATCTGTATTAAGAAAGAAATATCTAATTCGCTTTGTGTATGAACATTGAAATATCTACACCGCTATATGTATGAACATTGAAATATCTACACCGCTGCCTGTATAAACATGGAAATATCAGCACCGCTATCTGTATGAACATGGAAATATCTACACCGCTATCTGTATGAACATGGAAATAGCTACACCGCTATCTGTATGAACATGGAAATATCTACACAGCCATCTGGATGAACATGGAAATATCTACTCCGCTATCTGTGTAAACATGCATAGATCTTCACCGCTATCTGTATGAACATGGAAATATCTGCACCGCTATCTGTATGAACATGGAAATATCTACACCGCTATCTGTATGAACATGGAAATATCTACACCGCTATCTGTTTCAACATGGAAATATCTACACCGCTATCTGCATGAAGATGCAAATATCTACACTGCTATCTGCATATACATGGAAATATCTACACAGCTATCTCTTTACTAATGGAAATAACTACACCGCTATCTGTATGAACATGGAAATATCTACACCGCCATCTGTATGAACATGGAAATTTGTGCACCGCCATCTGTATGAACATATAAATATCTACACCGCCATCTGTATTAAGATGGAGATATCTACACTGCTATCTGTATAAACATGGAAATATCTACACCGCTATCTGTATAAACATGGAAATATCTACACCGCTATCTGTATAAACATGGAAATATCTACACCACTACCTGTATAAACATGGAAATATCAGCACCGCTATCTGTATGAACATGGAATTATCTACACCGCTATCTGTATGAACATGGAAATATCTACACCGCTATCTGTATGAACATGGAAATATCTACACCGCTATCTGTATGAACATGGAAATATCTACACCGCTATCTGTTTGAACATGGAAATATCTACACCGCTGTCTGCATGAATATGGAAATATCTACACAGCTATCTGCATACACATGGAAATATCTACACAGCTATCTCTTAACACATGGAAATAAGTACTCTGCTATCTCTATAAACATGGAAATATCTACACCGCCATCTGTATGAACATGGAAATATCTGCACCGCCATCTGTATGAACATATAAATATCTACACCGCCATCTGTATTAAGAAGGAAATTTCTAAACCGCTATTTGTAAACGTGGAAATATCTACACCGCTGCCTGTATAAACATGGAAATATCAGCACCGCTATCTGTATGAACTTGGAAATATCTACACCGCTATCTGTATGTACATGGAAATATCTACACCGCTATCTGTATGAACATGGAAACATCTACACCGCTATCTGTATGAACATGGAAATATCTACACCGCTATCTGTTTGAACATGGAAATATCTACACCGCTGTCTGCATGAAAATGGAAATATCTACACAGCTATCTGCATATGCATGGAAATATCTACACAGCTATCTCTTTACACATGGAAATAACTACACCGCTATCTCTGTAAACATGGAAATATCTACAAAGCCATCTGTATGAACATGGAAATATCCGCACCGCCATCTGTATGAACATATAAATATCTACACCGCCATCTGTATTAAGAAGGAGATATCTAACCGCTATCTGCATGAACATGGAAATATCTACACCGCCATCTGTATGAACATAAAATATCTACACCGCCATCTGTATTAAGAAGGAAATATCTAAACCGCTATCTGTAAACGTGGAAATATCTACACCGCTGCCTTTATAAACATGGAAATATCAGCACCGCTATCTGTATGAACATGGAAATATCTACACCGCTATCTGTATGTACATGGAAATATCTACACCGCTATCTGTATGAACATGGAAATATCTACACCGCTATCTGTATGAACATGGAAATATCTACACCGCTATCTGTTTGAACATGGAAATATCTACACCGCTTGTGCATGAAAATGGAAATATCTACACAGCTATCTGCATATACATGGAAATATCTACACAGCTATCTCTTTACACATGGAAATATCTACACCGCTATCTGTATGAACATGGAAATATCTACATCGCTATCTGTATGAACATGGAAATACCTTCACCGCCATCTGTATGAACATGGATATATCTACACAGCCATCTGGATGAACATGGATATATCGACACAGCCCTATGGATGACCATGGAAATATCCACACCGCTATCTGTGTAAACATGCATACATCTTCACCGCTATCTGTATAAACATGGAAATATCTACACCGCTATCTGTATGAACATGGAAATATCTACACCGCTATCTGTTTGAAGATGGAAATATATACACCGCTATCTGCATGAAAATGGAAATATCTACACAGCTATCTGCATGAAAATGGAAATACCTACACAGCTATCTGCATATACATGGAAATATCTACACAGCTATCTCTTTACACATGGAAATAACTTCACCGCTATCTGTATGAACATGGAAATATCTACACCGCCATCTGTATGAACATGGAAATATCTGCACCGCCATCTGTATGAACATATAAATATCTACACCGCCATCTGTATTAAGAAGGAGATATCTACACCGCTATCTGTATGAACATGGAAATATCTGCACCGCCATCTGTATAAACATATAAATATCTACACCGCCATCTGTATAAAGATGGAGATATCTACACCGCTATCTGTATAAACTTGGAAATATCTACACCGCAATCTGTATAAACATGGAAATACCTACACCGCTATCTGTATAAACATGGAAATATCTACACTGCTACCGGTATAAACATGGAAATATCAGCACCGCTCTCTGTATGACCATGGAAATATCTACACAGCTATCTCTATGAACATGGAAATATCTACACTGCTATCTGTATGAACATGGAAATAGCTACACCGCTATCTGTATGAACATGGAAATATCTACACCACTATCTGTATGAACATGGAAATATCTACACCGCTATCTGTATGAACATGGATATATCTACACAGCCATCTGGATGAACATGGAAATATCTACACCGCTATCTGTTTGAACATGGAAATATCTAAACCGCTATCTGCATGAAAATGGAAATATATACACAGTTATCTGCATATACATGGAAATATCTACACAGCTATCTCTTTACACATGGAAATAACTATACCGCTATCTGTATGAACATGGAAATATCTTCACGGCCATCTGTAGGAACATGGATATATCTACACAGCCATCTGGATTAACATGGAAATATCTACACCCCTATCTGTATGAACATGGAAATATCTACACCGCTATCTGTGTAAACATGCATACATCTTCACCGCTATCTGTATAAACATGGAAATATCTACACTGCTATCTGTATGAACATGGAAATATCTACACCGCTATCTGTTTGAACATGGAAATATCTACACCGCTATCTGCATGAAAATGGAAATATCTACAAAGCTATCTGCATATACATGGAAATATCTACACAGCTATCTCTTTACACATGGAAATAACTACACCGCTATATCCATAAACATGGAAATATCTACACCGCCATCTGTATGAAAATGGAAATATGTGCACCACCATCTGTTTGAACATATATATATCTACACCGCCATCTGTATTAAGAAGGAAATATCTAAACCGCTATCTGTATGAACATTGAAATATCTACACCGCTATCTGTATGAACATGGAAATATCTACACCGCTATCTGTGTAAACATGCATACATCTTCACCGCTATCTGTATAAACATGGAAATATCTACAACGCTATCTGTATGAACATGGAAATATCTACACCGCTAACCGTACGAACATGGAAATATCTAAACCTCTATCTGCATGAAAATAGAAATATCTACACAGCTATCTGCATATACATGGAAATATCTACACAGCTATCTCTTTACACATGGAAATAACTACACCGCTATCTGTATGAACATGGAAATATCTACACCGCCATCTGTATGAACATGGAAATATCTGCACCGCCATCTATATAAACATATAAATATCTACACCGCCATCTGTATTAAGATGGAGATATCAACACCGTTATCTGTATAAACATGGAAATATCTACACCGCTATCTGTATGAACAAGGAAATATCTGCACCGCCATCCGTATGAACAAATAAATACCTACACCGCCATCTGTATTAAGAAGGAAATATCTAAACCGCTATCTGTATAAACATGGAAATATCTACACCGCTGCCTGTATAAACATGGAAATATCAGCACCACTATCTGTATGAACATGGAAATATCTACACCGCTATCTGTATCAACATGGAAATATCTACACCGCCATCTGTATGAACATAAAATATCTACACCGCCATCTGTATTAAGAAGGAAATATCTCAACCGCTATCTGTAAACGTGGAAATATCTACACCGCTGCCTGTATAAACATGGAAATATCAGCACCGCTATCTGTATGAACATGGAAATATCTTCACCGCTATCTGTATGCACATGGAAATATCTACACCGCTATCTGTATGAACATGGAAATATCTACACCGCTATCTGTATGAACATGGAAATATCTACACCGCTATCTGTTTGAACATGGAAATATCTACACCGCTGTCTGCATGAAAATGGAAATATCTACACAGCTATCTGCATATACATGGAAATATCTACACAGCTATCTCTTTACACATGGAAATAACTACACCGCTATCTCTGTAAACATGGAAATATCTACACCGCAATCTGTATGAACATGGAAATATCCGCACCGCCATCTGTATGAACTTATAAATATCTACACTGCCATCTGTATTAAGAAGGAGATATCTACACCGCTATGTGTATAAACATGGAAATATCTACACCGCTATCTGTATAAACATGGAAATATCTACACCGCTATCTGTATAAACATGGAAATATCAGCACTGCTATCTGTATGAACATGGAAATATCTACACAGCTATCTGTATGAACATGGAAATATCTACACCGCTATCAGTATCAACATGGAAATATCTACACCACTATCTGTACGAACATGGAAATATCTAAACAGCTATCTGCATGAAAATAGAAATATCTACACAGCTATCTGCATATACATGGAAATATCTACAAAGCTATCTCTTTACACATGGAAATAACTACACCGCTATCTCTATAAACACGGAAATATCTACACCGCCATCTGTATGAACATGGAAATATGTGCACCGCCATCTGTATAAACATATAAATATCTACACCGCCATCTGTATTAAGATGGAGATATCTACACCGCTATCTGTATAAACTTGGAAATATCTACACCGCTATCTGTATAAACATGGAAATACCTACACCGCTATCTGTATAAACATGGAAATATCTACACTGCTACCTGTATAAACATGGAAATATCAGCACCGCTATCTGTAAGAACATGGAAATTGCTACACCGCTATCTCTATGAACATGGAAATATCTACACTGCTATCTGTATGAACATGGAAATAGCTACACCGCTATCTGTATGAACATGGAAATATCTACAACACTATCTGTATGAACATGGAAATATCTACACCGCTATCTGTATGAACATGGATATATCTACACAGCCATCTGGATGAACATGGAAATATCTACATCGCTATCTGTTTGAACATGGAAATATCAGCCCCTCTATCTGTATGAACATGGAGATATCTACACCGCCATCTGTATAAACATGGATATATCTACACAGCCATCTGGAGGAACATGGAAATATCTACACCGCTATCTGTATGAACATGGGAATATCTCCACCGCTATCTGTATGTACATGGAAATATCTACACCGCTATCTGTATGAACAAGGAAATATCTTCACCGCTATCTGTATGAACATGGATATATCTACAGAGCCATCTGGATGAACATGGATATATCTACACCGCCATCTGTATGAACATATAAATATCTACACCGCCATCTGTATTAAGATGGAGATATCTACACCGCTATATGTATAAACCTGGAAATATCTACACCGCTATCTGTTTAAACATGGAAATATCTACACCGCTGTCAGGATTAACATGGAAATTTCTACACCGCTACCTGTATAAACATGGAAATATCAGCACCGTAATCTGTAGGAACATGGAAATATCTACACCGCTATCTGTACGAACATGGAAATACCTACACCGCTATCTGTATGAACATGGAAATAGCTACACCTCTATCTGTATGAACATGGAAATATCTAAACCGCTATCTGAATGAACATGGATATATCTACACAGCCATCTGGATGAACATGGAAATATCTACAACGCTATCTGTGTAAACATGCATACATCTTCACCGCTATCTGTATAAACATGGTAATATCTACACCGCTATCTGTATGAACATGGAAATATCTGCACCGCTATCTGTATGAACATGGAAACATCTACACCACTATCTGTTTGAACATGGAAATATCTACACCGCTATCTGCATGAAAATGGAAATATCTAAACTGCTATCTGCATATACATGGAAATATCTACACAGCTATCTCTTTAAACATGGAAATAACTACACCGCTATCTGTATGAACATGGAAATATCTACACCGCCATCTGTATGAACATGGAAATGTCTGCACTGCCATCTGTATGAACATATAAATATCTACACCGCCATCTGTATTAAGATGGAGATATCTACACCGCTATCTGTATAAACATGGAAATATCTACACCGCTATCTGTATAAACATGGAAATATCTACACCGCTATCTGTATAAACATGGAAATATCTACACTGCTACCTGTATAAACATGGAAATATCAGCACCGCTATCTGTATGAACATGGAAATATCTACACCGCTATCTGTATGAACATGGAAATATCTACACCGCCATCTGTATGAACATGGAAATATCTGCACCGCCATCTGAATGAACATATAAATATCTACACCGCCATCTGTATTAAGTTGTAGATATCTACACCGCTATCTGAATAAACGTGGAAATATCTACACCGCTATCTGTATAAACATGGAAATATCAGCACCGCTATCTGTATGAACATGGAAATATCAGCCCCTTTATCTGTATGAACATGGAGATATCTACACCGCCATCTGTATGAACATGGATATATCTACACAGCCATCTGGATGAACATGGAAATATCTACACCGCTATCTGTATGAACATGGAAATAGCTACACCGCTATCTGTATGAACATGGAAATATCTACACCGCTATCTGTATGAACATGGAAATATCTACACCGCTATCTGTATGAACATGGAAATATCTTCACCGCCATCTGTACGAACATGGATATATCTACAGAGCCATCTGGATGAACATGGAAATATCTACACCGCCATCTGTATGAACATATAAATATCTACACCGCCATCTGTATTAAGATGGAGATATCTACACTGCTATCTGTATAAACCTCGAAATATCTACACCGCTATCTGTATAAACATGGAAATATGTACACCGCTATCTGTATAAACATGGAAATTTCTACACCGCAACCTGTATAATCATGGAAATATCAGCACCGCTATCTGTAGGAACATGGATATATCTACACAGCCATCTGGATGAACATGGAAATATCTACACCGCTATCTGTGTAAACATGCATACATCTTCACCGCTATCTGTATAAACATGGAAATATCTACACAGCCCTCTGGAAGAACATGCAAATATAAACACCACTATCTGTGTAAACATGCATACATCTTCACCGCTATCTGTATAAACATGGAAATATCTACACCGCTATCTGTATGAACATGGAAATAGCTACACCGCTATCTGTATGAACATGGAAATAGCTACACCGCTATCTGTATGAACATGGAAATATCTACACAGCCATCTGGATGAACATGGAAATATCTACTCCGCTATCTGTGTAAAAATGCATAGATCTTCACCGCTATCTGTATAAACATGGAAATATCCACACCGCTATCTGCATGAACATGGAAATATCTACACCGCTATCTGTATGAACATGGAAATATCTACACCGCTATCTGTTTGAACATGGAAATATCTACACCGCTATCTGCATGAAAATGGAAATATCTACACTGCTATCTGCATATAGATGGAAATATCTACACAGCTATCTCTTTACACATGGAAATACCTACACCGCTATCTGTATGAACATGGAAATAGCTACACCTCTATCTGTATGAACATGGAAATATCTAAACCGCTATCTGAATGAACATGGATATATCTACACAGCCATCTGGATGAACATGGAAATATCTACACCGCTATCTGTGTAAACATGCATACATCTTCACCGCTATCTGTATAAACATGGTAATATCTACACCGCTATCTGTATGAACATGGAAATATCTGCACCGCTATCTGTATGAACATGGAAACATCTACACCACTATCTGTTTGAACATGGAAATATCTACACCGCTATCTGCATGAAAATGGAAATATCTAAACTGCTATCTGCATATACATGGAAATATCTACACAGCTATCTCTTTAAACATGGAAATAACTACACCGCTATCTGTATGAACATGGAAATATCTACACCGCCATCTGTATGAACATGGAAATGTCTGCACTGCCATCTGTATGAACATATAAATATCTACACCGCCATCTGTATTAAGATGGAGATATCTACACCGCTATCTGTATAAACATGGAAATATCTACACCGCTATCTGTATAAACATGGAAATATCTACACCGCTATCTGTATAAACATGGAAATATCTACACTGCTACCTGTATAAACATGGAAATATCAGCACCGCTATCTGTATGAACATGGAAATATCTACACCGCTATCTGTATGAACATGGAAATATCTACACCGCCATCTGTATGAACATGGAAATATCTGCACCGCCATCTGAATGAACATATAAATATCTACACCGCCATCTGTATTAAGTTGTAGATATCTACACCGCTATCTGAATAAACGTGGAAATATCTACACCGCTATCTGTATAAACATGGAAATATCAGCACCGCTATCTGTATGAACATGGAAATATCAGCCCCTTTATCTGTATGAACATGGAGATATCTACACCGCCATCTGTATGAACATGGATATATCTACACAGCCATCTGGATGAACATGGAAATATCTACACCGCTATCTGTATGAACATGGAAATAGCTACACCGCTATCTGTATGAACATGGAAATATCTACACCGCTATCTGTATGAACATGGAAATATCTACACCGCTATCTGTATGAACATGGAAATATCTTCACCGCCATCTGTATGAACATGGATATATCTACAGAGCCATCTGGATGAACATGGAAATATCTACACCGCCATCTGTATGAACATATAAATATCTACACCGCCATCTGTATTAAGATGGAGATATCTACACCGCTATCTGTATAAACCTCGAAATATCTACACCGCTATCTGTATAAACATGGAAATATGTACACCGCTATCTGTATAAACATGGAAATTTCTACACCGCAACCTGTATAATCATGGAAATATCAGCACCGCTATCTGTAGGAACATGGATATATCTACACAGCCATCTGGATGAACATGGAAATATCTACACCGCTATCTGTGTAAACATGCATACATCTTCACCGCTATCTGTATAAACATGGAAATATCTACACAGCCCTCTGGAAGAACATGCAAATATAAACACCACTATCTGTGTAAACATGCATACATCTTCACCGCTATCTGTATAAACATGGAAATATCTACACCGCTATCTGTATGAACATGGAAATAGCTACACCGCTATCTGTATGAACATGGAAATAGCTACACCGCTATCTGTATGAACATGGAAATATCTACACAGCCATCTGGATGAACATGGAAATATCTACTCCGCTATCTGTGTAAAAATGCATAGATCTTCACCGCTATCTGTATAAACATGGAAATATCCACACCGCTATCTGCATGAACATGGAAATATCTACACCGCTATCTGTATGAACATGGAAATATCTACACCGCTATCTGTTTGAACATGGAAATATCTACACCGCTATCTGCATGAAAATGGAAATATCTACACTGCTATCTGCATATAGATGGAAATATCTACACAGCTATCTCTTTACACATGGAAATAACTACACCGCTATCTGTATGAACATGGAAATATCTACACCGCCATCTGTATGGACATGGAAATATCTGCTCCGCCATCTGTATGAACATATAAATATCTACACCGCCATCTGTATTAAGATGGAGATATCTATACTGCTATCTGTATAAACATGGAAATATCTACACCGCTATCTGTATAAACATGGAAATATCTACACCGCTATCTGTATAAACATGGAAATATCTACAACACTACCTGTATAAACATGGAAATATCAGCACCGCTATCTGTATGAACATGGAAATATCTACACCGCTATCTGTATGAACATGGAAATATCTACACCGCTATCTGTATGAACATGGAAATATCTACACCGCTATCTGTATGAACATGGAAATATCTACACCGCTATCTGTTTGAACATGGAAATATCCACACCTCTGTCTGCATGAAAATGGAAATATCTACACAGCTATCTGCATATACGTGGAAATATCTACACAGCTATCTCTTTACACATGGAAATAACTACACCGCTATCTCTATAAACATGGAAATATCTACACCGCCATCTGTATGAACATGGAAATATCCGCACCGCCATCTGTATGAACATATAAATATCTACACCGCCATCTGTATTAAGAAGGAGATATCTACACCGCTATCTGTATAAACATGGAAATATCTACACCGCTATCTGTATAAACATGGAAATATCTACACCGCTATCTGTATAAACATGGAAATATCTACACCGCTCCCTGTATAAACATGGAAATATCAGCACTGCTATCTGTATGAACATGGAAATATCTACACAGCTATCTGTATGAACATGGAAATATCTACACTGATATCTGTGTAAACATGCATACATCTTCACCGCTATCTGTATAAACATTTAAATATCTACAACGCTATCTGTATGAACATGGAAATATCTACACCACTATCTGTACGAACATGGAAATATCTAAACCGCTATCTACATGAAAATACAAATATCTACACAGCTATCTGCATATACATGGAAATATCTACAAAGCTATCTCTTTACACATGGAAATACCTACACCGCTATCTCTATAAACACGGAAATATCTACACCGCCATCTGTATGAACATGGAAATATCTGCCCCGCCATCTGTATAAACATATAAATATCTACACCGCCATCTGTATTAAGTTGGAGATATCTACACCGCTATCTGTATAAACTTGGAAATATCTACACCGCTATCTGTATAAACATGGAAATACCTACACCGCTATCTGTATAAACATGGAAATATCTACACCGCTACCTGTATAAACATGGAAATATCAGCAATGCTATCTGTATGAACATGGAAATATCTACACCGCTATCTCTATGAACATGGAAATAGCTACACTGCTATCTGTATGAACATGGAAATACCTACACCGCTATCTGTATGAACATGGAAATATCTACACCGCTATCTCTATGAACATGGAAATAGCTACACTGCTATCTGTATGAACATGGAAATACCTACACCGCTATCTTTATGAACATGGAAATATCTACACCACTATCTGTATGAACATGGAAATATCTACACCGTTATCTGTATGAACATGGATATATCTACACAGCCATCTGGATGTACATGGAAATATCTACACCGCTATCTGCATGAACATGGAAATATCTACACCGCTATCTGTTTGAACATGGAAATATCTAAACCGCTATAAGCATGAAAATGGAAATATCTACACAGCTATCTGCATATAAATGGAAATATCTACACAGCTATCTCTTTACACATGGAAATAACTACACCGCTATCTGTATGAACATGGAAATATCTGCACCGCCATCTGTATGAACATATAAATATCTACACCGCCATCTGTATTAAGTTGTAGATATCTACACCGCTATCTGAATAAACGTGGAAATATCTACACCGCTATCTGTATAAACATGGAAATATCAGCACCGCTATCTGTATGAACATGGAAATATCAGCCCCTTTATCTGTATGAACATGGAGATATCTACACCGCCATCTGTATGAACATGGATATATCTACACAGCCATCTGGATGAACATGGAAATATCTACACCGCTATCTGTATGAACATGGAAATAGCTACACCGCTATCTGTATGAACATGGAAATATCTACACCGCTATCTGTATGAACATGGAAATATCTACACCGCTATCTGTATGAACATGGAAATATCTTCACCGCCATCTGTACGAACATGGATATATCTACAGAGCCATCTGGATGAACATGGAAATATCTACACCGCCATCTGTATGAACATATAAATATCTACACCGCCATCTGTATTAAGATGGAGATATCTACACCGCTATCTGTATAAACCTCGAAATATCTACACCGCTATCTGTATAAACATGGAAATATGTACACCGCTATCTGTATAAACATGGAAATTTCTACACCGCAACCTGTATAATCATGGAAATATCAGCACCGCTATCTGTAGGAACATGGATATATCTACACAGCCATCTGGATGAACATGGAAATATCTACACCGCTATCTGTGTAAACATGCATACATCTTCACCGCTATCTGTATAAACATGGAAATATCTACACAGCCCTCTGGAAGAACATGCAAATATAAACACCACTATCTGTGTAAACATGCATACATCTTCACCGCTATCTGTATAAACATGGAAATATCTACACCGCTATCTGTATGAACATGGAAATAGCTACACCGCTATCTGTATGAACATGGAAATAGCTACACCGCTATCTGTATGAACATGGAAATATCTACACAGCCATCTGGATGAACATGGAAATATCTACTCCGCTATCTGTGTAAAAATGCATAGATCTTCACCGCTATCTGTATAAACATGGAAATATCCACACCGCTATCTGCATGAACATGGAAATATCTACACCGCTATCTGTATGAACATGGAAATATCTACACCGCTATCTGTTTGAACATGGAAATATCTACACCGCTATCTGCATGAAAATGGAAATATCTACACTGCTATCTGCATATAGATGGAAATATCTACACAGCTATCTCTTTACACATGGAAATAACTACACCGCTATCTGTATGAACATGGAAATATCTACACCGCCATCTGTATGGACATGGAAATATCTGCTCCGCCATCTGTATGAACATATAAATATCTACACCGCCATCTGTATTAAGATGGAGATATCTATACTGCTATCTGTATAAACATGGAAATATCTACACCGCTATCTGTATAAACATGGAAATATCTACACCGCTATCTGTATAAACATGGAAATATCTACAACACTACCTGTATAAACATGGAAATATCAGCACCGCTATCTGTATGAACATGGAAATATCTACACCGCTATCTGTATGAACATGGAAATATCTACACCGCTATCTGTATGAACATGGAAATATCTACACCGCTATCTGTATGAACATGGAAATATCTACACCGCTATCTGTTTGAACATGGAAATATCCACACCTCTGTCTGCATGAAAATGGAAATATCTACACAGCTATCTGCATATACGTGGAAATATCTACACAGCTATCTCTTTACACATGGAAATAACTACACCGCTATCTCTATAAACATGGAAATATCTACACCGCCATCTGTATGAACATGGAAATATCCGCACCGCCATCTGTATGAACATATAAATATCTACACCGCCATCTGTATTAAGAAGGAGATATCTACACCGCTATCTGTATAAACATGGAAATATCTACACCGCTATCTGTATAAACATGGAAATATCTACACCGCTATCTGTATAAACATGGAAATATCTACACCGCTCCCTGTATAAACATGGAAATATCAGCACTGCTATCTGTATGAACATGGAAATATCTACACAGCTATCTGTATGAACATGGAAATATCTACACTGATATCTGTGTAAACATGCATACATCTTCACCGCTATCTGTATAAACATTTAAATATCTACAACGCTATCTGTATGAACATGGAAATATCTACACCACTATCTGTACGAACATGGAAATATCTAAACCGCTATCTACATGAAAATACAAATATCTACACAGCTATCTGCATATACATGGAAATATCTACAAAGCTATCTCTTTACACATGGAAATACCTACACCGCTATCTCTATAAACACGGAAATATCTACACCGCCATCTGTATGAACATGGAAATATCTGCCCCGCCATCTGTATAAACATATAAATATCTACACCGCCATCTGTATTAAGTTGGAGATATCTACACCGCTATCTGTATAAACTTGGAAATATCTACACCGCTATCTGTATAAACATGGAAATACCTACACCGCTATCTGTATAAACATGGAAATATCTACACCGCTACCTGTATAAACATGGAAATATCAGCAATGCTATCTGTATGAACATGGAAATATCTACACCGCTATCTCTATGAACATGGAAATAGCTACACTGCTATCTGTATGAACATGGAAATACCTACACCGCTATCTGTATGAACATGGAAATATCTACACCGCTATCTCTATGAACATGGAAATAGCTACACTGCTATCTGTATGAACATGGAAATACCTACACCGCTATCTTTATGAACATGGAAATATCTACACCACTATCTGTATGAACATGGAAATATCTACACCGTTATCTGTATGAACATGGATATATCTACACAGCCATCTGGATGTACATGGAAATATCTACACCGCTATCTGCATGAACATGGAAATATCTACACCGCTATCTGTTTGAACATGGAAATATCTAAACCGCTATAAGCATGAAAATGGAAATATCTACACAGCTATCTGCATATAAATGGAAATATCTACACAGCTATCTCTTTACACATGGAAATAACTACACCGCTATCTGTATGAACATGGAAATATCTGCACCGCCATCTGTATGAACATATAAATATCTACACCACCATCTGTATTAAGATGGAGATATCTACACCGCTATCTGTATAAACATGTAAATATCTACACCGCTATCTGTATGAACATGGAAATATCTACACCGCTATCTATATAAACATGGAAATATCAGCACCGCTCTCTGTATGAACATGGAAATATCAGCCCCTCTATCTGTATGAACATGGAAGTATCTACACCGCTATCTCTATGAAGATGGAAATATCTGCACCGATATCTGTTTGAACATGGAAATATCTAAACCGCTATCTGCATGAAAATGGAAATATATACACAGCTATCTGCATATACATGGAAATATCTACACAGCTATCTCTTTACACATGGAAATAACTACACCGCTATCTGTATGAACATGGAAATATCTTCACCGCCATCTGTATGAACATGGATATATCTACACATTCATCTGGATGAACATGGAAATATCTACACCGCTATCTTTATGAACATGGAAATATCTACACCGCTATCTGTGTAAACATGCATACATCTTCACCGCTATCTGTATAAACATGGAAATATCTACACTGCTATCTGTATGAACATGGAAATATCTACACCGCTATCTGTTTGAACATGGAAATATCTACACCGCTATGTGCATGAAAATGGAAATATCTACAAAGCTATCTGCATATACACAGAAATATCTACACAGCTATCTCTTTACACATGGAAATAACTACACCGCTATATCTATAAACATGGAAATATCTACACCACCATCTGTATGAACATGGAAATATCTGCACCACCATCTCTATGAACATATAAATATCTACACCGCCATCTGTATTTAGAAGGAAATATCTAAACCGCTATCTGTATGAACATTGAAGTATCTACACCGCTATCTGTATGAACATAGAAATATCTACACCGCTATCTGTGTTAACATGCATACATCTTCACCGCTATCTGTATAAACATGGAAATATCTACAACGCTATCTGTATGAACATGGAAATATCTACACCGCTATCTGCACGAACATGGAAATATCTAAACCGCTATCAGCATGAAAATAGAAATATCTACCCTGCTATCTGCATATACATGGAAATATCTACAAAGCTATCTGTTTACACATGGAAATAACTACACCGCTATCTCTATAAGCACGGAAATATCTACACCGCCATCTGTATGAACATGGAAATATCTGCACCGCCATCTGTATAAACATATAAATATCTACACCGCCATCTGTATTAAGATGGAGTTATCTACACCGATATCTGTATAAACATGGAAATACCTACACCGCTATCTGTAGGAACATGGAAATATCTACACCGCTATCTGTATGAACATGGAAATATCTACACCGCTATCAGTGTAAACATGCATACATCTTCACCGCAATCTGTATAAGTATGGAAATATCAACACCGCTATCTGTATGAACTTGGAAATATCTACACCGCTATCTGTTTGAACATGGAAATATCTAAACCGCTATCAGCATGAAAATGGAAATATCTACACAGCTATCTGCATATACATGGAAATATCTACACATCTATTTCTTTACACATGGAAATAACTACACCGATATCTCTATAAACATGGAAATATCTACACCGCCATCTGTATGAACATATAAATATCTACACCGCCATCTGTATTAAGAAGGAGATATCTACACCGCTATCTGTATAAACATGGAAATATCTACACCGCTATCTGTATAAACATGGAAATATCTACACCGCTATCTGTATAAACATGGAAATATCTACACCGCTCCCTGTATAAACATGGAAATATCAGCACTGCTATCTGTATGAACATGGAAATATCTACACAGCTATCTGTATGAACATGGAAATACCTACACTGATATCTGTGTAAACATGCATACATCTTCACCGCTATCTGTATAAACATTTAAATATCTACAACGCTATCTGTATGAACATGGAAATATCTACACTGCTATCTGTACGAACATGGAAATATCTAAACCGCTATCTACATGAAAATACAAATATCTACACAGCTATCTGCATATACATGGAAATATCTACAATGCTATCTCTTTACACATGGAAATACCTACACCGCTATCTCTATAAACACGGAAATATCTACACCGCCATCTGTATGAACATGGAAATATCTGCACCGCCATCTGTATAAACATATAAATATCTACACCGCCATCTGTATTAAGTTGGAGATATCTACACCGCTATCTGTATAAACTTGGAAATATCTACACCGCTATCTGTATAAACATGGAAATACCTACACCACTATCTGTATAAACATGGAAATATCTACACCGCTACCTGTATAAACATGGAAATATCAGCACCGCTATCTGTATGAACATGGAAATATCTACACCGCTATCTCTATGAACATGGAAATAGCTACACTGCTATCTGTAAAAACATGGAAATAGCTACACCGCTATCTGTATGAACATGGAAATATCTACACCGCTATCTGTATGAACATGGAAATATCTACACCACTACCTGTATGAACATGGAAACATCTACACCGCTATCTGTATGAACATGGAAATATCTACACCGCTATCTGTTTAAACATGGAAATATCTACATCGCTCCCTGTATAAACATGGAAATATCAGCACTGCTATCTGTATGAACATGGAAATATCTACACCGCCATCTGTATGAACATGGAAATATCTGCACCGCCATCTGAATGAACATATAAATATCTACACCGCCATCTGTATTAAGTTGGAGATATCTACACCGCTATCTGAATAAACATGGAAATATCTACACCGCTATCTGTATAAACATGGAAATATCTACACCGCTCCCTGTATAAACATGGAAATATCAGCACTGCTATCTGTATGAACATGGAAATATCTACACAGCTATCTGTATGAACATGGAAATATCTACACTGATATCTGTGTAAACATGCATACATCTTCACCGCTATCTGTTTAAACATTTAAATATCCACAACGCTATCTGTATGAACATGGAAATATCTACACCGCTATCTGTACGAACATGGAAATATCTAAACCGCTATCTACATGAAAATACAAATATCTACACAGCTATCTGCATATACATGGAAATATCTACAAAGCTATCTCTTTACACATGGAAATACCTACACCGCTATCTCAATAAACACGAAAATATCTACACCGCCATCTGTATGAACATGGAAATATCTGCACCGCCATCTGTATAAACATATAAATATCTACACCGCCATCTGTATTAAGTTGGAGATATCTACACCGCTATCTGTATAAACTTGGAAATATCTACACCGCTATCTGTAGAAACATGGAAATACCTACACCGCTATCTGTATAAACATGGAAATATCTACACCGCTACCTGTATAAACATGGAAATATCAGCACTGCTATCTGTATGAACATGGAAATACCTACACCGCTATCTGTATGAACATGGAAATAGCTACACTGCTATCTGTATGAACATGGAAATACCTACACCGCTATCTGTATGAACATGGAAATATCTACACCACTATCTTTATGAACATGGAAATATCTACACCGCTATCTGTATGAACATGGATATATCTACACAGCCATCTGGATGTACATGGAAATATCTACACCGCTATCTGCATGAACATGGAAATATCTACACCGCTATCAGTGTAAACATGCATACATCTTCACCGCAATCTGTATAAGCATGGAAATATCAACACCACAATCTGTATGAACGTGGAAATATCTACACCGCTATCTGTTTGAACATGGAAATATCTAAACCGCTATAAGCATGAAAATGGAAATATCTACACAGCTATCTGCATATACATGGAAATATCTACACAGCTATCTCTTTACACATGGAAATAACTACACCACTCTCTGTATGAACATGGAAATATCTAAACCGCCATCTGTATGAACATGGAAATATCTGCACCGCCATCTGTATGAACATATAAATATCTACACCGCCATCTGTATTAAGATGGAGATATCTACACCGCTATCTGTATAAACATGGAAATATCTACACCGCTATCTGTATAAACATGGAAATATCTACACCGCTATCTGTATAAACATGGAAATATCAGCACCGCTCTCTGTATGAACATGGAAATATCATCCCCTCTATCTGTATGAACATGGAAGAATCTACACCGCTATCTCTATGAACATGGAAATATCTACACCGCTATCTGTTTGAACATGGAAATATCTAAACCGCTATCTGCATGAAAATGGAAATATATACACAGCTATCCGCATATACATGGAAATATCAACACAGCTATCTCTTTACACATGGAAATAACTACACCGCTATCTGTATGAACATGGAAATATCTACACCGCCATTTGTCTGAACATGGAAATATCTACACCGCTATCCCTATGAACATGGAAATATCTACACGGCTATCTGTATGAACATGGATATATCTACACAGCCATCTGGATGAACATGGAAATATCTACACCGCTATCTGTGTAAACATGCATATATCTTCACCACTATCTGTATAAACATGGAAATATCTGCACCGCTATCGGTATGAACATGGAAATATCTACACCGCTATCTGTATGAACATGGAAAAACCTACACCGCTATCTGTTTGGACATGGAAATATCTACACCTCTATCTGCATGAAATTGGAAATATCTACACTGCTATCTGCATATACATTTAAATATCTACACAGCTATCTCTTTACACATGGAAATAACTACACCACTATCTGTATGAACATGGAAATAACTACACCGCCATCTGTATGAACATGGAAATATCTGCACCGCCATCTGTATGAACATATAAATATGCCGCCATCTCTTTTAAGAAGGAAATATCTAAACCGCTATCTGTATAAACATGGAAATATCTACACCGCTGCCTGGATAAACATGGAAATATCAGCACCGCTATCTGTATGAACATGGAAATATCTACAAGGCTATCTGTAGGAACATGGAAATAGCTACACCGCTGCCTGTATAAACATGGAAATATCAGCACCGCTATCTGAATGAACATGGATATATCTACACCACTATCTGTATGAACATGGATATATCTACACAGCCATCTGGATGAACATGGAAATATCTACACCACTATCTGTATGAACATGGAAATATCTACACCGCTATCTGTGTAAACATGCATACATCTTCACCGCTATCAGTATAAACATGGAAATAGCTACACCTCTATCTGTATGAACATGGAAATAGCTACACCGCTATCTGAATGAACATGGAAATATCTACACCGCTATCTGTATGAACATGGATATATCTACACAGCCCTCTGGATGAACATGGAAATATCTACACCGGTATCTGTGTAAACATGCATATATCTTCACCGCTATCTGTATAAACATGGAAATATCTACACCGCTAACTGTATGAATATGGAAATATCTACACCGCTATCTGTATGAACATGGAAATATCTACACCGCTATCTGTTTGAACATGGAAATATCTACACCGCTATCTGCATGAAAATGGAAATATCTACACTGCTATCTGCATATACATGGAAATATCTACACAGCTATCTCTTTACACATGGAAATAACTACACCGCTGTCTGTATGAACATGGAAATATCCACACCGCCATCTGTATGAACATGGAAATATCTGCACCGCCATCTGTATGAACATATAAATATCTACACCGCCATCTGTATTAAGATGGAGATATCTACACCGCTATCTGTATAAACATGGAAATATCTACACCGCTATCTGTATAAACATGGAAATATCTACACCGCTATCTGTATAAACATGGAAATATCTACACCGCTACCTGTATAAACATGGAAATATCAGCACCGCTATCTGTATGAACATGGAAATATCTACACCGCTATCTGTATGAACATGGAAATATCTACACCGCTATCTGTATGAACATGGAAATATCTACACCGCTATCAGTATGAACAAGGAAATATCTACACCGCTATCTGTATGAACATGGATATATCTACACAGCCCTCTGGATGAACATGGAAATATCCACACCGCTATCTGTGTAAACATGCTTACATCTTCACCGCTATCTGCATAAACATGGAAATATCTACACCGCTTTCTGTATGAACATGGAACTATCTACACCGCTATCTGTTTGAAGATGAAAATATATACACCGCTATCTGCATGAAAACCGAAATATCTACATAGCTATCTGCATATACATGGAAATATCCACACAGCTATCTCTTTACACACGGAAATAACTACACCGCTATCTGTATGAACATGGAAATATCTACACCGCCATCTGTATGAACTAGGAAATATCTACACCGCCATCTGTATGAACATATAAATATCTACACCGTCATCTGTATTAAGTCGGAGATATCTACACTGCTATCTGAATAAACATGGATATATCTACACCGCTATCTGTATAAACATGGAAATATCTACACCGCTATCTGTTTGAAGATGGAAATATATACACCGCTATCTGCATGAAAACCGAAATATCTACATAGCTATCTGCATATACATGGAAATATCTACACAGCAATCTCTTTACAAATGGAAATAACTACACCGCTATCTGTATGAACATGGAAATATCTGCACCGCTATCTGTATGAACATGGAAATATCTACACCGCTGTCTGTTTGAACATGGAAATATCTACACCGCTATCTGCATGAAAATGGAAATATCTACACTGCTATCTGCGTATACATGGAAATATCTACACAGCTATCTCTTTACACATGGAAATAACTACCCCGCTATCTGTATGAACACGGAAATATCTACACCGCCATCTGTATGAACATGGAAATATCTGCACCGCCATCTGTATGAACATATAAATATCTACACCGCCATCTGCATTAAGATGGAGATATCTTCACCGCTATCTGTATAAACATGGAAATATCTACACCGCTATCTGTATAAACATGGAAATATCAACACCGCTACCTGTATAAACATGGAAATATCAGCACCGCTATCTGTATGAACATGGAAGTATCTACACCGCTATCTGTATGAACATGGAAATGTCTACACCGCTATCTGTATGAACATGGATATATCTACACAGCCCTCTGGATGAACATGGAAATATCCACACCGCTATCTGTGTAAACATGCATACATCTTCACCGCTATCTGTATAAACATGGAAATATCTACACCGCTGCCTGTATAAACATGGAAATATCAGCACCGCTATCTGAATGAACATGGAAATATCTACACCGCTATCTGTATGAACATGGAAATATCTACACCGCTATCTGTATAAACACGGAAATATCTACACCGCTATCTGTATAAACATGGAAATTTCTACACCGCTACCTGTATAAACATGGAAATATCAGCACCGCTATCTATAGGAACATGGAAATATCTACACCGCTATCTGTAAGAACATGGAAACATCTACACCGCTATCTGTATGAACATGGAAATAGCTACACCACTATCTGTATGAACATGGAAATATCTACACCACTATCTGTATGAACGTGGAAATATCTACACCGCTATCTGTATGAACATGGATATATCTACACAGCCATCTGGATGAACATGGAAATAACTACACCGCTATCTGTATGAACATGGAAATATCTACACCGCTATCTGTGTAAACATGCATACATCTTCACCGCTATCTGCATAAACATGGAAATATCTACACCATTATCTGTATGAACATGGAAATAGCTACACCGCTATCTGTATGAACATGGAAATATCTTCACCGCTATCTGTATGAACATGGATATATCTATACAGCCATCTGGATGAACATGGAAATATCTACACCGCTATCTGTGTAAACATGCATACATCTTCACCGCTATCTGTATAAACATGGAAATATCTACACCGCTATCTGTATGAACATGGAAATATCTACACCACTATCTGTTTGAAGATGGAAATATATACACCGCTATCTGCATGCAAATGGAAATATCTACACAGCTATCTGCATATAGATGGAAATATCTACACAGCTATCTCTTTAAACATGGAAATAACTACACCGCTATCTGAATGAACATGGAAATATCTACACCGCCATCTGTATGACCATGGAAATAACTGCACCGCAATCTGTATGAACATATAAATATCTACACCGCCATCTGTATGAAGATGGAGATATCTACACCGCTCTCTGAATAAACATGGAAATATCTACACCGCTATCTGTATAAACATGGAAATATCTACACCACTACCTGAATAAACATGGAAATATCAGCACCGCTATTTGTATGAACCTGTAAATATCTACACCGCTATCTCTATGAACATGGATATATCTGCACCGCTATCTGTATGAACATGGAAATATCTACACCGCTGTCTGTTTGAACATGGAAATATCTACACCGCTATCTGCATGAAAATGGAAATATCTACACTGCTATCTGCATATACATGGAAATATCTACACAGTTATCTCTTTACACATGGAAATAACTACACCGATATCTGTATGAACACGGAAATATCTACACCGCCATCTGTATGAACATGGAAATATCTGCACCGCCATCTGTATGAACATATAAATATCTACACCACCATCTGCATTAAGATGGAGATATCTTCACCGCTATCTGTATAAACATGGAAATATCTACACCGCTATCTGTATAAACATGGAAATATCTACACAGCCATCTGGATGAACATGGAAATATCTACACCGCTATCTGTGTAAACATGCATACATCTTCACCGCTATCAGTATAAACATGGCAATATCTACACCGCTATCTGAATGAACATGGAAATATCTGCACCGTTATCTGTATGAACATGGAAATATCTACACCGCTATATGTTTGAACATGGAAATATCTACACCGCTATCTGCATGAAAATGGAAATATCTACACTGCTATCTGCATATACATGGAAATATCTACACAGCTATCTCTTTACACATGGAAATAACTACAACGCCATCTGTATGAACATATAAATATCTACACCGCCATCTGTATAAAGATGGAGATATCTACACCGCTATCTGTATAAAAATGGAAATATCTACACCGCTATCTGTATGAACACTGAAATATCTACACGGCTATCTGTGTAAATATGCATACATCTTCACCGCAATCTGTATAAACATGGAAATATCTACACCGCTGTCTGTATGAAAATGGAAATATCTACACCGCTGTCTGCATGAAAATGGAAATATCTACACAACTATCTGCATATACATGGAAATATCTACAGAGCTATGTCTTAACACATGGAAATAACTACACCGCTATCTCTATAAACATGGAAATATCTACACCGCCATCTGTATGAACATGGAAATATCTGCACCGCCATCTGTATGAGCATATAAATATCTACACCGCCACCTGTATTAAGAAGGAAATATCTAAACCGCTATATGTATGAACATTGAAATATCTACACCGCTATCTGTATGAACATGGAAACATCTACACCGGTATCTGTGTAAACATGCATACATCTTCACCGCTATCTGTATAAATATGGAAATGTGTACAAGGCTATCTGTATGAACATGGAAATATCTACACCGCCATCTGTATGAACATGGAAATAGCTGAACCGACATCTGTATGAACATATACATATCTACACGGCCATCTGTATTAAGATGGAGATATCTACACCGATATCTGTATAAACATGGAAATATCTACACCGCTATCTGTATAAACATGGAAATATCTACACCGCTATCTCTATAAACATGGATATATCTACACCGCAACCTGTATAAACATGGAAATATCAGCACCGCTATCTGTATGAACATGGAAATATCATCCCCTCTATCTGTATGAACATGGAGATATCTACACCGCTATCTGTATGAACATGGAAATATCTACACCGCTATCTGTATGAACATGGAAATACCTTCACCGCCATCTGTATGAACATGGATATATCTACACAGCCATCTGGATGAACATGGATATATCTACACAGCCCTCTGGATGAACATGGAAATATCCACACCGCTATCTGTGTAAACATGCATACATCTTCACCGCTATCTGTACAAACATGGAAATATCTACACCGGTATCTGTATGAACATGGAAATATCTGCACCGCTATCTGTATGAACATGGAACTATCTACACCGCTATCTGTTTGAACATGGAAATATCTACACCGCTATCTGCATGAAAATGGAAATATCTACACAGCTATCTGCATATACATGGAAATATCTACACAGCTATCTCTTTACACATGGAAATAACTACACCGCTATCTGTATGAACATGGAAATATCTACACCGCCATCTGTATGAACATGGAAATATCTGCACCGCCATCTTTATGAACATATAAATATCTACACTGCCATCTGTATTAAGATGGAGATATCTACACCGCTATCTGAATAAACATGGAAATATCTACACCGCTATCTGTATAAACATGGGAATATCAGCACCGCTATCTGTATGAACATGGAAATATCAGCCCCTCTATCTGTATGAACATGGAGATATCTACACCGCCATCTGTATGAACATGGATATATCTACACAGCCATCTGGAGGAACATGGAAATATCTACACCGCTATCTGTATGAACATGGGAATAGCTACACCGCTATCTGTAAGAACATGGATATATCTACACCACTATCTGTATGAACATGGATATATCTACACCGCTATCTGTATGTACAAGGAAATATCTTCACCGCCATCTGCACGAACATGGATATATCTACAGTGCCATCTGGATGAACATGGAAATATCTACACCGCCATCTGTATGAACATATAAATATCTACACCGCCATCTGTATTAAGATGGAGATTTCTACACCGCTATCTTTATAAACCTGGAAATATCTACACCGCTATCTGTATAAACATGGAAATATCTACACCGCTATCTGGATAAACCTGGAAATTTCTACACCGCTACCTGTAGAAACATGGAAATATCAGCACCGCTATCTGTAGGAACATGGAAATATCTACACCGCTATCTGTACGAACATGGAAATATCTACACCGCTATCTGTATGAACATGGAAATAGCTACACCGCTATCTGTATGAACATGGAAATAACTACACCGCTATCTGTATGAACATCGATATATCTACACAGCCATCTGGATGAACATGGATATATATACACCGCTATCTGTATGAACATGGAAATATCTACACCGCTATCTGTATAAACATGGAAATATCTACACCGCTATCTGTATGAACATGGAAATAGCTACACCGCTATCTGTATGAACATGGAAATAGCTACACCGCTATCTGTATGAACATGTAGATATCTACACAGCCATCTGGATGAAAATGGAAATATCTGCACCGCTATCTGTGTAAACATGAATACATCTTCACCGCTATCTGTATAAACATGGAAATATCTACACCGCTATCTGAATGAACATGGAAATATCTGCACCGCTATCTGTATGAACATGGAAATATCTACACCGCTATATGTTTGAACATGGAAATATCTACAGCGCTATCTGCATGAAAATGGAAATATCTACACTGCTATCTGCATATACATGGAAATATCTACACAGCTATCTCTTTACACATGGAAATAACTACACCGCTATCTGTATGAACATGGAAATATCAACACCGCCATCTGTATGAACATGGAAATATCTGCACCGCCATCTGTATGAACATATAAATATCTACACCGCCATCTGTATAAAGATGGAGATATCTACAACGTTATCTGTATAAACATGGAAATATCTACACCGCTATCTGTATAAACATGGAAATATCTACACCGCTATCTGTGTAAACATGGAAATATCTACACCGCTACCTGTATAAACATGGAAATATCAGCACCGCTATCTGTATGAACATGGAAATATCTACACCGCTATCTGTATGAACATGGAAATATCTACACCGCCATCTGTATGAACATGGAAATATCCGCACCGCCATCTATATGAACATATAAATATCTACACCGCCATCTGTATTAAGATGGAGATATCTACACCGCTATCTGAATAAACATGGAAATATCTACACCGCTATCTGTATAAACATGGAAATATCAGCACCGCTATCTGTATGAACATGGAAATATCAGCCCCTCTATCTGTATGAACATGGAGATATCTACACGGCCATCTGTATGAACATGGATATATCTACACAGCCATCTGGATGAACATGGAAATATCTGCACCGCTATCTGTATGAACATGGAAATAGCTACACCGCTATCTGTATGAACATGGAAATATCTACACCGCTATCTGCATGAACATGGAAATATCTACACCGCTATCTGTATGAACATGGAAATATCTTCACCGCCATCTTTACGAACATGGATATATCTACAAAGCCATCTGGATGAACATGGAAATATCTACACCGCCATCTGTATGAACATATAAATATCTGCACCGCCATCTGTATTAAGATGGAGATATCTACACCGCTATCTGTATAAACCTGGAAATATCTACACTGCTATCTGTATAAAAATGGAAATATCTACACCGCTACCTGTATAAACATGGAAATATCAGCACCGCTATCTGTAGGAACATGGAAATATCTACAGCGCTATCTGCATGAAAATGGAAATATCTACAGTGTTATCTGCATATACATGGAAATATCTACACAGCTATCTCTTTACACATGGAAATAACTACACCACTATCTGTATGAACATGGATATATCTACACAGCCCTCTGGATGAACATGGAAATATCCACACCGCTTTCTGTGTAAACATGCATACATCTTCACCGCTATCTGTATAAACTTGGAAATATATACACCGCTATCTGAATGAACATGGAAATATCTACACCGCTATCTGTTTGAAGATGGAAATATCTACACCGCTATCTGCATGAAAATGGAAATATCTACAAAGCTATCTGCATATACATGGAAATATCTACACAGCTATCTCTTTACACATGGAAATAACTAAACCGCTCTATCTATAAACATGGAAATATCTACACCGCCATCTGTATGAACATGGAAATATCTGCACCGCCATCTGTATGAACATACAAATATCTACACCGCCATCTGTATTAAGAAGGAAATATCTAAACCGCTATCTGTATAAACATGGAAATATCTATACCGGTGCCTGTATAAACTTGGAAATATCAGCACCGCACTCGGTATGAAAATGGAGATATCTACACCGCTATCTGTATGAACATGGAAATATCTACACTGCTATCTGTATGAACATGGAGATAGCTGCACCGTTATCTGTATGAACATGGAAATAGCTACACCTCTATCTGTATGAACATGGAAATATCTACACCGCCATCTGTATGAACATGGAAATATCTGCATCGCCATCTGTATGAACTTATAAATATCTACACCGCCATCTGTATTAAGACGGAGATATCTACACCGCTATCTGAATAAACATGGAAATATCTACACCGCTATCTGTATAAACATGGAAATATCTACACCGCTATCTGTATAAACATGGAAATATCTACACCGCTACCTGAATAAGCATGGAAATATCAGCACCACTATCTGTATGAACATAGAAATATCTACACCGCTATCTGTATGAACATGGAAATATCTACACCGCTACCTGTATGAACATGGAAATGTCTACACCGCTATCAGTATGAACATGGAAATATCTACACCGCTATCTGTATGAACATGGATATATCTACACAGCTCTCTGGAAGAACATGGAAATATCCACACCGCTATCTGTGTAAACATGCATACATCTTCACAGCTATCTGTATAAACATGGAAATATCTACACCGCTATCTGTATGAACATGGAAATATCTACACCGCTATCTGTTTGAACATGGAAA
Source organism: Gorilla gorilla gorilla (assembly GCF_029281585.2). Classification (NCBI taxonomy): domain Eukaryota; kingdom Metazoa; phylum Chordata; class Mammalia; order Primates; family Hominidae; genus Gorilla; species Gorilla gorilla. The sequence goes on along the minus strand of NC_073246.2, from coordinate 53,808,713 downwards.
TATCTACACCGCTATCTGCATGAAAATGGAAATATCTACACTGCTATCTGCATATACATTGAAATATCTACACAGCTATCTCTTTACACATGGAAATAACTACACCGCTATCTGTATGAACATGGAAATATCTACACCGCCATCTGTATGAACATGGAAATATCTGCTCCGCCATCTGTATGAACATATAAATATCTACACCGCCATCTGTATTAAGATGGTTATATCTACACCGCTATCTGAATAAACATGGAAATATCTACACCGCTATCTGTATAAACAGGGAAATATCTACACAGCTATCTGTATAACCATGGAAATATCTACACTGCTACCTGTATAAACATGGAAATATCAGCACCGCTATCTGTATGAACATGGAAATATCTACACCGCTATCTGTATGAACATGGAAATATCTACACCGCTATCTGTATGAACATGGAAATATCTACAAAGCTATCTGAATGAACATGGAAATATCTACACCGCTATCTGTTTGAACATGTAAATATCTACACTGCTATCTGCATGAAAATGGAAATATCTACAAAGCTATCTGCATATACATGGAAATATCTACACAGCAATCTCTTTACACATTGAAATAACTACACCGCTATATCTATAACCATGGAAATATCTACACCGCCATCTGTATGAACAAGGAAATATCTGCACCGCCATCCGTATGAACAAATAAATACCTACACCGCCATCTGTATTAAGAAGGAAATATCTAAACCGCTATCTGTATAAACATGGAAATATCTACACCGCTGCCTGTATAAACATGGAAATATCAGCACCGCTATGTGTATGAACATGGAAATATCTACACCGCTATCTGTATCAACATGGAAATATCTACACCGCCATCTGTATGAACATAAAATATCTACACCGCCATCTGTATTAAGAAGGAAATATCTCAACCGCTATCTGTAAACGTGGAAATATCTACACCGCTGCCTGTATAAACATGGAAATATCAGCACCGCTATCTGTATGAACATGGAAATATCTTCACCGCTATCTGTATGCACATGGAAATATATACACCGCTATCTGTATGAACATGGAAATATCTACACCGCTATCTGTATGAACATGGAAATATCTACACCGCTATCTGTTTGAACATGGAAATATCTACACCGCTGTCTGCATGAAAATGGAAATATCTACACAGCTATCTGCATATACATGGAAATATCTACACAGCTATCTCTTTACACATGGAAATAACTACACCGCTATCTCTGTAAACATGGAAATATCTACACCGCAATCTGTATGAACATGGAAATATCCGCACCGCCATCTGTATGAACATATAAATATCTACACCGCCATCTGTATTAAGAAGGAGATATCTACACCGCTATGTGTATAAACATGGAAATATCTACACCGCTATCTGTATAAACATGGAAATATCTACACCGCTATCTGTATAAACATTGAAATATCTACACCGCTCCCTGTATAAACATGGAAATATCAGCACTGCTATCTGTATGAACATGGAAATATCTACACAGCTATCTGTATGAACATGGAAATATCTACACCGCTATCAGTATCAACATGGAAATATCTACACCACTATCTGTACGAACATGGAAATATCTAAACAGCTATCTGCATGAAAATAGAAATATCTACACAGCTATCTGCATATACATGGAAATATCTACAAAGCTATCTCTTTACACATGGAAATAACTACACCGCTATCTCTATAAACACGGAAATATCTACACCGCCATCTGTATGAACATGGAAATATGTGCACCGCCATCTGTATAAACATATAAATATCTACACCGCCATCTGTATTAAGATGGAGATATCTACACCGCTATCTGTATAAACTTGGAAATATCTACACCGCTATCTGTATAAACATGGAAATACCTACACCGCTATCTGTATAAACATGGAAATATCTACACTGCTACCTGTATAAACATGGAAATATCAGCACCGCTATCTGTAAGAACATGGAAATTGCTACACCGCTATCTCTATGAACATGGAAATATCTACACTGCTATCTGTATGAACATGGAAATAGCTACACCGCTATCTGTATGAACATGGAAATATCTACAACACTATCTGTATGAACATGGAAATATCTACACCGCTATCTGTATGAACATGGATATATCTACACAGCCATCTGGATGAACATGGAAATATCTACACCGCTATCTGTTTGAACATGGAAATATCAGCCCCTCTATCTGTATGAACATGGAGATATCTACACCGCCATCTGTATAAACATGGATATATCTACACAGCCATCTGGAGGAACATGGAAATATCTACACCGCTATCTGTATGAACATGGGAATATCTCCACCGCTATCTGTATGAACATGGAAATATCTACACAGCTATCTGTATGAACAAGGAAATATCTTCACCGCTATCTGTATGAACATGGATATATCTACAGAGCCATCTGGATGAACATGGATATATCTACACCGCCATCTGTATGAACATATAAATATCTACACCGCCATCTGTATTAAGATGGAGATATCTACACCGCTATATGTATAAACCTGGAAATATCTACACCGCTATCTGTTTAAACATGGAAATATCTACACCGCTGTCAGGATTAACATGGAAATTTCTACACCGCTACCTGTATAAACATGGAAATATCAGCACCGTAATCTGTAGGAACATGGAAATATCTACACCGCTATCTGTACGAACATGGAAATACCTACACCGCTATCTGTATGAACATGGAAATAGCTACACCTCTATCTGTATGAACATGGAAATATCTAAACCGCTATCTGAATGAACATGGATATATCTACACAGCCATCTGGATGAACATGGAAATATCTACACCGCTATCTGTGTAAACATGCATACATCTTCACCGCTATCTGTATAAACATGGAAATATCTACACCGCTATCTGTATGAACATGGAAATATCTGCACCGCTATCTGTATGAACATGGAAACATCTACACCACTATCTGTTTGAACATGGAAATATCTACACCGCTATCTGCATGAAAATGGAAATATCTAAACTGCTATCTGCATATACATGGAAATATCTACACAGCTATCTCTTTAAACATGGAAATAACTACACCGCTATCTGTATGAACATGGAAATATCTACACCGCCATCTGTATGAACATGGAAATGTCTGCACTGCCATCTGTATGAACATATAAATATCTACACCGCCATCTGTATTAAGATGGAGATATCTACACCGCTATCTGTATAAACATGGAAATATCTACACCGCTATCTGTATAAACCTGGAAATATCTACACCGCTATCTGTATAAACATGGAAATATCTACACTGCTACCTGTATAAACATGGAAATATCAGCACCGCTATCTGTATGAACATGGAAATATCTACACCGCTATCTGTATGAACATGGAAATATCTACACCGCCATCTGTATGAACATGGAAATATCTGCACCGCCATCTGAATGAACATATAAATATCTACACCGCCATCTGTATTAAGTTGTAGATATCTACACCGCTATCTGAATAAACGTGGAAATATCTACACCGCTATCTGTATAAACATGGAAATATCAGCACCGCTATCTGTATGAACATGGAAATATCAGCCCCTTTATCTGTATGAACATGGAGATATCTACACCGCCATCTGTATGAACATGGATATATCTACACAGCCATCTGGATGAACATGGAAATATCTACACCGCTATCTGTATGAACATGGAAATAGCTACACCGCTATCTGTATGAACATGGAAATATCTACACCGCTATCTGTATGAACATGGAAATATCTACACCGCTATCTGTATGAACATGGAAATATCTTCACCGCCATCTGTACGAACATGGATATATCTACAGAGCCATCTGGATGAACATGGAAATATCTACACCGCCATCTGTATGAACATATAAATATCTACACCGCCATCTGTATTAAGATGGAGATATCTACACCGCTATCTGTATAAACCTCGAAATATCTACACCGCTATCTGTATAAACATGGAAATATGTACACCGCTATCTGTATAAACATGGAAATTTCTACACCGCAACCTGTATAATCATGGAAATATCAGCACCGCTATCTGTAGGAACATGGATATATCTACACAGCCATCTGGATGAACATGGAAATATCTACACCGCTATCTGTGTAAACATGCATACATCTTCACCGCTATCTGTATAAACATGGAAATATCTACACAGCCCTCTGGATGAACATGCAAATATAAACACCACTATCTGTGTAAACATGCATACATCTTCACCGCTATCTGTATAAACATGGAAATATCTACACCGCTATCTGTATGAACATGGAAATAGGTACAACGCTATCTGTATGAACATGGAAATAGCTACACCGCTATCTGTATGAACATGGAAATATCTACACAGCCATCTGGATGAACATGGAAATATCTACTCCGCTATCTGTGTAAAAATGCATAGATCTTCACCGCTATCTGTATAAACATGGAAATATCCACACCGCTATCTGCATGAACATGGAAATATCTACACCGCTATCTGTATGAACATGGAAATATCTACACCGCTATCTGTTTGAACATGGAAATATCTACACCGCTATCTGCATGAAAATGGAAATATCTACACTGCTATCTGCATATAGATGGAAATATCTACACAGCTATCTCTTTACACATGGAAATAACTACACCGCTATCTGTATGAACATGGAAATATCTACACCGCCATCTGTATGGACATGGAAATATCTGCTCCGCCATCTGTATGAACATATAAATATCTACACCGCCATCTGTATTAAGATGGAGATATCTATACTGCTATCTGTATAAACATGGAAATATCTACACCGCTATCTGTATAAACATGGAAATATCTACACCGCTATCTGTATAAACATGGAAATATCTACAACACTACCTGTATAAACATGGAAATATCAGCACCGCTATCTGTATGAACATGGAAATATCTACACCGCTATCTGTATGAACATGGAAATATCTACACCGCTATCTGTATGAACATGGAAATATCTACACCGCTATCTGTATGAACATGGAAATATCTACACCGCTATCTGTTTGAACATGGAAATATCCACACCGCTGTCTGCATGAAAATGGAAATATCTACAAAGCTATCTGCATATACGTGGAAATATCTACACAGCTATCTCTTTACACATGGAAATAACTACACCGCTATCTCTATAAACATGGAAATATCTACACCGCCATCTGTATGAACATGGAAATATCCGCACCGCCATCTGTATGAACATATAAATATCTACACCGCCATCTGTATTAAGAAGGAGATATCTACACCGCTATCTGTATAAACATGGAAATATCTACACCGCTATCTGTATAAACATGGAAATATCTACACCGCTATCTGTATAAACATGGAAATATCTACACCGCTCCCTGTATAAACATGGAAATATCAGCACGGCTATCTGTATGAACATGGAAATATCTACACAGCTATCTGTATGAACATGGAAACATCTACACTGATATCTGTGTAAACATGCATACATCTTCACTGCTATCTGTATAAACATTTAAATATCTACAACGCTATCTGTATGAACATGGAAATATCTACACCACTATCTGTACGAACATGGAAATATCTAAACCGCTATCTACATGAAAATACAAATATCTACACAGCTATCTGCATATACATGGAAATATCTACAAAGCTATCTCTTTACACATGGAAATACCTACACCGCTATCTCTATAAACACGGAAATATCTACACCGCCATCTGTATGAACATGGAAATATCTGCCCCGCCATCTGTATAAACATATAAATATCTACACCGCCATCTGTATTAAGTTGGAGATATCTACACCGCTATCTGTATAAACTTGGAAATATCTACACCGCTATCTGTATAAACATGGAAATACCTACACCGCTATCTGTATAAACATGGAAATATCTACACCGCTACCTGTATAAACATGGAAATATCAGCAATGCTATCTGTATGAACATGGAAATATCTACACCGCTATCTCTATGAACATGGAAATAGCTACACTGCTATCTGTATGAACATGGAAATACCTACACCGCTATCTGTATGAACATGGAAATATCTACACCGCTATCTCTATGAACATGGAAATAGCTACACTGCTATCTGTATGAACATGGAAATACCTACACCGCTATCTTTATGAACATGGAAATATCTACACCACTATCTGTATGAACATGGAAATATCTACACCGTTATCTGTATGAAGATGGATATATCTACACAGCCATCTGGATGTACATGGAAATATCTACACCGCTATCTGCATGAACATGGAAATATCTACACCGCTATCTGTTTGAACATGGAAATATCTAAACCGCTATAAGCATGAAAATGGAAATATCTACACAGCTATCTGCATATACATGGAAATATCTACACAGCTATCTCTTTACACATGGAAATAACTACACCGCTATCTGTATGAACATGGAAATATCTGCACCGCCATCTGTATTAACATATAAATATCTACACCACCATCTGTATTAAGATGGAGATATCTACACCGCTATCTGTATCAACATGGAAATATCTACACCGCTATCTGTATGAACATGGAAATATCTACACCGCTATCTATATAAACATGGAAATATCAGCACCGCTCTCTGTATGAACATGGAAATATCAGCCCCTCTATCTGTATGAACATGGAAGTATCTACACCGCTATCTCTATGAAGATGGAAATATCTGCACCGATATCTGTTTGAACATGGAAATATCTAAACCGCTATCTGCATGAAAATGGAAATATATACACAGCTATCTGCATATACATGGAAATATCTACACAGCTATCTCTTTACACATGGAAATAACTACACCGCTATCTGTATGAACATGGAAATATCTTCACCGCCATCTGTATGAACATGGATATATCTACACATTCATCTGGATGAACATGGAAATATCTACACCGCTATCTTTATGAACATGGAAATATCTACACCGCTATCTGTGTAAACATGCATACATCTTCACCGCTATCTGTATAAACATGGAAATATCTACACTGCTATCTGTATGAACATGGAAATATCTACACCGCTATCTGTTTGAACATGGAAATATCTACACCGCTATGTGCATGAAAATGGAAATATCTACAAAGCTATCTGCATATACACAGAAATATCTACACAGCTATCTCTTTACACATGGAAATAACTACACCGCTATATCTATAAACATGGAAATATCTACACCACCATCTGTATGAACATGGAAATATCTGCACCACCATCTCTATGAACATATAAATATCTACACCGCCATCTGTATTTAGAAGGAAATATCTAAACCGCTATCTGTATGAACATTGAAGTATCTACACCGCTATCTTTCTGAACATAGAAATATCTACACCGCTATCTGTGTTAACATGCATACATCTTCACCGCTATCTGTATAAACATGGAAATATCTACAACGCTATCTGTATGAACATGGAAATATCTACACCGCTATCTGCACGAACATGGAAATATCTAAACCGCTATCAGCATGAAAATAGAAATATCTACCCTGCTATCTGCATATACATGGAAATATCTACAAAGCTATCTGTTTACACATGGAAATAACTACACCGCTATCTCTATAAGCACGGAAATATCTACACCGCCATCTGTATGAACATGGAAATATCTGCACCGCCATCTGTATAAACATATAAATATCTACACCGCCATCTGTATTAAGATGGAGTTATCTACACCGATATCTGTATAAACATGGAAATACCTACACCGCTATCTGTAGGAACATGGAAATATCTACACCGCTATCTGTATGAACATGGAAATATCTACACCGCTATCAGTGTAAACATGCATACATCTTCACCGCAATCTGTATAAGTATGGAAATATCAACACCGCTATCTGTATGAACTTGGAAATATCTACACCGCTATCTGTTTGAACATGGAAATATCTAAACCGCTATCAGCATGAAAATGGAAATATCTACACAGCTATCTGCATATACATGGAAATATCTACACATCTATCTCTTTACACATGGAAATAACTACACCGCTATCTCTATAAACATGGAAATATCTACACCGCCATCTGTATGAACATATAAATATCTACACCGCCATCTGTATTAAGAAGGAGATATCTACACCGCTATCTGTATAAACATGGAAATATCTACACCGCTATCTGTATAAACATGGAAATATCTACACCGCTATCTGTATAAACATGGAAATATCTACACCGCTCCCTGTATAAACATGGAAATATCAGCACTGCTATCTGTATGAACATGGAAATATCTACACAGCTATCTGTATGAACATGGAAATACCTACACTGATATCTGTGTAAACATGCATACACCTTCACCGCTATCTGTATAAACATTTAAATATCTACAACGCTATCTGTATGAACATGGAAATATCTACACTGCTATCTGTACGAACATGGAAATATCTAAACCGCTATCTACATGAAAATACAAATATCTACACAGCTATCTGCATATACATGGAAATATCTACAATGCTATCTCTTTACACATGGAAATACCTACACCGCTATCTCTATAAACACGGAAATATCTACACCGCCATCTGTATGAACATGGAAATATCTGCACCGCCATCTGTATAAACATATAAATATCTACACCGCCATCTGTATTAAGTTGGAGATATCTACACCGCTATCTGTATAAACTTGGAAATATCTACACCGCTATCTGTATAAACATGGAAATACCTACACCACTATCTGTATAAACATGGAAATATCTACACCGCTACCTGTATAAACATGGAAATATCAGCACCGCTATCTGTATGAACCTGGAAATATCTACACCGCTATCTCTATGAACATGGAAATAGCTACACTGCTATCTGTAAAAACATGGAAATAGCTACACCGCTATCTGTATGAACATGGAAATATCTACACCGCTATCTGTATGAACATGGAAATATCTACACCACTACCTGTATGAACATGGAAATATCTACACCGCTATCTGTATGAACATGGAAATATCTACACCGCTATCTGTTTAAACATGGAAATATCTACACCGCTCCCTGTATAAACATGGAAATATCAGCACTGCTATCTGTATGAACATGGAAATATCTACACCGCCATCTGTATGAACATGGAAATATCTGCACCGCCATCTGAATGAACATATAAATATCTACACCGCCATCTGTATTAAGTTGGAGATATCTACACCGCTATCTGAATAAACATGGAAATATCTACAACGCTATCTGTATAAACATGGAAATATCAGCACCGCTATCTGAATGAACATGGAAATATCAGCCCCTCTATCTGTATGAACATGGAGATATCTACACCGCCATCTGTATGAACATGGATATATCTACACAGCCATCTGGATGAACATGGAAATATCTACACCGCTATCTGTATGAACATGGAAATAGCTACACCGCTATCTGTATGAACATGGAAATATCTACACCGCTATCTGTATGAACATGGAAATATCTACACCTCTATCTGTATGAACATGGAAATATCTTCACCGCCATCTGTACGAACATGGATATATCTACAGAGCCATCTGGATGAACATGGAAATATCTACACCGCCATCTGTATGAACATATAAATATCTACACCGCCATCTGTTTTAAGATGGAGATATCTACACCGCTATATGTATAAACCTTGAAATATCTACACCGCTATCTGTATAAACACGGAAATATCTACACCGCTATCTGTATAAACATGGAAATTTCTACACCGCAACCTGTATAATCATGGAAATATCAGCACCGCTATCAGTAGGAACATGGATATATCTACACAGCCATCTGGATGAACATGGATATATCTACACAGCCATCTGGATGAACATGGAAATATCTACACCGCTATCTGTATGAACATGGAAATATCTACACCGCTATCTGTGTAAACATGCATATATCTTCACCGCTATCTGTATGAACATGGAAATATCTACACCGCTATCTGTATGAACATGGAAATAGCTACACCGCTATCTGTATGAACATGGAAATATCTACACCGATATCTGTATGAACATGGATATATCTACACAGCCATCTGGATGAACAAGGAAATATCTACACCGCTATCTGTGTAAACATGCATACATCTTCACCGCTATCTGTATAAACATGGAAATATCTACACAGCCCTCTGGATGAACATGGAAATATAAACACCGCTATCTGTGTAAACATGCATACATCTTCACCGCTATCTGTATAAACATTGAAATATCTACACCGCTATCTGTATGAACATGGAAATAGCTACACCGCTATCTGTATGAACATGGAAATAGCTACACCGCTATCTGTATGAACATGGAAATATCTACACAGCCATCTGGATGAACATGGAAATATCTACTCCGCTATCTGTGTAAAAATGCATAGATCTTCACCGCTATCTGTATAAACATGGAAATATCCACACCGCTATCTGTATGAACATGGAAATATCTACACCGCTATCTGTATAAACATGGAAATATCTACACCACTACCTGTATAAACATGGAAATATCAGCACCGCTATCTGTATGAACATGGAAATATCTACACCGCTATCTGTATGAACATGGAAATATCTACACCGCTATCTGTATGAACATGGAAATATCTACACGGCTATCTGTATGAACATGGAAATATCTACACCGCTATCTGTTTGAACATGGAAATATCCACACCGCTGTCTGCATGAAAATGGAAATATCTACACAGCTATCTGCATATACATGGAAATATCTACACAGCTATCTCTTTACACATGGAAATAACTACACCGCTATCTCTATAAACATGGAAATATCTACACCGCCATCTGTATGAACATGGAAATATCCGCACCGCCATCTGTATGAACATATAAATATCTAAACCGCCATCTGTATTAAGAAGGAGATATCTACACCGCTATCTGTATAAACATGGAAATATCTACACCGCTGTCTGTATAAACATGGAAATATCTACACCGCTATCTGTATAAACATGGAAATATCTACACCGCTCCCTGTATAAACATGGAAATATCAGCACTGCTATCTGTATGAACATGGAAATATCTACACAGCTATCTGTATGTACATGGAAATATCTACACTGATATCTGTGTAAACATGCATACATCTTCACCGCTATCTGTATAAACATTTAAATATCCACAACGCTATCTGTATGAACATGGAAATATCTACACCGCTATCTGTACGAACATGGAAATATCTAAACCGCTATCTACATGAAAATACAAATATCTACACAGCTATCTGCATATACATGGAAATATCTACAAAGCTATCTCTTTACACATGGAAATACCTACACCGCTATCTCAATAAACACGAAAATATCTACACCGCCATCTGTATGAACATGGAAATATCTGCACCGCCATCTGTATAAACATATAAATATCTACACCGCCATCTGTATTAAGATGGAGATATCTACACCGCTATCTGTATAAACTTGGAAATATCTACACCGCTATCTGTAGAAACATGGAAATACCTACACCGCTATCTGTATAAACATGGAAATATCTACACCGCTACCTGTATAAACATGGAAATATCAGCACTGCTATCTGTATGAACATGGAAATACCTACACCGCTATCTCTATGAACATGGAAATAGCTACACTGCTATCTGTATGAACATGGAAATACCTACACCGCTATCTGTATGAACATGGAAATATCTACACCACTATCTTTATGAACATGGAAATATCTACACCGCTATCTGTATGAACATGGATATATCTACACAGCCATCTGGATGTACATGGAAATATCTACACCGCTATCTGCATGAACATGGAAATATCTACACCGCTATCAGTGTAAACATGCATACATCTTCACCGCAATCTGTATAAGCATGGAAATATCAACACCACAATCTGTATGAACGTGGAAATATCTACACCGCTATCTGTTTGAACATGGAAATATCTAAACCGCTATAAGCATGAAAATGGAAATATCTACACAGCTATCTGCATATACATGGAAATATCTACACAGCTATCTCTTTACACATGGAAATAACTACACCACTCTCTGTATGAACATGGAAATATCTAAACCGCCATCTGTATGAACATGGAAATATCTGCACCGCCATCTGTATGAACATATAAATATCTACACCGCCATCTGTATTAAGATGGAGATATCTACACCGCTATCTGTATAAACATGGAAATATCTACACCGCTATCTGTATAAACATGGAAATATCTACACCGCTATCTGTATAAACATGGAAATATCAGCACCGCTCTCTGTATGAACATGGAAATATCATCCCCTCTATCTGTATGAACATGGAAGAATCTACACCGCTATCTCTATGAACATGGAAATATATACACCGCTATCTGTTTGAACATGGAAATATCTAAACCGCTATCTGCATGAAAATGGAAATATATACACAGCTATCCGCATATACATGGAAATATCAACACAGCTATCTCTTTACACATGGAAATAACTACACCGCTATCTGTATGAACATGGAAATATCTACACCGCCATCTGTCTGAACATGGAAATATCTACACCGCTATCCCTATGAACATGGAAATATCTACACGGCTATCTGTATGAACATGGATATATCTACACAGCCATCTGGATGAACATGGAAATATCTACACCGCTATCTGTGTAAACATGCATATATCTTCACCACTATCTGTATAAACATGGAAATATCTGCACCGCTATCGGTATGAACATGGAAATATCTACACCGCTATCTGTATGAACATGGAAATACCTACACCGCTATCTGTTTGGACATGGAAATATCTACACCTCTATCTGCATGAAATTGGAAATATCTACACTGCTATCTGCATATACATTTAAATATCTACACAGCTATCTCTTTACACATGGAAATAACTACACCACTATCTGTATGAACATGGAAATAACTACACCGCCATCTGTATGAACATGGAAATATCTGCACCGCCATCTGTATGAACATATAAATATGCCGCCATCTCTTTTAAGAAGGAAATATCTAAACCGCTATCTGTATAAACATGGAAATATCTACACCGCTGCCTGGATAAACATGGAAATATCAGCACCGCTATCTGTATGAACATGGAAATATCTACAAGGCTATCTGTAGGAACATGGAAATAGCTACACCGCTGCCTGTATAAACATGGAAATATCAGCACCGCTATCTGAATGAACATGGATATATCTACACCACTATCTGTATGAACATGGATATATCTACACAGCCATCTGGATGAACATGGAAATATCTACACCACTATCTGTATGAACATGGAAATATCTACACCGCTATCTGTGTAAACATGCATACATCTTCACCGCTATCAGTATAAACATGGAAATAGCTACACCTCTATCTGTATGAACATGGAAATAGCTACACCGCTATCTGAATGAACATGGAAATATCTACACCGCTATCTGTATGAACATGGATATATCTACACAGCCCTCTGGATGAACATGGAAATATCTACACCGCCATCTGCATTAAGATGGAGATATCTTCACCGCTATCTGTATAAACATGGAAATATCTACACCGCTATCTGTATAAACATGGAAATATCAACACCGCTACCTGTATAAACATGGAAATATCAGCAACGCTATCTGTATGAACATGGAAGTATCTACACCGCTATCTGTATGAACATGGAAATGTCTACACCGCTATCTGTATGAACATGGATATATCTACACAGCCCTCTGGATGAACATGGAAATATCCACACCGCTATCTGTGTAAACATGCATACATCTTCACCGCTATCTGTATAAACATGGAAATATCTACACCGCTGCCTGTATAAACATGGAAATATCAGCACCGCTATCTGAATGAACATGGAAATATCTACACCGCTATCTGTATGAACATGGAAATATCTACACCGCTATCTGTATAAACACGGAAATATCTACACCGCTATCTGTATAAACATGGAAATTTCTACACCGCTACCTGTATAAACATGGAAATATCAGCACCGCTATCTATAGGAACATGGAAATATCTACACCGCTATCTGTAAGAACATGGAAACATCTACACCGCTATCTGTATGAACATGGAAATAGCTACACCACTATCTGTATGAACATGGAAATATCTACACCACTATCTGTATGAACATGGAAATATCTACACCGCTATCTGTATGAACATGGATATATCTACACAGCCATCTGGATGAACATGGAAATAACTACACCGCTATCTGTATGAACATGGAAATATCTACACCGCTATCTGTGTAAACATGCATACATCTTCACCGCTATCTGTATAAACATGGAAATATCTACACCATTATCTGTATGAACATGGAAATAGCTACACCGCTATCTGTATGAACATGGAAATATCTTCACCGCTATCTGTATGAACATGGATATATCTATACAGCCATCTGGATGAACATGGAAATATCTACACCGCTATCTGTGTAAACATGCATACATCTTCACCGCTATCTGTATAAACATGGAAATATCTACACCGCTATCTGTATGAACATGGAAATATCTACACCACTATCTGTTTGAAGATGGAAATATATACACCGCTATCTGCATGAAAATGGAAATATCTACACAGCTATCTGCATATAGATGGAAATATCTACACAGCTATCTCTTTAAACATGGAAATAACTACACCGCTATCTGAATGAACATGGAAATATCTACACCGCCATCTGTATGACCATGGAAATAACTGCACCGCCATCTGTATGAACATATAAATATCTACACCGCCATCTGTATGAAGATGGAGATATCTACACCGCTCTCTGAATAAACATGGAAATATCTACACCGCTATCTGTATAAACATGGAAATATCTACACCACTACCTGAATAAACATGGAAATATCAGCACCGCTATCTGTATGAACCTGTAAATATCTACACCGCTATCTCTATGAACATGGATATATCTGCACCGCTATCTGTATGAACATGGAAATATCTACACCGCTGTCTGTTTGAACATGGAAATATCTACACCGCTATCTGCATGAAAATGGAAATATCTACACTGCTATCTGCATATACATGGAAATATCTACACAGTTATCTCTTTACACATGGAAATAACTACACCGATATCTGTATGAACACGGAAATATCTACACCGCCATCTGTATGAACATGGAAATATCTGCACCGCCATCTGTATGAACATGGAAATATCTACTCCACTATCTGTATGAACATGGAAATATCTACACCGCTATCTGTATGAACATAGATATATCTACAGAGCCATCTTGATGAACATGGAAATATCTACACTGCTATCTGTATGAACATGGAAATATCTACACCGCTATCTGTTAGAACATGGAAATATCTACACCGCTATCTGTATGAACATGGAAATATCTACACCGCTATCTGTTAGAACATGGAAATATCTACACCGCTTTCTGCATGAAAATGGAAATATCTACACAGCTATCTGCATATACATGGAAATATCTTCAAAGCTATCTCTTTACACATGGAAATATCTACACCGCTATCTCTATAAACATGAAATATCTACACCGCCATCTGTATGAACATGGAAATATCTGCATCGCCATCTCTATGAACATATAAATATCTACACCGCCATCTGTATTAAGATGGAGATATCTACACCGCTATCTGTATAAACCTGGAAATAACTACACCGCTACCTGTATAAACATGGAAATATCAGCACCGCTCTCTGTATGAACTAGGAAATATCTACACCGCTTTCTGTACGAACATGGAAATATCTACACCGCTATCTGTATGAACATGGAAATAGCTACACCGCTATCTGTATGAACAAGGAAATATCTACACCACTATCTGTATGAACATGGAAATATCTACACCTCTATTTGTGACAACATGCATATATCTTCACCGCTATCTGTATAAACATGGAAATATCTACACCGCTATCTGTATGAACATGGAAATAGCTACACCGCTATCTGTATGAACATGGAAATATCTACACCGCTATCTGTATGAACATGGATATATCTACACAGCCATCTGGATGAACATGGAAATATCTACACCGCGATCTGTGTAAACATGCATACATCTTCACCGCTATCTATATAAACATGGAAATATCTACACCACTATCTGTATGAACATGCAAATATGTACACCGCTACCTGTATAAACATGGAAATATCAGCACCGCTATCTGTATGAACATGGAAATAGCTACACCGCTATCTGTATGAACATGGAAATATCTACACCACTATCTGTATGAACATGGAAATATCTACACCACTATCTGTATGAACATGGATATATCTACACAGCCATCTGGATGGACATGGAAATATCTACACCGCTATCTGTATGAACATGGAAATATCTACACCGCTATCTGTGTAAACATGCATACATCTTCACCGCTATCAGTATAAACATGGAATTATCTACACCGCTATCTGTATGAACATGGAAATAACTACACCGCTATCTGTATGAACATGGAAATATCTACTCCACTATCTGTATGAACATGGATATATCTACACAGCCATCTGGATGAACATGGAAATATCTACACCGCTATCTGTGTAAACATGCATACATCTTCACCGCTATCTGTATAAACATGGAAATATATAAACCGCTATCTATATGAACATTGAAATATCTACACCGCTATCTGTATGAACATGGAAATATCTACACTGCTATCAGTTTGAACATGGAAATATCTACACCGCTATCTGCATGAAAATGGAAATATGTACACTGCTATCTGCATATACATGGAAATATCTACACAGCTATCTCTTTACACATGGAAATAACTACACCGCTATCTGTATGAACATGGAAATATATACACCGCCATCTGTATGAACATGGAAATATCTGCACCGCCATCTGTATGAACATATAAATATCTACACCGCCATCTGTATTAAGATGGATATATCTACACCGCTATCTGTATAAACATGGAAATATCTACACTGCTATCTGTATAAACAGGGATATATCTACAACACTATCTAAATAAACATGGAAATATCAGCACCGCTATCTTTATGAACATGGAAATATCAGCCCCTCTATCTGTATGAACATGGAAGTATCTACACCGCTATCAGTATGAACATGGAAATATCTACACCGCTATCTGTATGAATATGGAAATATCTTCACTGC
Organism: Gorilla gorilla gorilla; assembly: GCF_029281585.2. Taxonomy (NCBI): domain Eukaryota; kingdom Metazoa; phylum Chordata; class Mammalia; order Primates; family Hominidae; genus Gorilla; species Gorilla gorilla. The sequence goes on along the minus strand of NC_073246.2, from coordinate 53,791,301 downwards.
CATCGGTATGAACATGGATATATCTACACAGCCATCTGGATGAACATGGAAATATCTACACCGCTATCTGTATGCACATGGAAATAGCTACACCGCTATCTGTATGAACATGGAAATATCTACACCACTATCTGTATGAACATGGAAATATCTACACCGCTATCTGTATGAACATGGAAATATCTTCACCGCTATCTGTATGAACATGGATATATCTACACAGCCATCAGGATGAACATGGAAATATCTACACCGCTATCTGTATGAACATGGAAATAGCTACACCGCTATCTGTATGGACATGGAAATAGCTACACTGCTATCTGTATGAACATGGAAATATCTACACCGCTATCTGTATGAACACGGAAATATCTTCACCGCCATCTGTATGAACATAGATATATCTACAGAGCCATTTTGATGAACATGGAAATATCTACACAGCTATCTGTATGAACATGGAAATTTATACAACGCTATCAGTGTAAACATGCAAACATCTTCACCGCTATCTGTATAAACATGGAAATATCTACACCGCTATCTGTATAAACATGGAAATATCTACACCGCCATCTGTATGAACATGGAAATATCTGCGTCGCCATCTCTATGAACATATAAATATCTACACCGCCATCTGTATTAAGATGGAGATATCTACACCGCTATCTGTATAAACCTGGAAATATCTACACCGCTACCTGTATAAACATGGAAATATCAGCACCGCTCTCTGTATGAACTCGGAAATATCTACACCGCTTTCTGTACGAACATGGAAATATCTACACCGCTATCTGTATGAACATGGAAATAGCTACACCGCTATCTGTATGAACAAGGAAATATCTACACCGCTATCTGTATGAACATGGAAATATCTACACCGCTATCTGTGAAAACATGCATATATCTTCACCGCTATCTGTATAAACATGGAAATATCTACACCGCTACCTGTATGAACATGGAAATAGCTACACCGCTATCTATATGAACATGGAAATATCTACACCGCTATCTGTATGAACATGGATATATCTACACAGCCATCTGGATGAACATGGAAATATCTGCACCGCTATCTGTGTAAACATGCATACATCTTCACCGCTATCTATATAAAGATGGAAATATCTACACCACTATCTGTATGAACATGCAAATATCTACACCGCTACCTGTATAAACATGGAAATATCAGCACCGCTATCTGTATGAACATGGAAATAGCTACACCGCTATCTGTATGAACATGCAAATATCTACACCACTATCTGTATGAACATGGAAATATCTACACCGCTATCTGTATGAACATGGATATATCTACACAGCCATCTGGATGAACATGGAAATATCTACACCGCTATCTGTGTAAACATGCATACATCTTCACCGCTATCTGTATAAACATGGAAATATATACACCTCTATCTGTATGAACATTGAAATATCTACACCGCAATCTGTATGAACATGGAAATATCTACACTGCTATCTGTTTGAACATGGAAATATCTACACCGCAAGCTGCATGAAAATGGAAATATCAACACTGCTATCTGCATATACATGGAAATATCTACACAGCTATCTCTTTACACATGGAAATAACTACACCGCTATCTGTATGAACATGGAAATATCCACACCGCCATCTGTATGAACATGGAAATATCTGCACCGCCATCTGTATGAACATATAAATATCTACACCGCCATCTGTATTAAGATGGAGATATCTACACCGCTATCTGTATAAACATGTAAATATCTACACCGCTATCTGTATAAACATGGAAATATCTACACCGCTATCTGTATAAACATGGAAATATCTACACCGCTACCTGTATAAACATGGAAATATCAGCACCGCTATCTGTATGAACATGGAAATATTACACCGCTATCTTTATGAACATGGAAATATCTACACCGCTATCTGTATGAACATGGAAATATCTACACCGCTATCTGTATAAACATGGAAATATCTACACCGCTACCTGTATAAACATGGAACTATCAGCACCGCTATTTGTATGAACATGGAAATATCTTCACCGCTATCTGTATGAACATGGAAATATCTACACCGCTATCTGTATGAACATGGAAATATCTACACCGCTACCTGTATAAACATGGAAATATCAGCACCTCTATCTGTACGAAGATGGAAATATCTACACCGCTATCTGTATGAACATGGAAATATCTACACCGCTATCTGTATGAACATGGAAATATCTACAAAGCTATCTGAATGAACATGGAAATATCTACACCGCTATCTGTTTGAACATGTAAATATCTACACTGCTATCTGCATGAAAATGGAAATATCTACACTGCTATCTGCATATACATTTAAATATCTACACAGCTATCTCTTTACACATGGAAATAACTACACCATTATCTGTATGAACATGGAAATATCTACACCGCCATCTGTATGAACATGGAAATATCTTCACCGCCATCTGTATGAACATATAAATATCTACACCGCCATCTGTATTAAGATGGAGATATCTACACTGCTATCTGTATAAACATGGAAATATCAACACCGCCATCTGTATGAACACATAAATATCTACACCGCCATCTGTATTAAGAAGGAAATAACTAAACCGCTATGTGTATAAACATGGAAATATCTACACCGCTGCCTGTATAAACATGGAAATATCAGCACCGCTATCTGTTTGAACATGGAAATATATACACCGCTATCTGTAGGAACATAGAAATAGCTACACCGCTGCCTGTATAAAAATGGAAATATCAGCACCGCTATCTGTATGAACATGGAAATATCTACACCACTATCTGTATGAACATGGATATATCTACACAGCCATCTGGATGAACATGGAAATATCTACACTGCTATCTGTATGAATATGGAAATATCTACACCGCTATCTGTATGAACATGGAAATATCTACACCGCTATCTGTGTAAACATGCATACATATTCACCGCTATCAGTATAAACATGGAAATATCTACACCGCTATCTGTATGAACATGGAAATAGCTACACTTCTATCTGAATGAACATGGAAATATCTACACCGCTACCTGTATTAACATGGAAATATCAGCACCGCTATCTGTATGAACATGGAAATATCTACACCGCTATCTGTATGAACATGTATATAGCTACACCGCTATCTGTATGAACATGGAAATATCTACAAACCTATCTGAATGAACATGGAAATATCTACACCGCTATCTGTTTGAACATGTAAATATCTACACCGCTATCTGCATGAAAATGGAAATATCTACACTGCTATCTGCATATACATTTAAATATCTACACAGCTATCTCTTTACACATGGAAATAACTACACCACTATCTGTATGAACATGGAAATATCTACACCGCCATCTGTATGAACATGGAAATATCTGCACCGCCATCTGTATGAACATATAAATATCTACACCGCCATCTGTATTAAGATGGAGATATCTACACTGCTATCTGTATAAACATGGAAATATCAACACCGCCATCTGTATGAACACATAAATATCTACACCGCCATCTGTATTAAGAAGGAAATATCTAAACCGCTATCTGTATAAACATGGAAATATCTACACCACTGCCTGTATAAACATGGAAATATCAGCACCGCTATCTGTTTGAACATGGAAATATCTACACCGCTATCTGTAGGAACATAGAAATAGCTACACCGCTGCCTGTATAAACATGGAAATATCTACACCGCTATCTGTGTAAACATGCATACATCTTCACCGCTATCTGTATAAACATGGAAATATCTACACCGCTATCTGTATGAACATGGAAATATCTACACCGCCATCTGTATGAACATGGAAATAACTGCACCGCCATCTGTATGAACATATAAATATCGACACCGCCATCTGTATTAAGATGGAGATATCTACACCGCTATCTGTATAAACATGGAAATATCTACACCGCTATCTGTATAAACATGGAAATATCTACACCGCTATCTGTATAAACATGGAAATATCTACACCGCTACCAGTATAAACATGGAAATATCAGCACCGCTATCTGTATGAACATGGAAGTATCTACACCGCTATCTGTATGAACATGGAAATATCTTCACCGCCATCTGTATGAACATAGATATATCTACAGAGCCATCTTGATGAACATGGAAATATCTACACTGCTATCTGTATGAACATGGAAATTTATACACCGCTATCAGTGTAAACATGCAAACAACTTCACCGCTATCTGTATAAACATGGAAATATCTACACCGCTATCTGTATGAACATGGAAATATCTACACCGCTATCTGTTTGAACATGGTAATATCTACACCGCTTTCTGCATGAAAATGGAAATATCTACACAGCTATCTGCATATACATGGAAATATCTTCAAAGCTATCTCTTTACACATGGAAATAACTACACCGCTATCTCTATAAACATGGAAATATCTACACCGCCATCTGTATGAACATGGAAATATCTGCATCGCCATCTCTATGAACATATAAATATCTACACCGCCATCTGTATTAAGATGGAGATATCTACACCGCTATCTGTATAAACCTGGAAATATCTACACCGCTACCTGTATAAACATGGAAATATCAGCACCGCTCTCTGTATGAACTCGGAAATATCTACACCGGTTTCTGTACGAACATGGAAATATCTACACGGCTATCTGTATGAACATGGAAATAGCTACACCGCTATCTGTATGAACAAGGAAATATCTACACCACTATCTGTATGAACATGGAAATATCTACACCGCTATCTGTGAAAACATGCATATATCTTCACCGCTATCTGTATAAACATGGAAATATCTACACCGCTATCTGTATGAACATGGAAATAGCTACACCGCTATCTGTATGAACATGGAAATATCTACACCGCAATCTGTATGAACATGGAAATAGCTACACCGCTATCTGTATGAACATGGAAATATCTACTCCGCTATCTGTATGAACATGGATATATCTACACAGCCATCTGGATGAACATGGAAATATCTACACCGCTATCTGTGTAAACATGCATACATCTTCACCGCTATCTGTATAAACATGGAAATATCTACACCGCTATCTGTATGAACATTGAAATATCTACACCGCTATCTGTATGAACATGGAAATATCTACACTGCTATCTGTTTGAACATGGATATATCTACGCCGCTATCTGCATGAAAATGGAAATATCTACACTGCTATCTGCATATACATGGAAATATCTACACAGCTATCTCTTTACACATGGAAATAACTACACCGCTATCTGTATGAACATGGAAATATCTACACCGCCATCTGTATGAACATGGAAATATCTGCACCGGCATCTGTATGAACATATAAATATCTACACCGCCATCTGTATTAAGATGGAGATATCTACACCGCTATCTTTATAAACATGGAAATATCTACACCGCTATCTGTATAAACAAGGATATATCTACAACACTATCTGTATAAACATGGAAATATCAGCACCGCTATCTTTATGAACATGGAAATATCAGCCCCTCTATCTGTATGAACATGGAAGTATCTACACCGCTATCAGTATGAACATGGAAATATCTACACCGCTATCTGTATGAACATGGAAATATCTTCACTGCCATCTGTATGAACATGGATATATCTACACAGCCATCTGGAGGAACATGGAAATATCTACACCGCTATCTGTATGAACATGGAAATAGCTACACCGCTATCTGTATGAACATGGAAATATCTACACCACTATCTGTATGAACATGGAAATATCTACACCGCTATCTGTATGAACATGGAAATATCTTCACCGCTATCTGTATGAACATGGATATATCTACACAGCCATCAGGATGAACATGGAAATATCTACACCGCTATCTGTATGAACATGGAATTAGCTACACCGCTATCTGTATGAACATGGAAATATCTACACCGCTATCTGTATGAACATGGAAATATCTACACCGCTATCTGTATGAACATGGAAATATCTTCACCGCCATCTGTATGAACATAGATATATCTACAGAGCCATCTTGATGAACATGGAAATATCTACACAGCTATCTGTATGAACATGGAAATTTATACACCGCTATCAGTGTAAACATGCAAACAACTTCACCGCTATCTGTATAAACATGGAAATATCTACACCGCTATCTGTATGAACATGGAAATATCTACACCGCTATCTGTTTGAACATGGAAATATCTACACCGCTTTCTGCATGAAAATGGAAATATCTACACAGCTATCTGCATATACATGGAAATATCTTCAAAGATATCTCTTTACACATGGAAATAACTACACCGCTATCTCTATAAACATGGAAATATCTACACTGCCATCTGTATGAACATGGAAATATCTGCGTCGCCATCTCTATGAACATATAAATAACTACACCGCCATCTGTATTAAGATGGAGATATCTACACCGCTATCTGTATAAACCTGGAAATATCTACACCGCTACCTGTATAAACATGGAAATATCAGCACCGCTCTCTGTATGAACTCGGAAATATCTACACCGCTTTCTGTACGAACACGGAAATATCTACACCGCTATCTGTATGAACATGGAAATAGCCACACCGCTATCTGTATGAACAAGGAAATATCTATACCACTATCTGTATGAACATGGAAATATCTACACCGCTATCTGTGAAAACATGCATATATCTTCACCGCTATCTGTATAAACATGAAAATATCTACACCGCTACCTGTATGAACAAGGAAATAGCTACACCGCTATCTGTATGAACATTGAAATATCTACACCGCTATCTGTATGAACATGGATATATCTACACAGGCATCTGGATGAACATGGAAATATCTACACCGCTATCTGTGTAAACATGCATACATCTTCACCGCTATCTATATAAAGATGGAAATATCTACACCACTATCTGTATGAACATGCAAATATCTACACCGCTACCTGTATAAACATGGAAATATCAGCACCGCTATCTGTATGAACATGGAAATAGCTACACCGCTATCTGTATGAACATGCAAATATCTACACAACTATCTGAATGAACATGGAAATATCTACACCGCTATCTGTATGAACATGGATATATCTACACAGCCATCTGGATGAACATGGAAATATCTACACAGCTATCTGTGTAAACATGCATACATCTTCACCGCTATCTGTATAAACATGGAAATATATACACCGCTATCTGTATGAACATTGAAATATCTACACCGCTATCTGTATGAACATGGAAATATCTACACTGCTATGTGTTTGAACATGGAAATATCTACACCGCTAGCTGCATGAAAATGGAAATATCTACACTGCTATCTGCAAATACATGGAAATATCTACACAGCTATCTCTTTACACATGGAAATAACTACACCGCTATCTGTATGAACATGGAAATATCCACACCGCCATCTGTATGAACATGGAAATATCTGCACCGCCATCTGTATGAACATATAAATATCTACACTGCCATCTGTATTAAGATGGAGATATCTACACCGCTATCTGTATAAACATGGAAATATCTACACCGCTATCTGTATAAACATGGAAATATCTACACCGCTATCTGTATAAACATGGAAATATCTACACCGCTACCTGTATAAACATGGAAATATCAGCACCGCTATCTGTATGAACATGGAAATATCTACACCGCTATCTTTATGAACATGGAAATATCTACTCTGCTATCTGTATGAACATGGAAATATCTACACCGCTATCTGTATAAACATGGAAATATCTACACCCCTACCTGTATAAACATGGAAATATCAGCACCGCTATCTGTATTAACATGGAAATATCTACACCGCTATCTGTATAAACATGGAAATATCTACACCGCTACCTGTATAAACATGGAAATAACAGCACCGCTATCTGTATGAACATGGAAATACCTACACCGCTATCTGTATGAACATGGAAATATCTACACCGCTATCTGTATGAACATGGAAATATCTACACCGCTACCTGTATAAACATGGAAATATCAGCACCGCTCTCTGTATGAAGATGGAAATATCTACACCGCTATCTGTATGAACATGGAAATATCTACACCGCTATCTGTATGAACATGGAAATATCTACAAAGCTATCTGAATGAACATGGAAATATCTACACCGCTATCTGTTTGAACATGTAAATATCTACACCGCTATCTGCATGAAAATGGAAATATCTACACTGCTATCTGCATACACATTTAAATATCTACACAGCTATCTCTTTACACATGGAAATAACTACACCACTATCTGTATGAACATGGAAATATCTACACCGCCATCTGTATGAACATGGAAATATCTGCACCGCCATCTGTATGAACATATAAATATCTACACCGCCATCTGTATTAAGATGGAGATATCTACACTGCTATCAGTATAAACATGGAAATATCAACACCGCCATCTGTATGAACACATAAATATCTACACCGCCATCTGTATTAAGAAGGAAATATCTAAACCGCTATCTGTATAAACATGGAAATATCTACACCGCTGCCTGTATAAACATGGAAATATCAGCACCGCTATCTGTTTGAACATGGAAATATCTACACCGCTATCTGTAGGAACATAGAAATAGCTACACCGCTGCCTGTATAAAAATGGAAATATCAGCACCGCTATCTGTATGAACATGGAAATATCTACACCATTATCTGTATGAACATGGATAAATCTACACAGCCATCTGGATGAACATGGGAATATCTACACTGCTATCTGTATGAATATGGAAATATCTACACCGCTATCTGTATGAACATGGAAATATCTACACCGCTATCTGTGTAAACATGCATACATATTCACCGCTATCAGTATAAACATGGAAATATCTACACCGCTATCTGTATGAACATGGAAATAGCTACACCGCTATCTGAATGAACATGGAAATATCTACACCGCTACCTGTATTAACATGGAAATATCAGCACCGCTATCTGTATGAACATGGAAATATCTACACCGCTATCTGTATGAACATGGAAATATCTGCACCGCCATCTGTATGAACATATAAATATCTACACCGCCATATGTATTAAGATGGAGATATCTACACCGCTATCTGTATAAACATGGAAATATCTACACTGCTATCTGTATGAACATGGAAATATCTACACCGCTATCTGTTTGAACATGGAAATATCTACACCGCTATCTGCATGAAAATGAAAATATCTACAATGCTATCTGCATATACATGGAAATATCTACCCAGCTATCTCTTTACACATGGAAATAACTACACCGCTATCTGTATGAACATGGAAATATCCACACCGCCATCTGTATGAACATGGAAATATCTGCACCGCCATCTGTATGAACATATAAATATCTACACCGCCATATGTATTAAGATGGAGATATCTACACCGCTATCTGTATAAACATGGAAATACCTACACCGCTATCTGTATAAAAATGGAAATATCTACACCGCTATCTGTATAAACATGGAAATATCTACACCGCTATCTGTATGAACATGGAAATATCTACACCGCTATCAGTATGAACAAGGAAATATCTACACGGCTATCTGTAAGAACATGGATATATCCACACAGCCCTCTGGATGAACATGGAAATATCCACACCGCTATCTCTGTAAACATGCATACATCTTCACCGCTATCTGTATAAACATGGAAATATCTACACCGATATCTGAATGATCATGGAAATATCTACACCTCTATCTGTTTGAAGATGGAAATATATACACAGCTATCTGCATGAAAATGGAAATATCTACACAGCTATCAGCATATACATGGAAATATCTACACAGCTATCTCTTTACACATGGAAATAACTACACCGCTATCTGTATGAACATGGAAATATCTACACCGCCATCTGTATGAACATGGAAATATCTGCACCGCCATCTGTATGAACATATAAATATCTACACCGCCATCTGTATTAAGATGGAGATATCTACACCGCTATCTGAATAAACATGGAAATATCTACACCGCTATCTGTATAAACATGGAAATATCTACACCGCTATCTGTATAACCATGGAAATATCTTCACCGCTACATGTATAAACATGGAAATATCAGCACCGCTATCTGTATGAACCTGGAAATATCTACACCGCTATCTGTGTGAACATGGAAATATCTACACCACTATCTGTATGAACATGGAAATATCTACACCGCTATCTGTATAAACATGGAAATATCTACAACGCTCTCTGTATAAACATGGAAATATCTACACCGCTACCTGTAGAAACATGGAAATATCAGCAACGCTATCTGTATGAACATGGAAATATCTACACCGCTATCTGTATGAACATGGAAGTATCTACACCGCTATATATATGAACATGGAAATATCTACACCGCTACCTGTATAAACATGGAAATATCAGCACCGCTATCTGTTTGAACATGGAAATATCTACACCGCTATCTGCATGGAAATGGAAATATCTACAAAGCTATCTGCATATACATGGAAATATCTACACAGCTATCTCTTTACACATGGAAATAACTACACCGCTATATCTATAAACATGGAAATATCTACACCGCCATCTGTATGAACATGGAAATGTCTGCACCGCCATCTGTATGAACATATAAATATCTACACCGCCATCTGTATTAAGAAGGAAATATCTAAACCGCTGTTTAAACATGGAAATATCTACACCGCTGCCTGTATAAACATGGAAATATCAGCACCGCTCTCTGTAAGAGAATGGAAATATCTACACCGCTATCTGTATGAACATGGAAATATCTACACTGCTATCTGTATGAACATGGAAATAGCTACACCGTTATCTGTATGAACATGGAAATAGCTACACCGCTATCTGTATGAACATGGAAATATCTACACCGCTATCTGTATGAACATGGAAATAGCTACACCGTTATCTGTATCAACATGGAAATAGCTACACCCTATCAGTATGAACATGGAAGTATCTACACCGCTATCTGTATGAACATGGATTTATCTACACAGCCATCTGGATGAACATGGAAATATCTACACCGCTATCTGTATGAACATGGAAATATCTACAACGCTATCTGTGTAAACATGCATACATCTTCACCGCTATCTGTAAAAACATGGAAATATCTACACCGCTATCTGTATGAACATGGAAATAACTACACCGCTATCTGTATGAACATGGAAATAACTACACCGCTATCTGAATGAACAAGGAAATATCTACACCGCTATCTGTTTGAACATGTAAATATCTACACCGCTATCTGCATGAAAATGGAAATATCTACACTGCTATCTGCATACACATTTAAATATCTACACAGCTATCTCTTTACACATGGAAATAACTACACCACTATCTGTATGAACATGGAAATATCTACACCGCCATCTGAATGAACATGGAAATATCTGCACCGCCGTCTGTATGAACATATAAATATCTACACCGCCATCTGTATTAAGATGGAGATATCTACACTGCTATCTGTATAAACATGGAAATATCAACACCGCCATCTGTATGAACACATAAATATCTACACCGCCATCTGTATTAAGAAGGAAATATCTAAACCGCTATCTGTATAAACATGGAAATATCTACACCGCTGCCTGTATAAACATGGAAATATCAGCACCGCTATCTGTTTGAACATGGAAATATCTACACCGCTATCTGTAGGAACATAGAAATAGCTACACCGCTGCCTGTATAAAAATGGAAATATCAGCACCGCTATCTGTATGAACATGGAAATATCTACACCATTATCTGTATGAACATGGATATATCTACACGGCCATCTGGATGAACATGGGAATATCTACACTGCTATCTGTATGAATATGGAAATATCTACACCGCTATCTGTATGAACATGGAAATATCTACACCGCTATCTGTGTAAACATGCATACATATTCACCGCTATCAGTATAAACATGGAAATATCTACACCGCTATCTGTATGAACATGGAAATAGCTACACCGCTATCTGAATGAACATGGAAATATCTACACCGCTACCTGTATTAACATGGAAATATCAGCACCGCTATCTGTATGAACATGGAAATATCTACACCGCTATCTGTATGAACATGGATATAGCTACACAGCTATCTGTATGAACATGGAAATATCTACAAAGCTATCTGAATGAACATGGAAATATCTACACCGCTATCTGTTTGAACACGTAAATATCTACACCGCTATCTGCATGAAAATGGTAATATCTACACTGCTATCTGTATATACATTTAAATATCTACACAGCTATCTCTTTACACATGGAAATAACTACACCACTATCTGTATGAACATGGAAATATCTACACCGCCATCTGTATGAACATGGAAATATCTGCACCGCCATCTGTATGAACATATAAATATTTACACCGCCATCTGTATTAAGATGGAGATATCTACACTGCTATCTGTATAAACATGGAAATATCAACACCGCCATCTGTATGAACACATAAATATCTACACCGCCATCTGTATTAAGAAGGAAATATCTAAACCGCTATCTGTATAAACATGGAAATATCTACACCACTGCCTGTATAAACATGGAAATATCAGCACCGCTATCTGTTTGAACATGGAAATATCTACACCGCTACCTGTAGGAACATGGAAATAGCTACACCGCTGCCTGTATAAACATGGAAATATCTACACCGCTATCTGTGTAAACATGCATACATCTTCACCGCTATCTGTATAAACATGGAAATATCTACACCGCTATCTGTATGAACATGGAAATATCTACACTGCTATCTGTATGAACATGGAAATATCTACACCGCTATCTGTTTGAACATGGAAATATCTACACCGCTATCTGCATGAAAATGAAAATATCTACAATGCTATCTGCATATACATGGAAATATCTACCCAGCTATCTCTTTACACATGGAAATAACTACACCGCTATCTGTATGAACATGGAAATATCCACACCGCCATCTGTATGAACATGGAAATATCTGCACCGCCATCTGTATGAACATATAAATATCTACACCGCCATCTGTATTAAGATGGAGATATCTACACCGCTATCTGTATAAACATGGAAATATCTACACCGCTATCTGTATAAACATGGAAATATCTACACCGCTATCTGTATAAACATGGAAATATCTAGACCGCTACCAGTATAAACATGGAAATATCAGCACCGCTATCTGTATGAACATGGAAGTATCTACACCGCTATCTGTATGAACATGGTAATATCTACACTGCTATCTGTATGAACATGGAAATATCTACACCGCTATCAGTATGAACAAGGAAATATCTACACGGCTATCTGTAAGAACATGGATATATCCACACAGCCCTCTGGATGAACATGGAAATATCCACACCGCTATCTCTGTAAACATGCATACATCTTCACCGCTATCTGTATAAACATGGAAATATCTACACCGATATCTGAATGATCATGGAAATATCTACACCTCTATCTGTTTGAAGATGGAAATATATACACCGCTATCTGCATGAAAATGGAAATATCTACACAGCTATCAGCATATACATGGAAATATCTACACAGCTATCTCTTTACACATGGAAATAACTACACCGCTATCTGTATGAACATGGAAATATCTACACCGCCATCTGTATGAACATGGAAATATCTGCACCGCCATCTGTATGAACATATAAATATCTACACCGCCATCTGTATTAAGATGGAGATATCTACACCGCTATCTGAATAAACATGGAAATATCTACACCGCTATCTGTATAAACATGGAAATATCTACACCGCTATCTGTGTAACCATGGAAATATCTACACCGCTACATGTATAAACATGGAAATATCAGCACCGCTATCTGTATGAACCTGGAAATATCTACACCGCTATCTGTATGAACATGGAAATATCTACACCGCTATCTGTATGAACATGGAAATATCTACACCGCTATCTGTATAAACATGGAAATATCTACACCGCTACCTGTAGAAACATGGAAATATCAGCAACGCTATCTGTATGAACATGGAAATATCTACACCGCTATCTGTATGAACATGGAAATATCTACACCGCTACCTGTATAAACATGGAAATATCAGCACCGCTATCTGTTTGAACATGGAAATATCTACACCGCTATCTGCATGAAAATGGAAATATCTACAAAGCTATCTGCATATACATGGAAATATCTACACAGCTATCTCTTTACACATGGAAATAACTACACCGCTATATCTATAAACATGGAAATATCTACACCGCCATCTGTATGAACATGGAAATGTCTGCACCGCCATCTGTATGAACATGTAAATATCTACACCGCCATCTGTATTAAGAAGGAAATATCTAAACCGCTGTTTAAACATGGAAATATCTACACCGCTGCCTGTATAAACATGGAAATATCAGCACCGCTCTCTGTAAGAGAATGGAAATATCTACACCGCTATCTGTATGAACATGGAAATATCTACACTGCTATCTGTATGAACATGGAAATAGCTACACCGTTATCTGTATGAACATGGAAATAGCTACACCGCTATCTGTATGAACATGGAAATATCTACACCGCTATCTGTATGAACATGGAAATAGCTACACCGTTATCTGTATCAACATGGAAATAGCTACACCCTATCAGTATGAACATGGAAGTGTCTACACCGCCATCTGTATGAACATGGATTTATCTACACAGACATCTGGATGAACATGGAAATATCTACACCGCTATCTGTATGAACATGGAAATATCTACACCGCTATCTGTGTAAACATGCATACATCTTCACCGCTATCTGTAAAAACATGGAAATATCTACACCGCTATCTGTATGAACATGGAAATAACTACACCGCTATCTGTATGAACATGGAAATAACTACACCGCTATCTGTTTGAACATGGAAATATCTACACCGCTATCTGCATGAAAATGGAAATATCTACACAGCTATCTGCATATACATGGAAATATCTACACAGCTATCTCTTTACACATGGAAATAACTACACCGCTATCTGTATGAACATGGAAATATCTACACCTCCATCTGTATGAACATGGAAATATCTGCACCGCCATCTGTATGAACATATAAACATCTACACCGCCATCTGTATTAAGATGGAGATATCTACACCTCTATCTGTATAAACATGGAAATATCTACACCGCTATCTGTATAAACAGGGAAATATCTACACCACTATCTGTATAAACATGGAAATATATACACCGCTACCTTTATGAACATGGAAATATCAGCCCCTCTATCTGAATGAACATGGAAATATCTACACCGCTATCAGTATGAACATGGAAATATCTACACCGCTATCTGTATGAACATGGAAATATCTACACCGCTATCTCTTTGAACATGGAAATATCTACACCGCTATCTGCATGAAAATGGAAATATCTACACTGCTATCAGCATATACATGGAAATATCTACAAAGCTATCTCTTTACACATGGAAATAACTACACCGCCATCTGTATGAACATGGAAATATCTGCACCGCCATCTGTATGAACATATAAATATCTGCACCGCCATCTGTATTAAGATGGAGATATCTACACCGCTATCTGCATAAACATGGAAATGTCTACACCGCTATCTGTATAAACATGGAAATGTATACACCGCTATCTGTATAAACATGGAAATATCTACACCGCTACCTGTATAAGCTTGGAAATATCAGCACCGCTATCTGTATGAACATGGAAATATCTTCACCGCTATCTGTATGAACATTGAAATATCTACACCGCTATCTGTATGAACATGGAAATGTCTACACCGCTATCAGTATGAACATGGAAATATCTACACCGCTATCTGTATGAACATGGATATATCTACACAGCCCTCTGGATGAACATGGAAATATCCACACCGCTATCTGTGTAAACATGCATACATCTTCACCGCTATCTGTATAAACATGGAAATATCTACATTGCTATCTGTATGAACATGGAAATATCTACACCGCTATCTGTTTGAAGATGGAAATATATACACCGCTATCTGCATGAAAATGGAAATATCTACACTGCTATCTGCATATACATGGAAATATCTACACAGCTATCTCCTTACACATGGAAATAACTACACCGCTATCTGTATGAACATGGAAATATCTACACCTCCATCTGTATGAACATGGAAATATCTGCACCGCCATCTGTATGAACATATAAATATCTACACCGCCATCTGTATTAAGATGGAGATATCTACACCGCTATCTGAATAAACATGGAAATATCTACACCGCTATCTGTATAAACATGGAAATATCTACACCACTATCTGTATAAACATGGAAATATGTACACTGCTACCTGTATAAACATGGAAATATCAGCACCGCTATCTGTATGAACATGGAAATATCTACACCGCTATCTGTATGAACATGGAAATATCTACACCGCTATCTGTATGAACATGGAAATATCTACAAAGCTATCTGAATGAACATGGAAATATCTACACCGCTATCTGTTTGAACATGTAAATATCTACACCGCTATCTGCATGAAAATGGAAATATCTACAAAGCTATCTGCATATACATGGAAATATCTACACAGCTATCTCTTTACACATGGAAATAACTACACCGCTATATCTATAAACATGGAAATATCTACACCGCTATCTGTATAAACATGGAAGTATCTACACCACTATCTGTATAAACATGGAAATATCTACACCACTACCTGTATAAACATGGAAATATCAGCACCGCTATCTGTATGAACATGGAATTATCTTCACCGCTATCTGTATGAACATGGAAATATCTACAAAGCTATCTGAATGAACATGGAAACATCTACACCGCTATCTGTTTGAAGATGTAAATATCTACACCGCTATCTGCATGAAAATGGAAATATCTACAAAGCTATCTGCATATACATGGAAATATCTACACAGCTATCTCTTAACACATGGAAATAACTACACCACTATATCTATAAACATGGAAATATCTACACCGCCATCTGTATGAACATGGAAATATCTGCACCGCCATCTGTATGAACATATAAATATCTACACCGCCATCTGTATTAAGAAGGAAATATCTAAACCGCTATCTGTATAAACATGGAAATATCTACACCGCTGCCTGTATAAACATGGAAATATCAGCACCTCTATCTGTATGAACATGGAACTATCTACACCGCTATCTGTATCAACATGGAAATATCTACACCGCTGCCTGTATAAACATGGAAATATCAGCACCTCTATCTGTATGAACATGGATATATCTACACAGCCATCTGGATGAACATGGAAATATCTACACCGCTATCTGTATGAACATGGAAATATCTACACCGCTATCTGTATGAACATGGAAATATCTACACCGCTATCTGTATGAACATGGATATATCTACACAGCCATCTGGATGAACATGGAAATATCTACACCGCTATCTGTGTAAACATGCATAGATCTTCACCGCTATCTGTATAAACATGGAAATATCTACACCGCTATCTGTATGAACATGGAAATATCTACACCGCTATCTGTATGAACATGGAAATATCTACACCGCTATCTGTATGAACATGGAAATATCTACACCACTATCTGCATGAAAATGGAAATATCTACACTGCTATCGGCATATACATGGAAATATCTACACAGCTATCTCTTTACACATGGAAATAACTACACCGCTCTCTGTATGAACATGGAAATATCCACACCGCCATCTGTATGAACATGGAAATATCTGCACCGCCATCTGTATGAACATATAAATATCTGCACCGCCATCTGTATTAAGATGGAGATATCTACACCGCTATCTGCATAAACATTTAAATATCTACACCGCTATCTGTATAAACATGGAAATGTATACACCGCTATCTGTATAAACATGGAAATATCTACACCGCTACCTGTATAAGCATGGAAATATCAGCACCGCTATCTGTATGAACATGGAAATATCAGCACCGCTATCTGTATGAACATGGAAATATCTACACCGCTATCTGTATGAACATGGAAATGTCTACACCGCTATCAGTATGAACATGGAAATATCTACACCACTATCTGTATGAACATGGATATATCTACACAGCCCTCTGGATGAACATGGAAATATCCACACCGCTATCTCTGTAAACATGCATACATCTTCACCGCTATCTGTATAAACATGGAAATATCTACATTGCTATCTGTATGAACATGGAAATATCTACACCGCTATCTGTTTGAAGATGGAAATATATACACCGCTATCTGCATGAAAATGGAAATATCTACACAGCTATCTGCATATACATGGAAATATCTACACAGCTATCTCTTTACACATGGAAATAACTACACCGCTATCTGTATGAACATGGAAATATCTACACCGCCATCTGTATGAACATGGAAATATCTGCACCGCCATCTGTATGAACATATAAATATCTACACCGCCATCTGTATTAAGATGGAGATATCTACACCGCTATCTGAATAAACATGGAAATATCTACACCGCTATCTGTATAAACATGGAAATATCTACACCGCTATCAGTATAAACATGGAAATATCTACAGGGCTACCTGTATAAACATGGAAATATCAGCACCGCTATCTGTATGAACATGGAAATATCTACACCGCTATCTGTATGAACATGGAAATATCTACACCGCTATCTGTATGAACATGGAAATATCTACAAAGCTATCTGAATGAACATGGAAATATCTACACCGCTATCTGTTTGAACATGTAAATATCTACACCGCTATCTGCATGAAAATGGAAATATCTACAAAGCTATCTGCAAATACATGGAAATATCTACACAGCTATCTCTTTACACATGGAAATAACTACACCGCTATATCTATAAACATGGAAATCTCTACACCGCTATCTGTATAAACATGGAAATATCTACACCGCTATCTGTATAAACATGGAAATATATACACCACTACCTGTATAAACATGGAAATATCAGCACCGCTATCTGTATGAACATGGAATTATCTACACCGCTATCTGTATGAACATGGAAATATCTACACCGCTATCTGTATAAACATGGAAATATCTACACCGCTATCTCTATGAACATGGAAACATCTACACCGCTATCTGTTTGAACATGGAAATATCTACAACGCTGTCTGCTTGAAAATGGAAATATCTACACAGCTATCTGCATACACATGGAAATATCTACACAGCTATCTCTTAACACATGGAAATAAGTACCCCGCTATCTCTATAAACATGGAAATATCTACACCGCCATCTGTATGAACATGGAAATATCTGCACCGTCATCTGTATGAACATATAAATATCTACACCGCCATCTGTATTAAGAAAGAAATATCTAAACCGCTATCTGTATGAGCATTGAAATATCTACACCGCTATCTGTATGAACATTGAAATATCAACACCTCTGCCTGTGTAAACATGGAAATATCAGCACCGCTATCTGTATGAACATGGAAATAACTACACCGCTATCTGTATGAACATGGAAATATCTGCACCGCTATCTGTATGAACAAGGAAATAGCTACACCGTTATCTGTATGAACATGGAAATAGCTACACCACTATCTGTATGAACATGGAAATATCTACAACGCTATCTGTATGAACATGGATATATCTACACAGCCATCTGGATGAACATGGAAATATCTACACCACTATCTGTATGAACATGGAAATATCTACACCGCTATCTGTATGAACATGGAAATATCTACACCGCTATCTGTATGAACATGGATATATCTACACAGCCATCTGGATGAACATGGAAATATCTACACCGCTATCTGTGTAAACATGCATAGATCTTCACCGCTATCTGTATCAACATGGAAATATCTACACCGCTATCTGTATGAACATGGAAATATCTACACCGCTATCTGTATGAACATGGAAATATCTACACCGCTATCTGTATGAACATGGAAATATCTACACCACTATCTGCATGAAAATGGAAATATCTACACTGCTATCTGCATATACATGGAAATATCTACACAGCTATCTCTTTACACATGGAAATAACTACACCGCTCTCTGTATGAACATGGAAATATCCACACCGCCATCTGTATGAACATGGAAATATCTGCACCGCCATCTGTATGAACATATAAATATCTGCACCGCCATCTGTATTAAGATGGAGATATCTACACCGCTATCTGCATAAACATTTAAATATCTACACCGCTATCTGTATAAACATGGAAATGTATACACCGCTATCTGTATAAACATGGAAATATCTACACCGCTACCTGTATAAGCATGGAAATATCAGCACCGCTATCTGTATGAACATGGAAATATCAGCACCGCTATCTGTATGAACATGGAAATATCTACACCGCTATCTGTATGAACATGGAAATGTCTACACCGCTATCAGTATGAACATGGAAATATCTACACCACTATCTGTATGAACATGGATATATCTACACAGCCCTCTGGATGAACATGGAAATATCCACACCGCTATCTCTGTAAACATGCATACATCTTCACCGCTATCTGTATAAACATGGAAATATCTACATTGCTATCTGTATGAACATGGACATATCTACACCGCTATCTGTTTGAAGATGGAAATATATACACCGCTATCTGCATGAAAATGGAAATATCTACACAGCTATCTGCATATACATGGAAATATCTACACAGCTATCTCTTTACACATGGAAATAACTACACCGCTATCTGTATGAACATGGAAATATCTACACCGCCATCTGTATGAACATGGAAATATCTGCACCGCCATCTGTATGAACATATAAATATCTACACCGCCATCTGTATTAAGATGGAGATATCTACACCGCTATCTGAATAAACATGGAAATATCTACACCGCTATCTGTATAAACATGGAAATATCTACAGGGCTACCTGTATAAACATGGAAATATCAGCACCGCTATCTGTATGAACATGGAAATATCTACACCGCTATCTGTATGAACATGGAAATATCTACACCGCTATCTGTATGAACATGGAAATATCTACAAAGCTATCTGAATGAACATGGAAATATCTACACCGCTATCTGTTTGAACATGTAAATATCTACACCGCTATCTGCATGAAAATGGAAATATCTACAAAGCTATCTGCAAATACATGGAAATATCTACACAGCTATCTCTTTACACATGGAAATAACTACACCGCTATATCTATAAACATGGAAATCTCTACACCGCTATCTGTATAAACATGGAAATATCTACAACGCTATCTGTATAAACATGGAAATATCTACACCACTACCTGTATAAACATGGAAATATCAGCACCGCTATCTGTATGAACATGGAATTATCTACACCGCTATCTGTATGAACATGGAAATATCTACACCGCTATCTGTATAAACATGGATATATCTACACCGCTATCTGTATGAACATGGAAACATCTACACCGCTATCTGTTTGAACATGGAAATATCTACAACGCTGTCTGCTTGAAAATGGAAATATCTACACAGCTATCTGCATACACATGGAAATAAGTACCCCGCTATCTCTATAAACATGGAAATATCTACACCGCCATCTGTATGAACATGGAAATATCTGCACCGCCATCTGTATGAACATATAAATATCTACACCGCCATCTGTATTAAGAAAGAAATATCTAAACCGCTATCTGTATGAGCATTGAAATATCTACACCGCTATCTGTATGAACATTGAAATATCAACACCTCTGCCTGTGTAAACATGGAAATATCAGCACCGCTATCTGTATGAACATGGAAATATCTACACCGCTATCTGTATGAACATGGAAATATCTGCACCGCTATCTGTATGAACATGGAAATATCTACACCGCTATCTGTATGAACATGGAAATATCTACACCGCTATCTGTTTGAACATGGAAATATCTACACCGCTATCTGCATGAAAATGGAAATATCTACACTGCTATCTGCATATACATGGAAATATCTACACAGCTATCTCTTTACACATGGAAATAACTACACCGCTATCTGTATGAACATGGAAATATCCACACCGCCATCTGTATGCACATGGAAATATCTGCACCGCCATCTGTATGAACATATAAATATCTGCACCGCCATCTGTATTAAGATGGAGATATCTACACCGCTATCTGCATAAACATGGAAATATCTACACCGCTATCTGTATAAACATGGAAATGTATACACCGCTATCTGTATAAACATGGAAATATCTACACCGCTACCTGTATAAGCATGGAAATATCAGCACCGCTATCTGTATGAACATGGAAATATCTACACCGCTATCTGTATGAACATGGAAATATCTACACCGCTATCTGTATGAACATGGAAATGTCTACACCGCTATCAGTATTAACATGGAAATATCTACACCGCTATCTGTATGAACATGGATATATCTACACAGCCCTCTGGATGAACATGGAAATATCCACAGCGCTATCTCTGTAAACATGCATACATCTTCACTGCTATCTGTATAAACATGGAAATATCTACATTGCTATCTGTATGAACATGGAATTATCTACACCGCTATCTGTTTGAAGATGGAAATATATACACCGCTATCTGCATGAAAATGGAAATATCTACACAGCTATCTGCATATACATGGAAATATCTACACAGCTATCTCTTTACACATGGAAATAACTACACCGCTATCTGTATGAACATGGAAAAATCTACACCGCCATCTGTATGAACATGGAAATATCTGCACCGCCATCTGTATGAACATATAAATATCTACACCGCCATCTGTATTAAGATGGAGATATCTACACCGCTATCTGAATAAACATGGAAATATCTACACGACTACCTTTATAAACATGGAAATATCAGCACCGCTATCTGTATGAACATGGAAATATCTACACCGCTATCTGTATGAACATGGAAATATCTACACCGCTATCTGTATGAACATGGAAATATCTACAAAGCTATCTGAATGAACATGGAAATATCTACACCGCTATCTGTTTGAACATGTAAATATCTACACCGCTATCTGCATGAAAATGGAAATATCTACAAAGCTATCTGCATATACATGGAAATATCTACACAGCTATCTCTTTACACATGGAAATAACTACACCGCTATATCTATAAACATGGAAATCTCTACACCGCTATCTGTATAAACATGGAAATATCTACACCGCTATCTGTATAAACATGGAAATATCTACACCACTACCTGTATAAACATGGAAATATCAGCACCGCTGTCTGTATGAACATGGAATTATCTACACCGCTATCTGTATGAACATGGAAATATGTACACCGCTATCTGTATGAACATGGAAATATCTACACCGCTATCTGTATGAACATGGAAATATCTACACCGCTATCTGAACATGGAAATATCTACAATGCTGTCTGCTTGAAAATGGAAATATCTACACAGCTATCTGCATACACATGGAAATATCTACACAGCTATCTCTTAACACATGGAAATAAGTACTCCGCTATCTCTATAAACATGGAAATATCTACACCGCCATCTGTATGAACATGGAAATATCTGCACCGCCATCTGTATGAACATATAAATATCTACACCGCCATCTGTATTAAGAAAGAAATATCTAAACCGCTATCTGTATGAACATTGAAATATCTACACCGCTATCTGTATGAACATTGAAATATCTACACCGCTGCCTGTATAAACATGGAAATATCAGCACCGCTATCTGTAAGAACATGGAAATATCTACACCGCAATCTGTATGAACATGGAAATATCTGCACCGCTATCTGTATGAACATGGAAATATCTACACCGCTATCTGTATAAACATGGAAATATCTACACCGCTATCTGTTTGAACATGGAAATATCTACACCGCTATCTGCATGAAAATGGAAATATCTACACTGCTATCTGCATATACATGGAAATATCTACACAGCTATCTCTTTACACATGGAAATAACTACACTGCTATCTGTATGAACATGGAAATATCTACACCGCCATCTGTATGAACATGGAAATTTGTGCACCGCCATCTGTATGAACATATAAATATCTACACCGCCATCTGTATTAAGATGGAGATATCTACACTGCTATCTGTATAAACATGGAAATGTCTACACCGCTATCTGTATAAACATGGAAATATGTACACCGCTATCTGTATAAACATGGAAATATCTACACCACTACCTGTATAAACATGGAAATATCAGCACCGATATCTGTATGAACATGGAAATATCTACACAGCTATCTGTATGAACATGGAAATATCCACACCGCCATCTGTATGAACATGGAAATATCTGCACCGCCATCTGTATGAACATATAAATATCTGCACCGCCATCTGTATTAAGATGGAGATATCTGCACCGCTATCTGCATAAACATGGAAATATCTACACCGCTATCTGTATAAACATGGAAATGTATACACCGCTATCTGTATAAACATGGAAATATCTACAGCGCTACGTGTATAAGCATGGAAATATCAGCACCGCTATCTGTATGAACATGGAAATATCTACACCGCTATCTGTATGAACATGGAAATGTCTACACCACTATCAGTATGAACATGGAAATATCTACACCGCTATCTGTATGAACATGGATGTATCTACACAGCCCTCTGGATGAACATGGAAATATCCACACCGCTATCTCTGTAAACATGCATACATCTTCACCGCTATCTGTATAAACATGGAAATATCTACATTGCTATCTGTATGAACATGGAAATATCTACACCGCTATCTGTTTGAAGATGGAAATATATACACCGCTATCTGCATGAAAATGGAAATATCTACACAGCTATCTGCATATACATGGAAATATCTACACAGCTATCTCTTTACACATGGAAATAACTACACCGCCATCTGTATGAACATGGAAATATCTACACCGCCATCTGTATGAACATGGAAATATCTGCACCGCCATCTGTATGAACATATAAATATCTACACCGCCATCTGTTTTAAGATGGACATATCTACACCGCTATCTGAATAAACATGGAAATATCTACACCGCTATCTGTATAAACATGGAAATATCTACACCGCTATCAGTATAAACATGGAAATATCTACACGGCTACCTGTATAAACATGGATATATCAGCACCGCTATCTGTATGAACATGGGAATATCTACAAAGCTATCTGAATGAACATGGAAATATCTACACCGCTATCTGTTTGAATATGTAAATATCTACACCGCTATCTGCATGAAAATGGAAATATCTACAAAGCTATCTGCATATACATGGAAATATCTACACAGCTATCTCTTTACACATGGAAATAACTACACCGCTATATCTATAAACATGGAAATCTCTACACCGCTATCTGTATAAACATGGAAATATCTACACCGCTATCTGTATAAACATGGAAATATCTACACCACTACCTGTATAAACATGGAAATATCAGCACCGCTATCTGTATGAAGATGGAATTATCTACACCGCTATCTGTATAAACAAGGAAATATCTACACAACTATCTGTATGAACATGGAAATAGCTACACCGCTATCTGTATGAACATGGAAATATCTACACCGCTATCTGTATGAACATGGAAATAGCTACACCGCTATCTGTATGAACATGGAAATATCTACACAGCCATCTGGATGAACATGGAAATATCTACTCCGCTATTTGTGTAAACATGCATAGATCTTCACCGCTATCTGTATGAACATGGAAATATCTGCACCGCTATCTCTATGAACATGGAAATATCTACACCGCTATCTGTATGAACATGATAATATCTACACCGCGATCTGTTTGAACATGGAAATATCTACACCGCTATCTGCATGAAAATGGAAATATCTACACTGCTATCTGCATATACATGGAAATATCTACACAGCTATCTCTTTCCACATGGAAATAACTACACCGCTATCTGTATGAACATGGAAATATCTACACCGCCATCTGTATCAACATGGAAATTTGTGCACCGCCATCTGTATGAACATATAAATATCTACACCGCCATCTGTATTAACATGGAGATATCTACACTGCTATCTGTATAAACATGGAAATGTCTACACCGCTATCTGTATAAACATGGAAATATCTACACCGCTATCTGTATAAACATGGAAATTTCTACACCACTACCTGTATAAACATGGAAATATCAGCACCGCTATCTGTATGAACATGGAATTATCTACACCGCTATCTGTATGAACATGGAAATATCTACACAGCTATCTGTATGAACATGGAAATATCTACACTGCTATCTGTATGAACATGGAAATATCTACACCGCTATCTGTTTGAACATGGAAATATCTACACCGCTGTCTGCATGAAAATGGAAATATCTACACAGCTATCTGCATACACATGGAAATATCGACACAGCTATCTCTTAACACATGGAAATAAGTACTCCGCTATCTCTATAAACATGGAAATATCTACACCGCCATCTGTATGAACATGGAAATATCTGCACCGCCATCTGTATGAACATATAAATATCTACAACGCCATCTGTATTAAGAAGGAAATATCTAAACCGCTATCTGTATGAACATTGAAATATGTACACCGCAATCTGTATGATCATTGAAATATCTACACCGCTGCCTGTATAAACATGGAAATATCAGCACCGCTATCTGTATGAACATGGAAATATCTTCACCGCTATCTGTATGAACATGGAAATATCTACATCGCTATCTGTATGAACATGGAAATAGCTACACTGCTATCTGTATGAACATGGAAATATCTACACAGCCATCTGGATGAGCATGGAAATATCTACTCCGCTATCTGTGTAAACATGCATAGATCTTCACCGCTATCTGTATATACATGGAAATATCTACACCGCTATCTGAACATGGAAATATCTACACCGCTATCTGTATGAACATGGAAATATCTACACCGCTATCTGTTTGAACATGGAAATATCTACACCGCTGTCTGCATGAAAATGGAAATATCTACACTGCTATCTGCATATACATGGAAATATCTACACAGCTATCTCTTTACACATGGAAATAACTACACCGCTATCTGTATAAACATGGAAATATCTACACCGCCATCTGTATGAACATGGAAATATCTGCACCGCCATCTGTATGAACATATAAATATCTACACCGCCATCTGTATTAAGATGGATATATCTACACCGCTTTCTGAATAAACATGGAAATATCTACACCGCTATCTGTATAAAGAGGGAAATATCTACACCGCTATCTGTATAACCATGGAAATATCTACACTGCTACCTGTATAAACATGGAAATATCAGCACCGCTATCTGTATGAACATGGAAATATCTACACCGCTATCTGTATGAACATGGAAATATCTACACCGCTATCTGTATGAACATGGAAATATCTACAAAGCTATCTGGATGAACATGGAAATATCTACACCGCTATCTGTTTGAACATGGAAATATCTAAACCGCTATCTGCATGAAAATGGAAATATCTACAAAGCTATCTGCATATACATGGAAATATCTACACAGCTATCTCTTTACACATGGAAATAACTATACCGCCATCTGTATTAAGAAGGAAATATCTTCACCGCCATCTGTAAACTTGGAATTATCTACACCGCAGCCTGTATAAACATGGAAATATCAGCACCGCTATCTGTATGAACATGGAAATATCTACACCGCTATCTGTATGCACATGGAAATATCTACACCGCTATCTGTATGAACATGGAACTATCTACACCGCTATCTGTATGAACATGGAAATATCTACACCGCTATCTGTTTGAACATGGAAATATCTACACCGCTGTCTGCATAAAAATGGAAATATCTACACAGCTATCTGCATATACATGGAAATATGTACACAGCTATCTCTTTACACATGGAAATAACTACACCGCTATCTCTGTAAACATGGAAATATCTACACCGCCATCTATATGAACATGGAAATATCCGCACCGCCATCTGTATGAACATATAAATATCTACACCGCCATCTGTATTAAGAAGGAAATATCTAAACCGCTATCTGTATGAACATTGAAATATCTACACCGCTATCTGTATGAACATGGAAATATCTACACCGCTATCTGTGTAAACATGCATACATCTTCACCGCTATCTGTATAAACATGGAAATATCTACAATGCTATCTGTATGAACATGGAAATATCTACACCGCTATCTGTACGAACATGGAAATATCTAAACCGCTATCTGCATGAAAATAGAAATATCTACACAGCTATCTGCATATACATGGAAATATCTACACAGCTATCTCTTTACACATGGAAATAACTATACCGCCATCTGTATGAACATGGAAATATCTGCACCACCATCTGTATGAACATATAAATATCTACACCGCCATCTGTATTAAGAAGGAAATATCTCAACCGCTATCTGTATGAACATTGAAATATCTACACCGCTATCTGTATGAACATGGAAATATCTACACCGCTATCTGTGTAAACATGCATACATCTTCACCGCTATCTGTATAAACATGGAAATATCTACAACGCTATCTGTATGAACATGGAAATATCTACACCGCTATCTGTACGAACATGGAAATATCTAAACCGCTATCTGCATGAAAATAGAAATATCTACACAGCTAAATGCATATACATGGAAATATCTACAAAGCTATCTCTTTACACATGGAAATAACTACACCGCTATCTCTATAAACACGGAAATATCTACAACGCCATCTGTATGAACATGGAAATATCTGCACCGCCATCTGTATAAACATATAAATATCTACACTGCCATCTGTATTAAGATGGAAATATCTACACCGCTATATGTATAAACTTGGAAATATCTACACCGCTATCTGTATAAACATGGAAATACCTACACCGCTATCTGTATAAACCTGGAAATACCTACACCACTACATGTATAAACATGGAAATATCAGCACCGCTATCTGTATGAAAATGGAAATACCTACACCGCTATCTCTATGAACATGGAAATATCTACACCGCTATCTGTATGAACATGGAAATAGCTACACTGCTATCTGTATGAACATGGAAATATCTACACCACTATCTGTAGGAACATGGAAATATCTACACCGCTATCTCCATGAACATGGATATATCTACACAGCCATCTGGATGAACATGGAAATATCTACACCGCTATCTGCATGAACATGGAAATATCTACACCGCTATCTGTGTAAACATGCATACATCTTCACCGCAATCTGTATAAGCATGGAAATGTCAACACCGCTATCTGTATGAACTTGGAAATATCTACACCGCTATCTGTTTGAACATGGAAATATCTAAACCGCTATCTGTATGAACATGGAAATATCTACACCGCTATCTGTATGAACATGGAGATATCTACACCGCTATCTGTATGAACATGGAAATATCTACACCGCTATCTGTTTGAACATGGAAATATCTAAACCGCTATCTGTATGAACATGGAAATATCTACACCGCTATCTGTATGAACATGGTGATATCTACACCGCTATCTGTATGAACATGGAAATACCTTCACCGCCATCTGTATGAACATGGATATATCTACACAGCCATCTGGATGAACATGGATATATCGACACAGCCCTCTGGATGAACATGGAAATATCCACACCGCTATCTGTGTAAACATGCATACATCTTCACCGCTATCTGTATAAACATGGAAATATCTACACCGCTATCTGTATGAACATGGAAATATCTACACCGCTCTCTGTATGAACATGGAAATATCTTCACCGCTATCTGTTTGAACATGGAAATATCTACACCGCTATCTGCATGAAAATGGAAATATCTACACTGCTATCTGCATATACATGGAAATATCTACACAGCTATCTCTTTACACATGGAAATAACTAAACCGCTATCTGTATGAACATGGAAATATCTACACCGCCATCTGTATGAACATGGAAATTTGTTCACCGCCATCTGTATGAACATATAAATATCTACACTGCTATCTGTATTAAGATGGAGATATCTACACCGCTATCTGAATAAACATGGAAATATCTACACCGCTATCTGTATAAACATGGAAATATCAGCACCGCTATCTGTATGAACATGGAAATATCAGCCCCTCTATCTGTATGAACATGGAGATATCTACACCGCCATCTGTATGAACATGGATATATCTACACAGCCATCTGGAGGAACATGGAAATATCTACACCGCTATCTGTATGAACATGGGAATATCTACACCGCTATCTGTATGAACATGGAAATATCTACACCGCTATCTGTATGAACAAGGAAATATCTTCACCGCTATCTGTATGAACATGGATATATCTACAGAGCCATCTGGATGAACATGGAAATATCTACACCGCCATCTGTATGAACATATAAATATCTACACCGCCATCTGTATTAAGATGGAGATATCTACACCGCTATCTGTATAAACCTGGAAATATCTACACCGCTATCTGTTTAAACACGGAAATATCTACACCGCTATCTGGATTAACATGGAAATTTCTACACCGCTACCTGTATAAATATGGAAATATCAGCACCGCAATCAGTAGGAACATGGAAATATTTACACCGCTATCTGTACGAACATGGAAATACGTACACCGCTATCTGTATGAACATGGAAATAGCTACACCACTATATGTATGAACATGGAAATATCTACACCGCTATCTGAATGAACATGGATATATCTACACAGCCATCTGGATGAACATGGAAATATCTACACCGCTATCTGTGTAAACATGCATACGTCTTCACCGCTATCTGTACAAACATGGAAATATCTACACCGCTATCTGTATGAACTTGGAAATATCTGCACCGCTATCTGTATGAACATGGAAATATCTACACCGCTATCTGTTTGAACACGGAAATATCTACACCGCTATCTGCATGAAAATGGAAATATCTACACTGCTATCTGCATATACATGGAAATATCTACACAGCTATCTCTTTACACATGGAAATAACTACACCGCTATCTGTATGAACATGGAAATATCTACACCGCCATCTGTATGAACATGGAAATATCTGCACTGCCATCTGTATGAACATATAAATATCTACACCGCCATCTGTTTTAAGATGGAGATATCTACACCGCTATCTGTATAAACATGGAAATATCTACACCGCTATCTGAATAAACACGGAAATATCTACACCGCTATCTGTATAAACATGGAAATATCTACACCGCTACCTGTATAAACATGGAAATATCAGCACCGCTATCTGTATGAACATGGAAATAACTACACCGCTATCTGTATGAACATGGAAATATCTACACCGCCATCTGTATGAACATGGAAATATCTGCACCGCCATCTGAATGAACATATAAATATCTACACCACCATCTGTATTAAGATGGAGATATCTACACCGCTATCTGAATAAACATGGAAATATCAACACCGCTATCTGTATAAACATGGAAATATCAGCACCGCTATCTGTATGAACATGGAAATATAAGCCCCTCTATCTGTATGAACATGGAGATATCTACACCGCCATCTGTATGAACATGGATATATCTACACAGCCATCTGGATGAACATGGAAATAGCTACACCGCTATCTGTACGAACATGGAAATATCTACACCGCTATCTGTATGAACATGGAAATATCTACACCGCTATCTGTATGAACATGGAAATAACTTCAACGCCATCTGTACGAACATGGATATATCTACAGAGCCATCTGGATGAACATGGAAATATCTACACCGCCATCTGTATGAACATATAAATATCTACACCGCCATCTGTATTAAGATGGAGATATCTACACCGCTATCTGTATAAACCTCGAAATATCTACACCGCTATCTGTATAAACATGGAAATATCTACACCGCTATCTGTACGAACATGGAAATATCTACACCGCTACCTGTATAAACATGGAAATATCAGCACCGCTATCTGTATGAACATGGAAATATCTACACCGCTATCTGTATGAACATGGAAATATCTACACTGCTATCTGTACGAACATGGAAATATCTAAACCGCTATCTACATGAAAATACAAATATCTACACTGCTATCTGCATATACATGGAAATATCTACAAAGCTATCTCTTTACACATGGAAATACCTACACCGCTATCTCTATAAACACGGAAATATTACACCGCCATCTGTATGAACATGGAAATATCTGCACCGCCATCTGTATAAACATATAAATATCTACACCGCCATCTGTATTAAGTTGGAGATATCTACACCGCTATCTGTATAAACTTGGAAATATCTACACCGCTATCTGTATAAACATGGAAATACCTACACCGCTATCTGTATAAAAATGGAAATATCTACGCCGCTACCTGTATAAACATGGAAATATCAGCACCGCTATCTGTATGAACATGGAAATATCTACACCGCTATCTGTAGGAACATGGAAATAGCTACACCGCTGCCTGTATAAACATGGAGATATCAGCACCGCTATCTGTATGAACATGGAAATATCTACACCACTATCTGTATGAATATGGATATATCTACACAGCCATCTGGATGAACATGGAAATATCTACACCACTATCTGTATGAACATGGAAATATCTACACCGCTATCTGTGTAAACATGCATACATCTTCACCGCTATCTGTATAAGCATGGAAATATCAACACCGCTATCTGTATGAACATGGAAATATCTACACCGCTATCTGTATGAACATGGAAATATCTACACTGCTATCTGTACGAACATGGAAATATCTAAACCGCTATCTACATGAAAATACAAATATCTACACTGCTATCTGCATATACATGGAAATATCTACAAAGCTATCTCGTTACACATGGAAATACCTACACCGCTATCTCTATAAACACGGAAATATCTACACCGCCATGTGTATGAACATGGAAATATCTGCACCGCCATCTGTATAAACATATGAATATCTACACCGCCATCTGTATTAAGTTGGAGATATCTACACCGCTATCTGTATAAACTTGGAAATATCTACACCGCTATCTGTATAAACATGGAAATACCTACACCGCTATCTGTATAAAAATGGAAATATCTACGCTGCTACCTGTATAAACATGGAAATATCAGCACCGCTATCTGTATGAACATGGAAATATCTACACCGCTATCTGTAGGAACATGGAAATAGCTACACCGCTGCCTGTATAAACATGGAGATATCAGCACCGCTATCTGTATGAACATGGAAATATCTACACCACTATCTGTATGAATATGGATATATCTACACAGCCATCTGGATGAACATGGAAATATCTACACCACTATCTGTATGAACATGGAAATATCTACACCGCTATCTGTGTAAACATGCATACATCTTCACCGCTATCTGTATAAGCATGGAAATATCAACACCGCTATCTGTATGAACATGGAAATATCTACACCGCTATCTGTTTGAACATGGAAATATCTAAACCGCTATAAGCATGAAAATGGAAATATCTACACAGCTATCTGCATATACATGGAAATATCTACACAGCTATCACTTTACACATGGAAATAACTACACCGCTATCTGTATGAACATGGAAATATCTGCACCGCCATCTGTATGAACATATAAATATCTACACCACCATGTGTATTAAGATGGAGATATCTACACCGCTATCTGTATAAACATGGAAATATCTACACCGCTATCTGTATAAACATGGAAATATCTACACCGCTATCTGTATAAACATGGAAATATCAGCACCGCTCTCTGTATGAACATGGAAATATCAGCCCCTCTATCTGTATGAACATGGAAGTATCTACACCGCTATCTCTATGAACATGGAAATATCTACACCGCTATCTGTTTGAACATGGAAATATCTAAACCGCTATCTGCATGAAAATGGAAATATATACACAGCTATCTGCATATACATGGAAATATCTACACAGCTATCTCTTTACACATGGAAATAACTACACCGCTATCTTTATGAACATGGAAATATCTTCACCGCCATCTGTATGAACATGGATATATCTACACATTCATCTGGATGAACATGGAAATATCTACACCGCTATCTGTATGAACATGGAAATATCTACACCGCTATCTGTGTAAACATGCATACATCTTCACCGCTATCTGTATAAACATGGAAATATCTACACCGCTATCTGAATGAACATGGAAATATCTACACCGCTATCTGTTTGAACATGGAAATATCTACACCGTTATCTGCATGAAAATGGAAATATCTACAAAGCTATCTGCATATACATGGAAATATCTACACAGCTATCTCTTTACACATGGAAATAACTTCACCGCTATATCTATAAACATGGAAATATCTACACCGCCATCTGTATGAACATGGAAATATCTGCACCACCATCTCTATGAACATATAAATATCTACACCGCCATCTGTATTAAGAAGGAAATATCTAAACCGCTATCTGTATGAACATTGAAGTATCTACACCGCTATCTGTATGAACATAGAAATATCTACACCGCTATCTGTGTAAACATGCATACATCTTCACCGCTATCTGTATAAACATGGAAATATCTACAACGCTATCTGTATGAACATGGAAATATCTACACCGCTATCTGCACGAACATGGAAATGTCTTAACCGCTATCAGCATGTAAATAGAAATATCTACACTGCTATCTGCATATACATGGAAATATCTACAAAGCTATCTCTTTACACATGGAAATAACTACACCGCTATCTCTATAAGAACGGAAATATCTACACCGCCATCTGTATGAACATGGAACAATCTGCACCGCCCTCTGTATAAACATATAAATATCTACACCGCCATCTGTATTAAGATGGAGATATCTACACCGATATCTGTATAAACATGGAAATACCTACACCGCTATCTGTAGGAACATGGAAATATCTACACCGCTATCTGTATGAACATGGAAATATCTACACCGCTATCAGTGTAAACATGCATACATCTTCACCACAATCTGTATAAGTATGGAAATATCAACACCGCTATCTGTATGAACTTGGAAATATCTACACCGCTATCTGTTTGAACATGGAAATATCTACACAGCTATCTGCATATACAAGGAAATATCTACACATCTATCTCTTTACACATGGAAATAACTACACCGCTGTCTGTATGAACATGGAAATGTCTGCACCGCCATCTGTATGAACATATAAATATCTACACCGCCATCTGTATTAAGATGGAGATATCTACACTGCTATCTGTATAAACATGGAAATATCTGCACCGCTATCCGTATGAACATGGAAATATCTACACCGCTATATGTTTGAACATGGAAATATCTACACCGCTATCTGCATGAAAATGGAAATATCTACACTGCTATCTGCATATACATGGAAATATCTACACAGCTATCTCTTTACACATGGAAATAACTACAACGCTATCTGTGTGAACATGGAAATATCTACACCGCCATCTGTATGAACATGGAAATATCTGCACCGACATCTGTATGAACATATAAATATCTACACCGCCATCTGTATAAAGATGGAGATATCTACACCGCCATCTGTATTAAGATGGAGATATCTACACCGCTATCTGAATAAACATGGAAATATCTACACCGCTATCAGTGTAAACATGCATACATCTTCACCGCAATCTGTATAAGCATGGAAATATCAACACCGCTATCTGCATGAACGTGGAAATATCTACACCGCTATCTGTTTGAACATGGAAATATCTAAACCGCTATAAGCATGAAAATGGAAATATCTACACAGCTATCTGCATATACATGGAAATATCTACACAGCTATATCTTTACACATGGAAATAACTACACCGCTATCTGTATGAACATGGAAATATCTGCACCGCCATCTGTATGAACATGGAAATATCTACACCGCCATCTGTATGAACATGGAAATATCTACACCGCCATCTGTATTAAGATGGAGATATCTACACCGCTATCTGAATAAACATGGAAATATCTACACCGCTATCTGTATAAACCTGGAAATATCAGCACCGCTATCTGTATGAACATGGAAATATCAGCCCCTCTATCTGTATGAACAAGGAGATATCTACACGGCCATCTTTATGAACATGGATATATCTACACAGCCATCTGGATGAACATGGAAATATCTGCACCGCTATCTGTATGAACATGGAAATAGCTACACCGCTATCTGTATGAACATGGAAATATCTATACCGCTATCTGTATGAACATGGAAATATCTACACCGCTATCTGTATGAACATGGAAATATCTTCACCGCCATCTGTACGAACATGGTTATATCTACAGAGCCATCTGGATGATGATGGAAATATCTACACCGCCATCTGTTTGAATATATAAATATCTACACCGCCATCTGTATAAAGATGGAGATATCTACACCGCTATCTGTATAAACTTGGAAATATCTACACTGCTATCTGTATAAACATGGAAATATCTACACTGCTACCTGTATAAACATGGAAATATCAGCACCGCTGTCTGTAGGAACATGGAAATATCTACACCGCTATCTGCATGAAAATGGAAATTTCTACACTGTTATCTGCATATACATGGAAATATCTACACAGCTATCTCTTTACACATGGAAATAACTAAACCGCTATCTGTATGAACATGGATATATCTACACAGCCCTCTGGATGAACATGGAAATATCCACACCGCTATCTGTGTAAACATGCATACATCTTCACCGCTATCTGTATAAACATGGAAATATCTACACCGCTATCTGTATGAACATGGAAATATCTACACCCCTATCTGTTTGAAGATGGAAATATCTACACCGCTATCTGCACGAAAATGGAAATATCTACAAAGATATCTGCATATACATGGAAATATCTACACAGCTATCTCTTTACACATGGAAATAACTACACCGCTATCTGTATTAACATGGAAATATCTACACCGCCATCTATATGAACATCGAAATATCTGCACCGCTATCTGTAGGAACATGGAAATATCTACACCTCTATCTGTACGAACATGGAAATATCTACACCGCTATCTGTATGAACATGGAAATAGCTACACCGCTATCTGTATGAACATGGAAATAGCTACACCACTATCTGTATGAACATGGAAATAACTACACCGCTATCTGTATGAACATGGATATATCTACACAGCCATCTGGATGAACATGGATATATCTACACAGCTATCTGTGTAAACATGAATACATCTTCACCGCTAGCTGTATAAACATGGAAATATCTACACCGCTATCAGTATGAACATGGAAATAGCTACACCGCTATCTGTATGAACATGGAAATATCTACACCGCTATCTGTATGAACATGGATATATCTACACAGCCATCTGGATGAACATGGAAATATCTACACCGCTATCTGTGTAAACATGCATACATCTTCACCGCTATCTGTATAAACATGGAAATATCTACACCGCTATCTGAATGAACAGGGAAATATCTGCACCGCTATCTGTATGAACATGGAAATATCTACACCGCTATATGTTTGAACATGGAAATATCTACACCGCTATCTGCATGAAAATGGAAATATCTACACTGCTATCTGCATATACATGGAAATATCTATACAGCTATCTCTTTACACATGGAAATAACTACAACGCTATCTGTATGAACATGGAAATATCTACACCGCCATCTGTATGAACATGGAAATATCTGCACCGACATCTGTATGAACATATAAATATCTACACCGCCATCTGTATAAAGATGGAGATATCTACACCGCTATCTGTATAAACATGGAAATATCTACACCGCTATCAGTATAAACATGGAAATATCTACACCGCTATCTGTATAAACATGGAAATATCTACACCGCTACCTGTATAAACATGGAAATATCAGCACCGCTATCTGTATGAACATGGAAATATCTACACGGCTATCTGTATGAACATGGAAATATCTACACCGCCATCTGTATGAACATGGAAATATCTGCACCGCCATCTGTATGAACATATAAATATCTACACCGCCATCTGTATTAAGATGGAGATATCTACACCGCTATCTGAATAAACATGGAAATATCTACACCGCTATCTGTATAAACCTGGAAATATCAGCACCGCTATCTGTATGAACATGGAAATATCAGCCCCTCTATCTGTATGAACAAGGAGATATCTACACGGCCATCTTTATGAACATGGATATATCTACACAGCCATCTGGATGAACATGGAAATATCTGCACCGCTATCTGTATGAACATGGAAATAGCTACACCGCTATCTGTATGAACATGGAAATATCTATACCGCTATCTGTATGAACATGGAAATATCTACACCGCTATCTGTATGAACATGGAAATATCTTCACCGCCATCTGTACGAACATGGATATATCTACAGAGCCATCTGGATGAACATGGAAATATCTACACCGCCATCTGTTTTAATATATAAATATCTACACCGCCATCTGTATAAAGATGGAGATATCTACACCGCTATCTGTATAAACCTGGAAATATCTACACTGCTATCTGTATAAACATGGAAATATCTACACCGCTACCTGTATAAACATGGAAATATCAGCACCGCTGTCTGTAGGAACATGGAAATATCTACACCGCTATCTGCATGAAAATGGAAATTTCAACACTGTTATCTGCATATACATGGAAATATCTACACAGCTATCTCTTTACACATGGAAATAACTACACCGCTATCTGTATGAACATGGATATATCTACACAGCCCTCTGGATGAACATGGAAATATCCACACCGCTATCTGTGTAAACATGCATACATCTTCACCGCTATCTGTATAAACATGGAAATATCTACACCGCTATCTGTATGAACATGGAAATATCTACACCCCTATCTGTTTGAAGATGGAAATATCCGCACCGCCATCTGTATGAACATATAAATATCTACACCGCCATCTGTATTAAGATGGAGATATCTACACCGCTATCTGAATAAACATGGAAATATCTACACCGCTATCTGTATAAACCTGGAAATATCAGCACCGCTATCTGTATGAACATGGAAATATCAGCCCCTCTATCTGTATGAACAAGGAGATATCTACACGGCCATCTTTATGAACATGGATATATCTACACAGCCATCTGGAAGAACATGGAAATAGCTCCACCGCTATCTGTATGAACATGGAAATATCTATACCGCTATCTGTATGAACATGGAAATATCTACACCGCTATCTGTATGAACATGGAAATATCTTCACCGCCATCTGTACGAACATGGATATATCTACAGAGCCATCTGGATGAACATGGAAATATCTACACCGCCATCTGTTTGAATATGTAAATATCTACACCGCCATCTGTATAAAGATGGAGATATCTACACCGCTATCTGTATAAACCTGGAAATATCTACACTGCTATCTGTATAAACATGGAAATATCTACACCGCTACCTGTATAAACATGGAAATATCAGCACCGCTGTCTGTAGGAACATGGAAATATCTACACCGCTATCTGCATGAAAATGGAAATTTCTACACTGTTATCTGCATATACATGGAAATATCTACACAGCTATCTCTTTACACATGGAAATAACTACACCGCTATCTGTATGAACATGGATATATCTACACAGCCCTCTGGATGAACATGGAAATATCCACACCGCTATCTGTGTAAACATGCATACATCTTCACCGCTATCTGTATAAACATGGAAATATCTACACCGCTATCTGCATGAAAATGGAAATATCTACAAAGCTATCTGCATATACATGGAAATATCTACACAGCTATCTCTTTACACATGGAAATATCTACACCGCCATCTGTATGAACATGGAAATATCTGCACCGCCATCTGTATGAACATATAAATATCTACACCGCCATCTGTATTAAGATGGAGATATCTACACCGCTATCTGTATAAACATGGAAATATCTACACCGCTATCTGTATGAACATGGAAATATCTACACCGCTTCCTGTATAAACATGGAAATATCCACACCGCTATCTGTGTAAACATGCATACATCTTCAACGCTATCTGTATAAACATGGAAATATCTACACCGCTATCTCTATGAACATGGAAATATCTACACCGCTATCTGTTTGAAGATGGAAATATATACACAGCTATCTGCATGAAAATGGAAATATCTACACAGCTATCTTCATATAGATGGAAATATCTACACAGCTATCTCTTTACACACGGAAATAACTACACCGCTATCTGTATTAACATGGAAATATCTACACCGCCATCTATATGAACATCGAAATATCTGCACCGCCATCTGTATGAACATGGAAATATCTACAAAGCTATTTGAATGAACATGGAAATATCTGCACCGCTATCTGTTCGAACATGTAAATATCTACACCGCTATCTGCATGAAAATGGAAATAACTACAAAGCTATCTGCATATAAATGGAAATATCTACACAGCTATCTCTTTACACATGGAAATAACTACACTGCTATATCTATAAACATGGAAATATCTACACCACCATCTGCATGAACATGGAAATATCTGCACCGCCATCTGTATTAACATGTAAATATCTACACCGCCATCTGTATTAAGAAGGAAATATCTAAACCGCTATCTGTATAAACAAGGAAATACCTACACCGCTGCCTGTATAAACATGGAAATATCAGCACCGCTATCTGTATGAACATGGAAATAGCTACACCGCTTTCTGTATGAACATGGAAATAGCTACACCGCTTTCTGTTTGAACATGGAAATATCTACACCGCTACCTGTATGAACATGGAAATATCTCCACCGCTATCTGCATGAACATGGAAATATCTTCACCGCCATCTGTATGAACATGGATATATATACACAGCAATCTGGATGAACATGGAAATATCTACACCGCTATCTGTATGAACATGGAAATATCTACACTGCTATCTGTATGAACATGGAAATAGCTACACCACTATCTGTATGAACATGGAAATAACT
This sequence comes from Gorilla gorilla gorilla, assembly GCF_029281585.2. Taxonomy (NCBI): domain Eukaryota; kingdom Metazoa; phylum Chordata; class Mammalia; order Primates; family Hominidae; genus Gorilla; species Gorilla gorilla. The sequence goes on along the minus strand of NC_073246.2, from coordinate 53,749,762 downwards.
ACACCGCTACCTGTATGAACATGGATATATCTACACAGCCATCTGGATGAACATGGATATATCTACACCGCTATCTCTATGTACATGGAAATATCTACACCGCTATCTGTGTAAACATGCGTACATCTTCACCGCTATCTGTATAAACATGGAAATATCTACACCGCTATCTGTATGAACATGGAAATAGCTACACCGCTATCTGTATGAACATGGAAATATCTACACCGCTATCTGTATGAACATGGATATATCTACACAGCCATCTGGAAGAACATGGAAATATCTACACCGCTATCTGTGTAAACATGCATACATCTTCACCGCTATCTGTATAAACATGGAAATATCTACAACGCTATCTTAATGAACATGGAAATATCTGCACCGCTATCTGTATGAACATGGAAATATCTACACCGCTATATGTTTGAACATGGAAATATCTACACCGCTATCTTCATGAAAATGGTAATATCTACACTGCTATCTGCATATACATGGAAATATCTACACAGCTATCTCTTTACACATGGAAATAACTACAACGCTATCTGTATGAACATGGAAATATCTACACCGCCATCTGTATGAACATGGAAATATCTGCACCGACATCTGTATGAACATATAAATATCTACACCGCCATCTGTATAAAGATGGAGATATCTACACCGCTATCTGTATAAACATGGAAATATCTACACCGCTATCTGTATAAACATGGAAATATCTACACCGCTATCTGTATAAACATGGAAATATCTACACCGCTACCTGTATAAACATGGAAATATCAGCACCGCTATCTGTATGAACATGGAAATATCTACACCGCTATCTGTATGAACATGGAAATATCTACACCGCCATCTGTATGAACATGGAAATATCCGCACCGCAATCTGTATGAACATATAAATATCTACACCGCCATCTGTATTAAGATGGAGATATCTACACCGCTATCTGAATAAACATGGAAATATCAACACCGCTATCTGTATAAACATGGAAATATCAGCACCGCTATCTGTATGAACATGGAAATATCAGCCCCTCTATCTGTATGAACATGGAGACATCTACACGGCCATCTGTATGAACATGGATATATCTACACAGCCATCTGGATGAACATGGAAATATCTGCACCGCTATCTGTATGAACATGGAAATAGCTACACCGCTATCTGTATGAACATGGAAATACCTATACCGCTATCTGTATGAACATGGAAATATCTACACCGCTATCTGTATGAACATGGAAATATCTTCACCGCCATCTGTACGAACATGGATATATCTACAGAGCCATCTGGATGAACATGGAAATATCTACACCGCCATCTGTTTGAATATATAAATATCTACACCGCCATCTGTATTAAGATGGAGATATCTACACCGCTATCTGTATAAACCTGGAAATATCTACACTGCTATCTGTATAAACATGGAAATATCTACACCGCTACCTGTATAAACATGGAAATATCAGCACCGCTGTCTGTAGGAACATGGAAATATCTACACCGCTATCTGCATGAAAATGGAAATTTCTACACTGTTATCTGCATATACATGGAAATATCTACACAGCTATCTCTTTACACATGGAAATAACTACACCGCTATCTGTATGAACATGGATATATCTACACAGCCCTCTGGATGAACATGGAAATATCCACACCGCTATCTGTGTAAACATGCATACATCTTCACCGCTATCTGTATAAACATGGAAATATCTACACCGGTATCTGTATGAACATGGAAATATCTACACCGCTATCTGTTTGAAGATGGAAATATCTACACCGCTATCTGCATGAAAATGGAAATATCTACAAAGCTATCTGCATATACATGGAAATATCTACACAGCTATCTCTTTACACATGGAAATAACTACACCGCTATCTGTATGAACATGGAAATATCTACACCGCCATCTGTATGAACATGGAAATATCTGCACCGCCATCTGTATGAACATAAAAATATCTACACCGCCATCTGTATTAAGATTGGGATATCTACACCGCTATCTGTATAAACATGGAAATATCTACACCGCTATCTGTATAAACATGGAAATATCTACACCGCTATCTGTATAAACATGGAAATATCTACACCGCTTCCTGTATAAACATGGAAATATCAGCACCGCTATCTGTATGAACATGGAAATATCTACACTGCTATCTGTATGAACATGGAAATATCTACACCGCTATCTGTATGAACATGGATATATCTACACAGCCCTCTGGATGAACATGGAAATATCCACACCGCTATCTGTGTAAACATGCATACATCTTCACCGCTATCTGTATAAACATGGAAATATCTACACCGCTATCTCTATGAACATGGAAATATCTACACCGCTATCTGTTTGAAGATGGAAATATATACACAGCTATCTGCATGAAAATGGAAATATCTACACAGCTATCTGCATATAGATGGAAATATCTACACAGCTATCTCTTTACACATGGAAATAACTACACCGCTATCTGTATTAACATGGAAATATCTACACCGCCATTTATATGAACATCGAAATATCTGCACCGCCATCTGTATGAACTTGGAAATATCTACAAAGCTATTTGAATGAACATGGAAATATCTACACCGCTATCTGTTTGAAAATGTAAATATCTACACCGCTATCTGCATGAAAATGGAAATAACTACAAAGCTATCTGCATATACATGGAAATATCTACACAGCTATCTCTTTACACATGGAAAAAACTACACCACTATGTGTATGAACATGGAAATAAATACACCGCCATCTGTATGAACATGGAAGTATCTGCACCGCCATCTGTATGAACATATAAATATCTACACCGCCATCTGTATTAAGATGGAGATAACTACACTGCTATCTGTATAAACATGGAAATATCTTCACCGCCATCTGTATGAACATATAAATACACCGCCATCTGTATTAAGAAGGAAATATCTAAACCGCTATCTGTATAAACATGGAAATATCTACACCGCTACCTGTATAAACATGGAAATATCAGCACCACTATCTGTATGAACCTGGAAATATCTACACAGCTATCTGTATGAACATGGAAATATCTACACCGCTATCTGTATGAACATGGAAATATCTACAAAGCTATTTGAATGAACATGCAAAAATCTACACCGCTATCTGTTTGAACATGTAAATATCTACACCGCTATCTGCATGAAAATGGAAATATCTACAAAGCTATCTGCATATACACGGAAATATCTACACAGCTATCTCTTTATACATGGAAATAACTACACTGCTATATCTATAAACATGGAAATATCTACACCACCATCTGCATGAACATGGAAATATCTGCACCGCCATCTGTATGAACATATAAATGTCTACACCGCCATCTGTATTAAGAAGGAAATATCTAAACCGCTATCTGTATAAACAAGGAAATATCTACACCGCTGCCTGTATAAACATGGAAATATCAGCACCGCTCTCTGTATGAAAATGGAAATATCTACACCGCTATCTTTATGAACATGCAAATATCTACACTGCTATCTGTAGGAACATGGAAATAGCTACACCGTTATCTCTATGAAAATGGAAATAGCTACACCGCTATCTGTATGAACATGGAAATATCTACACCGCTATCTGTATGAACATGGATATATCTACACAGCCATCTGGATGAACATGGAAATATCTACACCGCTATCTGTGAAAACATGCTTACAACTTCACCACTGTCTGTATAAACATGGAAACGTCTGCACCGCTATTGGTATGAACATGGAAATATCTACACCGCTATCTGTATGAACATGGAAATACCTACACCGCTATCTGTTTGGACATGGAAATATCTACACCGCTATCTGCATGAAATTGGAAATATTTACACTGCTATCTGCATATACATTTAAATATCTACACAGCTATCTCTTTACACATGGAAATAACTACACCACTATCTGTATATACATGGAAATAACTACACCGCCATCTGTATGAACATGGAAGTATCTGCACCGACATCTGTATGAACATATAAATATCTACACCACCATCTGTATTAAGATGGAGATATCTACACTGCTATCTGTATAAACATGGAAATATATACACCGCCATCTCTATGAACATATAAATACATCACCATCTGTATTAAGAAGGAAATATCTAAACCGCTATCTGTATAAACATGGAAATATCTACACCGCTGCCTGTATAAACACGGAAATATCAGCACCACTATCTGTATGAACATGGAAATATCTACACCGCTATCTGTAGGAACATGGAAATAGCTACACCGCTGCCTGTATAAACATGGAAATATCAGCACCGCTATCTCTATGAACATGGAAATATCTACACCACTAACTGTATGAACATGGATATATTTACACAGCCATCTGGATGAACATGGAAATATCTACACCACTATCTGTATGAACATGGAAATATCTACACCGCTATCTGTGTAAACATGCATACATCTTCACCGCTATCAGTATAAACATGGAAATATCTACACCGCTATCTGTATGAACATGGAAATAGCTACACCGCTATCTTTATGAACATGGAAATATCTACACCGCTCTCTGTATGAACATGGATATATCTACGCAGCCATCTGGATGAACATGGAAATATCTACACCGCTATCTGTGTAAACATGCATACATCTTCACCTCTATCTGTATAAACATGGAAATATCTACACCGCTATCTGTATGAACATGGAAATATCTACACCGCTATCTGCATGAACATGGAAATATCTACACTGCTATCTGTTTGAACATGTAAATATCTACACCGCTATCTGCATGAAAATGGAAATATCTACACTGCTATCAGCATATACTTGGAAATATCTACACAGCTATCTCTTTACACATGGAAATAACTACACCGCTATCTGTATGAACATGGAAATATCCACACCGCCATCTGTATGAACATGGAAATATCTGCACCGCCATCTGTATGAACATATAAATATCTACACCGCCATCTGTATTAAGATGGAGATATCTACACCGCTAGCTGTATAAACATGGAAATATCTACACCGCTATCTGTATAAACATGGAAATATCTACACCGCTATCTGTATAAACATGGAAATATCTACACCGCTACCTGTATAAACATGGAAATATCAGCCCCGCTTTCTGTATGAAAATGGAAATATCTACACTGATATCTGTATGAACATGGAAATACCTACACCGCTATCTGTATGAACATGGAAATATCTACACCGCTATCAGTATGAACAACGAAATATCTACACCGCTATCTGTATGAACATGGATATATCTACACAGCCCTCTGGATGAACATGGAAATATCCACAATGCTATCTGTGTAAACATGCATACATCTTCACCGCTATCTGTATAAACATGGAAATATCTACACCGCTATCTGTATGAACATGGAAATAACTTCACCGCTATCTGTTTGAAGATGGAAATATATACACCGCTATCTGCATGAAAACGGAAATATCTACACAGCTATCTGCATATACATGGAAATATCTACACAGCTATCTCTATACACATGGAAATAACTACACCGCTATCTGTATGAACATGGAAATATCTACACCGCCATCTGTCTGAACATGGAAATATCTACACCGCTATCTGTATGAACATGGAAATAGCTACACCATTATCTGTATGAAAATGGAAATAACTACACCGCTATCTGTATGAACATGGAAATATCTACACCGCTATCTGTATGAACATGGATATATCTACACAGCCATCTGGATGAACATGGAAATATCTACACCGCAATCTGTGTAAACATGCATGCATCTTCACCACTATCTGTATAAACATGGAAATATCTGCACCGCTATCGGTATGAACATGGAAATATCTACACCGCTATCTGTATGAACATGGAAATACCTACACCGTTATCTGTTTGGACATGGAAATATCTACACCTCTATCTGCATGAAATTGGAAATATCTACACTGCTATCTGCATATACATTTAAATATCTACACAGCTATCTCTTTACACATGGAAAAAACTACACCACTATGTGTATGAACATGGAAATAACTACACCGCCATCTGTATGAACATGGAAGTATCTGCACCGCCATCTGTATGAACATATAAATATCTACACCGCCATCTGTATTAAGATGGAGATATCTACACTGCTATCTGTATAAACATGGAAATATCTACACCGCCATCTGTATGAACATATAAATACACCGCCATCTGTATTAAGAAGGAAATATCTAAACCGCTATCTGTATAAACATGGAAATATCTACACCGCTGCATGTATAAACATGGAAATATCAGCACCGCTATCTGTATGAACATGGAAATATCTACACCGCTATCTGTAGGAACATGGAAATAGCTACACCGCTACCTGTATAAACATGGAAATATCAGCACCGCTATCTGTATGAACATGGAAATATCTAAACCACTATCTGTATGAACATGGATATATCTACATAGCCATCTGGATGAACATGGAAATATCTACACCACTCTCTGTATGAACATGGAAATATCTACACAGCTATCTGTGTAAACATGCATACATCTTCACCGCTATCAGTATAAACATGGAAATATCTACACCGCTATCTGTATGAACATGGAAATAGCTACACCGCTATCTGTATGAACATGGAAATATCTACACCGCTATCTGTATGAACATGGATATATCTACACAGCCATCTGGATGAACATGGAAATATCTACACCGCTATCTGTATGAACATGGAAATATCTACACCGCTATCTGTTTGAACATGGAAATATCTACACCGCTATCTGCATGAAAATGGAAATATCTACACTGCTATCTTCATATACATGGAAATATCTACACAGCTATCTCTTTACACATGGAAATAGCTACACCGCTATCTGTATGAACATGGAAATATCCACACCGCCATCTGTATGAACATGGAAATATCTTCACTGCCACCTGTATGAACATATAAATATCTACACTGCCATCTGTATTAAGATGGAGATATCTACACCGCTATCTGCATAAACATGGAAATATCTACACCGCTATCTGTATAACCATGGAAATATCTACACCGCTACCTGTATAAACATGGAAATATCAGCACTGCAATCTGTATGAACATGGAAATATCTACACCGCTGCCTGTATAAACATGGAAATATCAGCACGGCTATCTGTATGAACATGGAAATATCTACACCGCTATCTGCATGAACATGGAAATAACTACACTGCTATCTGTATGAACATGGAAATAGCTACACCGTTATCTGTATGAACATGGAAATAGCTACACCACTATCTGTATGAACATGGAAATATCTACACCGCTATCTGTATGAACATGGATATATCTACACAGCCATCTGGATGAACATGGAAATATCTACACCGCTATCTGTATGAACATGTAAATATCTACACCACTATCTGTATGAACATGGATATATCTACACAGCCATCTGGATGAACATGGAAATATCTACACCGCTATCTGTGTAAACATGCATAGATCTTCACCGCTACCTCTATAAACATGGAAATATCTACACCGCTATCTGTATAAACATGGAAATATCCACACCGCTATCTGTATGAACATGGAAATATCTACACCGCTATCTGTATGAACATGGAAATATCTACACCGCTATCTGCATGAAAATGGAAATATCTACACTGCTATCTGCATATACATTTGAATATCTACACAGCTATCTCTTTGCACATGGAAATAACTACACTGCTGTCTGCATGAACATGGAAATATCTACACCGCCATCTGTATGAACATGGAAATATCTGCACCGCCATCTGTATGAACATATAAATATCTACACCGCAATCTGTATTAAGATAGCGATATCTCCACTGCTATCTGTATAAACATGGAAATATCTACACCGCTATCTGTATAAACATGGAAATATCTACACCGCTATCTGTATAAACATGGAAATATCTACACCACTACCTGTATAAACATGGAAATATCAGCACCGCTATCTGTATGAACATGGAAATATCTACACCGCCATCTGTATGAACATGGAAATATCTACACCGCTATCTCTATGAACATGGAAATATCTGAACCGCTATCTGTATGAACATGGAAATATCTACACTGCTATCTGTTTGAACATGGAAATATTTACACCGCTGTCTGCATGAAAATGGAAATATCTACACAGCTATCTGCATATGCATGGAAATATCTACACAGCTATCTCTTAACACATGGAAATAACTACACCGCTATCTCAATAAACATGGAAATATCTACACCGCTATCTGTATGATCATGGAAATATCTGCACCGCCATCTGTATGAACATATAAATATCGACACCGCCATCTGTATTAAGAAAGAAATATCTAAACCGCTATCTGTATGAACATTGAAATATCTACACCGCTATCTGTATGAACATGGAAATATCTACACCGCTATCTGTGTAAACATGCATACATCTTCACCGCTATCTGTATAAACATGGAAATGTCTACAAGGCTATCTGTATGAACATGGAAATATCTACACCGCTATCTGTACGAACATGGAAATAACTAAACCGCTATCTGCATGAAAATAGAAATATCTACACAGCTATCTGCATATACATGGAAATATCTACACAGCTATCTCTTTACACATGGAAATAACTACACCGCTATCTGTATGAAAATGGAAATATCTGCACCGCCATCTGTATGAACACAAAAATATCTACACCGCCATCTGTATTAAGATGGAGATACCTACACCGCTATCTGTATAAACATGGAAATATCTACACCGCTATCTGTATAAACATGGAAATATCTACACCGCTATCTGTATAAACGTGGAAATATCAGCACCGCTATCTGTATGAACATGGAAATATCAGCCCCTCTATCTGTATGAACATGGACGTACCTACACCGCTATCTGTATGAACATGGAAATATCTACACCGATATCTGTTTGAACATGGAAATATCTACACCGCTATCTGTATGAACACGGAAATATCTACACCGCTATCTGTTTGAACATGGAAATATCTACACCGCTATCTGCATGAAAATGGAAATATATACACAGCTATCTGCATATACATGGAAATATCTACACAGCTATCTCTTTACACATGGAAATAACTACGACGCTATCTGTATGTACATGGAAATATCTTCACCGCCATCTTTATGAACATGGATATATCTACACAGCCATCTGGATGAACTTGGAAATATCTACACCGCTATCTGTATGAACGTGGAAATATCTACACCGATATCTGTGTAAACGTGAATACATCTTCACCGCTATCTGTATAAACATGGAAATATCTACACTGCTATCTGTATGAACATGGAAATATCTACACCGCTATCTGTTTGAACATGGAAATATCTACACCGCTATCTGCATGAAAATGGAAATATCTACACAGCTATCTGCATATACATGGAAATATCTACAAAGCTATCTCTTTACACATGGAAATAAGTACAGCGCTATTTCTATAAACATGGAAATAGCTACACCGCCATCTGTATGAACATGGAAATATCTACACCGCTATCTGTATGAACATGGGAATACCTACACCGCTATCTGTATGAACATGGATATATCTACACAGCCCTCTGGATGAACATGGAAATATCCACACCGCTATCTGTGTAAACATGCATACATCTTCACCGCTATCTGTAGAAACATGGAAATATCTACACCGATATCTGTATGAACATGGAAATATCTACACCGCTATCAGTTTGAAGATGGAAATATATACACCGCTATCTGCATGAAAATGGAAATATCTACACAGTAATCTGCATATAGATGGAAATATCTACACAGCTATCTCTTTACACATGGAAATAACTACACCACTATCTGTATGAACATGGAAATATCTACACCGCCATCTGTATGAACATGGAAATATCTGCACCGCCATCTGTATGAACATATAAATATCTACACCGCCATCTGTATTAAGATGGAGATATCTACACCGCTATCTGAATAAACATGGAAATATCTACACCGCTATCTTCATAAACATGGAAATATCTACACCGCTATGTGTATAACCATGGAAATATCTACACCGCTACCTGTATAAACATGGAAATATCAGCACCGCTATCTGTATGAACATGGAAATATCTACACCGCTATCTGTATGAACATGGAAATATCTACACCGCTATCTGTATGAACATGGAAATATCTACAAAGCTATCTGAATGAACATGGAAAAATCTACACCGCTATCTGTTTGAACATGTAAATATCTACACCGCTAACTGCATGAAAATGGAAATATCTACAAAGCTATCTGCATATACATGGAAATATCTACACAGCTATCTCTTTAAACATGGAAATAACTACACCACTATATCTATAAACATGGAAATATCTACACCGCCATGTGTATGAACATGGAAATATCTGCACCGCCATCAGTATGAACATATAAATATCTACACCGCCATCTGTATTAAGAAGGAAATATCTAAACCGCTATCTGTATAAACCTGGAAATATCTACACCGCTGCCTGTATAAACATGGAAATATCAGCACTGCTATCTGTATGAACACGGAAATATCTACGCTGCTATCTGTATGAACATGGAAATAGCTACAACGTTATCTGTATGAACAAGGAAATAGCTACACCACTATCTGTTTGAACATGGAAATATCTAAACCGCTATCTGTATGAACATGGATATATCTACACAGCCATCTGGATGAACATGGAAATATCTACACCGCTATCTGTATGAACATGGAAATATGTACACCGCTATCTGTATGAACATGGATATATCTACACAGCCATCTGGATGAACATGGAAATATCTACACCGCTATCTGTGTAAACATGCATAGATCTTCACCGCTATCTCTATAAACATGGAAATACCTACACCGCTATCTGTATGAACATGGAAATATCCACACCGCTATCTGTATGAACATGGAAATATCTACACCGCTATCTGTTTGAACATGGAAATATCTACACCGCTATCTGTATGAAAATGGAAATATCTACACTGCTATCTGCATATACATTTAAATATCTACACAGCTATCTCTTTACACATGGAAATAACTACACCGCTATCTGTATGAACATGGAAATATCTACACCGCCATCTGTATGAACACGGAAATATCTGCACCGCCATCTGTAAGAACATATAAATATCTACACCGCCATCTGTATTAAGATGGAGATATCTACACTGCTATCTGTATAAACATGGAAATATCTAAACCGCCATCTGTATGAACATATAAATATCTACACCGCCATCTGTATTAAGAAGGAAATATCTAAACCGCTATCTGTATAAACATGGAGATATCTACACCGCTGCCTGTATAAACAAGAAAATATCAGCACGGCTATCTGTATGAACATGGAAATATCTACACCGCTATCTGTATGAACATGGAAATAGCTACTCCGCTATCTGTATGAACATGGATATATATACAAAGCCATCTGGATGAACATGGAAATATCTACACCGCTATGTGTGTAAACATGCATAGATCTTCACCGCTATCTGTATAAACATGGAAATATCTACACCGCTATCTGTATGAACATGGAAATATCAGCACCGCCATCTGTATGAATATATAAATATCTACACCGCCATCTGTATTAAGATGGAGATATCTACACCGCTATCTGAATAAACATGGAAATATCAACACCGCTATCTGTATAAACATGGAAATATCAGCACCGCTATCTGTATGAACATGGAAATATCAGCCCCTCTATCTGTATGAACATGGAGATATCTACACGGCCATCTGTATGAACATGGATATATCTACACAGCCATCTGGATGAACATGGAAATATCTGCACCGCTATATGCATGAACATGGAAATAGCTACACCGCTATCTGTATGAACATGGAAATATCTACACCGCCATCTGTATGAACATGGAAATATCTGCACCGCCATCTGTATGAACATATAAATATCTACACCACCATCTGTATTAAGATGGAGATATCTACACCGCTATCTGTATAAACATGGAAATATCTACACCGCTATCTGTATAAACATGGAAATATCTACACCGCTATCTGTATAAACATGGAAATATCTACACCGCTTCCTGTATAAACATGGAAATATCAGCACCGCTATCTGTATGAACATGGAAATATCTACATTGCTATCTGTATGAACATGGAAATATCTACCCCGCTATCTGTGTGAACATGGATATATCTACACAGCCCTCTGGATGAACATGGAAATATCCACACCGCTATCTGTGTAAACATGCATACATCTTCACCGCTATCTGTATAAACATGGAAATATCTACACCGCTATCTCTATGAACATGGAAATATCTACACCGCTATCTGTTTGAAGATGGAAATATATACACAGCTATCTGCATGAAAATGGAAATATCTACACAGCTATCTGCATATAGATGGAAATATCTACACAGCTATCTCTTTACACATGGAAATAACTACACCGCTATCTGTATTAACATGGAAATATCTACACCGCCATCTATATGAACATCGAAATATCTGCACCGCCATCTGTATGAACATGGAAATATCTACAAAGCTATTTGAATGAACATGGAAATATCTACACCGCTATCTGTTTGAATATGTAAATATCTACACCGCTATCTGCATGAAAATGGAAATAACTACAAAGCTATCTGCATATACATGGAAATATCTACACAGCTATCTCTTTACACATGGAAATAACTACACCGCTATATATATAAACATGGAAATATCTACACCACCATCTGCATGAACATGGAAATATCTGCACCGTCATTTGTATGAACATATAAATATCTACACCGCCATCTGTATTAAGAAGAAAGTATCTAAACCGCTATCTGTATAAACAAGGAAATACCTACACCGCTGCCTGTATAAACATGGAAATATGAGCACCGCTCTCTGTATGAAAATGGAAATATCTACACCGCTATATGTATGAACATGCAAATATCTACACTGCTATCTGTATGAACATGGAAATAGCTACACCGTTATCTCTATGAAAATGGAAATAGCTACACCGCTCTCTGTATGAACATGTTAATATCTACACCGCTATTTGTATGAACATGGATATACCAACACAGCCATCTGTCTGAACATGGAAATATCTACACCGCTATCTGTATGAACATGGAAATATCTACACCGATATCTGTATGAACATGGATATATCTACACAGCCATCTGGATGAACATGGAAATATCTACACCGCTATCTGTGTAAACATGCTTATATCTTCACCACTATCTGTATAAACATGGAAATATCTGCACCGCTATCGGTATGAACATGGAAATATCTACACCGCTATCTGTATGAACATGGAAATACCTACACCGCTATCTGTTTGGACATGGAAATATCTACACCGCTATCTGCATGAAATTGGAAATATCTACACTGCTATCTGCATATACATTTAAATATCTACACAGCTATCTCTTTACACATGGAAATAACTACACCACTATCTGTATATACATGGAAATAACTACACCGCCATCTGTATGAACATGGAAGTATCTGCACCGCAATATGTATGAACATATAAATATCTACACCGCCATCTGTATTAAGATGGAGATATCTACACTGCTATCTGTATAAACATGGAAATATATACACCGCCATCTGTATGAACATATAAATACACCACCATCTGTATTAAGAAGGAAATATCTAAACCGCTATCTGTATAAACATGGAAATATCTACAACGCTGCCTGTATAAACATGGAAATATCAGCACCACTATCTGTATGAACATGGAAATATCTACACCGCTATCTGTAGGAACATGGAAATAGCTACACCGCTGCCTGTATAAACATGGAAATATCAGCACCGCTATCTCTATGAACATGGAAATATCTACGCCACTATCTGTATGAACATGGATATATTTACACAGCCATCTGGATGAACATGGAAATATCTACACCACTATCTGTATGAACATGGAAATATCTACACCGCTATCTCTGTAAACATGCATACATCTTCACCGCTATCAGTATAAACATGGAAATATCTACACCGCTATCTGTATGAACATGGAAATATCTACACCGCTATCTTTATGAACATGGAAATATCTACACCGCTCTCTGTATGAACATGGATATATCTACACAGCCATCTGGATGAACATGGAAATATCTACACCGCTATCTGTGTAAACATGCATACAACTTCACCGCTATCTGTATAAACATGGAAATATCTACACCGCTATCTGTATGAACATGGAAATATCTACACCGCTATCTGTATGAACATGGAAATATCTACACTGCTATCTGTTTGAACATGGAAATATCTACACCGCTATCTGCATGAAAATGGAAATATCTTCACTGCTATCAGCATATACATGGAAATATCTACACAGCTATCTCTTTACACATGGAAATAACTACACCGCTATCTGTATGAACATGGAAATATCCACACCACCATCTGTATGAACATGGAAATATCTGCACCGCTATCTGTATAAACATGGAAATATCTACACCACTATCTGTATAAACATGGAAATATCTACACCGCTACCTGTATAAACATGGAAATATCAGCACTGCTTTCTGTATGAACATGGAAATATCTACACCGATATATGTATGAAGATGGAAATATCTACACCGCTATCTGTATGAACATGGAAATATCTACACCGCTATCAGTATGAACAAGGAAATATCTACACCGCTATCTGTATGAACATGGATATATCTACACAGCCCTCTGGATGAACATGGAAATATCCACACCGCTATCTGTGTAAACATGCATAGATCTTCACCGCTATCTGTATAAACATGGAAATATCTACACCGCTATCTGTATGAACATGGAGATATCTTCACCGCTATCTGTTTGAAGATGGAAATATATGCACGGCTATCTGCATGAAAACGGAAATATATACACAGCTATCTGCATATACATGGAAATATCTACACAGCTATCTCTTTACACATGGAAATAACTACACCGCTATCTGTATGAACATGGAAATATCTACACCGCCATCTGTATGAACATGGAAATATCTACACCGCTATCTGTATGAACATGGAAATAGCTACACCGTTATCTGTATGAATATGGAAATAACTACACCGCTATCTGTATGAACAT
The DNA here is from genome assembly GCF_029281585.2 of Gorilla gorilla gorilla. NCBI lineage: Eukaryota > Metazoa > Chordata > Mammalia > Primates > Hominidae > Gorilla > Gorilla gorilla. The sequence continues at coordinate 53,734,428 of NC_073246.2, read as the reverse complement.
GGAAATATCTACACCGCTATTTGTATGAACATGGATATATCTACACAGCCATCTGTCTGAACATGGAAATATCTACACCACTATCTGTATGAACATGGAAATATCTACACCGCTATCTGTATGAACATGGATATATCTACACAGCCATCTGGAGAACATGGAAATATCTACACAGATATCTGTGTAAACATGCATACATCTTCACCACTATCTGTATAAACATGGAAATATCTGCACCGCTATCGGTATGAACATGGAAATATCTACACCGCTATCTGTATGAACATGGAAATACCTACACCGCTATCTGTTTGTACATGGAAATATATACACCGCTATCTGCATGAAATTGGAAATATCTACACTGCTATCGGCATATACATTTAAATATCTAGACAGCTATCTCTTTACACATGGAAAAAACTACACCATGTGTATGAACATGGAAAAACTACACCGCCATCTGTATGAACATGGAAGTATCTGCACCGCCATCTGTATGAACATATAAATATCTACACCGCCATCTGTATTAAGATGGAGATATCTACACTGATATCTGTATAAACATGGAAATATCTACACCGCCATCTGTATGAACATATAAATACACCGCCATCTGTATTAAGAAGGAAATATCTAAACCGCTATCTGTATAAACATGGAAATATCTAAACCGCTACCTGTATAAACATGGAAATATCAGCACCATTATCTGTATGAACCTGGAAATATCTACACCGCTATCTGTATGAACATGGAAATATCTACACCGCTATCTTTATGAACATGGAAATATCTACAAAGCTATTTGAATGAACATGCAAAAATCTACACCACTATCTGTTTGAACATGTAAATATCTACACCGCTATATGCATGAAAATGGAAATATCTACAAAGCTATCTGCATATACATGGAAATATCTACACAGCTATCTCTTTATACATGGAAATAACTACACTGCTATATCTATAATCATGGAAATATCTACACCACCATCTGCATGAACATGGAAATATCTGCACCGCCATCTGTATGAACATATAAATATCTACACCGCCATCTGTATTAAGAAGGAAATATCTAAACCGCTATCTGTATAAACAAGGAAATATCTACACCGCTGCCTGTATAAACATGGAAATATCAGCACCGCTCTCTGTATGAAAATGGAAATGTCTACACCGCTATCTTTATGAACATGCAAACATCTACACTGCTATCTGTATGAACATGGAAATAGCTACACCGTTATCTCTATGAAAATTGAAATAGCTACACCGCTATCTGTATGAACATGGAAATATCTACACCGCTATTTGTATGAACATGGATATACCTACACAGCCATCTGTCTGAACATGGAAATACCTACACCGCTATCTGTATGAACATGGAAATATCTACACCGCTATCTGTATGAACATGGATATATCTACACAGCCATCTGGATGAACATGGAAATATCTACACCGCTATCTGTGTAAACATGCTTACAACTTCACCACTATCTGTATAAACATGGAAATATCTGCACCGCTATCGGTATGGACATGGAAATATCTACACCGCTATCTGTATGAACATGGAAATACCTACACCGCTATCTGTTTGGACATGGAAATATCTACACCGCTATCTGCATGAAATTGGAAATATCTACACTGTTATCTGCATATACATTTAAATATCTACACAGCTATCTCTTTACACATGTAAATAACTACACCACTATCTGTATATACATGGAAATAACTACACCGCCATCTGTATGAACATGGAAGTATCTGCACCGACATCTGTATGAACATAATTATCTACACCGCCATCTGTATTAAGATGGAGATATCTACACTGCTATCTGTATAAACATGGAAATATATACACCGCCATCTGTATGAACATATAAATACACCACCATCTGTATTAAGAAGGAAATATCTAAACCGCTATCTGTATAAACATGGAAATAACTACACCGCTGCCTGTATAAACATGGAAATATCAGCACCGCTATCTGTATGAACATGGAAATATCTACACCGCTATCTGTAGGAACATGGAAATAGCTACACCGCTGCCTGTATAAACATGGAAATATCAGCACCGCTATCTCTATGAAAATGGAAATATCTACACCACTATCTGTATGAACATGGATATATTTACACAGCTATCTGGATGAACATGGAAATATCTACACCACTATCTGTATGAACATGGAAATATCTACACCGCTATCTGTGTAAACATGCATACATCTTCACCGCTATCAGTATAAACATGGAAATATCTACACCGCTATCTGTATGAACATGGAAATAGCTACACCGCTATCTTTATGAACATGGAAATATCTACACCGCTCTCTGTATGAACATGGATATATCTACACAGCCATCTGGATGAACATGGAAATATCTACACCGCTATCTGTGTAAACATGCATACATCTTCACCGCTATCTGTATAAACATGGAAATATCTACACCGCTATCTGTATGAACATGGAAATATCTACACCGCTATCTGTATGAACATGGAAATATCTACACCGCTATCTGTTTGAACATGGAAATATCTACACCGCTATCTGCATGAAAATGGAAATATCTACACTGATATCAGCATATACATGGAAATATCTACACAGCTATCTCTTTACACATGGAAATAACTACACCGCTATCTGTACGAAAATGGAAATATCCACACCGCCATCTGTATGAACATGGAAATATCTGCACCGCCATCTGTATGAACTTGGAAATATCTGCACCGCCATCTGTATGAACATATAAATATCTACACCGCCATTTCTATTAAGATGGAGATATCTACAATGCTATCTGTATAAACATGGAAATATCTACACCGCTATCTGTATAAACATGGAAATATCTACACCGCTATCTGTATAAACATGGAAATATCTACACCGCTACCTGTATAAACATGGAAATATCAGCCCCGCTTTCTGTATGAAAATGGAAATATCTACACTGATATCTGTATGAACATGGAAATACCTACACCGCTATCTGTATGAACATGGAAATATCTACACCGCTATCAGTATGAACAAGGAAATATCTCCACCGCTATCTGTATGAACATGGATATATCTACACAGCCCTCTGGATGAACATGGAAATATCCACACCGCTATCTGTGTAAACATGCATACATCTTCACCGCTATCTGTATAAACATGGAAATATCTACACCGCTATCTGTATGAACATGGAAATATCTTCACCGCTATCTGTTTGAAGATGGAAATATATACAACGCTATCTGCATGAAAACGGAAATATCTACACAGCTATCTGCATATACATGGAAATATCTACACAGCTATCTCTATACACATGGAAATAACTACACCGCTATCTGTATGAACATGGAAATATCTACACCGCCATCTGTCTGAACATGGAAATATCTACACCGCTATCTGTATGAGCATGGAAATAGCTACACCGCCATCTGTATGAACATGGAAATATCTGCACCGCCATCTGTATGAACATATAAATACACCACCATCTGTATTAAGAAGGAAATATCTAAACCGCTATCTGTATAAACATGGAAATAACTACACCGCTGCCTGTATAAACATGGAAATATCAGCACCGCTATCTGTATGAACATGGAAATATCTACACCGCTATCTGTAGGAACATGGAAATAGCTACACCGCTGCCTGTATAAACATGGAAATATCAGCACCGCTATCTCTATGAAAATGGAAATATCTACACCACTATCTGTATGAACATGGATATATTTACACAGCCATCTGGATGAACATGGAAATATCTACACCACTATCTGTATGAACATGGAAATATCTACACCGCTATCTGTGTAAACATGCATACATCTTCACCGCTATCAGTATAAACATGGAAATATCTACACCGCTATCTGTATGAACATGGAAATAGCTACACCGCTATCTTTATGAACATGGAAATATCTACACCGCTCTCTGTATGAACATGGATATATCTACACAGCCATCTGGATGAACATGGAAATATCTACACCGCTATCTGTGTAAACATGCATACATCTTCACCGCTATCTGTATAAACATGGAAATATCTACACCGCTATCTGTATGAACATGGAAATATCTACACCGCTATCTGTATGAACATGGAAATATCTACACCGCTATCTGTTTGAACATGGAAATATCTACACCGCTATCTGCATGAAAATGGAAATATCTACACTGATATCAGCATATACATTGAAATATCTACACAGCTATCTCTTTACACATGGAAATAACTACACCGCTATCTGTACGAAAATGGAAATATCCACACCGCCATCTGTATGAACATGGAAATATCTGCACCGCCATCTGTATGAACTTGGAAATATCTGCACCGCCATCTGTATGAACATATAAATATCTACACCGCCATTTCTATTAAGATGGAGATATCTACAATGCTATCTGTATAAACATGGAAATATCTACACCGCTATCTGTATAAACATGGAAATATCTACACTGCTATCTGTATAAACATGGAAATATCTACACCGCTACCTGTATAAACATGGAAATATCAGCCCCGCTTTATGTATGAAAATGGAAATATCTACACTGATATCTGTATGAACATGGAAATACCTACACCGCTATCTGTATGAACATGGAAATATCTACACCGCTATCAGTATGAACAAGGAAATATCTACACCGCTATCTGTATGAACATGGATATATCTACACAGCCCTCTGGATGAACATGGAAATATCCACACCGCTATCTGTGTAAACATGCATACATCTTCACCGCTATCTGTATAAACATGGAAATATCTACACCGCTATCTGTATGAACATGGAAATATCTTCACTGCTATCTGTTTGAAGATGGAAATATATACAACGCTATCTGCATGAAAACGGAAATATCTACACAGCTATCTGCATATACATGGAAATATCTACACAGCTATCTCTATACACTTGGAAATAACTACACCGCTATCTGTATGAACATGGAAATATCTACACCGCCATCTGTCTGAACATGGAAATATCTACACCGCTATCTGTATGAGCATGGAAATAGCTACACCGCCATCTGTATGAACATGGAAATATCTGCACCGCCATCTGTATGAACATATAAATATCTACACCGCCATCTGTATTAAGATGGAGATATCTACACTGCTATCTGTATAAACATGGAAATATCTACACCGCCATCTGTATGAACATATTAATACACCGCCATCTGTATTAAGAAGGAAATATCTAAACCGCTATCTGTATAAACATGGAAATATCTACACCGCTGCCTGTATAAACATGGAAATATCAGCACCGCTATCTGTATGAACATGGAAATATCTACACCGCTATCTGTAGGAACATGGAAATAGCTACACCGCTACCTGTATAAACATGGAAATATCTACACCGCTACCTCTATAAACATGGAAATATCTACACCGCTATCTGTATGAACATGGAAATATCCACACCGCTATCTGTATGAACATGGAAATATCTACACCGCTATCTGTTTGAACATGGAAATATCTACACCGCTATCTGCATGAAAATGGAAATATCTACACTGCTATCTGCATATACATTTAAATATCTACACAGCTATCTCTTTACACATGGAAATAACTACACCGCTATCTGTATGAACATGGAAATATCTACACCGCCATCTGTATGAACACGGAAATATCTGCACCGCCATCTGTATGAGCATATAAATATCTACACCGCCATCTGTATTAAGATTGAGATATCTACACTGCTATCTGTATAAACATGGAAATATCTACACCGCCATCTGTATGAACATATAAATATCTACACAGCCATCTGTATTAAGAAGGAAATATCTAAACCGCTATCTGTATAAACATGGAAATATCTACACCGCTGCCTGTATAAACAAGGAAATATCAGCACCGCTATCTGTATGAACATGGAAATATCTACACCGCTATCTGTATGAACATGGAAATATCTACTCCGCTATCTGTATGAACATGGAAATAGCTACACCGCTATCTGTATGAACATGGATATATCTACACAGCCATCTGGATGAACATGGAAATATCTACACTGCTATCTGTATAAACATGGAAATATCTACACCGCTATCTGTATGAACATGGAAATATCTACACCGCTATCTGTATGAACATGGAAATATCTACACCGCTATCTGTTTGAACATGGAAATATCTACACCGCTATCTGCATGAAAATGGAAATATCTACACTGCTATCTGCATATACATTTAAATGTCTACACAGCTATCTCTTTGCACATGGAAATAACTACACTGCTATCTGCATGAACATGGAAATATCTACACCGCCATCTGTATGAACATGGAAATATCTGCACTGACATCTGTATGAACATATAAATATCTACACCGCAATCTGTATTAAGATAGAGATATCTCCACTGCTATCTGTGTAAACATGGAAATATCTACACCGCTATCTGTATAAACATGGAAATATCTACACCGCCACCTGTATGAACATGGAAATATCTACACCGCTATCTCTATGAACATGGAAATATCTAAACCGCCACCTGTATGAACATATAAATATCTACACCGCCTTCTGTATTAAGAAAGAAATATCTAAACCGCTATCTGTATGAACATTGAAATATCTACACCGCTATCTGTATGAACATGGAAATATCTACACCGCTATCTGTGTAAACATGCATACATCTTCACCGCTATCTGTATAAACATGGAAATGTCTACAAGGCTATCTGTATGAACATGGAAATATCTACACCACTATCTGTACGAACATGGAAATATCTAAACCGCTATCTGCATGAAAATAAAAATATCTACACAGCTATCTGCATATACATGGAAATACCTACACAGCTATCTCTTTACACATGGAAACAACTACACCGCTAAATGTATGAACATGGAAATATCTGCACCGCCATCTGTATGAACACAAAAATATCTACACCGCCATCTGTATTAAGATGGAGATACCTACACCGCTATCTGTATAAACATGGAAATATCTACACCGCTATCTGTATAAACATGGAAATATCTACACCGCTATCTGTATAAACATGGAAATATCAGCACCGCTATCTGTATGAACATGGAAATATCAGCCCCTCTATCTGTATGAACATGGAAGTATCTACACCGCTATCTGTATGAAAAAGGAAATATCTACACCGCTATCTGTATGAACACGGAAATATCTACACCGATATCTGTTTGAACCTGGAAATATCTACACCGCTATCTGTATGAACACGGAAATATCTAAACCGCTATCTGTTTGAACATGGAAATATCTACACCGCTATCTGCATGAAAATGGAAATATATACACAGCTATCTGCATATACATGGAAATATCTACACAGCTATCTCTTTACACATGGAAATAACTACGACGCTATCTGTATGTACATGGAAATATCTTCACCGCCATCTTTATGAACATGGAAATATCTACACCGATATCTGTGTAAACGTGAATACATCTTCACCGCTATCTGCATATAGATGGAAATATCTACACAGCTATCTCTTTACACATGGAAATAACTACACCACTATCTGTATGAACATGGAAATATCTACACCGCCATCTGTATGAACATGGAAATATCTGCACCGCCATCTGTATGAACATATAAATATCTACACCGCCATCTGTATTAAGATGGAGATATCTACACCGCTATCTGAATAAACATGGAAATATCTACACCGCTATCTGTATAAACATGGAAATATCTACACCGCTATGTGTATAACCATGGAAATATCTACACCGCTACCTGTATAAACATGGAAATAGCAGCACCGCTATCTGTATGAACATGGAAATATCTACACCGCTATCTGTATGAACATGGAAATATCTACAGCGCTATCTGTATGAACATGGAAATATCTACAAAGCTATCTGAATGAACATGGAAAAATCTACACCGCTATCTGTTTGAACGCGTAAATATCTACACCGCTATCTGCATGAAAATGGAAATATCTACAAAGCTATCTGCATATACATGGAAATATCTACACAGCTATCTCTTTACACATGGAAATAACTACACCGCTATATCTATAAACATGGAAATATCTACACCGCCATGTGTATGAACATGGAAATATCTGCACCGCAATCTGTATGAACATATAAATATCTACACCGCCATCTGTATTAAGAAGGAAATATCTAAACCGCTATCTGTATAAACCTGGAAATATCTACACCGCTGCCTGTATAAACATGGAAATATCAGCACCGCTATCTGTATGAACATGGAAATATCTACACTGCTATCTGTATGAACATGGAAATAGCTACACCGTTATCTATATGAACATGGAAATAGCTACACCACTATCTGTTTGAACATGGAAATATCTACACCGCTATCTGTATGAACATGGATATATCTACACAGCCATCTGGATGAACATGGAAATATCTACACCGCTATCTGTATGAACATGGAAATATGTACACCGCTATCTGTATGAACATGGATATATCTACACAGCCATCTGGATGAACATGGAAATATCTACACCGCTATCTGTGTAAACATGCATAGATCTTCACCGCTATCTCTATAAACATGGAAATATCTACACCGCTATCTGTATGAACATGGAAATATCCACACCGCTATCTGTATGAACATGGAAATATCTACACCGCTATCTGTTTGAACATGGAAATATCTACACCGCTATCTGTATGAAAATGGAAATATCTACACTGCTATCAGCATATACATTTAAATATCTACACAGCTATCTCTTTACACATGGAAATAACTACACCGATATCTGTATGAACATGGAAATATCTACACCGCCATCTGTATGAACACGGAAATATCTGCACCGCCATCTGTAAGAACATATAAATATCTACTCCGCCATCTGTATTAAGATGGAGATATCTACACTGCTATCTGTATGAACATGGAAATATCTACACCGCCATCTGTATGAACACGGAAATATCTGCACCGCCATCTGTATGAACATATAAATATCTACACCGCCATCTGTATTAAGAAGGAAATATGTAAACCGCTATCTGTATAAACATGGAAATATCTACACCGCTGCCTTTATAAACAAGGAAATATCATCACGGCTATCTGTATGAACATGGAAATATCTACACCGCTATCTGTATGAACATGGAAATATCTACCCCGCTATCTGTATGAACATGGAAATATCTACACCGCTATCTGTATGAACATGGATATATCTACAAAGACATCTGGATGAACATGAAAATATCTACACCGCTATGTGTGTAAACATGCATAGATCTTCACCGCTATCTGTATGAACATGGAAATATCTACACCGCTATCTGTATGAACATGGAAATATCTACACCGCTATCTGTATGAACATGGAAATATCTACACCGCTATCTGTTTGAACATGGAAATATCTACACCTCTATCTGCATAAAAATGGAAATATCTACACTGCTATCTGTATATACATTTAAATATCTACACAGCTATCTCTTTACACATGGAAATAACTACACCGCTATCTGTATGAACATGGAAATATCTACACCGCTATCTGTATGAACATGGAAATATCTGCATCGCCATCTGTATGAACATATAAATATCTACACCGCCATCTGTATTAAGATGGAGATATCTACACTGCTATCTGTTTAAACATGGAAATATCTACACCGCTATCTGTATAAACCTGGAAATATCTACACCGCTATCTGTATAAACATGGAAATATCTACACCACTACCTGTATAAACATGGAAATATCAGCACCGCTATCTGTATGAACATGGAAATATCTACAAAGCTATCTGAATGAACATGGAAAAATCTACACCGCTATCTGTTTGAACATGTAAATATCTACACTGCTATCTGCATGAAAATGGAAATATCTACAAAGCTATCTGCATATACATGGAAATATCTACACAGCTATCTCTTTACACATGGAAATAACTACACCGCTATATCTATAAACATGGAAATATCTACACCGCCATCTGTATGAAAATGGAAATATCTGCACCGCCATCTGTATGAACATATAAATATCTACACCGCCATGTGTATTAAGAAGGAAATATCTAAACCGCTATCTGTATAAACCTGGAAATATCTACACCGCTGCCTGTATAAACATGGAAATATCAGCACCGCTATCTGTATGAACATGGAAATATCTACACCGCTATCTGTATGAACATGGAAATATCTACACTGCTATCTGTATGAACATGGAAATAGCTACACCGTTATCTGTATGAACATGGAAATAGCTACACCACTATCTGTATGAACATGGAAATATCTACACCGCTATCTGTATGAACATGGATATATCTACACAGCCATCTGGATGATCATGGAAATATCTACACCGCTATCAGTATGAACATGGAAATATGTACACCGCTATCTGTATGAACATGGATATATCTACACAGCCATCTGGATGAACATGGAAATATCTACACCGCTATCTGTGTAAACATGCATAGATCTTCACCGCTATCTCTATAAACATGGAAATATCTACACCGCTATCTGTATGAACATGGAAATATCCACACCGCTATCTGTATGAACATGGAAATATCTACACCGCTATCTGTTTGAACATGGAAATATCTACACCGCTATCTGTATGAAAATGGAAATATCTACACTGCTATCTGCATATACATTTAAATATCTACACAGCTATCTCTTTATACATGGAAATAACTACACCGCTATCTGTATGAACATGGAAATATCTACACCGCCATCTGTATGAACATGGAAATATCTGCACCGCCATCTGTATGAACATATAAATATCTACACCGCCATCTGTATTAAGATGGAGATATCTACACCGCTATCTGAATAAACATGGAAATATCTACACTGCTATCTGTATAAACATGGAAATATCTACACCGCTATGTGTATAACCATGGAAATATCTACACCGCTACCTGTATAAACATGGAAATAGCAGCACCGCTATCTGTATGAACATGGAAATATCTACACCGCTATCTGTATGAACATGGAAATATCTACACCGCTATGTGTATGAACATGGAAATATCTACAAAGCTATCTGAATGAACATGGAAAAATCTACATCGCTATCTGTTTGAACACGTAAATATCTACACCGCTATCTGCATGAAAATGGAAATATCTACAAAGCTATCTGCATATACATGGAAATATCTACACAGCTATCTCTTTACACATGGAAATAACTACACCGCTATATCTATAAACATGGAAATATCTACACCGCCATGTGTATGAACATGGAAATATCTGCACCGCAATCTGTATGAACATATAAATATCTACACCGCCATCTGTATTAAGAAGGAAATATCTAAACCACTATCTGTATAAACCTGGAAATATCTACACCGCTGCCTGTATAAACATGGAAATATCAGCACCGCTATCTGTATGAACATGGAAATATCTACACTGCTATCTGTATGAACATCGAAATAGCTACACCGTTATCTATATGAACATGGAAATAGCTACACCACTATCTGTTTGAACATGGAAATATCTACACCGCTATCTGTATGAACATGGATATATCTACACAGCCATCTGGATGAACATGGAAATATCTACACCGCTATCTGTATGAACATGGAAATATGTACACCGCTATCTGTATGAACATGGATATATCTACACAGCCATCTGGATGAACATGGAAATATCTACACCGCTATCTGTGTAAACATGCATAGATCTTCACCGCTATCTCTATAAACATGGAAATATCTACACCGCTATCTGTATGAACATGGAAATATCCACACCGCTATCTGTATGAACATGGAAATATCTACACCGCTATCTCTTTGAACATGGAAATATCTACACCGCTATCTGTATGAAAATGGAAATATCTACACTGCTATCAGCATATACATTTAAATATCTACACAGCTATCTCTTTACACATGGAAATAACTACACCGATATCTGTATGAACATGGAAATATCTACACCGCCATCTGTATGAACACGGAAATATCTGCACCGCCATCTGTAAGAACATATAAATATCTACACCGACATCTGTATTAAGATGGAGATATCTACACTGCTATCTGTATGAACATGGAAATATCTACACCGCCATCTGTATGAACACGGAAATATCTGCACCGCCATCTGTATGAACATATAAATATCTACACCGCCATCTGTATTAAGAAGGAAATATGTAAACCGCTATCTGTATAAACATGGAAATATCTACACCGCTGCCTTTATAAACAAGGAAATATCATCACGGCTATCTGTATGAACATGGAAATATCTACACCGCTATCTGTATGAACATGGAAATATCTACCCCGCTATCTGTATGAACATGGATATATCTACAAAGCCATCTGGATGAACATGGAAATATCTACACCGCTATGTGTGTAAACATGCATAGATCTTCACCGCTACCTGTATGAACATGGAAATATCTACACCGCTATCTGTATGAACATGGAAATATCTACACCGCTATCTGTATGAACATGGAAATATCTACACCGCTATCTGTTTGAACATGGAAATATCTACACCTCTATCTGCATAAAAATGGAAATATCTACACTGCTATCTGTATATACATTTAAATATCTACACAGCTATCTCTTTACACATGGAAATAACTACACCGCTATCTGTATGAACATGGAAATATCTACACCGCTATCTGTATGAACATGGAAATATCTGCATCGCCATCTGTATGAACATATAAATATCTACACCGCCATCTGTATTAAGATGGAGATATCTACACTGCTATCTGTTTAAACATGGAAATATCTACACCGCTATCTGTATAAACCTGGAAATATCTACACCGCTATCTGTATAAACACGGAAATATCTACACCACTACCTGTATAAACATGGAAATATCAGCACCGCTATCTGTATGAACATGGAAATATCTACACCGCTATCTGTATGAACATGGATATATCAGCACCGCTATCTGTATGAACATGGAAATATCTACACCGCTATCTGTATGAACATGGAAATATCTACACTGCTATCTGTATGAACATGGAAATAGCTACACCGTTATCTGTATGAACATGGAAATAGCTACACCACTATCTGTATGAACATGGAAATATCTACACCGCTATCTGTATGAATATGGATATATCTACACAGCCATCTGGATGATCATGGAAATATCTACACCGCTATCAGTATGAACATGGAAATATGTACACCGCTATCTGTATGAACATGGATATATCTACACAGCCATCTGGATGAACATGGAAATATCTACACCGCTATCTGTGTAAACATGCATAGATCTTCACCGCTATCTCTATAAACATGGAAATATCTACACCGCTATCTGTATGAACATGGAAATATCCACACCGCTATCTGTATGAACATGGAAATATCTACACCGCTATCTGTTTGATCATGGAAATATCTACACCGCTATCTGTATGAAAATGGAAATATCTACACTGCTATCTGCATATACATTTAAATATCTACACAGCTATCTCTTTATACATGGAAATAACTACACCGCTATCTGTATGAACATGGAAATATCTACACCGCCATCTGTATGAACACGGAAATATCTGCACCGCCATCTGTAAGAACATATAAATATCTACACCGCCATCTGTATAAAGATGGAGATATCTATACTACTATCTGTATAAACATGGAAATATCTAAACCGCCATCTGTATGAACATATAAATATCTACACCGCCATCTGTATTAAGAAGGAAATATCTAAACCGATATCTGTATAAACATGGAAATATCTACACCGCTGCCTGTATAAACAAGGAAATATCAGCACCGCTATCTGTATGAACGTGGAAATATCTACACCGCTATCTGTATGAACATGGAAATATCTACTCCGCTATCTGTATGAACATGGAAATAGCTACACCGCTATCTGTATGAACATGGATATATCTACACAGCCAACTGGATGAACATGGAAATATCTACACCGCTATCTGTAAAAACATGGAAATATCTACACCGCTATCTGTATGAACATGGAAATATCTACACCGCTATCTGTATGAACATGGAAATATCTACACCGCTATCTGTTTGAACATGGAAATATCTACACCGCTATCTGCATGAAAATGGAAATATCTACACTGCTATCTGCATATACATTTAATTATCTACACAGCTATCTCTTTACACATGGAAATAACTACACTGCTATCTGCATGAACATGGAAATATCTACACCGCCATCTGTATGAACATGGAAATATCTGCACCGCCATCTGTATGAACATATAAATATCTACACCGCAATCTGTATTAAAATAGAGATATCTCCACTGCTATCTGTATAAACATGGAAATATCTACACTGCTATCTGTATAAACATGGAAATATCTACACCGCTATCTGTATAAACATGGAAATATCTACACCACTACCTGTATAAACATGGAAATATCAGCACAGCTATCTGCATATACATGGAAATATCTACAGAGCTATCTCTTAACACATGGAAATAACTACACCGCTATCTCTATAAACATGGAAATATCTACACCGATATCTGTATGAACATGGAAATATCTGCACCGCCATCTGTATGAACATATAAATATCTACACCGCCATCTGTATTAAGAAAGAAATATCTAAACCGCTATCTGTATGAACATTGAAATATCTACACCGCTATCTGTATCAAAATGGAAATATCTACACCGCTATCTGTGTAAACATGCATACATCTTCACCGCTATCTGTATAAACATGGAAATGTCTACAACGCTATCTGTATGAACATGGAAATATCTACAACGCTATCTGTACGAACATGGAAATATCTAAACCGCTATCTGCATGAAAATAGAAATATCTACACAGCTATCTGCATATACATGGAAATATCTACACAGCTATCTCTTTACACATGGAAATAACTACACCGCTATCTGTGTGAACATGGAAATATCTGCACCGCCATCTGTATGAACACATAAATATCTACACCGCCATCTGTATTAAGATGGAGATACCTACACCGCTACCTGTATAAACATGGAAATATCTACACCGCTATCTGTATAAACATGGAAATATCTACACCGCTATCTGTATAAACATGGAAATATCAGCACCGCTATCTGTATGAACATGGAAATATAAGCCCCTCTATCTGTATGAACATGGAAGTATCTACACCGCTATCTGTATGAACATGGAAATAGCTACACCGCTATCTGTATGAACATGGAAATAACTACACCGCCATCTGTATGAACATATAAATATCTTCACCGCCATCTGTATTAAGATGGAGATATCTACACTGCTATCTGTATAAACATGGAAATATTTACACCGCCATCTGTATGAACATATAAATATCTACACTGCCACCTGTATTAAGAAGGAAATATCTAAAATGCTATCTGTATAAACATGGAAATATCTACACCGCTGCCTGTGTAAACATGGAAATATCAGCACCACTATCTGTATGAACATGGAAATATCTACACCGCAATCTGTATGAACATGGATATATCTACACAGCCATCTGGATGAACATGGAAATATCTACACCGCTATCTGTATGAACATGGAAATATCTACACCGCTATCTGTGTAAACATGCATACATCTTCACTGCTATCAGTATAAACATGGAAATATCTACACCGCTATCTGTATGAACATGGAAATAGCTACACCGCTATCTGTATGAACATGGAAATATCTACACAGCTATCTGTATGAACATGGATATATCTACACAGCCATCTGGATGAACATGGAAATATCTACACCGCTATCTGTGTAAACATGCATACATCTTCACCACTATCTGTATAAACATGGAAATAACTACACCGCTATCTGTATGAACATGGAAATATCTGCACCGCTATCTGTATGAACATGGAAATATCTACACCGCTATCTGTTTGAACATGGAAATATCTACACCGCTATCTGCATGAAAATGGAAATATCTACACTGCTATCTGCATATACATGGAAATATCTACACAGACATCTCTTTACACTTGGAAATAACTACACCGCTATCTGTATGAACATGGAATTATCTACACCGCCATATGTAAGAACATGGAAATATCTGCACCGCCATCTGTATGAACATATAAATATCTACACCGCCATCTGTATTAAAATGGAGATATCTACACTGCTATCTGTATAAACATGGAAATATCTACAAAACCATCTGTATGAACATATAAATATCTACGCCGCCATCTGTATTAAGAAGGAAATATCTAAACCGCTATCTGTATAAACATGGAAATATCTACAACGCTGCCTGTATAAACATGGAAATATCAGAACCGCTATCTGAATGAACATGGAAATATCTACACCGCTATCTGTATGAACATGGAAATAGCTACACCACTATCTGTATGAACATGGATATATCTACACAGCCATCTGGATGAACATGGAAATAACTACACCGCTATCTGTGTAAACATGTAAATATCTACACTGCTATCTGCATGAAAATGGAAATATCTGCAAAGATATCTGCATATACATGGAAATATCTACACAGATATGTGTTTACACATGGAAATAACTACACTGCTATATCTATAAACATGGAAATATCTACACCGCCATCTGTTTGAACATGGAAATATCTGCACCGCCATCTGTATGAACATATAAATATCTACACCGCCATCTGTATAAAGAAGGAAATATCTAAACCGCTATCTGTATAAACATGGAAATATCTACACCGCTTCCTGTATAAACATGGAAATATCAGCACCGCACTCTGTATGAAAATGGAGATATCTACACCGCTATCTGTATGAACATGGAAATATCTACACTGCTATCTGTATGAACATGGAAATAGCTACACCGTTATCTGTATGAACATGGAAATAGCTACACCGCTATCTGTATGAACATGGATATATCTACACAGCCATCTGGATGAACAGGGAAATATCTACACCGCTAACTGTATGAACATGGAAATATCTACACCGCTATCTTTATGAACATGGATATATCTACACAGCCATCTGGATGAACATGGAAATATCTACACCGCTATCTGTGTAAACATGCATACATCTTCACCGCTATCTGTATAAACATGGAAATATCTACACCGCTATCTGTATGAACATGGAAATATCTACACCGCTATCTGTTTGAACATGGAAATATCTACACCGCTATCTGCATGAAAATGGAACTATCTACACTGCTATCTGCATATACATGGAAATATCTACACAGCTATCTCTTTACACATGGAAATAACTACACCGCTATCTGTATGAACATGGAAATATCTACACCGCCATCTGTATGAACATGGAAATATCTGCACCGCCATCTGTATGAACATATAAATATCTACACCGCCATCTGTATTAAGATGGAGATATCTACACCGCTATCTGTATAAACATGGAAATATCTACTCCGCTATCTGTATAAACATGGAAATATCTACACCGCTATCTGTATAAACATGGAAATATCTACACCGATACCTGTATAAACATGGAAATATCTGCACTGCTATCTGTATGAACATGGAAATATCTACACCGCCATCTGTATGAACATGGAAATATCTACACCGCTATCTGTATGAACATGGATATATCTACACAGCCCTCTGGATGAACAAGGAAATATCCACACTGCTATGTGTGTAAACATGCATACATCTTCTCCGCTATCTGTATAAACATGGAAATATCTACACCGCTATCTCTATGAACATGGAAATATCTACACCGCTATCTGTTTGAACACGGAAATATCTACACCGCTATCTGTGTAAACATGCATACATCTTCACCGCTATCAGTATAAACATGGAAATATCTACACCGCTATCTGTATGAACATGGAAATAGCTACACTGCTATCTGTATGAACATGGAAATATCTACACCGCTATCTGTATGAACATGGAAATATCTACACCGCTATCTGTATGAACATGGAAATATCTACACCGCTATGTGTATGAACATGGAAATATCTACACCGCTATCTGTATGAACATGGAAATATCTACACCGCTATCTGTATGAACATGGAAATATCTACACCGCTATCTGTATGAACCTGGAAATATCTACACCGCTATCTGTATGAACATGGAAATATCTACACCGCTATCTGTATGAACATGGAAATATCTTCACCGCCATCTGTATGAACATGGATATGTCTACACATCCATCTGGATGAACATGGAAAAATCTACACCGCGATCTGTATGAACATGGGAATATCTACACCGCTATCTGTGTAAACAGGCATACACCTCCACCGATATCTGTATAAACATGGAAATATCTACACCGCTATCTGTATGAACATGGAAATATCTACACCGCTATCTGTATGAACATGGAAATATCTACACCGCTATCTGTTTGAACACGGAAATATCTAAACCGCTATCTGCATGAAAATGGAAATATCTACACAGCTATCTGCATTTACATGGAAATATCTACGAGCTATCTCTTTACACATGGAAATAACTACACCGCTATCTGTATGAACATGGAAATATCTTCACCGCCATCTGTATGAACATGGATATATCTACACAGCCATCTGGATGAACATGGAAATATCTACACCGCTATCTGTATGAAGATGGAAATATCTACACCGCTATCTTTGTAAACATGCATACATCCTCACCGCTATCTGTATAAACTTGGAAATAACTACACCGCTATCTGTATGAACATGGAAATATCTACACCGCCATCTGTATGAACATGGAAATATCTGCACCGCCATCTGTATGAACATATAAATATCTACACCGCCATCTGTATTAAAATGGAGATATCTACACTGCCTTCTGTATAAACATGGAAATATCTACACCGCCATCTGTATGAACATATAAATATCTACGCCGCCATCTGTATTAAGAAGGAAATATCTAAACCGGTATCTGTATAAACATGGAAATATCTACAATGCTGCCTGTATAAACATGGAAATATCATAACCGCTATCTGAATGAACATGGAAATATCTACACCGCTATCTGTATGAACATGGAAATAGCTACACCGCTATCTGTATGAACATGGATATATCTACAGTGCCATCTGGATGAACATGGAAATATCTACACCGCTATCTGTGTAAACATGCATACATCTTCACCGCTATCTGTATAAACATGGAGATACCTACACCGCTATCTTTATGAACATGGAAATATCTACACCGGTATCTGTATGAACATGGAAATATCTACACCGCTATCTGTTTGAAAATGGAAATATCTACACCACTATCTGCATGAAAATGGAAATATCTACACTGCTATCTGCATATACATTTAAATATGTACACTTGTATCTCTTTACACATGGAAATAACTACGCCGTAACCTGTATGAACATGGAAATATCTACACCGCCATCTGTATGAACATGGAAATATCTGCACCGCCATCTGTATGAAAATATAAATATCTACACCGCCATCTGTATTAAGATAGAGATATCTCCACTGCTATCTGTATAAACATGGAAATATCTACACCGCTATCTGTATAAACATGGAAATATCTACTCCGCTATCTGTAGAAACATGGAAATATCAGCACCGCTATCTATATGAACATGGAAATATCATCACAGCTATCTATATGAACATGGAAATATCTTCACCGCTATGTGTATGAACATGGAAATATCTACACCGCTATCTGTATGAAAATGGAAATATCTACACCGCTATCTGTATGAACATGGAAATATCTACACCGCTATCTGTTTGAACATGGAAATATCTACACCGCTGTCTGCATGAAAATGGAAATATCTACACAGCTGTCTGTTTGAACATGGAAATATCTACACTGCTGTCTGCATGAAAATGGAAATATCTGCACAGCTATCTGCATATACATGGAAATATCTACACAGCTATTTCTTTACACATGGAAATAACTACAACGCTATCTCTATAAACATGGAAATATCTACACCGCCATCTGTATGAAGATGGAAATATCTGCACCGCCATCTGTATGAACATATAAATATCTACACCCCCATCTGTATTAAGAAGGAGATATCTACACCGCTATCTGTATAAAGATGGAAATATCTACACCGCTATCTGTATAAACATGGAAATATCTACACAGCTATCTGTATAAACATGGAAATATCTACACCGCTACCTGTATAAACTTGGAAATATCAGCACCGCTATCGGTATGAACATGGAAATATCTACACCGCTATCTGTATGAACATGGATATATCTAAACCGCTATCTGTATGAACATGGAAATATCTACACCGCCATCTGTATGAACATGGATATATCTACACAGCCATCTGTATGAACATGGAAATATCTACACTGCTATCTGTATGAACATGGAAATATCTACACCGCTATCTGTATGAAGATGGAAATATCTTCACCGCCATCTGTATGAAAATGGATATGGCTACACAGCCATCTGGATGAACATGGAAATATCTACACTGTGATCTGTATGAACATGGAAATATCTACACCGCTTTCTGTGTAAACATGCATACACCTTCACCGCTATCTGTATAACCATGGAAATATCTACACCGCTATCTGTATGAACATGGAAATATCTACACCGCTATCTGTTTGAACATGGAAATATCTAAAGCGCTATCTGCATGAAAATGGAAATATCTACACAGCTATCTGCATATACATGGAAATATCTACACAGCTGTCTCTTTACACGTGGAAATAACTACTCCGCTATCTGTATGAACATGGAAATATCTTCACCGCCATCTGTATGAATATGGATATATCTACACAGCCATGTGGATGAACATGGAAATATCTACACCGCTATCTGTATGAACATGGAAATATCTACACCGCTATCTGTATGAACCTGGAAATATCTACACCGCTATCTGTATGAACATGGAAATATCTACACCGCTATCTGTATGAACATGGAAATATCTTCACCGCCATCTGTATGAACATGGATATGTCTACACATCCATCTGGATGAACATGGAAAAATCTACACCGCGATCTGTATGAACATGGGAATATCTACACCGCTATCTGTTTAAACAGGCATACACCTCCACCGCTATCTGTATAAACATGGAAATATCTACACCGCTATCTGTATGAACATGGAAATATCTACACCGCTATCTGTATGAACATGGAAATATCTACACCGCTATCTGTTTGAACACGGAAATATCTAAACCGCTATCTGCATGAAAATGGAAATATCTACACAGCTATCTGCATATACATGGAAATATCTACCCAGCTATCTCTTTACACATGGAAATAACTACACCGCTATCTGTATGAACATGGAAATATCTTCACCGCCATCTGTATGAACATGGATATATCTACACAGCCATCTGGATGAACATGGAAATATCTACACCGCTATCTGTATGAAGATGGAAATATCTACACCGCTATCTTTGTAAACATGCATACATCTTCACCGCTATCTGTATAAACTTGGAAATAACTACACCGCTATCTGTATGAACATGGAAATATCTACACCGCCATCTGTATGAACATGGAAATATCTGCACCGCCATCTGTATGAACATATAAATATCTACACCGCCATCTGTATTAAGAAGGAAATATCTAAACCGCTATCTGTATAAACATGGAAAGATCTACAATGCTGCCTGTATAAACATGGAAATATCATAACCGCTATCTGAATGAACATGGAAATATCTACACCGCTATCTGTATGAACATGGAAATAGCTACACCGCTATCTGTATGAACATGGATATATCTACAGAGCCATCTGGATGAACACGGAAATATCTACACCGCTATCTGTGTAAACATGCATACATCTTCACCGCTATCTGTATAAACATGGAGATACCTACACCGCTATCTTTATGAACATGGAAATATCTACACCGGTATCTGTATGAACATGGAAATATCTACACCGCTATCTGTTTGAAAATGGAAATATCTACATCACTATCTGCATGAAAATGGAAATATCTAGACTGCTATCTGCATATACATTTAAATATGTACACTGGTATCTCTTTACACATGGAAATAACTACGCCGTAACCTGTATGAACATGGAAATATCTACACCGCCATCTGTATGAACATGGAAATATCTGCACCGCCATCTGTATGAAAATATAAATATCTACACCGCCATCTGTATTAAGATAGAGATATCTCCACTGCTATCTGTATAAACATGGAAATATCTACACCGCTATCTGTGTAAACATGGAAATATCTACACCGCTATCTGTAGAAACATGGAAATATCAGCACCGCTATCTATATGAACATGGAAATATCATCACCGCTATCTATATGAACATGGAAATATCTTCACCGCTATGTGTATGAACATGGAAATATCTACACCGCTATCTGTATGAAAATGGAAATATCTACACCGCTATCTGTATGAACATGGAAATATCTACACCGCTATCTGTTTGAACATGGAAATATCTACACCGCTGTCTTCATGAAAATGGAAATATCTACACAGCTATCTGTTTGAACATGGAAATATCTACACTGCTGTGTGCATGAAAATGGAAATATCTGCACAGCTATCTGCATATACATGGAAATATCTACAAAGCTATTTCTTTACACATGGAAATAACTACAACGCTATCTCTATAAACATGGAAATATCTACACCGCCATCTGTATGAAGATGGAAATATCTGCACCGCCATCTGTATGAACATATAAATATCTACACCCCCATCTGTATTAAGAAGGAGATATCTACACCGCTATCTGTATAAAGATGGAAATATCTACACCGCTATCTGTATAAACATGGAAATATCTACACAGCTATCTGTATAAACATGGAAATATCTACACCGCTACCTGTATAAACTTGGAAATATCAGCACCGCTATCGGTATGAACATGGAAATATCTACACCGCTATCTGTATGAACATGGATATATCTAAACCGCTATCTGTATGAACATGGAAATATCTACACCGCCATCTGTATGAACATGGATATATCTACACAGCCATCTGTATGAACATGGAAATATCTACACTGCTATCTGTATGAACATGGAAATATCTACACCGCTATCTGTATGAAGATGGAAATATCTTCACCGCCATCTGTATGAAAATGGATATGGCTACACAGCCATCTGGATGAACATGGAAATATCTACACCGTGATCTGTATGAACATGGAAATATCTACACCGCTTTCTGTGTAAACATGCATACACCTTCACCGCTATCTGTATAACCATGGAAATATCTACACCGCTATCTGTATGAACATGGAAATATCTACACCGCTATCTGTTTGAACATGGAAATATCTAAAGCGCTATCTGCATGAAAATGGAAATATCTACACAGCTATCTGCATATACATGGAAATATCTACACAGCTGTCTCTTTACACGTGGAAATAACTACACTGCTATCTGTATGAACATGGAAATATCTTCACCGCCATCTGTATGAACATGGATATATCTACACAGCCATGTGGATGAACATGGAAATATCTACACCGCTATCTGTATGAAGATGGAAATATCTACAACGCTATCTGTGTAAACATGCATACATCTTCACCGCTATCTATATAAACATGGAAATATCTACACTGCTATCTGTATGAACATGGAAATATCTACACCGCTATGTGTTTGAACTTGGAAATATCTACACCACTATCTGCATTAAAATGGAGATATCTACACAGCGATCTGCATATACATGGAAATATCTACAAAGCTATCTCTTTTGACATGGAAATAACTACACCGCTATCTCTATAAACATACAAATATCTACACCGCCATCTGTATGAACATGGAAATATCTGCACCGCCATCTGTATGAACATATAAATATCTACACCGCCATCTATATTAAGATGGAGATATCTACACCACTATCTGTATAAACTTGGAAATATCTACACCGCTATCTGTATAAACATGGAAATATCTACACCGCAATCTGTAAACATGGAAATATCTACACCGCTACCTGTATAAACATGGAAATATCAGCATCGCTATCTGTATGAACATGGAAATATCTACACCGCTATCTGAACATGGAAATATCTACACCGCTATCTGCATGAAAATGGAAATATCTACACAGCTATCGGCATATACATGAAAATATCTATGCAGCTATATCTTTACACATGGAAATAACTACACCGCTATCTCTATAAACATGGAAATATCTACACCGTCATCTGTATGAACATGGAAATATCGGCACCGCCGTCTGTATGAACATATAAATATCTACACCGCCATCTGCATTAAGAAGGAGATATCTACACCGCTATCTGTATAAACATGGAAATATTTACACCGCTATCTGTATAAACATGGAAATATCTACACCGCTATCTGTATAAACATGGAAATATCTACACCGCTACCTGTATATACATGGAAATATCAGCACCGCTATCGGTATGAACATGGAAATATCTACACCGCTATCTGTATGAACATGGAAATAGCTACACCGCTATCTGTATGAACATGGAAATATCTTCAACGCCATCTGTATGAACATGGATATATCTACACAGCCATCTGTATGAACATGGAAATATCTACACCGCTATCTGTATGAACATGGAAATATCTACACCGCTATCTGTATGAACATGGAAATATCTTCACCGCCATCTGTATGAACATGGATATGTCTACACATCCATCTGGATGAACATGGAAAAATCTACACCGCGATCTGTATGAACATGGGAATATCTACACCGCTATCTGTGTAAACATGCATACACCTCCACCGCTATCTGTATAAACATGGAAATATCTACACCGCTATCTGTATGAACATGGAAATATCTACACCGCTATCTGTTTGAACATGGAAATATCTAAACCGCTATCTGCATGAAAATGGAAATATCTACACAGGTATCTGCATATACATGGAAATATCTACACAGCTATCTCTTTACACATGGAAATAACTACACTGCTATCTCTATAAACATACAAATATCTACACCGCCATCTGTATGAACATGGAAATATCTGCAATGCCATCTGTATGAACATATAAATATCTACACCGCCATCTATATTAAGATGGAGATATCCACACTGCTATCTACATGAAAATGGAAATATCTACACTGCTATCTGCATATACATTTAAATATCTACACAGCTATCTCTTTATACATGGAAATAAGTACACCGTTATCTGTATGAACACGGAGATATCTACAACGCCATCTGTATGAACATGGAAATATCTGCACCGCCATCTGTATGAAAATATAAATATCTACACCGCCATCTGTATTAAGATATAGATATCTCCACTGCTATCTGTATAAACATGGAAATATCTACACCGCCACCTGTATGAATATGGAAATATCTGCGCCGCCATCTGTATGAACATATAAATATCTACACCACCATCTGTATTAAGATGGAGTTATCTACACCGCTATCTGTATAAACATGGAAATATCTACACTGCTATCTGTATAAACATGGAAATATCTACACCGCTATCTGTATAAACATGGAAATATCTACACAGCTATCTCTTAACACATGGAAATACCAGCACCGCTATCTGTATGAACATGGAAGTATCTACACCGCTATCTGTATGAACATGGAAATATCTACACCGCTATCTGTATGAACATGGAAATATCTACACCGCTATCTGTATGAACATGGAAATATCTACACCGCTATCTGTATGAACATGGAAATATCTACACCGCTATCTGTTTGAACATGGAAATATCTACACCGCTATCTGCATGAAAATGGAAATATCTACACAGCTGTCTGCATATACATGGAAATAACTACACACCTATTTCTTTACACATGGAAATAACTACACCGCTATCTGTATGAACATGGAAATATCTACACAGCCATCTGTATGAACATGGAAATATCTGCACCACCATCTGTATGAACATATAAATATCTACACCGCCATCTGTATTAAGATGGAGATATCTACACCGCTATCTGAATAAACATGGATATATCTACACCGCTATCTGTATAAACATGGAAATATCTACACTGCTATCTCTATAAACATGGAAATATATACACCGCCATCTGTATGAACATGGAAATATCTGCACTGCCATCTATATGAACATATAAATATCTACACCGCCATCTGCATTAAGAAGGAGATATCTACACCGCTATCTGTATAAACATGGAAATATTTACACCGCTATCTGTATAAAGATGGTAATATCTACACCGCTACCTGTATAAACATGGAAATATCAGCACCGCTATCGGTATGAACATGGAAATATCTACACCGCTATCTGTATGACCATGGGAATAGCTACACCGCTATCTGTATGAACATGGAAATATCTTCAACGCCATCTGTATGAACATGGATATATCTACACAGCCATCTGTATGAACATGGAAATATCTACACCGCTATCTGTATGAACATGGAAATATCTACACCGCTATCTGTATGAACATGGAAATATCTTCACCGCCATCTGTATGAACATGGATATGTCTACACATCCATCTGGATGAACATGGAAAAATCTACACCGCTATCTGTATGAACATGGAAATATCTACACCGCTATCTGTATTAACATGGAAATATCTACACCGCTATCTGTATAAACATGGAAATATCTACACCGCTATCTGTATAAACATGGAAATATCTACACCGCTACCTGTATAAACATGGAAATACCAGCACCGCTATCTGTATGAACATGGAAATATCTACACCGCTACCTGTATAAACATGGAAATACCAGCACCGCTATCTGTATGAACATGGAAATATCTTCACCGCCATCTGTATGAACATGGATATGTCTACACATCCATCTGGATGAACATGGAAAAATCTACACCGTGATCTGTATGAAGATGGGAATATCTACACCGCTATCTGTGTAAACATGCATACACCTTCACTGCTATCTGTATAAACATGGAAATATCTACACCGCTATCTGTATGAACATGGAAATATCTACACCGCTATCTGTTTGAACATGGAAATATCTAAACCGCTATCTGCATGAAAATGGAAATATCTACACAGCTATCTGCATATACATGGAAATATCTACACAGCTATCCCTTTACACATGGAAATAACTACACCGCTATCTGTATGAACATGGAAATATCTTCACCGCCATCTGTATGAACATGGATATATCTACACAGCCATCTGGATGAACATGGAAATATCTACACCGCTATCTGTATGAAGATGGAAATATCTACACCGCTATCTGTGTGAACATGCATACATCTTCACCGCTATCTATATAAACATGGAAATATCTACACTGCTATCTGTATGAACATGGAAATATCTACACCGCTCTCTGAACATGGAAATATCTACACCGCTATCTGCATGAAAATGGAAATATCTACAAAGCGATCTGCATATACATGGAAATATCTACAAAGCTATCTCTTTACACATGGAAATAACTACAGCGCTATCTCCATAAACATACAAATATCTACACCGCCTTCTGTATGAACATGGAAATATCTGCAATGCCATCTGTATGAACATATAAATATCTACACCGCCATCTATATTAAGATGGAGATATCTACACCGCTATCTACATGAAAATGGAAATATCTACACTGCTATCTGCATATACATTTAAATATCTACACAGCTATCTCTTTACACATGGAAATAAATACACCGTTATCTGTATGAACATGGAGATATCTACAACGCCATCTGTATGAACATGGAAATATCTGCACCGCCATCTGTGTGAAAATATAAATATCTACACCGCCATCTGTATTAAGATAGACATATCTCCACTGCTATCTGTATAAACATGGAAATATCTACACCGCTATCTGTATAAACATGGAAATATCTACACAGCTATCTGTATGAACATGGAAATAACTACACCGCTATCTGTATGAATATGGAAAGATCTACAGCGCTATCTGTTTAAACATGGAAATATCTACACCGCTACCTGTATAAACATGGAAATATCAGCACCGTTATCTGTATGAACATGGAAATATCTACACAGCCATCTGGATGAAAATGGAAATAGTTACACCGCTATCTGTATGAACATGGAAATAGCTACACCGCTATCTGTATGAACATGGAAATATCTACACCGCTATCTGTATGAACATGGAAATATCTTCACCGCCATCTGTATGAACATGAATATATCTACACAGCCATCTGGATGAACATGGAAATATCTACACCGCTATATGTATGAACATGGAATTAGCTACACCGCTATCTGTATGAACATGGAAATATCTACACCGCTATCTGTATGAACATGGAAATATCTATACCGCTATCTGTATGAACATGGAAATATCTTCACCGCCATCTGTATGAACATGGATATATCTACACAGCCATCTGGATGAACATGGAAATATCTACACCGCTATCTGTATGAACATGGAAATATCTACACCACAATCTGTGTAAACATGCATACATCTTCACCGCTATCTGTATAAACATGGAAATATCTACACCGCTATCTGTATGACCATGGAAATATCTACTCCGCTATCTGCATAAAAATGGAAATATCTACACAGCTATCTGCATATACATGGAAATATCTACAAAGCTATTTCTTTACACATGGAAATAACTACACCGCTATCTCTATTAACATGGAAATATCTACACCGCCGTCTGTATGAACATGGAAATATCTGCACCGCCATCTGTATGAACATATAAATATCTAGACCGCCATCTGTATTAAGATGGAGATATCTACACCGCTATATGTATAAAAATGGAAATATCTACACCGCTATCTGTATAAACATGGAAATATCTACACCGCTATCTGTATAAACATGGAAATATCTACACCGCTACCTGTATAAACATGGAAATAGCACCGCTATCTGTATGAACATGGAAACATCTACACCGCTATCTGTATGAACATGGAAATATCTACACCGATATCTGTATGAACATGGAAATATCTTCACCGCCATCTGTATGAACATAGATATATCTACACAGCCATCTGGATGAACATGGAAATATCAGCAACGCTGTCTGTATGGACATGGAAATATCTACACCGCTATCTGTTTGAACATGGAAATATCTACACCGTTATCTGCATGAAAATGTAAATATCTACACAGCTATCTGCATATACATGGAAATATATACAAAGCTATTTCTTTACACATGGCAATGTGTACACCGCTATCTCTATAAACATGGAAATATCTGCACCGCCATCTGTATTAGCATACAAATATCTACACCGCCATCTGCATTAAGATGGAGATATCTACACGGCTATCTGAATAAACTTGGAAATATCTACACCGCTATCTGTATAAACATGGAAATATCTACACCGCTATCTGTATAAACATGGAAATATCTACACCGCTACCTGTATAAACATGGAAATATCAGCATCGCTATCTGTATGAACATGGAAATATCTACACAGCCATCTGGATGAACATGGAAATATCTACACCGCTATCTCTATGAACATGGAAATAGCTACACCTCTATCTGTATGAAC
The DNA here is from genome assembly GCF_029281585.2 of Gorilla gorilla gorilla. Taxonomy (NCBI): domain Eukaryota; kingdom Metazoa; phylum Chordata; class Mammalia; order Primates; family Hominidae; genus Gorilla; species Gorilla gorilla. The sequence continues at coordinate 53,704,579 of NC_073246.2, read as the reverse complement.
ATGGAAATAACTACACCGCTATGTGTATGAACAGGGAAAGATCAACACCGCTATCTGTATGAACATGGAAATATCTTCACCGCCATCTGTATGAACATGGATATATCTACACAGCCATCTGGATGAACATGGATATATCTACACCGTTATCTGTATGAACATGGAAATATCTACACCGCTATCTGTGTAAACATGCATACATCTTCACCGCTATCTGTATAAACATGGAAATGTCTACACCGCTATGTGTATGAACATGGAAATATCTACACCGCTATCTGTTTGAACATGGAAATATCTACACCGTTATCTGCATGAAAATGTAAATATCTACACAGCTATCTGCATATACATGGAAATATATACAAAGCTATTTCTTTACACATGGAAATGTGTACACCGCTATCTCTATAAACATGGAAATATCTGCACCGCCATCTGTATGAACATGGAAATATCTGCACCGCCATCTGTATGAACATATAAATATCTACACCGCCATCTGTATTAAGATGGAGATATCTACACCGTTATCTGTATAAACATGGAAATATCTACACCGCTATCTGTATAAACATGGAAATATCTACACCGTTATCTGTATAAACATGGAAATATCTACACCGCTACCTGTATAAACATGGAAATATCACCACCGCTATCTGTATGAACATGGAAATATCTACACAGCCATCTGAATGAACATGGAAATATCTACAACGCTATCTGTATTAACATGGAAATAGCTACACCGCTATTTGTATGAACATGGAAATATCTACGCCACTATCTGTATGAACATGGAAATAACTACACCACTATCTGTATGAACATGGAAATATCTTCACCGCCATCTGTATGAACATGGATATATCTACACAGCCATCTGGATGAACATGGAAATATCTACACCGCTAGCTGTATGAACATGGAAATAGCTACACTGCTATCTGTATGAACATGGAAATATCTACACCGCTATCTGTATGAACATGGAAATATCTACACCGCTATCTGTATGAACATGGAAATATCTTCACCGCCATCTGTATGAACATGGATATATCTACACAGCCATCTGGAAGAACATGGATATATCAACACCGCTATCTGTATGAACATGGAAATATCTACAACGCTATCTGTTTTAACATGCATACATCTTCACCGCTATCTGTAAAAACATGGAAATATCTACACCGCTATCTGCATGAAAATGGAAATATCTACACAGCTATCTGCATATACATGGAAATATCTACAAAGCTATTTCTCTACACATGGAAATATCTACACCGCAATCTATATAAACATGGAAATATCTACACCGCCATCTGTATGAACATGGAAATATCTGCACCGCCATCTGTATGAACATATAAATATCTAGACCGCCATCTGTATTAAGATGGAGATATCTACACCGCTATCTGTATAAACATGGAAATATCTACACCGCTATCTGTATAAACATGGAAATATCTACACTGCTATCTGTATAAACATGGAAATATCTACACTGCTACCTGTATAAACATGGAAATATCAGCACCACTATCTGTATGAACATGGAAATAGCTACACCGCTATCTGTATGAACATGGAAATATCTACACCACTATCTGTATGAACACAGAAATATCTACACCGCTATCTGTATGAACATGGAAATATCTTCACCGCCATCTGTATGAACATGGATATATCTACACAGCCATCTGGATGAACATGGAATTATCTACACCGCTATCTGTATGAACATGGAAATATCTACACTGCTATCTGTATGAACATGGATATATCTACACAGCCATCTGTATGAACATGGAAATATCTACACCGCTCTCTGTGTAAACATGCATACATCTTCACCGCTATCTGTATAAACATGGAAATATCTACACCGCTATCTGCATGAAAATGGAAATATCTACACAGCTATCTGCATATACATGGAAATATCCACAAAGCTATCTCTTTACAAATGGAAATAACTACACAGCTATCTCTATAAACATGGAAATATCTACACCACCATCTGAATGAACATGGAAATTTCTGCACCGCCATCTGTATGAACATATAAATATCTTCACCAACATATGTATTAAGATGGAGATATCTACACCGCTATCTGTATAAACCTGGAAATACCTACACCGCTATCTGTATAAACATGGAAATATCTACACCGCTATCTGTGTAAACATGGAAATGTCTACACCACTACCTGTATAAACATGGAAATATCAGCACCGCTATCTGTATGAACATGGAATTATCTACACCGCTATCTGTATGAACATGGAAATATCTACACCGCTATCTCTATGGACATGGAAATATCTACACCGCCATCTGTATGAACATGGAAATATCTGCACCGCCATCTGTATCAACATATAAATATCTACACCACCATCTGTATTAAGATGGAGATATCTACACCGCTATCTGAATAAACATGGATATATCTACACCGCTATCTGTATAAACATAGAAATATCTACACCGCTATCTGTATAAACATGGAAATATCTACACCGCTATCTTTATGAACATGGAAATATCTACACAGCCATCTGGATGAGCATGGAGATATCTCCACCGCTATCTGTGTAAACATGCATACATCTTCACCGCTATCTGTATGAACATGGAAATATCTACAAAGCTATCTGAATGAACATGGAAATATCTACACCGCTATCTGTTTGAACATGGAAATATCTACACCACTATCTGCATGAAAATGGAAATACCTACAAAGCTATCTGCATATACATGGAAATATCTACACAGCTATCTCTTTACACATGGAAATAACTACACCGCTATATCTATAAACATGGAAACATCTACACCGCCATCTGTATGAACATGGAAATATCTGCACCGCCATCTGTATGAACATATAAATATCTACACAGCCATCTGTATTAAGAAGGAAATATCTAAACCGCTATCTGTATGAACTTGGAAATATATACACCGCTATCTGTATGAACATGGAAATATCTACACTGCTATCTGTGTAAACATGCATACATCTTCACTGCTATCTGTATAAACATGGAAATATCTACAATGCTATCTGTATGAACATGGAAATATCTACACCGCTATCTGTTTGAACATGGAAATACCTACACCGCTATCTGCATGAAAATGGAAATATCTACACAGCGATATGCATATACATGGAAATACATACAAAGCTATCTCTTTACACATGGAAATCACTACAGTGCTATCTGTATAATCATGGAAATAGCTACACTGCCATCTGTATGAACATGGAAATATCTGCACCGCCATCTGTATGAACATATAAATATCTACACGGCCATCTATATTAAGATGGAGATATCTACACCGCTATCTGTATAATCTTGGAAATATCTACACCGCTATCTGTATAAACATGGAAATATCTACACCGCTACCTGTATAAACATGGAAATATCAGCACCGCTATCTGGATGAACATGGAAATATCTACACCGCTATCTCTATGAACATGGAATTTTCTACACCGCTATCTGTATGAACATGGAAATAGCTAAACTGCAATCTGTATCAACATGGAAATATCTACACCACTACCTGTATGAACATGGAAATATCTACACCGCTATCTGTTTGAACATGGATATATCTACACAGCCATCTGGATGAACACGGAAATAACTACACCGCTATCTGTATGAACATGGAAATATCTACACCGCTATCTGTGTAAATATGCATACATCTTCACCGCAATCTGTATAAACATGGAAATATCTACACCGCTATCTGTATGAACATGGAAATATCTACACAGCTATCTCTTTACACATGGAAATAACTACACAGCTATCTGTATGAACATGGAATTATATACACCGCCATCTGTATGAACATGGAAATAGCTGCACCGACATCTGTATGCACATATACGTATCTACACGGCCATCTGTATTAAGATGGAGATATCTACACCGATATCTGTATAAACATGGAAATATCTACACCACTACCTGTATAAACATGGAAATATCAGCACCGCTATCTGTATGAACATGGAAATATCTACACCGCTATCTGAACGAACATGGAAATATCTACAATGCTATCTGTATGAACATAGAAATAGCTACACCGCTATCTGTATGAACACAGAAATATCTACACCGCTATCTGTATGAACATGGAAATACCTACACCGCTATCTGTATGAACATGGATATATCTACGCAGCCATCTGGATGAACATGGAAATATCTACACCGCTATCTGTATGAACATGGATATATCTACTCAGCCATCTGGATGAACATGGAAATATCTACACCGCTATCTGTATGAACATGGATATATCTACACAGCCGTCTGGATGAAAATGGAAATATCTACACCGCTATCTGTGTAAAGATGCATACATATTCACCGCTATCTGTATAAACATGGAAATATCTACACCGCTATCTGTATGAACATGGAAATATCTACACCGCTATCTGTATGAACATGGAAATATCTGCACCGCTATCTGTTTGAACATGGAAATATCTACACCGCTATCTGTTTGAACATGGAAATATCTACACCGTTATCTGCATGAAAATGTAAATATCTACACAGCTATCTGCATATACATGGAAATATATACAAAGCTATTTCTTTACACATGGCAATGTGTACACCGCTATCTCTATAAACATGGAAATATCTGCACCGCCATCTGTATGAACATGGAAATATCTGCACCGCCATCTGTATGAACATATAAATATCTACACCGCCATCTGTATTAAGATGGAGATATCTACACCGTTATCTGTATAAACATGGAAATATCTACACCGCTATCTGTATAAACATGGAAATATCTACACCGTTATCTGTATAAACATGGAAATATCTACACCGCTACCTGTATAAACATGGAAATATCACCACCGCTATCTGTATGAACATGGAAATATCTACACAGCCATCTGAATGAACATGGAAATATCTACAACGCTATCTGTATTAACATGGAAATAGCTACACCGCTATCTGTATGAACATGGAAATATCTAAGACACTATCTGTATGAACATGGAAATAACTACACCACTATCTGTATGAACATGGAAATATCTTCACCGCCATCTGTATGAACATGGATATATCTACACAGCCATCTGGATGAACATGGAAATATCTACACCGCTAGCTGTATGAACATGGAAATAGCTACACTGCTATCTGTATGAACATGGAAATATCTACACCGCTATCTGTATGAACATGGAAATATCTACACCGCTATCTGTATGAACATGGAAATATCTTCACCGCCATCTGTATGAACATGGATATATCTACACAGCCATCTGGAAGAACATGGATATATCAACACCGCTATCTGTATGAACATGGAAATATCTACAACGCTATCTGTTTTAACATGCATACATCTTCACCGCTATCTGTAAAAACATGGAAATATCTACACCGCTATCTGCATGAAAATGGAAATATCTACACAGCTATCTGCATATACATGGAAATATCTACAAAGCTATTTCTCTACACATGGAAATATCTACACCGCAATCTATATAAACATGGAAATATCTACACCGCCATCTGTATGAACATGGAAATATCTGCACCGCCATCTGTATGAACATATAAATATCTAGACCGCCATCTGTATTAAGATGGAGATATCTACACCGCTATCTGTATAAACATGGAAATATCTACACCGCTATCTGTATAAACATGGAAATATCTACACCGCTATCTGTATAAACATGGAAATATCTACACTGCTACCTGTATAAACATGGAAATATCAGCACCACTATCTGTATGAACATGGAAATAGCTACACCGCTATCTGTATGAACATGGAAATATCTACACCACTATCTGTATGAACACAGAAATATCTACACCGCTATCTGTATGAACATGGAAATATCTTCACCGCCATCTGTATGAACATGGATATATCTACACAGCCATCTGGATGAACATGGAATTATCTACACCGCTATCTGTATGAACATGGAAATATCTACACTGCTATCTGTATGAACATGGATATATCTACACAGCCATCTGTATGAACATGGAAATATCTACACCGCTCTCTGTGTAAACATGCATACATCTTCACCGCTATCTGTATAAACATGGAAATATCTACACCGCTATCTGCATGAAAATGGAAATATCTACACAGCTATCTGCATATACATGGAAATATCCACAAAGCTATCTCTTTACAAATGGAAATAACTACACAGCTATCTCTATAAACATGGAAATATCTACACCACCATCTGAATGAACATGGAAATTTCTGCACCGCCATCTGTATGAACATATAAATATCTTCACCAACATATGTATTAAGATGGAGATATCTACACCGCTATCTGTATAAACCTGGAAATACCTACACCGCTATCTGTATAAACATGGAAATATCTACACCGCTATCTGTGTAAACATGGAAATGTCTACACCACTACCTGTATAAACATGGAAATATCAGCACCGCTATCTGTATGAACATGGAATTATCTACACCGCTATCTGTATGAACATGGAAATATCTACACCGCTATCTCTATGGACATGGAAATATCTACACCGCCATCTGTATGAACATGGAAATATCTGCACCGCCATCTGTATCAACATATAAATATCTACACCGCCATCTGTATTAAGATGGAGATATCTACACCGCTATCTGAATAAACATGGATATATCTACACCGCTATCTGTATAAACATAGAAATATCTACACCGCTATCTGTATAAACATGGAAATATCTACACCGCTATCTTTATGAACATGGAAATATCTACACAGCCATCTGGATGAGCATGGAGATATCTCCACCGCTATCTGTGTAAACATGCATACATCTTCACCGCTATCTGTATGAACATGGAAATATCTACAAAGCTATCTGAATGAACATGGAAATATCTACACCGCTATCTGTTTGAACATGGAAATATCTACAAAACTATCTGCATGAAAATGGAAATACCTACAAAGCTATCTGCATATACATGGAAATATCTACACAGCTATCTCTTTACACATGGAAATAACTACACCGCTATATCTATAAACATGGAAACATCTACACCGCCATCTGTATGAACATGGAAATATCTGCACCGCCATCTGTATGAACATATAAATATCTACACCGCCATCTGTATTAAGAAGGAAATATCTAAACCGCTATCTGTATGAACTTGGAAATATATACACCGCTATCTGTATGAACATGGAAATATCTACACTGCTATCTGTGTAAACATGCATACATCTTCACTTCTATCTGTATAAACATGGAAATATCTACAATGCTATCTGTATGAACATGGAAATATCTACACCGCTATCTGTTTGAACATGGAAATACCTACACCGCTATCTGCATGAAAATGGAAATATCTACACAGCGATATGCATATACATGGAAATACATACAAAGCTATCTCTTTACACATGGAAATCACTACAGTGCTATCTGTATAATCATGGAAATAGCTACACTGCCATCTGTATGAACATGGAAATATCTGCACCGCCATCTGTATGAACATATAAATATCTACACCGCCATCTATATTAAGATGGAGATATCTACACCGCTATCTGTATAATCTTGGAAATATCTACACCGCTATCTGTATAAACATGGAAATATCTACACCGCTACCTGTATAAACATGGAAATATCAGCACCGCTATCTGGATGAACATGGAAATATCTACACCGCTATCTCTATGAACATGGAATTTTCTACACCGCTATCTGTATGAACATGGAAATAGCTAAACTGCAATCTGTATCAACATGGAAATATCTACACCACTACCTGTATGAACATGGAAATATCTACACCGCTATCTGTTTGAACATGGATATATCTACACAGCCATCTGGATGAACACGGAAATAACTACACCGCTATCTGTATGAACATGGAAATATCTACACCGCTATCTGTGTAAATATGCATACATCTTCACCGCAATCTGTATAAACATGGAAATATCTACACCGCTATCTGTATGAACATGGAAATATCTACACAGCTATCTCTTTACACATGGAAATAACTACACTGCTATCTGTATGAACATGGAATTATATACACCGCCATCTGTATGAACATGGAAATAGCTGCACCGACATCTGTATGCACATATACGTATCTACACGGCCATCTGTATTAAGATGGAGATATCTACACCGATATCTGTATAAACATGGAAATATCTACACCACTACCTGTATAAACATGGAAATATCAGCACCGCTATCTGTATGAACATGGAAATATCTACACCGCTATCTGAACGAACATGGAAATATCTACAATGCTATCTGTATGAACATAGAAATAGCTACACCGCTATCTGTATGAACACAGAAATATCTACACCGCTATCTGTATGAACATGGAAATACCTACACCGCTATCTGTATGAACATGGATATATCTACGCAGCCATCTGGATGAACATGGAAATATCTACACCGCTATCTGTATGAACATGGATATATCTACTCAGCCATCTGGATGAACATGGAAATATCTACACCGCTATCTGTATGAACATGGATATATCTACACAGCCGTCTGGATGAAAATGGAAATATCTACACCGCTATCTGTGTAAAGATGCATACATATTCACCGCTATCTGTATAAACATGGAAATATCTACACCGCTATCTGTATGAACATGGAAATATCTACACCGCTATCTGTATGAACATGGAAATATCTGCACCGCTATCTGTTTGAACATGGAAATATCTACACCGCTATCTGTTTGAACATGGAAATATCTACACCGTTATCTGCATGAAAATGTAAATATCTACACAGCTATCTGCATATACATGGAAATATATACAAAGCTATTTCTTTACACATGGCAATGTGTACACCGCTATCTCTATAAACATGGAAATATCTGCACCGCCATCTGTATGAACATGGAAATATCTGCACCGCCATCTGTATGAACATATAAATATCTACACCGCCATCTGTATTAAGATGGAGATATCTACACCGTTATCTGTATAAACATGGAAATATCTACACCGCTATCTGTATAAACATGGAAATATCTACACCGTTATCTGTATAAACATGGAAATATCCACACCGCTACCTGTATAAACATGGAAATATCACCACCGCTATCTGTATGAACATGGAAATATCTACACAGCCATCTGAATGAACATGGAAATATCTACAACGCTATCTGTATTAACATGGAAATAGCTACACCGCTATCTGTATGAACATGGAAATATCTACGCCACTATCTGTATGAACATGGAAATAACTACACCACTATCTGTATGAACATGGAAATATCTACACCGCCATCTGTATGAACATGGATATATCTACACAGCCATCTGGATGAACATGGAAATATCTACACCGCTAGCTGTATGAACATGGAAATAGCTACACTGCTATCTGTATGAACATGGAAATATCTACACCGCTATCTGTATGGACATGGAAATATCTACACTGCTATCTGTATGAACATGGAAATATCTTCACCGCCATCTGTATGAACATGGATATATCTACACAGCCATCTGGAAGAACATGGATATATCAACACCGCTATCTGTATGAACATGGAAATATCTACAACGCTATCTGTTTTAACATGCATACATCTTCACCGCTATCTGTAAAAACATGGAAATATCTATGCCGCTATCTGCATGAAAATGGAAATATCTACACAGCTATCTGCATATACATGGAAATATCTACAAAGCTATTTCTCTACACATGGAAATATCTACACCGCAATCTATATAAACATGGAAATATCTACACCGCCATCTGTATGAACATGGAAATATCTGCACCGCCATCTGTATGAACATATAAATATCTAGACCGCCATCTGTATTAAGATGGAGATATCTACACCGCTATCTGTATAAACATGGAAATATCTACACCGCTATCTGTATAAACATGGAAATATCTACACCGCTATCTGTATAAACATGGAAATATCTACACTGCTACCTGTATAAACATGGAAATATCAGCACCACTATCTGTATGAACATGGAAATAGCTACACCGCTATCTGTATGAACATGGAAATATCTACACCACTATCTGTATGAACACAGAAATATCTACACCGCTATCTGTATGAACATGGAAATATCTTCACCGCCATCTGTATGAACATGGATATATCTACACAGCCATCTGGATGAACATGGAATTATCTACACCGCTATCTGTATGAACATGGAAATAGCTACACCGCTATCTGTATGAACATGGAAATATCTACACTGCTATCTGTATGAACATGGATATATCTACACAGCCATCTGTATGAACATGGAAATATCTACACCGCTCTCTGTGTAAACATGCATACATCTTCACCGCTATCTGTATAAACATGGAAATATCTACACCGCTATCTGCATGAAAATGGAAATATCTACACAGCTATCTGCATATACATGGAAATATCCACAAAGCTATCTCTTTACAAATGGAAATAACTACACAGCTATCTCTATAAACATGGAAATATCTACACCACCATCTGAATGAACATGGAAATTTCTGCACCGCCATCTGTATGAACATATAAATATCTTCACCAACATATGTATTAAGATGGAGATATCTACACCGCTATCTGTATAAACCTGGAAATACCTACACCGCTATCTGTATAAACATGGAAATATCTACACCGCTATCTGTGTAAACATGGAAATGTCTACACCACTACCTGTATAAACATGGAAATATCAGCACCGCTATCTGTATGAACATGGAATTATCTACACCGCTATCTGTATGAACATGGAAATATCTACACCGCTATCTCTATGGACATGGAAATATCTACACCGCCATCTGTATGAACATGGAAATATCTGCACCGCCATCTGTATCAAAATATAAATATCTACACCGCCATCTTTATTAAGATGGAGATATCTACACCGCTATCTGAATAAACATGGATATATCTACACCGCTATCTGTATAAACATAGAAATATCTACACCGCTATCTGTATAAACATGGAAATATCTACACCGCTATCTTTATGAACATGGAAATATCTACACAGCCATCTGGATGAGCATGGAGATATCTCCACCGCTATCTGTGTAAACATGCATACATCTTCACCGCTATCTGTATGAACATGGAAATATCTACAAAGCTATCTGAATGAACATGGAAATATCTACACCGCTATCTGTTTGAACATGGAAATATCTACACCACTATCTGCATGAAAATGGAAATACCTACAAAGCTATCTGCATATACATGGAAATATCTACACAGCTATCTCTTTACACATGGAAATAACTACACCGCTATATCTATAAACATGGAAACATCTACACCGCCATCTGTATGAACATGGAAATATCTGCACCGCCATCTGTATGAACATATAAATATCTACACAGCCATCTGTATTAACAAGGAAATATCTAAACCGCTATCTGTATGAACTTGGAAATATATACACCGCTATCTGTATGAACATGGAAATATCTACACTGCTATCTGTGTAAACATGCATACATCTTCACTGCTATCTGTATAAACATGGAAATATCTACAATGCTATCTGTATGAACATGGAAATATCTACACCGCTATCTGTTTGAACATGGAAATACCTACACCGCTATCTGCATGAAAATGGAAATATCTACACAGCGATATGCATATACATGGAAATACATACAAAGCTATCTCTTTACACATGGAAATCACTACAGTGCTATCTGTATAATCATGGAAATAGCTACACTGCCATCTGTATGAACATGGAAATATCTGCACCGCCATCTGTATGAACATATAAATATCTACACGGCCATCTATATTAAGATGGAGATATCTACACCGCTATCTGTATAATCTTGGAAATATCTACACCGCTATCTGTATAAACATGGAAATATCTACACCGCTACCTGTATGAACATGGAAATATCAGCACCGCTATCTGGATGAACATGGAAATATCTACACCGCTATCTCTATGAACATGGAATTTTCTACACCGCTATCTGTATGAACATGGAAATAGCTACACTGCAATCTGTATCAACATGGAAATATCTACACCACTACCTGTATGAACATGGAAATATCTACACCGCTATCTGTTTGAACATGGATATATCTACACAGCCATCTGGATGAACACGGAAATAACTACACCGCTATCTGTATGAACATGGAAATCTCTACACCGCTATCTGTGTAAATATGCATACATCTTCACCGCAATCTGTATAAACATGGAAATATCTACACCGCTATCTGTATGAACATGGAAATATCTACACAGCTATCTCTTTACACATGGAAATAACTACACTGCTATCTGTATGAACATGGAATTATATACACCGCAATCTGTATGAACATGGAAATAGCTGCACCGACATCTGTATGCACATATACATATCTACACGGCCATCTGTATTAAGATGGAGATATCTACACCGATATCTGTATAAACATGGAAATATCTACACCACTACCTGTATAAACATGGAAATATCAGCACCGCTATCTGTATGAACATGGAAATATCTACACCGCTATCTGAACGAACATGGAAATATCTACAATGCTATCTGTATGAACATAGAAATAGCTACACCGCTATCTGTATGAACACAGAAATATCTACACCGCTATCTGTATGAACATGGAAATACCTACACCGCTATCTGTATGAACATGGATATATCTACGCAGCCATCTGGATGAACATGGAAATATCTACACCGCTATTTGTATGAACATGGATATATCTACTCAGCCATCTGGATGAACATGGAAATATCTACACCGCTATCTGTATGAACATGGATATATCTACACAGCCGTCTGGATGAAAATGGAAATATCTACACCGCTATCTGTGTAAAGATGCATACATATTCACCGCTATCTGTATAAACATGGAAATATCTACACCGCTATCTGTATGAACATGGAAATATCTACACCGCTATCTGTATGAACATGGAAATATCTGCACCGCTATCTGTTTGAACATGGAAATACCTACACCGCTATCTGCATGAAAATGGAAATATCTACACTGCTATCTGCATATACATGGAAATATCTACACAGCTATCTCTTTACACATGGAAATAACTACACTGCCATCTGTATGAACATGGAAATATCTGCACCGCCATCTGAATGAACATATAAATATCTACACCGCCATCTGTATTAAGATGGAGATATCTACACCGCTATCTGTATAAACATGGAAATATCTACACCGCTATCTGTATAAACATGGAAATATCTACACCGCTATCTGTATAAACATGGAAATATCTACACCGCTACCTCTATAAGCATGGAAATATCAGCACCGCTATCTGTATGAACATGGAAATACCTACACCGATATCTGTGTGAACATGGAAATACCTACACCGCTATCTGTATGAACATGGAAATATCTACACCGCTATCTGTATGAACATGGAAATACCTACACCGCTATCTGTATGAACATGGATATATCTACACAGCCCTCTGGATGAACATGGAAATATCCACACCGCTATCTGTGTAAACATGCATACATCTTCACCGCCAGCTGTATAAACATGGAAATATCTACACCGCTATCTGTATGAACATGGAAATATCTACACTGCTATCTGTATGAACATGGATATATCTACACAGCCATCTGTATGAACATGGAAATATCTACACCGCTCTCTGTGTAAACATGCATACTACTTCACCTCTATCTGTATAAACATGGAAATATCTACACCGCACTCTGTATGAACATGGAAATATCTACACTGCTATCTGTTTGAACATGGAAATATCTACACCGCTATCTGCATGAAAATGGAAATATCTACACAGCTATCTGCATATACATGGAAATATCCACGAAGCTATCTCTTTACAAATGGAAATAACTACACAGCTATCTCTATAAACATGGAAATATCTACACCACCATCTGAATGAACATGGAAATTTCTGCACCGCCATCTGTATGAACATATAAATATCTTCACCAACATATGTATTAAGATGGAGATATCTACACCGCTATCTGTATAAACCTGGAAATACCTACACCGCTATCTGTATAAACATGGAAATATCTACACCGCTATCTGTATAAACATGGAAATGTCTACACCACTACCTGTATAAACATGGAAATATCAGCACCGCTATCTGTATGAACATGGAATTATCTACACCGCTCTCTGTATGAACATGGAAATATCTACACCGCCATCTGTATGAACATGGAAATATCTGCACCGCCATCTGTATCAACATATAAATATCTACACCGCCATCTGTATTAAGATGGAGATATCTACACCGCTATCTGAATAAACATGGATATATCTACACCGCTATCTGTATAAACATAGAAATATCTACACCGCTATCTGTATAAACATGGAAATATCTACACCGCTATCTGTATGAACATGGAAATATCTACACAGCCATCTGGATGAGCATGGAGATATCTCTACCGCTATCTGTGTAAACATGCATACATCTTCACCGCTATCTGTATGAACATGGAAATATCTACAAAGCTATCTGAATGAACATGGAAATATCTACACCGCTATCTGTTTGAACATGGAAATATCTACACCGCTATCTGCATGAAAATGGAAATATCTACAAAGCTATCTGCATATACATGGAAATATCTACACAGCTATCTCTTTACACATGGAAATAACTACACCGCTATATCTATAAACATGGAAACATCTACACCGCCATCTGTATGAACATGGAAATATCTGCACCGCCATCTGTATGAACATATAAATATCTACACAGCCATCTGTATTAAGAAGGAAATATCTAAACCACTATCTGTATGAACTTGGAAATATCTACACCGCTATCTGTATGAACATGGAAATATCTACACTGCTATCTGTGTAAACATGCATACATCTTCACTGCTATCTGTATAAACATGGAAATATCTACAATGCTATCTGTATGAACATGGAAATATCTACACCGCTATCTGTTTGAACATGGAAATACCTACACCGCTATCTGCATGAAAATGGAAATATCTACACAGCGATATGCATATACATGGAAATACATACAAAGCTATCTCTTTACACATGGAAATCACTACAGTGCTATCTGTATAATCATGGAAATAGCTACACCGCCATCTGTATGAACATGGAAATATCTGCACCGCCATCTGTATGAACATATAAATATCTACACGGCCATCTATATTAAGATGGAGATATCTACACCGCTATCTGTATAATCTTGGAAATATCTACACCGCTATCTGTATAAACATGGAAATATCTACACCGCTACCTGTATAAACATGGAAATATCAGCACCGCTATCTGGATGAACATGGAAATATCTACACCGCTATCTCTATGAACATGGAATTTTCTACACCGCTATCTGTATGAACATGGAAATAGCTACACTGCAATCTGTATCAACATGGAAATATCTACACCACTACCTGTATGAACATGGAAATATCTACACCGCTATCTGTTTGAACATGGATATATCTACACAGCCATCTGGATGAACACGGAAATAACTACACCGCTATCTGTATGAACATGGAAATATCTACACCGCTATCTTTGTAAATATGCATACATCTTCACCGCAATCTGTATAAACATGGAAATATCTACACCGCTATCTGTATGAACATGGAAATATCTACACAGCTATCTCTTTACACATGGAAATAACTACACTGCTATCTGTATGAACATGGAATTATATACACCGCCATCTGTATGAACATGGAAATAGCTGCACCGACATCTGTATGCACATATACATATCTACACGGCCATCTGTATTAAGATGGAGATATCTACACCGATATCTGTATAAACATGGAAATATCTACACCACTACCTGTATAAACATGGAAATATCAGCACCGCTATCTGTATGAACATGGAAATATCTACACCGCTATCTGTACGAACATGGAAATATCTACAATGCTATCTGTATGAACATAGAAATAGCTACACCGCTATCTGTATGAACACAGAAATATCTACACCGCTATCTGTATGAACATGGAAATACCTACACCGCTATCTGTATGAACATGGATATATCTACGCAGCCATCTGGATGAACATGGAAATATCTAAACCGCTATCTGTATGAACATGGATATATCTACACAGCCATCTGGATGAACATGGAAATATCTACACCGCTATCTGTATGAACATGGATATATCTACACAGCCGTCTGGATGAAAATGGAAATATCTACACCGCTATCTGTGTAAAGATGCATACATATTCACCGCTATCTGTATAAACATGGAAATATCTACACCCCTATCTGTATGAACATGGAAATATTTACACCGCTATCTGTATGAACATGGAAATAGCTACACCGCTATCTGTATGAACATGGAAATATCTACGCCACTATCTGTATGAACATGGAAATAACTACACCACTATCTGTATGAACATGGAAATATCTACACCGCCATCTGTATGAACATGGATATATCTACACAGCCATCTGGATGAACATGGAAATATCTACACCGCTAGCTGTATGAACATGGAAATAGCTACACTGCTATCTGTATGAACATGGAAATATCTACACCGCTATCTGTATGGACATGGAAATATCTACACTGCTATCTGTATGAACATGGAAATATCTTCACCGCCATCTGTATGAACATGGATATATCTACACAGCCATCTGGAAGAACATGGATATATCAACACCGCTATCTGTATGAACATGGAAATATCTACAACGCTATCTGTTTTAACATGCATACATCTTCACCGCTATCTGTAAAAACATGGAAATATCTACGCCGCTATCTGCATGAAAATGGAAATATCTACACAGCTATCTGCATATACATGGAAATATCTACAAAGCTATTTCTCTACACATGGAAATATCTACACCGCAATCTATATAAACATGGAAATATCTACACCGCCATCTGTATGAACATGGAAATATCTGCACCGCCATCTGTATGAACATATAAATATCTAGACCGCCATCTGTATTAAGATGGAGATATCTACACCGCTATCTGTATAAACATGGAAATATCTACACCGCTATCTGTATAAACATGGAAATATCTACACCGCTATCTGTATAAACATGGAAATATCTACACTGCTACCTGTATAAACATGGAAATATCAGCACCACTATCTGTATGAACATGGAAATAGCTACACCGCTATCTGTATGAACATGGAAATATCTACACCACTATCTGTATGAACACAGAAATATCTACACCGCTATCTGTATGAACATGGAAATATCTTCACCGCCATCTGTATGAACATGGATATATCTACACAGCCATCTGGATGAACATGGAATTATCTACACCGCTATCTGTATGAACATGGAAATAGCTACACCGCTATCTGTATGAACATGGAAATATCTACACTGCTATCTGTATGAACATGGATATATCTACACAGCCATCTGTATGAACATGGAAATATCTACACCGCTCTCTGTGTAAACATGCATACATCTTCACCGCTATCTGTATAAACATGGAAATATCTACACCGCTATCTGCATGAAAATGGAAATATCTACACAGCTATCTGCATATACATGGAAATATCCACAAAGCTATCTCTTTACAAATGGAAATAACTACACAGCTATCTCTATAAACATGGAAATATCTACACCACCATCTGAATGAACATGGAAATTTCTGCACCGCCATCTGTATGAACATATAAATATCTTCACCAACATATGTATTAAGATGGAGATATCTACACCGCTATCTGTATAAACCTGGAAATACCTACACCGCTATCTGTATAAACATGGAAATATCTACACCGCTATCTGTGTAAACATGGAAATGTCTACACCACTACCTGTATAAACATGGAAATATCAGCACCGCTATCTGTATGAACATGGAATTATCTACACCGCTATCTGTATGAACATGGAAATATCTACACCGCTATCTCTATGGACATGGAAATATCTACACCGCCATCTGTATGAACATGGAAATATCTGCACCGCCATCTGTATCAACATATAAATATCTACACCGCCATCTTTATTAAGATGGAGATATCTACACCGCTATCTGAATAAACATGGATATATCTACACCGCTATCTGTATAAACATAGAAATATCTACACCGCTATCTGTATAAACATGGAAATATCTACACCGCTATCTTTATGAACATGGAAATATCTACACAGCCATCTGGATGAGCATGGAGATATCTCCACCGCTATCTGTGTAAACATGCATACATCTTCACCGCTATCTGTATGAACATGGAAATATCTACAAAGCTATCTGAATGAACATGGAAATATCTACACCGCTATCTGTTTGAACATGGAAATATCTACACCACTATCTGCATGAAAATGGAAATACCTACAAAGCTATCTGCATATACATGGAAATATCTACACAGCTATCTCTTTACACATGGAAATAACTACACCGCTATATCTATAAACATGGAAACATCTACACCGCTTCTGTATGAACATGGAAATATCTGCACCGCCATCTGTATGAACATATAAATATCTACACAGCCATCTGTATTAACAAGGAAATATCTAAACCGCTATCTGTATGAACTTGGAAATATATACACCGCTATCTGTATGAACATGGAAATATCTACACTGCTATCTGTGTAAACATGCATACATCTTCACTGCTATCTGTATAAACATGGAAATATCTACAATGCTATCTGTATGAACATGGAAATATCTACACCGCTATCTGTTTGAACATGGAAATACCTACACCGCTATCTGCATGAAAATGGAAATATCTACACAGCGATATGCATATACATGGAAATACATACAAAGCTATCTCTTTACACATGGAAATCACTACAGTGCTATCTGTATAATCATGGAAATAGCTACACTGCCATCTGTATGAACATGGAAATATCTGCACCGCCATCTGTATGAACATATAAATATCTACACGGCCATCTATATTAAGATGGAGATATCTACACCGCTATCTGTATAATCTTGGAAATATCTACACCGCTATCTGTATAAACATGGAAATATCTACACCGCTACCTGTATGAACATGGAAATATCAGCACCGCTATCTGGATGAACATGGAAATATCTACACCGCTATCTCTATGAACATGGAATTTTCTACACCGCTATCTGTATGAACATGGAAATAGCTACACTGCAATCTGTATCAACATGGAAATATCTACACCACTACCTGTATGAACATGGAAATACCTACACCGCTATCTGTTTGAACATGGATATATCTACACAGCCATCTGGATGAACACGGAAATAACTACACCGCTATCTGTATGAACATGGAAATCTCTACACCGCTATCTGTGTAAATATGCATACATCTTCACCGCAATCTGTATAAACATGGAAATATCTACACCGCTATCTGTATGAACATGGAAATATCTACACAGCTATCTCTTTACACATGGAAATAACTACACTGCTATCTGTATGAACATGGAATTATATACACCGCAATCTGTATGAACATGGAAATAGCTGCACCGACATCTGTATGCACATATACATATCTACACGGCCATCTGTATTAAGATGGAGATATCTACACCGATATCTGTATAAACATGGAAATATCTACACCACTACCTGTATAAACATGGAAATATCAGCACCGCTATCTGTATGAACATGGAAATATCTACACCGCTATCTGAACGAACATGGAAATATCTACAATGCTATCTGTATGAACATAGAAATAGCTACACCGCTATCTGTATGAACACAGAAATATCTACACCGCTATCTGTATGAACATGGAAATACCTACACCGCTATCTGTATGAACATGGATATATCTACGCAGCCATCTGGATGAACATGGAAATATCTACACCGCTATTTGTATGAACATGGATATATCTACTCAGCCATCTGGATGAACATGGAAATATCTACACCGCTATCTGTATGAACATGGATATATCTACACAGCCATCTGGATGAACATGGAAATATCTACACCGCTAGCTGTATGAACATGGAAATAGCTACACTGCTATCTGTATGAACATGGAAATATCTACACCGCTATCTGTATGGACATGGAAATATCTACACTGCTATCTGTATGAACATGGAAATATCTTCACCGCCATCTGTATGAACATGGATATATCTACACAGCCATCTGGAAGAACATGGATATATCAACACCGCTATCTGTATGAACATGGAAATATCTACAACGCTATCTGTTTTAACATGCATACATCTTCACCGCTATCTGTAAAAACATGGAAATATCTACGCCGCTATCTGCATGAAAATGGAAATATCTACACAGCTATCTGCATATACATGGAAATATCTACAAAGCTCTTTCTCTACACATGGAAATATCTACACCGCAATCTATATAAACATGGAAATATCTACACCGCCATCTGTATGAACATGGAAATATCTGCACCGCCATCTGTATGAACATATAAATATCTAGACCGCCATCTGTATTAAGATGGAGATATCTACACCGCTATCTGTATAAACATGGAAATATCTACACCGCTATCTGTATAAACATGGAAATATCTACACCGCTATCTGTATAAACATGGAAATATCTACACTGCTACCTGTATAAACATGGAAATATCAGCACCACTATCTGTATGAACATGGAAATAGCTACACCGCTATCTGTATGAACATGGAAATATCTACACCACTATCTGTATGAACACAGAAATATCTACACCGCTATCTGTATGAACATGGAAATATCTTCACCGCCATCTGTATGAACATGGATATATCTACACAGCCATCTGGATGAACATGGAATTATCTACACCGCTATCTGTATGAACATGGAAATAGCTACACCGCTATCTGTATGAACATGGAAATATCTACACTGCTATCTGTATGAACATGGATATATCTACACAGCCATCTGTATGAACATGGAAATATCTACACCGCTCTCTGTGTAAACATGCATACATCTTCACCGCTATCTGTATAAACATGGAAATATCTACACCGCTATCTGCATGAAAATGGAAATATCTACACAGCTATCTGCATATACATGGAAATATCCACAAAGCTATCTCTTTACAAATGGAAATAACTACACAGCTATCTCTATAAACATGGAAATATCTACACCACCATCTGAATGAACATGGAAATTTCTGCACCGCCATCTGTATGAACATATAAATATCTTCACCAACATATGTATTAAGATGGAGATATCTACACCGCTATCTGTATAAACCTGGAAATACCTACACCGCTATCTGTATAAACATGGAAATATCTACACCGCTATCTGTGTAAACATGGAAATGTCTACACCACTACCTGTATAAACATGGAAATATCAGCACCGCTATCTGTATGAACATGGAATTATCTACACCGCTATCTGTATGAACATGGAAATATCTACACCGCTATCTCTATGGACATGGAAATATCTACACCGCCATCTGTATGAACATGGAAATATCTGCACCGCCATCTGTATCAACATATAAATATCTACACCGCCATCTTTATTAAGATGGAGATATCTACACCGCTATCTGAATAAACATGGATATATCTACACCGCTATCTGTATAAACATAGAAATATCTACACCGCTATCTGTATAAACATGGAAATATCTACACCGCTATCTTTATGAACATGGAAATATCTACACAGCCATCTGGATGAGCATGGAGATATCTCCACCGCTATCTGTGTAAACATGCATACATCTTCACCGCTATCTGTATGAACATGGAAATATCTACAAAGCTATCTGAATGAACATGGAAATATCTACACCGCTATCTGTTTGAACATGGAAATATCTACACCACTATCTGCATGAAAATGGAAATACCTACAAAGCTATCTGCATATACATGGAAATATCTACACAGCTATCTCTTTACACATGGAAATAACTACACCGCTATATCTATAAACATGGAAACATCTACACCGCTTCTGTATGAACATGGAAATATCTGCACCGCCATCTGTATGAACATATAAATATCTACACAGCCATCTGTATTAACAAGGAAATATCTAAACCGCTATCTGTATGAACTTGGAAATATATACACCGCTATCTGTATGAACATGGAAATATCTACACTGCTATCTGTGTAAACATGCATACATCTTCACTGCTATCTGTATAAACATGGAAATATCTACAATGCTATCTGTATGAACATGGAAATATCTACACCGCTATCTGTTTGAACATGGAAATACCTACACCGCTATCTGCATGAAAATGGAAATATCTACACAGCGATATGCATATACATGGAAATACATACAAAGCTATCTCTTTACACATGGAAATCACTACAGTGCTATCTGTATAATCATGGAAATAGCTACACTGCCATCTGTATGAACATGGAAATATCTGCACCGCCATCTGTATGAACATATAAATATCTACACGGCCATCTATATTAAGATGGAGATATCTACACCGCTATCTGTATAATCTTGGAAATATCTACACCGCTATCTGTATAAACATGGAAATATCTACACCGCTACCTGTATGAACATGGAAATATCAGCACCGCTATCTGGATGAACATGGAAATATCTACACCGCTATCTCTATGAACATGGAATTTTCTACACCGCTATCTGTATGAACATGGAAATAGCTACACTGCAATCTGTATCAACATGGAAATATCTACACCACTACCTGTATGAACATGGAAATATCTACACCGCTATCTGTTTGAACATGGATATATCTACACAGCCATCTGGATGAACACGGAAATAACTACACCGCTATCTGTATGAACAAGGAAATCTCTACACCGCTATCTGTGTAAATATGCATACATCTTCACCGCAATCTGTATAAACATGGAAATATCTACACCGCTATCTGTATGAACATGGAAATATCTACACAGCTATCTCTTTACACATGGAAATAACTACACTGCTATCTGTATGAACATGGAATTATATACACCGCAATCTGTATGAACATGGAAATAGCTGCACCGACATCTGTATGCACATATACATATCTACACGGCCATCTGTATTAAGATGGAGATATCTACACCGATATCTGTATAAACATGGAAATATCTACACCACTACCTGTATAAACATGGAAATATCAGCACCGCTATCTGTATGAACATGGAAATATCTACACCGCTATCTGAACGAACATGGAAATATCTACAATGCTATCTGTATGAACATAGAAATAGCTACACCGCTATCTGTATGAACACAGAAATATCTACACCGCTATCTGTATGAACATGGAAATACCTACACCGCTATCTGTATGAACATGGATATATCTACGCAGCCATCTGGATGAACATGGAAATATCTACACCGCTATTTGTATGAACATGGATATATCTACTCAGCCATCTGGATGAACATGGAAATATCTACACCGCTATCTGTATGAACATGGATATATCTACACAGCCGTCTGGATGAAAATGGAAATATCTACACCGCTATCTGTGTAAAGATGCATACATATTCACCGCTATCTGTATAAACATGGAAATATCTACACCGCTATCTGTATGAACATGGAAATATCTACACCGCTATCTGTATGAACATGGAAATATCTGCACCGCTATCTGTTTGAACATGGAAATACCTACACCGCTATCTGCATGAAAATGGAAATATCTACACTGCTATCTGCATATACATGGAAATATCTACACAGCTATCTCTTTACACATGGAAATAACTACACTGCCATCTGTATGAACATGGAAATATCTGCACCGCCATCTGAATGAACATATAAATATCTACACCGCCATCTGTATTAAGATGGAGATATCTACACCGCTATCTGTATAAACATGGAAATATCTACACCGCTATCTGTATAAACATGGAAATATCTACACCGCTATCTGTATAAACATGGAAATATCTACACCGCTACCTCTATAAGCATGGAAATATCAGCACCGCTATCTGTATGAACATGGAAATACCTACACCGATATCTGTGTGAACATGGAAATACCTACACCGCTATCTGTATGAACATGGAAATATCTACACCGCTATCTGTATGAACATGGAAATACCTACACCGCTATCTGTATGAACATGGATATATCTACACAGCCCTCTGGATGAACATGGAAATATCCACACCGCTATCTGTGTAAACATGCATACATCTACACCGCCAGCTGTATAAACATGGAAATATCTACACCGCTATCTGTATGAACATGGAAATATCTACACTGCTATCTGTATGAACATGGATATATCTACACAGCCATCTGTATGAACATGGAAATATCTACACCGCTATCTGAACGAACATGGAAATATCTACAATGCTATCTGTATGAACATAGAAATAGCTACACCGCTATCTGTATGAACACAGAAATATCTACACCGCTATCTGTATGAACATGGAAATACCTACACCGCTATCTGTATGAACATGGATATATCTACGCAGCCATCTGGATGAACATGGAAATATCTACACCGCTATTTGTATGAACATGGATATATCTACTCAGCCATCTGGATGAACATGGAAATATCTACACCGCTATCTGTATGAACATGGATATATCTACACAGCCGTCTGGATGAAAATGGAAATATCTACACCGCTATCTGTGTAAAGATGCATACATATTCACCGCTATCTGTATAAACATGGAAATATCTACACCGCTATCTGTATGAACATGGAAATATCTACACCGCTATCTGTATGAACATGGAAATATCTGCACCGCTATCTGTTTGAACATGGAAATACCTACACCGCTATCTGCATGAAAATGGAAATATCTACACTGCTATCTGCATATACATGGAAATATCTACACAGCTATCTCTTTACACATGGAAATAACTACACTGCCATCTGTATGAACATGGAAATATCTGCACCGCCATCTGAATGAACATATAAATATCTACACCGCCATCTGTATTAAGATGGAGATATCTACACCGCTATCTGTATAAACATGGAAATATCTACACCGCTATCTGTATAAACATGGAAATATCTACACCGCTATCTGTATAAACATGGAAATATCTACACCGCTACCTCTATAAGCATGGAAATATCAGCACCGCTATCTGTATGAACATGGAAATACCTACACCGATATCTGTGTGAACATGGAAATACCTACACCGCTATCTGTATGAACATGGAAATATCTACACCGCTATCTGTATGAACATGGAAATACCTACACCGCTATCTGTATGAACATGGATATATCTACACAGCCCTCTGGATGAACATGGAAATATCCACACCGCTATCTGTGTAAACATGCATACATCTACACCGCCAGCTGTATAAACATGGAAATATCTACACCGCTATCTGTATGAACATGGAAATATCTACACTGCTATCTGTATGAACATGGATATATCTACACAGCCATCTGTATGAACATGGAAATATCTACACCGCTCTCTGCGTAAACATGCATACTACTTCACCTCTATCTGTATAAACATGGAAATATCTACACCGCACTCTGTATGAACATGGAAATATCTACACTGCTATCTGTTTGAACATGGAAATATCTACACCGCTATCTGCATGAAAATGGAAATATCTACACAGCTATCTGCATATACATGGAAATATCCACGAAGCTATCTCTTTACAAATGGAAATAACTACACAGCTATCTCTATAAACATGGAAATATCTACACCACCATCTGAATGAACATGGAAATTTCTGCACCGCCATCTGTATGAACATATAAATATCTTCACCAACATATATATTAAGATGGAGATATCTACACCGCTATCTGTATAAACCTGGAAATACCTACACCGCTATCTGTATAAACATGGAAATATCTACACCGCTATCTGTATAAACATGGAAATGTCTACACCACTACCTGTATAAACATGGAAATATCAGCACCGCTATCTGTATGAACATGGAATTATCTACACCGCTATCTGTATGAACATGGAAATATCTACACCGCCATCTGTATGAACATGGAAATATCTGCACCGCCATCTGTATCAACATATAAATATCTACACCGCCATCTGTATTAAGATGGAGATATCTACACCGCTATCTGAATAAACATGGATATATCTACACCGCTATCTGTATAAACATAGAAATATCTACACCGCTATCTGTATAAACATGGAAATATCTACACCGCTATCTGTATGAACATGGAAATATCTACACAGCCATCTGGATGAGCATGGAGATATCTCCACCGCTATCTGTGTAAACATGCATACATCTTCACCGCTATCTGTATGAACATGGAAATATCTACAAAGCTATCTGAATGAACATGGAAATATCTACACCGCTATCTGTTTGAACATGGAAATATCTACACCGCTATCTGCATGAAAATGGAAATATCTACAAAGCTATCTGCATATACATGGAAATATCTACACAGCTATCTCTTTACACATGGAAATAACTACACCGCTATATCTATAAACATGGAAACATCTACACCGCCATCTGTATGAACATGGAAATATCTGCACCGCCATCTGTATGAACATATAAATATCTACACAGCCATCTGTATTAAGAAGGAAATATCTAAACCACTATCTGTATGAACTTGGAAATATCTACACCGCTATCTGTATGAACATGGAAATATCTACACTGCTATCTGTGTAAACATGCATACATCTTCACTGCTATCTGTATAAACATGGAAATATCTACAATGCTATCTGTATGAACATGGAAATATCTACACCGCTATCTGTTTGAACATGGAAATACCTACACCGCTATCTGCATGAAAATGGAAATATCTACACAGCGATATGCATATACATGGAAATACATACAAAGCTATCTCTTTACACATGGAAATCACTACAGTGCTATCTGTATAATCATGGAAATAGCTACACCGCCATCTGTATGAACATGGAAATATCTGCACCGCCATCTGTATGAACATATAAATATCTACACGGCCATCTATATTAAGATGGAGATATCTACACCGCTATCTGTATAATCTTGGAAATATCTACACCGCTATCTGTATAAACATGGAAATATCTACACCGCTACCTGTATAAACATGGAAATATCAGCACCGCTATCTGGATGAACATGGAAATATCTACACCGCTATCTCTATGAACATGGAATTTTCTACACCGCTATCTGTATGAACATGGAAATAGCTACACTGCAATCTGTATCAACATGGAAATATCTACACCACTACCTGTATGAACATGGAAATATCTACACCGCTATCTGTTTGAACATGGATATATCTACACAGCCATCTGGATGAACACGGAAATAACTACACCGCTATCTGTATGAACATGGAAATATCTACACCGCTATCTTTGTAAATATGCATACATCTTCACCGCAATCTGTATAAACATGGAAATATCTACACCGCTATCTGTATGAACATGGAAATATCTACACAGCTATCTCTTTACACATGGAAATAACTACACTGCTATCTGTATGAACATGGAATTATATACACCGCCATCTGTATGAACATGGAAATAGCTGCACCGACATCTGTATGCACATATACATATCTACACGGCCATCTGTATTAAGATGGAGATATCTACACCGATATCTGTATAAACATGGAAATATCTACACCACTACCTGTATAAACATGGAAATATCAGCACCGCTATCTGTATGAACATAGAAATAGCTACACCGCTATCTGTATGAACACAGAAATATCTACACCGCTATCTGTATGAACATGGAAATACCTACACCGCTATCTGTATGAACATGGATATATCTACGCAGCCATCTGGATGAACATGGAAATATCTACACCGCTATCTGTATGAACATGGATATATCTACACAGCCATCTGGATGAACATGGAAATATCTACACCGCTATCTGTATGAACATGGATATATCTACACAGCCGTCTGGATGAAAATGGAAATATCTACACCGCTATCTGTGTAAAGATGCATACATATTCACCGCTATCTGTATAAACATGGAAATATCTACACCCCTATCTGTATGAACATGGAAATATTTACACCGCTATCTGTATGAACATGGAAATATCTGCACCGCTATCTGTTTGAACATGGAAATATCTACACCGCTATCTGCATGAAAATGGAAATATCTGCACTGCTATCTGCATATACATGGAAATATCTACACAGCTATCTCTTTACACATGGAAATAACTACACTGCTATCTGTATGAACATGGAAATATCTACACCGCCATCTGTATGAACATGGAAATATCTGCACCGCCATCTGTATGAACATATAAATATCTACACCGCCATCTGTATTAAGATGGAGATATCTACACCGCTATCTGTATAAACATGGAAATATCTACACCGCTATCTGTATAAACATGGAAATATCTACACCGCTATCTGTATAAACATGGAAATATCTACACCGCTACCTCTATAAGCATGGAAATATCAGCACCGCTATCTGTATGAACATGGAAATACCTACACCGATATCTGTGTGAACATGGAAATAGCTACACCGCTATCTGTATGAACATGGAAATATCTACACCGCTATCTGTATGAACATGGAAATACCTACACCGCTATCTGTATGAACATGGATATATCTACACAGCCCTCTGGATGAACATGGAAATATCCACACCGCTATCTGTGTAAACATGCATACATCTTCACCGCCAGCTGTATAAACATGGAAATATCTACACCGCTATCTGTATGAACATGGAAATATCTACACCGCTATCTGTTTGAAGATGGAAATATATACACCGCTATCTGCATGAAAATGGAAATATCTACACAGCTAACTGCATATACATGGAAACACCTACACAGCTATCTCTTTACACATGGAAATAACTACACCGCTATCTGTATGAACATGGAGATATCTACACCGCCATCTGTATGAACATGGAAACATCTGCACCGCCATCTGTATGAACATATAAATATGTACACCGCCATCTGTATTAAGATGGAGATATCTACACCGCTATCTGAATAAACATGGAAATATCTACACCGCAATCTGTATAAACATGGAGATATCTACACCGCTATCTGTATAAACATGGAAATATCTACAGCACTACCTGTATAAACATGGAAATATCAGCACCTCTATCTGTATGAACCTGGAAATATCTACACCGCTATCTGTATGTACATGGAAATATCTACACCGCTATCTGTATGAACATGGAAATATCTACAAAGCTATCTGAATGAACATGGAAATATCTACAGAGCTATCTGTTTGAACATGGAAATATCTACACTGCTATCTGCATGAAAATGGAAATATGTACAATGCTACCTGCATATACATGGAAATATCTACAAAGCTATCTCTTTACACATGGAAATACCTACACCGCTATATCTATAAACACGGAAATATCTACACCGCCATCTATATGAACATGGAAATATCTGCACCGCCATCTGTATGAACATATAAATATCTACACCGCCATCTGTATAAATATGGAAATACCTTCACCGCTATCTGTATAAACATGGAAATATCTACACCGCTACCTGTATAAACATGGAAATATCAGCACTGCTATCTGTATGAACATGGAAATATCTACACCGCTATCTCTATAAACATGGAAATATCTACACCGCTATCTGTATGAACATGGAATTAGCTACACCGCTATCTGTATGAACATAGAAATATCAACACCGCTATCTGTATAAACATGGAAATATCTACACCGCTATCTGTATGAACATGGATATAACTACACAGCCATCTGGAAGAACATGGAAATATCTACACCGCTATCTGCATGAACATGGAAATATCTACACCGCTATCTGTTTAAACATGCATATATCTTAACCGCAATCTGTATACTCATGGAAATATCAACACCGCTATGTGTATGAAGGTGGAAATATCTACACCGCTATCTGTTTGAACATGGAAATATCTAAACCGCTATCAGCATGAAAATGGAAATATCTACACAGCTATCTGCTTATACATGAAAATATCTACACAGCTATCTCTTTACACAAGGAAGTAACTACACCGTTATCTGTATGAACATGGGAATAGCTACACTGCTATCTGCATGAACATGGATATATCTACACAGCCATCTGGATGAACATGGAAATATCTACACCGCTATCTGTGTAAACATGCATACATCTTCACCGCTATCTGTATAAACATGGAAATATCTACACCGCTATCTGCATGAACATGGAAATATCTACACCAATATCTGCATGAAATTGGAAATATCTACACTGCTATCTGCATATACATTTAAATATCTACACAGCTATCTCTTTACACATGGAAATAACTACACCGCTATCTGTATGAACATGGAAATACCTACACCGCCATCTGTATGAACATGGAAATATCTGCACCGCCATCTGTATGAACATATAAATATCTACACCGCCATCTGTATTAAGATGGAGATATCTACTCTGCTATCTGTATAAACATGGAAATATCTACACCGCCATCTGTATGAACATATAAATATCTACACCATCATCTGTATTAAGAAGGAAATATCTAAAACGCTATCTGTATAAACATAGAAATATCTACACCGCTATCTGTATAAACATGGAAATATCTACACCACTACCTGTATAAACATGGAAACATCAGCACCGCTATCAGTATGAACCTGGAAATATCTACACCGCTATCTGTATAAACTTGGAAATAACTACACCGCTATCTGTGTAAACACGCATACATCTTCACCGTTATCTGTATAAACATGGAAATATCTACACCGCTATCTGTATGAACATGGAAATATCTACACCGCTATCTGTTTGAACATGGAAATATCTACACCGCTATCAGTATGAACATGGAAATATCTACACCGCCATCTGTATGAACATGGAAATATCTGCACCGCCATCTGTATGAACATATAAATATGTACACCGCCATCTGTATTAAGACGGAGATATCTACACCGCTATCTGTATAAACATGGAAATATCTACACCTCTATCTCTATATACATGGAAACATCTACACCGCTATCTGTATAAACATGGAAATAACTACACCGCTACCTGAACAAACATGGAAATAGCACCGCTATCTGTATGAACATGGAAATATCTACACCGCTATCTCTATGAACATGGAAATATCTACACCGCTATCTGTTTGAACATGGAAATATCTACACCGCTATCTGTATGAACATGGAAATATCTACACCGCCATCTGTATGAACATGGAAATATCTGCACCGCCATCTGTATGAACATATAAATATGTACACCGCCATCTGTATTAAGACGGAGATATCTACACCGCTATCTGTATAAACATGGAAATATCTACACCTCTATCTCTATATACATGGAAACATCTACACCGCTATCTGTATAAACATGGAAATAACTACACCGCTACCTGAACAAACATGGAAATAGCACCGCTATCTGTATGAACATGGAAATATCTACACCGCTATCTCTATGAACATGGAAATATCTACACCGCTATCTGTTTGAACATGGAAATATCTACACCGCTATCTGCGTGAAAATGGAAATATCTACACTGCTATCTGCATATACATGGAAATATCTACACAGCTATCTCTTTACACATGGAAATAACTACACCGCTCTCTGTATGAACATGGAAATATCTAAACCGCCATCTGTATGAACATGGGAATATCTGCACCGCCATCTGTATGAACATATAAATATCTACACCGCCATTAGTGTTAAGATGGAGATATCTACACCGCTATCTGTATAAACATGGAAATATCTACACCTCTATCTGTATAAACATGGAAACATCTACACCGCTATCTGTATAA
Organism: Gorilla gorilla gorilla; assembly: GCF_029281585.2. Taxonomy (NCBI): domain Eukaryota; kingdom Metazoa; phylum Chordata; class Mammalia; order Primates; family Hominidae; genus Gorilla; species Gorilla gorilla. The sequence goes on along the minus strand of NC_073246.2, from coordinate 53,672,397 downwards.
ACATGGAAATATCTACACCGCTACCTGTACAAACATGGAAATAGCACCGCTATCTGTATGAACATGGAAATATCTACACCGCTATCTGTATGAACATGGAAATATCTACACCGCTAACTGTATGAACATGGAAATATCTACACCGCTATCTTTATGAACAAGGAAATATCTACAAAGCTATCTGAATGAACATGGAAATATCTACACCGCTATCTGTTTGAACCAGTAAATATCTACACCGCTATGTACATGAAAATGGAAATATCTACAAAGCTATCTGCATATACATGGAAATATCTACACAGCTATCTCTTTACACATGGAAATAACTACACCGCTATATCTATAAACATGGAAATAACTACACAGCTATATCTATAAACATGGAAATATCTACACCGACTTCTGTATGTACATGGAAATATCTGCACCGACATCTGTATGAACATATAAATATCTACACCGCCATCTGTATTAAGAAGGAAATATCTAAACCGCTATCTATATAAACACGGAAATATCTACACCGCTGCCTGTATAAACATGGAAATATCAGCACCGCTATCTGTATGAACATGGAAATAGCTACACCGCTATCTGTATGAACATGGAAAAAGCTACACCACTATCTGTGTAAACATGCATACATCCTCACCGCTATCTGTATAAAGATGGAAATATCTACACTGCTATCTGTATGAACATGGAAATATCTACACCACTATCTGCATGAAATTGGAAATATCTACACTGCTATCTGCATATACATTTAAATATCTACACAGCTATCCCTTTACACATGGAAATAACTACACCGCTATCAGTATGAACATGGAAATACCTACACCGCCATCTGTATGAACATGGAAATATTTGCACCGACATCTGTATGAACATATAAATATCTACACCGCCATCTGTATTAAGATGGAGATATCTACACTGCTATCTGCATAAACATGGAAATATCTACACCGCCATCTGTATGAACATATAAATATCTACACGACCATCTGTATTAAGAAGGAAATATCTAAACCGCTATCTGTATAAACATGGAAATATCTACACCGCTGCCTGTATAAACATGGAAATATCAGCACCGCTATCTGTATGAACATGGAAATATCTACACCGCTATCTGTATGAACATGGAAATAGCTACACCGCTATCTGTATGAACATGGATATATCTACACAGCCATCTGGATGAACATGGAATTATCTACACCGCTATCTGTGTAAACACGCATACATCTTCACCGCTATCTGTATAAACATGGAAATATCTACACCGCTATCTGTTTGAACATGGAAATATCTACACCGCTATCTGCGTGAAAATGGAAATATCTACACTGCTATCTGCATATACATGGAAATATCTACACAGCTATCTCTTTACACATGGAAATAACTACACCGCTCTCTGTATGAACATGGAAATATCTAAACCGCCATCTGTATGAACATGGAAATATCTGCACCGCCATCTGTATGAACATATAAATATCTACACCGCCATCTGTATTAAGATGGAGATATCTACACCGCTATCTGTATAAACATGGAAATATCTACACCTCTATCTGTATAAACATGTAAACATCTACACCGCTATCTGTATGAACATGGAAATATCTACAGCGCTATCTGTGTAAACATGCGTACATCTTCACTGGTATCTGTATGAACATGGAAATATCTACACAGCTATCTGTGTAAACATGCATACATCTTCACCGCTATCTGAATAAACATGGAAATATCTACATCGCTATCTGTATGAACATGGAAATATCTACACCGCTATCTGTTTGAACATGGAAATATCTACACCGCTATCTGCATGAAAATGGAAATATCTACACAGCTATCTGCATATACATGGAAATATCTACAAAGCTATCTCTTTACACATGGAAATAACTACACCTCTATCTCTATAAACATGGAAATATCTACACCGCCATCTGTACGAACATGGAAATATCTGCACCGCCATCAGTATTAACATACAAATATCTACACCGCCATATGTATTAAGATGGAGATATCTACACGGCTATCTGTATAAACTTGGAAATATCTACACCGCTATCTGTATAAACATGGAAATATCTACACCGCTATCTGTATAAACATGGAAATATCTACACCGCTACCTGTATAAACATGGAAATATCTACACCGCAATCTGTATGAATATGGAAATATCTACACAGCCATCTGGATGAACATGGAAATATCTACACCGCTATCTGTATGAACATGGAAATAGCTACACCTCTATCTGTATGAACATGGAAATAACTACACCGCTATCTGTATGAACATGGAAAGATCTACACCGCTATCTGTTTAAACATGGAAATATCTACACCGCTACCTGTAAAAACATGGAAATATCAGCACCGTTATCTGTATGAACATGGAAATATCTACACAGCCATCTGGATGAAAATGGAAATAGTTACACCGCTATCTGTATGAACATGGAAATAGCTACACCGCTATCTGTATGAACATGGAAATATCTACACCGCTATCTGTATGAACATGGCAATATCTACACCGCTATCTGTATCAACATGGAAATATCTTCACCGCCATCTGTATGAACACGAATATATCTACACAGCCATCTGGATGAACATGGAAATATCTACACCGCTATATGTATGAACATGGAATTAGCTACACCGCTATCTGTATGAACATGGAAATATCTACACCGCTATCTGTATGAACATGGAAATATCTATACCGCTATCTGTATGAACATGGAAATATCTTCACCGCCATCTGTATGAACATGGATATATCTACACAGCCATCTGGATGAACATGGAAATATCTACACCGCTAGCTGTATGAACATGGAAATAGCTACACTGCTATCTGTATGAACATGGAAATATCTACACCGCTATCTGTATGAACATGGAAATATCTACACCGCTATCTGTATGAACATGGAAATATCTTCACCACCATCTGTATGAACATGGATATATCTACACAGCCATCTGGAAGAACATGGATATATCAACACCGCTATCTGTATCAAAATGGAAATATCTACACCGCTATCTGTTTTAACATGCATACATGTTCACCGCTATCTGTATAAACATGGAAATATCTACACCGCTATCTGCATGAAAATGGAAATATCTACACAGCTATCTGCATATACATGGAAATATCTACAAAGCTATTTCTCTACACATGGAAATATCTACACCGCAATCTATATAAACGTGGAAATATCTACACCGCCATCTGTATGAACATGGAAATATCTGCACCGCCAACTGTATGAACATATAAATATCTAGACCGCCATCTGTATTAAGATGGAGATATCTACACCGCTATCTGTATAAACATGGAAATATCTACACCGCTATCTGTATAAACATGGAAATATCTACACCGCTATCTGTATAAACATGGAAATATCTACACCGCTACCTGTATAAACATGGAAATATCAGCACCACTATCTGTATGAACATGGAAATATCTACACCGCTATCTGTATGAACATGGAAATATCTTCACCGCCATCTGTATGAACATGGATATATCTACACAGCCATCTGGATGAACATGGAAATATCTACACCGCTATCTGTATGAACATGGAAATATCTACACCGCTATCTGTGTAAACATGCATACATCTTCACCGCTATCTGTATAAACATGGAAATATCTACACCGCTATCTGTATGACCATGGAAGTATCTACACCGCTATCTGTTTGAACACGGAAATATCTACTCCGCTATCTGCATGAAAATGGAAATATCTACACAGCTATCTGCATATACATGGAAATATCTACAAAGCTATTTCTTTACACATGGAAATAACTACACCGTTATCTCTATTAACATGGAAATATCTACACCGCCATCTGTATGAACATGGAAATATCTGCACCGCCATCTGTATGAACATATAAATATCTACACAGCCATCTGTATTAAGATGGAGATATCTACACCGCTATCTGTATAAACATGGAAATATCTACAACGCTATCTGTATAAACATGGAAATATCTACAACGCTATCTGAATAAACATGGAAATATCTACACCGCTACCTGTATAAACATGGAAATATCAGCACCACTATCTGTATGAACATGGAAATATCTACACAGCCATCTGGATGAACATGGAAATATCTACACCGCTACCTGTATGAACATGGAAATAGCTACACCGCTATCTGTATGAACATGGAAATATCTACACCGCTATCTGCATGAACATGGAAATACCTTCACCGCCATCTGTATGAACATGGATATATCTACACAGCAATCTGGATGAATATGGAAATATCTACACCGCTATCTGTATGAACATGGAAATAGCTACACCTCTATCTGTATGAACATGGAAATATCTACACCGCTATCTTTATGAACATGGATAGATCTATACCGCTATCTGTATGAACATGGAAATATCTTCACCGCCATCTGTATGAACATGGATATATCTACACAGCCATCTGGATGAACATGGATATATCTCCACCGCTATCTGCATGAACATAGAAATATCTACACCGCTATCTGTGTAAACATGCATACATCTTCACCGCTATCTGTATAAACATGGAAATGTCTACACCCCTATGGATATGAACATGGAAATATCTACACCGCTATCTGTTTGAACATGGAAATATCTACACCGCTATCTGCATGAAAATGGAAATATCTACACTGCTATCTGCATATACATGGAAATATCTACACAGCTATCTCTTTACACATGGAAATAACTACACTGCTATCTGTATGAACATGGAAATATCTACACCGCCATCTGTATGAACATGGAAATATCTGCACCGCCATCTGTATGAACATATAAATATCTACACCGCCATCTGTATTAAGATGGAGATATCTACACCGCTATCTGTATAAACATGGAAATATCTACACCGCTATCTGTATAAACATGGAAATATCTACACCGCTATCTGTATAAACATGGAAATATCTACACCGCTACCTCTATAAGCATGGAAATATCAGCACCGCTATCTGTATGAACATGGAAATACCTACACCGATATCTGTGTGAACATGGAAATAGCTACACCGCTATCTGTATGAACATGGAAATATCTACACCGCTATCTGTATGAACATGGAAATACCTACACCGCTATCTGTATGAACATGGATATATCTACACAGCCCTCTGGATGAACATGGAAATATCCACACCGCTATCTGTGTAAACATGCATACATCTTCACCGCCAGCTGTATAAACATGGAAATATCTACACCGCTATCTGTATGAACATGGAAATATCTACACTGCTATCTGTATGAACATGGATATATCTACACAGCCATCTGTATGAACATGGAAATATCTACACCGCTCTCTGTGTAAACATGCATACATCTTCACCTCTATCTGTATAAACATGGAAATATCTACACCGCACTCTGTATGAACATGGAAATATCTACACTGCTATCTGTTTGAACATGGAAATATCTACACCGCTATCTGCATGAAAATGGAAATATCTACACAGCTATCTGCATATACATGGAAATATCCACGAAGCTATCTCTTTACAAATGGAAATAACTACACAGCTATCTCTATAAACATGGAAATATCTACACCACCATCTGAATGAACATGGAAATTTCTGCACCGCCATCTGTATGAACATATAAATATCTTCACCAACATATGTATTAAGATGGAGATATCTACACCGCTATCTGTATAAACCTGGAAATACCTACACCGCTATCTGTATAAACATGGAAATATCTACACCGCTATCTGTATAAACATGGAAATGTCTACACCACTACCTGTATAAACATGGAAATATCAGCACCGCTATCTGTATGAACATGGAATTATCTACACCGCTATCTGTATGAACATGGAAATATCTACACCGCTATCTGTATGGACATGGAAATATCTACACCGCCATCTGTATGAACATGGAAATATCTGCACCGCCATCTGTATCAACATATAAATATCTACACCGCCATCTGTATTAAGATGGAGATATCTACACCGCTATCTGAATAAACATGGATATATCTACACCGCTATCTGTATAAACATAGAAATATCTACACCGCTATCTGTATAAACATGGAAATATCTACACCGCTATCTGTATGAACATGGAAATATCTACACAGCCATCTGGATGAGCATGGAGATATCTCCACCGCTATCTGTGTAAACATGCATACATCTTCACCGCTATCTGTATGAACATGGAAATATCTACAAAGCTATCTGAATGAACATGGAAATATCTACACCGCTATCTGTTTGAACATGGAAATATCTACACCGCTATCTGCATGAAAATGGAAATATCTACAAAGCTATCTGCATATACATGGAAATATCTACACAGCTATCTCTTTACACATGGAAATAACTACACCGCTATATCTATAAACATGGAAACATCTACACCGCCATCTGTATGAACATGGAAATATCTGCACCGCCATCTGTATGAACATATATATATCTACACAGCCATCTGTATTAAGAAGGAAATATCTAAACCGCTATCTGTATGAACTTGGAAATATCTACACCGCTATCTGTATGAACATGGAAATATCTACACTGCTATCTGTGTAAACATGCATACATCTTCACTGCTATCTGTATAAACATGGAAATATCTACAATGCTATCTGTATGAACATGGAAATATCTACACCGCTATCTGTTTGAACATGGAAATACCTACACCGCTATCTGCATGAAAATGGAAATATCTACACAGCGATATGCATATACATGGAAATACATACAAAGCTATCTCTTTACACATGGAAATCACTACAGTGCTATCTGTATAATCATGGAAATAGCTACACCGCCATCTGTATGAACATGGAAATATCTGCACCGCTATCTCTATGAACATGGAATTTTCTACACCGCTATCTGTATGAACATGGAAATAGCTACACTGCAATCTGTATCAACATGGAAATATCTACACCACTACCTGTATGAACATGGAAATATCTACACCGCTATCTGTTTGAACATGGATATATCTACACAGCCATCTGGATGAACACGGAAATAACTACACCGCTATCTGTATGCACATGGAAATATCTACACCGCTATCTGTGTAAATATGCATACATCTTCACCGCAATCTGTATAAACATGGAAATATCTACACCGCTATCTGTATGAACATGGAAATACCTACACAGCTATCTCTTTACACATGGAAATATCTACACTGCTATCTGTATGAACATGGAATTATATACACCGCCATCTGTATGAACATGGAAATAGCTGCACCGACATCTGTATGCACATATACATATCTACACGGCCATCTGTATTAAGATGGAGATATCTACACCGATATCTGTATAAACATGGAAATATCTACACCACTACCTGTATAAACATGGAAATATCAGCACCGCTATCTGTATGAACATGGAAATATCTACACCGCTATCTGTACGAACATGGAAATATCTACAATGCTATCTGTATGAACATAGAAATAGCTACACCGTTATCTGTATGAACACAGAAATATCTACACCGCTATCTGTATGAACATGGAAATACCTACACCGCTATCTGTATGAACATGGATATATCTACGCAGCCATCTGGATGAACATGGAAATATCTACACCGCTATCTGTATGAACATGGATATATCTACACAGCCATCTGTATGAACATGGAAATATCTACACCGCTATCTGTATGAACATGGATATATCTACACAGCCGTCTGGATGAAAATGGAAATATCTACACCGCTATCTGTGTAAAGATGCATACATATTCACCGCTATCTGTATAAACATGGAAATATCTACACCGCTATCTGTATGAACATGGAAATATCTACACCGCTATCTGTATGAACATGGAAATATCTGCACCGCTATCTGTTTGAACATGGAAATATCTACACCGCTATCTGCATGAAAATGGAAATATCTACACTGCTATCTGCATATACATGGAAATATCTACACAGCTATCTCTTTACACATGGAAATAACTACACTGCTATCTGTATGAACATGGAAATATCTACACCGCCATCTGTATGAACATGGAAATATCTGCACCGCCATCTGTTAGAACATATAAATATCTACACCGCCATCTGTATTAAGATGGAGATATCTACACCGCTATCTGTATAAACATGGAAATATCTACACCGCTATCTGTATAAACATGGAAATATCTACACCGCTATCTGTATAAACATGGAAATATCTACACCGCTACCTCTATAAGCATGGAAATATCAGCATCGCTATCTGTATGAACATGGAAATACCTACACCGATATCTGTGTGAACATGGAAATAGCTACACTGCTATCTGTATGAACATGGAAATATCTACACCGCTATCTGTATGAACATGGAAATACCTACACCGCTATCTGTATGAACATGGATATATCTACACAGCCCTCTGGATGAACATGGAAATATCCACACCGCTATCTGTGTAAACATGCATACATCTTCACCGCCAGCTATATAAACATGGAAATATCTACACCGATATCTGTATGAACATGGAAATATCTACACCGCTATCTGTTTGAAGATGGAAATATATACACCGCTATCTGCATGAAAATGGAAATATCTACACAGCTAACTGCATATACATGGAAATACCTACACAGCTATCTCTTTACACATGGAAATAACTACACCGCTATTTGTATGAACATGGAGATATCTACGCCGCCATCTGTATGAACATGGAAACATCTGCACCGCCATCTGTATGAACATATAAATATGTACACCGCCATCTGTATTAAGATGGAGATATCTACACCGCTATCTGAATAAACATGGAAATATCTACACCGCAATCTGTATAAACATGGAGATATCTACACCGCTATCTGTATAAACATGGAAATATCTACAGCACTACCTGTATAAACATGGAAATATCAGCACCGCTATCTGTATGAACCTGGAAATATCTACACCGCTATCTGTATGTACATGGAAATATCTACACCGCTATCTGTATGAACATGGAAATATCTACAAAGCTATCTGAATGAACATGGAAATACCTACAGAGCTATCTGTTTGAACATGGAAATATCTACACTGCTATCTGCATGAAAATGGAAATATGTACAATGCTACCTGCATATACATGGAAATATCTACACAGCTATCTCTTTACACATGGAAATACCTACACCGCTATATCTATAAACACGGAAATATCTACACCGCCATCTATATGAACATGGAAATATCTGCACCGCCAACTGTATGAACATATAAATATCTACACCGCCATCTGTAAAAATATGGAAATACCTTCACCGCTATCTGTATAAACATGGAAATATCTACACCGCTACCTGTATAAACATGGAAATATCAGCACTGCTATCTGTATGAACATGGAAATATCTACACCGCTATCTCTATAAACATGGAAATATCTACACCGCTATCTGTATGAACATGGAAATAGCTACACCGCTATCTGTATGAACATAGAAATATCTACACCGCTATCTGTATAAACATGGAAATATCTACACCGCTATCTGTATGAACATGGATATAACTACACAGCCATCTGGAAGAACATGGAAATATCTACACCGCTATCTGCATGAACATGGAAATATCTACACCGCTATCTGTTTAAACATGCATATATCTTAACCGCAATCTGTATACGCATGGAAATATCAACACCGCTATGTGTATGAAGGTGGAAATATCTACACCGCTATCTGTTTGAACATGGAAATATCTAAACCGCTATCAGCATGAAAATGGAAATATCTACACAGCTATCTGCTTATACATGAAAATATCTACACAGCTATCTCTTTACACAAGGAAGTAACTACACCGTTATCTGTATGAACATGGGAATAGCTACACTGCTATCTGCATGAACATGGATATATCTACACAGCCATCTGGATGAACATGGAAATATCTACACCGCTATCTGTGTAAACATGCATACATCTTCACCGCTATCTGTATAAACATGGAAATATCTACACCGCTATCTGCATGAACATGGAAATATCTACACCAATATCTGCATGAAATTGGAAATATCTACACTGCTATCTGCATATACATTTAAATATCTACACAGCTATCTCTTTACACATGGAAATAACTACACCGCTATCTGTATGAACATGGAAATACCTACACCGCCATCTGTATGAACATGGAAATATCTGCACCGCCATCTGTATGAACATATAAATATCTACACCGCCATCTGTATTAAGATGGAGATATCTACTCTGCTATCTGTATAAACATGGAAATATCTACACCGCCATCTGTATGAACATATAAATATCTACACCATCATCTGTATTAAGAAGGAAATATCTAAAACGCTATCTGTATAAACATAGAAATATCTACACCGCTATCTGTATAAACATGGAAATATCTACACCACTACCTGTATAAACATGGAAACATCAGCACCGCTATCAGTATGAACCTGGAAATATCTACACCGCTATCTGTATGAACATGGAAATATCTACACCGCTATCTGTATGAACATGGAAATATCTACAAAGCTATCTGAATGAACATGGAAATATCTATACCGCTATCTGTTTGAACATGGAAATATCTACACTGCTATCTGTATGAAAATGGAAATATCTACAATGCTACCTGCATATACAGGGAAATATCTACACAGCTATCTCTTTACACATGGAAATAACTACACCGCTATATCTATAAACATGGAAACATCTACACCGCCATCTGTATGAACATGGAGGTATCTGCACCGCCATGTGTATGAACATATAAATATGTACACAGCCATCTGGATGAACACGGAAATAACTACACCGCTATCTGTAAGAACATGGAAATATCTACACCGCAATCTGTGTAAATATGCATACATCTTCACCGCTATCTGTATAAACATGGAAATATCTACACCGCTATCTGTATGAACATGGAAATATCTACACCGCTATCTGTTTGAACATGGAAATATCTACAGCGCTATCTGCATGAAAATGGAAATATCTACACAGCTGTCTGCATATACATGGAAATATCTACACAGCTATCTCTTTACACATGGAAATAACTAAACCGCTCTCTCTATGAACATGGAAATATCTACACCGCCATCTGTATGAACATGGAAATTTCTGCACCGCCATCTGTATGAACTTATAAATATCTACACCGCGATCTGTATTAACATGGACATATCTACCCCGCTATCTGTATAAACATGGAAATATCTACACCTCTATCTGTATAAACATGGAAATATCTACACCGCTATCTGTATAAACATGGAAATATCTACAACGCTACCTGTATAAACATGGAAATATTAGCACCGATATCTGTATGAACATGGAAATATCTACACCGCTATCTGTATGAACATGGAAATATCTACACTGCTATCTGTATGAACATGGAATTATCTAAACCGCTATCTGTATGAACATGGAAATATCTACACCGCTATCTGTATGAACATGGATATATCTACACAGCCCTCTGGATGATCATGGAAATATCCACACCTCTATCTGTGTAAACATGCATACATCTTCACCGCTATCTGTATAAACATGGAAATATCTACACCGCTATCTGTATGAACATGGAAATATCTACACCGCTATCTGTTTGAAGATGGAAATATGTACTCAGCTATCTGCATGAAAATGGAAATATCTACACAGCTATCTGCATACACATGGAAATATCTACACAGCTATCTCTTTACACATGGAAATAACTACACCGCTATCTGTATGAACATGGAAATATCTACACCGCCATCTGTATGAACATGGAAATATCTGCACCGCCATCTGTATGAACATATAAATATCTACACCGCCATCTGTATTAAGATGGAGATATCTACACCGCTATGTGTATAAACATGGAAATATCTACACCGCTATCTGTATAAACATGGAAATATCTACACCGCTATCTGTATAAACATGGAAATATCTACACCGCTGCCTGTATAAACATGGAAATATCAGCACCGCTATCTGTATGAACATGGAAATATCTACACCGCTATCTGTATGAACATGGAAATATCTACACCGGTATCTGTATGAACATGGAAATAGCTACACCGTTATCTGTATGAACATGGGAATATCTACACCGCTATCTGTATGAACATGGAAATATCTACACCGCTATCTGTGTAAACATGCATACATCTTCACCGCTATCTGTATAAACATGGAAATATCTACACCGCTATCTGTATGAACATGGAAATATCTACACCACTATCTGCATGAAATTGGAAATATCTACACTGCTATCTGCATATACATTTAAATATCTACACAGCTATCTCTTTACACATGGAAATAACTACACCGCTATCTGTATGAACATGGAAATACCTACACCGCCATCTGTATGAACATGGAAATATCTGCACCACCATCTGTATGAACATGGAAATATCTACACCACTATCTGTATGAACATGGAAATATCTACACCGCTATCTGTATGAACATGGAAATATCTACACAGCCATCTGTATGAACATGGAAATATCTGCACCGCCATCTGTATGAACTGATAAATATCTACACCGCCATCTGTATTAAGATGGAGATATCTACACCGCTATGTGAATAAACATAGAAATATCTACACCGCTATCTGTATAAACATGGAAATATCTACACCGCTATCTGTATAAACATGGAAATATCTACACCGCTACCTGTATAAACATGGAAATATCAGCACCGCTATCTGTATGAACATGTAAATATCTACACCGCTATCTGTATGAACATGGAAATATCTACACCGCTATCTGTATGAACATGGAAATATCTACAAAGCTATCTGAATGAACATGGAAATATCAGCACCGCTATCTGTATGAACATGGAAATATCTACAGCGCTATCTCTATGAAAATGGAAATTTCTACACCGCTATCTGTATGAACATGGAAATAGCTACACCGCTATCTGTATGAACATGGAAATACCTACACCACTATCTGTATGAACTTGGAAATATCTACACAGCTATCTGTATGAACATGGATATATCTACACAGCCATCTGGATGAACACGGAAATAACTACACCGCTATCTGTAAGAACATGGAAATATCTACACCGCAATCTGTGTAAATATGCATACATCTTCACCGCTATCTGTATAAACATGGAAATATCTACACCGCTATCTGTATGAACATGGATATATCTACACCGCTATCTGTTTGAACATGGAAATATCTACAGCGCTATCTGCATGAAAATGGAAATATCTACACAGCTGTCTGCATATACATGGAAATATCTACACAGCTATCTCTTTACACATGGAAATAACTAAACCGCTCTCTCTATGAACATGGAAATATCTACACCGCCATCTGTATGAACATGGAAATTTCTGCACCGCCATCTGTATGAACTTATAAATATCTACACCGCGATCTGTATTAACATGGACATATCTACCCCGCTATCTGTATAAACATGGAAATATCTACACCTCTATCTGTATAAACATGGAAATATCTACACCGATATCTGTATAAACATGGAAATATCTACAACGCTACCTGTATAAACATGGAAATATTAGCACCGATATCTGTATGAACATGGAAATATCTACACCGCTATCTGTATGAACATGGAAATATCTACACTGCTATCTGTATGAACATGGAATTATCTAAACCGCTATCTGTATGAACATGGAAATATCTACACCGCTATCTGTATGAACATGGATATATCTACACAGCCCTCTGGATGATCATGGAAATATCCACACCTCTATCTGTGTAAACATGCATACATCTTCACCGCTATCTGTATAAACATGGAAATATCTACACCGCTATCTGTATGAACATGGAAATATCTACACCGCTATCTGTTTGAAGATGGAAATATGTACTCAGCTATCTGCATGAAAATGGAAATATCTACACAGCTATCTGCATACACATGGAAATATCTACACAGCTATCTCTTTACACATGGAAATAACTACACCGCTATCTGTATGAACATGGAAATATCTACACCGCCATCTGTATGAACATGGAAATATCTGCACCGCCATCTGTATGAACATATAAATATCTACACCGCCATCTGTATTAAGATGGAGATATCTACACCGCTATGTGTATAAACATGGAAATATCTACACCGCTATCTGTATAAAAATGGAAATATCTACACCGCTATCTGTATAAACATGGAAATATCTACACCGCTGCCTGTATAAACATGGAAATATCAGCACCGCTATCTGTATGAACATGGAAATATCTACACCGCTATCTGTATGAACATGGAAATATCTACACCGGTATCTGTATGAACATGGAAATAGCTACACCGTTATCTGTATGAACATGGGAATATCTACACCGCTATCTGTATGAAGATGGAAATATCTACACCGCTATCTGTATGAACATGGATATATCTACACAGCCATCTGGATGAACATGGAAATATCTACACCGCTATCTGTGTAAACATGCATACATCTTCACCGCTATCTGTATAAACATGGAAATATCTACACCGCTATCTGTATGAACATGGAAATATCTACACCACTATCTGCATGAAATTGGAAATATCTACACTGCTATCTGCATATACATTTAAATATCTACACAGCTATCTCTTTACACATGGAAATAACTACACCGCTATCTGTATGAACATGGAAATACCTACACCGCCATCTGTATGAACATGGAAATATCTGCACCACCATCTGTATGAACATGGAAATATCTACACCACTATCTGTGTGAACATGGAAATATCTACACCGCTATCTGTATGAACATGGAAATATCTACACCGCCATCTGTATGAACATGGAAATATCTGCACCGCCATCTGTATGAACATATAAATATCTACACCGCCATCTGTTTTAAGACGGAGATATCTACACCGCTATCTGTATAAACATGGAAATATCTACACCTCTATCTCTATAAACATGGAAACATCTAAACCTCTATTTGTATAAACATGGAAATAACTACACCGCTACCTGTACAAACATGGAAATAGCACCGCTATCTGTATGAACATGGAAATATCTACACCGCTATCTCTATGAACATGGAAATATCTACACCGCTATCTGTTTGAACATGGAAATATCTACACCGCTATCTGCGTGAAAATGGAAATATCTACACTGCTATCTGCATATACATGGAAATATCTACACAGCTATCTCTTTACACATGGAAATAACTACACCGCTCTCTGTATGAACATGGAAATATCTAAACCGCCATCTGTATGAACATGGAAATATCTGCACCGCCATCTGTATGAACATATAAATATCTACACCGCCATCTGTATTAAGATGGAGATATCTACACCGCTATCTGTATAAACATGGAAATATCTACACCTCTATCTGTATAAACATGGAAACATCTACACCGCTATCTGTATAAACATGGAAATATCTACACCGCTACCTGTACAAACATGGAAATAGCACCGCTATCTGTATGAACATGGAAATATCTACACCGCTATCTGTATGAACATGGAAATATCTACACCGCTAACTGTATGAACATGGAAATATCTACACCGCTATCTTTATGAACAAGGAAATATCTACAAACCTATCTGAATGAACATGGAAATATCTACACCGCTATCTGTTTGAACATGTAAATATCTACACCGCTATGTACATGAAAATGGAAATATCTACAAAGCTATCTGCATATACATGGAAATATCTACACAGCTATCTCTTTACACATGGAAATAACTACACCGCTATATCTATAAACATGGAAATAACTACACCGCTATATCTATAAACATGGAAATATCTACACCGACTTCTGTATGTACACGGAAATATCTGCACCGACATCTGTATGAACATATAAATATCTACACCGCCATCTGTATTAAGAAGGAAATATCTAAACCGCTATCTATATAAACACGGAAATATCTGCACCGCTGCCTGTATAAACATGGAAATATCAGCACCGCTATCTGTATGAACATGGAAATAGCTACACCGCTATCTGTATGAACATGGAAAAAGCTACACCGCTATCTGTGTAAACATGCATACATCCTCACCGCTATCTGTATAAAGATGGAAATATCTACACTGCTATCTGTATGAACATGGAAATATCTACACCACTATCTGCATGAAATTGGAAATATCTACACTGCTATCTGCATATACATTTAAATATCTACACAGCTATCCCTTTACACATGGAAATAACTACACCGCTATCAGTATGAACATGGAAATACCTACACCGCCATCTGTATGAACATGGAAATATTTGCACCGACATCTGTATGAACATATAAATATCTACACCGCCATCTGTATTAAGATGGAGATATCTACACTGCTATCTGTATAAACATGGAAATATCTACACCGCCATCGGTATGAACATATAAATATCTACACCACCATCTGTATTAAGAAGGAAATATCTAAACCGCTATCTGTATAAACATGGAAATATCTACACCGCTGCCTGTATAAACATGGAAATATCAGCACCGCTATCTGTATGAACATGGAAATATCTACACCGCTATCTGTATGAACATGGAAATAGCTACACCGCTATCTGTATGAACATGGATATATCTACACAGCCATCTGGATGAACATGGAATTATCTACACCGCTATCTGTGTAAACACGCATACATCTTCACCGCTATCTGTATAAACATGGAAATATCTACACCGCTATCTGTTTGAACATGGAAATATCTACACCGCTATCTGCGTGAAAATGGAAATATCTACACTGCTATCTGCATATACATGGAAATATCTACACAGCTATCTCTATACACATGGAAATAACTACACCGCTCTCTGTATGAACATGGAAATATCTAAACCGCCATCTGTATGAACATGGAAATATCTGCACCGCCATCTGTATGAACATATAAATATCTACACCGCCATCTGTATTAAGATGGAGATATCTACACCGCTATCTGTATAAACATGGAACTATCTACACCTCTATCTGTATAAACATGGAAACATCTACACCGCTATCTGTATAAACATGGAAATATCTACACAACTACCTGTACAAACATGGAAATAGCACCGCTATCTGTATGAACATGGAAATATCTACACCGCTATCTGTATGAACATGGAAATATCTACACCGCTAACTGTATGAACATGGAAATATCTACACCGCTATCTTTATGAACATGGAAATATCTACAAAGCTATCTGAATGAACATGGAAATATCTACACCGCTATCTGTTTGAACATGTAAATATCTACACCGCTAGGTACATGAAAATGGAAATATCTACAAAGCTATCTGCATATACATGGAAATATCTACACAGCTATCTCTTTACACATGGAAATAACTACACCGCTATATCTATAAACATGGAAATAACTACACCGCTATATCTATAAACATGGAAATATCTACACCGACTTCTGTACGTACATGGAAATATCTGCACCGACATCTGTATGAACATATAAATATCTACACCGACATCTGTATTAAGAAGGAAATATCTAAACCGCTATCTATATAAACATGGAAATATCTACACCGCTGCCTGTATAAACATGGAAATATCAGCACCGCTATCTGTATGAACATGGAAATAGCTACACCGCTATCTGTATGAACATGGAAAAAGCTACACCGCTATCTGTGTAAACATGCATACATCCTCACCGCTATCTGTATAAAGATGGAAATATCTACACTGCTATCTGTATGAACATGGAAATATCTACACCACTATCTGCATGAAATTGGAAATATCTACACTGCTATCTGCATATACATTTAAATATCTACACAGCTATCCCTTTACACATGGAAATAACTACACCGCTATCAGTATGAACATGGAAATACCTACACCGCCATCTGTATGAACATGGAAATATTTGCACCGACATCTGTATGAACATATAAATATCTACACCGCCATCTGTATTAAGATGGAGATATCTACACTGCTATCTGTATAAACATGGAAATATCTACACCGCCATCTGTATGAACATATAAATATCTACACCACCATCTGTATTAAGAAGGAAATATCTAAACCGCTATCTGTATAAACATGGAAATATCTACACCGCTGCCTGTATAAACATGGAAATATCAGCACCGCTATCTGTATGAACATGGAAATATCTACACCGCTATCTGTATGAACATGTAAATAGCTACACCGCTATCTGTATGAACATGGATATATCTACACAGCCATCTGGATGAACATGGAAATATCTACACCGCTATCTGTGTAAACACGCATACATCTTCACCGCTATCTGTATAAACATGGAAATATCTACACCGCTATCTGTATGAACATGGAAATATCTACACTGCTATCTGTATGAACATGGAAATATCTACACCGCTATCTGTTTGAACATGGAAATATCTACACCGCTATCTGTATGAACATGGAAATATCTACACCGCTATCTGTTTGAACATGGAAATATCTTCACCGCTATCAGCGTGAAAATGGAAATATCTGCACTGCTATCTGCATATACATGGAAATATCTACACAGCTATCTCTTTACACATGGAAATAACTACACCGCTCTCTGTATGAACATGGAAACATCTACACCGCCATCTGTATGAACATGGAAATATCTGCACCGCCATCTGTATGAACATATAAATATCTACACCGCCATCTGTATTAAGATGGAGATACCTACACCGCTATCTGAATAAACATGGAAATATCTACACCTCTATCTGTATAAACATGGAAATATCTACACCGCTATCTGTATTAACATGGAAATATCTACACCGCTAACTGTATAAACATGGAAATATCTGCACCGCTATCTGTATGAACATGGAAATATCTACAAAGCTATCAGTATGAACAAGGAAATATCTACACGGCTATCTGTATGAACATGGAAATATCTACACCGCTATCTGTATGAACATGGAAATATCTACACCGCTATCTGTATGAACATGGATATATCTACAGAGCCCTCTGGATGAACATGGAAATATCCACACCGCTATCTGTGTAAACATGCATACATCTTCACCGCTATCTGTATGAACATGGAAATATCTACAAAGCTATCTGAATGAACATGGAAATATCTACACCGCTATCTGTTTGAACATGGAAATATCTACACCGCTATCTGTATGAACATGGAAATATCTACACCGCCATCTGTATGAACATGGAAATATCTGCACCGCCATCTGTATGAACATATAAATATCTACACCGCCATCTGTATTAAGATGGAGATATCTACACCGCTATCTGTATAAACATGGAAATATCTACACCTCTATCTGTATAAACATGGAAACATCTACACCGCTATCTGTATAAACATGGAAATATCTACACCGCTACCTGTACAAACATGGAAATAGCACCGCTATCTGTATGAACATGGAAATATCTACACCGCTATCTGTATGAACATGGAAATATCTACACCGCTATCTGTTTGAAGATGGAAATATCTACACCGCTATCTGCGTGAAAATGGAAATATCTACACTGCTATCTGCATATACATGGAAATATCTACACATCTATCTCTTTACACATGGAAATAACTACACCGCTCTCTGTATGAACATGGAAATATCTACACCGCCATCTGTATGAACATGGAAATATCTGCACCGCCATCTGTATGAACATATAAATATCTACACCGCCATCTGTATTAAGATGGAGATATCTACACCGCTATCTGTATAAACATGGAACTATCTACACCTCTATCTGTATAAACATGGAAACATCTACACCGCTATCTGTATAAACATGGAAATATCTACACCGCTATCTGTATAAGCATGGAAATATCTACACGGCTACCTGTATAAACATGGAAATATCAGCACCGCTATCTGTATGAACATACAAATATCTACACTGCCATCTGTTTTAAGATGGAGATATCTACACCGCTATCTGTATAAACTTTTAAATATCTACACCGCTATCTGTATAAACATGGAAATATCTACACCGCTATCCGTATAAACATGGAAATATCAGCACCGCTATCTGCATGAACATGGAAATATCTACACAGCCATCTGGACGAACATGGAAATACCTACACCGCTATCTGTATGAACATGGAAATATCTACACCGCTATCTGTATGAACATGGAAATATCTACACCACTATCTGTATGAACATGGAAATATCTACACCGCTATCTGTATGAACATGGAAATATCTTCACCGCCATCTGTATGAACATGGATATATCTACACAGCCATCTAGATGGACATGGAAATATCTACACCGCTATCTGTATGAACATGGAAATAGCTACTCCGCTATCTGTATGAACATGGAAATATCTACACCGCTATCAGTATGAACATGGAAATATCTACACCGCTATCTGTATGAACATGGATATATCTACACAGCCATCTGGATGAACATGGAAATATCTACACCGCTATCTGTATGAACATGGAAATATCTACACCGCTATCTGTGTAAACATGCATACATCTTCACCGCTATCTGAATAAACATGGAAATATATACATCGCTATCTGTATGAACATGGAAATATCTACACCGCTATCTGCAGGAAAATGGAAATATCTACACAGCTATCTGCATATACATGGAAATATCTACAAAGATATCTCTTTACACATGGAAATAGCTACACCTCTATCTATATAAACATGGAAATATCTATATCGCCATCTGTATGAACATGGAAATATCTGCACCGCCATCTGTATTAGCATACAAATATCTACACCACCATCTGTATTAAGATGGAGATATCTACACGGCTATCTGTATAAACATGGA
This sequence comes from Gorilla gorilla gorilla, assembly GCF_029281585.2. Taxonomy (NCBI): domain Eukaryota; kingdom Metazoa; phylum Chordata; class Mammalia; order Primates; family Hominidae; genus Gorilla; species Gorilla gorilla. The sequence goes on along the minus strand of NC_073246.2, from coordinate 53,651,349 downwards.
AATATCTAAACCGCTACCTGTATAAACATGGAAATATCAGCACCGCTATCTGTATGAACATGGAAATATCTACACCGCCATCTGAATGAACATGGAAATATCTGCAGCGCCATCTGCATGAACATATAAATATCTACACCGCGATCTGTATTAAGAGGGAGATATCTACACCGCTATCTGTATAAACATGGAAATATCTACACCGCTATCTCAATGAACATGGAAATATCTACAACGCTATCTGTATAAACATGGAAATATGGACACCGCTACCTGTATAAACATGGAAGTATCAGCACCGCTATCGGTATGAACATGGCAATATCTACACGGCTATCTGTATGAACATGGAAATATCTACACTGCTATCTGCATGAAAATGTAAATATGTACACAGCTATCTGCATATACATGGAAATATCTACAGCTATCTCCTTACACATGGAAATAACTACATCGCTATCTCTATAAACATGGAAATATCTACACCGCCATCTGTATGAACATGGAAATATCTTCACCGCCATCTGTATGAACATGAATATATCTACACAGCCATCTGGATGAACATGGAAATATCTACACGGCTATCTGTATGAACATGGAAATATCTACACCGCTATCTGTATGAACATGGAAATATCTACACCGCTATCTGTATGAACATGGAAGTATCTACACCGCTGTCTGTATGAACATGGAAATATCTTCACCGCCATCTGTATGAACATGGATATATCCACACACCCATCTGGATGAACATGGAAATATCTACACCGGTATCTGTATGAACATGGAAATATCTACAGCGCTATCTGTGTAAACATGCGTACATCTTCACTGTTATCAGTATGAACATGGAAATATCTACACAGCTATCTGTGTAAACATGCATACATCTTCACCGCTATCTGAATAAACATGGAAATATCTACATCGCTATCTGTATGAACATGGAAATATCTACACCGCTATCTGTTTGAACATGGAAATATCTACACCGCTATCTGCATGAAAATGGAAATATCTACACAGCTATCTGCATATACATGGAAATATCTACAAAGCTATCTCTTTACACATGGAAATAACTACACCTCTATCTCTATAAACATGGAAATATATACACCGCCATCTGTATGAACATGTAAATATCTGCACCGCCATCTGTATTAACATACAAATATCTACACCGCCATCTGTATTAAGATGGAGATATCTACACGGCTATCTGTATAAACTTGGAAATATCTACACCGCTATCTGTATAAACATGGAAATATCTACACCGCTATCTGTATAAACATGGAAATATCTACACCGCTACCTGTATAAACATGGAAATATCTACACCGCAATCTGTATGAATATGGAAATATCTACACAGCCATCTGGATGAACATGGAAATATCTACACCGCTATCTGTATGAACATGGAAATAGCTACACCTCTATCTGTATGAACATGGAAATAACTACACCGCTATCTGTATGAACATGGAAAGATCTACACCGCTATCTGTTTAAACATGGAAATATCTACACCGCTACCTGTAAAAACATGGAAATATCAGCACCGTTATCTGTATGAACATGGAAATATCTACACAGCCATCTGGATGAAAATGGAAATAGTTACACCGCTATCTGTATGAACATGGAAATAGCTACACCGCTATCTGTATGAACATGGAAATATCTACACCGCTATCTGTATGAACATGGAAATATCTACACCGCTATCTGTATCAACATGGAAATATCTTCACAGCCACCTGTATGAACACGAATATATCTACACAGCCATCTGGATGAACATGGAAATATCTACACCGCTATATGTATGAACATGGAATTAGCTACACCGCTATCTGTATGAACATGGAAATATCTACACCGCTATCTGTATGAACATGGAAATATCTATACCGCTATCTGTATGAACATGGAAATATCTTCACCGCCATCTGTATGAACATGGATATATCTACACAGCCATCTGGATGAACATGGAAATATCTACACCGCTAGCTGTATGAACATGGAAATAGCTACACTGCTATCTGTATGAACATGGAAATATCTACACCGCTATCTGTATGAACATGGAAATATCTACACCGCTATCTGTATGAACATGGAAATATCTTCACCGCCATCTGTATGAACATGGATATATCTACACAGCCATCAGGAAGAACATGGATATATCAACACGGCTATCTGTATCAAAATGGAAATATCTACACCGCTATCTGTTTTAACATGCATACATGTTCACAGCTATCTGTATAAACATGGAAATATCTACACCGCTATCTGCATGACAATGGAAATATCTACACAGCTATCTGCATATACATGGAAATATCTACAAAGCTATTTCTCTACACATGGAAATATCTACACCGCAATCTATATAAACATGGAAATATCTACACCGCCATCTGTATGAACATGGAAATATCTGCACCGCCAACTGTATGAACATATAAATATCTAGACCGCCATCTGTATTAAGATGGAGATATCTACACCGCTATCTGTATAAACATGGAAATATCTACACCGCTATCTGTATAAACATGGAAATATCTACACCGCTATCTGTATAAACATGGAAATATCTACACCGCTACCTGTATAAACATGGAAATATCAGCACCACTATCTGTATGAACATGGAAATATCTACACCGCTATCTGTATGAACATGGAAATATCTTCACCGCCATCTGTATGAACATGGATATATCTACACAGCCATCTGGATGAACATGGAAATATCTACACCGCTATCTGTATGAACATGGAAATATCTACACCGCTATCTGTGTAAACATGCATACATCTTCACCGCTATCTGTATAAACATGGAAATATCTACACCGCTATCTGTATGACCATGGAAATATCTACACCGCTATCTGTTTGAACACGGAAATATCTACTCCGCTATCTGCATGAAAATGGAAATATCTACACAGCTATCTGCATATACATGGAAATATCTACAAAGCTATTTCTTTACACATGGAAATAACTACACCGCTATCTCTATTAACATGGAAATATCTACACCGCCATCTGTATGAACATGGAAATATCTGCACCGCCATCTGTATGAACATATAAATATCTACACAGCCATCTGTATTAAGATGGAGATATCTACACCGCTATCTGTATAAACATGGAAATATCTACAACGCTATCTGTATAAACATGGAAATATCTACAACGCTATCTGAATAAACATGGAAATATCTACACCGCTACCTGTATAAACATGGAAATATCAGCACCACTATCTGTATGAACATGGAAATATCTACACAGCCATCTGGATGAACATGGAAATATCTACACCGCTACCTGTATGAACATGGAAATAGCTACACCGCTATCTGTATGAACATGGAAATATCTACAACGCTATCTGCATGAACATGGAAATACCTTCACCGCCATCTGTATTAACATGGATATATCTACACAGCAATCTGGATGAATATGGAAATATCTACACCGCTATCTGTATGAACATGGAAATAGCTACACCTCTATCTGTATGAACATGGAAATATCTACACCGCTATCTTTATGAACATGGATAGATCTATACCGCTATCTGTATGAACATGGAAATATCTTCACCGCCATCTGTATGAACATGGATATATCTACACAGCCATCTGGATGAACATGGATATATCTCCACCGCTATCTGCATGAACATAGAAATATCTACACCGCTATCTGAGTAAACATGCATACATCTTCACCGCTATCTGTATAAACATGGAAATGTCTACACCCCTATGGATATGAACATGGAAATATCTACACCGCTATCTGTTTGAACATGGAAATATCTACACCGCTATCTGCATGAAAATGTAAATATCTACACAGCTATCTGCATATACATGGAAATATCTACAAAGCTATTTCTTTACACATGGAAATATCTACACCGCTATCTGTATAAACATGGAAATATCTACTACGCCATCTGTATGAACATGGAAATATCTGCCCCGCCATCTGTATGAACATATAAATATCTACACCACCATCTGTATTAAGATGGAGATATCTACACCGCTATCTGTATAAACATGGAAATATCTACACCGCTATCTGTAGAAACATGGAAATATCTACACCGCTATCTGTATAAACATGGAAATATCTACACCGCTACCTGTATAAACATGGAAATATCACCACCGCTATCTGTATGAACATGGAAATATCTACACAGCCATCTGAGTGAACATGGAAATATCTACAACGCTATCTGTATGAACATGGAAATAGCTACACCGCTATCTGTATGAACATGGAAATATCTATGCCACTATCTGTATGAACATGGAAATATCTACACCGCTATCTGTATGAACATGGAAATATCTTCACCGCCATCTGTATGAACATGGATGTATCTTCACAGCCATCTGGATGAACATGGAAATAACTACACCGCTATCTGTATGAACATGGAAATAGCTACACCGCTATCTGTATGAACATGGAAATATCTACACCGCTATCTGTATGAACATGGAGATATCTACACCGCTATCTGTATGAACATGGAAATATCTTCACCGCCATCTGTATGAACATGGATATATCTACACAGCCATCTGGATGGACCTGGAAATATCAACACCGCTATCTGTATGAACATGGAAATATCTACACCGCTATCTGTGTTAACATGCATACATCTTCACCGCTATCTGTATAAACATGGAAATATCTACACCGCTATCTGTATGAACATGGAAATATCTACACAGCTATCTGTTTGAAGATGGAAATATCTAAACTGCTATCTGCATGAAAATGGAAATATCTAAACAGCTATCTGCATATACATGGAAATATCTACAAAGCTATTTCTCTACACAAGGAAATATCTACACCGCAATCTCTATAAACATGGAAATATCTACATCGCCATCTGTATGAACATGGAAATATCTGCACCGCCATCTGTATGAACATATAAATATCTAGACCACCATCAGTATTAAGATGGAGATATCTACACCGCTATCTGTATAAACATGGAAATATCTACACCGCTATCTGTATAAACATGGAAATATCTACACCGGTGTCTGTATGAACATGGAAATATCTACACCGCTACCTGTATAAACATGGAAATATCAGCACCGCTATCTGTATGAATATGGAAATATCTACACCGCTATCTCTATGAACATGGAATTATCTACACCGATATCTGTATGAACATGGAAATATCTTCACCGCCATCTGTATGAACATGGATGTATCCTCACAGCCATCTGGACGAACATGGAAATATCAGCACCGCTGTCTGTATGAACATGGAAATATCTACACCGCTCTCTGTATGAACATGGAAATATCTACACCGCTATCTGTATGAACGTGGAAATATCTACACCGATATCTGTATGAACATGGAAATATCTTCACCGCCATCTGTATGAACATAGATATATCTACACAGCCATCTGGATGAACATGGAAATATCTACACCGCTATCTGTATGAACATGGAAATATCTACACCGCTATCTGTGTAAACATGCATACATCTTCACCGCTATCTGTATAAACATGGATATATCTACACCGCTATCTGTATAAACATGGAAATATCTACACCGCTACCTGTATAAACATGGAAATATCAGCACCGTTATCTGTATGAACATGGAAATATCTACACAGCCATCTGGATGAAAATGGAAATAGTTACACCGCTATCTGTATGAACATGGAAATAGCTACACCGCTATCTGTATGAACATGGAAATATCTACACAGCCATCCGGGTGAACATGGAAATATCTACACCGATATCTGTATGAACATGGAAATATCTTCACCGCCATCTGTATGAACATGAATATATCTACACAGCCATCTGGATGAACATGGAAATATCTACACCGCTATATGTATGAACATGGAATTAGCTACACTGCTATCTGTATGAACATGGAAATATCTACACCGCTATCTGTATGAACATGGAAATATCTACACCGCTATCTGTATAAACATGGAAATACCTTCACCGCCATCTGTATGAACATGGATATATCTACACAGCCATCTGGATGAACATGGAAATATTTACACCGCTATCTGTATGAACATGGAAATATCTACCCCACTATCTGTGTAAACATGCATACATCTTCACCGCTATCTGTATAAACATGGAAATATCTTCACCGCTATCTGTATGACCATGGAAATATCTACACCGCTATCTGTTTGAACACGGAAATATCTACTCCGCTATCTGCATGAAAATGGAAATATCTACACAGCTTTCTGCATATACATGGAAATAGCTACAAAGCTATTTCTTTACACATGGAAATAACTACACCGCTATCTCTATTAACATGGAAATATCTACACCGCCATCTGTATCAACATGGAAATATCTGCACCGCCATCTGTATGAACATATAAATATCTACACCGCCATCTGTATTAAGATGGAGATATCTACACCGCTATCTGTATAAACATGGAAATATCTACACCGCTATCTGTATTAACATGGAAATATCTACACCGCTATCTGTATAAACATGGAAATATCTACACCGCTACCTGTATAAACATGGAAATATCAGCACCGCTATCTGAATGAACATGGAAATATCTACACCGCTATCAGTATGAACGTGGAAATATCTACACCGATATCTGTATGAACATGGAAATATCTTCACCGCCATCTGTATGAACATAGATATATCTACACAGCCATCTGGATGAACATGGAAATATCAGCAACGCTGTCTGTATGGACACGGAAATATCTACACCGCTATCTGTATGAACATGGAAATATCTACACCGCTATCTGTATGAACATGGAAATATCTTCTCCGCCATCTGTATGAACATGGATATATCTACACAGCCAGCTGGATAAAGATGGAAATATCTACACCGCTATCTGTATGAACATGGAAATATCTACACCGCTATCTGTGTAAACACGCATACATCTTCACCGCTATCTGTATAAACATGGAAATGTCTACACCCCTATGGATATGAACATGGAAATATCTACTCCGCTATCTGTTTGAACATGGAAATATCTACACCGCTATCTGCATGAAAATGTAAATATCTACACAGCTATCTGCATATACATGGAAATATCTACAAAGCTATTTCTTTACACATGGAAATATCTACACCGCTATCTCTATAAACATGGAAATATCTACACCGCCATCTGTATGAACATGGAAATATCTGCAAGGCCATCTGTATGAACATATAAATATCTAAACCGCAATCTGTATTAAGATGGAGATATCTACACCGATATCTGTATAAACATGGAAATATCTACACCGCTATCTGTATAAACATGGAAATATCTACACCGCTATCTGTATAAACATGGAAATATCTACACCGCTACCTGTATAAACATGGAAATATCACCACCGCTATCTGTAAGAACATGGAAATATCTACACAGCCATCTGAATGAACATGGAAATATCTACAACGCTATCTGTATGAACATGGAAATAGCTACACCGCTATCTGTATGAACATGGAAATAACTACACCGCTATCTGTATGAACATGGAAATATCTACGCCACAATCTGTATGAACATGGAAATATCTACACCGCTATCTGTATGAACATGGAAATACCTTCACCGCCATCTGTATGAACATGGATATATCTACACAGCCATCTGGATAAACATGGAAATAACGACACCGCTATCTGAAAGAACATGGAAATAGCTACACCGCTATCTGTATGAACATGGAAATATCTACACCGCTATCTGTATGAACATGGAAATATCTGCACCGCTATCTGTATGAACATGGAAATACGTTCACCGCCATCTGTAAGAACATGGATATATCTACACAGCCATCTGGATGAACATGGAAATATCAACACCGCTATCTGTATGAACATGGAAATATCTACACCGCTATCTGTGTTAACATGCATACATCTTCACAGCTATCTGTATAAAAATGGAAATATCTACACCGCTATCTGTATGAACATGGAAATATCTACAGAGCAATCTGTTTGAACATGGAAATAACTACACCGCTATCTGCATGAAAATGGAAATATCTACACAGCTATCTGCATATACATGGAAATATCTACAAAGCTCTTTCTCTACACATGGAAATATCTACACCGCCATCTGTATGAACATGGAAATATCTGTACCGCCATCTGTATGAACATATAAATATCTACACCGCCATCTGTATTAAGATGGAGATATCTACAACGCTATCTGTATAAACATGGAAATATCTACACCGCTATCTGTATAAACATGGAAACATCTACACCGCTATCTGTATAAACATGGAAATATATACACCGCTACCTGTATAAACATGGAAATATCAGCACCGCTATCTGTATGAACATGGAAATATCTACACCGCTATCTCTATGAACATGGAAATATCTACACCAATATCTGTATGAACATGGAAATATCTTCACCGCCATCTGTATGAACATGGATATATCTACACAGCCATATGGACGATTATGGAAATACCAGCATCGCAGTCTGTATGAACATGGAAATAACTACACCGCTATCTGTATGAACATGGAAATATCTACACCGCTATCTGTATGAACATGGAAATATCTTCACCGACATCTGTATGAACATGGATATATCTACACAGCCATCTGGATGAACATGGAAATATCTACACCGCTATCTGAATGAACATGGAAATATCTACACCACTATCTGTATGAACATGGAAATATATTCAACGCCAGCTGTATGAACATGGATATATCTACACAGCCATCTGGATGAACATGGAAATATCTACACCTCTATATGTATGAACATGGAAATAGCTACAACGCTATCTGTATGAACATGGAAATAGCTACACCGCTATCTGTATGAACATGGAAGTATCTACACCGCTATCTGTATGAACATGGAAATATCTTCACCGCTATATGTATGAATATGGATATATCTACAAAGCCATCTGGATGAACATGGGAATATCTACACCACTATATGTATGAACATGGAAATAGCTAAACCTCTATGTCTATGAACTTGGAAGTATCTACACCGCTATCTGTATGAACATGGAAGTATCTATACCGCTATCTTTATGAACATTGAAATATCTTCACCGCCATATGTATGAACACGGATATATCTAGAGAGCCATCTGGATGAACATGGAAATATCTACACCGCTATCTGTATGAACATGGAAATAGCTACACCGTTATCTGTATGAACATGGGAATATCTACAACGCTATCTGTATGAACATGGAAATATCTACCCCGCTATCTGTATGAACATGGATATATCTACACAGCCATCTGGATGAACATGGAAATATCTACACCGCTATCTGTGTAAACATGCATACATCTTCACCGCTATCTGTATAAACATGGAAATATCTACACCGCTATCTGTATGAACATGGAAATATCTACACCACTATCTGCATGAAATTGGAAATATCTACACTGCTATCTGCATATACATTTAAATATCTACACAGCTATCTCTTTACACATGGAAATAACTACACCGCTATCTGTATGAACATGGAAATACCTACACCGCCATCTGTATGAACAGGGAAATATCTGCACCGCCATCTGTATGAACATATAAATATCTACACCACCATCTGTATTAAGATGGAGATAACTACTCTGCTATCTGTATAAACATGGAAATATCTACACCGCCATCTGTATGAACATATAAATATCTACACCATCATCTGTATTAAGAAGGAAATATCTAAACCGCTATGTGTATAAACATGGAAATATCTGCACCGCTGCCTGTATAAACATGGAAATGTCAGCACCGCCATCTGTAGGAACATTGAAATATCTACACCGCTATCTGTATGAACATGGAAATATCTACACCACTATCTGTATGAACATGGAAATATCTACACCGCTATCTGTATGAACATGGAAATATCTACACAGCCATCGGTATGAACATGGAAATATCTGCACCGCCATCTGTATGAACTGATAAATATCTACACCGCCATCTGTATTAAGATGGAGATATCTACACCGCTATGTGAATAAACATGGAAATATCTACACCGCTATCTGTATAAACATGGAAATATCTACACCGCTATCTGTATAAACATGGAAATATCTACACCGCTACCTGTATAAACATGGAAATATCAGCACCGCTATCTGTATGAACATGTAAATATCTACACCGCTATCTGTATGAACATGGAAATATCTACACCGCTATCTGTATGAACATGGAAATATCTACAAAGCTATCTGAATGAACATGGAAATATCTACACCGCTATCTGTTTGAACATGGAAATATCTACACCGCTATCTGTATGAACATGGAAATATCTACACCGCCATCTGTATGAACATGGAAATATCTGCACCGCCATCTGTATGAACATATAAATATCTACACCGCCATCTGTATTAAGATGGAGATATCTACACCGCTATCTGTATAAACATGGAAATATCTACACCTCTATCTCTATAAACATGGAAACATCTACACCGCTATCTGTATAAACATGGAAATAACTACACCTCTACCTGTACAAACATGGAAATAGCACCGCTATCTGTATGAACATGGAAATATCTACACCGCTATCTCTATGAACATGGAAATATCTACACCGCTATCTGAACATGGAAATATCGACACCGCTATCTGCGTGAAAATGGAAATATCTACACTGCTATCTGCATATACATGGAAATATCTACACAGCTATCTCTTTACACATGGAAATAACTACACTGCTCTCTGTATGAACATGGAAATATCTAAACCGCCATCTGTATGAACATGGAAATATCTGCACCGCCATCTGAATGAACATATAAATATCTACACCGCCATCTGTATTAAGATGGCGATATCTACACCGCTATCTGTATAAACATGGAAATATCTACACCTCTATCTGTATAAACATGGAAACATCTACACCGCTATCTGTATAAACATGGAAATATCTACACCGCTACCTGTACAAACATGGAAATAGCACCGCTATCTGTATGAACATGGAAATATCTACACCGCTATCTGTATGAACATGGAAATATCTACACCGCTAACTGTATGAACATGGAAATATCTACACCGCTATCTTTATGAACATGGAAATATCTACAAAGCTATCTGAATGAACATGGAAATATCTACACCGCTATCTGTTTGAACATGTAAATATCTACACCGCTATGTACATGAAAATGGAAATATCTACAAAGCTATCTGCATATACATGGAAATATCTACACAGCTATCTCTTTTCACATGGAAATAACTACACCGCTATATCTATAAACATGGAAATAACTACACCGCTATATCTATAAACATGGAAATATCTACACCGACTTCTGTATGTACATGGAAATATCTGAAACGACATCTGTATGAACATATAAATATCTACACCGCCATCTGTATTAAGAAGGAAATATCTAAACCGCTATCTATATAAACATGGAAATATCTACACCGCTGCCTGTATAAACATGGAAATATCAGCACCGCTATCTGTATGAACATGGAAATAGCTACACCGCTATCTGTATGAACATGGAAAAAGCTACACCGCTATCTGTGTAAACATGCATACATCCTCACCGCTATCTGTATAAAGATGGAAATATCTACACTGCTATCTGTATGAACATGGAAATATCTACACCACTATCTGCATGAAATTGGAAATATCTACACTGCTATCTGCATATATATTTAAATATCTACACAGCTATCCCTTTACACATGGAAATAACTACACCGCTATCAGTATGAACATGGAAATACCTACACCGCCATCTGTATGAACATGGAAATATTTGCACCGACATCTGTATGAACATATAAATATCTACACCGCCATCTGTATTAAGATGGAGATATCTACACTGCTATCTGTATAAACATGGAAATATCTACACCGCCACCTGTATGAACATATAAATATCTACACCACCATCTGTATTAAGAAGGAAATATCTAAACCGCTATCTGTATAAACATGGAAATATCTACACCGCTGCCTGTATAAACATGGAAATATCAGCACCGCTATCTGTATGAACATGGAAATATCTACACCGCTATCTCTATGAACATGGAAATATCTACACCGCTATCTGTTTGAACATGGAAATATCTACACCGCTATCTGCGTGAAAATGGAAATATCTACACTGCTATCTGCATATACATGGAAATATCTACACAGCTATCTCTTTACACATGGAAATAACTACACCGCTCTCTGTATGAACATGGAAATATCTAAACCGCCATCTGTATGAACATGGAAATATCTGCACCGCCATCTGTATGAACATATAAATACCTGCACCGCCATCTGTATTAAGATGGAGATATCTACACCGCTATCTGTATAAACATGGAACTATCTACACCTCTATCTGTATAAACATGGAAACATCTACACCGCTATCTGTATAAACATGGAAATATCTACACCGCTATCTGTATAAGCATGGAAATATCTACACGGCTACCTGTATAAACATGGAAATATCAGCACCGCTATCTGTATGAACATATAAATATCTACACTGCCATCTGTATTAAGATGGAGATATCTACACCGCTATCTGTATAAACTTGGAAATATCCACACCGCTATCTGTATAAACATGGAAATATCTACACCGCTATCCGTATAAACATGGAAATATCAGCACCGCTATCTGTATGAACATGGAAATATCTACACAGCCATCTGGACGAACATGAAAATACCTACACCGCTATCTGCATGAACATGGAAATAGCTACACCGCTATCTGTATGAACATGGAAATATCTACACCACTATCTGTATGAACATGTAAATATCTACACCGCTATCTGTATGAACATGGAAATATCTTCACCGCCATCTGTATGAACATGGATATATCTACACAGCCATCTGGATGAACATGGAAATATCTACACCGCTATCTGTATGAACATTGAAATAGCTACTCCGCTATCTGTATGAACATGGAAATATCTACACCGCTATCAGTATGAACTTGGAAATATCTACACCGCTATCTGTATGAACATGGATTTATCTACACAGCCATCTGGATGAACAAGGAAATATCTACACCGCTATCTGTATGAACATGGAAATATCTACACCGCTATCTGTGTAAACATGCATACATCTTCACCGCTATCTGAATAAACATGGAAATATCTACATCGCTATCTGTATGAACATGGAAATATCTACACCGCTATCTGTTTGAACATGGAAATATCTACACCGGTATCTGCAGGAAAATGGAAATATCTACACAGCTATCTGCATATACATGGAAATATCTACAAAGATATCTCTTTACACATGGAAATAACTACACCTCTATCTCTATAAACATGGAAATATCTATATCGCCATCTGTATGAACATGGAAATATCTGCACCGCCATCTGTATTAGGATACAAATATCTAAACCACCATCTGTATTAAGATGGAGATATCTACACGGCTATCTGTATAAACATGGAAATATCTAAACCGCTACCTGTATAAACATGGAAATATCAGCACCGCTATCTGTATGAACATGGAAATATCTACACCGCCATCTGAATGAACATGGAAATATCTGCAGCGCCATCTGCATGAACATATAAATATCTACACCGCCATCTGTATTAAGAAGGAGATATCTACACCGCTATCTGTATAAACATGGAAATATCTACACCGCTATCTGTATGAACATGGAAATATCTACATCGCTATCTGTATGAAAATGGAAGTATCTACACCGCTATCTGTATGAACATGGAAATATCTTCACCGCCATCTGTATGAACATGGATATATCCACACACCCATCTGGATGAACATGGAAATATCTACACCGCTATCTGTATGAACATGGAAATATCTACAGCGCTATCTGTGTAAACATGCGTACATCTTCACTGGTATCTGTATGAACATGGAAATATCTACACAGCTATCTGTGTAAACATGCATACATCTTCACCGCTATCTGAATAAACATGGAAATATCTACATCGCTATCTGTATGAACATGGAAATATCTACACCGCTGTCTGTTTGAACATGGAAATATATACACCGCTATCTGCATGAAAATGGAAATATCTACACAGCTATCGGCATATACATTGAAATATCTGCAAAGCTATCTCTTTACACATGGAAATAACTACACCTCTATCTCTATAAACATGGAAATATCTATACCGCCATCTGTATGAACATGGAAATATCTGCACCGCCATCTGTATTAACATACAAATATCTACACCGCCATCTGTATTAAGATGGAGATATCTACACGGCTATCTGTATAAACTTGGAAATATCTACACCGCTATCTGTATAAACATGGAAATATCTACACCGCTATCTGTATAAACATGGAAATATCTACACCGCTACCTGTATAAACATGGAAATATCTACACCGCAATCTGTATGAATATGGAAATATCTACACAGCCATCTGGATGAACATGGAAATATCTACACCGCTATCTGTATGAACATGGAAATAGCTACACTTCTATCTGTATGAACATGGAAATAACTACACCGCTATCTGTATGAATATGGAAAGATCTACACCGCTATCTGTTTAAACATGGAAATATCTACACCGCTACCTGTATAAACATGGAAATATCAGCACCGTTATCTGTATGAACATGGAAATATCTACACAGCCATCTGGATGAAAATGGAAATAGTTACACCGCTATCTGTATGAACATGGAAATAGCTACACCGCTATCTGTATGAACATGGAAATATCTACACCGCTATCTGTATGAACATGGAAATATCTACACCGCTATCTGTATGAACATGGAAATATCTTCACCGCCATCTGTATGAACATGAATATATCTACACAGCCATCTGGATGAACATGGAAATATCTACACCACAATCTGTGTAAACATGCATACATCTTCACCGCTATCTGTATAAACATGGAAATATCTACACCGCTATCTGTATGACCATGGAAATATCTACTCCGCTATCTGCATGAAAATGGAAATATCTACACAGCTATCTGCATATACATGGAAATATCTACAAAGCTATTTCTTTACACATGGAAATAACTACACCGCTATCTCTATTAACATGGAAATATCTACACCGCCGTCTGTATGAACATGGAAATATCTGCACCGCCATCTGTATGAACATATAAATATCTAGACCGCCATCTGTATTAAGATGGGGATATCTACACCGCTATATGTATAAAAATGGAAATATCTACACCGCTATCTGTATAAACATGGAAATATCTACACCGCTATCTTTATAAACATGGAAATATCTACACCGCTACCTGTATAAACATGGAAATATCAGCACCGCTATCTGTATGAACATGGAAATATCTACACCGCTATCTGTATGAACATGGAAATATCTACACCGATATCTGTATGAACATGGAAATATCTTCACCGCCATCTGTATGAACATAGATATATCTACACAGCCATCTGGATGAACATGGAAATATCAGCAACGCTGTCTGTATGGACATGGAAATATCTACTCCGCTATCTGTTTGAACATGGAAATATCTAAACCGCTATCTGCATGAAAATGGAAATATCTACACATCTATCTGCATATACATGGAAATATCTACAAAGCTATCTCTTTACACATGGAAATAACTACACCTCTATCTCTATAAACATGAAAATAACTATACCGCCATCTGTATGAACATGGAAATATCTGCACCGCCATCTGTATTAGCATACAAATATCTACACCGCCATCTGCATTAAGATGGAGATATCTACACGGCTATCTGAATAAACTTGGAAATATCTACACCGCTATCTGTATAAACATGGAAATATCTACACCGCTATCTGTATAAACATGGAAATATCTACACCGCTACCTGTATAAACATGGAAATATCAGCATCGCTATCTGTATGAACATGGAAATATCTACACAGCCATCTGGATGAACATGGAAATATCTACACCGCTATCTGTATGAACATGGAAATAGCTACACCTCTATCTGTATTAACATGGAAATAACTACACCGCTATCTGTATGAACAGGGAAAGATCTACACCGCTATCTGTATGAACATGGAAATATCTTCACCGCCATCTGTATGAACATGGATATATCTACACAGCCATCTGGATGAACATGGATATATCTACACCGTTATCTGTATGAACATGGAAATATCTACACCGCTATCTGTGTAAACATGCATATATCTTCACCGCTATCTGTATAAACATGGAAATGTCTACACCGCTATGTGTATGAACATGGAAATATCTACACCGCTATCTGTTTCAACATGGAAATATCTACACCGTTATCTGCATGAAAATGTAAATATCTACACAGCTATCTGCATATACATGGAAATATATACAAAGCTATTTCTTTACACATGGAAATGTGTACACCGCTATCTCTATAAACATGGAAATATCTGCACCGCCATCTGTATGAACATGGAAATATCTGTACCGCCATCTGTATGAACATATAAATATCTACACCGCCATCTGTATTAAGATGGAGATATCTACACCGTTATCTGTATAAACATGGAAATATCTAAACCGCTATCTGTATAAACATGGAAATATCTACACCGTTATCTGTATAAACATGGAAATATCTACACCGCTACCTGTATAAACATGGAAATATCACCACCGCTATCTGTATGAACATGGAAATATCTACACAGCCATCTGAATGAACATGGAAATATCTACAATGCTATCTGTATTAACATGGAAATAGCTACACCGCTATCTGTATGAACATGGAAATATCTACGCCACTATCTGTATGAACATGGAAATAACTACACCACTATCTGTATGAACATGGAAATATCTTCACCGCCATCTGTATGAACATGGATATATCTACACAGCCATCTGGATGAACATGGAAATATCTACACCGCTAGCTGTATGAACATGGAAATAGCTACACTGCTATCTGTATGAACATGGAAATATCTACACCGCTATCTGTATGAACATGGAAATATCTACACCGCTATCTGTATGAACATGGAAATATCTTCACCGCCATCTGTATGAACATGGATATATCTACACAGCCATCTGGAAGAACATGGATATATCAACACCGCTATCTGTATGAACATGGAAATATCTACAACGCTATCTGTTTTAACATGCATACATCTTCACCGCTATCTGTAAAAACATGGAAATATCTACACCGCTATCTGCATGAAAATGGAAATATCTACACAGCTATCTGCATATACATGGAAATATCTACAAAGCTATTTCTCTACACATGGAAATATCTACACCGCAATCTATATAAACATGGAAATATCTACACCGCCATCTGTATGAACATGGAAATATCTGCACCGCCATCTGTATGAACATATAAATAACTAGACCGCCATCTGTATTAAGATGGAGATATCTACACCGCTATCTGTATAAACATGGAAATATCTACACCGCTATCTGTATAAACATGGAAATATCTACACCGCTATCTGTATAAACATGGAAATATCTACACCGCTACCTGTATAAACATGGAAATATAAGCACCACTATCTGTATGAACATGGAAATAGCTACACCGCTATCTGTATGAACATGGAAATATCTACACCACTATCTGTATGAACACAGAAATATCTACACCGCTATCTGTATGAACATGGAAATATCTTCACCGCCATCTGTATGAACATGGATATATCTACACAGCCATCTGGATGAACATGGAATTATCTACACCGCTATCTGTATGAACATGGAAATAGCTACACCGCTATCTGTATGAACATGGATATATCTACACAGCCATCTGTATGAACATGGAAATATCTACACCGCTCTCTGTGTAAACATGCATACATCTTCACCGCTATCTGTATAAACATGGAAATATCTACACCGCTATCTGCATGAAATTGGAAATATCTACACAGCTATCTGCATATACATGGAAATATCCACAAAGCTATCTCTTTACAAATGGAAATAACTACACATCTATCTCTATAAACATGGAAATATCTACACCACCATCTGAATGAACATGGAAATTTCTGCACCGCCATCTGTATGAACATATAAATATCTTCACCAACATATGTATTAAGATGGAGATATCTACACCGCTATCTGTATAAACCTGGAAATACCTACAACGCTATCTGTATAAACATGGAAATATCTACACCGCTATCTGTATAAACATGGAAATGTCTACACCACTACCTGTATAAACATGGAAATATCAGCACCGCTATCTGTATGAACATGGAAATATCTACACCGCTATCTGTACGAACATGGAAATATCTACAATGCTATCTGTATGAACATAGAAATAGCTACACCGTTATCTGCATGAACACAGAAATATCTACACCGATATCTGTATGAACATGGAAATACCTACACCGCTATCTGTATGAACATGGATATATCTACGCAGCCATCTGGATGAACATGGAAATATCTACACCGCTATCTGTATGAACATGGATATATCTACACAGCCATCTGGATGAACATGGAAATATCTACACCGCTATCTGTATGAACATGGATATATCTACACAGCCGTCTGGATGAAAATGGAAATATCTACACCGCTATCTGTGTAAAGATGCATACATATTCACCGCTATCTGTATAAACATGGAAATATCTACACCGCTATCTGTATGAACATGGAAATATCTACACCGCTATCTGTATGAACATGGAAATATCTGCACCGCTATCTGTTTGAACATGGAAATATCTACACCGCTATCTGCATGAAAATGGAAATATCTACACTGCTATCTGCATATACATGGAAATATCTACACAGCTATCTCTTTACACATGGAAATAACTACACTGCTATCTGTATGAACATGGAAATATCTACACCGCCATCTGTATGAACATGGAAATATCTGCACCGCCATCTGTATGAACATATAAATATCTACACCGCCATCTGTATTAAGATGGAGATATCTACACCGCTATCTGTATAAACATGGAAATATCTACACCGCTATCTGTATAAACATGGAAATATCTACACCGCTATCTGTATAAACATGGAAATATCTACACCGCTACCTCTATAAGCATGGAAATATCAGCATCGCTATCTGTATGAACATGGAAATACCTACACCGATATCTGTGTGAACATGGAAATAGCTACACCGCTATCTGTATGAACATGGAAATATCTACACCGCTATCTGCATGAACATGGAAATACCTACACCGCTATCTGTATGAACATGGATATATCTACACAGCCCTCTGGATGAACATGGAAATATCCACACCGCTATCTGTGTAAACATGCATACATCTTCACCGCCAGCTATATAAACATGGAAATATCTACACCGATATCTGTATGAACATGGAAATATCTACACCGCTATCTGTTTGAAGATGGAAATATATACACCGCTATCTGCATGAAAATGGAAATATCTACTCAGCTAACTGCATATACATGGAAATACCTACACAGCTATCTCTTTACACATGGAAATAACTACACCGCTATTTGTATGAACATGGAGATATCTACGCCGCCATCTGTATGAACATGGAAACATCTGCACCGCCATCTGCATGAACATATAAATATGTACACCGCCATCTGTATTAAGATGGAGATATCTACACCGCTATCTGAATAAACATGGAAATATCTACACCGCAATCTGTATAAACATGGAGATATCTACACCGCTATCTGTATAAACATGGAAATATATACAGCACTACCTGTATAAACATGGAAATATCAGCACCGCTATCTGTATGAACCTGGAAATATCTACACCGCTATCTGTATGTACATGGAAATATCTACACCGCTATCTGTATGAACATGGAAATATCTACAAAGCTATCTGAATGAACATGGAAATATCTACAGAGCTATCTGTTTGAACATGGAAATATCTACACTGCTATCTGCATGAAAATGGAAATATGTACAATGCTACCTGCATATACATGGAAATTTCTACACAGCTATCTCTTTACACATGGAAATACCTACACCGCTATATCTATAAACACGGAAATATCTACACCGCCATCTATATGAACATGGAAATATCTGCACCGCCATCTGTATGAACATATAAATATCTACACCGCCATCTGTATAAATATGGAAATACCTTCACCGCTATCTGTATAAACATGGAAATATCTACACCGCTACCTGTATAAACATGAAAATATCAGCACTGCTATCTGTATGAACATGGAAATATCTACACCGCTATCTCTATAAACATGGAAATATCTACACCGCTATCTGTATGAACATGGAAATAGCTACACCGCTATCTGTATGAACATAGAAATATCTACACCGCTATCTGTATAAACATGGAAATATCTACACCGCTATCTGTATGAACATGGATATAACTACACAGCCATCTGGAAGAACATGGAAATATCTACACCGCTATCTGCATGAACATGGAAATATCTACACCGCTATCTGTTTAAACATGCATATATCTTAACCGCAATCTGTATACGCATGGAAATATCAACACCGCTATGTGTATGAAGGTGGAAATATCTACACCGCTATCTGTTTGAACATGGAAATATCTAAACCGCTATCAGCATGAAAATGGAAATATCTACACAGCTATCTGCTTATACATGAAAATATCTACACAGCTATCTCTTTACACAAGGAAGTAACTACACCGTTATCTGTATGAACATGGGAATAGCTACACTGCTATCTGCATGAACATGGATATATCTACACAGCCATCTGGATGAACATGGAAATATCTACACCGCTATCTGTGTAAACATGCATACATCTTCACCGCTATCTGTATAAACATGGAAATATCTACACCGCTATCTGCATGAACATGGAAATATCTACACCAATATCTGCATGAAATTGGAAATATCTACACTGCTATCTGCATATACATTTAAATATCTACACAGCTATCTCTTTACACATGGAAATAACTACACCGCTATCTGTATGAACATGGAAATACCTACACCGCCATCTGTATGAACATGGAAATATCTGCACCGCCATCTGTATGAACATATAAATATCTACACCGCCATCTGTATTAAGATGGAGATATCTACTCTGCTATCTGTATAAACATGGAAATATCTACACCGCCATCTGTATGAACATATAAATATCTACACCATCATCTGTATTAAGAAGGAAATATCTAAAACGCTATCTGTATAAACATAGAAATATCTACACCGCTATCTGTATAAACATGGAAATATCTACACCACTACCTGTATAAACATGGAAATATCAGCACCGCTATCAGTATGAACCTGGAAATATCTACACCGCTATCTGTATGAACATGGAAATATCTACACCGCTATCTGTATGAACATGGAAATATCTACAAAGCTATCTGAATGAACATGGAAATATCTACACCGCTATCTGTTTGAACATGGAAATATCTACACTGCTATCTGTATGAAAATGGAAATATCTACAATGCTACCTGCATATACATGGAAATATCTACACAGCTATCTCTTTACACATGGAAATAACTACACCGCTATATCTATAAACATGGAAACATCTACACCGCCATCTGTATGAACATGGAGGTATCTGCACCGCCATGTGTATGAACATATAAATATGTACACAGCCATCTGGATGAACACGGAAATAACTACACCGCTATCTGTAAGAACATGGAAATATCTACACCGCAATCTGTGTAAATATGCATACATCTTCACCGCTATCTGTATAAACATGGAAATATCTACACCGCTATCTGTATGAACATGGAAATATCTACACCGCTATCTGTTTGAACATGGAAATATCTACAGCGCTATCTGCATGAAAATGGAAATATCTACACAGCTGTCTGCATATACATGGAAATATCTACACAGCTATCTCTTTACACATGGAAATAACTAAACCGCTCTCTCTATGAACATGGAAATATCTACACCGCCATCTGTATGAACATGGAAATTTCTGCACCGCCATCTGTATGAACTTATAAATATCTACACCGCGATCTGTATTAACATGGACATATCTACCCCGCTATCTGTATAAACATGGAAATATCTACACCTCTATCTGTATAAACATGGAAATATCTACACCGCTATCTGTATAAACATGGAAATATCTACAACGCTACCTGTATAAACATGGAAATATTAGCACCGATATCTGTATGAACATGGAAATATCTACACCGCTATCTGTATGAACATGGAAATATCTACACTGCTATCTGTATGAACATGGAATTATCTAAACCGCTATCTGTATGAACATGGAAATATCTACACCGCTATCTGTATGAACATGGATATATCTACACAGCCCTCTGGATGATCATGGAAATATCCACACCTCTATCTGTGTAAACATGCATACATCTTCACCGCTATCTGTATAAACATGGAAATATCTACACCGCTATCTGTATGAACATGGAAATATCTACACCGCTATCTGTTTGAAGATGGAAATATGTACTCAGCTATCTGCATGAAAATGGAAATATCTACACAGCTATCTGCATACACATGGAAATATCTACACAGCTATCTCTTTACACATGGAAATAACTACACCGCTATCTGTATGAACATGGAAATATCTACACCGCCATCTGTATGAACATGGAAATATCTACACCGCTATCTGTGTAAATATGCATACATCTTCACCGCAATCTGTATAAACATGGAAATATCTACACCTCTATCTGTATGAACCTGGAAATATCTACACAGCTATCTCTTTACACATGGAAATAACTACACTGCTATCTGTATGAACATGGAATTATATACACCGCCATCTGTATGAACATGGAAATAGCTGCACCGACATCTGTTTGCACATATACATATCTACACGGCCATCTGTATTAAGATGGAGATATCTACACCGATATCTGTATAAACATGGAAATATCTACACCACTACCTGTATAAACATGGAAATATCAGCACCGCTATCTGTATGAACATGGAAATATCTACACCGCTATCTGTACGAACATGGAAATATCTACAATGCTATCTGTATTAACATAGAAATAGCTACACCGCTATCTGTATGAACACAGAAATATCTACACCGCTATCTGTATGAAAATGGAAATACCTACACCGCTATCTGTATGAACATGGATATATCTACGCAGCCATCTGGATGAACATGGAAATATCTACACCGCTATCTGTATGAACATGGATATATCTACACAGCCGTCTGGATGAAAATGGAAATATCTACACCGCTATCTGTGTAAAAATGCATACATATTCACCGCTATCTGTATAAACATGGAAATATCTACACCGCTATCTGTATGAACATGGAAATATCTACACCGCTATCTGTATGAACATGGAAATATCTGCACCGCTATCTGTTTGAACATGGAAATATCTACACCGCTATCTGCATGAAAATGGAAATATCTACACTGCTATCTGCATATACATGGAAATATCTACACAGCTATCTCTTTACACATGGAAATAACTACACTGCTATCTGTATGAACATGGAAATATCTACACCGCCATCTGTATGAACATGGAAATATCTGCACCGCCATCTGTATGAACATATAAATATCTACACCGCCATCTGTATTAAGATGGAGATATCTACACCGCTATCTGTATAAACATGGAAATATCTACACCGCTATCTGTATAAACATGGAAATATCTACACCGCTATCTGTATAAACATGGAAATATCTACACCGCTACCACTATAAGCATGGAAATATCAGCACCGCTATCTGTATGAACATGGAAATACCTACACCGATATCTGTGTGAACATGGAAATAGCTACACCGCTATCTGTATGAACATGGAAATATCTACACCGCTATCTGTATGAACATGGAAATACCTACACCGCTATCTGTATGAACATGGATATATCTACACAGCCCTCTGGATGAACATGGAAATATCCACACCGCTATCTGTGTAAACATGCATACATCTTCACCGCCAGCTGTATAAACATGGAAATATCTACACCGCTATCTGTATGAACATGGAAATATCTACACTGCTATCTGTATGAACATGGATATATCTACACAGCCATCTGTATGAACATGGAAATATCTACACCGCTCTCTGTGTAAACATGCATACATCTTCACCTCTATCTGTATAAACATGGAAATATCTACACCGCACTCTGTATGAACATGGAAATATCTACACTGCTATCTGTTTGAACATGGAAATATCTACACCGCTATCTGCATGAAAATGGAAATATCTACACAGCTATCTGCATATACATGGAAATATCCACGAAGCTATCTCTTTACAAATGGAAATAACTGCACAGCTATCTCTATAAACATGGAAATATCTACACCACCATCTGAATGAACATGGAAATTTCTGCACCGCCATCTATATGAACATATAAATATCTTCACCAACATATGCATTAAGATGGAGATATCTACACCGCTATCTGTATAAACCTGGAAATACCTACACCGCTATCTGTATAAACATGGAAATATCTACACCGCTATCTGTATAAACATGGAAATGTCTACACCACTACCTGTATAAACATGGAAATATCAGCACCGCTATCTTTATGAACATGGAATTATCTACACCGCTATCTGTATGAACATGGAAATATCTACACCGCTATCTGTATGGACATGGAAATATCTACACCGCCATCTGTATGAACATGGAAATATCTGCACCGCCATCTGTATCAACATATAAATATCTACACCGCCATCTGTATTAAGATGGGATATCTACACCGCTATCTGAATAAACATGGATATATCTACACCGCTATCTGTATAAACATAGAAATATCTACACCGCTATCTGTATAAACATGGAAATATCTACACCGCTATCTGTATGAACATGGAAATATCTACACAGCCATCTGGATGAGCATGGAGATATCTCCACCGCTATCTTTGTAAACATGCATACATCTTCACCGCTATCTGTATGAACATGGAAATATCTACAAAGCTATCTGAATGAACATGGAAATATCTACACCGCTATCTCTTTACACATGGAAATAACTACACTGCTATCTGTATGAACATGGAAATATCTACACCGCCATCTGTATGAACATGGAAATATCTGCACCGCCATCTGTATGAACATATAAATATCTACACCGCCATCTGTATTAAGATGGAGATATCTACACCGCTATCTGTATAAACATGGAAATATCTACACCGCTATCTGTATAAACATGGAAATATCTACACCGCTATCTGTATAAACATGGAAATATCTACACCGCTACCACTATAAGCATGGAAATATCAGCACCGCTATCTGTATGAACATGGAAATACCTACACCGATATCTGTGTGAACATGGAAATAGCTACACCGCTATCTGTATGAACATGGAAATATCTACACCGCTATCTGTATGAACATGGAAATACCTACACCGCTATCTGTATGAACATGGATATATCTACACAGCCCTCTGGATGAACATGGAAATATCCACACCGCTATCTGTGTAAACATGCATACATCTTCACCGCCAGCTGTATAAACATGGAAATATCTACACCGCTATCTGTATGAACATGGAAATATCTACACTGCTATCTGTATGAACATGGATATATCTACACAGCCATCTGTATGAACATGGAAATATCTACACCGCTCTCTGTGTAAACATGCATACATCTTCACCTCTATCTGTATAAACATGGAAATATCTACACCGCACTCTGTATGAACATGGAAATATCTACACTGCTATCTGTTTGAACATGGAAATATCTACACCGCTATCTGCATGAAAATGGAAATATCTACACAGCTATCTGCATATACATGGAAATATCCACGAAGCTATCTCTTTACAAATGGAAATAACTGCACAGCTATCTCTATAAACATGGAAATATCTACACCACCATCTGAATGAACATGGAAATTTCTGCACCGCCATCTATATGAACATATAAATATCTTCACCAACATATGCATTAAGATGGAGATATCTACACCGCTATCTGTATAAACCTGGAAATACCTACACCGCTATCTGTATAAACATGGAAATATCTACACCGCTATCTGTATAAACATGGAAATGTCTACACCACTACCTGTATAAACATGGAAATATCAGCACCGCTATCTTTATGAACATGGAATTATCTACACCGCTATCTGTATGAACATGGAAATATCTACACCGCTATCTGTATGGACATGGAAATATCTACACCGCCATCTGTATGAACATGGAAATATCTGCACCGCCATCTGTATCAACATATAAATATCTACACCGCCATCTGTATTAAGATGGGATATCTACACCGCTATCTGAATAAACATGGATATATCTACACCGCTATCTGTATAAACATAGAAATATCTACACCGCTATCTGTATAAACATGGAAATATCTACACCGCTATCTGTATGAACATGGAAATATCTACACAGCCATCTGGATGAGCATGGAGATATCTCCACCGCTATCTTTGTAAACATGCATACATCTTCACCGCTATCTGTATGAACATGGAAATATCTACAAAGCTATCTGAATGAACATGGAAATATCTACACCGCTATCTGTTTGAACATGGAAATATCTACACCGCTATCTGCATGAAAATGGAAATATCTACAAAGCTATCTGCATATACATGGAAATATCTACACAGCTATCTCTTTACACATGGAAATAACTACACCGCTATATCTATAAACATGGAAACATCTACACCGCCATCTGTATGAACATGGAAATATCTGCACCGCCATCTGTATGAACATATATATATCTACACAGCCATCTGTATTAAGAAGGAAATATCTAAACCGCTATCTGTATGAACTCGGAAATATCTACACCGCTATCTGTATGAACATGGAAATATCTACACTGCTATCTGTGTAAACATGCATACATCTTCACTGCTATCTGTATAAACATGGAAATATCCACAATGCTATCTGTATGAACATGGAAATATCTACACCGCTATCTGTTTGAACATGGAAATACCTACACCGCTATCTGCATGAAAATGGAAATATCTACACAGCGATATGCATATACATGGAAATACATACAAAGCTATCTCTTTACACATGGAAATCACTACAGTGCTATCTGTATAATCATGGAAATAGCTACACCGCCATCTGTATGAACATGGAAATATCTGCACCGCCATCTGTATGAACATATAAATATCTACACGGCCATCTATATTAAGATGGAGATATCTACACCGCTATCTGTATAATCTTGGAAATATCTACACCGCTATCTGTATAAACATGGAAATATCTACACCGCTACCTGTATAAACATGGAAATATCAGCACCGCTATCTGGATGAACATGGAAATATCTACACCGCTATCTCTATGAACATGGAATTTTCTACACCGCTATCTGTATGAACATGGAAATAGCTACACTGCAATCTGTATCAACATGGAAATATCTACACCACTACCTGTATGAACATGGAAATATCTACACCGCTATCTGTTTGAACATGGATATATCTACACAGCCATCTGGATGAACACGGAAATAACTACACCGCTATCTGTATGAACATGGAAATATCTACACCGCTATCTGTGTAAATATGCATACATCTTCACCGCAATCTGTATAAACTTGGAAATATCTACACCGCTATCTGTATGAACATGGAAATACCTACACAGCTATCTCTTTACACATGGAAATATCTACACTGCTATCTGTATGAACATGGAATTATATACACCGCCATCTGTATGAACATGGAAATAGCTGCACCGACATCTGTATGCACATATACATATCTACACGGCCATCTGTATTAAGATGGAGATATCTACACCGATATCTGTATAAACATGGAAATATCTACACCACTACCTGTATAAACATGGAAATATCAGCACCGCTATCTGTATGAACATGGAAATATCTACACCGCTATCTGTACGAACATGGAAATATCTACAATGCTATCTGTATGAACATAGAAATAGGTACACCGTTATCTGCATGAACACAGAAATATCTACACCGCTATCTGTATGAACATGGAAATACCTACACCGCTATCTGTATGAACATGGATATATCTACGCAGCCATCTGGATGAACATGGAAATATCTACACCGCTATCTGTATGAACATGGATATATCTACACAGCCATCTGGATGAACATGGAAATATCTACACCGCTATCTGTATGAACATGGATATATCTACACAGCCGTCTGGATGAAAATGGAAATATCTACACCGCTATCTGTGTAAAGATGCATACATATTCACCGCTATCTGTATAAACATGGAAATATCTACACCGCTATCTGTATGAACATGGAAATATCTACACCGCTATCTGTATGAACATGGAAATATCTGCACCGCTATCTGTTTGAACATGGAAATATCTACACCGCTATCTGCATGAAAATGGAAATATCTACACTGCTATCTGCATATACATGGAAATATCTACACAGCTATCTCTTTACACATGGAAATAACTACACTGCTATCTGTATGAACATGGAAATATCTACACCGCCATCTGTATGAACATGGAAATATCTGCACCGCCATCTGTATGAACATATAAATATCTACACCGCCATCTGTATTAAGATGGAGATATCTACACCGCTATCTGTATAAACATGGAAATATCTACACCGCTATCTGTATAAACATGGAAATATCTACACCGCTATCTGTATAAACATGGAAATATCTACACCGCTACCTCTATAAGCATGGAAATATCAGCATCGCTATCTGTATGAACATGGAAATACCTACACCGATATCTGTGTGAACATGGAAATAGCTACACCGCTATCTGTATGAACATGGAAATATCTACACCGCTATCTGTATGAACATGGAAATACCTACACCGCTATCTGTATGAACATGGATATATCTACACAGCCCTCTGGATGAACATGGAAATATCCACACCGCTATCTGTGTAAACATGCATACATCTTCACCGCCAGCTATATAAACATGGAAATATATACACCGATATCTGTATGAACATGGAAATATCTACACCGCTATCTGTTTGAAGATGGAAATATATACACCGCTATCTGCATGAAAATGGAAATATCTACACAGCTAACTGCATATACATGGAAATACCTACACAGCTATCTCTTTACACATGGAAATAACTACACCGCTATTTGTATGAACATGGAGATATCTACGCCGCCATCTGTATGAACATGGAAACATCTGCACCGCCATCTGTATAAACATATAAATATGTACACCGCCATCTGTATTAAGATGGAGATATCTACACCGCTATCTGAATAAACATGGAAATATCTACACCGCAATCTGTATAAACATGGAGATATCTACACCGCTATCTGTATAAACATGGAAATATCTACAGCACTACCTGTATAAACATGGAAATATCAGCACCGCTATCTGTATGAACCTGGAAATATCTACACCGCTATCTGTATGTACATGGAAATATCTACACCGCTATCTGTATGAACATGGAAATATCTACAAAGCTATCTGAATGAACATGGAAATATCTACAGAGCTATCTGTTTGAACATGGAAATATCTACACTGCTATCTGCATGAAAATGGAAATATGTACAATGCTACCTGCATATACATGGAAATATCTACACAGCTATCTCTTTACACATGGAAATACCTACACCGCTATATCTATAAACACGGAAATATCTACACCGCCATCTATATGAACATGGAAATATCTGCACCGCCATCTGTATGAACATATAAATATCTACACCGCCATCTGTATAAATATGGAAATACCTTCACCGCTATCTGTATAAACATGGAAATATCTACACCGCTACCTGTATAAACATGGAAATATCAGCACTGCTATCTGTATGAACATGGAAATATCTACACCGCTATCTCTATAAACATGGAAATATCTACACCGCTATCTGTATGAACATGGAAATAGCTACACCGCTATCTGTATGAACATAGAAATATCTACACCGCTATCTGTATAAACATGGAAATATCTACACCGCTATCTGTATGAACATGGATATAACTACACAGCCATCTGGAAGAACATGGAAATATCTACACCGCTATCTGCATGAACATGGAAATATCTACACCGCTATCTGTTTAAACATGCATATATCTTAACCGCAATCTGTATACGCATGGAAATATCAACACCGCTATGTGTATGAAGGTGGAAATATCTACACCGCTATCTGTTTGAACATGGAAATATCTAAACCGCTATCAGCATGAAAATGGAAATATCTACACAGCTATCTGCTTATACATGAAAATATCTACACAGCTATCTCTTTACACAAGGAAGTAACTACACCGTTATCTGTATGAACATGGGAATAGCTACACTGCTATCTGCATGAACATGGATATATCTACACAGCCATCTGGATGAACATGGAAATATCTACACCGCTATCTGTGTAAACATGCATACATCTTCACCGCTATCTCTATAAACATGGAAATATCTACACCGCTATCTGCATGAACATGGAAATATCTACACCAATATCTGCATGAAATTGGAAATATCTACACTGCTATCTGCATATACATTTAAATATCTACACAGCTATCTCTTTACACATGGAAATAACTACACCGCTATCTGTATGAACATGGAAATACCTACACCGCCATCTGTATGAACATGGAAATATCTGCACCGCCATCTGTATGAACATATAAATATCTACACCGCCATCTGTATTAAGATGGAGATATCTACTCTGCTATCTGTATAAACATGGAAATATCTACACCGCCATCTGTATGAACATATAAATATCTACACCATCATCTGTATTAAGAAGGAAATATCTAAAACGCTATCTGTATAAACATAGAAATATCTACACCGCTATCTGTATAAACATGGAAATATCTACACCACTACTTGTATAAACATGGAAATATCAGCACCGCTATCAGTATGAACCTGGAAATATCTACACCGCTATCTGTATGAACATGGAAATATCTACACCGCTATCTGTATGAACATGGAAATATCTACAAAGCTATCTGAATGAACATGGAAATATCTACACCGCTATCTGTTTGAACATGGAAATATCTACACTGCTATCTGTATGAAAATGGAAATATCTACAATGCTACCTGCATATACATGGAAATATCTACACAGCTATCTCTTTACACATGGAAATAACTACACCGCTATATCTATAAACATGGAAACATCTACACCGCCATCTGTATGAACATGGAGGTATCTGCACCGCCATGTGTATGAACATATAAATATGTACACAGCCATCTGGATGAACACGGAAATAACTACACCGCTATCTGTAAGAACATGGAAATATCTACACCGCAATCTGTGTAAATATGCATACATCTTCACCGCTATCTGTATAAACATGGAAATATCTACACCGCTATCTGTATGTACATGGAAATATCTACACCGCTATCTGTTTGAACATGGAAATATCTACAGCGCTATCTGCATGAAAATGGAAATATCTACACAGCTGTCTGCATATACATGGAAATATCTACACAGCTATCTCTTTACACATGGAAATAACTAAACCGCTCTCTCTATGAACATGGAAATATCTACACCGCCATCTGTATGAACATGGAAATTTCTGCACCGCCATCTGTATGAACTTATAAATATCTACACCGCGATCTGTATTAACATGGACATATCTACCCCGCTATCTGTATAAACATGGAAATATCTACACCTCTATCTGTATAAACATGGAAATATCTACACCGCTATCTGTATAAACATGGAAATATCTACAACGCTACCTGTATAAACATGGAAATATTAGCACCGATATCTGTATGAACATGGAAATATCTACACCGCTATCTGTATGAACATGGAAATATCTACACTGCTATCTGTATGAACATGGAATTATCTAAACCGCTATCTGTATGAACATGGAAATATCTACACCGCTATCTGTATGAACATGGATATATCTACACAGCCCTCTGGATGATCATGGAAATATCCACACCTCTATCTGTGTAAACATGCATACATCTTCACCGCTATCTGTATAAACATGGAAATATCTACACCGCTATCTGTATGAACATGGAAATATCTACACCGCTATCTGTTTGAAGATGGAAATATGTACTCAGCTATCTGCATGAAAATGGAAATATCTACACAGCTATCTGCATACACATGGAAATATCTACACAGCTATCTCTTTACACATGGAAATAACTACACCGCTATCTGTATGAACATGGAAATATCTACACCGCCATCTGTATGAACATGGAAATATCTGCACCGCCATCTGTATGAACATATAAATATCTACACCGCCATCTGTATTAAGATGGAGATATCTACACCGCTATGTGTATAAACATGGAAATATCTACACCGCTATCTGTATAAACATGGAAATATCTACACCGCTATCTGTATAAACATGGAAATATCTACACCGCTGCCTGTATAAACATGGAAATATCAGCACCGCTATCTGTATGAACATGGAAATATCTACACCGCTATCTGTATGAACATGGAAATATCTACACCGGTATCTGTATGAACATGGAAATAGCTACACCGTTATCTGTATGAACATGGGAATATCTACACCGCTATCTGTATGAACATGGAAATATCTACACCGCTATCTGTGTAAACATGCATACATCTTCACCGCTATCTGTATAAACATGGAAATATCTACACCGCTATCTGTATGAACATGGAAATATCTACACCACTATCTGCATGAAATTGGAAATATCTACACTGCTATCTGCATATACATTTAAATATCTACACAGCTATCTCTTTACACATGGAAATAACTACACCGCTATCTGTATGAACATGGAAATACCTACACCGCCATCTGTATGAACATGGAAATATCTGCACCACCATCTGTATGAACATGGAAATATCTACACCACTATCTGTATGAACATGGAAATATCTACACCGCTATCTGTATGAACATGGAAATATCTACACAGCCATCTGTATGAACATGGAAATATCTGCACCGCCATCTGTATGAACTGATAAATATCTACACCGCCATCTGTATTAAGATGGAGATATCTACACCGCTATGTGAATAAACATAGAAATATCTACACCGCTATCTGTATAAACATGGAAATATCTACACCGCTATCTGTATAAACATGGAAATATCTACACCGCTACCTGTATAAACATGGAAATATCAGCACCGCTATCTGTATGAACATGTAAATATCTACACCGCTATCTGTATGAACATGGAAATATCTACACCGCTATCTGTATGAACATGGAAATATCTACAAAGCTATCTGAATGAACATGGAAATATCAGCACCGCTATCTGTATGAACATGGAAATATCTACAGCGCTATCTCTATGAAAATGGAAATTTCTACACCGCTATCTGTATGAACATGGAAATAGCTACACCGCTATCTGTATGAACATGGAAATACCTACACCACTATCTGTATGAACATGGAAATAGCTACACCGCTATCTGTATGAACATGGAAATATCTACATCGCTATCTGTATGAACATGGAAATAGCTACACCGCTATCTGTATGAACATGGAAATATCTACACCGCTATCTGTATGAACACAGAAATATCTACACCGCTATCTGTATGAACATGGAAATATCTTCACCGCCATCTGTATGAACATGGATATATCTACACAGCCATCTGGATGAACATGGAATTATCTACACCGCTATCTGTGTAAACATGCATACATCTTCACCGCTATCTGTATAAACATGGAAATATCTACACCGCTATCTGTATGAACATGGAAATATCTACACCACTATCTGCATGAAATTGGAAATATCTACACTGCTATCTGCATATACATTTAAATATCTACACAGCTATCTCTTTACACATGGAAATAACTACACCGCTATCTGTATGAACATGGAAATACCTACACCGCCATCTGTATGAACATGGAAATATCTGCACCACCATCTGTATGAACATGGAAATATCTACACCACTATCTGTATGAACATGGAAATATCTACACCGCTATCTGTATGAACATGGAAATATCTACACCGCCATCTGTATGAACATGGAAATATCTGCACCGCCATCTGTATGAACATATAAATATCTACACCGCCATCTGTTTTAAGACGGAGATATCTACACCGCTATCTGTATAAACATGGAAATATCTACACCTCTATCTCTATAAACATGGAAACATCTAAACCGCTATCTGTATAAACATGGAAATAACTACACCGCTACCTGTACAAACATGGAAATAGCACCGCTATCTGTATGAACATGGAAATATCTACACCGCTATCTGTATGAACATGGAAATATCTACAAAGCTATCTGAATGAACATGGAAATACCAGCACCGCTATCTGTATGAACATGGAAATAGCTACAGCGCTATCTCTATGAAAATGGAAATTTCTACACCGCTATCTGTATGAACATGGAAATAGCTACACCGCTATCTGTATGAACATGGAAATACCTACACCACTATCTGTATGAACATGGAAATAGCTACACCGCTAACTGTATGAACATGGAAATATCTACATCGCTATCTGTATGAACATGGAAATAGCTACACCGCTATCTGTATGAACATGGAAATATCTACACCGCTATCTGTATGAACACAGAAATATCTACACCGCTATCTGTATGAACATGGAAATATCTTCACCGCCATCTGTATGAACATGGATATATCTACACAGCCATCTGGATGAACATGGAATTATCTACACCGCTATCTGTGTAAACATGCATACATCTTCACCGCTATCTGTATAAACATGGAAATATCTACACCGCTATCTGTATGAACATGGAAATATCTACACCACTATCTGCATGAAATTGGAAATATCTACACTGCTATCTGCATATACATTTAAATATCTACACAGCTATCTCTTTACACATGGAAATAACTACACCGCTATCTGTATGAACATGGAAATACCTACACCGCCATCTGTATGAACATGGAAATATCTGCACCACCATCTGTATGAACATGGAAATATCTACACCACTATCTGTATGAACATGGAAATATCTACACCGCTATCTGTATGAACATGGAAATATCTACACCGCCATCTGTATGAACATGGAAATATCTGCACCGCCATCTGTATGAACATATAAATATCTACACCGCCATCTGTTTTAAGACGGAGATATCTACACCGCTATCTGTATAAACATGGAAATATCTACACCTCTATCTCTATAAACATGGAAACATCTAAACCGCTATCTGTATAAACATGGAAATAACTACACCGCTACCTGTATAAACATGGAAATATCAGCACCGCTATCTGTATGAACATGTAAATATCTACACCGCTATCTGTATGAACATGGAAATATCTACACCGCTATCTGTATGAACATGGAAATATCTACAAAGCTATCTGAATGAACATGGAAATATCAGCACCGCTATCTGTATGAACATGGAAATATCTACAGCGCTATCTCTATGAAAATGGAAATTTCTACACCGCTATCTGTATGAACATGGAAATAGCTACACCGCTATCTGTATGAACATGGAAATACCTACACCACTATCTGTATGAACATGGAAATAGCTACACCGCTATCTGTATGAACATGGAAATATCTACATCGCTATCTGTATGAACATGGAAATAGCTACACCGCTATCTGTATGAACATGGAAATATCTACACCGCTATCTGTATGAACACAGAAATATCTACACCGCTATCTGTATGAACATGGAAATATCTTCACCGCCATCTGTATGAACATGGATATATCTACACAGCCATCTGGATGAACATGGAATTATCTACACCGCTATCTGTGTAAACATGCATACATCTTCACCGCTATCTGTATAAACATGGAAATATCTACACCGCTATCTGTATGAACATGGAAATATCTACACCACTATCTGCATGAAATTGGAAATATCTACACTGCTATCTGCATATACATTTAAATATCTACACAGCTATCTCTTTACACATGGAAATAACTACACCGCTATCTGTATGAACATGGAAATACCTACACCGCCATCTGTATGAACATGGAAATATCTGCACCACCATCTGTATGAACATGGAAATATCTACACCACTATCTGTATGAACATGGAAATATCTA
The DNA here is from genome assembly GCF_029281585.2 of Gorilla gorilla gorilla. Taxonomy (NCBI): domain Eukaryota; kingdom Metazoa; phylum Chordata; class Mammalia; order Primates; family Hominidae; genus Gorilla; species Gorilla gorilla. Next base: position 53,614,782 of record NC_073246.2, on the reverse strand, counting down.
CACCGCTATCTGTATGAACATGGAAATATCTACACCGCCATCTGTATGAACATGGAAATATCTGCACCGCCATCTGTATGAACATATAAATATCTACACCGCCATCTGTTTTAAGACGGATATCTACACCGCTATCTGTATAAACATGGAAATATCTACACCTCTATCTCTATAAACATGGAAACATCTAAACCGCTATCTGTATAAACATGGAAATAACTACACCGCTACCTGTACAAACATGGAAATAGCACCGCTATCTGTATGAACATGGAAATATCTACACCGCTATCTGTATGAACATGGAAATATCTACAAAGCTATCTGAATGAACATGGAAATACCAGCACCGCTATCTGTATGAACATGGAAATAGCTACAGCGCTATCTCTATGAAAATGGAAATTTCTACACCGCTATCTGTATGAACATGGAAATAGCTACACCGCTATCTGTATGAACATGGAAATACCTACACCACTATCTGTATGAACATGGAAATAGCTACACCGCTAACTGTATGAACATGGAAATATCTACATCGCTATCTGTATGAACATGGAAATAGCTACACCGCTATCTGTATGAACATGGAAATATCTACACCGCTATCTGTATGAACACAGAAATATCTACACCGCTATCTGTATGAACATGGAAATATCTTCACCGCCATCTGTATGAACATGGATATATCTACACAGCCATCTGGATGAACATGGAATTATCTACACCGCTATCTGTGTAAACATGCATACATCTTCACCGCTATCTGTATAAACATGGAAATATCTACACCGCTATCTGTATGAACATGGAAATATCTACACCACTATCTGCATGAAATTGGAAATATCTACACTGCTATCTGCATATACATTTAAATATCTACACAGCTATCTCTTTACACATGGAAATAACTACACCGCTATCTGTATGAACATGGAAATACCTACACCGCCATCTGTATGAACATGGAAATATCTGCACCACCATCTGTATGAACATGGAAATATCTACACCACTATCTGTATGAACATGCAAATATCTACACCGCTATCTGTATGAACATGGAAATATCTACACCGCCATCTGTATGAACATGGAAATATCTGCACCGCCATCTGTATGAACATATAAATATCTACACCGCCATCTGTTTTAAGACGGAGATATCTACACCGCTATCTGTATAAACATGGAAATATCTACACCTCTATCTCTATAAACATGGAAACATCTAAACCGCTATCTGTATAAACATGGAAATAACTACACCGCTACCTGTACAAACATGGAAATAGCACCGCTATCTGTATGAACATGGAAATATCTACACCGCTATCTCTATGAACATGGAAATATCTACACCGCTATCTGTTTGAACATGGAAATATCTACACCGCTATCTGCGTGAAAATGGAAATATCTACACTGCTATCTGCATATACATGGAAATATCTACACAGCTATCTCTTTACACATGGAAATAACTACACCGCTCTCTGTATGAACATGGAAATATCTAAACCGCCATCTGTATGAACATGGAAATATCTGCACCGCCATCTGTATGAACATATAAATATCTACACCGCCATCTGTATTAAGATGGAGATATCTACACCGCTATCTGTATAAACATGGAAATATCTACACCTCTATCTGTATAAACATGGAAACATCTACACCGCTATCTGTATAAACATGGAAATATCTACACCGCTACCTGTACAAACATGGAAATAGCACCGCTATCTGTATGAACATGGAAATATCTACACCGCTATCTGTATGAACATGGAAATATCTACACCGCAAACTGTATGAACATGGAAATATCTACACCGCTATCTTTATGAACAAGGAAATATCTACAAAGCTATCTGAATGAACATGGAAATATCTACACCGCTATCTGTTTGAACATGTAAATATCTACACCGCTATGTACATGAAAATGGAAATATCTACAAAGCTATCTGCATATACATGGAAATATCTACACAGCTATCTCTTTACTCATGGAAATAACTACACCGCTATATCTATAAACATGGAAATAACTACACCGCTATATCTATAAACATGGAAATATCTACACCGACTTCTGTATGTACATGGAAATATCTGCACCGACATCTGTATGAACATATAAATATCTACACCGCCATCTGTATTAAGAAGGAAATATCTAAACCGCTATCTATATAAACACGGAAATATCTACACCGCTGCCTGTATAAACATGGAAATATCAGCACCGCTATCTGTATGAACATGGAAATAGCTACACCGCTATCTGTATGAACATGGAAAAAGCTACACCGCTATCTGTGTAAACATGCATACATCCTCACCGCTATCTGTATAAAGATGGAAATATCTACACTGCTATCTGTATGAACATGGAAATATCTACACCACTATCTGCATGAAATTGGAAATATCTACACTGCTATCTGCATATACATTTAAATATCTACACAGCTATCCCTTTACACATGGAAATAACTACACCGCTATCAGTATGAACATGGAAATACCTACACCGCCATCTGTATGAACATGGAAATATTTGCACCGACATCTGTATGAACATATAAATATCTACACCGCCATCTGTATTAAGATGGAGATATCTACACTGCTATCTGTATAAACATGGAAATATCTACACCGCCATCGGTATGAACATATAAATATCTACACCACCATCTGTATTAAGAAGGAAATATCTAAACCGCTATCTGTATAAACATGGAAATATCTACACCGCTGCCTGTATAAACATGGAAATATCAGCACCGCTATCTGTATGAACATGGAAATATCTACACCGCTATCTGTATGAACATGGAAATAGCTACACCGCTATCTGTATGAACATGGATATATCTACACAGCCATCTGGATGAACATGGAATTATCTACACCGCTATCTGTGTAAACACGCATACATCTTCACCGCTATCTGTATAAACATGGAAATATCTACACCGCTATCTGTTTGAACATGGAAATATCTACACCGCTATCTGCGTGAAAATGGAAATATCTACACTGCTATCTGCATATACATGGAAATATCTACACAGCTATCTCTTTACACATGGAAATAACTACACCGCTCTCTGTATGAACATGGAAATATCTAAACCGCCATCTGTATGAACATGGAAATATCTGCACCGCCATCTGTATGAACATATAAATATCTACACCGCCATCTGTATTAAGATGGAGATATCTACACCGCTATCTGTATAAACATGGAAATATCTACACCTCTATCTGTATAAACATGGAAACATCTACACCGCTATCTGTATAAACATGGAAATATCTACACAACTACCTGTAGAAACATGGAAATAGCACCGCTATCTGTATGAACATGGAAATATCTACACCGCTATCTGTATGAACATGGAAATATCTACACCGCTAACTGTATGAACATGGAAATATCTACACCGCTATCTTTATGAACATGGAAATATCTACAAAGCTATCTGAATGAACATGGAAATATCTACACCGCTATCTGTTTGAACATGTAAATATCTACACCGCTAGGTACATGAAAATGGAAATATCTACAAAGCTATCTGCATATACATGGAAATATCTACACAGCTATCTCTTTACACATGGAAATAACTACACCGCTATATCTATAAACATGGAAATAACTACACCGCTATATCTATAAACATGGAAATATCTACACCGACTTCTGTACGTACATGGAAATATCTGCACCGACATCTGTATGAACATATAAATATCTACACCGCCATCTGTATTAAGAAGGAAATATCTAAACCGCTATCTATATAAACATGGAAATATCTACACCGCTGCCTGTATAAACATGGAAATATCAGCACCGCTATCTGTATGAACATGGAAATAGCTACACCGCTATCTGTATGAACATGGAAAAAGCTACACCGCTATCTGTGTAAACATGCATACATCCTCACCGCTATCTGTATAAAGATGGAAATATCTACACTGCTATCTGTATGAACATGGAAATATCTACACCACTATCTGCATGAAATTGGAAATATCTACACTGCTATCTGCATATACATTTAAATATCTACACAGCTATCCCTTTACACATGGAAATAACTACACCGCTATCAGTATGAACATGGAAATACCTACACCGCCATCTGTATGAACATGGAAATATTTGCACCGACATCTGTATGAACATATAAATATCTACACCGCCATCTGTATTAAGATGGAGATATCTACACTGCTATCTGTATAAACATGGAAATATCTACACCGCCATCTGTATGAACATATAAATATCTACACCACCATCTGTATTAAGAAGGAAATATCTAAACCGCTATCTGTATAAACATGGAAATATCTACACCGCGGCCTGTATAAACATGGAAATATCAGCACCGCTATCTGTATGAACATGGAAATATCTACACCGCTATCTGTATGAACATGTAAATAGCTACACCGCTATCTGTATGAACATGGATATATCTACACAGCCATCTGGATGAACATGGAAATATCTACACCGCTATCTGTGTAAACACGCATACATCTTCACCGCTATCTGTATAAACATGGAAATATCTACACCGCTATCTGTATGAACATGGAAATATCTACACTGCTATCTGTATGAACATGGAAATATCTACACCGCTATCTGTTTGAACATGGAAATATCTACACCGCTATCTGTATGAACATGGAAATATCTACACCGCTATCTGTTTGAACATGGAAATATCTACACCGCTATCTGTATGAACATGGAAATATCTACACCGCCATCTGTATGAACATGGAAATATCTGCACCGCCATCTGTATGAACATATAAATATCTACACCGCCATCTGTATTAAGATGGAGATATCTACACCGCTATCTGTATAAACATGGAAATATCTACACCTCTATCTGTATAAACATGGAAACATCTACACCGCTATCTGTATAAACATGGAAATATCTACACCGCTACCTGTACAAACATGGAAATAGCACCGCTATCTGTATGAACATGGAAATATCTACACCGCTATCTGTATGAACATGGAAATATCTACACCGCTATCTGTTTGAAGATGGAAATATCTACACCGCTATCTGCGTGAAAATGGAAATATCTACACTGCTATCTGCATATACATGGAAATATCTACACATCTATCTCTTTACACATGGAAATAACTACACCGCTCTCTGTATGAACATGGAAATATCTACACCGCCATCTGTATGAACATGGAAATATCTGCACCGCCATCTGTATGAACATATAAATATCTACACCGCCATCTGTATTAAGATGGAGATATCTACACCGCTATCTGTATAAACATGGAACTATCTACACCTCTATCTGTATAAACATGGAAACATCTACACCGCTATCTGTATAAACATGGAAATATCTACACCGCTATCTGTATAAGCATGGAAATATCTACACGGCTACCTGTATAAACATGGAAATATCAGCACCGCTATCTGTATGAACATATAAATATCTACACTGCCATCTGTTTTAAGATGGAGATATCTACACCGTTATCTGTATAAACTTTTAAATATCTACACCGCTATCTGTATAAACATGGAAATATCTACACCGCTATCCGTATAAACATGGAAATATCAGCACCGCTATCTGTATGAACATGGAAATATCTACACAGCCATCTGGACGAACATGGAAATACCTACACCGCTATCTGTATGAACATGGAAATATCTACACCGCTATCTGTATGAACATGGAAATATCTACACCACTATCTGTATGAACATGGAAATATCTACACCGCTATCTGTATGAACATGGAAATATCTTCACCGCCATCTGTATGAACATGGATATATCTACACAGCCATCTAGATGAACATGGAAATATCTACACCGCTATCTGTATGAACATGGAAATAGCTACTCCGCTATCTGTATGAACATGGAAATATCTACACCGCTATCAGTATGAACATGGAAATATCTACACCGCTATCTGTATGAACATGGATATATCTACACAGCCATCTGGATGAACATGGAAATATCTACACCGCTATCTGTATGAACATGGAAATATCTACACCGCTATCTGTGTAAACATGCATACATCTTCACCGCTATCTGAATAAACATGGAAATATATACATCGCTATCTGTATGAACATGGAAATATCTACACCGCTATCTGCAGGAAAATGGAAATATCTACACAGCTATCTGCATATACATGGAAATATCTACAAAGATATCTCTTTACACATGGAAATAACTACACCTCTATCTATATAAACATGGAAATATCTATATCGCCATCTGTATGAACATGGAAATATCTGCACCGCCATCTGTATTAGCATACAAATATCTACACCACCATCTGTATTAAGATGGAGATATCTACACGGCTATCTGTATAAACATGGAAATATCTAAACCGCTACCTGTATAAACATGGAAATATCAGCACCGCTATCTGTATGAACATGGAAATATCTACACCGCCATCTGAATGAACATGGAAATATCTGCAGCTCCATCTGCATGAACATATAAATATCTACACCGCGATCTGTATTAAGAAGGAGATATCTACACCGCTATCTGTATAAACATGGAAATATCTACACCGCTATCTCAATGAACATGGAAATATCTACAACGCTATCTGTATAAACATGGAAATATGGACACCGCTACCTGTATAAACATGGAAGTATCAGCACCGCTATCGGTATGAACATGGCAATATCTACACGGCTATCTGTATGAACATGGAAATATCTACACTGCTATCTGCATGAAAATGTAAATATGTACACAGCTATCTGCATATACATGGAAATATCTACAGCTATCTCCTTACACATGGAAATAACTACATCGCTATCTCTATAAACATGGAAATATCTACACCGCCATCTGTATGAACATGGAAATATCTTCACCGCCATCTGTATGAACATGAATATATCTACACAGCCATCTGGATGAACATGGAAATATCTACACGGCTATCTGTATGAACATGGAAATATCTACACCGCTATCTGTATGAACATGGAAATATCTACACCACTATCTGTATGAACATGGAAGTATCTACACCGCTATCTGTATGAACATGGAAATATCTTCACCGCCATCTGTATGAACATGGATATATCCACACACCCATCTGGATGAACATGGAAATATCTACACCGCTATCTGTATGAACATGGAAATATCTACAGCGCTATCTGTGTAAACATGCGTACATCTTCACTGTTATCTGTATGAACATGGAAATATCTACACAGCTATCTGTGTAAACATGCATACATCTTCACCGCTATCTGAATAAACATGGAAATATCTACATCGCTATCTGTATGAACATGGAAATATCTACACCGCTATCTGTTTGAACATGGAAATATCTACACCGCTATCTGCATGAAAATGGAAATATCTACACAGCTATCTGCATATACATGGAAATATCTACAAAGCTATCTCTTTACACATGGAAATAACTACACCTCTATCTCTATAAACATGGAAATATATACACCGCCATCTGTATGAACATGTAAATATCTGCACCGCCATCTGTATTAACATACAAATATCTACACCGCCATCTGTATTAAGATGGAGATATCTACACGGCTATCTGTATAAACTTGGAAATATCTACACCGCTATCTGTATAAACATGGAAATATCTACACCGCTATCTGTATAAACATGGAAATATCTACACCGCTACCTGTATAAACATGGAAATATCTACACCGCAATCTGTATGAATATGGAAATATCTACACAGCCATCTGGATGAACATGGAAATATCTACACCGCTATCTGTATGAACATGGAAATAGCTACACCTCTATCTGTATGAACATGGAAATAACTACACCGCTATCTGTATGAACATGGAAAGATCTACACCGCTATCTGTTTAAACATGGAAATATCTACACCGCTACCTGTAAAAACATGGAAATATCAGCACCGTTATCTGTATGAACATGGAAATATCTACACAGCCATCTGGATGAAAATGGAAATAGTTACACCGCTATCTGTATGAACATGGAAATAGCTACACCGCTATCTGTATGAACATGGAAATATCTACACCGCTATCTGTATGAACATGGAAATATCTACACCGCTATCTGTATCAACATGGAAATATCTTCACAGCCACCTGTATGAACACGAATATATCTACACAGCCATCTGGATGAACATGGAAATATCTACACCGCTATATGTATGAACATGGAATTAGCTACACCGCTATCTGTATGAACATGGAAATATCTACACCGCTATCTGTATGAACATGGAAATATCTATACCGCTATCTGTATGAACATGGAAATATCTTCACCGCCATCTGTATGAACATGGATATATCTACACAGCCATCTGGATGAACATGGAAATATCTACACCGCTAGCTGTATGAACATGGAAATAGCTACACTGCTATCTGTATGAACATGGAAATATCTACACCGCTATCTGTATGAACATGGAAATATCTACACCGCTATCTGTATGAACATGGAAATATCTTCACCGCCATCTGTATGAACATGGATATATCTACACAGCCATCAGGAAGAACATGGATATATCAACACCGCTATCTGTATCAAAATGGAAATATCTACACCGCTATCTGTTTTAACATGCATACATGTTCACAGCTATCTGTATAAACATGGAAATATCTACACCGCTATCTGCATGACAATGGAAATATCTACACAGCTATCTGCATATACATGGAAATATCTACAAAGCTATTTCTCTACACATGGAAATATCTACACCGCAATCTATATAAACATGGAAATATCTACACCGCCATCTGTATGAACATGGAAATATCTGCACCGCCAAGTGTATGAACATATAAATATCTAGACCGCCATCTGTATTAAGATGGAGATATCTACACCGCTATCTGTATAAACATGGAAATATCTACACCGCTATCTGTATAAACATGGAAATACCTACACCGCTATCTGTATAAACATGGAAATATCTACACCGCTACCTGTATAAACATGGAAATATCAGCACCACTATCTGTATGAACATGGAAATATCTACACCGCTATCTGCATGAACATGGAAATACCTTCACCGCCATCTGTATGAACATGGATATATCTACACAGCAATCTGGATGAATATGGAAATATCTACACCGCTATCTGTATGAACATGGAAATAGCTACACCTCTATCTGTATGAACATGGAAATATCTACACCGCTATCTTTATGAACATGGATAGATCTATACCGCTATCTGTATGAACATGGAAATATCTTCACCGCCATCTGTATGAACATGGATATATCTACACAGCCATCTGGATGAACATGGATATATCTACACCGCTATCTGCATGAACATAGAAATATCTACACCGCTATCTGTGTAAACATGCATACATCTTCACCGCTATCTGTATAAACATGGAAATGTCTACACCCCTATGGATATGAACATGGAAATATCTACACCGCTATCTGTTTGAACATGGAAATATCTACACCGCTATCTGCATGAAAATGTAAATATCTACACAGCTATCTGCATATACATGGAAATATCTACAAAGCTATTTCTTTACACATGGAAATATCTACACCGCTATCTCTATAAACATGGAAATATCTACTACGCCATCTGTATGAACATGGAAATATCTGCCCCGCCATCTGTATGAACATATAAATATCTACACCGCCATCTGTATTAAGATGGAGATATCTACACCGCTATCTGTATAAACATGGAAATATCTACACCGCTATCTGTAGAAACATGGAAATATCTACACCGCTATCTGTATAAACATGGAAATATCTACACCGCTACCTGTATAAACATGGAAATATCACCACCGCTATCTGTATGAACATGGAAATATCTACACAGCCATCTGAGTGAACATGGAAATATCTACAACGCTATCTGTAAGAACATGGAAATAGCTACACCGCTATCTGTATGAACATGGAAATATCTATGCCACTATCTGTATGAACATGGAAATATCTACACCGCTATCTGTATGAACATGGAAATATCTTCACCGCCATCTGTATGAACATGGATGTATCTTCACAGCCATCTGGATGAACATGGAAATAACTACACCGCTATCTGTATGAACATGGAAATAGCTACACCGCTATCTGTATGAACATGGAAATATCTTCACCGCTATCTGTATGAACATGGAGATATCTACACCGCTATCTGTATGAACATGGAAATATCTTCACCGCCATCTGTATGAACATGGATATATCTACACAGCCATCTGGATGGACCTGGAAATATCAACACCGCTATCTGTATGAACATGGAAATATCTACACCGCTATCTGTGTTAACATGCATACATCTTCACCGCTATCTGTATAAACATGGAAATATCTACACCGCTATCTGTATGAACATGGAAATATCTACACAGCTATCTGTTTGAAGATGGAAATATCTAAACTGCTATCTGCATGAAAATGGAAATATCTAAACAGCTATCTGCATATACATGGAAATATCTACAAAGCTATTTCTCTACACAAGGAAATATCTACACCGCAATCTCTATAAACATGGAAATATCTACATCGCCATCTGTATGAACATGGAAATATCTGCACCGCCATCTGTATGAACATATAAATATCTAGACCACCATCAGTATTAAGATGGAGATATCTACACCGCTATCTGTATAAACACGGAAATATCTACACCGCTATCTGTATAAACATGGAAATATCTACACCGGTGTCTGTATGAACATGGAAATATCTACACCGCTACCTGTATAAACATGGAAATATCAGCACCGCTATCTGTATGAATATGGAAATATCTACACCGCTATCTCTATGAACATGGAATTATCTACACCGATATCTGTATGAACATGGAAATATCTTCACCGCCATCTGTATGAACATGGATGTATCCTCACAGCCATCTGGACGAACATGGAAATATCAGCACCGCTTTCTGTATGAACATGGAAATATCTACACCGCTCTCTGTATGAACATGGAAATATCTACACCGCTATCTGTATGAACGTGGAAATATCTACACCGATATCTGTATGAACATGGAAATATCTTCACCGCCATCTGTATGAACATAGATATATCTACACAGCCATCTGGATGAACATGGAAATATCTACACCGCTATCTGTATGAACATGGAAATATCTACACCGCTATCTGTGTAAACATGCATACATCTTCACCGCTATCTGTATAAACATGGATATATCTACACAGCCATCTGGATGAACATTGAAATATCAGCAACGCTGTCTGTATGGACATGGAAATATCTACACCGATATCTGTATGAACATGGAAATATCTTCACCGCCATCCGTATGAACATAGATATATCTACACAGCCATCTGGATGAACATGGAAATATCAGCAACGCTGTCTGTTTGAACATGGAAATATCTACACCGCTATCTGTATGAACATGGAAATATCTACACCGCTATCTGTATGAACATGGAAATATCTTCACCGCCATCTGTATGAACATGGATATATCTACACAGCCATCTGGATGAACATGGAAATATCTACACCGCTATTAGTATGAACATGGAAATATCTACTCCGCTATCTGTGTAAACATGCATACATCTTCACCGCTATCTGTATAAACATGGAAATATCTACACCACTATCTGTATAAACATGGAAATATCTACACCGCTACCTGTATAAACATGGAAATATCAGCACCGCTATCTGTATGAACATGGAAATATCTACACAGCCATCTGGATGAACATGGAAATATCTACACCTCTATATGTATGAACATGGAAATAGCTACAACGCTATCTGTATGAACATGGAAATAGCTACACCGCTATCTGTATGAACATGGAAGTATCTACACCGCTATCTGTAGGAACATGGAAATATCTTCACCGCTATATGTATGAATATGGATATATCTACAAAGCCATCTGGATGAACATGGAAATATCTACACCACTATATGTATGAACATGGAAATAGCTAAACCTCTATGTCTATGAACTTGGAAATATCTACACCGCTATCTGTATGAACATGGAAGTATCTATACCGCTATCTTTATGAACATTGAAATATCTTCACCGCCATATGTATGAACACGGATACATCTAGAGAGCCATCTGGATGAACATGGAAATATCTACACCGCTATCTGTATGAACATGGAAATATCTACACCGCTATCTGTTTGAACATGGAAATATCTACACCGCTATCTGCAAGAAAATGGAAATATCTACACAGCTATCTGCATATTCATGGAAATATCTACAAAGCTATTTCTTTACACATGGAAATAACTACACCGCTATCTCTATTAACATGGAAATATCTACACCGCCATCTGTATGAACATGGAAATATCTGCACCGCCATCTGTATGAACATATAAATATCTACACCGCCATCTGTATTAAGATGGAGATATCTACACCGCTATCTGTCTAAACATGGTAATATCTTCACCGCTATCTGTATAAACACGGAAATATCTACACCGCTATCTGTATAAACATGGAAATAGCTACACCTCTATCCGTATGAACATGGAAATATCTACACCGTTATCTGTATGAACATGGAAAGATCTACACCGCTATCTGTATGAACATGGAAATATCTTCACCGCCATCCGTATGTACATGGATATATCTACACAGCCATCTGGATGAACATGGAAATATCTACACCGCTATCTGTATGAACATGGAAATATCTGCACCGCTCTCTGTGTAAACATGCATACATCTTCACCGCTATCTGTATAAACATGGAAATATCTACACCGCTATCTGTATGAACATGGAAATATCTACACCGCTATCTGTTTGAACATGGAAATATCTACACCGCTATCTGCATGAAAATGGAAATATCTACAAAGCTATCTGCATATACGTGGAAATATCTACAAAGCTATTACTTTACACATGGAAATAACTACACCACTATCTCTATAAACATGGAAATATCTACACCGTCAACTGTATGAACATATAAATATCTACACCGCCATCTGCATTAAGATGGAGATATCTACACTGCTATCTGTATAAACATGGAAATATCTACACCGCTATCTATATAAACATGGAAATAACTACACCGCTATCTGTATGAACATGGAAATATCTACACCGCTACCTGCATAAACATGGAAATATCAGCACCGCTATCTCTATGAACATGGAAATATCTGCACAGCCATCTGGATGAACATGGAAATATCTACATTGCTATCTGTATGAACATGGAAATAGCTACACCGCTATCTGTATGAACATGGAAATATCTACACCACTATCTGTATGAACATGGAAATATCTACACCGCTATCTGTATGAACATTGAAATATATAGACCACTATCTGTATAAACATGGAAATATCTACACCGCTACCTATATAAACATGGAAATATCAGCACCGCTATCTGTATGAACATGGAAATATCTACACCGCTATCTCTATGAACATGGAAATATTTACACCGATATCTGTATGAACATGGAAATATCTTCACCTCCATCTGTATGAGCATGGATATATCTACACAGCCATCTGGATGAACAAGGAAATATCAGCACCGCAGTCAGTATGAACATGGAAATATCTACACCGCTATCTGTATGAACATGGAAATATCTACACAGCTATCTGTTTGAACATGGAAATATCTACACCGCTATCTGCATGAAAATGTAAATATCTACACAGCTATCTGCATATACATGGAAATATCTACAAAGCTATTTCTTTACACATGGAAATATCTACACCGCTATCTCTATAAACATGGAAATATCTACACCGCCATCTGTATGAACATGGAAATATCTGCACCGCCATCTGTATGAACATATAAATATCTACACCGCCATCTGTATTAAGATGGAGACATCTACACCGTTATCTGTATAAACATGGAAATATCTATACCTCTATCTATATAAACATGGAAATATCTACACCACTATCTGTATAAACATGGAAATATCTACACCGCTACCTGTATAAACATGGAAATATCACCACCGCTATCTGTATGAACATGGAAATATCTACACAGCCATCTGAATGAACATGGAAATATCTACAACGCTATCTGTATTAACATGGAAATAGCTACAACGCTATCTGTATGAACATGGAAATATCTACGCCACTATCTGTATGAACATGGAAATATCTACACCGCTATCTGTATGTACATGGAAATATCTCCACCGCCATCTGTATGAACATGGATATATCTACACAGCCATCTGGATGAACATGGAAATATCTACACCGCTATCTGTATGAACATGGAAATAGCTACACCGCTATCTGTATGAACATGGAAATATCTACACCGCTATCTGTATGAACATGGAAATATCTACACCGCTATCTGTATGAACTTGGAAATATCTTCACCGCCATTTGTATGAACATGGATATATCTACACAGCCATCTGGAGGAACATGGAATTATCAACACTGCTATCTGTATGAACATGGAAATATCTACACCGCTTTCTGTTTTAACATGCATACATCTTCACCGCTATCTGTATAAACATGGAAATATCTACACCGCTATCTGTATGAACATGGAAATATCTACAAAGCTATCTGTTTGAACATGGAAATATCTACACCGCTATCTGCATGAAAATGGAAATATCTACACAGCTATCTGCATATACATGGAAATATCTAAAAAGCTATTTCTCTACACATGGAAATATCTCCACCGCAATCTCTATAAACATTTAAATATCTTCACCGCCATCTGTATGAACATGGAAATATCTGCACCGCCATCTGTATGAACATATAAATATCTAGACAGCCATCTGTGTAAAGATGGAGATATCTACACCGCTATCTGTATAAAAATGGAAATATCTACACCGCTATCTGTATAAACATGGAAATATCTACACCGCTATCTGTATAAACATGGAAATATCTACACCGCTACCTGTATAAACATGGAAATATCAGCACTGCTATCTGTATGAAAATGGAAATATCTACACCGCTATCTGTATGAACATGGAAATATCTACACCGCTATCTGTATGAACATGGAAATAACTTCACCGACATCTGTATGAACATGGATATATCTACACAGCCATCTGGATGAACATGGAAATATCTACACCGCTATCTGTATGAACATGGAAATATCTACACCGCTATCTGTGTAAACAGGCATACATCTTCACCGCTATCTGCATAAACATGGATATATCTACACCGCTATCTGTAGAAACATGGAAATATCTACACCGCTACCTGTATAAACATGGAAATATCAGCACCGTTATCTGTATGAACATGGAAATATCTACACAGCCATCTGGATGAAAATGGAAATATTTACACCGCTATCTGTATGAACATGGAAATAGCTACACCGCTATCTGTATGAACATAGGAATATCTTCACCGCTATCTGTATGAACATGGAAATATCTACACCGCTATCTGTATGAACATGGAAATATCTTCACCGCCATCTGTATGAACATGAACATATCTACACAGCCATCTGGATGAACATGGAAATATCTACACCGCTATATGTATGAACATGGAATTAGCTAAACCGCTATCTGTATGAACATGGAAATATCCACACCGCTATCTGTATGAACATGGAAATATCTACACCGCTATCTGTATGAACATGGAAATATCTTCACCGCCATCTGTATGAACATGGATATATCTACACAGCCATCTGGATGAACATTGAAATATCTGCACCGCTATCTGTATGAACATGGAAATATCTACACCACTATCTGTGTATACATGCATACATCTTCACTGCTATCTGTATAAACATGGAATTATCTACACCGCTATCTGTATGACCATGGAAATATCTACACCGCTATCTGTTTGAACACGGAAATATCTACTCCGCTATCTGCATGAAAATGGAAATATCTACACAGCTATCTGCATATACATGGAAATATCTACAAAGATATTTCTTTACACAGGGAAATAACTACACCGCTATCTCTATTAACATGGAAATATCTACACCGCCATATGTATGAACATGGAAATATCTGCACCGCCATCTGTATGAACATATAAATATCTACACCGCCATCTGTATTAAGATGGAGATATCTACACCGCTATCTGTATAAACATGGAAATATCTACACCGCTATCTGTATAAACATGGAAATATCTACACCGCTATCTGTATAAACATGGAAATATCTACACCGCTACCTGTATAAACATGGAAATATCAGCACCGCTATCTGTATGAACATGGAAATATCCACACATCCATCTGGATGAACATGGAAATAACTACACCGCTATCTTTATGAACATGGAAATAGCTACACCGCTATCTGTATGAACATGGAAATATCTACACCACTAACTGTATGAACATGGAAATATCTACACCGCTATCTGCATGAACATGGAAATACCTTCACCGCCATCTGTATGAACATGGATATATCTACACAGCAATCTGGATGAACATGGAAATATCTACACCGCTATCTGTATGAACATGGAAATAGCTACACCTCTATCTGTATGAACATGGAAATATCTACAACGCTATCTGTATGAACATGGAAAGATCTACACCGCTATCTGTATGAACATGGAAATATCTTCACCGCCATCTGAATGAACATGGATATATCTACACAGCCATCTGGATGAACATGGATATATCTCCACCGCTGTCTGCATGAACATGGAAATATCTACACTGCTATCTGTGTAAACATGCATACATCTTCACCGCTATCTGTAGAAACATGGAAATATCTACACCGCTATCTGTATAAACACGGAAATATCTACACCGCTACCTGTATAAACATGGAAATATCAGCACCGCTATCTGTATGAACATGGAAATATCTACACCGCTATCTCTATGAACATGGAAATAACTACACCGATATCTGTATGAACATGGAAATATCTTCACGGCCATCTGTATGAACTTGGATATATCTACACAGCCATCTGGATGAACATGAAAATATCAGCACCGCAGTCTGTATGAACATGGAAATACCTACACCGCTATCTGTATGAACATGGAAATATCTACACCGCTATCTGTATGAACATGGAAATATCTTCACCACCATCTGTATGAACATGGACATATCTACACAGCCATCTGGATGAACATGGAAATATCTACACCGCTATCTGTATGAACATGGAAATATCTACACCGCTATGTGTGTAAACATGCATACATCTTCACCACTATCTGTATAAACATGGAAATAACTACACCGCTATCTGTATAAATATGGAAATATCTACACCGCTACCTGTATAAACATGGAAATATCAGCACCGCTATCTGTATGAACATGGAAATATCTACACAGCCATCTGGATGAACATGGAAATCTCTACACCGCTATCTGTATGAACATGGAAATAGCTACACCGCTATCTGTATGAACATGGAAATATCTACACCACTATCTGTATGAACATGGAAAGATCTACACCGCCATCTGTATGAACATGGAAATATCTTCACCGCCATCTGTATGAACATGGATATATCTACACCGCTATCCGTATGAACATGGAAATATCTGCACCGCTATCTGTGTAAACATGCATACATCTTCACCGCTATCTGTATAAACATGGAAATGTCTACACCGCTATGTGTATGAACATGGAAATATCTACACCGCTATCTGTTTGAACATGGAAATATCTACACCGCTATCTGCATGAAAATGTAAATATCTACACAGCTATCTGCATATACGTGGAAATATCTACAAAGCTACTTCTTTACACATGGAAATATCTACACCGCTATCTCTATAAACATGGAAATATCTACACCGCCATCTGTATGAACATGGAAATATCTGCACCGCCATCTGTATGAACATATAAATATCTACACCGCCATCTGTATTAAGATGGAGATATCTACACCGTTATATGTATAAACATGGAAATATCTACTCCGCTATCTATATAAACATGGAAATATCTACACCACTATCTGTATAAACATGGAAATATCTACACCGCTACCTGTATAAACATGGAAATATCACCACCGCTATCTGTATGAACATGGAAATATCTTCACAGCCATCTGAATGAACATGGAAATATCTACAACGCTATCTGTATTAACATGGAAATAGCTACACCGCTATCTGTATGAACATGGAAATATCTACGCCACTATCTGTATGAACATGGAAATATCTACACCGCCATCTGTATGAACATGGAAATATCTTCACCGCCATCTGTATGAACATGGATATATCTACACAGCCATCTGGATGAACATGGAAATATCTACACCGCTATCTGTATGAACATGGAAATAGCTACACCGCTATCTGCATGAACATGGAAATATCTAAACCGCTATCTGTATGAACATGGAAATATCTACACCGCTATCTGTATGAACATGGAAATATCTACACTGCTATCTGTATGAACATGGAAATATCTACACAGATATCTGTTTGAAAATGGAAATATCTACACCGCTATCTGCATGAAAATGGAAATATTTACACAGCTTTCTGCATATACATCAAAATATCTACAAAGCTATTCCTCTACACATGGAAATATCTACACCGCAATCTCTATAAACATGGAAATATCTACACCGCCATCTGTATGAACATGGAAATATCTGCACCACCATCTGTATGAACATATAAATACCTAGACCGCCATCTGTATTAAGATGGAGATATCTACACCGCTATCTGTATAAACACGGAAATATCTACACCGCTACCTGTATAAACATGGAAATATCTACACCGCTGTCTGTATAAACATGGAAATATCTACACCGCTACCTGTATAAACATGGAAATATCAGCACCGCTGTCTGTATGAACATGGAAATATCTACACCGCTATCTCTATGAACATGGAAATATCTACACCGATATCTGTAAGAACATGGAAATATCTTCACCGCCATCTGTATGAACATGGATATATCTACACAGCCATCTGGACGAAAATGGAAATATCAGCACCGCTGTCTGTATGAACATGGAAATATCTAAACCGCTATCTGTATGAACATGGAAATATCTACACCGCTATCTGTATGAACATGGATATATCTTCACCGCCATCTGTATGAACATGGATATATCTACACAGCCATCTGGATGAACATGGAAATATGTACACCACTATCTGTATGGACATGGAAATCTCTACACCGCTATCTGTGTAAACATGCATACATCTTCACCGCTATCTGTATAAACATGGAAATATCTACACTGCTATCTGCATGAACATGGAAATATCTACACCGCTATCTGTATGAACATGGAAATATCTTCACCGCCATCTGTATGAACATGGATATATCTACACAGCCATCTGGATGAACTTGGAAATATCTACACCGCTATCTGTATGAACATGGAAACAGCTACACCGCTATCAGTATGAACATGGAAATATCTATACCGCTATCTGTATGAACACGGAAATATCTACACCGCTATCTGTATGAACATGGAAATATCTTCACCGCCATCTGTATGAACGTGAATATATCTACACAGCCATCTGGATGAACATGGAAATATCTACACCGCTATATGTATGAACATGGAATTAACTACACCGGTATCTGAATGAACATGGAAATATCTACACCGCTATCTGTATGAACATGGAAATATCCACACCGCCATCTGTATTAACATGGTTATATCTACACAGCCATCTGGATGAACATGGAAATATCTACACCGCTATCTGTATGAACATGGAAATATCTACACCTCTATATATATGAACATGAAAATAGCTACACCGCTATCTGTATGAACATGGAAATAGCTACACCGCTATCTGTATGAACATGGAAGTATCTACACCGCTATCTGCATGAAAATGGAAATATCTACACAGCTTTCTGCATATACATCAAAATATCTACAAAGCTATTCCTCTACACATGGAAATATCTACACCGCAATCTCTATAAACATGGAAATATCTACACCGCCGTCTGTATGAACATGGAAATATCTGCACCGCCATCTGTATGAACATGTAAATATCTAGACCGACATCTGTATTAAGATGGAGTTATCTACACCGCTATCTGTATAAACACGGAAATATCTACACTGCTACCTGTATAAACATGGAAATATCTACACCGCTATCTGTATAAACATGGAAATAACTACACCGCTACCTGTATAAACATGGAAATATCAGCACCGCTATCTGTATGAACATGGAAATATCTACACCGCTATCTCTATGAACATGGAAATATCTACACCGATATCTGTAAGAACATGGAAATATCTTCACCGCCATCTGTATGAACATGGATATATCTACACAGCCATCTGGACGAAAATGGAAATATCAGCACCGCTGTCTGTATGAACATGGAAATATCTACACCGCTATCTGTATGAACATGGAAATATCTACACCGCTATCTGTATGAACATGGAAATACCTTCACCGCCATCTGTATGAACATGGATATATCTACACAGCCATCTGGATGAACATGGAAATATCTACACCGCTATCTGTATGAACATGGAAATCTCTACACCGCTATCTGTGTAAACATGCATACATCTTCACCGCTATCTGTATAAACATGGAAATATCTACACTGCTATCTGCATGAACATGGAAATATCTACACCGCTATCTGTATGAACATGGAAATATCTTCACCGCCATCTGTATGAACATGGATATATCTACACAGCCATCTGGATGAACATGGAAATATCTACACCGCTATCAGTATGAACATGGAAACAGCTACACCGCTATCAGTATGAACATGGAAATATCTACACCGCTATCTGTATGAACACGGAAATATCTACACCGCTATCTGTATGAACATGGAAATATCTTCACCGCCATCTATATGAACATGAATATATCTACACAGCCATCTGGATGAACATGGAAATATCTACACCGCTATCTTTATGAACATGGAAATAGCTACACCGCTATCTGTATGAACATGGAAATATCTACACCACTAACTGTATGAACATGGAAATATCTACACCGCTATCTGCATGAACATGGAAATACCTTCACCGCCATCTGTATGAACATGGATATATCTACACAGCAATCTGGATGAACATGGAAATATCTACACCGCTATCTGTATGAACATGGAAATAGCTACACCTCTATCTGTATGAACATGGAAATATCTACAACGCTATCTGTATGAACATGGAAAGATCTACACCGCTATCTGTATGAACATGGAAATATCTTCACCGCCATCTGAATGAACATGGATATATCTACACAGCCATCTGGATGAACATGGATATATCTCCACCGCTGTCTGCATGAACATGGAAATATCTACACTGCTATCTGTGTAAACATGCATACATCTTCACCGCTATCTGTAGAAACATGGAAATATCTACACCGCTATCTGTATAAACACGGAAATATCTACACCGCTACCTGTATAAACATGGAAATATCAGCACCGCTATCTGTATGAACATGGAAATATCTACACCGCTATCTCTATGAACATGGAAATATCTACACCGATATCTGTATGAACATGGAAATATCTTCACGGCCATCTGTATGAACTTGGATATATCTACACAGCCATCTGGATGAACATGAAAATATCATCACCGCTGTCTGTATGAACATGGAAATACCTACACCGCTATCTGTATGAACATGGAAATATCTACACCGCTATCTGTATGAACATGGAAATATCTTCACCACCATCTGTATGAACATGGACATATCTACACAGCCATCTGGATGAACATGGAAATATCTACACCGCTATCTGTATGAACATGGAAATATCTACACCGCTATGTGTGTAAACATGCATACATCTTCACCACTATCTGTATAAACATGGAAATATCTACACCGCTATCTGTAAATATGGAAATATCTACACCGCTACCTGTATAAACATGGAAATATCAGCACCGCTATCTGTATGAACATGGAAATATCTACACAGCCATCTGGATGAACATGGAAATCTCTACACCGCTATCTGTATGAACATGGAAATAGCTACACCGCTATCTGTATGAACATGGAAATATCTACACCACTATCTGTATGAACATGGAAAGATCTACACCGCCATCTGTATGAACATGGAAATATCTTCACCGCCATCTGTATGAACATGGATATATCTACACCGCTATCCGTATGAACATGGAAATATCTGCACCGCTATCTGTGTAAACATGCATACATCTTCACCGCTATCTGTATAAACATGGAAATGTCTACACCGCTATGTGTATGAACATGGAAATATCTACACCGCTATCTGTTTGAACATGGAAATATCTACACCGCTATCTGCATGAAAATGTAAATATCTACACAGCTATCTGCATATACGTGGAAATATCTACAAAGCTACTTCTTTACACATGGAAATATCTACACCGCTATCTCTATAAACATGGAAATATCTACACCGCCATCTGTATGAACATGGAAATATCTGCACCGCCATCTGTATGAACATATAAATATCTACACCGCCATCTGTATTAAGATGGAGATATCTACACCGTTATATGTATAAACATGGAAATATCTACTCCGCTATCTATAAAAACATGGAAATATCTACACCACTATCTGTATAAACATGGAAATATCTACACCGCTACCTGTATAAGCATGGAAATATCACCACCGCTATCTGTATGAACATGGAAATATCTTCACAGCCATCTGAATGAACATGGAAATATCTACAACGCTATCTGTATTAACATGGAAATAGCTACACCGCTATCTGTATGAACATGGAAATATCTACGCCACTATCTGTATGAACATGGAAATATCTACAGCGCTATCTGTATGAACATGGAAATATCTTCACCGCCATCTGTATGAACATGGATATATCTACAAAGCCATCTGGATGAACATGGAAATATCTACACCGCTATCTGTATGAACATGGAAATAGCTACACCGCTATATGCATGAACATGGAAATATCTATACCGCTATCTGTATGAACATGGAAATATCTACACCGCTATCTGTATGAACATGGAAATATCTACACCGCTATCTGTATGAACATGGAAATATCTACACAGCTATCTGTTTGAAAATGGAAATATCTACACCGCTATCTGCATGAAAATGGAAATATTTACACAGCTTTCTGCATATACATCAAAATATCTACAAAGCTATTCCTCTACACATGGAAATATCTACACCGCAATCTCTATAAACATGGAAATATCTACACCGCCATCTGTATGAACATGGAAATATCTGCACCGCCATCTGTATGAACATATAAATACCTAGACCGCCATCTGTATTAAGATGGAGATATCTACACCGCTATCTGTATAAACACGGAAATATCTACACCGCTACCTGTATAAACATGGAAATATCTACACCGCTGTCTGTATAAACATGGAAATATCTACACCGCTACCTGTCTAAACATGGAAATATCAGCACCGCTGTCTGTATGAACATGGAAATATCTACACCGCTATCTCTATGAACATGGAAATATCTACACCGATATCTGTAAGAACATGGAAATATCTTCACCGCCATCTGTATGAACATGGATATATCTACACAGCCATCTGGACGAAAATGGAAATATCAGCACCGCTGTCTGTATGAACATGGAAATATCTAAACCGCTATCTGTATGAACATGGAAATATCTACACCGCTATCTGTATGAACATGGATATATCTTCACCGCCATCTGTATGAACATGGATATATCTACACAGCCATCTGGATGAACATGGAAATATGTACACCACTATCTGTATGGACATGGAAATCTCTACACCGCTATCTGTGTAAACATGCATACATCTTCACCGCTATCTGTATAAACATGGAAATATCTACACTGCTATCTGCATGAACATGGAAATATCTACACCGCTATCTGTATGAACATGGAAATATCTTCACCGCCATCTGTATGAACATGGATATATCTACACAGCCATCTGGATGAACTTGGAAATATCTACACCGCTATCTGTATGAACATGGAAACAGCTACACCGCTATCAGTATGAACATGGAAATATCTATACCGCTATCTGTATGAACACGGAAATATCTACACCGCTATCTGTATGAACATGGAAATATCTTCACCGCCATCTGTATGAACGTGAATATATCTACACAGCCATCTGGATGAACATGGAAATATCTACACCGCTATATGTATGAACATGGAATTAACTACACCGGTATCTGAATGAACATGGAAATATCTACACCGCTATCTGTATGAACATGGAAATATCCACACCGCCATCTGTATTAACATGGTTATATCTACAGAGCCATCTGGATGAACATGGAAATATCTACACCGCTATCTGTATGAACATGGAAATATCTACACCTCTATATGTATGAACATGAAAATAGCTACACCGCTATCTGTATGAACATGGAAATAGCTACACCGCTATCTGTATGAACATGGAAGTATCTACACCGCTATCTGCATGAAAATGGAAATATCTACACAGCTTTCTGCATACACATCAAAATATCTACAAAGCTATTCCTCTACACATGGAAATATCTACACCGCAATCTCTATAAACATGGAAATATCTACACCGCCATCTGTATGAACATGGAAATATCTGCACCGCCATCTGTATGAACATGTAAATATCTAGACCGCCATCTGTATTAAGATGGAGATATCTACACCGCTATCTGTATAAACACGGAAATATCTACACTGCTACCTGTATAAACATGGAAATATCTACACCGCTATCTGTATAAACATGGAAATAACTACACCGCTACCTGTATAAACATGGAAATATCAGCACCGCTATCTGTATGAACATGTAAATATCTACACCGCTATCTCTATGAACATGGAAATATCTACACCGATATCTGTAAGAACATGGAAATATCTTCACCGCCATCTGTATGAACATGGATATATCTACACAGCCATCTGGACGAAAATGGAAATATCAGCACCGCTGTCTGTATGAACATGGAAATATCTACACCGCTATCTGTATGAACATGGAAATATCTACACCGCTATCTGTATGAACATGGAAATACCTTCACCGCCATCTGTATGAACATGGATATATCTACACAGCCATCTGGATGAACATGGAAATATCTACACCGCTATCTGTATGAACATGGAAATCTCTACACCGCTATCTGTGTAAACATGCATACATCTTCACCGCTATCTGTATAAACATGGAAATATCTACACTGCTATCTGCATGAACATGGAAATATCTACACCGCTATCTGTATGAACATGGAAATATCTTCACCGCCATCTGTATGAACATGGATATATCTACACAGCCATCTGGATGAACATGGAAATATCTACACCGCTATCAGTATGAACATGGAAACAGCTACACCGCTATCAGTATGAACATGGAAATATCTACACCGCTATCTGTATGAACACGGAAATATCTACACCGCTATCTGTATGAACATGGAAATATCTTCACCGCCATCTATATGAACATGAATATATCTACACAGCCATCTGGATGAACATGGAAATATCTACACCGCTGTATGTATGAACATGGAATTAACTACACCGGTATCTGAATGAACATGGAAATATCTACACCGCTATCTGTATGAACATGGAAATATCTACACCGCCATCTGTATGAACATGGTTATATCTACACAGCCATCTGGATGAACATGGAAATATCTACACCGCTATCTGTATGAACATGGAAATATCTACACCGCTCTCTGTGTAAACATGCATACATCTTCACCGCTATCTGTATAAACATGGAAATATCTACACCGCTACCCGTATAAACATGGGAATATCAGCACCGCTATCTGTATGAACATGGAAATATCTACACAGCCATCTGGACGAACATGGAAATATCTACACCGCTATCTGTCTGAACATGGAAATATCTACACCGCTATCTGTATGAACATGGAAATATCTTCACCGCCATCTGTATGAACATGGATATATCTACACAGCCATCTGGATGAACATGGAAATATCTACACCGCTATCTGTATGAACATGGAAATATCTTCACCGCCATCCGTATGAACATGGATATATCTACGCAGCCATCTGGATGAATATGGAAATATCTACACCGCTATCTGTATGAACATGGAAATCTCTACACCGCTATCTGTGTAAACATGTATACATCTTCACCGCTATCTGTATAAACATGGAAATATCTACACTGCTATCTGCATGAACATGGAAATATCTACACCGCTGTCTGTACGAACATGGAAATATCTTCACCGCCATCTGTATGAACATGGATATATCTACACCACTATCTGTATGAACATGGAAATATATTCACCGCCATCCGTATGAACATGGATATATCTACACAGCCATCTGGATGAACATGGAAATATCTACACCGCTATCTGTATGAACATGGAAATATCTACACCGCTATTTTTGTAAACATGCATACATCTACACCGCTGTCTGTATAAACATGGAAATATCTGCACCGCTATCTGTATGAACATGGAAATAGCTACTCCGCTATCTGTATGAACATGGAAATATCTACACCACTATCTGTATGAACATGGAAATATCTACACCGCTATCTGTATGAACATGGAAATATATAGACCACTATCTGTATAAACATGGAAATATCTACACCGCTACCTATATAAACTTGGAAATATCAGCACCGCTATCTGTATGAACATGGAAATATCTACACCGCTATCTCTATGAACATGGAAATATTTACACCGATATCTGTATGAACATGGAAATATCTTCACCGCCATCTGTATGAACATGGATATATCTACACAGCCATCTGGATGAACAAGGAAATATCAGCACCGCTGTCTGTATGAACATGGAAATATCTACACCGCTATCTGTATGAACATGGAAATATCTACACAGCTATCTGTTTGAACATGGAAATATCTACACCGCTATCTCTATGAACATGGAAATATCTACACCGATATCTGTAAGAACATGGAAATATCTTCACCGCCATCTGTATGAACATGGATATATCTGCACAGCCATCTGGACGGAAATGGAAATATCAGCACCGCTGTCTGTATGAACATGGAAATATCTACACCGCTATCTGTATGAACATGGAAATATCTACACCACTATCTGTATGAACATGGAAATATCTTCACCGCCATCCGTATGAACATGGATATATCTACGCAGCCATCTGGATGAATATGGAAATATCTACACCGCTATCTGTATGAACATGGAAATCTCTACACCGCTATCTGTGTAAACATGTATACATCTTCACCGCTATCTGTATAAACATGGAAATATCTACACTGCTATCTGCATGAACATGGAAATATCTACACCGCTGTCTGTACGAACATGGAAATATCTTCACCGCCATCTGTATGAACATGGATATATCTACACAGCCATCTGGATGAACATGGAATTATCTACAACGCTATCTGTATGAACATGGAAACAGCTACACTGCTATCTGTATGAACATGGAAATATCTACACCGCTATCTGTATGAACACGGAAATATCTACACCGCTATCTGTAAGAACATGGAAATATCTTCACCGCCATCTGTATGAACATGAATATATCTACACAGCCATCTGGATGAACATGGAAATATCTACAACTCTATATGTATGAACATGGAATTAGCTACACCGGTATCTGAATGAACATGGAAATATCTACACCGCTATCTGTATGAACATGGAAATATCTACACCGCTATCTGTATGAACATGGATATATCTACACAGCCATCTGGATGAACATGGAAATATCTACACCGCTATCTGAACATGGAAATATCTACACGGCTATCTGTATGAACATGTAAATATCTACACCGCTATCTGTATGAACATGGAAATATCTTCACCGCCATCTGTATGAACATGGATATATCTACACAGCCATCTGGATGAACATGGAAATATCTACACCGCTATCTGTATGAACATGGAAATATCTACACCGCTATCTTTGTAAACATGCATACATCTTCACCGCTGTCTGTATAAACATGGAAATATCTGCACCGCTATCTGTATGAACATGGAAATATCTACATCGCTATCTGTATGAACATGGAAATAGCTACACCGCTATCTGTATGAACATGGAAATATCTACACCGCTATCTGTATGAACATGGAAATATATAGACCACTATCTGTATAAACATGGAAATATCTACACCGCTACCTATATAAATTTGGAAATATCAGCACCGCTATCTGTATGAACATGGAAATATCTACACCGCTATCTCTATGAACATGGAAATATTTACACCGATATCTGTATGAACATGGAAATATCTTCACCGCCATCTGTATGAACATGGATATATCTACACAGCCATCTGGATGAACAAGGAAATATCAGCACCGCTGTCTGTATGAACATGGAAATATCTACACCGCTATCTGTTTGAACATGGAAATATCTACACCGCTATGTACATGAAAATGGAAATATCTACAAAGCTATCTGCATATACATGGAAATATCTACACAGCTATCTCTTTACTCATGGAAATAACTACACCGCTATATCTATAAACATGGAAATAACTACACCGCTATATCTATAAACATGGAAATATCTACACCGACTTCTGTATGTACATGGAAATATCTGCACCGACATCTGTATGAACATATAAATATCTACACCGCCATCTGTATTAAGAAGGAAATATCTAAACCGCTATCTATATAAACACGGAAATATCTACACCGCTGCCTGTATAAACATGGAAATATCAGCACCGCTATCTGTATGAACATGGAAATAGCTACACCGCTATCTGTATGAACATGGAAAAAGCTACACCGCTATCTGTGTAAACATGCATACATCCTCACCGCTATCTGTATAAAGATGGAAATATCTACACTGCTATCTGTATGAACATGGAAATATCTACACCACTATCTGCATGAAATTGGAAATATCTACACTGCTATCTGCATATACATTTAAATATCTACACAGCTATCCCTTTACACATGGAAATAACTACACCGCTATCAGTATGAACATGGAAATACCTACACCGCCATCTGTATGAACATGGAAATATTTGCACCGACATCTGTATGAACATATAAATATCTACACCGCCATCTGTATTAAGATGGAGATATCTACACTGCTATCTGTATAAACATGGAAATATCTACACCGCCATCGGTATGAACATATAAATATCTACACCACCATCTGTATTAAGAAGGAAATATCTAAACCGCTATCTGTATAAACATGGAAATATCTACACCGCTGCCTGTATAAACATGGAAATATCAGCACCGCTATCTGTATGAACATGGAAATATCTACACCGCTATCTGTATGAACATGGAAATAGCTACACCGCTATCTGTATGAACATGGATATATCTACACAGCCATCTGGATGAACATGGAATTATCTACACCGCTATCTGTGTAAACACGCATACATCTTCACCGCTATCTGTATAAACATGGAAATATCTACACCGCTATCTGTTTGAACATGGAAATATCTACACCGCTATCTGCGTGAAAATGGAAATATCTACACTGCTATCTGCATATACATGGAAATATCTACACAGCTATCTCTTTACACATGGAAATAACTACACCGCTCTCTGTATGAACATGGAAATATCTAAACCGCCATCTGTATGAACATGGAAATATCTGCACCGCCATCTGTATGAACATATAAATATCTACACCGCCATCTGTATTAAGATGGAGATATCTACACCGCTATCTGTATAAACATGGAAATATCTACACCTCTATCTGTATAAACATGGAAACATCTACACCGCTATCTGTATAAACATGGAAATATCTACACAACTACCTGTAGAAACATGGAAATAGCACCGCTATCTGTATGAACATGGAAATATCTACACCGCTATCTGTATGAACATGGAAATATCTACACCGCTAACTGTATGAACATGGAAATATCTACACCGCTATCTTTATGAACATGGAAATATCTACAAAGCTATCTGAATGAACATGGAAATATCTACACCGCTATCTGTTTGAACATGTAAATATCTACACCGCTAGGTACATGAAAATGGAAATATCTACAAAGCTATCTGCATATACATGGAAATATCTACACAGCTATCTCTTTACACATGGAAATAACTACACCGCTATATCTATAAACATGGAAATAACTACACCGCTATATCTATAAACATGGAAATATCTACACCGACTTCTGTACGTACATGGAAATATCTGCACCGACATCTGTATGAACATATAAATATCTACACCGCCATCTGTATTAAGAAGGAAATATCTAAACCGCTATCTATATAAACATGGAAATATCTACACCACTGCCTGTATAAACATGGAAATATCAGCACCGCTATCTGTATGAACATGGAAATAGCTACACCGCTATCTGTATGAACATGGAAAAAGCTACACCGCTATCTGTGTAAACATGCATACATCCTCACCGCTATCTGTATAAAGATGGAAATATCTACACTGCTATCTGTATGAACATGGAAATATCTACACCACTATCTGCATGAAATTGGAAATATCTACACTGCTATCTGCATATACATTTAAATATCTACACAGCTATCCCTTTACACATGGAAATAACTACACCGCTATCAGTATGAACATGGAAATACCTACACCGCCATCTGTATGAACATGGAAATATTTGCACCGACATCTGTATGAACATATAAATATCTACACCGCCATCTGTATTAAGATGGAGATATCTACACTGCTATCTGTATAAACATGGAAATATCTACACCGCCATCTGTATGAACATATAAATATCTACACCACCATCTGTATTAAGAAGGAAATATCTAAACCGCTATCTGTATAAACATGGAAATATCTACACCGCGGCCTGTATAAACATGGAAATATCAGCACCGCTATCTGTATGAACATGGAAATATCTACACCGCTATCTGTATGAACATGTAAATAGCTACACCGCTATCTGTATGAACATGGATATATCTACACAGCCATCTGGATGAACATGGAAATATCTACACCGCTATCTGTGTAAACACGCATACATCTTCACCGCTATCTGTATAAACATGGAAATATCTACACCGCTATCTGTATGAACATGGAAATATCTACACTGCTATCTGTATGAACATGGAAATATCTACACCGCTATCTGTTTGAACATGGAAATATCTACACCGCTATCTGTATGAACATGGAAATATCTACACCGCTATCTGTTTGAACATGGAAATATCTTCACCGCTATCAGCGTGAAAATGGAAATATCTGCACTGCTATCTGCATATACATGGAAATATCTACACAGCTATCTCTTTACACATGGAAATAACTACACCGCTCTCTGTATGAACATGGAAACATCTACACCGCCATCTGTATGAACATGGAAATATCTGCACCGCCATCTGTATGAACATATAAATATCTACACCGCCATCTGTATTAAGATGGAGCTATCTACACCGCTATCTGAATAAACATGGAAATATCTACACCTCTATCTGTATAAACATGGAAATATCTACACCGCTATCTGTATTAACATGGAAATATCTACACCGCTAACTGTATAAACATGGAAATATCTGCACCGCTATCTGTATGAACATGGAAATATCTACAAAGCTATCAGTATGAACATGGAAATATCTACACGGCTATCTGTATGAACATGGAAATATCTACACCGCTATCTGTATGAACATGGAAATATCTACACCGCTATCTGTATGAACATGGATATATCTACACAGCCCTCTGGATGAACATGGAAATATCCACACCGCTATCTGTGTAAACATGCATACATCTTCACCGCTATCTGTATGAACATGGAAATATCTACAAAGCTATCTGAATGAACATGGAAATATCTACACCGCTATCTGTTTGAACATGGAAATATCTACACCGCTATCTGTATGAACATGGAAATATCTACACCGCCATCTGTATGAACATGGAAATATCTGCACCGCCATCTGTATGAACATATAAATATCTACACCGCCATCTGTATTAAGATGGAGATATCTACACCGCTATCTGTATAAACATGGAAATATCTACACCTCTATCTGTATAAACATGGAAACATCTACACCGCTATCTGTATAAACATGGAAATATCTACACCGCTACCTGTACAAACATGGAAATAGCACCGCTATCTGTATGAACATGGAAATATCTACACCGCTATCTGTATGAACATGGAAATATCTACACCGCTATCTGTTTGAAGATGGAAATATCTACACCGCTATCTGCGTGAAAATGGAAATATCTACACTGCTATCTGCATATACATGGAAATATCTACACATCTATCTCTTTACACATGGAAATAACTACACCGCTCTCTGTATGAACATGGAAATATCTACACCGCCATCTGTATGAACATGGAAATATCTGCACCGCCATCTGTATGAACATATAAATATCTACACCGCCATCTGTATTAAGATGGAGATATCTACACCGCTATCTGTATAAACATGGAACTATCTACACCTCTATCTGTATAAACATGGAAACATCTACACCGCTATCTGTATAAACATGGAAATATCTACACCGCTATCTGTATAAGCATGGAAATATCTACACGGCTACCTGTATAAACATGGAAATATCAGCACCGCTATCTGTATGAACATATAAATATCTACACTGCCATCTGTTTTAAGATGGAGATATCTACACCGTTATCTGTATAAACTTTTAAATATCTACACCGCTATCTGTATAAACATGGAAATATCTACACCGCTATCCGTATAAACATGGAAATATCAGCACCGCTATCTGTATGAACATGGAAATATCTACACAGCCATCTGGACGAACATGGAAATACCTACACCGCTATCTGTATGAACATGGAAATATCTACACCGCTATCTGTATGAACATGGAAATATCTACACCACTATCTGTATGAACATGGAAATATCTACACCGCTATCTGTATGAACATGGAAATATCTTCACCGCCATCTGTATGAACATGGATATATCTACACAGCCATCTAGATGAACATGGAAATATCTACACCGCTATCTGTATGAACATGGAAATAGCTACTCCGCTATCTGTATGAACATGGAAATATCCACACCGCTATCAGTATGAACATGGAAATATCTACACCGCTATCTGTATGAACATGGATATATCTACACAGCCATCTGGATGAACATGGAAATATCTACACCGCTATCTGTATGAACATGGAAATATCTACACCGCTATCTGTGTAAACATGCATACATCTTCACCGCTATCTGAATAAACATGGAAATATATACATCGCTATCTGTATGAACATGGAAATATCTACACCGCTATCTGCAGGAAAATGGAAATATCTACACAGCTATCTGCATATACATGGAAATATCTACAAAGATATCTCTTTACACATGGAAATAACTACACCTCTATCTATATAAACATGGAAATATCTATATCGCCATCTGTATGAACATGGAAATATCTGCACCGCCATCTGTATTAGCATACAAATATCTACACCACCATCTGTATTAAGATGGAGATATCTACACGGCTATCTGTATAAACATGGAAATATCTAAACCGCTACCTGTATAAACATGGAAATATCAGCACCGCTATCTGTATGAACATGGAAATATCTACACCGCCATCTGAATGAACATGGAAATATCTGCAGCTCCATCTGCATGAACATATAAATATCTACACCGCGATCTGTATTAAGAAGGAGATATCTACACCGCTATCTGTATAAACATGGAAATATCTACACCGCTATCTCAATGAACATGGAAATATCTACAACGCTATCTGTATAAACATGGAAATATGGACACCGCTACCTGTATAAACATGGAAGTATCAGCACCGCTATCGGTATGAACATGGCAATATCTACACGGCTATCTGTATGAACATGGAAATATCTACACTGCTATCTGCATGAAAATGTAAATATGTACACAGCTATCTGCATATACATGGAAATATCTACAGCTATCTCCTTACACATGGAAATAACTACATCGCTATCTCTATAAACATGGAAATATCTACACCGCCATCTGTATGAACATGGAAATATCTTCACCGCCATCTGTATGAACATGAATATATCTACACAGCCATCTGGATGAACATGGAAATATCTACACGGCTATCTGTATGAACATGGAAATATCTACACCGCTATCTGTATGAACATGGAAATATCTACACCGCTATCTGTATGAACATGGAAGTATCTACACCGCTATCTGTATGAACATGGAAATATCTTCACCGCCATCTGTATGAACATGGATATATCCACACACCCATCTGGATGAACATGGAAATATCTACACCGCTATCTGTATGAACATGGAAATATCTACAGCGCTATCTGTGTAAACATGCGTACATCTTCACTGTTATCTGTATGAACATGGAAATATCTACACAGCTATCTGTGTAAACATGCATACATCTTCACCGCTATCTGAATAAACATGGAAATATCTACATCGCTATCTGTATGAACATGGAAATATCTACACCGCTATCTGTTTGAACATGGAAATATCTACACCGCTATCTGCATGAAAATGGAAATATCTACACAGCTATCTGCATATACATGGAAATATCTACAAAGCTATCTCTTTACACATGGAAATAACTACACCTCTATCTCTATAAACATGGAAATATATACACCGCCATCTGTATGAACATGTAAATATCTGCACCGCCATCTGTATTAACATACAAATATCTACACCGCCATCTGTATTAAGATGGAGATATCTACACGGCTATCTGTATAAACTTGGAAATATCTACACCGCTATCTGTATAAACATGGAAATATCTACACCGCTATGTGTATAAACATGGAAATATCTACACCGCTACCTGTATAAACATGGAAATATCTACACCGCAATCTGTATGAATATGGAAATATCTACACAGCCATCTGGATGAACATGGAAATATCTACACCGCTATCTGTATGAACATGGAAATAGCTACACCTCTATCTGTATGAACATGGAAATAACTACACCGCTATCTGTATGAACATGGAAAGATCTACACCGCTATCTGTTTAAACATGGAAATATCTACACCGCTACCTGTAAAAACATGGAAATATCAGCACCGTTATCTGTATGAACATGGAAATATCTACACAGCCATCTGGATGAAAATGGAAATAGTTACACCGCTATCTGTATGAACATGGAAATAGCTACACCGCTATCTGTATGAACATGGAAATATCTACACCGCTATCTGTATGAACATGGAAATATCTACACCGCTATCTGTATCAACATGGAAATATCTTCACAGCCACCTGTATGAACACGAATATATCTACACAGCCATCTGGATGAACATGGAAATATCTACACCGCTATATGTATGAACATGGAATTAGCTACACCGCTATCTGTATGAACATGGAAATATCTACACCGCTATCTGTATGAACATGGAAATATCTATACCGCTATCTGTATGAACATGGAAATATCTTCACCGCCATCTGTATGAACATGGATATATCTACACAGCCATCTGGATGAACATGGAAATATCTACACCGCTAGCTGTATGAACATGGAAATAGCTACACTGCTATCTGTATGAACATGGAAATATCTACATCGCTATCTGTATGAACATGGAAATATCTACACCGCTATCTGTATGAACATGGAAATATCTTCACCGCCATCTGTATGAACATGGATATATCTACACAGCCATCAGGAAGAACATGGATATATCAACACCGCTATCTGTATCAAAATGGAAATATCTACACCGCTATCTGTTTTAACATGCATACATGTTCACAGCTATCTGTATAAACATGGAAATATCTACACCGCTATCTGCATGACAATGGAAATATCTACACAGCTATCTGCATATACATGGAAATATCTACAAAGCTATTTCTCTACACATGGAAATATCTACACCGCAATCTATATAAACATGGAAATATCTACACCGCCATCTGTATGAACATGGAAATATCTGCACCGCCAACTGTATGAACATATAAATATCTAGACCGCCATCTGTATTAAGATGGAGATATCTACACCGCTATCTGTATAAACATGGAAATATCTACACCGCTATCTGTATAAACATGGAAATATCTACACCGCTATCTGTATAAACATGGAAATATCTACACCGCTACCTGTATAAACATGGAAATATCAGCACCACTATCTGTATGAACATGGAAATATCTACACCGCTATCTGTATGAACATGGAAATATCTTCACCGCCATCTGTATGAACATGGATATATCTACACAGCCATCTGGATGAACATGGAAATATCTACACCGCTATCTGTATGAACATGGAAATATCTACACCGCTATCTGTGTAAACATGCATACATCTTCACCGCTATCTGTATAAACATGGAAATATCTACACCGCTATCTGTATGACCATGGAAATATCTACACCACTATCTGTTTGAACACGGAAATATCTACTCCGCTATCTGCATGAAAATGGAAATATCTACACAGCTATCTGCATATACATGGAAATATCTACAAAGCTATTTCTTTACACATGGAAATAACTACACCGCTATCTCTATTAACATGGAAATATCTACACCGCCATCTGTATGAACATGGAAATATCTGCACCGCCATCTGTATGAACATATAAATATCTACACAGCCATCTGTATTAAGATGGAGATATCTACACCGCTATCTGTATAAACATGGAAATATCTACAACGCTATCTGTATAAACATGGAAATATCTACAACGCTATCTGAATAAACATGGAAATATCTACACCGCTACCTGTATAAACATGGAAATATCAGCACCACTATCTGTATGAACATGGAAATATCTACACAGCCATCTGGATGAACATGGAAATATCTACACCGCTATCTGTATGAACATGGAAATAGCTACACCGCTATCTTTATGAACATGGAAATATCTACACCGCTATCTGCATGAACATGGAAATACCTTCACCGCCATCTGTATTAACATGGATATATCTACACAGCAATCTGGATGAATATGGAAATATCTACACCGCTATCTGTATGAACATGGAAATAGCTACACCTCTATCTGTATGAACATGGAAATATCTACACCGCTATCTTTATGAACATGGATAGATCTATACCGCTATCTGTATGAACATGGAAATATCTTCACCGCCATCTGTATGAACATGGATATATCTACACAGCCATCTGGATGAACATGGATATATCTCCACCGCTATCTGCATGAACATAGAAATATCTACACCGCTATCTGTGTAAACATGCATACATCTTCACCGCTATCTGTATAAACATGGAAATGTCTACACCCCTATGGATATGAACATGGAAATATCTACACCGCTATCTGTTTGAACATGGAAATATCTACACCGCTATCTGCATGAAAATGTAAATATCTACACAGCTATCTGCATATACATGGAAATATCTACAAAGCTATTTCTTTACACATGGAAATATCTACACCGCTATCTCTATAAACATGGAAATATCTACTACGCCATCTGTATGAAC
Source organism: Gorilla gorilla gorilla (assembly GCF_029281585.2). Lineage (NCBI taxonomy): Eukaryota > Metazoa > Chordata > Mammalia > Primates > Hominidae > Gorilla > Gorilla gorilla. The sequence goes on along the minus strand of NC_073246.2, from coordinate 53,576,780 downwards.
ATGGAAATATCTGCCCCGCCATCTATATGAACATATAAATATCTACACCGCCATCTGTATTAAGATGGAGATATCTACACCGCTATCTGTATAAACATGGAAATATCTACACCGCTATCTGTAGAAACATGGAAATATCTACACCGCTATCTGTATAAACATGGAAATATCTACACCGCTACCTGTATAAACATGGAAATATCACCACCGCTATCTGTATGAACATGGAAATATCTACACAGCCATCTGAGTGAACATGGAAATATCTACAACGCTATCTGTAAGAACATGGAAATAGCTACACCGCTATCTGTATGAACATGGAAATATCTATGCCACTATCTGTATGAACATGGAAATATCTACACCGCTATCTGTATGAACATGGAAATATCTTCACCGCCATCTGTATGAACATGGATGTATCTTCACAGCCATCTGGATGAACATGGAAATAACTACACCGCTATCTGTATGAACATGGAAATAGCTACACCGCTATCTGTATGAACATGGAAATATCTTCACCGCTATCTGTATGAACATGGAGATATCTACACCGCTATCTGTAAGAACATGGAAATATCTTCACCGCCATCTGTATGAACATGGATATATCTACACAGCCATCTGGATGGACCTGGAAATATCAACACCGCTATCTGTATGAACATGGAAATATCTACACCGTTATCTGTGTTAACATGCATACATCTTCACCGCTATCTGTATAAACATGGAAATATCTACACCGCTATCTGTATGAACATGGAAATATCTACACAGCTATCTGTTTGAAGATGGAAATATCTAAACTGCTATCTGCATGAAAATGGAAATATCTAAACAGCTATCTGCATATACATGGAAATATCTACAAAGCTATTTCTCTACACAAGGAAATATCTACACCGCAATCTCTATAAACATGGAAATATCTACATCGCCATCTGTATGAACATGGAAATATCTGCACCGCCATCTGTATGAACATATAAATATCTAGACCACCATCAGTATTAAGATGGAGATATCTACACCGCTATCTGTATAAACATGGAAATATCTACACCGCTATCTGTATAAACATGGAAATATCTACACCGGTGTCTGTATGAACATGGAAATATCTACACCGCTACCTGTATAAACATGGAAATATCAGCACCGCTATCTGTATGAATATGGAAATATCTACACCGCTATCTCTATGAACATGGAATTATCTACACCGATATCTGTATGAACATGGAAATATCTTCACCGCCATCTGTATGAACATGGATGTATCCTCACAGCCATCTGGACGAACATGGAAATATCAGCACCGCTTTCTGTATGAACATGGAAATATCTACACCGCTCTCTGTATGAACATGGAAATATCTACACCGCTATCTGTATGAACGTGGAAATATCTACACCGATATCTGTATGAACATGGAAATATCTTCACCGCCATCTGTATGAACATAGATATATCTACACAGCCATCTGGATGAAAATGGAAATATCTACACCGCTATCTGTATGAACATGGAAATATCTACACCGCTATCTGTGTAAACATGCATACATCTTCACCGCTATCTGTATAAACATGGATATATCTACACCGCTATCTGTATAAACATGGAAATATCTACACCGCTACCTGTATAAACATGGAAATATCAGCACCGTTATCTGTATGAACATGGAAATATCTACACAGCCATCTGGATGAAAATGGAAATAGTTACACCGCTATCTGTATGAACATGGAAATAGCTACACCGCTATCTGTATGAACATGGAAATATCTACACAGCCATCCGGGTGAACATGGAAATATCTACACCGATATCTGTATGAACATGGAAATACCTTCACCGCCATCTGTATGAACATGAATATATCTACACAGCCATCTGGATGAACATGGAAATATCTACACCGCTATATGTATGAACATGGAATTAGCTACACTGCTATCTGTATGAACATGGAAATATCTACACCGCTATCTGTATGAACATGGAAATATCTACACCGCTATCTGTATAAACATGGAAATACCTTCACCGCCATCTGTATGAACATGGATATATCTACACAGCCATATGGATGAACATGGAAATATTTACACCGCTATCTGTATGAACATGGAAATATCTACCCCACTATCTGTGTAAACATGCATACATCTTCACCGCTATCTGTATAAACATGGAAATATCTTCACCGCTATCTGTATGACCATGGAAATATCTACACCGCTATCTGTTTGAACACGGAAATATCTACTCCGCTATCTGCATGAAAATGGAAATATCTACACAGCTTTCTGCATATACATGGAAATAGCTACAAAGCTATTTCTTTACACATGGAAATAACTACACCGCTATCTCTATTAGCATGGAAATATCTACACCGCCATCTGTATCAACATGGAAATATCTGCACCGCCATCTGTATGAACATATAAATATCTACACCGCCATCTGTATTAAGATGGAGATATCTACACCGCTATCTGTATAAACATGGAAATATCTACACCGCTATCTGTATTAACATGGAAATATCTACACCGCTATCTGTATAAACATGGAAATATCTACACCGCTACCTGTATAAACATGGAAATATCAGCACCGCTATCTGAATGAACATGGAAATATCTACACCGCTATCAGTATGAACGTGGAAATATCTACACCGATATCTGTATGAACATGGAAATATCTTCACCGCCATCTGTATGAACATAGATATATCTACACAGCCATCTGGATGAACATGGAAATATCAGCAACGCTGTCTGTATGGACACGGAAATATCTACACCGATATCTGTATGAACATGGAAATATCTACACCGCTATCTGTATGAACATGTAAATATATTCTCCGCCATCTGTATGAACATGGATATATCTACACAGCCAGCTGGATGAAGATGGAAATATGTACACCGCTATCTGTATGAACATGGAAATATCTACACCGCTATCTGTGTAAACACGCATACATCTTCACCGCTATCTGTATAAACATGGAAATGTCTACACCCCTATGGATATGAACATGGAAATATCTACTCCGCTATCTGTTTGAACATGGAAATATCTACACCGCTATCTGCATGAAAATGTAAATATCTACACAGCTATCTGCATATACATGGAAATATCTACAAAGCTATTTCTTTACACATGGAAATATCTACACCGCTATCTCTATAAACATGGAAATATCTACACCGCCATCTGTATGAACATGGAAATATCTGCAAGGCCATCTGTATGAACATATAAATATCTAAACCGCAATCTGTATTAAGATGGTGATATCTACACCGCTATCTGTATAAACATGGAAATATCTACACCGCTATCTGTATAAACATGGAAATATCTACACCGCTATCTGTATAAACATGGAAATATCTACACCGCTACCTGTATAAACATGGAAATATCACCACCGCTATCTGTAAGAACATTGAAATATCTACACAGCCATCTGAATGAACATGGAAATATCTACAACGCTATCTGTATGAACATGGAAATAGCTACACCGCTATCTGTATGAACATGGAAATAACTACACCGCTATCTGTATGAACATGGAAATATCTACGCCACAATCTGTATGAACATGGAAATATCTACACCGCTATCTGTATGAACATGGAAATACCTTCACCGCCATCTGTATGAACATGGATATATCTACACAGCCATCTGGATAAACATGGAAATAACGACACCGCTATCTGAAAGAACATGGAAATAGCTACACCGCTATCTGTATGAACATGGAAATATCTACACCGCTATCTACATGAACATGGAAATATCTGCACCGCTATCTGTATGAACATGGAAATACCTTCACCGCCATCTGTAAGAACATGGATATATCTACACAGCCATCTGTATGAACATGGAAATATCAACACCGCTATCTGTATGAACATGGAAATATCTACACCGCTATCTGTGTTAACATGCATACATCTTCACAGCTATCTGTATAAAAATGGAAATATCTACACCGCTATCTGTATGAACATGGAAATATCTACAGAGCAATCTGTTTGAACATGGAAATAACTACACCGCTATCTGCATGAAAATGGAAATATCTACACAGCTATCTGCATATACATGGAAATATCTACAAAGCTATTTCTCTACACATGGAAATATCTACACCGCCATCTGTATGAACATGGAAATATCTGCACCGCCATCTGTATGAACATATAAATATCTACACCGCCATCTGTATTAAGATGGAGATATCTACACCGCTATCTGTATAAACATGGAAATATCTACACCGCTATCTGTATAAACATGGAAATATCTACACCGCTATCTGTATAAACATGGAAATATATACACCGCTACCTGTATAAACATGGAAATATCAGCACCGCTATCTGTATGAACATGGAAATATCTACACCGCTATCTCTATGAACATGGAAATATCTACACCGATATCTGTATGAACATGGAAATATCTTCACCGCCATCTGTATGAACATGGATATATCTACACAGCCATATGGACGATCATGGAAATACCAGCATCGCAGTCTGTATGAACATGGAAATATCTACACCGCTATCTGTATGAACATGGAAATATCTACACCGCTATCTGTATGAACATGGAAATATCTTCACCGACATCTGTATGAACATGGATATATCTACACAGCCATCTGGATGAACATGGAAATATCTACACCGCTATCTGAATGAACATGGAAATATCTACACCGCTATCTGTGTAAACATGCATACATCTTCACCGCTATCTGTATAAACATGGATATATCTACACCGCTATCTGTATAAACATGGAAATATCTACACCGCTACCTGTATAAACATGGAAATATCAGCACCGTTATCTGTATGAACATGGAAATATCTACTCAGCCATCTGGATGATCATGGAAATATCTACACCGCTATATGTATGAACATGGAATTAGCTACACCGCTATCTGTATGAACATGAAAATATCTACACAGCTATCTGTATGAACATGGAAATATCTACACCGCTATCTGTATGAACATGGAAATATCTTCACCGCCATCTGTATGAACATGGATATATCTACACAGCCATCTGGATGAACATGGAAATATCAGCAACGCTGTCTGTATGGACATGGAAATATCTACACCGATATCTGTATGAACATGGAAATATCTTCACCGCCATCCGTATGAACATAGATATATCTACACAGCCATCTGGATGAACATGGAAATATCAGCAACGCTGTCTGTATGAACATGGAAATATCTACACCGCTATCTGTATGAACATGGAAATATCTACACCGCTATCTGTATGAACATGGAAATATCTTCACCGCCATCTGTATGAACATGGATATATCTACACAGCCATCTGGATGAACATGGAAATATCTACACCGCTATTAGTATGAACATGGAAATATCTACTCCGCTATCTGTGTAAACATGCATACATCTTCACCGCTATCTGTATAAACATGGAAATATCTACACCACTATCTGTATAAACATGGAAATATCTACACCGCTACCTGTATAAACATGGAAATATCAGCACCGCTATCTGTATGAACATGGAAATATCTACACAGCCATCTGGATGAACATGGAAATATCTACACCTCTATATGTATGAACATGGAAATAGCTACAACGCTATCTGTATGAACATGGAAATAGCTACACCGCTATCTGTATGAACATGGAAGTATCTACACCGCTATCTGTAGGAACATGGAAATATCTTCACCGCTATATGTATGAATATGGATATATCTACAAAGCCATCTGGATGAACATGGAAATATCTACACCACTATATGTATGAACATGGAAATAGCTAAACCTCTATGTCTATGAACTTGGAAATATCTACACCGCTATCTGTATGAACATGGAAGTATCTATACCGCTATCTTTATGAACATTGAAATATCTTCACCGCCATATGTATGAACACGGATACATCTAGAGAGCCATCTGGATGAACATGGAAATATCTACACCGCTATCTGTATGAACATGGAAATATCTACACCGCTATCTGTTTGAACATGGAAATATCTACACCGCTATCTGCAAGAAAATGGAAATATCTACACAGCTATCTGCATATTCATGGAAATATCTACAAAGCTATTTCTTTACACATGGAAATAACTACACCGCTATCTCTATTAACATGGAAATATCTACACCGCCATCTGTATGAACATGGAAATATCTGCACCGCCATCTGTATGAACATATAAATATCTACACCGCCATCTGTATTAAGATGGAGATATCTACACCGCTATCTGTCTAAACATGGTAATATCTTCACCGCTATCTGTATAAACACGGAAATATCTACACCGCTATCTGTATAAACATGGAAATAGCTACACCTCTATCCGTATGAACATGGAAATATCTACACCGTTATCTGTATGAACATGGAAAGATCTACACCGCTATCTGTATGAACATGGAAATATCTTCACCGCCATCCGTATGTACATGGATATATCTACACAGCCATCTGGATGAACATGGAAATATCTACACCGCTATCTGTATGAACATGGAAATATCTGCACCGCTCTCTGTGTAAACATGCATACATCTTCACCGCTATCTGTATAAACATGGAAATATCTACACCGCTATCTGTATGAACATGGAAATATCTACACCGCTATCTGTTTGAACATGGAAATATCTACACCGCTATCTGCATGAAAATGGAAATATCTACAAAGCTATCTGCATATACGTGGAAATATCTACAAAGCTATTACTTTACACATGGAAATAACTACACCACTATCTCTATAAACATGGAAATATCTACACCGTCAACTGTATGAACATATAAATATCTACACCGCCATCTGCATTAAGATGGAGATATCTACACTGCTATCTGTATAAACATGGAAATATCTACACCGCTATCTATATAAACATGGAAATAACTACACCGCTATCTGTATGAACATGGAAATATCTACACCGCTACCTGCATAAACATGGAAATATCAGCACCGCTATCTCTATGAACATGGAAATATCTGCACAGCCATCTGGATGAACATGGAAATATCTACATCGCTATCTGTATGAACATGGAAATAGCTACACCGCTATCTGTATGAACATGGAAATATCTACACCACTATCTGTATGAACATGGAAATATCTACACCGCTATCTGTATGAACATTGAAATATATAGACCACTATCTGTATAAACATGGAAATATCTACACCGCTACCTATATAAACATGGAAATATCAGCACCGCTATCTGTATGAACATGGAAATATCTACACCGCTATCTCTATGAACATGGAAATATTTACACCGATATCTGTATGAACATGGAAATATCTTCACCTCCATCTGTATGAGCATGGATATATCTACACAGCCATCTGGATGAACAAGGAAATATCAGCACCGCAGTCAGTATGAACATGGAAATATCTACACCGCTATCTGTATGAACATGGAAATATCTACACAGCTATCTGTTTGAACATGGAAATATCTACACCGCTATCTGCATGAAAATGTAAATATCTACACAGCTATCTGCATATACATGGAAATATCTACAAAGCTATTTCTTTACACATGGAAATATCTACACCGCTATCTCTATAAACATGGAAATATCTACACCGCCATCTGTATGAACATGGAAATATCTGCACCGCCATCTGTATGAACATATAAATATCTACACCGCCATCTGTATTAAGATGGAGACATCTACACCGTTATCTGTATAAACATGGAAATATCTATACCTCTATCTATATAAACATGGAAATATCTACACCACTATCTGTATAAACATGGAAATATCTACACCGCTACCTGTATAAACATGGAAATATCACCACCGCTATCTGTATGAACATGGAAATATCTACACAGCCATCTGAATGAACATGGAAATATCTACAACGCTATCTGTATTAACATGGAAATAGCTACAACGCTATCTGTATGAACATGGAAATATCTACGCCACTATCTGTATGAACATGGAAATATCTACACCGCTATCTGTATGTACATGGAAATATCTCCACCGCCATCTGTATGAACATGAATATATCTACACAGCCATCTGGATGAACATGGAAATATCTACACCGCTATCTGTATGAACATGGAAATAGCTACACCGCTATCTGTATGAACATGGAAATATCTACACCGCTATCTGTATGAACATGGAAATATCTACACCGCTATCTGTATGAACTTGGAAATATCTTCACCGCCATTTGTATGAACATGGATATATCTACACAGCCATCTGGAGGAACATGGAATTATCAACACTGCTATCTGTATGAACATGGAAATATCTACACCGCTTTCTGTTTTAACATGCATACATCTTCACCGCTATCTGTATAAACATGGAAATATCTACACCGCTATCTGTATGAACATGGAAATATCTACAAAGCTATCTGTTTGAACATGGAAATATCTACACCGCTATCTGCATGAAAATGGAAATATCTACACAGCTATCTGCATATACATGGAAATATCTAAAAAGCTATTTCTCTACACATGGAAATATCTCCACCGCAATCTCTATAAACATTTAAATATCTTCACCGCCATCTGTATGAAAATGGAAATATCTGCACCGCCATCTGTATGAACATATAAATATCTAGACAGCCATCTGTGTAAAGATGGAGATATCTACACCGCTATCTGTATAAAAATGGAAATATCTACACCGCTATCTGTATAAACATGGAAATATCTACACCGCTATCTGTATAAACATGGAAATATCTACACCGCTACCTGTATAAACATGGAAATATCAGCACTGCTATCTGTATGAAAATGGAAATATCTACACCGCTATCTGTATGAACATGGAAATATCTACACCGCTATCTGTATGAACATGGAAATAACTTCACCGACATCTGTATGAACATGGATATATCTACACAGCCATCTGGATGAACATGGAAATATCTACACCGCTATCTGTATGAACATGGAAATATCTACACCGCTATCTGTGTAAACAGGCATACATCTTCACCGCTATCTGCATAAACATGGATATATCTACACCGCTATCTGTAGAAACATGGAAATATCTACACCGCTACCTGTATAAACATGGAAATATCAGCACCGTTATCTGTATGAACATGGAAATATCTACACAGCCATCTGGATGAAAATGGAAATATTTACACCGCTATCTGTATGAACATGGAAATAGCTACACCGCTATCTGTATGAACATAGGAATATCTTCACCGCTATCTGTATGAACATGGAAATATCTACACCGCTATCTGTATGAACATGGAAATATCTTCACCGCCATCTGTATGAACATGAACATATCTACACAGCCATCTGGATGAACATGGAAATACCTACACCGCTATCTGTATGAACATGGAAATATCTACACCGCTATCTGTATGAACATGGAAATATCTTCACCACCATCTGTATGAACATGGACATATCTACACAGCCATCTGGATGAACATGGAAATATCTACACCGCTATCTGTATGAACATGGAAATATCTACACCGCTATGTGTGTAAACATGCATACATCTTCACCACTATCTGTATAAACATGGAAATAACTACACCGCTATCTGTATAAATATGGAAATATCTACACCGCTACCTGTATAAACATGGAAATATCAGCACCGCTATCTGTATGAACATGGAAATATCTACACAGCCATCTGGATGAACATGGAAATCTCTACACCGCTATCTGTATGAACATGGAAATAGCTACACCGCTATCTGTATGAACATGGAAATATCTACACCACTATCTGTATGAACATGGAAAGATCTACACCGCCATCTGTATGAACATGGAAATATCTTCACCGCCATCTGTATGAACATGGATATATCTACACCGCTATCCGTATGAACATGGAAATATCTGCACCGCTATCTGTGTAAACATGCATACATCTTCACCGCTATCTGTATAAACATGGAAATGTCTACACCGCTATGTGTATGAACATGGAAATATCTACACCGCTATCTGTTTGAACATGGAAATATCTACACCGCTATCTGCATGAAAATGTAAATATCTACACAGCTATCTGCATATACGTGGAAATATCTACAAAGCTACTTCTTTACACATGGAAATATCTACACCGCTATCTCTATAAACATGGAAATATCTACACCGCCATCTGTATGAACATGGAAATATCTGCACCGCCATCTGTATGAACATATAAATATCTACACCGCCATCTGTATTAAGATGGAGATATCTACACCGTTATATGTATAAACATGGAAATATCTACTCCGCTATCTATATAAACATGGAAATATCTACACCACTATCTGTATAAACATGGAAATATCTACACCGCTACCTGTATAAACATGGAAATATCACCACCGCTATCTGTATGAACATGGAAATATCTTCACAGCCATCTGAATGAACATGGAAATATCTACAACGCTATCTGTATTAACATGGAAATAGCTACACCGCTATCTGTATGAACATGGAAATATCTACGCCACTATCTGTATGAACATGGAAATATCTACACCGCCATCTGTATGAACATGGAAATATCTTCACCGCCATCTGTATGAACATGGATATATCTACACAGCCATCTGGATGAACATGGAAATATCTACACCGCTATCTGTATGAACATGGAAATAGCTACACCGCTATATGCATGAACATGGAAATATCTATACCGCTATCTGTATGAACATGGAAATATCTACACCGCTATCTGTATGAACATGGAAATATCTACACCGCTATCTGTATGAACATGGAAATATCTACACAGCTATCTGTTTGAAAATGGAAATATCTACACCGCTATCTGCATGAAAATGGAAATATTTACACAGCTTTCTGCATATACATCAAAATATCTACAAAGCTATTCCTCTACACATGGAAATATCTACACCGCAATCTCTATAAACATGGAAATATCTACACCGCCATCTGTATGAACATGGAAATATCTGCACCGCCATCTGTATGAACATATAAATACCTAGACCGCCATCTGTATTAAGATGGAGATATCTACACCGCTATCTGTATAAACACGGAAATATCTACACCGCTACCTGTATAAACATGGAAATATCTACACCGCTGTCTGTATAAACATGGAAATATCTACACCGCTACCTGTCTAAACATGGAAATATCAGCACCGCTGTCTGTATGAACATGGAAATATCTACACCGCTATCTCTATGAACATGGAAATATCTACACCGATATCTGTAAGAACATGGAAATATCTTCACCGCCATCTGTATGAACATGGATATATCTACACAGCCATCTGGACGAAAATGGAAATATCAGCACCGCTGTCTGTATGAACATGGAAATATCTAAACCGCTATCTGTATGAACATGGAAATATCTACACCGCTATCTGTATGAACATGGATATATCTTCACCGCCATCTGTATGAACATGGATATATCTACACAGCCATCTGGATGAACATGGAAATATGTACACCACTATCTGTATGGACATGGAAATCTCTACACCGCTATCTGTGTAAACATGCATACATCTTCACCGCTATCTGTATAAACATGCAAATATCTACACTGCTATCTGCATGAACATGGAAATATCTACACCGCTATCTGTATGAACATGGAAATATCTTCACCGCCATCTGTATGAACATGGATATATCTACACAGCCATCTGGATGAACTTGGAAATATCTACACCGCTATCTGTATGAACATGGAAACAGCTACACCGCTATCAGTATGAACATGGAAATATCTATACCGCTATCTGTATGAACACGGAAATATCTACACCGCTATCTGTATGAACATGGAAATATCTTCACCGCCATCTGTATGAACGTGAATATATCTACACAGCCATCTGGATGAACATGGAAATATCTACACCGCTATATGTATGAACATGGAATTAACTACACCGGTATCTGAATGAACATGGAAATATCTACACCGCTATCTGTATGAACATGGCAATATCCACACCGCCATCTGTATTAACATGGTTATATCTACACAGCCATCTGGATGAACATGGAAATATCTACACCGCTATCTGTATGAACATGGAAATATCTACACCTCTATATATATGAACATGAAAATAGCTACACCGCTATCTGTATGAACATGGAAATAGCTACACCGCTATCTGTATGAACATGGAAGTATCTACACCGCTATCTGCATGAAAATGGAAATATCTACACAGCTTTCTGCATATACATCAAAATATCTACAAAGCTATTCCTCTACACATGGAAATATCTACACCGCAATCTCTATAAACATGGAAATATCTACACCGCCGTCTGTATGAACATGGAAATATCTGCACCGCCATCTGTATGAACATGTAAATATCTAGACCGCCATCTGTATTAAGATGGAGTTATCTACACCGCTATCTGTATAAACACGGAAATATCTACACTGCTACCTGTATAAACATGGAAATATCTACACCGCTATCTGTATAAACATGGAAATAACTACACCGCTACCTGTATAAACATGGAAATATCAGCACCGCTATCTGTATGAACATGGAAATATCTACACCGCTATCTCTATGAACATGGAAATATCTACACCGATATCTGTAAGAACATGGAAATATCTTCACCGCCATCTGTATGAACATGGATATATCTACACAGCCATCTGGACGAAAATGGAAATATCAGCACCGCTGTCTGTATGAACATGGAAATATCTACACCGCTATCTGTATGAACATGGAAATATCTACACCGCTATCTGTATGAACATGGAAATACCTTCACCGCCATCTGTATGAACATGGATATATCTACACAGCCATCTGGATGAACATGGAAATATCTACACCGCTATCTGTATGAACATGGAAATCTCTACACCGCTATCTGTGTAAACATGCATACATCTTCACCGCTATCTGTATAAACATGGAAATATCTACACTGCTATCTGCATGAACATGGAAATATCTACACCGCTATCTGTATGAACATGGAAATATCTTCACCGCCATCTGTATGAACATGGATATATCTACACAGCCATCTGGATGAACATGGAAATATCTACACCGCTATCAGTATGAACATGGAAACAGCTACACCGCTATCAGTATGAACATGGAAATATCTACACCGCTATCTGTATGAACACGGAAATATCTACACCGCTATCTGTATGAACATGGAAATATCTTCACCGCCATCTATATGAACATGAATATATCTACACAGCCATCTGGATGAACATGGAAATATCTACACCGCTATCTTTATGAACATGGAAATAGCTACACCGCTATCTGTATGAACATGGAAATATCTACACCACTAACTGTATGAACATGGAAATATCTACACCGCTATCTGCATGAACATGGAAATACCTTCACCGCCATCTGTATGAACATGGATATATCTACACAGCAATCTGGATGAACATGGAAATATCTACACCGCTATCTGTATGAACATGGAAATAGCTACACCTCTATCTGTATGAACATGGAAATATCTACAACGCTATCTGTATGAACATGGAAAGATCTACACCGCTATCTGTATGAACATGGAAATATCTTCACCGCCATCTGAATGAACATGGATATATCTACACAGCCATCTGGATGAACATGGATATATCTCCACCGCTGTCTGCATGAACATGGAAATATCTACACTGCTATCTGTGTAAACATGCATACATCTTCACCGCTATCTGTAGAAACATGGAAATATCTACACCGCTATCTGTATAAACACGGAAATATCTACACCGCTACCTGTATAAACATGGAAATATCAGCACCGCTATCTGTATGAACATGGAAATATCTACACCGCTATCTCTATGAACATGGAAATATCTACACCGATATCTGTATGAACATGGAAATATCTTCACGGCCATCTGTATGAACTTGGATATATCTACACAGCCATCTGGATGAACATGAAAATATCATCACCGCTGTCTGTATGAACATGGAAATACCTACACCGCTATCTGTATGAACATGGAAATATCTACACCGCTATCTGTATGAACATGGAAATATCTTCACCACCATCTGTATGAACATGGACATATCTACACAGCCATCTGGATGAACATGGAAATATCTACACCGCTATCTGTATGAACATGGAAATATCTACACCGCTATGTGTGTAAACATGCATACATCTTCACCACTATCTGTATAAACATGGAAATATCTACACCGCTATCTGTAAATATGGAAATATCTACACCGCTACCTGTATAAACATGGAAATATCAGCACCGCTATCTGTATGAACATGGAAATATCTACACAGCCATCTGGATGAACATGGAAATCTCTACACCGCTATCTGTATGAACATGGAAATAGCTACACCGCTATCTGTATGAACATGGAAATATCTACACCACTATCTGTATGAACATGGAAAGATCTACACCGCCATCTGTATGAACATGGAAATATCTTCACCGCCATCTGTATGAACATGGATATATCTACACCGCTATCCGTATGAACATGGAAATATCTGCACCGCTATCTGTGTAAACATGCATATATCTTCACCGCTATCTGTATAAACATGGAAATGTCTACACCGCTATGTGTATGAACATGGAAATATCTACACCGCTATCTGTTTGAACATGGAAATATCTACACCGCTATCTGCATGAAAATGTAAATATCTACACAGCTATCTGCATATACGTGGAAATATCTACAAAGCTACTTCTTTACACATGGAAATATCTACACCGCTATCTCTATAAACATGGAAATATCTACACCGCCATCTGTATGAACATGGAAATATCTGCACCGCCATCTGTATGAACATATAAATATCTACACCGCCATCTGTATTAAGATGGAGATATCTACACCGTTATATGTATAAACATGGAAATATCTACTCCGCTATCTATAAAAACATGGAAATATCTACACCACTATCTGTATAAACATGGAAATATCTACACCGCTACCTGTATAAGCATGGAAATATCACCACCGCTATCTGTATGAACATGGAAATATCTTCACAGCCATCTGAATGAACATGGAAATATCTACAACGCTATCTGTATTAACATGGAAATAGCTACACCGCTATCTGTATGAACATGGAAATATCTACGCCACTATCTGTATGAACATGGAAATATCTACAGCGCTATCTGTATGAACATGGAAATATCTTCACCGCCATCTGTATGAACATGGATATATCTACACAGCCATCTGGATGAACATGGAAATATCTACACCGCTATCTGTATGAACATGGAAATAGCTACACCGCTATATGCATGAACATGGAAATATCTATACCGCTATCTGTATGAACATGGAAATATCTACACCGCTATCTGTATGAACATGGAAATATCTACACCGCTATCTGTATGAACATGGAAATATCTACACAGCTATCTGTTTGAAAATGGAAATATCTACACCGCTATCTGCATGAAAATGGAAATATTTACACAGCTTTCTGCATATACATCAAAATATCTACAAAGCTATTCCTCTACACATGGAAATATCTACACCGCAATCTCTATAAACATGGAAATATCTACACCGCCATCTGTATGAACATGGAAATATCTGCACCGCCATCTGTATGAACATATAAATACCTAGACCGCCATCTGTATTAAGATGGAGATATCTACACCGCTATCTGTATAAACACGGAAATATCTACACCGCTACCTGTATAAACATGGAAATATCTACACCGCTGTCTGTATAAACATGGAAATATCTACACCGCTACCTGTCTAAACATGGAAATATCAGCACCGCTGTCTGTATGAACATGGAAATATCTACACCGCTATCTCTATGAACATGGAAATATCTACACCGATATCTGTAAGAACATGGAAATATCTTCACCGCCATCTGTATGAACATGGATATATCTACACAGCCATCTGGACGAAAATGGAAATATCAGCACCGCTGTCTGTATGAACATGGAAATATCTAAACCGCTATCTGTATGAACATGGAAATATCTACACCGCTATCTGTATGAACATGGATATATCTTCACCGCCATCTGTATGAACATGGATATATCTACACAGCCATCTGGATGAACATGGAAATATGTACACCACTATCTGTATGGACATGGAAATCTCTACACCGCTATCTGTGTAAACATGCATACATCTTCACCGCTATCTGTATAAACATGGAAATATCTACACTGCTATCTGCATGAACATGGAAATATCTACACCGCTATCTGTATGAACATGGAAATATCTTCACCGCCATCTGTATGAACATGGATATATCTACACAGCCATCTGGATGAACTTGGAAATATCTACACCGCTATCTGTATGAACATGGAAACAGCTACACCGCTATCAGTATGAACATGGAAATATCTATACCGCTATCTGTATGAACACGGAAATATCTACACCGCTATCTGTATGAACATGGAAATATCTTCACCGCCATCTGTATGAACGTGAATATATCTACACAGCCATCTGGATGAACATGGAAATATCTACACCGCTATATGTATGAACATGGAATTAACTACACCGGTATCTGAATGAACATGGAAATATCTACACCGCTATCTGTATGAACATGGAAATATCCACACCGCCATCTGTATTAACATGGTTATATCTACACAGCCATCTGGATGAACATGGAAATATCTACACCGCTATCTGTATGAACATGGAAATATCTACACCTCTATATGTATGAACATGAAAATAGCTACACCGCTATCTGTATGAACATGGAAATAGCTACACCGCTATCTGTATGAACATGGAAGTATCTACACCGCTATCTGCATGAAAATGGAAATATCTACACAGCTTTCTGCATATACATCAAAATATCTACAAAGCTATTCCTCTACACATGGAAATATCTACACCGCAATCTCTATAAACATGGAAATATCTACACCGCCATCTGTATGAACATGGAAATATCTGCACCGCCATCTGTATGAACATGTAAATATCTAGACCGCCATCTGTATTAAGATGGAGATATCTACACCGCTATCTGTATAAACACGGAAATATCTACACTGCTACCTGTATAAACATGGAAATATCTACACCGCTATCTGTATAAACATGGAAATAACTACACCGCTACCTGTATAAACATGGAAATATCAGCACCGCTATCTGTATGAACATGTAAATATCTACACCGCTATCTCTATGAACATGGAAATATCTACACCGATATCTGTAAGAACATGGAAATATCTTCACCGCCATCTGTATGAACATGGATATATTTACACAGCCATCTGGACGAAAATGGAAATATCAGCACCGCTGTCTGTATGAACATGGAAATATCTACACCGCTATCTGTATGAACATGGAAATATCTACACCGCTATCTGTATGAACATGGAAATACCTTCACCGCCATCTGTATGAACATGGATATATCTACACAGCCATCTGGATGAACATGGAAATATCTACACCGCTATCTGTATGAACATGGAAATCTCTACACCGCTATCTGTGTAAACATGCATACATCTTCACCGCTATCTGTATAAACATGGAAATATCTACACTGCTATCTGCATGAACATGGAAATATCTACACCGCTATCTGTATGAACATGGAAATATCTTCACCGCCATCTGTATGAACATGGATATATCTACACAGCCATCTGGATGAACATGGAAATATCTACACCGCTATCAGTATGAACATGGAAACAGCTACACCGCTATCAGTATGAACATGGAAATATCTACACCGCTATCTGTATGAACACGGAAATATCTACACCGCTATCTGTATGAACATGGAAATATCTTCACCGCCATCTATATGAACATGAATATATCTACACAGCCATCTGGATGAACATGGAAATATCTACACCGCTGTATGTATGAACATGGAATTAACTACACCGGTATCTGAATGAACATGGAAATATCTACACCGCTATCTGTATGAACATGGAAATATCTACACCGCCATCTGTATGAACATGGTTATATCTACACAGCCATCTGGATGAACATGGAAATATCTACACCGCTATCTGTATGAACATGGAAATATCTACACCGCTCTCTGTGTAAACATGCATACATCTACACCGCTACCCGTATAAACATGGGAATATCAGCACCGCTATCTGTATGAACATGGAAATATCTACACAGCCATCTGGACGAACATGGAAATATCTACACCGCTATCTGTCTGAACATGGAAATATCTACACCGCTATCTGTATGAACATGGAAATATCTTCACCGCCATCTGTATGAACATGGATATATCTACACAGCCATCTGGATGAACATGGAAATATCTACACCGCTATCTGTATGAACATGGAAATATCTTCACCGCCATCCGTATGAACATGGATATATCTACGCAGCCATCTGGATGAATATAGAAATATCTACACCGCTATCTGTATGAACATGGAAATCTCTACACCGCTATCTGTGTAAACATGTATACATCTTCACCGCTATCTGTATAAACATGGAAATATCTACACTGCTATCTGCATGAACATGGAAATATCTACACCGCTGTCTGTACGAACATGGAAATATCTTCACCGCCATCTGTATGAACATGGATATATCTACACCACTATCTGTATGAACATGGAAATATATTCACCGCCATCCGTATGAACATGGATATATCTACACAGCCATCTGGATGAACATGGAAATATCTACACCGCTATCTGTATGAACATGGAAATATCTACACCGCTATTTTTGTAAACATGCATACATCTACACCGCTGTCTGTATAAACATGGAAATATCTGCACCGCTATCTGTATGAACATGGAAATAGCTACACCGCTATCTGTATGAACATGGAAATATCTACACCACTATCTGTATGAACATGGAAATATCTACACCGCTATCTGTATGAACATGGAAATATATAGACCACTATCTGTATAAACATGGAAATATCTACACCGCTACCTATATAAACTTGGAAATATCAGCACCGCTATCTGTATGAACATGGAAATATCTACACCGCTATCTCTATGAACATGGAAATATTTACACCGATATCTGTATGAACATGGAAATATCTTCACCGCCATCTGTATGAACATGGATATATCTACACAGCCATCTGGATGAACAAGGAAATATCAGCACCGCTGTCTGTATGAACATGGAAATATCTACACCGCTATCTGTATGAACATGGAAATATCTATACCGCTATCTGTATGAACATGGAAATATCTACACCGCTATCTGTATGAACATGGAAATATCTACACCGCTATCTGTATGAACATGGAAATATCTACACAGCTATCTGTTTGAAAATGGAAATATCTACACCGCTATCTGCATGAAAATGGAAATATTTACACAGCTTTCTGCATATACATCAAAATATCTACAAAGCTATTCCTCTACACATGGAAATATCTACACCGCAATCTCTATAAACATGGAAATATCTACACCGCCATCTGTATGAACATGGAAATATCTGCACCGCCATCTGTATGAACATATAAATACCTAGACCGCCATCTGTATTAAGATGGAGATATCTACACCGCTATCTGTATAAACACGGAAATATCTACACCGCTACCTGTATAAACATGGAAATATCTACACCGCTGTCTGTATAAACATGGAAATATCTACACCGCTACCTGTCTAAACATGGAAATATCAGCACCGCTGTCTGTATGAACATGGAAATATCTACACCGCTATCTCTATGAACATGGAAATATCTACACCGATATCTGTAAGAACATGGAAATATCTTCACCGCCATCTGTATGAACATGGATATATCTACACAGCCATCTGGACGAAAATGGAAATATCAGCACCGCTGTCTGTATGAACATGGAAATATCTAAACCGCTATCTGTATGAACATGGAAATATCTACACCGCTATCTGTATGAACATGGATATATCTTCACCGCCATCTGTATGAACATGGATATATCTACACAGCCATCTGGATGAACATGGAAATATGTACACCACTATCTGTATGGACATGGAAATCTCTACACCGCTATCTGTGTAAACATGCATACATCTTCACCGCTATCTGTATAAACATGGAAATATCTACACTGCTATCTGCATGAACATGGAAATATCTACACCGCTATCTGTATGAACATGGAAATATCTTCACCGCCATCTGTATGAACATGGATATATCTACACAGCCATCTGGATGAACTTGGAAATATCTACACCGCTATCTGTATGAACATGGAAACAGCTACACCGCTATCAGTATGAACATGGAAATATCTATACCGCTATCTGTATGAACACGGAAATATCTACACCGCTATCTGTATGAACATGGAAATATCTTCACCGCCATCTGTATGAACGTGAATATATCTACACAGCCATCTGGATGAACATGGAAATATCTACACCGCTATATGTATGAACATGGAATTAACTACACCGGTATCTGAATGAACATGGAAATATCTACACCGCTATCTGTATGAACATGGAAATATCCACACCGCCATCTGTATTAACATGGTTATATCTACACAGCCATCTGGATGAACATGGAAATATCTACACCGCTATCTGTATGAACATGGAAATATCTACACCTCTATATGTATGAACATGAAAATAGCTACACCGCTATCTGTATGAACATGGAAATAGCTACACCGCTATCTGTATGAACATGGAAGTATCTACACCGCTATCTGCATGAAAATGGAAATATCTACACAGCTTTCTGCATATACATCAAAATATCTACAAAGCTATTCCTCTACACATGGAAATATCTACACCGCAATCTCTATAAACATGGAAATATCTACACCGCCATCTGTATGAACATGGAAATATCTGCACCGCCATCTGTATGAACATGTAAATATCTAGACCGCCATCTGTATTAAGATGGAGATATCTACACCGCTATCTGTATAAACACGGAAATATCTACACTGCTACCTGTATAAACATGGAAATATCTACACCGCTATCTGTATAAACATGGAAATAACTACACCGCTACCTGTATAAACATGGAAATATCAGCACCGCTATCTGTATGAACATGTAAATATCTACACCGCTATCTCTATGAACATGGAAATATCTACACCGATATCTGTAAGAACATGGAAATATCTTCACCGCCATCAGTATGAACATGGATATATTTACACAGCCATCTGGACGAAAATGGAAATATCAGCACCGCTGTCTGTATGAACATGGAAATATCTACACCGCTATCTGTATGAACATGGAAATATCTACACCGCTATCTGTATGAACATGGAAATACCTTCACCGCCATCTGTATGAACATGGATATATCTACACAGCCATCTGGATGAACATGGAAATATCTACACCGCTATCTGTATGAACATGGAAATCTCTACACCGCTATCTGTGTAAACATGCATACATCTTCACCGCTATCTGTATAAACATGGAAATATCTACACTGCTATCTGCATGAACATGGAAATATCTACACCGCTATCTGTATGAACATGGAAATATCTTCACCGCCATCTGTATGAACATGGATATATCTACACAGCCATCTGGATGAACATGGAAATATCTACACCGCTATCAGTATGAACATGGAAACAGCTACACCGCTATCAGTATGAACATGGAAATATCTACACCGCTATCTGTATGAACACGGAAATATCTACACCGCTATCTGTATGAACATGGAAATATCTTCACCGCCATCTATATGAACATGAATATATCTACACAGCCATCTGGATGAACATGGAAATATCTACACCGCTGTATGTATGAACATGGAATTAACTACACCGGTATCTGAATGAACATGGAAATATCTACACCGCTATCTGTATGAACATGGAAATATCTACACCGCCATCTGTATGAACATGGTTATATCTACACAGCCATCTGGATGAACATGGAAATATCTACACCGCTATCTGTATGAACATGGAAATATCTACACCGCTCTCTGTGTAAACATGCATACATCTACACCGCTACCCGTATAAACATGGGAATATCAGCACCGCTATCTGTATGAACATGGAAATATCTACACAGCCATCTGGACGAACATGGAAATATCTACACCGCTATCTGTCTGAACATGGAAATATCTACACCGCTATCTGTATGAACATGGAAATATCTTCACCGCCATCTGTATGAACATGGATATATCTACACAGCCATCTGGATGAACATGGAAATATCTACACCGCTATCTGTATGAACATGGAAATATCTTCACCGCCATCCGTATGAACATGGATATATCTACGCAGCCATCTGGATGAATATAGAAATATCTACACCGCTATCTGTATGAACATGGAAATCTCTACACCGCTATCTGTGTAAACATGTATACATCTTCACCGCTATCTGTATAAACATGGAAATATCTACACTGCTATCTGCATGAACATGGAAATATCTACACCGCTGTCTGTACGAACATGGAAATATCTTCACCGCCATCTGTATGAACATGGATATATCTACACCACTATCTGTATGAACATGGAAATATATTCACCGCCATCCGTATGAACATGGATATATCTACACAGCCATCTGGATGAACATGGAAATATCTACACCGCTATCTGTATGAACATGGAAATATCTACACCGCTATTTTTGTAAACATGCATACATCTACACCGCTGTCTGTATAAACATGGAAATATCTGCACCGCTATCTGTATGAACATGGAAATAGCTACACCGCTATCTGTATGAACATGGAAATATCTACACCACTATCTGTATGAACATGGAAATATCTACACCGCTATCTGTATGAACATGGAAATATATAGACCACTATCTGTATAAACATGGAAATATCTACACCGCTACCTATATAAACTTGGAAATATCAGCACCGCTATCTGTATGAACATGGAAATATCTACACCGCTATCTCTATGAACATGGAAATATTTACACCGATATCTGTATGAACATGGAAATATCTTCACCGCCATCTGTATGAACATGGATATATCTACACAGCCATCTGGATGAACAAGGAAATATCAGCACCGCTGTCTGTATGAACATGGAAATATCTACACCGCTATCTGTATGAACATGGAAATATCTACACAGCTATCTGTTTGAACATGGAAATATCTACACCGCTATCTCTATGAACATGGAAATATCTACACCGATATCTGTAAGAACATGAAAATATCTTCACCGCCATCTGTATGAACATGGATATATCTGCACAGCCATCTGGACGGAAATGGAAATATCAGCACCGCTGTCTGTATGAACATGGAAATATCTACACCGCTATCTGTATGAACATGGAAATATCTACACCACTATCTGTATGAACATGGAAATATCTTCACCGCCATCCGTATGAACATGGATATATCTACGCAGCCATCTGGATGAATATGGAAATATCTACACCGCTATCTGTATGAACATGGAAATCTCTACACCGCTATCTGTGTAAACATGTATACATCTTCACCGCTATCTGTATAAACATGGAAATATCTACACTGCTATCTGCATGAACATGGAAATATCTACACCGCTGTCTGTACGAACATGGAAATATCTTCACCGCCATCTGTATGAACATGGATATATCTACACAGCCATCTGGATGAACATGGAATTATCTACAACGCTATCTGTATGAACATGGAAACAGCTACACTGCTATCTGTATGAACATGGAAATATCTACACCGCTATCTGTATGAACACGGAAATATCTACACCGCTATTTGTAAGAACATGGAAATATCTTCACCGCCATCTGTATGAACATGAATATATCTACACAGCCATCTGGATGAACATGGAAATATCTACAACTCTATATGTATGAACATGGAATTAGCTACACCGGTATCTGAATGAACATGGAAATATCTACACCGCTATCTGTATGAACATGGAAATATCTACACCGCTATCTGTATGAACATGGATATATCTACACAGCCATCTGGATGAACATGGAAATATCTACACCGCTATCTGAACATGGAAATATCTACACGGCTATCTGTATGAACATGTAAATATCTACACCGCTATCTGTATGAACATGGAAATATCTTCACCGCCATCTGTATGAACATGGATATATCTACACAGCCATCTGGATGAACATGGAAATATCTACACCGCTATCTGTATGAACATGGAAATATCTACACCGCTATCTTTGTAAACATGCATACATCTTCACCGCTGTCTGTATAAACATGGAAATATCTGCACCGCTATCTGTATGAACATGGAAATATCTACATCGCTATCTGTATGAACATGGAAATAGCTACACCGCTATCTGTATGAACATGGAAATATCTACACCGCTATCTGTATGAACATGGAAATATATAGACCACTATCTGTATAAACATGGAAATATCTACACCGCTACCTATATAAATTTGGAAATATCAGCACCGCTATCTGTATGAACATGGAAATATCTACACCGCTATCTCTATGAACATGGAAATATTTACACCGATATCTGTATGAACATGGAAATATCTTCACCGCCATCTGTATGAACATGGATATATCTACACAGCCATCTGGATGAACAAGGAAATATCAGCACCGCTGTCTGTATGAACATGGAAATATCTACACCGCTATCTGTTTGAACATGGAAATATCTACACCGCTATATGCATGAAAATGGAAATATCTACACAGCTATCTGCATATACATGGAAATATCTACAAAGCTATTCCTCTACACATGGAAATATCTACACCGCAATCTCTATAAACATGGAAATATCTACACCGCCATCCGTATGAACATGGAAATATCTGCACCGCCATTTGTATGAACATATAAATATCTACACCGCCATCTGTATTAAGATGGAGATATCTACACCGCTATCTGTATAAACACGGAAATATCTACACCGCTACCTGTATAAACATGGAAATATCTACACCGCTATCTGTATAAACATGGAAATATCTACACCACTACCTGTATAAACATGGAAATATCAGCACCGCTATCTGTATGAACATGGAAATATCTACACCGCTATCTCTATGAACATGGAAATATCTACACCGATATCTGTAAGAACATGGAAATATCTTCACCGCCATCTGTATGAACATGGATATATCTACACAGCCATCTGGACGGAAATGGAAATATCAGAACCGCTGTCTGTATGAACATGGAAATATCTACACCGCTATCTGTATGAACGTGGAAATATCTACAACGCTATGTGTATGAACATGGAAATAAATTCACCGCCATCCGTATGAACATGGATATATCTACGCAGCCATCTGGATAAACATGGAAATATCTACACCGCTATCTGTATGAACATGGAAATCTCTACACCGCTATCTGTGTAAACATGCATACATATTCACCGCTATCTGTATAAACATGGAAATATCTACACTGCTATCTGCATGAACATGGAAATATCTACACCGCTGTCTGTATGAACATGGAAATATCTTCACCGCCATCTGTATGAACATGGAAATATCTACACAGCCATCTGGATGAACATGGAAGTATCTACACCGCTTTCTGTATGAACATGGAAACAGCTACACCGCTATCTGTATGAACATGGAAATATCTACACCGCTATCTGTATGAACACGGAAATATGTACACCGCTATCTGTATGAACATGGAAATATCTTCACCGCCATCTGTATGAACATGAATATATCTACACAGCCATCTGTATGAACATGGAAATACCTACAACTCTATATGTATGAACATGGAATTAGCTACACCGGTATCTGAATGAACATGGAAATATCTACACCGCTATCTGTATGAACATGGAAATGTCTACACCGCTATCTGTATGAACATGGAAATATCTACACCGCTATCTGTGTAAGCATGCATACATCTTCACCGCTGTCTGTATAAACATGTAAATATCTACACCGCTATCTGTATGAACATGGAAATATCTTCACCGCCATCTGTATGAACATTGGTATATCTACACAGCCATCTGGATGAACATGGATATATCTCCACCGCTATCTGCATGAACATGGAAATATCTACACCGCTATCTGTGTAAACATGCATACATCTTCACCGCTATCTGTATAAACACGGAAATATCTAAACCGCTACCTGTATACACATGGAAATATCAGCATCGCTATCTGTATGAACATGGAAATATCTACACCGCTATCTCTATGAACATGGAAATATCTACACCGATATCTGTATGAACATGGAAATATCTTCACCGCCATCTGTATGAACTTGGATATATCTACACAGCCATCTGGATGAACATGGAAATATCAGCACCGCTATCTGTATGAACATGGAAATATCTTCACCACCATCTGGACGAACATGGATATATCTACACAGCCATCTGGATGAACATGGAAATTTCTACACCGCTATCTGTATGAACA
The DNA here is from genome assembly GCF_029281585.2 of Gorilla gorilla gorilla. Classification (NCBI taxonomy): domain Eukaryota; kingdom Metazoa; phylum Chordata; class Mammalia; order Primates; family Hominidae; genus Gorilla; species Gorilla gorilla. Next base: position 53,550,065 of record NC_073246.2, on the reverse strand, counting down.
TGGAAATAGCTACACCTCTATCTGTATGAAAATGGAAATATCTACACCGCTATCTGTATGAACATGGAAAGATCTACACCGCCATCTGTATGAACATGGAAATATCTTCACCGCCATCTGTATGAACCTGGATATACCAACACAGCCATCTGGATGAACATGGATATATCTACACCGCTATCTGTATGAACATGGAAATATCTGCACCGCTATCTGTGGAAACATGCATACATCTTCACCGCTATCTGTATAAACATGGAAATGTCTACACCGCTATGTGTATGAACATGGAAATATCTACACCGCTATCTGTTTGAACATGGAAATATCTACACCGCTATCTGCATGAAAATGTAAATATCTATACAGCTATCTGCATATACATGGAAATATCTACAAAGCTATTTCTTTACACATGGAAATATCTACACTGCTATCTCTATAAACATGGAAATATCTACACCGCCATCTGTATGAACATGGAAATATCTGCACCGCCATCTTTATGAACATATAAATATCTACACCGCCATCTGTATTAAGATGGAGATATCTACACCGTTATCTGTATAAACATGGAAATATCTACACCGCTATCTATATAAACATGGAAATATCTACACCACTATCTGTATAAACATGGAAATATCTACACCGCTACCTGTATAAACATGGAAATATCACCACCGCTATCTGTATGAACATGGAAATATCTACACAGCCATCTGAATGAACATGGAAATAACTACAACGCTATCTGTATTAACATGGAAATAGCTACACCGCTATCTGTACGAACATGGAAATATCTACGCCACTATCTGTATGAACATGGAAATATCTACACCGCTATCTGTATGAACATGGAAATATATGCACCGCCATCTGTATGAACATGGATATATCTACACAGCCATCTGGATGAACATGGAAATATCTACACCGCTATCTGTATGAACATGGAAATAGCTACACCGCTATCTGTATGAACATGGAAATATCTACACCGCTATCTGTATGAACATGGAAATATCTACACCGCTATCTGTATGAACATGGAAATATCTTCACCGCCATCTGTATGAACATGTATATATCTACACAGCCATCTGGATGAACATGGAAATATCAACACCGCTATCTGTATGAACATGGAAAAATCTACACCGCTATCTGTTCTAACAGGCATACATCTTCACCGCTATCTGTATAAACATGGAAATATCTACACTGCTATCTGTGTAAACATGCATACATCTTCACCGCTATCTGTATAAACATGGATATATCTACACCGCTATCTGTATAAACATGGAAATATCTACACCGCTACCTGTATAAACATGGAAATATCAGCACCGTTATCTGTATGAACATGGAAATATCTACACAGCCATCTGGATGAAAATGGAAATAGTTACACCGCTATCTGTATGAACATGGAAATAGCAACACCGCTATCTGTATGAACATGGGAATATCTACACCGCTATCTGTATGAACATGGAAATATCTACACCGCTATCTGTATGAACATGGAAATATCTTCACCGCCATCTGTATGAACATGAATATATCTACACAGCCATCTGGATGAACATGGAAATATCGACACCGCTATATGTATGAACATGGAATTAGCTACACCGCTATCTGTATGAACATGGAAATATCTACACCGCTATCTGTATGAACATGGAAATATCTACACCGCTATCTGTATGAACATGGAAATATCTTCACCGCCATCTGTATGAACATGGATATATCTACACAGCCATCTGGATGAACATGGAAATATCTGCACCGCTATCTGTATGAACATGGAAATATCTACACCACTATCTGTGTAAACATGCATATATCTTCACTGCTATCTGTATAAACATGGAATTATCTACACCGCTATCTGTATGACCATGGAAATATCTACACCGCTATCTGTTTGAACACGGAAATATCTACTCCGCTATCTGCATGAAAATGGAAATATCTACTCAGCTATCTGCAAATACATGGAAATATCTACAAAGCTATTTCTTTACACATGGAAATAACTACACCGCTATCTCTATTAACATGGAAATATCTACACCGCCATCTGTATGAACTTGGAAATATCTGCACCGCAATCTGTATGAACATATAAATATCTACACCGCCATCTGTATTAAGATGGAGATATCTACACCGCTATCTGTATAAACATGGAAATATCTACACCGCTATCTGTATAAACATGGAAATATCTACACCGCTATCTGTATAAACATGGAAATATCTACACCGCTACCTGAATAAACATGGAAATATCAGCACCGCTATCTGTATAAACATGGAAATATCTACACAGCCATCTTGATGAACATCGAAATATCTACACCGCTATCTTTATGAACATGGAAATAGCTACACCGCTATCTGTATGAACATGGAAATATCTACACCACTAACTGTATGAACATGGAAATATCTACACCGCTATCTGCATGAACATGGAAATATCTTCACGCCATCTGTATGAACATGGATATATCTACACAGCAGTCTGGATGAACATGGAAATATCTACACCGCTATCTGTATGAACATGGAAATAGCTACACCTCTTTCAGTATGAACATGGAAATATCTACACCGCTATCTGTATGAACATGGAAAGATCTACACCGCTATCTGTATGAACATGGAAATATCTTCACCGCCATCTCCATGAACATGTATATATCTACACAGCCATCTGGATGAACATGGATATATCTCCACCGCTATCTGCATGAACATGGAAATATCTACACCGCTATCTGTGTAAACATGCATACATCTTCACCACTATCTGTATAAACATGGAAATATCTACACCGCTATCTGTATAAACACGGAAATATCTACACCGCTACCTGTATAAACATGGAAATATCAGCACCGCTATCTGTATGAACATGGAAATATCTACACCGCTATCTCTATGAAGATGGAAATATCTACACCGATATGTGTATGAACATGGAAATATCTTCACCGCCATCTGTATGAACATGGAAATATCTACACAGCCATCTGGATGAACATGAAAATATCTACACCGCTATCTGTATGAACATGGAAATAGCTATACCGCTACCTGTATGATCATGGAAATATCTACACCGCTATCTGAATGAACATGGAAATATCTACACCACTATCTGTATGAACATGGAAATATATTCACCGCCATCTGTATGAACATGGATATATCTACACAGCCATCTGGATGAACATGGAAATATCTACACCTCTATATGTATGAACATGGAAATAGCTACACCGCTATCTGTATGAACATGGAAATAGCTACACCGCTATCTGTATGAACATGGAAGTATCTACACCGCTACCTGTATGAACATGGAAATATCTTCACCGCCATATGTATGAACATGGATATATCTACACAGCCATCTGGATGAACATGAAAATATCTACACAACTATATGTATGAACATGGAAGCAGCTAAACCGCTATGTCTATGAACATGGAAATATCTACACCGCTATCTGTATGAACATGGAAGTATCTACACCGCTATCTGTATGAACATTGAAATATCTTCACCGCCATATGTATGAACACGGATATATCTAGACAGCCATCTGGATGAACATGGAAATATCAGCACCGCTGTCTGTATGAACATGGAAATATCTAAACCGCTATCTCTATGAACATGGAAATATCTACAGAGCTATCTGTTTGAACATGGAAATATCTGCACCGCTATCTGCATGAAAATGGAAATATCTACACAGCTTTCTGCATATACATCAAAATATCTACATAGATATTCCTCTACACATGGAAATATCTACTCCGCAATCTCTATAAACATGGAAATATCTACACCGCCATCTGTATGAACATGGAAATATCTGCACCGCCATCTGTATGAACATATAAATATCTAGACCGCCATCTGTATTAAGATGGAGATATCTACACCGCTATCTGTATAAACACGGAAATATCTACACCGCTACCTGTATAAACATGGAAATATCTACACCGCTATCTGTATAAACATGGAAATATCTACACCGCTACCTGTATAAACATGGAAATATCAGCACCGCTATCTGTATGAACATGGAAATATCTACACCGCTATCTCTATGAACATGGAAATATCTACACCGATATCTGTAAGAACATGGAAATATCTTCACCGCCATCTGTGTGAACATGGATATATCTACAAAGCTATCTGGACGAAAATGGAAATAGCACCGCTGTCTGTATGAACATGGAAATATCTACACCGCTATCTGTATGAACATGGAAATCTCTACACCACTATCTGTGTAAACATGCATACATCTTCACCGCTATCTGTATAAACATGGAAATATCTACACTGCTATCTGCATGAACATGGAAATATCTACACCGCTATCTGTATGAACATGGAAATAACTTCACCGCCATCTGTATGAACACGGATATATCTACACAGCCATCTGGATGAACATGGAAATATCTACACCGCTATCTGTATGAACATGGAAACATCAGCACCGCTGTCTGTATGAACATGGAAATATCTACACCGCTATCTGTATGAACATGGAAATATCTTCACCGCCATCTGTATGAACATGGATATATCTACACAGCCATCTGGATGAACATGGAAATATCAACACCGCTATCTGTATGAAGATGGAAATATCTACACCGCTATCTGTTTTAACATGCATACATCTTCACCGCTATCTGTATAAACATGGAAATATCTACACCGCTATCTGTATGAACATGGAAATATCTACACAGCTCTCTGTTTGAACATGGAAATATCTACACCGCTATCTGCATGAAAATGGAAATATCTACCCAGCTATCTGCATATACATGGAAATATCTACAAAGCTATTTCCCTACACATGGAAATATCTACACCGCAATCTCTATAAACATGGAAATATCTTCACCGCCATCTGTATGAACATGGAAATATCTGCACCGCCATCTGTATGAACATATAAATATCTAGACCGCCATCTGTATTAAGATGGAGATATCTACACCGCTATCTGTATAAACATGGATATATCTACACCGCTATCTGTATAAACATGGAAATATCTACACCGCTACCTCTATAAACATGGAAATATCAGCACCGTTATCTGTATGAACATGGAAATATCTACACAGCCATCTGGATGAAAATGGAAATAGTTACACCGCTATCTGTATGAACATGGAAATAGCTACACCGCTATCTGTATGAACATGGGAATATCTACACCGCTATCTGTATGAACATGGAAATATCTACACCGCTGTCTGTATGAACATGGAAATATCTTCACCGCCATCTGTATGAACATGAATATATCTGCACAGCCATCTTTATGAACATGGAAATATCGACACCGCTATATGTATGAACATGGAATTAGTTACACCGCTATCTGTATGAACATGGAAATATCTACACCGCTATCTGTATGAACATGGAAATATCTACACCGCTATCTGCATGAACATGGAAATATCTTCACCGCCATCTGTATGAACATGGATATATCTACACAGCCATCTGGATGAACATGGAAATATCTGCACCGCTATCTGTATGACCATGGAAATATCTACACCGCTATCTGTTTGAACACGGAAATATCTACTCCGCTATCTGCATGAAAATGGAAATATCTACACAGCTATCTGCATATACATGGAAATATCTACAAAGCTATTTCTTTACACATGGAAATAACTACACCGCTATCTCTATTAACATGGAAATATCTACACCGCCATCTGTATGAACATGGAAATATCTGCACCGCAATCTGTATGAAAATATAAATATCTACACCGCCATCTGTATTAAGATGGAGATATCTACACCGCTATCTGTATAAACATGGAAATATCTACAGCGCTATCTGTATAAACATGGAAATATCTACACCGCTATCTGTATAAACATGGAAATATCTACACCGCTACCTGTATAAACATGGAAATATCAGCACCGCTATCTGTATGAACATGGAAATATCTACACAGCCATCTGGATGAACATGGAAATATCTACACCGCTATCTTTATGAACATGGAAATAGCTACACCGCTATCTGTATGAACATGGAAATATCTACACCACTAACTGTATGAACATGGAAATATCTACACCGCTACCTGCATGAACATGGAAATATCATCACCGCCATCTCTATGAACATGGATATATCTACACAGCAATCTGGATGAACATGGAAATATCTACACCGCTATCTGTATGAACATGGAAATAGCTACACCTCTATCAGTATGAACATGGAAATATCTACAACGCTATCTGTATGAACATGGAAAGATCTACACCGCTATCTGTATGAACATGGAAATATCTTCACCGCCATCTGTATGAACATGGATATATATACAAAGCCATCTGGATGAACATGGATATATCTCCACCGCTATCTGCATGAACATGGAAATATCTACACCGCTATCTGTGTAAACATGCATACATCTTCACCGCTATCTGTATAAACATGGAAATATCTACACCGCTATCTGTATAAACACGGAAATATCTACACCGCTACCTGTATAAACATGGAAATATCAGCACCGCTATCTGTATGAACATGGAAATATCTACACCTCTATCTCTATGAACATGGAAATATCTACCCCGATATCTGTATGAACATGGAAATATCTTCACCGCTATCTGTATGAACTTGGATATATCTACACAGCCATCTGGATGAACATGGAAATATCAGCACCGCTGTCTGTATGAACATGGAAATATCTACACCGCTATCTGTATGAACATGGAAATATCTACACCGCTATCTGTATGAACATGGAAATATCTTCACCACCATCTGTATGAACATGGATATATCTACACAGCCATCTGGATGAACATGGAAATATCTACACCGCTATCTTTATGAACATGGTAATATCTACACCGCTATCTGTGTAAACATGCATACATCTTCACCGCTATCTGTATAAACATGGAAATATCTACACCGCTATCTGTATAAACATGGAAATATCTACACCGCTACCTGTATAAACATGGAAATATCAGCACCGCTATCTGTATGAACATGGAAATATCTACACAGCCATCTGGATGAACATGAAAACATCTACACCACTATCTGTATGAACATGGAAATAGCTACACCGCTACCTGTATGAACTTGGAAATATCTACACCGCTATCTGAATGAACATGGAAATATCTACACCACTATCTGTATGAACATGGAAATATATTCACCGCCATCTGTATGAACATGGATATATCTACACAGCCATCTGGATGAACATGGAAATATCTACACCTCTATATGTATGAACATGGAAATAGCTACACCGCTATCTGTATGAACATGGAAATAGCTACACCGCTATCTGTATGAACATGGAAGTATCTACACCGCTATCTGTATGAACATTGAAATATCTTCACCGCCATATGTATGAACACGGATATATCTAGACAGCCATCTGGATGAACATGGAAATATCAGCACCGCTGTCTGTATGAACATGGAAATATCTACACCGCTATCTGTATGAACATGGAAATATCTACACAGCTCTCTGTTTGAACATGGAAATATCTACACCGCTATCTGCATGAAAATGGAAATATCTACACAGCTTTCTGCGTATACATCAAAATATCTACAAAGCTATTCCTCTACACATGGAAATATCTACACCACAATCTCTATAAACATGGAAATATCTACACCGCCATCTGTATGAACATGGAAATATCTGCACCGCCATCTGTATGAACATATAAATATCTAGACCACCGTCTGTATTAAGATGGAGATATCTACACAGCTATCTGTATAAACACGGAAATATCTACACCGCTATCTGTATAAACATGGAAATATCTACACCGCTATCTGTATAAACATGGAAATATCTACACCGCTACCTGTATAAACATGGAAATGTCAGCACCGCTATCTGTATGAACATGGAAATATCTACACCGCTATCTGTATGAACATGGAAATATCTACACCGATATCTGTAAGAACATGGAAATATCTTCACCGCCATCTGTATGAACATGGATATATCTACACAGCCATCAGGACGAAAATGGAAATATCAGCACCGCTGTCTGTATGAACATGGAAATATCTACACCGCTATCTGTATGAACATGGAAATATCTACACCGCTATCTCTATGAACATGGAAATATCTTCACCGCCATCTGTATGGACATGGATATATCTACACAGCCATCTGGATGAACATGGAAATATCTACACCGCTATCTGTATGAACATGGAAATCTCTACACCGCTATCTGTGTAAACATGCATACATCTTCACCACTATCTGTATAAACATGGAAATATCTACACTGCTATCTGCATGAACATGGAAATATCTACACCGCTATCTGTATGAACATGGAAATAACTTCACCGCCATCTGCATGAACACGGATATATCTACACAGCCATCTGGATGAACATGGAAATATCTACACTGCTATCTGTATGAACATGGAAACAGCTACACCGCTATCAGTATGAACATGGAAATATCTACACCGCTATCTGTATGAACACGGAAATATCTACACCGCTATCTGTATGAACATGGAAATATCTTCACTGCCATCTGTATGAACATGAATATATCTACACAGCCATCTGGATGAACATGGAAATGTCTACACCGCTATATGTATGAACATGGAATTAACTACACCGGTATCTGAATGAACATGGAAATATCTACACCGCTATATGTATGAACATGGAAATATATACACCGATATCTGTATGAACATGGAAATATCTTCACCGCCATCTGTATGAACATGGTTATATCTACACAGCCATCTGGATGAACATGGAAATATCAGCACAGCTGTCTGTATGAACATGGAAATATCTACACCGCTATCTGTATGAACATGGAAATATCTACACCGCTATCTGTATGAACATGGAAATATCTTCACCACCATCTGTATGAACATGGATATATCTACACAGCCATCTGGATGAACATGGAAATATCTACACCGCTATCTTTATGAACATGGTAATATCTACACCGCTATCTGTGTAAACATGCATACATCTTCACCGCTATCTGTATAAACATGGAAATATCTACACCGCTATCTGTATAAACATGGAAATATCTACAGCGCTATCTGTATAAACATGGAAATATCTACACCGCTATCTGTATAAACATGGAAATATCTACACCGCTACCTGTATAAACATGGAAATATCAGCACCGCTATCTGTATGAACATGGAAATATCTACACAGCCATCTGGATGAACATGGAAATATCTACACCGCTATCTTTATGAACATGGAAATAGCTACACCGCTATCTGTATGAACATGGAAATATCTACACCACTAACTGTATGAACATGGAAATATCTACACCGCTACCTGCATGAACATGGAAATATCATCACCGCCATCTCTATGAACATGGATATATCTACACAGCAATCTGGATGAACATGGAAATATCTACACCGCTATCTGTATGAACATAGAAATAGCTACACCTCTATCAGTATGAACATGGAAATATCTACAACGCTATCTGTATGAACATGGAAAGATCTACACCGCTATCTGTATGAACATGGAAATATCTTCACCGCCATCTGTATGAACATGGATATATATACACAGCCATCTGGATGAACATGGATATATCTCCACCGCTATCTGCATGAACATGGAAATATCTACACCGCTATCTGTGTAAACATGCATACATCTTCACCGCTATCTGTATAAACATGGAAATATCTACACCGCTATCTGTATAAACACGGAAATATCTACACCGCTACCTGTATAAACATGGAAATATCAGCACCGCTATCTGTATGAACATGGAAATATCTACACCTCTATCTCTATGAACATGGAAATATCTACCCCGATATCTGTATGAACATGGAAATATCTTCACCGCTATCTGTATGAACTTGGATATATCTACACAGCCATCTGGATGAACATGGAAATATCAGCACCGCTGTCTGTATGAACATGGAAATATCTACACCGCTATCTGTATGAACATGGAAATATCTACACCGCTATCTGTATGAACATGGAAATATCTTCACCACCATCTGTATGAACATGGATATATCTACACAGCCATCTGGATGAACATGGAAATATCTACACCGCTATCTTTATGAACATGGTAATATCTACACCGCTATCTGTGTAAACATGCATACATCTTCACCGCTATCTGTATAAACATGGAAATATCTACACCGCTATCTGTATAAACATGGAAATATCTACACCGCTACCTGTATAAACATGGAAATATCAGCACCGCTATCTGTATGAACATGGAAATATCTACACAGCCATCTGGATGAACATGAAAACATCTACACCACTATCTGTATGAACATGGAAATAGCTACACCGCTACCTGTATGAACTTGGAAATATCTACACCGCTATCTGAATGAACATGGAAATATCTACACCACTATCTGTATGAACATGGAAATATATTCACCGCCATCTGTATGAACATGGATATATCTACACAGCCATCTGGATGAACATGGAAATATCTACACCTCTATATGTATGAACATGGAAATAGCTACACCGCTATCTGTATGAACATGGAAATAGCTACACCGCTATCTGTATGAACATGGAAGTATCTACACCGCTATCTGTATGAACATTGAAATATCTTCACCGCCATATGTATGAACACGGATATATCTAGACAGCCATCTGGATGAACATGGAAATATCAGCACCGCTGTCTGTATGAACATGGAAATATCTACACCGCTATCTGTATGAACATGGAAATATCTACACAGCTCTCTGTTTGAACATGGAAATATCTACACCGCTATCTGCATGAAAATGGAAATATCTACACAGCTTTCTGCGTATACATCAAAATATCTACAAAGCTATTCCTCTACACATGGAAATATCTACACCACAATCTCTATAAACATGGAAATATCTACACCGCCATCTGTATGAACATGGAAATATCTGCACCGCCATCTGTATGAACATATAAATATCTAGACCACCGTCTGTATTAAGATGGAGATATCTACACAGCTATCCGTATAAACACGGAAATATCTACACCGCTATCTGTATAAACATGGAAATATCTACACCGCTATCTGTATAAACATGGAAATATCTACACCGCTACCTGTATAAACATGGAAATGTCAGCACCGCTATCTGTATGAACATGGAAATATCTACACCGCTATCTGTATGAACATGGAAATATCTACACCGATATCTGTAAGAACATGGAAATATCTTCACCGCAATCTGTATGAACATGGATATATCTACACAGCCATCAGGACGAAAATGGAAATATCAGCACCGCTGTCTGTATGAACATGGAAATATCTACACCGCTATCTGTATGAACATGGAAATATCTACACCGCTATCTCTATGAACATGGAAATATCTTCACCGCCATCTGTATGGACATGGATATATCTACACAGCCATCTGGATGAACATGGAAATATCTACACCGCTATCTGTATGAACATGGAAATCTCTACACCGCTATCTGTGTAAACATGCATACATCTTCACCACTATCTGTATAAACATGGAAATATCTACACTGCTATATGCATGAACATGGAAATATCTACACCGCTATCTGTATGAACATGGAAATATCTTCACCGCCATCTGCATGAACACGGATATATCTACACAGCCATCTGGATGAACATGGAAATATCTACACTGCTATCTGTATGAACATGGAAACAGCTACACCGCTATCAGTATGAACATGGAAATATCTACACCGCTATCTGTATGAACACGGAAATATCTACACCGCTATCTGTATGAACATGGAAATATCTTCACTGCCATCTGTATGAACATGAATATATCTACACAGCCATCTGGATGAACATGGAAATGTCTACACCGCTATATGTATGAACATGGAATTAACTACACCGGTATCTGAATGAACATGGAAATATCTACACCGCTATATGTATGAACATGGAAATATATACACCGATATCTGTATGAACATGGAAATATCTTCACCGCCATCTGTATGAACATGGTTATATCTACACAGCCATCTGGATGAACATGGAAATATCAGCACAGCTGTCTGTATGAACATGGAAATATCTACACCGCTATCTGTATGAACATGGAAATATCTACACCGCTATCTGTATGAACATGGAAATATCTTCACCACCATCTGTATGAACATGGATATATCTACACAGCCATCTGGATGAACATGGAAATATCTACACCGCTATCTTTATGAACATGGTAATATCTACACCGCTATCTGTGTAAACATGCATACATCTTCACCGCTATCTGTATAAACATGGAAATATCTACACCGCTATCTGTATAAACATGGAAATATCTACAGCGCTATCTGTATAAACATGGAAATATCTACACCGCTATCTGTATAAACATGGAAATATCTACACCGCTACCTGTATAAACATGGAAATATCAGCACCGCTATCTGTATGAACATGGAAATATCTACACAGCCATCTGGATGAACATGGAAATATCTACACCGCTATCTTTATGAACATGGAAATAGCTACACCGCTATCTGTATGAACATGGAAATATCTACACCACTAACTGTATGAACATGGAAATATCTACACCGCTACTTGCATGAACATGGAAATATCATCACCGCCATCTCTATGAACATGGATATATCTACACAGCAATCTGGATGAACATGGAAATATCTACACCGCTATCTGTATGAACATAGAAATAGCTACACCTCTATCAGTATGAACATGGAAATATCTACAACGCTATCTGTATGAACATGGAAAGATCTACACCGCTATCTGTATGAACATGGAAATATCTTCACCGCCATCTGTATGAACATGGATATATATACACAGCCATCTGGATGAACATGGATATATCTCCACCGCTATCTGCATGAACATGGAAATATCTACACCGCTATCTGTGTAAACATGCATACATCTTCACCGCTATCTGTATAAACATGGAAATATCTACACCGCTATCTGTATAAACACGGAAATATCTACACCGCTACCTGTATAAACATGGAAATATCAGCACCGCTATCTGTATGAACATGGAAATATCTACACCTCTATCTCTATGAACATGGAAATATCTACCCCGATATCTGTATGAACATGGAAATATCTTCACCGCTATCTGTATGAACTTGGATATATCTACACAGCCATCTGGATGAACATGGAAATATCAGCACCGCTGTCTGTATGAACATGGAAATATCTACACCGCTATCTGTATGAACATGGAAATATCTACACCGCTATCTGTATGAACATGGAAATATCTTCACCACCATCTGTATGAACATGGATATATCTACACAGCCATCTGGATGAACATGGAAATATCTACACCGCTATCTTTATGAACATGGTAATATCTACACCGCTATCTGTGTAAACATGCATACATCTTCACCGCTATCTGTATAAACATGGAAATATCTACACCGCTATCTGTATAAACATGGAAATATCTACACCGCTACCTGTATAAACATGGAAATATCAGCACCGCTATCTGTATGAACATGGAAATATCTACACAGCCATCTGGATGAACATGAAAACATCTACACCACTATCTGTATGAACATGGAAATAGCTACACCGCTACCTGTATGAACTTGGAAATATCTACACCGCTATCTGAATGAACATGGAAATATCTACACCACTATCTGTATGAACATGGAAATATATTCACCGCCATCTGTATGAACATGGATATATCTACACAGCCATCTGGATGAACATGGAAATATCTACACCTCTATATGTATGAACATGGAAATAGCTACACCGCTATCTGTATGAACATGGAAATAGCTACACCGCTATCTGTATGAACATGGAAGTATCTACACCGCTATCTGTATGAACATTGAAATATCTTCACCGCCATATGTATGAACACGGATATATCTAGACAGCCATCTGGATGAACATGGAAATATCAGCACCGCTGTCTGTATGAACATGGAAATATCTACACCGCTATCTGTATGAACATGGAAATATCTACACAGCTATCTGTTTGAACATGGAAATATCTACACCGCTATCTGCATGAAAATGGAAATATCTACACAGCTTTCTGCATATACATCAAAATATCTACAAAGCTATTCCTCTACACATGGAAATATCTACACCACAATCTCTATAAACATGGAAATATCTACACCGCCATCTGTATGAACATGGAAATATCTGCACCGCCATCTGTATGAACATATAAATATCTAGACCACCGTCTGTATTAAGATGGAGATATCTACACAGCTATCTGTATAAACACGGAAATATCTACACCGCTATCTGTATAAACATGGAAATATCTACACTGCTATCTGCATGAACATGGAAATATCTACACCGCTATCTGTATGAACATGGAAATATCTTCACCGCCATCTGCATGAACACGGATATATCTACACAGCCATCTGGATGAACATGGAAATATCTACACTGCTATCTGTATGAACATGGAAACAGCTACACCGCTATCAGTATGAACATGGAAATATCTACACCGCTATCTGTATGAACACGGAAATATCTACACCGCTATCTGTATGAACATGGAAATATCTTCACTGCCATCTGTATGAACATGAATATATCTACACAGCCATCTGGATGAACATGGAAATGTCTACACCGCTATATGTATGAACATGGAATTAACTACACCGGTATCTGAATGAACATGGAAATATCTACACCGCTATATGTATGAACATGGAAATATATACACCGATATCTGTATGAACATGGAAATATCTTCACCGCCATCTGTATGAACATGGTTATATCTACACAGCCATCTGGATGAACATGGAAATATCAGCACAGCTGTCTGTATGAACATGGAAATATCTACACCGCTATCTGTATGAACATGGAAATATCTACACCGCTATCTGTATGAACATGGAAATATCTTCACCACCATCTGTATGAACATGGATATATCTACACAGCCATCTGGATGAACATGGAAATATCTACACCGCTATCTTTATGAACATGGTAATATCTACACCGCTATCTGTGTAAACATGCATACATCTTCACCGCTATCTGTATAAACATGGAAATATCTACACTGCTATCTGTATAAACATGGAAATATCTACACCGCTACCTGTATAAACATGGAAATATCAGCACCGCTATCTGTATGAACATGGAAATATCTACACAGCCATCTGGATGAACATGAAAATATCTACACCGCTATCTGTATGAACATGGAAATAGCTACACCGCTACCTGTATGAACTTGGAAATATCTACACCGCTATCTGAATGAACATGGAAATATCTACACCACTATCTGTATGAACATGGAAATATATTCACCGCCATCTGTATGAATATGGATATATCTACACAGCCATCTGGATGAACATGGAAATATCTACACCTCTATATGTATGAACATGGAAATAGCTACACCGCTATCTGTATGAACATGGAAATAGCTACACCGCTATCTGTATGAACATGGAAGTATCTACACCGCTATCTGTATGAACATTGAAATATCTTCACCGCCATATGTATGAACACGGATATATCTAGACAGCCATCTGGATGAACATGGAAATATCAGCACCGCTGTCTGTATGAACATGGAAATATCTACACCGCTATCTGTATGAACATGGAAATATCTACACAGCTATCTGTTTGAACATGGAAATATCTACACCGCTATCTGCATGAAAATGGAAATATCTACACAGCTTTCTGCATATACATCAAAATATCTACAAAGCTATTCCTCTACACATGGAAATATCTACACTGCAATCTCTATAAACATGGAAATATCTACACCGCCATCTGTATGAACATGGAAATATCTGCACCGCCATCTGTTTGAACATATAAATATCTAGACCACCATCTGTATTAAGATGGAGATATCTACACAGCTATCTGTATAAACACGGAAATATCTACACCGCTACCTGTATAAACATGGAAATATCTACACCGCTATCTGTATAAACATGGAAATATCTACACCGCTACCTGTATAAACATGGAAATATCAGCACCGCTATCTGTATGAACATGGAAATATCTACACCGCTATCTCTATGAACATGGAAATATCTACACCGATATCTGTAAGAACATGGAAATATCTTCACCGCCACCTGTATGAACATGGATATATCTACACAGCCATCAGGACGAAAATGGAAATATCAGCACCGCTGTCTGTATGAACATGGAAATATCTACACCGCTATCTGTATGAACATGGAAATATCTACACCGCTATCTCTATGAACATGGAAATATCTTCACCGCCATCCGTTTGAACATGGATATATCTACACAGTCATCTGGATGAACATGGAAATATCTACACCACTATCTGTATGAACATGGAAATCTCTACACCGCTATCTGTGTAAACATGCATACATCTTCACAACTATCTGTATAAACATGGAAATCTCTACACTGCTATCTGCATGAACATGGAAATATCTACACCGCTATCTGTATGAACATGGAAATATCTTCACCGCCATCTGCATGAACACGGATATATCTACACAGCCATCTGGATGAACATGGAAATATCTACACTGCTATCTGTATGAACATGGAAACAGCTACACCGCTATCAGTATGAACATGGAAATATCTACACCGCTATCTGTATGAACACGGAAATATCTACACCGCTATCTGTATGAACATGGAAATAACTTCACCGCCATCTGTATGAACATGAATATATCTACACAGCCATCTGGATGAACATGGAAATGTCTACACCGCTATATGTATGAACATGGAATTAACTACACCGGTATCTGAATGAACATGGAAATATCTACACCGCTATATGTATGAACATGGAAATATCTACACCGCTATCTGTATGAACATGGAAATATCTTCACCGCCATCTGTATGAACATGGTTATATCTACACAGCCGTCTGGATGAACATGGAAATATCTACACCGCTATCTGTATGAACATGGAAATATCTACAACGCTCTCTGTGTAAACATGCATACATCTTCACCGCTATCTGTATAAACATGGAAATATCTACACCGCTATCTGTATGAACATGGAAATATCTACACAGCCATCTGGACGAACATGGAAATATCTACACCGCTATCTGTATGAACATGGAAATAGCTACACCGCTATCTGTATGAACATGGAAACATCTACACCACTATCTGTATGAACATGGAAAAATCCACACCACTATCTGTATGAACATGGAAATATCTTCACCGCCATCTGTATGAACATGGATATATCTACACAGCCATCTGGATGAACATGGAAATATCTACACCGCTATCTGTATGAACATGGAAATAGCTACTCCGCTATCTGAACATGGAAATATCTACACCGCTATCTGTATGAACATGGAAATATCTACACCGCTATCTGTATGAACATGGAAATATCTTCACCGCCATCTGTATGATCATGGATATATCTACACAACCATCTGGATGAACATGGAAATATCTACACCGCTATCTGGATGAACATGGAAATATCTACACCGCTATCTGTGTAAACATGCATACATCTTCACCTCTGTCTGTATAAACATGGAAATATCTGCACCGCTATCTGTATGAACATGGAAATATCTACATCGCTATCTGTATGAACATGGAAATAGCTACACCGCTATCTGAATGAACATGGAAATATCTACATCGCTATCTGTATGAACCTGCAAATAGCTACACCGCTATCTGTATGAACATGGAAATATCTACACCGCTATCTGTATGAACATGGAAATATCTACACCGCTACCTATATAAACTTGGAAATATCAGCACCGCTATCTGTATGAACATGGAAATATCTACACCGCTATCTCTACGAACATGGAAAGATCTACACCGCCATCTGTATGAACATGGAAATATCTTCACCGCCATCTGTATGAACATGGATATACCTACACAGCCATCTGGATGAACATGGATATATCTACACCGCTATCTGTATGAACATGGAAATATCTGCACCGCTATCTGTGTAAACATGCATACATCTTCACCGCTATCTGTATAAACATGGAAATGTCTACACCGCTATGTGTATGAACATGGAAATATCTACACCGCTATCTGTTTGAACATGGAAATATCTACACCGCTATCTGCATGAAAATGTAAATATCTAAACAGCTATCTGCATATACATGGAAATATCTACAAAGCTATTTCTTTACACATGGAAATATCTACACCGCTATCTCTATAAACATGGAAATATCTACACCGCCATCTGTATGAACATGGAAATATCTGCACCGCCGTCTGTATGAACATATAAATATCTACACCGCCATCTGTATTAAGATGGAGATATCTACACTGTTATCTGTATAAACATGGAAATATCTACACCGCTATCTATATAAACATGGAAATATCTACACCACTATCTGTATAAACATGGAAATATCTACACCGCTACCTGTATAAACATGGAAATATCACCACCGCTATCTGTATGAACATGGAAATATCTACACAGCCATCTGAATGAACATGGAAATATCTACAACGCTATTTGTATTAACATGGAAATAGCTACACCGCTATCTGTATGAACATGGAAATATCTACGCCACTATCTGTATGAACATGGAAATATCTACACCGCTATCGGTATGAACATGGAAATATCTTCACCGCCATCTGTATGAACATGGATATATCTACACAGCCATCTGGATGAACATGGAAATATCTACACCGCTATCTGTATGAACATGGAAATAGCTACACCGCTATCTGTATGAACATGGAAATATCTACACCGCTATCTGTATGAACATGGAAATATCTACACCGCTATCTGAATGAACATGGAAATATCTACACCACTATCTGTATGAACATGGAAATATATTCACCGCCATCTGTATGAACATGGATATATCTACACAGCCATCTGGATGAACATGGAAATATCTACACCTCTATATGTATGAACATGGAAATAGGTACACCGCTATCTGTATGAACATGGAAATAGCTACACCGCTATCTGTATGAACATGGAAGTATCTACACCGCTATCTGTATGAACATGGAAATATCTTCACCGCCATATGTATGCACATGGATATATCTACACAGCCATCTGGATGAACATGGAAATATCTACACCACTATATGTATGAACATGGAATTAGCTAAACCGCTATGTCTATGAACATGGAAATATCTATACCGCTATCTGTATGAACATGGAAGTATCTACACCGCTATCTGTATGAACATTGAAATATCTTCACCGCCATATGTATGAACACGGATATATCTAGACAGCCATCTGGATGAACATGGAAATATCAGCACCGCTGTCTGTATGAACATGGAAATATCTAAACCGCTATCTCTATGAACATGGAAATATCTACAGAGCTATCTGTTTGAACATGGAAATATCTACACCGCTATCTGCATGAAAATGGAAATATCTACACAGCTTTCTGCATATACATCAAAATATCTACATAGATATTCCTCTACACATGGAAATATCTACTCCGCAATCTCTATAAACATGGAAATATCTACACCGCCATCTGTATGAACATGGAAATATCTGCACCGCCATCTGTATGAACATATAAATATCTAGACCGCCATCTGTATTAAGATGGAGATATCTACACCGCTATCTGTATAAACACGGAAATATCTACACCGCTACCTGTATAAACATGGAAATATCTACACCGCTATCTGTATAAACATGGAAATATCTACACCGCTACCTGTATAAACATGGAAATATCAGCACCGCTATCTGTATGAACATGGAAATATCTACACCGCTATCTCTATGAACATGGAAATATCTACACCGATATCTGTAAGAACATGGAAATATCTTCACCGCCATCTGTGTGAACATGGATATATCTACACAGCTATCTGGACGAAAATGGAAATAGCACCGCTGTCTGTATGAACATGGAAATATCTACACCGCTATCTGTATGAACATGGAAATATCTACACCGCTATCTGTATGAACATGGAAATATCTTCACCGCCATCTGTATGAACATGGATATATCTAAACAGCCATCTGGAAGAACATGGAAATATCTACACCGCTATCTGTATGAACATGGAAATCTCTACACCGCTATCTGTGTAAACATGCATACATCTTCACCGCTATCTGTATAAACATGGAAATATCTACACTGCTATCTGCATGAACATGGAAATATCTACACCGCTATCTGTATGAACATGGAAATATCTTCACCGCCATCTGTATGAACACGGATATATCTACACAGCCATCTGGATGAACATGGAAATATCTACACCGCTATCTGTATGAACATGGAAACATCAGCACCGCTGTCTGTATGAACATGGAAATATCTACACCGCTATCTGTATGAACATGGAAATATCTACAACGCTCTCTGTGTAAACATGCATACATCTTCACCGCTATCTGTATAAACATGGAAATATCTACACCGCTACCCGTATAAACATGGAAATATCAGCACCGCTATCTGTATGAACATGGAAATATCTACACAGCCATCTGGACGAACATGGAAATATCTACACCGCTATCTGTATGAACATGGAAATAGCTACACCGCTATCTGTATGAACATGGAAACATCTACACCACTATCTGTATGAACATGGAAAAATCTACACCACTATCTGTATGAACATGGAAATATCTTCACCGCCATCTGTATGAACATGGATATATCTACACAGCCATCTGGATGAACATGGAAATATCTACACCGCTATCTGTATGAACATGGAAATAGCTACTCCGCTATCTGAACATGGAAATATCTACACCGCTATCTGTATGAACATGGAAATATCTACACCGCTATCTGTATGAACATGGAAATATCTACACCGCTATCTGTATGAACATGGAAATATCTTCACCGCCATCTGTATGAACATGGATATATCTACACAGCCATCTGGATGAACATGGAAATATCAGCACCGCTATCTGTATGAACATGGAAATATCTACACCGCTATCTGTGTTAACATGCATACATCTTCACCGCTATCTGTATAAACATGGAAATATCTACACCGCTATCTGTATGAAGATGAAAATATCTACACAGCTATCTGTTTGAACATGGAAATATCTACACCGCTATCTGCATGAAAATGGAAATATCTACCCAGCTATCTGCATATACATGGAAATATCTACAAAGCTATTTCTCTACACATGGAAATATCTACACCGCAATCTCTATAAACATGGAAATATCTTCACCGCCATCTGTATGAACATGGAAATATCTGCACCGCCATCTCTATGAACATATAAATATCTAGACCGCCATCTGTATTAAGATGGAGATATCTACACCGCTATCTGTATAAACATGGATATATCTACACCGCTATCTGTATAAACATGGAAATATCTACACCGCTACCTGTATAAACATGGAAATATCAGCACCGTTATCTGTATGAACATGGAAATATCTACACAGCCATCTGGATGAAAATAGAAATAGTTACACCGCTATCTGTATGAACATGGAAATAGCTACACCGCTATCTGTATGAACATGGGAATATCTACACCACTATCTGTATGAACATGGAAATATCTACACCGCTATCTGTATGAACATGGAAATATCTTCACCGCCATCTGTATGAACATGAATATATCTACACAGCCATCTGGATGAACATGGAAATATCGACACCGCTATATGTATGAAAATGGAATTAGCTACACCGCTATCTGTATGAACATGGAAATATCTACACCGCTATCTGTATGAACATGGAAATATCTACACCGCTATCTGTATGAACATGGAAATATCTTCACCGCCATCTGTATGAACATGGATATATCTACACAGCCATCTGGATGAACATGGAAATATCTGCACCGCTATCTGTATGAACATGGAAATATCTACACCACTATGTGTGTAAACATGCATACATCTTCAATGCTATCTGTATAAACATGGAATTATCTACACCGCTATCAGTATGACCATGGAAATAACTACACCGCTATCTGTTTGAACACGGAAATATCTACTCCGCTATCTGCATGAAAATGGAAATATCTACACAGCTATCTGCATATGCATGGAAATATCTACAAAGCTATTTCTTTACACATGGAAATAACTACACCGCTATCTCTATTAACATGGAAATATCTACACCGCCATCTGTATGAACATGGAAATATCTGCACCGCCATCTGTATGAACATATAAATATCTACACTGCCATCTGTATTAAGATGGAGATATCTACACCGCTATCTGTATAAACATGAAAATATCTACACCGCTATCTGTATAAACATGGAAATATCTACACCGCTACCTGTATAAACAGGGAAATATCAGCACCGCTATCTGTATGAACATGGAAATATCTACACAGCCATCTGGATGAACATGGAAATATCTACACCGCTATCTTTATGAACATGGAAATAGCTACACCGCTACCTGTATGAACATGGAAATATCTACACCACTAACTGTATGAACATGGAAATATCTACACCGCTATCTGCATGAACATGGAAATATCTTCACCGCCATCTGTATGAACAAGGATATATCTACACAGCTATCTGGATGAACATGGAAATAGCTACACCTCTATCAGTATGAACATGGAAATATCTACTCCGCTATCTGTATGAACATGGAAAGATCTACACCGCTATCTGTATGAACATGGAAATATCTTCACCGCCATCTGTATGAACATGGATATATCTACACAGCCATCTGGATGAACATGGATATATCTCCACCGCTATCTGCATGAACATGGAAATATCTTCACCGCTATCTGTGTAAACATGCATACATCTTCACCGCTATCTGTTTGAACATGGAAATATCTACACAGCCATCTGGATGAACATGAAAATATCTACACAGCTATCTGTATGAACATGGAAATATCAGCACCGCTATCTGTATGAACATGGAAATATCTTCACCGCTATCTGTATGAACATGGAAATATCTACACCACTATCTGTATGAACATGGAAATATCTACACCGCTATCTGTATGAACATGGAAATAGCTACACCACTATCTGTATGAACATGGAAGTATCTACACCGCTATCTGTATGAACATGGAAATATCTTCACCGCCATATGTATGAACATGGATATATCTACACAGCCATCTGGATGAACATGGAAATATCTACACCACTACATGTATGAACATGGAATTAGCTAAACCGCTATTTCTATGAACATGGAAATACCTACACCGCTATCTGTATGAACATGGAAGTATCTACACCGCTATCTGTATGAACATTGAAATATCTTCACTGCCATATGTATGAACACAGATATATCTAGACAGCCATCTGGATGAACATGGAAATATCAGCACCGCTGTCTGTATGAACATGGAAATATCTACACCGCTATCTGTATGAACATGGAAATATCTACACAGCTATCTGTTTGAACATGGGAATATCTACACCGCTATCTGCATGAAAATGGAAATATCTACACAGCTTTCTGCATATACATCAAAATATCTACAAAGCTATTCCTCTACACATGGAAATAACTACACCGCAATCTCTATAAACATGGAAATATCTACACCGCCATCTGTATGAACATGGAAATAACTGCAACGCCATCTGTATGAACACGTAAATATCTAGACCGCCATCTGCATTAAGATGGAGATATCTACACCGCTATCTGTATAAACACGGAAATATCTACACCGCTACCTGTATAAACATGGAAATATCTACACCGCTATCTGTATAAACATGGAAATACCTACACCGCTACCAGTATAAACATGGAAATATCAGCACCGCTATCTGTATGAACATGGAAATATCTACACCGCTATCTCTATGAACAT
This sequence comes from Gorilla gorilla gorilla, assembly GCF_029281585.2. Taxonomy (NCBI): domain Eukaryota; kingdom Metazoa; phylum Chordata; class Mammalia; order Primates; family Hominidae; genus Gorilla; species Gorilla gorilla. Next base: position 53,525,887 of record NC_073246.2, on the reverse strand, counting down.
GGAAATATCTACACCGATATCTGTAAGAACATGGAAATATCTTCACCGCCATCAGTATGAACATGGATATATCTACACAGCCATCTGGACGAAAATGGAAATATCAGCACCGCTGTCTGTATGAACATGGAAATATCTACATGGCTACCTGTATGAACATGGATATATCTACACCGCTATCTGTATGAACATGGAAATATCTTCACCACCATCTGTATGAAGATGGATATATCTACACAACCATCTGGATGTACATGGAAATATCTTCACCGCTATCTGTATGAACATGGAAATCTCTACACCGCTATCTGTGTAAACATGCATACATCTTCACCGCTATCTGTATAAACATGGAAATATCTACACTGCTATCTGCATGAACATGGAAATATCTACACCGCTATCTGTATGAACATGGAAATATCTTCACCGCCATCTGTATGAACATGGATATATCTACAGAGCCATCTGGATGACATGGAAATATCTACACCGCTATCTGTATGAACATGGAAACAGCTACACCGCTATCAGTATGAACATGGAAATATCTACCCCGCTATCTGTATGAACACGGAAATATCTACCCCGCTATCTGTATGAACATGGAAATATCTTCACCGCCATCTGTATGAACATGAATATATCTACACAGCCATCTGGATGAACATGGAAATATCTACACCGGTATCTGTATGAACATGGAAATAGCTACTCCGCTATCTGTATGAACATGGAAATATCTACACCGCTATCTGTTTGAACATGGAAATATCTACACCGCTATCTGCATGAAAATGGAAATATCTACACAGCTATCTGCATATACATGGAAATATCTACAAAGCTATTTCTCTACACATGGAAATATCTACACCGCAATCTCTATAAACATGGAAATATCTTCATCGCCATCTGTATGAACATGGAAATATCTGCACTGCCATCTGTATGAACATATAAATATCTAGACCGCCATCTGTATTAAGATGGAGATATCTACACCGCTATCTGTATAAACATGGAAATATCTACACCGCTATCTGTATAAACATGGAAATATCTACACCGCTATCTGTATAAACATGGAAATATCTACACCGCTACCTGTATAAACATGGAAATATCAGCACCGCTATCTGTATGAACATGGAAATATCTACACCGCTATCTCTATGAACATGGAAATATCTACACCGATATCTGTATGAACATGGAAATATCTTCACCGCCATCTGTATCAACATGGATATATCTACACAGCCATCTGGACGAACATGGAAATATCAGCACCGCTGTCTGTATGAACATGGAAATATCTACACCGCTTTCTGTATGAATATGGAAATATCTACACCGCTATCTGTATGAATATGGAAATAACTTCACCGACATCTGTATGAAAATGGATATATCTACACAGCCATCTGGATGAACATGGAAATATCTACACCGCTATCTGTATGAACATGGAAATATCTACACCACTATCTGTGTAAACATGCATACATCTTCACCGCTATCTGTATAAACATGGAATTATCTACACCGCTATCTGTATGACCATGGAAATATCTACACCGCTATCTGTTTGAACACGGAAATATCTACTCCGCTATCTGCATGAAAATGGAAATATCTACACAGCTATCTGCATATACATGGAAATATCTACAAAGCTATTTCTTTACACATGGAAATAACTACACCGCTATCTCTATTAACATGGAAATATCTACACCGCCATCTGTAGGAACATGGAAATATCTGCACCGCCATCCGTATGAACATATAAATATCTACACCGCCATCTGTATTAAGATGGAGATATCTACACCGCTATCTGTATAAACATGGAAATATCTACAACGCTATCTGTATAAACATGGAGACATCTACACCGCTATCTGTATAAACATGGAAGTATCTGCACCGCTACCTGTATAAACATGGAAATATCAGCACCGCTATCTGTATGAACATGGAAATATCTACACAGCCATCTGGATGAACATGGAAATATCTACACCGCTATCTGTATGAACATGGAAATACCTACACCGCTATCTGTATGAACATGGGAATATCTTCACCACTACCTGTATGAACATGGAAATATCTACACCGCTATCTGCATGAACATGGAAATATCTTCACCGCCATCTGTATGAACATGGATATATCTACACAGCAATCTGGATGAACATGGAAATATCTACACCGCTACCTGTATGAACATGGAAATAGCTACACCTCTATCTGTATGAACATGGAAATATCTACACCGCTATCTGTATGAACATGGAAAGATCTACACCGCTATCTGTATGAACATGGAAATATCTTCACCGCCATCTGTATGAACATGGATATATCTACACAGCCATCTGGATGAACATGGATATATCTCCACCGCTATCTGCATGAACATGGAAATATCTACACCGCTATCTGTGTAAACATGCATACATCTTCACCGCTATCTGTATGAACATGGAAATATCTACACCGCTATCTCTATGAACATGGAAATATCTACACCGATATCTGTATGAACATGGAAATATCTTCACCGCCATCTGTATGAACTTGGATATATCTACACAGCCATCTGGATGAACATGGAAATATCAGCACCGCTGTCTGTATGAACATGGAAATATCTACACCGCTATCTGTATGAACATGGAAATATCTACACCGCTATCTGTATGAACATGGAAATATCTTCACCACCATCTGTATGAACATGGATATATCTACACAGCCATCTGGATGAACATGGAAATATCTACACCGCTATCTGTATGAAAATGATAATATCTACACCGCTATCTGTGTAAACATGCATACATCTTCACCGCTATCTGTATAAACATGGAAATATCTACACCGCTCTCTGTATAAACATGGAAATATCTACACCGCTACCTGTATAAACATGGAAATATCAGCACCGCTATCTGTATGAACATGGAAATATCTACACAGCCATCTGGATTAACATGAAAATATCTACACCGGTATCTGTATGAACATGGAAATAGCTACCCCGCTACCTGTATGAACATGGAAATATCTACACCGCTATCTGAATGAACATGGAAATATCTACACCACTATCTGTATGAACATGGAAATATATTCACCGCCATCTGTATGAACATGGATATATCTACACAGCCATCTGGATGAACATGGAAATATCTACACCTCTATATGTATGAACATGGAAATAGCTACACCGCTATCTGTATGAACATGGAAATAGCTACACCGCTATCTGTATGAACATGGAATTATCTACACCGCTATCTGTATGAACATGGAAATATATTCACCGCCATATGTATGAACATGGATATATCTACACAGCCATCTGGATGAACATGGAAATATCTACACCACTATATGTATGAACATGGAATTAGCTAAACCGCTATGTCTATGAACATAGAAATATCTACACCGCTATCTGTATGAACATGGAAGTATCTACACCGCTATCTGTATGAACATTGAAATATCTTCACCGCCATATGTATGAACACGGATATATCTAGACAGCCATCTGGATGAACATGGAAATATCAGCACCGCTGTCTGTATGAACATGGAAATATCTACACCGCTATCTGTATGAACATGGAAATATCTACACAGCTATCTGTTTGAACATGGAAATGTCTACACCGCTATCTGCATGAAAATGGAAATATCTACACAGCTATCTGCATATACATGGAAATATCTACAAAGCTATTTCTCTACACATGGAAATATCTACACCGCAATCTCTATAAACATGGAAATATCTTCACCGCCATCTGTATGAACATGGAAATATCTGCACCGCCATTTGTATGAACATATAAATATCTAGACCGCCATCTGTATTAAGATGGAGATATCTACACCGCTATCTGTATAAACATGGAAATTTTTACACCGCTATCTATATAACCATGGAAATATCTACACCGCTATCTGTATAAACATGGAAATATCTACACCGCTACCTGTATAAACATGGAAATATCAGCACCGCTATCTGTATGAACATGGAAATAGCTACACCGCTTTCTGTATGAACATGGAAATAGCTACACCGCTTTCTGTATGAACATGGAAATATCTACACCGCTACCTGTATGAACATGGAAATATCTCCACCGCTATCTGCATGAACATGGAAATATCTTCACCGCCATCTGTATGAACATGGATATATATACACAGCAATCTGGATGAACATGGAAATATCTACACCGCTATCTGTATGAACATGGAAATAGCTACACCTCTATCTGTATGAACATGGAAATATCTACACCGCTATCTGTATGAACATGGATATATCTACACAGCCATCTGGATGAACATGGATATATCTCCACCGCTATCTGCATGAACATGGAAATATCTACACCGCTATCTGTGTAAACATGCATACATCTTCACCGCTATCTGTATAAACATGGAAATGTCTACACCCCTATGGATATGAACATGGAAATATCTACACCGCTATCTGTTTGAACATGGAAATATCTACACCGCTATCTGCATGAAAATGTAAATATCTACACAGCTATCTGCATATACATGGAAATATCTACAAAGCTATTTCTTTACACATGGAAATATCTGCACCGCTATCTCTATAAACATGGAAATATCTACCACGCCATCTGTATGAACATGGAAATATCTGCAGCGCCATCTGTATGAACATATAAATATCTACACCGCCATCTGTATTAAGATGGAGATATCTACACCGCTATCTGTATAAACAGGGAAATATCTACACCGCTATCTGTATAAACATGGAAATATCTACACCGCTATCTGTATAAACATGGAAATATCTACACCGCTACCTGTATAAACATGGAAATATCACCACCGCTATCTGCATGAACATGGAAATATCTACACAGCCATCTGAATGAACATGGAAATATCTACACCGCTATCTGTATGAACATGGAATTAGCTACACCGGTATCTGAATGAACATGGAAATATCTACATCGCTATCTGTATGAACATGGAAATATCTACACCGCTATCTGTATGAACATGGAAATATCTTCACCGCCATCTGTATGAACATGGATATATCTACACAGACATCTGGATGAACATGGAAATATCTACAGCGCTATCTGTATGAACATGGAAATATCTACACCGCTCTCTGTGTAAACATGCATACATCTTCACCGCTATCTGTATAAACATGGAAATATCTACACCGCTATCCGTATAAACATGGAAATATCAGCACCGCTATCTGTATGAACATGGAAATATCTACACAGCCATCTGGACGAACATGGAAATATCTACACCGCTATCTGTATGAACATGGAAATAGCTACACCGCTATCTGTATGAACATGGAAACATCTACACCACTATCTGTATGAACATGGAAATATCTACACCGCTATCTGTATGAACATGGAAATATCTTCACCGCCATCTATATGAACATGGATATATCTACACAGCCATCTGGATGAACATGGAAATAACTACACCGCTATCTGTATGAACATGGAAACAGCTACTCCGCTATCTGTATGAACATGGAAATATCTACACCGCTATCTGTATGAACATGGAAATATCTACACCGCTATCTGTATGAACATGGAAATAACTTCACCGCCATCTGTATGAACATGGATATATCTACACAGCCATCTGGATGAACATGGAAATATCTACACCGCTATCTGTATGAACATGGAAATATCTACACCGCTATCTGTGTAAACATTCATACACCTTCACCGCTATCTGAATAAACATGGAAATATCTACATCGCTATCTGTATGAACATGGAATTATCTACAACGCTATCTGTTTGAACATGGAAATATCTACACCGCTATCTGCATGAAAATGGAAATATCTACACAGCTATCTGCATATACATGGAAATATCTACAAAGCTATCTCTTTACACATTGGAAATAACTACACCGCTATCTCTATAAACATGGAAATATCTATACCGCCATCTGTATGAACATGGAAATATCTGCACCGCCATCTGTATTAACGTACAAATATCTACACCGCCATCTGTATTAAGATGGAGATATCTACACGGATATCTGTATAAACTTGGAAATATCTACACCGCTATCTGTATAAACATGGAAATATCTACACCGCTATCTGTATAAACATGGAAATATCTACACTGCCATCTGTATGAAGATAAAAATATCTTCACCGCCATCTGTATGAACATGGGTATATCTACACAGCCATCTGGATGAACATGGAAATATCTACACCGCTATCTGTATGAACATGGAAATAGCTACACCGCTATCTGTATGAACATGGAAATAGCTACACCGCTATCTGTATGAACATGGAAATATCTACACCGCTATCTGTATGAACATGGAAATATCTACACCGCTATCTGTATGAACATGGAAATATCTTTACTGCCATCTGTATGAACATGGATATATCTACACAGCCATCTGGATGAACATGGAAATATCAACACCGCTATCTGTATGAACATGGAAATATCTACACCGCTATCTGTTTTAACATGCATACATCTTCACCGCTATCTGAATAAACATGGAAATATCTACATCGCTATCTGTATGAATGTGGAAATAACTTCACCGACATCTGTATGAAAATGGATATATCTACACAGCCATCTGGATGAACATGGAAATATCTACACCGCTATCTGTATGAACATGGAAATATCTACACCACTATCTGTGTTAACATGCATACATCTTCACCGCTATCTGTATAAACATGGAATTATCTACACCGCTATCTGTATGACCATGGAAATATCTACACCGCTAGCTGTTTGAACACGGAAATATCTACTCCGCTATCTGCATGAAAATGGAAATATCTACACAGCTATCTGCATATACATGGAAATATCTACAAAGCTATTTCTTTACACATGGAAATAACTACACCGCTATCTCTATTAACATGGAAATATCTACACCGCCATCTGTATGAACATGGAAATATCTGCACCGCTATCTGTATAAACATGGAAATATCTACACCGCTACCTGTATAAACATGGAAATATCAGCACCGCTATCTGTATGAACATGGAAATATCTACACCGCTATCTCTATGAACATGGAAATATCTACACCGATATCTGTATGAACATGGAAATACCTTCACCGCCATCTGTATCAACATGGATATATCTACACAGCCATCTGGACGAACATGGAAATATCAGCACCGCTGTCTGTATGAACATGGAAATATCTACACCGCTATCTGTATGAATATGGAAATATCTACACCGCTATCTGTATGAATGTGGAAATAACTTCACCGACATCTGTATGAAAATGGATATATCTACACAGCCATCTGGATGAACATGGAAATATCTACACCGCTATCTGTATGAACATGGAAATATCTACACCACTATCTGTGTAAACATGCATACATCTTCACCGCTATCTGTATAAACATGGAATTATCTACACCGCTATCTGTATGACCATGGAAATATCTACACCGCTATCTGTTTGAACACGGAAATATCTACTCAGCTATCTGCATGAAAATGGAAATATCTACACAGCTATCTGCATATACATGGAAATATCTACAAAGCTATTTCTTTACACATGGAAATAACTACACCGCTATCTCTATTAACATGGAAATATCTACACCGCCATCTGTAGGAACATGGAAATATCTGCACCGCCATCTGTATGAACTTATAAATATCTACACCGCCATCTGTATTAAGATGGAGATATCTACACCGCTATCTGTATAAACATGGAAATATCTACAACGCTATCTGTATAAACATGGAAACATCTACACCGCTATCTGTATAAACATGGAAATATCTGCACCGCTACCTGTATAAACATGGAAATATCAGCACCGCTATCTGTATGAACATGGAAATATCTACACAGCCATCTGGATGAACATGGAAATATCTACACCGCTCTCTGTATGAACATGGAAATAGCTACACCGCTATCTGTATGAACATGGAAATATCTACACCGCTACCTGTATGAAGATGGAAATAGCTACACCTCTATCTGTATGAACATGGAAATATCTACACCGCTATCTGTATGAACATGGAAAGATCTACACCGCTATCTGTATGAACATGGAAATATCTTCACCGCCATCTGTATGAACATGGATATATCTACACAGCCATCTGGATGAACATGGATATATCTCCACCGCTATCTGCATGAATATGGAAATATCTACACCGCTATCTGTGTAAACATGCATACAACTTCACCGCTATCTGTATAAACATGGAAATGTCTACACCGCTATCTGTATAAACACGGAAATATCTACACCGCTACCTGTATAAACATGGAAATATCAGCACTGCTATCTGTATGAACTTGGAAATATCTACACCGCTATCTCTATGAACATGGAAATATCTACACCGATATCTGTATGAACATGGAAATATCTTCACCGCCATCTGTATGAACTTGGATATATCTACACAGCCATCAGGATGAACATGGAAATATCAGCACCGCTGTCTGTATGAACATGGAAATATCTACACCGCTATCTGTATGAACATGGAAATATCTACACCGCTATCTGTATGAACATGGAAATATCTTCACCACCATCTGTATGAACATGTATATATCTACACAGCCATCTGGATGAACATGGAAATATCTACACCGCTATCTGTATGAACATGGTAATATCTACACCGCTATCTGTGTAAACATGCATACATCTTCACCGCTATCTGTATAAACATGGAAATATCTACACCGCTATCTGTATAAACATGGAAATATCTACACCGCTACCTGTATAAACATGGAAATATCAGCACCGCTATCTGTATGAACATGGAAATATCTACACAGCCATCTGGATGAACATGAAAATATCTACACCGCTATCTGTATGAACATGGAAATAGTTACACCGCTACCTGTATGAACATGGAAATATCTACACCGCTATCTGAATGAACATGGAAATATCTACACCACTATCTGTATGAACATGGAAATATATTCACCGCCATCTGTATGAACATGGATATATCTACACAGCCATCTGGATGAACATGGAAATATCTACACCTCTATATGTATGAACATGGAAATAGCTACACCGCTATCTGTATGAACATGGAAATAGCTACACCGCTATCTCTATGAACATGGAAGTATCACCACCGCTATCTGTATGAACATGGAAATATCTTCACCGCCATATGTATGAACATGGATATATCTACACAGCCATCTGGATGAACATGGAAATATCTACACCACTATATGTATGAACATGGAATTAGCTAAACCGCTATGTCTATGAACATGGAAATATCTACACCGCTATCTGTATGAACATGGAAGTATCTACACCGCTATCTGTATGAACATTGAAATATCTTCACCGCCATATGTATGAACACGGATATATCTAGACAGCCATCTGGATGAACATGGAAATATCAGCACCGCTGTCTGTATGAACATGGAAATATCTACACCGCTATCTGTATGAACATGGAAATATCTACACAGCTATCTGTTTGAACATGGAAATATCTACACCGCTATCTGCATGAAAATGGAAATATCTACACAGCTTTCTGCATATACATCAAAATATCTACAAAGCTTTTCCTCTACACATGGAAATATCTACACCGCAATCTCTATAAACATGGAAATATCTACACCGCCATCTGTATGAACATGGAAATATCTGCACCGCTATCTGTATGAACATATAAATATCTAGACCGCCATCTGTATTAAGATGGAGATATCTACACTGCTATCTGTATAAACACGGAAATATCTACACCGCTACCTGTATAAGCATGGAAATATCTACACCGCTATCTGTATAAACATGGAAATATCTACACCGCTACCTGTATAAACATGGAAATATCAGCACCGCTATCTGTATGAACATGGAAATATCTACACCGCTATCTCTATGAACATGGAAATATCTACACCGATATCTGTAAGAACATGGAAATAGCTTCACCGCCATCTGTATGAACATGGATATATCTACACAGCCATCTGGACGAAAATGGAAATAGCAGCACCGCTGTCTGTATGAACATGGAAATATCTACACCGCTATCTGTATGAACATGGAAATATCTACACCGCTATCTGTATGAACATGGAAATATCTTCACCGCCATCTGTATGAACATGGATATATCTACACAGCCATCTGGAAGAACATGGAAATATCTACACCGCTATCTGTATTAACATGGAAATCTCTACACCGCTATCTGTGTAAACATGCATAAATTTTCACCGCTATCTGTATAAACATGGAAATATCTACACTGCTATCTGCATGAACATGGAAATATCTACACCGCTATCTGTATGAACATGGAAATATCTTCACCGCCATCTGTATGAACACGGATATATCTATGCAGCCATCTGGATGAACATGGAAATATCTACACCGCTATCTGTATGAACATGGAAACAGCTACACCGCTATCAGTATGAACATGGAAGTATCTACACCGCTCTCTGTATGAACACGGAAATATCTACACTGCTATCTGTATGAACATGGAAATATCTTCACCGCCATCTGTATGAACATGAATATATCTACACAGCCATCTGGATGAACATGGAAATATCTACACCGCTATATGTATGAACATGGAATTAACTACACCGGTATCTGAATGAACATGGAAATATCTACACCGATATATGTATGAACATGGAAATATCTACACCGCTATCTGTATGAACATGGAAATATATTCTCCGCCATCTGTATGAACATGGATATATCTACACAGCCATCTGGATGAACATGGAAATATCTACACCGCTATCTGTATGAACATGGAAATATCTACACCGCTCTCTGTGTAAACATGCATACATCTTCACCGCTATCTGTATAAACATGGAAATATCTACACCGCTATCCGTATAAACATGGAAATATCAGCACCGCTATCTGTATGAACATGGAAATATCTACACAGCCATCTGGACGAACATGGAAATATCTACACCGCTATATGTATGAACATGGAAATAGCTACACCGCTATCTGTATGAACATGGAAACATCTACACCACTATCTGTATGAACATGGAAATATCTACACCGCTATCTGTATGAACATGGAAATATCTTCACCGCCATCTATATGAACATCGATATATCTACACAGCCATCTGGATGAACATGGAAATATCTACACCGGTATCTGTATGAACATGGAAATAGCTACTCCGCTATCTGTATGAACATGGAAATATCTACACCGCTATCTGTATGAACATGGAAATATCTACACCGCTATCTGTATGATCATGGAAATATCTTCACCGCCATCTGTATGAACATGGATATATCTACACAGCCATCTGGATGAACATGGAAATATCTACACCGCTATCTGTATGAACATGGAAATATCTACACCGCTATCTGTGTAAACATGCATACATCTTCACCGCTATCTGAATAAACATGGAAATATCTACATCGCTATCTGTATGAACATGGAATTATCTACACCGCTAACTGTTTGAACATGGAAATATCTACACCGCTATCTGCATGAAAATGGAAATATCTACACAGCTATCTGCAAATACATGGAAATATCTACAAAGCTATCTCTTTACACATGGAAATAACTACACCGCTATCTCTATAAACATGGAAATACCTATACCGCCATCTGTATGAACATGGAAATATCTGCACCGCCATCTGTATTAACGTACAAATATCTACACCGCCATCTGTATTAAGATGGAGATATCTACACGGCTATCTGTATAAACTTGGAAATATCTACACCGCTATCTGTATAAACATGGAAATATCTACACCGCTATCTGTATAAACATGGAAATATCTACACCGCCATCTGTATGAAGATAAAAATATCTTCACCGCCATCTGTATGAACATGGGTATATCTACACAGCCATCTGGATGAACATGGAAATATCTACACCGCTATCTGTATGAACATGGAAATAGCTACACCGCTATCTGTATGAACATGGAAATATCTACACCGCTATCTGTATGAACATTGAAATATCTACACCGCTATCTGTATGAACATGGAAATATCTTTACCGCCATCTGTATGAACATGGATATATCTACACAGCCATCTGGATGAACATGGAAATATCTACACCGCTATCTGTATGAACATGGAAATATCTACACCGCTATCTGTATGAACATGGAAATACCTTCACCGCCATCTGTATGAACACGGATATATCTACACAGCCATCTGGATGAACATGGAAATATCTACACCGCTATATGTATGAACATGGAATTAACTACACCGGTATCTGAATGAACATGGAAATATCTACACCGCTATCTGTATGAACATGGAAATATCTACACCGCTATCTGTATGAACATGGAAATATCTTCACCGCCATCTGTATGAACATGGTTATATCTACACAGCCATCTGGATGAACATGGAAATATCTACACCACTATATGTATGAACATGGAAATATCTACACCGCTCTCTGTGTAAACATGCATACATCTTCACCGCTATCTGTATAAACATGGAAATATCTACACCGCTACCCGTATAAACATGGAAATATCAGCACCGCTATCTGTATGAACATGGAAATATCTACACAGCCATCTGGACGAACATGGAAATATCTACACCGCTATCTGTATGAACATGGAAATAGCTACACCGCTATCTGTATGAACATGGAAACATCTACACCACTATCTGTATGAACATGGAAATATCTACACCGCTATCTGTATGAACATGGAAATATCTTCACCGCCATCTGTATGAACATGGATATATCTACACAGCCATCTGGATGAACATGGAAATATCTACACCGCTATCTGTATGAACATGGAAATAGCTACTCCGCTATCTGAACACGGAAATATCTACACCGCTATCTGTACGAACATGGAAATATCTACACTGCCATCTGTATGAACATGGATATATCTACCCAGCCATCTGGATGAACATGGAAATAACTACACCGCTATCTGTATGAATATGGAAATAGCTACACCGCTATCTGTATGAACATGGAAATATCTACACCGCTATCTGTATGAACATGGAAATATCTACACCGCTATCTGTATGAATATGGAAATATCTTCACCGCCATCTGTATGAAGATGGATATATCTACACAGCCATCTGGATGAACATAGAAATATCAAAACCGCTATCTGTATGAACTTGGAACTATCTACACCGCTATCTGTGTTAACATGCATACGTCTTCACCGCTATCTGTATAAACATGGAAATATCTACACCGCTATCTGTAAGAACATGGAAATATCTACACAGCTATCTGTTTGAACATGGAAATATCTACACCGCTATCTGCATGAAAATGGAAATATCTACACAGCTATCTGCATATACATGGAAATATCTACAAAGCTATTTCTCTACACAAGGAAATATCTACACCGCAATCTCTATAAACATTGAAATATCTACACCGCCATCTGTGTGAACATGGAAATATCTGCACAGCCATCTGTATGAACATATAAATATCTAGACCGCCATCTGTATTAAGATGGAGATATCTACACCGCTATCTGTATAAACACGGAAATATCTACACCGCTACCTGTATAAACATGGAAATATCTACACCGCTATCTGTATAAACATGGAAATATCTACACCGCTACCTGTATAAACATGGAAATATCAGCACCGCTATCTGTATGAACATGGAATTATCTACACCGCTATCTCTATGAACATGGAAATATCTACACCGATATCTGTAAGAACATGGAAATATCTTCACCGCCTTCTGTATGAACATGGATATATCTACACAGCCATCTGGACGAAAATGGAAATATCACCACCGCTGTCTGTATGAACATGGAAATATCTACAACGCTATCTGTATGAACATGGAAATATCTACACCGCTATCTGTATGAACATGGAAATATCTTCACCGCCATCCGTATGAACATGGATATATCTACGCAGCCATCTGGATGAACATGGAAATATCTACACCGCTATCTGTATGAACATGGAAATCTCTACACCGCTATCTGTGTAAACATGCATACATCTTCACCGCTATCTGTATAAACATGGAAATATCTACACTGCTATCTGCATGAACATGGAAATATCTACACCGCTGTCTGTATGAACATGGAAATATCTTCACCGCCATCTGTATGAACATGGATATATCTACACAACCATCTGGATGAACATGGAAGTATCTACACCGCTATCTGTATGAACATGAAAAAAGCTACACCGCTATCTGTATGAACATGGAAATATCTACACCGCTATCTGTATGAACACGGAAATATCTACACCGCTATCTGTATGAACATGGAAATAACTTCACCGCCATCTGTATGAACATGAATATATCTACACAGCCATCTGGATGAACATGGAAATATCTACAACTCTATATGTATGAACATGGAATTAGCTACACCGGTATCTGAATGAACATGGAAATATCTACACCGCTATCTCTATGAACATGGAAATATCTACACCGCTATCTGTATGAACATGGAAATATCTTCTCCGCCATCTGTATGAACATGGATATATCTAAACATGCCATCTGGATGAACATGGAAATATCTACACCGCTATCTGTATGAACATGGAAATATCTACACCGCTCTCTGTGTATACATGCATACATCTTCACCGCTATCTGTATAAACACGGAAATATCTACACCGCTATCCATATAAACATGGAAATATCAGCACCGCTATCTGTATTAACATGGAAATATCTACACAGCCATCTGGACGAACATGGAAATATCTACCCCGCTATCTGTATGAACATGGAAATAACTACACCGCTATCTGTATGAATATGGAAACATCTACACCACTATCTGTATGAACATGGAAATATCTACACCGCTATCTGTTTGAACATGGAAATATCTTCACCGCCATCTATATGAACATGGATATATCTACACAGCCATCTGGATGAACATGGAAATATCTACACCGCTATCTGTATGAACATGGAAACAGCTACTCCGCTATCTGTATGAACATGGAAATATCTACACCGCTATCTGTATGAACATGGAAATATCTACACCGCTATCTGTATGAACATGGAAATATCTTCACCGCCATCTGTATGAACATGGATATATCTACACAGCCATCTGGATGAACATGGAAATATCTACACCGCTATCTGTATGAACATGGAAATATCTACACCGCTATCTGTGTAAACATGCATACATCTTCACCGCTATCTGATTAAACATGGAAATATCTACATCGCTATCTGTATGAACATGGAATTATCTACATCGCTATCTGTTTGAACATGGAAATATCTACACCGCTATCTGCATGAAAATGGAAATATCTACACAGCTATCTGCAAATACATGGAAATATCTACAAAGCTATCTCTTTACACATGGAAATATACACCGCTATCTCTATAAACGTGGAAATATCTATACTGCCATCTGTATGAACATGGAAATATCTGCACCGCCATCTGTATTAACGTACAAATATCTACACCGCCATCTGTATTAAGATGGAGATATCTACACGGCTATCTGTATAAACTTGGAAATATCTACACCGCTATCTGTATAAACATGGAAATATCTACACCGCTATCTGTATAAACATGGAAATATCTACACCGCCATCTGTATGAAGATAAAAATATCTTCACCGCCATCTGTATGAACATCGGTATATCTACACAGCCATCTGGATGAACATGGAAATATCTACACTGCTATCTGTATGAACATGGAAATAGCTACACCGCTATCTATATGAACATGGAAATATCTACACCGCTATCTGTATGAACATGGAAATATATACACCGCTATCTGTATGAACATGGAAATATCTTTACCGCCATCTGTATGAACATGGATATATCTACACAGCCATCTGGATGAACATGGAAATATCAACACCGCTATCTGTATGAACATGGAAATATCTACACCGCTATCTGTTTTAACATGCATACATCTTCATCGCTATCTGTATAAACATGGAAATATCTACATCGCTATCCGTATGAACATGGAAATATCTACACAGCTATCTGCATATACATGGAAATATCTACAAAGCTATTTCTCTACACATGGAAATATCTACACCGCAATCTCTATAAACATGGAAATATCTTCACCGCCATCTGTATGAACATGGAAATATCTGCACTGCCATCTGTATGAACATATAAATATCTAGACCGCCATCTGTATTAAGATGGAGATATCTACACCGCTATCTGTATAAACATGGAAATATCTACACCGCTATCTGTATAAACATGGAAATATCTACACCGCTATCTGTATAAACATGGAAATATCTACACCGCTACCTGCATAAACATGGAAATATCAGCACCGCTATCTGTATGAACATGGAAATATCTACACCGCTATCTCTATGAACATGGAAATATCTACACCGATATCTGTATGAACATGGAAATATCTTCACTGCCATCTGTATCAACATGGATATATCTACACAGCCATCTGGACGAACATGGAAATATCAGCACCGCTGTCTGTATGAACATGGAAATATCTACACCGCTATCTGTATGAATATGGAAATATCTACACAGCTATCTGTTTGAACATGGAAGTATCTACACCGCTATCTGTATGAACATTGAAATATCTTCACCGCCATATGTATGAACACGGATATATCTAGACAGCCATCTGGATGAACATGGAAATATCAGCACCGCTGTCTGTATGAACATGGAAATATCTACACCGCTATCTGTATGAACATGGAAATATCTACACAGCTATCAGTTTGAACATGGAAATATCTACACCGCTATCTGCATGAAAATGGAAATATCTACACAGCTTTCTGCATATACATCAAAATATCTACAAAGCTTTTCCTCTACACATGGAAATATCTACACCGCAATCTCTATAAACATGGAAATATCTACACCGCCATCTGTATGAACATGGAAATATCTGCACCGCCATCTGTATGAACATATAAATATCTAGACCGCCATCTGTATTAAGATGGAGATATCTACACTGCTATCTGTATAAACACGGAAATATCTACACCGCTACCTGTATAAACATGGAAATATCTACACCGCTATCTGTATAAACATGGAAATATCTACACCGCTACCTGTATAAACATGGAAATATCAGCACCGCTATCTGTATGAACATGGAAATATCTACACCGCTATCTCTATGAACATGGAAATATCTACACCGATATCTGTAAGAACATGGAAATATCTTCACCGCCATCTGTATGAACATGGATATATCTACACAGCCATCTGGACGAAAATGGAAATAGCAGCACCGCTGTCTGTATGAACATGGAAATATCTACACCGCTATCTGTATGAACATGGAAATATCTACACCGCTATCTGTATGAACATGGAAATATCTTCACCGCCATCTGTATGAACATGGATATATCTACACAGCCATCTGGAAGAACATGGAAATATCTACACCGCTATCTGTATTAACATGGAAATCTCTACACCGCTATCTGTGTAAACATGCATAAATCTTCACCGCTATCTGTATAAACATGGAAATATCTACACTGCTATCTGCATGAACATGGAAATATCTACACCGCTATCTGTATGAACATGGAAATATCTTCACCGCCATCTGTATGAACACGGATATATCTACACAGCCATCTGGATGAACATGGAAATATCTACACCGCTATCTGTATGAACATGGAAACAGCTACACCGCTATCAGTATGAACATGGAAATATCTACACCGCTATCTGTATGAACACGGAAATATCTACACTGCTATCTGTATGAACATGGAAATATCTTCACCGCCATCTGTATGAACATGAATATATCTACACAGCCATCTGGATGAACATGGAAATATCTACACCGCTATATGTATGAACATGGAATTAACTACACCGGTATCTGAATGAACAGGGAAATATCTACACCGATATATGTATGAACATGGAAATATCTACACCGCTATCTGTATGAACATGGAAATATATTCTCCGCCATCTGTATGAACATGGATATATCTACACAGCCATCTGGATGAACATGGAAATATCTACACCGCTATCTGTATGAACATGGAAATATCTACACCGCTCTCTGTGTAAACATGCATACATCTTCACCGCTATCTGTATAAACATGGAAATATCTACACCGCTATCCGTATAAACATGGAAATATCAGCACCGCTATCTGTATGAACATGGAAATATCTACACAGCCATCTGGACGAACATGGAAATATCTACACCGCTATATGTATGAACATGGAAATAGCTACACCGCTATCTGTATGAACATGGAAACATCTACACCACTATCTGTATGAACATGGAAATATCTACACCGCTATCTGTATGAACATGGAAATATCTTCACCGCCATCTATATGAACATCGATATATCTACACAGCCATCTGGATGAACATGGAAATATCTACACCGCTATCTGTATGAACATGGAAATAGCTACTCCGCTATCTGTATGAACATGGAAATATCTACACCGCTATCTGTATGAACATGGAAATATCTACACCGCTATCTGTATGAACATGGAAATATCTTCACCGCCATCTGTATGAACATGGATATATCTACACAGCCATCTGGATGAACATGGAAATATCTACACCGCTATCTGTATGAACATGGAAATATCTACACCGCTATCTGTGTAAACATGCATACATCTTCACCGCTATCTGAATAAACATGGAAATATCTACATCGCTATCTGTATGAACATGGAATTATCTACACCGCTAACTGTTTGAACATGGAAATATCTACACCGCTATCTGCATGAAAATGGAAATATCTACACAGCTATCTGCAAACACATGGAAATATCTACAAAGCTATCTCTTTACACATGGAAATAACTACACCGCTATCTCTATAAACATGGAAATATCTATACCGCCATCTGTATGAACATGGAAATATCTGCACCGCCATCTGTATTAACGTACAAATATCTACACCGCCATCTGTATTAAGATGGAGATATCTACACGGCTATCTGTATAAACTTGGAAATATCTACACCGCTATCTGTATAAACATGGAAATATCTACACCGCTATCTGTATAAACATGGAAATATCTACACCGCCATCTGTATGAAGATAAAAATATCTTCACCGCCATCTGTATGAACATCGGTATATCTACACAGCCATCTGGATGAACATGGAAATATCTACACCGCTATCTGTATGAACATGGAAATAGCTACACCGCTATCTGTATGAACATGGAAATATCTACACCGCTATCTGTATGAACATTGAAATATCTACACCGCTATCTGTATGAACATGGAAATATCTTTACCGCCATCTGTATGAACATGGATATATCTACACAGCCATCTGGATGAACATGGAAATATCTACACCGCTATCTGTATGAACATGGAAATATCTACACCGCTATCTGTATGAACATGGAAATACCTTCACCGCCATCTGTATGAACACGGATATATCTACACAGCCATCTGGATGAACATGGAAATATCTACACCGCTATCTGTATGAACATGGAAACAGCTACACCGCTATCAGTATGAACATGGAAATATCTACACCGCTATCTGTATGAACACGGAAATATCTACACAGCTATCTGTATGAACATGGAAATATCTTCACCGCCATCTGTATGAACATGAATATATCTACACAGCCATCTGGATGAACATGGAAATATCTACACCGCTATATGTATGAACATGGAATTAACTACACCGGTATCTGAATGAACATGGAAATATCTACACCGCTATCTGTATGAACATGGAAATATCTACACCGCTATCTGTATGAACATGGAAATATCTTCACCGCCATCTGTATGAACATGGTTATATCTACACAGCCATCTGGATGAACATGGAAATATCTACACCACTATCTGTATGAACATGGAAATATCTACACCGCTCTCTGTGTAAACATGCATACATCTTCACCGCTATCTGTATAAACATGGAAATATCTACACCGCTACCCGTATAAACATGGAAATATCAGCACCGCTATCTGTATGAACATGGAAATATCTACACAGCCATCTGGACGAACATGGAAATATCTACACCGCTATCTGTATGAACATGGAAATAGCTACACCGCTATCTGTATGAACATGGAAACATCTACACCACTATCTGTATGAACATGGAAATATCTACACCGCTATCTGTATGAACATGGAAATATCTTCACCGCCATCTGTATGAACATGGATATATCTACACAGCCATCTGGATGAACATGGAAATATCTACACCGCTATCTGTATGAACATGGAAATAGCTACTCCGCTATCTGAACACGGAAATATCTACACCGCTATCTGTATGAACATGGAAATATCTACACCGCCATCTGTATGAACATGGATATATCTACACAGCCATCTGGATGAACATGGAAATAACTACACCGCTATCTGTATGAATATGGAAATAGCTACACCGCTATCTGTATGAACATGGAAATATCTACACCGCTATCTGTATGAACATGGAAATATCTACACCGCTATCTGTATGAATATGGAAATATCTTCACCGCCATCTGTATGAAGATGGATATATCTACACAGCCATCTGGATGAACATGGAAATATCAAAACCGCTATCTGTATGAACTTGGAACTATCTACACCGCTATCTGTGTTAACATGCATACGTCTTCACCGCTATCTGTATAAACATGGAAATATCTACTCCGCTATCTGTAAGAACATGGAAATATCTACACAGCTATCTGTTTGAACATGGAAATATCTACACCGCTATCTGCATGAAAATGGAAATATCTACACAGCTATCTGCATATACATGGAAATATCTACAAAGCTATTTCTCTACACAAGGAAATATCTACACCGCAATCTCTATAAACATTGAAATATCTACACCGCCATCTGTGTGAACATGGAAATATCTGCACAGCCATCTGTATGAACATATAAATATCTAGACCGCCATCTGTATTAAGATGGAGATATCTACACCGCTATCTGTATAAACACGGAAATATCTACACCGCTACCTGTATAAACATGGAAATATCTACACCGCTATCTGTATAAACATGGAAATATCTAAACCGCTACCTGTATAAACATGGAAATATCAGCACCGCTATCTGTATGAACATGGAATTATCTACACCGCTATCTCTATGAACATGGAAATATCTACACCGATATCTGTAAGAACATGGAAATATCTTCACCGCCTTCTGTATGAACATGGATATATCTACACAGCCATCTGGACGAAAATGGAAATATCACCACCGCTGTCTGTATGAACATGGAAATATCTACAACGCTATCTGTATGAACATGGAAATATCTACACCGCTATCTGTATGAACATGGAAATATCTTCACCGCCATCCGTATGAACATGGATATATCTACGCAGCCATCTGGATGAACATGGAAATATCTACACCGCTATCTGTATGAACATGGAAATCTCTACACCGCTATCTGTGTAAACATGCATACATCTTCACCGCTATCTGTATAAACATGGAAATATCTACACTGCTATCTGCATGAACATGGAAATATCTACACCGCTGTCTGTATGAACATGGAAATATCTTCACCGCCATCTGTATGAACATGGATATATCTACACAACCATCTGGATGAACATGGAAGTATCTACACCGCTATCTGTATGAACATGAAAAAAGCTACACCGCTATCTGTATGAACATGGAAATATCTACACCGCTATCTGTATGAACACGGAAATATCTACACCGCTATCTGTATGAACATGGAAATAACTTCACCGCCATCTGTATGAACATGAATATATCTACACAGCCATCTGGATGAACATGGAAATATCTACAACTCTATATGAATGAACATGGAATTAGCTACACCGGTATCTGAATGAACATGGAAATATCTACACCGCTATCTCTATGAACATGGAAATATCTACACCGCTATCTGTATGAACATGGAAATATCTTCTCCGCCATCTGTATGAACATGGATATATCTAAACATGCCATCTGGATGAACATGGAAATATCTACACCGCTATCTGTATGTACATGGAAATATCTACACCGCTCTCTGTGTATACATGCATACATCTTCACCGCTATCTGTATAAACATGGAAATATCTACACCGCTATCCATATAAACATGGAAATATCAGCACCGCTATCTGTATTAACATGGAAATATCTACACAGCCATCTGGACGAACATGGAAATATCTACCCCGCTATCTGTATGAACATGGAAATAGCTACACCGCTATCTGTATGAATATGGAAACATCTACACCGCTATCTGTATGAACATGGAAATATCTACACCGCTATCTGTATGAACATGGAAATATCTTCACCGCCATCTATATGAACATGGATATATCTACACAGCCATCTGGATGAACATGGAAATATCTACACCGCTATCTGTATGAACATGGAAACAGCTACTCCGCTATCTGTATGAACATGGAAATATCTACACCGCTATCTGTATGAACATGGAAATATCTACACCGCTATCTGTATGAACATGGAAATATCTTCACCGCCATCTGTATGAACATGGATATATCTACACAGCCATCTGGATGAACATGGAAATATCTACACCGCTATCTGTATGAACATGGAAATATCTACACCGCTATCTGTGTAAACATGCATACATCTTCACCGCTATCTGATTAAACATGGAAATATCTACATCGCTATCTGTATGAACATGGAATTATCTACATCGCTATCTGTTTGAACATGGAAATATCTACACCGCTATCTGCATGAAAATGGAAATATCTACACAGCTATCTGCAAATACATGGAAATATCTACAAAGCTATCTCTTTACACATGGAAATATACACCGCTATCTCTATAAACGTGGAAATATCTATACTGCCATCTGTATGAACATGGAAATATCTGCACCGCCATCTGTATTAACGTACAAATATCTACACCGCCATCTGTATTAAGATGGAGATATCTACATGGCTATCTGTATAAACTTGGAAATATCTACACCGCTATCTGTATAAACATGGAAATATCTACACCGCTATCTGTATAAACATGGAAATATCTACACCGCCATCTGTATGAAGATAAAAATATCTTCACCGCCATCTGTATGAACATCGGTATATCTACACAGCCATCTGGATGAACATGGAAATATCTACACCGCTATCTGTATGAACATGGAAATAGCTACACCGCTATCTGTATGAACATGGAAATATCTACACCGCTATCTGTATGAACATGGAAATATATACACCGCTATCTGTATGAACATGGAAATATCTTTACCGCCATCTGTATGAACATGGATATATCTACACAGACATCTGGATGAACATGGAAATATCAACACCGCTATCTGTATGAACATGGAAATATCTACACCGCTATCTGTTTTAACATGCATACATCTTCACTGCTATCTGTATAAACATGGAAATATCTACATCGCTATCCGTATGAACATGGAAATATCTACACAGCTATCTGCATATACATGGAAATATCTACAAAGCTATTTCTCTACACATGGAAATATCTACACCGCAATCTCTATAAACATGGAAATATCTTCACCGCCATCTGTATGAACATGGAAATATCTGCACTGCCATCTGTATGAACATATAAATATCTAGACCGCCATCTGTATTAAGATGGAGATATCTACACCGCTATCTGTATAAACATGGAAATATCTACACCGCTATCTGTATAAACATGGAAATATCTACACCGCTATCTGTATAAACATGGAAATATCTACACCGCTACCTGTATAAACATGGAAATATCAGCACCGCTATCTGTATGAACATGGAAATATCTACACCGCTATCTCTATGAACATGGAAATATCTACACCGATATCTATATGAACATGGAAATATCTTCACCGCCATCTGTATCAACATGGATATATCTACACAGCCATCTGGACGAACATGGAAATATCAGCACCGCTGTCTGTATGAACATGGAAATATCTACACCGCTATCTGTATGAATATGGAAATATCTACACCGCTATCTGTTTGAATATGGAAATAACTTCACCGACATCTGTATGAAAATGGATATATCTACACAGCCATCTGGATGAACATGGAAATATCTACACCGCTATCTGTATGAACATGGAAATATCTACACCACTATCTGTGAAAACATGCATACATCTTCACCACTATCTGTATAAACATGGAATTATCTACACCGCTATCTGTATGACCATGGAAATATCTACACCGCTATCTGTTTGAACACGGAAATATCTACTCCGCTATCTGCATGAAAATGGAAATATCTACACAGCTATCTGCATATACATGGAAATATCTACAAAGCTATTTCTTTACATATGGAAATAACTACACCGCTATCTCTATTAACATGGAAATATCTACACCGCCATCTGTAGGAACATGGAAATACCTGCACCGCCATCTGTATGAACATATAAATATCTACACCACCATCTGTATTAAGATGGAGATATCTACACCGCTATCTGTATAAACATGGAAATATCTACAACGCTATCTGTATAAACATGGAAACATCTACACCGCTATCTGTATAAACATGGAAATATCTGCACCGCTACCTGTATAAACATGGAAATATCAGCACCGCTATCTGTATGAACATGGAAATATCTACACAGCCATCTGGATGAACATGGAAATATCTACACCACTATCTGTAAGAACATGGAAATATCTACACCGCTATCTCTATAAACATGGAAATATCTACACCTCTATCTCTATAATCATGGAAATATCTACCCCGTCATCTCTATAAACACGGAAACATATATACCGCCATCTGTAAGAACATGGCAATATCTACACCACAATGTGTATAAAGATGGAAATATCTACACCGCTATCTGTAGGAACATGGAAATATCTACACCACCATCTGTATAAACGCTGAAATATCTATACCGCCATCTCCATACACTTGGAAATATCTACACAGCTATCTGTATAAAGATGGAAATATCAACACCGCTATCTGAATAAACATGGAAATAACTACACCTCCCTCTGTATAAACATGGAAATATCTACACCGCCATCTCTATAAACATGGAAATATCTACACCGCCATCTGTATGAACATGGAAATACCTAAACCACCACGTGTATGAACATGGAAATATGTACACCGCCATCTGTATGAACATGGAAACAACTTCACCGCCATCTGTATGAACATGGAAATATCTACACCACCATCTGTATGAACATGCAAATATCTTCATCGCCATCTGTATGAACTTGGAAATATCTACACCGCCATCTGTATGAACATGGAAATATCTACACCGCTATCTGTATGAACATGGAAATATCTACACCACTATCTCTATAAACATGGAAATACCTACTCCGCTATCTGTATAAACAAGGAAATATCTATACTGCTATCTGTGAAACAGGGAAATATCTACAGCGCTATCTCTATAAACATGGAAATATCTACACCACTACCTCTATAGTCATGGAAATATCTACACCGCCATCTGTATGAACATGGAAATATCTACACAACCATCTGTATAAAGATGGAAATATCTACACCGCTACTGTGTGAACATGGAGATATCTACACCGCTATCTGTATAAACGTGGAAATATCTACACAGCTACCTGAATAAACATGGAAATATCTCCACCGCAATATCTATAAACATGGAAATAACTACAGAGCTATGTGTATAAACATGGAAATACCTAGACCGCCATCTTTAAAAACATGGAAATATCTACACAGCCATCTGTATAAACGTGGAAATACCTACACCGCCATCTGTATGAACATGGAAATATCTATAGCGCCAACCATATAAAGATGGAAATATCTACACCGCTATCTCTCTGAACGTGGAAATATCTACAACGCAATCTGTATAAACACGGAAATATCTACACCGCTATCCCTATAAACATGGAAATATCTACACCACTCTCTATATACTTGGAAATAACTACACAACTATCTCTATACACATGGAAATATCAAGACCGCCATCTCTATAAACATGGAAATATCTACACCGCCATATGCATAAACGTGGAAATATCTAAACCGCCATCTGTATGAACCTGGAAATATCTACACCGCTATCTGTGTAAATATGCATACATTTTCACCGCTATCTGTATAAACATGGAAATATCTACACCGCTATCTGTATGAACATGGAAATATCTACACCGCTATCTGTTTGAACATGGAAATATCTACACCGCTATCTGCATATACATAGAAATATCTACAAAGCTATCTCTTTACACAAGGAAATAACTACACTGCTATCTGTATGAACATGGAAATATCTACACCGCTATCTGCATGAAAATGGAAATATCTACACAGCTATCTGCATATACATGGAAATATCTACAAAGCTATCTCTTTACGCATGGAAATAACTACACCGCTATCTGTATGAACATGGAAATATCTACACCGCCATCTGTATGTACATGGAAATATCTGCACCGCCATCTGTATTAACATACAAATATCTACACCGCCGTCTGTATTAAGATGGAGATATCTACACCGCTATCTGTATAAACTT
This sequence comes from Gorilla gorilla gorilla, assembly GCF_029281585.2. Classification (NCBI taxonomy): domain Eukaryota; kingdom Metazoa; phylum Chordata; class Mammalia; order Primates; family Hominidae; genus Gorilla; species Gorilla gorilla. The sequence continues at coordinate 53,498,989 of NC_073246.2, read as the reverse complement.
GGAAATATCTACACCGCTAACTGTATAAACATGGAAATATCTACACCGCTATCTGTATAAACATGGAAATATCTACACCGCTACCAGTATAAACATGGAAATATCAGCACCGCTATCTGTATGAACATGGAAATATCTACACAGCCATCTGGATGAACATGGAAATATCAACACCGCTATCTGTATGAACACGGAAATAGCTACACCGCTATCTGTATGAAGATGGAAATATCTACACCACTATCTGTATGAACATGGAAACATCTGCACCTCTATCTGTATGAACATGGAAATATCTACACCGCTATCTGCATAAAGATGGAAATATCTACACCGCTATCTGAATAAACACGGAAATACCTACACTGTCATCTGTATAAATATAGAAATATCTACAGTGCCATCTCTATAAACATGGAAATATCTACACGGCCATCTGTATGAACATGGAAATATCTACACCGCCAACCGTATAACGATGGAAATATCTACACCGCTATCTGTACGAACATGGAAATATCTACACCACCATGTGTATGAACATGGAAATATCTACATCGCCATCTGTATGAACATGGAAATATCTACACCGCCATCTGTATGAACATGGAAATATCTACACCGCCATCTGTATGTACATGCAAATATATTCACCGCCGTCTGTATGAACATGGAAATATTTACACCGCCATCTGTATGAACATGGAAATATCTACACCGCTATCTGTATGAACATGGAAATATCTACACCTATATCTCTATAATCATGGAAATATCTACCCCGCCATCTCTATAAACACGGAAACACATACACCACCATCTGTAAGAACATGGAAATATCTACACCACAATGTGTATAAAGATGGAAATATCTCCACCGCTATCTGTATGAACATGGAAAGATCTACACCGCCATCTGTATGAACATGGAAATATCTACAGCGCCAACCATATAAAGATGGAAATATCTACTCCGCTATCTGTATGAACATGGAAATATCTACACCACAATCTGTATAAACATGGAAATATCTACACCGCCATCTGTATAAACATGGAAATATCTACACCGCTATCTGTATAAACAAGGAAATATCTACACTGCCATCTCTATAAACATGGAAATATCTACACTGCCATCTGTATAAACATGGAAATATCTACAGCGTTATCCGTATTAACATGGAAATATCTACAGCGTTATCTGTATAAACATGAAAATATCTACACCGCCATCTCTATAAACATGGAAAATCTACACCGCTATCTGAATAAACATGGAAATATCTACAACGGTATCTGTATAAACATGGAAATGTCTTCACAGCTATCTGTATAAGCATGGAAATATCAACACCGCCATCTGTAGGAACATGGAAATATCTACACCACAATCTGTATAAACATGGAACTATCTACACCGTCATCTGAATATACATAGAAATATCTACACGACCATCTGTATAAACATGGAAATATCTACACCGCCATCTGTATAAACATGGAAATATCTACATCGCCATCTGTATGAACATGGAAATATATACAAAGCCATCTGTATGAACATGGAAATATCTACACCGCCATCTCTATGAACATGGAAATATCTACACCGCCATCTGAATGAACATGCAAATACCTTCACTGCCGTCTGTATGAACTTGGAAATATCTACACCGCCATCTGAATGAACATGCAAATATATTCACCGCCGTCTGTATGAACTTGGAAATATTTACACCGCCATCTGTATGAACATGGAAATATCTACACCACTATCTGTAAGAACATGGAAATATCTACACCGCTATCTCTATAAAAATGGAAATATCTACACCTCTATCTCTATAATCATGGAAATATCTACCCCGCCATCTCTATAAACACGGAAACATATATACCGCCATCTGTAAGAAGATGGCAATAACTACACCACAATGTATATAAAGATGGAAATATCTACACCGCTATCTGTAGGAACATGGAAATATCTACACCGCTATCTGTATAAACACTGAAATATCTATACCGCCATCTCTATAAACATGGAAATATCTACACTGCCATCTGTATGAACATGGAAATACCTAAACCACCACGTGTATGAACATGGAAATATCTACACCGCCATCTGTATGAACATGGAAACAACTTCACCGCCATCTGTATGAACATGGAAATATCTACACCACCATCTGTATGAACATGCAAATATCTTCATAGCCATATGTATGAACATGGAAATATCTACACCGCCATCTGTATGAAGATGGAAATATCTACACCGCTATCTGTATGAACATGGAAATATCTACACCACTATCTCTATAAACATGGAAATATCTACTCCGCTATCTGAATAAACAAGGAAATATCTATACTGCTATCTGTGAAACAGGGAAATATCTACACCGCTATCTCTATAAACATGGAAATATCTACACCACTATCTCTATAGTCATGGAAATATCTACACCGCCATCTGTATGAACATGGAAATATCTACACAACCATCTGTATAAAGAAGGAAATATCTACACCAATACTGTGTGAACATGGAGAAATCTACACCGCTATCTGTATAAACGTGGAAATATCTACACCGCTATCTGAATAAACATGGAAATATCTCCACCGCAATATCTGTAAACATGGAAATAACTACAGAGCTATGTGTATAAACATGGAAATACCTAGACCGCCATCTTTCAAAACATGGAAATATCTACACAGCCATCTGTATAAACGTGGAAATATCTACACCGCCATCTGTATGAACATGGAAATATCTACACCGCCATCTGAATGAACATGCAAATATCTTCACCGCCGTCTGTATGAACTTGGAAATATCTACACTGCCATCTGAATGAACATGCAAATATCTTCACCGCCGTCTGTATGAACTTGGAAATATTTACACCGCCATCTGTATGAACATGGAAATATCTGCACCACTATCTGTAAGAACATGGAAATATCTACACCGCTATCTCTATAAACATGGAAATATCTACACCTCTATCTCTATAATCATGGAAATATCTACCCCGCCATCTCTATAAACACGGAAACATATATACCGCCATCTGTAAGAACATGGCAATATCTACACCACAATGTGTATAAAGATGGAAATATCTACACCGCTATCTGTAGGAACATGGAAATATCTACACCACCATCTGTATAAACGCTGAAATATCTATACCGCCATCTCCATACACTTGGAAATATCTACACAGCTATCTGTATAAAGATGGAAATATCAACACCGCTATCTGAATAAACATGGAAATACCTACACCGCCCTCTGTATAAACATGGAAATATCTACACCGCCATCTCTATAAACATGGAAATATCTACACCGCCATCTGTATGAACATGGAAATACCTAAACCACCACGTGTATGAACATGGAAATATGTACACCGCCATCTGTATGAACATGGAAACAACTTCACCGCCATCTGTATGAACATGGAAATATCTACACCACCATCTGTATGAACATGCAAATATCTTCATCGCCATCTGTATGAACTTGGAAATATCTACACCGCCATCTGTATGAACATGGAAATATCTACACCGCTATCTGTATGAACATGGAAATATCTACACCACTATCTCTATAAACATGGAAATACCTACTCCGCTATCTGTATAAACAAGGAAATATCTATACTGCTATCTGTGAAACAGGGAAATATCTACAGCGCTATCTCTATAAACATGGAAATATCTACACCACTATCTCTATAGTCATGGAAATATCTACACCGCCATCTGTATGAACATGGAAATATCTACACAACCATCTGTATAAAGATGGAAATATCTACACCGCTACTGTGTGAACATGGAGATATCTACACCGCTATCTGTATAAACGTGGAAATATCTACACAGCTATCTGAATAAACATGGAAATATCTCCACCGCAATATCTATAAACATGGAAATAACTACAGAGCTATGTGTATAAACATGGAAATACCTAGACCGCCATCTTTAAAAACATGGAAATATCTACACAGCCATCTGTATAAACGTGGAAATACCTACACCGCCATCTGTATGAACATGGAAATATCTATAGCGCCAACCATATAAAGATGGAAATATCTACACCGCTATCTCTATGAACGTGGAAATATCTACAACGCAATCTGTATAAACATGGAAATATCTACACCGCTATCCCTATAAACATGGAAATATCTACACCACTCTCTATATACTTGGAAATAACTACACAACTATCTCTATACACATGGAAATATCAAGACCGCCATCTCTATAAACATGGAAATATCTACACCGCCATATGCATAAACGTGGAAATATCTAAACCGCCATCTGTATGAACCTGGAAATATCTACACCGCTATCTGTGTAAATATGCATACATTTTCACCGCTATCTGTATAAACATGGAAATATCTACACCGCTATCTGTATGAACATGGAAATATCTACACCGCTATCTGTTTGAACATGGAAATATCTACACCGCTATCTGCATATACATAGAAATATCTACAAAGCTATCTCTTTACACAAGGAAATAACTACACTGCTATCTGTATGAACATGGAAATATCTACACCGCTATCTGCATGAAAATGGAAATATCTACACAGCTATCTGCATATACATGGAAATATCTACAAAGCTATCTCTTTACGCATGGAAATAACTACACCGCTATCTGTATGAACATGGAAATATCTACACCGCCATCTGTATGTACATGGAAATATCTGCACCGCCATCTGTATTAACATACAAATATCTACACCGCCGTCTGTATTAAGATGGAGATATCTACACCGCTATCTGTATAAACTTGGAAATATCTACACCGCTAACTGTATAAACATGGAAATATCTACACCGCTATCTGTATGAACATGGAAATATCTACACCGCCATCTGTGTGAACATGGAAATATCTTCACTGCCATCTGTATGAACATGGATATATATACACAGCCATCTGGATGAACATGGAAATATCTACACCGCTATCTGTATGAACATGGAAATATCTACACCGCTATCTGTATGAACATGGAAATACCTTCACCGCCATCTGTATGAACACGGATATATCTACACAGCCATCTGGATGAACATGGAAATATCTACACCGCTATATGTATGAACATGGAATTAACTACACCGGTATCTGAATGAACATGGAAATATCTACACCGCTATCTGTATGAACATGGAAATATCTACACCGCTATCTGTATGAACATGGAAATATCTTCACCGCCATCTGTATGAACATGGTTATACCTACACAGCCATCTGGATGAACATGGAAATATCTACACCACTATCTGTATGAACATGGAAATATCTACACCGCTCTCTGTGTAAACATGCATACATCTTCACCGCTATCTGTATAAACATGGAAATATCTACACCGCTACCCGTATAAACATGGAAATATCAGCACCGCTATCTGTATGAACATGGAAATATCTACACAGCCATCTGGACGAACATGGAAATATCTACACCGCTATCTGTATGAACATGGAAATAGCTACACCGCTATCTGTATGAACATGGAAACATCTACACCACTATCTGTATGAACATGGAAATATCTACACCGCTATCTGTATGAACATGGAAATATCTTCACCGCCATCTGTATGAACATGGATATATCTACACAGCCATCTGGATGAACATGGAAATATCTACACCGCTATCTGTATGAACATGGAAATAGCTACTCCGCTATCTGAACACGGAAATATCTACACCGCTATCTGTACGAACATGGAAATATCTACACTGCCATCTGTATGAACATGGATATATCTACACAGCCATCTGGATGAACATGGAAATAACTACACCGCTATCTGTATGAATATGGAAATTGCTACACCGCTATCTGTATGAACATGGAAATATCTACACCGCTATCTGTATGAACATGGAAATATCTACACCGCTATCTGTATGAATATGGAAATATCTTCACCGCCATCTGTATGAAGATGGATATATCTACACAGCCATCTGGATGAACATAGAAATATCAAAACCGCTATCTGTATGAACTTGGAACTATCTACACCGCTATCTGTTTTAACATGCATACGTCTTCACCGCTATCTGTATAAACATGGAAATATCTACACCGCTATCTGTAAGAACATGGAAATATCTACACAGCTATCTGTTTGAACATGGAAATATCTACACCGCTATCTGCATGAAAATGGAAATATCTACACAGCTATCTGCATATACATGGAAATATCTACAAAGCTATTTCTCTACACAAGGAAATATCTACACCGCAATCTCTATAAACATTGAAATATCTACACCGCCATCTGTGTGAACATGGAAATATCTGCACAGCCATCTGTATGAACATATAAATATCTAGACCGCCATCTGTATTAAGATGGAGATATCTACACCGCTATCTGTATAAACACGGAAATATCTACACCGCTACCTGTATAAACATGGAAATATCTACACCGCTATCTGTATAAACATGGAAATATCTACACCGCTACCTGTATAAACATGGAAATATCAGCACCGCTATCTGTATGAACATGGAATTATCTACACCGCTATCTCTATGAACATGGAAATATCTACACCGATATCTGTAAGAACATGGAAATATCTTCACCGCCTTCTGTATGAACATGGATATATCTACACAGCCATCTGGACGAAAATGGAAATATCACCACCGCTGTCTGTATGAACATGGAAATATCTACAACGCTATCTGTATGAACATGGAAATATCTACACCGCTATCTGTATGAACATGGAAATATCTTCACCGCCATCCGTATGAACATGGATATATCTACGCAGCCATCTGGATGAACATGGAAATATCTACACCGCTATCTGTATGAACATGGAAATCTCTACACCGCTATCTGTGTAAACATGCATACATCTTCACCGCTATCTGTATAAACATGGAAATATCTACACTGCTATCTGCATGAACATGGAAATATCTACACCGCTGTCTGTATGAACATGGAAATATCTTCACCGCCATCTGTATGAACATGGATATATCTACACAACCATCTGGATGAACATGGAAGTATCTACACCGCTATCTGTATGAACATGAAAAAAGCTACACCGCTATCTGTATGAACATGGAAATATCTACACCGCTATCTGTATGAACACGGAAATATCTACACCGCTATCTGTATGAACATGGAAATAACTTCACCGCCATCTGTATGAACATGAATATATCTACACAGCCATCTGGATGAACATGGAAATATCTACAACTCTATATGTATGAACATGGAATTAGCTACACCGGTATCTGAATGAACATGGAAATATCTACACCGCTATCTCTATGAACATGGAAATATCTACACCGCTATCTGTATGAACATGGAAATATCTTCTCCGCCATCTGTATGAACATGGATATATCTAAACATGCCAACTGGATGAACATGGAAATATCTACACCGCTATCTGTATGAACATGGAAATATCTACACCGCTCTCTGTGTATACATGCATACATCTTCACCGCTATCTGTATAAACATGGAAATATCTACACCGCTATCCATATAAACATGGAAATATCAGCACCGCTATCTGTATTAACATGGAAATATCTACACAGCCATCTGGACGAACATGGAAATATCTACCCCGCTATCTGTATGAACATGGAAATAGCTACACCGCTATCTGTATGAATATGGAAACATCTACACCACTATCTGTATGAACATGGAAATATCTACACCGCTATCTGTTTGAACATGGAAATATCTTCACTGCCATCTATATGAACATGGATATATCTACACAGCCATCTGGATGAACATGGAAATATCTACACCGCTATCTGTATGAACATGGAAACAGCTACTCCGCTATCTGTATGAACATGGAAATATCTACACCGCTATCTGTATGAACATGGAAATATCTACACCGCTATCTGTATGAACATGGAAATATCTTCACCGCCATCTGTATGAACATGGATATATCTACACAGCCATCTGGATGAACATGGAAATATCTACACCGCTATCTGTATGAACATGGAAATATCTACACCGCTATCTGTGTAAACATGCATACATCTTCACCGCTATCTGATTAAACATGGAAATATCTACATCGCTATCTGTATGAACATGGAATTATCTACACCGCTAACTGTTTGAACATGGAAATATCTACACCGCTATCTGCATGAAAATGGAAATATCTACACAGCTATCTGCAAATACATGGAAATATCTACAAAGCTATCTCTTTACACATGGAAATAACTACACCGCTATCTCTATAAACATGGAAATATCTATACCGCCATCTGTATGAACATGGAAATATCTGCACCGCCATCTGTATTAACGTACAAATATCTACACCGCCATCTGTATTAAGATGGAGATATCTACACGGCTATCTGTATAAACTTGGAAATATCTACACCGCTATCTGTATAAACATGGAAATATCTACACCGCTATCTGTATAAACATGGAAATATCTACACCGCCATCTGTATGAAGATAAAAATATCTTCACCGCCATCTGTATGAACATCGGTATATCTACACAGCCATCTGGATGAACATGGAAATATCTACACCGCTATCTGTATGAACATGGAAATAGCTACACCGCTATCTGTATGAACATGGAAATATCTACACCGCTATCTGTATGAACATTGAAATATCTACACCGCTATCTGTATGAACATGGAAATATCTTTACCGCCATCTGTATGAACATGGATATATCTACACAGCCATCTGGATGAACATGGAAATATCTACACCGCTATCTGTATGAACATGGAAATATCTACACCGCTATCTGTATGAACATGGAAATACCTTCACCGCCATCTGTATGAACACGGATATATCTACACAGCCATCTGGATGAACATGGAAATATCTACACCGCTATCTGTATGAACATGGAAACAGCTACACCGCTATCAGTATGAACATGGAAATATCTACACCGCTATCTGTATGAACACGGAAATATCTACACCGCTATCTGTATGAACATGGAAATATCTTCACCGCCATCTGTATGAACATGAATATATCTACACAGCCATCTGGATGAACATGGAAATATCTACACCGCTATATGTATGAACATGGAATTAACTACACCGGTATCTGAATGAACATGGAAATATCTACACCGCTATATGTATGAACATGGAAATATCTACACCGCTATCTGTATGAACATGGAAATATCTTCACCGCCATCTGTATGAACATGGTTATATCTACACAGCCATCTGGATGAACATGGAAATATCTACACCACTATCTGTATGAACATGGAAATATCTACACCGCTCTCTGTGTAAACATGCATACATCTTCACCGCTATCTGTATAAACATGGAAATATCTACACCGCTACCCGTATAAACATGGAAATATCAGCACCGCTATCTGTATGAACATGGAAATATCTACACAGCCATCTGGACGAACATGGAAATATCTACACCGCTAGTTGTATGAACATGGAAATAGCTACACCGCTATCTGTATGAACATGGAAACATCTACACCACTATCTGTATGAACATGGAAATATCTACACCGCTATCTGTATGAACATGGAAATATCTTCACCGCCATCTGTATGAACATGGATATATCTACACAGCCATCTGGATGAACATGGAAATATCTACACCGCTATCTGTATGAACATGGAAATAGCTACTCCGCTATCTGAACACGGAAATATCTACACCGCTATCTGTATGAACATGGAAATATCTACACCGCCATCTGTATGAACATGGATATATCTACACAGCCATCTGTATGAACATGGAAATAACTACACCGCTATCTGTATGAATATGGAAATAGCTACACCGCTATCTGTATGAACATGGAAATATCTACACCGCTATCTGTATGAACATGGAAATATCTACACCGCTATCTGTATGAATATGGAAATATCTTCACCGCCATCTGTATGAAGATGGATATATCTACACAGCCATCTGGATGAACATGGAAATATCAAAACCGCTATCTGTATGAACTTGGAACTATCTACACCGCTATCTGTGTTAACATGCATACGTCTTCACCGCTATCTGTATAAACATGGAAATATCTACTCCGCTATCTGTAAGAACATGGAAATATCTACACAGCTATCTGTTTGAACATGGAAATATCTACACCGCTATCTGCATGAAAATGGAAATATCTACACAGCTATCTGCATATACATGGAAATATCTACAAAGCTATTTCTCTACACAAGGAAATATCTACACCGCAATCTCTATAAACATTGAAATATCTACACCGCCATCTGTGTGAACATGGAAATATCTGCACAGCCATCTGTATGAACATATAAATATCTAGACCGCCATCTGTATTAAGATGGAGATATCTACACCGCTATCTGTATAAACACGGAAATATCTACACCGCTACCTGTATAAACATGGAAATATCTACACCGCTATCTGTATAAACATGGAAATATCTACACCGCTACCTGTATAAACATGGAAATATCAGCACCGCTATCTGTATGAACATGGAATTATCTACACCGCTATCTCTATGAACATGGAAATATCTACACCGATATCTGTAAGAACATGGAAATATCTTCACCGCCTTCTGTATGAACATGGATATATCTACACAGCCATCTGGACGAAAATGGAAATATCACCACCGCTGTCTGTATGAACATGGAAATATCTACAACGCTATCTGTATGAACATGGAAATATCTACACCGCTATCTGTATGAACATGGAAATATCTTCACCGCCATCCGTATGAACATGGATATATCTACGCAGCCATCTGGATGAACATGGAAATATCTACACCGCTATCTGTATGAACATGGAAATCTCTACACCGCTATCTGTGTAAACATGCATACATCTTCACCGCTATCTGTATAAACATGGAAATATCTACACTGCTATCTGCATGAACATGGAAATATCTACACCGCTGTCTGTATGAACATGGAAATATCTTCACCGCCATCTGTATGAACATGGATATATCTACACAACCATCTGGATGAACATGGAAGTATCTACACCGCTATCTGTATGAACATGAAAAAAGCTACACCGCTATCTGTATGAACATGGAAATATCTACACCGCTATCTGTATGAACACGGAAATATCTACACCGCTATCTGTATGAACATGGAAATAACTTCACCGCCATCTGTATGAACATGAATATATCTACACAGCCATCTGGATGAACATGGAAATATCTACAACTCTATATGTATGAACATGGAATTAGCTACACCGGTATCTGAATGAACATGGAAATATCTACACCGCTATCTCTATGAACATGGAAATATCTACACCGCTATCTGTATGAACATGGAAATATCTTCTCCGCCATCTGTATGAACATGGATATATCTAAACATGCCAACTGGATGAACATGGAAATATCTACACCGCTATCTGTATGAACATGGAAATATCTACACCGCTCTCTGTGTATACATGCATACATCTTCACCGCTATCTGTATAAACATGGAAATATCTACACCGCTATCCATATAAACATGGAAATATCAGCACCGCTATCTGTATTAACATGGAAATATCTACACAGCCATCTGGACGAACATGGAAATATCTACCCCGCTATCTGTATGAACATGGAAATAGCTACACCGCTATCTGTATGAATATGGAAACATCTACACCACTATCTGTATGAACATGGAAATATCTACACCGCTATCTGTTTGAACATGGAAATATCTTCACTGCCATCTATATGAACATGGATATATCTACACAGCCATCTGGATGAACATGGAAATATCTACACCGCTATCTGTATGAACATGGAAACAGCTACTCCGCTATCTGTATGAACATGGAAATATCTACACCGCTATCTGTATGAACATGGAAATATCTACACCGCTATCTGTATGAACATGGAAATATCTTCACCGCCATCTGTATGAACATGGATATATCTACACAGCCATCTGGATGAACATGGAAATATCTACACCGCTATCTGTATGAACATGGAAATATCTACACCGCTATCTGTGTAAACATGCATACATCTTCACCGCTATCTGATTAAACATGGAAATATCTACATCGCTATCTGTATGAACATGGAATTATCTACACCGCTAACTGTTTGAACATGGAAATATCTACACCGCTATCTGCATGAAAATGGAAATATCTACACAGCTATCTGCAAATACATGGAAATATCTACAAAGCTATCTCTTTACACATGGAAATAACTACACCGCTATCTCTATAAACATGGAAATATCTATACCGCCATCTGTATGAACATGGAAATATCTGCACCGCCATCTGTATTAACGTACAAATATCTACACCGCCATCTGTATTAAGATGGAGATATCTACACGGCTATCTGTATAAACTTGGAAATATCTACACCGCTATCTGTATAAACATGGAAATATCTACACCGCTATCTGTATAAACATGGAAATATCTACACCGCCATCTGTATGAAGATAAAAATATCTTCACCGCCATCTGTATGAACATCGGTATATCTACACAGCCATCTGGATGAACATGGAAATATCTACACCGCTATCTGTATGAACATGGAAATAGCTACACCGCTATCTGTATGAACATGGAAATATCTACACCGCTATCTGTATGAACATTGAAATATCTACACCGCTATCTGTATGAACATGGAAATATCTTTACCGCCATCTGTATGAACATGGATATATCTACACAGCCATCTGGATGAACATGGAAATATCTACACCGCTATCTGTATGAACATGGAAATATCTACACCGCTATCTGTATGAACATGGAAATACCTTCACCGCCATCTGTATGAACACGGATATATCTACACAGCCATCTGGATGAACATGGAAATATCTACACCGCTATCTGTATGAACATGGAAACAGCTACACCGCTATCAGTATGAACATGGAAATATCTACACCGCTATCTGTATGAACACGGAAATATCTACACCGCTATCTGTATGAACATGGAAATATCTTCACCGCCATCTGTATGAACATGAATATATCTACACAGCCATCTGGATGAACATGGAAATATCTACACCGCTATATGTATGAACATGGAATTAACTACACCGGTATCTGAATGAACATGGAAATATCTACACCGCTATATGTATGAACATGGAAATATCTACACCGCTATCTGTATGAACATGGAAATATCTTCACCGCCATCTGTATGAACATGGTTATATCTACACAGCCATCTGGATGAACATGGAAATATCTACACCACTATCTGTATGAACATGGAAATATCTACACCGCTCTCTGTGTAAACATGCATACATCTTCACCGCTATCTGTATAAACATGGAAATATCTACACCGCTACCCGTATAAACATGGAAATATCAGCACCGCTATCTGTATGAACATGGAAATATCTACACAGCCATCTGGACGAACATGGAAATATCTACACCGCTAGTTGTATGAACATGGAAATAGCTACACCGCTATCTGTATGAACATGGAAACATCTACACCACTATCTGTATGAACATGGAAATATCTACACCGCTATCTGTATGAACATGGAAATATCTTCACCGCCATCTGTATGAACATGGATATATCTACACAGCCATCTGGATGAACATGGAAATATCTACACCGCTATCTGTATGAACATGGAAATAGCTACTCCGCTATCTGAACACGGAAATATCTACACCGCTATCTGTATGAACATGGAAATATCTACACCGCCATCTGTATGAACATGGATATATCTACACAGCCATCTGTATGAACATGGAAATAACTACACCGCTATCTGTATGAATATGGAAATAGCTACACCGCTATCTGTATGAACATGGAAATATCTACACCGCTATCTGTATGAACATGGAAATATCTACACCGCTATCTGTATGAATATGGAAATATCTTCACCGCCATCTGTATGAAGATGGATATATCTACACAGCCATCTGGATGAACATGGAAATATCAAAACCGCTATCTGTATGAACTTGGAACTATCTACACCGCTATCTGTGTTAACATGCATACGTCTTCACCGCTATCTGTATAAACATGGAAATATCTACTCCGCTATCTGTAAGAACATGGAAATATCTACACAGCTATCTGTTTGAACATGGAAATATCTACACCGCTATCTGCATGAAAATGGAAATATCTACACAGCTATCTGCATATACATGGAAATATCTACAAAGCTATTTCTCTACACAAGGAAATATCTACACCGCAATCTCTATAAACATTGAAATATCTACACCGCCATCTGTGTGAACATGGAAATATCTGCACAGCCATCTGTATGAACATATAAATATCTAGACCGCCATCTGTATTAAGATGGAGATATCTACACCGCTATCTGTATAAACACGGAAATATCTACACCGCTACCTGTATAAACATGGAAATATCTACACCGCTATCTGTATAAACATGGAAATATCTACACCGCTACCTGTATAAACATGGAAATATCAGCACCGCTATCTGTATGAACATGGAATTATCTACACCGCTATCTCTATGAACATGGAAATATCTACACCGATATCTGTAAGAACATGGAAATATCTTCACCGCCTTCTGTATGAACATGGATATATCTACACAGCCATCTGGACGAAAATGGAAATATCACCACCGCTGTCTGTATGAACATGGAAATATCTACAACGCTATCTGTATGAACATGGAAATATCTACACCGCTATCTGTATGAACATGGAAATATCTTCACCGCCATCCGTATGAACATGGATATATCTACGCAGCCATCTGGATGAACATGGAAATATCTACACCGCTATCTGTATGAACATGGAAATCTCTACACCGCTATCTGTGTAAACATGCATACATCTTCACCGCTATCTGTATAAACATGGAAATATCTACACTGCTATCTGCATGAACATGGAAATATCTACACCGCTGTCTGTAGGAACATGGAAATATCTTCACCGCCATCTGTATGAACATGGATATATCTACACAACCATCTGGATGAACATGGAAGTATCTACACCGCTATCTGTATGAACATGAAAAAAGCTACACCGCTATCTGTATGAACATGGAAATATCTACACCGCTATCTGTATGAACACGGAAATATCTACACCGCTATCTGTATGAACATGGAAATAACTTCACCGCCATCTGTATGAACATGAATATATCTACACAGCCATCTGGATGAACATGGAAATATCTACAACTCTATATGTATGAACATGGAATTAGCTACACCGGTATCTGAATGAACATGGAAATATCTACACCGCTATCTCTATGAACATGGAAATATCTACACCGCTATCTGTATGAACATGGAAATATCTTCTCCGCCATCTGTATGAACATGGATATATCTAAACATGCCATCTGGATGAACATGGAAATATCTACACCGCTATCTGTATGTACATGGAAATATCTACACCGCTCTCTGTGTATACATGCATACATCTTCACCGCTATCTGTATAAACATGGAAATATCTACACCGCTATCCATATAAACATGGAAATATCAGCACCGCTATCTGTATTAACATGGAAATATCTACACAGCCATCTGGACGAACATGGAAATATCTACCCCGCTATCTGTATGAACATGGAAATAGCTACACCGCTATCTGTATGAATATGGAAACATCTACACCACTATCTGTATGAACATGGAAATATCTACACCGCTATCTGTATGAACATGGAAATATCTTCACCGCCATCTATATGAACATGGATATATCTACACAGCCATCTGGATGAACATGGAAATATCTACACCGCTATCTGTATGAACATGGAAACAGCTACTCCGCTATCTGTATGAACATGGAAATATCTACACCGCTATCTGTATGAACATGGAAATATCTACACCGCTATCTGTATGAACATGGAAATATCTTCACCGCCATCTGTATGAACATGGATATATCTACACAGCCATCTGGATGAACATGGAAATATCTACACCGCTATCTGTATGAACATGGAAATATCTACACCGCTATCTGTGTAAACATGCATACATCTTCACCGCTATCTGATTAAACATGGAAATATCTACATCGCTATCTGTATGAACATGGAATTATCTACATCGCTATCTGTTTGAACATGGAAATATCTACACCGTTATCTGCATGAAAATGGAAATATCTACACAGCTATCTGCAAATACATGGAAATATCTACAAAGCTATCTCTTTACACATGGAAATATACACCGCTATCTCTATAAACATGGAAATATCTATACTGACATCTGTATGAACATGGAAATATCTGCACCGCCATCTGTATTAACGTACAAATATCTACACCGCCATCTGTATTAAGATGGAGATATCTACACGGCTATCTGTATAAACTTGGAAATATCTACACCGCTATCTGTATAAACATGGAAATATCTACACCGCTATCTGTATAAACATGGAAATATCTACACCGCCATCAGTATGAAGATAAAAATATCTTCACCGCCATCTGTATGAACATCGGTATATCTACACAGCCATCTGGATGAACATGGAAATATCTACACCGCTATCTGTATGAACATGGAAATAGCTACACCGCTATCTGTATGAACATGGAAATATCTACACCGCTATCTGTATGAACATGGAAATATATACACCGCTATCTGTATGAACATGGAAATATCTTTACCGCCATCTGTATGAACATGGATATATCTACACAGCCATCTGGATGAACATGGAAATATCAACACCGCTATCTGTATGAACATGGAAATATCTACACCGCTATCTGTTTTAACATGCATACATCTTCACCGCTATCTGTATAAACATGGAAATATCTACATCGCTATCCGTATGAACATGGAAATATCTACACAGCTATCTGCATATACATGGAAATATCTACAAAGCTATTTCTCTACACATGGAAATATCTACACCGCAATCTCTATAAACATGGAAATATCTTCACCGCCATCTGTATGAACATGGAAATATCTGCACTGCCATCTGTATGAACATATAAATATCTAGACCGCCATCTGTATTAAGATGGAGATATCTACACCGCTATCTGTATAAACATGGAAATATCTACACCGCTATCTGTATAAACATGGAAATATCTACACCGCTATCTGTATAAACATGGAAATATCTACACCGCTACCTGTATAAACATGGAAATATCAGCACCGCTATCTGTATGAACATGGAAATATCTACACCGCTATCTCTATGAACATGGAAATATCTACACCGATATCTATATGAACATGGAAATATCTTCACCGCCATCTGTGTCAACATGGATATATCTACACAGCCATCTGGACGAACATGGAAATATCAGCACCGCTGTCTGTATGAACATGGAAATATCTACACCGCTATCTGTATGAATATGGAAATATCTACACCGCTATCTGTTTGAATATGGAAATAACTTCACCGACATCTGTATGAAAATGGATATATCTACACAGCCATCTGGATGAACATGGAAATATCTACACCGCTATCTGTATGAACATGGAAATATCTACACCACTATCTGTGAAAACATGCATACATCTTCACCACTATCTGTATAAACATGGAATTATCTACACCGCTATCTGTATGACCATGGAAATATCTACACCGCTATCTGTTTGAACACGGAAATATCTACTCCGCTATCTGCATGAAAATGGAAATATCTACACAGCTATCTGCATATACATGGAAATATCTACAAAGCTATTTCTTTACATATGGAAATAACTACACCGCTATCTCTATTAACATGGAAATATCTACACCGCCATCTGTAGGAACATGGAAATACCTGCACCGCCATCTGTATGAACATATAAATATCTACACCACCATCTGTATTAAAATGGAGATATCTACACCGCTATCTGTATAAACATGGAAATATCTACAACGCTATCTGTATAAACATGGAAACATCTACACCGCTATCTGTATAAACATGGAAATATCTGCACCGCTACCTGTATAAACATGGAAATATCAGCACCGCTATCTGTATGAACATGGAAATATCTACACAGCCATCTGGATGAACATGGAAATATCTACACCACTATCTGTAAGAACATGGAAATATCTACACCGCTATCTCTATAAACATGGAAATATCTACACCTCTATCTCTATAATCATGGAAATATCTACCCCGTCATCTCTATAAAAACGGAAACATATATACCGCCATCTGTAAGAACATGGCAATATCTACACCACAATGTGTATAAAGATGGAAATATCTACACCGCTATCTGTAGGAACATGGAAATATCTACACCACCATCTGTATAAACGCTGAAATATCTATACCGCCATCTCCATACACTTGGAAATATCTACACAGCTATCTGTATAAAGATGGAAATATCAACACCGCTATCTGAATAAACATGGAAATAACTACACCTCCCTCTGTATAAACATGGAAATATCTACACCGCCATCTCTATAAACATGGAAATATCTACACCGCCATCTGTATGAACATGGAAATACCTAAACCACCACGTGTATGAACATGGAAATATGTACACCGCCATCTGTATGAACATGGAAACAACTTCACCGCCATCTGTATGAACATGGAAATATCTACACCACCATCTGTATGAACATGCAAATATCTTCATCGCCATCTGTATGAACTTGGAAATATCTACACCGCCATCTGTATGAACATGGAAATATCTACACCGCTATCTGTATGAACATGGAAATATCTACACCACTATCTCTATAAACATGGAAATACCTACTCCGCTATCTGTATAAACAAGGAAATATCTATACTGCTATCTGTGAAACAGGGAAACATCTACAGCGCTATCTCTATAAACATGGAAATATCTACACCACTACCTCTATAGTCATGGAAATATCTACACCGCCATCTGTATGAACATGGAAATATCTACACAACCATCTGTATAAAGATGGAAATATCTACACCGCTACTGTGTGAACATGGAGATATCTACACCGCTATCTGTATAAACGTGGAAATATCTACACAGCTACCTGAATAAACATGGAAATATCAGCACCGCTATCTGTATGAACATGGAAATATCTACACCGCTATCTCTATGAACATGGAAATATCTACACCGATATCTATATGAACATGGAAATATCTTCACCGCCATCTGTATCAACATGGATATATCTACACAGCCATCTGGACGAACATGGAAATATCAGCACCGCTGTCTGTATGAACATGGAAATATCTACACCGCTATCTGTATGAATATGGAAATATCTACACCGCTATCTGTTTGAATATGGAAATAACTTCACCGACATCTGTATGAAAATGGATATATCTACACAGCCATCTGGATGAACATGCAAATATCTACACCGCTATCTGTATGAACATGGAAATATCTACACCACTATCTGTGAAAACATGCATACATCTTCACCACTATCTGTATAAACATGGAATTATCTACACCGCTATCTGTATGACCATGGAAATATCTACACCGCTATCTGTTTGAACACGGAAATATCTACTCCGCTATCTGCATGAAAATGGAAATATCTACACAGCTATCTGCATATACATGGAAATATCTACAAAGCTATTTCTTTACATATGGAAATAACTACACCGCTATCTCTATTAACATGGAAATATCTACACCGCCATCTGTAGGAACATGGAAATACCTGCACCGCCATCTGTATGAACATATAAATATCTACACCACCATCTGTATTAAGATGGAGATATCTACACCGCTATCTGTATAAACATGGAAATATCTACAACGCTATCTGTATAAACATGGAAACATCTACACCGCTATCTGTATAAACATGGAAATATCTGCACCGCTACCTGTATAAACATGGAAATATCAGCACCGCTATCTGTATGAACATGGAAATATCTACACAGCCATCTGGATGAACATGGAAATATCTACACCACTATCTGTAAGAACATGGAAATATCTACACCGCTATCTCTATAAACATGGAAATATCTACACCTCTATCTCTATAATCATGGAAATATCTACCCCGTCATCTCTATAAACACGGAAACATATATACCGCCATCTGTAAGAACATGGCAATATCTACACCACAATGTGTATAAAGATGGAAATATCTACACCGCTATCTGTAGGAACATGGAAATATCTACACCACCATCTGTATAAACGCTGAAATATCTATACCGCCATCTCCATACACTTGGAAATATCTACACAGCTATCTGTATAAAGATGGAAATATCAACACCGCTATCTGAATAAACATGGAAATAACTACACCTCCCTCTGTATAAACATGGAAATATCTACACCGCCATCTCTATAAACATGGAAATATCTACACCGCCATCTGTATGAACATGGAAATACCTAAACCACCACGTGTATGAACATGGAAATATGTACACCGCCATCTGTATGAACATGGAAACAACTTCACCGCCATCTGTATGAACATGGAAATATCTACACCACCATCTGTATGAACATGCAAATATCTTCATCGCCATCTGTATGAACTTGGAAATATCTACACCGCCATCTGTATGAACATGGAAATATCTACACCGCTATCTGTATGAACATGGAAATATCTACACCACTATCTCTATAAACATGGAAATACCTACTCCGCTATCTGTATAAACAAGGAAATATCTATACTGCTATCTGTGAAACAGGGAAATATCTACAGCGCTATCTCTATAAACATGGAAATATCTACACCACTACCTCTATAGTCATGGAAATATCTACACCGCCATCTGTATGAACATGGAAATATCTACACAACCATCTGTATAAAGATGGAAATATCTACACCGCTACTGTGTGAACATGGAGATATCTACACCGCTATCTGTATAAACGTGGAAATATCTACACAGCTACCTGAATAAACATGGAAATATCTCCACCGCAATATCTATAAACATGGAAATAACTACAGAGCTATGTGTATAAACATGGAAATACCTAGACCGCCATCTTTAAAAACATGGAAATATCTACACAGCCATCTGTATAAACGTGGAAATACCTACACCGCCATCTGTATGAACATGGAAATATCTATAGCGCCAACCATATAAAGATGGAAATATCTACACCGCTATCTCTCTGAACGTGGAAATATCTACAACGCAATCTGTATAAACACGGAAATATCTACACCGCTATCCCTATAAACATGGAAATATCTACACCACTCTCTATATACTTGGAAATAACTACACAACTATCTCTATACACATGGAAATATCAAGACCGCCATCTCTATAAACATGGAAATATCTACACCGCCATATGCATAAACGTGGAAATATCTAAACCGCCATCTGTATGAACCTGGAAATATCTACACCGCTATCTGTGTAAATATGCATACATTTTCACCGCTATCTGTATAAACATGGAAATATCTACACCGCTATCTGTATGAACATGGAAATATCTACACCGCTATCTGTTTGAACATGGAAATATCTACACCGCTATCTGCATATACATAGAAATATCTACAAAGCTATCTCTTTACACAAGGAAATAACTACACTGCTATCTGTATGAACATGGAAATATCTACACCGCTATCTGCATGAAAATGGAAATATCTACACAGCTATCTGCATATACATGGAAATATCTACAAAGCTATCTCTTTACGCATGGAAATAACTACACCGCTATCTGTATGAACATGGAAATATCTACACCGCCATCTGTATGTACATGGAAATATCTGCACCGCCATCTGTATTAACATACAAATATCTACACCGCCGTCTGTATTAAGATGGAGATATCTACACCGCTATCTGTATAAACTTGGAAATATCTACACCGCTAACTGTATAAACATGGAAATATCTACACCGCTATCTGTATAAACATGGAAATATCTACACCGCTACCAGTATAAACATGGAAATATCAGCACCGCTATCTGTATGAACATGGAAATATCTACACAGCCATCTGGATGAACATGGAAATATCAACACCGCTATCTGTATGAACATGGAAATAGCTACACCGCTATCTGTATGAAGATGGAAATATCTACACCACTATCTGTATGAACATGGAAACATCTGCACCTCTATCTGTATGAACATGGAAATATCTACACCGCTATCTGCATAAAGATGGAAATATCTACACCGCTATCTGAATAAACACGGAAATACCTACACTGTCATCTGTATAAATATAGAAATATCTACAGTGCCATCTCTATAAACATGGAAATATCTACACGGCCATCTGTATGAACATGGAAATATCTACACCGCCAACCGTATAACGATGGAAATATCTACACCGCTATCTGTACGAACATGGAAATATCTACACCACCATGTGTATGAACATGGAAATATCTACATCGCCATCTGTATGAACATGGAAATATCTACACCGCCATCTGTATGAACATGGAAATATCTACACCGCCATCTGTATGTACATGCAAATATATTCACCGCCGTCTGTATGAACATGGAAATATTTACACCGCCATCTGTATGAACATGGAAATATCTACACCGCTATCTGTATGAACATGGAAATATCTACACCTATATCTCTATAATCATGGAAATATCTACCCCGCCATCTCTATAAACACGGAAACACATACACCACCATCTGTAAGAACATGGAAATATCTACACCACAATGTGTATAAAGATGGAAATATCTCCACCGCTATCTGTATGAACATGGAAAGATCTACACCGCCATCTGTATGAACATGGAAATATCTACAGCGCCAACCATATAAAGATGGAAATATCTACTCCGCTATCTGTATGAACATGGAAATATCTACACCACAATCTGTATAAACATGGAAATATCTACACCGCCATCTGTATAAACATGGAAATATCTACACCGCTATCTGTATAAACAAGGAAATATCTACACTGCCATCTCTATAAACATGGAAATATCTACACTGCCATCTGTATAAACATGGAAATATCTACAGCGTTATCCGTATTAACATGGAAATATCTACAGCGTTATCTGTATAAACATGAAAATATCTACACCGCCATCTCTATAAACATGGAAAATCTACACCGCTATCTGAATAAACATGGAAATATCTACAACGGTATCTGTATAAACATGGAAATGTCTACACAGCTATCTGTATAAGCATGGAAATATCAACACCGCCATCTGTAGGAACATGGAAATATCTACACCACAATCTGTATAAACATGGAACTATCTACACCGTCATCTGAATATACATAGAAATATCTACACCACCATCTGTATAAACATGGAAATATCTACACCGCCATCTGTATAAACATGGAAATATCTACATCGCCATCTGTATGAACATGGAAATATATACAAAGCCATCTGTATGAACATGGAAATATCTACACCGCCATCTCTATGAACATGGAAATATCTACACCGCCATCTGAATGAACATGCAAATACCTTCACTGCCGTCTGTATGAACTTGGAAATATCTACACCGCCATCTGAATGAACATGCAAATATATTCACCGCCGTCTGTATGAACTTGGAAATATTTACACCGCCATCTGTATGAACATGGAAATATCTACACCACTATCTGTAAGAACATGGAAATATCTACACCGCTATCTCTATAAAAATGGAAATATCTACACCTCTATCTCTATAATCATGGAAATATCTACCCCGCCATCTCTATAAACACGGAAACATATATACCGCCATCTGTAAGAAGATGGCAATAACTACACCACAATGTATATAAAGATGGAAATATCTACACCGCTATCTGTAGGAACATGGAAATATCTACACCGCTATCTGTATAAACACTGAAATATCTATACCGCCATCTCTATAAACATGGAAATATCTACACCGCCATCTGTATGAACATGGAAATACCTAAACCACCACGTGTATGAACATGGAAATATCTACACCGCCATCTGTATGAACATGGAAACAACTTCACCGCCATCTGTATGAACATGGAAATATCTACACCACCATCTGTATGAACATGCAAATATCTTCATAGCCATATGTATGAACATGGAAATATCTACACCGCCATCTGTATGAAGATGGAAATATCTACACCGCTATCTGTATGAACATGGAAATATCTACACCACTATCTCTATAAACATGGAAATATCTACTCCGCTATCTGAATAAACAAGGAAATATCTATACTGCTATCTGTGAAACAGGGAAATATCTACACCGCTATCTCTATAAACATGGAAATATCTACACCACTATCTCTATAGTCATGGAAATATCTACACCGCCATCTGTATGAACATGGAAATATCTACACAACCATCTGTATAAAGAAGGAAATATCTACACCAATACTGTGTGAACATGGAGAAATCTACACCGCTATCTGTATAAACGTGGAAATGTCTACACCGCTATCTGAATAAACATGGAAATATCTCCACCGCAATATCTGTAAACATGGAAATAACTACAGAGCTATGTGTATAAACATGGAAATACCTAGACCGCCATCTTTCAAAACATGGAAATATCTACACAGCCATCTGTATAAACGTGGAAATATCTACACCGCCATCTGTATGAACATGGAAATATCTACACCGCCATCTGAATGAACATGCAAATATCTTCACCGCCGTCTGTATGAACTTGGAAATATCTACACTGCCATCTGAATGAACATGCAAATATCTTCACCGCCGTCTGTATGAACTTGGAAATATTTACACCGCCATCTGTATGAACATGGAAATATCTGCACCACTATCTGTAAGAACATGGAAATATCTACACCGCTATCTCTATAAACATGGAAATATCTACACCTCTATCTCTATAATCATGGAAATATCTACCCCGCCATCTCTATAAACACGGAAACATATATACCGCCATCTGTAAGAACATGGCAATATCTACACCACAATGTGTATAAAGATGGAAATATCTACACCGCTATCTGTAGGAACATGGAAATATCTACACCACCATCTGTATAAACGCTGAAATATCTATACCGCCATCTCCATACACTTGGAAATATCTACACAGCTATCTGTATAAAGATGGAAATATCAACACCGCTATCTGAATAAACATGGAAATACCTACACCGCCCTCTGTATAAACATGGAAATATCTACACCGCCATCTCTATAAACATGGAAATATCTACACCGCCATCTGTATGAACATGGAAATACCTAAACCACCACGTGTATGAACATGGAAATATGTACACCGCCATCTGTATGAACATGGAAACAACTTCACCGCCATCTGTATGAACATGGAAATATCTACACCACCATCTGTATGAACATGCAAATATCTTCATCGCCATCTGTAT
Organism: Gorilla gorilla gorilla; assembly: GCF_029281585.2. Classification (NCBI taxonomy): domain Eukaryota; kingdom Metazoa; phylum Chordata; class Mammalia; order Primates; family Hominidae; genus Gorilla; species Gorilla gorilla. The sequence continues at coordinate 53,473,390 of NC_073246.2, read as the reverse complement.
GAACTTGGAAATATCTACACCGCCATCTGTATGAACATGGAAATATCTACACCGCTATCTGTATGAACATGGAAATATCTACACCACTATCTCTATAAACATGGAAATACCTACTCCGCTATCTGTATAAACAAGGAAATATCTATACTGCTATCTGTGAAACAGGGAAATATCTACAGCGCTATCTCTATAAACATGGAAATATCTACACCACTATCTCTATAGTCATGGAAATATCTACACCGCCATCTGTATGAACATGGAAATATCTACACAACCATCTGTATAAAGATGGAAATATCTACACCGCTACTGTGTGAACATGGAGATATCTACACCGCTATCTGTATAAACGTGGAAATATCTACACAGCTATCTGAATAAACATGGAAATATCTCCACCGCAATATCTATAAACATGGAAATAACTACAGAGCTATGTGTATAAACATGGAAATACCTAGACCGCCATCTTTAAAAACATGGAAATATCTACACAGCCATCTGTATAAACGTGGAAATACCTACACCGCCATCTGTATGAACATGGAAATATCTATAGCGCCAACCATATAAAGATGGAAATATCTACACCGCTATCTCTATGAACGTGGAAATATCTACAACGCAATCTGTATAAACATGGAAATATCTACACCGCTATCCCTATAAACATGGAAATATCTACACCACTCTCTATATACTTGGAAATAACTACACAACTATCTCTATACACATGGAAATATCAAGACCGCCATCTCTATAAACATGGAAATATCTACACCGCCATATGCATAAACGTGGAAATATCTAAACCGCCATCTGTATGAACCTGGAAATATCTACACCGCTATCTGTGTAAATATGCATACATTTTCACCGCTATCTGTATAAACATGGAAATATCTACACCGCTATCTGTATGAACATGGAAATATCTACACCGCTATCTGTTTGAACATGGAAATATCTACACCGCTATCTGCATATACATAGAAATATCTACAAAGCTATCTCTTTACACAAGGAAATAACTACACTGCTATCTGTATGAACATGGAAATATCTACACCGCTATCTGCATGAAAATGGAAATATCTACACAGCTATCTGCATATACATGGAAATATCTACAAAGCTATCTCTTTACGCATGGAAATAACTACACCGCTATCTGTATGAACATGGAAATATCTACACCGCCATCTGTATGTACATGGAAATATCTGCACCGCCATCTGTATTAACATACAAATATCTACACCGCCGTCTGTATTAAGATGGAGATATCTACACCGCTATCTGTATAAACTTGGAAATATCTACACCGCTAACTGTATAAACATGGAAATATCTACACCGCTATCTGTATAAACATGGAAATATCTACACCGCTACCAGTATAAACATGGAAATATCAGCACCGCTATCTGTATGAACATGGAAATATCTACACAGCCATCTGGATGAACATGGAAATATCAACACCGCTATCTGTATGAACATGGAAATAGCTACACCGCTATCTGTATGAAGATGGAAATATCTACACCACTATCTGTATGAACATGGAAACATCTGCACCTCTATCTGTATGAACATGGAAATATCTACACCGCTATCTGCATAAAGATGGAAATATCTACACCGCTATCTGAATAAACACGGAAATACCTACACTGTCATCTGTATAAATATAGAAATATCTACAGTGCCATCTCTATAACCATGGAAATATCTACACGGCCATCTGTATGAACATGGAAATATCTACACCGCCAACCGTATAACGATGGAAATATCTACACCGCTATCTGTACGAACATGGAAATATCTACACCACCATGTGTATGAACATGGAAATATCTACACCGCCATCTGTATGAACATGGAAATATCTACACCGCCATCTGTATGAACATGGAAATATCTACACCGCCATCTGTATGTACATGCAAATATATTCACCGCCGTCTGTATGAACATGGAAATATTTACACCGCCATCTGTATGAACATGGAAATATCTACACCGCTATCTGTATGAACATGGAAATATCTACACCTATATCTCTATAATCATGGAAATATCTACCCCGCCATCTCTATAAACACGGAAACACATACACCACTTCTGTAAGAACATGGAAATATCTACACCACAATGTGTATAAAGATGGAAATATCTACACCGCTATCTATATGAACATGGAAAGATCTACACCGCCATCTGTATGAACATGGAAATATCTACAGCGCCAACCATATAAAGATGGAAATATCTACTCCGCTATCTGTATGAACATGGAAATATCTACACCACAATCTGTATAAACATGGAAATATCTACACCGCCATCTCCATAAACATGCAAATATCTACACCACTCTCTATAAACTTGGAAATAACTACACTGCTATCTCTATAGACATGGAAATATCTAGACCGCCATCTCTATAAACATGGAAATATCTACACCGCCATATGCATAAACATGGAAATATCTAAACTGCCATCTGTATGAACATGGAAATATCTACACCGCCATCTTTATAAAGATGGAAATAACTACACCGCCATCTGTGTAAACATGGAAATAGCTACACCGCCATCTGTATAAAGATGGAAAAATCTACACCATCATCTGAATATACATGGCAATATCTACACAACCATCTTTATAAACATGCAAATATCTACACCGCTATCTGTATAAACAGGGAAATATCTACACCGCCATCTGTATGAACACAGATATATGTACAAAGCCATCTGTATGAACATGGAAATATCTACACCACCATGTGTATGAACATGGAAATATCTACACCGCCATCTGTATAAACATGGAAGTATCTACACTGACATCTCTATAAACATGGAAATATCTACACCGCCATCTGTATGAACATGAAAATATCTACACCGCCAACAGTATAAAGATGGAAATATCTACACCGCTATCAGTATGAACATGGAAATATCTACACCACTATCAGTATAAACGTGGAAATATATACACCGCTATCTGTGTAAACATGGAAATATCTACACCGCTATCTGTTAAAACTTGGAAATATCTACACCGTTATGCGTGTAAACATGGAAATACCTTCGCCGCCATCTGTATGAACATGGAAATATCTACACTGCCATCTATATAAACATGGAAATTTCTACACAGCCATCTGTAGGAACATGGAAATATCTACACCACCATCTGAATGAACATGCAAATATCTACACCGCCATCTGTATGAACATGGAAACATCTATACCGCCATCTGTATGAATTTGGAAATATCTACACCGCTAACTGCATGAACATGGAAATATCTGCACCGCTATCTATATGAACATGGAAATATGTACACCGCTATCTGTATAAACAAGGAAATATCTACACTGCCATCTGTATAAACATGGAAATATCTACACTGCCATCTGTATAAACATGGAAATATCTACAGCGTTATCCGTATTAACATGGAAATATCTACAGCGTTATCTGTATAAACATGAAAATATCTACACCGCCATCTCTATAAACATGGAAAATCTACACCGCTATCTGAATAAACATGTAAATATCTACAACGGTATCTGTATAAACATGGAAATGTCTACACAGCTATCTGTATAAGCATGGAAATATCAACACCGCCATCTGTAGGAACATGGAAATATCTACACCACAATCTGTATAAACATGGAAATATCTACACCGTCATCTGAATATACATAGAAATATCTACACCACCATCTGTATAAACATGGAAATATCTACACCGCCATCTGTATAAACATGGAAATATCTACATCGCCATCTGTATGAACATGGAAATATATACAAAGCCATCTGTATGAACATGGAAATATCTACACCGCCATCTCTATGAACATGGAAATATCTACACCGCCATCTGAATGAACATGCAAATATCTTCACCGCCGTCTGTATGAACTTGGAAATATCTACAATGCCATCTGAATGAACATGCAAATATATTCACCGCCGTCTGTATGAACTTGGAAATATTTACACCGCCATCTGTATGAACATGGAAATATCTACACCACTATCTGTAAGAACATGGAAATATCTACACCGCTATCTCTATAAACATGGAAATATCTACACCTCTATCTCTATAATCATGGAAATATCTACCCCGCCATCTCTATAAACACGGAAACATATATACCGCCATCTGTAAGAAGATGGCAATAACTACACCACAATGTATATAAAGATGGAAATATCTACACCGCTATCTGTAGGAACATGGAAATATCTACACCGCTATCTGTATAAACACTGAAATATCTATACCGCCATCTCTATAAACATGGAAATATCTACACCGCCATCTGTATGAACATGGAAATACCTAAACCACCACGTGTATGAACATGGAAATATCTACACCGCCATCTGTATGAACATGGAAACAACTTCACCGCCATCTGTATGAACATGGAAATATCTACACCACCATCTGTATGAACATGCAAATATCTTCATAGCCATATGTATGAACATGGAAATATCTACACCGCCATCTGTATGAAGATGGAAATATCTACACCGCTATCTGTATGAACATGGAAATATCTACACCACTATCTCTATAAACATGGAAATATCTACTCCGCTATCTGTATAAACAAGGAAATATCTATACTGCTATCTGTGAAACAGGGAAATATCTACACCGCTATCTCTATAAACATGGAAATATCTACACCACTGTCTCTATAGTCATGGAAATATCTACACCGCCATCTGTATGAACATGGAAATATCTACACAACCATCTGTATAAAGATGGAAATATCTACACCAATACTGTGTGAACATGGAGAAATCTACACCGCTATCTGTATAAACGTGGAAATATCTACACCGCTATCTGAATAAACATGGAAATATCTCCACCGCAATATCTGTAAACATGGAAATAACTACAGAGCTATGTGTATAAACATGGAAATACCTAGACCGCCATCTTTCAAAACATGGAAATATCTACACAGCCATCTGTATAAACGTGGAAATATCTACACCGCCATCTGTATGAACATGGAAATATCTACACCGCCATCTGAATGAACATGCAAATATCTTCACCGCCGTCTGTATGAACTTGGAAATATCTACACTGCCATCTGAATGAACATGCAAATATCTTCACCGCCGTCTGTATGAACTTGGAAATATTTACACCGCCATCTGTATGAACATGGAAATATCTGCACCACTATCTGTAAGAACATGGAAATATCTACACCGCTTTCTCTATAAACATGGAAATATCTACACCTCTATCTCTATAATCATGGAAATATCTACCCCGCCATCTCTATAAACACGGAAACTTATATACCGCCATCTGTAAGAACATGGCAATATCTACACCACAATGTGTATAAAGATGGAAATATCTACACCGCTATCTGTAGGAACATGGAAATATCTACACCACCATCTGTATAAACGCTGAAATATCTATACCGCCATCTCCATACACTTGGAAATATCTACACAGCTATCTGTATAAAGATGGAAATATCAACACCGCTATCTGAATAAACATGGAAATACCTACACCGCCCTCTGTATAAACATGGAAATATCTACACCGCCATCTCTATAAACATGGAAATATCTACACCGCCATCTGTATGAACATGGAAATACCTAAACCACCACGTGTATGAACATGGAAATATGTACACCGCCATCTGTATGAACATGGAAACAACTACACCGCCATCTGTATGAACATGGAAATATCTACACCGCTATCTGTATGAACATGGAAATATCTACACCACTATCTCTATAAACATGGAAATACCTACTCCGCTATCTGTATAAACAAGGAAATATCTATACTGCTATCTGTGAAACAGGGAAATATCTACAGCGCTATCTCTATAAACATGGAAATATCTACACCACTATCTCTATAGTCATGGAAATATCTACACCGCCATCTGTATGAACATGGAAATATCTACACAACCATCTGTATAAAGATGGAAATATCTACACCGCTACTGTGTGAACATGGAGATATCTACACCGCTATCTGTATAAACCTGGAAATATCTACACCGCTATCTGTATAAACATGGAAATATATACACCGCTATCTGTATAAACATGGAAATATCTACACCACTACCTGTAAAAACATGGAAATATCAGCACCGCTATCTGTATGAACATGGAAATATCTACACCGCTATGTGTACGAACATGGAAATATCTACACCGCTATCTGTATGAACATGGAAATAGCTACACCGCTATCTGTATGAACATGGAAATATCTACACCACTATCTGTATGAACATGGAAATACCTACACCGCTATCTGTATAAACATGGAAATATCTACACAGCTATCTCTTTACACATGGAAATAACTACACCGCTATCTGTATGAACATGGAAATATCTTCACCGCCATCTGTATGAAGATGGATATAACTACACAGCCATCTGGATGAAAATGGAAATATCTACACCGCTATCGGTATGAACATGGAAATATCTACACCGCTATCTGTGTAAACATGCATACATCTTCACAACTATCTGTATAAACATGGAAATATCTTCACTGCTATCTGTATGAACATGGAAATATCTACACCGCTATCTGTTTGAACATGGAAATATCTACACCGCTATCTGCATGAAAATGGAAATATCTACACTGCGATCTGCATATACATGGAAATATCTTCAAAGCTATCTCTTTACACATGGAAATAACTACAGCGCTATCTCTATAAACATGGAAATAGCTACACCGCAATCTGTATAAACATGGAAATATCTACACCACTACCTGTATAAACATGGAAATATCAGCACCGCTATCTGTATGAACATGGAAATATCTACACCGCTATCTCTATGAACATGGAAATTTCTACACCGCTATCTGTATGAACATGGAAATATCTACACCACTACCTGTATGAACATGGAAATATCTACACCGCAATCTGTATGAACATGGAAATATCTACACTGCTATCTGCATATACATGGAAATATCTACACAGCTATCTCTTTACACATGGAAATAACTACACTGCTATCTGTATGAACATGGAAATATCTACACCGCCATCTGTATGAGCATGGAAATATCTTCACCGCTATCTGTATGAGCATATAAATATCTACACCGCCATCTGTAGTAAGACAGAGACATGTACACCGCTATCTGAATAAACATGGAAATATCTACACCGCTATCTGTATAAACATGGAAATATCTACACTGCTATCTGTATAAACATGGAAATATCTACACCGCTACCTGTATAAGTATGGAAATATCAGCACCGCTATCTGTATGAACATGGAAATATCTACACCGATGTCTGTATGAACATGGAAATATCAACACCGCTATCTGTATGAACATGGAAATATCTACACCGCTATCTGTATGAACATGGAAATAACTACACCGCTATCTGTCTGAACATGGATATATCTACACAGCCCTCTGGATGAAAATGGAAATATCCACACCGCTATCTGTGTAAACATGCATACATCTTCACCGCTAGCTGTATAAACATGGAAATATCTACACTGCTATCTGTATGAACATGGAAATATCTATACCGCTATCTGTTTGAACATGGAAATATCTACACCGCAGTGTGCATGAAAATGGAAATATCTACACAGCTATCTGCATATACATGGAAATATCTACACAGCTATCTCTTTACACATGGAAATAACTACACCGCTATCTGTATGAACATGGAAATATCTACACCGCCATCTGTAAAAACATGGAAATATCTGCACCGTCATCTGTATGAACATATACATATCTACAAGGCCATCTGTATTAAGATGGAGATATCTACACCGATATCTGTATAAACATGGAAATATCTACACCGCTATCTGTATAAACATGGAAATATCAGCACCGCTATCTGTATGAACATGGAAATATCAGCCCCTCTATCTGTATGAATATGGAATTATCTACACCGCTATCTCTATGAACATGGAAATATCTACACCGCTATCTGTTTGAACATGGAAATATCTAAACCGCTATCTGCATGAAAATGGAAATATCTACACCGCTATCTGCACGAAAATGGAAATATCTACACTGCTATCTGCATATACATGGAAATACCTACACAGCTATCTCTTTACACATGGAAATAACTACATCGCTATCTGTATGAACATGGAAATATCTACACCGCCATCTGTATGAACATGGAAATATCTGCAGCGCCATCTGTATGAACATTTAAATATCTACACTGCCATCTGTATTAAGATGGAGATATCTACACCACTATATGCATAAACATGGAAATATCTACACAGCTATCTGTATAGACATGGAAATATCTACACCGCTATGTGTATAAACATGGAAATATCTACACTGCTATCTGTATAAACATGGAAATATCTACACCACTACCTGTATAAACATGGAAATATCAGCACCGCTATCAGTATGAACATGGAAGTTTCTACACCGCCATCTGTATGAACATGGAAATATCTTCACCGCCATCCGTATGAACATGGAAATATCTGCACCGCCATCTGTATGAACATATAAATATCTACACCGCCATCTGTATTAAGATGGAGATATCTACACCGCTATCTGTATGAACATGGAAATATCTTCACCGCCATCTGTATGAACATGGATATATCTACACAGCCATCTGGATGAACGTGGAAATATCTACACCGCTATCTGTGTAAACATGCATACAACTTCACCGCTATCTGTATAAACATGGAAATATCTACACCGCTATCTTTATGAACATGGAAATATCTATACCGCTATCTGTTTGAACATGGAAATATCTACACCGCAGTGTGCATGAAAATGGAAATATCTACACAGCTATCTGCATATACATGGAAATATCTACACAGCTATCTCTTTACACATGGAAATAACTACACCGCTATCTGTATGAACATGGAAATATCTACACCGCCATCTGTAAAAACATGGAAATATCTGCACCGTCATCTGTATGAACATATACATATCTACAAGGCCATCTGTATTAAGATGGAGATATCTACACCGATATCTGTATAAACATGGAAATATCTACACCGCTATCTGTATAAACATGGAAATATCAGCACCGCTATCTGTATGAACATGGAAATATCAGCCCCTCTATCTGTATGAATATGGAATTATCTACACCGCTATCTCTATGAACATGGAAATATCTACACCGCTATCTGTTTGAACATGGAAATATCTAAACCGCTATCTGCATGAAAATGGAAATATCTACACCGCTATCTGCACGAAAATGGAAATATCTACACTGCTATCTGCATATACATGGAAATACCTACACAGCTATCTCTTTACACATGGAAATAACTACATCGCTATCTGTATGAACATGGAAATATCTACACCGCCATCTGTATGAACATGGAAATATCTGCAGCGCCATCTGTATGAACATTTAAATATCTACACTGCCATCTGTATTAAGATGGAGATATCTACACCACTATATGCATAAACATGGAAATATCTACACAGCTATCTGTATAGACATGGAAATATCTACACCGCTATGTGTATAAACATGGAAATATCTACACTGCTATCTGTATAAACATGGAAATATCTACACCACTACCTGTATAAACATGGAAATATCAGCACCGCTATCAGTATGAACATGGAAGTTTCTACACCGCCATCTGTATGAACATGGAAATATCTTCACCGCCATCCGTATGAACATGGAAATATCTGCACCGCCATCTGTATGAACATATAAATATCTACACCGCCATCTGTATTAAGATGGAGATATCTACACCGCTATCTGTATGAACATGGAAATATCTTCACCGCCATCTGTATGAACATGGATATATCTACACAGCCATCTGGATGAACATGGAAATATCTACACCGCTATCTGTGTAAACATGCATACAACTTCACCGCTATCTGTATAAACATGGAAATATCTACACCGCTATCTTTATGAACATGGAAATATCTATACCGCTATCTGTTTGAACATGGAAATATCTACACCGCAGTGTGCATGAAAATGGAAATATCTACACAGCTATCTGCATATACATGGAAATATCTACACAGCTATCTCTTTACACATGGAAATAACTACACCGCTATCTGTATGAACATGGAAATATCTACACCGCCATCTGTAAAAACATGGAAATATCTGCACCGTCATCTGTATGAACATATACATATCTACAAGGCCATCTGTATTAAGATGGAGATATCTACACCGATATCTGTATAAACATGGAAATATCTACACCGCTATCTGTATAAACATGGAAATATCAGCACCGCTATCTGTATGAACATGGAAATATCAGCCCCTCTATCTGTATGAATATGGAATTATCTACACCGCTATCTCTATGAACATGGAAATATCTACACCGCTATCTGTTTGAACATGGAAATATCTAAACCGCTATCTGCATGAAAATGGAAATATCTACACCGCTATCTGCACGAAAATGGAAATATCTACACTGCTATCTGCATATACATGGAAATACCTACACAGCTATCTCTTTACACATGGAAATAACTACATCGCTATCTGTATGAACATGGAAATATCTACACCGCCATCTGTATGAACATGGAAATATCTGCAGCGCCATCTGTATGAACATTTAAATATCTACACTGCCATCTGTATTAAGATGGAGATATCTACACCACTATATGCATAAACATGGAAATATCTACACAGCTATCTGTATAGACATGGAAATATCTACACCGCTATGTGTATAAACATGGAAATATCTACACTGCTATCTGTATAAACATGGAAATATCTACACCACTACCTGTATAAACATGGAAATATCAGCACCGCTATCAGTATGAACATGGAAGTTTCTACACCGCCATCTGTATGAACATGGAAATATCTTCACCGCCATCCGTATGAACATGGAAATATCTGCACCGCCATCTGTATGAACATATAAATATCTACACCGCCATCTGTATTAAGATGGAGATATCTACACCGCTATCTGTATGAACATGGAAATATCTTCACCGCCATCTGTATGAACATGGATATATCTACACAGCCATCTGGATGAACGTGGAAATATCTACACCGCTATCTGTGTAAACATGCATACAACTTCACCGCTATCTGTATAAACATGGAAATATCTACACCGCTATCTTTATGAACATGGAAATATCTACACCGCTAACTGTTTGAACAGGGAAATTTATACACCGCTATCTGCATGAAAATGGAAATATCTACACCGCTATCTGTATAAACATGGAAATATCTACACCGCTACATGTAGAAACATGGAAATATCAGCCCCGCTATCTGTATGAACATGGAAATATCTACACCGCCATCTGTATGAACATGGAAATATCTTCACTGCCATCTGTAGGAACATGGATATATCTACACAGCCATCTGTAGGAACATGGGAATATCTACACCGCTATCTCTATGAACATGGAAATATCTACACCGCTATCTGTATGAACATGGAAATATCTTCACCGCCATCTGTTTGAACATGGATATGTCTACACAGCCATCTGAATGAACATTTAAATATCTACACCGCCATCTGTATTAAGATGGAGATATCTACACTACTATCAGCATAAACATGGAAATATCTACACCGCTATCTGTATGAACATGGAAATATCTACACCGCTATCTGTATGAACATGGAAATAACTACACCGCTATCTGTCTGAACATGGATATATCTACAAAGCCCTCTGGATGAAAATGGAAATATCCACACCGCTATCTGTGTAAACATGCCTACATCTTCACCGCTAGCTGTATAAACATGGAAATATCTACACTGCTATCTGTATGAACATGGAAATATCTACACCGCTATCTGTTTGATGATGGAAATATATACACCGCTATCTGCATGAAAATGGAAATATCTACACAGCTATCTGCATATACATGGAAATATCTACACAGCAATCTCTTTACACATGGAAATAACTACACCGATATCTGTATGAACATGGAAATATCCACACCGCCATCTGTATGAACATGGAAATATCTGCACCGCCATCTGTATGAACATATAAATATCTACACCGCCATCTGTATTAAGATGGAGATATCTACACCGCTATCTGAATAAACATGGAAATATCTACAACGCTACCTGTATAAACATGGAAATATCAGCACCGCTATCTGTATGAACATGGAAATATCTACACCGCTATCTGTATGAACATGGAAATATCTACACCGCTATATGTATGAACATGGAAATATCTACAAAGCTATCTGAATGAAGATGGAAATATCTACACCGCTATCTGTTTGAACATGTAAATCTCTACACCGCTATCTGCATGAAAATGGAAATATCTACAGAGCTATCTGCATATACATGGAAATATCTACAGAGCTATCTCTTCACACATGGAAATAACTACACCGCTATATCTATAAACATGGAAACATCTACACCGCCATCTGTATGAACATAGAAATCTCTGCACCGCAATCTGTATGTACATATAAATATCTACACCGCAATCTGTATTAAGAAGGAAATATCTAAACCGCTATCTGTATGAACATGGAAATATCTACACAGCTATCTCTTTACACATGGAAATAACTACACCGCTATCTGTATGAACTTGGAAATATCTACACCGCCTTCTGTATGAACATGGAAATAGCTGCACCGACATCTCTATGAACATATACATATCTACACGGCCATCTGTATTAAGATGGAGATATCTACACCGATATCTGTATAAGCATGGAAATATCTACACCGCTATCTGTATAAACATGGAAATATCTACACCGGTAACTGTATAAACATGGAAATATCTACACTGCTACCTGTATAAACAGGGAAATATCAGAACCGCTATCTGTATGAAAATGGAAATATCAGCCCCTCTATCTGCATGAACATGGAGATATTTACACCGCTATCTGTATGAACTTGGAAATATCTACACCGCTATCTGTATGAACATGGAAATACCTTCACCGACATCTGTATGAACACGGATATATCTACACAGCCATCTGGATGAACATGGAAATGTCTACACCACTATCTGTATGAACATGGAAATAGCTACACCGCTATCTGTATGAACATGGAAATATCTACACCACTATCTTTATGAACATAGAAATATCTACACCGATATCTGTATGAACATGGAAATATCTTCACCGCCATCTGTATGAACATGGATATATCTACACAGCCATCTGGATGAACATGGAAATATCTACACCGCTATCTGTATGAACATGGAAATAGCTACACCGCTATCTGTTTGAACATGGAAATATGTACACCGCTATCTGCATGAAAATGGAAATATCTACACAGCTATCTGCATGCACATGGAAATATCCACAAAGCTATCTCTTTACACATGGAAATAACTACACCGCTATCTCTATAAACATGGAAATATCTACACCACCATCTGTATGAACATGGAAATTTCTGCACCGCCATCTGTATGAATATATAAATATCTACACCACCATATGTATTAAGATGGAGATATCTACACTGCTATCTGTATAAACCTGGAAATATCTACACCGCTATCTGTATAAACATGGAAATATCTACACCGCTATCTGTATAAACATGGAAATATCTACACCACTACCTGTATAAACATGGAAATATCAGCACCGCTATCTGTATGAACATGGAAATATCTACACCGCTATCTGTACGAACATGGAAATATCTACACCGCTATCTGTATGAACATGGAAATAGCTACACCGCTATCTGTATGAACATGGAAATATCTACACCGCTATCTGTATGAACATGGAAATATCTACACCATTACCTGTATGAACATGGAAATATTTACTCTGCTATCTGTATGAACATGGATATATCTACACCGCCATCTGGATGAACACGGAAATATCTACACCGCTATCTGTACGAACATGGAAATATCTACACCGCTATCTGTGTAAATATGCATACATCTTCACCGCAATCTGTATAAACATGGAAATATCTACACCGCTATGTGTATGAACATGGAAATATCTACACCGCTATCTGTTTGAACATGGAAATATCTACACCGCTGTCTGCATGAAAATGGAAATATCTACACAGCTATCTGCATATACAGGAAAAATATCTACACTGCTATCTCTTTACACATGGAAATAACTACACTGCTATCTGTATGAACATGGAAATATCTACACCGCCATCTGTATGAACATGGAAATATCTGCACCGACATCTGTATGAACATATACATAACTACATGGCCATCTGTATTAAGATGGAGATATCTACACCGATATCTGTATAAACATGGAAATATCTACACCGCTATCTGTATAAACATGGAAATATCTACACCGCAATCTGTATAAACATGGAAATATCTACACCGCTACCTGTATAAACAAGGAAATATCAGCACCGCTATCTGTATGAACATGGAAATATCAGCCCCTCTATCTGTATGAATATGGAAGTATCTACACCGCTATCTCTATGAACATGGAAATATCAACACCGCTATCTGTTTGAACATGGAAGTATCTCCACCGCTATCTCTATGAACATGGAAATATCTACACCGCTATCTGTTTGAACATGGAAATATCTAAACCGCTATCTGCATGAAGATGGAAATATATACACAGCTATCTGCATATACATGGAAATATCTACACAACTATCTCTTTACACATGGAAATAACTACACCGCTATCTGTATGAACATGGAAATATCTTCACCGCCAACTGTATGAAGATGGATATATCTACACAGCCATCTGGATGTACATGGAAATATCTACACCGCTATCTGTATGAACATGGAAATATCTACACCGCTATCTGTGTAAACATGCATACATCTTCACCGCTATCTGTATAAACATGGAAATACCTACACTGTTATCTGTATGAACATGGAAATATCTACACCGCTATCTGTTTGAACATGGAAATATCTACACCAATATCTGCATGAAAATGGAAATATCTACACAGCGATCTGCATATACATGGAAATATCTTCAAAGCTATCTCTTTTCACATGGAAATAACTACAGCGCTATCTCTATAAACATGGAAATAGCTACACTGCCATCTGTATGAACATGGAAATATCTGCACCGCCATCTGTATGAACATGTAAATATCTACACCGCCATCGGTATTAAGATTGAGATATCTACACCGCTATCTGTATGAACTTGGAAATATCTACACCGCTATCTGTATGAACATGGATATATCTACACAGCCATCTGGATGAACATGGAAATATCTACACCGCTATCTGTATGAACATGGAAATATCTACACAGCAATCTGGATGAACATGGAAATATCCACAGCGCTATCTGTATCTACATGGATATATCTACACAGCCATCTGGATGAACACGGAAATAACTAAACCGCTATCTGTATGAACATGGAAATATCTACACCGCTATCTGTTTGAACATGGAAATATCTACAGCGCTATCTGCATGAAAATGGAAATATCTACACAGCTGTCTGCATATACATGGAAATATCTACACAGCTATCTCTTTACACATGGAAATAACTAAACCGCTCTCTCTATGAACATGGAAATATCTACACCGCCATCTGTATGAACATGGAAATTTCTGCACCGCTATCTGTATGAACTTATAAATATCTACACCGCCATCTGTATTAACATGGAGATATCTACCACGCTATCTGTATAAACATGGAAATACCTTCACCTCTATCTGTATAAACATGGAAATATCTACACCGCTATCTGTATAAACATGGAAATATCTACAACGCTACCTGTATAAACATGGAAATATTAGTACCGATATCTGTATGAACATGGAAATATCTACACCGCTATCTGTATGAACATGGAAATATCTACACTGCTATCTGTATGAACATGGAAATATCTAAACCGCTATCTGTATGAACATGGAAATATCTACACCACTATCTCTATGAACATGGATATATCTACACAGCCCTCTGGATGATCATGGAAATATCCACACCTCTATCTGTGTAAACATGCATACATATTCATCGCTCTCTGTATAAACATGGAAATATCTACACCGCTATCTGTATGAACATGGAAATATCTACACCGCTATCTGTTTGAAGATGGAAATATGTACACAGCTATCTGCATGAAAATGGAAATATCTACACAGCTATCTGCATACACATGGAAATATCTACACAGCTATCTCTTTACACATGGAAATAACTACACCGCTATCTGTATGAACATGGAAATATCTACACCGCCATCTGTATGAACATGGAAATATCTGCACCACCATCTGTATGAACATATAAATATCTACACCTCCATCTGTATTAAGATGGAGATATCTACACCGCTATGTGTATAAACATGGAAATATCTACACCGCTATCTGTATAAACATGGAAATATCTACACCGCTATCTGTATAAACATGGAAATATCTACACCGCTGCCTGTATAAACATGGAAATATCAGCACCGCTATCTGTATGAACATGGAAATATCTACACCGCTATCTGTATGAACATGGAAATATCTACACCGGCATCTGTATGAACATGGAAATAGCTACACCGTTATCTGTATGAACATGGGAATATCTACACCGCTATCTGTATGAACATGGAAATATCTACACCGCTATCTGTATGAACATGGATATATCTACACAGCCATCTGGATGAACATGGAAATATCTACACTGCTATCTGTGTAAACATGCATACATCTTCACCGCTATCTGTATAAACATGGAAATATCTACACCGCTATCTGTATGAACATGGAAATATCTACACCACTATCTGCATGAAATTGGAAATATCTACACTGCTATCTGCATATACATTTAAATATCTACACAGCTATCTCTTTACACATGGAAATAACTACACCGCTATCTGTATGAACATGGAAATACCTACACCGCCATCTGTATGAACATGGAAATATCTGCACCGCCATCTGTATGAACATATAAATATCTACACCACCGTCTGTATTAAGTTGGAGATAACTACTCTGCTATCTGTATAAACATGGAAATATCTACACCGCCATCTGTATGAACATATAAATATCTACACCATCATCTGTATTAAGAAGGAAATATCTAAACCGCTATGTGTATAAACATGGAAATATCTACACCGCTGCCTGTATAAACATGGAAATATCAGCACCGCCATCTGTAGGAACATGGAAATATCTTCACTGCCATCTGTAGGAACATGGATATATCTACACAGCCATCTGTAGGAACATGGGAATATCTACACCGCTATCTCTATGAACATGGAAATATCTACACCGCTATCTGTATGAACATGGAAATATCTTCACCGCCATCTGTTTGAACATGGATATGTCTACACAGCCATCTGAATGAACATTTAAATATCTACACCGCCATCTGTATTAAGATGGAGATATCTACACTACTATCAGCATAAACATGGAAATATCTACACCGCTATCTGTATGAACATGGAAATATCTACACCGCTATCTGTATGAACATGGAAATAACTACACCGCTATCTGTCTGAACATGGATATATCTACAAAGCCCTCTGGATGAAAATGGAAATATCCACACCGCTATCTGTGTAAACATGCCTACATCTTCACCGCTAGCTGTATAAACATGGAAATATCTACACTGCTATCTGTATGAACATGGAAATATCTACACCGCTATCTGTTTGATGATGGAAATATATACACCGCTATCTGCATGAAAATGGAAATATCTACACAGCTATCTGCATATACATGGAAATATCTACACAGCAATCTCTTTACACATGGAAATAACTACACCGATATCTGTATGAACATGGAAATATCCACACCGCCATCTGTATGAACATGGAAATATCTGCACCGCCATCTGTATGAACATATAAATATCTACACCGCCATCTGTATTAAGATGGAGATATCTACACCGCTATCTGAATAAACATGGAAATATCTACAACGCTACCTGTATAAACATGGAAATATCAGCACCGCTATCTGTATGAACATGGAAATATCTACACCGCTATCTGTATGAACATGGAAATATCTACACCGCTATATGTATGAACATGGAAATATCTACAAAGCTATCTGAATGAAGATGGAAATATCTACACCGCTATCTGTTTGAACATGTAAATCTCTACACCGCTATCTGCATGAAAATGGAAATATCTACAGAGCTATCTGCATATACATGGAAATATCTACAGAGCTATCTCTTCACACATGGAAATAACTACACCGCTATATCTATAAACATGGAAACATCTACACCGCCATCTGTATGAACATAGAAATCTCTGCACCGCAATCTGTATGTACATATAAATATCTACACCGCAATCTGTATTAAGAAGGAAATATCTAAACCGCTATCTGTATGAACATGGAAATATCTACACAGCTATCTCTTTACACATGGAAATAACTACACCGCTATCTGTATGAACTTGGAAATATCTACACCGCCTTCTGTATGAACATGGAAATAGCTGCACCGACATCTCTATGAACATATACATATCTACACGGCCATCTGTATTAAGATGGAGATATCTACACCGATATCTGTATAAGCATGGAAATATCTACACCGCTATCTGTATAAACATGGAAATATCTACACCGGTAACTGTATAAACATGGAAATATCTACACTGCTACCTGTATAAACAGGGAAATATCAGAACCGCTATCTGTATGAAAATGGAAATATCAGCCCCTCTATCTGCATGAACATGGAGATATTTACACCGCTATCTGTATGAACTTGGAAATATCTACACCGCTATCTGTATGAACATGGAAATACCTTCACCGACATCTGTATGAACACGGATATATCTACACAGCCATCTGGATGAACATGGAAATGTCTACACCACTATCTGTATGAACATGGAAATAGCTACACCGCTATCTGTATGAACATGGAAATATCTACACCACTATCTTTATGAACATAGAAATATCTACACCGATATCTGTATGAACATGGAAATATCTTCACCGCCATCTGTATGAACATGGATATATCTACACAGCCATCTGGATGAACATGGAAATATCTACACCGCTATCTGTATGAACATGGAAATAGCTACACCGCTATCTGTTTGAACATGGAAATATGTACACCGCTATCTGCATGAAAATGGAAATATCTACACAGCTATCTGCATGCACATGGAAATATCCACAAAGCTATCTCTTTACACATGGAAATAACTACACCGCTATCTCTATAAACATGGAAATATCTACACCACCATCTGTATGAACATGGAAATTTCTGCACCGCCATCTGTATGAATATATAAATATCTACACCACCATATGTATTAAGATGGAGATATCTACACTGCTATCTGTATAAACCTGGAAATATCTACACCGCTATCTGTATAAACATGGAAATATCTACACCGCTATCTGTATAAACATGGAAATATCTACACCACTACCTGTATAAACATGGAAATATCAGCACCGCTATCTGTATGAACATGGAAATATCTACACCGCTATCTGTACGAACATGGAAATATCTACACCGCTATCTGTATGAACATGGAAATAGCTACACCGCTATCTGTATGAACATGGAAATATCTACACCGCTATCTGTATGAACATGGAAATATCTACACCATTACCTGTATGAACATGGAAATATTTACTCTGCTATCTGTATGAACATGGATATATCTACACCGCCATCTGGATGAACACGGAAATATCTACACCGCTATCTGTACGAACATGGAAATATCTACACCGCTATCTGTGTAAATATGCATACATCTTCACCGCAATCTGTATAAACATGGAAATATCTACACCGCTATGTGTATGAACATGGAAATATCTACACCGCTATCTGTTTGAACATGGAAATATCTACACCGCTGTCTGCATGAAAATGGAAATATCTACACAGCTATCTGCATATACAGGAAAAATATCTACACTGCTATCTCTTTACACATGGAAATAACTACACTGCTATCTGTATGAACATGGAAATATCTACACCGCCATCTGTATGAACATGGAAATATCTGCACCGACATCTGTATGAACATATACATAACTACATGGCCATCTGTATTAAGATGGAGATATCTACACCGATATCTGTATAAACATGGAAATATCTACACCGCTATCTGTATAAACATGGAAATATCTACACCGCAATCTGTATAAACATGGAAATATCTACACCGCTACCTGTATAAACAAGGAAATATCAGCACCGCTATCTGTATGAACATGGAAATATCAGCCCCTCTATCTGTATGAATATGGAAGTATCTACACCGCTATCTCTATGAACATGGAAATATCAACACCGCTATCTGTTTGAACATGGAAGTATCTCCACCGCTATCTCTATGAACATGGAAATATCTACACCGCTATCTGTTTGAACATGGAAATATCTAAACCGCTATCTGCATGAAGATGGAAATATATACACAGCTATCTGCATATACATGGAAATATCTACACAACTATCTCTTTACACATGGAAATAACTACACCGCTATCTGTATGAACATGGAAATATCTTCACCGCCAACTGTATGAAGATGGATATATCTACACAGCCATCTGGATGTACATGGAAATATCTACACCGCTATCTGTATGAACATGGAAATATCTACACCGCTATCTGTGTAAACATGCATACATCTTCACCGCTATCTGTATAAACATGGAAATACCTACACTGTTATCTGTATGAACATGGAAATATCTACACCGCTATCTGTTTGAACATGGAAATATCTACACCAATATCTGCATGAAAATGGAAATATCTACACAGCGATCTGCATATACATGGAAATATCTTCAAAGCTATCTCTTTTCACATGGAAATAACTACAGCGCTATCTCTATAAACATGGAAATAGCTACACTGCCATCTGTATGAACATGGAAATATCTGCACCGCCATCTGTATGAACATGTAAATATCTACACCGCCATCGGTATTAAGATTGAGATATCTACACCGCTATCTGTATGAACTTGGAAATATCTACACCGCTATCTGTATGAACATGGATATATCTACACAGCCATCTGGATGAACATGGAAATATCTACACCGCTATCTGTATGAACATGGAAATATCTACACAGCAATCTGGATGAACATGGAAATATCCACAGCGCTATCTGTATCTACATGGATATATCTACACAGCCATCTGGATGAACACGGAAATAACTACACCGCTATCTGTATGAACATGGAAATATCTACACCGCTATCTGTTTGAACATGGAAATATCTACAGCGCTATCTGCATGAAAATGGAAATATCTACACAGCTGTCTGCATATACATGGAAATATCTACACAGCTATCTCTTTACACATGGAAATAACTAAACCGCTCTCTCTATGAACATGGAAATATCTACACCGCCATCTGTATGAACATGGAAATTTCTGCACCGCTATCTGTATGAACTTATAAATATCTACACCGCCATCTGTATTAACATGGAGATATCTACCACGCTATCTGTATAAACATGGAAATACCTTCACCTCTATCTGTATAAACATGGAAATATCTACACCGCTATCTGTATAAACATGGAAATATCTACAACGCTACCTGTATAAACATGGAAATATTAGTACCGATATCTGTATGAACATGGAAATATCTACACCGCTATCTGTATGAACATGGAAATATCTACACTGCTATCTGTATGAACATGGAAATATCTAAACCGCTATCTGTATGAACATGGAAATATCTACACCACTATCTCTATGAACATGGATATATCTACACAGCCCTCTGGATGATCATGGAAATATCCACACCTCTATCTGTGTAAACATGCATACATATTCATCGCTCTCTGTATAAACATGGAAATATCTACACCGCTATCTGTATGAACATGGAAATATCTACACCGCTATCTGTTTGAAGATGGAAATATGTACACAGCTATCTGCATGAAAATGGAAATATCTACACAGCTATCTGCATACACATGGAAATATCTACACAGCTATCTCTTTACACATGGAAATAACTACACCGCTATCTGTATGAACATGGAAATATCTACACCGCCATCTGTATGAACATGGAAATATCTGCACCACCATCTGTATGAACATATAAATATCTACACCTCCATCTGTATTAAGATGGAGATATCTACACCGCTATGTGTATAAACATGGAAATATCTACACCGCTATCTGTATAAACATGGAAATATCTACACCGCTATCTGTATAAACATGGAAATATCTACACCGCTGCCTGTATAAACATGGAAATATCAGCACCGCTATCTGTATGAACATGGAAATATCTACACCGCTATCTGTATGAACATGGAAATATCTACACCGGCATCTGTATGAACATGGAAATAGCTACACCGTTATCTGTATGAACATGGGAATATCTACACCGCTATCTGTATGAACATGGAAATATCTACACCGCTATCTGTATGAACATGGATATATCTACACAGCCATCTGGATGAACATGGAAATATCTACACTGCTATCTGTGTAAACATGCATACATCTTCACCGCTATCTGTATAAACATGGAAATATCTACACCGCTATCTGTATGAACATGGAAATATCTACACCACTATCTGCATGAAATTGGAAATATCTACACTGCTATCTGCATATACATTTAAATATCTACACAGCTATCTCTTTACACATGGAAATAACTACACCGCTATCTGTATGAACATGGAAATACCTACACCGCCATCTGTATGAACATGGAAATATCTGCACCGCCATCTGTATGAACATATAAATATCTACACCACCGTCTGTATTAAGTTGGAGATAACTACTCTGCTATCTGTATAAACATGGAAATATCTACACCGCCATCTGTATGAACATATAAATATCTACACCATCATCTGTATTAAGAAGGAAATATCTAAACCGCTATGTGTATAAACATGGAAATATCTACACCGCTGCCTGTATAAACATGGAAATATCAGCACCGCCATCTGTAGGAACATTGAAATATCTACACCGCTATCTGTATGAACATGGAAATATCTACACCACTATCTGTATGAACATGGAAATATCTACACCGCTATCTGTATGAACATGGAAATATCTACACAGCCATCCGTATGAACATGGAAATATCTGCACCGCCATCTGTATGAACTGATAAATATCTACACCGCCATCTGTATGAAGATGGAGATATCTACACCGCTATGTGAATAAACATGGAAATATCTACACCGCTATCTGTATAAACATGGAAATATCTACACCGCTATCTGTATAAACATGGAAATATCTACACCGCTACCTGTATAAACATGGAAATAACAGCACCGCTATCTGTATGAACATGTAAATATCTACACCGCTATCTGTATGAACGTGGAAATATCTACACCGCTATCTGTTTGAACATGGAAATATCTAAACCGCTATCTGCATGAAGATGGAAATATATACACAGCTATCTGCATATACATGGAAATATCTACACAGCTATCTCTTTACACATGGAAATAACTACACCGCTATCTGTATGAACATGGAAATATCTTCACCGCCAACTGTATGAAGATGGATATATCTACACAGCCATCTGGATGTACATGGAAATATCTACACCGCTATCTGTATGAACATGGAAATATCTACACTGCTATCTGTGTAAACATGCATACATCTTCACCGCTATCTGTATAAACATGGAAATACCTACACTGTTATCTGTATGAACATGGAAATATCTACACCGCTATCTGTTTGAACATGGAAATATCTACACCAATATCTGCATGAAAATGGAAATATCTACACAGCGATCTGCATATACATGGAAATATCTTCAAAGCTATCTCTTTTCACATGGAAATAACTACAGCGCTATCTCTATAAACATGGAAATAGCTACACTGCCATCTGTATGAACATGGAAATATCTGCACCGCCATCTGTATGAACATGTAAATATCTACACCGCCATCGGTATTAAGATTGAGATATCTACACCGCTATCTGTATGAACTTGGAAATATCTACACCGCTATCTGTATGAACATGGATATATCTACACAGCCATCTGGATGAACATGGAAATATCTACACCGCTATCTGTATGAACATGGAAATATCTACACAGCAATCTGGATGAACATGGAAATATCCACAGCGCTATCTGTATCTACATGGATATATCTACACAGCCATCTGGATGAACACGGAAATAACTACACCGCTATCTGTTTGAACATGGAAATATCTACAGCGCTATCTGCATGAAAATGGAAATATCTACACAGCTGTCTGCATATACATGGAAATATCTACACAGCTATCTCTTTACACATGGAAATAACTAAACCGCTCTCTCTATGAACATGGAAATATCTACACCGCCATCTGTATGAACATGGAAATTTCTGCACCGCTATCTGTATGAACTTATAAATATCTACACCGCCATCTGTATTAACATGGAGATATCTAACACGCTATCTGTATAAACATGGAAATACCTTCACCTCTATCTGTATAAACATGGAAATATCTACACCGCTATCTGTATAAACATGGAAATATCTACAACGCTACCTGTATAAACATGGAAATATTAGTACCGATATCTGTATGAACATGGAAATATCTACACCGCTATCTGTATGAACATGGAAATATCTACACTGCTATCTGTATGAACATGGAAATATCTAAACCGCTATCTGTATGAACATGGAAATATCTACACCACTATCTCTATGAACATGGATATATCTACACAGCCCTCTGGATGATCATGGAAATATCCACACCTCTATCTGTGTAAACATGCATACATATTCATCGCTATCTGTATAAACATGGAAATATCTACACCGCTATCTGTATGAACATGGAAATATCTACACCGCTATCTGTTTGAAGATGGAAATATGTACACAGCTATCTGCATGAAAATGGAAATATCTACACAGCTATCTGCATACACATGGAAATATCTACACAGCTATCTCTTTACACATGGAAATAACTACACCGCTATCTGTATGAACATGGAAATATCTACACCGCCATCTGTATGAACATGGAAATATCTGCACCACCATCTGTATGAACATATAAATATCTACACCTCCATCTGTATTAAGATGGAGATATCTACACCGCTATGTGTATAAACATGGAAATATCTACACTGCTATCTGTATAAACATGGAAATATCTACACCGCTATCTGTATAAACATGGAAATATCTACACCGCTGCCTGTATAAACATGGAAATATCAGCACCGCTATCTGTATGAACATGGAAATATCTACACCGCCATCTGTATGAACATATAAATATCTACACCATCATCTGTATTAAGAAGGAAATATCTAAACCGCTATGTGTATAAACATGGAAATATCTACACCGCTGCCTGTATAAACATGGAAATATCAGCACCGCCATCTGTAGGAACATTGAAATATCTACACCGCTATCTGTATGAACATGGAAATATCTACACCACTATCTGTATGAACATGGAAATATCTACACCGCTATCTGTATGAACATGGAAATATCTACACAGCCATCTGTATGAACATGGAAATATCTGCACCGCCATCTGTATGAACTGATAAATATCTACACCGCCATCTGTATGAAGATGGAGATATCTACACCGCTATGTGAATAAACATGGAAATATCTACACCGCTATCTGTATAAACATGGAAATATCTACACCGCTATCTGTATAAACATGGAAATATCTACACCGCTACCTGTATAAACATGGAAATAACAGCACCGCTATCTGTTTGAACATGGAAATATCTACAGCGCTATCTGCATGAAAATGGAAATATCTACACAGCTGTCTGCATATACATGGAAATATCTACACAGCTATCTCTTTACACATGGAAATAACTAAACCGCTCTCTCTATGAACATGGAAATATCTACACCGCCATCTGTATGAACATGGAAATTTCTGCACCGCTATCTGTATGAACTTATAAATATCTACACCGCCATCTGTATTAACATGGAGATATCTACCACGCTATCTGTATAAACATGGAAATACCTTCACCTCTATCTGTATAAACATGGAAATATCTACACCGCTATCTGTATAAACATGGAAATATCTACAACGCTACCTGTATAAACATGGAAATATTAGTACCGATATCTGTATGAACATGGAAATATCTACACCGCTATCTGTATGAACATGGAAATATCTACACTGCTATCTGTATGAACATGGAAATATCTAAACCGCTATCTGTATGAACATGGAAATATCTACACCACTATCTCTATGAACATGGATATATCTACACAGCCCTCTGGATGATCATGGAAATATCCACACCTCTATCTGTGTAAACATGCATACATATTCATCGCTATCTGTATAAACATGGAAATATCTACACCGCTATCTGTATGAACATGGAAATATCTACACCGCTATCTGTTTGAAGATGGAAATATGTACACAGCTATCTGCATGAAAATGGAAATATCTACACAGCTATCTGCATACACATGGAAATATCTACACAGCTATCTCTTTACACATGGAAATAACTACACCGCTATCTGTATGAACATGGAAATATCTACACCGCCATCTGTATGAACATGGAAATATCTGCACCACCATCTGTATGAACATATAAATATCTACACCTCCATCTGTATTAAGATGGAGATATCTACACCGCTATGTGTATAAACATGGAAATATCTACACCGCTATCTGTATAAACATGGAAATATCTACACCGCTATCTGTATAAACATGGAAATATCTACACCGCTGCCTGTATAAACATGGAAATATCAGCACCGCTATCTGTATGAACATGGAAATATCTACACCGCTATCTGTATGAACATGGAAATATCTACACCGGCATCTGTATGAACATGGAAATAGCTACACCGTTATCTGTATGAACATGGGAATATCTACACCGCTATCTGTATGAACATGGAAATATCTACACCGCTATCTGTATGAACATGGATATATCTACACAGCCATCTGGATGAACATGGAAATATCTACACTGCTATCTGTGTAAACATGCATACATCTTCACCGCTATCTGTATAAACATGGAAATATCTACACCGCTATCTGTATGAACATGGAAATATCTACACCACTATCTGCATGAAATTGGAAATATCTACACTGCTATCTGCATATACATTTAAATATCTACACAGCTATCTCTTTACACATGGAAATAACTACACCGCTATCTGTATGAACATGGAAATACCTACACCGCCATCTGTATGAACATGGAAATATCTGCACCGCCATCTGTATGAACATATAAATATCTACACCACCGTCTGTATTAAGTTGGAGATAACTACTCTGCTATCTGTATAAACGTGGAAATATCTACACCGCCATCTGTATGAACATATAAATATCTACACCATCATCTGTATTAAGAAGGAAATATCTAAACCGCTATGTGTATAAACATGGAAATATCTACACCGCTGCCTGTATAAACATGGAAATATCAGCACCGCCATCTGTAGGAACATTGAAATATCTGCACCGCTATCTGTATGAACATGGAAATATCTACACCACTATCTGTATGAACATGGAAATATCTACACCGCTATCTGTATGAACATGGAAATATCTACACAGCCATCTGTATGAACATGGAAATATCTGCACCGCCATCTGTATGAACTGATAAATATCTACACCGCCATCTGTATGAAGATGGAGATATCTACACCGCTATGTGAATAAACATGGAAATATCTACACCGCTCTCTGTATAAACATGGAAATATCTACACCGCTATCTGTATAAACATGGAAATATCTACACCGCTACCTGTATAAACATGGAAATAACAGCACCGCTATCTGTATGAACATGTAAATATCTACACCGCTATCTGTATGAACGTGGAAATATCTACACCGCTATCTGTTTGAACATGGAAATATCTAAACCGCTATCTGCATGAAGATGGAAATATATACACAGCTATCTGCATATACATGGAAATATCTACACAGCTATCTCTTTACACATGGAAATAACTACACCGCTATCTGTATGAACATGGAAATATCTTCACCGCCAACTGTATGAAGATGGATATATCTACACAGCCATCTGGATGTACATGGAAATATCTACACCGCTATCTGTATGAACATGGAAATATCTACACCGCTATCTGTGTAAACATGCATACATCTTCACCGCTATCTGTATAAACATGGAAATACCTACACTGTTATCTGTATGAACATGGAAATATCTACACCGCTATCTGTTTGAACATGGAAATATCTACACCAACATCTGCATGAAAATGGAAATATCTACACAGCGATCTGCATATACATGGAAATATCTTCAAAGCTATCTCTTTTCACATGGAAATAACTACAGCGCTATCTCTATAAACATGGAAATAGCTACACTGCCATCTGTATGAACATGGAAATATCTGCACCGCCATCTGTATGAACATGTAAATATCTACACCGCCATCGGTATTAAGTTTGAGATATCTACACCGCTATCTGTATGAACTTGGAAATATCTACACCGCTATCTGTATGAACATGGATATATCTACACAGCCATCTGGATGAACATGGAAATATCTACACCGCTATCTGTATGAACATGGAAATATCTACACAGCAATCTGGATGAACATGGAAATATCCACAGCGATATCTGTATCTACATGGATATATCTACACAGCCATCTGGATGAACACGGAAATAACTACACCGCTATCTGTATGAACATGGAAATATCTACACCGCTATCTGTTTGAACATGGAAATATCTACAGCGCTATCTGCATGAAAATGGAAATATCTACACAGCTGTCTGCATATACATGGAAATATCTACACAGCTATCTCTTTACACATGGAAATAACTAAACCGCTCTCTCTATGAACATGGAAATATCTACACCGCCATCTGTATGAACATGGAAATTTCTGCACCGCTATCTGTATGAACTTATAAATATCTACACCGCCATCTGTATTAACATGGAGATATCTACCACGCTATCTGTATAAACATGGAAATACCTTCACCTCTATCTGTATAAACATGGAAATATCTACACCGCTATCTGTATAAACATGGAAATATCTACAACGCTACCTGTATAAACATGGAAATATTAGTACCGATATCTGTATGAACATGGAAATATCTACACCGCTATCTGTATGAACATGGAAATATCTACACTGCTATCTGTATGAACATGGAAATATCTAAACCGCTATCTGTATGAACATGGAAATATCTACACCACTATCTCTATGAACATGGATATATCTACACAGCCCTCTGGATGATCATGGAAATATCCACACCTCTATCTGTGTAAACATGCATACATATTCATCGCTATCTGTATAAACATGGAAATATCTACACCGCTATCTGTATGAACATGGAAATATCTACACCGCTATCTGTTTGAAGATGGAAATATGTACACAGCTATCTGCATGAAAATGGAAATATCTACACAGCTATCTGCATACACATGGAAATAACTACACCGCTATCTGTATGAACATGGAAATATCTACACCGCCATCTGTATGAACATGGAAATATCTGCACCACCATCTGTATGAACATATAAATATCTACACCTCCATCTGTATTAAGATGGAGATATCTACACCGCTATGTGTATAAACATGGAAATATCTACACCGCTATCTGTATAAACATGGAAATATCTACACCGCTATCTGTATAAACATGGAAATATCTACACCGCTGCCTGTATAAACATGGAAATATCAGCACCGCTATCTGTATGAACATGGAAATATCTACACCGCTATCTGTATGAACATGGAAATATCTACACCGGCATCTGTATGAACATGGAAATAGTTACACCGTTATCTGTATGAACATGGGAATATCTACACCGCTATCTGTATGAACATGGAAATATCTACACCGCTATCTGTATGAACATGGATATATCTACACAGCCATCTGGATGAACATGGAAATATCTACACTGCTATCTGTGTAAACATGCATACAACTTCACCGCTATCTGTATAAACATGGAAATATCTACACCGCTATCTGTATGAACATGGAAATATCTACACCACTATCTGCATGAAATTGGAAATATCTACACTGCTATCTGCATATACATTTAAATATCTACACAGCTATCTCTTTACACATGGAAATAACTACACCGCTATCTGTATGAACATGGAAATACCTACACCGCCATCTGTATGAACATGGAAATATCTGCACCGCCATCTGTATGAACATATAAATATCTACACCACCGTCTGTATTAAGTTGGAGATAACTACTCTGCTATCTGTATAAACATGGAAATATCTACACCGCCATCTGTATGAACATATAAATATCTACACCATCATCTGTATTAAGAAGGAAATATCTAAACCGCTATGTGTATAAACATGGAAATATCTACACCGCTGCCTGTATAAACATGGAAATATCAGCACCGCCATCTGTATGAACATGGAAATATCTACACCACTATCTGTATGAACATGCAAATATCTACACCGCTATCTGTATGAACATGGAAATATCTACACAGCCATCTGTATGAACATGGAAATATCTGCACCGCCATCTGTATGAACTGATAAATATCTACACCGCCATCTGTATGAAGATGGAGATATCTACACCGCTAAGTGAATAAACATGGAAATATCTACACCGCTATCTGTATAAACATGGAAATATCTACACCGCTATCTGTATAAACATGGAAATATCTACACCGCTACCTGTATAAACATGGAAATAACAGCACCGCTATCTGTATGAACATGTAAATATCTACACCGCTATCTGTATGAACATGGAAATATCTACACCGCTATCTGTGTGAACATGGAAATATCTACACCGCTACCTGTATGAACATGGAAATATCTACACCGCCATCTGTATGAACTTGGAAATATCTGCACCGCCATCTGTATGAACATATAAATATCTACACCGCCATCTGTATTAAGATGGAGATATCTACACCGCTATCTGTATAAACATGGAAATATCTACACCTCTATCTCTATAAACATGGAAACATCTACACCGCTATCTGTATAAACTTGGAAATATCTACACCGCTACCTGTACAAACATGGAAATAGCACCGCTATCTGTATGAACATGGAAATATCTACACCGCTATCTCTATGAACATGGAAATATCTACACCGCTATCTGTTTGAACATGGAAATATCTACACCGCTATCTGCGTGAAAATGGAAATATCTACACTGCTATCTGCATATACATGGAAATATCTACACAGCTATCCCTTTACCCATGGAAATAACTACACCGCTCTCTGTATGAACATGGAAATATCTAAACCGCCATCTGTATGAACTTGGAAATATCTGCACCGCCATCTGTATGAACATATAAATATCTACACCGCCATCTGTATTAAGATGGAGATATCTACACAGCTATCTGTATAAACATGGAACTATCTACACCTCTATCTGTATAAACATGGAAACATCTACACAGCTATCTGTATAAACATGGAAATATCTACACCGCTATCTGTATAAGCATGGAAATATCTACACGGCTACCTGTATAAACGTGGAAATATCAGCACCGCTATCTGTATGAACATATAAATATCTACACTGCCATCTGTATTAAGATGGAGATATCTACACCGCTATCTGTATAAACTTGGAAATATCCACACCGCTATCTGTATAAACATGGAAATATCTACACCGCTATCCGTATAAACATGGAAATATCAGCACCGCTATCTGTATGAACATGGAAATATCTACACAGCCATCTGGACGAACATGAAAATACCTACACCGCTATCTG
Source organism: Gorilla gorilla gorilla (assembly GCF_029281585.2). Taxonomy (NCBI): domain Eukaryota; kingdom Metazoa; phylum Chordata; class Mammalia; order Primates; family Hominidae; genus Gorilla; species Gorilla gorilla. The sequence continues at coordinate 53,441,182 of NC_073246.2, read as the reverse complement.
TATGAACATGGAAATAGCTACACCGCTATCTGTATGTACATGGAAATATCTACACCACTATCTGTATGAACATGTAAATATCTACACCGCTATCTGTATGAACATGGAAATATCTTCACCGCCATCTGTATGAACATGGATATATCTACACAGCCATCTGGATGAACATGGAAATATCTACACCGCTATCTGTATGAACATGGAAATAGCTACTCCGCTATCTGTATGAACATGGAAATATCTACACCGCTATCAGTATGAACATGGAAATATCTACACCGCTATCTGTATGAACATGGATTTATCTACACAGCCATCTGGATGAACAAGGAATTATCTACACCGCTATCTGTATGAACATGGAAATATCTACACCGCTATCTGTGTAAACATGCATACATCTTCACCGCTATCTGAATAAACATGGAAATGTCTACATCGCTATCTGTATGAACATGGAAATATCTACACCGCTATCTGTTTGAACATGGAAATATCTACACCGCTATCTGCAGGAAAATGGAAATATCTACACAGCTATCTGCATATACATGGAAATATCTACAAAGATATCTCTTTACACATGGAAATAACTACACCTCTATCTCTATAAACATGGAAATATCTATATCGCCATCTGTATGAACATGGAAATATCTGCACCGCCATCTGTATTAGGATACAAATATCTAAACCACCATCTGTATTAAGATGGAGATATCTACACGGCTATCTGTATAAACATGGAAATATCTAAACCGCTACCTGTATAAACATGGAAATATCAGCACCGCTATCTGTATGAACATGGAAATATCTACACCGCAATCTGAATGAACATGGAAATATCTGCAGCGCCATCTGCATGAACATATAAATATCTACACCGCCATCTGTATTAAGAAGGAGATATCTACACTGCTATCTGTATAAACATGGAAATATCTACACCGCTATCTGTATGAACATGGAAATATCTACACCGCTATCTGTATGAACATGGAAGTATCTACACCGCTATCTGTATGAACATGGAAATATCTTCACCGCCATCTGTATGAACATGGATATATCCACACACCCATCTGGATGAACATGGAAATATCTACACCGCTATCTGTATGAACATGGAAATATCTACAGCGCTATCTGTGTAAACATGCGTACATCTTCACTGGTATCTGTATGAACATGGAAATATCTACACAGCTATCTGTATAAACATGCATACATCTTCACCGCTATCTGAATAAACATGGAAATATCTACATCGCTATCTGTATGAACCTGGAAATATCTACACCGCTATCTGTTTGAACATGGAAATATCTACACAGCTATCTGCATGAAAATGGAAATATCTACAAATCTATCTGCATATACATGGAAATATCTAGAAAGCTATCTCTTTACACATGGAAATAACTACACCTCTATCTCTATAAACATGGAAATATCTATACCGCCATCTGTATGAACATGGAAATATCTGCACCGCCATCTGTATTAACATACAAATATCTACACCGCCATCTGTATTAAGATGGAGATATCTACACGGCTATCTGTATAAACTTGGAAATATCTACACCGCTATCTGTATAAACATGGAAATATCTACACCGCTATCTGTATAAACATGGAAATATCTACACCGCTACCTGTATAAACATGGAAATATCTACACCGCAATCTGTATGAATATGGAAATATCTACACAGCCATCTGGATGAACATGGAAATATCTACACCGCTATCTGTATGAACATGGAAATAGCTACACTTCTATCTGTATGAACATGGAAATAACTACACCGCTATCTGTATGAATATGGAAAGATCTACACCGCTATCTGTTTAAACATGGAAATATCTACACCGCTACCTGTATAAACATGGAAATATCAGCACCGTTATCTGTATGAACATGGAAATATCTACACAGCCATCTGGATGAAAATGGAAATAGTTACACCGCTATCTGTATGAACATGGAAATAGCTACACCGCTATCTGTATGAACATGGAAATATCTACACCGCTATCTGTATGAACATGGAAATATCTACACCGCTATCTGTATGAACATATAAATATCTTCACTGCCATCTGTATGAACATGAATATATCTACACAGCCATCTGGATGAACATGGAAATATCTACACCGCTATATGTATGAACATGGAATTAGCTACACCGCTATCTGTATGTACATGGAAATATCTACACCGCTATCTGTATGAACATGGAAATATCTATACCGCTATCTGTATGAACATGGAAATATCTTCACCGCCATCTGTATGAACATGGATATATCTACACAGCCATCTGGATGAACGTGGAAATATCTACACCGCTATCTGTATGAACATGGAAATATCTACACCACAATCTTTGTAAACATGCATACATCTTCACCGCTATCTGTATAAACATGGAAATATCTACACCGCTATCTGTATGACCATGGAAATATCTACTCCGCTATCTGCATGAAAATGGAAATATCTACACAGCTATCTGCATATACATGGAAATATCTAAAAAGCTATTTCTTTACACATGGAAATAACTACACCGCTATCTCTATTAACATGGAAATATCTACACCGCCGTCTATATGAACATGGAAATATCTGCACCGCCATCTGTATGACCATATAAATATCTAGACCGCCATCTGTATTAAGATGAAGATATCTACACCGCTATCTGTATAAAAATGGAAATATCTACACCGCTATCTGTATAAACATGGAAATATCTACACCGCTATCTGTATAAACATGGAAATATCTACACCGCTACCTGTATAAACATGGAAATATCAGCACCGCTATCTGTATGAACATGGAAATATCTACACCGCTATCTGTATGAACATGGAAATATCTACACCGATATCTGTATGAACATGGAAATATCTTCACCGCCATCTGTATGAACATAGATATATCTACACAGCCATCTGGATGAACATGGAAATATCAGCAACGCTGTCTGTATGGACATGGAAATATCTACACCGCTATCTGTTTGAACATGGAAATATCTAAACCGCTATCTGCATGAAAATGGAAATATCTACACATCTATCTGCATATACATGGAAATATCTACAAAGCTATCTCTTTACACATGGAAATAACTACACCTCTGTCTCTATAAACATGGAAATAACTATACCGCCATCTGTATGAACATGGAAATATCTGCACCGCCATCTGTATTAGCATACAAATATCTACACCGCCATCTGCATTAAGATGGAGATATCTACACGGCTATCTGTATAAACTTGGAAATATCTACAACGCTATCTGTATAAACATGGAAATATCTACACCGCTATCTGTATAAACATGGAAATATCTACACCGCTACCTGTATAAACATGGAAATATCAGCATCGCTATCTGTATGAACATGGAAATATCTACACAGCCATCTGGATGAACATGGAAATATCTACACCGCTATCTGTATGAACATGGAAATAGCTACACCTCTATCTGTATGAACATGGAAATAACTACACCGCTATCTGTATGAACAGGGGAAGATCTACACCGCTATCTGTATGAACATGGAAATATCTTCACCACCATCTGTATGAACATGGATATATCTACACAGCCATCTGGATGAACATGGATATATCTACACCGTTATCTGTATGAACATGGAAATATCTACACCGCTATCTGTGTAAACATGCATACATCTTCACCGCTATCTGTATAAACATGGAAATGTCTACACCGCTATGTGTATGAACATGGAAATATCTACACCGCTATCTGTTTGAACATGGAAATATCTACACCGTTATCTGCATGAAAATGTAAATATCTACACAGCTATCTGCATATACATGGAAATATATACAAAGCTATTTCTTTACACATGGAAATATGTACACTGCTATCTCTATAAACATGGAAATATCTGCACCGCCATCTGTATGAACATGGAAATATCTGCACCGCCATCTGTATGAACATATAAATATCTACACCGCCATCTGTATTAAGATGGAGATATCTACACCGTTATCTGTATAAACATGGAAATATCTACACCGCTATCTGTATAAACATGGAAATATCTACACCGTTATCTGTATAAACATGGAAATATCTACACCGCTACCTGTATAAACATGGAAATATCACCACCGCTATCTGTATGAACATGGAAATATCTACACAGCCATCTGAATGAACATGGAAATATCTACAACGCTATCTGTATGAACATGGAAATAGCTACACCGCTATCTGTATGAACATGGAAATATCTACGCCACTATCTGTATGAACATGGAAATAACTACACCACTATCTGTATGAACATGGAAATATCTTCACCGCCATCTGTATGAACATGGATATATCTACACAGCCATCTGGATGAACATGGAAATATCTACACTGCTAGCTGTATGAACATGGAAATAGCTACACTGCTATCTGTATGAACATGGAAATATCTACACCGCTATCTGTATGAACATGGAAATATCTTCACCGCCATCTGTATGAACATGGATATATCTACACAGCCATCTGGAAGAACATGGATATATCAACACCGCTATCTGTATGAACATGGAAATATCTACAACGCTATCTGTTTTAACATGCATACATCTTCACCGCTATCTGTATAAACATGGAAATATCTACACCGCTATCTGCATGAAAATGGAAATATCTACACAGCTATCTGCATATACATGGAAATATCTACAAAGCTATTTGTCTACACATGGAAATATCTACACCGCAATCTATATAAACATGGAAATATCTACACCGCCTTCTGTATGAACATGGAAATATATGCACCGCCATCTGTATGAACATATAAATATCTAGACCGCCATCTGTATTAAGATGGAGATATCTACACCGCTATCTGTATAAACATGGAAATATCTACACCGCTATCTGTATAAACATGGAAATATCTACACTGCTATCTGTATAAACATGGAAATATCTACACCGCTACCTGTATAAACATGGAAATATCAGCACCACTATCTGTATGAACATGGAAATATCTACACCGCTATCTGTATGAACATGGAAATATCTTCACCGCCATCTGTATGAACATGGATATATCTACACAGCCATCTGGACGAACATGGAAATATCAGCACCGCTACATGTATGAACATGGAATTAGCTACACCGCTATCTGTATGAACATGGAAATATCTACACCGATATCTGTATGAACATGGAAATATCTACACCGCTATCTGTATGAACATGGAAATATCTTCACCGCCATCTGTATGAACATGGATATATCTACACAGCCATCTGGATGAACATGGAAATATCTACACCGCTATCTGTATGAACATGGAAATATCTACACCGCTATCTGTGTAAACATGCATACATCTTCACAGCTATCTGTATAAACATGGAAATATCTACACAGCTATCTGTATGACCATGGAAATATCTACACCGCTATCTGTTTGAACACGGAAATATCTACTCCGCTATCTGCATGAAAATGGAAATATCTACACAGCTATCTGCATATACATGGAAATATCTACAAAGCTATTTCTTTACACGTGGAAATAACTACACCGCTATCTCTATTAACATGGAAATATCTACACCGCCATCTGTATGAACATGGAAATATCTGCACCGCCATCTGCATGAACATATAAATATCTACACAGCCATGTGTATTAAGATGGAGATATCTACACCGCTATCGGTATAAACATGGAAATATCTACAACGCTATCTGTATAAACATGGAAATATCTACAACGCTATCTGAATAAACATGGAAATATCTACACCTCTACCTGTATAAACATGGAAATATCAGCACCACTATCTGTATGAACATGGAAATATCTACACAGCTATCTGGATGAACATGGAAATATCTACACCGCTATCTGTATGAACATGGAAATAGCTACACCGCTATCTGTATGAACATGGAAATATCTACACCACTACCTGTATGAACATGGAAATATCTACACCGCTATCTGCATGAACATGGAAATACCTTCACCGCCATCTGTATGAACATGGATATATCTACACAGCAATCTGGATGAATATGGAAATATCTACACCGCTATCTGTATGAACATGGATAGATCTATACCGCTATCTGTATGAACATGGAAATAACTTCACCGCCATCTGTATGAACATGGATATATCTACACAGCCATCTGGATGAACATGGATATATCTCCACCGCTATCTGCATGAACATAGAAATATCTACACCGCTATCTGTGTAAACATGCATACACCTTCACCGCTATCTGTATAAACATGGAAATGTCTACACCCCTATGGATATGAATATGGAAATATCTACACCGCTATCTGCATGAAAATGTAAATATCTACACAGCTATCTGCATATACATGGAAATATCCACAAAGCTATTTCTTTACACATGGAAATATCTACACCGCTATCTCTATAAACATGGAAATATCTACTACGCCATCTGTAAGAACATGGAAATATCTGCACCGCCATCTGTATGAACATATAAATAACTACACCGCCATCTGTATTAAGATGGAGATATCTACACCGCTATCTGTATAAACATGGAAATATCTACACCGCTATCTGTATAAACATGGAAATATCTACACCGCTATCTGTATAAACATGGAAATATCTACACCGCTACCTGTATAAACATGGAAATATCACCACCGCTATCTGTATGAACATGGAAATATCTACACAGCCATCTGAATGAACATGGAAACATCTACAACGCTATCTGTATGAACATGGAAATAGATACACCGCTATCTGTATGAACATGGAAATATCTATGCCACTATCCATATGAACATGGAAATATCTACACCGCTATCTGTGTGAACATGGAAATAGCTACACCGCTATCTGTATGAACATGGAAATATCTCCACCGCTATCTGTGTGAACATGGAAATATCTACACCGCTATCTGTATGAACATGGAAATATCTACACCGCTATCTGTTTGAACATGGAAATATGTTCACCGCTTTCTGCATGAAAATGGAAATATCTACACAGCTATCTGCATGCACATGGAAATATCCACAAAGCTATCTCTTTACACATGGAAATAACTACACCGCTATCTCTATAAACATGGAAATATCTACACCACCATCTGTATGAACATGGAAATTTCTGCACCGCCATCTGTATGAACATATAAATATCTACACCACCATATGTATTAAGATGGAGATATGTACACCGCTATCTGTATAAACCTGGAAATATCTACACCGCTATCTGTATAAACATGGAAATATCTACACCGCTATCTGTATAAACATGGGAATATCTACACCACTACCTGTATAAACATGGAAATATCAGCACCGCTATCTGTATGAACATGGAAATATCTACACCGCTATCTGTACGAACATGGAAATATCTACACCGCTATCTGTATGAACATGGAAATAGCTACACCGCTATCTGTATGAACATGGAAATATCTACACCGCTATCTGTATGAACATGGAAATATCTACACCATTACCTGTATGAACATGGAAATATTTACTCTGCTATCTGTATGAACATGGATATATCTACACCGCCATCTGGATGAACATGGAAATATTTACACCGCTATCTGTATGAACATGGAAATATCTACACCGCTATCTGTGTAAACATGCATACATCTTCACCGCTATCTGTATTAACATGGAAATACCTACACTGTTATCTGTATGAACATGGAAATATCTACACCGCTATCTGTTTGAACATGGAAATATCTACACCGATATCTGCATGAAAATGGAAATATCTACACAGCGATCTGCATATACATGGAAATATCTTCAAAGCTATCTCTTTTCACATGGAAATAACTACAGCGCTATCTCTATAAACATGGAAATAGCTACACCGCCATCTGTATGAACATGGAAATATCTGCACCGCCATCTGTATGAACATATAAATATCTACACCGCCATCTGTATTAAGATGGAGATATCTACACCGCTATCTGTATAAACTTGGAAATATCTACACCGCTATCTGTATGAACATGGATATATCTACACAGCCATCTGGATGAACATGGAAATATCTACACCGCTATCTGTATGAACATGGAAATATCTACACAGCAATCTGGATGAACATGGAAATATCCTCACCGCTATCTGTATCTTCATGGATATATCTACACAGCCATCTGGATGTGCATGGAAACATATACACCGCTATCTGTGTAAACATGCATACATCTTCACCGCTATCTGTATAAACATGGAAATATCTACACCACTATCTTTATGAACATGGAAATATCTACACCGCTATCTGTTTGAACATGTAAATATCTACACCGCTATCTGCATGAAAATGGAAATATCTACAAAGCTATCTGCATATACATGGAAATATCTACACAGCTATCTCTTTACACATGGAAATAACTACACCGAGATATCTATAAACATGGAAAAATCTACACCACCATCTGTATGAACATAGAAATAACTGCACAGCCATCTGTATGAACATATAAATATCTACACCGCCATCTGTATTAAGAAGGAAATATCTAAACCGCTATCTGTATGAACATGGAAATATCTACACAGCTATCTCTTTACACATGGAAATAACTACACCGCTATCTGTATGAACATGGAAATATCTACACCGCCATCTCTATGAACATGGAAATAGCTGCACTGACATCTCTATGAACATATACATATCTACACGGCCATCTGTATTAAGATGGAGATATCTACACCGATATCTGTATAAACATGGAAATATCTACACCGCTATCTGTATAAACATGGAAATATCTACACCGCTATCTGTATAAACATGGAAATATCTACACCGCTACCTGTATAAACATGGAAATATGAGCACCGCTATCTGTATGAAAATGGAAATATCAGCCCCTCTATCTGCATGAACATGGAGATATCTACACCGCTATCTGTATGAACTTGGAAATATCTACACCGCTATCAGTATGAACATGGAAATACCTTCACCGACTTCTGTATGAAAATGGATATATCTACACAGCCATCTGGATGAACATGGAAATATCTACACCGCTATCTGTATGAACATGGAAATAGCTACACCGCTATCTGTATGAACATGGAAATATCTACACCACTATCTGTATGAACACAGAAATATCTACACCGCTATCTGTATGAACATGGAAATATCTTCACCGCCATCTGTATGAACATGGATATATCTACACAGCCATCTGGATGAACATGGAATTATCTACACCGCTATCTGTATGAACATGGAAATTGCTACACCGCTATCTGTATGAACATGGAAATATCTACACTGCTACCTGTATGAACATGGATATATCTACACAGCCATCTGTATGAACATGGAAATATCTACACCGCTCTCTGTGTAAACATGCATACATCTTCACCGCTATCTGTATAAACATGGAAATATCTACACCGCACTCTGTATGAACATGGAAATATCTACACTGCTATCTGTTTGAACATGGAAATATCTACACCGCTATCTGCATGAAAATGGAAATATCTACACAGCTATCTGCATATACATGGAAATATCCACAAAGCTATCTCTTTACAAATGGAAATAACTACACAGCTATCTCTATAAACATGGAAATATCTACACCACCATCTGAATGAACATGGAAATTTCTGCACCGCCATCTGTATGAACATATAAATATCTTCACCAACATATGTATTAAGATGGAGATATCTACACCGCTATCTGTATAAACCTGGAAATATCTACACCGCTATCTGTATAAACATGGAAATATCTACACGGCTATCTGTATAAACATGGAAATGTCTACACCACTACATGTATAAACATGGAAATATCAGCACCGCTATCTGTATGAACATGGAATTATCTACACCGCTATCTGTACGAACATGGAAATATCTACACCGCTATCTGTATGAACATGGAAATATCTTCACCGCCATCTGTATGAACATGGAAATATCTGCACCGCCATCTGTATGAACATATAAATATCTACACCGCCATCTGTATTAAGATGGAGATATCTACACCGCTATCTGAATAAACATGGATATATCTACACCGCTATCTTTATAAACATAGAAATATCTACACCGCTATCTGTATAAACATGGAAATATCTACACCGCTATCTGTATGAACATGGAAATATCTACACAGCCATCTGGATGAGCATGGAGATATCTACACCGCTATCTGTGTAAACATGCATACATCTTCACCGCTATCTGTATGAACATGGAAATATCTACAAAGCTATCTGAATGAACATGGAAATATCTACACCGCTATCTGTTTGAACATGGAAATATCTACACCGCTATCTGCATGAAAATGGAAATATCTACAAAGCTATCTGCATATACATGGAAATATCTACACAGCTATCTCTTTACACATGGAAATAACTACACCGCTATATCTATAAACATGGAAACATCTACACCGCCATCTGTATGAACATGGAAATATCTGCACCGCCATCTGTATGAACTTGGAAATATCTACACCGCTATCTGTATGAACATGGAAATATCTACACTGCTATCTGTGTAAACATGCATACATCTTCACTGCTATCTGTATAAACATGGAAATATCTACAATGCTATCTGTATGAACATGGAAATATCTACACCGCTATCTGTTTGAACATGGAAATACCTACACCGCTATCTGCATGAAAATGGAAATATCTACACAGCGATATGCATATACATGGAAATACATACAAAGCTATCTCTTTACACATGGAAATCACTACAGTGCTATCTGTATAATCATGGAAATAGCTACACTGCCATCTGTATGAACATGGAAATATCTGCACCGCCATCTGTATGAACATATAAATATCTACACGGCCATCTATATTAAGATGGAGATATCTACACCGCTATCTGTATAATCTTGGAAATATCTACACCGCTATCTGTATAAACATGGAAATATCTACACCGCTACCTGTATAAACATGGAAATATCAGCACCGCTATCTGGATGAACATGGAAATATCTACACCGCAATCTCTATGAACATGGAATTTTCTACACCGCTATCTGTATTAACATGGAAATAGCTACACTGCAATCTGTATCAACATGGAAATATCTACACCACTACCTGTATGAACATGGAAATATCTACACCGCTATCTGTTTGAACATGGATATATCTACACAGCCATCTGGATGAACACGGAAATAACTACACCGCTATCTGTATGAACATGGAAATATCTACACTGCTATCTGTGTAAATATGCATACATCTTCACCGCAATCTGTATAAACATGGAAATATCTACACCGCTATCTGTATGAACATGGAAATATCTACACAGCTATCTCTTTACACATGGAAATAACTACACTGTTATCTGTATGAACATGGAAATATATACACCGCCATCTGTATGAACATGGAAATAGCTGCACCGACATCTGTATGCACATATACATATCTACACTGCCATCTGTATTAAGATGGAGATATCTACACCGATATCTGTATAAACATGGAAATATTTACACCACTACCTGTATAAACATGGAAATATCAGCACCGCTATCTGTATGAACATGGAAATATCTACACCGCTATCTGTACGAACATGGAAATATCTACACTGCTATCTGTATGAACATAGAAATAGCTACACCGCTATCTGTATGAACACAGAAATATCTACACCGCTATCTGTATGAACATGGAAATATCTACACCGCTATCTGTATGAACATGGATATATCTACGCAGCCATCTGGATGAACATGGAAATATCTACACCGCTATCTGTATGAACATGGATATATCTACACAGCCATCTGGATGAACATGGAAATATCTACACCGCTATCTGTATGAACATGGATATATCTACACAGCCATCTGGATGAAAATGGAAATATCTACACCGCTATCTGTGTAAAGATGCATACATATTCACCGCTATCTGTATAAACATGGAAATATCTACACCGCTATCTGTATGAACATGGAAATATCTACACCGCTATCTGTATGAACATGGAAATGTCTGCACCGCTATCTGTTTGAACATGGAAATATCTACACCGCTATCTGCATGAAAATGGAAATATCTACACTGCTATCTGCATATACATGGAAATATCTACACAGCTATCTCTTTACACATGGAAATAACTGCACTGCTATCTGTATGAAAATGGAAATATCTACACCGCCATCTGTATGAACATGGAAATATCTGCACCGCCATCTGTATGAACATATAAATATCTACACCGCCATCTGTATTAAGATGGAGATATCTACACCGCTATCTGTATAAAAATGGAAATATCTACACCGCTATCTGTATAAACATGGAAATATCTACACCGCTATCTGTATAAACACGGAAATATCTACACCGCTACCTCTATAAGCATGGAAATATCAGCACCGCTATCTGTATGAACATGGAAATACCTACACCGATATCTGTGTGAACATGGAAATAGCTACACCGCTATCTGTATGAACATGGAAATATCTACACCGCTATCTGTATGAACATGGAAATACCTACACCGCTATCTGTATGAACATGGATATATCTACACAGCCCTCTGGATGAACATGGAAATATCCACAGCGCTATCTGTGTAAACATGCATACATCTTCACCGCCAGCTGTATAAACATGGAAATATCTACACCGCTATCTGTATGAACATGGAAATATCTACACCGCTATCTGTTTGAAGATGGAAATATATACACCGCTATCTGCATGAAAATGGAAATATCTACACAGCTAACTGCATATACATGGAAATACCTACACAGCTATCTCTTTACACATGGAAATAACTACACCGCTATCTGTATGAACATGGAGATATCTACACCGCCATCTGTATGAACATGGAAACATCTGCACCGCCATCTGTATGAACATATAAATATGTACACCGCCATCTGTATTAAGATGGAGATATCTACACCGATATCTGAATAAACATGGAAATATCTACACCGCAATCTGTATAAACATGGAGATATCTACACCGCTATCTGTATAAACATGGAAATATCTACACCGCTATCTGCATGAACATGGAAATATCTACACCGCTATCTGTTTAAACATGCATATATCTTAACCGCAATCTGTATAAGCATGGAAATATCAACACCGCTATGTGTATGAAGGTGGAAATATCTACACCGCTATCTGTTTGAACATGGAAATATCTAAACCGCTATCAGCATGAAAATGGAAATATCTACACAGCTATCTGCTTATACATGAAAATATCTACACAGCTATCTCTTTACACAAGGAAGTAACTACACCGTTATCTGTATGAACATGGGAATAGCTACACCGCTATCTGCATGAAAATGGAAATATCTACACAGCTATCTGCATATACATGGAAATATCTACACAGCTATCTCTTTACACATGGAAATAACTACACCGCTATATCTATAAACATGGAAACATCTACATCGCCATCTGTATGAACATGGAGGTATCTGCACCGCCATGTGTATGAACATATAAATATGTACACCGCCATCCGTATTAAGAAGGAAATATCTACACCGCTATCAGTATGAACATGGAAATATTTACACCGCTATCTGTAAGAACATGGAAATATCTACACCGCTATCTGTGTAAACATGCATACATCTTCACCGCTATCTGTATAAACATGGAAATATCTACAACGCTATCTGTATGAACATGGAAATATCTACACCGCTATCTGTTTGAACATGGAAATATCTTAACCGCTATCTGCATGAAAATAGAAATATCTACACAGCTATCTGCATATACATGGAAATATCTACAAAGCTATCTCTTTACACATGGAAATAACTACACCGCTATCTCTATAAACACGGAAATATCTACACCGCCATCTATATGAACATGGAAATATCTGCACCGCCATCTGTATGATCATATAAATATCTACACCGCCATCTGTATAAACATGGAAATACCTTCACCGCTATCTGTATAAACATGGAAATATCTACACCGCTACCTGTATAAACATGGAAATATCATCACTGCTATCTGTATGAACATGGAAATATCTACAACGATATCTCTATGAACATGGAAATATCTACACCGCTATCTGTATGAACATGGAAAAAGCTACACCGCTATCTGTATGAACATGGAAATATCTACACCGCTATCTGTATGAACATGGAAATATCTACACCGCTATCTGTATGAACATGGATATATCTACACAGCCATCTGGATGAACATGGAAATATCTACACCGCTATCTGCATGAACATGGAAAAATCTACACCGTTATCTGTTTAAACATGCATATATCTTCACCTCAATCTGTATAAGCATGGAAATATCAACACCGCTATCTGTATGAAGGCGGAAATATCTACACCGCTTTCTGTTTAAACATGGAAATATCTAAACCGCTATCACCATGAAAATGGAATATTTACACAGCTATCTGCTTATACATGGAAATGTCTACACAGCTATCTATTTACACATGGAAATAACTTCACCGCTATCTGTAGGAACATGGAAATATCTGCACCGCCATCTGTATGAACATGGAAATATCTGCACCGTCATCCGAATGAACATATAAATATCTACACAGCCATCTGTATTAAGATGGATATATCTACACAGCTATCTGTATAAACATGGAAATTTCTACACCACTATCTGTATAAACATGGAAATATCTACACCGCTATCTGTAAAAACATGGAAATATCAGCACCGATATGTGTATGAACATGGAAAGACCAGCCCCTCTATCTGTATGAACATGGAAGTATCTACACCGCTATCTCTATGAACATGGAAGTATCTACACCGCTATCTGTTTGAACATGGAAATATCTAAACCGCTATCTGCATGAAAATGGAAATATATACACAGCTATCTGCATATACATGGAAATATCTACACAGCTATCTCTTTACACATGGAAATAACTACACCGCTATGTGTATGAACATGGAAATATCTTCACCGCCATCTGTATGAACATGGATATATCTACACAGCCATCTGGATGAACATGGAATTATCTACACCGCTGTCTGTATGAACATGGAAATATCTACACCGCTATCTGTGTAAACATGCATACATCTTCACCGCTATCTGTATAAACTTGGAAATATCTACACTGCTATCTATATAAAAATGGAAATATCTACACCACTATCTGTTTGAACATGGAAATATCTACACCGCTATCTGCATGAAAATGGAAATATCTACACTGCTATCTGCATATACATGGAAATATCTACAAAGCTATCTCTTTACACATGGAAATAACTACAGCGCTATCTCTATAAACATGGAAATAGCTACACTGCCATCTGTATGAACATGGAAATACCTGCACCGCCATCTGTATGAACATATAAATATCTACACTGCCATCTATATTAAAATGGAGATATCTACACCGCTATCTGTATAAACTTGGAAATATCTTCACCGCTATCTGTATAAACATGGAAATATCTACACCGCAGTCTCTATAAACATGGAAATATCTACACCGCTACCTGTATAAACATGGAAATATCAGCACCGCTATCTGTATGAACATGGAAATATCTACAGCGCTATCTCTATCAACATGGAAATTTCTACATCGCTATCTGTATGAACATGGAAATAGCTACACCGCTATCTGTATGAACATGGATATATCTACACCACTATCTGTATGAACATGGAAATATCTACACAGCTATCTGTATGAACATGGATATATCTACACAGCCATCTGGATGAACACGGAAATAACTACACCGCTATCTGTAAGAACATGGAAATATCTACACCGCAATCTGTGTAAATATGCATACATCTTCACCGCTATCTGTATGAACATGGAAATAGCTACACTGCTATCTGTATGAACATGGAAATATCTACACCGCCATCTGTATGAACATGGAAATTTCTGCACCGCCATCTGTATGAACTTATAAATATCTACACCGTGATCTGTATTAACATGGACATATCTACCCCGCTATCTGTGTAAACATGGAAATATCTACACCTCTATCTGTATAAACATGGAAATATCTACACCGCTATCTGTATAAACATGGAAATATCTACAACGCTACCTGTATAAACATGGAAATATTAGCACCGCTATCTGTATGAACATGGAAGTATCTACACCGCTATCTGTATGAACATGGAAATATCTACAATGCTATCTGTATGAACATGGAAATATCTAAACCGCTATCTGTATGAAGATGGAAATATCTACACCGCTATCTGTATGAACATGGATATATCTACAGAGCCCTCTGGATGATCATGGAAATATCCACACCTCTATCTGTGTAAACATGCATACATCTTCACCGCTATCTGTATAAACATGGAAATATCTACACCGCTATCTGTATGAACATGGAAATATCTACACCGCTATCTGTTTGAAGATGGAAATATGTACTCAGCTATCTGCATGAAAATGGAAATATCTACACAGCTATCTGCATACACATGGAAATATCTACACAGCTATCTCTTTACACATGGAAATAACTACACCGCTATCTGTATGAACATGGAAATATCTACACCGCCATCTGTATGAACATGGAAATATCTGCACCGCCATCTGTATGAACATATAAATATCTACACCGCCATCTGTATTAAGATGGAGATATCTACACCGCTATGTGTATAAACATGGAAATATCTACACCGCTATCTGTATAAACATGGAAATATCTACACCGCAATCTGTATAAACATTGAAATATCTACACCGCTGCCTGTATAAACATGGAAATATCAGCACCGCTATCTGTATGAACATGGAAATATCTACACCGCTATCTGTATGAACATGGAAATATCTACACCGGTATCTGTATGAACATGGAAATAGCTACACCGTTATCTGTATGAACATGGGAATATCTAAACCGCTATCTGTATGAACATGGAAATATCTACACCGCTATCTGTATGAACATGGATATATCTACACAGCCATCTGGATGAACATGGAAATATCTACACCGCTATCTGTGTAAACATGCATACATCTTCACCGCTATCTGTATAAACATGGAAATATCTACACCGCTATCTGTATGAACATGGAAATATCTACACCACTATCTGCATGAAATTGGAAATATCTACACTGCTATCTGCATATACATTTAAATATCTACACAGCTATCTCTTTACACATGGAAATAACTACACCGCTATCTGTATGAACATGGAAATACCTACACCGCCATCTGTATGAACAGGGAAATATCTGCACCGCCATCTGTATGAACATATAAATATCTACACCACCATCTGTATTAAGATGGAGATAACTACTCTGCTATCTGTATAAACATGGAAATATCTACACCGCCATCTGTATGAACATATAAATATCTACACCATCATCTGTATTAAGAAGGAAATATCTAAACCGCTATGTGTATAAACATGGAAATATCTGCACCGCTGCCTGTATAAACATGGAAATATCAGCACCGCCATCTGTAGGAACATTGAAATATCTACACCGCTATCTGTATGAACATGGAAATATCTACACCACTATCTGTATGAACATGGAAATATCTACACCGCTATCTGTATGAACATGGAAATATCTACACAGCCATCTGTATGAACATGGAAATATCTGCACCGCCATCTGTATGAACTGATAAATATCTACACCGCCATCTGTATTAAGATGGAGATATCTACACCGCTATGTGAATAAACATGGAAATATCTACACCGCTATCTGTATAAACATGGAAATATCTACACCGCTATCTGTATAAACATGGAAATATCTACACCGCTACCTGTATAAACATGGAAATATGAGCACCGCTATCTGTATGAACATGTAAATATCTACACCGCTATCTGTATGAACATGGAAATATCTACACCGCTATCTGTATGAACATGGAAATATCTACAAAGCTATCTGAATGAACATGGAAATATCTACACTGCTATCTGTTTGAACATGGAAATATCTACACCGCTATCTGTTTGAACATGGAAATATCTAAACCGCTATCTGCGTGAAAATGGAAATATCTACACTGCTATCTGCATATACATGGAAATATCTACACAGCTATCTCTTTACACATGGAAATAACTACACCGCTCTCTGTATGAACATGGAAATATCTAAACCGCCATCTGTATGAACATGGAAATATCTGCACCGCCATCTGTATGAACATATAAATATCTACACCGCCATCTGTATTAAGATGGAGATATCTACACCGCTATCTGTATAAACATGGAAATATCTACACCTCTATCTGTATAAACATGGAAACATCTACACCGCTATCTGTATAAACATGGAAATATCTACACCGCTACCTGTACAAACATGGAAATAGCACCGCTATCTGTATGAACATGGAAATATCTACACCGCTATCTGTATGAACATGGAAATATCTACACCGCTAACTGTATGAACATGGAAATATCTACACCGCTATCTTTATGAACATGGAAATATCTACAAAGCTATCTGAATGAACATGGAAACATCTACACCGCTATCTGTTTGAACATGTAAATATCTACACCGCTATGTACATGAAAATGGAAATATCTACAAAGCTATCTGCATATACATGGAAATATCTACACAGCTATCTCTTTACACATGGAAATAACTACACCGCTATATCTACAAACATGGAAATAACTACACCGCTATATCTATAAACATGGAAATATCTACACCGACTTCTGTATGTACATGGAAATATCTGCACCGACATCTGTATGAACATATAAATATCTACACCGCCATCTATATTAAGAAGGAAATATCTAAACCGCTATCTATATAAACATGGAAATATCTACACAGCTGCCTGTATAAACATGGAAATATCAGCACCGCTATCTGTATGAACATGGAAATAGCTACACCGCTATCTGTATGAACATGGAAAAAGCTACACCGCTATCTGTGTAAACATGCATACATCCTCACCGCGATCTGTATAAAGATGGAAATATCTACACTGCTATCTGTATGAACATGGAAATATCTACACCACTATCTGCATGAAATTGGAAATATCTACACTGCTATCTGCATATACATTTAAATATCTACACAGCTATCCCTTTACACATGGAAATAACTACACCGCTATCAGTATGAACATGGAAATACCTACAATGCCATCTGTATGAACATGGAAATATTTGCACCGAAATCTGTATGAACATATAAATATCTACACCGCCATCTGTATTAAGATGGAGATACCTACACTGCTATCTGTATAAACATGGAAATATCTACACCGCCATCTGTATAAACATATAAATATCTACACCACCATCTGTATTAAGAAGGAAATATCTAAACCGCTATCTGTATAAACATGGAAATATCTACACCGCTGCCTGTATAAACATGGAAATATCAGCACCGCTATCTGTATGAACATGGAAATATCTACACCGCTATCTGTATGAACATGGAAATATCTACACAGCTATCTGTGTAAACATGCATACATCTTCACCGCTATCTGAATAAACATGGAAATATCAGCACCGCTATCTGTATGAACATGGAAATAGCTACACCGCTATCTGTATGAACATGGAAATATCTACACCGCTATCTGTATGAACATGGAAATATCTACACCATTACCTGTATGAACATGGAAATATTTACTCTGCTATCTGTATGAACATGGATATATCTACACCGCCATCTGGATGAACATGGAAATATTTACACCGCTATCTGTATGAACATGGAAATATCTACACCGCTATCTGTGTAAACATGCATACATCTTCACCGCTATCTGTATTAACATGGAAATACCTACACTGTTATCTGTATGAACATGGAAATATCTACACCGCTATCTGTTTGAACATGGAAATATCTACACCGATATCTGCATGAAAATGGAAATATCTACACAGCGATCTGCATATACATGGAAATATCTTCAAAGCTATCTCTTTTCACATGGAAATAACTACAGCGCTATCTCTATAAACATGGAAATAGCTACACCGCCATCTGTATGAACATGGAAATATCTGCACCGCCATCTGTATGAACATATAAATATCTACACCGCCATCTGTATTAAGATGGAGATATCTACACCGCTATCTGTATAAACTTGGAAATATCTACACCGCTATCTGTATGAACATGGATATATCTACACAGCCATCTGGATGAACATGGAAATATCTACACCGCTATCTGTATGAACATGGAAATATCTACACAGCAATCTGGATGAACATGGAAATATCCTCACCGCTATCTGTATCTTCATGGATATATCTACACAGCCATCTGGATGTGCATGGAAACATATACACCGCTATCTGTGTAAACATGCATACATCTTCACCGCTATCTGTATAAACATGGAAATATCTACACCACTATCTTTATGAACATGGAAATATCTACACCGCTATCTGTTTGAACATGTAAATATCTACACCGCTATCTGCATGAAAATGGAAATATCTACAAAGCTATCTGCATATACATGGAAATATCTACACAGCTATCTCTTTACACATGGAAATAACTACACCGAGATATCTATAAACATGGAAAAATCTACACCGCCATCTGTATGAACATAGAAATAACTGCACAGCCATCTGTATGAACATATAAATATCTACACCGCCATCTGTATTAAGAAGGAAATATCTAAACCGCTATCTGTATGAACATGGAAATATCTACACAGCTATCTCTTTACACATGGAAATAACTACACCGCTATCTGTATGAACATGGAAATATCTACACCGCCATCTCTATGAACATGGAAATAGCTGCACTGACATCTCTATGAACATATACATATCTACACGGCCATCTGTATTAAGATGGAGATATCTACACCGATATCTGTATAAACATGGAAATATCTACACCGCTATCTGTATAAACATGGAAATATCTACACCGCTATCTGTATAAACATGGAAATATCTACACCGCTACCTGTATAAACATGGAAATATGAGCACCGCTATCTGTATGAAAATGGAAATATCAGCCCCTCTATCTGCATGAACATGGAGATATCTACACCGCTATCTGTATGAACTTGGAAATATCTACACCGCTATCAGTATGAACATGGAAATACCTTCACCGACTTCTGTATGAAAATGGATATATCTACACAGCCATCTGGATGAACATGGAAATATCTACACCGCTATCTGTATGAACATGGAAATAGCTACACCGCTATCTGTATGAACATGGAAATATCTACACCACTATCTGTATGAACACAGAAATATCTACACCGCTATCTGTATGAACATGGAAATATCTTCACCGCCATCTGTATGAACATGGATATATCTACACAGCCATCTGGATGAACATGGAATTATCTACACCGCTATCTGTATGAACATGGAAATTGCTACACCGCTATCTGTATGAACATGGAAATATCTACACTGCTACCTGTATGAACATGGATATATCTACACAGCCATCTGTATGAACATGGAAATATCTACACCGCTCTCTGTGTAAACATGCATACATCTTCACCGCTATCTGTATAAACATGGAAATATCTACACCGCACTCTGTATGAACATGGAAATATCTACACTGCTATCTGTTTGAACATGGAAATATCTACACCGCTATCTGCATGAAAATGGAAATATCTACACAGCTATCTGCATATACATGGAAATATCCACAAAGCTATCTCTTTACAAATGGAAATAACTACACAGCTATCTCTATAAACATGGAAATATCTACACCACCATCTGAATGAACATGGAAATTTCTGCACCGCCATCTGTATGAACATATAAATATCTTCACCAACATATGTATTAAGATGGAGATATCTACACCGCTATCTGTATAAACCTGGAAATATCTACACCGCTATCTGTATAAACATGGAAATATCTACACGGCTATCTGTATAAACATGGAAATGTCTACACCACTACATGTATAAACATGGAAATATCAGCACCGCTATCTGTATGAACATGGAATTATCTACACCGCTATCTGTACGAACATGGAAATATCTACACCGCTATCTGTATGAACATGGAAATATCTTCACCGCCATCTGTATGAACATGGAAATATCTGCACCGCCATCTGTATGAACATATAAATATCTACACCGCCATCTGTATTAAGATGGAGATATCTACACCGCTATCTGAATAAACATGGATATATCTACACCGCTATCTTTATAAACATAGAAATATCTACACCGCTATCTGTATAAACATGGAAATATCTACACCGCTATCTGTATGAACATGGAAATATCTACACAGCCATCTGGATGAGCATGGAGATATCTACACCGCTATCTGTGTAAACATGCATACATCTTCACCGCTATCTGTATGAACATGGAAATATCTACAAAGCTATCTGAATGAACATGGAAATATCTACACCGCTATCTGTTTGAACATGGAAATATCTACACCGCTATCTGCATGAAAATGGAAATATCTACAAAGCTATCTGCATATACATGGAAATATCTACACAGCTATCTCTTTACACATGGAAATAACTACACCGCTATATCTATAAACATGGAAACATCTACACCGCCATCTGTATGAACATGGAAATATCTGCACCGCCATCTGTATGAACTTGGAAATATCTACACCGCTATCTGTATGAACATGGAAATATCTACACTGCTATCTGTGTAAACATGCATACATCTTCACTGCTATCTGTATAAACATGGAAATATCTACAATGCTATCTGTATGAACATGGAAATATCTACACCGCTATCTGTTTGAACATGGAAATACCTACACCGCTATCTGCATGAAAATGGAAATATCTACACAGCGATATGCATATACATGGAAATACATACAAAGCTATCTCTTTACACATGGAAATCACTACAGTGCTATCTGTATAATCATGGAAATAGCTACACTGCCATCTGTATGAACATGGAAATATCTGCACCGCCATCTGTATGAACATATAAATATCTACACGGCCATCTATATTAAGATGGAGATATCTACACCGCTATCTGTATAATCTTGGAAATATCTACACCGCTATCTGTATAAACATGGAAATATCTACACCGCTACCTGTATAAACATGGAAATATCAGCACCGCTATCTGGATGAACATGGAAATATCTACACCGCAATCTCTATGAACATGGAATTTTCTACACCGCTATCTGTATTAACATGGAAATAGCTACACTGCAATCTGTATCAACATGGAAATATCTACACCACTACCTGTATGAACATGGAAATATCTACACCGCTATCTGTTTGAACATGGATATATCTACACAGCCATCTGGATGAACACGGAAATAACTACACCGCTATCTGTATGAACATGGAAATATCTACACTGCTATCTGTGTAAATATGCATACATCTTCACCGCAATCTGTATAAACATGGAAATATCTACACCGCTATCTGTATGAACATGGAAATATCTACACAGCTATCTCTTTACACATGGAAATAACTACACTGTTATCTGTATGAACATGGAAATATATACACCGCCATCTGTATGAACATGGAAATAGCTGCACTGACATCTGTATGCACATATACATATCTACACTGCCATCTGTATTAAGATGGAGATATCTACACCGATATCTGTATAAACATGGAAATATTTACACCACTACCTGTATAAACATGGAAATATCAGCACCGCTATCTGTATGAACATGGAAATATCTACACCGCTATCTGTACGAACATGGAAATATCTACACTGCTATCTGTATGAACATAGAAATAGCTACACCGCTATCTGTATGAACACAGAAATATCTACACCGCTATCTGTATGAACATGGAAATATCTACACCGCTATCTGTATGAACATGGATATATCTACGCAGCCATCTGGATGAACATGGAAATATCTACACCGCTATCTGTATGAACATGGATATATCTACACAGCCATCTGGATGAACATGGAAATATCTACACCGCTATCTGTATGAACATGGATATATCTACACAGCCATCTGGATGAAAATGGAAATATCTACACCGCTATCTGTGTAAAGATGCATACATATTCACCGCTATCTGTATAAACATGGAAATATCTACACCGCTATCTGTATGAACATGGAAATATCTACACCGCTATCTGTATGAACATGGAAATGTCTGCACCGCTATCTGTTTGAACATGGAAATATCTACACCGCTATCTGCATGAAAATGGAAATATCTACACTGCTATCTGCATATACATGGAAATATCTACACAGCTATCTCTTTACACATGGAAATAACTGCACTGCTATCTGTATGAAAATGGAAATATCTACACCGCCATCTGTATGAACATGGAAATATCTGCACCGCCATCTGTATGAACATATAAATATCTACACCGCCATCTGTATTAAGATGGAGATATCTACACCGCTATCTGTATAAAAATGGAAATATCTACACCGCTATCTGTATAAACATGGAAATATCTACACCGCTATCTGTATAAACACGGAAATATCTACACCGCTACCTCTATAAGCATGGAAATATCAGCACCGCTATCTGTATGAACATGGAAATACCTACACCGATATCTGTGTGAACATGGAAATAGCTACACCGCTATCTGTATGAACATGGAAATATCTACACCGCTATCTGTATGAACATGGAAATACCTACACCGCTATCTGTATGAACATGGATATATCTACACAGCCCTCTGGATGAACATGGAAATATCCACAGCGCTATCTGTGTAAACATGCATACATCTTCACCGCCAGCTGTATAAACATGGAAATATCTACACCGCTATCTGTATGAACATGGAAATATCTACACCGCTATCTGTTTGAAGATGGAAATATATACACCGCTATCTGCATGAAAATGGAAATATCTACACAGCTAACTGCATATACATGGAAATACCTACACAGCTATCTCTTTACACATGGAAATAACTACACCGCTATCTGTATGAACATGGAGATATCTACACCGCCATCTGTATGAACATGGAAACATCTGCACCGCCATCTGTATGAACATATAAATATGTACACCGCCATCTGTATTAAGATGGAGATATCTACACCGATATCTGAATAAACATGGAAATATCTACACCGCAATCTGTATAAACATGGAGATATCTACACCGCTATCTGTATAAACATGGAAATATCTACACCGCTATCTGCATGAACATGGAAATATCTACACCGCTATCTGTTTAAACATGCATATATCTTAACCGCAATCTGTATAAGCATGGAAATATCAACACCGCTATGTGTATGAAGGTGGAAATATCTACACCGCTATCTGTTTGAACATGGAAATATCTAAACCGCTATCAGCATGAAAATGGAAATATCTACACAGCTATCTGCTTATACATGAAAATATCTACACAGCTATCTCTTTACACAAGGAAGTAACTACACCGTTATCTGTATGAACATGGGAATAGCTACACCGCTATCTGCATGAAAATGGAAATATCTACACAGCTATCTGCATATACATGGAAATATCTACACAGCTATCTCTTTACACATGGAAATAACTACACCGCTATATCTATAAACATGGAAACATCTACATCGCCATCTGTATGAACATGGAGGTATCTGCACCGCCATGTGTATGAACATATAAATATGTACACCGCCATCCGTATTAAGAAGGAAATATCTACACCGCTATCAGTATGAACATGGAAATATTTACACCGCTATCTGTAAGAACATGGAAATATCTACACCGCTATCTGTGTAAACATGCATACATCTTCACCGCTATCTGTATAAACATGGAAATATCTACAACGCTATCTGTATGAACATGGAAATATCTACACCGCTATCTGTTTGAACATGGAAATATCTTAACCGCTATCTGCATGAAAATAGAAATATCTACACAGCTATCTGCATATACATGGAAATATCTACAAAGCTATCTCTTTACACATGGAAATAACTACACCGCTATCTCTATAAACACGGAAATATCTACACCGCCATCTATATGAACATGGAAATATCTGCACCGCCATCTGTATGATCATATAAATATCTACACCGCCATCTGTATAAACATGGAAATACCTTCACCGCTATCTGTATAAACATGGAAATATCTACACCGCTACCTGTATAAACATGGAAATATCATCACTGCTATCTGTATGAACATGGAAATATCTACAACGATATCTCTATGAACATGGAAATATCTACACCGCTATCTGTATGAACATGGAAAAAGCTACACCGCTATCTGTATGAACATGGAAATATCTACACCGCTATCTGTATGAACATGGAAATATCTACACCGCTATCTGTATGAACATGGATATATCTACACAGCCATCTGGATGAACATGGAAATATCTACACCGCTATCTGCATGAACATGGAAAAATCTACACCGTTATCTGTTTAAACATGCATATATCTTCACCTCAATCTGTATAAGCATGGAAAT
This sequence comes from Gorilla gorilla gorilla, assembly GCF_029281585.2. Taxonomy (NCBI): domain Eukaryota; kingdom Metazoa; phylum Chordata; class Mammalia; order Primates; family Hominidae; genus Gorilla; species Gorilla gorilla. The sequence continues at coordinate 53,414,451 of NC_073246.2, read as the reverse complement.
ATCAACACCGCTATCTGTATGAAGGCGGAAATATCTACACCGCTTTCTGTTTAAACATGGAAATATCTAAACCGCTATCACCATGAAAATGGAATATTTACACAGCTATCTGCTTATACATGGAAATGTCTACACAGCTATCTATTTACACATGGAAATAACTTCACCGCTATCTGTAGGAACATGGAAATATCTGCACCGCCATCTGTATGAACATGGAAATATCTGCACCGTCATCCGAATGAACATATAAATATCTACACAGCCATCTGTATTAAGATGGATATATCTACACAGCTATCTGTATAAACATGGAAATTTCTACACCACTATCTGTATAAACATGGAAATATCTACACCGCTATCTGTAAAAACATGGAAATATCAGCACCGATATGTGTATGAACATGGAAAGACCAGCCCCTCTATCTGTATGAACATGGAAGTATCTACACCGCTATCTCTATGAACATGGAAGTATCTACACCGCTATCTGTTTGAACATGGAAATATCTAAACCGCTATCTGCATGAAAATGGAAATATATACACAGCTATCTGCATATACATGGAAATATCTACACAGCTATCTCTTTACACATGGAAATAACTACACCGCTATGTGTATGAACATGGAAATATCTTCACCGCCATCTGTATGAACATGGATATATCTACACAGCCATCTGGATGAACATGGAATTATCTACACCGCTGTCTGTATGAACATGGAAATATCTACACCGCTATCTGTGTAAACATGCATACATCTTCACCGCTATCTGTATAAACTTGGAAATATCTACACTGCTATCTATATAAAAATGGAAATATCTACACCACTATCTGTTTGAACATGGAAATATCTACACCGCTATCTGCATGAAAATGGAAATATCTACACTGCTATCTGCATATACATGGAAATATCTACAAAGCTATCTCTTTACACATGGAAATAACTACAGCGCTATCTCTATAAACATGGAAATAGCTACACTGCCATCTGTATGAACATGGAAATACCTGCACCGCCATCTGTATGAACATATAAATATCTACACTGCCATCTATATTAAAATGGAGATATCTACACCGCTATCTGTATAAACTTGGAAATATCTTCACCGCTATCTGTATAAACATGGAAATATCTACACCGCAGTCTCTATAAACATGGAAATATCTACACCGCTACCTGTATAAACATGGAAATATCAGCACCGCTATCTGTATGAACATGGAAATATCTACAGCGCTATCTCTATCAACATGGAAATTTCTACATCGCTATCTGTATGAACATGGAAATAGCTACACCGCTATCTGTATGAACATGGATATATCTACACCACTATCTGTATGAACATGGAAATATCTACACAGCTATCTGTATGAACATGGATATATCTACACAGCCATCTGGATGAACACGGAAATAACTACACCGCTATCTGTAAGAACATGGAAATATCTACACCGCAATCTGTGTAAATATGCATACATCTTCACCGCTATCTGTATGAACATGGAAATAGCTACACTGCTATCTGTATGAACATGGAAATATCTACACCGCCATCTGTATGAACATGGAAATTTCTGCACCGCCATCTGTATGAACTTATAAATATCTACACCGTGATCTGTATTAACATGGACATATCTACCCCGCTATCTGTGTAAACATGGAAATATCTACACCTCTATCTGTATAAACATGGAAATATCTACACCGCTATCTGTATAAACATGGAAATATCTACAACGCTACCTGTATAAACATGGAAATATTAGCACCGCTATCTGTATGAACATGGAAGTATCTACACCGCTATCTGTATGAACATGGAAATATCTACAATGCTATCTGTATGAACATGGAAATATCTAAACCGCTATCTGTATGAAGATGGAAATATCTACACCGCTATCTGTATGAACATGGATATATCTACAGAGCCCTCTGGATGATCATGGAAATATCCACACCTCTATCTGTGTAAACATGCATACATCTTCACCGCTATCTGTATAAACATGGAAATATCTACACCGCTATCTGTATGAACATGGAAATATCTACACCGCTATCTGTTTGAAGATGGAAATATGTACTCAGCTATCTGCATGAAAATGGAAATATCTACACAGCTATCTGCATACACATGGAAATATCTACACAGCTATCTCTTTACACATGGAAATAACTACACCGCTATCTGTATGAACATGGAAATATCTACACCGCCATCTGTATGAACATGGAAATATCTGCACCGCCATCTGTATGAACATATAAATATCTACACCGCCATCTGTATTAAGATGGAGATATCTACACCGCTATGTGTATAAACATGGAAATATCTACACCGCTATCTGTATAAACATGGAAATATCTACACCGCAATCTGTATAAACATTGAAATATCTACACCGCTGCCTGTATAAACATGGAAATATCAGCACCGCTATCTGTATGAACATGGAAATATCTACACCGCTATCTGTATGAACATGGAAATATCTACACCGGTATCTGTATGAACATGGAAATAGCTACACCGTTATCTGTATGAACATGGGAATATCTAAACCGCTATCTGTATGAACATGGAAATATCTACACCGCTATCTGTATGAACATGGATATATCTACACAGCCATCTGGATGAACATGGAAATATCTACACCGCTATCTGTGTAAACATGCATACATCTTCACCGCTATCTGTATAAACATGGAAATATCTACACCGCTATCTGTATGAACATGGAAATATCTACACCACTATCTGCATGAAATTGGAAATATCTACACTGCTATCTGCATATACATTTAAATATCTACACAGCTATCTCTTTACACATGGAAATAACTACACCGCTATCTGTATGAACATGGAAATACCTACACCGCCATCTGTATGAACAGGGAAATATCTGCACCGCCATCTGTATGAACATATAAATATCTACACCACCATCTGTATTAAGATGGAGATAACTACTCTGCTATCTGTATAAACATGGAAATATCTACACCGCCATCTGTATGAACATATAAATATCTACACCATCATCTGTATTAAGAAGGAAATATCTAAACCGCTATGTGTATAAACATGGAAATATCTGCACCGCTGCCTGTATAAACATGGAAATATCAGCACCGCCATCTGTAGGAACATTGAAATATCTACACCGCTATCTGTATGAACATGGAAATATCTACACCACTATCTGTATGAACATGGAAATATCTACACCGCTATCTGTATGAACATGGAAATATCTACACAGCCATCTGTATGAACATGGAAATATCTGCACCGCCATCTGTATGAACTGATAAATATCTACACCGCCATCTGTATTAAGATGGAGATATCTACACCGCTATGTGAATAAACATGGAAATATCTACACCGCTATCTGTATAAACATGGAAATATCTACACCGCTATCTGTATAAACATGGAAATATCTACACCGCTACCTGTATAAACATGGAAATATGAGCACCGCTATCTGTATGAACATGTAAATATCTACACCGCTATCTGTATGAACATGGAAATATCTACACCGCTATCTGTATGAACATGGAAATATCTACAAAGCTATCTGAATGAACATGGAAATATCTACACTGCTATCTGTTTGAACATGGAAATATCTACACCGCTATCTGTTTGAACATGGAAATATCTAAACCGCTATCTGCGTGAAAATGGAAATATCTACACTGCTATCTGCATATACATGGAAATATCTACACAGCTATCTCTTTACACATGGAAATAACTACACCGCTCTCTGTATGAACATGGAAATATCTAAACCGCCATCTGTATGAACATGGAAATATCTGCACCGCCATCTGTATGAACATATAAATATCTACACCGCCATCTGTATTAAGATGGAGATATCTACACCGCTATCTGTATAAACATGGAAATATCTACACCTCTATCTGTATAAACATGGAAACATCTACACCGCTATCTGTATAAACATGGAAATATCTACACCGCTACCTGTACAAACATGGAAATAGCACCGCTATCTGTATGAACATGGAAATATCTACACCGCTATCTGTATGAACATGGAAATATCTACACCGCTAACTGTATGAACATGGAAATATCTACACCGCTATCTTTATGAACATGGAAATATCTACAAAGCTATCTGAATGAACATGGAAACATCTACACCGCTATCTGTTTGAACATGTAAATATCTACACCGCTATGTACATGAAAATGGAAATATCTACAAAGCTATCTGCATATACATGGAAATATCTACACAGCTATCTCTTTACACATGGAAATAACTACACCGCTATATCTACAAACATGGAAATAACTACACCGCTATATCTATAAACATGGAAATATCTACACCGACTTCTGTATGTACATGGAAATATCTGCACCGACATCTGTATGAACATATAAATATCTACACCGCCATCTATATTAAGAAGGAAATATCTAAACCGCTATCTATATAAACATGGAAATATCTACACAGCTGCCTGTATAAACATGGAAATATCAGCACCGCTATCTGTATGAACATGGAAATAGCTACACCGCTATCTGTATGAACATGGAAAAAGCTACACCGCTATCTGTGTAAACATGCATACATCCTCACCGCGATCTGTATAAAGATGGAAATATCTACACTGCTATCTGTATGAACATGGAAATATCTACACCACTATCTGCATGAAATTGGAAATATCTACACTGCTATCTGCATATACATTTAAATATCTACACAGCTATCCCTTTACACATGGAAATAACTACACCGCTATCAGTATGAACATGGAAATACCTACAATGCCATCTGTATGAACATGGAAATATTTGCACCGACATCTGTATGAACATATAAATATCTACACCGCCATCTGTATTAAGATGGAGATACCTACACTGCTATCTGTATAAACATGGAAATATCTACACCGCCATCTGTATAAACATATAAATATCTACACCACCATCTGTATTAAGAAGGAAATATCTAAACCGCTATCTGTATAAACATGGAAATATCTACACCGCTGCCTGTATAAACATGGAAATATCAGCACCGCTATCTGTATGAACATGGAAATATCTACACCGCTATCTGTATGAACATGGAAATATCTACACAGCTATCTGTGTAAACATGCATACATCTTCACCGCTATCTGAATAAACATGGAAATATCTACATCGCTATCTGTATGAACATGGAAATATCTACACCGCTATCTGTTTGAACATAGAAATATCTACACCGCTATCTGCAGGAAAATGGAAATATCTACACAGCTATCTGCATATACATGGAAATATCTACAAAGATATCTCTTTACACATGGAAATAACTACACCTCTATCTCTATAAACATGGAAATATCTATATCGCCATCTGTATGAACATGGAAATATCTGCACCGCCATCTGTATTAGGATACAAATATCTAAACCACCATCTGTATTAAGATGGAGATATCTACACGGCTATCTGTATAAACATGGAAATATCTAAACCGCTACCTGTATAAACATGGAAATATCAGCACCGCTATCTGTATGAACATGGAAATATCTACACCGCCATCTGAATGAACATGGAAATATCTGCAGCGCCATCTGCATGAACATATAAATATCTACACCGCCATCTGTATTAAGAAGGAGATATCTACACCGCTATCTGTATAAACATGGAAATATCTACACCGCTATCTGTATGAACATGGAAATATCTACACCGCTATCTGTATGCACATGAAAGTATCTACACCGCTATCTGTATGAACATGGAAATATCTTCACCGCCATCTGTATGAACATGGATATATCCACACACCCATCTGGATGAACATGGAAATATCTACACCGCTATCTGTATGAACATGGAAATATCTACAGCGCTATCTGTGTAAACATGCGTACATCTTCACTGGTATCTGTATGAACATGGAAATATCTACACAGCTATCTGTGTAAACATGCATACATCTTCACCGCTATCTGAATAAACATGGAAATATCTACATCGCTATCTGTATGAACATGGAAATATCTACACCGCTGTCTGTTTGAACATGGAAATATCTACACCGCTATCTGCATGAAAATGGAAATATCTACACAGCTATATGCATATACATGGAAATATCTACAAAGCTATCTCTTTACACATGGAAATAATTACACCTCTATCTCTATAAACATGGAAATATCTATACCGCCATCTGTATGAACATGGAAATATCTGCACCGCCATCTGTATTAACATACAAATATCTACACCGCCATCTGTATTAAGATGGAGATATCTACACGGCTATCTGTATAAACTTGGAAATATCTACACCGCTATCTGTATAAACATAGAAATATCTACACCGCTATCTGTATAAACATGGAAATATCTACACCGCTACCTGTATAAACATGGAAATATCTACACCGCAATCTGTATGAATATGGAAATATCTACACAGCAATCTGGATGAACATGGAAATATCTACACCGCTATCTGTATGAACATGGAAATAGCTACACTTCTATCTGTATGAACATGGAAATAACTACACCGCTATCTGTATGAATATGGAAAGATCTACACCGCTATCTGTTTAAACATGGAAATATCTACACCGCTACCTGTATAAACATGGAAATATCAGCACCGTTATCTGTATGAACATGGAAATATCTACACAGCCATCTGGATGAAAATGGATATAGTTACACCGCTCTCTGTATGAACATGGAAATAGCTACACCGCTATCTGTATGAACATGGAAATATCTACAACGCTATCTGTATGAACATGGAAATATCTACACCGCTATCTGTATGAACATGGAAATATCTTCACCGCCATCTGTATGAACATGAATATATCTACACAGCCATCTGGATGAACATGGAAATATCTACACCGCTATATGTATGAACATGGAATTAGCTACACCGCTATCTGTATGAACTTGGAAATATCTACACCGCTATCTGTATGAACATGGAAATATCTATACCGCTATCTGTATGAACATGGAAATATCTTCACCGCCATCTGTATGAACATGGATATATCTACACAGCCATCTGGATGAACATGGAAATATCTACACCGCTATCTGTATGAACATGGAAATATCTACACCACAATCTGTGTAAACATGCATACATCTTCACCGCTATCTGTATAAACATGGAAATATCTACACCGCTATCTGTATGACCATGGAAATATCTACTCCGCTGTCTGCATGAAAATGGAAATATCTACACAGCTATCTGCATATACATGGAAATATCTACAAAGCTATTTCTTTACACATGGAAATAACTACACCGCTATCTCTATTAACATGGAAATATCTACACCGCCGTCTGTATGAACATGGAAATATCTGCACCGCCATCTGTATGAACATATAAATATCTAGACCGCCATCTGTATAAAGATGGAGATATCTACACCGCTATCTGTATAAAAATGGAAATATCTACACCGCTATCTGTATAAACATGGAAATATCTACACCGCTATCTGTATAAACATGGAAATATCTACACCGCTACCTGTATAAACATGGAAATATCAGCACCGCTATCTGTATGAACATGGAAATATCTACACCGCTATCTGTATGAACATGGAAATATCTTCACCGATATCTGTATGAACATGGAAATATCTTCACCGACATCTGTATGAACATAGATATATCTACACAGCCATCTGGATGAACATGGAAATATCAGCAACGCTGTCTGTATGGACATAGAAATATCTACACCGCTATCTGTTTGAACATGGAAATATCTAAACCGCTATCTGCATGAAAATGGAAATATCTACACATCTATCTGCATATACATGGAAATATCTACAAAGCTATCTCTTTACACATGGAAATAACTACACCTCTATCTCTATAAACATGGAAATAACTATACCGCCATCTGTATGAACATGGAAATATCTGCACCGCCATCTGTATTAGCATACAAATATCTACACCGCCATCTGCATTAAGATGGAGATATCTACACGGCTATCTGAATAAAATTGGAAATATCTACACCGCTATCTGTATAAACATGGAAATATCTACACCGCTATCTGTATAAACATGGAAATATCTACACCGCTACCTGTATAAACATGGAAATATCAGCATCGCTATCTGTATGAACATGGAAATATCTACACAGCCATCTGGATGAACATGGAAATATCTACACCGCTATCTGTATGAACATGGAAATAGCTACACCTCTATCTGTATGAACAGGTAAATAACTACACCGCTATCTGTATGAACAGGGAAAGATCTACACCGCTATCTGTATGAACATGGAAATATCTTCACCGCCATCTGTATGAACATGGATATATCTACACAGCCATCTGGATGAACATGGATATATCTACACCGTTATCTGTATGAACATGGAAATATCTACACCGCTATCTGTGTAAACATGCATACATCTTCACCGCTATCTGTATAAGCATGGAAATGTCTACACCGCTATGTGTATGAACATGGAAATATCTACACCGCTATCTGTTTGAACATGGAAATATCTACACCGTTATCTGCATGAAAATGTAAATATCTACACAGCTATCTGCATATACATGGAAATATATACAAAGCTATTTCTTTACACATGGAAATGTGTACACCGCTATCTCTATAAACATGGAAATATCTGCACCGCCATCTGTATGAACTTTTAAATATCTGCACCGCCATCTGTATGAACATATAAATATCTACACCGCCATCTGTATTAAGATGGAGATATCTACACCGTTATCTGTATAAACATGGAAATATCTACACCGCTATCTGTATAAACATGGAAATATCTACACCGTTATCTGTATAAACATGGAAATATCTACACCGCTACCTGTATAAACATGGAAATATCACCACCGCTATCTGTATGAACATGGAAATATCTACACAGCCATCTGAATGAACATGGAAATATCTTCACCGCTATCTGTAAAAACATGGAAATATCTACACCGCTATCTGCATGAAAATGGAAATATCTACACAGCTATCTGCATATACATGGAAATATCTACAAAGCTATTTCTCTACACATGGAAATATCTACACCGCAATCTATATAAACATGGAAATATCTACACCGCCATCTGTATGAACATGGAAATATCTGCACCGCCATCTGTATGAACATATAAATATCTAGACCGCCATCTGTATTAAGATGGAGATATTTACACCGCTATCTGTATAAACATGGAAATATCTACACCGCTATCTGTATAAACATGGAAATATCTACACCGCTATCTGTATAAACATGGAAATATCTACACCGCTACCTGTATAAACATGGAAATATCAGCACCACTATCTGTATGAACATGGAAATATCTACACCGCTATCTGTATGAACATGGAAATATCTTCACCGCCATCTGTATGAACATGGATATATCTACACAGCCATCTGGACGAACATGGAAATATCAGCACCGCTATATGTATGAACATGGAATTAGCTACACCGCTATCTGTATGAACATGGAAATATCTACACCGCTATCTGTATGAACTTGGAAATATCTTCACCGCCATCTGTATGAACATGGATATATCTACACTGCCATCTGGATGAACATGGAAATATCTACACCGCTATCTGTATGAACATGGAAATATCTACACCGCTATCTGTGTAAACATGCATACATCTTCACCGCTATCTGTATAAACATGGAAATATCTACACCGCTATCTGTATGACCATGGAAATATCTACACCGCTATCTGTTTGAACACGGAAATATCTACTCCGCTATCTGCATGGAAATGGAAATATCTACACAGCTATCTGCATATACATGGAAATATCTACAAAGCTATTTCTTTACACATGGAAATAACTACACCGCTATCTCTATTAACATGGAAATATCTACACCGCCATCTGTATGAACATGGAAATATCTGCACCGCCATCTGTATGAACATATAAATATCTACACAGCCATCTGTATTAAGATGGAGATATCTACACCGCTGTCTGTATAAACATGGAAATATCTACACCGCTATCTGTATAAACATGGAAATAACTACAACGCTATCTGAATAAACATGGAAATATCTACACCGCTACCTGTATAAACATGGAAATATCAGCACCACTATCTGTATGAACATGGAAATATCTACACAGCCATCTGGATGAACATGGAAATATCTACACCGCTATCTGTATGAACATGGAAATAGCTACACCGCTATCTGTATGAACATGGAAATATCTACACCACTACCTGTATGAACATGGAAATATCTACACCGCTATCTGCATGAACATGGAAATACCTTCACCGCCATCTGTATGAACATGGATATATCTACACAGCAATCTGGATGAATATGGAAATATCTACACCGCTATCTGTATGAACATGGAAATAGCTACACCTCTATCTGTATGAACATGGAAATATCTACACAGCCATCTGTATGAACATGGAAATATCTACACCGATATCTGTATGAAAATGGATAGATCTATACCACTATCTGTATGAACATGGAAATATCTTCACCGCCATCTGTATGAACATGGATATATCTACACAGCCATCTGGATGAACATGGATATATCTCCACCGCTATCTGCATGAACATAGAAATTTCTACACCGCTATCTGTGTAAACATGCATACATCTTCACCGCTATCTGTATAAACATGGAAATGTCTACACCCCTATGGATATGAATATGGAAATATCTACACCGCTATCTGTTTGAACATGGAAATATCTACACTGCTATCTGCATGAAAATGTAAATATCTACACAGCTATCTGCATATACATGGAAATATCTACAAAGCTATTTCTTTACACATGGAAATATCTACACCGCTATCTCTATAAACATGGAAATATCTACTACGCCATCTGTATGAACATGGAAATATCTGCACCGCCATCTGTATGAACATATAAATAAATACACCGCCATCTGTATTAAGATGGAGATATCTACTCCGCTATCTGTATAAACATGGAAATATCTACACCGCTATCTGTATAAACATGGAAATATCTACACCGCTATCTGTATAAACATGGAAATATCTACACCGCTACCTGTATAAACATGGAAATATCACCACCGCTATCTGTATGAACATGGAAATATCTACACAGCCATCTGAATGAACATGGAAATATCTACAACGCTATCTGTATGAACATGGAAATAGCTACACCGCTATCTGTATGAACATGGAAATATCTATGCCACTATCTGTATGAACAAGGAAATATCTACACCGCTATCTGTATGAACATGGGAATATCTTCACCGCCATCTGTATGAACATGGATGTATCTTCACAGCCATCTGGATGAACATGGAAATAACTACACCGCTATCTGTATGAACATGGAAATAGCTACACCGCTATCTGTATGAACATGGAAATATCTACACCGCTATCTGTATGAACATGAAAATATCTACACCGCTATCTGTATGAACATGGAAATATCTTCACCGCCATCTGTATGAACATGGATATATCTACACCGCTATGTGTATGAACATGGAAATATCTTCACCGCCATCTGTATGAACATGGATGTATCTTCACAGCCATCTGGATGAACATGGAAATAACTACACCGCTATCTGTATGAACATGGAAATATCTACACCGCTACCTGTATAAACATGGAAATATCAGCACCACTATCTGTATGAACATGGAAATATCTACACCGCTATCTGTATGAACATGGAAATATCTTCACCGCCATCTGTATGAACATGGATATATCTACACAGCCATCTGGACGAACATGGAAATATCAGCACCGCTATATGTATGAACATGGAATTAGCTACACCGCTATCTGTATGAACATGGAAATATCTACACCGATATCTGTATGAACATGGAAATATCTACACCGTTATCTGTATGAACATGGAAATATCTTCACCGCCATCTGTATGAACATGGATATATCTACACTGCCATCTGGATGAACATGGAAATATCTACACCACTATCTGTATGAACATGGAAATATCTACACCGCTATCTGTGTAAACATGCATACATCTTCACCGCTATCTGCATAAACATGGAAATATCTACACTGCTATCTGTATGACCATGGAAATATCTACACCGCTATCTGTTTGAACACGGAAATATCTACTCCGCTATCTGCATGAAAATGGAAATATCTACACAGCTATCTGCATATACATGGAAATATCTACAAAGCTATTTCTTTACACATGGAAATAACTACACCGCTATCTCTATTAACATGGAAATATCTACACCGCCATCTGTATGAACATGGAAATATCTGCACCGCCATCTGTATGAACATATAAATATCTACACAGCCATCTGTATTAAGATGGAGATATCTACACCGCTATCTGTATAAACATGGAAATATCTACAACGCTATCTGTATAAACATGGAAATATCTACAACGCTATCTGAATAAACATGGAAATATCTACACCGCTACCTGTATAAACATGGAAATATCAGCACCACTATCTGTATGAACATGGAAATATCTAAACAGCCATCTGGATGAACATGGAAATATCTACACCGCTATCTGTATGAACATGGAAATAGCTACACCGCTATCTGTATGAACATGGAAATATCTGCACCACTACCTGTATGAACATGGAAATATCTACACCGCTATCTGCATGAACATGGAAATACCTTCACCGCCATCTGTATGAACATGGATATATCTACACAGCTATCTGGATGAATATGGAAATATCTACACCGCTATCTGTATGAACATGGAAATAGCTACACCTCTATCTGTATGAACAAGGAAATATCTACACAGCCATCTGTATGAACATGGAAATATCTACACCGATATCTGTATGAACATGGATAGACCTATACCGCTATCTGTATGAACATGGAAATATCTTCACCGCCATCTGTATGAACATGGATATATCTACACAGCCATCTGGATGAACATGGATATATCTCCACCGCTATCTGCATGAACATAGAAATATCTACACCGCTATCTGTGTAAACATGCATACATCTTCACCGCTATCTGTATAAACATGGAAATGTCTACACCCTTATGGATATGAATATGGAAATATCTACACCGCTATCTGTTTGAACATGGAAATATCTACACCGCTATCTGCATGAAAATGTAAATATCTACACAGCTATCTGCATATACATGGAAATATCTACAAAGCTATTTCTTTACACATGGAAATATCTACACCGCTATCTCTATAAATATGGAAATATCTACTACGCCATCTGTATGAACATGGAAATATCTGCACCGCCATCTGTATGAACATATAAATAACTACACCGCCATCTGTATTAAGATGGAGATATCTACACCGCTATCTGTATAAACATGGAAATATCTACACCGCTATCTGTATAAACATGGAAATATCTACACCGCTATCTGTATAAACATGGAAATATCTACACCGCTACCTGTATAAACATGGAAATATCACCACCGCTATCTGTATGAACATGGAAATATCTACACAGCCATCTGAATGAACATGGAAATATCTACAACGCTATCTGTATGAACATGGAAATAGCTACACCGCTATCTGTATGAACATGGAAATATCTATGCCACTATCTGTATGAACATGGAAATATCTACACCGCTATCTGTATGAACATGGAAATATCTTCACCGCCATCTGTATGAACATGGATGTATCCTCACAGCCATCTGGATGAACATGGAAATAACTACACCGCTATCTGTATGAACATGGAAATAGCTACACCGCTATCTGTATGAACATGGAAATATCTACACCGCTATCTGTTTGAACATGGAAATATCTACACCGATATCTGCATGAAAATGGAAATATCTACACAGCGATCTGCATATACATGGAAATATCTTCAAAGCTATCTCTTTTCACATGGAAATAACTACAGCGCTATCTCTATAAACATGGAAATAGCTACACCGCCATCTGTATGAACATGGAAATATCTGCACCGCCATCTGTATGAACATATAAATATCTACACCGCCATCTGTATTAAGATGGAGATATCTACACCGCTATCTGTATAAACTTGGAAATATCTACACCGCTATCTGTATGAACATGGATATATCTACACAGCCATCTGGATGAACATGGAAATATCTACACCGCTATCTGTATGAACATGGAAATATCTACACAGCAATCTGGATGAACATGGAAATATCCTCACCGCTATCTGTATCTTCATGGATATATCTACACAGCCATCTGGATGTGCATGGAAACATATACACCGCTATCTGTGTAAACATGCATACATCTTCACCGCTATCTGTATAAACATGGAAATATCTACACCACTATCTTTATGAACATGGAAATATCTACACCGCTATCTGTTTGAACATGTAAATATCTACACCGCTATCTGCATGAAAATGGAAATATCTACAAAGCTATCTGCATATACATGGAAATATCTACACAGCTATCTCTTTACACATGGAAATAACTACACCGAGATATCTATAAACATGGAAAAATCTACACCGCCATCTGTATGAACATAGAAATAACTGCACAGCCATCTGTATGAACATATAAATATCTACACCGCCATCTGTATTAAGAAGGAAATATCTAAACCGCTATCTGTATGAACATGGAAATATCTACACAGCTATCTCTTTACACATGGAAATAACTACACCGCTATCTGTATGAACATGGAAATATCTACACCGCCATCTCTATGAACATGGAAATAGCTGCACTGACATCTCTATGAACATATACATATCTACACGGCCATCTGTATTAAGATGGAGATATCTACACCGATATCTGTATAAACATGGAAATATCTACACCGCTATCTGTATAAACATGGAAATATCTACACCGCTATCTGTATAAACATGGAAATATCTACACCGCTACCTGTATAAACATGGAAATATGAGCACCGCTATCTGTATGAAAATGGAAATATCAGCCCCTCTATCTGCATGAACATGGAGATATCTACACCGCTATCTGTATGAACTTGGAAATATCTACACCGCTATCAGTATGAACATGGAAATACCTTCACCGACTTCTGTATGAAAATGGATATATCTACACAGCCATCTGGATGAACATGGAAATATCTACACCGCTATCTGTATGAACATGGAAATAGCTACACCGCTATCTGTATGAACATGGAAATATCTACACCACTATCTGTATGAACACAGAAATATCTACACCGCTATCTGTATGAACATGGAAATATCTTCACCGCCATCTGTATGAACATGGATATATCTACACAGCCATCTGGATGAACATGGAATTATCTACACCGCTATCTGTATGAACATGGAAATTGCTACACCGCTATCTGTATGAACATGGAAATATCTACACTGCTACCTGTATGAACATGGATATATCTACACAGCCATCTGTATGAACATGGAAATATCTACACCGCTCTCTGTGTAAACATGCATACATCTTCACCGCTATCTGTATAAACATGGAAATATCTACACCGCACTCTGTATGAACATGGAAATATCTACACTGCTATCTGTTTGAACATGGAAATATCTACACCGCTATCTGCATGAAAATGGAAATATCTACACAGCTATCTGCATATACATGGAAATATCCACAAAGCTATCTCTTTACAAATGGAAATAACTACACAGCTATCTCTATAAACATGGAAATATCTACACCACCATCTGAATGAACATGGAAATTTCTGCACCGCCATCTGTATGAACATATAAATATCTTCACCAACATATGTATTAAGATGGAGATATCTACACCGCTATCTGTATAAACCTGGAAATATCTACACCGCTATCTGTATAAACATGGAAATATCTACACGGCTATCTGTATAAACATGGAAATGTCTACACCACTACATGTATAAACATGGAAATATCAGCACCGCTATCTGTATGAACATGGAATTATCTACACCGCTATCTGTACGAACATGGAAATATCTACACCGCTATCTGTATGAACATGGAAATATCTTCACCGCCATCTGTATGAACATGGAAATATCTGCACCGCCATCTGTATGAACATATAAATATCTACACCGCCATCTGTATTAAGATGGAGATATCTACACCGCTATCTGAATAAACATGGATATATCTACACCGCTATCTTTATAAACATAGAAATATCTACACCGCTATCTGTATAAACATGGAAATATCTACACCGCTATCTGTATGAACATGGAAATATCTACACAGCCATCTGGATGAGCATGGAGATATCTACACCGCTATCTGTGTAAACATGCATACATCTTCACCGCTATCTGTATGAACATGGAAATATCTACAAAGCTATCTGAATGAACATGGAAATATCTACACCGCTATCTGTTTGAACATGGAAATATCTACACCGCTATCTGCATGAAAATGGAAATATCTACAAAGCTATCTGCATATACATGGAAATATCTACACAGCTATCTCTTTACACATGGAAATAACTACACCGCTATATCTATAAACATGGAAACATCTACACCGCCATCTGTATGAACATGGAAATATCTGCACCGCCATCTGTATGAACTTGGAAATATCTACACCGCTATCTGTATGAACATGGAAATATCTACACTGCTATCTGTGTAAACATGCATACATCTTCACTGCTATCTGTATAAACATGGAAATATCTACAATGCTATCTGTATGAACATGGAAATATCTACACCGCTATCTGTTTGAACATGGAAATACCTACACCGCTATCTGCATGAAAATGGAAATATCTACACAGCGATATGCATATACATGGAAATACATACAAAGCTATCTCTTTACACATGGAAATCACTACAGTGCTATCTGTATAATCATGGAAATAGCTACACTGCCATCTGTATGAACATGGAAATATCTGCACCGCCATCTGTATGAACATATAAATATCTACACGGCCATCTATATTAAGATGGAGATATCTACACCGCTATCTGTATAATCTTGGAAATATCTACACCGCTATCTGTATAAACATGGAAATATCTACACCGCTACCTGTATAAACATGGAAATATCAGCACCGCTATCTGGATGAACATGGAAATATCTACACCGCAATCTCTATGAACATGGAATTTTCTACACCGCTATCTGTATTAACATGGAAATAGCTACACTGCAATCTGTATCAACATGGAAATATCTACACCACTACCTGTATGAACATGGAAATATCTACACCGCTATCTGTTTGAACATGGATATATCTACACAGCCATCTGGATGAACACGGAAATAACTACACCGCTATCTGTATGAACATGGAAATATCTACACTGCTATCTGTGTAAATATGCATACATCTTCACCGCAATCTGTATAAACATGGAAATATCTACACCGCTATCTGTATGAACATGGAAATATCTACACAGCTATCTCTTTACACATGGAAATAACTACACTGTTATCTGTATGAACATGGAAATATATACACCGCCATCTGTATGAACATGGAAATAGCTGCACCGACATCTGTATGCACATATACATATCTACACTGCCATCTGTATTAAGATGGAGATATCTACACCGATATCTGTATAAACATGGAAATATTTACACCACTACCTGTATAAACATGGAAATATCAGCACCGCTATCTGTATGAACATGGAAATATCTACACCGCTATCTGTACGAACATGGAAATATCTACACTGCTATCTGTATGAACATAGAAATAGCTACACCGCTATCTGTATGAACACAGAAATATCTACACCGCTATCTGTATGAACATGGAAATATCTACACCGCTATCTGTATGAACATGGATATATCTACGCAGCCATCTGGATGAACATGGAAATATCTACACCGCTATCTGTATGAACATGGATATATCTACACAGCCATCTGGATGAACATGGAAATATCTACACCGCTATCTGTATGAACATGGATATATCTACACAGCCATCTGGATGAAAATGGAAATATCTACACCGCTATCTGTGTAAAGATGCATACATATTCACCGCTATCTGTATAAACATGGAAATATCTACACCGCTATCTGTATGAACATGGAAATATCTACACCGCTATCTGTATGAACATGGAAATGTCTGCACCGCTATCTGTTTGAACATGGAAATATCTACACCGCTATCTGCATGAAAATGGAAATATCTACACTGCTATCTGCATATACATGGAAATATCTACACAGCTATCTCTTTACACATGGAAATAACTGCACTGCTATCTGTATGAAAATGGAAATATCTACACCGCCATCTGTATGAACATGGAAATATCTGCACCGCCATCTGTATGAACATATAAATATCTACACCGCCATCTGTATTAAGATGGAGATATCTACACCGCTATCTGTATAAAAATGGAAATATCTACACCGCTATCTGTATAAACATGGAAATATCTACACCGCTATCTGTATAAACACGGAAATATCTACACCGCTACCTCTATAAGCATGGAAATATCAGCACCGCTATCTGTATGAACATGGAAATACCTACACCGATATCTGTGTGAACATGGAAATAGCTACACCGCTATCTGTATGAACATGGAAATATCTACACCGCTATCTGTATGAACATGGAAATACCTACACCGCTATCTGTATGAACATGGATATATCTACACAGCCCTCTGGATGAACATGGAAATATCCACAGCGCTATCTGTGTAAACATGCATACATCTTCACCGCCAGCTGTATAAACATGGAAATATCTACACCGCTATCTGTATGAACATGGAAATATCTACACCGCTATCTGTTTGAAGATGGAAATATATACACCGCTATCTGCATGAAAATGGAAATATCTACACAGCTAACTGCATATACATGGAAATACCTACACAGCTATCTCTTTACACATGGAAATAACTACACCGCTATCTGTATGAACATGGAGATATCTACACCGCCATCTGTATGAACATGGAAACATCTGCACCGCCATCTGTATGAACATATAAATATGTACACCGCCATCTGTATTAAGATGGAGATATCTACACCGATATCTGAATAAACATGGAAATATCTACACCGCAATCTGTATAAACATGGAGATATCTACACCGCTATCTGTATAAACATGGAAATATCTACACCGCTATCTGCATGAACATGGAAATATCTACACCGCTATCTGTTTAAACATGCATATATCTTAACCGCAATCTGTATAAGCATGGAAATATCAACACCGCTATGTGTATGAAGGTGGAAATATCTACACCGCTATCTGTTTGAACATGGAAATATCTAAACCGCTATCAGCATGAAAATGGAAATATCTACACAGCTATCTGCTTATACATGAAAATATCTACACAGCTATCTCTTTACACAAGGAAGTAACTACACCGTTATCTGTATGAACATGGGAATAGCTACACCGCTATCTGCATGAAAATGGAAATATCTACACAGCTATCTGCATATACATGGAAATATCTACACAGCTATCTCTTTACACATGGAAATAACTACACCGCTATATCTATAAACATGGAAACATCTACATCGCCATCTGTATGAACATGGAGGTATCTGCACCGCCATGTGTATGAACATATAAATATGTACACCGCCATCCGTATTAAGAAGGAAATATCTACACCGCTATCAGTATGAACATGGAAATATTTACACCGCTATCTGTAAGAACATGGAAATATCTACACCGCTATCTGTGTAAACATGCATACATCTTCACCGCTATCTGTATAAACATGGAAATATCTACAACGCTATCTGTATGAACATGGAAATATCTACACCGCTATCTGTTTGAACATGGAAATATCTTAACCGCTATCTGCATGAAAATAGAAATATCTACACAGCTATCTGCATATACATGGAAATATCTACAAAGCTATCTCTTTACACATGGAAATAACTACACCGCTATCTCTATAAACACGGAAATATCTACACCGCCATCTATATGAACATGGAAATATCTGCACCGCCATCTGTATGATCATATAAATATCTACACCGCCATCTGTATAAACATGGAAATACCTTCACCGCTATCTGTATAAACATGGAAATATCTACACCGCTACCTGTATAAACATGGAAATATCATCACTGCTATCTGTATGAACATGGAAATATCTACAACGATATCTCTATGAACATGGAAATATCTACACCGCTATCTGTATGAACATGGAAAAAGCTACACCGCTATCTGTATGAACATGGAAATATCTACACCGCTATCTGTATGAACATGGAAATATCTACACCGCTATCTGTATGAACATGGATATATCTACACAGCCATCTGGATGAACATGGAAATATCTACACCGCTATCTGCATGAACATGGAAAAATCTACACCGTTATCTGTTTAAACATGCATATATCTTCACCTCAATCTGTATAAGCATGGAAATATCAACACCGCTATCTGTATGAAGGCGGAAATATCTACACCGCTTTCTGTTTAAACATGGAAATATCTAAACCGCTATCACCATGAAAATGGAATATTTACACAGCTATCTGCTTATACATGGAAATGTCTACACAGCTATCTATTTACACATGGAAATAACTTCACCGCTATCTGTAGGAACATGGAAATATCTGCACCGCCATCTGTATGAACATGGAAATATCTGCACCGTCATCCGAATGAACATATAAATATCTACACAGCCATCTGTATTAAGATGGATATATCTACACAGCTATCTGTATAAACATGGAAATTTCTACACCACTATCTGTATAAACATGGAAATATCTACACCGCTATCTGTAAAAACATGGAAATATCAGCACCGATATGTGTATGAACATGGAAAGACCAGCCCCTCTATCTGTATGAACATGGAAGTATCTACACCGCTATCTCTATGAACATGGAAGTATCTACACCGCTATCTGTTTGAACATGGAAATATCTAAACCGCTATCTGCATGAAAATGGAAATATATACACAGCTATCTGCATATACATGGAAATATCTACACAGCTATCTCTTTACACATGGAAATAACTACACCGCTATGTGTATGAACATGGAAATATCTTCACCGCCATCTGTATGAACATGGATATATCTACACAGCCATCTGGATGAACATGGAATTATCTACACCGCTGTCTGTATGAACATGGAAATATCTACACCGCTATCTGTGTAAACATGCATACATCTTCACCGCTATCTGTATAAACTTGGAAATATCTACACTGCTATCTATATAAAAATGGAAATATCTACACCACTATCTGTTTGAACATGGAAATATCTACACCGCTATCTGCATGAAAATGGAAATATCTACACTGCTATCTGCATATACATGGAAATATCTACAAAGCTATCTCTTTACACATGGAAATAACTACAGCGCTATCTCTATAAACATGGAAATAGCTACACTGCCATCTGTATGAACATGGAAATACCTGCACCGCCATCTGTATGAACATATAAATATCTACACTGCCATCTATATTAAAATGGAGATATCTACACCGCTATCTGTATAAACTTGGAAATATCTTCACCGCTATCTGTATAAACATGGAAATATCTACACCGCAGTCTCTATAAACATGGAAATATCTACACCGCTACCTGTATAAACATGGAAATATCAGCACCGCTATCTGTATGAACATGGAAATATCTACAGCGCTATCTCTATCAACATGGAAATTTCTACATCGCTATCTGTATGAACATGGAAATAGCTACACCGCTATCTGTATGAACATGGATATATCTACACCACTATCTGTATGAACATGGAAATATCTACACAGCTATCTGTATGAACATGGATATATCTACACAGCCATCTGGATGAACACGGAAATAACTACACCGCTATCTGTAAGAACATGGAAATATCTACACCGCAATCTGTGTAAATATGCATACATCTTCACCGCTATCTGTATGAACATGGAAATAGCTACACTGCTATCTGTATGAACATGGAAATATCTACACCGCCATCTGTATGAACATGGAAATTTCTGCACCGCCATCTGTATGAACTTATAAATATCTACACCGTGATCTGTATTAACATGGACATATCTACCCCGCTATCTGTGTAAACATGGAAATATCTACACCTCTATCTGTATAAACATGGAAATATCTACACCGCTATCTGTATAAACATGGAAATATCTACAACGCTACCTGTATAAACATGGAAATATTAGCACCGCTATCTGTATGAACATGGAAGTATCTACACCGCTATCTGTATGAACATGGAAATATCTACAATGCTATCTGTATGAACATGGAAATATCTAAACCGCTATCTGTATGAAGATGGAAATATCTACACCGCTATCTGTATGAACATGGATATATCTACAGAGCCCTCTGGATGATCATGGAAATATCCACACCTCTATCTGTGTAAACATGCATACATCTTCACCGCTATCTGTATAAACATGGAAATATCTACACCGCTATCTGTATGAACATGGAAATATCTACACCGCTATCTGTTTGAAGATGGAAATATGTACTCAGCTATCTGCATGAAAATGGAAATATCTACACAGCTATCTGCATACACATGGAAATATCTACACAGCTATCTCTTTACACATGGAAATAACTACACCGCTATCTGTATGAACATGGAAATATCTACACCGCCATCTGTATGAACATGGAAATATCTGCACCGCCATCTGTATGAACATATAAATATCTACACCGCCATCTGTATTAAGATGGAGATATCTACACCGCTATGTGTATAAACATGGAAATATCTACACCGCTATCTGTATAAACATGGAAATATCTACACCGCAATCTGTATAAACATTGAAATATCTACACCGCTGCCTGTATAAACATGGAAATATCAGCACCGCTATCTGTATGAACATGGAAATATCTACACCGCTATCTGTATGAACATGGAAATATCTACACCGGTATCTGTATGAACATGGAAATAGCTACACCGTTATCTGTATGAACATGGGAATATCTAAACCGCTATCTGTATGAACATGGAAATATCTACACCGCTATCTGTATGAACATGGATATATCTACACAGCCATCTGGATGAACATGGAAATATCTACACCGCTATCTGTGTAAACATGCATACATCTTCACCGCTATCTGTATAAACATGGAAATATCTACACCGCTATCTGTATGAACATGGAAATATCTACACCACTATCTGCATGAAATTGGAAATATCTACACTGCTATCTGCATATACATTTAAATATCTACACAGCTATCTCTTTACACATGGAAATAACTACACCGCTATCTGTATGAACATGGAAATACCTACACCGCCATCTGTATGAACAGGGAAATATCTGCACCGCCATCTGTATGAACATATAAATATCTACACCACCATCTGTATTAAGATGGAGATAACTACTCTGCTATCTGTATAAACATGGAAATATCTACACCGCCATCTGTATGAACATATAAATATCTACACCATCATCTGTATTAAGAAGGAAATATCTAAACCGCTATGTGTATAAACATGGAAATATCTGCACCGCTGCCTGTATAAACATGGAAATATCAGCACCGCCATCTGTAGGAACATTGAAATATCTACACCGCTATCTGTATGAACATGGAAATATCTACACCACTATCTGTATGAACATGGAAATATCTACACCGCTATCTGTATGAACATGGAAATATCTACACAGCCATCTGTATGAACATGGAAATATCTGCACCGCCATCTGTATGAACTGATAAATATCTACACCGCCATCTGTATTAAGATGGAGATATCTACACCGCTATGTGAATAAACATGGAAATATCTACACCGCTATCTGTATAAACATGGAAATATCTACACCGCTATCTGTATAAACATGGAAATATCTACACCGCTACCTGTATAAACATGGAAATATGAGCACCGCTATCTGTATGAACATGTAAATATCTACACCGCTATCTGTATGAACATGGAAATATCTACACCGCTATCTGTATGAACATGGAAATATCTACAAAGCTATCTGAATGAACATGGAAATATCTACACTGCTATCTGTTTGAACATGGAAATATCTACACCGCTATCTGTTTGAACATGGAAATATCTAAACCGCTATCTGCGTGAAAATGGAAATATCTACACTGCTATCTGCATATACATGGAAATATCTACACAGCTATCTCTTTACACATGGAAATAACTACACCGCTCTCTGTATGAACATGGAAATATCTAAACCGCCATCTGTATGAACATGGAAATATCTGCACCGCCATCTGTATGAACATATAAATATCTACACCGCCATCTGTATTAAGATGGAGATATCTACACCGCTATCTGTATAAACATGGAAATATCTACACCTCTATCTGTATAAACATGGAAACATCTACACCGCTATCTGTATAAACATGGAAATATCTACACCGCTACCTGTACAAACATGGAAATAGCACCGCTATCTGTATGAACATGGAAATATCTACACCGCTATCTGTATGAACATGGAAATATCTACACCGCTAACTGTATGAACATGGAAATATCTACACCGCTATCTTTATGAACATGGAAATATCTACAAAGCTATCTGAATGAACATGGAAACATCTACACCGCTATCTGTTTGAACATGTAAATATCTACACCGCTATGTACATGAAAATGGAAATATCTACAAAGCTATCTGCATATACATGGAAATATCTACACAGCTATCTCTTTACACATGGAAATAACTACACCGCTATATCTACAAACATGGAAATAACTACACCGCTATATCTATAAACATGGAAATATCTACACCGACTTCTGTATGTACATGGAAATATCTGCACCGACATCTGTATGAACATATAAATATCTACACCGCCATCTATATTAAGAAGGAAATATCTAAACCGCTATCTATATAAACATGGAAATATCTACACAGCTGCCTGTATAAACATGGAAATATCAGCACCGCTATCTGTATGAACATGGAAATAGCTACACCGCTATCTGTATGAACATGGAAAAAGCTACACCGCTATCTGTGTAAACATGCATACATCCTCACCGCGATCTGTATAAAGATGGAAATATCTACACTGCTATCTGTATGAACATGGAAATATCTACACCACTATCTGCATGAAATTGGAAATATCTACACTGCTATCTGCATATACATTTAAATATCTACACAGCTATCCCTTTACACATGGAAATAACTACACCGCTATCAGTATGAACATGGAAATACCTACAATGCCATCTGTATGAACATGGAAATATTTGCACCGACATCTGTATGAACATATAAATATCTACACCGCCATCTGTATTAAGATGGAGATACCTACACTGCTATCTGTATAAACATGGAAATATCTACACCGCCATCTGTATAAACATATAAATATCTACACCACCATCTGTATTAAGAAGGAAATATCTAAACCGCTATCTGTATAAACATGGAAATATCTACACCGCTGCCTGTATAAACATGGAAATATCAGCACCGCTATCTGTATGAACATGGAAATATCTACACCGCTATCTGTATGAACATGGAAATATCTACACAGCTATCTGTGTAAACATGCATACATCTTCACCGCTATCTGAATAAACATGGAAATATCAGCACCGCTATCTGTATGAACATGGAAATAGCTACACCGCTATCTGTATGAACATGGAAATATCTACACCGCTATCTGTATGAACATGGAAATATCTACACCATTACCTGTATGAACATGGAAATATTTACTCTGCTATCTGTATGAACATGGATATATCTACACCGCCATCTGGATGAACATGGAAATATTTACACCGCTATCTGTATGAACATGGAAATATCTACACCGCTATCTGTGTAAACATGCATACATCTTCACCGCTATCTGTATTAACATGGAAATACCTACACTGTTATCTGTATGAACATGGAAATATCTACACCGCTATCTGTTTGAACATGGAAATATCTACACCGATATCTGCATGAAAATGGAAATATCTACACAGCGATCTGCATATACATGGAAATATCTTCAAAGCTATCTCTTTTCACATGGAAATAACTACAGCGCTATCTCTATAAACATGGAAATAGCTACACCGCCATCTGTATGAACATGGAAATATCTGCACCGCCATCTGTATGAACATATAAATATCTACACCGCCATCTGTATTAAGATGGAGATATCTACACCGCTATCTGTATAAACTTGGAAATATCTACACCGCTATCTGTATGAACATGGATATATCTACACAGCCATCTGGATGAACATGGAAATATCTACACCGCTATCTGTATGAACATGGAAATATCTACACAGCAATCTGGATGAACATGGAAATATCCTCACCGCTATCTGTATCTTCATGGATATATCTACACAGCCATCTGGATGTGCATGGAAACATATACACCGCTATCTGTGTAAACATGCATACATCTTCACCGCTATCTGTATAAACATGGAAATATCTACACCACTATCTTTATGAACATGGAAATATCTACACCGCTATCTGTTTGAACATGTAAATATCTACACCGCTATCTGCATGAAAATGGAAATATCTACAAAGCTATCTGCATATACATGGAAATATCTACACAGCTATCTCTTTACACATGGAAATAACTACACCGAGATATCTATAAACATGGAAAAATCTACACCGCCATCTGTATGAACATAGAAATAACTGCACAGCCATCTGTATGAACATATAAATATCTACACCGCCATCTGTATTAAGAAGGAAATATCTAAACCGCTATCTGTATGAACATGGAAATATCTACACAGCTATCTCTTTACACATGGAAATAACTACACCGCTATCTGTATGAACATGGAAATATCTACACCGCCATCTCTATGAACATGGAAATAGCTGCACTGACATCTCTATGAACATATACATATCTACACGGCCATCTGTATTAAGATGGAGATATCTACACCGATATCTGTATAAACATGGAAATATCTACACCGCTATCTGTATAAACATGGAAATATCTACACCGCTATCTGTATAAACATGGAAATATCTACACCGCTACCTGTATAAACATGGAAATATGAGCACCGCTATCTGTATGAAAATGGAAATATCAGCCCCTCTATCTGCATGAACATGGAGATATCTACACCGCTATCTGTATGAACTTGGAAATATCTACACCGCTATCAGTATGAACATGGAAATACCTTCACCGACTTCTGTATGAAAATGGATATATCTACACAGCCATCTGGATGAACATGGAAATATCTACACCGCTATCTGTATGAACATGGAAATAGCTACACCGCTATCTGTATGAACATGGAAATATCTACACCACTATCTGTATGAACACAGAAATATCTACACCGCTATCTGTATGAACATGGAAATATCTTCACCGCCATCTGTATGAACATGGATATATCTACACAGCCATCTGGATGAACATGGAATTATCTACACCGCTATCTGTATGAACATGGAAATTGCTACACCGCTATCTGTATGAACATGGAAATATCTACACTGCTACCTGTATGAACATGGATATATCTACACAGCCATCTGTATGAACATGGAAATATCTACACCGCTCTCTGTGTAAACATGCATACATCTTCACCGCTATCTGTATAAACATGGAAATATCTACACCGCACTCTGTATGAACATGGAAATATCTACACTGCTATCTGTTTGAACATGGAAATATCTACACCGCTATCTGCATGAAAATGGAAATATCTACACAGCTATCTGCATATACATGGAAATATCCACAAAGCTATCTCTTTACAAATGGAAATAACTACACAGCTATCTCTATAAACATGGAAATATCTACACCACCATCTGAATGAACATGGAAATTTCTGCACCGCCATCTGTATGAACATATAAATATCTTCACCAACATATGTATTAAGATGGAGATATCTACACCGCTATCTGTATAAACCTGGAAATATCTACACCGCTATCTGTATAAACATGGAAATATCTACACGGCTATCTGTATAAACATGGAAATGTCTACACCACTACATGTATAAACATGGAAATATCAGCACCGCTATCTGTATGAACATGGAATTATCTACACCGCTATCTGTACGAACATGGAAATATCTACACCGCTATCTGTATGAACATGGAAATATCTTCACCGCCATCTGTATGAACATGGAAATATCTGCACCGCCATCTGTATGAACATATAAATATCTACACCGCCATCTGTATTAAGATGGAGATATCTACACCGCTATCTGAATAAACATGGATATATCTACACCGCTATCTTTATAAACATAGAAATATCTACACCGCTATCTGTATAAACATGGAAATATCTACACCGCTATCTGTATGAACATGGAAATATCTACACAGCCATCTGGATGAGCATGGAGATATCTACACCGCTATCTGTGTAAACATGCATACATCTTCACCGCTATCTGTATGAACATGGAAATATCTACAAAGCTATCTGAATGAACATGGAAATATCTACACCGCTATCTGTTTGAACATGGAAATATCTACACCGCTATCTGCATGAAAATGGAAATATCTACAAAGCTATCTGCATATACATGGAAATATCTACACAGCTATCTCTTTACACATGGAAATAACTACACCGCTATATCTATAAACATGGAAACATCTACACCGCCATCTGTATGAACATGGAAATATCTGCACCGCCATCTGTATGAACTTGGAAATATCTACACCGCTATCTGTATGAACATGGAAATATCTACACTGCTATCTGTGTAAACATGCATACATCTTCACTGCTATCTGTATAAACATGGAAATATCTACAATGCTATCTGTATGAACATGGAAATATCTACACCGCTATCTGTTTGAACATGGAAATACCTACACCGCTATCTGCATGAAAATGGAAATATCTACACAGCGATATGCATATACATGGAAATACATACAAAGCTATCTCTTTACACATGGAAATCACTACAGTGCTATCTGTATAATCATGGAAATAGCTACACTGCCATCTGTATGAACATGGAAATATCTGCACCGCCATCTGTATGAACATATAAATATCTACACGGCCATCTATATTAAGATGGAGATATCTACACCGCTATCTGTATAATCTTGGAAATATCTACACCGCTATCTGTATAAACATGGAAATATCTACACCGCTACCTGTATAAACATGGAAATATCAGCACCGCTATCTGGATGAACATGGAAATATCTACACCGCAATCTCTATGAACATGGAATTTTCTACACCGCTATCTGTATTAACATGGAAATAGCTACACTGCAATCTGTATCAACATGGAAATATCTACACCACTACCTGTATGAACATGGAAATATCTACACCGCTATCTGTTTGAACATGGATATATCTACACAGCCATCTGGATGAACACGGAAATAACTACACCGCTATCTGTATGAACATGGAAATATCTACACTGCTATCTGTGTAAATATGCATACATCTTCACCGCAATCTGTATAAACATGGAAATATCTACACCGCTATCTGTATGAACATGGAAATATCTACACAGCTATCTCTTTACACATGGAAATAACTACACTGTTATCTGTATGAACATGGAAATATATACACCGCCATCTGTATGAACATGGAAATAGCTGCACCGACATCTGTATGCACATATACATATCTACACTGCCATCTGTATTAAGATGGAGATATCTACACCGATATCTGTATAAACATGGAAATATTTACACCACTACCTGTATAAACATGGAAATATCAGCACCGCTATCTGTATGAACATGGAAATATCTACACCGCTATCTGTACGAACATGGAAATATCTACACTGCTATCTGTATGAACATAGAAATAGCTACACCGCTATCTGTATGAACACAGAAATATCTACACCGCTATCTGTATGAACATGGAAATATCTACACCGCTATCTGTATGAACATGGATATATCTACGCAGCCATCTGGATGAACATGGAAATATCTACACCGCTATCTGTATGAACATGGATATATCTACACAGCCATCTGGATGAACATGGAAATATCTACACCGCTATCTGTATGAACATGGATATATCTACACAGCCATCTGGATGAAAATGGAAATATCTACACCGCTATCTGTGTAAAGATGCATACATATTCACCGCTATCTGTATAAACATGGAAATATCTACACCGCTATCTGTATGAACATGGAAATATCTACACCGCTATCTGTATGAACATGGAAATGTCTGCACCGCTATCTGTTTGAACATGGAAATATCTACACCGCTATCTGCATGAAAATGGAAATATCTACACTGCTATCTGCATATACATGGAAATATCTACACAGCTATCTCTTTACACATGGAAATAACTGCACTGCTATCTGTATGAAAATGGAAATATCTACACCGCCATCTGTATGAACATGGAAATATCTGCACCGCCATCTGTATGAACATATAAATATCTACACCGCCATCTGTATTAAGATGGAGATATCTACACCGCTATCTGTATAAAAATGGAAATATCTACACCGCTATCTGTATAAACATGGAAATATCTACACCGCTATCTGTATAAACACGGAAATATCTACACCGCTACCTCTATAAGCATGGAAATATCAGCACCGCTATCTGTATGAACATGGAAATACCTACACCGATATCTGTGTGAACATGGAAATAGCTACACCGCTATCTGTATGAACATGGAAATATCTACACCGCTATCTGTATGAACATGGAAATACCTACACCGCTATCTGTATGAACATGGATATATCTACACAGCCCTCTGGATGAACATGGAAATATCCACAGCGCTATCTGTGTAAACATGCATACATCTTCACCGCCAGCTGTATAAACATGGAAATATCTACACCGCTATCTGTATGAACATGGAAATATCTACACCGCTATCTGTTTGAAGATGGAAATATATACACCGCTATCTGCATGAAAATGGAAATATCTACACAGCTAACTGCATATACATGGAAATACCTACACAGCTATCTCTTTACACATGGAAATAACTACACCGCTATCTGTATGAACATGGAGATATCTACACCGCCATCTGTATGAACATGGAAACATCTGCACCGCCATCTGTATGAACATATAAATATGTACACCGCCATCTGTATTAAGATGGAGATATCTACACCGATATCTGAATAAACATGGAAATATCTACACCGCAATCTGTATAAACATGGAGATATCTACACCGCTATCTGTATAAACATGGAAATATCTACACCGCTATCTGCATGAACATGGAAATATCTACACCGCTATCTGTTTAAACATGCATATATCTTAACCGCAATCTGTATAAGCATGGAAATATCAACACCGCTATGTGTATGAAGGTGGAAATATCTACACCGCTATCTGTTTGAACATGGAAATATCTAAACCGCTATCAGCATGAAAATGGAAATATCTACACAGCTATCTGCTTATACATGAAAATATCTACACAGCTATCTCTTTACACAAGGAAGTAACTACACCGTTATCTGTATGAACATGGGAATAGCTACACCGCTATCTGCATGAAAATGGAAATATCTACACAGCTATCTGCATATACATGGAAATATCTACACAGCTATCTCTTTACACATGGAAATAACTACACCGCTATATCTATAAACATGGAAACATCTACATCGCCATCTGTATGAACATGGAGGTATCTGCACCGCCATGTGTATGAACATATAAATATGTACACCGCCATCCGTATTAAGAAGGAAATATCTACACCGCTATCAGTATGAACATGGAAATATTTACACCGCTATCTGTAAGAACATGGAAATATCTACACCGCTATCTGTGTAAACATGCATACATCTTCACCGCTATCTGTATAAACATGGAAATATCTACAACGCTATCTGTATGAACATGGAAATATCTACACCGCTATCTGTTTGAACATGGAAATATCTTAACCGCTATCTGCATGAAAATAGAAATATCTACACAGCTATCTGCATATACATGGAAATATCTACAAAGCTATCTCTTTACACATGGAAATAACTACACCGCTATCTCTATAAACACGGAAATATCTACACCGCCATCTATATGAACATGGAAATATCTGCACCGCCATCTGTATGATCATATAAATATCTACACCGCCATCTGTATAAACATGGAAATACCTTCACCGCTATCTGTATAAACATGGAAATATCTACACCGCTACCTGTATAAACATGGAAATATCATCACTGCTATCTGTATGAACATGGAAATATCTACAACGATATCTCTATGAACATGGAAATATCTACACCGCTATCTGTATGAACATGGAAAAAGCTACACCGCTATCTGTATGAACATGGAAATATCTACACCGCTATCTGTATGAACATGGAAATATCTACACCGCTATCTGTATGAACATGGATATATCTACACAGCCATCTGGATGAACATGGAAATATCTACACCGCTATCTGCATGAACATGGAAAAATCTACACCGTTATCTGTTTAAACATGCATATATCTTCACCTCAATCTGTATAAGCATGGAAATATCAACACCGCTATCTGTATGAAGGCGGAAATATCTACACCGCTTTCTGTTTAAACATGGAAATATCTAAACCGCTATCACCATGAAAATGGAATATTTACACAGCTATCTGCTTATACATGGAAATGTCTACACAGCTATCTATTTACACATGGAAATAACTTCACCGCTATCTGTAGGAACATGGAAATATCTGCACCGCCATCTGTATGAACATGGAAATATCTGCACCGTCATCCGAATGAACATATAAATATCTACACAGCCATCTGTATTAAGATGGATATATCTACACAGCTATCTGTATAAACATGGAAATTTCTACACCACTATCTGTATAAACATGGAAATATCTACACCGCTATCTGTAAAAACATGGAAATATCAGCACCGATATGTGTATGAACATGGAAAGACCAGCCCCTCTATCTGTATGAACATGGAAGTATCTACACCGCTATCTCTATGAACATGGAAGTATCTACACCGCTATCTGTTTGAACATGGAAATATCTAAACCGCTATCTGCATGAAAATGGAAATATATACACAGCTATCTGCATATACATGGAAATATCTACACAGCTATCTCTTTACACATGGAAATAACTACACCGCTATGTGTATGAACATGGAAATATCTTCACCGCCATCTGTATGAACATGGATATATCTACACAGCCATCTGGATGAACATGGAATTATCTACACCGCTGTCTGTATGAACATGGAAATATCTACACCGCTATCTGTGTAAACATGCATACATCTTCACCGCTATCTGTATAAACTTGGAAATATCTACACTGCTATCTATATAAAAATGGAAATATCTACACCACTATCTGTTTGAACATGGAAATATCTACACCGCTATCTGCATGAAAATGGAAATATCTACACTGCTATCTGCATATACATGGAAATATCTACAAAGCTATCTCTTTACACATGGAAATAACTACAGCGCTATCTCTATAAACATGGAAATAGCTACACTGCCATCTGTATGAACATGGAAATACCTGCACCGCCATCTGTATGAACATATAAATATCTACACTGCCATCTATATTAAAATGGAGATATCTACACCGCTATCTGTATAAACTTGGAAATATCTTCACCGCTATCTGTATAAACATGGAAATATCTACACCGCAGTCTCTATAAACATGGAAATATCTACACCGCTACCTGTATAAACATGGAAATATCAGCACCGCTATCTGTATGAACATGGAAATATCTACAGCGCTATCTCTATCAACATGGAAATTTCTACATCGCTATCTGTATGAACATGGAAATAGCTACACCGCTATCTGTATGAACATGGATATATCTACACCACTATCTGTATGAACATGGAAATATCTACACAGCTATCTGTATGAACATGGATATATCTACACAGCCATCTGGATGAACACGGAAATAACTACACCGCTATCTGTAAGAACATGGAAATATCTACACCGCAATCTGTGTAAATATGCATACATCTTC
Source organism: Gorilla gorilla gorilla (assembly GCF_029281585.2). NCBI lineage: Eukaryota > Metazoa > Chordata > Mammalia > Primates > Hominidae > Gorilla > Gorilla gorilla. The sequence continues at coordinate 53,380,054 of NC_073246.2, read as the reverse complement.
ACCGCTATCTGTATGAACATGGAAATAGCTACACTGCTATCTGTATGAACATGGAAATATCTACACCGCCATCTGTATGAACATGGAAATTTCTGCACCGCCATCTGTATGAACTTATAAATATCTACACCGTGATCTGTATTAACATGGACATATCTACCCCGCTATCTGTGTAAACATGGAAATATCTACACCTCTATCTGTATAAACATGGAAATATCTACACCGCTATCTGTATAAACATGGAAATATCTACAACGCTACCTGTATAAACATGGAAATATTAGCACCGCTATCTGTATGAACATGGAAGTATCTACACCGCTATCTGTATGAACATGGAAATATCTACAATGCTATCTGTATGAACATGGAAATATCTAAACCGCTATCTGTATGAAGATGGAAATATCTACACCGCTATCTGTATGAACATGGATATATCTACAGAGCCCTCTGGATGATCATGGAAATATCCACACCTCTATCTGTGTAAACATGCATACATCTTCACCGCTATCTGTATAAACATGGAAATATCTACACCGCTATCTGTATGAACATGGAAATATCTACACCGCTATCTGTTTGAAGATGGAAATATGTACTCAGCTATCTGCATGAAAATGGAAATATCTACACAGCTATCTGCATACACATGGAAATATCTACACAGCTATCTCTTTACACATGGAAATAACTACACCGCTATCTGTATGAACATGGAAATATCTACACCGCCATCTGTATGAACATGGAAATATCTGCACCGCCATCTGTATGAACATATAAATATCTACACCGCCATCTGTATTAAGATGGAGATATCTACACCGCTATGTGTATAAACATGGAAATATCTACACCGCTATCTGTATAAACATGGAAATATCTACACCGCAATCTGTATAAACATTGAAATATCTACACCGCTGCCTGTATAAACATGGAAATATCAGCACCGCTATCTGTATGAACATGGAAATATCTACACCGCTATCTGTATGAACATGGAAATATCTACACCGGTATCTGTATGAACATGGAAATAGCTACACCGTTATCTGTATGAACATGGGAATATCTAAACCGCTATCTGTATGAACATGGAAATATCTACACCGCTATCTGTATGAACATGGATATATCTACACAGCCATCTGGATGAACATGGAAATATCTACACCGCTATCTGTGTAAACATGCATACATCTTCACCGCTATCTGTATAAACATGGAAATATCTACACCGCTATCTGTATGAACATGGAAATATCTACACCACTATCTGCATGAAATTGGAAATATCTACACTGCTATCTGCATATACATTTAAATATCTACACAGCTATCTCTTTACACATGGAAATAACTACACCGCTATCTGTATGAACATGGAAATACCTACACCGCCATCTGTATGAACAGGGAAATATCTGCACCGCCATCTGTATGAACATATAAATATCTACACCACCATCTGTATTAAGATGGAGATAACTACTCTGCTATCTGTATAAACATGGAAATATCTACACCGCCATCTGTATGAACATATAAATATCTACACCATCATCTGTATTAAGAAGGAAATATCTAAACCGCTATGTGTATAAACATGGAAATATCTGCACCGCTGCCTGTATAAACATGGAAATATCAGCACCGCCATCTGTAGGAACATTGAAATATCTACACCGCTATCTGTATGAACATGGAAATATCTACACCACTATCTGTATGAACATGGAAATATCTACACCGCTATCTGTATGAACATGGAAATATCTACACAGCCATCTGTATGAACATGGAAATATCTGCACCGCCATCTGTATGAACTGATAAATATCTACACCGCCATCTGTATTAAGATGGAGATATCTACACCGCTATGTGAATAAACATGGAAATATCTACACCGCTATCTGTATAAACATGGAAATATCTACACCGCTATCTGTATAAACATGGAAATATCTACACCGCTACCTGTATAAACATGGAAATATGAGCACCGCTATCTGTATGAACATGTAAATATCTACACCGCTATCTGTATGAACATGGAAATATCTACACCGCTATCTGTATGAACATGGAAATATCTACAAAGCTATCTGAATGAACATGGAAATATCTACACTGCTATCTGTTTGAACATGGAAATATCTACACCGCTATCTGTTTGAACATGGAAATATCTAAACCGCTATCTGCGTGAAAATGGAAATATCTACACTGCTATCTGCATATACATGGAAATATCTACACAGCTATCTCTTTACACATGGAAATAACTACACCGCTCTCTGTATGAACATGGAAATATCTAAACCGCCATCTGTATGAACATGGAAATATCTGCACCGCCATCTGTATGAACATATAAATATCTACACCGCCATCTGTATTAAGATGGAGATATCTACACCGCTATCTGTATAAACATGGAAATATCTACACCTCTATCTGTATAAACATGGAAACATCTACACCGCTATCTGTATAAACATGGAAATATCTACACCGCTACCTGTACAAACATGGAAATAGCACCGCTATCTGTATGAACATGGAAATATCTACACCGCTATCTGTATGAACATGGAAATATCTACACCGCTAACTGTATGAACATGGAAATATCTACACCGCTATCTTTATGAACATGGAAATATCTACAAAGCTATCTGAATGAACATGGAAACATCTACACCGCTATCTGTTTGAACATGTAAATATCTACACCGCTATGTACATGAAAATGGAAATATCTACAAAGCTATCTGCATATACATGGAAATATCTACACAGCTATCTCTTTACACATGGAAATAACTACACCGCTATATCTACAAACATGGAAATAACTACACCGCTATATCTATAAACATGGAAATATCTACACCGACTTCTGTATGTACATGGAAATATCTGCACCGACATCTGTATGAACATATAAATATCTACACCGCCATCTATATTAAGAAGGAAATATCTAAACCGCTATCTATATAAACATGGAAATATCTACACAGCTGCCTGTATAAACATGGAAATATCAGCACCGCTATCTGTATGAACATGGAAATAGCTACACCGCTATCTGTATGAACATGGAAAAAGCTACACCGCTATCTGTGTAAACATGCATACATCCTCACCGCGATCTGTATAAAGATGGAAATATCTACACTGCTATCTGTATGAACATGGAAATATCTACACCACTATCTGCATGAAATTGGAAATATCTACACTGCTATCTGCATATACATTTAAATATCTACACAGCTATCCCTTTACACATGGAAATAACTACACCGCTATCAGTATGAACATGGAAATACCTACAATGCCATCTGTATGAACATGGAAATATTTGCACCGACATCTGTATGAACATATAAATATCTACACCGCCATCTGTATTAAGATGGAGATACCTACACTGCTATCTGTATAAACATGGAAATATCTACACCGCCATCTGTATAAACATATAAATATCTACACCACCATCTGTATTAAGAAGGAAATATCTAAACCGCTATCTGTATAAACATGGAAATATCTACACCGCTGCCTGTATAAACATGGAAATATCAGCACCGCTATCTGTATGAACATGGAAATATCTACACCGCTATCTGTATGAACATGGAAATATCTACACAGCTATCTGTGTAAACATGCATACATCTTCACCGCTATCTGAATAAACATGGAAATATCTACATCGCTATCTGTATGAACATGGAAATATCTACACCGCTATCTGTTTGAACATAGAAATATCTACACCGCTATCTGCAGGAAAATGGAAATATCTACACAGCTATCTGCATATACATGGAAATATCTACAAAGATATCTCTTTACACATGGAAATAACTACACCTCTATCTCTATAAACATGGAAATATCTATATCGCCATCTGTATGAACATGGAAATATCTGCACCGCCATCTGTATTAGGATACAAATATCTAAACCACCATCTGTATTAAGATGGAGATATCTACACGGCTATCTGTATAAACATGGAAATATCTAAACCGCTACCTGTATAAACATGGAAATATCAGCACCGCTATCTGTATGAACATGGAAATATCTACACCGCCATCTGAATGAACATGGAAATATCTGCAGCGCCATCTGCATGAACATATAAATATCTACACCGCCATCTGTATTAAGAAGGAGATATCTACACCGCTATCTGTATAAACATGGAAATATCTACACCGCTATCTGTATGAACATGGAAATATCTACACCGCTATCTGTATGCACATGAAAGTATCTACACCGCTATCTGTATGAACATGGAAATATCTTCACCGCCATCTGTATGAACATGGATATATCCACACACCCATCTGGATGAACATGGAAATATCTACACCGCTATCTGTATGAACATGGAAATATCTACAGCGCTATCTGTGTAAACATGCGTACATCTTCACTGGTATCTGTATGAACATGGAAATATCTACACAGCTATCTGTGTAAACATGCATACATCTTCACCGCTATCTGAATAAACATGGAAATATCTACATCGCTATCTGTATGAACATGGAAATATCTACACCGCTGTCTGTTTGAACATGGAAATATCTACACCGCTATCTGCATGAAAATGGAAATATCTACACAGCTATATGCATATACATGGAAATATCTACAAAGCTATCTCTTTACACATGGAAATAATTACACCTCTATCTCTATAAACATGGAAATATCTATACCGCCATCTGTATGAACATGGAAATATCTGCACCGCCATCTGTATTAACATACAAATATCTACACCGCCATCTGTATTAAGATGGAGATATCTACACGGCTATCTGTATAAACTTGGAAATATCTACACCGCTATCTGTATAAACATAGAAATATCTACACCGCTATCTGTATAAACATGGAAATATCTACACCGCTACCTGTATAAACATGGAAATATCTACACCGCAATCTGTATGAATATGGAAATATCTACACAGCAATCTGGATGAACATGGAAATATCTACACCGCTATCTGTATGAACATGGAAATAGCTACACTTCTATCTGTATGAACATGGAAATAACTACACCGCTATCTGTATGAATATGGAAAGATCTACACCGCTATCTGTTTAAACATGGAAATATCTACACCGCTACCTGTATAAACATGGAAATATCAGCACCGTTATCTGTATGAACATGGAAATATCTACACAGCCATCTGGATGAAAATGGATATAGTTACACCGCTCTCTGTATGAACATGGAAATAGCTACACCGCTATCTGTATGAACATGGAAATATCTACAACGCTATCTGTATGAACATGGAAATATCTACACCGCTATCTGTATGAACATGGAAATATCTTCACCGCCATCTGTATGAACATGAATATATCTACACAGCCATCTGGATGAACATGGAAATATCTACACCGCTATATGTATGAACATGGAATTAGCTACACCGCTATCTGTATGAACTTGGAAATATCTACACCGCTATCTGTATGAACATGGAAATATCTATACCGCTATCTGTATGAACATGGAAATATCTTCACCGCCATCTGTATGAACATGGATATATCTACACAGCCATCTGGATGAACATGGAAATATCTACACCGCTATCTGTATGAACATGGAAATATCTACACCACAATCTGTGTAAACATGCATACATCTTCACCGCTATCTGTATAAACATGGAAATATCTACACCGCTATCTGTATGACCATGGAAATATCTACTCCGCTGTCTGCATGAAAATGGAAATATCTACACAGCTATCTGCATATACATGGAAATATCTACAAAGCTATTTCTTTACACATGGAAATAACTACACCGCTATCTCTATTAACATGGAAATATCTACACCGCCGTCTGTATGAACATGGAAATATCTGCACCGCCATCTGTATGAACATATAAATATCTAGACCGCCATCTGTATAAAGATGGAGATATCTACACCGCTATCTGTATAAAAATGGAAATATCTACACCGCTATCTGTATAAACATGGAAATATCTACACCGCTATCTGTATAAACATGGAAATATCTACACCGCTACCTGTATAAACATGGAAATATCAGCACCGCTATCTGTATGAACATGGAAATATCTACACCGCTATCTGTATGAACATGGAAATATCTTCACCGATATCTGTATGAACATGGAAATATCTTCACCGCCATCTGTATGAACATAGATATATCTACACAGCCATCTGGATGAACATGGAAATATCAGCAACGCTGTCTGTATGGACATAGAAATATCTACACCGCTATCTGTTTGAACATGGAAATATCTAAACCGCTATCTGCATGAAAATGGAAATATCTACACATCTATCTGCATATACATGGAAATATCTACAAAGCTATCTCTTTACACATGGAAATAACTACACCTCTATCTCTATAAACATGGAAATAACTATACCGCCATCTGTATGAACATGGAAATATCTGCACCGCCATCTGTATTAGCATACAAATATCTACACCGCCATCTGCATTAAGATGGAGATATCTACACGGCTATCTGAATAAAATTGGAAATATCTACACCGCTATCTGTATAAACATGGAAATATCTACACCGCTATCTGTATAAACATGGAAATATCTACACCGCTACCTGTATAAACATGGAAATATCAGCATCGCTATCTGTATGAACATGGAAATATCTACACAGCCATCTGGATGAACATGGAAATATCTACACCGCTATCTGTATGAACATGGAAATAGCTACACCTCTATCTGTATGAACAGGTAAATAACTACACCGCTATCTGTATGAACAGGGAAAGATCTACACCGCTATCTGTATGAACATGGAAATATCTTCACCGCCATCTGTATGAACATGGATATATCTACACAGCCATCTGGATGAACATGGATATATCTACACCGTTATCTGTATGAACATGGAAATATCTACACCGCTATCTGTGTAAACATGCATACATCTTCACCGCTATCTGTATAAGCATGGAAATGTCTACACCGCTATGTGTATGAACATGGAAATATCTACACCGCTATCTGTTTGAACATGGAAATATCTACACCGTTATCTGCATGAAAATGTAAATATCTACACAGCTATCTGCATATACATGGAAATATATACAAAGCTATTTCTTTACACATGGAAATGTGTACACCGCTATCTCTATAAACATGGAAATATCTGCACCGCCATCTGTATGAACTTTTAAATATCTGCACCGCCATCTGTATGAACATATAAATATCTACACCGCCATCTGTATTAAGATGGAGATATCTACACCGTTATCTGTATAAACATGGAAATATCTACACCGCTATCTGTATAAACATGGAAATATCTACACCGTTATCTGTATAAACATGGAAATATCTACACCGCTACCTGTATAAACATGGAAATATCACCACCGCTATCTGTATGAACATGGAAATATCTACACAGCCATCTGAATGAACATGGAAATATCTTCACCGCTATCTGTAAAAACATGGAAATATCTACACCGCTATCTGCATGAAAATGGAAATATCTACACAGCTATCTGCATATACATGGAAATATCTACAAAGCTATTTCTCTACACATGGAAATATCTACACCGCAATCTATATAAACATGGAAATATCTACACCGCCATCTGTATGAACATGGAAATATCTGCACCGCCATCTGTATGAACATATAAATATCTAGACCGCCATCTGTATTAAGATGGAGATATTTACACCGCTATCTGTATAAACATGGAAATATCTACACCGCTATCTGTATAAACATGGAAATATCTACACCGCTATCTGTATAAACATGGAAATATCTACACCGCTACCTGTATAAACATGGAAATATCAGCACCACTATCTGTATGAACATGGAAATATCTACACCGCTATCTGTATGAACATGGAAATATCTTCACCGCCATCTGTATGAACATGGATATATCTACACAGCCATCTGGACGAACATGGAAATATCAGCACCGCTATATGTATGAACATGGAATTAGCTACACCGCTATCTGTATGAACATGGAAATATCTACACCGCTATCTGTATGAACTTGGAAATATCTTCACCGCCATCTGTATGAACATGGATATATCTACACTGCCATCTGGATGAACATGGAAATATCTACACCGCTATCTGTATGAACATGGAAATATCTACACCGCTATCTGTGTAAACATGCATACATCTTCACCGCTATCTGTATAAACATGGAAATATCTACACCGCTATCTGTATGACCATGGAAATATCTACACCGCTATCTGTTTGAACACGGAAATATCTACTCCGCTATCTGCATGGAAATGGAAATATCTACACAGCTATCTGCATATACATGGAAATATCTACAAAGCTATTTCTTTACACATGGAAATAACTACACCGCTATCTCTATTAACATGGAAATATCTACACCGCCATCTGTATGAACATGGAAATATCTGCACCGCCATCTGTATGAACATATAAATATCTACACAGCCATCTGTATTAAGATGGAGATATCTACACCGCTGTCTGTATAAACATGGAAATATCTACACCGCTATCTGTATAAACATGGAAATAACTACAACGCTATCTGAATAAACATGGAAATATCTACACCGCTACCTGTATAAACATGGAAATATCAGCACCACTATCTGTATGAACATGGAAATATCTACACAGCCATCTGGATGAACATGGAAATATCTACACCGCTATCTGTATGAACATGGAAATAGCTACACCGCTATCTGTATGAACATGGAAATATCTACACCACTACCTGTATGAACATGGAAATATCTACACCGCTATCTGCATGAACATGGAAATACCTTCACCGCCATCTGTATGAACATGGATATATCTACACAGCAATCTGGATGAATATGGAAATATCTACACCGCTATCTGTATGAACATGGAAATAGCTACACCTCTATCTGTATGAACATGGAAATATCTACACAGCCATCTGTATGAACATGGAAATATCTACACCGATATCTGTATGAAAATGGATAGATCTATACCACTATCTGTATGAACATGGAAATATCTTCACCGCCATCTGTATGAACATGGATATATCTACACAGCCATCTGGATGAACATGGATATATCTCCACCGCTATCTGCATGAACATAGAAATTTCTACACCGCTATCTGTGTAAACATGCATACATCTTCACCGCTATCTGTATAAACATGGAAATGTCTACACCCCTATGGATATGAATATGGAAATATCTACACCGCTATCTGTTTGAACATGGAAATATCTACACTGCTATCTGCATGAAAATGTAAATATCTACACAGCTATCTGCATATACATGGAAATATCTACAAAGCTATTTCTTTACACATGGAAATATCTACACCGCTATCTCTATAAACATGGAAATATCTACTACGCCATCTGTATGAACATGGAAATATCTGCACCGCCATCTGTATGAACATATAAATAAATACACCGCCATCTGTATTAAGATGGAGATATCTACTCCGCTATCTGTATAAACATGGAAATATCTACACCGCTATCTGTATAAACATGGAAATATCTACACCGCTATCTGTATAAACATGGAAATATCTACACCGCTACCTGTATAAACATGGAAATATCACCACCGCTATCTGTATGAACATGGAAATATCTACACAGCCATCTGAATGAACATGGAAATATCTACAACGCTATCTGTATGAACATGGAAATAGCTACACCGCTATCTGTATGAACATGGAAATATCTATGCCACTATCTGTATGAACAAGGAAATATCTACACCGCTATCTGTATGAACATGGGAATATCTTCACCGCCATCTGTATGAACATGGATGTATCTTCACAGCCATCTGGATGAACATGGAAATAACTACACCGCTATCTGTATGAACATGGAAATAGCTACACCGCTATCTGTATGAACATGGAAATATCTACACCGCTATCTGTATGAACATGAAAATATCTACACCGCTATCTGTATGAACATGGAAATATCTTCACCGCCATCTGTATGAACATGGATATATCTACACCGCTATGTGTATGAACATGGAAATATCTTCACCGCCATCTGTATGAACATGGATGTATCTTCACAGCCATCTGGATGAACATGGAAATAACTACACCGCTATCTGTATGAACATGGAAATATCTACACCGCTACCTGTATAAACATGGAAATATCAGCACCACTATCTGTATGAACATGGAAATATCTACACCGCTATCTGTATGAACATGGAAATATCTTCACCGCCATCTGTATGAACATGGATATATCTACACAGCCATCTGGACGAACATGGAAATATCAGCACCGCTATATGTATGAACATGGAATTAGCTACACCGCTATCTGTATGAACATGGAAATATCTACACCGATATCTGTATGAACATGGAAATATCTACACCGTTATCTGTATGAACATGGAAATATCTTCACCGCCATCTGTATGAACATGGATATATCTACACTGCCATCTGGATGAACATGGAAATATCTACACCACTATCTGTATGAACATGGAAATATCTACACCGCTATCTGTGTAAACATGCATACATCTTCACCGCTATCTGCATAAACATGGAAATATCTACACTGCTATCTGTATGACCATGGAAATATCTACACCGCTATCTGTTTGAACACGGAAATATCTACTCCGCTATCTGCATGAAAATGGAAATATCTACACAGCTATCTGCATATACATGGAAATATCTACAAAGCTATTTCTTTACACATGGAAATAACTACACCGCTATCTCTATTAACATGGAAATATCTACACCGCCATCTGTATGAACATGGAAATATCTGCACCGCCATCTGTATGAACATATAAATATCTACACAGCCATCTGTATTAAGATGGAGATATCTACACCGCTATCTGTATAAACATGGAAATATCTACAACGCTATCTGTATAAACATGGAAATATCTACAACGCTATCTGAATAAACATGGAAATATCTACACCGCTACCTGTATAAACATGGAAATATCAGCACCACTATCTGTATGAACATGGAAATATCTAAACAGCCATCTGGATGAACATGGAAATATCTACACCGCTATCTGTATGAACATGGAAATAGCTACACCGCTATCTGTATGAACATGGAAATATCTGCACCACTACCTGTATGAACATGGAAATATCTACACCGCTATCTGCATGAACATGGAAATACCTTCACCGCCATCTGTATGAACATGGATATATCTACACAGCTATCTGGATGAATATGGAAATATCTACACCGCTATCTGTATGAACATGGAAATAGCTACACCTCTATCTGTATGAACAAGGAAATATCTACACAGCCATCTGTATGAACATGGAAATATCTACACCGATATCTGTATGAACATGGATAGACCTATACCGCTATCTGTATGAACATGGAAATATCTTCACCGCCATCTGTATGAACATGGATATATCTACACAGCCATCTGGATGAACATGGATATATCTCCACCGCTATCTGCATGAACATAGAAATATCTACACCGCTATCTGTGTAAACATGCATACATCTTCACCGCTATCTGTATAAACATGGAAATGTCTACACCCTTATGGATATGAATATGGAAATATCTACACCGCTATCTGTTTGAACATGGAAATATCTACACCGCTATCTGCATGAAAATGTAAATATCTACACAGCTATCTGCATATACATGGAAATATCTACAAAGCTATTTCTTTACACATGGAAATATCTACACCGCTATCTCTATAAATATGGAAATATCTACTACGCCATCTGTATGAACATGGAAATATCTGCACCGCCATCTGTATGAACATATAAATAACTACACCGCCATCTGTATTAAGATGGAGATATCTACACCGCTATCTGTATAAACATGGAAATATCTACACCGCTATCTGTATAAACATGGAAATATCTACACCGCTATCTGTATAAACATGGAAATATCTACACCGCTACCTGTATAAACATGGAAATATCACCACCGCTATCTGTATGAACATGGAAATATCTACACAGCCATCTGAATGAACATGGAAATATCTACAACGCTATCTGTATGAACATGGAAATAGCTACACCGCTATCTGTATGAACATGGAAATATCTATGCCACTATCTGTATGAACATGGAAATATCTACACCGCTATCTGTATGAACATGGAAATATCTTCACCGCCATCTGTATGAACATGGATGTATCCTCACAGCCATCTGGATGAACATGGAAATAACTACACCGCTATCTGTATGAACATGGAAATAGCTACACCGCTATCTGTATGAACATGGAAATATCTACACCGCTATCTGTATGAACATGGAAATATCTACACCGCTATCTGTATGAACATGGAAATATCTTCACCGCCATCTGTATGAACATGGATATATCTACACAGACATCTGGATGGACATGGAAATATCAACACCGCTATCTGTATGAACATGGAAATATCTACACCGCTATCTGTGTTAACATGCATACATCTTCACCGCTATCTGTATAAACATGGAAATATCTACACCGCTATCTGTATAAACATGGAAATATCTACACCGCTATCTGTTTGAACATGGAAATATGTACACCGCTATCTGCATGAAAATGGAAATATCTACACAGCTATCTGCATGCACATGGAAATATCCACAAAGCTATCTCTTTACACATGCAAATAACTACACCGCTATCTCTATAAACATGGAAATATCTACACCACTATCTGTATGAACATGGAAATTTCTGCACCGCCATCTCTATGAACATATAAATATCTACACCACCATATGTATTAAGATGGAGATATCTACACCGCTATCTGTATAAACCTGGAAATATCTACAGCGCTATCTGTATAAACATGGAAATATCTACACCGCTATCTGTATAAACATGGAAATATCTACATCAATACCTGTATAAACATGGAAATATCAGCACCGCTATCTGTATGAACATGGAAATATCTACACCGCTATCTGTACGAACATGGAAATATCTACACCGCTATCTGTATGAACATGGAAATAGCTACACCGCTATCTGTATGAACATGGAAGTATCTACACCGCTATCTGTATGAACATGGAAATATCTACCCCATTACCTGTATGAACATGGAAATATTTACTCTGCTATCTGTATGAACATGGATATATCTACAACGCCATCTGGATGAACATGGAAATATCTACACCGCTATCTGTACGAACATGGAAATATCTACACCGCTATCTGTGTAAATATGCATACATCTTCACCGCAATCTGTATAAACATGGAAATATCTACACCGCTATGTGTATGAACATGGAAATATCTACACCGCTATCTGTTTGAACATGGAAATATCTACACCGCTGTCTGAACATGGAAATATCTACACCGCCATCTGTATGAACATGGAAATATCTGCACCGACATCTGTATGAACATATACATAACTACATGGCCATCTGTATAAAGATGGAGATATCTACACCGATATCTGTATAAACATGGAAATATCTACACCGCTATCTGTATAAACATGGAAATATCTACACCGCAATCTGTATAAACATGGAAATATCTACACCGCTACCTGTATAAACATGGAAATATCAGCACCGCTATCTGTATGAACATGGAAATATCAGCCCCTCTAACTGTATGAATATGGAAATATCTACACCGCTATCTCTATGAACATGGAAATATCTACACCGCTATCTGTTTGAACATGGAAATATCTAAACCGCTATCTGCATGAAAATGGAAATATCTACACAGCTATCTGCATATACATGGAAATATCTACACAGCTATCTCTTTACACATGGAAATAACTACACCGCTATCTGTATGAACATGGAAATATCTTCACCGCCAACTGTATGAAGATGGATATATCTACACAGCCATCTGGATGTACATGGAAATATCTACACCGCTATCTGTATGAGCATGGAAATATCTACACCGCTATCTGTGTAAACATGCATACATCTTCACCGCTACCTGTATAAACATGGAAATACCTACACTGTTATCTGTATGAACATGGAAATATCTACACCGCTATCTGTTTGAACATGGAAATAGCTACACCGATATCTACATGAAAATGGAAATATCTACACAGTGATCTGCTTATACATGGAAATATCTTCAAAGCTATCTCTTTTCACATGGAAATAACTACAGCGCTATCTCTATAAACATGGAAATAGCTACACCGCCATCTGTATGAACATGGAAATATCTGCACCGCCATCTGTATGAACATATAAATATCTACACCGCCATCTGTATTAAGATGGAGATATCTACACCGCTATCTGTATAAACTTGGAAATATCTACACCGCTATCTGTATGAACATGGATATATCTACACAGCCATCTGGATGAACATGGAAATATCTACACCGCTATCTGTATGAACATGGAAATATCTACACAGCAATCTGGATGAACATGGAAATATCCACACCGCTATCTGTATCTACATGGATATATCTACACAGCCATCTGGATGTGCATGGAAACATATACACCGCTATCTGTGTAAACATGCATACATCTTCACCGCTATCTGTATAAACATGGAAATAACTAAACCGCTCTCTCTATGAACATGGAAATATCTACACCGCCATCTGTATGAACATGGAAATTTCTGCACCGCCATCTGTATGAACTTATAAATATCTACACCGTGATCTGTATTAACATGGACATATCTACCCCGCTATCTGTATAAACATGGAAATATCTACACCTCTATCTGTATAAACATGGAAATATCTACACCGCTATCTGTATAAACATGGAAATATCTACACCGCTACCTGTATAAACATGGAAATATCAGCACCGCTATCTGTATGAACATGGAAATAACTACACCGCTACCTGTACAAACATGGAAATAGCACCGCTATCTGTATGAACATGGAAATATCTACACCGCTATCTCTATGAACATGGAAATATCTACACCGCTATCTGTTTGAACATGGAAATATCTACACCGCTATCTGCGTGAAAATGGAAATATCTACACTGCTATCTGCATATACATGGAAATATCTACACAGCTATCTCTTTACACATGGAAATAACTACACCGCTCTCTGTATGAACATGGAAATATCTAAACCGCCATCTGTATGAACATGGAAATATCTGCACCGCCATCTGTATGAACATATAAATATCTACACCGCCATCTGTATTAAGATGGAGATATCTACACCGCTATCTGTATAAACATGGAAATATCTACACCTCTATCTGTATAAACATGGAAACATCTACACCGCTATCTGTATAAACATGGAAATATCTACACCGCTACCTGTACAAACATGGAAATAGCACTGCTATCTGTATGAACATGGAAATATCTACACCGCTATCTGTATGAACATGGAAATATCTACACCGCTAACTGTATGAACATGGAAATATCTACACCGCTATTTTATGAACATGGAAATATCTACAAAGCTATCTGAATGAACATGGAAATATCTACACCGCTATCTGTTTGAACATGTAAATATCTACACGGCTATGTACATGAAAATGGAAATATCTACAAAGCTATCTGCATATACATGGAAATATCTACACAGCTATCTCTTTTCACATGGAAATAACTACACCACTATATCTATAAACATGGAAATAACTACACCGCTATATCTATAAACATGGAAATATCTACACCGACTTCTGTATGTACATGGAAATATCTGCACCGACATCTGTATGAACATATAAATATCTACACCGCCATCTGTATTAAGAAGGAAATATCTAAACCGCTATCTATATAAACATGGAAATATCTACACCGCTGCCTGTATAAACATGGAAATATCAGCACCGCTATCTGTATGAACATGGAAATAGCTACACCGCTATCTGTATGAACATGGAAAAAGCTACACCGCTATCTGTGTAAACATGCATACATCCTCACCGCTATCTGTATAAAGATGGAAATATCTACACTGATATCTGTATGAACATGGAAATATCTACACCACTATCTGCATGAAATTGGAAATATCTACACTGCTATCTGCATATATATTTAAATATCTACACAGCTATCCCTTTACACATGGAAATAACTACACCGCTATCAGTATGAACATGGAAATACCTACACCGCCATCTGTATGAACATGGAAATATCTACACCGGTATCTGTATGAACATGGAAATAGCTACACCGTTATCTGTATGAACATGGGTATATCTACACCGCTATCTGTATGAACATGGAAATATCTACACCGCTATCTGTATGAACATGGATATATCTACACAGCCATCTGGATGAACATGGAAATATCTACACCGCTATCTGTGTAAATATGCATACATCTTCACCGCTATCTGTATAAACATGGAAATATCTACACCGCTATCTGTATGAACATGGAAATATCTACACCACTATCTGCATGAAATTGGAAATATCTACACTGCTATCTGCATATACATTTAAATATCTACACAGCTATCTCTTTACACATGGAAATAACTACACCGCTATCTGTATGAACATGGAAATACCTACACCGCCATCTGTATGAACAGGGAAATATCTGCACCGCCATCTGTATGAACATATAAATATCTACACCACCATCTGTATTAAGATGGAGATAACTACTCTGATATCTGTATAAACATGGAAATATCTACACCGCCATCTGTACGAACATATAAATATCTACACCATCATCTGTATTAAGAAGGAAATATCTAAACCGCTATGTGTATAAACATGGAAATATCTGCACCGCTGCCTGTATAAACATGGAAATATCAGCACCGCCATCTGTAGGAACATTGAAATATCTACACCGCTATCTGTACGAACATGGAAATATCTACACCGCTATCTGTATGAACATGGAAATAGCTACACCGCTATCTGTATGAACATGGAAATATCTACACAGCCATCTGTATGAACATGGAAATATCTGCACCGCCATCTGTATGAACTGATAAATATCTACACCGCCATCTGTATTAAGATGGAGATATCTACACCGCTATGTGAATAAACATGGAAATATCTACACCGCTATCTGTATAAACATGGAAATATCTACACCGCTATCTGTATAAACATGGAAATATCTACACCGCTACCTGTATAAACATGGAAATATCAGCACCGCTATCTGTATGAACATGTAAATATCTACACCGCTATCTGTATGAACATGGAAATATCTACACCGCTATCTGTATGAACATGGAAATATCTACAAAGCTATCTGAATGAACATGGAAATATCTACACTGCTATCTGTTTGAACATGGAAATATCTACACCGCTATCTGTATGAACATGGAAATATCTTCACCGCCATCTTTATGAACATGGAAATATTTGCACCGACATCTGTATGAACATATAAATATCTACACCGCCATCTGTATTAAGATGGAGATATCTACACTGCTATCTGTATAAACATGGAAATATCTACACCACCATCTGTATGAACATATAAATATCTACACCACCATCTGTATTAAGAAGGAAATATCTAAACTGCTATCTGTATAAACATGGAAATATCTACACCGCTGCCTGTATAAACATGGAAATATCAGCACCGCTATCTGTATGAACATGGAAATATCTACACCGCTATCTCTATGAACATGGAAATATCTACACCGCTATCTGTTTGAACATGGAAATATCTACACCGCTATCTGCGTGAAAATGGAAATATCTACACTGCTATCTGCATATACATGGAAATATCTACACAGCTATCTCTTTACACATGGAAATAACTACACCGCTCTCTGTATGAACATGGAAATATCTAAACCGCCATCTGTATGAACATGGAAATATCTGCACCGCCATCTGTATGAACATATAAATATCTACACCGCCATCTGTATTAAGATGGAGATATCTACACCGCTATCTGTATAAACATGGAACTATCTACACCTCTATCTGTATAAACATGGAAACATCTACACCGCTATCTGTATAAACATGGAAATATCTACACCGCTATCTGTATAAGCATGGAAATATCTACACAGCTACCTGTATAAACATGGAAATATCAGCACCGCTATCTGTATGAACATATAAATATCTACATTGCCATCTGTATTAAGATGCAGATATCTACACCGCTATCTGTATAAACTTGGAAATATCCACACCGCTATCTGTATAAACATGGAAATATCTACACCGCTATCCGTATAAACATGGAAATATCAGCACCGCTATCTGTATGAACATGGAAATATCTACACAGCCATCTGGACGAACATGAAAATACCTACACCGCTATCTGCATGAACATGGAAATAGCTACACCGCTATCTGTATGAACATGGAAATATCTACACCACTATCTGTATGAACATGTAAATATCTACACCGCTATCTGTATGAACATGGAAATATCTTCACCGCCATCTGTATGAACATGGATATATCTACACAGCCATCTGGATGAACATGGAAATATCTACACCGCTATCTGTATGAACATGGATATAGCTACTCCGCTATCTGTATGAACATGGAAATATCTACACCGCTATCAGTATGAACTTGGAAATATCTACATCGGTATCTGTATGAACATGGATTTATCTACACAGCCATCTGGATGAACAAGGAAATATCTACACCGCTATCTGTATGAACATGGAAATATCTACACCGCTATCTGTATAAACATGGAAATATCTACACCACTATCTGTATGAACATGGAAATATCTTCACCGCCATCTGTATGAACATGGATATATCTACACAGCCATCTGGATGAACATGGAAATATCTACACCGCTAGCTGTATGAACATGGAAATAGCTACACTGCTATCTGTATGAACATGGAAATATCTACACCGCTATCTGTATGAACATGGAAATATCTACACCGCTATCTGTATGAACATGGAAATATCTTCACCGCCATCTGTATGAACATGGATATATCTACACAGCCATCTGGAAGAACATGGATATATCAACAACGCTATCTGTATGAACATGGAAATATCTACAACACTATCTGTTTTAACATGCATACATCTTCACCGCTATCTGTAAAAACATGGAAATATCTACACCGCTATCTGCATGAAAATGGAAATATCTACACAGCTATCTGCATATACATGGAAATATCTACAAAGCTATTTCTCTACACATGGAAATATCTACACCGCAATCTATATAAACATGGAAATATCTACACCGCCATCTGTATGAACATGGAAATATCTGCACCGCCATCTGTATGAACATATAAATATCTAGACCGCCATCTGTATTAAGATGGAGATATCTACACCGCTATCTGTATAAACATGGAAATATCTACACCGCTATCTGTATAAACATGGAAATATCTACACCGCTATCTGTATAAACATGGAAATATCTACACTGCTACCTGTATAAACATGGAAATATCAGCACCACTATCTGTATGAACATGGAAATAGCTACACCGCTATCTGTATGAACATGGAAATATCTACACCACTATCTGTATGAACACAGAAATATCTACACCGCTATCTGTATGAACATGGAAATATCTTCACCGCCATCTGTATGAACATGGATATATCTACACAGCCATCTGGATGAACATGGAATTATCTACACCGCTATCTGTATGAACATGGAAATAGCTACACCGCTATCTGTATGAACATGGAAATATCTACACTGCTATCTGTATGAACATGGATATATCTACACAGCCATCTGTATGAACATGGAAATATCTACACCGCTCTCTGTGTAAACATGCATACATCTTCACCGCTATCTGTATAAACATGGAAATATCTACACCGCTATCTGCATGAAAATGGAAATATCTACACAGCTATCTGCATATACATGGAAATATCCACAAAGCTATCTCTTTACAAATGGAAATAACTACACAGCTATCTCTATAAACATGGAAATATCTACACCACCATCTGAATGAACATGGAAATTTCTGCACCGCCATCTGTATGAACATATAAATATCTTCACCAACATATGTATTAAGATGGAGATATCTACACCGCTATCTGTATAAACCTGGAAATACCTACACCGCTATCTGTATAAACATGGAAATATCTACACCGCTATCTGTGTAAACATGGAAATGTCTACACCACTACCTGTATAAACATGGAAATATCAGCACCGCTATCTGTATGAACATGGAATTATCTACACCGCTATCTGTATGAACATGGAAATATCTACACCGCTATCTCTATGGACATGGAAATATCTACACCGCCATCTGTATGAACATGGAAATATCTGCACCGCCATCTGTATCAACATATAAATATCTACACCGCCATCTGTATTAAGATGGAGATATCTACACCGCTATCTGAATAAACATGGATATATCTACACCGCTATCTGTATAAACATAGAAATATCTACACCGCTATCTCTATAAACATGGAAATATCTACACCGCTATCTTTATGAACATGGAAATATCTACACAGCCATCTGGATGAGCATGGAGATATCTCCACCGCTATCTGTGTAAACATGCATACATCTTCACCGCTATCTGTATGAACATGGAAATATTTACAAAGCTATCTGAATGAACATGGAAATATCTACACCGCTATCTGTTTGAACATGGAAATATCTACACCACTATCTGCATGAAAATGGAAATACCTACAAAGCTATCTGCATATACATGGAAATATCTACACAGCTATCTCCTTACACATGGAAATAACTACACCGCTATATCTATAAACATGGAAACATCTACACCGCCATCTGTATGAACATGGAAATATCTGCACCGCCATCTGTATGAACATATAAATATCTACACAGCCATCTGTATTAAGAAGGAAATATCTAAACCGCTATCTGTATGAACTTGGAAATATATACACCGCTATCTGTATGAACATGGAAATATCTACACTGCTATCTGTGTAAACATGCATACATCTTCACTGCTATCTCTATAAACATGGAAATATCTACAATGCTATCTGTATGAACATGGAAATATCTACACCGCTATATGTTTGAACATGGAAATACCTACACCGCTATCTGCATGAAAATGGAAATATCTACACAGCGATATGCATATACATGGAAATACATACAAAGCTATCTCTTTACACATGGAAATCACTACAGTGCTATCTGTATAATCATGGAAATAGCTACACTGCCATCTGTATGAACATGGAAATATCTGCACCGCCATCTGTATGAACATATAAATATCTACACGGCCATCTATATTAAGATGGAGATATCTACACCGCTATCTGTATAATCTTGGAAATATCTACACCGCTATCTGTATAAACATGGAAATATCTACACCGCTACCTGAATAAACATGGAAATATCAGCACCGCTATCTGGATGAACATGGAAATATCTACACCGCTATCTCTATGAACATGGAATTTTCTACACCGCTATCTGTATGAACATGGAAATAGCTACACTGCAATCTGTATCAACATGGAAATATCTACACCACTACCTGTATGAACATGGAAATATCTACACCGCTATCTGTTTGAACATGGATATATCTACACAGCCATCTGGATGAACACGGAAATAACTACACCGCTATCTGTATGAACATGGAAATATCTACACCGCTATCTGTGTAAATATGCATACATCTTCACCGCAATCTGTATAAACATGGAAATATCTACACCGCTATCTGTATGAACATGGAAATATCTACACAGCTATCTCTTTACACATGGAAATAACTACACTGCTATCTGTATGAACATGGAATTATATACACCGCCATCTGTATGAACATGGAAATAGCTGCACCGACATCTGTATGCACATATACATATCTACACAGCCATCTGTATTAAGATGGAGATATCTACACCGGTATCTGTATAAACATGGAAATATCTACACCACTACCTGTATAAACATGGAAATATCAGCACCGCTATCTGTATGAACATGGAAATATCTACACCGCTATCTGAACGAACATGGAAATATCTACAATGCTATCTGTATGAACATAGAAATAGCTACACCGCTATCTGTATGAACACAGAAATATCTACACCGCTATCTGTATGAACATGGAAATACCTACACCGCTATCTGTATGAACATGGATATATCTACGCAGCCATCTGGATGAACATGGAAATATCTACACCGCTATCTGTATGAACATGGATATATCTACTCAGCCATCTGGATGAACATGGAAATATCTACACCGCTATCTGTATGAACATGGATATATCTACACAGCCGTCTGGATGAAAATGGAAATATCTACACCGCTATCTGTGTAAAGATGCATACATATTCACCGCTATCTGTATAAACATGGAAATATCTACACCGCTATCTGTATGAACATGGAAATATCTACACCGCTATCTGTATGAACATGGAAATATCTGCACCGCTATCTGTTTGAACATGGAAATATCTAAACCGCTATCTGTTTGAACATGGAAATATCTACACCGTTATCTGCATGAAAATGTAAATATCTACACAGCTATCTGCATATACATGGAAATATATACAAAGCTATTTCTTTACACATGGCAATGTGTACACCGCTATCTCTATAAACATGGAAATATCTGCACCGCCATCTGTATGAACATGGAAATATCTGCACCGCCATCTGTATGAACATATAAATATCTACACCGCCATCTGTATTAAGATGGAGATATCTACACCGTTATCTGTATAAACATGGAAATATCTACACCGCTATCTGTATAAACATGGAAATATCTACACCGTTATCTGTATAAACATGGAAATATCTACACCGCTACCTGTATAAACATGGAAATATCACCACCGCTATCTGTATGAACATGGAAATATCTACACAGCCATCTGAATGAACATGGAAATATCTACAACGCTATCTGTATTAACATGGAAATAGCTACACCGCTATCTGTATGAACATGGAAATATCTACGCCACTATCTGTATGAACATGGAAATAACTACACCACTATCTGTATGAACATGGAAATATCTTCACCGCCATCTGTATGAACATGGATATATCTACACAGCCATCTGGATGAACATGGAAATATCTACACCGCTAGCTGTATGAACATGGAAATAGCTACACTGCTATCTGTATGAACATGGAAATATCTACACCGCCATCTGCATGAACATGGAAATATCTACACCGCTATCTGTATGAACATGGAAATATCTTCACCGCCATCTGTATGAACATGGATATATCTACACAGCCATCTGGAAGAACATGGATATATCAACACCGCTATCTGTATGAACATGGAAATATCTACAACACTATCTGTTTTAACATGCATACATCTTCACCGCTATCTGTAAAAACATGGAAATATCTACGCCGCTATCTGCATGAAAATGGAAATATCTACACAGCTATCTGCATATACATGGAAATATCTACAAAGCTATTTCTCTACACATGGAAATATCTACACCGCAATCTATATAAACATGGAAATATCTACACCGCCATCTGTATGAACATGGAAATATCTGCACCGCCATCTGTATGAACATATAAATATCTAGACCGCCATCTGTATTAAGATGGAGATATCTACACCGCTATCTGTATAAACATGGAAATATCTACACCGCTATCTGTATAAACATGGAAATATCTACACCGCTATCTGTATAAACATGGAAATATCTACACTGCTACCAGTATAAACATGGAAATATCAGCACCACTATCTGTATGAACATGGAAATAGCTACACCGCTATCTGTATGAACATGGAAATATCTACACCACTATCTGTATGAACACAGAAATATCTACACCGCTATCTGTATGAACATGGAAATATCTTCACCGCCATCTGTATGAACATGGATATATCTACACAGCCATCTGGATGAGCATGGAATTATCTACACCGCTATCTGTATGAACATGGAAATAGCTACACCGCTATCTGTATGAACATGGAAATATCTACACTGCTATCTGTATGAACATGGATATATCTACACAGCCATCTGTATGAACATGGAAATATCTACACCGCTCTCTGTGTAAACATGCATACATCTTCACCGCTATCTGTATAAACATGGAAATATCTACACCGCTATCTGCATGAAAATGGAAATATCTACACCGCTATCTGTACGAACATGGAAATATCTACAATGCTATCTGTATGAACATAGAAATAGCTACACCGCTATCTGTATGAACACAGAAATATCTACACCGCTATCTGTATGAACATGGAAATACCTACACCGCTATCTGTATGAACATGGATATATCTACGCAGCCATCTGGATGAACATGGAAATAACTACACCGCTATCTGTATGAACATGGATATATCTACACAGCCATCTGGATGAACATGGAAATATCTACACCGCTATCTGTATGAACATGGATATATCTACACAGCCGTCTGGATGAAAATGGAAATATCTACACCGCTATCTGTGTAAAGATGCATACATATTCACCGCTATCTGTATAAACATGGAAATATCTTCACACCTATCTGTATGAACATGGAAATATTTACACCGCTATCTGTATGAACATGGAAATATCTGCACCGCTATCTGTTTGAACATGGAAATATCTACACCGCTATCTGCATGAAAATGGAAATATCTACACTGCTATCTGCATATACATGGAAATATCTACACAGCTATCTCTTTACACATGGAAATAACTACACTGCTATCTGTATGAACATGGAAATATCTACACCGCCATCTGTATGAACATGGAAATATCTGCACCGCCATCTGTATGAACATATAAATATCTACACCGCCATCTGTATTAAGATGGAGATATCTACACCGCTATCTGTATAAACATGGAAATATCTACACCGCTATCTGTATAAACATGGAAATATCTACACCGCTATCTGTATAAACATGGAAATATCTACACCGCTACCTCTATAAGCATGGAAATATCAGCACCGCTATCTGTATGAACATGGAAATACCTACACCGATATCTGTGTGAACATGGAAATAGCTACACCGCTATCTGTATGAACATGGAAATATCTACACCGCTATCTGTATGAACATGGAAATACCTACACCGCTATCTGTATGAACATGGATATATCTACACGGCCCTCTGGATGAACATGGAAATATCCACACCGCTATCTGTGTAAACATGCATACATCTTCACCGCCAGCTGTATAAACATGGAAATATCTACACCGCTATCTGTATGAACATGGAAATATCTACACCGCTATCTGTTTGAAGATGGAAATATATACACCGCTATCTGCATGAAAATGGAAATATCTACACAGCTAACTGCATATACATGGAAACACCTACACAGCTATCTCTTTACACATGGAAATATCTACACCGCTATCTGTATGAACATGGAAATATCTACACCGCTATCTGTGTAAACATGCATACATATTCACCGCTATCAGTATAAACATGGAAATATCTACACCGCTATCTGAATAAACATGGAAATATCTACACCGCAATCTGTATAAACATGGAGATATCTACACCGCTATCTGTATAAACATGGAAATATCTACAGCACTACCTGTATAAACATGGAAATATCAGCACCTCTATCTGTATGAACCTGGAAATATCTACACCGCTATCTGTATGTACATGGAAATATCTACACCGCTATCTGTATGAACATGGAAATATCTACAAAGCTATCTGAATGAACATGGAAATATCTACAGAGCTATCTGTTTGAACATGGAAATATCTACACTGCTATCTGCATGAAAATGGAAATATGTACAATGCTACCTGCATATACATGGAAATATCTACAAAGCTATCTCTTTACACATGGAAATACCTACACCGCTATATCTATAAACACGGAAATATCTACACCGCCATCTATATGAACATGGAAATATCTGCACCGCCATCTGTATGAACATATAAATATCTACACCGCCATCTGTATAAATATGGAAATACCTTCACCGCTATCTGTATAAACATGGAAATATCTACACCGCTACCTGTATAAACATGGAAATATCAGCACTGCTATCTGTATGAACATGGAAATATCTACACCGCTATCTCTATAAACATGGAAATATCTACACCGCTATCTGTATGAACATGGAATTAGCTACACCGCTATCTGTATGAACATAGAAATATCAACACCGCTATCTGTATAAACATGGAAATATCTACACCGCTATCTGTATGAACATGGATATAACTACACAGCCATCTGGAAGAACATGGAAATATCTACACCGCTATCTGCATGAACATGGAAATATCTACACCGCTATCTGTTTAAACATGCATATATCTTAACCGCAATCTGTATACGCATGGAAATATCAACACCGCTATGTGTATGAAGGTGGAAATATCTACACCGCTATCTGTTTGAACATGGAAATATCTAAACCGCTATCAGCATGAAAATGGAAATATCTACACAGCTATCTGCTTATACATGAAAATATCTACACAGCTATCTCTTTACACAAGGAAGTAACTACACCGTTATCTGTATGAACATGGGAATAGCTACACTGCTATCTGCATGAACATGGATATATCTACACAGCCATCTGGATGAACATGGAAATATCTACACCGCTATCTGTGTAAACATGCATACATCTTCACCGCTATCTGTATAAACATGGAAATATCTACACCGCTATCTGCATGAACATGGAAATATCTACACCAATATCTGCATGAAATTGGAAATATCTACACTGCTATCTGCATATACATTTAAATATCTACACAGCTATCTCTTTACACATGGAAATAACTACACCGCTATCTGTATGAACATGGAAATACCTACACCGCCATCTGTATGAACATGGAAATATCTGCACCGCCATCTGTATGAACATATAAATATCTACACCGCCATCTGTATTAAGATGGAGATATCTACTCTGCTATCTGTATAAACATGGAAATATCTACACCGCCATCTGTATGAACATATAAATATCTACACCATCATCTGTATTAAGAAGGAAATATCTAAAACGCTATCTGTATAAACATAGAAATATCTACACCGCTATCTGTATAAACATGGAAATATCTACACCACTACCTGTATAAACATGGAAATATCAGCACCGCTATCAGTATGAACCTGGAAATATCTACACCGCTATCTGTATGAACATGGAAATATCTACACCGCTATCTGTATGAACATGGAAATATCTACAAAGCTATCTGAATGAACATGGAAATATCTACACCGCTATCTGTTTGAACATGGAAATATCTACACTGCTATCTGTATGAAAATGGAAATATCTACAATGCTACCTGCATATACATGGAAATATCTACACAGCTATCTCTTTACACATGGAAATAACTACACTGCTATATCTATAAACATGGAAACATCTACACCGCCATCTGTATGAACATGGAGGTATCTGCACCGCCATGTGTATGAACATATAAATATGTACACCGCCATCTGTATTAAGAAGGAAATATCTACACCGCTATCAGTATGAACATGGAAATATCTACACCGCTATCTGTTTGAACATGGAAATATCTACACCGCTATCTGCGTGAAAATGGAAATATCTACACTGCTATCTGCATATACATGGAAATATCTACACAGCTATCTCTTTACACATGGAAATAACTACACCGCTCTCTGTATGAACATGGAAATATCTAAACCGCCATCTGTATGAACATGGGAATATCTGCACCGCCATCTGTATGAACATATAAATATCTACACCGCCATCAGTATTAAGATGGAGATATCTACACCGCTATCTGTATAAACATGGAAATATCTACACCTCTATCTGTATAAACATGGAAACATCTACACCGCTATCTGTATAAACATGGAAATATCTACACCGCTACCTGTACAAACATGGAAATAGCACCGCTATCTGTATGAACATGGAAATATCTACACCGCTATCTGTATGAACATGGAAATATCTACACCGCTAACTGTATGAACATGGAAATATCTACACCGCTATCTTTATGAACAAGGAAATATCTACAAAGCTATCTGAATGAACATGGAAATATCTACACCGCTATCTGTTTGAACATGTAAATATCTACACCGCTATGTACATGAAAATGGAAATATCTACAAAGCTATCTGCATATACATGGAAATATCTACACAGCTATCTCTTTACACATGGAAATAACTACACCGCTATATCTATAAACATGGAAATAACTACACCGCTATATCTATAAACATGGAAATATCTACACCGCTACCTGTATAAACATGGAAATATCAGCACCGCTATCTGTATGAACATGTAAATATCTACACCGCTATCTGTATGAACATGGAAATATCTACACCGCTATCTGTATGAACATGGAAATATCTACAAAGCTATCTGAATGAACATGGAAATATCTACACCGCTATCTGTTTGAACATGGAAATATCTACTCCGCTATCTGTATGAACATGGAAATATCTACACCGCCATCTGTATGAACATGGAAATATCTGCACCGCCATCTGTATGAACATATAAATATCTACACCGCCATCTGTATTAAGACGGAGATATCTACACCGCTATCTGTATAAACATGGAAATATCTACACCTCTATCTCTATAAACATGGAAACATCTACAACGCTATCTGTATAAACATGGAAATAACTACACCGCTACCTGTACAAACATGGAAATAGCACCGCTATCTGTATGAACATGGAAATATCTACACCGCTATCTCTATGAACATGGAAATATCTACACCGCTATCTGTTTGAACATGGAAATATCTACACCGCTATCTGCGTGAAAATGGAAATATCTACACTGCTATCTGCATATACATGGAAATATCTACACAGCTATCTCTTTACACATGGAAATAACTACACCGCTCTCTGTATGAACATGGAAATATCTAAACCGCCATCTGTATGAACATGGGAATATCTGCACCGCCATCTGTATGAACATATAAATATCTACACCGCCATCAGTATTATGATGGAGATATCTACACCGCTATCTGTATAAACATGGAAATATCTACACCTCTATCTGTATAAACATGGAAACATCTACACCGCTATCTGTATAAACATGGAAATATCTACACCGCTACCTGTACAAACATGGAAATAGCACCGCTATCTGTATGAACATGGAAATATCTACACCGCTATCTGTATGAACATGGAAATATCTACACCGCTAACTGTATGAACATGGAAATATCTACACCGCTATCTTTATGAACAAGGAAATATCTACAAAGCTATCTGAATGAACATGGAAATATCTACACCGCTATCTGTTTGAACATGTAAATATCTACACCGCTATGTACATGAAAATGGAAATATCTACAAAGCTATCTGCATATACATGGAAATATCTACACAGCTATCTCTTTACACATGGAAATAACTACACCGCTATATCTATAAACATGGAAATAACTACACCGCTATATCTATAAACATGGAAATATCTACACCGACTTCTGTATGTACATGGAAATATCTGCACCGACATCTGTATGAACATATAAATATCTACACCGCCATCTGTATTAAGAAGGAAATATCTAAACCGCTATCTATATAAACACGGAAATATCTACACCGCTGCCTGTATAAACATGGAAATATCAGCACCGCTATCTGTATGAACATGGAAATAGCTACACCGCTATCTGTATGAACATGGAAAAAGCTACACCACTATCTGTGTAAACATGCATACATCCTCACCGCTATCTGTATAAAGATGGAAATATCTACACTGCTATCTGTATGAACATGGAAATATCTACACCACTATCTGCATGAAATTGGAAATATCTACACTGCTATCTGCATATACATTTAAATATCTACACAGCTATCCCTTTACACATGGAAATAACTACACCGCTATCAGTATGAACATGGAAATACCTACACCGCCATCTGTATGAACATGGAAATATTTGCACCGACATCTGTATGAACATATAAATATCTACACCGCCATCTGTATTAAGATGGAGATATCTACACTGCTATCTGCATAAACATGGAAATATCTACACCGCCATCTGTATGAACATATAAATATCTACACGACCATCTGTATTAAGAAGGAAATATCTAAACCGCTATCTGTATAAACATGGAAATATCTACACCGCTGCCTGTATAAACATGGAAATATCAGCACCGCTATCTGTATGATCATGGAAATATCTACACCGCTATCTGTATGAACATGGAAATAGCTACACCGCTATCTGTATGAACATGGATATATCTACACAGCCATCTGGATGAACATGGAATTATCTACACCGCTATCTGTGTAAACACGCATACATCTTCACCGCTATCTGTATAAACATGGAAATATCTACACCGCTATCTGTTTGAACATGGAAATATCTACACCGCTATCTGCGTGAAAATGGAAATATCTACACTGCTATCTGCATATACATGGAAATACCTACACAGCTATCTCTTTACACATGGAAATAACTACACCGCTCTCTGTATGAACATGGAAATATCTAAACCGCCATCTGTATGAACATGGAAATATCTGCACCGCCATCTGTATGAACATATAAATATCTACACCGCCATCTGTATTAAGATGGAGATATCTACACCGCTATCTGTATAAACATGGAAATATCTACACCTCTATCTGTATAAACATGGAAACATCTACACCGCTATCTGTATGAACATGGAAATATCTACAGCGCTATCTGTGTAAACATGCATACATCTTCACCGCTATCTGAATAAACATGGAAATATCTACATCGCTATCTGTATGAACATGGAAATATCTACACCGCTATCTGTTTGAACATGGAAATATCTACACCGCTATCTGCATGAAAATGGAAATATCTACACAGCTATCTGCATATACATGGAAATATCTACAAAGCTATCTCTTTACACATGGAAATAACTACACCTCTATCTCTATAAACATGGAAATATCTACACCGCCATCTGTATGAACATGGAAATATCTGCACCGCCATCTGTATTAACATACAAATATCTACACCGCCATATGTATTAAGATGGAGATATCTACACGGCTATCTGTATAAACTTGGAAATATCTACACCGCTATCTGTATAAACATGGAAATATCTACACCGCTATCTGTATAAACATGGAAATATCTACACCGCTACCTGTATAAACATGGAAATATCTACACCGCAATCTGTATGAATATGGAAATATCTACACAGCCATCTGGATGAACATGGAAATATCTACACCGCTATCTGTATGAACATGGAAATAGCTACACCTCTATCTGTATGAACATGGAAATAACTACACCGCTATCTGTATGAACATGGAAAGATCTACACCGCTATCTGTTTAAACATGGAAATATCTACACCGCTACCTGTAAAAACATGGAAATATCAGCACCGTTATCTGTATGAACATGGAAATATCTACACAGCCATCTGGATGAAAATGGAAATAGTTACACCGCTATCTGTATGAACATGGAAATAGCTACACCGCTATCTGTATGAACATGGAAATATCTACACCGCTATCTGTATGAACATGGCAATATCTACACCGCTATCTGTATCAACATGGAAATATCTTCACCGCCATCTGTATGAACACGAATATATCTACACAGCCATCTGGATGAACATGGAAATATCTACACCGCTATATGTATGAACATGGAATTAGCTACACCGCTATCTGTATGAACATGGAAATATCTACACCGCTATCTGTATGAACATGGAAATATCTACACCGCTATCTGTGTAAACATGCATACATCTTCACCGCTATCTGTATAAACATGGAAATGTCTACACCCCTATGGATATGAACATGGAAATATCTACACCGCTATCTGTTTGAACATGGAAATATCTACACCGCTATCTGCATGAAAATGTAAATATCTACACAGCTATCTGCATATACATGGAAATATCTACAAAGCTATTTCTTTACACATGGAAATATCTACACCGCTATCTCTATAAACATTGAAATATCTACTACGCCATCTGTATGAACATGGAAATATCTGCCCCGCCATCTGTATGAACATATAAATATCTACACCGCCATCTGTATTAAGATGGAGATATCTACACCGCTATCTGTATAAACATGGAAATATCTACACCGCTATCTGTATAAACATGGAAATATCTACACCGCTATCTGTATAAACATGGAAATATCTACACCGTTACCTGTATAAACATGGAAATATCAGCACCGCTATCTGTATGAACATGGAAATATCTACACAGCCATCTGAATGAACATGGAAATATCTACAACGCTATCTGTATGAACATGGAAATAGCTACACCGCTATCTGTATGAACATGGAAATATCTATGCCACTATCTGTATGAACATGGAAATATCTACACCGCTATCTGTATGAACATGGAAATATCTTCACCGCCATCTGTATGAACATGGATGTATCTTCACAGCCATCTGGATGAACATGGAAATAACTACACAGCTATCTGTATGAACATGGAAATAGCTACACCGCTATCTGTATGAACATGGAAATATCTACACCGCTATCTGTATGAACATGGAGATATCTACACCGCTATCTGTATGAACATGGAAATATCTTCACCGCCATCTGTATGAACATGGATATATCTACACAGCCATCTGGATGGACATGGAAATATCAACACCGCTATCTGTATGAACATGGAAATATCTACAGCGCTATCTGTGTAAACATGCATACATCTTCACCGCTATCTGAATAAACATGGAAATATCTACATCGCTATCTGTATGAACATGGAAATATCTACACCGCTATCTGTTTGAACATGGAAATATCTACACCGCTATCTGCATGAAAATGGAAATATCTACACAGCTATCTGCATATACATGGAAATATCTACAAAGCTATCTCTTTACACATGGAAATAACTACACCTCTATCTCTATAAACATGGAAATATCTACACCGCCATCTGTATGAACATGGAAATATCTGCACCGCCATCTGTATTAACATACAAATATCTACACCGCCATATGTATTAAGATGGAGATATCTACACGGCTATCTGTATAAACTTGGAAATATCTACACCGCTATCTGTATAAACATGGAAATATCTACACCGCTATCTGTATAAACATGGAAATATCTACACCGCTACCTGTATAAACATGGAAATATCTACACCGCAATCTGTATGAATATGGAAATATCTACACAGCCATCTGGATGAACATGGAAATATCTACACCGCTATCTGTATGAACATGGAAATAGCTACACCTCTATCTGTATGAACATGGAAATAACTACACCGCTATCTGTATGAACATGGAAAGATCTACACCGCTATCTGTTTAAACATGGAAATATCTACACCGCTACCTGTAAAAACATGGAAATATCAGCACCGTTATCTGTATGAACATGGAAATATCTACACAGCCATCTGGATGAAAATGGAAATAGTTACACCGCTATCTGTATGAACATGGAAATAGCTACACCGCTATCTGTATGAACATGGAAATATCTACACCGCTATCTGTATGAACATGGCAATATCTACACCTCTATCTGTATCAACATGGAAATATCTTCACCGCCATCTGTATGAACACGAATATATCTACACAGCCATCTGGATGAACATGGAAATATCTACACCGCTATATGTATGAACATGGAATTAGCTACACCGCTATCTGTATGAACATGGAAATATCTACACCGCTATCTGTATGAACATGGAAATATCTACACCGCTATCTGTGTAAACATGCATACATCTTCACCGCTATCTGTATAAACATGGAAATGTCTACACCCCTATGGATATGAACATGGAAATATCTACACCGCTATCTGTTTGAACATGGAAATATCTACACCGCTATCTGCATGAAAATGTAAATATCTACACAGCTATCTGCATATACATGGAAATATCTACAAAGCTATTTCTTTACACATGGAAATATCTACACCGCTATCTCTATAAACATTGAAATATCTACTACGCCATCTGTATGAACATGGAAATATCTGCCCCGCCATCTGTATGAACATATAAATATCTACACCGCCATCTGTATTAAGATGGAGATATCTACACCGCTATCTGTATAAACATGGAAATATCTACACCGCTATCTGTATAAACATGGAAATATCTACACCGCTATCTGTATAAACATGGAAATATCTACACCGTTACCTGTATAAACATGGAAATATCAGCACCGCTATCTGTATGAACATGGAAATATCTACACAGCCATCTGAATGAACATGGAAATATCTACAACGCTATCTGGATGAACATGGAAATAGCTACACCGCTATCTGTATGAACATGGAAATATCTATGCCACTATCTGTATGAACATGGAAATATCTACACCGCTATCTGTATGAACATGGAAATATCTTCACCGCCATCTGTATGAACATGGATGTATCTTCACAGCCATCTGGATGAACATGGAAATAACTACACAGCTATCTGTATGAACATGGAAATAGCTACACCGCTATCTGTATGAACATGGAAATATCTACACCGCTATCTGTATGAACATGGAGATATCTACACCGCTATCTGTATGAACATGGAAATATCTTCACCGCCATCTGTATGAACATGGATATATCTACACAGCCATCTGGATGGACATGGAAATATCAACACCGCTATCTGTATGAACATGGAAATATCTACACCGCTATCTGTGTTAACATGCATACATCTTCACCGCTATCTGTATAAACATGGAAATATCTACACCGCTATCTGTATGAACATGGAAATATCTACACAGCTATCTGTTTGAAGATGGAAATATCTAAAATGCTATCTGCATGAAAATGGAAATATCTAAACAGCTATCTGCATATACATGGAAATATCTACAAAGCTATTTCTCTACACAAGGAAATATCTACACCGCAATCTCTATAAACATGGAAATATCTACATCGCCATCTGTATGAACATGGAAATATCTGCACCGCCATCTGTATGAACATATAAATATCTAGACCACCATCAGTATTAAGATGGAGATATCTACACCGCTATCTGTATAAACATGGAAATATCTACACCGCTATCTGTATAAACATGGAAATATCTACACCGGTGTCTGTATGACCATGGAAATATCTACACCGCTACCTGTATAAACATGGAAATATCAGCACCGCTATCTGTATGAATATGGAAATATCTACACCGCTATCTCTATGAACATGGAATTATCTACACCGATATCTGTATGAACATGGAAATATCTTCACCGCCATCTGTATGAACATGGATGTATCTTCACAGCCATCTGGACGAACATGGAAATATCAGCACCGCTGTCTGTATGAACATGGAAATATCTACACCGCTATCTGTATGAACATGGAAATATCTACACCGCTATCTGTATGAACGTGGAAATATCTACACCGATATCTGTATGAACATGGAAATATCTTCACCGCCATCTGTATGAACATAGATATATCTACACAGCCATCTGGATGAACATGGAAATATCTACACCGCTATCTGTATGAACATGGAAATATCTACACCGCTATCTGTGTAAACATGCATACATCTTCACCGCTATCTGTATAAACATGGATATATCTACACCACTATCTGTATAAACATGGAAATATCTACAACGCTACCTGTATAAACATGGAAATATCAGCACCGTTATCTGTATGAACATGGAAATATCTACACAGCCATCTGGATGAAAATGGAAATAGTTACACCGCTATCTGTATGAACATGGAAATAGCTACACCGCTATCTGTATGAACATGGAAATATCTACACAGCCATCTGGGTGAACATGGAAATATCTACACCGCTATCTGTATGAACATGGAAATATATTCACCGCCATCTGTATGAACATGAATATATCTACACAGCCATCTGGATGAACATGGAAATATCTACACCGCTATATGTATGAACATGGAATTAGCTACACTGCTATCTGTATGAACATGGAAATATCTACACCGCTATCTGTATGAACATGGAAATATCTACACCGCTATCTGTATGAACATGGAAATACCTTCACCGCCATCTGTATGAACATGGATATATCTACACAGCCATCTGGATGAACATGGAAATATTTACACCGATATCTGTATGAACATGGAAATATCTACCCCACTATCTGTGTAAACATGCATACATCTTCACCGCTATCTGTATAAACATGGAAATATCTTCACCGCTATCTGTATGACCATGGAAATATCTACACCGCTA
Source organism: Gorilla gorilla gorilla (assembly GCF_029281585.2). NCBI lineage: Eukaryota > Metazoa > Chordata > Mammalia > Primates > Hominidae > Gorilla > Gorilla gorilla. The sequence goes on along the minus strand of NC_073246.2, from coordinate 53,343,430 downwards.
TCTGTTTGAACACGGAAATATCTACTCCGCTATCTGCATGAAAATGGAAATATCTACACAGCTTTCTGCATATACATGGAAATAGCTACAAAGCTATTTCTTTACACATGGAAATAACTACACCGCTATCTCTATTAACATGGAAATATCTACACCGCCATCTGTATCAACATGGAAATATCTGCACCGCCATCTGTATGAACATATAAATATCTACACCGCCATCTGTATTAAGATGGAGATATCTACACCGCTATCTGTATAAACATGGAAATATGTACACCGCTATCTGTATTAACATGGAAATATCTACACCGCTATCTGTATAAACATGGAAATATCTACACCGCTACCTGTATAAACATGGAAATATCAGCACCGCTATCTGAATGAACATGGAAATATCTACACCGCTATCAGTATGAACGTGGAAATATCTACACCGATATCTGTATGAACATGGAAATATCTTCACCGCCATCTGTATGAACATAGATATATCTACACAGCCATCTGGATGAACATGGAAATATCAGCAACGCTGTCTGTATGGACACGGAAATATCTACACCGCTATCTGTATGAACATGGAAATATCTACACCGCTATCTGTATGAACATGTAAATATCTTCTCCGCCATCTGTATGAACATGGATATATCTACACAGCCAGCTGGATGAAGATGGAAATATCTACACCGCTATCTGTATGAACATGGAAATATCTACACCACTATCTGTGTAAACACGCATACATCTTCACCGCTATCTGTATAAACATGGAAATGTCTACACCCCTATGGATATGAACATGGAAATATCTACTCCGCTATCTGTTTGAACATGGAAATATCTACACCGCTATCTGCATGAAAATGTAAATATCTACACAGCTATCTGCATATACATGGAAATATCTACAAAGCTATTTCTTTACACATGGAAATATCTACACCGCTATCTCTATAAACATGGAAATATCTACACCGCCATCTGTATGAACATGGAAATATCTGCAAGGCCATCTGTATGAACATATAAATATCTAAACCGCAATCTGTATTAAGATGGAGATATCTACACCGCTATCTGTATAAACATGGAAATATCTACACCGCTATCTGTATAAACATGGAAATATCTACACCGCTATCTGTATAAACATGGAAATATCTACACCGCTACCTGTATAAACATGGAAATATCACCACCGCTATCTGTAAGAACATGGAAATATCTACACAGCCATCTGAATGAACATGGAAATATCTACAACGCTATCTGTATGAACATGGAAATAGCTACACCGCTATCTGTATGAACATGGAAATAACTACACCGCTATCTGTATGAACATGGAAATATCTATGCCACAATCTGTATGAACATGGAAATATCTACACCGCTATCTGTATGAACATGGAAATACCTTCACCGCCATCTGTATGAACATGGATATATCTACACAGCCATCTGGATAAACATGGAAATAACGACACCGCTATCTGAAAGAACATGGAAATAGCTACACCGCTATCTGTATGAACATTGAAATATCTACACCGCTATCTGTATGAACATGGAAATATCTGCACCGCTATCTGTATGAACATGGAAATACCTTCACCGCCATCTGTAAGAACATGGATATATCTACACAGCCATCTGGATGAACATGGAAATATCAACACCGCTATCTGTATGAACATGGAAATATCTACACCGCTATCTGTGTTAACATGCATACATCTTCACAGCTATCTGTATAAAAATGGAAATATCTACACCGCTATCTGTATGAACATGGAAATATCTACAGAGCAATCTGTTTGAACATGGAAATAACTACACCGCTATCTGCATGAAAATGGAAATATCTACACAGCTATCTGCATATACATGGAAATATCTACAAAGCTCTTTCTCTACACATGGAAATATCTACACCGCCATCTGTATGAACATGGAAATATCTGCACCGCCATCTGTATGAACATATAAATATCTACACCGCCATCTGTATTAAGATGGAGATATCTACACCGCTATCTGTATAAACATGGAAATATCTACACCGCTATCTGTATAAACATGGAAATATCTACACCGCTATCTGTATAAACATGGAAATATATACACCGCTACCTGTATAAACATGGAAATATCAGCACCGCTATCTGTATGAACATGGAAATATCTACACCGCTATCTCTATGAACATGGAAATATCTACACCGATATCTGTATGAACATGGAAATACCTTCACCGCCATCTGTATGAACATGGATATATCTACACAGCCATATGGACGATCATGGAAATACCAGCATCGCAGTCTGTATGAACATGGAAATATCTACACCGCTATCTGTATGAACATGAAAATATCTACACCGCTATCTGTATGAACATGGAAATATCTTCACCGACATCTGTATGAACATGGATATATCTACACAGCCATCTGGATGAACATGGAAATATCTACACCGCTATCTGAATGAACATGGAAATATCTACACCACTATCTGTATGAACATGGAAATATATTCAACGCCAGCTGTATGAACATGGATATATCTACACAGCCATCTGGATGAACATGGAAATATCTACACCTCTATATGTATGAACATGGAAATAGCTACAACGCTATCTGTATGAACATGGAAATAGCTACACCGCTATCTGTATGAACATGGAAGTATCTACACCGCTATCTGTATGAACATGGAAATATCTTCACCGCTATATGTATGAATATGGATATATCTACAAAGCCATCTGGATGAACATGGAAATATCTACACCACTATATCTATGAACATGGAAATAGCTAAACCTCTATGTCTATGAACTTGGAAATATCTACACCGCTATCTGTATGAACATGGAAGTATCTATACCGCTATCTTTATGAACATTGAAATATCTTCACCGCCATATGTATGAACACGGATATATCTAGAGAGCCATCTGGATGAACATGGAAATATCTACACCGCTATCTGTATGAACATGGAAATAGCTACACCGTTATCTGTATGAACATGGGAATATCTACACCGCTATCTGTATGAACATGGAAATATCTACACCGCTATCTGTATGAACATGGATATATCTACACAGCCATCTGGATGAACATGGAAATATCTACACCGCTATCTGTGTAAACATGCATACATCTTCACCGCTATCTGTATAAACATGGAAATATCTACACCGCTATCTGTATGAACATGGAAATATCTACACCACTATCTGCATGAAATTGGAAATATCTACACTGCTATCTGCATATACATTTAAATATCTACACAGCTATCTCTTTACACATGGAAATAACTACACCGCTATCTGTATGAACATGGAAATACCTACACCGCCATCTGTATGAACAGGGAAATATCTGCACCGCCATCTGTATGAACATATAAATATCTACACCACCATCTGTATTAAGATGGAGATAACTACTCTGCTATCTGTATAAACATGGAAATATCTACACCGCCATCTGTATGAACATATAAATATCTACACCATCATCTGTATTAAGAAGGAAATATCTAAACCGCTATGTGTATAAACATGGAAATATCTGCACCGCTGCCTGTATAAACATGGAAATGTCAGCACCGCCATCTGTAGGAACATTGAAATATCTACACCGCTATCTGTATGAACATGGAAATATCTACACCACTATCTGTATGAACATGAAAATATCTACACCGCTATCTGTATGAACATGGAAATATCTACACAGCCATCTGTATGAACATGGAAATATCTGCACCGCCATCTGTATGAACTGATAAATATCTACACCGCCATCTGTATTAAGATGGAGATATCTACACCGCTATGTGAATAAACATGGAAATATCTACACCGCTATCTGTATAAACATGGAAATATCTACACCGCTATCTGCATAAACATGGAAATATCTACACCGCTACCTGTATAAACATGGAAATATCAGCACCGCTATCTGTATGAACATGTAAATATCTACACCGCTATCTGTATGAACATGGAAATATCTACACCGCTATCTGTATGAACATGGAAATATCTACAAAGCTATCTGAATGAACATGGAAATATCTACACTGCTATCTGTTTGAACATGGAAATATCTACACCGCTATCTGTATGAACATGGAAATATCTACACCGCCATCTGTATGAACATGGAAATATCTGCACCGCCATCTGTATGAACATATAAATATCTACACCGCCATCTGTATTAAGATGGAGATATCTACACCGCTATCTGTATAAACATGGAAATATCTACACCTCTATCTCTATAAACATGGAAACATCTACACCGCTATCTGTATAAACATGGAAATAACTACACCTCTACCTGTACAAACATGGAAATAGCACCGCTATCTGTATGAACATGGAAATATCTACACCGCTATCTCTATGAACATGGAAATATCTACACCGCTATCTGAACATGGAAATATCGACACCGCTATCTGCGTGAAAATGGAAATATCTACACTGCTATCTGCATATACATGGAAATATCTACACAGCTATCTCTTTACACATGGAAATAACTACACCGCTCTCTGTATGAACATGGAAATATCTAAACCGCCATCTGTATGAACATGGAAATATCTGCACCGCCATCTGTATGAACATATAAATATCTACACCGCCATCTGTATTAAGATGGAGATATCTACACCGCTATCTGTATAAACATGGAAATATCTACACCTCTATCTGTATAAACATGGAAATATCTACACCGCTAACTGTATGAACATGGAAATATCTACACCGCTATCTTTATGAACATGGAAATATCTAAAAAGCTATCTGAATGAACATGGAAATATCTACACCGCTATCTGTTTGAACATGTAAATATCTACACCGCTATGTACATGAAAATGGAAATATCTACAAAGCTATCTGCATATACATGGAAATATCTACACAGCTATCTCTTTTCACATGGAAATAACTACACCGCTATATCTATAAACATGGAAATAACTACACCGCTATATCTATAAACATGGAAATATCTACACCGACTTCTGTATGTACATGGAAATATCTGAAACGACATCTGTATGAACATATAAATATCTACACCGCCATCTGTATTAAGAAGGAAATATCTAAACCGCTATCTATATAAACATGGAAATATCTACACCGCTGCCTGTATAAACATGGAAATATCAGCACCGCTATCTGTATGAACATGGAAATAGCTACACCGCTATCTGTATGAACATGGAAAAAGCTACACCGCTATCTGTGTAAACATGCATACATCCTCACCGCTATCTGTATAAAGATGGAAATATCTACACTGCTATCTGTATGAACATGGAAATATCTACACCGCTATCTGTTTGAACATGGAAATATCTACACCGCTATCTGCGTGAAAATGGAAATATCTACACTGCTATCTGCATATACATGGAAATATCTACACAGCTATCTCTTTACACATGGAAATAACTACACCGCTCTCTGTATGAACATGGAAATATCTAAGCCGCCATCTGTATGAACATGGAAATATCTGCACCGCCATCTGTATGAACATATAAATACCTGCACCGCCATCTGTATTAAGATGGAGATATCTACACCGCTATCTGTATAAACATGGAACTATCTACACCTCTATCTGTATAAACATGGAAACATCTACACCGCTATCTGTATAAACATGGAAATATCTACACCGCTATCTGTATAAGCATGGAAATATCTACACGGCTACCTGTATAAACATGGAAATATCAGCACCGCTATCTGTATGAACATATAAATACCTACACTGCCATCTGTATGAACATATAAATATCTACACTGCCATCTGTATTAAGATGGAGATATCTACACCGCTATCTGTATAAACTTGGAAATATCCACACCGCTATCTGTATAAACATGGAAATATCTACACCGCTATCCGTATAAACATGGAAATATCAGCACCGCTATCTGTATGAACATGGAAATATCTACACAGCCATCTGGACGAACATGAAAATACCTACACCGCTATCTGCATGAACATGGAAATAGCTACACCGCTATCTGTATGAACATGGAAATATCTACACCACTATCTGTATGAACATGTAAATATCTACACCGCTATCTGTATGAACATGGAAATATCTTCACCGCCATCTGTATGAACATGGATATATCTACACAGCCATCTGGATGAAAATGGAAATATCTACACCGCTATCTGTATGAACATTGAAATAGCTACTCCGCTATCTGTATGAACATGGAAATATCTACACCGCTATCAGTATGAACATGGAAATATCTACACCGCTATCTGTATGAACATGGATTTATCTACACAGCCATCTGGATGAACAAGGAAATATCTACACCGCTATCTGTATGAACATGGAAATATCTACACCGCTATCTGTGTAAACATGCATACATCTTCACCGCTATCTGAATAAACATGGAAATATCTACATCGCTATCTGTATGAACATGGAAATATCTACACCGCTATCTGTTTGAACATGGAAATATCTACACCGGTATCTGCAGGAAAATGGAAATATCTACACAGCTATCTGCATATACTTGGAAATATCTACAAAGATATCTCTTTACACATGGAAATAACTACACCTCTATCTCTATAAACATGGAAATATCTATATCGCCATCTGTATGAACATGGAAATAACTGCACCGCCATCTGTATTAGGATACAAATATCTAAACCACCATCTGTATTAAGATGGAGATATCTACACGGCTATCTGTATAAACATGGAAATATCTAAACCGCTACCTGTATAAACATGGAAATATCAGCACCGCTATCTGTATGAATATGGAAATATCTACACCGCCATCTGAATGAACATGGAAATATCTGCAGCGCCATCTGCATGAACATATAAATATCTACACCGCCATCTGTATTAAGAAGGAGATATCTACACCGCTATCTGTATAAACATGGAAATATCTACACCGCTATCTGTATGAACATGGAAATATCTACATCGCTATCTGTATGAAAATGGAAGTATCTACACCGCTATCTGTATGAACATGGAAATATCTTCACCGCCATCTGTATGAACATGGATATATCCACACACCCATCTGGATGAACATGGAAATATCTACACCGCTATCTGTATGAACATGGAAATATCTACAGCGCTATCTGTGTAAACATGCGTACATCTTCACTGGTATCTGTATGAACATGGAAATATCTACACAGCTATCTGTGTAAACATGCATACATCTTCACCGCTATCTGAATAATCATGGAAATATCTACATCGCTATCTGTATGAACATGGAAATATCTACACCGCTGTCTGTTTGAACATGGAAATATATACACCGCTATCTGCATGAAAATGGAAATATCTACACCGCTATCGGCATATACATTGAAATATCTACAAAGCTATCTCTTTACACATGGAAATAACTACACCTCTATCTCTATAAACATGGAAATATCTATACCGCCATCTGTATGAACATGGAAATATCTGCACCGCCATCTGTATTAACATACAAATATCTACACCGCCATGTGTATTAAGATGGAGATATCTACACGGCTATCTGTATAAACTTGGAAATATCTACACCGCTATCTGTATAAACATGGAAATATCTACACCGCTATCTGTATAAACATGGAAATATCTACACCGCTACCTGTATAAACATGGAAATATCTACACCGCAATCTGTATGAATATGGAAATATCTACACAGCCATCTGGATGAACATGGAAATATCTACACCGCTATCTGTATGAACATGGAAATAGCTATACTTCTATCTGTATGAACATGGAAATAACTACACCGCTATCTGTATGAATATGGAAAGATCTACACCGCTATCTGTTTAAACATGGAAATATCTACACCGCTACCTGTATAAACATGGAAATATCAGCACCGTTATCTGTATGCACATGGAAATATCTACACAGCCATCTGGATGAAAATGGAAATAGTTACACCGCTATCTGTATGAACATGGAAATAGCTACACCGCTATCTGTATGAACATGGAAATATCTACACCGCTATCTGTGTAAACATGCATACATCTTCACCGCTATCTGTATAAACATGGAAATATCTACACCGCTATCTGTATAAACATGGAAATGTCTACACCACTACCTGTATAAACATGGAAATATCAGCACCGCTATCTGTATGAACATGGAATTATCTACACCGCTATCTGTATGAACATGGAAATATCTACACCGCTATCTGTATGGACATGGAAATATCTACACCGCCATCTGTATGAACATGGAAATATCTGCACCGCCATCTGTATCAACATATAAATATCTACACCGCCATCTGTATTAAGATGGAGATATCTACACCGCTATCTGAATAAACATGGATATATCTACACCGCTATCTGTATAAACATAGAAATATCTACACCGCTATCTGTATAAACATGGAAATATCTACACCGCTATCTGTATGAACATGGAAATATCTACACAGCCATCTGGATGAGCATGGAGATATCTCCACCGCTATCTGTGTAAACATGCATACATCTTCACCGCTATCTGTATGAACATGGAAATATCTACAAAGCTATCTGAATGAACATGGAAATATCTACACCGCTATCTGTTTGAACATGGAAATATCTACACCGCTATCTGCATGAAAATGGAAATATCTACAAAGCTATCTGCATATACATGGAAATATCTACACAGCTATCTCTTTACACATGGAAATAACTACACCGCTATATCTATAAACATGGAAACATCTACACCGCCATCTGTATGAACATGGAAATATCTGCACCGCCATCTGTATGAACATAAAAATATCTACACAGCCATCTGTATTAAGAAGGAAATATCTAAACCGCTATCTGTATGAACTTGGAAATATCTACACCGCTATCTGTATGAACATGGAAATATCTACACTGCTATCTGTGTAAACATGCATACATCTTCACTGCTATCTGTATAAACATGGAAATATCTACACCGCCATCTGTATGAACATGGAAATATCTGCACCACCATCTGTATGAACATGGAAATATCTACACCACTATCTGTATGAACATGGAAATATCTACACCGCTATCTGTATGAACATGGAAATATCTACACCGCCATCTGTATGAACATGGAAATATCTGCACCGCCATCTGTATGAACATATAAATATCTACACCGCCATCTGTTTTAAGACGGAGATATCTACACCGCTATCTGTATAAACATGGAAATATCTACACCTCTATCTCTATAAACATGGAAACATCTAAACCGCTATCTGTATAAATATGGAAATAACTACACCGCTACCTGTACAAACATGGAAATAGCACCGCTATCTGTATGAACATGGAAATATCTACACCGCTATCTCTATGAACATGGAAATATCTACACCGCTATCTGTTTGAACATGGAAATATCTACACCGCTATCTGCGTGAAAATGGAAATATCTACACTGCTATCTGCATATACATGGAAATATCTACACAGCTATCTCTTTACACATGGAAATAACTACACCGCTCTCTGTATGAACATGGAAATATCTAAACCGCCATCTGTATGAACATGGAAATATCTGCACCGCCATCTGTATGAACATATAAATATCTACACAGCCATCTGTATTAAGATGGAGATATCTACACCGCTATCTGTATAAACATGGAAATATCTACACCTCTATCTGTATAAACATGGAAACATCTACACCGCTATCTGTATAAACATGGAAATATCTACACCGCTACCTGTACAAACATGGAAATAGCACCGCTATCTGTATGAACATGGAAATATCTACACCGCTATCTGTATGAACATGGAAATATCTACACCGCTAACTGTATGAACATGGAAATATCTACACCGCTATCTTTATGAACAAGGAAATATCTACAAAGCTATCTGAATGAACATGGAAATATCTACACCGCTATCTGTTTGAACATGTAAATATCTACACCGCTATGTACATGAAAATGGAAATATCTACAAAGCTATCTGCATATACATGGAAATATCTACACAGCTATCTCTTTACAAATGGAAATAACTACACCGCTATATCTATAAACATGGAAATAACTACACCGCTATATCTATAAACATGGAAATATCTACACCGACTTCTGTATGTACATGGAAATATCTGCACCGACATCTGTATGAACATACAAATATCTACACCGCCATCTGTATTAAGAAGGAAATATCTAAACCGCTATCTATATAAACACGGAAATATCTACACCGCTGCCTGTATAAACATGGAAATATCAGCACCGCTATCTGTATGAACATGGAAATAGCTACACCGCTATCTGTATGAACATGGAAAAAGCTACACCGCTATCTGTGTAAACATGCATACATCCTCACCGCTATCTGTATAAAGATGGAAATATCTACACTGCTATCTGTATGAACATGGAAATATCTACACCACTATCTGCATGAAATTGGAAATATCTACACTGCTATCTGCATATACATTTAAATATCTACACAGCTATCACTTTACACATGGAAATAACTACACCGCTATCAGTATGAACATGGAAATACCTACACCGCCATCTGTATGAACATGGAAATATTTGCACCGACATCTGTATGAACATATAAATATCTACACCGCCATCTGTATTAAGATGGAGATATCTACACTGCTATCTGTATAAACATGGAAATATCTACACCGCCATCGGTATGAACATATAAATATCTACACCACCATCTGTATTAAGAAGGAAATATCTAAACCGCTATCTGTATAAACATGGAAATATCTACACCGCTGCCTGTATAAACATGGAAATATCAGCACCGCTATCTGTATGAACATGGAAATATCTACACCGCTATCTGTATGAACATGGAAATAGCTACACCGCTATCTGTATGAACATGGATATATCTACACAGCCATCTGGATGAACATGGAATTATCTACACCGCTATCTGTGTAAACACGCATACATCTTCACCGCTATCTGTATAAACATGGAAATATCTACACCGCTATCTGTTTGAACATGGAAATATCTACACCGCTATCTGCGTGAAAATGGAAATATCTACACTGCTATCTGCATATACATGGAAATATCTACACAGCTATCTCTTTACACATGGAAATAACTACACCGCTCTCTGTATGAACATGGAAATATCTAAACCGCCATCTGTATCAACATGGAAATATCTGCACCGCCATCTGTATGAACATATAAATATCTACACCGCCATCTGTATTAAGATGGAGATATCTACACCGCTATCTGTATAAACATGGAAATATCTACACCTCTATCTGTATAAACATGGAAACATCTACACCACTATCTGTATAAACATGGAAATATCTACACAACTACCTGTACAAACATGGAAATAGCACCGCTATCTGTATGAACATGGAAATATCTACACCGCTATCTGTATGAACATGGAAATATCTACACCGCTAACTGTATGAACATGGAAATATCTACACCGCTATCTTTATGAACATGGAAATATCTACAAAGCTATCTGAATGAACATGGAAATATCTACACCGCTATCTGTATGAACATGGAAATATCTGCACCGCTATCTGTATGAACATGGAAATATCTACACCGCTATCTGTATGAACATGGAAATATCTACACCGCTCTCTGTATGAACATGGAAATATCTACACCGCTATCTGTACGAACATGGAAATATCTACACCGCTATCTGTATAAACATGGAAATATCTACACAACTAACTGTACAAACATGGAAATAGCACTGCTATCTGTATGAACATGGAAATATCTACACCGCTATCTGTATGAACATGGAAATATCTACACCGCTAACTGTATGAACATGGAAATATCTACACCGCTATCTTTATGAACATGGAAATATCTACAAAGCTATCTGAATGAACATGGAAATATCTACACCGCTATCTTTATGAACATGGAAATATCTACAAAGCTATCTGCATATACATGGAAATATCTACACAGCTATCTCTTTACACATGGAAATAACTACACCGCTATATCTATAAACATGGAAATAACTACACCGCTATATCTATAAACATGGAAATATCTACACCGACTTCTGTACGTACATGGAAATATCTGCACCGACATCTGTATGAACATATAAATATCTACACCGACATCTGCATTAAGAAGGAAATATCTAAACCGCTATCTATATAAACATGGAAATATCTACACCGCTGCCTGTATAAACATGGAAATATCAGCACCGCTATCTGTATGAACATGGAAATAGCTACACCGCTATCTGTATGAACATGGAAAAAGCTACACCGCTATCTGTGTAAACATGCATACATCCTCACCGCTATCTGTATAAAGATGGAAATATCTACACTGCTATCTGTATGAACATGGAAATATCTACACCACTATCTGCATGAAATTGGAAATATCTACACTGCTATCTGCATATACATTTAAATATCTACACAGCTATCCCTTTACACATGGAAATAACTACACCGCTATCAGTATGAACATGGAAATACCTACACCGCCATCTGTATGAACATGGAAATATTTGCACCGACATCTGTATGAACATATAAATATCTACACCGCCATCTGTATTAAGATGGAGATATCTACACTGCTATCTGTATAAACATGGAAATATCTACACCGCCATCTGTATGAACATATAAATATCTACACCACCATCTGTATTAAGAAGGAAATATCTAAACCGCTATCTGTATAAACATGGAAATATCTACACCGCTGCCTGTATAAACATGGAAATATCAGCACCGCTATCTGTATGAACATGGAAATATCTACACCGCTATCTGTATGAACATGTAAATAGCTACACCGCTATCTGTGTAAACACGCATACATCTTCACCGCTATCTGTATAAACATGGAAATATCTACACCGCTATCTGTATGAACATGGAAATATCTACACTGCTATCTGTATGAACATGGAAATATCTACACCGCTATCTGTTTGAACATGGAAATATCTACACCGCTATCTGTATGAACATGGAAATATCTACACCGCTATCTGTTTGAACATGGAAATATCTTCACCGCTATCAGCGTGAAAATGGAAATATCTGCACTGCTATCTGCATATACATGGAAATATCTACACAGTTATCTCTTTACACATGGAAATAACTACACCGCTCTCTGTATGAACATGGAAACATCTACACCGCCATCTGTATGAACATGGAAATATCTGCACTGCCATCTGTATGAACATATAAATATCTACACCGCCATCTGTATTAAGATGGAGATATCTACACCGCTATCTGAATAAACATGGAAATATCTACACCTCTATCTGTATAAACATGGAAATATCTACACCGCTATCTGTATTAACATGGAAATATCTACACCGCTAACTGTATAAACATGGAAATATCTGCACCGCTATCTGTATGAACATGGAAATATCTACAAAGCTATCAGTATGAACATGGAAATATCTACACGGCTATCTGTATGAACATGGAAATATCTACACCGCTATCTGTATGAACATGGAAATATCTACACCGCTATCTGTATGAACATAGATATATCTACACAGCCCTCTGGATGAACATGGAAATATCCACACCGCTATCTGTGTAAACATGCATACATCTTCACCGCTATCTGTATGAACATGGAAATATCTACAAAGCTATCTGAATGAACATGGAAATATCTACACCGCTATCTGTTTGAACATGGAAATATCTACACCGCTATCTGTATGAACATGGAAATATCTACACTGCCATCTGTATGAACATGGAAATATCTGCACCGCCATCTGTATGAACATATAAATATCTACACCGCCATCTGTATTAAGATGGAGATATCTACACCGCTATCTGTATAAACATGGAAATATCTACACCTCTATCTGTATAAACATGGAAACATCTACACTGCTATCTGTATAAACATGGAAATATCTACACCGCTACCTGTACAAACATGGAAATAGCACCGCTCTCTGTATGAACATGGAAATATCTACACCGCTATCTGTATGAACATGGAAATATCTACACCGCTATCTGTTTGAACATGGAAATATCTACATCGCTATCTGCGTGAAAATGGAAATATCTACACTGCTATCTGCATATACATGGAAATATCTACACATCTATCTCTTTACACATGGAAATAACTACACCGCTCTCTGTATGAACATGGAAATATCTACACCGCCATCTGTATGAACATGGAAATATCTGCACCGCCATCTGTATGAACATATAAATATCTACACCGCCATCTGTATTAAGATGGAGATATCTACACCGCTATCTGTATAAACATGGAACTATCTACACCTCTATCTGTATAAACATGGAAACATCTACACCGCTATCTGTATAAACATGGAAATATCTACACCGCTCTCTGTATAAGCATGGAAATATCTACACGGCTACCTGTATAAACATGGAAATATCAGCACCGCTATCTGTATGAACATATAAATATCTACACTGCCATCTGTTTTAAGATGGAGATATCTACACCGCTATCTGTATAAACTTTTAAATATCTACACCGCTATCTGTATAAACATGGAAATATCTACACCGCTATCCGTATAAACATGGAAATATCAGCACCGCTATCTGCATGAACATGGAAATATCTACACAGCCATCTGGACGAACATGGAAATACCTACACCGCTATCTGTATGAACATGGAAATATCTACACCGCTATCTGTATGAACATGGAAATATCTACACCACTATCTGTATGAACATGGAAATATCTACTCCGCTATCTGTATTAACATGGAAATATCTTCACCGCCATCTGTATGAACATGGATATATCTACACAGCCATCTAGATGAACATGGAAATATCTACACCGCTATCTGTATGAACATGGAAATAGATACTCCGCTATCTGTATGAACATGGAAATATCTACACCGCTATCAGTATGAACATGGAAATATCTACACCGCTATCTGTATGAACATGGATATATCTACACAGCCATCTGGATGAACATGGAAATATCTACACCGCTATCTGTATGAACATGGAAATATCTACACCGCTATCTGTGTAAACATGCATACATCTTCACCGCTATCTGAATAAACATGGAAATATATACATCGCTATCTGTATGAACATGGAAATATCTACACCGCTATCTGCAGGAAAATGGAAATATCTACACAGCTATCTGCATATACATGGAAATATCTACAAAGATATCTCTTTACACATGGAAATAACTACACCTCTATCTATATAAACATGGAAATATCTATATCGCCATCTGTATGAACATGGAAATATCTGCACCGCCATCTGTATTAGCATACAAATATCTACACCACCATCTGTATTAAGATGGAGATATCTACACGGCTATCTGTATAAACATGGAAATATCTAAACCGCTACCTGTATAAACATGGAAATATCAGCACCGCTATCTGTATGAACATGGAAATATCTACACCGCCATCTGAATGAACATGGAAATATCTGCAGCGCCATCTGCATGAACATATAAATATCTACACCGCGATCTGTATTAAGAAGGAGATATCTACACCGCTATCTGTATAAACATGGAAATATCTACACCGCTATCTCAATGAACATGGAAATATCTACAACGCTATCTGTATAAACATGGAAATATGGACACCGCTACCTGTATAAACATGGAAGTATCAGCACCGCTATCGGTATGAACATGGCAATATCTACACGGCTATCTGTATGAACATGGAAATATCTACACTGCTATCTGCATGAAAATGTAAATATGTACACAGCTATCTGCATATACATGGAAATATCTACAGCTATCTCCTTACACATGGAAATAACTACATCGCTATCTCTATAAACATGGAAATATCTACACCGCCATCTGTATGAACATGGAAATATCTTCACCGCCATCTGTATGAACATGAATATATCTACACAGCCATCTGGATGAACATGGAAATATCTACACGGCTATCTGTATGAACATGGAAATATCTACACCGCTATCTGTATGAACATGGAAATATCTACACCGCTATCTGTATGAACATGGAAGTATCTACACCGCTATCTGTATGAACATGGAAATATCTTCACCGCCATCTGTATGAACATGGATATATCCACACACCCATCTGGATGAACATGGAAATATATACACCGCTATCTGTATGAACATGGAAATATCTACAGCGCTATCTGTGTAAACATGCGTACATCTTCACTGTTATCTGTATGAACATGGAAATATCTACACAGCTATCTGTGTAAACATGCATACATCTTCACCGCTATCTGAATAAACATGGAAATATCTACATCGCTATCTGTATGAACATGGAAATATCTACACCGCTATCTGTTTGAACATGGAAATATCTACACCGCTATCTGCATGAAAATGGAAATATCTACACAGCTATCTGCATATACATGGAAATATCTACAAAGCTATCTCTTTACACATGGAAATAACTACACCTCTATCTCTATAAACATGGAAATATATACACCGCCATCTGTATGAACATGTAAATATCTTCACCGCCATCTGTATTAACATACAAATATCTACACCGCCATCTGTATTAAGATGGAGATATCTACACGGCTATCTGTATAAACTTGGAAATATCTACACCGCTATCTGTATAAACATGGAAATATCTACACCGCTATCTGTATAAACATGGAAATATCTACACCGCTACCTGTATAAACATGGAAATATCTACACCGCAATCTGTATGAATATGGAAATATCTACACAGCCATCTGGATGAACATGGAAATATCTACACCGCTATCTGTATGAACATGGAAATAGCTACACCTCTATCTGTATGAACATGGAAATAACTACACCGCTATGTGTATGAACATGGAAAGATCTACACCGCTATCTGTTTAAACATGGAAATATCTACACCGCTACCTGTAAAAACATGGAAATATCAGCACCGTTATCTGTATGAACATGGAAATATCTACACAGCCATCTGGATGAAAATGGAAATAGTTACACCGCTATCTGTATGAACATGGAAATAGCTACACCGCTATCTGTATGAACATGGAAATATCTACACTGCTATCTGTATGAACATGGAAATATCTACACCGCTATCTGTATCAACATGGAAATATCTTCACAGCCACCTGTATGAACACGAATATATCTACACAGCCATCTGGATGAACATGGAAATATCTACACCGCTATATGTATGAACATGGAATTAGCTACACCGCTATCTGTATGAACATGGAAATATCTACACCGCTATCTGTATGAACATGGAAATATCTATACCGCTATCTGTATGAACATGGAAATATCTTCACCGCCATCTGTATGAACATGGATATATCTACACAGCCATCTGGATGAACATGGAAATATCTACACCGCTAGCTGTATGAACATGGAAATAGCTACACTGCTATCTGTATGAACATGGAAATATCTACACCGCTATCTGTATGAACATGGAAATATCTACACCGCTATCTGTATGAACATGGAAATATCTTCACCGCCATCTGTATGAACATGGATATATCTACACAGCCATCAGGAAGAACATGGATATATCAACACCGCTATCTGTATCAAAATGGAAATATCTACACCGCTATCTGTTTTAACATGCATAAATGTTCACAGCTATCTGTATAAACATGGAAATATCTACACCGCTATCTGCATGACAATGGAAATATCTACACAGCTATCTGCATATACATGGAAATATCTACAAAGCTATTTCTCTACACATGGAAATATCTACACCGCAATCTATATAAACATGGAAATATCTACACCGCCATCTGTATGAACATGGAAATATCTGCACCGCCAACTGTATGAACATATAAATATCTAGACCGCCATCTGTATTAAGATGGAGATATCTACACCGCTATCTGTATAAACATGGAAATATCTACACCGCTATCTGTATAAACATGGAAATATCTACACCGCTATCTGTATAAACATGGAAATATCTACACCGCTACCTGTATAAACATGGAAATATCAGCACCACTATCTGTATGAACATGGAAATATCTACACCGCTATCTGTATGAACATGGAAATATCTTCACCGCCATCTGTATGAACATGGATATATCTACACAGCCATCTGGATGAACATGGAAATATCTACACCGCTATCTGTATGAACATGGAAATATCTACACCGCTATCTGTGTAAACATGCATACATCTTCACCGCTATCTGTATAAACATGGAAATATCTACACCGCTATCTGTATGACCATGGAAATATCTACACCGCTATCTGTTTGAACACGGAAATATCTACTCCGCTATCTGCATGAAAATGGAAATATCTACACAGCTATCTGCATATACATGGAAATATCTACAAAGCTATTTCTTTACACATGGAAATAACTACACCGCTATCTCTATTAACATGGAAATATCTACACCGCCATCTGTATGAACATGGAAATATCTGCACCGCCATCTGTATGAACATATAAATATCTACACAGCCATCTGTATTAAGATGGAGATATCTACACCGCTATCTGTATAAACATGGAAATATCTACAACGCTATCTGTATAAACATGGAAATATCTACAACGCTATCTGAATAAACATGGAAATATCTACACCGCTACCTGTATAAACATGGAAATATCAGCACCACTATCTGTATGAACATGGAAATATCTACACAGCCATCTGGATGAACATGGAAATATCTACACCGCTATCTGTATGAACATGGAAATAGCTACACCGCTATCTGTATGAACATGGAAATATCTACACCGCTATCTGCATGAACATGGAAATACCTTCACCGCCATCTGTATTAACATGGATATATCTACACAGCAATCTGGATGAATATGGAAATATCTACACCGCTATCTGTATGAACATGGAAATAGCTACACCTCTATCTGTATGAACATGGAAATATCTACACCGCTATCTTTATGAACATGGATAGATCTATACCGCTATCTGTATGAACATGGAAATATCTTCACCGCCATCTGTATGAACATGGATATATCTACACAGCCATCTGGATGAACATGGATATATCTCCACCGCTATCTGCATGAACATAGAAATATCTACACCGCTATCTGTGTAAACATGCATACATCTTCACCGCTATCTGTATAAACATGGAAATGTCTACACCCCTATGGATATGAACATGGAAATATCTACACCGCTATCTGTTTGAACATGGAAATATCTACACCGCTATCTGCATGAAAATGTAAATATCTACACAGCTATCTGCATATACATGGAAATATCTACAAAGCTATTTCTTTACACATGGAAATATCTACACCGCTATCTCTATAAACATGGAAATATCTACTACGCCATCTGTAAGAACATGGAAATATCTGCCCCGCCATCTGTATGAACATATAAATATCTACACCGCCATCTGTATTAAGATGGAGATATCTACACCGCTATCTGTATAAACATGGAAATATCTACACCGCTATCTGTAGAAACATGGAAATATCTACACCGCTATCTGTATAAACATGGAAATATCTACACCGCTACCTGTATAAACATGGAAATATCACCACCGCTATCTGTATGAACATGGAAATATCTACACAGCCATCAGAGTGAACATGGAAATATCTACAACGCTATCTGTATGAACATGGAAATAGCAACACCGCTATCTGTATGAACATGGAAATATCTATGCCACTATCTGTATGAACATGGAAATATCTACACCGCTATCTGTATGAACATGGAAATATCTTTACCGCCATCTGTATGAACATGGATGTATCTTCACAGCCATCTGGATGAACATGGAAATAACTACACCGCTATCTGTATGAACATGGAAATAGCTACACCGCTATCTGTATGAACATGGAAATATCTACACCGCTATCTGTATGAACATGGAGATATCTACACCGCTATCTGTATGAACATGGAAATATCTTCACCGCCATCTGTATGAACATGGATATATCTACACAGCCATCTGGATGGACCTGGAAATATCAACACCGCTATCTGTATGAACATGGAAATATCTACACCGCTATCTGTGTTAACATGCATACATCTTCACCGCTATCTGTATAAACATGGAAATATCTACACCGCTATCTGTATGAACATGGAAATATCTACACAGCTATCTGTTTGAAGATGGAAATATCTAAACTGCTATCTGCATGAAAATGGAAATATCTAAACAGCTATCTGCATATACATGGAAATATCTACAAATCTATTTCTCTACACAAGGAAATATCTACACCGCAATCTCTATAAACATGGAAATATCTACATCGCCATCTGTATGAACATGGAAATATCTGCACCGCCATCTGTATGAACATATAAATATCTAGACCACCATCAGTATTAATATGGAGATATCTACACCGCTATCTGTATAAACATGGAAATATCTACACCGCTATCTGTATAAACATGGAAATATCTACACCGGTGTCTGTATGAACATGGAAATATCTACACCGCTACCTGTATAAACATGGAAATATCAGCACCGCTATCTGTATGAATATGGAAATATCTACACCGCTATCTCTATGAACATGGAATTATCTACACCGATATCTGTATGAACATGGAAATATCTTCACCGCCATCTGTATGAACATGGATGTATCTTCACAGCCATCTGGACGAACATGGAAATATCAGCCCCGCTGTCTGTATGAACATGGAAATATCTACACCGCTCTCTGTATGAACATGGAAATATCTACACCGCTATCTGTATGAACGTGGAAATATCTACACCGATATCTGTATGAACATGGAAATATCTTCACCGCCATCTGTATGAACATAGATATATCTACACAGCCATCTGGATGAACATGGAAATATCTACACCGCTATCTGTATGAACATGGAAATATCTACACCGCTATCTGTGTAAACATGCATACATCTTCACCGCTATCTGTATAAACATGGATATATCTACACCGCTATCTGTATAAACATGGAAATATCTACACCGCTACCTGTATAAACATGGAAATATCAGCACCGTTATCTGTATGAACATGGAAATATCTACACAGCCATCTGGATGAAAATGGAAATAGTTACACCGCTATCTGTATGAACATGGAAATAGCTACACCGCTATCTGTATGAACATGGAAATATCTACACAGCCATCCGGGTGAACATGGAAATATCTACACTGATATCTGTATGAACATGGAAATATCTTCACCGCCATCTGTATGAACATGAATATATCTACACAGCCATCTGGATGAACATGGAAATATCTACACCGCTATATGTATGAACATGGAATTAGCTACACTGCTATCTGTATGAACATGGAAATATCTACACCGCTATCTGTATGAACATGGAAATATCTACACCGCTATCTGTATAAACATGGAAATACCTTCACCGCCATCTGTATGAACATGGATATATCTACACAGCCATCTGGATGAACATGGAAATATTTACACCGCTATCTGTATGAACATGGAAATATCTACCCCACTATCTGTGTAAACATGCATACATCTTCACCGCTATCTGTATAAACATGGAAATATCTTCACCGCTATCTGTATGACCATGGAAATATCTACACCGCTATCTGTTTGAACACGGAAATATCTACTCCGCTATCTGCATGAAAATGGAAATATCTACACAGCTTTCTGCATATACATGGAAATAGCTACAAAGCTATTTCTTTACACATGGAAATAACTACACCGCTATCTCTATTAGCATGGAAATATCTACACCGCCATCTGTATCAACATGGAAATATCTGCACCGCCATCTGTATGAACATATAAATATCTACACCGCCATCTGTATTAAGATGGAGATATCTACACCGCTATCTGTATAAACATGGAAATATCTACACCGCTATCTGTATTAACATGGAAATATCTACACCGCTATCTGTATAAACATGGAAATATCTACACCGCTACCTGTATAAACATGGAAATATCAGCACCGCTATCTGAATGAACATGGAAATATCTACATGGCTATCAGTATGAACGTGGAAATATCTACACCGATATCTGTATGAACATGGAAATATCTTCAACGCCATCTGTATGAACATAGATATATCTACACAGCCATCTGGATGAACATGGAAATATCAGCAACGCTGTCTGTATGGACACGGAAATATCTACACCGATATCTGTATGAACATGGAAATATCTACACCGCGATCTGTATGAACATGTAAATATCTTCTCCGCCATCTGTATGAACATGGATATATCTACACAGCCAGCTGGATGAAGATGGAAATATCTACACCGCTATCTGTATGAACATGGAAATATCTACACCGCTATCTGTGTAAACACGCATACATCTTCACCGCTATCTGTATAAACATGGAAATGTCTACACCCATATGGATATGAACATGGAAATATCTACTCCGCTATCTGTTTGAACATGGAAATATCTACACCGCTATCTGCATGAAAATGTAAATATCTACACAGCTATCTGCATATACATGGAAATATCTACAAAGCTATTTCTTTACACATGGAAATATCTACACCGCTATCTCTATAAACATGGAAATATCTACACCGCCATCTGTATGAACATGGAAATATCTGCAAGGCCATCTGTATGAACATATAAATATCTAAACCGCAATCTGTATTAAGATGGAGATATCTACACCGCTATCTGTATAAACATGGAAATATCTACACCGCTATCTGTATAAACATGGAAATATCTACACCGCTATCTGTATAAACATGGAAATAACTACACCGCTACCTGTATAAACATGGAAATATCACCACCGCTATCTGTAAGAACATTGAAATATCTACACAGCCATCTGAATGAACATGGAAATATCTACAACGCTATCTGTATGAACATGGAAATAGCTACACCGCTATCTGTATGAACATGGAAATAACTACACCGCTATCTGTATGAACATGGAAATATCTACGCCACAATCTGTATGAACATGGAAATATCTACACCGCTATCTGTATGAACATGGAAATACCGTCACCGCCATCTGTATGAACATGGATATATCTACACAGCCATCTGGATAAACATGGAAATAACGACACCGCTATCTGAAAGAACATGGAAATAGCTACACCGCTATCTGTATGAACATGGAAATATCTACACCGCTATCTATATGAACATGGAAATATCTGCACCGCTATCTGTATGAACATGGAAATACCTTCACCGCCATCTGTAAGAACATGGATATATCTACACAGCCATCTGGATGAACATGGAAATATCAACACCGCTATCTGTATGAACATGGAAATATCTACACCGCTATCTGTGTTAACATGCATACATCTTCACAGCTATCTGTATAAAAATGGAAATATCTACACCGCTATCTGTATGAACATGGAAATATCTACAGAGCAATCTGTTTGAACATGGAAATAACTACACCGCTATCTGCATGAAAATGGAAATATCTACACAGCTATCGGCATATACATGGAAATATCTACAAAGCTATTTCTCTACACATGGAAATATCTACACCGCCATCTGTATGAACATGGAAATATCTGCACCGCCATCTGTATGAACATATAAATATCTACACCGCCATCTGTATTAAGATGGAGATATCTACACCACTATCTGTATAAACATGGAAATATCTACACCGCTATCTGTATAAACATGGAAATATCTACACCGCTATCTGTATAAACATGGAAATATATACACCGCTACCTGTATAAACATGGAAATATCAGCACCGCTATCTGTATGAACATGGAAATATCTACACCGCTATCTCTATGAACATGGAAATATCTACACCGATATCTGTATGAACATGGAAATATCTTCACCGCCATCTGTATGAACATGGATATATCTACACAGCCATATGGACGATCATGGAAATACCAGCATCGCAGTCTGTATGAAAATGGAAATATCTACACCGCTATCTGTATGAACATGGAAATATCAGCACCGCTATCTGTATGAACATGGAAATATCTTCACCGCCATCTGTATGAACATAGATATATCTACACAGCCATCTGGATGAACATGGAAATATCTACACCGCTATCTGTATGAACATGGAAATATCTACACCGCTATCTGTGTAAACATGCATACATCTTCACCGCTATCTGTATAAACATGGATATATCTACACCGCTATCTGTATAAACATGGAAATATCTACACCGCTACCTGTATAAACATGGAAATATCAGCACCGTTATCTGTATGAACATGGAAATATCTACACAGCCATCTGGATGAAAATGGAAATAGTTAAACCGCTATCTGTATGAACATGGAAATAGCTACACCGCTATCTGTATGAACATGGAAATATCTACACAGCCATCCGGGTGAACATGGAAATATCTACACCGATATCTGTATGAACATGGAAATATCTTCACCGCCATCTGTATGAACATGAATATATCTACACAGCCATCTGGATGAACATGGAAATATCTACACCGCTATATGTATGAACATGGAATTAGCTACACTGCTATCTGTATGAACATGGAAATATCTACACCGCTATCTGTATGAACATGGAAATATCTACACCGCTATCTGTATAAACATGGAAGTACCTTCACCGCCATCTGTATGAACATGGATATATCTACACAGCCATCTGGATGAACATGGAAATATTTACACCGCTATCTGTATGAACATGGAAATATCTACCCCACTATCTGTGTAAACATGCATACATCTTCACCGCTATCTGTATAAACATGGAAATATCTTCACCGCTATCTGTATGACCATGGAAATATCTACACCGCTATCTGTTTGAACACGGAAATATCTACTCCGCTATCTGCATGAAAATGGAAATATCTTCACAGCTTTCTGCATATACATGGAAATAGCTACAAAGCTATTTCTTTACACATGGAAATAACTACACCGCTATCTCTATTAGCATGGAAATATCTACACCGCCATCTGTATCAACATGGAAATATCTGCACCGCCATCTGTATGAACATATAAATATCTACACCGCCATCTGTATTAAGATGGAGATATCTACACCGCTATCTGTATAAACATGGAAATATCTACACCGCTATCTGTATTAACATGGAAATATCTACACCGCTATCTGTATAAACATGGAAATATCTACACCGCTACCTGTATAAACATGGAAATATCAGCACCGCTATCTGAATGAACATGGAAATATCTACACCGCTATCAGTATGAACGTGGAAATATCTACACCGATATCTGTATGAACATGGAAATATCTTCACCGCCATCTGTATGAACATAGATATATCTACACAGCCATCTGGATGAACATGGAAATATCAGCAACGCTGTCTGTATGGACACGGAAATATCTACACCGATATCTGTATGAACATGGAAATATCTACACCGCTATCTGTATGAACATGTAAATATCTTCTCCACCATCTGTATGAACATGGATATATCTACACAGCCAGCTGGATGAAGATGGAAATATCTACACCGCTATCTGTATGAACATGGAAATATCTACACCGCTATCTGTGTAAACACGCATACATCTTCACCGCTATCTGTATAAACATGGAAATGTCTACACCCCTATGGATATGAACATGGAAATATCTACTCCGCTATCTGTTTGAACATGGAAATATCTACACCGCTATCTGCATGAAAATGTAAATATCTACACAGCTATCTGCATATACATGGAAATATCTACAAAGCTATTTCTTTACACATGGAAATATCTACACCGCTATCTCTATAAACATGGAAATATCTACACCGCCATCTGTATGAACATGGAAATATCTGCAAGGCCATCTGTATGAACATATAAATATCTAAACCGCAATCTGTATTAAGATGGAGATATCTACACCGCTATCTGTATAAACATGGAAATATCTACACCGCTATTTGTATAAACATGGAAATATCTACACCGCTATCTGTTTAAACATGGAAATATCTACACCGCTACCTGTATAAACATGGAAATATCACCACCGCTATCTGTAAGAACATTGAAATATCTACACAGCCATCTGAATGAACATGGAAATATCTACAACGCTATCTGTATGAACATGGAAATAGCTACACCGCTATCTGTATGAACATGGAAATAACTACACCGCTATCTGTATGAACATGGAAATATCTACGCCACAATCTGTATGAACATGGAAATATCTACACCGCTATCTGTATGAACATGGAAATACCTTCACCGCCATCTGTATGAACATGGATATATCTACACAGCCATCTGGATAAACATGGAAATAACGACACCGCTATCTGAAAGAACATGGAAATAGCTACACCGCTATCTGTATGAACATGGAAATATCTACACCGCTATCTACATGAACATGGAAATATCTGCACCGCTATCTGTATGAACATGGAAATACCTTCACCGCCATCTGTAAGAAAATGGATATATCTACACAGCCATCTGGATGAACATGGAAATATCAACACCGCTATCTTTATGAAGATGGAAATATCTACACCGCTATCTGTGTTAACATGCATACATCTTCACAGCTATCTGTATAAAAATGGAAATATCTACACCGCTATCTGTATGAACATGGAAATATCTACAGAGCAATCTGTTTGAACATGGAAATAACTACACCGCTATCTGCATGAAAATGGAAATATCTACACAGCTATCTGCATATACATGGAAATATCTACAAAGCTATTTCTCTACACATGGAAATATCTACACCGCCATCTGTATGAACATGGAAATATCTGCACCGCCATCTGTATGAACATATAAATATCTACACCGCCATCTGTATTAAGATGGAGATATCTACACCGCTATCTGTATAAACATGGAAATATCTACACCGCTATCTGTATAAACATGGAAATATCTACACCGCTATCTGTATAAACATGGAAATATATACACCGCTACCTGTATAAACATGGAAATATCAGCACCGCTATCTGTATGAACATGGAAATATCTACACCGCTATCTCTATGAACATGGAAATATCTACACCGATATCTGTATGAACATGGAAATATCTTCACCGCCATCTGTATGAACATGGATATATCTACACAGCCATATGGACGATCATGGAAATACCAGCATCGCAGTCTGTATGAACATGGAAATATCTACACCGCTATCTGTATGAACATGGAAATATCTAAACCGCTATCTGTATGAACATGGAAATATCTTCACCGACATCTGTATGAACATCGATATATCTACACAGCCATCTGGATGAACATGGAAATATCTACACCGCTATCTGAATGAACATGGAAATATCTACACCGCTATCTGTGTAAACATGCATACATCTTCACCGCTATCTGTATAAACATGGATATATCTACACCGCTATCTGTATAAACATGGAAATATCTACACCGCTACCTGTATAAACATGGAAATATCAGCACCGTTATCTGTATGAACATGGAAATATCTACTCAGCCATCTGGATGATCATGGAAATATCTACACCGCTATATGTATGAACATGGAATTAGCTACACCGCTATCTGTATGAACATGAAAATATCTACACAGCTATCTGTATGAACATGGAAATATCTACACCGCTATCTGTATGAACATGGAAATATCTTCACCGCCATCTGTATGAACATGGATATATCTAAACAGCCATCTGGATGAACATGGAAATATCAGCAACGCTGTCTGTATGGACATGGAAATATCTACACCGATATCTGTATGAACATGGAAATATCTTCACCGCCATCCGTATGAACATAGATATATCTACACAGCCATCTGGATGAACATGGAAATATCAGCAACGCTGTCTGTATGAACATGGAAATATCTACACCGCTATCTGTATGAACATGGAAATATCTACACCGCTATCTGTATGAACATGGAAATATCTTCACCGCCATCTGTATGAACATGGATATATCTACACAGCCATCTGGATGAACATGGAAATATCTACACCGCTATTAGTATGAACATGGAAATATCTACTCCGCTATCTGTGTAAACATGCATACATCTTCACCGCTATCTGTATAAACATGGAAATATCTACACCGCTATCTGTATAAACATGGAAATATCTACACCGCTACCTGTATAAACATGGAAATATCAGCACCGCTATCTGTATGAACATGGAAATATCTACACAGCCATCTGGATGAACATGAAAATATCTACACCGCTATCTGTATGAACATGGAAATAGCTACACCGCTATCTGTATGAACATGGAAATATCTACACCGCTATCTGTATGAACATGGAAATATCTACACCACTATCTGTATGAACATGGAAATATATTCAACGCCAGCTGTATGAACATGGATATATCTACACAGCCATCTGGATGAACATGGAAATATCTACACCTCTATATGTATGAACATGGAAATAGCTACAACGCTATCTGAATGAACATGGAAATAGCTACACCGCTATCTGTATGAACTTGGAAGTATCTACACCGCTATCTGTAGGAACATGGAAATATCTTCACCGCTATATGTATGAATATGGATATATCTACAAAGCCATCTGGATGAACATGGAAATATCTACACCACTATATGTATGAACATGGAAATAGCTAAACCTCTATGTCTATGAACTTGGAAATATCTACACCGCTATCTGTATGAACATGGAAGTATCTATACCGCTATCTTTATGAACATTGAAATATCTTCACCGCCATATGTATGAACACGGATATATCTAGAGAGCCATCTGGATGAACATGGAAATATCTACACCGCTATTTGTATGAACATGGAAATATCTACACCGCTATCTGTTTGAACATGGAAATATCTACACCGCTATCTGCATGAAAATGGAAATATCTACACAGCTATCTGCATATTCATGGAAATATCTACAAAGCTATTTCTTTACACATGGAAATAACTACACCGCTATCTCTATTAACATGGAAATATCTACACCGCCATCTGTATGAACATGGAAATATCTGCACCGCCATCTGTATGAACATATAAATATCTACACCGCCATCTGTATTAAGATGGAGATATCTACACCGCTATCTGTCTAAACATGGTAATATCTTCACCGCTATCTGTATAAACACGGAAATATCTACACCGCTATCTGTATAAACATGGAAATAACTACACCTCTATCCGTATGAACATGGAAATATCTACACCGTTATCTGTATGAACATGGAAAGATCTACACCGCTATCTGTATGAACATGGAAATATCTTCACCGCCATCCGTATGTACATGGATATATCTACACAGCCATCTGGATGAACATGGAAATATCTACACCGCTATCTGTATGAACATGGAAATATCTGCACCGCTCTCTGTGTAAACATGCATACATCTTCACCGCTATCTGTATAAACATGGAAATATCTACACCGCTATCTGTATGAACATGGAAATATCTACACCGCTATCTGTTTGAACATGGAAATATCTACACCGCTATCTGCATGAAAATGGAAATATCTACAAAGCTATCTGCATATACGTGGAAATATCTACAAAGCTATTACTTTACACATGGAAATAACTACACCACTATCTCTATAAACATGGAAATATCTACACCGTCAACTGTATGAACATATAAATATCTACACCGCCATCTTCATTAAGATGGAGATATCTACACTGCTATCTGTATAAACATGGAAATATCTACACAGCTATCTATATAAACATGGAAATAACTACACCGCTATCTGTATGAACATGGAAATATCTACACCGTTACCTGCATAAACATGGAAATATCAGCACCGCTATCTCTATGAACATGGAAATATCTACACAGCCATCTGGATGAACATGGAAATATCTACATCGCTATCTGTATGAACATGGAAATAGCTACACCGCTATCTGTATGAACATGGAAATAACTACACCGCTATCTGTATGAACATGGAAATATCTACGCCACAATCTGTATGAACATGGAAATATCTACACCGCTATCTGTATGAACATGGAAATACCTTCACCGCCATCTGTATGAACATGGATATATCTACACAGCCATCTGGATAAACATGGAAATAACGACACCGCTATCTGAAAGAACATGGAAATAGCTACACCGCTATCTGTATGAACATGGAAATATCTACACCGCTATCTACATGAACATGGAAATATCTGCACCGCTATCTGTTTGAACATGGAAATACCTTCACCGCCATCTGTAAGAACATGGATATATCTACACAGCCATCTGGATGAACATGGAAATATCAACACCGCTATCTGTATGAACATGGAAATATCTACACCGCTATCTGTGTTAACATGCATACATCTTCACAGCTATCTGTATAAAAATGGAAATATCTACACCGCTATCTGTATGAACATGGAAATATCTACAGAGCAATCTGTTTGAACATGGAAATAACTACACCGCTATCTGCATGAAAACGGAAATATCTACACAGCTATCTGCATATACATGGAAATATCTACAAAGCTATTTCTCTACACATGGAAATATCTACACCGCCATCTGTATGAACATGGAAATATCTGCACCGACATCCGTATGAACATATAAATATCTACACCGCCATCTGTATTAAGATGGAGATATCTACACCGCTATCTGTATAAACATGGAAATATCTACACCGCTATCTGTATAAACATGGAAATATCTACACCGCTATCTGTATAAACATGGAAATATATACACCGCTACCTGTATAAACATGGAAATATCAGCACCGCTATCTGTATGAACATGGAAATATCTACACCGCTATCTCTATGAACATGGAAATATCTACACCGATATCTGTATGAACATGGAAATATCTTCACCGCCATCTGTATGAACATGGATATATCTACACAGCCATATGGACGATCATGGAAATACCAGCATCGCAGTCTGTATGAACATGGAAATATCTACACCGCTATCTGTATGAACATGGAAATATCTACACCGCTATCTGTATGAACATGGAAATATCTTCACCGACATCTGTATGAACATGGATATATCTACACAGCCATCTGGATGAACATGGAAATATCTACACCGCTATCTGAATGAACATGGAAATATCTACACCGCTATCTGTGTAAACATGCATACATCTTCACCGCTATCTGTATAAACATGGATATATCTACACCGCTATCTGTATAAACATGGAAATATCTACACCGCTACCTGTATAAACATGGAAATATCAGCACCGTTATCTGTATGAACATGGAAATATCTACTCAGCCATCTGGATGATCATGGAAATATCTACACCGCTATATGTATGAACATGGAATTAGCTACACCGCTATCTGTATGAACATGAAAATATCTACACAGCTATCTGTATGAACATGGAAATATCTACACCGCTATCTGTATGAACATGGAAATATCTTCACCGCCATCTGTATGAACATGGATATATCTACACAGCCATCTGGATGAACATGGAAATATCAGCAACGCTGTCTGTATGGACATGGAAATATCTACACCGATATCTGTATGAACATGGAAATATCTTCACCGCCATCCGTATGAACATAGATATATCTACACAGCCATCTGGATGAACATGGAAATATCAGCAACGCTGTCTGTATGAACATGGAAATATCTACACCGCTATCTGTATGAACATGGAAATATCTACACCGCTATCTGTATGAACATGGAAATATCTTCACCGCCATCTGTATGAACATGGATATATCTACACAGCCATCTGGATGAACATGGAAATATCTACACCGCTATTAGTATGAACATGGAAATATCTACTCCGCTATCTGTGTAAACATGCATACATCTTCACCGCTATCTGTATAAACATGGAAATATCTACACCGCTATCTGTATAAACATGGAAATATCTACACCGCTACCTGTATAAACATGGAAATATCAGCACCGCTATCTGTATGAACATGGAAATATCTACACAGCCATCTGGATGAACATGAAAATATCTACACCGCTATCTGTATGAACATGGAAATAGCTACACCGCTATCTGTATGAACATGGAAATATCTACACCGCTATCTGTATGAACATGGAAATATCTACACCACTATCTGTATGAACATGGAAATATATTCAACGCCAGCTGTATGAACATGGATATATCTACACAGCCATCTGGATGAACATGGAAATATCTACACCTCTATATGTATGAACATGGAAATAGCTACAACGCTATCTGAATGAACATGGAAATAGCTACACCGCTATCTGTATGAACTTGGAAGTATCTACACCGCTATCTGTAGGAACATGGAAATATCTTCACCGCTATATGTATGAATATGGATATATCTACAAAGCCATCTGGATGAACATGGAAATATCTACACCACTACACGTATGAACATGGAAATAGCTAAACCTCTATGTCTATGAACTTGGAAATATCTGCACCGCTATCTGTATGAACATGGAAGTATCTATACCGCTATCTTTATGAACATTGAAATATCTTCACCGCCATATGTATGAACTCGGATATATCTAGAGAGCCATCTGGATGAACATGGAAATATCTACACCGCTATTTGTATGAACATGGAAATATCTACACCGCTATCTGTTTGAACATGGAAATATCTACACCGCTATCTGCATGAAAATGGAAATATCTACACAGCTATCTGCATATTCATGGAAATATCTACAAAGCTATTTCTTTACACATGGAAATAACTACACCGCTATCTCTATTAACATGGAAATATCTACACCGCCATCTGTATGAACATGGAAATATCTGCACCGCCATCTGTATGAACATATAAATATCTACACCGCCATCTGTATTAAGATGGAGATATCTACACCGCTATCTGTCTAAACATGGTAATATCTTCACCGCTATCTGTATAAACACGGAAATATCTACACCGCTATCTGTATAAACATGGAAATAACTACACCTCTATCCGTATGAACATGGAAATATCTACACCGTTATCTGTATGAACATGGAAAGATCTACACCGCTATCTGTATGAACATGGAAATATCTTCACCGCCATCCGTATGTACATGGATATATCTACACAGCCATCTGGATGAACATGGAAATATCTACACCGCTATCTGTATGAACATGGAAATATCTGCACCGCTCTCTGTGTAAACATGCATACATCTTCACCGCTATCTGTATAAACATGGAAATATCTACACCGCTATCTGTATGAACATGGAAATATCTACACCGCTATCTGTTTGAACATGGAAATATCTACACCGCTATCTGCATGAAAATGGAAATATCTACAAAGCTATCTGCATATACGTGGAAATATCTACAAAGCTATTACTTTACACATGGAAATAACTACACCACTATCTCTATAAACATGGAAATATCTACACCGTCAACTGTATGAACATATAAATATCTACACCGCCATCTGCATTAAGATGGAGATATCTACACTGCTATCTGTATAAACATGGAAATATCTACACCGCTATCTATATAAACATGGAAATAACTACACCGCTATCTGTATGAACATGGAAATATCTACACCGCTACCTGCATAAACATGGAAATATCAGCACCGCTATCTCTATGAACATGGAAATATCTACACAGCCATCTGGATGAACATGGAAATATCTACATCGCTATCTGTATGAACATGGAAATAGCTACACCGCTATCTGTATGAACATGGAAATATCTACACCACTATCTGTATGAACATGGAAATATCTACACCGCTATCTGTATGAACATTGAAATATATAGACCACTATCTGTATAAACATGGAAATATCTGCACCGCTACCTATATAAACATGGAAATATCAGCACCGCTATCTGTATGAACATGGAAATATCTACACCGCTATCTCTATGAACATGGAAATATTTACACCGATATCTGTATGAACATGGAAATATCTTCACCTCCATCTGTATGAGCATGGATATATCTACACAGCCATCTGGATGAACAAGGAAATATCAGCACCGCAGTCAGTATGAACATGGAAATATCTACACCGCTATCTGTATGAACATGGAAATATCTACACAGCTATCTGTTTGAACATGGAAATATCTACACCGCTATCTGCATGAAAATGTAAATATCTACACAGCTATCTGCATATACATGGAAATATCTACAAAGCTATTTCTTTACACATGGAAATATCTACACCGCTATCTCTATAAACATGGAAATATCTACACCGCCATCTGTATGAACATGGAAATATCTGCACCGCCATCTGTATGAACATATAAATATCTACACCGCCATCTGTATTAAGATGGAGACATCTACACCGTTATCTGTATAAACATGGAAATATCTATACCTCTATCTATGTAAACATGGAAATATCTACACCACTATCTGTATAAACATGGAAATATCTACACCGCTACCTGTATAAACATGGAAATATCACCACCGCTATCTGTATGAACATGGAAATATCTACACAGCCATCTGAATGAACATGGAAATATCTACAACGCTATCTGTATTAACATGGAAATAGCTACAACGCTATCTGTATGAACATGGAAATATCTACACCTCTATCTGTATGAACATGGAAATATCTACACCGCTATCTGTATGTACATGGAAATATCTCCACCGCCATCTGTATGAACATGGATATATCTACACAGCCATCTGGATGAACATGGAAATATCTACACCGCTATCTGTATGAACATGGAAATAGCTACACCGCTATCTGTATGAACATGGAAATATCTACACCGCTATCTGTATGAACATGGAAATATCTACACCGCTATCTGTATGAACTTGGAAATATCTTCACCGCCATCTGTATGAACATGGATATATCTACACAGCCATCTGGAGGAACATGGAATTATCAACACCGCTATCTGTATGAACATGGAAATATCTACACCGCTATCAGTTTTAACATGCATACATCTTCACCGCTATCTGTATAAACATGGAAATATCTACACCGCTATCTGTATGAACATGGAAATATCTACAAAGCTATCTGTTTGAACATGGAAATATCTACACCGCTATCTGCATGAAAATGGAAATATCTACACAGCTATCTGCATATACATGGAAATATCTACAAAGCTATTTCTCTACACATGGAAATATCTCCACCGCAATCTCTATAAACATGGAAATATCTTCACCGCCATCTGTATGAACATGGAAATATCTGCACCGCCATCTGTATGAACATATAAATATCTAGACAGCCATCTGTGTAAAGATGGAGATATCTACACCGCTATCTGTATAAAAATGGAAATATCTACACCGCTATCTGTATAAACATAGAAATATCTACACCGCTATCTGTATAAACATGGAAATATCTACACCGCTACCTGTATAAACATGGAAATATCAGCACCGCTATCTGTATGAAAATGGAAATATCTACACCGCTATCTGTATGAACATGGAAATATCTACACCGCTATCTGTATGAACATGGAAATAACTTCACCGACATCTGTATGAACATGGATATATCTACACAGCCATCTGGATGAACATGGAAATATCTACACCGCTATCTGTATGAACATGGAAATATCTACACCGCTATCTGTGTAAACAGGCATACATCTTCACCGCTATCTGCATAAACATGGATATATCTACACCGCTATCTGTAGAAACATGGAAATATCTACACCGCTACCTGTATAAACATGGAAATATCAGCACCGTTATCTGTATGAACATGGAAATATCTACACAGCCATCTGGATGAAAATGGAAATATTTACACCGCTATCTGTATGAACATGGAAATAGCTACACCGCTATCTGTATGAACATAGGAATATCTACACCGCTATCTGTATGAACATGGAAATATCTACACCGCTATCTGTATGAACATGGAAATATCTTCACCGCCATCTGTATGAACATGAACATATCTACACAGCCATCTGGATGAACATGGAAATATCTACATCGCTATATGTATGAACATGGAATTAGCTAAACCACTATCTGTATGAACATGGAAATATCCACACCGCTATCTGTATGAACATGGAAATATCTACACCGCTATCTGTATGAACATGGAAATATCTTCACCGCCATCTGTATGAACATGGATATATCTACACAGCCATCTGGATGAACATTGAAATATCTGCACCGCTATCTGTATGAACATGGAAATATCTACACCACTATCTGTGTAAACATGCATACATCGTCACTGCTATCTGTATAAACATGGAATTATCTACACCGCTATCTGTATGACCATGGAAATATCTACACCGCTATCTGTTTGAACACGGAAATATCTACTCCGCTATCTGCATGAAAATGGAAATATCTACAAAGCTATCTGCATATACATGGAAATATCTACAAAGCTATTTCTTTACACAGGGAAATAACTACACCGCTATCTCTATTAACATGGAAATATCTACACCGCCATCTCTATGAACATGGAAATATCTGCACCGCCATCTGTATGAACATATAAATATCCACACCGCCATCTGTATTAAGATGGAGATATCTACACCGCTATCTGTATAAACATGGAAATATCTACAACGCTATCTGTATAAACATGGAAATATCTACACCGCTATCTGTATAAACATGGAAATATCTACACCGCTACCTGTATAAACATGGAAATATCAGCACCGCTATCTGTATGAACATGGAAATATCCACACATCCATCTGGATGAACATGGAAATATCTACACCGCTATCTTTATGAACATGGAAATAGCTACACCGCTATCTGTATGAACATGGAAATATCTACACCACTAACTGTATGAACATGGAAATATCTACACCGCTATCTGCATGAACATGGAAATACCTTCACCGCCATCTGTATGAACATGGATATATCTACACAGCAATCTGGATGAACATGGAAATATCTACACCGCTATCTGTATGAACATGGAAATAGCTACACCTCTATCTGTATGAACATGGAAATATCTACAACGCTATCTGTATGAACATGGAAAGATCTACACCGCTATCTGTATGAACATGGAAATATCTTCACCGCCATCTGAATGAACATGGATATATCTACACAGCCATCTGGATGAACATGGATATATCTCCACCGCTGTCTGCATGAACATGGAAATATCTACACTGCTATCTGTGTAAACATGCATACATCTTCACCGCTATCTGTAGAAACATGGAAATATCTACACCGCTATCTGTATAAACACGGAAATATCTACACCGCTACCTGTATAAACATGGAAATATCAGCACCGCTATCTGTATGAACATGGAAATATCTACACCGCTATCTCTATGAACATGGAAATATCTACACCGATATCTGTATGAACATGGAAATATCTTCACGGCCATCTGTATGAACTTGGATATATCTACACAGCCATCTGGATGAACATGAAAATATCAGCACCGCTGTCTGTATGAACATGGAAATACCTACACCGCTATCTGTATGAACATGGAAATATCTACACCGCTATCTGTATGAACATGGAAATATCTTCACCACCATCTGTATGAACATGGACATATCTACACAGCCATCTGGATGAACATGGAAATATCTACACCGCTATCTGTATGAACATGGAAATATCTACACCGCTATGTGTGTAAACATGCATACATCTTCACCACTATCTGTATAAACATGGAAATATCTACACCGCTATCTGTATAAATATGGAAATATCTACACCGCTACCTGTATAAACATGGAAATATCAGCACCGCTATCTGTATGAACATGGAAATATCTACACAGCCATCTGGATGAACATGGAAATCTCTACACCGCTATCTGTATGAACATGGAAATAGCTACACCTCTATCTGTATGAACATGGAAATATCTACACCACTATCTGTATCAACATGGAAAGATCTACACCGCCATCTGTATGAACATGGAAATATCTTCACCGCCATCTGTATGAACATGGATATATCTACACCGCTATCCGTATGAACATGGAAATATCTGCACCGCTATCTGTGTAAACATGCATACATCTTCACCGCTATCTGTATAAACATGGAAATGTCTACACCGCTATGTGTATGAACATGGAAATATCTACACCGCTATCTGTTTGAACATGGAAATATCTACACCGCTATCTGCATGAAAATGTAAATATCTACACAGCTATCTGCATATACGTGGAAATATCTACAAAGCTACTTCTTTAAACATGGAAATATCTACACCGCTATCTCTATAAACATGGAAATATCTACACCGCCATCTGTATGAACATGGAAATATCTGCACCGCCATCTGTATGAACATATAAATATCTATACCCCCATCTGTATTAAGATGGAGATATCTACACCGTTATATGTATAAACATGGAAATATCTACTCCGCTATCTATATAAACATGGAAATATCTACACCACTATCTGTATAAACATGGAAATATCTACACCGCTACCTGTATAAACATGGAAATATCACCACCGCTATCTGTATCAACATGGAAATATCTTCACAGCCATCTGAATGAACATGGAAATATCTACAACGCTATCTGTATTAACATGGAAATAGCTACACCGCTATCTGTATGAACATGGAAATATCTACGCCACTATCTGTATGAACATGGAAATATCTACACCGCTATCTGTATGAACATGGAAATATCTTCACCGCCATCTGTATGAACATGGATATATCTACACAGCCATCTGGATGAACATGGAAATATCTACACCGCTATCTGTATGAACATGGAAATAGCTACACCGCTATCTGCATGAACATGGAAATATCTAAACTGCTATCTGTATTAACATGGAAATATCTACACCGCTATCTGTATGAACATGGAAATATCTACACCGCTATCTGTATGAACATGGAAATATCTACACAGCTATCTGTTTGAAAATGGAAATATCTACACCGCTATCTGCATGAAAATGGAAATATTTACACAGCTTTCTGCATATACATCAAAATATCTACAAAGCTATTCCTCTACACATGGAAATATCTACACCGCAATCTCTATAAACATGGAAATATCTACACCGCCATCTGTATGAACATGGAAATATCTGCACCGCCATCTGTATGAACATATAAATACCTAGACCGCCATCTGTATTAAGATGGAGATATCTACACCGCTATCTGTATAAACACGGAAATATCTACACCGCTACCTGTATAAACATGGAAATATCTACACCGCTGTCTGTATAAACATGGAAATATCTACACCGCTACCTGTATAAACATGGAAATATCAGCACCGCTGTCTGTATGAACATGGAAATATCTACACCGCTATCTCTATGAACATGGAAATATCTACACCGATATCTGTAAGAACATGGAAATATCTTCACCGCCATCTGTATGAACATGGATATATCTACACAGCCATCTGGACGAAAATGGAAATATCAGCACCGCTGTCTGTATGAACATGGAAATATCTAAACCGCTATCTGTATGAACATGGAAATATCTACACCGCTATCTGTATGAACATGGATATATCTTCACCGCCATCTGTATGAACATGGATATATCTACACAGCCATCTGGATGAACATGGAAATATGTACACCACTATCTGTATGGACATGGAAATCTCTACACCGCTATCTGTGTAAACATGCATACATCTTCACCGCTATCTGTATAAACATGGAAATATCTACACTGCTATCTGCATGAACATGGAAATATCTACACCGCTATCTGTATGAACATGGAAATATCTTCACCGCCATCTGTATGAACATGGATATATCTACACAGCCATCTGGATGAACTTGGAAATATCTACACCGCTATCTGTATGAACATGGAAACAGCTACACCGCTATCAGTATGAACATGGAAATATCTATACCGCTATCTGTATGAACACGGAAATATCTACACCGCTATCTGTATGAAGATGGAAATATCTTCACCGCCATCTGTATGAACGTGAATATATCTACACAGCCATCTGGATGAACATGGAAATATCTACACCGCTATATGTATGAACATGGAATTAACTACACCGGTATCTGAATGAACATGGAAATATCTACACCGCTATCTGTATGAACATGGAAATATCCACACCGCCATCTGTATGAACATGGTTATATCTACACAGCCATCTGGATGAACATGGAAATATCTACACCGCTATCTGTATGAACATGGAAATATCTACACCTCTATATGTATGAACATGAAAATAGCTACACCGCTATCTGTATGAACATGGAAATAGCTACACCGCTATCTGTATGAACATGGAAGTATCTACACCGCTATCTGCATGAAAATGGAAATATCTACACAGCTTTCTGCATATACATCAAAATATCTACAAAGCTATTCCTCTACACATGGAAATATCTACACCGCAGTCTCTATAAACATGGAAATATCTACACCGCCATCTGTATGAACATGGAAATATCTGCACCGCCATCTGTATGAACATGTAAATATCTAGACCGCCATCTGTATTAAGATGGAGATATCTACACCGCTATCTGTATAAACACGGAAATATCTACACTGCTACCTGTATAAACATGGAAATATCTACACCGCTATCTGTATAAACATGGAAATAACTACACCGCTACCTGTATAAACATGGAAATATCAGCACCGCTATCTGTATGAACATGGAAATATCTACACCGCTATCTCTATGAACATGGAAATATCTACACCGATATCTGTAAGAACATGGAAATATCTTCACCGCCATCTGTATGAACATGGATATATCTACACAGCCATCTGGACGAAAATGGAAATATCAGCACCGCTGTCTGTATGAACATGGAAATATCTACACCGCTATCTGTATGAACATGGAAATATCTACACCGCTATCTGTATGAACATGGAAATACCTTCACCGCCATCTGTATGAACATGGATATATCTACACAGCCATCTGGATGAACATGGAAATATCTACACCGCTATCTGTATGAACATGGAAATCTCTACACCGCTATCTGTGTAAACATGCATACATCTTCACCGCTATCTGTATAAACATGGAAATATCTACACTGCTATCTGCATGAACATGGAAATATCTACACCGCTATCTGTATGAAAATGGAAATATCTTCACCGCCATCTGTATGAACATGGATATATCTACACAGCCATCTGGATGAACATGGAAATATCTACACCGCTATCAGTATGAACATGGAAACAGCTACACCGCTATCAGTATGAACATGGAAATATCTACACCGCTATCTGTATGAACACGGAAATATCTACACCGCTATCTGTATGAACATGGAAATATCTTCACCGCCATCTATATGAACATGAATATATCTACACAGCCATCTGGATGAACATGGAAATATCTACACCGCTATCTGTATAAATATGGAAATATCTACACCGCTACCTGTATAAACATGGAAATATCAGCACCGCTATCTGTATGAACATGGAAATATCTACACAGCCATCTGG
The DNA here is from genome assembly GCF_029281585.2 of Gorilla gorilla gorilla. NCBI lineage: Eukaryota > Metazoa > Chordata > Mammalia > Primates > Hominidae > Gorilla > Gorilla gorilla. The sequence goes on along the minus strand of NC_073246.2, from coordinate 53,301,593 downwards.
ATGAACATGGAAATCTCTACACCGCTATCTGTATGAACATGGAAATAGCTACACCTCTATCTGTATGAACATGGAAATATCTACACCACTATCTGTATCAACATGGAAAGATCTACACCGCCATCTGTATGAACATGGAAATATCTTCACCGCCATCTGTATGAACATGGATATATCTACACCGCTATCCGTATGAACATGGAAATATCTGCACCGCTATCTGTGTAAACATGCATACATCTTCACCGCTATCTGTATAAACATGGAAATGTCTACACCGCTATGTGTATGAACATGGAAATATCTACACCGCTATCTGTTTGAACATGGAAATATCTACACCGCTATCTGCATGAAAATGTAAATATCTACACAGCTATCTGCATATACGTGGAAATATCTACAAAGCTACTTCTTTAAACATGGAAATATCTACACCGCTATCTCTATAAACATGGAAATATCTACACCGCCATCTGTATGAACATGGAAATATCTGCACCGCCATCTGTATGAACATATAAATATCTATACCCCCATCTGTATTAAGATGGAGATATCTACACCGTTATATGTATAAACATGGAAATATCTACTCCGCTATCTATATAAACATGGAAATATCTACACCACTATCTGTATAAACATGGAAATATCTACACCGCTACCTGTATAAACATGGAAATATCACCACCGCTATCTGTATCAACATGGAAATATCTTCACAGCCATCTGAATGAACATGGAAATATCTACAACGCTATCTGTATTAACATGGAAATAGCTACACCGCTATCTGTATGAACATGGAAATATCTACGCCACTATCTGTATGAACATGGAAATATCTACACCGCTATCTGTATGAACATGGAAATATCTTCACCGCCATCTGTATGAACATGGATATATCTACACAGCCATCTGGATGAACATGGAAATATCTACACCGCTATCTGTATGAACATGGAAATAGCTACACCGCTATCTGCATGAACATGGAAATATCTAAACTGCTATCTGTATTAACATGGAAATATCTACACCGCTATCTGTATGAACATGGAAATATCTACACCGCTATCTGTATGAACATGGAAATATCTACACAGCTATCTGTTTGAAAATGGAAATATCTACACCGCTATCTGCATGAAAATGGAAATATTTACACAGCTTTCTGCATATACATCAAAATATCTACAAAGCTATTCCTCTACACATGGAAATATCTACACCGCAATCTCTATAAACATGGAAATATCTACACCGCCATCTGTATGAACATGGAAATATCTGCACCGCCATCTGTATGAACATATAAATACCTAGACCGCCATCTGTATTAAGATGGAGATATCTACACCGCTATCTGTATAAACACGGAAATATCTACACCGCTACCTGTATAAACATGGAAATATCTACACCGCTGTCTGTATAAACATGGAAATATCTACACCGCTACCTGTATAAACATGGAAATATCAGCACCGCTGTCTGTATGAACATGGAAATATCTACACCGCTATCTCTATGAACATGGAAATATCTACACCGATATCTGTAAGAACATGGAAATATCTTCACCGCCATCTGTATGAACATGGATATATCTACACAGCCATCTGGACGAAAATGGAAATATCAGCACCGCTGTCTGTATGAACATGGAAATATCTAAACCGCTATCTGTATGAACATGGAAATATCTACACCGCTATCTGTATGAACATGGATATATCTTCACCGCCATCTGTATGAACATGGATATATCTACACAGCCATCTGGATGAACATGGAAATATGTACACCACTATCTGTATGGACATGGAAATCTCTACACCGCTATCTGTGTAAACATGCATACATCTTCACCGCTATCTGTATAAACATGGAAATATCTACACTGCTATCTGCATGAACATGGAAATATCTACACCGCTATCTGTATGAACATGGAAATATCTTCACCGCCATCTGTATGAACATGGATATATCTACACAGCCATCTGGATGAACTTGGAAATATCTACACCGCTATCTGTATGAACATGGAAACAGCTACACCGCTATCAGTATGAACATGGAAATATCTATACCGCTATCTGTATGAACACGGAAATATCTACACCGCTATCTGTATGAAGATGGAAATATCTTCACCGCCATCTGTATGAACGTGAATATATCTACACAGCCATCTGGATGAACATGGAAATATCTACACCGCTATATGTATGAACATGGAATTAACTACACCGGTATCTGAATGAACATGGAAATATCTACACCGCTATCTGTATGAACATGGAAATATCCACACCGCCATCTGTATGAACATGGTTATATCTACACAGCCATCTGGATGAACATGGAAATATCTACACCGCTATCTGTATGAACATGGAAATATCTACACCTCTATATGTATGAACATGAAAATAGCTACACCGCTATCTGTATGAACATGGAAATAGCTACACCGCTATCTGTATGAACATGGAAGTATCTACACCGCTATCTGCATGAAAATGGAAATATCTACACAGCTTTCTGCATATACATCAAAATATCTACAAAGCTATTCCTCTACACATGGAAATATCTACACCGCAGTCTCTATAAACATGGAAATATCTACACCGCCATCTGTATGAACATGGAAATATCTGCACCGCCATCTGTATGAACATGTAAATATCTAGACCGCCATCTGTATTAAGATGGAGATATCTACACCGCTATCTGTATAAACACGGAAATATCTACACTGCTACCTGTATAAACATGGAAATATCTACACCGCTATCTGTATAAACATGGAAATAACTACACCGCTACCTGTATAAACATGGAAATATCAGCACCGCTATCTGTATGAACATGGAAATATCTACACCGCTATCTCTATGAACATGGAAATATCTACACCGATATCTGTAAGAACATGGAAATATCTTCACCGCCATCTGTATGAACATGGATATATCTACACAGCCATCTGGACGAAAATGGAAATATCAGCACCGCTGTCTGTATGAACATGGAAATATCTACACCGCTATCTGTATGAACATGGAAATATCTACACCGCTATCTGTATGAACATGGAAATACCTTCACCGCCATCTGTATGAACATGGATATATCTACACAGCCATCTGGATGAACATGGAAATATCTACACCGCTATCTGTATGAACATGGAAATCTCTACACCGCTATCTGTGTAAACATGCATACATCTTCACCGCTATCTGTATAAACATGGAAATATCTACACTGCTATCTGCATGAACATGGAAATATCTACACCGCTATCTGTATGAAAATGGAAATATCTTCACCGCCATCTGTATGAACATGGATATATCTACACAGCCATCTGGATGAACATGGAAATATCTACACCGCTATCAGTATGAACATGGAAACAGCTACACCGCTATCAGTATGAACATGGAAATATCTACACCGCTATCTGTATGAACACGGAAATATCTACACCGCTATCTGTATGAACATGGAAATATCTTCACCGCCATCTATATGAACATGAATATATCTACACAGCCATCTGGATGAACATGGAAATATCTACACCGCTGTATGTATGAACATGGAATTAACTACACCGGTATCTGAATGAACATGGAAATATCTACACCGCTATCTGTATGAACATGGAAATATCTACACCGCCATCTGTATGAACATGGTTATATCTACACAGCCATCTGGATGAACATGGAAATATCTACACCGCTATCTGTATGAACATGGAAATATCTACACCGGTCTCTGTGTAAACATGCATACATCTTCACCGCTATCTGTATAAACATGGAAATATCTACACCGCTACCCGTATAAACATGGGAATATCAGCACCGCTATCTGTATGAACATGGAAATATCTACACAGCCATCTGGACGAACATGGAAATATCTACACCGCTATCTGTATGAACATGGAAATAGCTAAACCACTATCTATATGAACATGGAAACATCTACACCACTATCTGTATGAACATGGAAATATCTACACCGCTATCTGTATGAACATGGAAATATCTTCACAGCCATCTGTATGAACATGGATATATCTACACAGCCATCTGGATGAACATGGAAATATCTACACCGCTATCTGTATGAACATGGAAATAGCTACTCCGCTATCTGAACATGGAAATATCTACACCGCTATCTGTCTGAACATGGAAATATCTACACCGCTATCTGTATGAACATGGAAATATCTTCACCGCCATCTGTATGAACATGGATATATCTACACAGCCATCTGGATGAACATGGAAATATCTACACCGCTATCTGTATGAACATGGAAATATCTACACCGCTATTTTTGTAAACATGCATACATCTACACCGCTGTCTGTATAAACATGGAAATATCTGCACCGCTATCTGTATGAACATGGAAATATCTACATCGCTATCTGTATGAACATGGAAATAGCTACACCGCTATCTGTATGAACATGGAAATATCTACACCACTATCTGTATGAACATGGAAATATCTACACCGCTATCTGTATGAACATGGAAATATATAGACCACTATCTGTATAAACATGGAAATATCTACACCGCTACCTATATAAACTTGGAAATATCAGCACCGCTATCTGTATGAACATGGAAATATCTACACCGCTATCTCTATGAACATGGAAATATTTACACCGATATCTGTATGAACATGGAAATATCTTCACCGCCATCTGTATGAACATGGATATATCTACACAGCCATCTGGATGAACAAGGAAATATCAGCACCGCTGTCTGTATGAACATGTAAATATCTACACCGCTATCTGTATGAACATGGAAATATCTACACAGCTATCTGTTTGAACATGGAAATATCTACACCGCTATCTCTATGAAGATGGAAATATCTACACCGATATCTGTAAGAACATGGAAATATCTTCACCGCCATCTGTATGAACATGGATATACCTGCACAGCCATCTGGACGGAAATGGAAATATCAGCACCGCTGTCTGTATGAACATGGAAATATCTACACCGCTATCTGTATGAACATGGAAATATCTACACCACTATCTGTATGAACATGGAAATATCTTCACCGCCATCCGTATGAACATGGATATATCTACGCAGCCATCTGGATGAATATGGAAATATCTACACCGCTATCTGTATGAACATGGAAATCTCTACACCGCTATCTGTGTAAACATGTATACATCTTCACCGCTATCTGTATAAACATGGAAATATCTACACTGCTATCTGCATGAACATGGAAATATCTACACCGCTGTCTGTACGAACATGGAAATATCTTCACCGCCATCTGTATGAACATGGATATATCTACACAGCCATCTGGATGAACATGGAATTATCTACAACGCTATCTGTATGAACATGGAAACAGCTACACCGCTATCTGTATGAACATGGAAATATCTACACCGCTATCTGTATGAACACGGAAATATCTACACCGCTATCTGTAAGAACATGGAAATATCTTCACCGCCATCTGTATGAACATGAATATATCTACACAGCCATCTGGATGAACATGGAAATATCTACAACTCTATATGTATGAACATGGAATTAGCTACACCGGTATCTGAATGAACATGGAAATATCTACACCGCTATCTGTATGAACATGGAAATATCTACACCGCTATCTGTATGAACATGGATATATCTACACAGCCATCTGGATGAACATGGAAATATCTACACCGCTATCTGAACATGGAAATATCTACACGGCTATCTGTATGAACATGTAAATATCTACACCGCTATCTGTATGAACATGGAAATATCTTCAGCGCCATCTGTATGAACATGGATATATCTACACAGCCATCTGGATGAACATGGAAATATCTACACCGCTATCTGTATGAACATGGAAATATCTACACCGCTATCTTTGTAAACATGCATACATCTTCACCGCTGTCTGTATAAACATGGAAATATCTGCACCGCTATCTGTATGAACATGGAAATATCTACATCGCTATCTGTATGAACATGGAAATAGCTACACCGCTATCTGTATGAACATGGAAATATCTACACCGCTATCTGTATGAACATGGAAATATATAGACCACTATCTGTATAAACATGGAAATATCTACACCGCTACCTATATAAACTTGGAAATATCAGCACCGCTATCTGTATGAACATGGAAATATCTACACCGCTATCTCTATGAACATGGAAATATTTACACCGATATCTGTATGAACATGGAAATATCTTCACCGCCATCTGTATGAAAATGGATATATCTACACAGCCATCTGGATGAACAAGGAAATATCAGCACCGCTGTCTGTATGAACATGGAAATATCTACACCGCTATCTGTTTGAACATGGAAATATCTACACCGCTATATGCATGAAAATGGAAATATCTACACAGCTATCTGCATATACATGGAAATATCTACAAAGCTATTCCTCTACACATGGAAATATCTACACCGCAATCTCTATAAACATGGAAATATCTACACCGCCATCTGTATGAACATGGAAATATCTGCACCGCCATTTGTATGAACATATAAATATCTACACCGCCATCTGTATTAAGATGGAGATATCTACACCGCTATCTGTATAAACACGGAAATATCTACACCGCTACCTGTATAAACATGGAAATATCTACACCGCTATCTGTATAAACATGGAAATATCTACACCACTACCTGTATAAACATGGAAATATCAGCACCGCTATCTGTATGAACATGGAAATATCTACACCGCTATCTCTATGAACATGGAAATATCTACACCGATATCTGTAAGAACATGGAAATATCTTCACCGCCATCTGTATGAACATGCATATATCTACACAGCCATCTGGACGGAAATGGAAATATCAGAACCGCTGTCTGTATGAACATGGAAATATCTACACCGCTATCTGTATGAACGTGGAAATATCTACAACGCTATCTGTATGAACATGGAAATAAATTCACCGCCATCCGTATGAACATGGATATATCTACGCAGCCATCTGGATAAACATGGAAATATCTACACCGCTATCTGTATGAACATGGAAATCTCTACACCGCTATCTGTGTAAACATGCATACATATTCACCGCTATCTGTATAAACATGGAAATATCTACACTGCTATCTACATGAACATGGAAATATCTACACCGCTGTCTGTATGAACATGGAAATATCTTCACCGCCATCTGTATGAACATGGAAATATCTACACAGCCATCTGGATGAACATGGAAGTATCTACACCGCTTTCTGTATGAACATGGAAACAGCTACACCGCTATCTGTATGAACATGGAAATATCTACACCGCTATCTGTATGAACACGGAAACATGTACACCGCTATCTGTATGAACATGGAAATATCTTCACCGCCATCTGTATGAACATGAATATATCTACACAGCCATCTGTATGAACATGGAAATATCTACAACTCTATATGTATGAACATGGAATTAGCTACACCGGTATCTGAATGAACATGGAAATATCTACACCGCTATCTGTATGAACATGGAAATGTCTACACCGCTATCTGTATGAACATGGAAATATCTACACCGCTATCTGTGTAAGCATGCATACATCTTCACCGCTGTCTGTATAAACATGTAAATATCTACACCGCTATCTGTATGAACATGGAAATATCTTCACCGCCATCTGTATGAACATCGGTATATCTACACAGCCATCTGGATGAACATGGATATATCTCCACCGCTATCTGCATGAACATGGAAATATCTACACCGCTATCTGTGTAAACATGCATACATCTTCACCGCTATCTGTATAAACACGGAAATATCTAAACCGCTACCTGTATACACATGGAAATATCAGCATCGCTATCTGTATGAACATGGAAATATCTACACCGCTATCTCTATGAACATGGAAATATCTACACCGATATCTGTATGAACATGGAAATATCTTCACCGCCATCTGTATGAACTTGGATATATCTACACAGCCATCTGGATGAACATGGAAATATCAGCACCGCTATCTGTATGAACATGGAAATATCTTCACCACCATCTGGACGAACATGGATATATGTACACAGCCATCTGGATGAAAATGGAAATCTCTACACCGCTATCTGTATGAACATGGAAATAGCTACACCTCTATCTGTATGAAAATGGAAATATCTACACCGCTATCTGTATGAACATGGAAAGATCTACACCGCCATCTGTATGAACATGGAAATATCTTCACCGCCATCTGTATGAACCTGGATATACCAACACAGCCATCTGGATGAACATGGATATATCTACACCGCTATCTGTATGAACATGGAAATATCTGCACCGCTATCTGTGGAAACATGCATACATCTTCACCGCTATCTGTATAAACATGGAAATGTCTACACCGCTATGTGTATGAACATGGAAATATCTACACCGCTATCTGTTTGAACATGGAAATATCTACACCGCTATCTGCATGAAAATGTAAATATCTATACAGCTATCTGCATATACATGGAAATATCTACAAAGCTATTTCTTTACACATGGAAATATCTACACTGCTATCTCTATAAACATGGAAATATCTACACCGCCATCTGTATGAACATGGAAATATCTGCACCGCCATCATTATGAACATATAAATATCTACACCGCCATCTGTATTAAGATGGAGATATCTACACCGTTATCTGTATAAACATGGAAATATCTACACCGCTATCTATATAAACATGGAAATATCTACACCACTATCTGTATAAACATGGAAATATCTACACCGCTACCTGTATAAACATGGAAATATCACCACCGCTATCTGTATGAACATGGAAATATCTACACAGCCATCTGAATGAACATGGAAATAACTACAACGCTATCTGTATTAACATGGAAATAGCTACACCGCTATCTGTACGAACATGGAAATATCTATGCCACTATCTGTATGAACATGGAAATATCTACACCGCTATCTGTATGAACATGGAAATATCTTCACCGCCATCTGTATGAACATGGATATATCTACACAGCCATCTGGATGAACATGGAAATATCTACACCGCTATCTGTATGAACATGGAAATAGCTACACCGCTATCTGTATGAACATGGAAATATCTACACCGCTATCTGTATGAACATGGAAATATCTACACCGCTATCTGTATGAACATGGAAATATCTTCACCGCCATCTGTATGAACATGTATATATCTACACAGCCATCTGGATGAACATGGAAATATCAACACCGCTATCTGTATGAACATGGAAATCTCTACACCGCTATCTGTTTTAACAGGCATACATCTTCACCGCTATCTGTATAAACATGGAAATATCTACACTGCTATCTGTGTAAACATGCATACATCTTCACCGCTATCTGTATAAACATGGATATATCTACACCGCTATCTGTATAAACATGGAAATATCTACACCGCTACCTGTATAAACATGGAAATATCAGCACCGTTATCTGTATGAACATGGAAATATCTACACAGCCATCTGGATGAAAATGGAAATAGTTACACCGCTATCTGTATGAACATGGAAATAGCTACACCGCTATCTGTATGAACATGGGAATATCTACACCGCTATCTGTATGAACATGGAAATATCTACACCGCTATCTGTATGAACATGGAAATATCTTCACCGCCATCTGTATGAACATGAATATATCTACACAGCCATCTGGATGAACATGGAAATATCGACACCGCTATATGTATGAACATGGAATTAGCTACACCGCTATCTGTATGAACATGGAAATATCTACACCGCTATCTGTATGAACATGGAAATATCTACACCGCTATCTGTATGAACATGGAAATATCTTCACCGCCATCTGTATGGACATGGATATATCTACACAGCCATCTGGATGAACATGGAAATATCTGCACCGCTATCTGTATGAACATGGAAATATCTACACCACTATCTGTGTAAACATGCATATATCTTCACTGCTATCTGTATAAACATGGAATTATCTACACCGCTATCTGTATGACCATGGAAATATCTACACCGCTATCTGTATGAACATGGAAATATATAGACCACTATCTGTATAAACATGGAAATATCTACACCGCTACCTATATAAACTTGGAAATATCAGCACCGCTATCTGTATGAACATGGAAATATCTACACCGCTATCTCTATGAACATGGAAATATTTACACCGATATCTGTATGAACATGGAAATATCTTCACCGCCATCTGTATGAACATGGATATATCTACACAGCCATCTGGATGAACAAGGAAATATCAGCACCGCTGTCTGTATGAACATGGAAATATCTACACCGCTATCTGTTTGAACATGGAAATATCTACACCGCTATATGCATGAAAATGGAAATATCTACACAGCTATCTGCATATACATGGAAATATCTACAAAGCTATTCCTCTACACATGGAAATATCTACACCGCAATCTCTATAAACATGGAAATATCTACACCGCCATCTGTATGAACATGGAAATATCTGCACCGCCATTTGTATGAACATATAAATATCTACACCGCCATCTGTATTAAGATGGAGATATCTACACCGCTATCTGTATAAACACGGAAATATCTACACCGCTACCTGTATAAACATGGAAATATCTACACCGCTATCTGTATAAACATGGAAATATCTACACCACTACCTGTATAAACATGGAAATATCAGCACCGCTATCTGTATGAACATGGAAATATCTACACCGCTATCTCTATGAACATGGAAATATCTACACCGATATCTGTAAGAACATGGAAATATCTTCACCGCCATCTGTATGAACATGGATATATCTACACAGCCATCTGGACGGAAATGGAAATATCAGAACCGCTGTCTGTATGAACATGGAAATATCTACACCGCTATCTGTATGAACGTGGAAATATCTACAACGCTATCTGTATGAACATGGAAATAAATTCACCGCCATCCGTATGAACATGGATATATCTACGCAGCCATCTGGATAAACATGGAAATATCTACACCGCTATCTGTATGAACATGGAAATCTCTACACCGCTATCTGTGTAAACATGCATATTCACCGCTATCTGTATAAACATGGAAATATCTACACTGCTATCTGCATGAACATGGAAATATCTACACCGCTGTCTGTATGAACATGGAAATATCTTCACCGCCATCTGTATGAACATGGAAATATCTACACAGCCATCTGGATGAACATGGAAGTATCTACACCGCTTTCTGTATGAACATGGAAACAGCTACACCGCTATCTGTATGAACATGGAAATATCTACACCGCTATCTGTATGAACACGGAAATATGTACACCGCTATCTGTATGAACATGGAAATATCTTCACCGCCATCTGTATGAACATGAATATATCTACACAGCCATCTGTATGAACATGGAAATATCTACAACTCTATATGTATGAACATGGAATTAGCTACACCGGTATCTGAATGAACATGGAAATATCTACACCGCTATCTGTATGAACATGGAAATGTCTACACCGCTATCTGTATGAACATGGAAATATCTACACCGCTATCTGTGTAAGCATGCATACATCTTCACCGCTGTCTGTATAAACATGTAAATATCTACACCGCTATCTGTATGAACATGGAAATATCTTCACCGCCATCTGTATGAACATTGGTATATCTACACAGCCGTCTGGATGAACATGGATATATCTCCACCGCTATCTGCATGAACATGGAAATATCTACACCGCTATCTGTGTAAACATGCATACATCTTCACCGCTATCTGTATAAACACGGAAATATCTAAACCGCTACCTGTATACACATGGAAATATCAGCATCGCTATCTGTATGAACATGGAAATATCTACACCGCTATCTCTATGAACATGGAAATATCTACACCGATATCTGTATGAACATGGAAATATCTTCACCGCCATCTGTATGAACTTGGATATATCTACACAGCCATCTGGATGAACATGGAAATATCAGCACCGCTATCTGTATGAACATGGAAATATCTACACCGCTATCTGTGTTAACATGCATACATCTTCACAGCTATCTGTATAAAAATGGAAATATCTACACCGCTATCTGTATGAACATGGCAATATCTACAGAGCAATCTGTTTGAACATGGAAATAACTACACCGCTATCTGCATGAAAATGGAAATATCTACACAGCTTTCGGCATATACATGGAAATATCTACAAAGCTATTTCTCTACACATGGAAATATCTACACCGCCATCTGTATGAACATGGAAATATCTGCACCGCCATCTGTATGAACATATAAATATCTACACCGCCATCTGTATTAAGATGGAGATATCTACACCACTATCTGTATAAACATGGAAATATCTACACCGCTATCTGTATAAACATGGAAATATCTACACCGCTATCTGTATAAACATGGAAATATATACACCGCTACCTGTATAAACATGGAAATATCAGCACCGCTATCTGTATGAACATGGAAATATCTACACCGCTATCTCTATGAACATGGAAATATCTACACCGATATCTGTATGAACATGGAAATATCTTCACCGCCATCTGTATGAACATGGATATATCTACACAGCCATATGGACGATCATGGAAATACCAGCATCGCAGTCTGTATGAACATGGAAATATCTACACCGCTATCTGTATGAACATGGAAATATCAGCACCGCTATCTGTATGAACATGGAAATATCTTCACCGCCATCTGTATGAACATAGATATATCTACACAGCCATCTGGATGAACATGGAAATATCTACACCGCTATCTGTATGAACATGGAAATATCTACACCGCTATCTGTGTAAACATGCATACATCTTCACCGCTATCTGTATAAACATGGATATATCTACACCGCTATCTGTATAAACATGGAAATATCTACACCGCTACCTGTATAAACATGGAAATATCAGCACCGTTATCTGTATGAACATGGAAATATCTACACAGCCATCTGGATGAAAATGGAAATAGTTACACCGCTATCTGTATGAACATGGAAATAGCTACACCGCTATCTGTATGAACATGGAAATATCTACACAGCCATCCGGGTGAACATGGAAATATCTACACCGATATCTGTATGAACATGGAAATATCTTCACCGCCATCTGTATGAACATGAATATATCTACACAGCCATCTGGATGAACATGGAAATATCTACAACGCTATATGTATGAACATGGAATTAGCTACACTGCTATCTGTATGAACATGGAAATATCTACACCGCTATCTGTATGAACATGGAAATATCTACACCGCTATCTGTATAAACATGGAAATACCTTCACCGCCATCTGTATGAACATGGATATATCTACACAGCCATCTGGATGAACATGGAAATATTTACACCGCTATCTGTATGAACATGGAAATATCTACCCCACTATCTGTGTAAACATGCATACATCTTCACCGCTATCTGTATAAACATGGAAATATCTTCACCGCTATCTGTATGACCATGGAAATATCTACACCGCTATCTGTTTGAACACGGAAATATCTACTCCGCTATCTGCATGAAAATGGAAATATCTTCACAGCTTTCTGCATATACATGGAAATAGCTACAAAGCTATTTCTTTACACATGGAAATAACTACACCGCTATCTCTATTAGCATGGAAATATCTACACCGCCATCTGTATCAACATGGAAATATCTGCACCGCCATCTGTATGAACATATAAATATCTACACCGCCATCTGTATTAAGATGGAGATATCTACACCGCTATCTGTATAAACATGGAAATATCTACACCGCTATCTGTATTAACATGGAAATATCTACACCGCTATCTGTATAAACATGGAAATATCTACACCGCTACCTGTATAAACATGGAAATATCAGCACCGCTATCTGAATGAACATGGAAATATCTACACCGCTATCAGTATGAACGTGGAAATATCTACACCGATATCTGTATGAACATGGAAATATCTTCACCGCCATCTGTATGAACATAGATATATCTACACAGCCATCTGGATGAACATGGAAATATCAGCAACGCTGTCTGTATGGACACGGAAATATCTACACCGATATCTGTATGAACATGGAAATATCTACAGCGCTATCTGTATGAACATGTAAATATCTTCTCCGCCATCTGTATGAACATGGATATATCTACACAGCCAGCTGGATGAAGATGGAAATATCTACACCGCTATCTGTATGAACATGGAAATATCTACACCGCTATCTGTGTAAACACGCATACATCTTCACCGCTATCTGTATAAACATGGAAATGTCTACACCCCTATGGATATGAACATGGAAATATCTACTCCGCTATCTGTTTGAACATGGAAATATCTACACCGCTATCTGCATGAAAATGTAAATATCTACACAGCTATCTGCATATACATGGAAATATCTACAAAGCTATTTCTTTACACATGGAAATATCTACACCGCTATCTCTATAAACATGGAAATATCTACACCGCCATCTGTATGAACATGGAAATATCTGCAAGGCCATCTGTATGAACATATAAATATCTAAACCGCAATCTGTATTAAGATGGAGATATCTACACCGCTATCTGTATAAACATGGAAATATCTACACCGCTATTTGTATAAACATGGAAATATCTACACCGCTATCTGTATAAACATGGAAATATCTACACCGCTACCTGTATAAACATGGAAATATCACCACCGCTATCTGTAAGAACATTGAAATATCTACACAGCCATCTGAATGAACATGGAAATATCTACAACGCTATCTGTATGAACATGGAAATAGCTACACCGCTATCTGTATGAACATGGAAATAACTACACCGCTATCTGTATGAACATGGAAATATCTACGCCACAATCTGTATGAACATGGAAATATCTACACCGCTATCTGTATGAACATGGAAATACCTTCACCGCCATCTGTATGAACATGGATATATCTACACAGCCATCTGGATAAACATGGAAATAACGACACCGCTATCTGAAAGAACATGGAAATAGCTACACCGCTATCTGTATGAACATGGAAATATCTACACCGCTATCTACATGAACATGGAAATATCTGCACCGCTATCTGTATGAACATGGAAATACCTTCACCGCCATCTGTAAGAACATGGATATATCTACACAGCCATCTGGATGAACATGGAAATATCAACACCGCTATCTGTATGAACATGGAAATATCTACACCGCTATCTGTGTTAACATGCATACATCTTCACAGCTATCTGTATAAAAATGGAAATATCTACACCGCTATCTGTATGAACATGGAAATATCTACAGAGCAATCTGTTTGAACATGGAAATAACTACACCGCTATCTGCATGAAAATGGAAATATCTACACAGCTATCTGCATATACATGGAAATATCTACAAAGCTATTTCTCTACACATGGAAATATCTACACCGCCATCTGTATGAACATGGAAATATCTGCACCGCCATCTGTATGAACATATAAATATCTACACCGCTATCTGTATAAACATGGAAATATCTACACCGCTATCTGTATAAACATGGAAATATATACACCGCTACCTGTATAAACATGGAAATATCAGCACCGCTATCTGTATGAACATGGAAATATCTACACCGCTATCTCTATGAACATGGAAATATCTACACCGATATCTGTATGAACATGGAAATATCTTCACCGCCATCTGTATGAACATGGATATATCTACACAGCCATATGGACGATCATGGAAATACCAGCATCGCAGTCTGTATGAACATGGAAATATCTACACCGCTATCTGTATGAACATGGAAATATCTACACCGCTATCTGTATGAACATGGAAATATCTTCACCGACATCTGTATGAACATGGATATATCTACACAGCCATCTGGATGAACATGGAAATATCTACACCGCTATCTGAATGAACATGGAAATATCTACACCGCTATCTGTGTAAACATGCATACATCTTCACCGCTATCTGTATAAACATGGATATATCTACACCGCTATCTGTATAAACATGGAAATATCTACACCGCTACCTGTATAAACATGGAAATATCAGCACCGTTATCTGTATGAACATGGAAATATCTACTCAGCCATCTGGATGATCATGGAAATATCTACACCGCTATATGTATGAACATGGAATTAGCTACACCGCTATCTGTATGAACATGAAAATATCTTCACCGCCATCTGTATGAACATGGATATATCTACACAGCCATCTGGATGAACATGGAAATATCAGCAACGCTGTCTGTATGGACATGGAAATATCTACACCGATATCTGTATGAACATGGAAATATCTTCACCGCCATCTGTATGAACATGGATATATCTACACAGCCATCTGGATGAACATGGAAATATCAGCAACGCTGTCTGTATGGACATGGAAATATCTACACCGATATCTGTATGAACATGGAAATATCTTCACCGCCATCCGTATGAACATAGATATATCTACACAGCCATCTGGATGAACATGGAAATATCAGCAACGCTGTCTGTATGAACATGGAAATATCTACACCGCTATCTGTATGAACATGGAAATATCTACACCGCTATCTGTATGAACATGGAAATATCTTCACCGCCATCTGTATGAACATGGATATATCTACACAGCCATCTGGATGAACATGGAAATATCTACACCGCTATTAGTATGAACATGGAAATATCTACTCCGCTATCTGTGTAAACATGCATACATCTTCACCGCTATCTGTATAAACATGGAAATATCTACACCGCTATCTGTATAAACATGGAAATATCTACACCGCTACCTGTATAAACATGGAAATATCAGCACCGCTATCTGTATGAACATGGAAATATCTACACAGCCATCTGGATGAACATGAAAATATCTACACCGCTATCTGTATGAACATGGAAATAGCTACACCGCTATCTGTATGAACATGGAAATATCTACACCGCTATCTGTATGAACATGGAAATATCTACACCACTATCTGTATGAACATGGAAATATATTCAACGCCAGCTGTATGAACATGGATATATCTACACAGCCATCTGGATGAACATGGAAATATCTACACCTCTATATGTATGAACATGGAAATAGCTACAACGCTATCTGAATGAACATGGAAATAGCTACACCGCTATCTGTATGAACTTGGAAGTATCTACACCGCTATCTGTAGGAACATGGAAATATCTTCACCGCTATATGTATGAATATGGATATATCTACAAAGCCATCTGGATGAACATGGAAATATCTACACCACTACATGTATGAACATGGAAATAGCTAAACCTCTATGTCTATGAACTTGGAAATATCTACACCGCTATCTGTATGAACATGGAAGTATCTATACCGCTATCTTTATGAACATTGAAATATCTTCACCGCCATATGTATGAACACGGATATATCTAGAG
Source organism: Gorilla gorilla gorilla (assembly GCF_029281585.2). Classification (NCBI taxonomy): domain Eukaryota; kingdom Metazoa; phylum Chordata; class Mammalia; order Primates; family Hominidae; genus Gorilla; species Gorilla gorilla. The sequence goes on along the minus strand of NC_073246.2, from coordinate 53,283,951 downwards.
AGCCATCTGGATGAACATGGAAATATCTACACCGCTATTTGTATGAACATGGAAATATCTACACCGCTATCTGTATGAACATGGAAATATCTTCACCGCCATCTGTATGAACATGGTTATATCTACACAGCCATCTGGATGAACATGGAAATATCTACACCGCTATCTGTATGAACATGGAAATATCTACACCGCTCTGTGTGTAAACATGCATACATCTTCACCGCTATCTGTATAAACATGGAAATAACTACACCGCTACCCGTATAAACATGGAAATATCAGCACCGCTATCTCTATGAACATGGAAATATCTACACAGCCATCTGGAAGAACATGGAAATATCTACACCGCTATCTGCATGAAAATGGAAATATCTACACAGCTATCTGCATATTCATGGAAATATCTACAAAGCTATTTCTTTACACATGGAAATAACTACACCGCTATCTCTATTAACATGGAAATATCTACACCGCCATCTGTATGAACATGGAAATATCTGCACCGCCATCTGTATGAACATATAAATATCTACACCGCCATCTGTATTAAGATGGAGATATCTACACCGCTATCTGTCTAAACATGGTAATATCTTCACCGCTATCTGTATAAACACGGAAATATCTACACCGCTATCTGTATAAACATGGAAATAACTACACCTCTATCCGTATGAACATGGAAATATCTACACCGTTATCTGTATGAACATGGAAAGATCTACACCGCTATCTGTATGAACATGGAAATATCTTCACCGCCATCCGTATGTACATGGATATATCTACACAGCCATCTGGATGAACATGGAAATATCTACACCGCTATCTGTATGAACATGGAAATATCTGCACCGCTCTCTGTGTAAACATGCATACATCTTCACCGCTATCTGTATAAACATGGAAATATCTACACCGCTATCTGTATGAACATGGAAATATCTACACCGCTATCTGTTTGAACATGGAAATATCTACACCGCTATCTGCATGAAAATGGAAATATCTACAAAGCTATCTGCATATACGTGGAAATATCTACAAAGCTATTACTTTACACATGGAAATAACTACACCACTATCTCTATAAACATGGAAATATCTACACCGTCAACTGTATGAACATATAAATATCTACACCGCCATCTGCATTAAGATGGAGATATCTACACTGCTATCTGTATAAACATGGAAATATCTACACCGCTATCTATATAAACATGGAAATAACTACACCGCTATCTGTATGAACATGGAAATATCTACACCGCTACCTGCATAAACATGGAAATATCAGCACCGCTATCTCTATGAACATGGAAATATCTACACAGCCATCTGGATGAACATGGAAATATCTACATCGCTATCTGTATGAACATGGAAATAGCTACACCGCTATCTGTATGAACATGGAAATATCTACACCACTATCTGTATGAACATGGAAATATCTACACCGCTATCTGTATGAACATTGAAATATATAGACCACTATCTGTATAAACATGGAAATATCTGCACCGCTACCTATATAAACATGGAAATATCAGCACCGCTATCTGTATGAACATGGAAATATCTACACCGCTATCTCTATGAACATGGAAATATTTACACCGAAATCTGTATGAACATGGAAATATCTTCACCTCCATCTGTATGAGCATGGATATATCTACACAGCCATCTGGATGAACAAGGAAATATCAGCACCGCAGTCAGTATGAACATGGAAATATCTACACCGCTATCTGTATGAACATGGAAATATCTACACAGCTATCTGTTTGAACATGGAAATATCTACACCGCTATCTGCATGAAAATGTAAATATCTACACAGCTATCTGCATATACATGGAAATATCTACAAAGCTATTTCTTTACACATGGAAATATCTACACCGCTATCTCTATAAACATGGAAATATCTACACCGCCATCTGTATGAACATGGAAATATCTGCACCGCCATCTGTATGAACATATAAATATCTACACCGCCATCTGTATTAAGATGGAGACATCTACACCGTTATCTGTATAAACATGGAAATATCTATACCTCTATCTATGTAAACATGGAAATATCTACACCACTATCTGTATAAACATGGAAATATCTACACCGCTACCTGTATAAACATGGAAATATCACCACCGCTATCTGTATGAACATGGAAATATCTACACAGCCATCTGAATGAACATGGAAATATCTACAACGCTATCTGTATTAACATGGAAATAGCTACAACGCTATCTGTATGAACATGGAAATATCTACACCTCTATCTGTATGAACATGGAAATATCTACACCGCTATCTGTATGAACATGGAAATAACTTCACCGACATCTGTATGAACATGGATATATCTACACAGCCATCTGGATGAACATGGAAATATCTACACCGCTATCTGTATGAACATGGAAATATCTACACCGCTATCTGTGTAAACAGGCATACATCTTCACCGCTATCTGCATAAACATGGATATATCTACACCGCTATCTGTAGAAACATGGAAATATCTACACCGCTACCTGTATAAACATGGAAATATCAGCACCGTTATCTGTATGAACATGGAAATATCTACACAGCCATCTGGATGAAAATGGAAATATTTACACCGCTATCTGTATGAACATGGAAATAGCTACACCGCTATCTGTATGAACATAGGAATATCTACACCGCTATCTGTATGAACATGGAAATATCTACACCGCTATCTGTATGAACATGGAAATATCTTCACCGCCATCTGTATGAACATGAACATATCTACACAGCCATCTGGATGAACATGGAAATATCTACACCGCTATATGTATGAACATGGAATTAGCTAAACCACTATCTGTATGAACATGGAAATATCCACACCGCTATCTGTATGAACATGGAAATATCTACACCGCTATCTGTATGAACATGGAAATATCTTCACCGCCATCTGTATGAACATGGATATATCTACACAGCCATCTGGATGAACATTGAAATATCTGCACCGCTATCTGTATGAACATGGAAATATCTACACCACTATCTGTGTAAACATGCATACATCTTCACTGCTATCTGTATAAACATGGAATTATCTACACCGCTATCTGTATGACCATGGAAATATCTACACCGCTATCTGTTTGAACACGGAAATATCTACTCCGCTATCTGCATGAAAATGGAAATATCTACACAGCTATCTGCATATACATGGAAATATCTACAAAGCTATTTCTTTACACAGGGAAATAACTACACCGCTATCTCTATTAACATGGAAATATCTACACCGCCATCTGTATGAACATGGAAATATCTGCACCGCCATCTGTATGAACATATAAATATCTACACCGCCATCTGTATTAAGATGGAGATATCTACACCGCTATCTGTATAAACATGGAAATATCTACACCGCTATCTGTATAAACATGGAAATATCTACACCGCTATCTGTATAAACATGGAAATATCTACACCGCTACCTGTATAAACATGGAAATATCAGCACCGCTATCTGTATGAACATGGAAATATCCACACATCCATCTGGATGAACATGGAAATATCTACACCGCTATCTTTATGAACATGGAAATAGCTACACCGCTATCTGTATGAACATGGAAATATCTACACCACTAACTGTATGAACATGGAAATATCTACACCGCTATCTGCATGAACATGGAAATACCTTCACCGCCATCTGTATGAACATGGATATATCTACACAGCAATCTGGATGAACATGGAAATATCTACACCGCTATCTGTATGAACATGGAAATAGCTACACCTCTATCTGTATGAACATGGAAATATCTACAACGCTATCTGTATGAACATGGAAAGATTTACACCGCTATCTGTATGAACATGGAAATATCTTCACCGCCATCTGAATGAACATGGATATATCTACACAGCCATCTGGATGAACATGGATATATCTCCACCGCTGTCTGCATGAACATGGAAATATCTACACTGCTATCTGTGTAAACATGCATACATCTTCACCGCTATCTGTAGAAACATGGAAATATCTACACCACTATCTGTATAAACACGGAAATATCTACACCGCTACCTGTATAAACATGGAAATATCAGCACCGCTATCTGTATGAACATGGAAATATCTACACCGCTATCTCTATGAACATGGAAATATCTACACCGATATCTGTATGAACATGGAAATATCTTCACGGCCATCTGTATGAACTTGGATATATCTACACAGCCATCTGGATGAACATGAAAATATCAGCACCGCTGTCTGTATGAACATGGAAATACCTACACCGCTATCTGTATGAACATGGAAATATCTACACCGCTATCTGTATGAACATGGAAATATCTTCACCACCATCTGTATGAACATGGACATATCTACACAGCCATCTGGATGAACATGGAAATATCTACACCGCTATCTGTATGAACATGGAAATATCTACACCGCTATGTGTGTAAACATGCATACATCTTCACCACTATCTGTATAAACATGGAAATATCTACACCGCTATCTGTATAAATATGGAAATATCTACACCGCTACCTGTATAAACATGGAAATATCAGCACCGCTATCTGTATGAACATGGAAATATCTACACAGCCATCTGGATGAACATGGAAATCTCTACACCGCTATCTGTATGAACATGGAAATAGCTACACCGCTATCTGTATGAACATGGAAATATCTACACCACTATCTGTATGAACATGGAAAGATCTACACCGCCATCTGTATGAACATGGAAATATCTTCACCGCCATCTGTATGAACGTGGATATATCTACACCGCTATCCGTATGAACATGGAAATATCTGCACCGCTATCTGTGTAAACATGCATACATCTTCACCGCTATCTGTATAAACATGGAAATGTCTACACCGCTATGTGTATGAACATGGAAATATCTACACCGCTATCTGTTTGAACATGGAAATATCTACACCGCTATCTGCATGAAAATGTAAATATCTACACAGCTATCTGCATATACGTGGAAATATCTACAAAGCTACTTCTTTACACATGGAAATATCTACACCGCTATCTCTATAAACATGGAAATATCTACACCGCCATCTGTATGAACATGGAAATATCTGCACCGCCATCTGTATGAACATATAAATATCTACACCGCCATCTGTATTAAGATGGAGATATCTACACCGTTATATGTATAAACATGGAAATATCTACTCCGCTATCTATATAAACATGGAAATATCTACACCACTATCTGTATAAACATGGAAATATCTACACCGCTACCTGTATAAACATGGAAATATCACCACCGCTATCTGTATCAACATGGAAATATCTTCACAGCCATCTGAATGAACATGGAAATATCTACAACGCTATCTGTATTAACATGGAAATAGCTACACCGCTATCTGTATGAACATGGAAATATCTACGCCACTATCTGTATGAACATGGAAATATCTACACCGCTATCTGTATGAACATGGAAATATCTTCACCGCCATCTGTATGAACATGGATATATCTACACAGCCATCTGGATGAACATGGAAATATCTACACCGCTATCTGTATGAACATGGAAATAGCTACACCGCTATCTGCATGAACATGGAAATATCTAAACCGCTATCTGTATGAACATGGAAATATCTACACCGCTATCTGTATGAACATGGAAATATCTACACCGCTATCTGTATGAACATGGAAATATCAACACAGCTATCTGTTTGAAAATGGAAATATCTACACCGCTATCTGCATGAAAATGGAAATATTTACACAGCTTTCTGCATATACATCAAAATATCTACAAAGCTATTCCTCCACACATGGAAATATCTACACCGCAATCTCTATAAACATGGAAATATCTACACCGCCATCTGTATGAACATGGAAATATCTGCACCGCCATCTGTATGAACATATAAATACCTAGACCGCCATCTGTATTAAGATGGAGATATCTACACCGCTATCTGTATAAACACGGAAATATCTACACCGCTACCTGTATAAACATGGAAATATCTACACCGCTGTCTGTATAAACATGGAAATATCTACACCGCTACCTGTATAAACATGGAAATATCAGCACCGCTGTCTGTATGAACATGGAAATATCTACACCGCTATCTCTATGAACATGGAAATATCTACACCGATATCTGTAAGAACATGGAAATATCTTCACCGCCATCTGTATGAACATGGATATATCTACACAGCCATCTGGACGAAAATGGAAATATCAGCACCGCTGTCTGTATGAACATGGAAATATCTAAACCGCTATCTGTATGAACATGGAAATATCTACACCGCTATCTGTATGAACATGGATATATCTTCACCGCCATCTGTATGAACATGGATATATCTACACAGCCATCTGGATGAACATGGAAATATGTACACCACTATCTGTATGGACATGGAAATCTCTACACCGCTATCTGTGTAAACATGCATACATCTTCACCGCTATCTGTATAAACATGGAAATATCTACACTGCTATCTGCATGAACATGGAAATATCTACACCGCTATCTGTATGAACATGGAAATATCTTCACCGCCATCTGTATGAACATGGATATATCTACACAGCCATCTGGATGAACTTGGAAATATCTACACCGCTATCTGTATGAACATGGAAACAGCTACACCGCTATCAGTATGAACATGGAAATATCTATACCGCTATCTGTATGAACACGGAAATATCTACACCGCTATCTGTATGAAGATGGAAATATCTTCACCGCCATCTGTATGAACGTGAATATATCTACACAGCCATCTGGATGAACATGGAAATATCTACACCGCTATATGTATGAACATGGAATTAACTACACCGGTATCTGAATGAACATGGAAATATCTACACCGCTATCTGTATGAACATGGAAATATCCACACCGCCATCTGTATGAACATGGTTATATCTACACAGCCATCTGGATGAACATGGAAATATCTACACCGCTATCTGTATGAACATGGAAATATCTACACCTCTATATGTATGAACATGAAAATAGCTACACCGCTATCTGTATGAACATGGAAATAGCTACACCGCTATCTGTATGAACATGGAAGTATCTACACCGCTATCTGCATGAAAATGGAAATATCTACACAGCTTTCTGCATATACATCAAAATATCTACAAAGCTATTCCTCTACACATGGAAATATCTACACCGCAGTCTCTATAAACATGGAAATATCTACACCGCCATCTGTATGAACATGGAAATATCTGCACCGCCATCTGTATGAACATGTAAATATCTAGACCGCCATCTGTATTAAGATGGAGATATCTACACCGCTATCTGTATAAACACGGAAATATCTACACTGCTACCTGTATAAACATGGAAATATCTACACCGCTATCTGTATAAACATGGAAATAACTACACCGCTACCTGTATAAACATGGAAATATCAGCACCGCTATCTGTATGAACATGGAAATATCTACACCGCTATCTCTATGAACATGGAAATATCTACACCGATATCTGTAAGAACATGGAAATATCTTCACCGCCATCTGTATGAACATGGATATATCTACACAGCCATCTGGACGAAAATGGAAATATCAGCACCGCTGTCTGTATGAACATGGAAATATCTACACCGCTATCTGTATGAACATGGAAATATCTACACCGCTATCTGTATGAACATGGAAATACCTTCACCGCCATCTGTATGAACATGGATATATCTACACAGCCATCTGGATGAACATGGAAATATCTACACCGCTATCTGTATGAACATGGAAATCTCTACACCGCTATCTGTGTAAACATGCATACATCTTCACCGCTATCTGTATAAACATGGAAATATCTACACTGCTATCTGCATGAACATGGAAATATCTACACCGCTATCTGTATGAACATGGAAATATCTTCACCGCCATCTGTATGAACATGGATATATCTACACAGCCATCTGGATGAACATGGAAATATCTACACCGCTATCAGTATGAACATGGAAACAGCTACACCGCTATCAGTATGAACATGGAAATATCTACACCGCTATCTGTATGAACACGGAAATATCTACACCGCTATCTGTATGAACATGGAAATATCTTCACCGCCATCTATATGAACATGAATATATCTACACAGCCATCTGGATGAACATGGAAATATCTACACCGCTGTATGTATGAACATGGAATTAACTACACCGGTATCTGAATGAACATGGAAATATCTACACCGCTATCTGTATGAACATGGAAATATCTACACCGCCATCTGTATGAACATGGTTATATCTACACAGCCATCTGGATGAACATGGAAATATCTACACCGCTATCTGTATGAACATGGAAATATCTACACCGCTCTCTGTGTAAACATGCATACATCTTCACCGCTATCTGTATAAACATGGAAATATCTACACCGCTACCCGTATAAACATGGGAATATCAGCACCGCTATCTGTATGAACATGGAAATATCTACACAGCCATCTGGACGAACATGGAAATATCTACACCGCTATCTGTATGAACATGGAAATAGCTACACCACTATCTATATGAACATGGAAACATCTACACCACTATCTGTATGAACATGGAAATATCTACACCGCTATCTGTATGAACATGGAAATATCTTCACAGCCATCTGTATGAACATGGATATATCTACACAGCCATCTGGATGAACATGGAAATATCTACACCGCTATCTGTATGAACATGGAAATAGCTACTCCGCTATCTGAACATGGAAATATCTACACCGCTATCTGTCTGAACATGGAAATATCTACACCGCTATCTGTATGAACATGGAGATATCTTCACCGCCATCTGTATGAACATGGATATATCTACACAGCCATCTGGATGAACATGGAAATATCTACACCGCTATCTGTATGAACATGGAAATATCTACACCGCTATTTTTGTAAACATGCATAAATCTACACCGCTGTCTGTATAAACATGGAAATATCTGCACCGCTATCTGTATGAACATGGAAATATCTACATCGCTATCTGTATGAACATGGAAATAGCTACACCGCTATCTGTATGAACATGGAAATATCTACACCACTATCTGTATGAACATGGAAATATCTACACCGCTATCTGTATGAACATGGAAATATATAGACCACTATCTGTATAAACATGGAAATATCTACACCGCTACCTATATAAACTTGGAAATATCAGCACCGCTATCTGTATGAACATGGAAATATCTACACCGCTATCTCTATGAACATGGAAATATTTACACCGATATCTGTATGAACATGGAAATATCTTCACCGCCATCTGTATGAACATGGATATATCTACACAGCCATCTGGATGAACAAGGAAATATCAGCACCGCTGTCTGTATGAACATGGAAATATCTACACCGCTATCTGTATGAACATGGAAATATCTACACAGCTATCTGTTTGAACATGGAAATATCTACACCGCTATCTCTATGAAGATGGAAATATCTACACCGATATCTGTAAGAACATGGAAATATCTTCACCGCCATCTGTATGAACATGGATATATCTGCACAGCCATCTGGACGGAAATGGAAATATCAGCACCGCTGTCTGTATGAACATGGAAATATCTACACCGCTATCTGTATGAACATGGAAATATCTACACCACTATCTGTATGAACATGGAAATATCTTCACCGCCATCCGTATGAACATGGATATATCTACGCAGCCATCTGGATGAATATGGAAATATCTACACCGCTATCTGTATGAACATGGAAATCTCTACACCGCTATCTGTGTAAACATGTATACATCTTCACCGCTATCTGTATAAACATGGAAATATCTACACTGCTATCTGCATGAACATGGAAATATCTACACCGCTGTCTGTACGAACATGGAAATATCTTCACCGCCATCTGTATGAACATGGATATATCTACACAGCCATCTGGATGAACATGGAATTATCTACAACGCTATCTGTATGAACATGGAAACAGCTACACCGCTATCTGTATGAACATGGAAATATCTACACCGCTATCTGTATGAACACGGAAATATCTACACCGCTATCTGTAAGAACATGGAAATATCTTCACCGCCATCTGTATGAACATGAATATATCTACACAGCCATCTGGATGAACATGGAAATATCTACAACTCTATATGTATGAACATGGAATTAGCTACACCGGTATCTGAATGAACATGGAAATATCTACACCGCTATCTGTATGAACATGGAAATATCTACACCGCTATCTGTATGAACATGGATATATCTACACAGCCATCTGGATGAACATGGAAATATCTACACCGCTATCTGAACATGGAAATATCTACACGGCTATCTGTATGAACATGTAAATATCTACACCGCTATCTGTATGAACATGGAAATATCTTCACCGCCATCTGTATGAACATGGATATATCTACACAGCCATCTGGATGAACATGGAAATATCTACACCGCTATCTGTATGAACATGGAAATATCTACACCGCTATCTTTGTAAACATGCATACATCTTCACCGCTGTCTGTATAAACATGGAAATATCTGCACCGCTATCTGTATGAACATGGAAATATCTACATCGCTATCTGTATGAACATGGAAATAGCTACACCGCTATCTGTATGAACATGGAAATATCTACACCGCTATCTGTATGAACATGGAAATATATAGACCACTATCTGTATAAACATGGAAATATCTACACCGCTATCTGCATGAAAATGTAAATATCTATACAGCTATCTGCATATACATGGAAATATCTACAAAGCTATTTCTTTACACATGGAAATATCTACACTGCTATCTCTATAAACATGGAAATATCTACACCGCCATCTGTATGAACATGGAAATATCTGCACCGCCATCATTATGAACATATAAATATCTACACCGCCATCTGTATTAAGATGGAGATATCTACACCGTTATCTGTATAAACATGGAAATATCTACACCGCTATCTATATAAACATGGAAATATCTACACCACTATCTGTATAAACATGGAAATATCTACACCGCTACCTGTATAAACATGGAAATATCACCACCGCTATCTGTATGAACATGGAAATATCTACACAGCCATCTGAATGAACATGGAAATAACTACAACGCTATCTGTATTAACATGGAAATAGCTACACCGCTATCTGTATGAACATGGAAATATCTATGCCACTATCTGTATGAACATGGAAATATCTACACCGCTATCTGTATGAACATGGAAATATCTTCACCGCCATCTGTATGAACATGGATATATCTACACAGCCATCTGGATGAACATGGAAATATCTACACCGCTATCTGTATGAACATGGAAATAGCTACACCGCTATCTGTATGAACATGGAAATATCTACACCGCTATCTGTATGAACATGGAAATATCTACACCGCTATCTGTATGAACATGGAAATATCTTCACCGCCATCTGTATGAACATGTATATATCTACACAGCCATCTGGATGAACATGGAAATATCAACACCGCTATCTGTATGAACATGGAAATATCTACACCGCTATCTGTTTTAACAGGCATACATCTTCACCGCTATCTGTATAAACATGGAAATATCTACACTGCTATCTGTGTAAACATGCATACATCTTCACCGCTATCTGTATAAACATGGATATATCTACACCGCTATCTGTATAAACATGGAAATATCTACACCGCTACCTGTATAAACATGGAAATATCAGCACCGTTATCTGTATGAACATGGAAATATCTACACAGCCATCTGGATGAAAATGGAAATAGTTACACCGCTATCTGTATGAACATGGAAATAGCTACACCGCTATCTGTATGAACATGGGAATATCTACACCGCTATCTGTATGAACATGGAAATATCTACACCGCTATCTGTATGAACATGGAAATATCTTCACCGCCATCTGTATGAACATGAATATATCTACACAGCCATCTGGATGAACATGGAAATATCGACACCGCTATATGTATGAACATGGAATTAGCTACACCGCTATCTGTATGAACATGGAAATATCTACACCGCTATCTGTATGAACATGGAAATATCTACACCGCTATCTGTATGAACATGGAAATATCTTCACCGCCATCTGTATGGACATGGATATATCTACACAGCCATCTGGATGAACATGGAAATATCTGCACCGCTATCTGTATGAACATGGAAATATCTACACCACTATCTGTGTAAACATGCATATATCTTCACTGCTATCTGTATAAACATGGAATTATCTACACCGCTATCTGTATGACCATGGAAATATCTACACCGCTATCTGTATGAACATGGAAATATATAGACCACTATCTGTATAAACATGGAAATATCTACACCGCTACCTATATAAACTTGGAAATATCACCACCGCTATCTGTATGAACATGGAAATATCTACACCGCTATCTCTATGAACATGGAAATATTTACACCGATATCTGTATGAACATGGAAATATCTTCACCGCCATCTGTATGAACATGGATATATCTACACAGCCATCTGGATGAACAAGGAAATATCAGCACCGCTGTCTGTATGAACATGGAAATATCTACACCGCTATCTGTTTGAACATGGAAATATCTACACCGCTATATGCATGAAAATGGAAATATCTACACAGCTATCTGCATATACATGGAAATATCTACAAAGCTATTCCTCTACACATGGAAATATCTACACCGCAATCTCTATAAACATGGAAATATCTACACCGCCATCTGTATGAACATGGAAATATCTGCACCGCCATTTGTATGAACATATAAATATCTACACCGCCATCTGTATTAAGATGGAGATATCTACACCGCTATCTGTATAAACACGGAAATATCTACACCGCTACCTGTATAAACATGGAAATATCTACACCGCTATCTGTATAAACATGGAAATATCTACACCACTACCTGTATAAACATGGAAATATCAGCACCGCTATCTGTATGAACATGGAAATATCTACACCGCTATCTCTATGAACATGGAAATATCTACACCGATATCTGTAAGAACATGGAAATATCTTCACCGCCATCTGTATGAACATGGATATATCTACACAGCCATCTGGACGGAAATGGAAATATCAGAACCGCTGTCTGTATGAACATGGAAATATCTACACCGCTATCTGTATGAACGTGGAAATATCTACAACGCTATCTGTATGAACATGGAAATAAATTCACCGCCATCCGTATGAACATGGATATATCTACGCAGCCATCTGGATAAACATGGAAATATCTACACCGCTATCTGTATGAACATGGAAATCTCTACACCGCTATCTGTGTAAACATGCATACATATTCACCGCTATCTGTATAAACATGGAAATATCTACACTGCTATCTGCATGAACATGGAAATATCTACACCGCTGTCTGTATGAACATGGAAATATCTTCACCGCCATCTGTATGAACATGGAAATATCTACACAGCCATCTGGATGAACATGGAAGTATCTACACCGCTTTCTGTATGAACATGGAAACAGCTACACCGCTATCTGTATGAACATGGAAATATCTACACCGCTATCTGTATGAACACGGAAATATGTACACCGCTATCTGTATGAACATGGAAATATCTTCACCGCCATCTGTATGAACATGAATATATCTACACAGCCATCTGTATGAACATGGAAATATCTACAACTCTATATGTATGAACATGGAATTAGCTACACCGGTATCTGAATGAACATGGAAATATCTACACCGCTATCTGTATGAACATGGAAATGTCTACACCGCTATCTGTATGAACATGGAAATATCTACACCGCTATCTGTGTAAGCATGCATACATCTTCACCGCTGTCTGTATAAACATGTAAATATCTACACCGCTATCTGTATGAACATGGAAATATCTTCACCGCCATCTGTATGAACATTGGTATATCTACACAGCCGTCTGGATGAACATGGATATATCTCCACCGCTATCTGCATGAACATGGAAATATCTACACCGCTATCTGTGTAAACATGCATACATCTTCACCGCTATCTGTATAAACACGGAAATATCTAAACCGCTACCTGTATACACATGGAAATATCAGCATCGCTATCTGTATGAACATGGAAATATCTACACCGCTATCTCTATGAACATGGAAATATCTACACCGATATCTGTATGAACATGGAAATATCTTCACCGCCATCTGTATGAACTTGGATATATCTACACAGCCATCTGGATGAACATGGAAATATCAGCACCGCTATCTGTATGAACATGGAAATATCTTCACCACCATCTGGACGAACATGGATATATCTACACAGCCATCTGGATGAACATGGAAATCTCTACACCGCTATCTGTATGAACATGGAAATAGCTACACCTCTATCTGTATGAAAATGGAAATATCTACACCGCTATCTGTATGAACATGGAAAGATCTACACCGCCATCTGTATGAACATGGAAATATCTTCACCGCCATCTGTATGAACCTGGATATACCAACACAGCCATCTGGATGAACATGGATATATCTACACCGCTATCTGTATGAACATGGAAATATCTGCACCGCTATCTGTGGAAACATGCATACATCTTCACCGCTATCTGTATAAACATGGAAATGTCTACACCGCTATGTGTATGAACATGGAAATATCTACACCGCTATCTGTTTGAACATGGAAATATCTACACCGCTATCTGCATGAAAATGTAAATATCTATACGGCTATCTGCATATACATGGAAATATCTACAAAGCTATTTCTTTACACATGGAAATATCTACACTGCTATCTCTATAAACATGGAAATATCTACACCGCCATCTGTATGAACATGGAAATATCTGCACCGCCATCTTTATGAACATATAAATATCTACACCGCCATCTGTATAAAGATGGAGATATCTACACCGTTATCTGTATAAACATGGAAATATCTACACCGCTATCTATATAAACATGGAAATATCTACACCACTATCTGTATAAACATGGAAATATCTACACCGCTACCTGTATAAACATGGAAATATCACCACCGCTATCTGTATGAACATGGAAATATCTACACAGCCATCTGAATGAACATGGAAATAACTACAACGCTATCTGTATTAACATGGAAATAGCTACACCGCTATCTGTACGAACATGGAAATACCTACGCCACTATCTGTATGAACATGGAAATATCTACACCGCTATCTGTATGAACATGGAAATATCTTCACCGCCATCTCTATGAACATGGATATATCTACACAGCCATCTGGATGAACATGGAAATATCTACACCGCTATCTGTATGAACATGGAAATAGCTACACCGCTATCTGTATGAACATGGAAATATCTACACCGCTATCTGTATGAACATGGAAATATCTACACCGCTATCTGTATGAACATGGAAATATCTTCACCGCCATCTGTATGAACATGTATATATCTACACAGCCATCTGGATGAACATGGAAATATCAACACCGCTATCTGTATGAACATGGAAATATCTACACCGCTATCTGTTTTAACAGGCATACATCTTCACCGCTATCTGTATAAACATGGAAATATCTACACTGCTATCTGTGTAAACATGCATACATCTTCACCGCTATCTGTATAAACATGGATATATCTACACCGCTATCTGTATAAACATGGAAATATCTACACCGCTACCTGTATAAACATGGAAATATCACCACCGCTATCTGTATGAACATGGAAATATCTACACAGCCATCTGGATGAAAATGGAAATAGTTACACCGCTATCTGTATGAACATGGAAATAGCTACACCGCTATCTGTATGAACATGGGAATATCTACACCGCTATCTGTATGAACATGGAAATATCTACACCGCTATCTGTATGAACATGGAAATATCTTCACCGCCATCTGTATGAACATGAATATATCTACACAGCCATCTGGATGAACATGGAAATATCGACACCGCTATATGTATGAACATGGAATTAGCTACACCGCTATCTGTATGAACATGGAAATATCTACACCGCTATCTGTATGAACATGGAAATATCTACACCGCTATCTGTATGAACATGGAAATATCTTCACCGCCATATGTATGAACATGGATATATCTACACAGCCATCTGGATGAACATGGAAATATCTGCACCGCTATCTGTATGAACATGGAATTATCTACACCACTATCTGTGTAAACATGCATATATCTTCACTGCTATCGGTATAAACATGGAATTATCTACACCGCTATCTGTATGACAATGGAAATATCTACACCGCTATCTGTTTGAACACGGAAATATCTACTCCGCTATCTGCATGAAAATGGAAATATCTACTCAGCTATCTGCAAATACATGGAAATATCTACAAAGCTATTTCTTTACACATGGAAATAACTACACCGCTATCTCTATTAACATGGAAATATCTACACCGCCATCTGTATGAACTTGGAAATATCTGCACCGCAATCTGTATGAACATATAAATATCTACACCGCCATCTGTATTAAGATGGAGATATCTACACCGCTATCTGTATAAACATGGAAATATCTACACCGCTATCTGTATAAACATGGAAATATCTACACCGCTATCTGTATAAACATGGAAATATCTACACCGCTACCTGAATAAACATGGAAATATCAGCACCGCTATCTGTATAAACATGGAAATATCTACACAGCCATCTTGATGAACATGGAAATATCTACACCGCTATCTTTATGAACATGGAAATAGCTACACCGCTATCTGTATGAACATGGAAATATGTACACCACTAACTGTATGAACATGGAAATATCTACACCGCTATCTGCATGAACATGGAAATATCTTCACCGCCATCTGTATGAACATGGATATATCTACACAGCAGTCTGGATGAACATGGAAATATCTACACCGCTATCTGTATGAACATGGAAATAGCTACACCTCTTTCAGTATGAACATGGAAATATCTACACCGCTATCTGTATGAACATGGAAAGATCTACACCGCTATCTGTATGAACATGGAAATATCTTCACCGCCATCTCCATGAACATGTATATATCTACACAGCCATCTGGATGAACATGGATATATCTCCACCGCTATCTGCATGAACATGGAAATATCTACACCGCTATCTGTGTAAACATGCATACATCTTCACCGCTATCTGTATAAACATGGAAATATCTACACCGCTATCTGTATAAACACGGAAATATCTACACCGCTACCTGTATAAACATGGAAATATCAGCACCGCTATCTGTATGAACATGGAAATATCTACACCGCTATCTCTATGAACATGGAAATATCTACACCGATATCTGTATGAACATGGAAATATCTTCACCGCCATCTGTATGAACATGGAAATATCTACACAGCCATCTGGATGAACATGAAAATATCTACACCGCTATCTGTATGAACATGGAAATAGCTATACCGCTACCTGTATGATCATGGAAATATCTACACCGCTATCTGAATGAACATGGAAATATCTACACCACTATCTGTATGAACATGGAAATATATTCACCGCCATCTGTATGAACATGGATATATCTACACAGCCATCTGGATGAACATGGAAATATCTACACCTCTATATGTATGAACATGGAAATAGCTACACCGCTATCTGTATGAACATGGAAATAGCTACACCGCTATCTGTATGAACATGGAAGTATCTACACCGCTACCTGTATGAACATGGAAATATCTTCACCGCCATATGTATGAACATGGATATATCTACACAGCCATCTGGATGAACATGGAAATATCTACACCACTATATGTATGAACATGGAATCAGCTAAACCGCTGTGTCTATGAACATGGAAATATCTACACCGCTATCTGTATGAACATGGAAGTATCTACACCGCTATCTGTATTAACATTGAAATATCTTCACCGCCATATGTATGAACACGGATATATCTAGACAGCCATCTGGATGAACATGGAAATATCAGCACCGCTGTCTGTATGAACATGGAAATATCTAAACCGCTATCTCTATGAACATGGAAATATCTACAGAGCTATCTGTTTGAACATGGAAATATCTGCACCGCTATCTGCATGAAAATGGAAATATCTACACAGCTTTCTGCATATACATCAAAATATCTACATAGATATTCCTCTACACATGGAAATATCTACTCCGCAATCTCTATAAACATGGAAATATCTACACCGCCATCTGTATGAACATGGAAATATCTGCACCGCCATCTGTATGAACATATAAATATCTAGACCGCCATCTGTATTAAGATGGAGATATCTACACCGCTATCTGTATAAACACGGAAATATCTACACCGCTACCTGTATAAACATGGAAATATCTACACCGCTATCTGTATAAACATGGAAATATCTACACCGCTACCTGTATAAACATGGAAATATCAGCACCGCTATCTGTATGAACATGGAAATATCTACGCCGCTATCTCTATGAACATGGAAATATCTACACCGATATCTGTAAGAACATGTAAATATCTTCACCGCCATCTGTGTGCACATGGATATATCTACAAAGCTATCTGGACGAAAATGGAAATAGCACCGCTGTCTGTATGAACATGGAAATATCTACACCGCTATCTGTATGAACATGGAAATCTCTACACCACTATCTGTGTAAACATGCATACATCTTCACCGCTATCTGTATAAACATGGAAATATCTACACTGCTATCTGCATGAACATGGAAATATCTACACCGCTATCTGTATGAACATGGAAATATCTTCACCGCCATCTGTATGAACACGGATATATCTACACAGCCATCTGGATGAACATGGAAATATCTACACCGCTATCTGTATGAACATGGAAACATCAGCACCGCTGTCTGTATGAACATGGAAATATCTACACCGCTATCTGTATGAACATGGAAATATCTTCACCGCCATCTGTATGAACATGGATATATCTACACAGCCATCTGGATGAACATGGAAATATCAACACCGCTATCTGTATGAACATGGAAATATCTACACCGCTATCTGTTTTAACATGCATACATCTTCACCGCTATCTGTATAAACATGGAAATATCTACACCGCTATCTGTATGAACATGGAAATATCTACACAGCTCTCTGTTTGAACATGGAAATATCTACACCGCTATCTGCATGAAAATGGAAATATCTACCCAGCTATCTGCATATACATGGAAATATCTACAAAGCTATTTCCCTACACATGGAAATATCTACACCGCAATCTCTATAAACATGGAAATATCTTCACCGCCATCTGTATGAACATGGAAATATCTGCACCGCCATCTGTATGAACATATAAATATCTAGACCGCCATCTGTATTAAGATGGAGATATCTACACCGCTATCTGTATAAACATGGATATATCTACACCGCTATCTGTATAAACATGGAAATATCTACACCGCTACCTCTATAAACATGGAAATATCAGCACCGTTATCTGTATGAACATGGAAATATCTACACAGCCATCTGGATGAAAATGGAAATAGTTACACCGCTATCTGTATGAACATGGAAATAGCTACACCGCTATCTGTATGAACATGGGAATATCTACACCGCTATCTGTATGAACATGGAAATATCTACACCGCTGTCTGTATGAACATGGAAATATCTTCACCGCCATCTGTATGAACATGAATATATCTGCACAGCCATCTTTATGAACATGGAAATATCGACACCGCTATATGTATGAACATGGAATTAGTTACACCGCTATCTGTATGAACATGGAAATATCTACACCGCTATCTGTATGAACATGGAAATATCTACACCGCTATCTGTATGAACATGGAAATATCTTCACCGCCATCTGTATGAACATGGATATATCTACACAGCCATCTGGATGAACATGGAAATATCTGTACCGCTATCTGTATGACCATGGAAATATCTACACCGCTATCTGTTTGAACACGGAAATATCTACTCCGCTATCTGCATGAAAATGGAAATATCTACACAGCTATCTGCATATACATGGAAATATCTACAACGCTATTTCTTTACACATGGAAATAACTACACCGCTATCTCTATTAACATGGAAATATCTACACCGCCATCAGTATGAACATGGAAATATCTGCACCGCAATCTGTATGAAAATATAAATATCTACACCGCCATCTGTATTAAGGTGGAGATATCTACACCGCTATCTGTATAAACATGGAAATATCTACAGCGCTATCTGTATAAACATGGAAATATCTACACCGCTATCTGTATAAACATGGAAATATCTACACCGCTACCTGTATAAACATGGAAATATCAGCACCGCTATCTGTATGAACATGGAAATATCTACACAGCCATCTGGATGAACATGGAAATATCTACACCGCTATCTGTATGAACATGGAAATATCTTCACCGCCATCTGTATGAACATGTATATATCTACACAGCCATCTGGATGAACATGGAAATATCAACACCGCTATCTGTATGAACATGGAAATATCTACACCGCTATCTGTTTTAACAGGCATACATCTTCACCGCTATCTGTATAAACATGGAAATATCTACACTGCTATCTGTGTAAACATGCATACATCTTCACCGCTATCTGTATAAACATGGATATATCTACACCGCTATCTGTATAAACATGGAAATATCTACACCGCTACCTGTATAAACATGGAAATATCAGCACCGTTATCTGTATGAGCATGGAAATATCTACACAGCCATCTGGATGAAAATGGAAATAGTTACACCGCTATCTGTATGAACATGGAAATAGCTACACCGCTATCTGTATGAACATGGGAATATCTACACCGCAATCTGTATGAACATGGAAATATCTACACCGCTATCTGTATGAACATGGAAATATCTTCACCGCCATCTGTATGAACATGAATATATCTACACAGCCATCTGGATGAACATGGAAATATCGACACCGCTATATGTATGAACATGGAATTAGCTACACCGCTATCTGTATGAACATGGAAATATCTACACCGCTATCTGTATGAACATGGAAATATCTACACCGCTATCTGTATGAACATGGAAATATCTTCACCGCCATCTGTATGAACATGGATATATCTACACAGCCATCTGGATGAACATGGAAATATCGACACCGCTATCTGTATGAACATGGAATTATCTACACCGCTGTCTGTGTAAACATGCATATATCTTCACTGCTATCGGTATAAACATGGAATTATCTACACCGCTATCTGTATGACAATGGAAATATCTACACCGCTATCTGTTTGAACACGGAAATATCTACTCCGCTATCTGCATGAAAATGGAAATATCTACTCAGCTATCTGCAAATACATGGAAATATCTACAAAGCTATTTCTTTACACATGGAAATAACTACACCGCTATCTCTATTAACATGGAAATATCTACACCGCCATCTGTATGAACTTGGAAATATCTGCACCGCAATCTGTATGAACATATAAATATCTACACCGCCATCTGTATTAAGATGGAGATATCTACACCGCTATCTGTATAAACATGGAAATATCTACACCGCTATCTGTATAAACATGGAAATATCTACACCGCTATCTGTATAAACATGGAAATATCTACACCGCTACCTGAATAAACATGGAAATATCAGCACCGCTATCTGTATAAACATGGAAATATCTACACAGCCATCTTGATGAACATGGAAATATCTACACCGCTATCTTTATGAACATGGAAATAGCTACACCGCTATCTGTATGAACATGGAAATATCTACACCACTAACTGTATGAACATGGAAATATCTACACCGCTATCTGCATGAACATGGAAATATCTTCACCGCCATCTGTATGAACATGGATATATCTACACAGCAGTCTGGATGAACATGGAAATATCTACACCGCTATCTGTATGAACATGGAAATAGCTACACCTCTTTCAGTATGAACATGGAAATATCTACACCGCTATCTGTATGAACATGGAAAGATCTACACCGCTATCTGTATGAACATGGAAATATCTTCACCGCCATCTCCATGAACATGTATATATCTACACAGCCATCTGGATGAACATGGATATATCTCCACCGCTATCTGCATGAACATGGAAATATCTACACCGCTATCTGTGTAAACATGCATACATCTTCACCGCTATCTGTATAAACATGGAAATATCTACACCGCTATCTGTATAAACACGGAAATATCTACACCGCTACCTGTATAAACATGGAAATATCAGCACCGCTATCTGTATGAACATGGAAATATCTACACCGCTATCTCTATGAACATGGAAATATCTACACCGATATCTGTATGAACATGGAAATATCTTCACCGCCATCTGTATGAACATGGAAATATCTACACAGCCATCTGGATGAACATGAAAATATCTACACCGCTATCTGTATGAACATGGAAATAGCTATACCGCTACCTGTATGATCATGGAAATATCTACACCGCTATCTGAATGAACATGGAAATATCTACACCACTATCTGTATGAACATGGAAATATATTCACCGCCATCTGTATGAACATGGATATATCTACACAGCCATCTGGATGAACATGGAAATATCTACACCTCTATATGTATGAACATGGAAATAGCTACACCGCTATCTGTATGAACATGGAAATAGCTACACCGCTATCTGTATGAACATGGAAGTATCTACACCGCTACCTGTATGAACATGGAAATATCTTCACCGCCATATGTATGAACATGGATATATCTACACAGCCATCTGGATGAACATGGAAATATCTACACCACTATATGTATGAACATGGAATCAGCTAAACCGCTATGTCTATGAACATGGAAATATCTACACCGCTATCTGTATGAACATGGAAGTATCTACACCGCTATCTGTATTAACATTGAAATATCTTCACCGCCATATGTATGAACACGGATATATCTAGACAGCCATCTGGATGAACATGGAAATATCAGCACCGCTGTCTGTATGAACATGGAAATATCTAAACCGCTATCTCTATGAACATGGAAATATCTACAGAGCTATCTGTTTGAACATGGAAATATCTGCACCGCTATCTGCATGAAAATGGAAATATCTACACAGCTTTCTGCATATACATCAAAATATCTACATAGATATTCCTCTACACATGGAAATATCTACTCCGCAATCTCTATAAACATGGAAATATCTACACCGCCATCTGTATGAACATGGAAATATCTGCACCGCCATCTGTATGAACATATAAATATCTAGACCGCCATCTGTATTAAGATGGAGATATCTACACCGCTATCTGTATAAACACGGAAATATCTACACCGCTACCTGTATAAACATGGAAATATCTACACCGCTATCTGTATAAACATGGAAATATCTACACCGCTACCTGTATAAACATGGAAATATCAGCACCGCTATCTGTATGAACATGGAAATATCTACACCGCTATCTCTATGAACATGGAAATATCTACACCGATATCTGTAAGAACATGGAAATATCTTCACCGCCATCTGTGTGCACATGGATATATCTACAAAGCTATCTGGACGAAAATGGAAATAGCACCGCTGTCTGTATGAACATGGAAATATCTACACCGCTATCTGTATGAACATGGAAATCTCTACACCACTATCTGTGTAAACATGCATACATCTTCACCGCTATCTGTATAAACATGGAAATATCTACACTGCTATCTGCATGAACATGGAAATATCTACACCGCTATCTGTATGAACATGGAAATATCTTCACCGCCATCTGTATGAACACGGATATATCTACACAGCCATCTGGATGAACATGGAAATATCTACACCGCTATCTGTATGAACATGGAAACATCAGCACCGCTGTCTGTATGAACATGGAAATATCTACACCGCTATCTGTATGAACATGGAAATATCTTCACCGCCATCTGTATGAACATGGATATATCTACACAGCCATCTGGATGAACATGGAAATATCAACACCGCTATCTGTATGAACATGGAAATATCTACACCGCTATCTGTTTTAACATGCATACATCTTCACCGCTATCTGTATAAACATGGAAATATCTACACCGCTATCTGTATGAACATGGAAATATCTACACAGCTCTCTGTTTGAACATGGAAATATCTACACCGCTATCTGCATGAAAATGGAAATATCTACCCAGCTATCTGCATATACATGGAAATATCTACAAAGCTATTTCCCTACACATGGAAATATCTACACCGCAATCTCTATAAACATGGAAATATCTTCACCGCCATCTGTATGAACATGGAAATATCTGCACCGCCATCTGTATGAACATATAAATATCTAGACCGCCATCTGTATTAAGATGGAGATATCTACACCGCTATCTGTATAAACATGGATATATCTACACCGCTATCTGTATAAACATGGAAATATCTACACCGCTACCTCTATAAACATGGAAATATCAGCACCGTTATCTGTATGAACATGGAAATATCTACACAGCCATCTGGATGAAAATGGAAATAGTTACACCGCTATCTGTATGAACATGGAAATAGCTACACCGCTATCTGTATGAACATGGGAATATCTACACCGCTATCTGTATGAACATGGAAATATCTACACCGCTGTCTGTATGAACATGGAAATATCTTCACCGCCATCTGTATGAACATGAATATATCTGCACAGCCATCTTTATGAACATGGAAATATCGACACCGCTATATGTATGAACATGGAATTAGTTACACCGCTATCTGTATGAACATGGAAATATCTACACCGCTATCTGTATGAACATGGAAATATCTACACCGCTATCTGTATGAACATGGAAATATCTTCACCGCCATCTGTATGAACATGGATATATCTACACAGCCATCTGGATGAACATGGAAATATCTGTACCGCTATCTGTATGACCATGGAAATATCTACACCGCTATCTGTTTGAACACGGAAATATCTACTCCGCTATCTGCATGAAAATGGAAATATCTACACAGCTATCTGCATATACATGGAAATATCTACAAAGCTATTTCTTTACACATGGAAATAACTACACCGCTATCTCTATTAACATGGAAATATCTACACCGCCATCAGTATGAACATGGAAATATCTGCACCGCAATCTGTATGAAAATATAAATATCTACACCGCCATCTGTATTAAGATGGAGATATCTACACCGCTATCTGTATAAACATGGAAATATCTACAGCGCTATCTGTATAAACATGGAAATATCTACACCGCTATCTGTATAAACATGGAAATATCTACACCGCTACCTGTATAAACATGGAAATATCAGCACCGCTATCTGTATGAACATGGAAATATCTACACAGCCATCTGGATGAACATGGAAATATCTACACCGCTATCTTTATGAACATGGAAATAGCTACACCGCTATCTGTATGAACATGGAAATATCTACACCACTAACTGTATGAACATGGAAATATCTACACCGCTACCTGCATGAACATGGAAATATCATCACCGCCATCTCTATGAACATGGATATATCTACACAGCAATCTGGATGAACATGGAAATATCTACACCGCTATCTGTATGAACATGGAAATAGCTACACCTCTATCAGTATGAACATGGAAATATCTACAACGCTATCTGTATGAACATGGAAAGATCTACACCGCTATCTGTATGAACATGGAAATATCTTCACCGCCATCTGTATGAACATGGATATATATACACAGCCATCTGGATGAACATGGATATATCTCCACCGCTATCTGCATGAACATGGAAATATCTACACCGCTATCTGTGTAAACATGCATACATCTTCACCGCTATCTGTATAAACATGGAAATATCTACACCGCTATCTGTATAAACATGGAAATATCTACACCGCTACCTGTATAAACATGGAAATATCAGCACCGCAATCTGTATGAACATGGACATATCTACACCTCTATCTCTATGAACATGGAAATATCTACACCGATATCTGTATGAACATGGAAATAGCTACACCGCTACCTGTATGAACTTGGAAATATCTACACCGCTATCTGAATGAACATGGAAATATCTACACCACTATCTGTATGAACATGGAAATATATTCACCGCCATCTGTATGAACATGGATATATCTACACAGCCATCTGGATGAACATGGAAATATCTACACCTCTATATGTATGAACATGGAAATAGCTACACCGCTATCTGTATGAACATGGAAATAGCTACACCGCTATCTGTATGAACATGGAAGTATCTACACCGCTATCTGTATGAACATTGAAATATCTTCACCGCCATATGTATGAACACGGATATATCTAGACAGCCATCTGGATGAACATGGAAATATCAGCACCGCTGTCTGTATGAACATGGAAATATCTACACCGCTATCTGTATGAACATGGAAATATCTACACAGCTATCTGTTTGAACATGGAAATATCTACACCGCTATCTGCATGAAAATGGAAATATCTACACAGCTTTCTGCATATACATCAAAATATCTACAAAGCTATTCCTCTACACATGGAAATATCTACACCACAATCTCTATAAACATGGAAATATCTACACCGCCATCTGTATGAACATGGAAATATCTGCACCGCCATCTGTATGAACATATAAATATCTAGACCACCGTCTGTATTAAGATGGAGATATCTACACAGCTATCTGTATAAACACGGAAATATCTACACCGCTATCTGTATAAACATGGAAATATCTACACCGCTATCTGTATAAACATGGAAATATCTACTCCGCTACCTGTATAAACATGGAAATATCAGCACCGCTATCTGTATGAACATGGAAATATCTACACCGCTATCTGTATGAACATGGAAATATCTACACCGATATCTGTAAGAACATGGAAATATCTTCACCGCCATCTGTATGAACATGGATATATCTACACAGCCATCAGGACGAAAATGGAAATATCAGCACCGCTGTCTGTATGAACATGGAAATATCTACACCGCTATCTGTATGAACATGGAAATATCTACACCGCTATCTCTATGAACATGGAAATATCTTCACCGCCATCTGTATGAACATGGATATATCTACACAGCCATCTGGATGAACATGGAAATATCTACACCGCTATCTGTATGAACATGGAAATCTCTACACCGCTATCTGTGTAAACATGCATACATCTTCACCACTATCTGTATAAACATGGAAATATCTACACTGCTATCTGCATGAACATGGAAATATCTACACCGCTATCTGTATGAACATGGAAATATCTTCACCGCCATCTGCATGAACACGGATATATCTACACAGCCATCTGGATGAACATGGAAATATCTACACTGCTATCTGTATGAACATGGAAACAGCTACACCGCTATCAGTATGAACATGGAAATATCTACACCGCTATCTGTATGAACACGGAAATATCTACACCGCTGTCTGTATGAACATGGAAATATCTTCACTGCCATCTGTATGAACATGAATATATCTACACAGCCATCTGGATGAACATGGAAATGTCTACACCGCTATATGTATGAACATGGAATTAACTACACCGGTATCTGAATGAACATGGAAATATCTACACCGCTATATGTATGAACATGGAAATATATACACCGATATCTGTATGAACATGGAAATATCTTCACCGCCATCTGTATGAACATGGTTATATCTACACAGCCATCTGGATGAACATGGAAATATCAGCACAGCTGTCTGTATGAACATGGAAATATCTACACCGCTATCTGTATGAACATGGAAATATCTACACCGCTATCTGTATGAACATGGAATTATCTTCACCACCATCTGTATGAACATGGATATATCTACACAGCCATCTGGATGAACATGGAAATATCTACACCGCTATCTTTATGAACATGGTAATATCTACACCGCTATCTGTGTAAACATGCATACATCTTCACCGCTATCTGTATAAACATGGAAATATCTACACCGCTATCTGTATAAACATGGAAATATCTACACCGCTACCTGTATAAACATGGAAATATCAGCACCGCTATCTGTATGAACATGGAAATATCTACACAGCCATCTGGATGAACATGAAAATATCTACACCGCTATCTGTATGAACATGGAAATAGCTACACCGCTACCTGTATGAACTTGGAAATATCTACACCGCTATCTGAATGAACATGGAAATATCTACACCACTATCTGTATGAACATGGAAATATATTCACCGCCATCTGTATGAATATGGATATATCTACACAGCCATCTGGATGAACATGGAAATATCTACACCTCTATATGTATGAACATGGAAATAGCTACACCGCTATCTGTATGAACATGGAAATAGCTACACCGCTATCTGTATGAACATGGAAGTATCTACACCGCTATCTGTATGAACATTGAAATATCTTCACCGCCATATGTATGAACACGGATATATCTAGACAGCCATCTGGATGAACATGGAAATATCAGCACCGCTGTCTGTATGAACATGGAAATATCTACACCGCTATCTGTATGAACATGGAAATATCTACACAGCTATCTGTTTGAACATGGAAATATCTAAACCGCTATCTGCATGAAAATGGAAATATCTACACAGCTTTCTGCATATACATCAAAATATCTACAAAGCTATTCCTCTACACATGGAAATATCTACACTGCAATCTCTATAAACATGGAAATATCTACACCGCCATCTGTATGAACATGGAAATATCTGCACCGCCATCTGTATGAACATATAAATATCTAGACCACCATCTGTATTAAGATGGAGATATCTACACAGCTATCTGTATAAACACGGAAATATCTACACCGCTACCTGTATAAACATGGAAATATCTACACCGCTATCTGTATAAACATGGAAATATCTACACCGCTACCTGTATAAACATGGAAATATCAGCACCGCTATCTGTATGAACATGGAAATATCTACACCGCTATCTCTATGAACATGGAAATATCTACACCGCTATATGTATGAACATGGAAATATCTACACCGCTATCTGTATGAACATGGAAATATCTTCACCGCCATCTGTATGAACATGGTTATATCTACACAGCCGTCTGGATGAACATGGAAATATCTACACCGCTATCTGTATGAACATGGAAATATCTACAACGCTCTCTGTGTAAACATGCATACATCTTCACCGCTATCTGTATAAACATGGAAATATCTACACTGCTACCCGTATAAACATGGAAATATCAGCACCACTATCTGTATGAACATGGAAATATCTACACCGCTATCTCTATGAACATGGAAATATCTACACCGCTATATGTATGAACATGGAAATATCTACACCGCTATCTGTATGAACATGGAAATATCTTCACCGCCATCTGT
This sequence comes from Gorilla gorilla gorilla, assembly GCF_029281585.2. NCBI lineage: Eukaryota > Metazoa > Chordata > Mammalia > Primates > Hominidae > Gorilla > Gorilla gorilla. Next base: position 53,254,195 of record NC_073246.2, on the reverse strand, counting down.
ATGAACATGGTTATATCTACACAGCCGTCTGGATGAACATGGAAATATCTACACCGCTATCTGGATGAACATGGAAATATCTACACCGCTATCTGTGTAAACATGCATACATCTTCACCGCTGTCTGTATAAACATGGAAATATCTGCACCGCTATCTGTATGAACATGGAAATATCTACATCGCTATCTGTATGAACATGGAAATAGCTACACCGCTATCTGTATGAACATGGAAATATCTACATCGCTATCTGTATGAACATGGAAATAGCTACACCGCTATCTGTATGAACATGGAAATATCTACACCGCTATCTGTATGAACATGGAAATATCTACACCGCTACCTATATAAACTTGGAAATATCAGCACCGCTATCTGTATGAACATGGAAATATCTACACCGCTATCTCTACGAACATGGAAAGATCTACACCGCCATCTGTATGAACATGGAAATATCTTCACCGCCATCTGTATGAACATGGATATACCTACACAGCCATCTGGATGAACATGGATATATCTACACCGCTATCTGTATGAACATGGAAATATCTGCACCGCTATCTGTGTAAACATGCATACATCTTCACCGCTATCTGTATAAACATGGAAATGTCTACACCGCTATGTGTATGAACATGGAAATATCTACACCGCTATCTGTTTGAACATGGAAATATCTACACCGCTATCTGCATGAAAATGTAAATATCTAAACAGCTATCTGCATATACATGGAAATATCTACAAAGCTATTTCTTTACACATGGAAATATCTACACCGCTATCTCTATAAACATGGAAATATCTACACCGCCATCTGTATGAACATGGAAATATCTGCACCGCCGTCTGTATGAACATATAAATATCTACACCGCCATCTGTATTAAGATGGAGATATCTACACCGTTATCTGTATAAACATGGAAATATCTACACCGCTATCAATATAAACATGGAAATATCTACACCACTATCTGTATAAACATGGAAATATCTACACCGCTACCTGTATAAACATGGAAATATCACCACCGCTATCTGTATGAACATGGAAATATCTACACAGCCATCTGAATGAACATGGAAATATCTACAACGCTATTTGTATTAACATGGAAATAGCTACACCGCTATCTGTATGAACATGGAAATATCTACGCCACTATCTGTATGAACTTGGAAATATCTACACCGCTATCTGTATGAACATGGAAATATCTTCACCGCCATCTGTATGAACATGGATATATCTACACAGCCATCTGGATGAACATGGAAATATCTACACCGCTATCTGTATGAACATGGAAATAGCTACACCGCTATCTGTATGAACATGGAAATATCTACACCGCTATCTGTATGAACATGGAAATATCTACACCGCTATCTGAATGAACATGGAAATATCTACACCACTATCTGTATGAACATGGAAATATATTCACCGCCATCTGTATGAACATGGATATATCTACACAGCCATCTGGATGAACATGGAAATATCTACACCTCTATATGTATGAACATGGAAATAGCTACACCGCTATCTGTATGAACATGGAAATAGCTACACCGCTATCTGTATGAACATGGAAGTATCTACACCGCTATCTGTATGAACATGGAAATATCTTCACCGCCATATGTATGAACATGGATATATCTACACAGCCATCTGGATGAACATGGAAATATCTACACCACTATATGTATGAACATGGAATTAGCTAAACCGCTATGTCTATGAACATGGAAATATCTATACCGCTATCTGTATGAACATGGAAGTATCTACACCGCTATCTGTATGAACATTGAAATATCTTCACCGCCATATGTATGAACACGGATATATCTAGACAGCCATCTGGATGAACATGGAAATATCAGCACCGCTGTCTGTATGAACATGGAAATATCTAAACCGCTATCTCTATGAACATGGAAATATCTACAGAGCTATCTGTTTGAACATGGAAATATCTACACCGCTATCTGCAAGAAAATGGAAATATCTACACAGCTTTCTGCATATACATCAAAATATCTTCATAGATATTCCTCTACACATGGAAATATCTACTCCGCAATCTCTATAAACATGGAAATATCTACACCGCCATCTGTATGAACATGGAAATATCTGCACCGCCATCTGTATGAACATATAAATATCTAGACCGCCATCTGTATTAAGATGGAGATATCTACACCGCTATCTGTATAAACATGGAAATATCTACACCGCTACCTGTATAAACATGGAAATATCAGCACCGCTATCTGTATGAACATGGAAATATCTACACCGCTATCTCTATGAACATGGAAATATCTACACCGATATCTGTAAGAACATGGAAATATCTTCACCGCCATCTGTGTGAACATGGATATATCTACACAGCTATCTGGACGAAAATGGAAATAGCACCGCTGTCTGTATGAACATGGAAATATCTACACCGCTATCTGTATGAACATGGAAATATCTACACCGCTATCTGTATGAACATGGAAATATCTTCACCGCCATCTGTATGAACATGGATATATCTAAACAGCCATCTGGATGAATATGGAAATATCTACACCGCTATCTGTATGAACATGGAAATCTCTACACCACTATCTGTGTAAACATGCATACATCTTCACCGCTATCTGTATAAACATGGAAATATCTACACTGCTATCTGCATGAACATTGAAATATCTACACCGCTATCTGTATGAACATGGAAATATCTTCACCGCCATCTGTATGAACACGGATATATCTACACAGCCATCTGGATGAACATGGAAATATCTACACCGCTATCTGTATGAACATGGAAACATCAGCACCGCTGTCTGTATGAACATGGAAATATCTACACCGCTATCTGTATGAACATGGAAATACCTTCACCGCCATCTGTATGAACATGGATATATCTACACAGCCATCTGGATGAACATGGAAATATCAACACCGCTATCTGTATGAACATGGAAATATCTACACCGCTATCTGTTTTAACATGCATATACCTTCACCGCTATCTGTATAAACATGGAAATATCTACACCGCTATCTGTATGAACATGGAAATATCTACACAGCTCTCTGTTTGAACATGGAAATATCTACACCGCTATCTGCATGAAAATGGAAATATCTACCCAGCTATCTGCATATACATGGAAATATCTACAAAGCTATTTCCCTACACATGGAAATATCTACACCGCAATCTCTATAAACATGGAAATATCTTCACCGCCATCTGTATGAACATGGAAATATCTGCACCGCCATCTGTATGAACATATAAATATCTAGACCGCCATCTGTATTAAGATGGGGATATCTACACCGCTATCTGTATAAACATGGATATGTCTACACCGCTATCTGTATAAACATGGAAATATCTACACCGCTACCTCTATAAACATGGAAATATCAGCACCGTTATCTGTATGAACATGGAAATATCTACACAGCCATCTGGATGAAAATGGAAATAGTTACACCGCTATCTGTATGAACATGGAAATAGCTACACCGCTATCTGTATGAACATGGGAATATCTACACCGCTATCTGTATGAACATGGAAATATCTACACCGCTGTCTGTATGAACATGGAAATATCTTCACCGCCATCTGTATGAACATGAATATATCTGCACAGCCATCTTTAAGAACATGGAAATATCGACACCGCTATATGTATGAACATGGAATTAGTTACACCGCTATCTGTATGAACATGGAAATATCTACACCGCTATCTGTATGAACATGGAAATATCTACACCGCTATCTGTATGAACATGGAAATATCTTCACAGCCATCTGTATGAACATGGATATATCTACACAGCCATCTGGATGAACATGGAAATATCTGCACCGCTATCTGTATGACCATGGAAATATCTACACCGCTATCTGTTTGAACACGGAAATATCTACTCCGCTATCTGCATGAAAATGGAAATATCTACACAGCTATCTGCATATACATGGAAATATCTACAAAGCTATTTCTTTACACATGGAAATAACTACACCGCTATCTCTATTAACATGGAAATATCTACACCGCCATCTGTATGAACATGGAAATATCTGCACCGCAATCTGTATGAAAATATAAATATCTACACCGCCATCTGTATTAAGATGGAGATATCCACACCGCTATCTGTATAAATATGGAAATATCTACAGCGCTATCTGTATAAACATGGAAATATCTACACCGCTATCTGTATGAACATGGAAATATCTACACCGCTACCTGTATAAACATGGAAATATCAGCACCGCTATCTGTATGAACATGGAAATATCTACACAGCCATCTGGATGAACATGGAAATATCTACACCGCTATCTTTATGAACATGGAAATAGCTACACCGCTATCTGTATGAACATGGAAATATCTACACCACTAACTGTATGAACATGGAAATATCTACACCGCTACCTGCATGAACATGGAAATATCATCACCGCCATCTCTATGAACATGGATATATCTACACAGCAATCTGGATGAACATGGAAATATCTACACCGCTATCTGTATGAACATGGAAATAGCTACACCTCTATCAGTATGAACATGGAAATATCTACATCGCTATCTGTATGAACATGGAAAGATCTACACCGCTATCTGTATGAACATGGAAATATCTTCACCGCCATCTGTATGAACATGGATATATATACACAGCCATCTGGATGAACATGGATATATCTCCACCGCTATCTGCATGAACATGGAAATATCTACACCGCTATCTGTGTAAACATGCATACATCTTCACCGCTATCTGTATAAACATGGAAATATCTACACCGCTATCTGTATAAACACGGAAATATCTACACCGCTACCTGTATAAACATGGAAATATCAGCACCGCTATCTGTATGAACATGGAAATATCTACACCTCTATCTCTATGAACATGGAAATATCTACACCGATATCTGTATGAACATGGAAATATCTTCACCGCTATCTGTATGAACTTGGATATATCTACACAGCCATCTGGATGAACATGGAAATATCAGCACCGCTGTCTGTATGAACATGGAAATATCTACACCGCTATCTGTATGAACATGGAAATATCTACACCGCTATCTGTATGAACATGGAAATATCTTCACCACCATCTCTATGAACATGGATATATCTACACAGCCATCTGGATGAACATGGAAATATCTACACCGCTATCTTTATGAACATGGTAATATCTACACCGCTATCTGTGTAAACATGCATACATCTTCACCGCTACCTGTATAAACATGGAAATATCTACACCGCTATCTGTATAAACATGGAAATATCTACACCGCTACGTGTATAAACATGGAAATAGCACCGCTATCTGTATGAACATGGAAATATCTACACAGCCATCTGGATGAACATGAAAACATCTACACCACTATCTGTATGAACATGGAAATAGCTACACCGCTACCTGTATGAACTTGGAAATATCTACACCGCTATCTGAATGAACATGGAAATATCTACACCACTATCTGTATGAACATGGAAATATATTCACCGCCATCTGTATGAACATGGATATATCTACACAGCCATCTGGATGAACATGGAAATATCTACACCTCTATATGTATGAACATGGAAATAGCTACACCGCTATCTGTATGAACATGGAAATAGCTACACCGCTATCTGTATGAACATGGAAGTATCTACACCGCTTTCTGTATGAACATTGAAATATCTTCACCGCCATATGTATGAACACGGATATATCTAGACAGCCATCTGGATGAACATGGAAATATCAGCACCGCTGTCTGTATGAACATGGAAATATCTACACCGCTATCTGTATGAACATGGAAATATCTACACAGCTATCTGTTTGAACATGGAAATATCTACACCGCTATCTGCATGAAAATGGAAATATCTACACAGCTTTCTGCATATACATCAAAATATCTACAAAGCTATTCCTCTTCACATGGAAATATCTACGCCGCAATCTCTATAAACATGGAAATATCTACACCGCCATCTGTATGAACATGGAAATATCTGCACCGCCATCTGTATGAACATATAAATATCTAGACCACCGTCTGTATTAAGATGGAGATATCTACACAGCTATCTGTATAAACACGTAAATATCTACACCGCTATCTGTATAAACATGGAAATATCTACACCGCTATCTGTATAAACATGGAAATATCTACACCGCTACCTGTATAAACATGGAAATATCAGCACCGCTATCTGTATGAACATGGAAATATCTACACCGCTATCTCTATGAACATGGAAATATCTACACCGATATCTGTAAGAACATGGAAATATCTTCACCGCCATCTGTATGAACATGGATATATCTACACAGCCATCAGGACGAAAATGGAAATATCAGCACCGCTGTCTGTATGAACATGGATATATCTACACCGCTATCTGTATGAACATGGAAATATCTACACCGCTATCTCTATGAACATGGAAATATCTTCACCGCCATCTGTATGAACATGGATATATCTACACAGCCATCTGGATGAACATGGAAATATCTACACCGCTATCTGTATGAACATGGAAATCTCTACACCGCTATCTGTGTAAACATGCATACATCTTCACCACTATCTGTATAAACATGGAAATATCTACACTGCTATCTGCATGAACATGGAAATATCTACACCGCTATCTGTATGAACATGGAAATATCTTCACCGCCATCTGCATGAACACGGATATATCTACACAGCCATCTGGATGAACATGGAAATATCTACACTGCTATCTGTATGAACATGGAAACAGCTACACCGCTATCAGTATGAACATGGAAATATCTACACCGCTATCTGTATGAACACGGAAATATCTACACCGCTATCTGTATGAACATGGAAATATCTTCACTGCCATCTGTATGAACATGAATATATCTACACAGCCATCTGGATGAACATGGAAATGACTACACCGCTATATGTATGAACATGGAATTAACTACACCGGTATCTGAATGAACATGGAAATATCTACACCGCTATATGTATGAACATGGAAATATCTACACCGATATCTGTATGAACATGGAAATATCTTCAGCGCCATCTGTATGAACATGGTTATATCTACACAGCCATCTGGATGAACATGGAAATATCAGCACAGCTGTCTGTATGAACATGGAAATATCTACACCTCTATCTGTATGAACATGGAAATATCTACACCGCTATCTGTATGAACATGGAAATATCTTCACCACCATCTGTATGAACATGGATATATCTACACAGCCATCTGGATGAACATGGAAATATCTACACCGCTATCTTTATGAACATGGTAATATCTACACCGCTATCTGTGTAAACATGCATACATCTTCACCGCTATCTGTATAAACATGGAAATATCTACACCGCTATCTGTATAAACATGGAAATATCTACACCGCTACCTGTATAAACATGGAAATATCAGCACCGCTATCTGTATGAACATGGAAATATCTACACAGCCATCTGGATGAACATGAAAATATCTACACCGCTATCTGTATGAACATGGAAATAGCTACAGCGCTACCTGTATGAACTTGGAAATATCTACACCGCTATCTGAATGAACATGGAAATATCTACACCACTATCTGTATGAACATGGAAATATATTCACCGCCATCTGTATGAATATGGATATATCTACACAGCCATCTGGATGAACATGGAAATAACTACACCTCTATATGTATGAACATGGAAATAGCTACACCGCTATCTGTATGAACATGGAAATAGCTACACCGCTATCTGTATGAACATGGAAGTATCTAAACCGCTATCTGTATGAACATTGAAATATCTTCACCGCCATATGTATGAACACGGATATATCTAGACAGCCATCTGGATGAACATGGAAATATCAGCACCGCTGTCTGTATGAACATGGAAATATCTACACCGCTATCTGTATGAACATGGAAATATCTACACAGCTATCTGTTTTAACATGGAAATATCTACTCCGCTATCTGCATGAAAATGGAAATATCTACACAGCTTTCTGCATATACATCAAAATATCTACAAAGCTATTCCTCTACACATGGAAATATCTACACTGCAATCTCTATAAACATGGAAATATCTACACCGCCATCTGTATGAACATGGAAATATCTGCACCGCCATCTGTATGAACATATAAATATCTAGACCACCATCTGTATTAAGATGGAGATATCTACACAGCTATCTGTATAAACACGGAAATATCTACACCGCTACCTGTATAAACATGGAAATATCTACACCGCTATCTGTATAAACATGGAAATATCTACACCGCTACCTGTATAAACATGGAAATATGAGCACCGCTATCTGTATGAACATGGAAATATCTACACCGCTATCTCTATGAACATGGAAATATCTACACCGATATCTGTAAGAACATGGAAATATCTTCACCGCCATCTGTATGAACATGGATATATCTACACAGCCATCAGGACGAAAATGGAAATATCAGCACCGCTGTCTGTATGAACAAGGAAATATCTACACCGCTATCTGTATGAACATGGAAATATCTACACCGCTATCTCTATGAACATGGAAATATCTTCACCGCCATCCGTATGAACATGGATATATCTACACAGCCATCTGAATGAACATGGAAATATCTACACCGCTATATGTATGAACATGGAAATCTCTACACCGCTATCTGTGTAAACATGCATACATCTTCACAACTATCTGTATAAACATGGAAATATCTACACTGCTATCTGCATGAACATGGAAATATCTACACCGCTATCTGTATGAACATGGAAATATCTTCACCGCCATCTGCATGAACACAGATATATCTACACAGCCATCTGGATGAACATGGAAATATCTACACTGCTATCTGTATGAACATGGAAACAGCTACACCGCTATCAGTATGAACATGGAAATATCTACACCGCTATCTGTATGAACACGGAAATATCTACACCGCTATCTGTATGAACATGGAAATAACTTCACCGCCATCTGTATGAACATGAATATATCTACACAGCCATCTGGATGAACATGGAAATGTCTACACCGCTATATGTATGAACATGGAATTAACTACACCGGTATCTGAATGAACATGGAAATATCTACACCGCTATATGTATGAACATGGAAATATCTACACCGCTATCTGTATGAACATGGAAATATCTTCACCGCCATCTGTATGAACATGGTTATATCTACACAGCCGTCTGGATGAACATGGAAATATCTACACCGCTATCTGTATGAACATGGAAATATCTACAACGCTCTCTGTGTAAACATGCATACATCTTCACCGCTATCTGTATAAACATGGAAATATCTACACCGCTACCCGTATAAACATGGAAATATCAGCACCGCTATCTGTATGAACATGGAAATATCTACACAGCCATCTGGACGAACATGGAAATATCTACACCGCTATCTGTATGAACATGGAAATAGCTACACCGCTATCTGTATGAACATGGAAACATCTACACCACTATCTGTATGAACATGGAAAAATCTACACCACTATCTGTATGAACATGGAAATATCTTCACCGCCATCTGTATGAACATGGATATATCTACACAGCCATCTGGAAGAACATGGAAATATCTACACCGCTATCTGTATGAACATGGAAATAGCTACTCCGCTATCTGAACATGGAAATATCTACACCGCTATCTGTATGAACATGGAAATATCTACACCGCTATCTGTATGAACATGGAAATATCTTCACCGCCATCTGTATGATCATGGATATATCTACATCGCTATCTGTATGAACATGGAAATAGCTACACCGCTATCTGTATGAACATGGAAATATCAACATCGCTATCTGTATGAACATGGAAATAGCTACACCGCTATCTGTATGAACATGGAAATATCTACACCGCTATCTGTATGAACATGGAAATATCTACACCGCTACCTATATAAACTTGGAAATATCAGCACCGCTATCTGTATGAACATGGAAATATCTACACCGCTATCTCTACGAACATGGAAAGATCTACACCGCCATCTGTATGAACATGGAAATATCTTCACCGCCATCTGTATGAACATGGATATACCTACACAGCCATCTGGATGAACATGGATATATCTACACCGCTATCTGTATGAACATGGAAATATCTGCACCGCTATCTGTGTAAACATGCATACATCTTCACCGCTATCTGTATAAACATGGAAATGTCTACACCGCTATGTGTTTGAACATGGAAATATCTACACCGCTATCTGTTTGAACATGGAAATATCTACACCGCTATCTGCATGAAAATGTAAATATCTAAACAGCTATCTGCATATACATGGAAATATCTACAAAGCTATTTCTTTACACATGGAAATATCTACACCGCTATCTCTATAAACATGGAAATATCTACACCGCCATCTGTATGAACATGGAAATATCTGCACCGCCGTCTGTATGAACATATAAATATCTACACCGCCATCTGTATTAAGATGGAGATATCTACACCGTTATCTGTATAAACATGGAAATATCTACACCGCTATCTATATAAACATGGAAATATCTACACCACTATCTGTATAAACATGGAAATATCTACACCGCTACCTGTATAAACATGGAAATATCACCACCGCTATCTGTATGAACATGGAAATATCTACACATCCATCTGAATGAACATGGAAATATCTACAACGCTATTTGTATTAACATGGAAATAGCTACACCGCTATCTGTATGAACATGGAAATATCTACGCCACTATCTGTATGAACATGGAAATATCTACACCGCTCTCTGTATGAACATGGAAATATCTTCACCGCCATCTGTATGAACATGGATATATCTACACAGCCATCTGGATGAACATGGAAATATCTACACCGCTATCTGTATGAACATGGAAATAGCTACACCGCTATCTGTATGAACATGGAAATATCTACACCGCTATCTGTATGAACATGGAAATATCTACACCGCTATCTGTATGAAAATGGAAATATCTTCACCGCCATCTGTATGAACATGGATATATCTACACAGCCATCTGGATGAACATGGAAATATCAGCACCGCTATCTGTATGAACATGGAAATATCTACACCGCTATCTGTGTTAACATGCATACATCTTCACCGCTATCTGTATAAACATGGAAATATCTACACCGCTATCTGTATGAAGATGAAAATATCTACACAGCTATCTGTTTGAACATGGAAATATCTACACCGCTATCTGCATGAAAATGGAAATATCTACCCAGCTATCTGCATATACACGGAAATATCTACAAAGCTATTTCTCTACACATGGAAATATCTACAGCGCAATCTCTATAAACATGGAAATATCTTCACCGCCATCTGTATGAACATGGAAATATCTGCACCGCCATCTGTATGAACATATAAATATCTAGACCGCCATCTGTATTAAGATGGAGATATCTACACCGCTATCTGTATAAACATGGATATATCTACACCGCTATCTGTATAAACATGGAAATATCTACACCGCTACCTGTATAAACATGGAAATATCAGCACCGTTATCTGTATGAACATGGAAATATCTACACAGCCATCTGGATGAAAATAGAAATAGTTACACCACTATCTGTATGAACATGGAAATAGCTACACCGCTATCTGTATGAACATGGGAATATCTACACCACTATCTGTATGAACATGGAAATATCTACACCGCTATCTGTATGAACATGGATATATCTACACAGCCATCTGGATGAACATGGAAATATCTACACCACTATGTGTGTAAACATGCATACATCTTCAATGCTATCAGTATAAACATGGCATTATCTACACCGCTATCAGTATGACCATGGAAATATCTACACCGCTATCTGTTTGAACACGGAAATATCTACTCCGCTATCTGCATGAAAATGGAAATATCTACACAGCTATCTGCATATACATGGAAATATCTACAAAGCTATTTCTTTACACATGGAAATAACTACACCGCTATCTCTATTAACATGGAAATATCTACACCGCCATCTGTATGAACATGGAAATATCTGCACCGCCATCTGTATGAACATATAAATATCTACACCGCCATCTGTATTAAGATGGAGATATCTACACCGCTATCTGTATAAACATGAAAATATCTACACCGCTATCTGTATAAACATGGAAATATCTACACCGCTACCTGTATAAACAGGGAAATATCAGCACCGCTATCTGTATGAACATGGAAATATCTACACAGCCATCTGGATGAACATGGAAATATCTACACCGCTATCTTTATGAACATGGAAATAGCTACACCGCTATCTGTATGAACATGGAAATATCTACACCACTAACTGTATGAACATGGAAATATCTACACCGCTATCTGCATGAACATGGAAATATCTTCACCGCCATCTGTATGAACAAGGATATATCTACACAGCTATCTGGATGAACATGGAAATAGCTACACCTCTATCAGTATGAACATGGAAATATCTACTCCGCTATCCGTATGAACATGGAAAGATCTACACCGCTATCTGTATGAACATGGAAATATCTTCACCGCCATCTGTATGAACATGGATATATCTACACAGCCATCTGGATGAACATGGATATATCTCCACCGCTATCTGCATGAACATGGAAATATCTTCACCGCTATCTGTGTAAACATGCATACATCTTCACCGCTATCTGTTTGAACATGGAAATATCTACACAGCCATCTGGATGAACATGAAAATATCTACACAGCTATCAGTATGAACATGGAAATATCAGCACCGCTATCTGTATGAACATGGAAATATCTTCACCGCTATCTGTATGAACATGGAAATATCTACACCACTATCTGTATGAACATGGAAATATCTACACCGCTATCTGTATGAACATGGAAATAGCTACACCGCTATCTGTATGAACATGGAAGTATCTACACCGCTATCTGTATGAACATGGAAATATCTTCACCGCCATATGTATGAACATGGATATATCTACACAGCCATCTGGATGAACATGGAAATATCTACACCACTACATGTATGAACATGGAATTAGCTAAACCGCTATTTCTATGAACATGGAAATACCTACACCGCTATCTGTATGAACATGGAAGTATCTACACCGCTATCTGTATGAACATTGAAATATCTTCACTGCCATATGTATGAACACAGATATATCTAGACAGCCATATGGATGAACATGGAAATATCAGCACCGCTGTCTGTATGAACATGGAAATATCTACACCGCTATCTGTATGAACATGGAAATATCTACACAGCTATCTGTTTGAACATGGGAATATCTACACCGCTATCTGCATGAAAATGGAAATATCTACACAGCTTTCTGCATATACATCAAAATATCTACAAAGCTATTAGTCTACACATGGAAATAACTACACCGCAATCTCTATAAACATGGAAATATCTACACCGCCATCTGTATGAACATGGAAATATCTGCAACGCCATCTGTATGAACACGTAAATATCTAGACCGCCATCTGCATTAAGATGGAGATATCTACACCGCTATCTGTATAAACACGGAAATATCTACACCGCTACCTGTATAAACATGGAAATATCTACACCGCTATCTGTATAAACATGGAAATATCTACACCGCTACCTGTATAAACATGGAAATATCAGCACCGCTATCTGTATGAACATGGAAATATCTACACCGCTATCTCTATGAACATGGAAATATCTACACCGATATCTGTAAGAACATGGAAATATCTTCACCGCCATCAGTATGAACATGGATATATCTACACAGCCATCTGGACGAAAATGGAAATATCAGCACCGCTGTCTGTATGAACATGGAAATATCTACATGGCTACCTGTATGAACATGGATATATCTACACCGCTATCTGTATGAACATGGAAATATCTTCACCACCATCTGTATGAAGATGGATATATCTACACAGCCATCTGGATGAACATGGAAATATCTACACCGCTATCTGTATGAACATGGAAATCTCTACACCGCTATCTGTGTAAACATGCATACATCTTCACCGCTATCTGTATAAACATGGAAATATCTACACTGCTATCTGCATGAACATGGAAATATCTACACCGCTATCTGTATGAACATGGAAATATCTTCACCGCCATCTGTATGAACATGGATATATCTACAGAGCCATCTGGATGACATGGAAATATCTACACCGCTATCTGTATGAACATGGAAACAGCTACACCGCTATCAGTATGAACATGGAAATATCTACCCCGCTATCTGTATGAACACGGAAATATCTACCCCGCTATCTGTATGAACATGGAAATATCTTCACCGCCATCTGTATGAACATGAATATATCTACACAGCCATCTGGATGAACATGGAAATATCTACACTGCCATATGTATGAACATCGAATTAACTACACCGGTATCTGAATGAACATGGAAATATCTACACCGCTATCTGTATGAACATGGAAATATCTACACCGCTATCTGTATGAACATGGAAATATCTTCACCGCCATCTGTATGAACATGGTTATATCTACACAGCCATCTGGATGAACATGGAAATATCTACACCGCTATCTGTATGAACATGGAAATATCTACACCGCTCTCTGTGTAAACATGCATACATCTTCACCGCTATCTGTATAAACATGGTAATATCTACACCGCTATCTGTATAACCATGGAAATATCTACACCGCTATCTGTATAAACATGGAAATTTCTACACCGCTACCTGTATAAACATGGAAATATCAGCACCGCTATCTGTATGAACATGGAAATAGCTACACCGCTTTCTGTATGAACATGGAAATAGCTACACCGCTTTCTGTTTGAACATGGAAATATCTACACCGCTACCTGTATGAACATGGAAATATCTCCACCGCTATCTGCATGAACATGGAAATATCTTCACCGCCATCTGTATGAACATGGATATATATACACAGCAATCTGGATGAACATGGAAATATCTACACCGCTATCTGTATGAACATGGAAATAGCTACACCTCTATCTGTATGAACATGGAAATATCTACACCGCTATCAGTATGAACATGGATATATCTACACAGCCATCTGGATGAACATGGATATATCTCCACCGCTATCTGCATGAACATGGAAATATCTACACCGCTATCTGTGTAAACATGCATACATCTTCACCGCTATCTGTATAAACATGGAAATGTCTACACCCCTATGGATATGAACATGGAAATATCTACACCGCTATCTGTTTGAACATGGAAATATCTACACCGCTATCTGCATGAAAATGGAAATATCTACACAGCTATCTGCATATACATGGAAATATCTACAAAGCTATTTCTCTACACATGGAAATATCTACACCGCAATCTCTATAAACATGGAAATATCTTCATCGCCATCTGTATGAACATGGAAATATCTGCACTGCCATCTGTATGAACATATAAATATCTAGACCGCCATCTGTATTAAGATGGAGATATCTACACCGCTATCTGTATAAACATGGAAATATCTACACCGCTATCTGTATAAACATGGAAATATCTACACCACTATCTGTATAAACATGGAAATATCTACACCGCTACCTGTATAAACATGGAAATATCAGCACCGCTATCTGTATGAACATGGAAATATCTACACCGCTATCTCTATGAACATGGAAATATCTACACCGATATCTGTATGAACATGGAAATATCTTCACCGCCATCTGTATCAACATGGATATATCTACACAGCCATCTGGACGAACATGGAAATATCAGCACCGCTGTCTGTATGAACATGGAAATATCTACACCGCTATCTGTATGAATATGGAAATATCTACACCGCTATCTGTATGAATATGGAAATAACTTCACCGACATCTGTATGAAAATGGATATATCTACACAGCCATCTGGATGAACATGGAAATATCTACACCGCTATCTGTATGAACATGGAAATATCTACACCACTATCTGTGTAAACATGCATACATCTTCACCGCTATCTGTATAAACATGGAATTATCTACACCGCTATCTGTATGACCATGGAAATATCTACACCGCTATCTGTTTGAACACGGAAATATCTACTCCGCTATCTGCATGAAAATGGAAATATCTACACAGCTATCTGCATATACATGGAAATATCTACAAAGCTATTTCTTTACACATGGAAATAACTACACCGCTATCTCTATTAACATGGAAATATCTACACCGCCATCTGTAGGAACATGGAAATATCTGCACCGCCATCCGTATGAACATATAAATATCTACACCGCCATCTGTATTAAGATGGAGATATCTACACCGCTATCTGTATAAACATGGAAATATCTACAACGCTATCTGTATAAACATGGAAACATCTACACCGCTATCTGTATAAACATGGAAGTATCTGCACCGCTACCTGTATAAACATGGAAATATCAGCACCGCTATCTGTATGAACATGGAAATATCTACACAGCCATCTGGATGAACATGGAAATATCTACACCGCTATCTGTATGAACATGGAAATAGCTACACCGCTATCTGTATGAACATGGGAATATCTTCACCACTACCTGTATGAACATGGAAATATCTACACCGCTATCTGCATGAACATGGAAATATCTTCACCGCCATCTGTATGAACATGGATATATCTACACAGCAATCTGGATGAACATGGAAATATCTACACCGCTACCTGTATGAACATGGAAATAGCTACACCTCTATCTGTATGAACATGGAAATATCTACAACGCTATCTGTATGAACATGGAAAGATCTACACCGCTATCTGTATGAACATGGAAATATCTTCACCGCCATCTGTATGAACATGGATATATCTACACAGCCATCTGGATGAACATGGATATATCTCCACCGCTATCTGCATGAACATGGAAATATCTACACCGCTATCTGTGTAAACATGCATACATCTTCACCGCTATCTGTATGAACATGGAAATATCTACACCGCTATCTATATGAACATGGAAATATCTACACCGATATCTGTATGAACATGGAAATATCTTCACCGCCATCTGTATGAACTTGGATATATCTACACAGCCATCTGGATGAACATGGAAATATCAGCACCGCTATCTGTATGAACATGGAAATATCTACACCGCTATCTGTATGAACATGGAAATATCTTCACCACCATCTGTATGAACATGGATATATCTACACAGCCATCTGGATGAACATGGAAATATCTACACCGCTATCTGTATGAAAATGATAATATCTACACCGCTATCTGTGTAAACATGCATACATCTTCACCGCTATCTGTATAAACATGGAAATATCTACACCGCTATCTGTATAAACATGGAAATATCTACACCGCTACCTGTATAAACATGGAAATATCAGCACCGCTATCTGTATGAACATGGAAATATCTACACAGCCATCTGGATTAACATGAAAATATCTACACCGGTATCTGTATGAACATGGAAATAGCTACGCCGCTACCTGTATGAACATGGAAATATCTACACCGCTATCTGAATGAACATGGAAATATCTACACCACTATCTGTATGAACATGGAAATATATTCACAGCCATCTGTATGAACATGGATATATCTACACAGCCATCTGGATGAACATGGAAATATCTACACCTCTATATGTATGAACATGGAAATAGCTACACCGCTATCTGTATGAACATGGAAATAGCTACACCGCTATCTGTATGAACATGGAAGTATCTACACCGCTATCTGTATGAACATGGAAATATATTCACCGCCATATGTATGAACATGGATATATCTACACAGCCATCTGGATGAACATGGAAATATCTACACCACTATATGTATGAACATGGAATTAGCTAAACCGCTATGTCTATGAACATAGAAATATCTACACCGCTATCTGTATGAACATGGAAGTATCTACACCGCTATCTGTATGAACATTGAAATATCTTCACCGCCATATGTATGAACACGGATATATCTAGACAGCCATCTGGATGAACATGGAAATATCAGCACCGCTGTCTGTATGAACATGGAAATATCTACACCGCTATCTGTATGAACATGGAAATATCTACACAGCTATCTGTTTGAACATGGAAATGTCTACACCGCTATCTGCATGAAAATGGAAATATCTACACAGCTATCTGCATATACATGGAAATATCTACAAAGCTATTTCTCTACACATGGAAATATCTACACCGCAATCTCTATAAACATGGAAATATCTTCACCGCCATCTGTATGAACATGGAAATATCTGCACCGCCATTTGTATGAACATGGAAATATCTACACCACTATCTGTATGAACATGGAAATATCTACACCGCTATCTGTATGAACATGGAAATAGCTACACCGCTATCTGTATGAACATGGAAGTATCTACACCGCTATCTGTATGAACATGGAAATATCTTCACCGCCATATGTATGAACATGGATATATCTACACAGCCATCTGGATGAACATGGAAATATCTACACCACTACATGTATGAACATGGAATTAGCTAAACCGCTATTTCTATGAACATGGAAATACCTACACCGCTATCTGTATGAACATGGAAGTATCTACACCGCTATCTGTATGAACATTGAAATATCTTCACTGCCATATGTATGAACACAGATATATCTAGACAGCCATCTGGATGAACATGGAAATATCAGCACCGCTGTCTGTATGAACATGGAAATATCTACACCGCTATCTGTATGAACATGGAAATATCTACACAGCTATCTGTTTGAACATGGGAATATCTACACCGCTATCTGCATGAAAATGGAAATATCTACACAGCTTTCTGCATATACATCAAAATATCTACAAAGCTATTAGTCTACACATGGAAATAACTACACCGCAATCTCTATAAACATGGAAATATCTACACCGCCATCTGTATGAACATGGAAATATCTGCAACGCCATCTGTATGAACACGTAAATATCTAGACCGCCATCTGCATTAAGATGGAGATATCTACACCGCTATCTGTATAAACACGGAAATATCTACACCGCTACCTGTATAAACATGGAAATATCTACACCGCTATCTGTATAAACATGGAAATATCTACACCGCTACCTGTATAAACATGGAAATATCAGCACCGCTATCTGTATGAACATGGAAATATCTACACCGCTATCTCTATGAACATGGAAATATCTACACCGATATCTGTAAGAACATGGAAATATCTTCACCGCCATCAGTATGAACATGGATATATCTACACAGCCATCTGGACGAAAATGGAAATATCAGCACCGCTGTCTGTATGAACATGGAAATATCTACATGGCTACCTGTATGAACATGGATATATCTACACCGCTATCTGTATGAACATGGAAATATCTTCACCACCATCTGTATGAAGATGGATATATCTACACAGCCATCTGGATGAACATGGAAATATCTACACCGCTATCTGTATGAACATGGAAATCTCTACACCGCTATCTGTGTAAACATGCATACATCTTCACCGCTATCTGTATAAACATGGAAATATCTACACTGCTATCTGCATGAACATGGAAATATCTACACCGCTATCTGTATGAACATGGAAATATCTTCACCGCCATCTGTATGAACATGGATATATCTACAGAGCCATCTGGATGACATGGAAATATCTACACCGCTATCTGTATGAACATGGAAACAGCTACACCGCTATCAGTATGAACATGGAAATATCTACCCCGCTATCTGTATGAACACGGAAATATCTACCCCGCTATCTGTATGAACATGGAAATATCTTCACCGCCATCTGTATGAACATGAATATATCTACACAGCCATCTGGATGAACATGGAAATATCTACACTGCCATATGTATGAACATCGAATTAACTACACCGGTATCTAAACATGGAAATATCAGCACCGCTATCTGTATGAACATGGAAATAGCTACACCGCTTTCTGTATGAACATGGAAATAGCTACACCGCTTTCTGTTTGAACATGGAAATATCTACACCGCTACCTGTATGAACATGGAAATATCTCCACCGCTATCTGCATGAACATGGAAATATCTTCACCGCCATCTGTATGAACATGGATATATATACACAGCAATCTGGATGAACATGGAAATATCTACACCGCTATCTGTATGAACATGGAAATAGCTACACCTCTATCTGTATGAACATGGAAATATCTACACCGCTATCTGTATGAACATGGAAATAGCTACACCGCTATCTGTATGAACATGGGAATATCTTCACCACTACCTGTATGAACATGGAAATATCTACACCGCTATCTGCATGAACATGGAAATATCTTCACCGCCATCTGTATGAACATGGATATATCTACACAGCAATCTGGATGAACATGGAAATATCTACACCGCTACCTGTATGAACATGGAAATAGCTACACCTCTATCTGTATGAACATGGAAATATCTACAACGCTATCTGTATGAACATGGAAAGATCTACACCGCTATCTGTATGAACATGGAAATATCTTCACCGCCATCTGTATGAACATGGTTATATCTACACAGCCATCTGGATGAACATGGAAATATCTACACCGCTATCTGTATGAACATGGAAATATCTACACCGCTCTCTGTGTAAACATGCATACATCTTCACCGCTATCTGTATAAACATGGTAATATCTACACCGCTATCTGTATAACCATGGAAATATCTACACCGCTATCTGTATAAACATGGAAATTTCTACACCGCTACCTGTATAAACATGGAAATATCAGCACCGCTATCTGTATGAACATGGAAATAGCTACACCGCTTTCTGTATGAACATGGAAATAGCTACACCGCTTTCTGTTTGAACATGGAAATATCTACACCGCTACCTGTATGAACATGGAAATATCTCCACCGCTATCTGCATGAACATGGAAATATCTTCACCGCCATCTGTATGAACATGGATATATATACACAGCAATCTGGATGAACATGGAAATATCTACACCGCTATCTGTATGAACATGGAAATAGCTACACCTCTATCTGTATGAACATGGAAATATCTACACCGCTATCAGTATGAACATGGATATATCTACACAGCCATCTGGATGAACATGGATATATCTCCACCGCTATCTGCATGAACATGGAAATATCTACACCGCTATCTGTGTAAACATGCATACATCTTCACCGCTATCTGTATAAACATGGAAATGTCTACACCCCTATGGATATGAACATGGAAATATCTACACCGCTATCTGTTTGAACATGGAAATATCTACACCGCTATCTGCATGAAAATGGAAATATCTACACAGCTATCTGCATATACATGGAAATATCTACAAAGCTATTTCTCTACACATGGAAATATCTACACCGCAATCTCTATAAACATGGAAATATCTTCATCGCCATCTGTATGAACATGGAAATATCTGCACTGCCATCTGTATGAACATATAAATATCTAGACCGCCATCTGTATTAAGATGGAGATATCTACACCGCTATCTGTATAAACATGGAAATATCTACACCGCTATCTGTATAAACATGGAAATATCTACACCACTATCTGTATAAACATGGAAATATCTACACCGCTACCTGTATAAACATGGAAATATCAGCACCGCTATCTGTATGAACATGGAAATATCTACACCGCTATCTCTATGAACATGGAAATATCTACACCGATATCTGTATGAACATGGAAATATCTTCACCGCCATCTGTATCAACATGGATATATCTACACAGCCATCTGGACGAACATGGAAATATCAGCACCGCTGTCTGTATGAACATGGAAATATCTACACCGCTATCTGTATGAATATGGAAATATCTACACCGCTATCTGTATGAATATGGAAATAACTTCACCGACATCTGTATGAAAATGGATATATCTACACAGCCATCTGGATGAACATGGAAATATCTACACCGCTATCTGTATGAACATGGAAATATCTACACCACTATCTGTGTAAACATGCATACATCTTCACCGCTATCTGTATAAACATGGAATTATCTACACCGCTATCTGTATGACCATGGAAATATCTACACCGCTATCTGTTTGAACACGGAAATATCTACTCCGCTATCTGCATGAAAATGGAAATATCTACACAGCTATCTGCATATACATGGAAATATCTACAAAGCTATTTCTTTACACATGGAAATAACTACACCGCTATCTCTATTAACATGGAAATATCTACACCGCCATCTGTAGGAACATGGAAATATCTGCACCGCCATCCGTATGAACATATAAATATCTACACCGCCATCTGTATTAAGATGGAGATATCTACACCGCTATCTGTATAAACATGGAAATATCTACAACGCTATCTGTATAAACATGGAAACATCTACACCGCTATCTGTATAAACATGGAAGTATCTGCACCGCTACCTGTATAAACATGGAAATATCAGCACCGCTATCTGTATGAACATGGAAATATCTACACAGCCATCTGGATGAACATGGAAATATCTACACCGCTATCTGTATGAACATGGAAATAGCTACACCGCTATCTGTATGAACATGGGAATATCTTCACCACTACCTGTATGAACATGGAAATATCTACACCGCTATCTGCATGAACATGGAAATATCTTCACCGCCATCTGTATGAACATGGATATATCTACACAGCAATCTGGATGAACATGGAAATATCTACACCGCTACCTGTATGAACATGGAAATAGCTACACCTCTATCTGTATGAACATGGAAATATCTACAACGCTATCTGTATGAACATGGAAAGATCTACACCGCTATCTGTATGAACATGGAAATATCTTCACCGCCATCTGTATGAACATGGATATATCTACACAGCCATCTGGATGAACATGGATATATCTCCACCGCTATCTGCATGAACATGGAAATATCTACACCGCTATCTGTGTAAACATGCATACATCTTCACCGCTATCTGTATGAACATGGAAATATCTACACCGCTATCTATATGAACATGGAAATATCTACACCGATATCTGTATGAACATGGAAATATCTTCACCGCCATCTGTATGAACTTGGATATATCTACACAGCCATCTGGATGAACATGGAAATATCAGCACCGCTATCTGTATGAACATGGAAATATCTACACCGCTATCTGTATGAACATGGAAATATCTTCACCACCATCTGTATGAACATGGATATATCTACACAGCCATCTGGATGAACATGGAAATATCTACACCGCTATCTGTATGAAAATGATAATATCTACACCGCTATCTGTGTAAACATGCATACATCTTCACCGCTATCTGTATAAACATGGAAATATCTACACCGCTATCTGTATAAACATGGAAATATCTACACCGCTACCTGTATAAACATGGAAATATCAGCACCGCTATCTGTATGAACATGGAAATATCTACACAGCCATCTGGATTAACATGAAAATATCTACACCGGTATCTGTATGAACATGGAAATAGCTACGCCGCTACCTGTATGAACATGGAAATATCTACACCGCTATCTGAATGAACATGGAAATATCTACACCACTATCTGTATGAACATGGAAATATATTCACAGCCATCTGTATGAACATGGATATATCTACACAGCCATCTGGATGAACATGGAAATATCTACACCTCTATATGTATGAACATGGAAATAGCTACACCGCTATCTGTATGAACATGGAAATAGCTACACCGCTATCTGTATGAACATGGAAGTATCTACACCGCTATCTGTATGAACATGGAAATATATTCACCGCCATATGTATGAACATGGATATATCTACACAGCCATCTGGATGAACATGGAAATATCTACACCACTATATGTATGAACATGGAATTAGCTAAACCGCTATGTCTATGAACATAGAAATATCTACACCGCTATCTGTATGAACATGGAAGTATCTACACCGCTATCTGTATGAACTTTGAAATATCTTCACCGCCATATGTATGAACACGGATATATCTAGACAGCCATCTGGATGAACATGGAAATATCAGCACCTCTGTCTGTATGAACATGGAAATATCTACACCGCTATCTGTATGAACATGGAAATATCTACACAGCTATCTGTATGAACATGGAAATATCTTCACCGCCATCTGTATGAACATGGATATATCTACACAGCCATCTGGATGAACATGGATATATCTCCACCGCTATCTGCATGAACATGGAAATATCTTCACCGCTATCTGTGTAAACATGCATACATCTTCACCGCTATCTGTTTGAACATGGAAATATCTACACAGCCATCTGGATGAACATGAAAATATCTACACAGCTATCTGTATGAACATGGAAATATCAGCACCGCTATCTGTATGAACATGGAAATATCTTCACCGCTATCTGTATGAACATGGAAATATCTACACCACTATCTGTATGAACATGGAAATATCTACACCGCTATCTGTATGAACATGGAAATAGCTACACCGCTATCTGTATGAACATGGAAGTATCTACACCGCTATCTGTATGAACATGGAAATATCTTCACCGCCATATGTATGAACATGGATATATCTACACAGCCATCTGGATGAACATGGAAATATCTACACCACTACATGTATGAACATGGAATTAGCTAAACCGCTATTTCTATGAACATGGAAATACCTACACCGCTATCTGTATGAACATGGAAGTATCTACACCGCTATCTGTATGAACATTGAAATATCTTCACTGCCATATGTATGAACACAGATATATCTAGACAGCCATCTGGATGAACATGGAAATATCAGCACCGCTGTCTGTATGAACATGGAAATATCTACACCGCTATCTGTATGAACATGGAAATATCTACACAGCTATCTGTTTGAACATGGGAATATCTACACCGCTATCTGCATGAAAATGGAAATATCTACACAGCTTTCTGCATATACATCAAAATATCTACAAAGCTATTAGTCTACACATGGAAATAACTACACCGCAATCTCTATAAACATGGAAATATCTACACCGCCATCTGTATGAACATGGAAATATCTGCAACGCCATCTGTATGAACACGTAAATATCTAGACCGCCATCTGCATTAAGATGGAGATATCTACACCGCTATCTGTATAAACACGGAAATATCTACACCGCTACCTGTATAAACATGGAAATATCTACACCGCTATCTGTATAAACATGGAAATATCTACACCGCTACCTGTATAAACATGGAAATATCAGCACCGCTATCTGTATGAACATGGAAATATCTACACCGCTATCTCTATGAACATGGAAATATCTACACCGATATCTGTAAGAACATGGAAATATCTTCACCGCCATCAGTATGAACATGGATATATCTACACAGCCATCTGGACGAAAATGGAAATATCAGCACCGCTGTCTGTATGAACATGGAAATATCTACATGGCTACCTGTATGAACATGGATATATCTACACCGCTATCTGTATGAACATGGAAATATCTTCACCACCATCTGTATGAAGATGGATATATCTACACAGCCATCTGGATGAACATGGAAATATCTACACCGCTATCTGTATGAACATGGAAATCTCTACACCGCTATCTGTGTAAACATGCATACATCTTCACCGCTATCTGTATAAACATGGAAATATCTACACTGCTATCTGCATGAACATGGAAATATCTACACCGCTATCTGTATGAACATGGAAATATCTTCACCGCCATCTGTATGAACATGGATATATCTACAGAGCCATCTGGATGACATGGAAATATCTACACCGCTATCTGTATGAACATGGAAACAGCTACACCGCTATCAGTATGAACATGGAAATATCTACCCCGCTATCTGTATGAACACGGAAATATCTACCCCGCTATCTGTATGAACATGGAAATATCTTCACCGCCATCTGTATGAACATGAATATATCTACACAGCCATCTGGATGAACATGGAAATATCTACACTGCCATATGTATGAACATCGAATTAACTACACCGGTATCTGAATGAACATGGAAATATCTACACCGCTATCTGTATGAACATGGAAATATCTACACCGCTATCTGTATGAACATGGAAATATCTTCACCGCCATCTGTATGAACATGGTTATATCTACACAGCCATCTGGATGAACATGGAAATATCTACACCGCTATCTGTATGAACATGGAAATATCTACACCGCTCTCTGTGTAAACATGCATACATCTTCACCGCTATCTGTATAAACATGGTAATATCTACACCGCTATCTGTATAACCATGGAAATATCTACACCGCTATCTGTATAAACATGGAAATTTCTACACCGCTACCTGTATAAACATGGAAATATCAGCACCGCTATCTGTATGAACATGGAAATAGCTACACCGCTTTCTGTATGAACATGGAAATAGCTACACCGCTTTCTGTTTGAACATGGAAATATCTACACCGCTACCTGTATGAACATGGAAATATCTCCACCGCTATCTGCATGAACATGGAAATATCTTCACCGCCATCTGTATGAACATGGATATATATACACAGCAATCTGGATGAACATGGAAATATCTACACCGCTATCTGTATGAACATGGAAATAGCTACACCTCTATCTGTATGAACATGGAAATATCTACACCGCTATCAGTATGAACATGGATATATCTACACAGCCATCTGGATGAACATGGATATATCTCCACCGCTATCTGCATGAACATGGAAATATCTACACCGCTATCTGTGTAAACATGCATACATCTTCACCGCTATCTGTATAAACATGGAAATGTCTACACCCCTATGGATATGAACATGGAAATATCTACACCGCTATCTGTTTGAACATGGAAATATCTACACCGCTATCTGCATGAAAATGGAAATATCTACACAGCTATCTGCATATACATGGAAATATCTACAAAGCTATTTCTCTACACATGGAAATATCTACACCGCAATCTCTATAAACATGGAAATATCTTCATCGCCATCTGTATGAACATGGAAATATCTGCACTGCCATCTGTATGAACATATAAATATCTAGACCGCCATCTGTATTAAGATGGAGATATCTACACCGCTATCTGTATAAACATGGAAATATCTACACCGCTATCTGTATAAACATGGAAATATCTACACCACTATCTGTATAAACATGGAAATATCTACACCGCTACCTGTATAAACATGGAAATATCAGCACCGCTATCTGTATGAACATGGAAATATCTACACCGCTATCTCTATGAACATGGAAATATCTACACCGATATCTGTATGAACATGGAAATATCTTCACCGCCATCTGTATCAACATGGATATATCTACACAGCCATCTGGACGAACATGGAAATATCAGCACCGCTGTCTGTATGAACATGGAAATATCTACACCGCTATCTGTATGAATATGGAAATATCTACACCGCTATCTGTATGAATATGGAAATAACTTCACCGACATCTGTATGAAAATGGATATATCTACACAGCCATCTGGATGAACATGGAAATATCTACACCGCTATCTGTATGAACATGGAAATATCTACACCACTATCTGTGTAAACATGCATACATCTTCACCGCTATCTGTATAAACATGGAATTATCTACACCGCTATCTGTATGACCATGGAAATATCTACACCGCTATCTGTTTGAACACGGAAATATCTACTCCGCTATCTGCATGAAAATGGAAATATCTACACAGCTATCTGCATATACATGGAAATATCTACAAAGCTATTTCTTTACACATGGAAATAACTACACCGCTATCTCTATTAACATGGAAATATCTACACCGCCATCTGTAGGAACATGGAAATATCTGCACCGCCATCCGTATGAACATATAAATATCTACACCGCCATCTGTATTAAGATGGAGATATCTACACCGCTATCTGTATAAACATGGAAATATCTACAACGCTATCTGTATAAACATGGAAACATCTACACCGCTATCTGTATAAACATGGAAGTATCTGCACCGCTACCTGTATAAACATGGAAATATCAGCACCGCTATCTGTATGAACATGGAAATATCTACACAGCCATCTGGATGAACATGGAAATATCTACACCGCTATCTGTATGAACATGGAAATAGCTACACCGCTATCTGTATGAACATGGGAATATCTTCACCACTACCTGTATGAACATGGAAATATCTACACCGCTATCTGCATGAACATGGAAATATCTTCACCGCCATCTGTATGAACATGGATATATCTACACAGCAATCTGGATGAACATGGAAATATCTACACCGCTACCTGTATGAACATGGAAATAGCTACACCTCTATCTGTATGAACATGGAAATATCTACAACGCTATCTGTATGAACATGGAAAGATCTACACCGCTATCTGTATGAACATGGAAATATCTTCACCGCCATCTGTATGAACATGGATATATCTACACAGCCATCTGGATGAACATGGATATATCTCCACCGCTATCTGCATGAACATGGAAATATCTACACCGCTATCTGTGTAAACATGCATACATCTTCACCGCTATCTGTATGAACATGGAAATATCTACACCGCTATCTATATGAACATGGAAATATCTACACCGATATCTGTATGAACATGGAAATATCTTCACCGCCATCTGTATGAACTTGGATATATCTACACAGCCATCTGGATGAACATGGAAATATCAGCACCGCTATCTGTATGAACATGGAAATATCTACACCGCTATCTGTATGAACATGGAAATATCTTCACCACCATCTGTATGAACATGGATATATCTACACAGCCATCTGGATGAACATGGAAATATCTACACCGCTATCTGTATGAAAATGATAATATCTACACCGCTATCTGTGTAAACATGCATACATCTTCACCGCTATCTGTATAAACATGGAAATATCTACACCGCTATCTGTATAAACATGGAAATATCTACACCGCTACCTGTATAAACATGGAAATATCAGCACCGCTATCTGTATGAACATGGAAATATCTACACAGCCATCTGGATTAACATGAAAATATCTACACCGGTATCTGTATGAACATGGAAATAGCTACGCCGCTACCTGTATGAACATGGAAATATCTACACCGCTATCTGAATGAACATGGAAATATCTACACCACTATCTGTATGAACATGGAAATATATTCACAGCCATCTGTATGAACATGGATATATCTACACAGCCATCTGGATGAACATGGAAATATCTACACCTCTATATGTATGAACATGGAAATAGCTACACCGCTATCTGTATGAACATGGAAATAGCTACACCGCTATCTGTATGAACATGGAAGTATCTACACCGCTATCTGTATGAACATGGAAATATATTCACCGCCATATGTATGAACATGGATATATCTACACAGCCATCTGGATGAACATGGAAATATCTACACCACTATATGTATGAACATGGAATTAGCTAAACCGCTATGTCTATGAACATAGAAATATCTACACCGCTATCTGTATGAACATGGAAGTATCTACACCGCTATCTGTATGAACATTGAAATATCTTCACCGCCATATGTATGAACACGGATATATCTAGACAGCCATCTGGATGAACATGGAAATATCAGCACCGCTGTCTGTATGAACATGGAAATATCTACACCGCTATCTGTATGAACATGGAAATATCTACACAGCTATCTGTTTGAACATGGAAATGTCTACACCGCTATCTGCATGAAAATGGAAATATCTACACAGCTATCTGCATACACATGGAAATATCTACAAAGCTATTTCTCTACACATGGAAATATCTACACCGCAATCTCTATAAACATGGAAATATCTTCACCGCCATCTGTATGAACATGGAAATATCTGCACCGCCATTTGTATGAACATGGAAATATCTACACCACTATCTGTATGAACATGGAAATATCTACACCGCTATCTGTATGAACATGGAAATAGCTACACCGCTATCTGTATGAACATGGAAGTATCTACACCGCTATCTGTATGAACATGGAAATATCTTCACCGCCATATGTATGAACATGGATATATCTACACAGCCATCTGGATGAACATGGAAATATCTACACCACTACATGTATGAACATGGAATTAGCTAAACCGCTATTTCTATGAACATGGAAATACCTACACCGCTATCTGTATGAACATGGAAGTATCTACACCGCTATCTGTATGAACATTGAAATATCTTCACTGCCATATGTATGAACACAGATATATCTAGACAGCCATCTGGATGAACATGGAAATATCAGCACCGCTGTCTGTATGAACATGGAAATATCTACACCGCTATCTGTATGAACATGGAAATATCTACACAGCTATCTGTTTGAACATGGGAATATCTACACCGCTATCTGCATGAAAATGGAAATATCTACACAGCTTTCTGCATATACATCAAAATATCTACAAAGCTATTAGTCTACACATGGAAATAACTACACCGCAATCTCTATAAACATGGAAATATCTACACCGCCATCTGTATGAACATGGAAATATCTGCAACGCCATCTGTATGAACACGTAAATATCTAGACCGCCATCTGCATTAAGATGGAGATATCTACACCGCTATCTGTATAAACACGGAAATATCTACACCGCTACCTGTATAAACATGGAAATATCTACACCGCTATCTGTATAAACATGGAAATATCTACACCGCTACCTGTATAAACATGGAAATATCAGCACCGCTATCTGTATGAACATGGAAATATCTACACCGCTATCTCTATGAACATGGAAATATCTACACCGATATCTGTAAGAACATGGAAATATCTTCACCGCCATCAGTATGAACATGGATATATCTACACAGCCATCTGGACGAAAATGGAAATATCAGCACCGCTGTCTGTATGAACATGGAAATATCTACATGGCTACCTGTATGAACATGGATATATCTACACCGCTATCTGTATGAACATGGAAATATCTTCACCACCATCTGTATGAAGATGGATATATCTACACAGCCATCTGGATGAACATGGAAATATCTACACCGCTATCTGTATGAACATGGAAATCTCTACACCGCTATCTGTGTAAACATGCATACATCTTCACCGCTATCTGTATAAACATGGAAATATCTACACTGCTATCTGCATGAACATGGAAATATCTACACCGCTATCTGTATGAACATGGAAATATCTTCACCGCCATCTGTATGAACATGGATATATCTACAGAGCCATCTGGATGACATGGAAATATCTACACCGCTATCTGTATGAACATGGAAACAGCTACACCGCTATCAGTATGAACATGGAAATATCTACCCCGCTATCTGTATGAACACGGAAATATCTACCCCGCTATCTGTATGAACATGGAAATATCTTCACCGCCATCTGTATGAACATGAATATATCTACACAGCCATCTGGATGAACATGGAAATATCTACACTGCCATATGTATGAACATCGAATTAACTACACCGGTATCTAAACATGGAAATATCAGCACCGCTATCTGTATGAACATGGAAATAGCTACACCGCTTTCTGTATGAACATGGAAATAGCTACACCGCTTTCTGTTTGAACATGGAAATATCTACACCGCTACCTGTATGAACATGGAAATATCTCCACCGCTATCTGCATGAACATGGAAATATCTTCACCGCCATCTGTATGAACATGGATATATATACACAGCAATCTGGATGAACATGGAAATATCTACACCGCTATCTGTATGAACATGGAAATAGCTACACCTCTATCTGTATGAACATGGAAATATCTACACCGCTATCTGTATGAACATGGAAATAGCTACACCGCTATCTGTATGAACATGGGAATATCTTCACCACTACCTGTATGAACATGGAAATATCTACACCGCTATCTGCATGAACATGGAAATATCTTCACCGCCATCTGTATGAACATGGATATATCTACACAGCAATCTGGATGAACATGGAAATATCTACACCGCTACCTGTATGAACATGGAAATAGCTACACCTCTATCTGTATGAACATGGAAATATCTACAACGCTATCTGTATGAACATGGAAAGATCTACACCGCTATCTGTATGAACATGGAAATATCTTCACCGCCATCTGTATGAACATGGTTATATCTACACAGCCATCTGGATGAACATGGAAATATCTACACCGCTATCTGTATGAACATGGAAATATCTACACCGCTCTCTGTGTAAACATGCATACATCTTCACCGCTATCTGTATAAACATGGTAATATCTACACCGCTATCTGTATAACCATGGAAATATCTACACCGCTATCTGTATAAACATGGAAATTTCTACACCGCTACCTGTATAAACATGGAAATATCAGCACCGCTATCTGTATGAACATGGAAATAGCTACACCGCTTTCTGTATGAACATGGAAATAGCTACACCGCTTTCTGTTTGAACATGGAAATATCTACACCGCTACCTGTATGAACATGGAAATATCTCCACCGCTATCTGCATGAACATGGAAATATCTTCACCGCCATCTGTATGAACATGGATATATATACACAGCAATCTGGATGAACATGGAAATATCTACACCGCTATCTGTATGAACATGGAAATAGCTACACCTCTATCTGTATGAACATGGAAATATCTACACCGCTATCAGTATGAACATGGATATATCTACACAGCCATCTGGATGAACATGGATATATCTCCACCGCTATCTGCATGAACATGGAAATATCTACACCGCTATCTGTGTAAACATGCATACATCTTCACCGCTATCTGTATAAACATGGAAATGTCTACACCCCTATGGATATGAACATGGAAATATCTACACCGCTATCTGTTTGAACATGGAAATATCTACACCGCTATCTGCATGAAAATGGAAATATCTACACAGCTATCTGCATATACATGGAAATATCTACAAAGCTATTTCTCTACACATGGAAATATCTACACCGCAATCTCTATAAACATGGAAATATCTTCATCGCCATCTGTATGAACATGGAAATATCTGCACTGCCATCTGTATGAACATATAAATATCTAGACCGCCATCTGTATTAAGATGGAGATATCTACACCGCTATCTGTATAAACATGGAAATATCTACACCGCTATCTGTATAAACATGGAAATATCTACACCACTATCTGTATAAACATGGAAATATCTACACCGCTACCTGTATAAACATGGAAATATCAGCACCGCTATCTGTATGAACATGGAAATATCTACACCGCTATCTCTATGAACATGGAAATATCTACACCGATATCTGTATGAACATGGAAATATCTTCACCGCCATCTGTATCAACATGGATATATCTACACAGCCATCTGGACGAACATGGAAATATCAGCACCGCTGTCTGTATGAACATGGAAATATCTACACCGCTATCTGTATGAATATGGAAATATCTACACCGCTATCTGTATGAATATGGAAATAACTTCACCGACATCTGTATGAAAATGGATATATCTACACAGCCATCTGGATGAACATGGAAATATCTACACCGCTATCTGTATGAACATGGAAATATCTACACCACTATCTGTGTAAACATGCATACATCTTCACCGCTATCTGTATAAACATGGAATTATCTACACCGCTATCTGTATGACCATGGAAATATCTACACCGCTATCTGTTTGAACACGGAAATATCTACTCCGCTATCTGCATGAAAATGGAAATATCTACACAGCTATCTGCATATACATGGAAATATCCACAAAGCTATTTCTTTACACATGGAAATAACTACACCGCTATCTCTATTAACATGGAAATATCTACACCGCCATCTGTAGGAACATGGAAATATCTGCACCGCCATCCGTATGAACATATAAATATCTACACCGCCATCTGTATTAAGATGGAGATATCTACACCGCTATCTGTATAAACATGGAAATATCTACAACGCTATCTGTATAAACATGGAAACATCTACACCGCTATCTGTATAAACATGGAAGTATCTGCACCGCTACCTGTATAAACATGGAAATATCAGCACCGCTATCTGTATGAACATGGAAATATCTACACAGCCATCTGGATGAACATGGAAATATCTACACCGCTATCTGTATGAACATGGAAATAGCTACACCGCTATCTGTATGAACATGGGAATATCTTCACCACTACCTGTATGAACATGGAAATATCTACACCGCTATCTGCATGAACATGGAAATATCTTCACCGCCATCTGTATGAACATGGATATATCTACACAGCAATCTGGATGAACATGGAAATATCTACACCGCTACCTGTATGAACATGGAAATAGCTACACCTCTATCTGTATGAACATGGAAATATCTACAACGCTATCTGTATGAACATGGAAAGATCTACACCGCTATCTGTATGAACATGGAAATATCTTCACCGCCATCTGTATGAACATGGATATATCTACACAGCCATCTGGATGAACATGGATATATCTCCACCGCTATCTGCATGAACATGGAAATATCTACACCGCTATCTGTGTAAACATGCATACATCTTCACCGCTATCTGTATGAACATGGAAATATCTACACCGCTATCTATATGAACATGGAAATATCTACACCGATATCTGTATGAACATGGAAATATCTTCACCGCCATCTGTATGAACTTGGATATATCTACACAGCCATCTGGATGAACATGGAAATATCAGCACCGCTATCTGTATGAACATGGAAATATCTACACCGCTATCTGTATGAACATGGAAATATCTTCACCACCATCTGTATGAACATGGATATATCTACACAGCCATCTGGATGAACATGGAAATATCTACACCGCTATCTGTATGAAAATGATAATATCTACACCGCTATCTGTGTAAACATGCATACATCTTCACCGCTATCTGTATAAACATGGAAATATCTACACCGCTATCTGTATAAACATGGAAATATCTACACCGCTACCTGTATAAACATGGAAATATCAGCACCGCTATCTGTATGAACATGGAAATATCTACACAGCCATCTGGATTAACATGAAAATATCTACACCGGTATCTGTATGAACATGGAAATAGCTACGCCGCTACCTGTATGAACATGGAAATATCTACACCGCTATCTGAATGAACATGGAAATATCTACACCACTATCTGTATGAACATGGAAATATATTCACAGCCATCTGTATGAACATGGATATATCTACACAGCCATCTGGATGAACATGGAAATATCTACACCTCTATATGTATGAACATGGAAATAGCTACACCGCTATCTGTATGAACATGGAAATAGCTACACCGCTATCTGTATGAACATGGAAGTATCTACACCGCTATCTGTATGAACATGGAAATATATTCACCGCCATATGTATGAACATGGATATATCTACACAGCCATCTGGATGAACATGGAAATATCTACACCACTATATGTATGAACATGGAATTAGCTAAACCGCTATGTCTATGAACATAGAAATATCTACACCGCTATCTGTATGAACATGGAAGTATCTACACCGCTATCTGTATGAACATTGAAATATCTTCACCGCCATATGTATGAACACGGATATATCTAGACAGCCATCTGGATGAACATGGAAATATCAGCACCGCTGTCTGTATGAACATGGAAATATCTACACCGCTATCTGTATGAACATGGAAATATCTACACAGCTATCTGTTTGAACATGGAAATGTCTACACCGCTATCTGCATGAAAATGGAAATATCTACACAGCTATCTGCATATACATGGAAATATCTACAAAGCTATTTCTCTACACATGGAAATATCTACACCGCAATCTCTATAAACATGGAAATATCTTCACCGCCATCTGTATGAACATGGAAATATCTGCACCGCCATTTGTATGAACATATAAATATCTAGACCGCCATCTGTATTAAGATGGAGATATCTTCACCGCTATCTGTATAAACATGGAAATTTCTACACCGCTATCTGTATAACCATGGAGATATCTACACCGCTATCTGTATAAACATGGAAATATCTACACCGCTACCTGTATAAACATGGAAATATCAGCACCGCTATCTGTATGAACATGGAAATAGCTACACCGCTTTCTGTATGAACATGGAAATAGCTACACCGCTTTCTGTATGAACATGGAAATATCTACACCGCTACCTGTATGAACATGGAAATATCTCCACCGCTATCTGCATGAACATGGAAATATCTTCACCGCCATCTGTATGAACATGGATATATATACACAGCAATCTGGATGAACATGGAAATATCTACACCGCTATCTGTATGAACATGGAAATAGCTACACCTCTATCTGTATGAACATGGAAATATCTACACCGCTATCTGTATGAACATGGATATATCTACACAGCCATCTGGATGAACATGGATATATCTCCACCGCTATCTGCATGAACATGGAAATATCTACACCGCTATCTGTGTAAACATGCATACATCTTCACCGCTATCTGTATAAACATGGAAATGTCTACACCCCTATGGATATGAACATGGAAATATCTACACCGCTATCTGTTTGAACATGGAAATATCTACACCGCTATCTGCATGAAAATGTAAATATCTACACAGCTATCTGCATATACATGGAAATATCTACAAAGCTATTTCTTTACACATGGAAATATCTGCACCGCTATCTCTATAAACATGGAAATATCTACCACGCCATCTGTATGAACATGGAAATATCTGCAGCGCCATCTGTATGAACATATAAATATCTACACCGCCATCTGTATTAAGATGGAGATATCTACACCGCTATCTGTATAAACAGGGAAATATCTACACCGCTATCTGTATAAACATGGAAATATCTACACCGCTATCTGTATAAACATGGAAATATCTACACCGCTACCTGTATAAACATGGAAATATCACCACCGCTATCTGCATGAACATGGAAATATCTACACAGCCATCTGAATGAACATGGAAATATCTACACCGCTATCTGTATGAACATGGAAATATCTTCACCGCCATCTGTATGAACATGGATATATCTACACAGCCATCTGGATGAACATGGAAATAAATACAACGCTATCTGTATGAATATGGAAATAGCTACACCGCTATCTGTATGAACATGGGAATATCTACACCGCTATCTGTATGAACATGGAAATATCTACACCGCTATCTGTATGAACATGGAAATATCTTCACCGCCATCTGTATGAAGATGGATATATCTACACAGCCATCTGGATGAACATGGAAATATCAACACCGCTATCTGTATTAACTTGGAACTATCTACACCGCTATCTGTGTTAACATGCATACATCTTCACCGCTATCTGTATAAACATGGAAATATCTACACCGCTATCTGTAAGAATATGGAAATATCTACACAGCTATCTGTTTGAACATGGAAATATCTACACCGCTATCTGCATGAAAATGGAAATATCTACACAGCTATCTGCATATACATGGTAATATCTACAAAGCTATTTCTCTACACAAAGAAATATCTACACCGCAATCTCTATAAACATGGAAATATCTACACCGCCATCTGTATGAACATGGAAATATCTGCACCGCCATCTGTATGAACATATAAATATCTAGACCGCCATCTGTATTAAGATGGAGATATCTACACCGCTATCTGTATAAACAAGGAAATATCTACACCGCTACCTGTATAAACATGGAAATATCTACACCGCTATCTGTATAAACATGGAAATATCTACACCGCTACCTGTATAAACATGGAAATATCAGCACCGCTATCTGTATGAACATGGAAATATCTACACCGCTATCTCTATGAACATGGAAATATCTACACCGCCATCTGTATGAACATGGAAATATCTTCACCGCCATCTGTATGAACATGGATATATCTACACAGCCATCTGGACGAAAATGGAAATATCAGCACCGCTGTCTGTATGAACATGGAAATATCTACATCGCTATCTGTATGAACATGGAAATATCTACACCGCTATCTGTATGAACATGGAAATATCTTCACCGCCATCCGTATGAACATGGATATATCTACGCAGCCATCTGGATGAACATGGAAATATCTACACCGCTATCTGTATGAACATGGAAATCTCTACACCGCTATCTGTGTAAACATGCATACATCTTCACCGCTATCTGCATAAACATGGAAATATCTACACTGCTATCTGCATGAACATGGAAATATCTACACCGCTGTCTGTATGAACATGGAAATATCTTCACCGCCATCTGTATGAACATGGATATATCTACACTGCCATCTGGATGAACATGGAAGTATCTACACCGCTATTTGTATGAACATGAAAACAGCTACACCGCTATCTGTATGAACATGGAAATATCTACACCGCTATCTGTATGAACACGGAAATATCTACACGGCTATCTGTATGAACATGGAAATATCTTCACCGCCATCTGTATGAACATGAATATATCTACACAGCCATCTGGATGAACATGGAAATATCTACAACTCTATATGTATGAACATGGAATTAGCTACACCGGTATCTGAATGAACATGGAAATATCTACATCGCTATCTGTATGAACATGGAAATATCTACACCGCTATCTGTATGAACATGGAAATATCTTCACCGCCATCTGTATGAACATGGATATATCTACACAGACATCTGGATGAACATGGAAATATCTACAGCGCTATCTGTATGAACATGGAAATATCTACACCGCTCTCTGTGTAAACATGCATACATCTTCACCGCTATCTGTATAAACATGGAAATATCTACACCGCTATCCGTATAAACATGGAAATATCAGCACCGCTATCTGTATGAACATGGAAATATCTACACAGCCATCTGGACGAACACGGAAATATCTACACCGCTATCTGTATGAACATGGAAATAGCTACACCGCTATCTGTATGAACATGGAAACATCTACACCACTATCTGTATGAACATGGAAATATCTACACCGCTATCTGTATGAACATGGAAATATCTTCACCGCCATCTATATGAACATGGATATATCTACACAGCCATCTGGATGAACATGGAAATAACTACACCGCTATCTGTATGAACATGGAAACAGCTACTCCGCTATCTGTATGAACATGGAAATATCTACACCGCTATCTGTATGAACATGGAAATATCTACACCGCTATCTGTATGAACATGGAAATATCTTCACCGTCATCTGTATGAACATGGATATATCTACACAGCCATCTGGATGAACATGGAAATATCTACACCGCTATCTGTATGAACATGGAAATATCTACACCGCTATCTGTGTAAACATGCATACACCTTCACCGCTATCTGAATAAACATGGAAATATCTACATCGCTATCTGTATGAACATGGAATTATCTACAACGCTATCTGTTTGAACATGGAAATATCTACACCGCTATCTGCATGAAAATGGAAATATCTACACAGCTATCTGCATATACATGGAAATATCTACAAAGCTATCTCTTTACACATTGGAAATAACTACACCGCTATCTCTATAAACATGGAAATATCTATACCGCCATCTGTATGAACATGGAAATATCTGCACCGCCATCTGTATTAACGTACAAATATCTACACCGCCATCTGTATTAAGATTTAGATATCTACACGGATATCTGTATAAACTTGGAAATATCTACACCGCTATCTGTATAAACATGGAAATATGTACACCGCTATCTGTATAAACATGGAAATATCTACACCGCCATCTGTATGAAGATAAAAATATCTTCACCGCCATCTGTATGAACATGGGTATATCTACACAGCCATCTGGATGAACATGGAAATATCTACACCGCTATCTGTATGAACATGGAAATAGCTACACCGCTATCTGTATGAACATGGAAATAGCTACACCGCTATCTGTATGAACATGGAAATATCTACACCGCTATCTGTATGAACATGGAAATATCTTTACCGCCATCTGTATGAACATGGATATATCTACACAGCCATCTGGATGAACATGGATATATCAACACCGCTATCTGTATGAACATGGAAATATCTACACCGCTATCTGTTTTAACATGCATACATCTTCACCGCTATCTGAATAAAC
Source organism: Gorilla gorilla gorilla (assembly GCF_029281585.2). Classification (NCBI taxonomy): domain Eukaryota; kingdom Metazoa; phylum Chordata; class Mammalia; order Primates; family Hominidae; genus Gorilla; species Gorilla gorilla. The sequence goes on along the minus strand of NC_073246.2, from coordinate 53,213,602 downwards.
ATGGAAATATCTACATCGCTATCTGTATGAATGTGGAAATAACTTCACCGACATCTGTATGAAAATGGATATATCTACACAGCCATCTGGATGAACATGGAAATATCTACACCGCTATCTGTATGAACATGGAAATATCTACACCACTATCTGTGTTAACATGCATACATCTTCACCGCTATCTGTATAAACATGGAATTATCTACACCGCTATCTGTATGACCATGGAAATATCTACACCGCTAGCTGTCTGAACACGGATATATCTACTCCGCTATCTGCATGAAAATGGAAATATCTACACAGCTATCTGCATATACATGGAAATATCTACAAAGCTATTTCTTTACACATGGAAATAACTACACCGCTATCTCTATTAACATGGAAATATCTACACCGCCATCTGTATGAACATGGAAATATCTGCACCGCTATCTGTATAAACATGGAAATATCTACACCGCTACATGTATAAACATGGAAATATCAGCACCGCTATCTGTATGAACATGGAAATATCTACACCGCTATCTCTATGAACATGGAAATATCTACACCGATATCTGTATGAACATGGAAATATCTTCACCGCCATCTGTATCAACATGGATATATCTACACAGCCATCTGGACGAACATGGAAATATCAGCACCGCTGTCTGTATGAACATGGAAATATCTACACCGCTATCTGTATGAATATGGAAATATCTACACCGCTATCTGTATGAATGTGGAAATAACTTCACCGACATCTGTATGAAAATGGATATATCTACACAGCCATCTGGATGAACATGGAAATATCTACACCGCTATCTGTATGAACATGGAAATATCTACACCACTATCTGTGTAAACATGCATACATCTTCACCGCTATCTGTATAAACATGGAATTATCTACACCGCTATCTGTATGACCATGGAAATATCTACACCGCTATCTGTTTGAACACGGAAATATCTACTCCGCTATCTGCATGAAAATGGAAATATCTACACAGCTATCTGCATATACATGGAAATATCTACAAAGCTATTTCTTTACACATGGAAATAACTACACCGCTATCTCTATTAACATGGAAATATCTACACCGCCATCTGTAGGAACATGGAAATATCTGCACCGCCATCTGTATGAACTTATAAATATCTACACCGCCATCTGTATTAAGATGGAGATATCTACACCGCTATCTGTATAAACATGGAAATATCTACAACGCTATCTGTATAAACATGGAAACATCTACACCGCTATCTGTATAAACATGGAAATATCTGCACCGCTACCTGTATAAACATGGAAATATCAGCACCGCTATCTGTATGAACATGGAAATATCTACACAGCCATCTGGATGAACATGGAAATATCTACACCGCTCTCTGTATGAACATGGAAATAGCTACACCGCTATCTGTATGAACATGGAAATATCTACACCGCTACCTGTATGAAGATGGAAATATCTACACCTCTATCTGTATGAACATGGAAATATCTACACCGCTATCTGTATGAACATGGAAAGATCTACACCGCTATCTGTATGAACATGGAAATATCTTCACCGCCATCTGTATGAACATGGATATATCTACACAGCCATCTGGATGAACATGGATATATCTCCACCGCTATCTGCATGAATATGGAAATATCTACACCGCTATCTGTGTAAACATGCATACAACTTCACCGCTATCTGTATAAACATGGAAATGTCTACACCGCTATCTGTATAAACACGGAAATATCTACACCGCTACCTGTATAAACATGAAAATATCAGCACTGCTATCTGTATGAACTTGGAAATATCTACACCGCTATCTCTATGAACATGGAAACATCTACACCGATATCTGTATGAACATGGAAATATCTTCACCGCCATCTGTATGAACTTGGATATATCTACACAGCCATCAGGATGAACATGGAAATATCAGCACCGCTGTCTGTATGAACATGGAAATATCTACTCCGCTATCTGTATGAACATGGAAATATCTACACCGCTATCTGTATGAACATGGAAATATCTTCACCACCATCTGTATGAACATGTATATATCTACACAGCCATCTGGATGAACATGGAAATATCTACACCGCTATCTGTATGAACATGGTAATATCTACACCGCTATCTGTGTAAACATGCATACATCTTCACCGCTATCTGTATAAACATGGAAATATCTACACCGCTATCTGTATAAACATGGAAATATCTACACCGCTACCTGTATAAACATGGAAATATCAGCACCGCTATCTGTATGAACATGGAAATATCTACACAGCCATCTGGATGAACATGAAAATATCTACACCGCTATCTGTATGAACATGGAAATAGTTACACCGCTACCTGTATGAACATGGAAATATCTACACCGCTATCTGAATGAACATGGAAATATCTACACCACTATCTGTATGAACATGGAAATATATTCACCGCCATCTGTATGAACATGGATATATCTACACAGCCATCTGGATGAACATGGAAATATCTACACCTCTATATGTATGAACATGGAAATAGCTACACCGCTATCTGTATGAACATGGAAATAGCTACACCGCTATCTGTATGAACATGGAAGTATCACCACCGCTATCTGTATGAACATGAAAATATCTTCACCGCCATATGTATGAACATGGATATATCTACACAGCCATCTGGATGAACATGGAAATATCTACACCACTATATGTATGAACATGGAATTAGCTAAACCGCTATGTCTATGAACATGGAAATATCTACACCGCTATCTGTATGAACATGGAAGTATCTACACCGCTATCTGTATGAACATTGAAATATCTTCACCGCCATATGTATGAACACGGATATATCTAGACAGCCATCTGGATGAACATGGAAATATCAGCACCGCTGTCTGTATGAACATGGAAATATCTACACCGCTATCTGTATGAACATGGAAATATCTACACAGCTATCTGTTTGAACATGGAAATATCTACACCGCTATCTGCATGAAAATGGAAATATCTACACAGCTTTCTGCATATACATCAAAATATCTACAAAGCTTTTCCTCTACACATGGAAATATCTACACCGCAATCTCTATAAACATGGAAATATCTACACCGCCATCTGTATGAACATGGAAATATCTGCACCGCTATCTGTATGAACATATAAATATCTAGACCGCCATCTGTATTAAGATGGAGATATCTACACTGCTATCTGTATAAACACGGAAATATCTACACCGCTACCTGTATAAACATGGAAATATCTACACCGCTATCTGTATAAACATGGAAATATCTACACCGCTACCTGTATAAACATGGAAATATCAGCACCGCTATCTGTATGAACATGGAAATATCTACACCGCTATCTCTATGAACATGGAAATATCTACACCGATATCTGTAAGAACATGGAAATATCTTCACCGCCATCTGTATGAACATGGATATATCTACACAGCCATCTGGACGAAAATGGAAATAGCAGCACCGCTGTCTGTATGAACATGGAAATATCTACACCGCTATCTGTATGAACATGGAAATATCTACACCGCTATCTGTATGAACATGGAAATATCTTCACCGCCATCTGTATGAACATGGATATATCTACACAGCCATCTGGAAGAACATGGAAATATCTACACCGCTATCTGTATTAACATGGAAATCTCTACACCGCTATCTGTGTAAACATGCATAAATCTTCACCGCTATCTGTATAAACATGGAAATATCTACACTGCTATCTGCATGAACATGGAAATATCTACACCGCTATCTGTATGAACATGGAAATATCTTCACCGCCATCTGTATGAACACGGATATATCTATACAGCCATCTGGATGAACATGGAAATATCTACACCGCTATCTGTATGAACATGGAAACAGCTACACCGCTATCAGTATGAACATGGAAATATCTACACCGCTCTCTGTATGAACACGGAAATATCTACACTGCTATCTGTATGAACATGGAAATATCTTCACCGCCATCTGTATGAACATGAATATATCTACACAGCCATCTGGATGAACATGGAAATATCTACACCGCTATATGTATGAACATGGAATTAACTACACCGGTATCTGAATGAACATGGAAATATCTACACCGATATATGTATGAACATGGAAATATCTACACCGCTATCTGTATGAACATGGAAATATATTCTCCGCCATCTGTATGAACATGGATATATCTACACAGCCATCTGGATGAACATGGAAATATCTACACCGCTATATGTATGAACATGGAAATATCTACACCGCTCTCTGTGTAAACATGCATACATCTTCACCGCTATCTGTATAAACATGGAAATATCTACACCGCTATCCGTATAAACATGGAAATATCAGCACCGCTATCTGTATGAACATGGAAATATCTACACAGCCATCTGGACGAACATGGAAATATCTACACCGCTATATGTATGAACATGGAAATAGCTACACCGCTATCTGTATGAACATGGAAACATCTACACCACTATCTGTATGAACATGGAAATATCTACACCGCTATCTGTATGAACATGGAAATATCTTCACCGCCATCTATATGAACATCGATATATCTACACAGCCATCTGGATGAACATGGAAATATCTACACCGCTATCTGTATGAACATGGAAATAGCTACTCCGCTATCTGTATGAACATGGAAATATCTACACCGCTATCTGTATGAACATGGAAATATCTACACCGCTATCTGTATGAACATGGAAATATCTTCACCGCCATCTGTATGAACATGGATATATCTACACAGCCATCTGGATGAACATGGAAATATCTACACCGCTATCTGTATGAACATGGAAATATCTACACCGCTATCTGTGTAAACATGCATACATCTTCACCGCTATCTGAATAAACATGGAAATATCTACATCGCTATCTGTATGAACATGGAATTATCTACACCGCTAACTGTTTGAACATGGAAATATCTACACCGCTATCTGCATGAAAATGGAAATATCTACACAGCTATCTGCAAATACATGGAAATATCTACAAAGCTATCTCTTTACACATGGAAATAACTACACCGCTATCTCTATAAACATGGAAATATCTATACCGCCATCTGTATGAACATGGAAATATCTGCACCGCCATCTGTATTAACGTACAAATATCTACACCGCCATCTGTATTAAGATGGAGATATCTACACGGCTATCTGTATAAACTTGGAAATATCTACACCGCTATCTGTATAAACATGGAAATATCTACACCGCTATCTGTATAAACATGGAAATATCTACACCGCCATCTGTATGAAGATAAAAATATCTTCACCGCCATCTGTATGAACATGGGTATATCTACACAGCCATCTGGATGAACATGGAAATATCTACACCGCTATCTGTATGAACATGGAAATAGCTACACCGCTATCTGTATGAACATGGAAATATCTACACCGCTATCTGTATGAACATTGAAATATCTACACCGCTATCTGTATGAACATGGAAATATCTTTACCGCCATCTGTATGAACATGGATATATCTACACAGCCATCTGGATGAACATGGAAATATCTACACCGCTATCTGTATGAACATGGAAATATCTACACCGCTATCTGTATGAACATGGAAATACCTTCACCGCCATCTGTATGAACACGGATATATCTACACAGCCATCTGGATGAACATGGAAATATCTACACCGCTATCTGTATGAACATGGAAACAGCTACACCGCTATCAGTATGAACATGGAAATATCTACACCGCTATCTGTATGAACACGGAAATATCTACACCGCTATCTGTATGAACATGGAAATATCTTCACCGCCATCTGTATGAACATGAATATATCTACAGAGCCATCTGGATGAACATGGAAATATCTACACCGCTATATGTATGAACATGGAATTAACTACACCGGTATCTGAATGAACATGGAAATATCTACACCGCTATATGTATGAACATGGAAATATCTACACCGCTATCTGTATGAACATGGAAATATCTTCACCGCCATCTGTATGAACATGGTTATATCTACACAGCCATCTGGATGAACATGGAAATATCTACACCACTATCTGTATGAACATGGAAATATCTACACCGCTCTCTGTGTAAACATGCACACATCTTCACCGCTATCTGTATAAACATGGAAATATCTACACCGCTACCCGTATAAACATGGAAATATCAGCACCGCTATCTGTATGAACATGGAAATATCTACACAGCCATCTGGACGAACATGGAAATATCTACACCGCTATCTGTATGAACATGGAAATAGCTACACCGCTATCTGTATGAACATGGAAACATCTACACCACTATCTGTATGAACATGGAAATATCTACACCGCTATCTGTATGAACATGGAAATATCTTCACCGCCATCTGTATGAACGTGGATATATCTACACAGCCATCTGGATGAACATGGAAATATCTACACCGCTATATGTATGAACATGGAAATAGCTACTCCGCTATCTGAACACGGAAATATCTACACCGCTATCTGTATGAACATGGAAATATCTACACTGCCATCTGTATGAACATGGATATATCTACACAGCCATCTGGATGAACATGGAAATAACTACACCGCTATCTGTATGAATATGGAAATAGCTACACCGCTATCTGTATGAACATGGAAATATCTACACCGCTATCTGTATGAACATGGAAATATCTACACCGCTATCTGTATGAATATGGAAATATCTTCACCGCCATCTGTATGAAGATGGATATATCTACACAGCCATCTGGATGAACATGGAAATATCAAAACCGTTATCTGTATGAACTTGGAACTATCTACACCGCTATCTGTGTTAACATGCATACGTCTTCACCGCTATCTGTATAAACATGGAAATATCTACACCGCTATCTGTAAGAACATGGAAATATCTACACAGCTATCTGTTTGAACATGGAAATATCTACACCGCTATCTGCATGAAAATGGAAATATCTACACAGCTATCTGCATATACATGGAAATATCTACAAAGCTATTTCTCTACACAAGGAAATATCTACACCGCAATCTCTATAAACATTGAAATATCTACACCGCCATCTGTGTGAACATGGAAATATCTGCACAGCCATCTGTATGAACATATAAATATCTAGACCGCCATCTGTATTAAGATGGAGATATCTACACCGCTATCTGTATAAACACGGAAATATCTACACCGCTACCTGTATAAACATGGAAATATCTACACCGCTATCTGTATAAACATGGAAATATCTACACCGCTACCTGTATAAACATGGAAATATCAGCACCGCTATCTGTATGAACATGGAATTATCTACACCGCTATCTCTATGAACATGGAAATATCTACACCGATATCTGTAAGAACATGGAAATATCTTCACCGCCTTCTGTATGAACATGGATATATCTACACAGCCATCTGGACGGAAATGGAAATATCACCACCGCTGTCTGTATGAACATGGAAATATCTACACCGCTATCTGTATGAACATGGAAATATCTACGCCGCTATCTGTATGAACATGGAAATATCTTCACCGCCATCCGTATGAACATGGATATATCTACGCAGCCATCTGGATGAACATGGAAATATCTACACCGCTATCTGTATGAACATGGAAATCTCTACACCGCTATCTGTGTAAACATGCATACATCTTCACCGCTATCTGTATAAACATGGAAATATCTACACTGCTATCTGCATGAACATGGAAATATCTACACCGCTGTCTGTATGAACATGGAAATATCTTCACCGCCATCTGTATGAACATGGATATATCTACACAACCATCTGGATGAACATGGAAGTATCTACACCGCTATCTGTATGAACATGAAAAAAGCTACACCGCTATCTGTATGAACATGGAAATATCTACACCGCTATCTGTATGAACACGGAAATATCTACACCGCTATCTGTATGAACATGGAAATAACTTCACCGCCATCTGTATGAACATGAATATATCTACACAGCCATCTGGATGAACATGGAAATATCTACAACTCTATATGTATGAACATGGAATTAGCTACACCGGTATCTGAATGAACATGGAAATATCTTCACCGCTATCTCTATGAACATGGAAATATCTACACCGCTATCTGTATGAACATGGAAATATCTTCTCCGCCATCTGTATGAACATGGATATATCTAAACATGCCATCTGGATGAACATGGAAATATCTACACCGCTATCTGTATGAACATGGAAATATCTACACCGCTCTCTGTGTATACATGCATACATCTTCACCGCTATCTGTATAAACATGGAAATATCTACACCGCTATCCATATAAACATGGAAATATCAGCACCGCTATCTGTATTAACATGGAAATATCTACACAGCCATCTGGACGAACATGGAAATATCTACCCCGCTATCTGTATGAACATGGAAATAGCTACACCGCTATCTGTATGAATATGGAAACATCTACACCACTATCTGTATGAACATGGAAATATCTACACCGCTATCTGTATGAACATGGAAATATCTTCACCGCCATCTATATGAACATGGATATATCTACACAGCCATCTGGATGAACATGGAAATATCTACACCGCTATCTGTATGAACATGGAAACAGCTACTCCGCTATCTGTATGAACATGGAAATATCTACACCGCTATCTGTATGAACATGGAAATATCTACACCGCTATCTGTATGAACATGGAAATATCTTCACCGCCATCTGTATGAACATGGATATATCTACACAGCCATCTGGATGAACATGGAAATATCTACACCGCTATCTGTATGAACATGGAAATATCTACACCGCTATCTGTGTAAACATGCATACATCTTCACCGCTATCTGATTAAACATGGAAATATCTACATCGCTATCTGTATGAACATGGAATTATCTACATCGCTATCTGTTTGAACATGGAAATATCTACACCGCTATCTGCATGAAAATGGAAATATCTACACAGCTATCTGCAAATACATGGAAATATCTACAAAGCTATCTCTTTACACATGGAAATATACACCGCTATCTCTATAAACATGGAAATATCTATACTGCCATCTTTATGAACATGGAAATATCTGCACCGCCATCTGTATTAACGTACAAATATCTACACCGCCATCTGTATTAAGATGGAGATATCTACACGGCTATCTGTATAAACTTGGAAATATCTACACCGCTATCTGTATAAACATGGAAATATCTACACCGCTATCTGTATAAACATGGAAATATCTACACCGCCATCTGTATGAAGATAAAAATATCTTCACCGCCATCTGTATGAACATCGGTATATCTACACAGCCATCTGGATGAACATGGAAATATCTACACCGCTATCTGTATGAACATGGAAATAGCTACACCGCTATCTATATGAACATGGAAATATCTACACCGCTATCTGTATGAACATGGAAATATATACACCGCTATCTGTATGAACATGGAAATATCTTTACCGCCATCTGTATGAACATGGATATATCTACACAGCCATCTGGATGAACATGGAAATATCAACACCGCTATCTGTATGAACATGGAAATATCTACACCGCTATCTCTTTTAACATGCATACATCTTCACCACTATCTGTATAAACATGGAAATATCTACATCGCTATCCGTATGAACATGGAAATATCTACACAGCTATCTGCATATACATGGAAATATCTACAAAGCTATTTCTCTACACATGGAAATATCTACACCGCAATCTCTATAAACATGGAAATATCTTCACCGCCATCTGTATGAACATGGAAATATCTGCACTGCCATCTGTATGAACATATAAATATCTAGACCGCCATCTGTATTAAGATGGAGATATCTACACCGCTATCTGTATAAACATGGAAATATCTACACCGCTACCTGTATAAACATGGAAATATCTACACCGCTATCTGTATAAACATGGAAATATCTACACCGCTACCTGTATAAACATGGAAATATCAGCACCGCTATCTGTATGAACATGGAAATATCTACACCGCTATCTCTATGAACATGGAAATATCTACACCGATATCTGTATGAACATGGAAATATCTTCACCGCCATCTGTATCAACATGGATATATCTACACAGCCATCTGGACGAACATGGAAATATCAGCACCGCTGTCTGTATGAACATGGAAATATCTACACCGCTATCTGTATGAAGATGGAAATATCTACACAGCTATCTGTTTGAACATGGAAGTATCTACACCGCTATCTGTATGAACATTGAAATATCTTCACCGCCATATGTATGAACACGGATATATCTAGACAGCCATCTGGATGAACATGGAAATATCAGCACCGCTGTCTGTATGAACATGGAAATATCTACACCGCTATCTGTATGAACATGGAAATATCTACACAGCTATCAGTTTGAACATGGAAATATCTACACCGCTATCTGCATGAAAATGGAAATATCTACACAGCTTTCTGCATATACATCAAAATATCTACAAAGCTTTCCCTCTACACATGGAAATATCTACACCGCAATCTCTATAAACATGGAAATATCTACACCGCCATCTGTATGAACATGGAAATATCTGCACCGCCATCTGTATGAACATATAAATATCTAGACCGCCATCTGTATTAAGATGGAGATATCTACACTGCTATCTGTATAAACACGGAAATATCTACACCGCTACCTGTATAAACATGGAAATATCTACACCGCTATCTGTATAAACATGGAAATATCTACACCGCTACCTGTATAAACATGGAAATATCAGCACCGCTATCTGTATGAACATGGAAATATCTACACCGCTATCTCTATGAACATGGAAATATCTACACCGATATCTGTAAGAACATGGAAATATCTTCACCGCCATCTGTATGAACATGGATATATCTACACAGCCATCTGGACGAAAATGGAAATAGCAGCACCGCTGTCTGTATGAACATGGAAATATCTACACCGCTATCTGTATGAACATGGAAATATCTACACCGCTATCTGTATGAACATGGAAATATCTTCACCGCCATCTGTATGAACATGGATATATCTACACAGCCATCTGGAAGAACATGGAAATATCTACACCGCTATCTGTATTAACATGGAAATCTCTACACCGCTATCTGTGTAAACATGCATAAATCTTCACCGCTATCTGTATAAACATGGAAATATCTACACTGCTATCTGCATGAACATGGAAATATCTACACCGCTATCTGTATGAACATGGAAATATCTTCACCGCCATCTGTATGAACACGGATATATCTACACAGCCATCTGGATGAACATGGAAATATCTACACCGCTATCTGTATGAACATGGAAACAGCTACACCGCTATCAGTATGAACATGGAAATATCTACACCGCTATCTGTATGAACACGGAAATATCTACACTGCTATCTGTATGAACATGGAAATATCTTCACCGCCATCTGTATGAACATGAATATATCTACACAGCCATCTGGATGAACATGGAAATATCTACACCGCTATATGTATGAACATGGAATTAACTACACCGGTATCTGAATGAACATGGAAATATCTACACCGATATATGTATGAACATGGAAATATCTACACCGCTATCTGTATGAACATGGAAATATATTCTCCGGCATCTGTATGAACATGGATATATCTACACAGCCATCTGGATGAACATGGAAATATCTACACCGCTATCTGTATGAACATGGAAATATCTACACCGCTCTCTGTGTAAACATGCATACATCTTCACCGCTATCTGTATAAACATGGAAATATCTACACCGCTATCCGTATAAACATGGAAATATCAGCACCGCTATCTGTATGAACATGGAAATATCTACACCGCCATCTGGACGAACATGGAAATATCTACACCGCTATATGTATGAACATGGAAATAGCTACACCGCTATCTGTATGAACATGGAAACATCTACACCACTATCTGTATGAACATGGAAATATCTACACCGCTATCTGTATGAACATGGAAATATCTTCACCGCCATCTATATGAACATCGATATATCTACACAGCCATCTGGATGAACATGGAAATATCTACACCGCTATCTGTATGAACATGGAAATAGCTACTCCGCTATCTGTATGAACATGGAAATATCTACACGGCTATCTGTATGAACATGGAAATATCTACACCGCTATCTGTATGAACATGGAAATACCTTCACCGCCATCTGTATGAACATGGATATATCTACACAGCCATCTGGATGAACATGGAAATATCTACACCGCTATCTGTATGAACATGGAAATATCTACACCGCTATCTGTGTAAACATGCATACATCTTCACCGCTATCTGAATAAACATGGAAATATCTACATCGCTATCTGTATGAACATGGAATTATCTACACCGCTAACTGTTTGAACATGGAAATATCTACACCGCTATCTGCATGAAAATGGAAATATCTACACAGCTATCTGCAAATACATGGAAATATCTACAAAGCTATCTCTTTACACATGGAAATAACTACACCGCTATCTCTATAAACATGGAAATATCTATACCGCCATCTGTATGAACATGGAAATATCTGCACCGCCATCTGTATTAACGTACAAATATCTACACCGCCATCTGTATTAAGATGGAGATATCTACACGGCTATCTGTATAAACTTGGAAATATCTACACCGCTATCTGTATAAACATGGAAATATCTACACCGCTATCTGTATAAACATGGAAATATCTACACCGCCATCTGTATGAAGATAAAAATATCTTCACCGCCATCTGTATGAACATGGGTATATCTACACAGCCATCTGGATGAACATGGAAATATCTACACCGCTATCTGTATGAACATGGAAATAGCTACACCGCTATCTGTATGAACATGGAAATATCTACACCGCTATCTGTATGAACATTGAAATATCTACACCGCTATCTGTATGAACATGGAAATATCTTTACCGCCATCTGTATGAACATGGATATATCTACACAGCCATCTGGATGAACATGGAAATACCTACACCGCTATCTGTATGAACATGGAAATATCTACACCGCTATCTGTATGAACATGGAAATACCTTCACCGCCATCTGTATGAACACGGATATATCTACACAGCCATCTGGATGAACATGGAAATATCTACACCGCTATCTGTATGAACATGGAAACAGCTACACCGCTATCAGTATGAACATGGAAATATCTACACCGCTATCTGTATGAACACGGAAATATCTACACCGCTATCTGTATGAACATGGAAATATCTTCACCGCCATCTGTATGAACATGAATATATCTACACAGCCATCTGGATGAACATGGAAATATCTACACCGCTATATGTATGAACATGGAATTAACTACACCGGTATCTGAATGAACATGGAAATATCTACACCGCTATATGTATGAACATGGAAATATCTACACCGCTATCTGTATGAACATGGAAATATCTTCACCGCCATCTGTATGAACATGGTTATATCTACACAGCCATCTGGATGAACATGGAAATATCTACACCACTATCTGTATGAACATGGAAATATCTACACCGCTCTCTGTGTAAACATGCATACATCTTCACCGCTATCTGTATAAACATGGAAATATCTACACCGCTACCCGTATAAACATGGAAATATCAGCACCGCTATCTGTATGAACATGGAAATATCTACACAGCCATCTGGACGAACATGGAAATATCTACACCGCTATCTGTATGAACATGGAAATAGCTACACCGCTATCTGTATGAACATGGAAACATCTACACCACTATCTGTATGAACATGGAAATATCTACACCGCTATCTGTATGAACATGGAAATATCTTCACCGCCATCTGTATGAACATGGATATATCTACACAGCCATCTGGATGAACATGGAAATATCTACACCGCTATCTGTATGAACATGGAAATAGCTACTCCGCTATCTGAACACGGAAATATCTACACCGCTATCTGTATGAACATGGAAATATCTACACCGCCATCTGTACGAACATGGATATATCTACACAGCCATCTGGATGAACATGGAAATAACTACACCGCTATCTGTATGAATATGGAAATAGCTACACCGCTATCTGTATGAACATGGAAATATCTACACCGCTATCTGTATGAACATGGAAATATCTACACCGCTATCTGTATGAATATGGAAATATCTTCACCGCCATCTGTATGAAGATGGATATATCTACACAGCCATCTGGATGAACATGGAAATATCAAAACCGCTATCTGTATGAACTTGGAACTATCTACACCGCTATCTGTGTTAACATGCATACGTCTTCACCGCTATCTGTATAAACATGGAAATATCTACACCGCTATCTGTAAGAACATGGAAATATCTACACAGCTATCTGTTTGAACATGGAAATATCTACACCGCTATCTGCATGAAAATGGAAATATCTACACAGCTATCTGCATATACATGGAAATATCTACAAAGCTATTTCTCTACACAAGGAAATATCTACACCGCAATCTCTATAAACATTGAAATATCTACACCGCCATCTGTGTGAACATGGAAATATCTGCACAGCCATCTGTATGAACATATAAATATCTAGACCGCCATCTGTATTAAGATGGAGATATCTACACCGCTATCTGTATAAACACGGAAATATCTACACCGCTACCTGTATAAACATGGAAATATCTACACCGCTATCTGTATAAACATGGAAATATCTACACCGCTACCTGTATAAACATGGAAATATCAGCACCGCTATCTGTATGAACATGGAATTATCTACACCGCTATCTCTATGAACATGGAAATATCTACACCGATATCTGTAAGAACATGGAAATATCTTCACCGCCTTCTGTATGAACATGGATATATCTACACAGCCATCTGGACGAAAATGGAAATATCACCACCGCTGTCTGTATGAACATGGAAATATCTACAACGCTATCTGTATGAACATGGAAATATCTACACCGCTATCTGTATGAACATGGAAATATCTTCACCGCCATCCGTATGAACATGGATATATCTACGCAGCCATCTGGATGAACATGGAAATATCTACACCGCTATCTGTATGAACATGGAAATCTCTACACCGCTATCTGTGTAAACATGCATACATCTTCACCGCTATCTGTATAAACATGGAAATATCTACACTGCTATCTGCATGAACATGGAAATATCTACACCGCTGTCTGTATGAACATGGAAATATCTTCACCGCCATCTGTATGAACATGGATATATCTACACAACCATCTGGATGAACATGGAAGTATCTACACCGCTATCTGTATGAACATGAAAAAAGCTACACAGCTATCTGTATGAACATGGAAATATCTACACCGCTATCTGTATGAACACGGAAATATCTACACCGCTATCTGTATGAACATGGAAATAACTTCACCGCCATCTGTATGAACATGAATATATCTACACAGCCATCTGGATGAACATGGAAATATCTACAACTCTATATGTATGAACATGGAATTAGCCACACCGGTATCTGAATGAACATGGAAATATCTACACCGCTATCTCTATGAACATGGAAATATCTACACCGCTATCTGTATGAACATGGAAATATCTTCTCCGCCATCTGTATGAACATGGATATATCTAAACATGCCATCTGGATGAACATGGAAATATCTACACCGCTATCTGTATGAACATGGAAATATCTACACCGCTCTCTGTGTATACATGCATACATCTTCACCGCTATCTGTATAAACATGGAAATATCTACACCGCTATCCATATAAACATGGAAATATCAGCACCGCTATCTGTATTAACATGGAAATATCTACACAGCCATCTGGACGAACATGGAAATATCTACCCCGCTATCTGTATGAACATGGAAATAGCTACACCGCTATCTGTATGAATATGGAAACATCTACACCACTATCTGTATGAACATGGAAATATCTACACCGCTATCTGTATGAACATGGAAATATCTTCACCGCCATCTATATGAACATGGATATATCTACACAGCCATCTGGATGAACATGGAAATATCTACACCGCTATCTGTATGAACATGGAAACAGCTACTCTGCTATCTGTATGAACATGGAAATATCTACACCGCTATCTGTATGAACATGGAAATATCTACACCGCTATCTGTATGAACATGGAAATATCTTCACCGCCATCTGTATGAACATGGATATATCTACACAGCCATCTGGATGAACATGGAAATATCTACACCGCTATCTGTATGAACATGGAAATATCTACACCGCTATCTGTGTAAACATGCATACATCTTCACCGCTATCTGATTAAACATGGAAATATCTACATCGCTATCTGTATGAACATGGAATTATCTACATCGCTATCTGTTTGAACATGGAAATATCTACACCGCTATCTGCATGAAAATGGAAATATCTACACAGCTATCTGCAAATACATGGAAATATCTACAAAGCTATCTCTTTACACATGGAAATATACACCGCTATCTCTATAAACATGGAAATATCTATACTGCCATCTGTATGAACATGGAAATATCTGCACCGCCATCTGTATTAACGTACAAATATCTACACCGCCATCTGTATTAAGATGGAGATATCTACACGGCTATCTGTATAAACTTGGAAATATCTACACCGCTATCTGTATAAACATGGAAATATCTACACCGCTATCTGTATAAACATGGAAATATCTACACCGCCATCTGTATGAAGATAAAAATATCTTCACCGCCATCTGTATGAACATCGGTATATCTACACAGCCATCTGGATGAACATGGAAATATCTACACCGCTATCTGTATGAACATGGAAATAGCTACACCGCTATCTGTATGAACATGGAAATATCTACACCGCTATCTGTATGAACATGGAAATATATACACCGCTATCTGTATGAACATGGAAATATCTTTACCGCCATCTGTATGAACATGGATATATCTACACAGCCATCTGGATGAACATGGAAATATCAACACCGCTATCTGTATGAACATGGAAATATCTACACCGCTATCTGTTTTAACATGCATACATCTTCACCGCTATCTGTATAAACATGGAAATATCTACATCGCTATCCGTATGAACATGGAAATATCTACACAGCTATCTGCATATACATGGAAATATCTACAAAGCTATTTCTCTACACATGGAAATATCTACACCGCAATCTCTATAAACATGGAAATATCTTCACCGCCATCTGTATGAACATGGAAATATCTGCACTGCCATCTGTATGAACATATAAATATCTAGACCGCCATCTGTATTAAGATGGAGATATCTACACCGCTATCTGTACAAACATGGAAATATCTACACCGCTATCTGTATAAACATGGAAATATCTACACCGCTATCTGTATAAACATGGAAATATCTACACCGCTACCTGTATAAACATGGAAATATCAGCACCGCTATCTGTATGAACATGGAAATATCTACACCGCTATCTCTATGAACATGGAAATATCTACACCGATATCTATATGAACATGGAAATATCTTCACCGCCATCTGTATCAACATGGATATATCTACACAGCCATCTGGACGAACATGGAAATATCAGCACCGCTGACTGTATGAACATGGAAATATCTACACCACTATCTGTATGAATATGGAAATATCTACACAGCTATCTGTTTGAATATGGAAATAACTTCACCGACATCTGTATGAAAATGGATATATCTACACAGCCATCTGGATGAACATGGAAATATCTACACCGCTATCTGTATGAACATGGAAATATCTACACCACTATCTGTGAAAACATGCATACATCTTCACCGCTATCTGTATAAACATGGAATTATCTACACCGCTATCTGTATGACCATGGAAATATCTACACCGCTATCTGTTTGAACACGGAAATATCTACTCCGCTATCTGCATGAAAATGGAAATATCTACACAGCTATCTGCATATACATGGAAATATCTACAAAGCTATTTCTTTACATATGGAAATAACTACACCGCTATCTCTATTAACATGGAAATATCTACACCGCCATCTGTAGGAACATGGAAATACCTGCACCGCCATCTGTATGAACATATAAATATCTACACCACCATCTGTATTAAGATGGAGATATCTACACCGCTATCTGTATAAACATGGAAATATCTACAACGCTATCTGTATAAACATGGAAACATCTACACCGCTATCTGTATAAACATGGAAATATCTGCACCGCTACCTGTATAAACATGGAAATATCAGCACCGCTATCTGTATGAACATGGAAATATCTACACAGCCATCTGGATGAACATGGAAATATCTACACCGCTATCTGTATGAACATGGAAATAGCTACACCGCTATCTGTATGAACATGGAAATATGTACACCGCTCTCTGTGTAAACATGCATACATCTTCACCGCTATCTGTATAAACATGGAAATATCTACACCGCTACCCGTATAAACATGGAAATATCAGCACCGCTATCTGTATGAACATGGAAATATCTACACAGCCATCTGGACGAACATGGAAATATCTACACCGCTATCTGTATGAACATGGAAATATCTACACCGCTATCTGTGTAAACATGCATACATATTCACCGCTATCTGAATAAACATGGAAATATCTACATCGCTATCTGTATGAACATGGAATTATCTACACCGCTATCTGTTTGAACATGGAAATATCTACACCGCTATCTGCATGAAAATGGAAATATCTACACAGCTATCTGCATGTACATGGAAATATCCACAAAGCTATCTCTTTACACATGGAAATAACTACACCGCTATCTCTATAAACATGGAAATATCTATACCGCCATCTGTATGAACATGGAAATATCTGCACCGCCATCTGTATTAACGTACAAATATCTACACCGCCATCTGTATTAAGATGGAGATATCTACACGGCTATCTGTATAAACTTGGAAATATCTACACCGCTATCTGTATAAACATGGAAATATCTACACCGCTATCTGTATAAACATGGAAATATCTACACCGCCATCTGTATGAAGATAAAAATATCTTCACCGCCATCTGTATGAACATGGGTATATCTACACAGCCATCTGGATGAACATGGAAATATCTACACCGCTATCTGTATGAACATGGAAATAGCTACACCGCTATCTGTATGAACATGGAAATATCTACACCGCTATCTGTATGAACATGGAAATATCTACACCGCTATCTGTATGAACATGGAAATATCTTTACCGCCATCTGTATGAACATGGATATATCTACACAGCCATCTGGATGAACATGGAAATATCAACACCGCTATCTGTATGAACATGGAAATATCTACACCGCTATCTGTTTTAACATGCATACATCTTCACCGCAATCTGTATAAACATGGAAATATCTACATCGCTATCCGTATGAACATGGAAATATCTGCACTGCCATCTGTATGAACATATAAATATCTAGACCACCATCTGTATTAAGATGGAGATATCTACACCGCTATCTGTATAAACATGGAAATATCTACACCGCTATCTGTATAAACATGGAAATATCTACACCGCTATCTGTATAAACATGGAAATATCTACACCGCTACCTGTATAAACATGGAAATATCAGCACCGCTATCTGTATGAACATGGAAATATCTACACCGCTATCTCTATGAACATGGAAATATCTACACCGATATCTGTATGAACATGGAAATATCTTCACCGCCATCTGTATCAACATGGATATATCTACACAGCCATCTGGACGAACATGGAAATATCAGCAACGCTGTCTGTATGAACATGGAAATATCTACACCGCTATCTGTATGAATATGGAAATATCTACACCGCTATCTGTATGAATATGGAAATAACTTCACCGACATCTGTATGAAAATGGATATATCTACACAGCCATCTGGATGAACATGGAAATATCTACACCGCTATCTGTATGAACATGGAAATATCTACACCACTATCTGTGTAAACATGCATACATCTTCACAGCTATCTGTATAAACATGGAATTATCTACACCGCTATCTGTATGACCATGGAAATATCTACACCGCTATCTGTTTGAACACGGAAATATCTACTCCGCTATCTGCATGAAAATGGAAATATCTACAGAGCTATCTGCATATACATGGAAATATCTACAAAGCTATTTCTTTACACATGGAAATAACTACACCGCTATCTCTATTAACATGGAAATATCTACACCGCCATCTGTAGGAACATGGAAATATCTGCACCGCCATCTGTATGAACATATAAATATCTACACCGCCATCTGTATTAAGATGGAGATATCTACACCGCTATCTGTATAAACATGGAAATATCTACAACGCTATCTGTATAAACATGGAAACATCTACACCGCTATCTGTATAAACATGGAAATATCTGCACCGCTACCTGTATAATCATGGAAATATCAGCACCGCTATCTGTATGAACATGGAAATATCTACACAGCCATCTGGATGAACATGGAAATATCTACACCGATATCTGTATGAACATGGAAATAGCTACACCGCTATCTGTATGAACATGGAAATATCTACACCACTACCTGTATGAACATGGAAATATCTACACCGCTATCTGCATGAACATGGAAATAACTTCACCGCTATCTGTATGAACATGGATATATCTACACAGCAATCTGGATGAACATGGAAATATCTACACCGCTACCTGTATGAACATGGAAATAGCTACACCTCTATCTGTATGAACATGGAAAGATCTACACCGCTATCTGTATGAACATGGAAATATCTTCACCGCCATCTGTATGAACATGGATATATCTACACAGCCATCTGGATGAACATGGATATATCTCCACCGCTATCTGCATGAACATGGAAATATCTACACCGCTATCTGTGTAAACATGCATACATCTTCACCGCTATCTGTATAAACATGGAAATGTCTACACCGCTATCTGTATAAACACGGAAATATCTACACCGCTACCTGTATAAACATGGAAATATCAGCACCGCTATCTGTATGAACATGGAACTATCTACACTGCTATCTCTATGAACATGGAAATATCTACACCGATATCTGTAAGAACATGGAAATATCTTCACCGCCATCTGTATGAACTTGGATATATCTACACAGCCATCTGGATGAACATGGAAATATCAGCACCGCTGTCTGTATGAACATGGAAATATCTACACCGCTATCTGTATGAACATGGAAATATCTACACCGCTATCTGTATGAACATGGAAATATCTTCACCACCATCTGTATGAACATGGATATGTCTACACAGCCATCTGGATGAACATGGAAATATCTACACCGCTATCTGTATGAAAATGGTAATATCTACACCGCTATCTGTGTAAACATGCATACATCTTCACCGCTATCTGTATAAACATGGAAATATCTACACCGCTATCTGTATAAACATGGAAATATCTACACTGCTACCTGTATAAACATGGAAATATCAGCACCGCTATCTGTATGAACATGGAAATATCTACAGCGCTATCTCTATGAAAATGGAAATTTCTACACCGCTATCTGTATGAACATGGAAATAGCTACACCGCTATCTGTATGAACATGGAAATATGTACACCGCTCTCTGTGTAAACATGCATACATCTTCACCGCTATCTGTATAAACATGGAAATATCTACACCGCTACCCGTATAAACATGGAAATATCAGCACCGCTATCTGTATGAACATGGAAATATCTACACAGCCATCTGGACGAACATGGAAATATCTACACCGCTATCTGTATGAACATGGAAATATCTACACCGCTATCTGTGTAAACATGCATACATCTTCACCGCTATATGAATAAACATGGAAATATCTACATCGCTATCTGTATGAACATGGAATTATCTACACCGCTATCTGTTTGAACATGGAAATATCTACACCGCTATCTGCATGAAAATGGAAATATCTACACAGCTATCTGCATATACATGGAAATATCTAAAAAGCTATCTCTTTACACATGGAAATAACTACACCGCTATCTCTATAAACATGGAAATATCTATACCGCCATCTGTATGAACATGGAAATATCTGCACCGCCATCTGTATTAACGTACAAATATCTACACCGCCATCTGTATTAAGATGGAGATATCTACACGGCTATCTGTATAAACTTGGAAATATCTACACCGCTATCTGTATAAACATGGAAATATCTACACCGCTATCTGTATAAACATGGAAATATCTACACCGCCATCTGTATGAAGATAAAAATATCTTCACCGCCATCTGTATGAACATGGGTATATCTACACAGCCATCTGGATGAACATGGAAATATCTACACCGCTATCTGTATGAACATGGAAATAGCTACACCGCTATCTGTATGAACATGGAAATATCTACACCGCTATCTGTATGAACATGGAAATATCTACACCGCTATCTGTATGAACATGGAAATATCTTTACCGCCATCTGTATGAACATGGATATATCTACACAGCCATCTGGATGAACATGGAAATATCATCACCGCTATCTGTATGAACATGGAAATATCTACACCGCTATCTGTTTTAACATGCATACATCTTCACCGCTATCTGTATAAACATGGAAATATCTACATTGCTATCCGTATGAACATGGAAATATCTGCACTGCCGTCTGTATGAACATATAAATATCTAGACCGCCATCTGTATTAAGATGGAGATATCTACACCGCTATCTGTATAAACATGGAAATATCTACACCGCTATCTGTATAAACATGGAAATATCTACACCGCTATCTGTATAAACATGGAAATATCTACACCGCTACCTGTATAAACATGGAAATATCAGCACCGCTATCTGTATGAACATGGAAATATCTACACCGCTATCTCTATGAACATGGAAATATCTACACCGATATCTGTATGAACATGGAAATATCTTCACCGCCATCTGTATCAACATGGATATATCTACACAGCCATCTGGACGAACATGGAAATATCAGCACCGCTGTCTGTATGAACATGGAAATATCTACACAGCTATCTGTATGAATATGGAAATATCTACACCGCTATCTGTATGAATATGGAAATAACTTCACCGACATCTGTATGAAAATGGATATATCTACACAGCCATCTGGATGAACATGGAAATATCTACACCGCTATCTGTATGAACATGGAAATATCTACACCACTATCTGTGTAAACATGCATACATCTTCACAGCTATCTGTATAAACATGGAACTATCTACACCGCTATCTGTATGACCATGGAAATATCTACACCGCTATCTGTTTGAACACGGAAATATCTACTCCGCTATCTGCATGAAAATGGAAATATCTACAGAGCTATCTGCATATACATGGAAATATCTACAAAGCTATTTCTTTACACATGGAAATAACTACACCGCTATCTCTATTAACATGGAAATATCTACACCGCCATCTGTAGGAACATGGAAATATCTGCACCGCCATCTGTATGAACATATAAATATCTACACCGCCATCTGTATTAAGATGGAGATATCTACACCGCTATCTGTATAAACATGGAAATATCTACAACGCTATCTGTATAAACATGGAAACCTCTACACCGCTATCTGTATAAACATGGAAATATCTGCACCGCTACCTGTATAATCATGGAAATATCAGCACCGCTATCTGTATGAACATGGAAATATCTACACAGCCATCTGGATGAACATGGAAATATCTACACCACTACCTGTATGAACATGGAAATATCTACACCGCTATCTGCATGAACATGGAAATAACTTCACCGCTATCTGTATGAACATGGATATATCTACACAGCAATCTGGATGAACATGGAAATATCTACACCGCTACCTGTATGAACATGGAAATAGCTACACCTCTATCTGTATGAACATGGAAAGATCTACACCGCTATCTGTATGAACATGGAAATATCTTCACCGCCATCTGTATGAACATGGATATATCTACACAGCCATCTGGATGAACATGGATATATCTCCACCGCAATCTGCATGAACATGGAAATATCTACACCGCTATCTGTGTAAACATGCATACATCTTCACCGCTATCTGTATAAACATGGAAATGTCTACACCGCTATCTGTATAAACACGGAAATATCTACACCGCTACCTGTATAAACATGGAAATATCAGCACCGCTATCTGTATGAACATGGAACTATCTACACTGCTATCTCTATGAACATGGAAATATCTACACCGATATCTGTAAGAACATGGAAATATCTTCACCGCCATCTGTATGAACTTGGATATATCTACACAGCCATCTGGATGAACATGGAAATATCAGCACCGCTGTCTGTATGAACATGGAAATATCTACACCGCTATCTGTATGAACATGGAAATATCTATACCGCTATCTGTATGAACATGGAAATATCTTCACCACCATCTGTATGAACATGGATATGTCTACACAGCCATCTGGATGAACATGGAAATATCTACACCGCTATCTGTATGAAAATGGTAATATCTACACCGCTATCTGTGTAAACATGCATACATCTTCACCGCTATCTGTATAAACATGGAAATATCTACACCGCTATCTGTATAAACATGGAAATATCTACACCGCTACCTGTATAAACATGGAAATATCAGCACCGCTATCTGTATGAACATGGAAATATCTACACAGCCATCTGGATGAACATGAAAATATCTACACCGCTATCTGTATGAACATGGAAATAGCTACAGCGCTACGTGTATGAACATGGAAATATCTACACCGCTATCTGAATGAACATGGAAATATCTACACCACTATCTGTATGAACATGGAAATATATTCACTGCCATCTGTATGAACATGGATATATCTACACAGCCATCTGGATGAACATGGAAATATCTACACCTCTATATGTATGAACATGGAAATAGCTACACCGCTATCTGTATGAACATGGAAAGAGCTACACCGCTATCTGTATGAACATGGAAGTATCTACACCGCTATCTGTATGAACATGGAAATATATTCACCGCCATATGTATGAACATGGATATATCTACACAGCCATCTGGATGAACATGGAAATATCTACACCACTATATGTATTAACATGGAATTAGCTAAACCGCTATGTCTATGAACATGGAAATATCTACACCGCTATCTGTATGAACATGGAAGTATCTACACCGCTATCTGTATGAACATTGAAATATCTTCTCCGCCATATGTATGAACACGGATATATCTAGACAGCCATCTGGATGAACATGGAAATATCAGCACCGCTGTCTGTATAAACATGGAAATATCTACACCGCTATCTGTATGAACATGGAAATATCTACACAGCTATCTGTTTGAACATGGAAATATCTACACCGCTATCTGCATGAAAATGGAAATATCTACACAGCTTTCTGCATATACATCAAAATATCTACAAAGCTATTCCTCTACAGATGGAAATATCTACACCGCAATCTCTATAAACAAGGAAATATCTACACCGCCATCTGTATGAACATATAAATATCTAGACCGCCATCTGTATTAAGATGGAGATATCTACACCGCTATCTGTATAAACACGGAAATATCTACACCGCTACCTGTATAAACATGGAAATATCTACACCGCTATCTGTATAAACATGGAAATATCTACACCGCTACCTGTATAAACATGGAAATATCAGCACCGCTATCTGTATGAACATGGAAATATCTACACCGCTATCTCTATGAACATGGAAATATCTACACCGCCATCTGTATGAAGATAAAAATATCTTCACCGCCATCTGTATGAACATCGGTATATCTACACAGCCATCTGGATGAACATGGAAATATCTACACCGCTATCTGTATGAACATGGAAATAGCTACACCGCTATCTGTATGAACATGCAAATATCTACACCGCTATCTGTATGAACATGGAAATATCTACACCGCTATCTGTATGAATATGGAAATATCTTTACCGCCATCTGTATGAACATGGATATATCTACACAGCCATCTGTATGAACATGGAAATATCAACACCGCTATCTGTATGAACATGGAAATATCTACACCGCTATCTGTTTTAACATGCATACATCTTCACCGCTATCTGTATAAACATGGAAATATCTACATCGCTATCCGTATGAACATGGAAATATCTACACCGCTATCTGTTTGAACATGGAAATATCTACACCGCTATCTGCATGAAAATGGAAATATCTACACAGCTATCTGCATATACATGGAAATATCTACAAAGCTATTTCTCTACACATGGAAATATCTACACCGCAATCTCTATAAACATGGAAATATCTTCACCGCCATCTGTATGAACATGGAAATATCTGCACTGCCATCTGTATGAACATATAAATATCTAGACCGCCATCTGTATTAAGATGGAGATATCTTCACCGCTATCTGTATAAACATGGAAATATCTACACCGCTATCTGTATAAACATGGAAATATCTACACCGCTATCTGTATTAACATGGAAATATCTACACCGCTACCTGTATAAACATGGAAATATCAGCACCGCTATCTGTATGAACATGGAAATATCTACACCGCTATCTCTATGAACATGGAAATATCTACACCGATATCTGTATGAACATGGAAATATCTTCACCGCCATCTGTATCAACATGGATATATCTACACAGCCATCTGGACGAACATGGAAATATCAGCACCGCTGTCTGTATGAACATGGAAATATCTACACCACTATCTGTATGAATATGGAAATATCTACACCGCTATCTGTAGGAATATGGAAATAACTTCACCGACATCTGTATGAAAATGGATATATCTACACAGCCATCTGGATGAACATGGAAATATCTACACCGGTATCTGTATGAACATGGAAATATCTACACCACTATCTGTGAAAACATGCATACATCTTCACCGCTATCTGTATAAACATGGAATTATCTACACCGCTATCTGTATGACCATGGAAATATCTACACCGCTATCTGTTTGAACACGGAAATATCTACTCCGCTATCTGCATGAAAATGGAAATATCTACACAGCTATCTGCATATACATGGAAATATCTACAAAGCTATTTCTTTACATATGGAAATAACTACACCGCTATCTCTATTAACATGGAAATATCTACACCGCCATCTGTAGGAACATGGAAATACCTGCACCGCCATCTGTATGAACATATAATATCTGCACCACCATCTGTATTAAGATGGAGATATCTACACCGCTATCTGTATAAACATGGAAATATCTACAACGCTATCTGTATAAACATGGAAACATCTACACCGCTATCTGTATAAACATGGAAATATCTGCACCGCTACCTGTATAAACATGGAAATATCAGCACCGCTATCTGTATGAACATGGAAATATCTACACAGCCATCTGGATGAACATGGAAATATCTACACCGCTATCTGTATGAACATGGAAATAGCTACACCGCTATCTGTATGAACATGGAAATATCTACACCGCTCTCTGTGTAAACATGCATACATCTTCACCGCTATCTGTATAAACATGGAAATATCTACACCGCTACCCGTATAAACATGGAAATATCAGCACCGCTATCTGTATGAACATGGAAATATCTACACAGCCATCTGGACGAACATGGAAATATCAACACCGCTATCTGTATGAACATGGAAATATCTACACCGCTATCTGTGTAAACATGCATACATCTTCACCGCTATCTGAATAAACATGGAAATATCTACATCGCTATCTGTATGAACATGGAATTATCTACACCGCTATCTGTTTGAACATGGAAATATCTACACCGCTATCTGCATGAAAATGGAAATATCTACACAGCTATCTGCATATACATGGAAATATCTACAAAGCTATCTCTTTACACATGGAAATAACTACACCGCTATCTCTATAAACATGGAAATATCTATACCGCCATCTGTATGAACATGGAAATATCTGCACCGCCATCTGTATTAACGTACAAATATCTACACCGCCATCTGTATTAAGATGGAGATATCTACACGGCTATCTGTATAAACTTGGAAATATCTACACCGCTATCTGTATAAACATGGAAATATCTACACCGCTATCTGTATAAACATGGAAATATCTACACCGCCATCTGTATGAAGATAAAAATATCTTCACCGCCATCTGTATGAACATGGGTATATCTACACAGCCATCTGGATGAACATGGAAATATCTACACCGCTATCTGTATGAACATGGAAATAGCTACACCGCTATCTGTATGAACATGGAAATATCTACACCGCTATCTGTATGAACATGGAAATATCTACACCGCTATCTGTATGAACATGGAAATATCTTTACCGCCATCTGTATGAACATGGATATATCTACACAGCCATCTGGATGAACATGGAAATATCAACACCGCTATCTGTATGAACATGGAAATATCTACACCGCTATCTGTTTTAACATGCATACATCTTCACCGCTATCTGTATAAACATGGAAATATCTACATCGCTATCCGTATGAACATGGAAATATCTGCACTGCCATCTGTATGAACATATAAATATCTAGACCGCCATCTGTATTAAGATGGGGATATCTACACCGCTATCTGTATAAACATGGAAATATCTACACCGCTATCTGTATAAACATGGAAATATCTACACCGCTATCTGCATAAACATGGAAATATCTACACCGCTACCTGTATAAACATGGAAATATCAGCACCGCTATCTGTATGAACATGGAAATATCTACACCGCTATCTCTATGAACATGGAAATATCTACACCGATATCTGTATGAACATGGAAACATCTTCACCGCCATCTGTATCAACATGGATATATCTACACAGCCATCTGGACGAACATGGAAATATCAGCATCGCTGTCTGTATGAACATGGAAATATCTACACCGCTATCTGTATGAATATGGAAATATCTACACCGCTATCTGTATGAATATGGAAATAACTTCACCGACATCTGTATGAAAATGGATATATCTACACAGCCATCTGGATGAACATGGAAATATCTACACCGCTATCTGTATGAACATGGAAATATCTACACCACTATCTGTGTAAACATGCATACATCTTCACAGCTATCTGTATAAACATGGAACTATCTACACCGCTATCTGTATGACCATGGAAATATCTACACCGCTATCTGTTTGAACACGGAAATATCTACTCCGCTATCTGCATGAAAATGGAAATATCTACAGAGCTATCTGCATATACATGGAAATATCTACAAAGCTATTTCTTTACACATGGAAATAACTACACCGCTATCTCTATTAACATGGAAATATCTACACCGCCATCTGTAGGAACATGGAAATATCTGCACCGCCATCTGTATGAACATATAAATATCTACACCGCCATCTGTATTAAGATGGAGATATCTACACCGCTATCTGTATAAACATGGAAATATCTACAACGCTATCTGTATAAACATGGAAACCTCTACACCGCTATCTGTATAAACATGGAAATATCTGCACCGCTACCTGTATAATCATGGAAATATCAGCACCGCTATCTGTATGAACATGGAAATATCTACACAGCCATCTGGATGAACATGGAAATATCTACACCGCTATCTGTATGAACATGGAAATAGCTACACCGCTATCTGTATGAACATGGAAATATCTACACCACTACCTGTATGAACATGGAAATATCTACACCGCTATCTGCATGAACATGGAAATAACTTCACCGCTATCTGTATGAACATGGATATATCTACACAGCAATCTGGATGAACATGGAAATATCTACACCGCTACCTGTATGAACATGGAAATAGCTACACCTCTATCTGTATGAACATGGAAAGATCTACACCGCTATCTGTATGAACATGGAAATATCTTCACCGCCATCTGTATGAACATGGATATATCTACACAGCCATCTGGATGAACATGGATATATCTCCACCGCAATCTGCATGAACATGGAAATATCTACACCGCTATCTGGGTAAACATGCATACATCTTCACCGCTATCTGTATAAACATGGAAATGTCTACACCGCTATCTGTATAAACACGGAAATATCTACACCGCTACCTGTATAAACATGGAAATATCAGCACCGCTATCTGTATGAACATGGAACTATCTACACTGCTATCTCTATGAACATGGAAATATCTACACCGATATCTGTAAGAACATGGAAATATCTTCACCGCCATCTGTATGAACTTGGATATATCTACACAGCCATCTGGATGAACATGGAAATATCAGCACCGCTGTCTGTATGAACATGGAAATATCTACACCGCTATCTGTATGAACATGGAAATATCTATACCGCTATCTGTATGAACATGGAAATATCTTCACCACCATCTGTATGAACATGGATATGTCTACACAGCCATCTGGATGAACATGGAAATATCTACACCGCTATCTGTATGAAAATGGTAATATCTACACCGCTATCTGTGTAAACATGCATACATCTTCACCGCTATCTGTATAAACATGGAAATATCTACACCGCTATCTGTATAAACATGGAAATATCTACACCGCTACCTGTATAAACATGGAAATATCAGCACCGCTATCTGTATGAACATGGAAATATCTACACAGCCATCTGGATGAACATGAAAATATCTACACCTCTATATGTATGAACATGGAAATAGCTACACCGCTATCTGTATGAACATGGAAAGAGCTACACCGCTATCTGTATGAACATGGAAGTATCTACACCGCTATCTGTATGAACATGGAAATATATTCACCGCCATATGTATGAACATGGATATATCTACACAGCCATCTGGATGAACATGGAAATATCTACACCACTATATGTATTAACATGGAATTAGCTAAACCGCTATGTCTATGAACATGGAAATATCTACACCGCTATCTGTATGAACATGGAAGTATCTACACCGCTATCTGTATGAACATTGAAATATCTTCTCCGCCATATGTATGAACACGGATATATCTAGACAGCCATCTGGATGAACATGGAAATATCAGCACCGCTGTCTGTATAAACATGGAAATATCTACACCGCTATCTGTATGAACATGGAAATATCTACACAGCTATCTGTTTGAACATGGAAATATCTACACCGCTATCTGCATGAAAATGGAAATATCTACACAGCTTTCTGCATATACATCAAAATATCTACAAAGCTATTCCTCTACACATGGAAATATCTACACCGCCATCTGTATGAACATGGAAATATCTGCACCGCCATCTGTATGAACATGTAAATATCTAGACCGCCATCTGTATTAAGATGGAGATATCTACACCGCTATCTGTATAAACACGGAAATATCTACACCGCTACCTGTATAAACATGGAAATATCTACACCGCTATCTGTATAAACATGGAAATATCTACACCGCTATCTCTATGAACATGGAAATATCTACACCGCCATCTGTATGAAGATAAAAATATCTTCACCGCCATCTGTATGAACATCGGTATATCTACACAGCCATCTGGATGAACATGGAAATATCTACACCGCTATCTGTATGAACATGGAAATAGCTACACCGCTATCTGTATGAACATGCAAATATCTACACCGCTATCTGTATGAACATGGAAATATCTACACCGCTATCTGTATGAATATGGAAATATCTTTACCGCCATCTGTATGAACATGGATATATCTACACAGCCATCTGTATGAACATGGAAATATCAACACCGCTATCTGTATGAACATGGAAATATCTACACCGCTATCTGTTTTAACATGCATACATCTTCACCGCTATCTGTATAAACATGGAAATATCTACATCGCTATCCGTATGAACATGGAAATATCTACACCGCTATCTGTTTGAACATGGAAATATCTACACCGCTATCTGCATGAAAATGGAAATATCTACACAGCTATCTGCATATACATGGAAATATCTACAAAGCTATTTCTCTACACATGGAAATATCTACACCGCAATCTCTATAAACATGGAAATATCTTCACCGCCATCTGTATGAACATGGAAATATCTGCACTGCCATCTGTATGAACATATAAATATCTAGACCGCCATCTGTATTAAGATGGAGATATCTTCACCGCTATCTGTATAAACATGGAAATATCTACACCGCTATCTGTATAAACATGGAAATATCTACACCGCTATCTGTATTAACATGGAAATATCTACACCGCTACCTGTATAAACATGGAAATATCAGCACCGCTATCTGTATGAACATGGAAATATCTACACCGCTATCTCTATGAACATGGAAATATCTACACCGATATCTGTATGAACATGGAAATATCTTCACCGCCATCTGTATCAACATGGATATATCTACACAGCCATCTGGACGAACATGGAAATATCAGCACCGCTGTCTGTATGAACATGGAAATATCTACACCACTATCTGTATGAATATGGAAATATCTACACCGCTATCTGTAGGAATATGGAAATAACTTCACCGACATCTGTATGAAAATGGATATATCTACACAGCCATCTGGATGAACATGGAAATATCTACACCGGTATCTGTATGAACATGGAAATATCTACACCACTATCTGTGAAAACATGCATACATCTTCACCGCTATCTGTATAAACATGGAATTATCTACACCGCTATCTGTATGACCATGGAAATATCTACACCGCTATCTGTTTGAACACGGAAATATCTACTCCGCTATCTGCATGAAAATGGAAATATCTACACAGCTATCTGCATATACATGGAAATATCTACAAAGCTATTTCTTTACATATGGAAATAACTACACCGCTATCTCTATTAACATGGAAATATCTACACCGCCATCTGTAGGAACATGGAAATACCTGCACCGCCATCTGTATGAACATATAATATCTACACCACCATCTGTATTAAGATGGAGATATCTACACCGCTATCTGTATAAACATGGAAATATCTACAACGCTATCTGTATAAACATGGAAACATCTACACCGCTATCTGTATAAACATGGAAATATCTGCACCGCTACCTGTATAAACATGGAAATATCAGCACCGCTATCTGTATGAACATGGAAATATCTACACAGCCATCTGGATGAACATGGAAATATCTACACCGCTATCTGTATGAACATGGAAATAGCTACACCGCTATCTGTATGAACATGGAAATATCTACACCGCTCTCTGTGTAAACATGCATACATCTTCACCGCTATCTGTATAAACATGGAAATATCTACACCGCTACCCGTATAAACATGGAAATATCAGCACCGCTATCTGTATGAACATGGAAATATCTACACAGCCATCTGGACGAACATGGAAATATCAACACCGCTATCTGTATGAACATGGAAATATCTACACCGCTATCTGTGTAAACATGCATACATCTTCACCGCTATCTGAATAAACATGGAAATATCTACATCGCTATCTGTATGAACATGGAATTATCTACACCGCTATCTGTTTGAACATGGAAATATCTACACCGCTATCTGCATGAAAATGGAAATATCTACACAGCTATCTGCATATACATGGAAATATCTACAAAGCTATCTCTTTACACATGGAAATAACTACACCGCTATCTCTATAAACATGGAAATATCTATACCGCCATCTGTATGAACATGGAAATATCTGCACCGCCATCTGTATTAACGTACAAATATCTACACCGCCATCTGTATTAAGATGGAGATATCTACACGGCTATCTGTATAAACTTGGAAATATCTACACCGCTATCTGTATAAACATGGAAATATCTACACCGCTATCTGTATAAACATGGAAATATCTACACCGCCATCTGTATGAAGATAAAAATATCTTCACCGCCATCTGTATGAACATGGGTATATCTACACAGCCATCTGGATGAACATGGAAATATCTACACCGCTATCTGTATGAACATGGAAATAGCTACACCGCTATCTGTATGAACATGGAAATATCTACACCGCTATCTGTATGAACATGGAAATATCTACACCGCTATCTGTATGAACATGGAAATATCTTTACCGCCATCTGTATGAACATGGATATATCTACACAGCCATCTGGATGAACATGGAAATATCAACACCGCTATCTGTATGAACATGGAAATATCTACACCGCTATCTGTTTTAACATGCATACATCTTCACCGCTATCTGTATAAACATGGAAATATCTACATCGCTATCCGTATGAACATGGAAATATCTGCACTGCCATCTGTATGAACATATAAATATCTAGACCGCCATCTGTATTAAGATGGAGATATCTACACCGCTATCTGTATAAACATGGAAATATCTACACCGCTATCTGTATAAACATGGAAATATCTACACCGCTATCTGTATAAACATGGAAATATCTACACCGCTACCTGTATAAACATGGAAATATCAGCACCGCTATCTGTATGAACATGGAAATATCTACACCGCTATCTCTATGAACATGGAAATATCTACACCGATATCTGTATGAACATGGAAACATCTTCACCGCCATCTGTATCAACATGGATATATCTACACAGCCATCTGGACGAACATGGAAATATCAGCACCGCTGTCTGTATGAACATGGAAATATCTACACCGCTATCTGTATGAATATGGAAATATCTACACCGCTATCTGTATGAATATGGAAATAACTTCACCGACATCTGTATGAAAATGGATATATCTACACAGCCATCTGGATGAACATGGAAATATCTACACCGCTATCTGTATGAACATGGAAATATCTACACCACTATCTGTGTAAACATGCATACATCTTCACAGCTATCTGTATAAACATGGAATTATCTACACCGCTATCTGTATGACCATGGAAATATCTACACCGCTATCTGTTTGAACACGGAAATATCTACTCCGCTATCTGCATGAAAATGGAAATATCTACAGAGCTATCTGCATATACATGGAAATATCTACAAAGCTATTTCTTTACACATGGAA
Organism: Gorilla gorilla gorilla; assembly: GCF_029281585.2. Lineage (NCBI taxonomy): Eukaryota > Metazoa > Chordata > Mammalia > Primates > Hominidae > Gorilla > Gorilla gorilla. The sequence continues at coordinate 53,178,184 of NC_073246.2, read as the reverse complement.
ATAACTACACCGCTATCTCTATTAACATGGAAATATCTACACCGCCATCTGTAGGAACATGTAAATATCTGCACCGCCATCTGTATGAACATATAAATATCTACACCGCCATCTGTATTAAGATGGAGATATCTACACCGCTATCTGTATAAACATGGAAATATCTACAATGCTATCTGTATAAACATGGAAACATCTACACCGCTATCTGTATAAACATGGAAATATCTGCACCGCTACCTGTATAATCATGGAAATATCAGCACCGCTATCTGTATGAACATGGAAATATCTACACAGCCATCTGGATGAACATGGAAATATCTACACCGCTATCTGTATGAACATGGAAATAGCTACACCGCTATCTGTATGAACATGGAAATATCTACACCACTACCTGTATGAAGATGGAAATATCTACACCGCTATCTGCATGAACATGGAAATAACTTCACCGCCATCTGTATGAACATGGATATATCTACACAGCAATCTGGATGAACATGGAAATATCTACACCGCTACCTGTATGAACATGGAAATAGCTACACCTCTATCTGTATGAACATGGAAAGATCTACACCGCTATCTGTATGAACATGGAAATATCTTCACCGCCATCTGTATGAACATGGATATATCTACACAGCCATCTGGATGAACATGGATATATCTCCACCGCTATCTGCATGAACATGGAAATATCTACACCGCTATCTGTGTAAACATGCATACATCTTCACCGCTATCTGTATAAACATGGAAATGTCTACACCGCTATCTGTATAAACACGGAAATATCTACACCGCTACCTGTATAAACATGGAAATATCAGCACCGCTATCTGTATGAACATGGAACTATCTACACTGCTATCTCTATGAACATGGAAATATCTACACCGATATCTGTAAGAACATGGAAATATCTTCACCGCCATCTGTATGAACTTGGATATATCTACACAGCCATCTGGATGAACATGGAAATATCAGCACCGCTGTCTGTATGAACATGGAAATATCTACACCGCTATCTGTATGAACATGGAAATATCTACACCGCTATCTGTATGAACATGGAAATATCTTCACCACCATCTGTATGAACATGGATATGTCTACACAGCCATCTGGATGAACATGGAAATATCTACACCGCTATCTGTATGAAAATGGTAATATCTACACCGCTATCTGTGTAAACATGCATACATCTTCACCGCTATCTGTATAAACATGGAAATATCTACACCGCTATCTGTATAAACATGGAAATATCTACACCGCTACCTGTATAAACATGGAAATATCAGCACCGCTATCTGTATGAACATGGAAATATCTACACAGCCATCTGGATGAACATGAAAATATCTACACCGCTATCTGTATGAACATGGAAATAGCTACAGCGCTACGTGTATGAACATGGAAATATCTACACCGCTATCTGAATGAACATGGAAATATCTACACCACTATCTGTATGAACATGGAAATATATTCACCGCCATCTGTATGAACATGGATATATCTACACAGCCATCTGGATGAACATGGAAATATCTACACCTCTATATGTATGAACATGGAAATAGCTACACCGCTATCTGTATGAACATGGAAAGAGCTACACCGCTATCTGTATGAACATGGAAGTATCTACACCGCTATCTGTATGAACATGGAAATATATTCACCGCCATATGTATGAACATGGATATATCTACACAGCCATCTGGATGAACATGGAAATATCTACACCACTATATGTATTAACATGGAATTAGCTAAACCGCTATGTCTATGAACATGGAAATATCTACACCGCTATCTGTATGAACATGGAAGTATCTACACCGCTATCTGTATGAACATTGAAATATCTTCTCCGCCATATGTATGAACACGGATATATCTAGACAGCCATCTGGATGAACATGGAAATATCAGCACCGCTGTCTGTATAAACATGGAAATATCTACACCGCTATCTGTATGAACATGGAAATATCTACACAGCTATCTGTTTGAACATGGAAATATCTACACCGCTATCTGCATGAAAATGGAAATATCTACACAGCTTTCTGCATATACATCAAAATATCTACAAAGCTATTCCTCTACACATGGAAATATCTACACCGCAATCTCTATAAACAAGGAAATATCTACACCGCCATCTGTATGAACATATAAATATCTAGACCGCCATCTGTATTAAGATGGAGATATCTACACCGCTATCTGTATAAACACGGAAATATCTACACCGCTACCTGTATAAACATGGAAATATCTACACCGCTATCTGTATAAACATGGATATATCTACACCGCTACCTGTATAAACATGGAAATATCAGCACCGCTATCTGTATGAACATGGAAATATCTACACCGCTATCTCTATGAACATGGAAATATCTACACCGCCATCTGTATGAAGATAAAAATATCTTCACCGCCATCTGTATGAACATCGGTATATCTACACAGCCATCTGGATGAACATGGAAATATCTACACCGCTATCTGTATGAACATGGAAATAGCTACACCGCTATCTGTATGAACATGCAAATATCTACACCGCTATCTGTATGAACATGGAAATATCTACACCGCTATCTGTATGAATATGGATATATCTTTACCGCCATCTGTATGAACATGGATATATCTACACAGCCATCTGTATGAACATGGAAATATCAACACCGCTATCTGTATGAACATGGAAATATCTACACCGCTATCTGTTTTAACATGCATACATCTTCACCGCTATCTGTATAAATATGGAAATATCTACATCGCTATCCGTATGAACATGGAAATATCTACACCGCTATCTGTTTGAACATGGAAATATCTACACCGCTATCTGCATGAAAATGGAAATATCTACACAGCTATCTGCATATACATGGAAATATCTACAAAGCTATTTCTCTACACATGGAAATATCTACACCGCAATCTCTATAAACATGGAAATATCTTCACCGCCATCTGTATGAACATGGAAATATCTGCACTGCCATCTGTATGAACATATAAATATCTAGAACGCCATCTGTATTAAGATGGAGATATCTTCACCGCTATCTGTATAAACATGGAAATATCTACACCGCTATCTGTATAAACATGGAAATATCTACACCGCTATCTGTATAAACATGGAAATATCTACACCGCTACCTGTATAAACATGGAAATATCAGCACCTCTATCTGTATGAACATGGAAATATCTACACCGCTATCTCTATGAACATGGAAATATCTACACCGATATCTGTATGAACATGGAAATATCTTCACCGCCATCTGTATCAACATGGATATATCTACACAGCCATCTGGACGAACATGGAAATATCAGCAACGCTGTCTGTATGAACATGGAAATATCTACACCACTATCTGTATGAATATGGAAATATCTACACCACTATCTGTATGAATATGGAAATAACTTCACCGACATCTGTATGAAAATGGATATATCTACACAGCCATCTGGATGAACATGGAAATATCTACACCGGTATCTGTATGAACATGGAAATATCTACACCACTATCTGTGAAAACATGCATACATCTTCACCGCTATCTGTATAAACATGGAATTATCTACACCGCTATCTGTATGACCATGGAAATATCTACACCGCTATCTGTTTGAACACGGAAATATCTACTCCGCTATCTGCATGAAAATGGAAATATCTACACAGTTATCTGCATATACATGGAAATATCTACAAAGCTATTTCTTTACATATGGAAATAACTACACCGCTATCTCTATTAACATGGAAATATCTACACCGCCATCTGTAGGAACATGGAAATACCTGCACCGCCATCTGTATGAACATATAAATATCTACACCACCATCTGTATTAAGATGGAGATATCTACACCGCTATCTGTATAAACATGGAAATATCTACAAAGCTATCTGTATAAACATGGAAACATCTACACCGCTATCTGTATAAACATGGAAATATCTGCACCGCTACCTGTATAAACATGGAAATATCAGCACCGCTATCTGTATGAACATGGAAATATCTACACAGCCATCTGGATGAACATGGAAATATCTACACCGCTATCTGTATGAACATGGAAATAGCTACACCGCTATCTGTATGAACATGGAAATATCTACACCACTACCTGTATGAACATGGAAATATCTACACCGCTATCTGCATGAACATGGAAATATATTCACCGCCATCTGTATGAACATGGATATATCTACACAGCAATCTGGATGAACATGGAAATATCTACACCGCTACCTGTATGAACATGGAAATAGCTAAACCTCTATCTGTATGAACATGGAAATATCTACACCGCTATCTGTATGAACATGGAAAGATCTACACCGCTATCTGTATGAACATGGAAATATCTTCACCGCCATCTGTATGAACATGGATATATCTACACAGCCATCTGGATGAACATGGATATATCTCCACCGCTATCTGCATGAACATGGAAATATCTACACCATTATCTGTGTAAACATGCATACATCTTCACCGCTATCTGTATAAACATGGAAATGTCTACACCGCTATCTGTATAAACACGGAAATATCTACACCGCTACCTGTATAAACATGGAAATATCAGCACCGCTATCTGTATGAACATGGAAATATCTACACAGCCATCTGGATGAACATGAAAATATCTACACCGCTATCTGTATGTACATGGAAATAGCTACACCGCTACCTGTATGAACATGGAATTATCTACACCGCTATCTGAATGAACATGGAAATATCTACACCACTATCTGTATGAACATGGAAATATATTCACCGCCATCTGTATGAACATGGATATATCTACACAGCCATCTGGATGAACATGGAAATATCTGCACCTCTATATGTATGAACATGGAAATAGCTACACCGCTATCTGTATGAACATGGAAATAGCTACACCGCTATCTGTATGAACATGGAAGTATCTACACCGCTATCTGTATGAACATGGAAATATCTACACCACTATATGTATGAACATGGAATTAGCTAAACCGCTATGTCTATGAACATGGAAATATCTACACCGCTATCTGTATGAACATGGAAGTATCTACACCGCTATCTGTATGAACATTGAAATATCTTCACCGCCATATGTATGAACACGGATATATCTAGACAGCCATCTGGATGAACATGGAAATATCAGCACCGCTGTCTGTATGAACATGGAAATATCTACACCGCTATCTGTATGAACATGGAAATAGCTACACCGCTATCTGTATAAACATGGAAATATCTACACCGCTCCCTGTATAAACATGGAAATATCTACACCGTTCCCTGTATAAACATGGAAATATCAGCACCGCTATCTGTATGAACATGGAAATACCTACACCGCTATCTGTATAAACATGGAAATATCTACACCGCTATCTGTATAAACATGGAAATATCTACACCGCTATCTGTATAAACATGGAAATATCAGCACCGCTATCTGTATGAACATGGAAATATCTACACAGCTATCGGTTTGAACATGGAAATATCTACACCGCTATCTGCATGAAAATGGAAATATCTACACAGCTTTCTGCATATACATCAAAATATCTACAAAGCTATTCCTCTACACATGGAAATATCTACACCGCAATCTCTATAAACATGGAAATATCTACACCGCCATCTGTATGAACATGGAAATATCTGCACCGCCATCTGTATGAACATGTAAATATCTAGACCGCCATCTGTATTAAGATGGAGATATCTACACCGCTATCTGTATAAACACGGAAATATCTACACCGCTACCTGTATAAACATGGAAATATCTACACCGCTATCTGTATAAACATGGAAATATCTACACCACTACCTGTATAAACATGGAAATATCAGCACCGCTATCTGTATGAACATGGAAATATCTACACCGCTATCTCTATGAACTTGGAAATATCTACACCGATATCTGTGAGAACATGGAAATATCTTCACCGCCATCTGTATGAACATGGATATATCTACACAGCCATCTGGACGAAAATGGAAATATCAGCACCGCTGTCTGTATGAACATGGAAATATCTACACCGCTATCTGTATGAACATGGAAATATCTACACCGCTCTCTGTGTAAACATGCATACATCTTCACCGCTATCTGTATAAACATGGAAATATCCACACCGCTACCCGTATAAACATGGAAATATCAGCACAGCTATCTGTATGAACATGGAAATATCTACACAGCCATCTGGAAGAACATGGAAATATCTACACCGCTATCTGTATGAACATGGAAATAGCTACACCGCTATCTGTATGAACATGGAAACATCTACACCACTATCTGTATGAACATGGAAATATCTACACCGCTATCTGTAGGAACATGGAAATATCTTCACCGCCATCTGTATGAACATGGATATATCTACACAGCCATCTGGATGAACATGGAAATATCTACACCGCTATCTGTATGAACATGGAAATATCTACACCGCTATCTGTATGAACATGGAAATATCTTCACCGCCACCTGTATGAACATGGATATATCTACACAGCCATCTGGATGAACATGGAAATATCTACACCGCTATCTGTATGAACATGGAAATCTCTACACCGCTATCTGTGTAAACATGCATACATCTTCACCGCTATCTGTATAAACATGGAAATATCTACACTGCTATCTGCAAGAACATGGAAATATCTACACCGCTATCTGTATGAACATGGAAATATCTTCACCGCCATCTGTATGAACATGGATATATCTACACAGCCATCTGGATGAACATGGAAATATCTACACCGCTATCTGTATGAACATGGAAACAGCTACACCGCTATCAGTATGAACATGGAAATATCTACACCGCTATCTGTATGAACACGGAAATATCTACACCGCTATCTGTATGAACATGGAAATATCTTCACCGCCATCTGTATGAACATGAATATATCTACACAGCCATCTGGATGAACATGGAAATATCTACACCGCTATATGTATGAACATGGAATTAACTACACCGGTATCTGAATGAACATGGAAATATCTACACCGCTATCTGTATGAGCATGGAAATATCTACACCGCCATCTGTATGAAGATATAAATATCTTCACCGACATCTGTATGAACATGGATATATCTACACAGCCATCTGGATGAACATGGAAATATCTACACCGCTATCTGAATGAACATGGAAATATCTACACCGCTATCTGTGTAAACATGCATACATCTTCACCGCTATCTGTATAAACATGGAAATATCTACACCGCTATCTGTATGAACATTGAAATATCTACACGGCTATCTGTTTGAACATGGAAGTATCTACACCGCTATCTGCATGAAAATGGAAATATCTACACAGCTATCTGCATATACATGGAGATATCTACAAAGCTTTCTCTTTACACATGGAAATAACTACACCGCTATCTCTATAAACATGGAAATATCTACACCGCCATCTGTATGAACATGGAAATATCTGAACCGCCAACTCTATGAACATATAAATATCTGCACCGCCATCTGTATTAAGATGGAGACATCTACACCGCTATCTGTATAAACTTGGAAATATCTACACCGCTATCTATATAAACATGGAAATATCTACACCGCTATCTGTATAAACACGGAAATATCTACACCGCTCCCTGTATAAACATGGAAATATCAGCACCGCTATCTGTATGAACATGGAAATACCTACACCGCTATCTGTATAAACATGGAAATATCTACACCGCTATCTGTATAAACATGGAAATATCTACACCGCTATCTGTATGAACATGGAAATATCTACACAGCTATCTGTTTGAACATGGAAATATCTACACCGCTATCTGCATGAACATGGATATATCTAAACAGCCATCTGGACGAAAATGGAAATATCAGCACCGCTGTCTGTATGAACATGGAAATATCTACACTGCTATCTGTATGAACATGGAAATATCTACACAGCCATCTGGAAGAACATGGAAATATCTACACCGCTATCTGTATTAACATGGAAATCTCTACACCGCTATCTGTGTAAACATGCATAAATCTTCACCGCTATCTGTATAAACATGGAAATATCTACACTGCTATCTGCATGAACATGGAAATATCTACACCGCTATCTGTATGAACATGGAAATATCTTCACCGCCATCTGTATGAACACGGATATATCTATACAGCCATCTGGATGAACATGGAAATATCTACACCGCTATCTGTATGAACATGGAAACAGCTACACCGCTATCAGTATGAACATGGAAATATCTACACCGCTCTCTGTATGAACACGGAAATATCTACACTGCTATCTGTATGAACATGGAAATATCTTCACCGCCATCTGTATGAACATGAATATATCTACACAGCCATCTGGATGAACATGGAAATATCTACACCGCTATATGTATGAACATGGAATTAACTACACCGGTATCTGAATGAACATGGAAATATCTACACCGATATATGTATGAACATGGAAATATCTACACCGCTATCTGTATGAACATGGAAATATATTCTCCGCCATCTGTATGAACATGGATATATCTACACAGCCATCTGGATGAACATGGAAATATCTACACCGCTATATGTATGAACATGGAAATATCTACACCGCTCTCTGTGTAAACATGCATACATCTTCACCGCTATCTGTATAAACATGGAAATATCTACACCGCTATCCGTATAAACATGGAAATATCAGCACCGCTATCTGTATGAACATGGAAATATCTACACAGCCATCTGGACGAACATGGAAATATCTACACCGCTATATGTATGAACATGGAAATAGCTACACCGCTATCTGTATGAACATGGAAACATCTACACCACTATCTGTATGAACATGGAAATATCTACACCGCTATCTGTATGAACATGGAAATATCTTCACCGCCATCTATATGAACATCGATATATCTACACAGCCATCTGGATGAACATGGAAATATCTACACCGCTATCTGTATGAACATGGAAATAGCTACTCCGCTATCTGTATGAACATGGAAATATCTACACCGCTATCTGTATGAACATGGAAATATCTACACCGCTATCTGTATGAACATGGAAATATCTTCACCGCCATCTGTATGAACATGGATATATCTACACAGCCATCTGGATGAACATGGAAATATCTACACCGCTATCTGTATGAACATGGAAATATCTACACCGCTATCTGTGTAAACATGCATACATCTTCACCGCTATCTGAATAAACATGGAAATATCTACATCGCTATCTGTATGAACATGGAATTATCTACACCGCTAACTGTTTGAACATGGAAATATCTACACCGCTATCTGCATGAAAATGGAAATATCTACACAGCTATCTGCAAATACATGGAAATATCTACAAAGCTATCTCTTTACACATGGAAATAACTACACCGCTATCTCTATAAACATGGAAATATCTATACCGCCATCTGTATGAACATGGAAATATCTGCACCGCCATCTGTATTAACGTACAAATATCTACACCGCCATCTGTATTAAGATGGAGATATCTACACGGCTATCTGTATAAACTTGGAAATATCTACACCGCTATCTGTATAAACATGGAAATATCTACACCGCTATCTGTATAAACATGGAAATATCTACACCGCCATCTGTATGAAGATAAAAATATCTTCACCGCCATCTGTATGAACATGGGTATATCTACACAGCCATCTGGATGAACATGGAAATATCTACACCGCTATCTGTATGAACATGGAAATAGCTACACCGCTATCTGTATGAACATGGAAATATCTACACCGCTATCTGTATGAACATTGAAATATCTACACCGCTATCTGTATGAACATGGAAATATCTTTACCGCCATCTGTATGAACATGGATATATCTACACAGCCATCTGGATGAACATGGAAATATCTACACCGCTATCTGTATGAACATGGAAATATCTACACCGCTATCTGTATGAACATGGAAATACCTTCACCGCCATCTGTATGAACACGGATATATCTACACAGCCATCTGGATGAACATGGAAATATCTACACCGCTATCTGTATGAACATGGAAACAGCTACACCGCTATCAGTATGAACATGGAAATATCTACACCGCTATCTGTATGAACACGGAAATATCTGCACCGCTATCTGTATGAACATGGAAATATCTTCACCGCCATCTGTATGAACTTGAATATATCTACACAGCCATCTGGATGAACATGGAAATATCTACACCGCTATATGTATGAACATGGAATTAACTACACCGGTATCTGAATGAACATGGAAATATCTACACCGCTATATGTATGAACATGGAAATATCTACACCGCTATCTGTATGAACATGGAAATATCTTCACCGCCATCTGTATGAACATGGTTATATCTACACAGCCATCTGGATGAACATGGAAATATCTACACCACTATCTGTATGAACATGGAAATATCTACACCGCTCTCTGTGTAAACATGCATACATCTTCACCGCTATCTGTATAAACATGGAAATATCTACACCGCTACCCGTATAAACATGGAAATATCAGCACCGCTATCTGTATGAACATGGAAATATCTACACAGCCATCTGGACGAACATGGAAATATCTACACCGCTATCTGTATGAACATGGAAATAGCTACACCGCTATCTGTATGAACATGGAAACATCTACACCACTATCTGTATGAACATGGAAATATCTACACCGCTATCTGTATGAACATGGAAATATCTTCACCGCCATCTGTATGAACATGGATATATCTACACAGCCATCTGGATGAACATGGAAATATCTACACCGCTATCTGTATGAACATGGAAATAGCTACTCCGCTATCTGAACACGGAAATATCTACACCGCTATCTGTATGAACATGGAAATATCTACACTGCCATCTGTATGAACATGGATATATCTACACAGCCATCTGGATGAACATGGAAATAACTACACCGCTATCTGTATGAATATGGAAATAGCTACACCGCTATCTGTATGAACATGGAAATATCTACACCGCTATCTGTATGAACATGGAAATATCTACACCGCTATCTGTATGAATATGGAAATATCTTCACCGCCATCTGTATGAAGATGGATATATCTACACAGCCATCTGGATGAACATGGAAATATCAAAACCGCTATCTGTATGAACTTGGAACTATCTACACCGCTATCTGTGTTAACATGCATACGTCTTCACCGCTATCTGTATAAACATGGAAATATCTACACCGCTATCTGTAAGAACATGGAAATATCTACACAGCTATCTGTTTGAACATGGAAATATCTACACCGCTATCTGCATGAAAATGGAAATATCTACACAGCTATCTGCATATACATGGAAATATCTACAAAGCTATTTCTCTACACAAGGAAATATCTACACCGCAATCTCTATAAACATTGAAATATCTACACCGCCATCTGTGTGAACATGGAAATATCTGCACAGCCTTCTGTATGAACATATAAATATCTAGACCGCCATCTGTATTAAGATGGAGATATCTACACCGCTATCTGTATAAACACGGAAATATCTACACCGCTACCTGTATAAACATGGAAATATCTACACCGCTATCTGTATAAACATGGAAATATCTACACCGCTACCTGTATAAACATGGAAATATCAGCACCGCTATCTGTATGAACATGGAATTATCTACACCGCTATCTCTATGAACATGGAAATATCTACACCGATATCTGTAAGAACATGGAAATATCTTCACCGCCTTCTGTATGAACATGGATATATCTACACAGTCATCTGGACGAAAATGGAAATATCACCACCGCTGTCTGTATGAACATGGAAATATCTACACCGCTATCTGTATGAACATGGAAATATCTACACCGCTATCTGTATGAACATGGAAATATCTTCACCGCCATCCGTATGAACATGGATATATCTACGCAGCCATCTGGATGAACATGGAAATATCTACACCGCTATCTGTATGAACATGGAAATCTCTACACCGCTATCTGTGTAAACATGCATACATCTTCACCGCTATCTGTATAAACATGGAAATATCTACACTGCTATCTGCATGAACATGGAAATATCTACACCGCTGTCTGTATGAACATGGAAATATCTTCACCGCCATCTGTATGAACATGGATATATCTACACAACCATCTGGATGAACATGGAAGTATCTACACCGCTATCTGTATGAACATGAAAAAAGCTACACCGCTATCTGTATGAACATGGAAATATCTACACCGCTATCTGTATGAACACGGAAATATCTACACCGCTATCTGTATGAACATGGAAATAACTTCACCGCCATCTGTATGAACATGAATATATCTACACAGCCATCTGGATGAACATGGAAATATCTACAACTCTATATGTATGAACATGGAATTAGCTACACCGGTATCTGAATGAACATGGAAATATCTACACCGCTATCTCTATGAACATGGAAATATCTACACCGTTATCTGTATGAACATGGAAATATCTTCTCCGCCATCTGTATGAACATGGATATATCTAAACATGCCATCTGGATGAACATGGAAATATCTACACCGCTATCTGTATGAACATGGAAATATCTACACCGCTCTCTGTGTATACATGCATACATCTTCACCGCTATCTGTATAAACATGGAAATATCTACACCGCTATCCATATAAACATGGAAATATCAGCACCGCTATCTGTATTAACATGGAAATATCTACACAGCCATCTGGACGAACATGGAAATATCTACCCCGCTATCTGTATGAACATGGAAATAGCTACACCGCTATCTGTATGAACATGGAAATATCTTCACCGCCATCTATATGAACATGGATATATCTACACAGCCATCTGGATGAACATGGAAATATCTACACCGCTATCTGTATGAGCATGGAAACAGCTACTCCGCTATCTGTATGAACATGGAAATATCTACACCGCTATCTGTATGAACATGGAAATATCTACACCGCTATCTGTATGAACATGGAAATATCTTCACCGCCATCTGTATGAACATGGATATATCTACACAGCCATCTGGATGAACATGGAAATATCTACACCGCTATCTGTATGAACATGGAAATATCTACACCGCTATCTGTGTAAACATGCATACATCTTCACTGCTATCTGATTAAACATGGAAATATCTACATCGCTATCTGTATGAACATGGAATTATCTACATCGCTATCTGTTTGAACATCGAAATATCTACACCGCTATCTGCATGAAAATGGAAATATCTACACAGCTATCTCTTTACACATGGAAATATACACCGCTATCTCTATAAACATGGAAATATCTATACTGCCATCTGTATGAACATGGAAATATCTGCACCGCCATCTGTATTAACGTACAAATATCTACACCGCCATCTGTATTAAGATGGAGATATCTACACGGCTATCTGTATAAACTTGGAAATATCTACACCGCTATCTGTATAAACATGGAAATATCTACACCGCTATCTGTATAAACATGGAAATATCTACACCGCCACCTGTATGAAGATAAAAATATCTTCACCGCCATCTGTATGAACATCGGTATATCTACACAGCCATCTGGATGAACATGGAAATATCTACACCGCTATCTGTATGAACATGGAAATAGCTACACCGCTATCTATATGAACATGGAAATATCTACACCGCTATCTGTATGAACATGGAAATATATACACCGCTATCTGTATGAACATGGAAATATCTTTACCGCCATCTGTATGAACATGGATATATCTACACAGCCATCTGGATGAACATGGAAATATCAACACCGCTATCTGTATGAACATGGAAATATCTACACCGCTATCTGTTTTAACATGCATACATCTTCACCACTATCTGTATAAACATGGAAATATCTACATCGCTATCCGTATGAACATGGAAATATCTACACAGCTATCTGCATATACATGGAAATATCTACAAAGCTATTTCTCTACACATGGAAATATCTACACCGCAATCTCTATAAACATGGAAATATCTTCACCGCCATCTGTATGAACATGGAAATATCTGCACTGCCATCTGTATGAACATATAAATATCTAGACCGCCATCTGTATTAAGATGGAGATATCTACACCGCTATCTGTATAAACATGGAAATATCTACACCGCTACCTGTATAAACATGGAAATATCTACACCGCTATCTGTATAAACATGGAAATATCTACACCGCTACCTGTAAAAACATGAAAATATCAGCACCGCTATCTGTATGAACATGGAAATATCTACACCGCTATCTCTATGAACATGGAAATATCTACACCGATATCTGTATGAACATGGAAATATCTTCACCGCCATCTGTATCAACATGGATATATCTACACAGCCATCTGGACGAACATGGAAATATCAGCACCGCTGTCTGTATGAACATGGAAATATCTACACCGCTATCTGTATGAATATGGAAATATCTACACAGCTATCTGTTTGAACATGGAAGTATCTACACCGCTATCTGTATGAACATTGAAATATCTTCACCGCCATATGTATGAACACGGATATATCTAGACAGCCATCTGGATGAACATGGAAATATCAGCACCGCTGTCTGTATGAACATGGAAATATCTACACCGCTATCTGTATGAACATGGAAATATCTACACAGCTATCAGTTTGAACATGGAAATATCTACACCGCTATCTGCATGAAAATGGAAATATCTACACAGCTTTCTGCATATACATCAAAATATCTACAAAGCTTTTCCTCTACACATGGAAATATCTACACCGCAATCTCTATAAACATGGAAATATCTACACCGCCATCTGTATGAACATGGAAATATCTGCACCGCCATCTGTATGAACATATAAATATCTAGACCGCCATCTGTATTAAGATGGAGATATCTACACTGCTATCTGTATAAACACGGAAATATCTACACCGCTACCTGTATAAACATGGAAATATCTACACCGCTATCTGTATAAACATGGAAATATCTACACCGCTACCTGTATAAACATGGAAATATCAGCACCGCTATCTGTATGAACATGGAAATATCTACACCGCTATCTCTATGAACATGGAAATATCTACACCGATATCTGTAAGAACATGGAAATATCTTCACCGCCATCTGTATGAACATGGATATATCTACACAGCCATCTGGACGAAAATGGAAATAGCAGCACCGCTGTCTGTATGAACATGGAAATATCTACACCGCTATCTGTATGAACATGGAAATATCTACACCGCTATCTGTATGAACATGGAAATATCTTCACCGCCATCTGTATGAACATGGATATATCTACACAGCCATCTGGAAGAACATGGAAATATCTACACCGCTATCTGTATTAACATGGAAATCTCTACACCGCTATCTGTGTAAACATGCATATATCTTCACCGCTATCTGTATAAACATGGAAATATCTACACTGCTATCTGCATGAACATGGAAATATCTACACCGCTATCTGTATGAACATGGAAATATCTTCACCGCCATCTGTATGAACACGGATATATCTACACAGCCATCTGGATGAACATGGAAATATCTACACCGCTATCTGTATGAACATGGAAACAGCTACACCGCTATCAGTATGAACATGGAAATATCTACACCGCTATCTGTATGAACACGGAAATATCTACACTGCTATCTGTATGAACATGGAAATATCTTCAAAGCCATCTGTATGAACATGAATATATCTACACAGCCATCTGGATGAACATGGAAATATCTACACCGCTATATGTATGAACATGGAATTAACTACACCGGTATCTGAATGAACATGGAAATATCTACACCGATATATGTATGAACATGGAAATATCTACACCGCTATCTGTATGAACATGGAAATATATTCTCCGCCATCTGTATGAACATGGATATATCTACACAGCCATCTGGATGAACATGGAAATATCTACACCGCTATCTGTATGAACATGGAAATATCTACACCGCTCTCTGTGTAAACATGCATACATCTTCACCGCTATCTGTATAAACATGGAAATATCTACACCGCTATCTGTATATACATGGAAATATCAGCACCGCTATCTGTATGAACATGGAAATATCTACACAGCCATCTGGACGAACATGGAAATATCTACACCGCTATATGTATGAACATGGAAATAGCTACACCGCTATCTGTATGAACATGGAAACATCTACACCACTATCTGTATGAACATGGAAATATCTACACCGCTATCTGTATGAACATGTAAATATCTTCACCGCCATCTATATGAACATCGATATATCTACACAGCCATCTGGATGAACATGGAAATATCTACACCGCTATCTGTATGAACATGGAAATAGCTACTCCGCTATCTGTATGAACATGGAAATATCTACACGGCTATCTGTATGAACATGGAAATATCTACACCGCTATCTGTATGAACATTGAAATATCTTCACCGCCATCTGTATGAACATGGATATATCTACACAGCCATCTGGATGAACATGGAAATATCTACACCGCTATCTGTATGAACATGGAAATATCTACACCGCTATCTGTGTAAACATGCATACATCTTCACCGCTATCTGAATAAACATGGAAATATCTACATCGCTATCTGTATGAACATGGAATTATCTACACCGCTAACTGTTTGAACATGGAAATATCTACACCGCTATCTGCATGAAAATGGAAATATCTACACAGCTATCTGCAAATACATGGAAATATCTACAAAGCTATCTCTTTACACATGGAAATAACTACACCGCTATCTCTATAAACATGGAAATATCTATACCGCCATCTGTATGAACATGGAAATATCTGCACCGCCATCTGTATTAACGTACAAATATCTACACCGCCATCTGTATTAAGATGGAGATATCTACACGGCTATCTGTATAAACTTGGAAATATCTACACCGCTATCTGTATAAACATGGAAATATCTACACCGCTATCTGTATAAACATGGAAATATCTACACCGCCATCTGTATGAAGATAAAAATATCTTCACCGCCATCTGTATGAACATGGGTATATCTACACAGCCATCTGG
This sequence comes from Gorilla gorilla gorilla, assembly GCF_029281585.2. Classification (NCBI taxonomy): domain Eukaryota; kingdom Metazoa; phylum Chordata; class Mammalia; order Primates; family Hominidae; genus Gorilla; species Gorilla gorilla. Next base: position 53,160,889 of record NC_073246.2, on the reverse strand, counting down.
ATGAACATGGAAATATCTACACCGCTATCTGTATGAACATGGAAATAGCTTCACCGCTATCTGTATGAACATGGAAATATCTACACCGCTATCTGTATGAACATTGAAATATCTACACCGCTATCTGTATGAACATGGAAATATCTTTACCGTCATCTGTATGAACATGGATATATCTACACAGCCATCTGGATGAACATGGAAATATCTACACCGCTATCTGTATGAACATGGAAATATCTACACCGCTATCTGTATGAACATGGAAATACCTTCACCGCCATCTGTATGAACACGGATATATCTACACAGCCATCTGGATGAACATGGAAATATCTACACCGCTATCTGTATGAACATGGAAACAGCTACACCGCTATCAGTATGAACATGGAAATATCTACACCGCTATCTGTATGAACACGGAAATATCTACACCGCTATCTGTATGAACATGGAAATATCTTCACCGCCATCTGTATGAACATGAATATATCTACACAGCCATCTGGATGAACATGGAAATATCTACACCGCTATATGTATGAACATGGAATTAACTACACCGGTATCTGAATGAACATGGAAATATCTACACCGCTATATGTATGAACATGGAAATATCTACACCGCTATCTGTATGAACATGGAAATATCTTCACCGCCATCTGTATGAACATGGTTATATCTACACAGCCATCTGGATGAACATGGAAATATCTACACCACTATCTGTATGAACATGGAAATATCTACACCGCTCTCTGTGTAAACATGCATACATCTTCACCGCTATCTGTATAAACATGGAAATATCTACACCGCTACCCGTATAAACATGGAAATATCAGCACCGCTATCTGTATGAACATGGAAATATCTACACAGCCATCTGGACGAACATGGAAATATCTACACCGCTATCTGTATGAACATGGAAATAGCTACACCGCTATCTGTATGAACATGGAAACATCTACACCACTATCTGTATGAACATGGAAATATCTACACCGCTATGTGTATGAACATGGAAATATCTTCACCGCCATCTGTATGAACATGGATATATCTACACAGCCATCTGGATGAACATGGAAATATCTACACCGCTATCTGTATGAACATGGAAATTGCTACTCCGCTATCTGAACACGGAAATATCTACACCGCTATCTGTATGAACATGGAAATATCTACACCGCCATCTGTACGAACATGGATATATCTACACAGCCATCTGGATGAACATGGAAATAACTACACCGCTATCTGTATGAATATGGAAATAGCTACACCGCTATCTGTATGAACATGGAAATATCTACACCGCTATCTGTATGAACATGGAAATATCTACACCGCTATCTGTATGAATATGGAAATATCTTCACCGCCATCTGTATGAAGATGGATATATCTACACAGCCATCTGGATGAACATGGAAATATCAAAACCGCTATCTGTATGAACTTGGAACTATCTACACCGCTATCTGTGTTAACATGCATACGTCTTCACCGCTATCTGTATAAACATGGAAATATCTACACCGCTATCTGTAAGAACATGGAAATATCTACACAGCTATCTGTTTGAACATGGAAATATCTACACCGCTATCTGCATGAAAATGGAAATATCTACACAGCTATCTGCATATACATGGAAATATCTACAAAGCTATTTCTCTACACAAGGAAATATCTACACCGCAATCTCTATAAACATTGAAATATCTACACCGCCATCTGTGTGAACATGGAAATATCTGCACAGCCATCTGTATGAACATATAAATATCTAGACCGCCATCTGTATTAAGATGGAGATATCTACACCGCTATCTGTATAAACACGGAAATATCTACACCGCTACCTGTATAAACATGGAAATATCTACACCGCTATCTGTATAAACATGGAAATATCTACACCGCTACCTGTATAAACATGGAAATATCAGCACCGCTATCTGTATGAACATGGAATTATCTACACCGCTATCTCTATGAACATGGAAATATCTACACCGATATCTGTAAGAACATGGAAATATCTTCACCGCCTTCTGTAAGAACATGGATATATCTACACAGCCATCTGGACGAAAATGGAAATATCACCACCGCTGTCTGTATGAACATGGAAATATCTACAACGCTATCTGTATGAACATGGAAATATCTACACCGCTATCTGTATGAACATGGAAATATCTTCACCGCCATCCGTATGAACATGGATATATCTACGCAGCCATCTGGATGAACATGGAAATATCTACACCGCTATCTGTATGAACATGGAAATCTCTACACCGCTATCTGTGTAAACATGCATACATCTTCACCGCTATCTGTATAAACATGGAAATATCTACACTGCTATCTGCATGAACATGGAAATATCTACACCGCTGTCTGTATGAACATGGAAATATCTTCACCGCCATCTGTATGAACATGGATATATCTACACAACCATCTGGATGAACATGGAAGTATCTACACCGCTATCTGTATGAACATGAAAAAAGCTACACCGCTATCTGTATGAACATGGAAATATCTACACCGCTATCTGTATGAACACGGAAATATCTACACCGCTATCTGTATGAACATGGAAATAACTTCACCGCCATCTGTATGAACATGAATATATCTACACAGCCATCTGGATGAACATGGAAATATCTACAACTCTATATGTATGAACATGGAATTAGCTACACCGGTATCTGAATGAACATGGAAATATCTACACCGCTATCTCTATGAACATGGAAATATCTACACCGCTATCTGTATGAACATGGAAATATCTTCTCCGCCATCTGTATGAACATGGATATATCTAAACATGCCATCTGGATGAACATGGAAATATCTACACCGCTATCTGTATGAACATGGAAATATCTACACCGCTCTCTGTGTATACATGCATACATCTTCACCGCTATCTGTATAAACATGGAAATATCTACACCGCTATCCATATAAACATGGAAATATCAGCACCGCTATCTGTATTAACATGGAAATATCTACACAGCCATCTGGACGAACATGGAAATATCTACCCCGCTATCTGTATGAACATGGAAATAGCTACACCGCTATCTGTATGAATATGGAAACATCTACACCACTATCTGTATGAACATGGAAATATCTACACCGCTATCTGTATGAACATGGAAATATCTTCACCGCCATCTATATGAACATGGATATATCTACACAGCCATCTGGATGAACATGGAAATATCTACACCGCTATCTGTATGAACATGGAAATATCTTCACCGCCATCTATATGAACATGGATATATCTACACAGCCATCTGGATGAACATGGAAATATCTACACCGCTATCTGTATGAACATGGAAACAGCTACTCCGCTATCTGTATGAACATGGAAATATCTACACCGCTATCTGTTTGAATATGGAAATAACTTCACCGACATCTGTATTAAAATGGATATATCTACACAGCCATCTGGATGAACATGGAAATATCTACACCGCTATCTGTATGAACATGGAAATATCTACACCACTATCTGTGAAAACATGCATACATCTTCACCGCTATCTGTATAAACATGGAATTATCTACACCGCTATCTGTATGACCATGGAAATATCTACACCGCTATCTGTTTGAACACGGAAATATCTACTCCGCTATCTGCATGAAAATGGAAATATCTACACAGCTATCTGCATATACATGGAAATATCTACAAAGGTATTTCTTTACATATGGAAATAACTACACCGCTATCTCTATTAACATGGAAATATCTACACCGCCATCTGTAGGAACATGGAAATACCTGCACCGCCATCTGTATGAACATATAAATATCTACACCACCATCTGTATTAAGATGGAGATATCTACACCGCTATCTGTATAAACATGGAAATATCTACAACGCTATCTGTATAAACATGGAAACATCTACACCGCTATCTGTATAAACATGGAAATATCTGCACCGCTACCTGTATAAACATGGAAATATCAGCACCGCTATCTGTATGAACATGGAAATATCTACACAGCCATCTGGATGAACATGGAAATATCTACACCGCTATCTGTATGAACATGGAAATAGCTACACCGCTATCTGTATGAACATGGAAATATGTACACCGCTCTCTGTGTAAACATGCATACATCTTCACCGCTATCTGTATAAACATGGAAATATCTACACCGCTACCCGTATAAACATGGAAATATCAGCACCGCTATCTGTATGAACATGGAAATATCTACACAGCCATCTGGACGAACATGGAAATATCTACACCGCTATCTGTATGAACATGGAAATATCTACACCGCTATCTGTGTAAACATGCATACATCTTCACCGCTATCTGAATAAACATGGAAATATCTACATCGCTATCTGTATGAACATGGAATTATCTACACCGCTATCTGTTTGAACATGGAAATATCTACACCGCTATCTGCATGAAAATGGAAATATCTACACAGCTATCTGCATATACATGGAAATATCTACAAAGCTATCTCTTTACACATGGAAATAACTACACCGCTATCTCTATAAACTTGGAAATATCTATACCGCCATCTGTATGAACATGGAAATATCTGCACCGCCATCTGTATTAACGTACAAATATCGACACCGCCATCTGTATTAAGATGGAGATATCTACACGGCTATCTGTATAAACTTGGAAATATCTACACCGCTATCTGTATAAACATGGAAATATCTACACCGCTATCTGTATAAACATGGAAATATCTACACCGCCATCTGTATGAAGATAAAAATATCTTCACCGCCATCTGTATGAACATGGGTATATCTACACAGCCATCTGGATGAACATGGAAATATCTACACCGCTATCTGTATGAACATGGAAATAGCTACACCGCTATCTGTATGAACATGGAAATATCTACACCGCTATCTGTATGAACATGGAAATATCTACACCGCTATCTGTATGAACATGGAAATATCCTTACCGCCATCTGTATGAACATGGATATATCTACACAGCCATCTGGATGAACATGGAAATATCAACACCGCTATCTGTATGAACATGGAAATATCTACACCGCTATCTGTTTTAACATGCATACATCTTCACCGCTATCTGTATAAACATGGAAATATCTACATCGCTATCCGTATGAACATGGAAATATCTGCACTGCCATCTGTATGAACATATAAATATCTAGACCGCCATCTGTATTAAGATGGAGATATCTACACCGCTATCTGTATAAACATGGAAATATCTACACCGCTATCTGTATAAACATGGAAATATCTACACCGCTATCTGTATAAACATGGAAATATCTACACCGCTACCTGTATAAACATGGAAATATCAGCACCGCTATCTGTATGAACATGGAAATATCTACACCGCTATCTCTATGAACATGGAAATATCTACACCGATATCTGTATGAACATGGAAATATCTTCACCGCCATCTGTATCAACATGGATATATCTACACAGCCATCTGGACGAACATGGAAATATCAGCACCGCTGTCTGTATGAACATGGAAATATCTACACCGCTATCTGTATGAATATGGAAATATCTACACCACTATCTGTATGAATATGGAAATAACTTCACCGACATCTGTATGAAAATGGATATATCTACACAGCCATCTGGATGAACATGGAAATATCTACACCGCTATCTGTATGAACATGGAAATATCTACACCACTATCTGTGTAAACATGCATACATCTTCACAGCTATCTGTATAAACATGTAATTATCTACACCGCTATCTGTATGACCATGGAAATATCTACACCGCTATCTGTTTGAACACGGAAATATCTACTCCGCTATCTGCATGAAAATGGAAATATCTACACAGCTATCTGCATATACATGGAAATATCTACAAAGCTATTTCTTTACACATGGAAATAACTACACCGCTATCTCTATTAACATGGAAATATCTACACCGCCATCTGTAGGAACATGGAAATATCTGCACCGCCATCTGTATGAACATATAAATATCTACACCGCCATCTGTATTAAGATGGAGATATCTACACCGCTATCTGTATAAACATGGAAATATCTACAACGCTATCTGTATAAACATGGAAACATCTACACCGCTATCTGTATAAACATGGAAATATCTGCACCGCTACCTGTATAATCATGGAAATATCAGCACCGCTATCTGTATGAACATGGAAATATCTACACAGCCATCTGGATGAACATGGAAATATCTACACCGCTATCTGTATGAACATGGAAATAGCTACACCGCTATCTGTATGAACATGGAAATATCTACACCACTACCTGTATGAACATGGAAATATCTACACCGCTATCTGCATGAACATGGAAATAACTTCACCGCTATCTGTATGAACATGGATATATCTACACAGCAATCTGGATGAACATGGAAATATCTACACCGCTACCTGTATGAACATGGAAATAGCTACACCTCTATCTGTATGAACATGGAAAGATCTACACCGCTATCTGTATGAACATGGAAATATCTTCACCGCCATCTGTATGAACATGGATATATCTACACAGCCATCTGGATGAACATGGATATATCTCCACCGCTATCTGCATGAACATGGAAATATCTACACCGCTATCTGTGTAAACATGCATACATCTTCACCGCTATCTGTATAAACATGGAAATGTCTACACCGCTATCTGTATAAACACGGAAATATCTACACCGCTACCTGTATAAACATGGAAATATCAGCACCGCTATCTGTATGAACATGGAACTATCTACACTGCTATCTCTATGAACATGGAAATATCTACACCGATATCTGTAAGAACATGGAAATATCTTCACCGCCATCTGTATGAACTTGGATATATCTACACAGCCATCTGGATGAACATGGAAATATCAGCACCGCTGTCTGTATGAACATGGAAATATCTACACCGCTATCTGTATGAACATGGAAATATCTACACCGCTATCTGTATGAACATGGAAATATCTTCACCACCATCTGTATGAACATGGATATGTCTACACAGCCATCTGGATGAACATGGAAATATCTACACTGCTATCTGTATGAAAATGGTAATATCTACACCGCTATCTGTGTAAACATGCATACATCTTCACCGCTATCTGTATAAACATGGAAATATCTACACCGCTATCTGTATAAACATGGAAATATCTACACCGCTACCTGTATAAACATGGAAATATCAGCACCGCTATCTGTATGAACATGGAAATATCTACACAGCCATCTGGATGAACATGAAAATATCTACACCGCTATCTGTATGAACATGGAAATAGCAACAGCGCTACGTGTATGAACATGGAAATATCTACACCGCTATCTGAATGAACATGGAAATATCTACACCACTATCTGTATGAACATGGAAATATATTCACCGCCATCTGTATGAACATGGATATATCTACACAGCCATCTGGATGAACATGGAAATATCTACACCTCTATATGTATGAACATGGAAATAGCTACACCGCTATCTGTATGAACATGGAAAGAGCTACACCGCTATCTGTATGAACATGGAAGTATCTACACCGCTATCTGTATGAACATGGAAATATATTCACCGCCATATGTATGAACATGGATATATCTACACAGCCATCTGGATGAACATGGAAATATCTACACCACTATATGTATTAACATGGAATTAGCTAAACCGCTATGTCTATGAACATGGAAATATCTACACCGCTATCTGTATGAACATGGAAGTATCTACACCGCTATCTGTATGAACATTGAAATATCTTCTCCGCCATATGTATGAACACGGATATATCTAGACAGCCATCTGGATGAACATGGAAATATCAGCACCGCTGTCTGTATAAACATGGAAATATCTACACCGCTATCTGTATGAACATGGAAATATCTACACAGCTATCTGTTTGAACATGGAAATATCTACACCGCTATCTGCATGAAAATGGAAATATCTACACAGCTTTCTGCATATACATCAAAATATCTACAAAGCTATTCCTCTACACATGGAAATATCTACACCGCAATCTCTATAAACAAGGAAATATCTACACCGCCATCTGTATGAACATATAAATATCTAGACCGCCATCTGTATTAAGATGGAGATATCTACACCGCTATCTGTATAAACACGGAAATATCTACACCGCTACCTGTATAAACATGGAAATATCTACACCGCTATCTGTATAAACATGGAAATATCTACACCGCTACCTGTATAAACATGGAAATATCAGCACCGCTATCTGTATGAACATGGAAATATCTACACCGCTATCTCTATGAACATGGAAATATCTACACCGCCATCTGTATGAAGATAAAAATATCTTCACCGCCATCTGTATGAACATCGGCATATCTACACAGCCATCTGGATGAACATGGAAATATCTACACCGCTATCTGTATGAACATGGAAATAGCTACACCGCTATCTGTATGAACATGGAAATATCTACACCGCTATCTGTATGAACATGGAAATATCTACACCGCTATCTGTATGAATATGGAAATATCTTTACCGCCATCTGTATGAACATGGATATATCTACACAGCCATCTGTATGAACATGGAAATATCAACACCGCTATCTGTATGAACATGGAAATATCTACACCGCTATCTGTTTTAACATGCATACATCTTCACCGCTATCTGTATAAACATGGAAATATCTACATCGCTATCCGTATGAACATGGAAATATCTACACCGCTATCTGTTTGAACATGGAAATATCTACACCGCTATCTGCATGAAAATGGAAATATCTACACAGCTATCTGCATATACATGGAAATATCTACAAAGCTATTTCTCTACACATGGAAATATCTACACCGCAATCTCTATAAACATGGAAATATCTTCACCGCCATCTGTATGAACATGGAAATATCTGCACTGCCATCTGTATGAACATATAAATATCTAGACCGCCATCTGTATTAAGATGGAGATATCTTCACCGCTATCTGTATAAACATGGAAATATCTACACCGCTATCTGTATAAACATGGAAATATCTACACCGCTATCTGTATAAACATGGAAATATCTACACCGCTACCTGTATAAACATGGAAATATCAGCACCGCTATCTGTATGAACATGGAAATATCTACACCACTATCTCTATGAACATGGAAATATCTACACCGATATCTGTATGAACATGGAAATATCTTCACCGCCATCTGTATCAACATGGATATATCTACACAGCCATCTGGACGAACATGGAAATATCAGCACCGCTGTCTGTATGAACATGGAAATATCTACACCACTATCTGTATGAATATGGAAATATCTACACCGCTATCTGTATGAATATGGAAATAACTTCACCGACATCTGTATGAAAATGGATATATCTACACAGCCATCTGGATGAATATGGAAATATCTACACCGGTATCTGTATGAACATGGAAATATCTACACCACTATCTGTGAAAACATGCATACATCTTCACCGCTATCTGTATAAACATGGAATTATCTACACCGCTATCTGTATGACCATGGAAATATCTACACCGCTATCTGTTTGAACACGGAAATATCTACTCCGCTATCTGCATGAAAATGGAAATATCTACACAGCTATCTGCATATACATGGAAATATCTACAAAGCTATTTCTTTACATATGGAAATAACTACACCGCTATCTCTATTAACATGGAAATATCTACACCGCCATCTGTAGGAACATGGAAATACCTGCACCGCCATCTGTATGAACATATAAATATCTACACCACCATCTGTATTAAGATGGAGATATCTACACCGCTATCTGTATAAACATGGAAATATCTACAACGCTATCTGTATAAACATGGAAACATCTACACCGCTATCTGTATAAACATGGAAATATCAGCACCGCTATCTGTATGAACATGGAACTATCTACACTGCTATCTCTATGAACATGGAAATATCTACACCGATATCTGTAAGAACATGGAAATATCTTCACCGCCATCTGTATGAACTTGGATATATCTACACAGCCATCTGGATGAACATGGAAATATCAGCACCGCTGTCTGTATGAACATGGAAATATCTACACCGCTATCTGTATGAACATGGAAATATCTACACCGCTATCTGTATGAACATGGAAATATCTTCACCACCATCTGTATGAACATGGATATGTCTACACAGCCATCTGGATGAACATGGAAATATCTACACCGCTATCTGTATGAAAATGGTAATATCTACACCGCTATCTGTGTAAACATGCATACATCTTCACCGCTATCTGTATAAACATGGAAATATCTACACCGCTATCTGTATAAACATGGAAATATCTACACCGCTACCTGTATAAACATGGAAATATCAGCACCGCTATCTGTATGAACATGGAAATATCTACACAGCCATCTGGATGAACATGAAAATATCTACACCGCTATCTGTATCAACATGGAAATAGCTACAGCGCTATGTGTATGAACATGGAAATATCTACACCGCTATCTGAATGAACATGGAAATATCTACACCACTATCTGTATGAACATGGAAATATATTCACCGCCATCTGTATGAACATGGATATATCTACACAGCCATCTGGATGAACATGGAAATATCTACACCTCTATATGTATGAACATGGAAATAGCTACACCGCTATCTGTATGAACATGGAAAGAGCTACACCGCTATCTGTATGAACATGGAAGTATCTACACCGCTATCTGTATGAACATGGAAATATATTCACCGCCATATGTATGAACATGGATATATCTACACAGCCATCTGGATGAACATGGAAATATCTACACCACTATATGTATTAACATGGAATTAGCTAAACCGCTATGTCTATGAACATGGAAATATCTACACCGCTATCTGTATGAACATGGAAGTATCTACACCGCTATCTGTATGAACATTGAAATATCTTCTCCGCCATATGTATGAACACGGATATATCTAGACAGCCATCTGGATGAACATGGAAATATCAGCACCGCTGTCTGTATAAACATGGAAATATCTACACCGCTATCTGTATGAACATGGAAATATCTACACAGCTATCTGTTTGAACATGGAAATATCTACACCGCTATCTGCATGAAAATGGAAATATCTACACAGCTTTCTGCATATACATCAAAATATCTACAAAGCTATTCCTCTACACATGGAAATATCTACACCGCAATCTCTATAAACAAGGAAATATCTACACCGCCATCTGTATGAACATATAAATATCTAGACCGCCATCTGTATTAAGATGGAGATATCTACACCGCTATCTGTATAAACACGGAAATATCTACACCGCTACCTGTATAAACATGGAAATATCTACACCGCTATCTGTATAAACATGGAAATATCTACACCGCTACCTGTATAAACATGGAAATATCAGCACCGCTATCTGTATGAACATGGAAATATCTACACCGCTATCTCTATGAACATGGAAATATCTACACCGCCATCTGTATGAAGATAAAAATATCTTCACCGCCATCTGTATGAACATCGGTATATCTACACAGCCATCTGGATGAACATGGAAATATCTACACCGCTATCTGTATGAACATGGAAATAGCTACACCGCTATCTGTATGAACATGCAAATATCTACACCGCTATCTGTATGAACATGGAAATATCTACACCGCTATCTGTATGAATATGGAAATATCTTTACCGCCATCTGTATGAACATGGATATATCTACACAGCCATCTGTATGAACATGGAAATATCAACACCGCTATCTGTATGAACATGGAAATATCTACACCGCTATCTGTTTTAACATGCATACATCTTCACCGCTATCTGTATAAACATGGAAATATCTACATCGCTATCCGTATGAACATGGAAATATCTACACCGCTATCTGTTTGAACATGGAAATATCTACACCGCTATCTGCATGAAAATGGAAATATCTACACAGCTATCTGCATATACATGGAAATATCTACAAAGCTATTTCTCTACACATGGAAATATCTACACCGCAATCTCTATAAACATGGAAATATCTTCACCGCCATCTGTATGAACATGGAAATATCTGCACTGCCATCTGTATGAACATATAAATATCTAGACCGCCATCTGTATTAAGATGGAGATATCTTCACCGCTATCTGTATAAACATGGAAATATCTACATCGCTATCTGTATAAACATGGAAATATCTACACCGCTATCTGTATAAACATGGAAATATCTACACCGCTACCTGTATAAACATGGAAATATCAGCACCTCTATCTGTATGAACATGGAAATATCTACACCGCTATCTCTATGAACATGGAAATATCTACACCGATATCTGTATGAACATGGAAATATCTTCACCGCCATCTGTATCAACATGGATATATCTACACAGCCATCTGGACGAACATGGAAATATCAGCAACGCTGTCTGTATGAACATGGAAATATCTACACCACTATCTGTATGAATATGGAAATATCTACACCACTATCTGTATGAATATGGAAATAACTTCACCGACATCTGTATGAAAATGGATATATCTACACAGCCATCTGGATGAACATGGAAATATCTACACCGGTATCTGTATGAACATGGAAATATCTACACCACTATCTGTGAAAACATGCATACATCTTCACCGCTATCTGTATAAACATGGAATTATCTACACCGCTATCTGTATGACCATGGAAATATCTACACCGCTATCTGTTTGAACACGGAAATATCTACTCCGCTATCTGCATGAAAATGGAAATATCTACACAGCTATCTGCATATACATGGAAATATCTACAAAGCTATTTCTTTACATATGGAAATAACTACACCGCTATCTCTATTAACATGGAAATATCTACACCACCATCTGTAGGAACATGGAAATACCTGCACCGCCATCTGTATGAACATATAAATATCTACACCACCATCTGTATTAAGATGGAGATATCTACACCGCTATCTTTATAAACATGGAAATATCTACAAAGCTATCTGTATAAACATGGAAACATCTACACCGCTATCTGTATAAACATGGAAATATCTGCACCGCTACCTGTATAAACATGGAAATATCAGCACCGCTATCTGTATGAACATGGAAATATCTACACAGCCATCTGGATGAACATGGAAATATCTACACCGCTATCTGTATGAACATGGAAATAGCTACACCGCTATCTGTATGAACATGGAAATATCTACACCACTACCTGTATGAACATGGAAATATCTACACCGCTATCTGCATGAACATGGAAATATATTCACCGCCATCTGTATGAACATGGATATATCTACACAGCAATCTGGATGAACATGGAAATATCTACACCGCTACCTGTATGAACATGGAAATAGCTAAACCTCTATCTGTATGAACATGGAAATATCTACACCGCTATCTGTATGAACATGGAAAGATCTACACCGCTATCTGTATGAACATGGAAATATCTTCACCGCCATCTGTATGAACATGGATATATCTACACAGCCATCTGGATGAACATGGATATATCTCCACCGCTATCTGCATGAACATGGAAATATCTACACCACTATCTGTGTAAACATGCATACATCTTCACCGCTATCTGTATAAACATGGAAATGTCTACACCGCTATCTGTATAAACATGGAAATATCTACACCGCTACCTGTATAAACATGGAAATATCAGCACCGCTATCTGTATGAACATGGAAATATCTACACAGCCATCTGGATGAACATGAAAATATCTACACCGCTATCTGTATGAACATGGAAATAGCTACACCGCTACCTGTATGAACATGGAAATATCTACACCGCTATCTGAATGAACATGGAAATATCTACACCACTATCTGTATGAACATGGAAATATATTCACCGCCATCTGTATGAACATGGATATATCTACACAGCCATCTGGATGAACATGGAAATATCTGCACTTCTATATGTATGAACATGGAAATAGCTACACCGCTATCTGTATGAACATGGAAATAGCTACACCGCTATCTGTATGAACATGGAAGTATCTACACCGCTATCTGTATGAACATGGAAATATATTCACCGCCATATGTATGAACATGGATATATCTACACAGCCATCTGGATGAACATGGAAATATCTACACCACTATATGTATGAACATGGAATTAGCTAAACCGCTATGTCTATGAACATGGAAATATCTACACCGCTATCTGTATGAACATGGAAGTATCTACACCGCTATCTGTATGAACATTGAAATATCTTCACCGCCATATGTATGAACACGGATATATCTAGACAGCCATCTGGATGAACATGGAAATATCAGCACCGCTGTCTGTATGAACATGGAAATATCTACACCGCTATCTGTATGAACATGGAAATATCTACACCGCTATCTGTATAAACATGGAAATATCTACACCGCTCCCTGTATAAACATGGAAATATCTACACCGCTCCCTGTATAAACATGGAAATATCAGCACCGCTATCTGTATGAACATGGAAATACCTACACCGCTTTCTGTATAAACATGGAAATATCTACACCGCTATCTGTATAAACATGGAAATATCTACACCGCTATCTGTATAAACATGGAAATATCAGCACCGCTATCTGTATGAACATGGAAATATCTACACAGCTATCGGTTTGAACATGGAAATATCTACACCGCTATCTGCATGAAAATGGAAATATCTACACAGCTTTCTGCATATACATCAAAATATCTACAAAGCTATTCCTCTACACATGGAAATATCTACACCGCAATCTCTATAAACATGGAAATATCTACACCGCCATCTGTATGAACATGGAAATATCTGCACCGCCATCTGTATGAACATGTAAATATCTAGACCGCCATCTGTATTAAGATGGAGATATCTACACCGCTATCTGTATAAACACGGAAATATCTACACCGCTACCTGTATAAACATGGAAATATCTACACCGCTATCTGTATAAACATGGAAATATCTACACCGCTACCTGTATAAACATGGAAATATCAGCACCGCTATCTGTATGAACATGGAAATATCTACACCGCTATCTCTATGAACTTGGAAATATCTACACCGATATCTGTGAGAACATGGAAATATCTTCACCGCCATCTGTATGAACATGGATATATCTACACAGCCATCTGGACGAAAATGGAAATATCAGCACCGCTGTCTGTATGAACATGGAAATATCTACACCGCTATCTGTATGAACATGGAAATATCTACACCGCTCTCTGTGTAAACATGCATACATCTTCACCGCTATCTGTATAAACATGGAAATATCCACACCGCTACCCGTATAAACATGGAAATATCAGCACAGCTATCTGTATGAACATGGAAATATCTACACAGCCATCTGGAAGAACATGGAAATATCTACACCGCTATCTGTATGAACATGGAAATAGCTACACCACTATCTGTATGAACATGGAAACATCTACACCACTATCTGTATGAACATGGAAATATCTACACCGCTATCTGTAGGAACATGGAAATATCTTCACCGCCATCTGTATGAACATGGATATATCTACACAGCCATCTGGATGAACATGGAAATATCTACACCGCTATCTGTATGAACATGGAAATATCTACTCCGCTATCTGTATGAACATGGAAATATCTTCACCGCCACCTGTATGAACATGGATATATCTACACAGCCATCTGGATGAACATGGAAATATCTACACCGCTATCTGTATGAACATGGAAATATCTACACCGCTATCTGTGTAAACATGCATACATCTTCACCGCTATCTGTATAAACATGGAAATATCTACACCGCTATCTGTATGAACATTGAAATATCTACACGGCTATCTGTTTGAACATGGAAGTATCTACACCGCTATCTGCATGAAAATGGAAATATCTACACAGCTATCTGCATATACATGGAGATATCTACAAAGCTTTCTCTTTACACATGGAAATAACTACACCGCTATCTCTATAAACATGGAAATATCTACACCGCCATCTGTATGAACATGGAAATATCTGAACCGCCAACTCTATGAACATATAAATATCTGCACCGCCATCTGTATTAAGATGGAGATATCTACACTGCTATCTGTATAAACTTGGAAATATCTACACCGCTATCTATATAAACATGGAAATATCTACACCGCTATCTGTATAAACATGGAAATATCTACACCGCTCCCTGTATAAACATGGAAATATCAGCACCGCTATCTGTATGAACATGGAAATACCTACACCGCTATCTGTATAAACATGGAAATATCTACACCGCTATCTGTATAAACATGGAAATATCTACACCGCTATCTGTATGAACATGGAAATATCTACACAGCTATCTGTTTGAACATGGAAATATCTACACCGCTATCTGCATGAAAATGGAAATATCTACACAGCTTTCTGCATATACATCAAAATATCTACAAAGCTATTCCTCTACACATGGAAATATCTACACCGCAATCTCTATAAACATGGAAATATCTACACCGCCATCTGTATGAACATGGAAATATCTGCACCGCCATCTGTATGAACATGTAAATATCTAGACCGCCATCTGTATTAAGATGGAGATATCTACACCGCTATCTGTATAAACACGGAAATATCTACACCGCTACCTGTATAAACATGGAAATATCTACACCGCTATCTGTATAAACATGGAAATATCTACACCGCTACCCGTATAAACATGGAAATATCAGCACCGCTATCTGTATGAACATGGAAATATCTACACAGCCATCTGGAAGAACATGGAAATATCTACACCGCTATCTGTATGAACATGGAAATAGCTACACCGCTATCTGTATGAACATGGAAACATCTACACCACTATCTGTATGAACATGGAAATATCTACACCGCTATCTGTAGGAACATGGAAATACCTTCACCGCCATCTGTATGAACATGGATATATCTACACAGCCATCTGGATGAACATGGAAATATCTACACCGCTATCTGTATGAACATGGAAATATCTACACCGCTATCTGTGTAAACATGCATACACCTTCACCGCTATCTGTATAAACATGGAAATATCTACACTGCTATCTGCATGAACATGGAAATATCTACACCGCTATCTGTATGAACATGGAAATATCTTCACCGCCATCTGTATGAACATGGATATATCTACACAGCCATCTGGATGAACATGGAAATATCTACACCGCTATCTGTATGAACATGGAAACAGCTACACCGCTATCAGTATGAACATGGAAATATCTACACCGCTATCTGTATGAACACGGAAATATCTACACCGCTATCTGTATGAACATGGAAATATCTTCACCGCCATCTGTATGAACATGAATATATCTACACAGCCATCTGGATGAACATGGAAATATCTACACCGCTATATGTATGAACATGGAATTAACTACACCGGTATCTGAATGAACATGGAAATATCTACACCGCTATCTGTATGAACATGGAAATATCTACACCGCTATCTGTATGAACATGGAAATATCTTCACCGCCATCTGTATGAACATGGTTATATCTACACAGCCATCTGGATGAACATGGAAATATCTACACCGCTATCTGTATGAACATGGAAATATCTACACCGCTATCTGTATGAACATGGAAATATCTACACCGCTCTGTGTGTAAACATGCATACATCTTCACCGCTATCTGTATAAACATGGAAATATCTACACCGCTACCCGTATAAACATGGAAATATCAGCACCGCTATCTCTATGAACATGGAAATATCTACACAGCCATCTGGAAGAACATGGAAATATCTACACCGCTATCTGTATGAACATGGAAATAGCTACACCGCTATCTGTATGAACATGGAAACATCTACACCACTATCTGTATGAACATGGAAATATCTACACCGCTATCTGTATGAACATGGAAATATCTTCACCGCCATCTGTATGAACATGGATATATCTACACAGCCATCTGGATGAACATGGAAATATCTACACCGCTATCTGTATGAACATGGAAATAGCTACTCCGCTATCTGAACATGGAAATATCTACACCGCTATCTGTATGAACATGGAAATATCTACACCGCTATCTGTATGAACATGGAAATATCTTCACCGCCATCTGTATGAACATGGATATATCTACACAGCCATCTGGATGAACATGGAAATATCTACACCGCTATCTGCATGAACATGGAAATATCTACACCGCTATCTGTGTAAACATGCATACATCTTCACTGCTATCTGTATGAACATGGAAATATCTACACAGCCATCTGGATGAACATGAAAATATCTACACCGCTATCTGAATGAACACGGAAATATCAGCACCGCTATCTGTATGAACATGGAAATATCTTCACCGCTATCTTTATAAACATGGAAATATCTACACCGCTTTCTGTATGAACATGGAAATATCTACACCGCTATCTGTTTGAGCATGGAAATATCTACACCGCTATCTGCATGAAAATGTAAATATCAACAAAGCTATCTGCAAATACATGGAAATATCTACAAAGCTATCTCTTTACACATGGAAATAACTACACCGTTATCTCTATAAACATGGAAATATCTACACCGCCATCTGTATGAACATGGAAATATCTGCACCGCCATCTGTATGAACATATAAATATCTGCACCGCCTTCTGTATTAAGATGGAGATATCTACACCGCTATCTGTATAAACATGGAAATATCTACACCGCTATCTGTATGAGCATGGAAATATCTACACCGCCATCTGTATGAAGATATAAATATCTTCACCGACATCTGTATGAACATGGATATATCTACACAGCCATCTCGATGAACATGGAAATATCTACACCACTATCTGAATGAACATGGAAATATCTACACCGCTATCTGTGTAAACATGCATACATCTTCACCGCTATCTGTATAAACATGGAAATATCTACACCGCTATCTGTATGAACATTGAAATATCTACACGGCTATCTGTTTGAACATGGAAGTATCTACACCGCTATCTGCATGAAAATGGAAATATCTACACAGCTATCTGCATATACATGGAGATATCTACAAAGCTTTCTCTTTACACATGGAAATAACTACACCGCTATCTCTATAAACATGGAAATATCTACACCGCCATCTGTATGAACATGGAAATATCTGAACCGCCAACTCTATGAACATATAAATATCTAGACCACCATCTGTATTAAGATGGAGATATCTACACCGCTATCTGTATAAACACGGAAATATCTACACCGCTACTTGTATAAACATGGAAATATCTACACCGCTATCTGTATAAACATGGAAATATCTACACCGCTACCTGTATAAACATGGAAATATCAGCACCGCTATCTGTATGAACATGGAAATATCTACACCGCTATCTCTATGAACTTGGAAATATCTACACCGATATCTGTAAGAACATGGAAATATCTTCACCGCCATCTGTATGAACATGGATATATCTACACAGCCATCTGGACGAAAATGGAAATATCAGCACCGCTGTCTGTATGAACATGGAAATATCTACACCGCTATCTGTATGAACATGGAAATATCTACACCGCTATCTGTATGAACATGGAAATATCTTCACCGCCATCTGTATGAACATGGATATATCTACACAGCCATCTGGATGAACATGGAAATATCTACACCGCTATCTGTATGAACATGGAAATCTCTACACCGGTATCTGTGTAAACATGCATACATCTTCACCGCTATCTGTATAAACATGGAAATATCTACACTGCTATCTGCATGAACATGGAAATATCTACACCGCTATCTGTATGAACATGGAAATATCTTCACCGCCATCTGTATGAACATGGATATATCTACACAGCCATCAGGATGAACATGGAAATATCTACACCACTATCTGTATGAACATGGAAACAGCTACACCGCTATCAGTATGAACATGGAAATATCTACACCGCTATCTGTATGAACACGGAAATATCTACACCGCTATCTGTATGAACATGGAAATATCTTCACCGCCATCTGTATGAACATGAATATATCTACACAGCCATCTGGATGAACATGGAAATATCTACACCGCTATATGTATGAACATGGAATTAACTACACCGGTATCTGAATGAACATGGAAATATCTACACCGCTATCTGTATGAACATGGAAATATCTACTCCGCTATCTGTATGAACATGGAAATATCTTCACCGCCATCTGTATGAACATGGTTATGTCTACACAGCCATCTGGATGAACATGGAAATATCTACACCGCTATCTGTATGAACATGGAAATATCTACACCGCTCTCTGTGTAAACATGCATACATCTTCACCGCTATCTGTATAAACATGGAAATATCCACACCGCTACCCGTATAAACATGGAAATATCAGCACCGCTATCTGTATGAACATGGAAATATCTACACAGCCATCTGGAAGAACATGGAAGTATCTACACCGCTATCTGTATGAACATGGAAATAGCTACACCGCTATCTGTAAGAACATGGAAACATCTACACCTCTATCTGTATGAACATGGAAATATCTACACCGCTATCTGTAGGAACATGGAAATATCTTCACCGCCATCTGTATGAACATGGATATATCTACACAGCCATCTGGATGAACATGGAAATATCTACACCGCTATCTGTATGAACATGGAAATATCTACACCGCTCCCTGTATAAACATGGAAATATCAGCACCGCTATCTGTATGAACATGGAAATACCTACACCGCTATCTGTATAAACATGGAAATATCTACACCGCTATCTGTATAAACATGGAAATATCTACACCGCTATCTGTATAAACATGGAAATATCAGCACCGCTATCTGTATGAACATGGAAATATCTACACAGCTATCTGTTTGAACATGGAAATATCTACACCGCTATCTGCATGAAAATGGAAATATCTACACAGCTTTCTGCATATACATCAAAATATCTACAAAGCTATTCCTCTACACATGGAAATATCTACACCGCAATCTCTATAAACATGGAAATATCTACACCGCCATCTGTATGAACATGGAAATATCTGCACCGCCATCTGTATGAACATGTAAATATCTAGACCGCCATCTGTATTAAGATGGAGATATCTACACCGCTATCTGTATAAACACGGAAATATCTACACCGCTACCTGTATAAACATGGAAATATCTACACCGCTATCTGTATAAACATGGAAATATCTACACCGCTACCTGTATAAACATGGAAATATCAGCACCGCTATCTGTATGAACATGGAAATATCTACACCGCTATCTCTATGAACTTGGAAATATCTACACCGATATCTGTAAGAACATGGAAATATCTTCACCGCCATCTGTATGAACATGGATATATCTACAAAGCCATCTGGACGAAAATGGAAATATCAGCACCGCTGTCTGTATGAACATGGAAATATCTACACCGCTATCTGTATGAACATGGAAATATCTACACTGCTATCTGTATGAACATGGAAATATCTTCACCGCCATCTGTATGAACATGGATATATCTATACAGCCATCTGGATGAACATGGAAATATCTACACCGCTATCTGTATGAACATGGAAATCTCTACACCGCTATCTGTGTAAACATGCATACATCTTCACCGCTATCTGTATAAACATGGAAATATCTACACTGCTATCTGCATGAACATGGAAATATCTACACCGCTATCTGTATGAACATGGAAATATCTTCACCGCCATCTGTATGAACATGGATATATCTACACAGCCATCAGGATGAACATGGAAATATCTACACCACTATCTGTATGAACATGGAAACAGCTACTCCGCTATCAGTATGAACATGGAAATATCTACACCGCTATCTGTATGAACACGGAAATATCTACACCGCTATCTGTATGAACATGGAAATATCTTCACCGCCATCTGTATGAACATGAATATATCTACACAGCCATCTGGAAGAACATGGAAGTATCTACACCGCTATCTGTATGAACATGGAAATAGCTACACCGCTATCTGTATGAACATGGAAACATCTACACCACTATCTGTATGAACATGGAAATATCTACACCGCTTTCTGTATGAACATGGAAATATCTACACTGCTATCTGCATGAACATGGAAATAGCTACACCTCTATCTGTATGAACATGGAAAGATCTACACCGCTATCTGTATGAACATGGAAATATCTTCACCGCCATCTGTATGAACATGGATATATCTACACAGCCATCTGGATGAACATGGATATATCTCCACCGCTATCTGCATGAACATGGAAATATCTACACCGCTATCTGTGTAAACATGCATACATCTTCACCGCTATCTGTATAAACATGGAAATGTCTACACCGCTATCTGTATAAACACGGAAATATCTACACCGCTACCTGTATAAACATGGAAATATCAGCACCGCTATCTGTATGAACATGGAACTATCTACACTGCTATCTCTATGAACATGGAAATATCTACACCGATATCTGTAAGAACATGGAAATATCTTCACCGCCATCTGTATGAACTTGGATATATCTACACAGCCATCTGGATGAACATGGAAATATCAGCACCGCTGTCTGTATGAACATGGAAATATCTACACCGCTATCTGTATGAACATGGAAATATCTACACCGCTATCTGTATGAACATGGAAATATCTTCACCACCATCTGTATGAACATGGATATGTCTACACAGCCATCTGGATGAACATGGAAATATCTACACTGCTATCTGTATGAAAATGGTAATATCTACACCGCTATCTGTGTAAACATGCATACATCTTCACCGCTATCTGTATAAACATGGAAATATCTACACCGCTATCTGTATAAACTTGGAAATATCTACACCGCTACCTGTATAAACATGGAAATATCAGCACCGCTATCTGTATGAACATGGAAATATCTACACAGCCATCTGGATGAACATGAAAATATCTACACCGCTATCTGTATGAACATGGAAATAGCAACAGCGCTACGTGTATGAACATGGAAATATCTACACCGCTATCTGAATGAACATGGAAATATCTACACCACTATCTGTATGAACATGGAAATATATTCACCGCCATCTGTATGAACATGGATATATCTACACAGCCATCTGGATGAACATGGAAATATCTACACCTCTATATGTATGAACATGGAAATAGCTACACCGCTATCTGTATGAACATGGAAAGAGCTACACCGCTATCTGTATGAACATGGAAGTATCTACACCGCTATCTGTATGAACATGGAAATATATTCACCGCCATATGTATGAACATGGATATATCTACACAGCCATCTGGATGAACATGGAAATATCTACACCACTATATGTATTAACATGGAATTAGCTAAACCGCTATGTCTATGAACATGGAAATATCTACACCGCTATCTGTATGAACATGGAAGTATCTACACCGCTATCTGTATGAACATTGAAATATCTTCTCCGCCATATGTATGAACACGGATATATCTAGACAGCCATCTGGATGAACATGGAAATATCAGCACCGCTGTCTGTATAAACATGGAAATATCTACACCGCTATCTGTATGAACATGGAAATATCTACACAGCTATCTGTTTGAACATGGAAATATCTACACCGCTATCTGCATGAAAATGGAAATATCTACACAGCTTTCTGCATATACATCAAAATATCTACAAAGCTATTCCTCTACACATGGAAATATCTACACCGCAATCTCTATAAACAAGGAAATATCTACACCGCCATCTGTATGAACATATAAATATCTAGACCGCCATCTGTATTAAGATGGAGATATCTACACCGCTATCTGTATAAACACGGAAATATCTACACCGCTACCTGTATAAACATGGAAATATCTACACCGCTATCTGTATAAACATGGAAATATCTACACCGCTACCTGTATAAACATGGAAATATCAGCACCGCTATCTGTATGAACATGGAAATATCTACACCGCTATCTCTATGAACATGGAAATATCTACACCGCCATCTGTATGAAGATAAAAATATCTTCACCGCCATCTGTATGAACATCGGCATATCTACACAGCCATCTGGATGAACATGGAAATATCTACACCGCTATCTGTATGAACATGGAAATAGCTACACCGCTATCTGTATGAACATGGAAATATCTACACCGCTATCTGTATGAACATGGAAATATCTACACCGCTATCTGTATGAATATGGAAATATCTTTACCGCCATCTGTATGAACATGGATATATCTACACAGCCATCTGTATGAACATGGAAATATCAACACCGCTATCTGTATGAACATGGAAATATCTACACCGCTATCTGTTTTAACATGCATACATCTTCACCGCTATCTGTATAAACATGGAAATATCTACATCGCTATCCGTATGAACATGGAAATATCTACACCGCTATCTGTTTGAACATGGAAATATCTACACCGCTATCTGCATGAAAATGGAAATATCTACACAGCTATCTGCATATACATGGAAATATCTACAAAGCTATTTCTCTACACATGGAAATATCTACACCGCAATCTCTATAAACATGGAAATATCTTCACCGCCATCTGTATGAACATGGAAATATCTGCACTGCCATCTGTATGAACATATAAATATCTAGACCGCCATCTGTATTAAGATGGAGATATCTTCACCGCTATCTGTATAAACATGGAAATATCTACACCGCTATCTGTATAAACATGGAAATATCTACACCGCTATCTGTATAAACATGGAAATATCTACACCGCTACCTGTATAAACATGGAAATATCAGCACCGCTATCTGTATGAACATGGAAATATCTACACCACTATCTCTATGAACATGGAAATATCTACACCGATATCTGTATGAACATGGAAATATCTTCACCGCCATCTGTATCAACATGGATATATCTACACAGCCATCTGGACGAACATGGAAATATCAGCACCGCTGTCTGTATGAACATGGAAATATCTACACCACTATCTGTATGAATATGGAAATATCTACACCGCTATCTGTATGAATATGGAAATAACTTCACCGACATCTGTATGAAAATGGATATATCTACACAGCCATCTGGATGAATATGGAAATATCTACACCGGTATCTGTATGAACATGGAAATATCTACACCACTATCTGTGAAAACATGCATACATCTTCACCGCTATCTGTATAAACATGGAATTATCTACACCGCTATCTGTATGACCATGGAAATATCTACACCGCTATCTGTTTGAACACGGAAATATCTACTCCGCTATCTGCATGAAAATGGAAATATCTACACAGCTATCTGCATATACATGGAAATATCTACAAAGCTATTTCTTTACATATGGAAATAACTACACCGCTATCTCTATTAACATGGAAATATCTACACCGCCATCTGTAGGAACATGGAAATACCTGCACCGCCATCTGTATGAACATATAAATATCTACACCACCATCTGTATTAAGATGGAGATATCTACACCGCTATCTGTATAAACATGGAAATATCTACAACGCTATCTGTATAAACATGGAAACATCTACACCGCTATCTGTATAAACATGGAAATATCTGCACCGCTACCTGTATAAACATGGAAATATCAGCACCGCTATCAGTATGAACATGGAAATGTCTACACCGCTATCTGTATAAACACGGAAATATCTACACCTCTACCTGTATAAACATGGAAATATCAGCACCGCTATCTGTATGAACATGGAACTATCTACACTGCTATCTCTATGAACATGGAAATATCTACACCGATATCTGTAAGAACATGGAAATATCTTCACCGCCATCTGTATGAACTTGGATATATCTACACAGCCATCTGGATGAACATGGAAATATCAGCACCGCTGTCTGTATGAACATGGAAATATCTACACCGCTATCTGTATGAACATGGAAATATCTACACCGCTATCTGTATGAACATGGAAATATCTTCACCACCATCTGTATGAACATGGATATGTCTACACAGCCATCTGGATGAACATGGAAATATCTACACCGCTATCTGTATGAAAATGGTAATATCTACACCGCTATCTGTGTAAACATGCATACATCTTCACCGCTATCTGTATAAACATGGAAATATCTACACCGCTATCTGTATAAACATGGAAATATCTACACCGCTACCTGTATAAACATGGAAATATCAGCACCGCTATCTGTATGAACATGGAAATATCTACACAGCCATCTGGATGAACATGAAAATATCTACACCGCTATCTGTATCAACATGGAAATAGCTACAGCGCTATGTGTATGAACATGGAAATATCTACACCGCTATCTGAATGAACATGGAAATATCTACACCACTATCTGTATGAACATGGAAATATATTCACCGCCATCTGTATGAACATGGATATATCTACACAGCCATCTGGATGAACATGGAAATATCTACACCTCTATATGTATGAACATGGAAATAGCTACACCGCTATCTGTATGAACATGGAAAGAGCTACACCGCTATCTGTATGAACATGGAAGTATCTACACCGCTATCTGTATGAACATGGAAATATATTCACCGCCATATGTATGAACATGGATATATCTACACAGCCATCTGGATGAACATGGAAATATCTACACCACTATATGTATTAACATGGAATTAGCTAAACCGCTATGTCTATGAACATGGAAATATCTACACCGCTATCTGTATGAACATGGAAGTATCTACACCGCTATCTGTATGAACATTGAAATATCTTCTCCGCCATATGTATGAACACGGATATATCTAGACAGCCATCTGGATGAACATGGAAATATCAGCACCGCTGTCTGTATAAACATGGAAATATCTACACCGCTATCTGTATGAACATGGAAATATCTACACAGCTATCTGTTTGAACATGGAAATATCTACACCGCTATCTGCATGAAAATGGAAATATCTACACAGCTTTCTGCATATACATCAAAATATCTACAAAGCTATTCCTCTACACATGGAAATATCTACACCGCAATCTCTATAAACAAGGAAATATCTACACCGCCATCTGTATGAACATATAAATATCTAGACCGCCATCTGTATTAAGATGGAGATATCTACACCGCTATCTGTATAAACACGGAAATATCTACACCGCTACCTGTATAAACATGGAAATATCTACACCGCTATCTGTATAAACATGGAAATATCTACACCGCTACCTGTATAAACATGGAAATATCAGCACCGCTATCTGTATGAACATGGAAATATCTACACCGCTATCTCTATGAACATGGAAATATCTACACCGCCATCTGTATGAAGATAAAAATATCTTCACCGCCATCTGTATGAACATCGGTATATCTACACAGCCATCTGGATGAACATGGAAATATCTACACCGCTATCTGTATGAACATGGAAATAGCTACACCGCTATCTGTATGAACATGCAAATATCTACACCGC
The DNA here is from genome assembly GCF_029281585.2 of Gorilla gorilla gorilla. Classification (NCBI taxonomy): domain Eukaryota; kingdom Metazoa; phylum Chordata; class Mammalia; order Primates; family Hominidae; genus Gorilla; species Gorilla gorilla. Next base: position 53,133,095 of record NC_073246.2, on the reverse strand, counting down.
TATCTGTATGAACATGGAAATATCTACACCGCTATCTGTATGAATATGGAAATATCTTTACCGCCATCTGTATGAACATGGATATATCTACACAGCCATCTGTATGAACATGGAAATATCAACACCGCTATCTGTATGAACATGGAAATATCTACACCGCTATCTGTTTTAACATGCATACATCTTCACCGCTATCTGTATAAACATGGAAATATCTACATCGCTATCCGTATGAACATGGAAATATCTACACCGCTATCTGTTTGAACATGGAAATATCTACACCGCTATCTGCATGAAAATGGAAATATCTACACAGCTATCTGCATATACATGGAAATATCTACAAAGCTATTTCTCTACACATGGAAATATCTACACCGCAATCTCTATAAACATGGAAATATCTTCACCGCCATCTGTATGAACATGGAAATATCTGCACTGCCATCTGTATGAACATATAAATATCTAGACCGCCATCTGTATTAAGATGGAGATATCTTCACCGCTATCTGTATAAACATGGAAATATCTACATCGCTATCTGTATAAACATGGAAATATCTACACCGCTATCTGTATAAACATGGAAATATCTACACCGCTACCTGTATAAACATGGAAATATCAGCACCTCTATCTGTATGAACATGGAAATATCTACACCGCTATCTCTATGAACATGGAAATATCTACACCGATATCTGTATGAACATGGAAATATCTTCACCGCCATCTGTATCAACATGGATATATCTACACAGCCATCTGGACGAACATGGAAATATCAGCAACGCTGTCTGTATGAACATGGAAATATCTACACCACTATCTGTATGAATATGGAAATATCTACACCACTATCTGTATGAATATGGAAATAACTTCACCGACATCTGTATGAAAATGGATATATCTACACAGCCATCTGGATGAACATGGAAATATCTACACCGGTATCTGTATGAACATGGAAATATCTACACCACTATCTGTGAAAACATGCATACATCTTCTCCGCTATCTGTATAAACATGGAATTATCTACACCGCTATCTGTATGACCATGGAAATATCTACACCGCTATCTGTTTGAACACGGAAATATCTACTCCGCTATCTGCATGAAAATGGAAATATCTACACAGCTATCTGCATATACATGGAAATATCTACAAAGCTATTTCTTTACATATGGAAATAACTACACCGCTATCTCTATTAACATGGAAATATCTACACCACCATCTGTAGGAACATGGAAATACCTGCACCGCCATCTGTATGAACATATAAATATCTACACCACCATCTGTATTAAGATGGAGATATCTACACCGCTATCTTTATAAACATGGAAATATCTACAAAGCTATCTGTATAAACATGGAAACATCTACACCGCTATCTGTATAAACATGGAAATATCTGCACCGCTACCTGTATAAACATGGAAATATCAGCACCGCTATCTGTATGAACATGGAAATATCTACACAGCCATCTGGATGAACATGGAAATATCTACACCGCTATCTGTATGAACATGGAAATAGCTACACCGCTATCTGTATGAACATGGAAATATCTACACCACTACCTGTATGAACATGGAAATATCTACACCGCTATCTGCATGAACATGGAAATATATTCACCGCCATCTGTATGAACATGGATATATCTACACAGCAATCTGGATGAACATGGAAATATCTACACCGCTACCTGTATGAACATGGAAATAGCTAAACCTCTATCTGTATGAACATGGAAATATCTACACCGCTATCTGTATGAACATGGAAAGATCTACACCGCTATCTGTATGAACATGGAAATATCTTCACCGCCATCTGTATGAACATGGATATATCTACACAGCCATCTGGATGAACATGGATATATCTCCACCGCTATCTGCATGAACATGGAAATATCTACACCACTATCTGTGTAAACATGCATACATCTTCACCGCTATCTGTATAAACATGGAAATGTCTACACCGCTATCTGTATAAACACGGAAATATCTACACCGCTACCTGTATAAACATGGAAATATCAGCACCGCTATCTGTATGAACATGGAAATATCTACACAGCCATCTGGATGAACATGAAAATATCTACACCGCTATCTGTATGAACATGGAAATAGCTACACCGCTACCTGTATGAACATGGAAATATCTACACCGCTATCTGAATGAACATGGAAATATCTACACCACTATCTGTATGAACATGGAAATATATTCACCGCCATCTGTATGAACATGGATATATCTACACAGCCATCTGGATGAACATGGAAATATCTGCACTTCTATATGTATGAACATGGAAATAGCTACACCGCTATCTGTATGAACATGGAAATAGCTACACCGCTATCTGTATGAACATGGAAGTATCTACACCGCTATCTGTATGAACATGGAAATATATTCACCGCCATATGTATGAACATGGATATATCTACACAGCCATCTGGATGAACATGGAAATATCTACACCACTATATGTATGAACATGGAATTAGCTAAACCGCTATGTCTATGAACATGGAAATATCTACACCGCTATCTGTATGAACATGGAAGTATCTACACCGCTATCTGTATGAACATTGAAATATCTTCACCGCCATATGTATGAACACGGATATATCTAGACAGCCATCTGGATGAACATGGAAATATCAGCACCGCTGTCTGTATGAACATGGAAATATCTACACCGCTATCTGTATGAACATGGAAATATCTACACCGCTATCTGTATAAACATGGAAATATCTACACCGCTCCCTGTATAAACATGGAAATATCTACACCGCTCCCTGTATAAACATGGAAATATCAGCACCGCTATCTGTATGAACATGGAAATACCTACACCGCTTTCTGTATAAACATGGAAATATCTACACCGCTATCTGTATAAACATGGAAATATCTACACCGCTATCTGTATAAACATGGAAATATCAGCACCGCTATCTGTATGAACATGGAAATATCTACACAGCTATCGGTTTGAACATGGAAATATCTACACCGCTATCTGCATGAAAATGGAAATATCTACACAGCTTTCTGCATATACATCAAAATATCTACAAAGCTATTCCTCTACACATGGAAATATCTACACCGCAATCTCTATAAACATGGAAATATCTACACCGCCATCTGTATGAACATGGAAATATCTGCACCGCCATCTGTATGAACATGTAAATATCTAGACCGCCATCTGTATTAAGATGGAGATATCTACACCGCTATCTGTATAAACACGGAAATATCTACACCGCTACCTGTATAAACATGGAAATATCTACACCGCTATCTGTATAAACATGGAAATATCTACACCGCTACCTGTATAAACATGGAAATATCAGCACTGCTATCTGTATGAACATGGAAATATCTACACCGCTATCTCTATGAACTTGGAAATATCTACACCGATATCTGTGAGAACATGGAAATATCTTCACCGCCATCTGTATGAACATGGATATATCTACACAGCCATCTGGACGAAAATGGAAATATCAGCACCGCTGTCTGTATGAACATGGAAATATCTACACCGCTATCTGTATGAACATGGAAATATCTACACCGCTCTCTGTGTAAACATGCATACATCTTCACCGCTATCTGTATAAACATGGAAATATCCACACCGCTACCCGTATAAACATGGAAATATCAGCACAGCTATCTGTATGAACATGGAAATATCTACACAGCCATCTGGAAGAACATGGAAATATCTACACCGCTATCTGTATGAACATGGAAATAGCTACACCACTATCTGTATGAACATGGAAACATCTACACCACTATCTGTATGAACATGGAAATATCTACACCGCTATCTGTAGGAACATGGAAATATCTTCACCGCCATCTGTATGAACATGGATATATCTACACAGCCATCTGGATGAACATGGAAATATCTACACCGCTATCTGTATGAACATGGAAATATCTACTCCGCTATCTGTATGAACATGGAAATATCTTCACCGCCACCTGTATGAACATGGATATATCTACACAGCCATCTGGATGAACATGGAAATATCTACACCGCTATCTGTATGAACATGGAAATATCTACACCGCTATCTGTGTAAACATGCATACATCTTCACCGCTATCTGTATAAACATGGAAATATCTACACCGCTATCTGTATGAACATTGAAATATCTACACGGCTATCTGTTTGAACATGGAAGTATCTACACCGCTATCTGCATGAAAATGGAAATATCTACACAGCTATCTGCATATACATGGAGATATCTACAAAGCTTTCTCTTTACACATGGAAATAACTACACCGCTATCTCTATAAACATGGAAATATCTACACCGCCATCTGTATGAACATGGAAATATCTGAACCGCCAACTCTATGAACATATAAATATCTGCACCGCCATCTGTATTAAGATGGAGATATCTACACTGCTATCTGTATAAACTTGGAAATATCTACACCGCTATCTATATAAACATGGAAATATCTACACCGCTATCTGTATAAACATGGAAATATCTACACCGCTCCCTGTATAAACATGGAAATATCAGCACCGCTATCTGTATGAACATGGAAATACCTACACCGCTATCTGTATAAACATGGAAATATCTACACCGCTATCTGTATAAACATGGAAATATCTACACCGCTATCTGTATGAACATGGAAATATCTACACAGCTATCTGTTTGAACATGGAAATATCTACACCGCTATCTGCATGAAAATGGAAATATCTACACAGCTTTCTGCATATACATCAAAATATCTACAAAGCTATTCCTCTACACATGGAAATATCTACACCGCAATCTCTATAAACATGGAAATATCTACACCGCCATCTGTATGAACATGGAAATATCTGCACCGCCATCTGTATGAACATGTAAATATCTAGACCGCCATCTGTATTAAGATGGAGATATCTACACCGCTATCTGTATAAACACGGAAATATCTACACCGCTACCTGTATAAACATGGAAATATCTACACCGCTATCTGTATAAACATGGAAATATCTACACCGCTACCCGTATAAACATGGAAATATCAGCACCGCTATCTGTATGAACATGGAAATATCTACACAGCCATCTGGAAGAACATGGAAATATCTACACCGCTATCTGTATGAACATGGAAATAGCTACACCGCTATCTGTATGAACATGGAAACATCTACACCACTATCTGTATGAACATGGAAATATCTACACCGCTATCTGTAGGAACATGGAAATATCTTCACCGCCATCTGTATGAACATGGATATATCTACACAGCCATCTGGATGAACATGGAAATATCTACACCGCTATCTGTATGAACATGGAAATATCTACACCGCTATCTGTGTAAACATGCATACACCTTCACCGCTATCTGTATAAACATGGAAATATCTACACTGCTATCTGCATGAACATGGAAATATCTACACCGCTATCTGTATGAACATGGAAATATCTTCACCGCCATCTGTATGAACATGGATATATCTACACAGCCATCTGGATGAACATGGAAATATCTACACCGCTATCTGTATGAACATGGAAACAGCTACACCGCTATCAGTATGAACATGGAAATATCTACACCGCTATCTGTATGAACACGGAAATATCTACACCGCTATCTGTATGAACATGGAAATATCTTCACCGCCATCTGTATGAACATGAATATATCTACACAGCCATCTGGATGAACATGGAAATATCTACACCGCTATATGTATGAACATGGAATTAACTACACCGGTATCTGAATGAACATGGAAATATCTACACCGCTATCTGTATGAACATGGAAATATCTACACCGCTATCTGTATGAACATGGAAATATCTTCACCGCCATCTGTATGAACATGGTTATATCTACACAGCCATCTGGATGAACATGGAAATATCTACACCGCTATCTGTATGAACATGGAAATATCTACACCGCTATCTGTATGAACATGGAAATATCTACACCGCTCTGTGTGTAAACATGCATACATCTTCACCGCTATCTGTATAAACATGGAAATATCTACACCGCTACCCGTATAAACATGGAAATATCAGCACCGCTATCTCTATGAACATGGAAATATCTACACAGCCATCTGGAAGAACATGGAAATATCTACACCGCTATCTGTATGAACATGGAAATAGCTACACCGCTATCTGTATGAACATGGAAACATCTACACCACTATCTGTATGAACATGGAAATATCTACACCGCTATCTGTATGAACATGGAAATATCTTCACCGCCATCTGTATGAACATGGATATATCTACACAGCCATCTGGATGAACATGGAAATATCTACACCGCTATCTGTATGAACATGGAAATAGCTACTCCGCTATCTGAACATGGAAATATCTACACCGCTATCTGTATGAACATGGAAATATCTACACCGCTATCTGTATGAACATGGAAATATCTTCACCGCCATCTGTATGAACATGGATATATCTACACAGCCATCTGGATGAACATGGAAATATCTACACCGCTATCTGTATGAACATGGAAATATCTACACCGCTATCTGTGTAAACATGCATACACCTTCACCGCTATCTGTATAAACATGGAAATATCTACACTGCTATCTGCATGAACATGGAAATATCTACACCGCTATCTGTATGAACATGGAAATATCTTCACCGCCATCTGTATGAACATGGATATATCTACACAGCCATCTGGATGAACATGGAAATATCTACACCGCTATCTGTATGAACATGGAAACAGCTACACCGCTATCAGTATGAACATGGAAATATCTACACCGCTATCTGTATGAACACGGAAATATCTACACCGCTATCTGTATGAACATGGAAATATCTTCACCGCCATCTGTATGAACATGAATATATCTACACAGCCATCTGGATGAACATGGAAATATCTACACCGCTATATGTATGAACATGGAATTAACTACACCGGTATCTGAATGAACATGGAAATATCTACACCGCTATCTGTATGAACATGGAAATATCTACACCGCTATCTGTATGAACATGGAAATATCTTCACCGCCATCTGTATGAACATGGTTATATCTACACAGCCATCTGGATGAACATGGAAATATCTACACCGCTATCTGTATGAACATGGAAATATCTACACCGCTATCTGTATGAACATGGAAATATCTACACCGCTCTGTGTGTAAACATGCATACATCTTCACCGCTATCTGTATAAACATGGAAATATCTACACCGCTACCCGTATAAACATGGAAATATCAGCACCGCTATCTCTATGAACATGGAAATATCTACACAGCCATCTGGAAGAACATGGAAATATCTACACCGCTATCTGTATGAACATGGAAATAGCTACACCGCTATCTGTATGAACATGGAAACATCTACACCACTATCTGTATGAACATGGAAATATCTACACCGCTATCTGTATGAACATGGAAATATCTTCACCGCCATCTGTATGAACATGGATATATCTACACAGCCATCTGGATGAACATGGAAATATCTACACCGCTATCTGTATGAACATGGAAATAGCTACTCCGCTATCTGAACATGGAAATATCTACACCGCTATCTGTATGAACATGGAAATATCTACACCGCTATCTGTATGAACATGGAAATATCTTCACCGCCATCTGTATGAACATGGATATATCTACACAGCCATCTGGATGAACATGGAAATATCTACACCGCTATCTGCATGAACATGGAAATATCTACACCGCTATCTGTGTAAACATGCATACATCTTCACTGCTATCTGTATGAACATGGAAATATCTACACAGCCATCTGGATGAACATGAAAATATCTACACCGCTATCTGAATGAACACGGAAATATCAGCACCGCTATCTGTATGAACATGGAAATATCTTCACCGCTATCTTTATAAACATGGAAATATCTACACCGCTTTCTGTATGAACATGGAAATATCTACACCGCTATCTGTTTGAGCATGGAAATATCTACACCGCTATCTGCATGAAAATGTAAATATCAACAAAGCTATCTGCAAATACATGGAAATATCTACAAAGCTATCTCTTTACACATGGAAATAACTACACCGTTATCTCTATAAACATGGAAATATCTACACCGCCATCTGTATGAACATGGAAATATCTGCACCGCCATCTGTATGAACATATAAATATCTGCACCGCCTTCTGTATTAAGATGGAGATATCTACACCGCTATCTGTATAAACATGGAAATATCTACACCGCTATCTGTATGAGCATGGAAATATCTACACCGCCATCTGTATGAAGATATAAATATCTTCACCGACATCTGTATGAACATGGATATATCTACACAGCCATCTGGATGAACATGGAAATATCTACACCACTATCTGAATGAACATGGAAATATCTACACCGCTATCTGTGTAAACATGCATACATCTTCACCGCTATCTGTATAAACATGGAAATATCTACACCGCTATCTGTATGAACATTGAAATATCTACACGGCTATCTGTTTGAACATGGAAGTATCTACACCGCTATCTGCATGAAAATGGAAATATCTACACAGCTATCTGCATATACATGGAGATATCTACAAAGCTTTCTCTTTACACATGGAAATAACTACACCGCTATCTCTATAAACATGGAAATATCTACACCGCCATCTGTATGAACATGGAAATATCTGAACCGCCAACTCTATGAACATATAAATATCTAGACCACCATCTGTATTAAGATGGAGATATCTACACCGCTATCTGTATAAACACGGAAATATCTACACCGCTACCTGTATAAACATGGAAATATCTACACCGCTATCTGTATAAACATGGAAATATCTACACCGCTACCTGTATAAACATGGAAATATCAGCACCGCTATCTGTATGAACATGGAAATATCTACACCGCTATCTCTATGAACTTGGAAATATCTACACCGATATCTGTAAGAACATGGAAATATCTTCACCGCCATCTGTATGAACATGGATATATCTACACAGCCATCTGGACGAAAATGGAAATATCAGCACCGCTGTCTGTATGAACATGGAAATATCTACACCGCTATCTGTATGAACATGGAAATATCTACACCGCTATCTGTATGAACATGGAAATATCTTCACCGCCATCTGTATGAACATGGATATATCTACACAGCCATCTGGATGAACATGGAAATATCTACACCGCTATCTGTATGAACATGGAAATCTCTACACCGGTATCTGTGTAAACATGCATACATCTTCACCGCTATCTGTATAAACATGGAAATATCTACACTGCTATCTGCATGAACATGGAAATATCTACACCGCTATCTGTATGAACATGGAAATATCTTCACCGCCATCTGTATGAACATGGATATATCTACACAGCCATCAGGATGAACATGGAAATATTTACACCACTATCTGTATGAACATGGAAACAGCTACACCGCTATCAGTATGAACATGGAAATATCTACACCGCTATCTGTATGAACACGGAAATATCTACACCGCTATCTGTATGAACATGGAAATATCTTCACCGCCATCTGTATGAACATGAATATATCTACACAGCCATCTGGATGAACATGGAAATATCTACACCGCTATATGTATGAACATGGAATTAACTACACCGGTATCTGAATGAACATGGAAATATCTACACCGCTATCTGTATGAACATGGAAATATCTACTCCGCTATCTGTATGAACATGGAAATATCTTCACCGCCATCTGTATGAACATGGTTATGTCTACACAGCCATCTGGATGAACATGGAAATATCTACACCGCTATCTGTATGAACATGGAAATATCTACACCGCTCTCTGTGTAAACATGCATACATCTTCAACGCTATCTGTATAAACATGGAAATATCCACACCGCTACCCGTATAAACATGGAAATATCAGCACCGCTATCTGTATGAACATGGAAATATCTACACAGCCATCTGGAAGAACATGGAAGTATCTACACCGCTATCTGTATGAACATGGAAATAGCTACACCGCTATCTGTAAGAACATGGAAACATCTACACCTCTATCTGTATGAACATGGAAATATCTACACCGCTATCTGTAGGAACATGGAAATATCTTCACCGCCATCTGTATGAACATGGATATATCTACACAGCCATCTGGATGAACATGGAAATATCTACACCGCTATCTGTATGAACATGGAAATATCTACACCGCTCCCTGTATAAACATGGAAATATCAGCACCGCTATCTGTATGAACATGGAAATACCTACACCGCTATCTGTATAAACATGGAAATATCTACACCGCTATCTGTATAAACATGGAAATATCTACACCGCTATCTGTATAAACATGGAAATATCAGCACCGCTATCTGTATGAACATGGAAATATCTACACAGCTATCTGTTTGAACATGGAAATATCTACACCGCTATCTGCATGAAAATGGAAATATCTACACAGCTTTCTGCATATACATCAAAATATCTACAAAGCTATTCCTCTACACATGGAAATATCTACACCGCAATCTCTATAAACATGGAAATATCTACACCGCCATCTGTATGAACATGGAAATATCTGCACCGCCATCTGTATGAACATGTAAATATCTAGACCGCCATCTGTATTAAGATGGAGATATCTACACCGCTATCTGTATAAACACGGAAATATCTACACCGCTACCTGTATAAACATGGAAATATCTACACCGCTATCTGTATAAACATGGAAATATCTACACCGCTACCTGTATAAACATGGAAATATCAGCACCGCTATCTGTATGAACATGGAAATATCTACACCGCTATCTCTATGAACTTGGAAATATCTACACCGATATCTGTAAGAACATGGAAATATCTTCACCGCCATCTGTATGAACATGGATATATCTACAAAGCCATCTGGACGAAAATGGAAATATCAGCACCGCTGTCTGTATGAACATGGAAATATCTACACCGCTATCTGTATGAACATGGATATATCTACACAGCCATCAGGATGAACATGGAAATATCTACACCACTATCTGTATGAACATGGAAACAGCTACTCCGCTATCAGTATGAACATGGAAATATCTACACCGCTATCTGTATGAACACGGAAATATCTACACCGCTATCTGTATGAACATGGAAATATCTTCACCGCCATCTGTATGAACATGAATATATCTACACAGCCATCTGGAAGAACATGGAAGTATCTACACCGCTATCTGTATGAACATGGAAATAGCTACACCGCTATCTGTATGAACATGGAAACATCTACACCACTATCTGTATGAACATGGAAATATCTACACCGCTTTCTGTATGAACATGGAAATATCTACACTGCTATCTGCATGAACATGGAAATAGCTACACCTCTATCTGTATGAACATGGAAAGATCTACACCGCTATCTGTATGAACATGGAAATATCTTCACCGCCATCTGTATGAACATGGATATATCTACACAGCCATCTGGATGAACATGGATATATCTCCACCGCTATCTGCATGAACATGGAAATATCTACACCGCTATCTGTGTAAACATGCATACATCTTCACCGCTATCTGTATAAACATGGAAATGTCTACACCGCTATCTGTATAAACACGGAAATATCTACACCGCTACCTGTATAAACATGGAAATATCAGCACCGCTATCTGTATGAACATGGAACTATCTACACTGCTATCTCTATGAACATGGAAATATCTACACCGATATCTGTAAGAACATGGAAATATCTTCACCGCCATCTGTATGAACTTGGATATATCTACACAGCCATCTGGATGAACATGGAAATATCAGCACCGCTGTCTGTATGAACATGGAAATATCTACACCGCTATCTGTATGAACATGGAAATATCTACACCGCTATCTGTATGAACATGGAAATATCTTCACCACCATCTGTATGAACATGGATATGTCTACACAGCCATCTGGATGAACATGGAAATATCTACACTGCTATCTGTATGAAAATGGTAATATCTACACCGCTATCTGTGTAAACATGCATACATCTTCACCGCTATCTGTATAAACATGGAAATATCTACACCGCTATCTGTATAAACTTGGAAATATCTACACCGCTACCTGTATAAACATGGAAATATCAGCACCGCTATCTGTATGAACATGGAAATATCTACACAGCCATCTGGATGAACATGAAAATATCTACACCGCTATCTGTATGAACATGGAAATAGCAACAGCGCTACGTGTATGAACATGGAAATATCTACACCGCTATCTGAATGAACATGGAAATATCTACACCACTATCTGTATGAACATGGAAATATATTCACCGCCATCTGTATGAACATGGATATATCTACACAGCCATCTGGATGAACATGGAAATATCTACACCTCTATATGTATGAACATGGAAATAGCTACACCGCTATCTGTATGAACATGGAAAGAGCTACACCGCTATCTGTATGAACATGGAAGTATCTACACCGCTATCTGTATGAACATGGAAATATATTCACCGCCATATGTATGAACATGGATATATCTACACAGCCATCTGGATGAACATGGAAATATCTACACCACTATATGTATTAACATGGAATTAGCTAAACCGCTATGTCTATGAACATGGAAATATCTACACCGCTATCTGTATGAACATGGAAGTATCTACACCGCTATCTGTATGAACATTGAAATATCTTCTCCGCCATATGTATGAACACGGATATATCTAGACAGCCATCTGGATGAACATGGAAATATCAGCACCGCTGTCTGTATAAACATGGAAATATCTACACCGCTATCTGTATGAACATGGAAATATCTACACAGCTATCTGTTTGAACATGGAAATATCTACACCGCTATCTGCATGAAAATGGAAATATCTACACAGCTTTCTGCATATACATCAAAATATCTACAAAGCTATTCCTCTACACATGGAAATATCTACACCGCAATCTCTATAAACAAGGAAATATCTACACCGCCATCTGTATGAACATATAAATATCTAGACCGCCATCTGTATTAAGATGGAGATATCTACACCGCTATCTGTATAAACACGGAAATATCTACACCGCTACCTGTATAAACATGGAAATATCTACACCGCTATCTGTATAAACATGGAAATATCTACACCGCTACCTGTATAAACATGGAAATATCAGCACCGCTATCTGTATGAACATGGAAATATCTACACCGCTATCTCTATGAACATGGAAATATCTACACCGCCATCTGTATGAAGATAAAAATATCTTCACCGCCATCTGTATGAACATCGGCATATCTACACAGCCATCTGGATGAACATGGAAATATCTACACCGCTATCTGTATGAACATGGAAATAGCTACACCGCTATCTGTATGAACATGGAAATATCTACACCGCTATCTGTATGAACATGGAAATATCTACACCGCTATCTGTATGAATATGGAAATATCTTTACCGCCATCTGTATGAACATGGATATATCTACACAGCCATCTGTATGAACATGGAAATATCAACACCGCTATCTGTATGAACATGGAAATATCTACACCGCTATCTGTTTTAACATGCATACATCTTCACCGCTATCTGTATAAACATGGAAATATCTACATCGCTATCCGTATGAACATGGAAATATCTACACCGCTATCTGTTTGAACATGGAAATATCTACACCGCTATCTGCATGAAAATGGAAATATCTACACAGCTATCTGCATATACATGGAAATATCTACAAAGCTATTTCTCTACACATGGAAATATCTACACCGCAATCTCTATAAACATGGAAATATCTTCACCGCCATCTGTATGAACATGGAAATATCTGCACTGCCATCTGTATGAACATATAAATATCTAGACCGCCATCTGTATTAAGATGGAGATATCTTCACCGCTATCTGTATAAACATGGAAATATCTACACCGCTATCTGTATAAACATGGAAATATCTACACCGCTATCTGTATAAACATGGAAATATCTACACCGCTACCTGTATAAACATGGAAATATCAGCACCGCTATCTGTATGAACATGGAAATATCTACACCACTATCTCTATGAACATGGAAATATCTACACCGATATCTGTATGAACATGGAAATATCTTCACCGCCATCTGTATCAACATGGATATATCTACACAGCCATCTGGACGAACATGGAAATATCAGCACCGCTGTCTGTATGAACATGGAAATATCTACACCACTATCTGTATGAATATGGAAATATCTACACCGCTATCTGTATGAATATGGAAATAACTTCACCGACATCTGTATGAAAATGGATATATCTACACAGCCATCTGGATGAATATGGAAATATCTACACCGGTATCTGTATGAACATGGAAATATCTACACCACTATCTGTGAAAACATGCATACATCTTCACCGCTATCTGTATAAACATGGAATTATCTACACCGCTATCTGTATGACCATGGAAATATCTACACCGCTATCTGTTTGAACACGGAAATATCTACTCCGCTATCTGCATGAAAATGGAAATATCTACACAGCTATCTGCATATACATGGAAATATCTACAAAGCTATTTCTTTACATATGGAAATAACTACACCGCTATCTCTATTAACATGGAAATATCTACACCGCCATCTGTAGGAACATGGAAATACCTGCACCGCCATCTGTATGAACATATAAATATCTACACCACCATCTGTATTAAGATGGAGATATCTACACCGCTATCTGTATAAACATGGAAATATCTACAACGCTATCTGTATAAACATGGAAACATCTACACCGCTATCTGTATAAACATGGAAATATCTGCACCGCTACCTGTATAAACATGGAAATATCAGCACCGCTATCAGTATGAACATGGAAATGTCTACACCGCTATCTGTATAAACACGGAAATATCTACACCTCTACCTGTATAAACATGGAAATATCAGCACCGCTATCTGTATGAACATGGAACTATCTACACTGCTATCTCTATGAACATGGAAATATCTACACCGATATCTGTAAGAACATGGAAATATCTTCACCGCCATCTGTATGAACTTGGATATATCTACACAGCCATCTGGATGAACATGGAAATATCAGCACCGCTGTCTGTATGAACATGGAAATATCTACACCGCTATCTGTATGAACATGGAAATATCTACACCGCTATCTGTATGAACATGGAAATATCTTCACCACCATCTGTATGAACATGGATATGTCTACACAGCCATCTGGATGAACATGGAAATATCTACACCGCTATCTGTATGAAAATGGTAATATCTACACCGCTATCTGTGTAAACATGCATACATCTTCACCGCTATCTGTATAAACATGGAAATATCTACACCGCTATCTGTATAAACATGGAAATATCTACACCGCTACCTGTATAAACATGGAAATATCAGCACCGCTATCTGTATGAACATGGAAATATCTACACAGCCATCTGGATGAACATGAAAATATCTACACCGCTATCTGTATCAACATGGAAATAGCTACAGCGCTATGTGTATGAACATGGAAATATCTACACCGCTATCTGAATGAACATGGAAATATCTACACCACTATCTGTATGAACATGGAAATATATTCACCGCCATCTGTATGAACATGGATATATCTACACAGCCATCTGGATGAACATGGAAATATCTACACCTCTATATGTATGAACATGGAAATAGCTACACCGCTATCTGTATGAACATGGAAAGAGCTACACCGCTATCTGTATGAACATGGAAGTATCTACACCGCTATCTGTATGAACATGGAAATATATTCACCGCCATATGTATGAACATGGATATATCTACACAGCCATCTGGATGAACATGGAAATATCTACACCACTATATGTATTAACATGGAATTAGCTAAACCGCTATGTCTATGAACATGGAAATATCTACACCGCTATCTGTATGAACATGGAAGTATCTACACCGCTATCTGTATGAACATTGAAATATCTTCTCCGCCATATGTATGAACACGGATATATCTAGACAGCCATCTGGATGAACATGGAAATATCAGCACCGCTGTCTGTATAAACATGGAAATATCTACACCGCTATCTGTATGAACATGGAAATATCTACACAGCTATCTGTTTGAACATGGAAATATCTACACCGCTATCTGCATGAAAATGGAAATATCTACACAGCTTTCTGCATATACATCAAAATATCTACAAAGCTATTCCTCTACACATGGAAATATCTACACCGCAATCTCTATAAACAAGGAAATATCTACACCGCCATCTGTATGAACATATAAATATCTAGACCGCCATCTGTATTAAGATGGAGATATCTACACCGCTATCTGTATAAACACGGAAATATCTACACCGCTACCTGTATAAACATGGAAATATCTACACCGCTATCTGTATAAACATGGAAATATCTACACCGCTACCTGTATAAACATGGAAATATCAGCACCGCTATCTGTATGAACATGGAAATATCTACACCGCTATCTCTATGAACATGGAAATATCTACACCGCCATCTGTATGAAGATAAAAATATCTTCACCGCCATCTGTATGAACATCGGTATATCTACACAGCCATCTGGATGAACATGGAAATATCTACACCGCTATCTGTATGAACATGGAAATAGCTACACCGCTATCTGTATGAACATGCAAATATCTACACCGCTATCTGTATGAACATGGAAATATCTACACCGCTATCTGTATGAATATGGAAATATCTTTACCGCCATCTGTATGAACATGGATATATCTACACAGCCATCTGTATGAACATGGAAATATCAACACCGCTATCTGTATGAACATGGAAATATCTACACCGCTATCTGTTTTAACATGCATACATCTTCACCGCTATCTGTATAAACATGGAAATATCTACATCGCTATCCGTATGAACATGGAAATATCTACACCGCTATCTGTTTGAACATGGAAATATCTACACCGCTATCTGCATGAAAATGGAAATATCTACACAGCTATCTGCATATACATGGAAATATCTACAAAGCTATTTCTCTACACATGGAAATATCTACACCGCAATCTGTATGAACATATAAATATCTACACCACCATCTGTATTAAGATGGAGATATCTACACCGCTATCTTTATAAACATGGAAATATCTACAAAGCTATCTGTATAAACATGGAAACATCTACACCGCTATCTGTATAAACATGGAAATATCTGCACCGCTACCTGTATAAACATGGAAATATCAGCACCGCTATCTGTATGAACATGGAAATATCTACACAGCCATCTGGATGAACATGGAAATATCTACACCGCTATCTGTATGAACATGGAAATAGCTACACCGCTATCTGTATGAACATGGAAATATCTACACCACTACCTGTATGAACATGGAAATATCTACACCGCTATCTGCATGAACATGGAAATATATTCACCGCCATCTGTATGAACATGGATATATCTACACAGCAATCTGGATGAACATGGAAATATCTACACCGCTACCTGTATGAACATGGAAATAGCTAAACCTCTATCTGTATGAACATGGAAATATCTACACCGCTATCTGTATGAACATGGAAAGATCTACACCGCTATCTGTATGAACATGGAAATATCTTCACCGCCATCTGTATGAACATGGATATATCTACACAGCCATCTGGATGAACATGGATATATCTCCACCGCTATCTGCATGAACATGGAAATATCTACACCACTATCTGTGTAAACATGCATACATCTTCACCGCTATCTGTATAAACATGGAAATGTCTACACCGCTATCTGTATAAACACGGAAATATCTACACCGCTACCTGTATAAACATGGAAATATCAGCACCGCTATCTGTATGAACATGGAAATATCTACACAGCCATCTGGATGAACATGAAAATATCTACACCGCTATCTGTATGAACATGGAAATAGCTACACCGCTACCTGTATGAACATGGAAATATCTACACCGCTATCTGAATGAACATGGAAATATCTACACCACTATCTGTATGAACATGGAAATATATTCACCGCCATCTGTATGAACATGGATATATCTACACAGCCATCTGGATGAACATGGAAATATCTGCACTTCTATATGTATGAACATGGAAATAGCTACACCGCTATCTGTATGAACATGGAAATAGCTACACCGCTATCTGTATGAACATGGAAGTATCTACACCGCTATCTGTATGAACATGGAAATATATTCACCGCCATATGTATGAACATGGATATATCTACACAGCCATCTGGATGAACATGGAAATATCTACACCACTATATGTATGAACATGGAATTAGCTAAACCGCTATGTCTATGAACATGGAAATATCTACACCGCTATCTGTATGAACATGGAAGTATCTACACCGCTATCTGTATGAACATTGAAATATCTTCACCGCCATATGTATGAACACGGATATATCTAGACAGCCATCTGGATGAACATGGAAATATCAGCACCGCTGTCTGTATGAACATGGAAATATCTACACCGCTATCTGTATGAACATGGAAATATCTACACCGCTATCTGTATAAACATGGAAATATCTACACCGCTCCCTGTATAAACATGGAAATATCTACACCGCTCCCTGTATAAACATGGAAATATCAGCACCGCTATCTGTATGAACATGGAAATACCTACACCGCTTTCTGTATAAACATGGAAATATCTACACCGCTATCTGTATAAACATGGAAATATCTACACCGCTATCTGTATAAACATGGAAATATCAGCACCGCTATCTGTATGAACATGGAAATATCTACACAGCTATCGGTTTGAACATGGAAATATCTACACCGCTATCTGCATGAAAATGGAAATATCTACACAGCTTTCTGCATATACATCAAAATATCTACAAAGCTATTCCTCTACACATGGAAATATCTACACCGCAATCTCTATAAACATGGAAATATCTACACCGCCATCTGTATGAACATGGAAATATCTGCACCGCCATCTGTATGAACATGTAAATATCTAGACCGCCATCTGTATTAAGATGGAGATATCTACACCGCTATCTGTATAAACACGGAAATATCTACACCGCTACCTGTATAAACATGGAAATATCTACACCGCTATCTGTATAAACATGGAAATATCTACACCGCTACCTGTATAAACATGGAAATATCAGCACCGCTATCTGTATGAACATGGAAATATCTACACCGCTATCTCTATGAACTTGGAAATATCTACACCGATATCTGTGAGAACATGGAAATATCTTCACCGCCATCTGTATGAACATGGATATATCTACACAGCCATCTGGACGAAAATGGAAATATCAGCACCGCTGTCTGTATGAACATGGAAATATCTACACCGCTATCTGTATGAACATGGAAATATCTACACCGCTCTCTGTGTAAACATGCATACATCTTCACCGCTATCTGTATAAACATGGAAATATCCACACCGCTACCCGTATAAACATGGAAATATCAGCACAGCTATCTGTATGAACATGGAAATATCTACACAGCCATCTGGAAGAACATGGAAATATCTACACCGCTATCTGTATGAACATGGAAATAGCTACACCACTATCTGTATGAACATGGAAACATCTACACCACTATCTGTATGAACATGGAAATATCTACACCGCTATCTGTAGGAACATGGAAATATCTTCACCGCCATCTGTATGAACATGGATATATCTACACAGCCATCTGGATGAACATGGAAATATCTACACCGCTATCTGTATGAACATGGAAATATCTACTCCGCTATCTGTATGAACATGGAAATATCTTCACCGCCACCTGTATGAACATGGATATATCTACACAGCCATCTGGATGAACATGGAAATATCTACACCGCTATCTGTATGAACATGGAAATATCTACACCGCTATCTGTGTAAACATGCATACATCTTCACCGCTATCTGTATAAACATGGAAATATCTACACCGCTATCTGTATGAACATTGAAATATCTACACGGCTATCTGTTTGAACATGGAAGTATCTACACCGCTATCTGCATGAAAATGGAAATATCTACACAGCTATCTGCATATACATGGAGATATCTACAAAGCTTTCTCTTTACACATGGAAATAACTACACCGCTATCTCTATAAACATGGAAATATCTACACCGCCATCTGTATGAACATGGAAATATCTGAACCGCCAACTCTATGAACATATAAATATCTGCACCGCCATCTGTATTAAGATGGAGATATCTACACTGCTATCTGTATAAACTTGGAAATATCTACACCGCTATCTATATAAACATGGAAATATCTACACCGCTATCTGTATAAACATGGAAATATCTACACCGCTCCCTGTATAAACATGGAAATATCAGCACCGCTATCTGTATGAACATGGAAATACCTACACCGCTATCTGTATAAACATGGAAATATCTACACCGCTATCTGTATAAACATGGAAATATCTACACCGCTATCTGTATGAACATGGAAATATCTACACAGCTATCTGTTTGAACATGGAAATATCTACACAGCTATCTGCATGAAAATGGAAATATCTACACAGCTTTCTGCATATACATCAAAATATCTACAAAGCTATTCCTCTACACATGGAAATATCTACACCGCAATCTCTATAAACATGGAAATATCTACACCGCCATCTGTATGAACATGGAAATATCTGCACCGCCATCTGTATGAACATGTAAATATCTAGACCGCCATCTGTATTAAGATGGAGATATCTACACCGCTATCTGTATAAACACGGAAATATCTACACCGCTACCTGTATAAACATGGAAATATCTACACCGCTATCTGTATAAACATGGAAATATCTACACCGCTACCCGTATAAACATGGAAATATCAGCACCGCTATCTGTATGAACATGGAAATATCTACACAGCCATCTGGAAGAACATGGAAATATCTACACCGCTATCTGTATGAACATGGAAATAGCTACACCGCTATCTGTATGAACATGGAAACATCTACACCACTATCTGTATGAACATGGAAATATCTACACCGCTATCTGTAGGAACATGGAAATATCTTCACCGCCATCTGTATGAACATGGATATATCTACACAGCCATCTGGATGAACATGGAAATATCTACACCGCTATCTGTATGAACATGGAAATATCTACACCGCTATCTGTGTAAACATGCATACACCTTCACCGCTATCTGTATAAACATGGAAATATCTACACTGCTATCTGCATGAACATGGAAATATCTACACCGCTATCTGTATGAACATGGAAATATCTTCACCGCCATCTGTATGAACATGGATATATCTACACAGCCATCTGGATGAACATGGAAATATCTACACCGCTATCTGTATGAACATGGAAACAGCTACACCGCTATCAGTATGAACATGGAAATATCTACACCGCTATCTGTATGAACACGGAAATATCTACACCGCTATCTGTATGAACATGGAAATATCTTCACCGCCATCTGTATGAACATGAATATATCTACACAGCCATCTGGATGAACATGGAAATATCTACACCGCTATATGTATGAACATGGAATTAACTACACCGGTATCTGAATGAACATGGAAATATCTACACCGCTATCTGTATGAACATGGAAATATCTACACCGCTATCTGTATGAACATGGAAATATCTTCACCGCCATCTGTATGAACATGGTTATATCTACACAGCCATCTGGATGAACATGGAAATATCTACACCGCTATCTGTATGAACATGGAAATATCTACACCGCTATCTGTATGAACATGGAAATATCTACACCGCTCTGTGTGTAAACATGCATACATCTTCACCGCTATCTGTATAAACATGGAAATATCTACACCGCTACCCGTATAAACATGGAAATATCAGCACCGCTATCTCTATGAACATGGAAATATCTACACAGCCATCTGGAAGAACATGGAAATATCTACACCGCTATCTGTATGAACATGGAAATAGCTACACCGCTATCTGTATGAACATGGAAACATCTACACCACTATCTGTATGAACATGGAAATATCTACACCGCTATCTGTATGAACATGGAAATATCTTCACCGCCATCTGTATGAACATGGATATATCTACACAGCCATCTGGATGAACATGGAAATATCTACACCGCTATCTGTATGAACATGGAAATAGCTACTCCGCTATCTGAACATGGAAATATCTACACCGCTATCTGTATGAACATGGAAATATCTACACCGCTATCTGTATGAACATGGAAATATCTTCACCGCCATCTGTATGAACATGGATATATCTACACAGCCATCTGGATGAACATGGAAATATCTACACCGCTATCTGCATGAACATGGAAATATCTACACCGCTATCTGTGTAAACATGCATACATCTTCACTGCTATCTGTATGAACATGGAAATATCTACACAGCCATCTGGATGAACATGAAAATATCTACACCGCTATCTGAATGAACACGGAAATATCAGCACCGCTATCTGTATGAACATGGAAATATCTTCACCGCTATCTTTATAAACATGGAAATATCTACACCGCTTTCTGTATGAACATGGAAATATCTACACCGCTATCTGTTTGAGCATGGAAATATCTACACCGCTATCTGCATGAAAATGTAAATATCAACAAAGCTATCTGCAAATACATGGAAATATCTACAAAGCTATCTCTTTACACATGGAAATAACTACACCGTTATCTCTATAAACATGGAAATATCTACACCGCCATCTGTATGAACATGGAAATATCTGCACCGCCATCTGTATGAACATATAAATATCTGCACCGCCTTCTGTATTAAGATGGAGATATCTACACCGCTATCTGTATAAACATGGAAATATCTACACCGCTATCTGTATGAGCATGGAAATATCTACACCGCCATCTGTATGAAGATATAAATATCTTCACCGACATCTGTATGAACATGGATATATCTACACAGCCATCTGGATGAACATGGAAATATCTACACCACTATCTGAATGAACATGGAAATATCTACACCGCTATCTGTGTAAACATGCATACATCTTCACCGCTATCTGTATAAACATGGAAATATCTACACCGCTATCTGTATGAACATTGAAATATCTACACGGCTATCTGTTTGAACATGGAAGTATCTACACCGCTATCTGCATGAAAATGGAAATATCTACACAGCTATCTGCATATACATGGAGATATCTACAAAGCTTTCTCTTTACACATGGAAATAAGTACACCGCTATCTCTATAAACATGGAAATATCTACACCGCCATCTGTATGAACATGGAAATATCTGAACCGCCAACTCTATGAACATATAAATATCTAGACCACCATCTGTATTAAGATGGAGATATCTACACCGCTATCTGTATAAACACGGAAATATCTACACCGCTACCTGTATAAACATGGAAATATCTACACCGCTATCTGTATAAACATGGAAATATCTACACCGCTACCTGTATAAACATGGAAATATCAGCACCGCTATCTGTATGAACATGGAAATATCTACACCGCTATCTCTATGAACTTGGAAATATCTACACCGATATCTGTAAGAACATGGAAATATCTTCACCGCCATCTGTATGAACATGGATATATCTACACAGCCATCTGGACGAAAATGGAAATATCAGCACCGCTGTCTGTATGAACATGGAAATATCTACACCGCTATCTGTATGAACATGGAAATATCTACACCGCTATCTGTATGAACATGGAAATATCTTCACCGCCATCTGTATGAACATGGATATATCTACACAGCCATCTGGATGAACATGGAAATATCTACACCGCTATCTGTATGAACATGGAAATCTCTACACCGGTATCTGTGTAAACATGCATACATCTTCACCGCTATCTGTATAAACATGGAAATATCTACACTGCTATCTGCATGAACATGGAAATATCTACACCGCTATCTGTATGAACATGGAAATATCTTCACCGCCATCTGTATGAACATGGATATATCTACACAGCCATCAGGATGAACATGGAAATATCTACACCACTATCTGTATGAACATGGAAACAGCTACACCGCTATCAGTATGAACATGGAAATATCTACACCGCTATCTGTATGAACACGGAAATATCTACACCGCTATCTGTATGAACATGGAAATATCTTCACCGCCATCTGTATGAACATGAATATATCTACACAGCCATCTGGATGAACATGGAAATATCTACACCGCTATATGTATGAACATGGAATTAACTACACCGGTATCTGAATGAACATGGAAATATCTACACCGCTATCTGTATGAACATGGAAATATCTACTCCGCTATCTGTATGAACATGGAAATATCTTCACCGCCATCTGTATGAACATGGTTATGTCTACACAGCCATCTGGATGAACATGGAAATATCTACACCGCTATCTGTATGAACATGGAAATATCTACACCGCTCTCTGTGTAAACATGCATACATCTTCACCGCTATCTGTATAAACATGGAAATATCCACACCGCTACCCGTATAAACATGGAAATATCAGCACCGCTATCTGTATGAACATGGAAATATCTACACAGCCATCTGGAAGAACATGGAAGTATCTACACCGCTATCTGTATGAACATGGAAATAGCTACACCGCTATCTGTAAGAACATGGAAACATCTACACCTCTATCTGTATGAACATGGAAATATCTACACCGCTATCTGTAGGAACATGGAAATATCTTCACCGCCATCTGTATGAACATGGATATATCTACACAGCCATCTGGATGAACATGGAAATATCTACACCGCTATCTGTATGAACATGGAAATATCTACACCGCTCCCTGTATAAACATGGAAATATCAGCACCGCTATCTGTATGAACATGGAAATACCTACACCGCTATCTGTATAAACATGGAAATATCTACACCGCTATCTGTATAAACATGGAAATATCTACACCGCTATCTGTATAAACATGGAAATATCAGCACCGCTATCTGTATGAACATGGAAATATCTACACAGCTATCTGTTTGAACATGGAAATATCTACACCGCTATCTGCATGAAAATGGAAATATCTACACAGCTTTCTGCATATACATCAAAATATCTACAAAGCTATTCCTCTACACATGGAAATATCTACACCGCAATCTCTATAAACATGGAAATATCTACACCGCCATCTGTATGAACATGGAAATATCTGCACCGCCATCTGTATGAACATGTAAATATCTAGACCGCCATCTGTATTAAGATGGAGATATCTACACCGCTATCTGTATAAACACGGAAATATCTACACCGCTACCTGTATAAACATGGAAATATCTACACCGCTATCTGTATAAACATGGAAATATCTACACCGCTACCTGTATAAACATGGAAATATCAGCACCGCTATCTGTATGAACATGGAAATATCTACACCGCTATCTCTATGAACTTGGAAATATCTACACCGATATCTGTAAGAACATGGAAATATCTTCACCGCCATCTGTATGAACATGGATATATCTACAAAGCCATCTGGACGAAAATGGAAATATCAGCACCGCTGTCTGTATGAACATGGAAATATCTACACCGCTATCTGTATGAACATGGAAATATCTACACTGCTATCTGTATGAACATGGAAATATCTTCACCGCCATCTGTATGAACATGGATATATCTATACAGCCATCTGGATGAACATGGAAATATCTACACCGCTATCTGTATGAACATGGAAATCTCTACACCGCTATCTGTGTAAACATGCATACATCTTCACCGCTATCTGTATAAACATGGAAATATCTACACTGCTATCTGCATGAACATGGAAATATCTACACCGCTATCTGTATGAACATGGAAATATCTTCACCGCCATCTGTATGAACATGGATATATCTACACAGCCATCAGGATGAACATGGAAATATCTACACCACTATCTGTATGAACATGGAAACAGCTACTCCGCTATCAGTATGAACATGGAAATATCTACACCGCTATCTGTATGAACACGGAAATATCTACACCGCTATCTGTATGAACATGGAAATATCTTCACCGCCATCTGTATGAACATGAATATATCTACACAGCCATCTGGAAGAACATGGAAGTATCTACACCGCTATCTGTATGAACATGGAAATAGCTACACCGCTATCTGTATGAACATGGAAACATCTACACCACTATCTGTATGAACATGGAAATATCTACACCGCTTTCTGTATGAACATGGAAATATCTACACTGCTATCTGCATGAACATGGAAATATCTACACCGCTATCTGTATGAACATGGAAATATCTTCACCGCCATCTGTATGAACATGGATATATCTACACAGCCATCTGGATGAACATGGAAATATCTACACCGCTATCTGTATGAACATGGAAACAGCTACAACGCTATAAGTATGAACATGGAAATATCTACACCGCTATCTGTATGAGCACGGAAATATCTACACCGCTATCTGTATGAACATGGAAATATCTTCACCGCCATCTGTATGAACATGAATATATCTACACAGCCATCTGGATGAACATGGAAATATCTACACCGCTATATGTATGAACATGGAATTAACTACACCGGTATCTGAATGAACATGGAAATATCTACACCTCTATCTGTATGAACATGGAAATATCTACACCGCTATCTGTATGAACATGGAAATATCTTCACCGCCATCTGTATGAACATGGTTATATCTACACAGCCATCTGGATGAACATGGAAATATCTACACCGCTATCTGTATGAACATGGAAATATCTACACCGCTATCTGTATGAACATGGAAATATCTACACCGCTCTGTGTGTAAACATGCATACATCTTCACCGCTATCTGTATAAACATGGAAATATCTACACCGCTACCCGTATAAACATGGAAATATCAGAACCGCTATCTCTATGAACATGGAAATATCTACACAGCCATCTGGAAGAACATGGAAATATCTACACCGCTATCTGTATGAACATGGAAATAGCTACACCGCTATCTGTATGAACATGGAAACATCTACACCACTATCTGTATGAACATGGAAATATCTACACCGCTTTCTGTATGAACATGGAAATATCTACACCGCCATCTGTATGAACATGGAAATATCTGAACCGCCAACTCTATGAACATATAAATATCTGCACCGCCATCTGTATTAAGATGGAGATATCTACACTGCTATCTGTATAAACTTGGAAATATCTACACCGCTATCTATATAAACATGGAAATATCTACACCGCTATCTGTATAAACATGGAAATATCTACACCGCTCCCTGTATAAACATGGAAATATCAGCACCGCTATCTGTATGAACATGGAAATTCCTACACCGCTATCTGTATAAACATGGAAATATCTACACCGCTATCTGTATAAACATGGAAATATCTACACCGCTATCTGTATGAACATGGAAATATCTACACAGCTATCTGTTTGAACATGGAAATATCTACACCGCTATCTGCATGAAAATGGAAATATCTACACAGCTTTCTGCATATACATCAAAATATCTACAAAGCTATTCCTCTACACATGGAAATATCTACACCGCAATCTCTATAAACATGGAAATATCTACACCGCCATCTGTATGAACATGGAAATATCTGCACCGCCATCTGTATGAACATGTAAATATCTAGACCGCCATCTGTATTAAGATGGAGATATCTACACCGCTATCTGTATAAACACGGAAATATCTACACCGCTACCTGTATAAACATGGAAATATCTACACCGCTATCTGTATAAACATGGAAATATCTACACCGCTACCCGTATAAACATGGAAATATCAGCACCGCTATCTGTATGAACATGGAAATATCTACACAGCCATCTGGAAGAACATGGAAATATCTACACCGCTATCTGTATGAACATGGAAATAGCTACACCGCTATCTGTATGAACATGGAAACATCTACACCACTATCTGTATGAACATGGAAATATCTACACCGCTATCTGTAGGAACATGGAAATATCTTCACCGCCATCTGTATGAACATGGATATATCTACACAGCCATCTGGATGAACATGGAAATATCTACACCGCTATCTGTATGAACATGGAAATATCTACACCGCTATCTGTGTAAACATGCATACACCTTCACCGCTATCTGTATAAACATGGAAATATCTACACTGCTATCTGCATGAACATGGAAATATCTACACCGCTATCTGTATGAACATGGAAATATCTTCACCGCCATCTGTATGAACATGGATATATCTACACAGCCATCTGGATGAACATGGAAATATCTACACCGCTATCTGTATGAACATGGAAACAGCTACACCGCTATCAGTATGAACATGGAAATATCTACACCGCTATCTGTATGAACACGGAAATATCTACACCGCTATCTGTATGAACATGGAAATATCTTCACCGCCATCTGTATGAACATGAATATATCTACACAGCCATCTGGATGAACATGGAAATATCTACACCGCTATATGTATGAACATGGAATTAACTACACCGGTATCTGAATGAACATGGAAATATCTACACCGCTATCTGTATGAACATGGAAATATCTACACCGCTATCTGTATGAACATGGAAATATCTTCACCGCCATCTGTATGAACATGGTTATATCTACACAGCCATCTGGATGAACATGGAAATATCTACACCGCTATCTGTATGAACATGGAAATATCTACACCGCTATCTGTATGAACATGGAAATATCTACACCGCTCTGTGTGTAAACATGCATACATCTTCACCGCTATCTGTATAAACATGGAAATATCTACACCGCTACCCGTATAAACATGGAAATATCAGCACCGCTATCTCTATGAACATGGAAATATCTACACAGCCATCTGGAAGAACATGGAAATATCTACACCGCTATCTGTATGAACATGGAAATAGCTACACCGCTATCTGTATGAACATGGAAACATCTACACCACTATCTGTATGAACATGGAAATATCTACACTGCTATCTGTATGAACATGGAAATATCTTCACCGCCATCTGTATGAACATGGATATATCTACACAGCCATCTGGATGAACATGGAAATATCTACACCGCTATCTGTATAAACATGGAAATATCTACACCGCTATCTGTATAAACATGGAAATATCAGCACCGCTATCTGTATGAACATGGAAATATCTACACAGCTATCTGTTTGAACATGGAAATATCTACACCGCTATCTGCATGAAAATGGAAATATCTACACAGCTTTCTGCATATACATCAAAATATCTACAAAGCTATTCCTCTACACATGGAAATATCTACACCGCAATCTCTATAAACATGGAAATATCTACACCGCCATCTGTATGAACATGGAAATATCTGCACCGCCATCTGTATGAACATGTAAATATCTAGACCGCCATCTGTATTAAGATGGAGATATCTACACCGCTATCTGTATAAACACGGAAATATCTACACCGCTACCTGTATAAACATGGAAATATCTACACCGCTATCTGTATAAACATATAAATATCTACACCGCTACCTGTATAAACATGGAAATATCAGCACCGCTATCTGTATGAACATGGAAATATCTACACCGCTATCTCTATGAACTTGGAAATATCTACACCGATATCTGTAAGAACATGGAAATATCTTCACCGCCATCTGTATGAACATGGATATATCTACAAAGCCATCTGGACGAAAATGGAAATATCAGCACCGCTGTCTGTATGAACATGGAAATATCTACACCGCTATCTGTATGAACATGGAAATATCTACACTGCTATCTGTATGAACATGGAAATATCTTCACCGCCATCTGTATGAACATGGATATATCTATACAGCCATCTGGATGAACATGGAAATATCTACACCGCTATCTGTATGAACATGGAAATCTCTACACCGCTATCTGTGTAAACATGCATACATCTTCACCGCTATCTGTATAAACATGGAAATATCTACACTGCTATCTGCATGAACATGGAAATATCTACACCGCTATCTGTATGAACATGGAAATATCTTCACCGCCATCTGTATGAACATGGATATATCTACACAGCCATCAGGATGAACATGGAAATATCTACACCACTATCTGTATGAACATGGAAACAGCTACTCCGCTATCAGTATGAACATGGAAATATCTACACCGCTATCTGTATGAACACGGAAATATCTACACCGCTATCTGTATGAACATGGAAATATCTTCACCGCCATCTGTATGAACATGAATATATCTACACAGCCATCTGGAAGAACATGGAAGTATCTACACCGCTATCTGTATGAACATGGAAATAGCTACACCGCTATCTGTATGAACATGGAAACATCTACACCACTATCTGTATGAACATGGAAATATCTACACCGCTTTCTGTATGAACATGGAAATATCTACACTGCTATCTGCATGAACATGGAAATATCTACACCGCTATCTGTATGAACATGGAAATATCTTCACCGCCATCTGTATGAACATGGATATATCTACACAGCCATCTGGATGAACATGGAAATATCTACACCGCTATCTGTATGAACATGGAAACAGCTACACCGCTATCAGTATGAACATGGAAATATCTACACCGCTATCTGTATGAGCACGGAAATATCTACACCGCTATCTGTATGAACATGGAAATATCTTCACCGCCATCTGTATGAACATGAATATATCTACACAGCCATCTGGATGAACATGGAAATATCTACACCGCTATATGTATGAACATGGAATTAACTACACCGGTATCTGAATGAACATGGAAATATCTACACCTCTATCTGTATGAACATGGAAATATCTACACCGCTATCTGTATGAACATGGAAATATCTTCACCGCCATCTGTATGAACATGGTTATATCTACACAGCCATCTGGATGAACATGGAAATATCTACACCGCTATCTGTATGAACATGGAAATATCTACACCGCTATCTGTATGAACATGGAAATATCTACACCGCTCTGTGTGTAAACATGCATACATCTTCACCGCTATCTGTATAAACATGGAAATATCTACACCGCTACCCGTATAAACATGGAAATATCAGAACCGCTATCTCTATGAACATGGAAATATCTACACAGCCATCTGGAAGAACATGGAAATATCTACACCGCTATCTGTATGAACATGGAAATAGCTACACCGCTATCTGTATGAACATGGAAACATCTACACCACTATCTGTATGAACATGGAAATATCTACACCGCTTTCTGTATGAACATGGAAATATCTACACCGCCATCTGTATGAACATGGAAATATCTGAACCGCCAACTCTATGAACATATAAATATCTGCACCGCCATCTGTATTAAGATGGAGATATCTACACTGCTATCTGTATAAACTTGGAAATATCTACACCGCTATCTATATAAACATGGAAATATCTACACCGCTATCTGTATAAACATGGAAATATCTACACCGCTCCCTGTATAAACATGGAAATATCAGCACCGCTATCTGTATGAACATGGAAATACCTACACCGCTATCTGTATAAACATGGAAATATCTACACCGCTATCTGTATAAACATGGAAATATCTACACCGCTATCTGTATGAACATGGAAATATCTACACAGCTATCTGTTTGAACATGGAAATATCTACACCGCTATCTGCATGAAAATGGAAATATCTACACAGCTTTCTGCATATACATCAAAATATCTACAAAGCTATTCCTCTACACATGGAAATATCTACACCGCAATCTCTATAAACATGGAAATATCTACACCGCCATCTGTATGAACATGGAAATATCTGCACCGCCATCTGTATGAACATGTAAATATCTAGACCGCCATCTGTATTAAGATGGAGATATCTACACCGCTATCTGTATAAACACGGAAATATCTACACCGCTACC
Organism: Gorilla gorilla gorilla; assembly: GCF_029281585.2. Taxonomy (NCBI): domain Eukaryota; kingdom Metazoa; phylum Chordata; class Mammalia; order Primates; family Hominidae; genus Gorilla; species Gorilla gorilla. The sequence continues at coordinate 53,100,751 of NC_073246.2, read as the reverse complement.
TGTATAAACATGGAAATATCTACACCGCTATCTGTATAAACATGGAAATATCTACACCGCTACCCGTATAAACATGGAAATATCAGCACCGCTATCTGTATGAACATGGAAATATCTACACAGCCATCTGGAAGAACATGGAAATATCTACACCGCTATCTGTATGAACATGGAAATAGCTACACCGCTATCTGTATGAACATGGAAACATCTACACCACTATCTGTATGAACATGGAAATATCTACACCGCTATCTGTAGGAACATGGAAATATCTTCACCGCCATCTGTATGAACATGGATATATCTACACAGCCATCTGGATGAACATGGAAATATCTACACCGCTATCTGTATGAACATGGAAATATCTACACCGCTATCTGTGTAAACATGCATACACCTTCACCGCTATCTGTATAAACATGGAAATATCTACACTGCTATCTGCATGAACATGGAAATATCTACACCGCTATCTGTATGAACATGGAAATATCTTCACCGCCATCTGTATGAACATGGATATATCTACACAGCCATCTGGATGAACATGGAAATATCTACACCGCTATCTGTATGAACATGGAAACAGCTACACCGCTATCAGTATGAACATGGAAATATCTACACCGCTATCTGTATGAACACGGAAATATCTACACCGCTATCTGTATGAACATGGAAATATCTTCACCGCCATCTGTATGAACATGAATATATCTACACAGCCATCTGGATGAACATGGAAATATCTACACCGCTATATGTATGAACATGGAATTAACTACACCGGTATCTGAATGAACATGGAAATATCTACACCGCTATCTGTATGAACATGGAAATATCTACACCGCTATCTGTATGAACATGGAAATATCTTCACCGCCATCTGTATGAACATGGTTATATCTACACAGCCATCTGGATGAACATGGAAATATCTACACCGCTATCTGTATGAACATGGAAATATCTACACCGCTATCTGTATGAACATGGAAATATCTACACCGCTCTGTGTGTAAACATGCATACATCTTCACCGCTATCTGTATAAACATGGAAATATCTACACCGCTACCCGTATAAACATGGAAATATCAGCACCGCTATCTCTATGAACATGGAAATATCTACACAGCCATCTGGAAGAACATGGAAATATCTACACCGCTATCTGTATGAACATGGAAATAGCTACACCGCTATCTGTATGAACATGGAAACATCTACACCACTATCTGTATGAACATGGAAATATCTACACCGCTATCTGTATGAACATGGAAATATCTTCACCGCCATCTGTATGAACATGGATATATCTACACAGCCATCTGGATGAACATGGAAATATCTACACCGCTATCTGTATGAACATGGAAATAGCTACTCCGCTATCTGAACATGGAAATATCTACACCGCTATCTGTATGAACATGGAAATATCTACACCGCTATCTGTATGAACATGGAAATATCTTCACCGCCATCTGTATGAACATGGATATATCTACACAGCCATCTGGATGAACATGGAAATATCTACACCGCTATCTGCATGAACATGGAAATATCTACACCGCTATCTGTGTAAACATGCATACATCTTCACTGCTATCTGTATGAACATGGAAATATCTACACAGCCATCTGGATGAACATGAAAATATCTACACCGCTATCTGAATGAACACGGAAATATCAGCACCGCTATCTGTATGAACATGGAAATATCTTCACCGCTATCTTTATAAACATGGAAATATCTACACCGCTTTCTGTATGAACATGGAAATATCTACACCGCTATCTGTTTGAGCATGGAAATATCTACACCGCTATCTGCATGAAAATGTAAATATCAACAAAGCTATCTGCAAATACATGGAAATATCTACAAAGCTATCTCTTTACACATGGAAATAACTACACCGTTATCTCTATAAACATGGAAATATCTACACCGCCATCTGTATGAACATGGAAATATCTGCACCGCCATCTGTATGAACATATAAATATCTGCACCGCCTTCTGTATTAAGATGGAGATATCTACACCGCTATCTGTATAAACATGGAAATATCTACACCGCTATCTGTATGAGCATGGAAATATCTACACCGCCATCTGTATGAAGATATAAATATCTTCACCGACATCTGTATGAACATGGATATATCTACACAGCCATCTGGATGAACATGGAAATATCTACACCACTATCTGAATGAACATGGAAATATCTACACCGCTATCTGTGTAAACATGCATACATCTTCACCGCTATCTGTATAAACATGGAAATATCTACACCGCTATCTGTATGAACATTGAAATATCTACACGGCTATCTGTTTGAACATGGAAGTATCTACACCGCTATCTGCATGAAAATGGAAATATCTACACAGCTATCTGCATATACATGGAGATATCTACAAAGCTTTCTCTTTACACATGGAAATAACTACACCGCTATCTCTATAAACATGGAAATATCTACACCGCCATCTGTATGAACATGGAAATATCTGAACCGCCAACTCTATGAACATATAAATATCTAGACCACCATCTGTATTAAGATGGAGATATCTACACCGCTATCTGTATAAACACGGAAATATCTACACCGCTACCTGTATAAACATGGAAATATCTACACCGCTATCTGTATAAACATGGAAATATCTACACCGCTACCTGTATAAACATGGAAATATCAGCACCGCTATCTGTATGAACATGGAAATATCTACACCGCTATCTCTATGAACTTGGAAATATCTACACCGATATCTGTAAGAACATGGAAATATCTTCACCGCCATCTGTATGAACATGGATATATCTACACAGCCATCTGGACGAAAATGGAAATATCAGCACCGCTGTCTGTATGAACATGGAAATATCTACACCGCTATCTGTATGAACATGGAAATATCTACACCGCTATCTGTATGAACATGGAAATATCTTCACCGCCATCTGTATGAACATGGATATATCTACACAGCCATCTGGATGAACATGGAAATATCTACACCGCTATCTGTATGAACATGGAAATCTCTACACCGGTATCTGTGTAAACATGCATACATCTTCACCGCTATCTGTATAAACATGGAAATATCTACACTGCTATCTGCATGAACATGGAAATATCTACACCGCTATCTGTATGAACATGGAAATATCTTCACCGCCATCTGTATGAACATGGATATATCTACACAGCCATCAGGATGAACATGGAAATATCTACACCACTATCTGTATGAACATGGAAACAGCTACACCGCTATCAGTATGAACATGGAAATATCTACACCGCTATCTGTATGAACACGGAAATATCTACACCGCTATCTGTATGAACATGGAAATATCTTCACCGCCATCTGTATGAACATGAATATATCTACACAGCCATCTGGATGAACATGGAAATATCTACACCGCTATATGTATGAACATGGAATTAACTACACCGGTATCTGAATGAACATGGAAATATCTACACCGCTATCTGTATGAACATGGAAATATCTACACCGCTATCTGTATGAACATGGAAATATCTTCCCCGCCATCTGTATGAACATGGTTATGTCTACACAGCCATCGGGATGAACATGGAAATATCTACACCGATATCTGTATGAACATGGAAATATCTACACCGCTCTCTGTGTAAACATGCATACATCTTCACCGCTATCTGTATAAACATGGAAATATCCACACCGCTACCCGTATAAACATGGAAATATCAGCACCGCTATCTGTATGAACATGGAAATATCTACACAGCCATCTGGAAGAACATGGAAGTATCTACACCGCTATCTGTATGAACATGGAAATAGCTACACCGCTATCTGTAAGAACATGGAAACATCTACACCTCTATCTGTATGAACATGGAAATATCTACACCGCTATCTGTAGGAACATGGAAATATCTTCACCGCCATCTGTATGAACATGGATATATCTACACAGCCATCTGGATGAACATGGAAATATCTACACCGCTATCTGTATGAACATGGAAATATCTACACCGCTCCCTGTATAAACATGGAAATATCAGCACCGCTATCTGTATGAACATGGAAATACCTACACGGCTATCTGTATAAACATGGAAATATCTACACCGCTATCTGTATAAACATGGAAATATCTACACCGCTATCTGTATTAACATGGAAATATCAGAACCGCTATCTGTATGAACATGGAAATATCTACACAGCTATCTGTTTGAACATGGAAATATCTACACCGCTATCTGCATGAAAATGGAAATATCTACACAGCTTTCTGCATATACATCAAAATATCTACAAAGCTATTCCTCTACACATGGAAATATCTACACCGCAATCTCTATAAACATGGAAATATCTACACCGCCATCTGTATGAACATGGAAATATCTGCACCGCCATCTGTATGAACATGTAAATATCTAGACCGCCATCTGTATTAAGATGGAGATATCTACACCGCTATCTGTATAAACACAGAAATATCTACACCGCTACCTGTATAAACATGGAAATATCTACACCGCTATCTGTATAAACATGGAAATATCTACACCGCTACCTGTATAAACATGGAAATATCAGCACCGCTATCTGTATGAACATGGAAATATCTACACCGCTATCTCTATGAACTTGGAAATATCTACACCGATATCTGTAAGAACATGGAAATATCTTCACCGCCATCTGTATGAACATGGATATATCTACAAAGCCATCTGGACGAAAATGGAAATATCAGCACCGCTGTCTGTATGAACATGGAAATATCTACACCGCTATCTGTATGAACATGGAAATATCTACACTGCTATCTGTATGAACATGGAAATATCTTCACCGCCATCTGTATGAACATGGATATATCTATACAGCCATCTGGATGAACATGGAAATATCTACACCGCTATCTGTAGGAACATGGAAATCTCTACACCGCTATCTGTGTAAACATGCATACATCTTCACCGCTATCTGTATAAACATGGAAATATCTACACTGCTATCTGCATGAACATGGAAATATCTACACCGCTATCTGTATGAACATGGAAATATCTTCACCGCCATCTGTATGAACATGGATATATCTACACAGCCATCAGGATGAACATGGAAATATCTACACCACTATCTGTATGAACATGGAAACAGCTACTCCGCTATCAGTATGAACATGGAAATATCTACACCGCTATCTGTATGAACACGGAAATATCTACACCGCTATCTGTATGAACATGGAAATATCTTCACCGCCATCTGTATGAACATGAATATATCTACACAGCCATCTGGAAGAACATGGAAGTATCTACACCGCTATCTGTATGAACATGGAAATAGCTACACCGCTATCTGTATGAACATGGAAACATCTACACCACTATCTGTATGAACATGGAAATATCTACACCGCTTTCTGTATGAACATGGAAATATCTACACTGCTATCTGCATGAACATGGAAATATCTACACCGCTATCTGTATGAACATGGAAATATCTTCACCGCCATCTGTATGAACATGGATATATCTACACAGCCATCTGGATGAACATGGAAATATCTACACCGCTATCTGTATGAACATGGAAACAGCTACACCGCTATCAGTATGAACATGGAAATATCTACACCGCTATCTGTATGATCACGGAAATATCTACACCGCTATCTGTATGAACATGGAAATATCTTCACCGCCATCTGTATGAACATGAATATATCTACACAGCCATCTGGATGAACATGGAAATATCTACACCGCTATATGTATGAACATGGAATTAACTACACCGGTATCTGAATGAACATGGAAATATCTACACCTCTATCTGTATGAACATGGAAATATCTACACCGCTATCTGTATGAACATGGAAATATCTTCACCGCCATCTGTATGAACATGGTTATATCTACACAGCCATCTGGATGAACATGGAAATATCTACACCGCTATCTGTATGAACATGGAAATATCTACACCGCTATCTGTATGAACATGGAAATATCTACACCGCTCTGTGTGTAAACATGCATACATCTTCACCGCTATCTGTATAAACATGGAAATATCTACACCGCTACCCGTATAAACATGGAAATATCAGAACCGCTATCTCTATGAACATGGAAATATCTACACAGCCATCTGGAAGAACATGGAAATATCTACACCGCTATCTGTATAAACATGGAAATATCTACACCGCTATCTGTATAAACATGGAAATATCAGCACCGCTATCTGTATGAACATGGAAATATCTACACAGCTATCTGTTTGAACATGGAAATATCTACACCGCTATCTGCATGAAAATGGAAATATCTACACAGCTTTCTGCATATACATCAAAATATCTACAAAGCTATTCCTCTACACATGGAAATATCTACACCGCAATCTCTATAAACATGGAAATATCTACACCGCCATCTGTATGAACATGTAAATATCTGCACCGCCATCTGTATGAACATGTAAATATCTAGACCGCCATCTGTATTAAGATGGAGATATCTACACCGCTATCTGTATAAACACGGAAATATCTACACCGCTACCTGTATAAACATGGAAATATCTACACAGCTATCTGTATAAACATGGAAATATCTACACCGCTACCTGTATAAACATGGAAATATCAGCACCGCTATCTGTATGAACATGGAAATATCTACACCGCTATCTCTATGAACTTGGAAATATCTACACCGATATCTGTTAGAACATGGAAATATCTTCACCGCCATCTGTATGAACATGGATATATCTACACAGCCATCTGGACGAAAATGGAAATATCAGCACCGCTGTCTGTATGAACATGGAAATTTCTATACCGCTATCTGTATGAACATGGAAATATCTACACCGCTATCTGTATGAACATGGAAATATCTTCACCGCCATCTGTATGAACATGGATATATCTACACAGCCATCTGGATGAACATGGAAATATCAGCACCGCTATCTGTATGAACATGGAAATCTCTACACCGCTATCTGTGTAAACATGCATACATCTTCACCGCTATCTGTATAAACATGGAAATATCTACACTGCTATCTGCATGAACATGGAAATATCTACACCGCTATCTGTATGAACATGGAAATATCTTCACCGCCATCTGTATGAACATGGATATATCTACACAGCCATCTGGATGAACATGGAAATATCTACACCGCTATCTGTATGAACATGGAAACAGCTACACCGCTATCAGTATGAACATGGAAATATCTACACCGCTATCTGTATGAACACGGAACTATCTACACCGCTATCTGTATGAACATGGAAATATCTTCACCGCCATCTGTATGAACATGAATATATCTACACAGCCATCTGGATGAACATGGAAATATCTACACCGCTATATGTATGAACATGGAATTAACTACACCGGTATCTGAATGAACATGGAAATATCTACACCGCTATCTGTATGAACATGGAAATATCTACACCGCTATCTGTATGAACATGGAAATATCTTCACCGCCATCTGTATGAACATGGTTATATCTACACAGCCATCTGGATGAACATGGAAATATCTACACCGCTATCTGTATGAACATGGAAATATCTACACCGCTCTGTGTGTAAACATGCATACATCTTCACCGCTATCTGTATAAACATGGAAATAACTACACCGCTACCCGTATAAACATGGAAATATCAGCACCGCTATCTCTATGAACATGGAAATATCTACACAGCCATCTGGAAGAACATGGAAATATCTACACCGCTATCTGTATGAACATGGAAATAGCTACACCGCTATCTGTATGAACATGGAAACATCTACACCACTATCTGTATGAACATGGAAATATCTACACCGCTATCTGTATGAACATGGAAATATCTTCACCGCCATCTGTATGAACATGGATATATCTACACAGCCATCTGGATGAACATGGAAATATCTACACCGCTATCTGTATGAACATGGAAATAGCTACTCCGCTATCTGAACATGGAAATATCTACACCGCTATCTGTATGAACATGGAAATATCTACACAGCTATCTGTATGAACATGGAAATATCTTCACCGCCATCTGTATGAACATGGATATATCTACACAGCCATCTGGATGAACATGGAAATATCTACACCGCTATCTGCATGAACATGGAAATATCTACACCGCTATCTGTGTAAACATGCATACATCTTCACCGCTATCTGTATGAACATGGAAATATCTACACAGCCATCTGGATGAACATGAAAATATCTACACCGCTATCTGAATGAACATGGAAATATCAGCACCGCTATCTGTATGAACATGGAGATATCTTCACCGCTATCTGTATGAACATGGAAATATCTACACCGCTTTCTGTATGAACATGGAAATATCTACACCGCTATCTGTATGAACATGGAAATAGCTACACCGCTATCTGTATGAACATGGAAGTATCTACACCACTATCTGTATGAACATGGAAATATCTTCACCGCCATATGTATGAACATGGATATATCTACACAGCCATCTGGATGAACATGGAAATATCTACACCACTATATGTATGAACATGGAATTAGCTAAACCGCTATGTCTATGAACATGGAAATATCTACACCGCTATCTGTATGAACATGGAAGTATCTACACCGCTATCTGTATGAACATTGAAATATCTTCACCGCCATATGTATGAACACGGATATATCTAGACAGCCATCTGGATGAACATGGAAATATCAGCACTGCTGTCTGTATAAACATGGAAATATCTACACCGCTATCTGTATGAACATGGAAATATCTACACAGCTATCTGTTTGAACATGGAAATATCTACACCGCTATCTGCATGAAAATGGAAATATCTACACAGCTTTCTGCATATACATCAAAATATCTACAAAGCTATTCCTCTACACATGGAAATATCTACACCGCAATCTCTATAAACATGGAAATATCTACACCGCCATCTGTATGAACATGGAAATATCTGCACCGACATCTGTATGAACATGTAAATATCTAGACCGCCATCTGTATTAAGATGGAGATATCTACACCGCTATCTGTATAAACACGGAAATATCTACACCACTACCTGTATAAACATGGAAATATCTACACCGCTATCTGTATAAACATGGAAATATCTACACCGCTACCTGTATAAACATGGAAATATCAGCACCGCTATCTGTATGAACATGGAAATATCTACACCGCTATCTCTATGAACTTGGAAATATCTACACCGATATCTGTAAGAACATGGAAATATCTTCACCGCCATCTGTATGAACATGGATATATCTACACAGCCATCTGGACGAAAATGGAAATATCAGCACCGCTGTCTGTATGAACATGGAAATATCTACACCGCTATCTGTATGAACATGGAAATATCTACACCGCTATCTGTATGAACATGGAAATATCTTCACCGCCATCTGTATGAACATGGATATATCTACACAGCCATCTGGATGAACATGGAAATATCTACACCGCTATCTGTATGAACATGGAAATCTCTACACCGCTATCTGTGTAAACATGCATACATCTTCACCGCTATCTGTATAAACATGGAAATATCTACACTGCTATCTGCATGAACATGGAAATATCTACACCGCTATCTGTATGAACATGGAAATATCTTCACAGCCATCTGTATGAACATGGACATATCTACACAGCCATCAGGATGAACATGGAAATATCTACACCACTATCTGTATTAACATGGAAACAGCTACACCGCTATCAGTATGAACATGGAAATATCTACACCGCTATCTGTATGAACACGGAAATATCTACACCGCTATCTGTATGAACATGGAAATATCTTCACCGCCATCTGTATGAACATGAATATATCTACACAGCCATCTGGATGAACATGGAAATATCTACACCGCTATATGTATGAACATGGAATTAACTACACCGGTATCTGAATGAACATGGAAATATCTACACCGCTATCTGTATGAACATGGAAATATCTACACCGCTATCTGTATGAACATGGAAATATCTTCACCGCCATCTGTATGAACATGGATATATCTACACAGCCATCTGGATGAACATGGAAATATCTACACCGCTATCTGTATAAACATGGAAATATCCACACCGCTACCCGTATAAACATGGAAATATCAGCACCGCTATCTGTATGAACATGGAAATATCTACACAGCCATCTGGAAGAACATGGAAATATCTACACCGCTATCTGCATGAACATGGAAATAGCTACACCGCTATCTGTATGAACATGGAAACATCTACACCACTATCTGTATGAACATGGAAATATCTACACCGCTATCTGTAGGAACATGGAAATATCTTCACCGCCATCTGTATGAACATGGATATATCTACACAGCCATCTGGATGAACATGGAAATATCTACACCGCTATCTGTATGAACATGGAAATATCTACACCGCTATCTGTATGAACATGGAAATATCTTCACCGCCATCTGTATGAACATGGATATATCTACACAGCCATCTGGATGAACATGGAAATATCTACACCGCTATCTGTATGAACATGGAAATCCCTACACCGCTATCTGTGTAAACATGCATACATCTTCACCGCTATCTGTATAAACATGGAAATATCTACACTGCTATCTGCATGAACATGGAAATATCTACACCGCTATCTGTATGAACATGGAAATAACTTCACCGCCATCTGTATGAACATGGATATACCTACACAGCCATCTGGATGAACATGGAAATATCTACACCGCTATCTGTATGAACATGGAAACAGCTACACCGCTATCAGTATGAACATGGAAATATCTACACCGCTATCTGTATGAACACGGAAATATCTACACCGCTATCTGTATGAACATGGAAATATCTTCACCGCCATCTGTATGAACATGAATATATCTACACAGCCATCTGGATGAACATGGAAATATCTACACCGCTATATGTATGAACACGGAATTAACTACACTGGTATCTGAATGAACATGGAAATATCTACACCGCTAACTGTATGAACATGGAAATATCTACACCGCTATCTGTATGAACATGGAAATATCTTCACCGCCATCTGTATGAACATGGTTATATCTACACAGCCATCTGGATGAACATGGAAATATCTACACAGCTATCTGTATGAACATGGAAATATCTACACCGCTATCTGTATGAACATGGAAATATCTACACCGCTCTGTGTGTAAACATGCATACATCTTCACCGCTATCTGTATAAACATGGAAATATCTACACCGCTACCCGTATAAACATGGAAATATCAGCACCGCTATCTCTATGAAAATGGAAATATCTACACAGCCATCTGGAAGAACATGGAAATATCTACACCGCTATCTGTATGAACATGGAAATAGCTACACCGCTATCTGTATGAACATGGAAACATCTACAACACTATCTGTATGAACATGGAAATATCTACACCGCTATCTGTATGAACATGGAAATATCTACACCGCCATCTGTATGAACATGGAAATATCTGAACCGCCAACTCTATGAACATATAAATATCTGCACCGCCATCTGTATTAAGATGGAGATATCTACACCGCTATCTGTATAAACTTGGAAATATCTACACCGCTATCTGTATAAACATGGAAATATCTACACCGCTATCTGTATAAACATGGAAATATCTACACCGCTCCCTGTATAAACATGGAAATATCAGCACCGCTATCTGTATGAACATGGAAATACCTACACCGCTATCTGTATAAACATGGAAATATCTACACCGCTATCTGTATAAACATGGAAATATCTACACCGCTATCTGTATAAACATGGAAATATCAGCACCGCTATCTGTATGAACATGGAAATATCTACACAGCTATCTGTTTGAACATGGAAATATCTACACCGCTATCTGCATGAAAATGGAAATATCTACACAGCTTTCTGCATATACATCAAAATATCTACAAAGCTATTCCTCTACACATGGAAATATCTACACCGCAATCTCTATAAACATGGAAATATCTACACCGCCATCTGTATGAACATGGAAATATCTGCACCGCCATCTGTATGAACATGTAAATATCTAGACCGCCATCTGTATTAAGATGGAGATATCTACACCGCTATCTGTATAAACACGGAAATATCTACACCGCTACCTGTATAAACATGGAAATATCTACACCGCTATCTGTATAAACATGGAAATATCTACACCGCTACCTGTATAAACATGGAAATATCAGCACCGCTATCTGTATGAACATGGAAATATCTACACCGCTATCTCTATGAACATGGAAATATCTTCACCGCCATCTGTATGAACATGGATATATCTACACAGCCATCTGGATGAACATGGAAATATCAGCACCGCTATCTGTATGAACATGGAAATCTCTACACCGCTATCTGTGTAAACATGCATACACCTTCACCGCTATCTGTATAAACATGGAAATATCTACACTGCTATCTGCATGACCATGGAAATATCTACACCGCTATCTGTATGAACATGGAAATATCTTCACCGCCATCTGTATGAACATGGATATATCTACACAGCCATCAGGATGAACATGGAAATATCTACACCACTATCTGTATGAACATGGAAACAGCTACACCGCTATCAGTATGAACATGGAAATATCTACACCGCTATCTGTATGAACACGGAAATATCTACACCGCTATCTGTATGAACATGGAAATATCTTCACCGCCATCTGTATGAACATGAATATATCTACACAGCCATCTGGATGAACATGGAAATATCTACACCGCTATATGTATGAACATGGAATTAACTACACCGGTATCTGAATGAACATGGAAATATCTACACCGCTATCTGTATGAACATGGAAATATCTACACCGCTATCTGTATGAACATGGAAATATCTTCACCGCCATCTGTATGAACATGGTTATATCTACACAGCCATCTGGATGAACATGGAAATATCTACACCGCTATCTGTATGAACATGGAAATATCTACACCGCTCTCTGTGTAAACATGCATACATTTTCACCGCTACCTGTATAAACATGGAAATATCCACACCGCTACACGTATAAACATGGAAATATCAGCACCGCTATCTGTATGAACATGGAAATATCTACACAGCCATCTGGAAGAACATGGAAATATCTACACCGCTCTCTGTATGAACATGAAAATAGCTACACCGCTATCTGTATGAACATGGAAACATCTACACCACTATCTGTATGAACATGGAAATATCTACACCGCTATCTGTAGGAACATGGAAATATCTTCACCGCCATCTGTATGAACATGGATATATCTACACAGCCATCTGGATGAACATGGAAATATCTACACCGCTATCTGTATGAACATGGAAATATCTACACCGCTATCTGTTTGAACATGGAAATATCTTCACCGCCATCTGTATGAACATGGATATATCTACACAGCCATCTGGATGAACATGGAAATATCTACACCGCTATCTGTATGAACATGGAAATCTCTACACCGCTATCTGTGTAAACATGCATACATCTTCACCGCTATCTGTATAAACATGGAAATATCTACACTGCTATCTGCATGAACATGGAAATATCTACACCGCTATCTGTATGAACATGGAAATATCTTCACCGCCATCTGTATGAACATGGATATATCTACACAGCCATCTGGATGAACATGGAAATATCTACACCGCTATCTGTATGAACATGGAAACAGCTACACCGCTATCAGTATGAACATGGAAATATCTACACCGCTATCTGTATGAACACGGAACTATCTACACCGCTATCTGTATAAACATGGAAATATCTTCACCGCCATCTGTATGAACATGAATATATCTACACAGCCATCGGGATGAACATGGAAATATCTACACCGCTATATGTATGAACATGGAATTAACTACACCGGTATCTGAATGAACATGGAAATATCTACACCGCTATCTGTATGAACATGGAAATATCTACACCGCTATCTGTATGAACATGGAAATATCTTCACCGCCATCTGTATGAACATGGTTATATCTACACAGCCATCTGGATGAACATGGAAATATATACACCGCTATCTGTATGAACATGGAAATATCTACACCGCTCTGTGTGTAAACATGCATACATCTTCACCGCTATCTGTATAAACATGGAAATAACTACACCGCTACCCGTATAAACATGGAAATATCAGCACCGCTATCTCTATGAACATGGAAATATCTACACAGCCATCTGGAAGAACATGGAAATATCTACACCGCTATCTGTATGAACATGGAAATAGCTACACCGCTATCTGTATGAACATGGAAACATCTACACCACTATCTGTATGAACATGGAAATATCTACACCGCTATCTGTATGAACATGGAAATATCTTCAACGCCATCTGTATGAACATGGATATATCTACACAGCCATCTGGATGAACATGGAAATATCTACACAGCTATCTGTATGAACATGGAAATAGCTACTCCGCTATCTGAACATGGAAATATCTACACCGCTATCTGTATGAACATGGAAATATCTACACAGCTATCTGTATGAACATGGAAATATCTTCACCGCCTTCTGTATGAACATGGATATATCTACACACCCATCTGGATGAACATGGAAATATCTACACCGCTATCTGCATGAACATGGAAATATCTACACCGCTATCTGTGTAAACATGCATACATCTTCACCGCTATCTGTATGAACATGGAAATATCTACACAGCCATCTGGATGAACATGAAAATATCTACACCGCTATCTGAATGAACATGGAAATATCAGCACCGCTATCTGTATGAACATGGAGATATCTTCACCGCTATCTGTATGAACATGGAAATATCTACACCGCTTTCTGTATGAACATGGAAATATCTACACCGCTATCTGTATGAACATGGAAATAGCTACACCGCTATCTGTATGAACATGGAAGTATCTACACCACTATCTGTATGAACATGGAAATATCTTCACCGCCATATGTATGAACATGGATATATCTACACAGCCATCTGGATGAACATGGAAATATCTACACCACTATATGTATGAACATGGAATTAGCTAAACCGCTATGTCTATGAACATGGAAATATCTACACCGCTATCTGTATGAACATGGAAGTATCTACACCGCTATCTGTATGAACATTGAAATATCTTCACCGCCATATGTATGAACACGGATATATCTAGACAGCCATCTGGATGAACATGGAAATATCAGCACTGCTGTCTGTATAAACATGGAAATATCTACACCGCTATCTGTATGAACATGGAAATATCTACACAGCTATCTGTTTGAACATGGAAATATCTACACCGCTACCTGCATGAAAATGGAAATATCTACACAGCTTTCTGCATATACATCAAAATATCTACAAAGCTATTCCTCTACACATGGAAATATCTACACCGCAATCTCTATAAACATGGAAATATCTACACTGCTATCTGCATGAACATGGAAATATCTACACGGCTGTCTGATTGAACATGGAAATATCTTCACCGCCATCTGTATGAACATGGATATATCTACACAGCCATCTGGATGAACATGGAAGTATCTACACCGCTATCTGTATGAACATGGAAACAGCTACACCGCTACCTGTATGAACATGGAAATATCTACACCGCTATCTGTATGAACACGGAAATATCTACACCACTATCTGAATGAACATGGAAATATCTACACCGCTATCTGTGTAAACATGCATACATCTTCACCGCTATCTGTATAAACATGGAAATATCTACACCGCTATCTGTATAAGCATGAAAATATGTACACCACTACCTGTATAAACATGGAAATATCAGCACCGCTATCTGTATGAACATGGAAATATCTACACAGCCATCTGGACGAATATGGAAATATCAGCACCGCTATCTGTATGAACATGGATTTGTCTACACAGCCATCTGGATGAACATGGAAATATCTACACCGCTATCTGTATGAACATGGAAATATCTACACCGCTATCTGTGTAAACAAGCATACATCTTCACCGCTATCTGTATAAACATGGAAATATCTACACCGCTATCTGTATTAACATGGAAATATCTACACTGCTATCTGTTTGAGCATGGAAATATCTACACCGCTATCTGCATGAAAATGGAAATATCTACACAGCTATCTGCATATACATGGAAATATCTACAAAGCTATCTCTTTACACATGGAAATAACTACAACGATATCTCTATAAACATGGAAATATCTACACCGCCATATGTATGAACATGGAAATATCAGCACCGCTATCTGGATGAACTTGGATATGTCTACACAGCCATCTGGATGAACATGGAAATATCTACACCGCTATCTGTATGAACATGGAAATATCTACACCGCTATCTGTGTAAACAAGCATACATCTTCACCGCTATGTGTATAAACATGGAAATATCTACACCGCTATCTGTATGAAAATGGAAATATCTACACCGCTATCTGTTTGAGCATGGAAATAACTACACCGCTATCTGCATGAAAATGGAAATATCTACACAGCTATCTGCATATACATGGAAATAACTACAAAGCTATCTCTTTACACAAGGAAATAACTACACCGATATCTCTATAAACATGGAAATATCCACACCGCCATCTGTATGAACATGGAAATATCAGCACCGCTATCTGTATGAACATGGAAATATCTACACAGCCATCTGGATGAACATGGAAATATCTACACCGCTATCTGTATGAACATGGAAATAGCTACACCGCTATCTATATGAACATGGAAATATCTACATCACTATCTGTATGAACATGGAAATATCTACACCGCTATCTGTATGAACATGGAAATATCTACACCGCTATCTGTATAAACTTGGAAATACATACACCGCTATCTGTATAAACATGGAAATATCTACACCGCTATCTGTATGAACATGGAAATATCTACACCGCTATCTGTTTGAGCATGGAAATATCTACACCGCTATCTGCATGAAAATGGAAATATCTACACAGCTATCTGCAAATACATGGAAATATCTACAAAGCTATCTCTTTACACATGGAAATAACTACACCGTTATCTCTATAAACATGGAAATATCTACACCGCCATCTGTATGAACATGGAAATATCTGCACCGCCATCTGTATGAACATATAAATATCTGCACCGCCTTCTGTATTAAGATGGAGATATCTACACCGCTATCTGTATAAACATGGAAATATCTACACCGCTATCTGTATGAGCATCAAATATGTACACCGCCATCTGTATGAAGATATAAATATCTTCACCGACATCTGTATGAACATGGATATATCTACACAGCCATCTGGATGAACATGGAAATATCTACACCGCTATCTGAATGAACATGGAAATATCTACACCGCTTTATGTGTAAACATGCATACATCTTCACCGCTATCTGTATAAACATGGAAATATCTACACCGCTATCTGTATGAACATTGAAATATCTACACCGCTATCTGTTTGAACATGGAAGTATCTACACCGCTATCTGCATGAAAATGGAAATATCTACACAGCTATCTGCATATACGTGGAGATATCTTCAAAGCTTTCTCTTTACACATGGAAATAACTATACCGCTATCTGTATAAACTTCGAAATATCTACACCGCTATCTGTATAAACATGGAAATATCTACACCGCTATCTGTATAAACATGGAAATATCTACACCGCTCCCTGTATAAACATGGAAATATCAGCACCGCTATCTGTATGAACATGGAATTACCTACACCGCTATCTGTATAAACATGGAAATATCTACACCGCTATCTGTATAAACATGGAAATATCTACACCGCTATCTGTATAAACATGGAAATATCAGCACTGCTATCTGTATGAACATGGAAATATCTACACCGCTATCTGTATGAACATGGAAATATCTACACCGATATCTGTATGAACATGGAAATATCTTCACCGCCATCTGTATGAACATGGATATATCTACACAGCCATCTGGATGAACATGGAAATATCTACACCACTATCTGTATGAACATGGAAATATCTACACCGCTATCTGTGTAAACATGCATACATCTTCACCGCTATCTGTATAAACATGGAAATATCTACACCACTATCTGTATAAGCATGGAAATATGTACACCACTACGTGTATAAACATGGAAATATCAGCACCGCTATCTGTATGAACATGGAAATATCTACACAGCCATCTGGATGAATATGGAAATATCAACACCGGTATCTGTATGAACATGGAAATCTCTACACCGCTATCTGTGTAAACATGCATACATCTTCACCGCTATCTGTATTAACATGGAAATATCTAAACTGCTATCTGCATGAACATGGAAATATCTACACCGCTATCTGTATGAACATGGAAATATCTTCACCGCCATCTGTATGAACATGGATATATCTACACAGCCATCAGGATGAACATGGAAATATCTACACCACTATCTGTATGAACATGGAAACAGCTACACCGCTATCAGTATGAACATGGAAATATCTACACCGCTATCTGTATGAACACGGAAATATCTACACCGCTATCTGTATGAACATAGAAATATCTTCACCGCCATCTGTATGAACATGAATATATCTACAAAGCCATCTGGATGAACATGGAAATATCTACACCGCTATCTGTATGAACATGGAAATAGCTACACCGCTATCTGTATAAACTTGGAAATATCTACACCGCTATCTGCATGAAAATGGAAATATCTACACAGCTATCTGCATATACATGGAGATATCTACAAAGCTTTCTCTTTACACATGGAAATAACTACACCGTTATCTCTATAAACATGGAAATATCTACACCGCCATCTGTATGAACATGGAAATATCTGAACCGCCAACTCTATGAACATATAAATATCTGCACCACCATCTGTATTAAGATGGAGATATCTACACCGCTATCTGTATAAACTTGGAAATATCTACACCGCTATCTGTATAAACATGGAAATATCTACACCGCTATCTGTATAAACATGGAAATATCTACACCGCTCCCTGTATAAACATGGAAATATCAGAACCGCTATCTGTATGAACATGGAAATACCTACACCGCTATCTGTATAAACATGGAAATATCTACACCGCTATCTGTATAAACATGGAAATATCTACACCGCTATCTGTATAAACATGGAAATATCAGCACCGCTATCTGTATGAACATGGAAATATCTACACCGCTATCTGTATGAACATGGAAATATCTACACCGATATCTGTATGAACATGGAAATATCTTCACCGCCATCTGTATGAACATGGATATATCTACACAGCCATCTGGATGAACATGGAAATATCTACATCACTATCTGTATGAACATGGAAATATCTACACCGCTATCTGTGTAAACATGCATACATCTTCACCGCTATCTGTATAAACATGGAAATATCTACACCACAATCTGTATAAGCATGGAAATATGTACACCACTACCTGTATAAACATGGAAATATCAGCACCGCTATCTGTATGAACATGGAAATATCTACACAGCCATCTGGATGAATATGGAAATATCAACACCGGTATCTGTATGAACATGGAAATCTCTACACCGCTATCTGTGTAAACATGCATACATCTTCACCGCTATCTGTATAAACATGGAAATATCTACACTGCTATCTGCATGAACATGGAAATATCTACACCGCTATCTGTATGAACATGGAAATATCTTCACCGCCATCTGTATGAACATGGATATATCTACACAGCCATCAGGATGAACATGGAAATATCTACACCACTATCTGTATGAACATGGAAACATCTACACCGCTATCAGTATGAACATGGAAATATCTACACCGCTATCTGTATGAACACGGAAATATCTACACCGCTATCTGTATGAACATGGAAATATCTTCACCGCCATCTGTATGAACATGAATATATCTACACAGCCATCTGGATTAACATGGAAATATCTACACCGCTATATGTATGAACATGGAATTAACTACACCGGTATCTGAATGAACATGGAAATATCTACACCGCTATCTGTATGAACATGGAAATAACTACACCGCTATCTGTATGAACATGGAAATATCTTCACCGCCATCTGTATGAACATGGTTATATCTACACAGCCATCTGGATGAACATGGAAATATCTACACCGCTATCTGTATGAACATGGAAATATCTACACCGCTCTCTGTGTAAACATGCATACATCTTCACCGCTATCTGTATAAACATGGAAATATCCACACCGCTACCCGTATAAACATGGAAATATCAGCACCGCTATCTGTATGAACATGGAAATATCTACACAGCCATCTGGAAGAACATGGAAATATCTACACCGCTATCTGTATGAACATGGAAATAGCTACACCGCTATCTGTATGAACATGGAAACATCTACACCACTATCTGTATGAACATGGAAATATCTACACCGCTATCTGTAGGAACATGGAAATATCTTCACCGCCATCTGTATGAACATGGATATATCTACACAGCCATCTGGATGAACATGGAAATATCTACACCGCTATCTGTATGAACATGGAAATAGCTACTCCGCTATCTGAACATGGAAATATCTGCACCGCTATCTGTATGAACATGGAAATATCTACACCGCTATCTGTATGAACATGGAAATATCTTCACCGCCATCTGTATGAACATGGATATATCTACACAGCCATCTGGATGAACATGGAAATATCTACACCGCTATCTGTATGAACATGGAAATATCTACACCGCTATCTGTGTAAACATGCATACATCTTCACCGCTGTCTGTATAAACATGGAAATATCTGCACCGCTATCTGTTTGAACATGGAAATATCTACATCGCTATCTGTATGAACATGGAAATAGCTACACCGCCATCTGTATGAAGATATAAATATCTTCACCGACATCTGTATGAACATGGATATATCTACACAGCCATCTGGATGAACATGGAAATATCTACACTGCAATCTCTATAAACATGGAAATATCTACACCGCCATCTGTATGAACATGGAAATATCTGCACTGCCATTTGTATGAACATATAAATATCTACACCGCCATCTGTATTAAGATGGAGATATCTACACCGCTATCTGTATAAACACGGAAATATCTACATCGCTACCTGTATAAACATGGAAATATCAGCACCGCTATCTGTATGAACATGGAAATATCTACACCGCTATCTCTATGAACATGGAAATATCTACACCGATATCTGTAAGAACATGGAAATATCTTCACCGCCATCTGTATGAACATGGATATATCTACACAGCCATCTGGACGGAAATGGAAATATCAGCACCGCTGTCTGTATGAACATGGAAATATCTACACCGATATCTGTATGAACATGGAAATATCTACACCGCTATCTGTATGAACATGGAAATATCTTCACCGCCATCCGTATGAACATGGATATATCTACGCAGCCATCTGGATGAACATGGAAATATCTACACCGCTATCTGTATGAACATGGAAATCTCTGCACCGCTATCTGTGTAAACATGCATACAACTTCACCGCTATCTGTATAAACATGGAAATATCTACACTGCTATCTGCATGAACATGGAAATATCTACACGGCTGTCTGTAAGAACATGGAAATATCTTCACCGCCATCTGTATGAACATGGATATATCTACACAGCCATCTGGATGAACATGGAAGTATCTACACCGCTATCTGTATGAACATGGAAATATCTACACCGCTATCTGTGTAAACAAGCATACACCTTCACCGCTATCTGTATAAACATGGAAATATCTACACCGCTATCTGTATGAACATGGAAATATCTACACTGCTATCTGTTTGAGCATGGAAATATCTACACCGCTATCTGCATGAAAATGGAAATATCTACACAGCTATCTGCATATACATGGAAATATCTACAAAGCTATCACTTTACACATGGAAATAACTACAACGATATCTCTATAAACATGGAAATATCTACACCGCGATCTGTATGAACATGGAAATATCAGCACCGCTATCTGGATGAACTTGGATATGTCTACACAGCCATCTGGATGAACATGGAAATATCTACACCGCTATCTGTATGAACATGGAAATATGTACACCGCTATCTGTGTAAACAAGCATACATCTTCACCGCTATGTGTATAAACATGGAAATATCTACACCGCTATCTGTATGAAAATGGAAATATCTACACCGCTATCTGTTTGAGCATGGAAATAACTACACCGCTATCTGCATGAAAATGGAAATATCTACACAGCTATCTGCATATACATGGAAATAACTACAAAGCTATCTCTTTACACAAGGAAATAACTACACCGATATCTCTATAAACATGGAAATATATACACCGCCATCTGTATGAACATGGAAATATCAGCACCGCTATCTGTATGAACATGGAAATATCTACACAGCCATCTGGATGAACATGGAAATATCTACACCGCTATCTGTATGAACATGGAAATAGCTACACCGCTATCTATATGAACATGGAAATATCTACATCACTATCTGTATGAACATGGAAATATCTACACCGCAATCTGTATGAACATGGAAATATCTACACCGCTATCTGTATAAACTTGGAAATACCTACACCGCTATCTGTATAAACATGGAAATATCTACACCGCTATCTGTATGAACATGGAAATATCTACACTGCTATCTGTTTGAGCATGGAAATATCTACGCCGCTATCTGCATGAAAATTTAAATATCTACACAGCTATCTGCAAATACATGGAAATATCTACAAAGCTATCTCTTTACACTTGGAAATAACTACACCGTTATCTCTATAAACATGGAAATATCTACACCGCCATCTGTATGAACATGGAAATATCTGCACCGCCATCTGTATGAACATATAAATATCTGCACCGCCTTCTGTATTAAGATGGAGATATCTACACCGCTATCTGTATAAACATGGAAATATCTACACCGCTATCTGTATGAGCATGGAAATATCTACACCGCCATCTGTATGAAGATATAAATATCTTCACCGACATCTGTATGAACATGGAAATATCTACACAGCCATCTGGATGAACATGGAAAATCTACACCGCTATCTGAATGAACATGGAAATATCTACACTGCTATCTGTGTAAACATGCATACATCTTCACCGCTATCTGTATAAACATGGAAATATCTACACCGCTATCTGTATGAACATTGAAATATCTACAACGCTATCTGTTTGAACATGGAAGTATCTACACCGCTATCTGCATGAAAATGGAAATATCTACACAGCTATCTGCATATACATGGAGATATCTACAAAGCTTTCTCTTTACACATGGAAATAACTACACCGCTATCTCTATAAACATGGAAATATCTACACCGCCATCTGTATGAAAATGGAAATATCTGAACCGCCAACTCTATGAACATATAAATATCTGCACCGCCATCTGTATTAAGATGGAGATATCTACACCGCTATCTGTATAAACTTGGAAATATCTACACCGCTATCTGTATAAACATGGAAATATCTACACCGCTATCTGTATAAACATGGAAATATCTACACCGCTCCCTGTATAAGCATGGAAATATCAGCACCGCTATCTGTATGAACATGGAAATACCTACACCGCTATCTGTATAAACATGGAAATATCTACACCGCTATCTGTATAAACATGGAAATATCTACACCGCTATCTGTATAAACATGGAAATATCAGCACCGCTATCTGTATGAACATGGAAATATCTACACCGCTATCTGTATGAACATGGAAATATCTACTCCGATATCTGTATGAACATGGAAATATCTTCACCGCCATCTGTATGAACATGGATATATCTACACAGCCATCTGGATGAACATGGAAATATCTACACCACTATCTGTATGAACATGGAAATATCTACACCGCTATCTGTGTAAACATGCATACATCTTCACCGCTGTCTGTATAAACATGTAAATATCTACACCACTATCTGTATAAGCATGGAAATATGTACACCACTACCTGTATAAACATGGAAATATCAGCACCGCTATCTGTATGAACATGGAAATATCTACACAGCCATCTGGATGAATATGGAAATATCAACACCGGTATCTGTATGAACATGGATATGTCTACACAGCCATCTGGATGAACATGGAAATATCTACACCGCTATCTGTATGAACATGGAAATATCTACACCGCTATCTGTGTAAACAAGCATACATCTTCACCGGTATCTGTATAAACATGGAAATATCTACACCGCTATCTGTATGAACATGGAAATATCTACACCGCTATCTGTTTGGGCATGGAAATATCTACACCGCTATATGCATGAAAATGGAAATATCTACACAGCTATCTGCATATACATGGAAATATCTACAAAGCTATCTCTTTACACATGGAAATAACTACACCGCTATCTCTACATACATGGAAATATCTACACCGCCATCTGTATGAACATGGAAATATCAGCACCGCTATCTGTATGAACATGGATATGTCTACACAGCCATCTGGATGAACATGGAAATATCTACACCGCTATCTGTATGAACATGGAAATAGCTACACCGCTATCTATATGAACATGGAAATATCTACATCACTATCTGTATGAACATGGAAATATCTACACCGCTATCTGTATGAACATGGAAATATCTACACCGCTATCTGTATAAACTTGGAAATACCTACACCGCTATCTGTATAAACATGGAAATATCTACACCGCTATCTGTATGAACATGGAAATATCTACACCGCTATCTGTTTGAGCATGGAAATATCTACACCGCTATCTGCATGAAAATTTAAATATCTACACAGCTATCTGCAAATACATGGAAATATCTACAAAGCTATCTCTTTACACTTGGAAATAACTACACCGTTATCTCTATAAACATGGAAATATCTACACCGCCATCTGTATGAACATGGAAATATCTGCACCGCCATCTGTATGAACATATAAATATCTGCACCGCCTTCTGTATTAAGATGGAGATATCTACACCGCTATCTGTATAAACATGGAAATATCTACACCGCTATCTGTATGAGCATGGAAATATCTACACCGCCATCTGTATGAAGATATAAATATCTTCACCGACATCTGTATGAACATGGATATATCTACACAGCCATCTGGATGAACATGGAAAATCTACACCGCTATCTGAATGAACATGGAAATATCTACACTGCTATCTGTGTAAACATGCATACATCTTCACCGCTATCTGTATAAACATGGAAATATCTACACCGCTATCTGTATGAACATTGAAATATCTACAACGCTATCTGTTTGAACATGGAAGTATCTACACCGCTATCTGCATGAAAATGGAAATATCTACACAGCTATCTGCATATACATGGAGATATCTACAAAGCTTTCTCTTTACACATGGAAATAACTACACCGCTATCTCTATAAACATGGAAATATCTACACCGCCATCTGTATGAAAATGGAAATATCTGAACCGCCAACTCTATGAACATATAAATATCTGCACCGCCATCTGTATTAAGATGGAGATATCTACACCGCTATCTGTATAAACTTGGAAATATCTACACCGCTATCTGTATAAACATGGAAATATCTACACCGCTATCTGTATAAACATGGAAATATCTACACCGCTCCCTGTATAAGCATGGAAATATCAGCACCGCTATCTGTATGAACATGGAAATACCTACACCGCTATCTGTATAAACATGGAAATATCTACACCGCTATCTGTATAAACATGGAAATATCTACACCGCTATCTGTATAAACATGGAAATATCAGCACCGCTATCTGTATGAACATGGAAATATCTACACCGCTATCTGTATGAACATGGAAATATCTACTCCGATATCTGTATGAACATGGAAATATCTTCACCGCCATCTGTATGAACATGGATATATCTACACAGCCATCTGGATGAACATGGAAATATCTACACCACTATCTGTAGGAACATGGAAATATCTACACCGCTATCTGTGTAAACATGCATACATCTTCACCGCTGTCTGTATAAACATGGAAATATCTACACCACTATCTGTATAAGCATGGAAATATGTACACCACTGCCTGTATAAACATGGAAATATCAGCACCGCTATCTGTATGAACATGGAAATATCTACACAGCCATCTGGATGAATATGGAAATATCAACACCGGTATCTGTATGAACATGGATATGTCTACACAGCCATCTGGATGAACATGGAAATATCTACACCGCTATCTGTATGAACATGGAAATATCTACACCGCTATCTGTGTAAACAAGCATACATCTTCACCGGTATCTGTATAAACATGGAAATATCTACACCGCTATCTGTATGAACATGGAAATATCTACACCGCTATCTGTTTGGGCATGGAAATATCTACACCGCTATATGCATGAAAATGGAAATATCTACACAGCTATCTGCATATACATGGAAATATCTACAAAGCTATCTCTTTACACATGGAAATAACTACACCGCTATCTCTACATACATGGAAATATCTACACCGCCATCTGTATGAACATGGAAATATCAGCACCGCTATCTGTATGAACATGGATATGTCTACACAGCCATCTGGATGAACATGGAAATATCTACACCGCTATCTGTATGAACATGGAAATATCTACACCGCTATCTGTGTAAACAAGCATACATCTTCACCGCTATCTGTATAAACCTAGAAATATCTACACCGCTATCTCTATGAACATGGAAATATCTCCACCGTTATCTGTTTGAGCACGGAAATATCTACTCCGCTATCTGCATGAAAATGGAAATATCTACACAGCTATCTGCATATACATGGAAATATCTACAAAGCTATCTCTTTACACATGGAAATACCTACACCGATATCTCTATAAACATGGAAATATCTGCACCGCCATCTGTATGAACATGGAAATATCAGCACCGCTATCTGTATGAACATGGAAATATCTACACAGCCATCTGGATGAACATGGAAATATCTACACGGCTATCTGTATGAACATGGAAATAGCTACACCGCTATCTGTATGAACATGGAAAAATCTACACCGCTATCTGTATGAACATGGAAATATCTACACCGCTATCTGTATGAACATGGAAATATCTACACCGCTATCTGTATAAACATGGAAATATCTACACCGCTATCTGTATTAACATGGAAATATCTACACCGCTATCTGTATGAACATGGAAATATCTACACCGCTATCTGTTTGAGCATGGAAATATCTACACCACTATCTGCATGAAAATGGAAATATCTACACAGCTCTCTGCATATACATGGAAATATCTACAAAGCTATCTCTTTACACATGGAAATAACTACACCGCTATCTCTATATACATGGAAATATCTACACCGCCATCCGTATGAACATGGAAATATCTGCACCGCCATCTGTATGAACATATAAATATCTGCACCGCCATCTGTATTAAGATGGAGATATCTACACCGCTATCTGTTTAAACATGGAAATATCTACACCGCTATCTGTATGAGCATGGAAATATCTACACCGCCATCTGTATGAAGATATAAATATCTTCACCGACATCTGTATGAACATGGATATATCTACACAGCCATCTGGATGAACATGGAAAATCTACACCGCTATCTGAATGAACATGGAAATATCTACACTGCTATCTGTGTAAACATGCATACATCTTCACCGCTATCTGTATAAACATGGAAATATCTACACCGCTATCTGTATGAACATTGAAATATCTACACCGCTATCTGTTTGAACATGGAAGTATCTACACCGCTATCTGCATGAAAATGGAAATATCTACACAGCTATCTGCATATACATGGAGATATCTACAAAGCTTTCTCTTTACACATGGAAATAAATACACCGCTATCTCTATAAACATGGAAATATCTACACCGCCATCTGTATGAAAATGGAAATATCTGAACCGCCAACTCTATGAACATATAAATATCTGCACCGCCATCTGTATTAAGATGGAGATATCTACACCGCTATCTGTATAAACTTGGAAATATCTACACCGCTATCTGTATAAACATGGAAATATCTACAATGCTATCTGTATAAACATGGAAATATCTACACCGCTCCCAGTATAAGCATGGAAATATCAGCACCGCTATCTGTATGAACATGGAAATACCTACACCGCTATCTGTATAAACATGGAAATATCTACACCGCTATCTGTATAAACATGGAAATATCTACACCGCTATCTGTATAAACATGGAAATATCAGCACCGCTATCTGTATGAACATGGAAATATCTACACCGCTATCTGTATGAACATGGAAATATCTACACCGATATCTGTATGAACATGGAAATAACTTCACCGCCATCTGTATGAACATGGATATATCTACACAGCCATCTGGATGAACATGGAAATATCTAAACCACTATCTGTATGAACATGGAAATATCTACACCGCTATCTGTGTAAACATGCATACATCTTCACCGCTCTCTGTATAAACATGGAAATATCTACACCACTATCTGTATAAGCATGGAAATATGTACAACACTACCTGTATAAACATGGAAATATCAGCACCGCTATCTGTATGAACATGGAAATATCTACACAGCCATCAGGATGAATATGGAAATATCAACACCGGTATCTGTATGAACATGGATATGTCTACACAGCCATCTGGATGAACATGGAAATATCTACACCGCTATCTGTATGAACATGGAAATATCTACACCGCTATCTGTGTAAACAAGCTTACATCTTCACCGGTATCTGTATAAACATGGAAATATCTACACCGCTATCTGTATGAACATGGAAATATCTACACCGCTATCTGTTTGAGCATGGAAATATCTACACCGCTATATGCATGAAAATGGAAATATCTTCACAGCTATCTGCATATACATGGAAATATCTACAAAGCTATCTCTTTACACATGGAAATAACTACACCGCTATCTCTACATACATGGAAATATCTACACCGCCATCCGTATGAACATGGAAATATCAGCACCGCTATCTGTATGAACATGGATATGTCTACACAGCCATCTGGATGAACATGGAAATATCTACACCGCTATCTGTATGAACATGGAAATATCTACACCGCTATCTGTGTAAACAAGCATACATCTTCACCGCTATCTGTATAAACCTAGAAATATCTACACCGCTATCTCTATGAACATGGAAATATCTCCACCGTTATCTGTTTGAGCACGGAAATATCTACTCCGCTATCTGCATGAAAATGGAAATATCTACACAGCTATCTGCATATACATGGAAATATCTACAAAGCTATCTCTTTACACATGGAAATACCTACACCGATATCTCTATAAACATGGAAATATCTACACCGCCATCTGTATGAACATGGAAATATCAGCACCGCTATCTGTATGAACATGGAAATATCTACACAGCCGTCTGGATGAACATGGAAATATCTACACGGCTATCTGTATGAACATGGAAATAGCTACACCGCTATCTGTATGAACATGGAAAAATCTACACCGCTATCTGTATGAACATGGAAATATCTACACCGCTATCTGTGTGAACATGGAAATATCTACATCGCTATCTGTATAAACATGGAAATATCTACACCGCTATCTGTATGAACATGGAAATATCTACACCGCTATCTGTATGAACATGGAAATATCTACACCGCTATCTGTTTGAGCATGGAAATATCTACACCGCTATCTGCATGAAAATGGAAATATCTACACAGCTATCTGCATATACATGTAAATATCTACAAAGCTATCTCTTTACACATGGAAATAACTACACCGATATCTCTATAAACATCGAAATATCTACACCGCCATCTGTATGAACATGGAAATATCTGCACCGCCATCTGTTTGAACATATATATATCTGCACCGCCATCTCTAGTAAGATGGAGATATCTACACCGCTATCTGTATAAACATGGAAATATCTACACCGCTATCTGTATGAGCATGGAAATATCTACACCGCCATCTGTATGAAGATATAAATATCTTCACCGCCATCTGTATGAACATGGATATATCTACACAGCCATCTGGATGAACATGGAAATATCTACACCGCTATCTGTATGAACATGGAAATATCTACAACGCTATCTGTGAAAACATGCATACATCTTAACCGCTATCTGTATGAACATGGAAATATCTACACCGCTATCTGTTTGAACATGGAAATATCTACACCGCTATCTGCATGAAAATGGAAATATCTACACAGCTATCTGCATATACATGGAAATATCTACAAAGCTATCTCTTTACACATGGAAATAACTACTCCGCTATCTCTATAAACATGGAAATATCTACACCGCCATCTGTATGAACATGGAAATATCTGAACCGCCATCTATATGAACATATAAATATCTGCACCGCCATCTGTATTAAGATGGAGATATCTACACCGCTATCTGTATAAACATGGAAATATCTACACCACTATCTGTATAAACATGGAAATATCTACACCGCTATCTGTATAAACATGGAAATATCTACACCGCTACCTGTATAAACATGGAAATATCAGCACCGCTATCTGTATGAACATGGAAATACCTACACTGCTATCTGTATGAACATGGAAATATCTACACCGATATCTGTATGAAGATGTAAATATCTTCACCACCTTCTGTATGAACATAGATATATCTACACAGCCATCTGGATGAACATGGAAATATCAGCACCGTTGTCTGTATGAACATGGAAATATCTACACCGCTATCTGTATGAACATGGAAATATCTACACCGCTATCTGTATGAACATGGAAATATCTTCACTGCCATCTGTATGAACATGGATATATCTAGACCGCTATCTGTATTAACATGGAAATATCTACACAGCTATCTCTATGAACATGGAAATATCTACACCGCTATCTGTATAAACATGGAAATATCTACACAGCCATCTGTAGGAACATGTAGATATCTACCCCACTATCTCTATAAACATGGAAATATCTACACTGCTCTCTGTATAAATATGGAAATATCTACACCGCTATCTGTGTAAACATGGAAAGATCTACACCGCTATCTCTGAAAACATGGAAAGATCTACAGCATTATGTGTATGAAGACGTAAATATCTACACTGCTGTCTGTATAAACATGGAAATATCTACGCAGCCATCTGTAGGAACATGTAAATATCTACACAGTTATCTGTATACACATGGAAATATCTACACCGCTATCTGTATAAACATGGAAATATCTACACCGCTCTCTGTGTAAACATGGAAATATCTACACCGCTATCTGCGTAAACATGGAAATATCTACACCACTATCTGTGTAAACATGGAAATATCTACACCGCTATCTGTACAAACATGGAAATATCTACACAGCCATCTGTAGGAATATGTAAATATCTACACCGTTATCTGTATACCCATGGAATTATCTACACCTCTATCTGTATGAACATGGAAATATCTACACCGCTATCTGTGTAAACATGGGAATATCTACACCGATATCTGTGTAAACATGGAAATATCTACACCGCTATCTCTGTAAACATGGAAATATCTACAGAGTCATCTGTATACATCTGTATAAACATGGAAATATCTACACCGTTATCTGTGTAAACATGGAAATATCTACACCGTTATCTGTGTAAACATGGAAATATCTACATCGCTATCTCTAAAAACATGGAAAGACCTACACCATTATGTGTATAAAGACGGAAATATCTACACCGCTATCAGTATAAACATGGAAATATCTACACCGCCATCTGTATGAACGTGGAAATGTCTAAACCGCCATCTCTATAAACATGTAAATATCTACACCCCCCTCTGTAGGAACATGGAAATATCTACAACGCTATCTGCTTAAACATTGAAATATCTACACCGCTATCTGCCTAAAAGTGGAAATATCTACACCGCTATCTGCATAAACTTGGAAATATCTACACCACTGTCTGTGTAAACATGGAAATATCTAAACCAAAAACTGTAGGAACATGTATATAACTACACGACTATCTCCATAAACATGGAAATATCTACACCGCTATCTGTATAAACATGGAAATATCTACACAGCCATCTGTAGGAACATGTAAATATCTACACCACTATCTCTATAAACATGGAAATATCTACACTGCTATCTGTATAAACATGGAAATATCTACACCGCTATCTGTGTAAACACGGAAAGATGTACACCGCTGTCTCTGAAAACATGGAAAGATCTACACCATTATGTGTATAAAGACGTAAATATCTACACCGCTATCTGTATAAACATGGAAATATCTACACAGCTATCTGTATGAACATGGAAATATCTACACCGCTATTTGTATAAACATGGAAATATCTTCACAGCCATCTGTAGGAACATGTAAATATCTACACCACTATCTCTATAAACATGGAAATATCTACACTGCTATCTGTATAAATATGGAAATATCTACACCGCTATCTGTGTAAACATGGAAAGATCTACACCGCTATCTCTGAAAACATGTAAAGATCTACAGCATTATGTGTATAAAGACGTAAATAGCTACACTGCTATCTGTAAAAACATGGAAATATCTACGCAGCCATCTGTAGGAACATGTAAATATCTACACAGTTATCTGTATACACATGGAATTATCTACACCGCTATCTGTATGAACATGGAAATATCTACACCACTATCTGTGTAAACATGGAAATATCTACACCACTATCTGTGTAAACATGGAGATATCTGCACCGCTATCTCTATAAACATGGAAATATCCACACAGCCATCTATATAAACATGGAAATATCTACACTACGCTCTGTATAAACCTGGAAATATCTACACTGATATCTCTATAAACATGGAAACATCTACACCGCTATCTCTATAAACATGGAAATATCTACACCGCTATCTGTGTAAACATGGAAATATCTACACCGCCATCTGTATGGGTATGGAAATATCTACACCGCCATCTGTATAAACATGGAAATATCTACACCGTTATCTGTGTACACATGGAATTATCTACACCGCTATCTGTATAAACATGGAAATACCTACAATGCTATCTGCGTAAACATGGAAATATCCTCACCGCTATCTCTATATACATGCAAATATCTACACCGCTATCTGTGTAAACATGGAAATATCTACACCGATATCTCTGTAAACTTGGAAATATCTACACCGCTATCTCTGTAAACATGGAAATATCTACAGAGTCATCTGTATAAACATGGAAATATCTACACCGCTATCTGTGTAAACATGGAAATATCTACACCGCTATCTCTAAAAACATGGAAAGATCTACACCATTATGTGTATAAAGACGGAAATATCTACACGGCTATCTGTATAAACATGGAAATATCTACACCGCCATCTGTATGAACGTGGAAATGTCTAAACCGCCATCTCTATAAACATGTAAATATCTACACCGCCCTCTGTAGGAACATGGAAATATCTACAACCCTATCTGTTTAAACATTGAAATATCTACACCGCTATCTGCCTAAAAGTGGAAATATCTACACCGCTATCTGCATAAACTTGGAAATACCTACACCGCTATCTGTGTACACATGGAAATATCTACACCACCAACTGTAGGAACATGAAAATATCTACACCGCCAACTCTATAAACATTGAAATATCTACACCGCTATCTGTAAAAACATGGAAATATCTACACCGCTATCTGTGTAAACATGGAAATAACTACACCGCCTTCTGTGTAAACGTGGAAATATCTACACCGCCATATCTATAAACATGGAAATATCTTCAACTCCATCTGTATGAACATGGAGTTATCTACACTGCCATCTGTATGAACATGGATACATCTACACCGCTATCTGTATAAACATGGAAATATCTACACCGCCATCGGTAGGAAAATAAAAATATCTACACCGCCATCTGTATGAACAGGGAACTATGTACACCACCATCTGTATCAACATGAAAATGCCTACACCGCCATCTGTATCACAATGGAAATATCTGCACCGCCATCTCTATAACAATGGAAATATCTAAACCGCCGTCTGTATGGAAATGGAAAAATCTACACCACCATCTGTATAAAGGTGGAAATATCTACACCGCTATCTGTGTGAACATGGAAATATCTACAACGCTATCTGTAAAAACATGGAAATATCTACACCTCCATCTGTATAAACATGGAAATATCTACACCGCCATCTGTAGAAACATGGAAATATCTACACCGCCATCTCTATAAACATGGAAATATCTACACAGCTATCTGTATAAACATTTAAATATCTACACCGCCATCTCTATAAACATAGAAATATCTACACCGCCATCTGTATGAACATGGAAATATGTACACCGCCATCTGTGTAAATGTGGAAATATCTACACCGCTATCTGTATGAACATGGCAATATGTACACCGCTACCTGTATTAACATGGAAATATCTACACCGCTATCTGTATAAACATGGAAATATCTACACCGCTGTCTCTATAAACATGGAAATATGTGCACCGCTATCTCTATAAATATAGAAATATATACACCTCTCTCTCTATAAACATGGAAATATCTACAATGCTATCTGTATAAACATGGAAATATCTACACCACTATCTGTATAAACATGGAAATATCTACACCGCTATCTCTATAAACATGGATATATCTACACCACTATCTCTATAAACATGGAAATATCTACACCACTATCTGTATGAACATGGAAATATCCACACCGCTATCTGTATAGACTTGGAAGTATCTACACCGGTAACTGTATAAACATGGAAATATCTACACCGCTATCGGTATAAATGTCTGTATTTGCTCTTAATTTATACCCAAGGCTGGGATGTTTCATATGATAAAAAGACCAAATACAGAAATAGACTATATTTGGTCTGGCAATTGATCTCTGCAATAATCAAACCTCAAAGACAATCAAACCTGAAATCTAAGCTACATATTAAATAGCTTGGTTTTTAGGTTGCACGTTGCTGTGTATGCTGGCTTCATAGAAAATGCAAGTAGCAATGGCCATTTTTTAATAGTCATTAGCCTTGAAGCTCTCCTACTTTTGAATCACATAGAAATAGAAACCAAATCTCACTAGATTTTTTTTTTTGAAACAGGGTCTGGCTTGGTTGCCCAGGCTGAAGAGCAGGGCATGATCTTGGCTCACACCTCTGCCTCTCAGACTCAAGCCATCCTCCCACCTCAGCCTTGGAGTAGCTGGGACCACAGGCATGTGCCACCATATCCAGCTAATATTTTTATTTTTGTACAAATGGGGTTTGTCATCTTTCCCAGGCAGGCCTCAAACTCCAAGACTCAAGCAATACACCTGCCTTGAATTCCCAAAGTACTGGGTTTACAGGCGACAGCCACTACGCCCAGCTACTAAACTTCTAAAAATCAATTTTACATAAAATTATCTAAGCGTGCAAGGAAAGATAAGAAGCCTAAGGAACCAGTGAGTTGAAGAATAAATGCAGTTTAAATCATACATGTAAACAACATGATGTGATGTGGTAGGAATCATCTAACATGCTTTAAAGCATGAGTAAAAGGTCTTTACTTAGAAAACTGGATCTTAGTTTAGGATATCTTTAGATAAGAGTATGAAAAGTCATATCATATTGATAAGTAAAGTGCTTCCTTTGGCTAATTTTAAGGATAGGACATTTACTTTCATATAATTCATAGGAATCTTAGACTTAAAAATAAAATTTCCCTTCTCAAATCCTTACTTTTATACTTTTTTGCATTTCTTTCACTTTTGTGTTAATGGCCTATGTCTCAACATATTCTATTAAGCCTTCTGGAAACACATACTTTGTTTCCAGCCTCTTCAGAGAACCATCACTCCAATTCCTAGGCTTCTGAAGAAGCAGACCCAAGCTTATAATTATTACATATTTCCAAATCTAGGTGACCAACAAAAATTGATACTTTTCCCATCATACCTTTAAGTTAACAATCAGGTGTATGCTGAGAGGTAAAGACCCAAGAGTGTTGGTTGTCTAATTGTGCAGCTGTATAAACAAATCTTAATGCTTGAAAATATTCAAAGGTTATTCTCACGTTGATTGTTGGTAACTATGTGTAACAACATGAAAAGAAAAAAAAATCAAAGAATTACGTCTGAGGATAATACACAATCTCTAAGGGTAAGAAGAGCAACAAAAATTCTGCTTCAATTACCACTGAAATAATATATTTATCCTGTAAAATCTATGGTGGCTGGTTGTAAAAATTAGGCATTAGCAAACTGATAAAGACTTTTTAATGAAAACATTATGAAACATAGTTTTTAAAAAGTTAAATACACCCACACCAGTTTTTCACATTCTTTGGGCTGCTTTAATGCTGCCATTAAATAATTGATTTAGTTGTGACATAGATCCTATGTTCCATGGAGTCTACCATTCATAAAGATGCAATGTAAGGTAACAAAAATATAAATTGTGTGTGTGGGGAGGAGAAGTCAAGAGTATTTTTATGTGACAGAAGTTAAGTTGTTATCAGTGTAAAATAGTCTGTTACAAATACCGGACTCTGTATGTTAGTTTCACTAACCAGAAAGAAAGAAATTACAGCAGATACACACACACACACCAAAAAAGGGAAAAGAAACAAAGCTTAGCACCACAGAAAACCACCAAACTAGAGGGATAAACAATAAGAAAGGAAGAAGTGAACAAGTAATCTAAAAAACAACTAATGAAATGGTAGAAGGAAGTCCTAATTTATCAATAATAAACTTCAATAGAAGTGGATTAAACTCTACTTAAAAGATATAAAGTGGATGAATGGATTCGGATAGCAAAACCCACCTATATGCTGCCTACATGATACTTACCTCACTATTAAAGACAAATAGACTGAAAGTGAAGAGATGGAAAAATATATTTTATGCAAACAAATGAAAAGCAAGCAGGAGTAGCCACAGTCATGTCATATTTTAAAAGGCTTTAAATAAAAAAAACTATATAAAAAAAGAATGTCACTGTATAATGAAATGATAAAAGGCCCAATTCAATAAGAGGACATAACATATATATTACTTAGGTGTAACTATATATGTACCCAACACCAGAACAACCAGATATATAAAGCAAATATTAGATTTAAAGGTAGAGATAGACTGCAATACAATATTAGTAGGAAATTTCAACACTCCACTTTAAAAATGGACAGATTCTATGAAGAGAAAATCAACCAAAAAATGACAGACTCAAACTATACCATAGACCAAATGGACCTAGCAGGTAAAGAAGATCTCACCTGATATGGTTTGGCTGTATATCCCCACCCAAATCTCATCTTGATTATAGCTCCCATAATTCATACATGTTGTGGGAGGGAACCAATGGGAGATAATTGAATCATGGGGGCGGTTCCCCCATACTGTTCTTGTGGTAGTGAATACGTCTAACAAGATCTGAGGTTTTATAAGGGGGAACCCTTTCACTTGGTTCTCAATTCTATTTTGTTTGCTACCATGTAAGATGTGTCTTTCACCTTCCATCATGATTGGGAGACCTCCCCAGCCACGTGGAACTATGAGTCCACTAAACCTCTTTTTCTCTGTAAATTACCCAGTCTCGGGTATGTCTTTATCAGCAGTATGAAAACAGACTAATACATCATCCAACAGCTGCAGAATACAAATTATTCTCAACTGTACACCAAACATTCTCTAGGACCAATCATACATTATGACACATAATAAGTCTTAACAAACTTAAGAAGACAGATATCATATGAAGTATCTTTTCTGATTCCAGGGATATAAAGCCAGAAATCAACAACAGGAAAGCCCTTGGAAATTTTATAAAAACATGGAAATTAAATAGCACGCACCCAAGAAATCAATAGGTCTCATTAAGACATTAATAGGAAAATGTCAAAAGTCACTGAGACAAGTAAGAATGAAAATCCAACATACCCAAACGTATGGAACGTAGCAAAAGCAGTTCTAAGAGGGAAATTTATAGCAATAAAAGCCTACACCAAAAAAGAAGAAAGATTTTCAAATCACAAAGCAAAATTATACACTTCAAGTAACTAGAACATCAAAAACAAACTAAACCCAAAATTGGTAGAAGGAAGGAAATAATAAAGCTCACAGCAGATATAAATGAAACAGACACTAAAAAATATTTCAAAAGATAAATAAGACAAAGTGTAAAGGTAAAACTGACAAACCTTTAGCTAAACTAAGACAAAAGGAGAGAAAATTCAAATAAATAAAAGATGAAAAAGGAGACATTACAACTGATACACCACAGAAATAGAAGGGATTGTAAGACATTACTCATAACTATATGCCAACAAATTTGATAGTGTAGAATAAAATGAATAAATTTCTGCACACATACAACTACCCAGATTAAATTGTGAGGAAATATAACATCTGAACACATCAATAATGAGTTTGGAAATTGAATCAATAATAAAACATCTTCCATCAAAACAACAACAACAACAACCAACACCCAGGACCTGATGTCTTCACTGCTGAATTCTACCAAACAGTTAAAGAATAACTACCAATTCTCCACAAACTTTTCCACAAAAGTAATGAGGAAGGAATACTTCCATACTCATCTTATGAGGCTCGCAATATCCTGATTCTAAAACCAGACAAAGACACGCACAAAATGAAAATAACAGGCCAATATTCCTGAAGAACATAGATACAAAAATTCTCAACAAGATACAAGTGAACTGACTTCGACAGCACACTAAAAAGAGTATTCACTATAATCAAGTGGGGTTCATCCCAGGGATGAAAGGATGGCTTAACATGCACAAATCAGTAAATATGATACACCACCACAATAGAAAGAAGAACAAAAACCATGTGATCATTTCAACAGATGCAAAAAGAACACTTGACAAAAGTCAACATTCCTTTATGATAAAAACTGTCAAGAAAGTAGGTATAGGAGTGTACCTCAACGCAGTAAAGGCCATAGGTGACAAACCCACAGCTAACATCTTATTTATGGTGAATAGTTAAATGCTTTTCCTCTTTGATGTGGAGGAAGACAAGGATGTCAACTTCTACCACTTCTATTTAGCATAGTACTGGAGGTCAGAGCCAGAGCAATTAGACAAAAGAAATAAATAAGAGGGATCCAAACTGGAAAGAAGGAAGTCAGATTGTTTCTGTTTGTAGAAAATGTGATCTCACATACATATGTATACATCTATATATATGATCATATAGATATATATGATCTCTCTCTCTTTAGGGTTCTTTCTATATATACTTATATAGAGTGAGAACCCTAAAGACTTGACCAAAAACTACTAGAAATCATAAATAAATTCAGTAAAGTTGTAGTATACAAAATCAACACAGAAAATTCAGTGGTGTTTCTATACACTAATAGTGAACTATCTGAAAAAGTCATCAAGAAAGGAATTCCATTTACAATAGCTACCAAGAAATCTGCAGATAAATTTAATCAAGGTCGTGAAAGATCTCTACAATGAAAACTATAACACACTGATGGAAAAATTTACGATCCACAAAAAATGGACACTATATACTCATGGAATGGAAGAACTGATACTATTGAAATGACCATACTAACAAAATGTCCTACAGATTCTATGCAATCCCTATCAAAATACCAATGAAATTCTTCACAGAAATAGAAAAAAATACCCTAAAATTTGTATGAAACCAGAAAAGACCCCAAATAACCAAAGCAATCCTGTGCAAAAATAACAAAGCTGGAGGCACCACACTACCTGACTTCAAAATATACTACAAAGCCATAGTAAGCAAAACAGCATGGCACTGCCATAAAGCAAACACATAGACCAATGGAAGAGAATATACAGCTCAGAAATAAATTCTCATACCTAAAGTCAACTGATTTTCCAAAAAGGAGTCAAGAGCACACACAGGGGTAAAGACAGTCTCTTCATTAAATGGTACTGAGAAGATTGGATATCTACATGTGGGATAATGAAATTAGACCCCTATCTTTTACCTTATACAAAAATCAACTCAAATGCGATTAAAGACCTAAAGGTAAGATTGAAAACTATGAAAAACTACTAGAAGATAACATGTGGGAAATTCTCTATAACTTTGGGTTCTACAAGGATTTTTTAAATGAGACGTCAAAAGCACAGGCAACAAAAGCAAAAATAGATAAATGGGGTTTCATCAAACTAAAATGCTTTTGCACAGCAAAGGAAACTTAACAGAGTGAAAAAACAACTTACAGAATGGGATACAATATTTGCAAACTATACATCTGCTAAGGAGTTAATGCCCAGATTATATAACAAACTTAAACAACTCAACAGCAAAAACATAAATAACTTATTTAAAAATGGGCAAAACTGGGAGGCTGAGGCAGGCGGATTGCCTGAGGTCAGGAGTTTGAGACCAGCCTGACCAATATGGTGAAATCATTTCTCTACTAAAAATACAAAAATTTAGCCAAACATGATGGCGTGTGCCTGTAACCCCAGCTACTCAGCAGGCTGAGGCAGGCGAATTGCTTGAACCAGGGAGATGGAGGTTGCCGTGAGCCCCGATTGCACCACTGCACTCCAGCTTGGGCAAGAGAGCAAGACTCCTTCGCAAAAAAAAAAAAAAAAAAAGGGACAAAATAAACTAAAAGAAATGCCACAAGAGAAAATATAGAAATTGTCAAGACGAATATATAATAAAATCATGTTCAACATCACTAACCATCAGGGAAATGCAAATCAAACCCGCAATGAGATACCAGTTCACCCATTAGAATGGCTATTAGCAAAAAGGTAAAAGATAACAAGAGTTGGCAAGGAAGTGGAGAAAACGGAACACTTACGCACTGTTGATGGGGTTGTAAACTAGTACAACCATTAAGCAAAACTTTATGGAAGTTCGCTAAAAAATAAAAAATAAAAAAAAAAACAATCATTCGATCACATAACCCAGCAATCCCACTACTGGGTATATATCCATAGGAAATGAAATCATTGTGTTTGAAAAATATCTGCACTCTTATGTTTACTGTAGCACTATTTCTAATAATCAGATATGGAATCAACCTATGTGTATAAAAACAAACAAGTGAATTATATATATATAATATATATTATGTATATTATATATAATACATATTATGTATATTATATATAATATATTATGTATAATATATAATATATTTTATATTAATATATTATTAATATTAATGTATTATATATTAATATTAATAAAAATAATAATTATTAATTAATAATTATTAATAATTAATAATAATTAATATTAATATTAATAGATTATTAATATATAATATATATTATATGTATAATATACATTATATATTATGTATATTTTATATATAATACATATTATGTATATTATATACATAATATATATTATGTGTATTATAATATATAATGTATAATGTATATAATATACGTTATGTATATTATATATAATATACATTATGTATGTTATGTATATTATATATTACATATAATATATATATATTATTATATATAATTATATATAATTATAATTATAATTATATATAATTTTATGTGTAATTATAATTATGCATAAAATTAATTATAATTATGTATAATTTTATGTGTAATTATAATTACACATAAAATTATATATGTATATATATATATATATATATATGGACACACACACAATGAAATACTATTCAGCCATAAAAAAAGAATGAAATTCTGCCAGTTGCAACAACATGGATGACCCTGTAGGATACAATGTTAAGTGAAATAAGCCAGACACAGAAAGCAAATACCGCATGATCTCGCTCATATGTGGAATCTTAAAAAAAAAAATGTTAATAGAGAAGTAGAGTAGAATAGTGGTTACCAAACAGTGAGGAAGAAGTGGGGAGGGCAAAATGGAGATAGATTGGTTAACAGTTATGAAATCACAATTATATAGGAAGAATAAGTTGTAGTGTTCTTTGCAAAGCAGGGTGACTATAGTTAAAAGTAAAGTATTGTATATTACAAAGTATCTAGAAGAAAGGATTTTGAAATTTCTTATTAAAAAGAAATGATGAATGCATGAGGTAATTAATACACTAACTATCCTTATTGGATCATTAGACAACATACATATTCATTGAAACATCAAATTGTATCCTATAAATCTATATAATTACAATGTGAAAATTTTTTAAAAATAAATTAATGAATTAAATAACAATTTTAAAATGTTCTCAATCACCAATGCAAAGTTTAGGAGCTTTGTTCTTGACTCAGCCTTAAGACTGAAAACTAATGTGTTAGAAATATTTGTAGATCCTCTCAATTTTGAAAGAATCCTAGCTAAACTACTGAAATATAAAATATATTCTATGTAATATGCTCTTAGGTATATTCTTAGGTGAACTCTGCTTTTAGATGAAGCTTATAAAAATGAAAAACGTATCTGAAATAAAATTTTAAAGTATTTGGAAAATTACAGCTTAATCTCTTAAAGACAAATTTTCTATACAGTAACCTTTTTATGTGCTTTTGAAATGGGGTATACAATTATTTTCCCTGATGTGAGACAAAATATAGAATGTTGGCATTTTATCTAAGAAGTTAACTTAGGAAGAAAGAGTGAGAGGCAGAGGAATGAGGGAAGAAAGGAAGGCTGATGATGGGATACCTTATCAAGTTGCCTAATGCTGTATTGGAACCTAATAGGCCTTCTAAGGAGTTTTATTACATAATGCAAGACTCCTCAATCTGGGAGGAGGACAGGGCTTTATTTTTGAGTGGTCACAGGTTGCCCCATGGGCATAAACTCTACCAAGCTGCTAGGTTACACCTACATGAGCATCCCACCTGCTTAAGTAAGAGCAGCCACAAACTGTGGGCCATTCCAGGTAAGTGTCATATCACACCTGCACCAACTAGTCAAAGCCTGGGTCAAAGCCTGTGCAGAACTGATCGCTACAGCAGAGGCTAAAATAAGAAATGGGGCTAAGAGAGTGAAAAGCAGTGCCCATATGTATCCAAAAACAGGTTGAAGATATCTTTAGGAAGGAACAGATAATTTTTTTTATTCATACAATAACAGATGCATATGAACTCCTCGACTAGTCACCCATTCCTGTCAGCCCTTGGGCTTCATAACTAAATCATTCTTCCTTTGTAATCCAGTCCCACATTTTCAGCTATCTCTATATGTTTATTATCTTAAATATTTCTTTGCTCTATACTCTTCCCCTAGTCTTCAACCAATTTCTTTCTTTATTGTCCCAACCCACAGACTGTTATTTCCACTTCGATGTCCCATAGAAGCTTCAAGGGTTTGAAATACCTAAAAAAAACAACTCATCTTTCTCCCTAAAATTCCCTCTCCTTCTCCCACTTCAAAATTTCAACTAATGGCTCCCCCTGTTATTCCCACCAGAATCCTGAATGATCCCTGTTTCCCCTCATTCACTCCATACATGTAAATC
The DNA here is from genome assembly GCF_029281585.2 of Gorilla gorilla gorilla. Classification (NCBI taxonomy): domain Eukaryota; kingdom Metazoa; phylum Chordata; class Mammalia; order Primates; family Hominidae; genus Gorilla; species Gorilla gorilla. The sequence continues at coordinate 53,056,809 of NC_073246.2, read as the reverse complement.
TCATTAACGTTACTTTCTAGATATTTCATGAATCCTTTCCATTCATTCTGTACTAGAAAGTGTTCCCAGTTTAGACCCTGGTGGTTGGTGGCCTCTTACCTAGGCGCGCTCTCTCTCTCTCTCTCTCTCTCTCTGTGGGTGTGGGTGTGGGTGTGTGTGTCCTGAGAATTTATTTACTTCTGGTTTTTGTTTGTTTTTTAGTATCCAGAATCTACAGGGAACTTAAATCAATTAGAAAAAAAAATAACCCAATTAAAAAATGGGCAAAGGACATGAACAAACACTTCTCAAAAGAACACATACAAATGGCCAACAAATACACGAAAAAAAAATGCTTAGAATCACTAATCATCAGAAAAATGCAAATCAAAACACAATGAGATACCATTTCATACCGGTTGGAATGGCTATTATTAAAAAGTCAAAATACAACAGATGCCAGCAGGGCTGTAGACAAGAGGAAGTGTCCGTATATTTTTAGCTATAGCCCTACTTCAAACGTGTCCCCATTACAGCCAAAAGAGCGGCCTATCTAAAGGACTGTTCTGATCAGCTCACTTACCTGACTGAAACCTTCAGTGACTCCCATGGCCTGCAGGTCAATGCACTAATTCATGACTATAACATCTGAGATATCCTTGATCTGGCTACTGGTCTAGCCCTCTCTGACTCACGCTTTATAAACCATGCATTCTGGAACTTTTTAGTTGTTTCCCACATCAGCATGCTACTTCCCATCCATGTAGATTTGCAGAGACCTCCTCATCTTTTTAATTCCCAGTTCCCACTCTCAACATGGGCCATCTCCTACCCACACTTCAAAACCTAAGCAAAACAACACCTTCCGTGACACCTCCATGCTGAGTCAGATGCCATCCCCTTTGTATTGTAGTTCTTTGCTTGTGTGCCTTTGTCTCACTTTGTTCTCTTTAAAATAAACTCCATGAGGACAATGATCACCTGCTATTTGTGTTAATATCTGCACCTAGTGGCATAGTGTCTGGAGTATAGTAGGATCTATTTTCAAGGAAAAAAAGATTATATCTATACCAATAGACATGAATTAGCGCTTTTTTTTTTAAAGATAAGCTCCCTTTGAACTAAGTCAATGTTTACAAGAAGAGTTATACTAAAAAGTTCACTTTTGCTGCTTATGTTTCATTTATTTCAGGCAATTAATTCATTGTTATTGGTAAATCGATACTTTTTATTGATACTGAAAAGAGAGAAATAAACTAATGACTATCTCTGTTAGAGTAGATTTGTTCATATCTATCAGTAAAATGTTAATTATCTGAAAGTCAATAATAAAACATAAACTGTGATCTTAAATGTTTTTTAGGGGCTCAAAAATAATTAGAATTCATGTCAGCATATAAAAAAAGATCAGAGTATTTTTAAGATATGATAAAATTTTATTTTAGTTTCTTAATAGGGATTTTTGTGACCTTATAGAGTTCAACTAATTATAATTTTAAAAATAGGATTTATAGAGTTTTAGAATTAGAAACAATTTATAGATTATTTTATTTTTCTTTTGAGGAATCAGGTCATCAGAAGATCAAGGAACACCTATAATGTCACTAGATCCTAATTTAATTTAAATTTTAGAATCCAGGTATTCTAACTCCTGTCTTGATACTATTTCTACTTTATTATGTTGCTTCCCAGGGCTTTAAAAAATAAAAGCTGGGAAATTACATTTGCTTTGCATATACAGCACCAATTATCAAATTCAGCATAAAAGCATAACATGTATACATCAAAAAGAAAACATAAAAACTTCAAATTAAAAGCATCTCAAAACAATTGAATATAATAGGGAAACCTTATACAAATGCAACACTCCCCCATTAATAAAAAGAAACCAATTGGAGAAAAAAGAAATTCAATATAAACATGTTGGAATATAACCTAATTCATTTTAATCCAATGCTTCAAATTGAAAAAAATTAGCACTAGTGTTATTTTCCTTTATCATTACAATCTTGCTTTTCATTACATTATGCTATGTTTTGTATTAAACATAAAATCAATTTTTCACCTTAACACATGCTAGAAATACAGAGTCACCATATTGGAAATCAGTAGAAAGTGTCTTTGTTTCTACTTTTTTTTCTTTGAAAAAGCTTTGGGAAAAAAAATCATTTACAATGTTTAATTTTAATAACTTAAAGAATGTAATTGATTTTTGTTTGTTTTTGACATGGAGTTTCACTCTTGTCACTCAGGCTGGAGTACAATGGCATGATCTCGGCTCACTGTAACCTCCACCTCCCAGGTTCAAATGATTCTCCTGTCTCAGCCTCCCGAGTAGCTGGGATGACAGGCACTCGCCACCACACCCGGCTAATTTTTGTATTTTTAGTAGAGATGGGGTTTCATCATGTTGGCCAGGCTGGTCTCAAACTCCTGACCTCAGGCGATCTGCCAACCTCGGCCTCCCAAAGAGCTGGGACTACAGGCGTGAGCCACCATGCCCAGCCAATTGAATAGTTTTTAACTCAGAGGATAAATGCTTGAGGGGATGGAAAGCCCATTCCTCATGACGTGATTATTTCACACTGCATGCCTGTATCAAAACATCTCATGTACCCCACAAATATATAAACCTCCTATGTACCCACAAAAATTTTATAAAATAATGAAAATATTTTAAAACTAAAAAAATTGTTTTTTAATTAAGCAACTTTATTTAAATAAAATCATTCTTCCTCATCCTCAGTCCTGGGATCTACCAGAAAGAATTAGCAACATCTTAAAGATGACAAAGTGTTAAAGATAAGCTGCTATTAAGTAAAAGTGTGAAGTGTGGAGGGGACAAGCTGGATGCCTGAACCATTTTGTTCTATCTTTAGGACAGTGAAAGAGCAAGAAGCAGGGTTGGGTGGGGGACACATATTCTGTTGAGCATTGTCACCACTATATTCACTGAAATTCATCTGCATGCTTGTATGTATACTTTTGATTCGCCTGATACACTGAAAATTATATGAAATTGTTCTCTATTCTTTAGATAATTATAATCTAAGTGCTAATATGAAGCTTAGAATTTATATGAAATATGTATGCCCACAACAAGACATTTCAGCTATTTCCTAGATAATAATCTCACTTCACCCTGCACAAAACAGGCACATGGTCATGTCACTCTGACCTGGTTTGAGTCCAAGGAGGCTTTTGTTTTTAAAATAATTTAGGTTAGTAGTTAAAATATGAACTTTGGGCCAGGAGTGGGAGCTCATGCCTATAATCCCAGCACTTCGGGAGGCTGAGGCGGGCAGATGACTTGAAGTCAGGAGTAGGAGACTGGACTGGCCAACATGCTGAAACCCCATCTCTACTAAAAAAAAAAAAAAATAGAAAACTTAGCTGGGTGTGGTGGCGGGCACCTATAATCCCAGCTACTTGGGAGACTGAGGCAGGAGAATTGCTTGAGCCTGGGAAGTGGAGGTTGCAGTGAGCAGAGATCTTACCACTACACTCCAAAACAAACAACAAACAAAAAAATTCTAGAGTCACACTGAAAATCTTAACAACCTGCTTCTACTACCCATTTTTTTAATTTTTATTTTGACCTGATTTTAGATTGATAGCAAAATGCACAAATAACACAAAGTGCCCTCTATGTCCCTCACCCTACTTCCCCTAATGCTAACATTTTCAGAGCCATCCTTATTTTCTCTATAAAAGAGCAGAGTTCTCCTTTTAGAGATTTGGAAAGATTATTAAAAGATAAGTTACAAAATACAGTACCTGACACGTATAAAATATTAAATAAATACTAGCCATGCTTAATTATTTTGTTTTAAGTCTATATGAGTCAAGTTTTAGTAGAAATATGGGCTAGAAAAAAAAAAACAGAAAGCGGGACTCTGTGATCCGACTTGGGCTTATAGAACAGACTGCACTAGTTTGTTCTCATGCTGCTAATAAAGTCATACCCAAGACCGGGTAATTTAGAAAGGAAAGAGGTTTAAGGAACTCACAATTCCACATGGCTGGGGAGGCCTCACAGTCACGGCAGAAGGCAAAAAAGAAGCAAAGGCACATCTTAAATGGTAGCAGAGAAGAAAGCTTGTGTAGGGAAGCTCCCATTTTAAAAGCATCAGATCTCGTGAGACTTATTCGCTACCAGGAGAACAGTAGGGGGAACCCGCCCCTATGATTCAATGATCTCCACCTGACTCCATCCTTGACATGCGGGGATAATTACAATCAAGGTGAGATTCGGATGGAGACACAGCCGAATCATATCAATGACTAATGAGAGTTACGTCCAGAACCTAATGAAAACCTGTCTGAGGCCACATTCCCTGTAAAGCAGATTTGAGATAGAGATTTGTGTAGAGAATATTTAACTGGGTAAAATCCTAGGAACCAACAACTGTGGCGAAAAAGCTGAATTGGATAAAGGGAGTTGAGATGTGAGGCAGTCACAACAAATACCTCAGCTAATCTCAAGGGGGAGCTGAGAAGCTGGGGCGACCCTTCAGAGTTGCCCTAAATTGAGGCAGGAGTATGGAGTTTTAATACCTTTCACTGGCCATTCTTCAGATACGAGTTGTCCCCAAGGATGGACATCAGCTTGACAAGTTATTAATTAGATCTCCTGAGAATAAATTCTAGAGAGAATCAGCTGAGAGGCATGATTTGCCAACACTCCCAATAGCTGGGCAAACTTCAGTTTTGAGGGAGGATTTGGGTCACACACAAAAGTCTCCACAACCAATTATTCATGGGAAATTCTATGTAGGCAGAGCTATTTCATGGCCAGTTAATCAAAACTACATAATCTATTTGGTTAAGCAAAAGAAATTAAAAAGATAAAATAAAATCTATGTATTAACACTCAAAAGTTTTTTAATGCATTTGCCTTGCATTTCGTATGTTTTGCCTTGCCTTTTATATGTTTTGCCTTGCATTTGCTTATTTGCTTTTAAGAACCTTTAGAGAACAATAATTACTAATATAATATGGAGTAGCACAGCATAGACGAGGGAAGCTAACTCTCTCCCTTTTCCCAGAACCTGGAACAGCTAAAGATCCTAAGCATTGTCAGCTTTGGTATCTGACATAGTTTGGATGTTTGTCCCCTTCAAATCTCACGTTAAAATGTGATCCCCAATGTTGGAGAGAGATGCCTCCTGAATGGCTTGGTGCTGTCCTCTTGGTAATGAATGAGTTCTTACCCTGTGAGTTCATGCGATATCTGGTTGTTTAAAAGAGACTGACACCTCCTCCCTGTCTCTCTTGCTTCCTCTCTCACCATGTGATATGCTGGTTTCCCTTCACCTTCCACCATGATTGGAAGGTTCCTGAGGCCCTCCCTGGAAGCAGGTGCCAGTACTATGCTTCATGTACAGCCTTCACAACAAGGAGCCAAATAAACCGCATTTCTTTATAAATTACCCAGCCTCAGGTATTTCTTTATAACAATGCAAATGGGCTAACAGAGTATCATTCATGGACAGTGAGTGTATTAGTCAATTTTCATGCTGCTGATAAAGACATACCCAAGACTGGGTAATTTATAAAGAAAAAGAGGTTTAATGAATTCACAGTTCCACATGGCTGAGGAGGCCTCACAGTTATGGCAGAAGGCGAAAGGCGCATCTTACATGGCAGCAGGCAAACAGCAAATGAGAACCAAGTGAAAGGCGAAAGGGGTTTCCCCTTATAAAACCATCAGATCTCATGAGACTTATTCACTACCACTAGAACAGTGTGGGGAAAACTGCCCCCATGATCCACTTACCTCTCACTGGGTCCCTCCCACAACATGTGAATTATGGGAGCTACAGTGCAAGATGAGATTTCAGTGGGGACACAGCCAAACCACATCAGACAGTAATAACTTTCAATTAAATATAGCTAGACTTTCTGTCAGTGGGTCACAGCAGTCTAGAGAACACATTGAAAAACTCTGGGAACAGCAGATATAGAGGTCAGATCTAGAGATTTTGAACAAAGTTTAGTGCTACAATGCATTGGTGACCACAGACAAAAGGTGTCTGTTGTTGTTATAGTTTGTTTTCTGTCTTGTTTTTCATCATGGGAGGACAAAAAGAAAAAATGGGGGCAATGGTGAAGGAGAAATGAAAAAGACCTGCTTTTCTATGGGTGGAAGCGACTAAACGAGAGAATAAATTTGGATCACACAACAAATGCAAATCAAGTTAGAAGCATGAAAGGCATGATTAAGGCCATGGTTCTAATAGAGATCAGCCAGCGGAACCAGGATCATGCCACACCGAGAGAGGCTGCAGAGCCATTGCCTTCTCTCCTGTCAAAGCTAAATTAATGAAATGGAACTCACAGAAGCACTATGTAATCAAATATTGGTGGGACACAAGCAAATTCTTAAAAAGTTTCATTGATCAGTGATAATATCTTTTGGTGTAAATATCTCCTCAAAACATTTCAGGAAAAAAAAATAAAGCTATAATTTTACGTTAGAAATATTTAACTTTGTTATACTAGTTTACTTATTTTTTACCTAATACTTCTGATATATTGTTATGTAGGTTAAAGATGCTCGATTCATGCCACTGTGGAAACCACACATAATTTAGGCAATAATGCAAATTCTTTTCAAATTCTTTTATCAGTGTATTCACTTTATTTTTATTTCAAACACAATACAAAATTACAGGATGCTATCAAAGTGATGCTACAAAACCCCACTAAAATTTTTTCAATTCTTCAAATCACACACTTACACACACACACACACACACACACCACATGCATTCCCCGTACAGACCTTTTTTTGGGGGGCCTGAGTAAATAATTGCATTTTATTTTCAATTTTTCATTTTGAAATAATTAAAGACTTACCAAAAATGTTGCAAAACTACGTGCCTTTTTGAAGTAAAGTCTTGAAAAAGTTGTTTGGTATATCCTTTATAGTAATAAAAGAAAACACGTGTATATTCTGTTGATTAAAGGCATGCTGAGATCGTCAGACATGTGATTTCATCAGAGACTCCAATATAGAGCGCAGCTGTAACGACATCCTAAGAGTGTTCTAACTGAAATGTGTTGGAAGAAGGTTCTAATTTTTTTCAACCCTTCTCAAGTTGGCACTCAGCAGATTTCCACTCTATAAAAGTAACTCCTGCTCTGCAACTAATGTTCACAGATAAGCTCCAAACATATTTACAGCTCCATTTAAGTATAATGTACACACAGTAAAATTCACCCTTTTCAATGTGCAATTTAATGGGTTATGGCAGATGAATATCATCATTTGACCACAATCATGATCAAGATACAGAAAATCTGCATCATCACAAAACGTTTTCTTTTGCTGTTTTGCATTTGATCTTTTCTCCATTCCTGAACACAGGCAACCACTAATCTGCTTCTGTTTCTACAGTTTGCATTTTCTAGAGTATCCTATTAGTGGAATGATACATTGGTGTCTTTCATGTCTAGCTTCTTTCACTGAGCATAATGCTTTTGATATTCATTTATATTGCTGTTGTATCAGTTTGCTCCTTTTTATTGTTGAGTGGTACTCCATCTACAACTGGTTTATCCATTTACAAGTTGATGGACACATCTGCTATGAACTTCAAGGATGAGGCTTGGTACGGATATGTTTTTATTTATTTTGAGTCGCAGTGGGATTATTTGGCTATATGATCAGTACTAAGTTTAACATTAAAAGAAACTGCCAAACTGCTTTCCAAAATGTCTGTACCATTTTGAAGTCCCACTAGCCAGGTGTGAATAGCAATTCTTCACATCATGTGGTATGGTCAGTTCTGCTCGTGTCAGCCACTCCAGTGGGTGTACAGTGGTACCTCAATGTGGTTTTCACTTGCATTTCCCTGATGACGGGTAATGTTAAGTATCTTTTCATTTGTGTATTGGACATCATCTCTTTTTAAATTAAAATATCTGTACAAATATTTGGCCCATTTAGGTCAAAATATTACGTTAAATGAGTTATTTGTGTTTTGTTATTTAGTTTTTTAGTTATGTGTACATTCTAGATGAAAGTTCTTTATCAGACATATTTAAAATTATTCTGTCCCAATCTGTGGTTTGCCTTTTCATTTTTTGATGCTATGTTTTAAGTTGCAAAAGTCTTAATTTCATGAAGTCCAACTTACTATTTTTTTCCATTTTCATCCATCCTTTTCTTATCTAAAAAGTTTTTAGCTATAGTAAGATTATTAAAAATTTTTCCTATTCAGTAAGCTTTATACATTTTATATTTACATTATGTATAAAATACATGTTGAGTTAATTTGAGGATATGGTGTGAGGTAATTCTGAAGTTCATATTCTCCATTTAATATCCAATTTTAATAGTACCATCTTTATAAAGACATTGATTTCCTTATTGAAATATTTTGGCAACTTTGGCCATGTAAGGCAGGATATATTTCTAAATTATTTATTCTGTTTCACTGATATATATGTCTTCTTCATGCCAGTAAGTTTACTGTACTGTTTAGTGTAGCTTTACAATATGTCTTGAAATTTGGAAAGTTTTCCAACTTTATTCTTCTTTCTAAAACATGCTCTGGCTATTCTAGGACTTCTGCATTTAAAAAAAAAAATTAGAATCAGCTTTGTAATTTCTCCAAAAAGGCCTATAGGTTTGACTGGGATTGTGCCAAATCTGGAGATCAGTTTCAGAAGAATTATCATCTAATAAGTATGACATGTATATTTACCAATGAACTTGATACATATTTCTACCTATTCAATCTCTCGTATTAGTGATTTAGAAATTTTGGATCAGCATACCTTTTATTAAATTTATTCTGAATTATTTTATTATTTTTGAGGCTATTATAAGTTAAATTGCTTACATAATTTTATTTTCTAATTGGTGTTGATTGTGTATAGAAACACAATTGATTTTATTTATTGATCTTTCATCCTACAACTTTGTTAAATTCACTTCATACCTCTAGCACACTTCTGCAGATGCCTAAGGATTTTCTATGTGTATGTTTACATCACGTGAGAATAGTATTTTTCTTTCTTCCCAACTTGGGTGTCACTTATTTCTTATTTTCTTTTCTTTTCTCTTTATTTCTTTCTTCTTTCTGTCCATTCCTCCTTCCTTCCCTTCTTTCTTTCTCCCTGTTTTAGAATCAGTTTTGTAATTTATCCAAAAGGACCTATAAGGTTTCATGGGAATTCCACTGAATCTAGAGATCAATTTCAGGAGAATTATCATCTCATAAGTATTAAATATTTATCAATGAACTTGGTATATATTTCCACTTATTTAATATTGAATGCAATACTTTAAAGAACTAGGGAGAGAGGACATCATTGCATTTTTCATAATCTTATGTAGAAAGTATTAAGGCTTTCACCATTTTAAGTAAGATGTTTGCTATAGATTTTTTGTAAACACATAATCAGTTTGAAAATGTACTTTTCTATCCTCAGTTTGCTGGGAGTTTTTAATTTAAAAAATGTGTTACATTTTGTAAATTCCTTTTTTGCATCTATTGAGAGTGTCACGTGATTTTTCTTTTTTCTGTCAGCATGGTAGATTTTCAGTTGTTGAAACCAACTTGAGATAAACCCCACTTGGTTAAAACACATTATCATTTTTAAATATTCCTAGACTCAATTTGCTAATATTGTATTAAGAATGTTGCATCTAAGTTCATAATGGTTATCAGTCTGTCATTTTTGAGTTGTGATATCTGTATTTGTTTCTGATATCGAGAGAATCCACGTAAAACATCTACTTCTGTCATCAGTAATAATCTGACCAGGGATAACACCAACAGTTAGAGAGGAACCTGTCATTACCTGTGGCAGCAGAGATATCAGAGATTCCAAAAAGAAAAGCAAGGTTAAAATTTCAAATATAATCACATGAAATATCAGAAAGCCAGGGGATAGAAATATAGGAGAGCAAAATCTTAGAGGTCAAAACAAGTAGTTAAGTACTGCACATGATAATAAAAAGTAAAATCTTTTCCTAAGGCAGAGCCTGGCTGCTGCCTAGCTTCTTTGACAATTCTTGGTAGGCTTTCATGGCTTTATAAGGGCTTATACTTTAGGTAAAGTTATAGTCAGGGAAACGGTGGGTGTAGGTTGGCTCTGTAGAAATGAAGCATTACAGGAGCACTGCAGTTAGAAAGAAACTGATACTGATGATACTTCGGTCACACTAATAATACATGCTAATGATAATCATAGCAATCATGGTAATGACAGACAATATATATATAATATTAGCATGCTTCTATTTGCACATATACATATGTGAATAGAAACATTGATTTAAAGACATGAAAGTATAGAAATAGCCTACACCTGATAAAGATATGCTCATACACAATAACAAACCTCAGCATAAACAGAGATTTTGATGTATCACAGAATTCTCCAATAGATCACAATTTTGACACTATGGGAAGTGTCATTTTCAGAACTTTTCTTTATCTCCATTATCTCTATTCTCTATTTCCAACATTCCTGGAGACTGAACTCAAGGATCAGTAAATATTCTCAACCTTAACCATAGCAGACTTCATTCATCCCATATATGCTTGTTATTTTTCCCCATTGACAGAAGGCATTGTACCATGAAATATACAACATATCTCTGACACACCTGACGAAAACAAACAATGGGGAAAGATTGACTATTTAATAAATGGTGATGGGAAAACTGGCTAGCCATATGAAGAAAGCTGAAAGTGGACCCCTTCCTTACACCTTATAAAATAATTAACTCAAGATGGATTAAAGACTTAAACATAAGATCTAAAACCATAAAAACTCTAGAAGACAACCTAGCCAATACCATTCAGAACATAGGCATAGGCAAAGACTTCACGACTAAAACACCAAAAGCAGTGGCAACAAAAGCCAAAATTGAGAAATGGGATCTAATTAAACTAAAGATAGCTTCTGCACAGCAAAAGACACTATCATCGGAGTGAACACACAACCTACAGAGTGGGAGAAAATTTTTGCAATCTATCCATCTAACAAAGGGCTAATATCCAGAATCTACAAGGAACTTAAACAAATTTACAAGAAAAAAACAACCCCATCAAAAAGTGGGAAAAGGATATGAACAGACACTTCTCAAAAGAAGACATTTATGCGGCCAATAAACACATGAGAAAAAGCTCATCATAGGCTGGGCGTGGTGGCTCACACCTGTAATCCCATCACTTTGGGAGGCCAAGGCGAGTGGATCACAAGGTCAGGAGTTTGAGACTTGCCTGGCCACTATGGTGAAACTCTGTCTCTACCAAAAACACACAAAAAAACTTTAGCCAGGCGTGGTGGTATATATCTGTAATCCCAGCTACTCAAGAGGCTAAGGCAGGAGAATTGCTTGAACCCATTAGGTGGAGGTTGCAGTGAGCCGAAATTGTGCCACTGCACTCCACCCTGGGTGACAGAGTGAGGCTGTCTCGAAGAAAAAAAAAAAAAAAGCTCATCACCCCTTGTCCAATGAGATACCATCTCGCGCCAGTTAGAATGGCAATCATTAAAAAGTCAGGAAACAACAGGTGCTAGAGAGGATGTGGAGAAATAGGAATGCTTTTACACTGTTGGTGGGAGTGTAAATTAGTTCAACCATTGTGGAAGACAGTGTAGCAATTCCTCAAGGATCCAGAACTAGAAATACCATTTGACCTAACAGTCTCATTACTAGGTACACATCCAAAGGATTATAAATCATTCTACTATAAAGACACATTCACACATATGTTTATTGCAGCACTATTCACAATAGCAAAGACTAGGAACCAACCCAAATGCCCATCAATGATAGACTGGATAAAGAATATGTGGCACATATACACCATGGAATACTATGCAGCTATAAAAAAGGATGGATTAATGTCTTTTGCAGAGACATGGATGAAGCTGGAAACCATCATTCTCAGCAAACTATCACAAGAACAGAAAACCAAACACCACATGTTCTCACTCATAAGTGGGAGTTGAACAAAGAGAACACATAGACACAGGGAGGGGAACATCACACACTGGGGCCTGTCAGTGGGTAGGAAGGAAAGAGGAGGGATAGCATTAGGAGAAATACTTAATGTAGATGACGGGTTGATGGGTGCAGCAAACCACGACAGCACATGTATACCTATTTCACAAAACTGCAAGTTCTGCATATGTATCCCAGAACTTAAAGTGTATGTATGTGTGTATATATACACACACAAATGTAAATGTAAATGTAAATAAATTGAAAATGGTAAAAATAGAAATATGTTTCGTACACAAATAGTGACATAATAAAGCAAGATAGAATGTATGTTTGAGTTAAAAAAAATTGCTTAGAAGACAACTTGAATTCCATTCCAAGGAACTAGTTTTCAAAAGTTTACAACCAGATTTCAGTTTGGCAAAAGGCGACAATGCTGTTTTGAAAATAATTTCTGAAAAGAGCTACCCCAGCAGTTCCAAATGGCAGTCCTGATACAAGGAAGTAGGAGCAATTTTGTTACCACCAGGAACATTGAATTTATTTTCAGACCTTGAAATTCTGGGAGGCCCTCGAATAATAATCAACTACAATATTTTACTTTACATAGAAATATTGTTTTAATGTCAATATAAAAGCTTGTATATGAACTAAAATTGTCAATCTGCCACTTTTAAGAAAGAAGAATCCATTATGTCCCTAATCTATAGTGAGTTGATATGTTCCATAAGCAGTTCTGGAAGGAGGCTACACTTAGAGCATAAATTGGTATAGATCGCTTTGCTCTCACAGATAGCGACACAATATTTTCTGCTGAATGGGAAAAAGTTTGAAGGCATAAATCAAGATAAAGCAACCATCTGACAAAGAATTACAAAGAGGCCCCATACCTTTTTCTTAGTGAACGCCATGTGACACATTGATTTTCCACTGAAGATAAAAGCCAAAATCATGTGTCATCAATAGAAAGCAAGCAAAACTATTTGGTTCAATATGTTATGGTACTTAACAAAAAAAAACTTGCAGAGAAAAGACAAATCTAAAATGTTGCACATGATTCAAACAAGTCTGGATCAGAAGAGACATTTCAGAGGTCACCGCTAGAGAGTCAAGGATACATTAGAGAGAAATAAACTCCTGCTTTTTTGTTTATCTACTTACATACACAGATACTGTCTGATGAAGATGATTGATATCAGGTATGGTATTTGATGGTATAGTCATTTACAAAATAATTCATCCCTTATGATCTAATGCAATTTTCTTCATATTACACGTGTATATTTAAATACTTCCTTATGAAGTGGCAGCTAGCCAGGCTGCTGTTAGCATATCCAGTACATTACTGCAAATTCCAAAATGGCAAATCCCACAGTTGAAATTTCAACCTCTCTAGCATCCCTCGGCTGGAGTGCATAATCACGGCAAAAATCTGCAACATCAGAGGTGGCCGCCACAGACACAAAGTCTATGTTTCTCATTCCATTCTACCAAATCTAGTCAGCAGTCTGGGTGAGGGGGCTTGGCAGTATCTATGAGCAGAAAGCATTCAAATGGCTGGTATATGTGCTTCCGAGGAAACTAAGGGAAAAAAAGAGAGAGGGAGGGAGGGAGGGAACAAGAAAGAAGAAGGAAACTCAAGGAGAGAGGAAGGGAAGGAGGCTGGCAAGAAGGGATGGAGGGAGCAAGGGAGGGAGGAATAAAGGAAGGAAGTTACACCAAGTTTCAAAACTGGCCACGGACTGAGAAGGATTAAGAGACAAACGGAATTGAAAGCACTTATGTTCATACTCGGTATTTTTCTTACCCATTCTTGCAAATTAGTAATTTAAAAATTTTCATTTCCACAAATCCACGTGTTTTCTTGTTCCTCTCTCTCCGCTCTTTTTCCTTCTTTCCTTCCTGCCTTTCTTCTTTCTTTTCAACATAGGTTATATAAATGTGTGAGAGCTATCACTAGTCTACATTAATCATCAGGATTTTCCTGTATATTTCCAATTAAGATGACCCATAATAATATTCTACTGTAATTTTGGAGGGTCCAAAATACTAGATGGCATTTAGTGTTTTGGAAATCATGACAAGTCTAACAGGACTTTAAAAAACCTATCAAGACATCTGATGTGTTTTCTTGCCCATACACTCTTTAATGAGGTCTGCTTGACCCTTTCTTCTTCCCTTCTCTAGTCATGGGTTCTTCACACTGAAAACTAAGCTTTGCATCAGTGTTTGACGAACAGGTGACATAATAAACTGCAGTTATATTTTAAATTCAGCTCAAGATGGTAGATGAGAAATCTAAGATTGTGAAGTGAGATTTAGCATGCTGTTCAGTATGCAACAAATCTGAGTGTTGCTAACACAGGATTCATACCAACAGGCTCCTTCCAAAACCTTTCAATGCAAATTCTAGCAAATGCACACTTGGAAGAAAAATGTTCCATGAAGTTGTATATGTAAATTTATACTTTCAGCATTTATGTATATAATTTCAGGGGAAGTGGGATCAACTTAACATTATTAAACATAGTCCAATGATATTTACAACATAACTTCAGAAACATTTTATTACTAGAAGTATTTTAAAAAGGATGTACCATTTAGGATTTAAGACACACCCCACAAATGAAAAAACAAATTAGATTATAAACAACATTTAAAAAAAATTATGCCATCTCTTTCACTACAAAATCCTCCTGGGGGAAAAATATCTTTTCCTTCATTATTAAAGGATGTTATCAGAGCACAGTGGAATTCTTTCAGATTTAGTCAGAAGGTTCTCTGGAGTTGAGAGATCTATTGCAGAATATTTTCTTTGAAAGTCCATGTCCTTTCCCCAGGCCTACATCATATATAAATAAACATTTCAGAAAAGGGGCCATGTTAAGAAAAAGTGGGTTGAAGATTGTAAGACCTGGTTCCTGGGTGCCAAATAATTCACAAGTTGGAATAAGCTGGGTTTCTGTAACACTTCTCTATGACTGCCATTGATACTGAACTATGCCAAGGAACTAAGTCCTACCAAGGAAAAGCAGGAGGAAAACAGGTGTAAGAAAACATTTCCTGTCAGTGTGTCCAGAGATAGCATGAGTCAACAGCGGCTCCTCATGAAGCCATCGATTCGTAACACTGGAGTATCTAGAATGCATCTGGGTCGAATTATTAAAAAGAAAGTTCTTCTCAAGCTAGTTGTAATGGTAGCTAATTTAAAAAATTAATGTTCTGCGATTCTGATAAAAACCTATGTGGTGAACCAACAATAAAGGCGGCTGGAGATATTGGTATGAAATAGTTATTTTTCCTTATATACCTGGACGTTCATGTAAGAAATTATACTTTTGGAAGGTCTGTCATATTCTCAGTGTAGAAGAGTTGAATCATTTTTAGAAGTTATTGTCAGAATTTTGCTTTAATAGTGCAGTAAAGTGTGCATTCTCTCTCCCTCATTTTCATTCAACAGCCTCTACAAATTGAGCCTGGCTCAAAGGTCTTTCCCTCTTGGAATATGACTCCTCCCCTGTCCCTCTACATAGGCTGTTCTATAACAAATTATTTTGCTGTCTTGATTTTTCAGAGACCTCATGCTAGTAGTAGAGAGTCAGGAGAAAGTGAGATGTCCTATATAAAAGGCCTGCTAGAAAAAGAAATCAGCACTGAGTTCTAAGGATACTGAACAACTTTTTAAAAAACAAGCAAGCCATATTAAACACATTAGTTACAACCAAATTAGATAAAACCATGAAAATTATCCAAGAAGAAAAAGTACATCACCTGTCTAGGTTTAAAATTGCTTAAGGCTGCCATCCAAGGACCATCTATGATAACAAATACAGTAGTCTGTATTGACACAAAGTTTTAGTGATAGACGTAATTACATTCTTCTGCTGGTGGTGTTCTAGAATAAATGGAATATCTGCTGATCAAATCTGAATGCATCCCATAATATTAGCATGTAGGATCCCAGATCTGCAGGCACTATCTCTTTCTCAGATCTACACTTTGAATATTATGTTAGTTAAAATGAGAAGTATGTTAGAAAATGTCTTTTACAAAAGAAATATTGGCTGAGTATGGTGGCTCATGCCTGTAATCCCAACACTCTGGGAGGCCAAGGTGAGAAGATCTCTTGAGCTCAAGAATTTGAGACCAGCTTGGGCAACATATCTATAAAAAATTTTAAAACTTAGCCGGTGTGGTGGTGCACACCTATAGGCACAGCTACTTCAGAGGCTGAATCAAGAGGATCACTTGAGCTTGGGAGTTTGAGGTTGCAGTGAACTATGAACATGGCACTGAACTCCAGTCTGGGCAACAGAGTGAGAACTTGTCTTCAAAAAAATAAAAAAGAAGAAAAAAATAGGAAATATTGTGTTCACATCTGCTATGGTACTCTTTCTTATATAAACTATTTCTTTGCAGTATTCTAGAGGATTTAAGACAAATTTACCACTGAATAATTTCATATGGTATATTATTGCATTAGTATAGTATGTTATTATATAATTAGTATAAGTGACCAGTGCTGCAACAACCACATTCCAAAAAGTATTGTGATCCTCCAAAATTACAATGTCTAAATGACATTATTCTCCTTCATGAGACCATTATACCTTAATTTTTCAGCACCATGAAAATCTACAAATGCCCTCTAAAATATATTTAGAAAACGTGGGGAAAAAATAGATACAGTTTCAGAAGATACATATATTTTGAAAATTAGCCTTTTTGGAATAAATTATTCTTTATGACATATAAATAAACACATTTTTCAGACTGGCGGGGTAACATTTGCATCAGTCAAAATAATTAGATTACTAAAACATGTAATCTTATTAGAAAAATGGTTTATTCAGAGAATCATTGGAATTATTAGCCTTCAAGCTGCTATAGATTGAATCTGATCAAAATAATTAAGATAATATTATTTCATTTTTCAGTATAATATCTCCTTAGTATTTTTGTTTCTTATTTAATATGTGATTATATTTACTTCTGTGAATAATATGGATGAAGATCATTACAGTGTCAAGATCACTGGGTTCAGAGCACAGAAACCTCAAGTCTATTCTTTTTTCTTAAATACCTGTAAGACTTTAAAGAAGACAGAGTTTCTGGACTCTAATTTCTCTATCTGTAGAATAAATGGGTTAGACCAAATAACTCCTTTCTGCTTATAAATTTTCTAATTATATGACTGAGCTTACACCTGGAAAACAGTCTATCTCCTGTATAAATTAATGATAGAAATGAAAACCACCACGTTTCATGAAATTAACCACATAAATATCAACATCAACTGCTCAGAAGGACTTAAGTGCAAGTATCACAGGAATTCTGAAGCACAGAGAACTAAATATAAGAAATGTAACACTCTTCGTATTTTCAAAGAAGATTTTAATAATATATGTAAACACAGTAGCCTGTTCATAAGAAAAAAGAAAAGGGACGTCTTAGCATATTCAGGGTTCAACCAAAACTACTACTGGAATGTAAATCAAAGTAATATTCACCTAACTGTCATAATTGGCATGAATAATTTTAAGTAAAACACTTTTATTTGATATTAAATGTGAACAATAAGCCAAAACAGAGAAAATTAATAAATTGATCATTTATTGAAACTGAAATAAAAATATATAATTATTGAAGCCTCTTATATACATAAACCAATCATTGCTTAAATGAGCTGACATACTAGCTCCATAGTTTTATGTCACTAAGGAACTCTTTTGAACACAATAAAGAAACCAGAATTGAGCACAAAGAATGATGAACTGGGAAGTTCATGGCTTTCTATCTACTAATTAGGAGTACAATCATTCAGTCAAACAGCCACTCAACAAACATTTAGCATACAGCTTCTGGATACCAGGTACTGGTGTAGGTGCTAGAGCAACAAGGAAATAGTCCCTGCATTCAGTGAGCTCACAGGCAAGTAAACAAGTAAGTATAAAGACTGCATGACTGATTGGGAGCGGTGGTTCATGCCTGTAATCCCAGCACTTTGGGAGGCCAACGTGGGCAGATCACGAGGTCAAGAGATCGAGACCATCCTGGCCAACATAGTGAAACCCCGTCTCTACTAAAAATACAAAAATTAGCTGGGCACGGTGGTGCACGCCTGTAGTTACTTGGGAGGCTGAGGCAAGAGAATCAGTTGAACCTGGAAGGTAAAGGTTGCAGTGAGCTGAGATCACACCACTGCACTCCAGCCTGGTGACAGAGTGAGACTCTGTCTCAAAAAAAAAAAAAAAAAGACTCCATGATAAATGTGTATCTACAAAGGGCACAAAGGAATGAGTAGCTAATCCCCAAAGCCATATGGAGCAGTCAGTATAAGTCAGTCTCAAACAAGGTGAGCCTATCAACTGCCCTAATTTATGCCTGGAGAAAGTTTTCCAGCCCACTACTCCAGGAGAAAAGCCCAAGAGGAGCCCATTGTTCTCCCTGAGCTGAGGGGACAGAGCTGAGAGTCCACAGAAACCATGTTGACATGAGCTCTCAGGACAAGGTTTCCGAGAAGAAGGGGCTGCACAGAAGGAGAACTCCAGAGCTCTGCAAAGGGTCCCCCTAAAGTACATAGCTAAGTAATTGTTAGGACAGGCCTAGAGAAAAGTACCTACGGTTGGGGAAACAACACCCAGATAAGATGAAAAGTAACAGTACACATGCTCACCAAGGTCCAGTAATAGTGCTTATTTTATCAGCCAAACCAGAAACACCTCAAGATTCCCAGGGATACCCAGAAGGATCTTGCCTCACTAGTTGGGAGTGATTAGCTCTAAAATGAGAACTGGTCTGATCCCACCTAATGAATTTTTAAAGCAAGACCAAAAAGAGTCAAACTCTTTCCAACTAAACTTAAATACATACCAATACAAAGATCAAGAATATTTATATATACTTCCAGCACTCAATAAGATAAAAGTCACCATATCTGACATCCAGACACAGTTTAGCAGAGACACAACAGTAACAACAAAAGACAGAAGAACGTGGCTCATAATAAGGAGAAAAATCACTGAGTCAGAACTGATCCAGAGTAAATCAAGGTGCCAGAGTTATCAGTTAAGAACATTCAAATGCTTATTGAAACAGTATTCTATATGTTCTAAAATAGAGACATGCAAGATACACTAAAGGAGGCTGGGCGCAGTGGCTCACGCCTGTAATCTCAGCATTTTGCGAGGCCGAGGCAGGTGGATCACGAAGTCAGGAGTTCAGGACCAGCCTGACCAATATGGTGAAATCCCATCTCTACTAAAAATACAAAAATTAGCGGGGCATAGTAGCATGCGGCTGTAGTCCCAGCTACATGGTAGGCTGATAGCACATTAGTCATTAAAGAAGAAAAGATAGACACCTCTCAAAATAAAATAGAGAGAGAAAATAAATTTTTAAAAAACATGAACAGAGCAATAGTAGACAGTAAATTTCAAGTAACTGAATTTACGTGTAATCTCAGTTCCCAAAGGAGAGGAGAGGGAAGATGTGAAAACATTTGGGACTTTGAGTCAGGCAAAGCTTTCTTTGATATGACCCCACAGCATGATTTATATAATAATATATTGATAAGAAGAACTCATCAAATTTAAAAAAAAAGAATCTGCTCTTCAAAAGAATCTATTAAGAGACTGAAAAGACAAGCTGCAGGCTGTGAGAAAATATTTGCAATTCATATATCTGATGAAAGGCTTGCATCAAAAATATATTTTAAAAGCTCAAAATTTAATAATGAAAAACAAACAACCCCATTTAAAACTTGGGTGAAAGACTGGAACAGACATTACAAAGTAGACATTTGTTTGGTAAATAAGCACATATGCTCAACATAATTAATGCTTAGGGCAATGCAAATTAAAACCAAAATGAGACGCCACTATCTATTTTTAAATAGCTAAGATTAGCATGACTGATAACAGCCAAGCACTGGCTTGGATGTGGAGAAGCTGAAACTCTCATACACTGCTGATGGGAATACAAAAAAGTGTAACCTTTGAAAAACAGTTTAAGAGTCCCTTAAAAAGTTAAACATACTTCTGCCGTAAGACTCAGCCATTGCACTCCTGGGTATTTACCCAAGAGAGATAAAAGTAGGTGTTCATATAATGATATCAACACAAATGTTCATAGCACATGTATTCATAATAGCCCAAACTAGAAACAGTCTAAATATCAATCAATACATTAATGAATTAACTTGCTTTCTCCGAATTAATTATGGATACATACTATAACATGAATGAATCTCAAAATAACTATACTAAGTGAAACAAGGCAGACTCTAGAGGTAAAACATGCAGAGAAAAAAACATAAAATGTCAGACAAAAAAGTGCATAGTGTAAAATTTTATTTATATACATTTTTTGACTGTATAAATTACTGTCCAGTGACAGAAAGCAGTTTGGTGGTTTTTAAGGGCCAGGAATGAGGGGCCAGAGAAATGTATTATAAAGAGGCATCAGGAAACTGGAGGTGAAGTATATTTCCATCACCTCGATTGCGTGCTGATGGTTTCTAAACTTTCAATATTTTTAGTTTATTATATGTTATACAAAATAAAGCTTGTAATAAAAATCAAAAGATTGAGCCATCCTTATTTTCTCTATAAAAGAGCAGAATTATCCTTTTAGAGATTTGGAAAGATTATTAAAAGATAAGTTACAAAATACAGTACCTGACACGTATAAAATATTAAATAAATACTAGCCATGCTTAATTATTTTGTTTTAAGTCTATATGAGTCAAGTTTTAGTAGAAATATGGGCTAGAAAAAAAAAAAAACAGAAAGCAGGACTCTGTGATCCGACTTGGGCTTATAGAACAGACTGCACTAGTTTGTTCTCATGCTGCTAATAAAGTCATACCCAAGACCGGGTAATTTAGAAAGGAAAGAGGTTTAATGAACTCACAATTCCACATGGCTGGGGAGGCCTCACAGTCACGGCAGAAGGCAAAAAAGAAGCAAAGGCACATCTTAAATGGTAGCAGAGAAGAAAGCTTGTGTAGGGAAACTCCCATTTTAAAAGCATCAGATCTCGTGAGACTTATTCGCTACCAGGAGAACAGTAGGGGGAACCCGCCCCTATGATTCAATGATCTCCACCTGACTCCATCCTTGACATGCGGGGATAATTACAATCAAGGTGAGATTCGGGTGGAGACACAGCCGAATCATATCAATGACTAATGAGAGTTACGTCCAGAACCTAATGAAAACCTGTCTGAGGCCACATTCCCTGTAAAGCAGATTTGAGATAGAGATTTGTGTAGAGAACATTTAACTGGGTAAAATCCTAGGAGCCAACAACTGTGGCGAAAAAGCTGAATTGGACAAAGGGATTTGAGATGTGAGGCAGTCACAACAAATACCTCAGCTAATCTCAAGGGGGAGCTGAGAAGCAGGGGTGACCCTTCAGAGTTGCCCTAAATTGAGGCAGGAGTATGGAGTTTTAATACCTTTCACTGGCCATTCTTCAGATACGAGTTGTCCCCAAGGATGGACATCAGCTTGACAAGTTATTAATTAGATCTCCTGAGAATAAATTCTAGAGAGAATCAGCTGAGAGGCATGATTTGCCAACACTCCCAATAGCTGGGCAAACTTCAGTTTTGAGGGAGGATTTGGGTCACACACAAAAGTCTCCACAACCAATTATTCATGGGAAATTCTATGTAGGCAGAGCTATTTCATGGCCAGTTAATCAAAACTACATAATCTATTTGGTTAAGCAAAAGAAATTAAAAAGATAAAATAAAACCTATATATTAACACTCAAAAGTTTTTAATGCATTTGCCTTGCATTTCATATGTTTTGCCTTGCATTTCATATGTTTTGCCTTGCATTTGTTTATTTGCTTTCAAGAACCTTTAGAGAACAATAATTACTAATATAATATGGAGTAGCACAGCATAGACGAGGGAAGCTAACTCTCTCCCTTTTCCCAGAACCTGGAACAGCTAAAGATCCTAAGCATTGTCAGCTTTGGTATCTGACACAGTTTGGATGTTTGTCCCCTTCAAATCTCACGTTAAAATGTGATCCCCAATGTTGGAGAGAGATGCCTCCTGAATGGCTTGGTGCTGTCCTCTTGGTAATGAATGAGTTCTTACCCTGTGAGTTCATGCGATATCTGGTTGTTTAAAAAAGACTGACACCTCCTCCCTGTCTCTCTTGCTTCCTCTCTCACCATGTGATATGCTGGTTTCCCTTCACCTTCCACCATGATTGGAAGGTTCCTGAGGCCCTCCCTGGAAGCAGGTGCCAGTACTATGCTTCCCATACAGCCTTCAGAACAAGAAGCCAAACAAACTTCATTTCTTTATTAATTACCCCACCTCAGGTATTTCTTTATAACAATGCAAATGGGCTAACAGAGTATCATTCATGGACAGTGAGTGTATTAGTCAATTTTCATGCTGCTGATAAAGACATACCCAAGACTGGGTAATTTATAAAGAAAAAGAGGTTTAATGAATTCACATATCTGCACTGCTAGCTGTATAAATATGGAAATATCTTCACTGCTACCTGTACAAATATGGAAATATCTACAGCGCTACCTGTATAAACATGGAAATATCTACACCGCTATCTGTATAAACATAGAAATATCTACACCGCTATCTCTATAAACATGGAAATATCTACAGCGCTATCTGTATGAACATGGAAATATCTACACCGCTATCTGTATAAACAAGGAAATAACTACACCGCCATCTCTATAAACATGGATATATCTACAGGGCCATCTGTATAAACACGGAAATAACTACACCGCTATCTGTATATACATGGAAATATATACACCGCTATCTCTATAAACATGGAAATATCTACACCATTATCTGTATAAACATGGAAATAACTACACCTCTATCTCTATAAACATGGAAATATCTACACTGCTATCTGCATAAACATCGAAATATCTAAACCGCTACCTGTAAAACAGGGAAATATCTACACCGCTATCTCTATAAACATTGAAACATCTACACTGCTATCTTTATAAACATTGAAATACCTACACTGCTATTTGTATAAACATGGAAATATCTACAACGCTATCTCTATAAACATGGAAATAACTACACCGCTATCTCTATAAACGTGGAAATATCTACACCACCATCTGTATGAACATAGAATTATCTACAACGCCATCTGTATGAACATTGAAATATCTTCACCGCTATCTGTATAAACATGGAAATATCTACACCGCTATCTGTATATACATGGAAATATCAACACCGCTATCTCTATCAACATGGAAATATCTACACCGCTATCTCTATAAACATGGAAATATCTACACCGCCTTCTGTATAAACATGGAAATATCTACACCGCTATCTGCATGAAAATGGAAATATCTACACAGCTATCTGCATATACATGGAAATATCTACAAAGCTATCTCTTTACACATGGAAATAACTACACCAGTATATCTATAAACATGGAAATATCTACACCGCCATCTGTATGAACATGGAAATATCTGCACCACCATCTGTATGAACATATAAATATCTACACCGCCATCTGTATTAAGATGGAGACATCTACACCGCTATCTGTATAAACATGGAAAAATCTACACGGCCATCTGTATAAACATGGAAATATCTACACCGCTATCTGTATAAACAAGGAAATATCAACACTGCCATCTCTATAAACATGGAAATATCCACACTGCCATCTGTATAAACATGGAAATATCTACACCGTTATCCATATAAACATGGAAATATCTACAGCGTTATCTGCATAAACATGAAAATATCTGCACCGCCATCTCTATAAACATGGAAAATCTACACCGCTACCTGAATAAACTTGTAAATATCTACACCGGTATCTGTATAAACATGGAAATATCTACACCGCCATCTGTATGAACATGGAAATATCTACACCGCCATCTATATAAAGATGGAAATATCTGCACCGTCATTTGAATATACATAGAAATATCTACACCGCCATCTGTATAAACATGGAAATATCCACACCGCCATCTGTATAAACATGGAAAGATCTACACCGCCATCTGTATAAACATGGAAATATGTACAAAGCCATCTGTACGAACATGGAAATATCTACACCATCATGTGTATGAACATGGAAATATCTACACTGCCATCTGTATGAACATGGAAATATCTACACCGCCATATGTATGAACATGGAAGTATCTACACCGCCATGTGTATGAACATGCAAATATCTTCACCGCCGTCTGTATGAACAATGAAATATTTACACCGCCATCTCTATGAACATGGAAATATCTACACCGCTATTTGTATGAACATGGAAATATCTACACCGCTATCTCTATAAACATGGAAATATCTACACCTCTATCTCTATAATCATGGAAATATCTACCCCGCCATCTCTATAAACACGGAAACACATACACCGCTATCTGTAAGAACATGGAAATATCTACACCACAATGTGTATAAAGATGGAAATATCTACACCGCTATCTGTATGAACAGGGAAAGATCTACACCGCCATCTGTATGAACATGGAAATATCTACAGCGCCAACCATATAAAGATGGAAATATCTACACCGCTATCTGTATGAACATGGAAATATCTACACCACAATCTGTATAAACATGGAAATATCTACAACGCTATCGCTATAAACATGGCAATATCTACACCGCTATCTCTATAAACATGGAAATATCTACACCACTCTCTATAAACTTGGAAATAACTACACTGCTATCTCTATAGACATGGAAATATCTAGACCGCCATCTCTATAAACATTTAAATATCTACACCGCCATATGCATAAACATGGAAATATCTATACCGCCATCTGTATGAACATGGAATTATCTACACCGCCATCTTTATAAAGATGGAATTAACTACACCGCCATCTGTGTAAACATGGAAATAGCTACACCGCCAACCGTATAAAGATGGAAATATCTACACCATCATCTGAATATACATGGCAATATCTATACAACCATCTTTATAAACATGCAAATATCTACACCGCCATCTGTATAAACATGGAAATATCTACACTGCCATTTGTATGAACACAGAAATATGTACAAAGCCATCTGTATGAACATGGAAATATCTACACCACCATGTGGATGAACATGGAAATATCTACACCGCCATCTGTATAAACATGGAAATATCTACACCACCATCTCTATAAACATTGAAATATCTACACCGCCATCTGTATGAACATCAAAATATCTATACCGCCAACCGTATAAAGATGGAAATATCTACACCGTTATCAGTATGAACATGGAAATATCTACACCACTACCTGTATAAACGTGGAAATATATACACCGCTATCTGTGTAAACATGGAAATATCTACACCGCTATCTGTTAAAACTTGGAAATATCTACACCGTTATGCGTGTAAACATGGAAATATCTTCACCGCCATCTGTATGAACATGGAAATATCTACACTGCCATCTACATAAACATGGAAATTTCTACACCGCCATCTGTAGGAATATGGAAATATCTACACCACCATCTGAATCAACATGCAAATATCTACACCGCCATCTGTATGAACATGGAAACATCCATACCGCCATCTGTATGAATTTGGAAATATCTACACCGCTAACTGTATGAACATGGAAATATCTGCACCGCTATCTCTATGAACATGGAAATATCTACACCTCTATCTCTATAACCATGGATATATCTACACCGCTATCTGTATATACATGGAAATATTTACACCGCTATCCGTATAAACATGGAAATATCTACAGTGTTATCTATACAAACATGGAAAAAACTACACTGCTATCTCTATAAACATGGATATATCTACACCGCCATCTGTATGAACATGGAAGTATCTAAACCGCCATTTCTATAAACATGGAAACATCTACACCACCATCTGTATGAACCTGAAAATATCTACACCGCCATCTCTATAAAGATGGAAACCCCTACACCGCCATCTGTATAAACATGGAAATATCTACACCGCTATCTGCATAAAGATGGAAATATCTACACCGCTATCTGAATAAACACGGAAATACCTACACTGTCATCTGTATAAATATAGAAATATCTACAGTGCCATCTCTATAAACATGGAAATATCTACACGGCCATCTGTATGAACATGGAAATATCTACACCGCCAACCGTATAACGATGGAAATATCTACACCGCTATCTGTATGAACATGGAAATATCTACACCGCTATCTGTATAAACATGGAAATATCTACAACGCTATCTCTATAAACATGGCAATATTTACACCGGCATCTCTATAAACATGGAAATATCTACACCGCTCTCTATAATGTTGGAAATAACTACACTGCTATGTCTGTAGACATGGAAATATCTAGGACGCCATCTCTATAAACATGGAAATATCTACACCGCCATCTGCATTAACTTGGAAATATCTGAACCGCCATCTGTATGAACATGGAAATAACTACACCGCCATTTTTCTAAAGATGGAAATATCTACACCGCCATCTGTATAAACATGGAAATATCTACACCTCCATCTGTATAAAGATGGAAATATCTACACCGCCATATGAATAAACATGGAAATATCTACACCGCCATCTGTATGAACATGGAAATATCTACACCGCCATCTGTGGAAACATAGAAATATCTACACCGCCATCGGTATGAACATGGAAATATCTACACCACTATCTTGTAAACATGGAAATATCTACACCCCTAACTCTATAAACATGGAAATATCTACACCGCTATCTGCATAAACATGGAAATATCTGAACCGCCATCTGTATGAACATGGAAATAACTACACCGCCATTTTTCTAAAGATGGAAATATCTACACCGCCATCTGTATAAACATGGAAATATCTACACCTCCATCTGTATAAAGATGGAAATATCTACACCGCCATATGAATAAACATGGAAATATCTACACCGCCATCTGTATGAACATGGAAATATCTACACCGCCATCTGTGGAAACATAGAAATATCTACACCGCCATCGGTATGAACATGGAAATATCTACACCACTATCTTGTAAACATGGAAATATCTACACCCCTAACTCTATAAACATGGAAATATCTACACCGCTATCTGTTAAAACTTGGAAATATTTACACCGTTATGTGTATAATCATGGATATATCTTCACCGCCATCTGTATGAACATGGAAATATCTACCCTGCATACTATATAAACATGGAAATATCTACACCGCCATCTATAGGAACATGGAAATATCTACACCGCCATCTGAATGGACATGCAAATATCTTCACTGCCATATGTATGAACATGGAGATATCTACACGGACGTCTGTATGAATTTGGAAATATCTACACCGCTATCTGTATGAACATGGAAATATCTACACCGCTATCTCTATGAACATGGAAATATCTACACCGCTATCTGTATAAACAAGGAAATATCTACACTGCCATCTCTATAAACATGGAAATATCTACACTGCCATCTGTATCAACATGGAAATATCTACACCGTTATCCTTATAAACACGGAAATATCTACAGCGTTATCTGTATAAACATGGAAATAACTACACCGCCATCTCTATAAACATGGATATATCTACACTGCTATCTGTATAAACATGGAAATATCTACACTTATCTGTGAAACGGGGAAATGTCTACACTGCTATCTCTATAAACATGGAAATATCTACACCACTATCTCTATAATCATGGAAATATCTACACCACCATCTCTATAAACATGGAAATACATACACCGCCATCTGTAGGAACATGGAATTATCTACACCACCATGTGTATGAACATGGAAATATATACACCGCCATCTGTATGAACATGGAAATATCTACACTGCCATCTGTATGAACATGGAAATATGTACACCGCCATCTGTATGAACATGCAAATACCTTCACCGCCATCTGTATGAACATGGAAATATCTACACCACCATCTGTATGAAAATGGAAATATCTACACCGCTATCTGTATGAACATGGAAATATCTACACCGCTATCTCTATAAACATGGAAATATCTACACCGCTATCAGTGTAAACAAGGAAATATCAGCACTGCCATCTCTATAAACATGGAAACATCTACACTGCCATCTGTATAAACATAGAAATATCTACAACGCTATCTGTATATACATGGAAATATCTACACCGCTATCCGTATAAACATGGAAATATCTACAGCGTTATCTATATAAACATGGAAATAACTACACCGCTATCTCTATAAACATGGATATATCTACACTGCTATCTGTATAAACATGGAAATATCTACACTGCTATCTGTGAAACAGGGAAATATCTACACCGCTATTTCTCTAAAGATGGAAATATCTACACCACTATCTCTATAATCATGGAAATATCTACACCGCCATCTCTATAAACATGGAAATACATACACCACCACCTGTATGAACATGGAAATATCTACACCGCCATGTGTATAAAGATGGAAATATCTATACCGCTTTCTGTATGAACATGGAAATATCTACACTGCCATCTGAATAAACACAGAAATATCTATACCGCCATATCCATACACTTGGAAATATCTACACCGTTATCTGTATAAACTTTGAAATATCTACACCGCTATCTGTAAACATGGAAATATCTACACTGCTGTCTGTATAAAGATGGAAAAATCTACACCGCTATCTGAAAAAATATGGAAATATCTACACCGCCATCTTTATAAACATGGAAATATGTACACCGCTATCTCTATAAACATGGAAATATCTACACCGCCGTCTATATGAACTTCGAAATATCCACACCGCCATCTCTGTAAAGATGGAAATATCTAAACCGCCATCTGTATAAACATGGAAACATCCACACCGCCACCTCTATAAACATGGAAATATCTATACCGCCATCTGTATGAACATGGAAATATCTACATAGCCATCTGTATAAAGATGGAAATATCTACATCGCCATCTGTATAAACATGGAAATATCTACACCGCTATCTGTATAAACAAGGAAATATCTACACTGCCATCTCTATAAACATGGAAATATCTACACTGCCATCTGTATAAACATGGAAATATCTACACCGTTATCCGTATAAACATGGAAATATCTACAGCGTTATCTGCATAAACATGAAAATATCTACACCGCCATCTCTATAAACATGGAAAATCTACACCGCTATCAGAATAAACTTGTAAATATCTACACCGGTATCTGTATAAACATGGAAATATCTACACAGCTATCTGTATAAACATGGAAATATCTACAACGCCATCTGTATGAACATGGAAATATCTACACCGCCATCTATATAAAGATGGAAATATCTTCACCGTCATTTGAATATACATAGAATTATCTACAACGCCTTCTGTTTAAACATGGAAATGTCCACACCACCATCTGTATAAACATGGAAATATCTACACCGCCATCTGTATGAACATGGAAATATGTACAAAGCCATCTGTACGAACATGGAAATATCTACACCACCATGTGTATGAACATGGAAATATCTACACCGCCATCTGTATGAACATGGAAATATCTACACCGCCATCTGTATGAACATGGAAATATCTACACCGCCGTCTGTATGTACATGCAAATATATTCACCGCCGTCTGTATGAACATGGAAATATTTACACCGCCATCTGTATGAACATGGAAATATCTACACCTATATCTCTATAATCATGGAAATATCTACCCCGCCATCTCTATAAACACGGAAACACATACACCACCTTCTGTAAGAACATGGAAATATCTACACCACAATGTGTATAAAGATGGAAATATCTACACCGCTATCTGTATGAACATGGAAAGATCTACACCGCCATCTGTATGAACATGGAAATATCTACAGCGCCAACCATATAAAGATGGAAATATCTACTCCGCTATCTGTATGAACATGGAAATATCTACACCACAATCTGTATAAACATGGAAATATCTACACCGCCATCTCCATAAACATGCAAATATCTACACCACTCTCTATAAACTTGGAAATAACTACACTGCTATCTCTATAGACATGGAAATATCTAGACCGCCATCTCTATAAACATGGAAATATCTACACCGCCATATGCATAAACATGGAAATATCTAAACTGCCATCTGTATGAACATGGAAATATCTACACCGCCATCTTTATAAAGATGGAAATAACTACACCGCCATCTGTGTAAACATGGAAATAGCTACACCGCCATCTGTATAAAGATGGAAATATCTACACCATCATCTGAATATACATGGCAATATCTACACAACCATCTTTATAAACATGCAAATATCTACACCGCTACCTGTATAAACAGGGAAATATCTACACCGCCATCTGTATGAACACAGATATATGTACAAAGCCATCTGTATGAACATGGAAATATCTACACCACCATGTGTATGAACATGGAAATATCTACACTGCCATCTGTATAAACATGGAAGTATCTACACTGCCATCTCTATAAACATGGAAATATCTACACCGCCATCTGTATGAACATGAAAATATCTATACCGCCAACAGTATAAAGATGGAAATACCTACACCGCTATCAGTATGAACATGGAAATATCTACACCACTATCAGTATAAACGTGGAAATATATACACCGCTATCTGTGTAAACATGGAAATATCTACACCGCTATCTGTTAAAACTTGGAAATATCTACACCGTTATGCGTGTAAACATGGAAATACCTTCACCGCCATCTGTATGAACATGGAAATATCTACACTGCCATCTATATAAACATGGAAATTTCTACACCGCCATCTGTAGGAACATGGAAATATCTACACCACCATCTGAATGAACATGCAAATATCTACACCGCCATCTGTATGAACATGGAAACATCTATACCGCCATCTGTATGAATTTGGAAATATCTACACCGCTAACTGTATGAACATGGAAATATCTGCACCGCTATCTATATGAACATGGAAATATGTACACCGCTATCTGTATAAACAAGGAAATATCTACACTGCCATCTCTATAAACATGGAAATATCTACACTGCCATCTGTATAAACATGGAAATATCTACAGCGTTATCCGTATTAACATGGAAATATCTACAGCGTTATCTGTATAAACATGAAAATATCTACACCGCCATCTCTATAAACATGGAAAATCTACACCGCTATCTGAATAAACATGTAAATATCTACAACGTTATCTGTATAAACATAGAAATGTCTACACAGCTATCTGTATAAGCATGGAAATATCAACACCGCCATCTGTAGGAACATGGAAATATCTACACCACAATCTGTATAAACATGGAAATATCTACACCGTCATCTGAATATACATAGAAATATCTACACCACCATCTGTATAAACATGGAAATATCTACACCGCCATCTCTATGAACATGGAAATATCTACACCGCCATCTGAATGAACATGCAAATATCTTCACCGCCGTCTATATGAACTTGGAAATATCTACACCGCCATCTGAATGAACATGCAAATATATTCACCGCCGTCTGTATGAACTTGGAAATATTTACACCGCCATCTGTATGAACATGGAAATATCTACACCACTATCTGTAAGAACATGGAAATATCTACACCGCTATCTCTATAAACATGGAAATATCTACACCTCTATCTCTATAATCATGGAAATATCTACCCCGCCATCTCTATAAACACGGAAACATATATACCGCCATCTGTAAGAAGATGGCAATAACTACACCACAATGTATATAAAGATGGAAATATCTACACCGCTATCTGTAGGAACATGGAAATATCTACACCGCTATCTGTATAAACACTGAAATATCTATACCGCCATCTCTATAAACATGGAAATATCTACACCGCCATCTGTATGAACATGGAAATACCTAAACCACCACGTGTATGAACATGGAAATATCTACACCGCCATCTGTATGAACATGGAAACAACTTCACCGCCATCTGTATGAACATGGAAATATCTACACCACCATCTGTATGAACATGCAAATATCTTCATAGCCATATGTATGAACATGGAAATATCTACACCGCCATCTGTATGAAGATGGAAATATCTACACCGCTATCTGTATGAACATGGAAATATCTACACCACTATCTCTATAAACATGGAAATATCTACTCCGCTATCTGTATAAACAAGGAAATATCTATACTGCTATCTGTGAAACAGGGAAATATCTACACCGCTATCTCTATAAACATGGAAATATCTACACCACTATCTCTATAGTCATGGAAATATCTACACCGCCATCTGTATGAACATGGAAATATCTACACAACCATCTGTATAAAGATGGAAAT
Source organism: Gorilla gorilla gorilla (assembly GCF_029281585.2). Classification (NCBI taxonomy): domain Eukaryota; kingdom Metazoa; phylum Chordata; class Mammalia; order Primates; family Hominidae; genus Gorilla; species Gorilla gorilla. The sequence continues at coordinate 53,024,404 of NC_073246.2, read as the reverse complement.
ATCTACACCAATACTGTGTGAACATGGAGAAATCTACACCGCTATCTGTATAAACGTGGAAATATCTACACCGCTATCTGAATAAACATGGAAATATCTCCACCGCAATATCTGTAAACATGGAAATAACTACAGAGCTATGTGTATAAACATGAAAATACCTAGACCGCCATCTTTCAAAACATGGAAATATCTACACAGCCATCTGTATAAACGTGGAAATATCTACACCGCCATCTGTATGAACATGGAAATATCTACACCGCCATCTGAATGAACATGCAAATATCTTCACCGCCGTCTGTATGAACTTGGAAATATCTACACTGCCATCTGAATGAACATGCAAATATCTTCACCGCCGTCTGTATGAACTTGGAAATATTTACACCGCCATCTGTATGAACATGGAAATATCTGCACCACTATCTGTAAGAACATGGAAATATCTACACCGCTATCTCTATAAACATGGAAATATCTACACCTCTATCTCTATAATCATGGAAATATCTACCCCGCCATCTCTATAAACACGGAAACATATATACCGCCATCTGTAAGAACATGGCAATATCTACACCACAATGTGTATAAAGATGGAAATATCTACACCGCTATCTGTAGGAACATGGAAATATCTACACCACCATCTGTATAAACGCTGAAATATCTATACCGCCATCTCCATACACTTGGAAATATCTACACAGCTATCTGTATAAAGATGGAAATATCAACACCGCTATCTGAATAAACATGGAAATACCTACACCGCCCTCTGTATAAACATGGAAATATCTACACCGCCATCTCTATAAACATGGAAATATCTACACCGCCATCTGTATGAACATGGAAATACCTAAACCACCACGTGTATGAACATGGAAATATGTACACCGCCATCTGTATGAACATGGAAACAACTACACCGCCATCTGTATGAACATGGAAATATCTACACCGCTATCTGTATGAACATGGAAATATCTACACCACTATCTCTATAAACATGGAAATACCTACTCCGCTATCTGTATAAACAAGGAAATATCTATACTGCTATCTGTGAAACAGGGAAATATCTACAGCGCTATCTCTATAAACATGGAAATATCTACACCACTATCTCTATAGTCATGGAAATATCTACACCGCCATCTGTATGAACATGGAAATATCTACACAACCATCTGTATAAAGATGGAAATATCTAAACCGCTACTGTGTGAACATGGAGATATCTACACCGCTATCTGTATAAACGTGGAAATATCTACACAGCTATCTGAATAAACATGGAAATATCTCCACCGCAATATCTATAAACATGGAAATAACTACAGAGCTATGTGTATAAACATGGAAATACCTAGACCGCCATCTTTAAAAACATGGAAATATCTACACAGCCATCTGTATAAACGTGGAAATACCTACACCGCCATCTGTATGAACATGGAAATATCTATAGAGCCAACCATATAAAGATGGAAATATCTACACCGCTATCTCTATGAACGTGGAAATATCTACAACGCAATCTGTATAAACATGGAAATATCTACACCGCTATCCCTATAAACATGGAAATATCTACACCACTCTCTATATACTTGGAAATAACTACACTACTATCTCTATACACATGGAAATATCAAGACCGCCATCTCTATAAACATGGAAATATCTACACCGCCATGTGCATAAACGTGGAAATATCTAAACCGCCATCTGTATGAACCTGGAAATATCTACACCGCTATCTGTGTAAATATGCATACATTTTCACCGCTATCTGTATAAACATGGAAATATCTACACAGCTATCTCTTTACACATGGAAATAACTACACCGCTATCTGTATGAACATGGAAATATCTTCACCGCCATCTGTATGAAGATGGATATATCTACACAGCCATCTGGATGAAAATGGAAATATCTACACCACTATCGGTATGAACATGGAAATATCTACACCGCTATCTGTGTAAACATGCATACATCTTCACAGCTATCTGTATAAACATGGAAATATCTTCACTGCTATCTGTATGAACATGGAAATATCTACACCGCTATCTGTTTGAACATGGAAATATCTACACCGCTATCTGCATGAAAATGGAAATATCTACACTGCGATCTGCATATACATGGAAATATCTTCAAAGCTATCTCTTTACACATGGAAATAACTATAGCGCTATCTCTATAAACATGGAAATAGCTACACCGCCATCTGTATGAACATGGAAATATCTGCACAGCCATCTGTATGAACATATAAATATCTGCACCGCCATCTATATTAAGATGGAGATATCTACACCGCTATCTGTATAAACTTGGAAATATCTACACCGCTATCTGTATAAACATGGAAATATCTACACCGCAATCTGTATAAACATGGAAATATCTACACCACTACCTGTATAAACATGGAAATATCAGCACCGCTATCTGTATGATCATGGAAATATCTACACCGCTATCTCTATGAACATGGAAATTTCTACACCGCTATCTGTATGAACATGGAAATATCTACACCACTACCTGTATGAACATGGAAATATCTACACCGCAATCTGTATGAACATGGAAATATCTACACTGCTATCTGCATATACATGGAAATATCTACACAGCTATCTCTTTACACATGGAAATAACTACACTGCTATCTGTATGAACATGGAAATATCTACACCGCCATCTGTATGAGCATGGAAATATCTGCACCGCCATCTGTATGAGCATATAAATATCTACACCGCCATCTGTAGTAAGACGGAGACATGTACACCGCTATCTGTATAAACATGGAAATATCTACACAGCTATCTGTATAAACATGGAAATATCTACACTGCTATCTGTATAAACATGGAAATATCTACACCGCTACCTGTATAAGTATGGAAATATCAGCACCGCTATCTGTATGAAAATGGAAATATCTACACCATTACCTGTATGAACATGGAAATATTTACTCTGCTATCTGTATGAACATGGATATATCTACACCGCCATCTGGATGAACACGGAAATATCTACACCGCTATGTGTACGAACATGGAAATATCTACACCGCTATCTGTGTAAATATGCATACATCTTCACCGCAATCTGTATAAACATGGAAATATCTAAACCGCTATCTGCATGAAAATGGAAATATATACACACCTATCTGCATATACATGGAAATATCTACACAGCTATCTCTTTACACATGGAAATAACTACACCGCTATCTGTATGAACATGGAAATATCTTCACCGCCAACTGTATGAAGATGGATATATCTACACAGCCATCTGGATGTACATGGAAATATCTACACCGCTATCTGTATGAACATGGAAATATCTACACCGCTATCTGTGTAAACATGCATACATCTTCACCGCTATCTGTATAAACATGGAAATACCTACACTGTTATCTGTATGAACATGGAAATATCTACACCGCTATCTGTTTGAACATGGAAATATCTACACCAATATCTGCATGAAAATGGAAATATCTACACAGCGATCTGCATATACATGGAAATATCTTCAAAGCTATCTCTTTTCACATGGAAATAACTACAGCGCTATCTCTATAAACATGGAAATAGCTACACCGCCATCTGTATGAACATGGAAATATCTGCACCGCCATCTGTATGAACATATAAATATCTACACCGCCATCGGTATTAAGATGGAGATATCTACACCGCTATCTGTATGAACTTGGAAATATCTACACCGCTATCTGTATGAACATGGATATATCTACACAGCCATCTGGATGAACATGGAAATATCTACACCGCTATCTGTATGAACATGGAAATATCTAAACAGCAATCTGGATGAACATTGAAATATCCACAGCGCTATCTGTATCTACATGGATATATCTACACAGCCATCTGGATGAACACGGAAATAACTACACCGCTATCTGTAAGAACATGGAAATATCTACACCGCAATCTGTGTAAATATGCATACATCTTCACCGCTATCTGTATAAACATGGAAATATCTACACCGCTATCTGAATGAACATGGAAATATCTACACCGCTATCTGTTTGAACATGGAAATATCTACAGCGCTAGCTGCATGAAAATGGAAATATCTACACAGCTGTCTGCATATACATGGAAATATCTACACAGCTATCTCTTTACACATGGAAATAACTAAACCGCTCTCTCTATGAACATGGAAATATCTACACCGCCATCTGTATGAACATGGAAATTTCTGCACTGCCATCTGTATGAACTTATAAATATCTACACCGCCATCTGTATTAACATGGAGATATCTACCCCGCTATCTGTATAAACATGGATATACCTTCACCTCTATCTGTATAAACATGGAAATATCTACACCGCTATCTGTATAAACATGGAAATATCTACAACGCTACCTGTATAAACATGGAAATATTAGTACCGATATCTGTATGAACATGTAAATATCTACACCACTATCTCTATGAACATGGATATATCTACACAGCCCTCTGGATGATCATGGAAATATCCACACCTCTATCTGTGTAAACATGCATACATCTTCACCGCTATCTGTATAAACATGGAAATATCTACACCGCTATCTGTATGAACATGGAAATATCTACACCGCTATCTGTTTGAAGATGGAAATATGTACACAGCTATCTGCATGAAAATGGAAATATCTACACAGCTATCTGAATACACATGGAAATATCTACACAGCTATCTCTTTACACATGGAAATAACTACACCGTTATCTGTATGAACATGGAAATATCTACACCGCCATCTCTATGAACATGGAAATATCTGCACCGCCATCTGTATGAACATATAAATATCTACACCGCCATCTGTATTAAGATGGAGATATCTACACGGCTATGTGTATAAACATGGAAATATCTACACCGCTATCTGTATAAACATGGAAATATCTACACCGCTATCTGTATAAACATGGAAATATCTACACCGCTGCCTGTATAAACATGGAAATATCAGCACCGCTATCTGTATGAACATGGAAATATCTACACCGCTATCTGTATGAACATGGAAATATCTACACCGGTATCTGTATGAACATGGAAATAGCTACACCGTTATCTGTATGAACATGGGAATATCTACACCGCTATCTGTATGAACATGGAAATATCTACACCGCTATCTGTATGAACATGGATATATCTACACAGCCATCTGGATGAACATGGAAATATCTACACTGCTATCTGTGTAAACATGCATACATCTTCACCGCTATCTGTATAAACATGGAAATATCTACACCGCTATCTGTATGAACATGGAAATATCTACACCACTATCTGCATGAAATTGGAAATATCTACACTGCTATCTGCATATACATTTAAATATCTACACAGCTATCTCTTTACACATGGAAATAACTACACCGCTATCTGTATGAACATGGAAATATCTTCACCGCCAACTGTATGAAGATGGATATATCTAAACAGCCATCTGGATGTACATGGAAATATCTACACCGCTATCTGTATGAACATGGAAATATCTACACCGCTATCTGTGTAAACATGCATACATCTTCACCGCTATCTGTATAAACATGGAAATACCTACACTGTTATCTGTATGACCATGGAAATATCTACACCGCTATCTGTTTGAACATGGAAATATCTACACCAATATCTGCATGAAAATGGAAATATCTACACAGCGATCTGCATATACATGGAAATATCTTCAAAGCTATCTCTTTTCACATGGAAATAACTACAGCGCTATCTCTATAAACATGGAAATAGCTACACCGCCATCTGTATGAACATGGAAATATCTGCACCGCCATCTGTATGAACATATAAATATCTACACCGCCATCGGTATTAAGATGGAGATATCTACACCGCTATCTGTATGAACTTGGAAATATCTACACCGCTATCTGTATGAACATGGATATATCTACACAGCCATCTGGATGAACATGGAAATATCTACACCGCTATCTGTATGAACATGGAAATATCTACACAGCAATCTGGATGAACATTGAAATATCCACAACGCTATCTGTATCTACATGGATATATCTACACAGCCATCTGGATGAACACGGAAATAACTACACCGCTATCTGTAAGAACATGGAAATATCTACACCGCAATCTGTGTAAATATGCATACATCTTCACCGCTATCTGTATAAACATGGAAATATCTACACCGCTATCTGAATGAACATGGAAATATCTACACCGCTATCTGTTTGAACATGGAAATATCTACAGCGCTATCTGCATGAAAATGGAAATATCTACACAGCTGTCTGCATATACATGGAAATATCTACACAGCTATCTCTTTACACATGGAAATAACTAAACCGCTCTCTCTATGAACATGGAAATATCTACACCGCCACCTGTATGAACATGGAAATTTCTGCACTGCCATCTGTATGAACTTATAAATATCTACACCGCCATCTGTATTAACATGGAGATATCTACCCCGCTATCTGTATAAACATGGAAATACCTTCACCTCTATCTGTATAAACATGGAAATATCTACACCGCTATCTGTATGAACATGGAAATATCTACACCGCTATCTGTTTGAAGATGGAAATATGTACACAGCTATCTGCATGAAAATGGAAATATCTACACAGCTATCTGAATACACATGGAAATATCTACACAGCTATCTCTTTACACATGGAAATAACTACACCGTTATCTGTATGAACATGGAAATATCTACACCGCCATCTCTATGAACATGGAAATATCTGCACCGCCATCTGTATGAACATATAAATATCTACACCGCCATCTGTATTAAGATGGAGATATCTACACGGCTATGTGTATAAACATGGAAATATCTACACCGCTATCTGTATAAACATGGAAATATCTACACCGCTATCTGTATAAACATGGAAATATCTACACCGCTGCCTGTATAAACATGGAAATATCAGCACCGCTATCTGTATGAACATGGAAATATCTACACCGCTATCTGTATGAACATGGAAATATCTACACCGGTATCTGTATGAACATGGAAATAGCTACACCGTTATCTGTATGAACATGGGAATATCTACACCGCTATCTGTATGAACATGGAAATATCTACACCGCTATCTGTATGAACATGGATATATCTACACAGCCATCTGGATGAACATGGAAATATCTACACTGCTATCTGTGTAAACATGCATACATCTTCACCGCTATCTGTATAAACATGGAAATATCTACACCGCTATCTGTATGAACATGGAAATATCTACACCACTATCTGCATGAAATTGGAAATATCTACACTGCTATCTGCATATACATTTAAATATCTACACAGCTATCTCTTTACACATGGAAATAACTACACCGCTATCTGTATGAACATGGAAATATCTTCACCGCCAACTGTATGAAGATGGATATATCTAAACAGCCATCTGGATGTACATGGAAATATCTACACCGCCATCTGTATAAACATGGAAATATCTACACCACCATCTCTATAAACATTGAAATATCTACACCGCCATCTGTATGAACATCAAAATATCTATACCGCCAACCGTATAAAGATGGAAATATCTACACCGTTATCAGTATGAACATGGAAATATCTACACCACTACCTGTATAAACGTGGAAATATATACACCGCTATCTGTGTAAACATGGAAATATCTACACCGCTATCTGTTAAAACTTGGAAATATCTACACCGTTATGCGTGTAAACATGGAAATATCTTCACCGCCATCTGTATGAACATGGAAATATCTACACTGCCATCTACATAAACATGGAAATTTCTACACCGCCATCTGTAGGAATATGGAAATATCTACACCACCATCTGAATCAACATGCAAATATCTACACCGCCATCTGTATGAACATGGAAACATCCATACCGCCATCTGTATGAATTTGGAAATATCTACACCGCTAACTGTATGAACATGGAAATATCTGCACCGCTATCTCTATGAACATGGAAATATCTACACCTCTATCTCTATAACCATGGATATATCTACACCGCTATCTGTATATACATGGAAATATTTACACCGCTATCCGTATAAACATGGAAATATCTACAGTGTTATCTATACAAACATGGAAAAAACTACACTGCTATCTCTATAAACATGGATATATCTACACCGCCATCTGTATGAACATGGAAGTATCTAAACCGCCATTTCTATAAACATGGAAACATCTACACCACCATCTGTATGAACCTGAAAATATCTACACCGCCATCTCTATAAAGATGGAAACCCCTACACCGCCATCTGTATAAACATGGAAATATCTACACCGCTATCTGCATAAAGATGGAAATATCTACACCGCTATCTGAATAAACACGGAAATACCTACACTGTCATCTGTATAAATATAGAAATATCTACAGTGCCATCTCTATAAACATGGAAATATCTACACGGCCATCTGTATGAACATGGAAATATCTACACCGCCAACCGTATAACGATGGAAATATCTACACCGCTATCTGTATGAACATGGAAATATCTACACCGCTATCTGTATAAACATGGAAATATCTACAACGCTATCTCTATAAACATGGCAATATTTACACCGGCATCTCTATAAACATGGAAATATCTACACCGCTCTCTATAATGTTGGAAATAACTACACTGCTATGTCTGTAGACATGGAAATATCTAGGACGCCATCTCTATAAACATGGAAATATCTACACCGCCATCTGCATTAACTTGGAAATATCTGAACCGCCATCTGTATGAACATGGAAATAACTACACCGCCATTTTTCTAAAGATGGAAATATCTACACCGCCATCTGTATAAACATGGAAATATCTACACCTCCATCTGTATAAAGATGGAAATATCTACACCGCCATATGAATAAACATGGAAATATCTACACCGCCATCTGTATGAACATGGAAATATCTACACCGCCATCTGTGGAAACATAGAAATATCTACACCGCCATCGGTATGAACATGGAAATATCTACACCACTATCTTGTAAACATGGAAATATCTACACCCCTAACTCTATAAACATGGAAATATCTACACCGCTATCTGCATAAACATGGAAATATCTGAACCGCCATCTGTATGAACATGGAAATAACTACACCGCCATTTTTCTAAAGATGGAAATATCTACACCGCCATCTGTATAAACATGGAAATATCTACACCTCCATCTGTATAAAGATGGAAATATCTACACCGCCATATGAATAAACATGGAAATATCTACACCGCCATCTGTATGAACATGGAAATATCTACACCGCCATCTGTGGAAACATAGAAATATCTACACCGCCATCGGTATGAACATGGAAATATCTACACCACTATCTTGTAAACATGGAAATATCTACACCCCTAACTCTATAAACATGGAAATATCTACACCGCTATCTGTTAAAACTTGGAAATATTTACACCGTTATGTGTATAATCATGGATATATCTTCACCGCCATCTGTATGAACATGGAAATATCTACCCTGCATACTATATAAACATGGAAATATCTACACCGCCATCTATAGGAACATGGAAATATCTACACCGCCATCTGAATGGACATGCAAATATCTTCACTGCCATATGTATGAACATGGAGATATCTACACGGACGTCTGTATGAATTTGGAAATATCTACACCGCTATCTGTATGAACATGGAAATATCTACACCGCTATCTCTATGAACATGGAAATATCTACACCGCTATCTGTATAAACAAGGAAATATCTACACTGCCATCTCTATAAACATGGAAATATCTACACTGCCATCTGTATCAACATGGAAATATCTACACCGTTATCCTTATAAACACGGAAATATCTACAGCGTTATCTGTATAAACATGGAAATAACTACACCGCCATCTCTATAAACATGGATATATCTACACTGCTATCTGTATAAACATGGAAATATCTACACTTATCTGTGAAACGGGGAAATGTCTACACTGCTATCTCTATAAACATGGAAATATCTACACCACTATCTCTATAATCATGGAAATATCTACACCACCATCTCTATAAACATGGAAATACATACACCGCCATCTGTAGGAACATGGAATTATCTACACCACCATGTGTATGAACATGGAAATATATACACCGCCATCTGTATGAACATGGAAATATCTACACTGCCATCTGTATGAACATGGAAATATGTACACCGCCATCTGTATGAACATGCAAATACCTTCACCGCCATCTGTATGAACATGGAAATATCTACACCACCATCTGTATGAAAATGGAAATATCTACACCGCTATCTGTATGAACATGGAAATATCTACACCGCTATCTCTATAAACATGGAAATATCTACACCGCTATCAGTGTAAACAAGGAAATATCAGCACTGCCATCTCTATAAACATGGAAACATCTACACTGCCATCTGTATAAACATAGAAATATCTACAACGCTATCTGTATATACATGGAAATATCTACACCGCTATCCGTATAAACATGGAAATATCTACAGCGTTATCTATATAAACATGGAAATAACTACACCGCTATCTCTATAAACATGGATATATCTACACTGCTATCTGTATAAACATGGAAATATCTACACTGCTATCTGTGAAACAGGGAAATATCTACACCGCTATTTCTCTAAAGATGGAAATATCTACACCACTATCTCTATAATCATGGAAATATCTACACCGCCATCTCTATAAACATGGAAATACATACACCACCACCTGTATGAACATGGAAATATCTACACCGCCATGTGTATAAAGATGGAAATATCTATACCGCTTTCTGTATGAACATGGAAATATCTACACTGCCATCTGAATAAACACAGAAATATCTATACCGCCATATCCATACACTTGGAAATATCTACACCGTTATCTGTATAAACTTTGAAATATCTACACCGCTATCTGTAAACATGGAAATATCTACACTGCTGTCTGTATAAAGATGGAAAAATCTACACCGCTATCTGAAAAAATATGGAAATATCTACACCGCCATCTTTATAAACATGGAAATATGTACACCGCTATCTCTATAAACATGGAAATATCTACACCGCCGTCTATATGAACTTCGAAATATCCACACCGCCATCTCTGTAAAGATGGAAATATCTAAACCGCCATCTGTATAAACATGGAAACATCCACACCGCCACCTCTATAAACATGGAAATATCTATACCGCCATCTGTATGAACATGGAAATATCTACATAGCCATCTGTATAAAGATGGAAATATCTACATCGCCATCTGTATAAACATGGAAATATCTACACCGCTATCTGTATAAACAAGGAAATATCTACACTGCCATCTCTATAAACATGGAAATATCTACACTGCCATCTGTATAAACATGGAAATATCTACACCGTTATCCGTATAAACATGGAAATATCTACAGCGTTATCTGCATAAACATGAAAATATCTACACCGCCATCTCTATAAACATGGAAAATCTACACCGCTATCAGAATAAACTTGTAAATATCTACACCGGTATCTGTATAAACATGGAAATATCTACACAGCTATCTGTATAAACATGGAAATATCTACAACGCCATCTGTATGAACATGGAAATATCTACACCGCCATCTATATAAAGATGGAAATATCTTCACCGTCATTTGAATATACATAGAATTATCTACAACGCCTTCTGTTTAAACATGGAAATGTCCACACCACCATCTGTATAAACATGGAAATATCTACACCGCCATCTGTATGAACATGGAAATATGTACAAAGCCATCTGTACGAACATGGAAATATCTACACCACCATGTGTATGAACATGGAAATATCTACACCGCCATCTGTATGAACATGGAAATATCTACACCGCCATCTGTATGAACATGGAAATATCTACACCGCCGTCTGTATGTACATGCAAATATATTCACCGCCGTCTGTATGAACATGGAAATATTTACACCGCCATCTGTATGAACATGGAAATATCTACACCTATATCTCTATAATCATGGAAATATCTACCCCGCCATCTCTATAAACACGGAAACACATACACCACCTTCTGTAAGAACATGGAAATATCTACACCACAATGTGTATAAAGATGGAAATATCTACACCGCTATCTGTATGAACATGGAAAGATCTACACCGCCATCTGTATGAACATGGAAATATCTACAGCGCCAACCATATAAAGATGGAAATATCTACTCCGCTATCTGTATGAACATGGAAATATCTACACCACAATCTGTATAAACATGGAAATATCTACACCGCCATCTCCATAAACATGCAAATATCTACACCACTCTCTATAAACTTGGAAATAACTACACTGCTATCTCTATAGACATGGAAATATCTAGACCGCCATCTCTATAAACATGGAAATATCTACACCGCCATATGCATAAACATGGAAATATCTAAACTGCCATCTGTATGAACATGGAAATATCTACACCGCCATCTTTATAAAGATGGAAATAACTACACCGCCATCTGTGTAAACATGGAAATAGCTACACCGCCATCTGTATAAAGATGGAAATATCTACACCATCATCTGAATATACATGGCAATATCTACACAACCATCTTTATAAACATGCAAATATCTACACCGCTACCTGTATAAACAGGGAAATATCTACACCGCCATCTGTATGAACACAGATATATGTACAAAGCCATCTGTATGAACATGGAAATATCTACACCACCATGTGTATGAACATGGAAATATCTACACTGCCATCTGTATAAACATGGAAGTATCTACACTGCCATCTCTATAAACATGGAAATATCTACACCGCCATCTGTATGAACATGAAAATATCTATACCGCCAACAGTATAAAGATGGAAATACCTACACCGCTATCAGTATGAACATGGAAATATCTACACCACTATCAGTATAAACGTGGAAATATATACACCGCTATCTGTGTAAACATGGAAATATCTACACCGCTATCTGTTAAAACTTGGAAATATCTACACCGTTATGCGTGTAAACATGGAAATACCTTCACCGCCATCTGTATGAACATGGAAATATCTACACTGCCATCTATATAAACATGGAAATTTCTACACCGCCATCTGTAGGAACATGGAAATATCTACACCACCATCTGAATGAACATGCAAATATCTACACCGCCATCTGTATGAACATGGAAACATCTATACCGCCATCTGTATGAATTTGGAAATATCTACACCGCTAACTGTATGAACATGGAAATATCTGCACCGCTATCTATATGAACATGGAAATATGTACACCGCTATCTGTATAAACAAGGAAATATCTACACTGCCATCTCTATAAACATGGAAATATCTACACTGCCATCTGTATAAACATGGAAATATCTACAGCGTTATCCGTATTAACATGGAAATATCTACAGCGTTATCTGTATAAACATGAAAATATCTACACCGCCATCTCTATAAACATGGAAAATCTACACCGCTATCTGAATAAACATGTAAATATCTACAACGTTATCTGTATAAACATAGAAATGTCTACACAGCTATCTGTATAAGCATGGAAATATCAACACCGCCATCTGTAGGAACATGGAAATATCTACACCACAATCTGTATAAACATGGAAATATCTACACCGTCATCTGAATATACATAGAAATATCTACACCACCATCTGTATAAACATGGAAATATCTACACCGCCATCTCTATGAACATGGAAATATCTACACCGCCATCTGAATGAACATGCAAATATCTTCACCGCCGTCTATATGAACTTGGAAATATCTACACCGCCATCTGAATGAACATGCAAATATATTCACCGCCGTCTGTATGAACTTGGAAATATTTACACCGCCATCTGTATGAACATGGAAATATCTACACCACTATCTGTAAGAACATGGAAATATCTACACCGCTATCTCTATAAACATGGAAATATCTACACCTCTATCTCTATAATCATGGAAATATCTACCCCGCCATCTCTATAAACACGGAAACATATATACCGCCATCTGTAAGAAGATGGCAATAACTACACCACAATGTATATAAAGATGGAAATATCTACACCGCTATCTGTAGGAACATGGAAATATCTACACCGCTATCTGTATAAACACTGAAATATCTATACCGCCATCTCTATAAACATGGAAATATCTACACCGCCATCTGTATGAACATGGAAATACCTAAACCACCACGTGTATGAACATGGAAATATCTACACCGCCATCTGTATGAACATGGAAACAACTTCACCGCCATCTGTATGAACATGGAAATATCTACACCACCATCTGTATGAACATGCAAATATCTTCATAGCCATATGTATGAACATGGAAATATCTACACCGCCATCTGTATGAAGATGGAAATATCTACACCGCTATCTGTATGAACATGGAAATATCTACACCACTATCTCTATAAACATGGAAATATCTACTCCGCTATCTGTATAAACAAGGAAATATCTATACTGCTATCTGTGAAACAGGGAAATATCTACACCGCTATCTCTATAAACATGGAAATATCTACACCACTATCTCTATAGTCATGGAAATATCTACACCGCCATCTGTATGAACATGGAAATATCTACACAACCATCTGTATAAAGATGGAAATATCTACACCAATACTGTGTGAACATGGAGAAATCTACACCGCTATCTGTATAAACGTGGAAATATCTACACCGCTATCTGAATAAACATGGAAATATCTCCACCGCAATATCTGTAAACATGGAAATAACTACAGAGCTATGTGTATAAACATGAAAATACCTAGACCGCCATCTTTCAAAACATGGAAATATCTACACAGCCATCTGTATAAACGTGGAAATATCTACACCGCCATCTGTATGAACATGGAAATATCTACACCGCCATCTGAATGAACATGCAAATATCTTCACCGCCGTCTGTATGAACTTGGAAATATCTACACTGCCATCTGAATGAACATGCAAATATCTTCACCGCCGTCTGTATGAACTTGGAAATATTTACACCGCCATCTGTATGAACATGGAAATATCTGCACCACTATCTGTAAGAACATGGAAATATCTACACCGCTATCTCTATAAACATGGAAATATCTACACCTCTATCTCTATAATCATGGAAATATCTACCCCGCCATCTCTATAAACACGGAAACATATATACCGCCATCTGTAAGAACATGGCAATATCTACACCACAATGTGTATAAAGATGGAAATATCTACACCGCTATCTGTAGGAACATGGAAATATCTACACCACCATCTGTATAAACGCTGAAATATCTATACCGCCATCTCCATACACTTGGAAATATCTACACAGCTATCTGTATAAAGATGGAAATATCAACACCGCTATCTGAATAAACATGGAAATACCTACACCGCCCTCTGTATAAACATGGAAATATCTACACCGCCATCTCTATAAACATGGAAATATCTACACCGCCATCTGTATGAACATGGAAATACCTAAACCACCACGTGTATGAACATGGAAATATGTACACCGCCATCTGTATGAACATGGAAACAACTACACCGCCATCTGTATGAACATGGAAATATCTACACCGCTATCTGTATGAACATGGAAATATCTACACCACTATCTCTATAAACATGGAAATACCTACTCCGCTATCTGTATAAACAAGGAAATATCTATACTGCTATCTGTGAAACAGGGAAATATCTACAGCGCTATCTCTATAAACATGGAAATATCTACACCACTATCTCTATAGTCATGGAAATATCTACACCGCCATCTGTATGAACATGGAAATATCTACACAACCATCTGTATAAAGATGGAAATATCTAAACCGCTACTGTGTGAACATGGAGATATCTACACCGCTATCTGTATAAACGTGGAAATATCTACACAGCTATCTGAATAAACATGGAAATATCTCCACCGCAATATCTATAAACATGGAAATAACTACAGAGCTATGTGTATAAACATGGAAATACCTAGACCGCCATCTTTAAAAACATGGAAATATCTACACAGCCATCTGTATAAACGTGGAAATACCTACACCGCCATCTGTATGAACATGGAAATATCTATAGAGCCAACCATATAAAGATGGAAATATCTACACCGCTATCTCTATGAACGTGGAAATATCTACAACGCAATCTGTATAAACATGGAAATATCTACACCGCTATCCCTATAAACATGGAAATATCTACACCACTCTCTATATACTTGGAAATAACTACACTACTATCTCTATACACATGGAAATATCAAGACCGCCATCTCTATAAACATGGAAATATCTACACCGCCATGTGCATAAACGTGGAAATATCTAAACCGCCATCTGTATGAACCTGGAAATATCTACACCGCTATCTGTGTAAATATGCATACATTTTCACCGCTATCTGTATAAACATGGAAATATCTACACAGCTATCTCTTTACACATGGAAATAACTACACCGCTATCTGTATGAACATGGAAATATCTTCACCGCCATCTGTATGAAGATGGATATATCTACACAGCCATCTGGATGAAAATGGAAATATCTACACCACTATCGGTATGAACATGGAAATATCTACACCGCTATCTGTGTAAACATGCATACATCTTCACAGCTATCTGTATAAACATGGAAATATCTTCACTGCTATCTGTATGAACATGGAAATATCTACACCGCTATCTGTTTGAACATGGAAATATCTACACCGCTATCTGCATGAAAATGGAAATATCTACACTGCGATCTGCATATACATGGAAATATCTTCAAAGCTATCTCTTTACACATGGAAATAACTATAGCGCTATCTCTATAAACATGGAAATAGCTACACCGCCATCTGTATGAACATGGAAATATCTGCACCGCCATCTGTATGAACATATAAATATCTGCACCGCCATCTATATTAAGATGGAGATATCTACACCGCTATCTGTATAAACTTGGAAATATCTACACCGCTATCTGTATAAACATGGAAATATCTACACCGCAATCTGTATAAACATGGAAATATCTACACCACTACCTGTATAAACATGGAAATATCAGCACCGCTATCTGTATGATCATGGAAATATCTACACCGCTATCTCTATGAACATGGAAATTTCTACACCGCTATCTGTATGAACATGGAAATATCTACACCACTACCTGTATGAACATGGAAATATCTACACCGCAATCTGTATGAACATGGAAATATCTACACTGCTATCTGCATATACATGGAAATATCTACACAGCTATCTCTTTACACATGGAAATAACTACACTGCTATCTGTATGAACATGGAAATATCTACACCGCCATCTGTATGAGCATGGAAATATCTGCACCGCCATCTGTATGAGCATATAAATATCTACACCGCCATCTGTAGTAAGACGGAGACATGTACACCGCTATCTGTATAAACATGGAAATATCTACACAGCTATCTGTATAAACATGGAAATATCTACACTGCTATCTGTATAAACATGGAAATATCTACACCGCTACCTGTATAAGTATGGAAATATCAGCACCGCTATCTGTATGAAAATGGAAATATCTACACCATTACCTGTATGAACATGGAAATATTTACTCTGCTATCTGTATGAACATGGATATATCTACACCGCCATCTGGATGAACACGGAAATATCTACACCGCTATGTGTACGAACATGGAAATATCTACACCGCTATCTGTGTAAATATGCATACATCTTCACCGCAATCTGTATAAACATGGAAATATCTAAACCGCTATCTGCATGAAAATGGAAATATATACACACCTATCTGCATATACATGGAAATATCTACACAGCTATCTCTTTACACATGGAAATAACTACACCGCTATCTGTATGAACATGGAAATATCTTCACCGCCAACTGTATGAAGATGGATATATCTACACAGCCATCTGGATGTACATGGAAATATCTACACCGCTATCTGTATGAACATGGAAATATCTACACCGCTATCTGTGTAAACATGCATACATCTTCACCGCTATCTGTATAAACATGGAAATACCTACACTGTTATCTGTATGAACATGGAAATATCTACACCGCTATCTGTTTGAACATGGAAATATCTACACCAATATCTGCATGAAAATGGAAATATCTACACAGCGATCTGCATATACATGGAAATATCTTCAAAGCTATCTCTTTTCACATGGAAATAACTACAGCGCTATCTCTATAAACATGGAAATAGCTACACCGCCATCTGTATGAACATGGAAATATCTGCACCGCCATCTGTATGAACATATAAATATCTACACCGCCATCGGTATTAAGATGGAGATATCTACACCGCTATCTGTATGAACTTGGAAATATCTACACCGCTATCTGTATGAACATGGATATATCTACACAGCCATCTGGATGAACATGGAAATATCTACACCGCTATCTGTATGAACATGGAAATATCTACACAGCAATCTGGATGAACATTGAAATATCCACAGCGCTATCTGTATCTACATGGATATATCTACACAGCCATCTGGATGAACACGGAAATAACTACACCGCTATCTGTAAGAACATGGAAATATCTACACCGCAATCTGTGTAAATATGCATACATCTTCACCGCTATCTGTATAAACATGGAAATATCTACACCGCTATCTGAATGAACATGGAAATATCTACACCGCTATCTGTTTGAACATGGAAATATCTACAGCGCTAGCTGCATGAAAATGGAAATATCTACACAGCTGTCTGCATATACATGGAAATATCTACACAGCTATCTCTTTACACATGGAAATAACTAAACCGCTCTCTCTATGAACATGGAAATATCTACACCGCCATCTGTATGAACATGGAAATTTCTGCACTGCCATCTGTATGAACTTATAAATATCTACACCGCCATCTGTATTAACATGGAGATATCTACCCCGCTATCTGTATAAACATGGATATACCTTCACCTCTATCTGTATAAACATGGAAATATCTACACCGCTATCTGTATAAACATGGAAATATCTACAACGCTACCTGTATAAACATGGAAATATTAGTACCGATATCTGTATGAACATGTAAATATCTACACCACTATCTCTATGAACATGGATATATCTACACAGCCCTCTGGATGATCATGGAAATATCCACACCTCTATCTGTGTAAACATGCATACATCTTCACCGCTATCTGTATAAACATGGAAATATCTACACCGCTATCTGTATGAACATGGAAATATCTACACCGCTATCTGTTTGAAGATGGAAATATGTACACAGCTATCTGCATGAAAATGGAAATATCTACACAGCTATCTGAATACACATGGAAATATCTACACAGCTATCTCTTTACACATGGAAATAACTACACCGTTATCTGTATGAACATGGAAATATCTACACCGCCATCTCTATGAACATGGAAATATCTGCACCGCCATCTGTATGAACATATAAATATCTACACCGCCATCTGTATTAAGATGGAGATATCTACACGGCTATGTGTATAAACATGGAAATATCTACACCGCTATCTGTATAAACATGGAAATATCTACACCGCTATCTGTATAAACATGGAAATATCTACACCGCTGCCTGTATAAACATGGAAATATCAGCACCGCTATCTGTATGAACATGGAAATATCTACACCGCTATCTGTATGAACATGGAAATATCTACACCGGTATCTGTATGAACATGGAAATAGCTACACCGTTATCTGTATGAACATGGGAATATCTACACCGCTATCTGTATGAACATGGAAATATCTACACCGCTATCTGTATGAACATGGATATATCTACACAGCCATCTGGATGAACATGGAAATATCTACACTGCTATCTGTGTAAACATGCATACATCTTCACCGCTATCTGTATAAACATGGAAATATCTACACCGCTATCTGTATGAACATGGAAATATCTACACCACTATCTGCATGAAATTGGAAATATCTACACTGCTATCTGCATATACATTTAAATATCTACACAGCTATCTCTTTACACATGGAAATAACTACACCGCTATCTGTATGAACATGGAAATATCTTCACCGCCAACTGTATGAAGATGGATATATCTAAACAGCCATCTGGATGTACATGGAAATATCTACACCGCTATCTGTATGAACATGGAAATATCTACACCGCTATCTGTGTAAACATGCATACATCTTCACCGCTATCTGTATAAACATGGAAATACCTACACTGTTATCTGTATGACCATGGAAATATCTACACCGCTATCTGTTTGAACATGGAAATATCTACACCAATATCTGCATGAAAATGGAAATATCTACACAGCGATCTGCATATACATGGAAATATCTTCAAAGCTATCTCTTTTCACATGGAAATAACTACAGCGCTATCTCTATAAACATGGAAATAGCTACACCGCCATCTGTATGAACATGGAAATATCTGCACCGCCATCTGTATGAACATATAAATATCTACACCGCCATCGGTATTAAGATGGAGATATCTACACCGCTATCTGTATGAACTTGGAAATATCTACACCGCTATCTGTATGAACATGGATATATCTACACAGCCATCTGGATGAACATGGAAATATCTACACCGCTATCTGTATGAACATGGAAATATCTACACAGCAATCTGGATGAACATTGAAATATCCACAACGCTATCTGTATCTACATGGATATATCTACACAGCCATCTGGATGAACACGGAAATAACTACACCGCTATCTGTAAGAACATGGAAATATCTACACCGCAATCTGTGTAAATATGCATACATCTTCACCGCTATCTGTATAAACATGGAAATATCTACACCGCTATCTGAATGAACATGGAAATATCTACACCGCTATCTGTTTGAACATGGAAATATCTACAGCGCTATCTGCATGAAAATGGAAATATCTACACAGCTGTCTGCATATACATGGAAATATCTACACAGCTATCTCTTTACACATGGAAATAACTAAACCGCTCTCTCTATGAACATGGAAATATCTACACCGCCACCTGTATGAACATGGAAATTTCTGCACTGCCATCTGTATGAACTTATAAATATCTACACCGCCATCTGTATTAACATGGAGATATCTACCCCGCTATCTGTATAAACATGGAAATACCTTCACCTCTATCTGTATAAACATGGAAATATCTACACCGCTATCTGTATGAACATGGAAATATCTACACCGCTATCTGTTTGAAGATGGAAATATGTACACAGCTATCTGCATGAAAATGGAAATATCTACACAGCTATCTGAATACACATGGAAATATCTACACAGCTATCTCTTTACACATGGAAATAACTACACCGTTATCTGTATGAACATGGAAATATCTACACCGCCATCTCTATGAACATGGAAATATCTGCACCGCCATCTGTATGAACATATAAATATCTACACCGCCATCTGTATTAAGATGGAGATATCTACACGGCTATGTGTATAAACATGGAAATATCTACACCGCTATCTGTATAAACATGGAAATATCTACACCGCTATCTGTATAAACATGGAAATATCTACACCGCTGCCTGTATAAACATGGAAATATCAGCACCGCTATCTGTATGAACATGGAAATATCTACACCGCTATCTGTATGAACATGGAAATATCTACACCGGTATCTGTATGAACATGGAAATAGCTACACCGTTATCTGTATGAACATGGGAATATCTACACCGCTATCTGTATGAACATGGAAATATCTACACCGCTATCTGTATGAACATGGATATATCTACACAGCCATCTGGATGAACATGGAAATATCTACACTGCTATCTGTGTAAACATGCATACATCTTCACCGCTATCTGTATAAACATGGAAATATCTACACCGCTATCTGTATGAACATGGAAATATCTACACCACTATCTGCATGAAATTGGAAATATCTACACTGCTATCTGCATATACATTTAAATATCTACACAGCTATCTCTTTACACATGGAAATAACTACACCGCTATCTGTATGAACATGGAAATATCTTCACCGCCAACTGTATGAAGATGGATATATCTAAACAGCCATCTGGATGTACATGGAAATATCTACACCGCTATCTGTATGAACATGGAAATATCTACACCGCTATCTGTGTAAACATGCATACATCTTCACCGCTATCTGTATAAACATGGAAATACCTACACTGTTATCTGTATGACCATGGAAATATCTACACCGCTATCTGTTTGAACATGGAAATATCTACACCAATATCTGCATGAAAATGGAAATATCTACACAGCGATCTGCATATACATGGAAATATCTTCAAAGCTATCTCTTTTCACATGGAAATAACTACAGCGCTATCTCTATAAACATGGAAATAGCTACACCGCCATCTGTATGAACATGGAAATATCTGCACCGCCATCTGTATGAACATATAAATATCTACACCGCCATCGGTATTAAGATGGAGATATCTACACCGCTATCTGTATGAACTTGGAAATATCTACACCGCTATCTGTATGAACATGGATATATCTACACAGCCATCTGGATGAACATGGAAATATCTACACCGCTATCTGTATGAACATGGAAATATCTACACAGCAATCTGGATGAACATTGAAATATCCACAACGCTATCTGTATCTACATGGATATATCTACACAGCCATCTGGATGAACACGGAAATAACTACACCGCTATCTGTAAGAACATGGAAATATCTACACCGCAATCTGTGTAAATATGCATACATCTTCACCGCTATCTGTATAAACATGGAAATATCTACACCGCTATCTGAATGAACATGGAAATATCTACACCGCTATCTGTTTGAACATGGAAATATCTACAGCGCTATCTGCATGAAAATGGAAATATCTACACAGCTGTCTGCATATACATGGAAATATCTACACAGCTATCTCTTTACACATGGAAATAACTAAACCGCTCTCTCTATGAACATGGAAATATCTACACCGCCATCTGTATGAACATGGAAATTTCTGCACTGCCATCTGTATGAACTTATAAATATCTACACCGCCATCTGTATTAACATGGAGATATCTACCCCGCTATCTGTATAAACATGGAAATACCTTCACCTCTATCTGTATAAACATGGAAATATCTACACCGCTATCTGTATAAACATGGAAATATCTACAACGCTACCTGTATAAACATGGAAATATTAGTACCGATATCTGTATGAACATGGAAATATCTTCACCGCTATCTGTATGAACATGGAAATATCTACACTGCTATCTGTATGAACATGGAAATATCTAAACCGCTATCTGTATGAACATGGAAATATCTACACCACTATCTCTATGAACATGGATATATCTACACAGCCCTCTGGATGATCATGGAAATATCCACACCTCTATCTGTGTAAACATACATACATCTTCACCGCTATCTGTATAAACATGGAAATATCTACACCGCTATCTGTATGAACATGGAAATATCTACACCGCTATCTGTTTGAAGATGGAAATATGTACACAGCTATCTGCATGAAAATGGAAATATCTACACAGCTATCTGAATACACATGGAAATATCTACACAGCTATCTCTTTACACATGGAAATAACTACACCGCTATCTGTATGAACATGGAAATATCTACACCGCCATCTCTATGAACATGGAAATATCTGCACCGCCATCTGTATGAACATATAAATATCTACACCGCCATCTGTATTAAGATGGAGATATCTACACCGCTATGTGTATAAACATGGAAATATCTACACCGCTATCTGTATAAACATGGAAATATCTACACCGCTATGTGTATAAACATGTAAATATCTACACCGCTGCCTGTATAAACATGGAAATATCAGCACCGCTATCTGTATGATCATGGAAATATCTACACCGCTATCTGTATGAACATGGAAATATCTACACCGGTATCTGTATGAACATGGAAATAGCTACACCGTTATCTGTATGAACATGGGAATATCTACACCGCTATCTGTATGAACATGGAAATATCTACACCGCTATCTGTATGAACATGGATATATCTACACAGCCATCTGGATGAACATGGAAATATCTACACTGCTATCTGTGTAAACATGCATACATCTTCACCGCTATCTGTATAAACATGGAAATATCTACACCGCTATCTGTATGAACATGGAAATATCTACACCACTATCTGCAAGAAATTGGAAATATCTACACTGCTATCTGCATATACATTTAAATATCTACACAGCTATCTCTTTACACATGGAAATAACTACACCGCTATCTGTATGAACATGGAAATATCTTCACCGCCAACTGTATGAAGATGGATATATCTACACAGCCATCTGGATGTACATGGAAATATCTACACCGCTATCTGTATGAACATGGAAATATCTACACCGCTATCTGTGTAAACATGCATACATCTTCACCGCTATCTGTATAAACATGGAAATACCTACACTGTTATCTGTATGAACATGGAAATATCTACACCGCTATCTGTTTGAACATGGAAATATCTACACCAATATCTGCATGAAAATGGAAATATCTACACAGCGATCTGCATATACATGGAAATATCTTCAAAGCTATCTCTTTTCACATGGAAATAACTACAGCGCTATCTCTATAAACATGGAAATAGCTACACCGCCATCTGTATGAACATGGAAATATCTGCACCGCCATCTGTATGAACATATAAATATCTACACCGCCATCGGTATTAAGATGGAGATATCTACACCGCTATCTGTATGAACTTGGAAATATCTACACCGCTATCTGTATGAACATGGATATATCTACACAGCCATCTGGATGAACATGGAAATATCTACACCGCTATCTGTATGAACATGGAAATATCTACACAGCAATCTGGATGAACATTGAAATATCCACAGCGCTATCTGTATCTACATGGATATATCTACACAGCCATCTGGATGAACACGGAAATAACTACACCGCTATCTGTAAGAACATGGAAATATCTACACCGCAATCTGTGTAAATATGCATACATCTTCACCGCTATCTGTATAAACATGGAAATATCTACACCGCTATCTGAATGAACATGGAAATATCTACACCGCTATCTGTTTGAACATGGAAATATCTACAGCGCTAGCTGCATGAAAATGGAAATATCTACACAGCTGTCTGCATATACATGGAAATATCTACACAGCTATCTCTTTACACATGGAAATAACTAAACCGCTCTCTCTATGAACATGGAAATATCTACACCGCCATCTGTATGAACATGGAAATTTCTGCACTGCCATCTGTATGAACTTATAAATATCTACACCGCCATCTGTATTAACATGGAGATATCTACCCCGCTATCTGTATAAACATGGAAATACCTTCACCTCTATCTGTATAAACATGGAAATATCTACACCGCTATCTGTATAAACATGGAAATATCTACAACGCTACCTGTATAAACATGGAAATATTAGTACCGATATCTGTATGAACATGGAAATATCTACACCGCTATCTGTATGAACATGGAAATATCTACACTGCTATCTGTATGAACATGGAAATATCTAAACCGCTATCTGTATGAACATGGAAATATCTACACCACTATCTCTATGAACATGGATATATCTACACAGCCCTCTGGATGATCATGGAAATATCCACACCTCTATCTGTGTAAACATGCATACATCTTCACCGCTATCTGTATAAACATGGAAATATCTACACCACTATCTGTATGAACATGGAAATATCTACACCGCTATCTGTTTGAAGATGGAAATATGTACACAGCTATCTGCATGAAAATGGAAATATCTACACAGCTATCTGAATACACATGGAAATATCTACACAGCTATCTCTTTACACATGGAAATAACTACACCGCTATCTGTATGAACATGGAAATATCTACACCGCCATCTCTATGAACATGGAAATATCTGCACCGCCATCTGTATGAACATATAAATATCTACACCGCCATCTGTATTAAGATGGAGATATCTACACCGCTATGTGTATAAACATGGAAATATCTACACCGCTATCTGTATAAACATGGAAATATCTACACCGCTATCTGTATAAACATGGAAATATCTACACCGCTGCCTGTATAAACATGGAAATATCAGCACCGCTATCTGTATGAACATGGAAATATCTACACCGCTATCTGTATGAACATGGAAATATCTACACCGGTATCTGTATGAACATGGAAATAGCTACACCGTTATCTGTATGAACATGGGAATATCTACACCGCTATCTGTATGAACATGGAAATATCTACACCGCTATCTGTATGAACATGGATATATCTACACAGCCATCTGGATGAACATGGAAATATCTACACTGCTATCTGTGTAAACATGCATACATCTTCACCGCTATCTGTATAAACATGGAAATATCTACACCGCTATCTGTATGAACATGGAAATATCTACACCACTATATGCATGAAATTGGAAATATCTACACTGCTATCTGCATATACATTTAAATATCTACACAGCTATCTCTTTACACATGGAAATAACTACACCGCTGTCTGTATGAACATGGAAATACCTACACCGCCATCTGTATGAACATGGAAATATCTGCACCGCCATCTGTATGAACATATAAATATCTACACCACCGTCTGTATTAAGATGGAGATAACTACTCTGCTATCTGTATAAACATGGAAATATCTACACCGCCATCTGTATGAACATATAAATATCTACACCATCATCTGTATTAAGAAGGAAATATCTAAACCGCTATGGGTATAAACATGGAAATATCTACACCGCTGCCTGTATAAACATGGAAATATCAGCACCGCCATCTGTAGGAACATTGAAATATCTACACCGCTATCTGTATGAACATGGAAATATCTACACCACTATCTGTATGAACATGGAAATATCTAAACCGCTATCTGTATGAACATGGAAATATCTACACAGCCATCTGTATGAACATGGAAATATCTGCACCGCCATCTGTATGAACTGATAAATATCTACACCGCCATCTGTATTAAGATGGAGATATCTACACCGCTATGTGAATAAACATGGAAATATCTACACCGCTATCTGTATAAACATGGAAATATCTACACCGCTATCTGTATAAACATGGAAATATCTACACCGCTACCTGTATAAACATTGAAATAACAGCACCGCTATCTGTATGAACATGTAAATATCTACACCGCTATCTGTATGAACATGGAAATATCTACACCGCTATCTGTTTGAACATGGAAATATCTACACCGCTATCTGTATGAACATGGAAATATCTACACCGCCATCTGTATGAACATGGAAATATCTGCACCGCCATCTGTATGAACATATAAATATCTACACCGCCATCTGTATTAAGATGGAGATATCTACACCGCTATCTGTATAAACATGGAAATATCAGCACCTCTATCTCTATAAACATGGAAACATCTACACCTCTATCTGTATAAACTTGGAAATATCTACACCGCTACCTGTACAAACATGGAAATAGCACCGCTATCTGTATGAACATGGAAATATCTACACCGCTATCTCTATGAACATGGAAATATCTACACCGCTATCTGTTTGAACATGGAAATATCTACACCGCTATCTGCGTGAAAATGGAAATATCTACACTCCTATCTGCATATACATGGAAATATCTACACAGCTATCTCTTTACCCATGGAAATAACTACACCGCTCTCTGTATGAACATGGAAATATCTTAAACCGCCATCTGTATGAACATGGAAATATCTGCACCGCCATCTGTATGAACATATAAATATCTACACCGCCATCTGTATTAAGATGGAGATATCTACACCGCTATCTGTATAAACATGGAACTATCTACACCTCTATCTATATAAACATGGAAACATCTACACCGCTATCTGTATAAACATGGAAATATCTACACCGCTATCTGTATAAGCATGGAAATATCTACACGGCTACCTGTATAAACATGGAAATATCAGCACCGCTATCTGTATGAACATATAAATATCTACACTGCCATCGGTATTAAGATGGAGATATCTACACCGCTATCTGTATAAACTTGGAAATATCCACACCGCTATCTGTATAAACATGGAAATATCTACACCGCTATCCGTATAAACATGGAAATATCAGCACCGCTATCTGTATGAACATGGAAATATCTACACAGCCATCTGGACGAACATGAAAATAACTACACCGCTATCTGTATGAACATGGAAATAGCTACACCGCTATCTGTATGAACATGGAAATATCTACACCACTATCTGTATGAACATGTAAATATCTACACCGCTATCTGTATGAACATGGAAATATCTTCACCGCCATCTGTATGACCATGGATATATCTACACAGCCATCTGGATGAACATGGAAATATCTACACCGCTATCTGTATGAACATGGAAATAGCTACTCCGCTATCTGTATGAACATGGAAATATCTACACCGCTATCAGTATGAACATGGAAATATCTACACCGCTATCTGTATGAACATGGATTTATCTACACAGCCATCTGGATGAACAAGGAATTATCTACACCGCTATCTGTATGAACATGGAAATATCTACACTGCTATCTGTGTAAACATGCATACATCTTCACCGCTATCTGAATAAACATGGAAATATCTACATCGCTATCTGTATGAACATGGAAATATCTACACCGCTATCTGTTTGAACATGGAAATATCTACACCGCTATCTGCAGGAAAATGGAAATATCTACACAGCTATCTGCATATACATGGAAATATCTACAAAGATATCTCTTTACACATGGAAATAACTACACCTCTATCTCTATAATCATGGAAATATCTATATCGCCATCTGTATGAACATGGAAATATCTGCACCGCCATCTGTATTAGGATACAAATATCTAAACCACCATGTGTATTAAGATGGAGATATCTACACGGCTATCTGTATAAACATGGAAATATCTAAACCGCTACCTGTATAAACATGGAAATATCATCACCGCTATCTGTATGAACATGGAAATATCTACTCCGCAATCTGAATGAACATGGAAATATCTGCAGCGCCATCTGCATGAACATATAAATATCTACACCGCCATCTGTATTAAGAAGGAGATATCTACACCGCTATCTGTATAAACATGGAAATATCTACACCGCTATCTGTATGAACATGGAAATATCTACACCGCTATCTGTATGAACATGGAAGTATCTACACCTCTATCTGTATGAACATGGAAATATCTTCACCGCCATCTGTATGAACATGGATATATCCACACACCCATCTGGATGAACATGGAAATATCTACACCGCTATCTGTATGAACATGGAAATATCTACAGCGCTATCTGTGTAAACATGCGTACATCTTCACTGGTATCTGTATGAACATGGAAATATCTACACAGCTATCTGTGTAAACATGCATACATCTTCACCGCTATCTGAATAAACATGGAAATATCTACATCGCTATCTGTATGAACCCGGAAATATCTACACCGCTATCTGTTTGAACATGGAAATATCTACACCGCTATCTGCATGAAAATGGAAATATCTACACAGCTATCTGCATATACATGGAAATATCTACAAAGCTATCTCTTTACACATGGAAATAACTACACCTCTATCTCTATAAACATGGAAATATCTATACCGCCATCTGTATGAACATGGAAATATCTGCACCGCCATCTGTATTAACATACAAATATCTACACCGCCATCTGTATTAAGATGGAGATATCTACACGGCTATCTGTATAAACTTGGAAATATCTACACCGCTATCTGTATAAACTTGGAAATATCTACACCGCTATCTGTATAAACATGGAAATATCTACACCGCTACCTGTATAAACATGGAAATAGCTACACCGCAATCTGTATGAATATGGAAATATCTACACAGCCATCTGGATTAACATGGAAATATCTACACCGCTATCTGTATGAACATGGAAATAGCTACACTTCTATCTGTATGAACATGGAAATAACTACACCGCTATCTGTATGAATATGGAAAGATCTACACCGCTATCTGTTTAAACATGGAAATATCTACACCGCTACCTGTATAAACATGGAAATATCAGCACCGTTATCTGTATGAACATGGAAATATCTACACAGCCATCTGGATGAAAATGGAAATAGTTACACCGCTATCTGTATGAACATGGAATTAGCTACACCGCTATCTGTATGAACATGGAAATATCTACACCGCTATCTGTATGAACATGGAAATATCTATACCGCTATCTGTATGAACATGGAAATATCTTCACCGCCATCTGTATGAACATGGATATATCTACACAGCCATCTGGATGAACATGGAAATATCTACACCGCTATCTGTATGAACATGGAAATATCTACACCACAATCTGTGTAAACATGCATACATCTTCACCGCTATCTGTATAAACATGGAAATATCTACACCGCTATCTGTATGACCATGGAAATATCTACTCCGCTATCTGCATGAAAATGGAAATATCTACACAGCTATCTGCATATACATGGAAATATCTACAAAGCTATTTCTTTACACATGGAAATAACTACACCGCTATCTCTATTAACATGGAAATATCTACACCGCCGTCTGTATGAACATGGAAATATCTGCACCGCCATCTGTATGACCATATAAATATCTAGACCGCCATCTGTATTAAGATGAAGATATCTACACCGCTATCTGTATAAAAATGGAAATATCTACACCGCTATCTGTATAAACATGGAAATATCTACACCGCTATCTGTATAAACATGGAAATATCTACACCGCTACCTGTATAAACATGGAAATATCAGCACCGCTATCTGTATGAACATGGAAATATCTACACCGCTATCTGTATGAACATGGAAATATCTACGCCACTATCTGTATAAACATGGAAATAACTACACCACTATCTGTATGAAAATGGAAATATCTTCACCGCCATCTGTATGAACATGGATATATCTACACAGCCATCTGGATGAACATGGAAATATCTACACTGCTAGCTGTATGAACATGGAAATAGCTACACTGCTATCTGCATGAACATGGAAATATCTACACCGCTATCTGTATTAACATGGAAATATCTACACCGCAATATGTATGAACATGGAAATATCTTCACCGCCATCTGTATGAACATGGATATATCTACACAGCCATCTGGAAGAACATGGATATATCAACACCGCTATCTGTATGAACATGGAAATATCTACAACGCTATCTGTTTTAACATGCATACATCTTCACCGCTATCTGTATAAACATGGAAATATCTACACCGCTATCTGCATGAAAATGGAAATATCTACACAGCTATCTGCATATACATGGAAATATCTACAAAGCTATTTCTCTACACATGGAAATATCTACACCGCAATCTATATAAACATGGAAATATCTACACCGCCATCTGTATGAACATGGAAATATCTGCACCGCCATCTGTATGAACATATAAATATCTAGACCACCATCTGTATTAAGATGGAGATACCTACACCGCTATATGTATAAACATGGAAATATCTACACCGCTATCTGTATAAACATGGATATATCTACACCGCTATATGTATAAACATGGAAATATCTACACCGCTACCTGTATAAACATGGAAATATCAGCACCACTATCTGTATGAACATGGAAATATCTACACCGCTATCTGTATGAACATGGAAATATCTTCACCGCCATCTGTATGAACATGGATATATCTACAGAGCCATCTGGACGAACATGGAAATATCAGCACCGCTATATGTATGAACATGGAATTAGCTACACCGCTATCTGTATGAACATGGAAATATCTACACCTATATCTGTATGAACATGGAAATATCTACACCGCTATCTGTATGAACATGGAAATATCTTCACCGCCATCTGTATGAACATGGATATATCTACACAGCCATCTGGATGAACATGGAAATATCTACACCGCTATCTGTATGAACATGGAAATATCTACACCGCTATCTGTGTAAACATGCATACATCTTCACAGCTATCTGTATAAACATGGAAATATCTACACCGCTATCTGTATGACCATGGAAATATCTACCCCGCTATCTGCATGAAAATGTAAATATCTACACAGCTATCTGCTTATACATGGAAATATCTACAAAGCTATTTCTTTACACATGGAAATATCTACACCGCTATCTCTATAAACATGGAAATATCTACTACGCAATCTGTATGAACAAGGAAATATCTGCACCGCCATCTGTATGAACATATAAATAACTACACCGCCATCTGTATTAAGATGGAGATATCTACACCGCTATCTGTATAAACATGGAAATATCTACACCGCTATCTGTAGAAACATGGAAATATCTACACCGCTATCTGTATAAACATGGAAATATCTACACCGCTACCTGTATAAACATGGAAATATCACCACCGCTATCTGTATGAACATGGAAATATCTACACAGCCATCTGAATGAACATGGAAATATCTACAACGCTATCTGTATGAACATGGAAATAGCTACACCGCTATCTGTATGAACATGGAAATATCTATGCCACTATCCATATGAACATGGAAATATCTACACCGCTATCTGTATGAACATGGAAATATCTTCACCGCCATCTGTATGAACATGGATGTATCTTCACAGCCATCTGGATGAACATGGAAATAACTACACCGCTATCTGTATGAACATGGAAATAGCTACACCGCTATCTGTATGAACATGGAAATATCTCCACCGCTATCTGTGTGAACATGGAAATATCTACACCGCTATCTGTATGAACATGGAAATATCTTCACTGCCATCTGTATGAACATGGATATATCTACACAGACATCTGGATGGACATGGAAATATCAACACCGCTATCTGTATGAACATGGAAATATCTACACCGCTATCTGTGTTAACATGCATACATCTTCACCGCTATCTGTATAAACATGGAAATATCTACACCGCTATCTGTATGAACATGGAAATATCTACACCGCTATCTGAACATGGAAATATGTACACCGCTATCTGCATGAAAATGGAAATATCTACACAGCTATCTGCATGCACATGGAAATATCCACAATGCTATCTCTTTAGACATGGAAATAACTACACCGCTATCTCTATAAACATGGAAATATCTACACCACCATCTGTATGAACATGGAAATTTCTGCACCGCCATCTGTATGAACATATAAATATCTACACCACCATATGTATTAAGATGGAGATATCTACACCGCTATCTGTATAAACCTGGAAATATCTACACCGCTATCTGTATAAACATGGAAATATCTACACCGCTATCTGTATAAACATGGAAATATCTACACCACTACCTGTATAAACATGGAAATATCAGCACCGCTATCTGTATGAACATGGAAAAATCTACACCGCTATCTGTACAAACATGGAAATATCTACACCGCTATCTGTATGAACATGGAAATAGCTACACCGCTATCTGTATGAACATGGAAATATCTACACCGCTATCTGTATGAACATGGAAATATCTACACCATTACCTGTATGAACATGGAAATATTTACTCTGCTATCTGTATGAACATGGATATATCTACACCGCCATCTGGATGAACATGGAAATATCTACACCGCTATCTGTACGAACATGGAAATATCTACACCGCTATCTGTGTAAATATGCATACATCTTCACCGCAATCTGTATAAACATGGAAATATCTACAACGCTATGTGTTTGAACATGGAAATATCTACACCGCTATCTGTTTGAACATGGAAATATCTACACCGCTGTCTGCATGAAAATGGAAATATCTACACAGCTATCTGCATATACATGGAAATATCTACACTGCTATCTCTTTACACATGGAAATAACTACACCGCTATCTGTATGAACATGGAAATATCTACACCGCCATCTGTATGAACATGGAAACATCTGCACCGACATCTGTATGAACATATACATAACTACATGGCCATCTGTATTAAGATGGAGATATCTACACCGATATCTGTATAAACATGGAAATATCTACACCGCTATCTGTATAAACATGGAAATATCTACACCGCTATCTGTATAAACATGGAAATATCTACACCGCTACCTGTATAAACATGGAAATATCAGCACCGCTATCTGTAAGAACATGGAAATATCAGCCCCTCTATCTGTATGAATATGGAAATATCTACACCGCTATCTCTATGAACATGGAAATATCTACACCGCTATCTGTTTGAACATGGAAATATCTAAACCGCTATCTGCATGAAAATGGAAATATATACACAGCTATCTGCATATACATGGAAATATCTACACAGCTATCTCTTTACACATGGAAATAACTACACCGCTATCTGTATGAACATGGAAATATCTTCACCGCCAACTGTATGAAGATGGATATATCTACACAGCCATCTGTATGAACATGGAAATATCTACAGCGCTATCTGTGTAAACATGCGTACATCTTCACTGGTATCTGTATGAACATGGAAATATCTACACAGCTATCTGTGTAAACATGCATACATCTTCACCGCTATCTGAATAAACATGGAAATATCTACATCGCTATCTGTATGAACCCGGAAATATCTACACCGCTATCTGTTTGAACATGGAAATATCTACACCGCTATCTGCATGAAAATGGAAATATCTACACAGCTATCTGCATATACATGGAAATATCTACAAAGATATCTCTTTACACATGGAAATAACTACACCTCTATCTCTATAAACATGGAAATATCTATACCGCCATCTGTATGAACATGGAAATATCTGCACCGCCATCTGTATTAACATACAAATATCTACACCGCCATCTGTATTAAGATGGAGATATCTACACGGCTATCTGTATAAACTTGGAAATATCTACACCGCTATCTGTATAAACATGGAAATATCTACACCGCTATCTGTATAAACATGGAAATATCTACACCGCTACCTGTATAAACATGGAAATATCTACACCGCAATCTGTATGAATATGGAAATATCTACATAGCCATCTGGATGAACATGGAAATATCTACACCGCTATCTGTATGAACATGGAAATAGCTACACTTCTATCTGTATGAACATGGAAATAACTACACCGCTATCTGTATGAATATGGAAAGATCTACACCGCTATCTGTTTAAACATGGAAATATCTACACCGCTACCTGTATAAACATGGAAATATCAGCACCGTTATCTGTATGAACATGGAAATATCTACACAGCCATCTGGATGAAAATGGAAATAGTTACACCGCTATCTGTATGAACATGGAATTAGCTACACCGCTATCTGTATGAACATGGAAATATCTACACCGCTATCTGTATGAACATGGAAATATCTATACCGCTATCTGTATGAACATGGAAATATCTTCACCGCCATCTGTATGAACATGGATATATCTACACAGCCATCTGGATGAACATGGAAATATCTACACCGCTATCTGTATGAACATGGAAATATCTACACCACAATCTGTGTAAACATGCATACATCTTCACCGCTATCTGTATAAACATGGAAATATCTACACCGCTATCTGTATGACCATGGAAATATCTACTCCGCTATCTGCATGAAAATGGAAATATCTACACAGCTATCTGCATATACATGGAAATATCTACAAAGCTATTTCTTTACACATGGAAATAACTACACCGCTATCTCTATTAACATGGAAATATCTACACCGCCGTCTGTATGAACATGGAAATATCTGCACCGCCATCTGTATGACCATATAAATATCTAGACCGCCATCTGTATTAAGATGAAGATATCTACACCGCTATCTGTATAAAAATGGAAATATCTACACCGCTATCTGTATAAACATGGAAATATCTACACCGCTATCTGTATAAACATGGAAATATCTACACCGCTACCTGTATAAACATGGAAATATCAGCACCGCTATCTGTATGAACATGGAAATATCTACACCGCTATCTGTATGAACATGGAAATATCTACGCCACTATCTGTATAAACATGGAAATAACTACACCACTATCTGTATGAAAATGGAAATATCTTCACCGCCATCTGTATGAACATGGATATATCTACACAGCCATCTGGATGAACATGGAAATATCTACACTGCTAGCTGTATGAACATGGAAATAGCTACACTGCTATCTGCATGAACATGGAAATATCTACACCGCTATCTGTATTAACATGGAAATATCTACACCGCAATATGTATGAACATGGAAATATCTTCACCGCCATCTGTATGAACATGGATATATCTACACAGCCATCTGGAAGAACATGGATATATCAACACCGCTATCTGTATGAACATGGAAATATCTACAACGCTATCTGTTTTAACATGCATACATCTTCACCGCTATCTGTATAAACATGGAAATATCTACACCGCTATCTGCATGAAAATGGAAATATCTACACAGCTATCTGCATATACATGGAAATATCTACAAAGCTATTTCTCTACACATGGAAATATCTACACCGCAATCTATATAAACATGGAAATATCTACACCGCCATCTGTATGAACATGGAAATATCTGCACCGCCATCTGTATGAACATATAAATATCTAGACCACCATCTGTATTAAGATGGAGATACCTACACCGCTATCTGTATAAACATGGAAATATCTACACCGCTATCTGTATAAACATGGATATATCTACACCGCTATATGTATAAACATGGAAATATCTACACCGCTACCTGTATAAACATGGAAATATCAGCACCACTATCTGTATGAACATGGAAATATCTACACCGCTATCTGTATGAACATGGAAATATCTTCACCGCCATCTGTATGAACATGGATATATCTACACAGCCATCTGGACGAACATGGAAATATCAGCACCGCTATATGTATGAACATGGAATTAGCTACACCGCTATCTGTATGAACATGGAAATATCTACACCTATATCTGTATGAACATGGAAATATCTACACCGCTATCTGTATGAACATGGAAATATCTTCACCGCCATCTGTATGAACATGGATATATCTACACAGCCATCTGGATGAACATGGAAATATCTACACCGCTATCTGTATGAACATGGAAATATCTACACCGCTATCTGTGTAAACATGCATACATCTTCACAGCTATCTGTATAAACATGGAAATATCTACACCGCTATCTGTATGACCATGGAAATATCTACACCGCTATCTGCATGAAAATGTAAATATCTACACAGCTATCTGCTTATACATGGAAATATCTACAAAGCTATTTCTTTACACATGGAAATATCTACACCGCTATCTCTATAAACATGGAAATATCTACTACGCAATCTGTATGAACAAGGAAATATCTGCACCGCCATCTGTATGAACATATAAATAACTACACCGCCATCTGTATTAAGATGGAGATATCTACACCGCTATCTGTATAAACATGGAAATATCTACACCGCTATCTGTAGAAACATGGAAATATCTACACCGCTATCTGTATAAACATGGAAATATCTACACCGCTACCTGTATAAACATGGAAATATCACCACCGCTATCTGTATGAACATGGAAATATCTACACAGCCATCTGAATGAACATGGAAATATCTACAACGCTATCTGTATGAACATGGAAATAGCTACACCGCTATCTGTATGAACATGGAAATATCTATGCCACTATCCATATGAACATGGAAATATCTACACCGCTATCTGTATGAACATGGAAATATCTTCACCGCCATCTGTATGAACATGGATGTATCTTCACAGCCATCTGGATGAACATGGAAATAACTACACCGCTATCTGTATGAACATGGAAATAGCTACACCGCTATCTGTATGAACATGGAAATATCTCCACCGCTATCTGTATGAACATGGAAATATCTACACCGCTATCTGTATGAACATGGAAATATCTTCACTGCCATCTGTATGAACATGGATATATCTACACAGACATCTGGATGGACATGGAAATATCAACACCGCTATCTGTATGAACATGGAAATATCTACACCGCTATCTGTGTTAACATGCATACATCTTCACCGCTATCTGTATAAACATGGAAATATCTACACCGCTATCTGTATGAACATGGAAATATCTACACCGCTATCTGAACATGGAAATATGTACACCGCTATCTGCATGAAAATGGAAATATCTACACAGCTATCTGCATGCACATGGAAATATCCACAATGCTATCTCTTTAGACATGGAAATAACTACACCGCTATCTCTATAAACATGGAAATATCTACACCACCATCTGTATGAACATGGAAATTTCTGCACCGCCATCTGTATGAACATATAAATATCTACACCACCATATGTATTAAGATGGAGATATCTACACCGCTATCTGTATAAACCTGGAAATATCTACACCGCTATCTGTATAAACATGGAAATATCTACACCGCTATCTGTATAAACATGGAAATATCTACACCACTACCTGTATAAACATGGAAATATCAGCACCGCTATCTGTATGAACATGGAAATATCTACACCGCTATCTGTATGAACATGGAAACAGCTACACCGCTATCTGTATGAACATGGAAATAGCTACACCGCTATCTGTATGAACATGGAAATATCTACACCGCTATCTGTATGAACATGGAAATATCTACACCATTACCTGTATGAACATGGAAATATTTACTCTGCTATCTGTATGAACATGGATATATCTACACCGCCATCTGGATGAACATGGGAATATCTACACCGCTATCTGTACGAACATGGAAATATCTACACCGCTATCTGTGTAAACATGCATACATCTT
Source organism: Gorilla gorilla gorilla (assembly GCF_029281585.2). Lineage (NCBI taxonomy): Eukaryota > Metazoa > Chordata > Mammalia > Primates > Hominidae > Gorilla > Gorilla gorilla. The sequence continues at coordinate 52,985,074 of NC_073246.2, read as the reverse complement.
CACCGCTATCTGTATAAACATGGAAATACCTACACTGTTATCTGTATGAACATGGAAATATCTACACCGCTATCTGTTTGAACATGGAAATATCTACACCGATATCTGCATGAAAATGGAAATATCTACACAGCTATCTGCATATACATGGAAATATCTTCAAAGCTATCTCTTTTCACATGGAAATAACTACAGCGCTATCTCTATAAACATGGAAATAGCTACACCGCCATCTGTATGAACATGGAAATATCTGCACCGCCATCTGTATGAACATATAAATATCTACACCGCCATCTGTATTAAGATGGAGATATCTACACCGCTATCTGTATAAACTTGGAAATATCTACACCGCTATCTGTATGAACATGGATATATCTACACAGCCATCTGGATGAACATGGAAATATCTACACCGGTATCTGCATGAAAATGGAAATATCTACACAGCTATCTGCATATACATGGAAATATCCACAAAGCTATCTCTTTACAAATGGAAATAACTACATAGCTATCCCTATAAACATGGAAATATCTACACCACCATCTGAATGAACATGGAAATTTCTGCACCGCCATCTGTATGAACATGGAAATATCTACACTGCTATCTGTATGAACATAGAAATAGCTACACCGCTATCTGTATGAACACAGAAATATCTACACCGCTATCTGTATGAACATGGAAATATCTACACCGCTATCTGTATGAACATGGATATATCTACACAGCCATCTGGATGAACATGGAAATATCTACACCGCTATCTGTATGAACATGGAAATATCTACACAGCAATCTGGATGAACATGGAAATATCCACACCGCTATCTGTATCTACATGGATATATCTACACAGCCATCTGGATGTGCATGGAAACATATACACCGCTATCTGTGTAAACATGCATACATCTTCACCGCTATCTGTATAAACATGGAAATATCTACACCACTATCTTTATGAACATGGAAATATCTACACCGCTATCTGTTTGAACATGTAAATATCTACACCGCTATCTGCATGAAAATGGAAATATCTACAAAGCTATCTGCATATACATGGAAATATCTACACAGCTATCTCTTTACACATGGAAATAACTACACCGCTATATCTATAAACATGGAAAAATCTACACCGCCATCTGTATGAACATAGAAATAACTGCACAGCCATCTGTATGAACATATAAATATCTACACCGCCATCTGTATTAAGAAGGAAATATCTAAACCGCTATCTGTATGAACATGGAAATATCTACACAGCTATCTCTTTACACATGGAAATAACTACACCGCTATCTGTATGAACATGGAAATATCTACACCGCTATCTCTATGAACATGGAAATAGCTGCACTGACATCTCTATGAACATATACATATCTACACGGCCATCTGTATTAAGATGGAGATATCTACACCGATATCTGTATGAACATGGAAATATCTACACCGCTATCTGTATAAACATGGAAATATCTACACCGCTATCTGTATAAACATGGAAATATCTACACCGCTACCTGTATAAACATGGAAATATGAGCAACGCTATCTGTATGAATATGGAAATATCAGCCCCTCTATCTGCATGAACATGGAGATATCTACACCGCTATCTGTATGAACTTGGAAATATCTACACCGCTTTCTGTATGAACATGGAAATAGCTTCACCGACATCTGTATGAAAATGGATATATCTACACAGCCATCTGGATGAACATGGAAATATCTATACCGCTATCTGTATGAACATGGAAATAGCTACACCGCTATCTGTATGAACATGGAAATATCTACACCACTATCTGTATGAACACAGAAATAACTACACCGCTATCTGTATGAACATGGAAATATCTTCACCGCCATCTGTATGAACATGGATATATCTACACAGCCATCTGGATGAACATGGAATTATCTACACCGCTATCTGTATGAACATGGAAATAGCTACACCGCTATCTGTATGAACATGGAAATATCTACACTGCTATCTGTATGAACATGGATATATCTACACAGCCATCTGTATGAACATGGAAATATCTACACCGCTCTCTGTGTAAACATGCATACATCTTCACCGCTATCTGTATAAACATGGAAATATCTACACCGCACTCTGTATGAACATGGAAATATCTACACTGCTATCTGTTTGAACATGGAAATATCTACACCGGTATCTGCATGAAAATGGAAATATCTACAAAGCTATCTGCATATACATGGAAATATCCACAAAGCTATCTCTTTACAAATGGAAATAACTACACAGCTATCTCTATAAACATGGAAATATCTACACCACCATCTGAATGAACATGGAAATTTCTGCACCGCCATCTGTATGAACATATAAATATCTTCACCAACATATGTATTAAGATGGAGATATCTACACCGCTATCTGTATAAACCTGGAAATATCTACACCGCTATCTGTATAAACATGGAAATATCTACACCGCTATCTGTATAAACATGGAAATGTCTACACCACTACCTGTATAAACATGGAAATATCAGCACCGCTATCTGTATGAACATGGAATTATCTACACCGCTATCTGTACGAACATGGAAATATCTGCACCGCCATCTGTATGAACATATAAATATCTACACCGCCATCTGTATTAAGATGGAGATATCTACACCGCTATCTGAATAAACATGGATATATCTACACCGCTATCTGTATAAACATAGAAATATCTACACCGCTATCTGTATAAACATGGAAATATCTACACCGCTATCTGTATGAACATGGAAATATCTACACAGCCATCTGGATGAGCATGGAGATATCTACACCGCTATCTGTGTTAACATGCATACATCTTCACCGCTATCTGTATGAACATGGAAATATCTACAAAGCTATCTGAATGAACATGGAAATATCTACACCGCTATCTGTTTGAACATGGAAATATCTACACCGCTATCTGCATGAAAATGGAAATATCTACAAAGCTATCTGCATATTCATGGAAATATCTACACAGCTATCTCTTTACACATGGAAATAACTACACCGCTATATCTATAAACATGGAAACATCTACACCGCCATCTGTATGAACATGGAAATATCTGCACCGCCATCTGTATGAACATATAAATATCTACACAGCCATCTGTATTAAGAAGGAAATATCTAAACCGCTATCTGTATGAACTTGGAAATATCTACACCGCTATCTGTATGAACATGGAAATATCTACACTGCTATCTGTGTAAACATGCATACATCTTCACTGCTATCTGTATAAACATGGAAATATCTACAATGCTATCTGTATGAACATGGAAATATCTACACCACTATCTGTTTGAACATGGAAATACCTACACCGCTATCTGCATGAAAATGGAAATATCTACACAGCGATATGCATATACATGGAAATACATACAAAGCTATCTCTTTACACATGGAAATCACTACAGTGCTATCTGTATAATCATGGAAATAGCTACACCGCCATCTGTATGAACATGGAAATATCTGCACCGCCATCTGTATGAACATATAAATATCTACACGGCCATCTATATTAAGATGGAGATATCTACACCGCTATCTGTATAATCTTGGAAATATCTACACCGCTATCTGTATAAACATGGAAATATCTACAGCGCTACCTGTATAAACATGGAAATATCAGCACCGCTATCTGGATGAACATGGAAATATCTACACCGCTATCTCTATGAACATGGAATTTTCTACACCGCTATCTGTATGAACATGGAAATAGCTACACTGCAATCTGTATCAACATGGAAATATCTACACCACTACCTGTATGAACATGGAAATATCTACACCGCTATCTGTTTGAACATGGATATATCTACACAGCCATCTGGATGAACACGGAAATAACTACACCGCTATCTGAATGAACATGGAAATATCTACACCGCTATCTGTGTAAATATGCATACATCTTCACCGCAATCTGTATAAACATGGAAATATCTACACCGCTATCTGTATGAACATGGAAATATCTACACAGCTATCTCTTTACACATGGAAATAACTACACTGCTATCTGTATGAACATGGAAATATATACACCGCCATCTGTATGAACATGGAAATAGCTGCACCGACATCTGTATGCACATATACATATCTACACGGCCATCTGTATTAAGATGGAGATATCTACACCGATATCTGTATAAACATGGAAATATCTACACCACTACCTGTATAAACATGGAAATATCAGCACCGCTATCTGTATGAACATGGAAATATCTACACCGCTATCTGTACGAACATGGAAATATCTACACTGCTATCTGTATGAACATAGAAATAGCTACACCGCTATCTGTATGAACACAGAAATATCTACACCGCTATCTGTATGAACATGGAAATATCTACACCGCTATCTGTATGAACATGGATATATCTACGCAGCCATCTGGATGAACATGGAAATATCTACACCGCTATCTGTATGAACTTGGATATATCTACACAGCCATCTGGATGAACATGGAAATATCTACACCGCTATCTGTATGAACATGGATATATCTACACAGCCATCTGGATGAAAATGGAAATATCTACACCGCTATCTGTGTAAAGATGCATACATATTCACCGCTATCTGTATAAACATGGAAATATCTACACCGCTATCTGTATGAACATGGAAATATCTACACCGCTATCTGTATGAACATGGAAATATCTGCACCGCTATCTGTTTGAACATGGAAATATGTACACCGCTATCTGCATGAAAATGGAAATATCTACACTGCTATCTGCATATACATGGAAATATCTACACAGCTATCTCTTTACACATGGAAATAACTACACTGCTATCTGTATGAACATGGAAATATCTACACCGCCATCTGTATGAACATGGAAATATCTGCACCGCCATCTGTATGAACTTATAAATATCTACTCCGCCATCTGTATTAAGATGGAGATATCTACACCGCTATCTGTATAAACATGGAAATATCTACACCGCTATCTGTATAAACATGGAAATATCTACACCGCTATCTGTATAAACATGGAAATATCTACACCGCTACCTCTATAAGCATGGAAATATCAGCACCGCTATCTGTATGAACATGGAAATACCTACACCGATATCTGTGTGAACATGGAAATAGCTACACCGCTATCTGTATGAACATGGAAATATCTACACCGCTATCTGTATGAACATGGAAATACCTACACCGCTATCTGTATGAACATGGATATATCTACACAGCCCTCTGGATGAACATGGAAATATACACACCGCTATCTGTGTAAACATGCATACATCTTCACCTCCAGCTGTATAAACATGGAAATATCTACACCGCTATCGGTATGAACATGGAAATATCTACACCGCTATCTGTTTGAAGATGGAAATATATACACCGCTATCTGCATGAAAATGGAAATATCTACACAGCTAACTGCATATACATGGAAATACCTACACAGCTATCTCTTTACACATGGAAATAACTACACCGCTATCTGTATGAACATGGAGATATCTACACCGCCATCTGTATGAACATGGAAACATCTGCACCGCCATCTGTATGAACATATAAATATGTACACCGCCATCTGTATTAAGATGGAGATATCTACACCGCTATCTGAATAAACATGGAAATATCTACACCGCAATCTGTATAAACATGGAGATATCTACACCGCTATCTGTATAAACATGGAAATATCTACAGCACTACCTGTATAAACATGGAAATATCAGCACCGCTATCTGTATGAACCTGGAAATATCTACACCGCTATCTGTATGTACATGGAAATATCTACAGAGCTATCTGTTTGAACATGGAAATATCTACACTGCTATCTGCATGAAAATGGAAATATGTACAATGCTACCTGCATATACATGGAAATATCTATACAGCTATCTCTTTACACATGGAAATACCTACACCGCTATATCTATAAACACGGAAATATCTACACCGCCATCTATATGAACATGGAAATATCTGCACCGCCATCTGTATGAACATATAAATATCTACACCGCCATCTGTATAAATATGGAAATACCTTCACCGCTATCTGTATAAACATGGAAATATCTACACCGCTACCTGTATAAACATGGAAATATCAGCACTGCTATCTGTATGAACATGGAAATATCTACACCGCTATCTCTATGAACATGGAAATATCTACACCGCTATCAGTATGAACATGGAAATAGCTACACCGCTATCTGTATGAACATAGAAATATCTACACCGCTATCTGTCTAAACATGGAAATATCTACACCGCTATCTGTATGAACATGGATATAACTACACAGCCATCTGGATGAACATGGAAATATCTACACCGCTATCTGCATGAACATGGAAATATCTACACCGCTATCTGTTTAAACATGCATATATCTTAACCGCAATCTGTATAAGCATGGAAATATCAACACCGCTATGTGTATGAAGGTGGAAATATCTACACCGCTATCTGTTTGAACATGGAAATATCTAAACCGCTATCAGCATGAAAATGGAAATATCTACACAGATATCTGCTTATACATGAAAATATCTACACAGCTATCTCTTTACACAAGGAAGTAACTACACCGTTATCTGTATGAACATGGGAATAGCTACACTGCTATCTGTATGAACATGGATATATCTACACAGCCATCTTGATGAATATGGAAATATCTACACCGCTATCTGTATGAACATGGAAATATCTACACCGCTATCTGCATGAACATGGATATATCTACACAGCCATCTGGATGAACATGGAAATATCTACACCGCTATCTGTGTAAACATGCATACATCTTCACCGCTATCTGTATAAACATGGAAATATCTACACCGCTATCTGCATGAACATGGAAATATCTACACCAATATCTGCATGAAATTGGAAATATCTACACTGCTATCTGCATATACATTTAAATATCTACACAGCTATCTCTTTACACATGGAAATAACTACACCGCTATCTGTATGAACATGGAAATACCTACACCGCCATCTGTATGAACATGGAAATATCTGCACCGCCATCTGTATGAACATATAAATATCTACACCGCCATCTGTATTAAGATGGAGATATCTACTCTGCTACCTGTATAAACATGGAAATATCTACACCGCCATCTGTATGAACATATAAAGATCTACACCATCATCTGTATTAAGAAGGAAATATCTAAAACGCTATCTGTAAAAACATAGAAATATCTACACCGCTATCTGTATAAACATGGAAATATCTACACCACTACCTGTATAAACATGGAAATATCAGCACCGCTATCAGTATGAACCTGGAAATATCTACACCGCTATCTGTATGAACATGGAAATATCTACACCGCTATCTGTATGAACATGGAAATATCTACAAAGCTATCTGAATGAACATGGAAATATCTACACCGCTATCTGTTTGAACATGGAAATATCTACACTGCTATCTGTATGAAAATGGAAATATCTACAATGCTACCTGCATATACATGGAAATATCTACACAGCTATCTCTTTACACATGGAAATAACTACACCGCTATATCTATAAACATGGAAACATCTACACCGCCATATGTATGAACATGGAGGTATCTGCACCGCCATGTGTATGAACATATAAATATGTACACCGCCATCTGTATTAAGAAGGAAATATCTACACCGCTATCAGTATGAACATGGAAATATCTACACCGCTATCTGTAAGAACATGGAAATATCTACACCGCTATCTGTGTAAACATGCATACATCTTCACAGCTATCTGTATAAACATGGAAATATCTACAACGCTATCTGTATGAACATGGAAATATCTACACCGCTATCTGTTTGAACATGGAAATATCTTAACCGCTATCTGCATGAAAATAGAAATATCTACACAGCTATCTGCATATACATGGAAATATCTACAAAGCTATCTCTTTACACATGGAAATAACTACACCGCTATCTCTATAAACACGGAAATATCTACACCGCCATCTATATGAACATGGAAATATCTGCACCGCCATCTGTATGAACATATAAATATCTACACCGCCATCTGTATAAACATGGAAATACCTTCACCGCTATCTGTATAAACATGGAAATATCTACACCGCTACCTGTATAAACATGGAAATATCAGCACTGCTATCTGTATGAACATGGAAATATCTACACCGATATCTCTATGAAAATGGAAATATCTACACCGCTATCTGTATGAACATGGAAAAAGCTACACCGCTATCTGTATGAACATGGAAATATCTACACCGCTATCTGTATGAACATGGAAATATCTACACCGCTATCTGTATGAACATGGATATATCTACACAGCCATCTGGATGAACATGGAAATATCTACACCGCTATCTGCATGAACATGGAAATATCTACACCGTTATCTGTTTAAACATGCATATATCTTCACCTCAATCTGTATAAGCATGGAAATATCAACACCGCTATCTGTATGAAGGCAGAAATATCTACACCGCTTTCTGTTTGAACATGGAAATATCTAAACCGCTATCACCATGAAAATGGAATATTTACACAGCTATCTGCTTATACATGGAAATGTCTACACAGCTATCTCTTTACACATGGAAATAACTTCACCGCTATCTGTAGGAACATGGAAATATCTGCACCGCCATCTGTATGAACATGGAAATATCTGCACCGTCATCCGAATGAACATATAAATATCTACACAGCCATCTGTATTAAGATGGATATATCTACACGGCTATCTGTATAAACATGGAAATTTCTACACCGCTATCTGTATAAACATGGAAATATCTACACCGCTATGTGTAAAAACATGGAAATATCAGCACCGCTATGTGTATGAACATGGAAATATCAGCCCCTCTATCTGTATGAACATGGAAGTATCTACACCGCTATCTCTATGAACATGGAAGTATCTACACCGCTATCTGTTTGAACATGGAAATATCTAAACCGCTATCTGCATGAAAATGGAAATATATACACAGCTATCTGCATATACATGGAAATATCTACACAGCTATCTCTTTACACAGGGAAATAACTACACCGCTATGTGTATGAACATGGAAATATCTTCACCGCCATCTGTATGAACATGGATATATCTACACAGCCATCTGGATGAACATGGAATTATCTACACCGCTGTCTGTATGAACATGGAAATATCTACACCGCTATCTGTGTAAACATGCATACATCTTCACCGCTATCTGTATAAACATGGAAATATCTACACTGCTATCTATATGAACATGGAAATATCTACACCACTATCTGTTTGAACATGGAAATATCTACACCGCTATCTGCATGAAAATGGAAATATCTACACTGCTATCTGCATATACATGGAAATATCTACAAAGCTATCTCTTTACACATGGAAATAACTACAGCGCTATCTCTATAAACATGGAAATAGCTACACTGCCATCTGTATGAACATGGAAATACCTGCACCGCCATCTGTATGAACATATAAATATCTACACCGCCATCTATATTAAAATGGAGATATCTACACCGCTATCTGTATAAACTTGGAAATATCTTCACCGCTATCTGTATAAACATGGAAATATCTACACCGCAGTCTGTATAAACATGGAAATATCTACACCGCTATCTGTATGAACATGGAAATATCTTCACTGCCATCTGTATGAACATGGATATATCTACACAGACATCTGGATGGACATGGAAATATCAACACCGCTATCTGTATGAACATGGAAATATCTACACCGCTATCTGTGTTAACATGCATACATCTTCACCGCTATCTGTATAAACATGGAAATATCTACACCGCTATCTGTATGAACATGGAAATATCTACACCGCTATCTGAACATGGAAATATGTACACCGCTATCTGCATGAAAATGGAAATATCTACACAGCTATCTGCATGCACATGGAAATATCCACAATGCTATCTCTTTAGACATGGAAATAACTACACCGCTATCTCTATAAACATGGAAATATCTACACCACCATCTGTATGAACATGGAAATTTCTGCACCGCCATCTGTATGAACATATAAATATCTACACCACCATATGTATTAAGATGGAGATATCTACACCGCTATCTGTATAAACCTGGAAATATCTACACCGCTATCTGTATAAACATGGAAATATCTACACCGCTATCTGTATAAACATGGAAATATCTACACCACTACCTGTATAAACATGGAAATATCAGCACCGCTATCTGTATGAACATGGAAATATCTACACCGAGATCTGTATGAACATGGAAATATCTACACCATTACCTGTATGAACATGGAAATATTTACTCTGCTATCTGTATGAACATGGATATATCTACACCGCCATCTGGATGAACATGGAAATATCTACACCGCTATCTGTACGAACATGGAAATATCTACACCGCTATCTGTGTAAATATGCATACATCTTCACCGCAATCTGTATAAACATGGAAATATCTACAACGCTATGTGTATGAACATGGAAATATCTACACCGCTATCTGTTTGAACATGGAAATATCTACACCGCTGTCTGCATGAAAATGGAAATATCTACACAGCTATCTGCATATACATGGAAATATCTACACTGCTATCTCTTTACACATGGAAATAACTACACCGCTATCTGTATGAACATGGAAATATCTACACCGCCATCTGTATGAACATGGAAACATCTGCACCGACATCTGTATGAACATATACATAACTACATGGCCATCTGTATTAAGATGGAGATATCTACACCGATATCTGTATAAACATGGAAATATCTACACCGCTATCTGTATAAACATGGAAATATCAGCACCGCTATCTGTAAGAACATGGAAATATCAGCCCCTCTATCTGTATGAATATGGAAATATCTACACCGCTATCTCTATGAACATGGAAATATCTACACCGCTATCTGTTTGAACATGGAAATATCTAAACCGCTATCTGCATGAAAATGGAAATATATACACAGCTATCTGCATATACATGGAAATATCTACACAGCTATCTCTTTACACATGGAAATAACTACACCGCTATCTGTATGAGCATGGAAATATCTTCACCGCCAACTGTATGAAGATGGATATATCTACACAGCCATCTGGATGTACATGGAAATATCTACACCGCTATCTGTATGAACATGGAAATATCTACACCGCTATCTGTGTAAACATGCATACATCTTCACCGCTATCTGTATAAACATGGAAATACCTACACTGTTATCTGTATGAACATGGAAATATCTACACCGCTATCTGTTTGAACATGGAAATATCTACACCGATATCTGCATGAAAATGGAAATATCTACACAGCGATCTGCATATACATGGAAATATCTTCAAAGCTATCTCTTTTCACATGGAAATAACTACAGCGCTATCTCTATAAACATGGAAATAGCTACACCGCCATCTGTATGAACATGGAAATATCTGCACCGCCATCTGTATGAACATATAAATATCTACACCGCCATCTGTATTAAGATGGAGATATCTACACCGCTATCTGTATAAACTTGGAAATATCTACACCGCTATCTGTATGAACATGGATATATCTACACAGCCATCTGGATGAACATGGAAATATCTACACCGGTATCTGCATGAAAATGGAAATATCTACACAGCTATCTGCATATACATGGAAATATCCACAAAGCTATCTCTTTACAAATGGAAATAACTACATAGCTATCCCTATAAACATGGAAATATCTACACCACCATCTGAATGAACATGGAAATTTCTGCACCGCCATCTGTATGAACATGGAAATATCTACACTGCTATCTGTATGAACATAGAAATAGCTACACCGCTATCTGTATGAACACAGAAATATCTACACCGCTATCTGTATGAACATGGAAATATCTACACCGCTATCTGTATGAACATGGATATATCTACACAGCCATCTGGATGAACATGGAAATATCTACACCGCTATCTGTATGAACATGGAAATATCTACACAGCAATCTGGATGAACATGGAAATATCCACACCGCTATCTGTATCTACATGGATATATCTACACAGCCATCTGGATGTGCATGGAAACATATACACCGCTATCTGTGTAAACATGCATACAACTTCACCGCTATCTGTATAAACATGGAAATATCTACACCACTATCTTTATGAACATGGAAATATCTACACCGCTATCTGTTTGAACATGTAAATATCTACACCGCTATCTGCATGAAAATGGAAATATCTACAAAGCTATCTGCATATACATGGAAATATCTACACAGCTATCTCTTTACACATGGAAATAACTACACCGCTATATCTATAAACATGGAAAAATCTACACCGCCATCTGTATGAACATAGAAATAACTGCACAGCCATCTGTATGAACATATAAATATCTACACCGCCATCTGTATTAAGAAGGAAATATCTAAACCGCTATCTGTATGAACATGGAAATATCTACACAGCTATCTCTTTACACATGGAAATAACTACACCGCTATCTGTATGAACATGGAAATATCTACACCGCCATCTCTATGAACATGGAAATAGCTGCACTGACATCTCTATGAACATATACATATCTACACGGCCATCTGTATTAAGATGGAGATATCTACACCGATATCTGTATGAACATGGAAATATCTACACCGCTATCTGTATAAACATGGAAATATCTACACCGCTATCTGTATAAACATGGAAATATCTACACCGCTACCTGTATAAACATGGAAATATGAGCAACGCTATCTGTATGAATATGGAAATATCAGCCCCTCTATCTGCATGAACATGGAGATATCTACACCGCTATCTGTATGAACTTGGAAATATCTACACCGCTTTCTGTATGAACATGGAAATAGCTTCACCGACATCTGTATGAACATGGATATATCTACACAGCCATCTGGATGAACATGGAAATATCTATACCGCTATCTGTATGAACATGGAAATAGCTACACCGCTATCTGTATGAACATGGAAATATCTACACCTCTATCTGTATGAACACAGAAATAACTACACCGCTATCTGTATGAACATGGAAATATCTTCACCGCCATCTGTATGAACATGGATATATCTACACAGCCATCTGGATGAACATGGAATTATCTACACCGCTATCTGTATGAACATGGAAATAGCTACACTGCTATCTGTATGAACATGGATATATCTACACAGCCATCTGTATGAACATGGAAATATCTACACCGCTCTCTGTGTAAACATGCATACATCTTCACCGCTATCTGTATAAACATGGAAATATCTACACCGCACTCTGTATGAACATGGAAATATCTACACTGCTATCTGTTTGAACATGGAAATATCTACACCGGTATCTGCATGAAAATGGAAATATCTACAAAGCTATCTGCATATACATGGAAATATCCACAAAGCTATCTCTTTACAAATGGAAATAACTACACAGCTATCTCTATAAACATGGAAATATCTACACCACCATCTGAATGAACATGGAAATTTCTGCACCGCCATCTGTATGAACATATAAATATCTTCACCAACATATGTATTAAGATGGAGATATCTACACCGCTATCTGTATAAACCTGGAAATATCTACACCGCTATCTGTATAAACATGGAAATATCTACACCGCTATCTGTATAAACATGGAAATGTCTACACCACTACCTGTATAAACATGGAAATATCAGCACCGCTATCTGTATGAACATGGAATTATCTACACCGCTATCTGTACGAACATGGAAATATCTGCACCGCCATCTGTATGAACATATAAATATCTACACCGCCATCTGTATTAAGATGGAGATATCTACACCTCTATCTGAATAAACATGGATATATCTACACCGCTATCTGTATAAACATAGAAATATCTACACCGCTATCTGTATAAACATGGAAATATCTACACCGCTATCTGTATGAACATGGAAATATCTACACAGCCATCTGGATGAGCATGGAGATATCTACACCGCTATCTGTGTTAACATGCATACATCTTCACCGCTATCTGTATGAACATGGAAATATCTACAAAGCTATCTGAATGAACATGGAAATATCTACACCGCTATCTGTTTGAACATGGAAATATCTACACCGCTATCTGCATGAAAATGGAAATATCTACAAAGCTATCTGCATATACATGGAAATATCTACACAGCTATCTCTTTACACATGGAAATAACTACACCGCTATATCTATAAACATGGAAACATCTACACCGCCATCTGTATGAACATGGAAATATCTGCACCGCCATCTGTATGAACATATAAATATCTACACAGCCATCTGTATTAAGAAGGAAATATCTAAACCGCTATCTGTATGAACTTGGAAATATCTACACCGCTATCTGTATGAACATGGAAATATCTACACTGCTATCTGTGTAAACATGCATACATCTTCACTGCTATCTGTATAAACATGGAAATATCTACAATGCTATCTGTATGAACATGGAAATATCTACACCACTATCTGTTTGAACATGGAAATACCTACACCGCTATCTGCATGAAAATGGAAATATCTACACAGCGATATGCATATACATGGAAATACATACAAAGCTATCTCTTTACACATGGAAATCACTACAGTGCTATCTGTATAATCATGGAAATAGCTACACCGCCATCTGTATGAACATGGAAATATCTGCACCGCCATCTGTATGAACATATAAATATCTACACGGCCATCTATATTAAGATGGAGATATCTACACCGCTATCTGTATAATCTTGGAAATATCTACACCGCTATCTGTATAAACATGGAAATATCTACAGCGCTACCTGTATAAACATGGAAATATCAGCACCGCTATCTGGATGAACATGGAAATATCTACACCGCTATCTCTATGAACATGGAATTTTCTACACCGCTATCTGTATGAACATGGAAATAGCTACACTGCAATCTGTATCAACATGGAAATATCTACACCACTACCTGTATGAACATGGAAATATCTACACCGCTATCTGTTTGAACATGGATATATCTACACAGCCATCTGGATGAACACGGAAATAACTACACCGCTATCTGAATGAACATGGAAATATCTACACCGCTATCTGTGTAAATATGCATACATCTTCACCGCAATCTGTATAAACATGGAAATATCTACACCGCTATCTGTATGAACATGGAAATATCTACACAGCTATCTCTTTACACATGGAAATAACTACACTGCTATCTGTATGAACATGGAAATATATACACCGCCATCTGTATGAACATGGAAATAGCTGCACCGACATCTGTATGCACATATACATATCTACACGGCCATCTGTATTAAGATGGAGATATCTACACCGATATCTGTATAAACATGGAAATATCTACACCACTACCTGTATAAACATGGAAATATCAGCACCGCTATCTGTATGAACATGGAAATATCTACACCGCTATCTGTACGAACATGGAAATATCTACACTGCTATCTGTATGAACATAGAAATAGCTACACCGCTATCTGTATGAACACAGAAATATCTACACCGCTATCTGTATGAACATGGAAATATCTACACCGCTATCTGTATGAACATGGATATATCTACGCAGCCATCTGGATGAACATGGAAATATCTACACCGCTATCTGTATGAACTTGGATATATCTACACAGCCATCTGGATGAACATGGAAATATCTACACCGCTATCTGTATGAACATGGATATATTTACACAGCCATCTGGATGAAAATGGAAATATCTACACCGCTATCTGTGTAAAGATGCATACATATTCACCGCTATCTGTATAAACATGGAAATATCTACACCGCTATCTGTATGAACATGGAAATATCTACACCGCTATCTGTATGAACATGGAAATATCTGCACCGCTATCTGTTTGAACATGGAAATATGTACACCGCTATCTGCATGAAAATGGAAATATCTACACTGCTATCTGCATATACATGGAAATATCTACACAGCTATCTCTTTACACATGGAAATAACTACACTGCTATCTGTATGAACATGGAAATATCTACACCGCCATCTGTATGAACATGGAAATATCTGCACCGCCATCTGTATGAACATATAAATATCTACTCCGCCATCTGTATTAAGATGGAGATATCTACACCGCTATCTGTATAAACATGGAAATATCTACACCGCTATCTGTATAAACATGGAAATATCTACACCGCTATCTGTATAAACATGGAAATATCTACACCGCTACCTCTATAAGCATGGAAATATCAGCACCGCTATCTGTATGAACATGGAAATACCTACACCGATATCTGTGTGAACATGGAAATAGCTACACCGCTATCTGTATGAACATGGAAATATCTACACCGCTATCTGTATGAACATGGAAATACCTACACCGCTATCTGTATGAACATGGATATATCTACACAGCCCTCTGGATGAACATGGAAATATCCACACCGCTATCTGTGTAAACATGCATACATCTTCACCTCCAGCTGTATAAACATGGAAATATCTACACCGCTATCTGTATGAACATGGAAATATCTACACCGCTATCTGTTTGAAGATGGAAATATATACACCGCTATCTGCATGAAAATGGAAATATCTACACAGCTAACTGCATATACATGGAAATACCTACACAGCTATCTCTTTACACATGGAAATAACTACACCGCTATCTGTATGAACATGGAGATATCTACACCGCCATCTGTATGAACATGGAAACATCTGCACCGCCATCTGTATGAACATATAAATATGTACACCGCCATCTGTATTAAGATGGAGATATCTACACCGCTATCTGAATAAACATGGAAATATCTACACCGCAATCTGTATAAACATGGAGATATCTACACCGCTATCTGTATAAACATGGAAATATCTACAGCACTACCTGTATAAACATGGAAATATCAGCACCGCTATCTGTATGAACCTGGAAATATCTACACCGCTATCTGTATGTACATGGAAATATCTACAGAGCTATCTGTTTGAACATGGAAATATCTACACTGCTATCTGCATGAAAATGGAAATATGTACAATGCTACCTGCATATACATGGAAATATCTACACAGCTATCTCTTTACACATGGAAATACCTACACCGCTATATCTATAAACACGGAAATATCTACACCGCCATCTATATGAACATGGAAATATCTGCACCGCCATCTGTATGAACATATAAATATCTACACCGCCATCTGTATAAATATGGAAATACCTTCACCGCTATCTGTATAAACATGGAAATATCTACACCGCTACCTGTATAAACATGGAAATATCAGCACTGCTATCTGTATGAACATGGAAATATCTACACCGCTATCTCTATGAACATGGAAATATCTACACCGCTATCAGTATGAACATGGAAATAGCTACACCGCTATCTGTATGAACATAGAAATATCTACACCGCTATCTGTCTAAACATGGAAATATCTACACCGCTATCTGTATGAACATGGATATAACTACACAGCCATCTGGATGAACATGGAAATATCTACACCGCTATCTGCATGAACATGGAAATATCTACACCGCTATCTGTTTAAACATGCATATATCTTAACCGCAATCTGTATAAGCATGGAAATATCAACACCGCTATGTGTATGAAGGTGGAAATATCTACACCGCTATCTGTTTGAACATGGAAATATCTAAACCGCTATCAGCATGAAAATGGAAATATCTACACAGATATCTGCTTATACATGAAAATATCTACACAGCTATCTCTTTACACAAGGAAGTAACTACACCGTTATCTGTATGAACATGGGAATAGCTACACTGCTATCTGTATGAACATGGATATATCTACACAGCCATCTTGATGAATATGGAAATATCTACACCGCTATCTGTATGAACATGGAAATATCTACACCGCTATCTGCATGAACATGGATATATCTACACAGCCATCTGGATGAACATGGAAATATCTACACCGCTATCTGTGTAAACATGCATACATCTTCACCGCTATCTGTATAAACATGGAAATATCTACACCGCTATCTGCATGAACATGGAAATATCTACACCAATATCTGCATGAAATTGGAAATATCTACACTGCTATCTGCATATACATTTAAATATCTACACAGCTATCTCTTTACACATGGAAATAACTACACCGCTATCTGTATGAACATGGAAATACCTACACCGCCATCTGTATGAACATGGAAATATCTGCACCGCCATCTGTATGAACATATAAATATCTACACCGCCATCTGTATTAAGATGGAGATATCTACTCTGCTACCTGTATAAACTTGGAAATATCTACACCGCCATCTGTATGAACATATAAAGATCTACACCATCATCTGTATTAAGAAGGAAATATCTAAAACGCTATCTGTAAAAACATAGAAATATCTACACCGCTATCTGTATAAACATGGAAATATCTACACCACTACCTGTATAAACATGGAAATATCAGCACCGCTATCAGTATGAACCTGGAAATATCTACACCGCTATCTGTATGAACATGGAAATATCTACACCGCTATCTGTATGAACATGGAAATATCTACAAAGCTATCTGAATGAACATGGAAATATCTACACCGCTATCTGTTTGAACATGGAAATATCTACACTGCTATCTGTATGAAAATGGAAATATCTACAATGCTACCTGCATATACATGGAAATATCTACACAGCTATCTCTTTACACATGGAAATAACTACACCGCTATATCTATAAACATGGAAACATCTACACCGCCATATGTATGAACATGGAGGTATCTGCACCGCCATGTGTATGAACATATAAATATGTACACCGCCATCTGTATTAAGAAGGAAATATCTACACCGCTATCAGTATGAACATGGAAATATCTACACCGCTATCTGTAAGAACATGGAAATATCTACACCGCTATCTGTGTAAACATGCATACATCTTCACAGCTATCTGTATAAACATGGAAATATCTACAACGCTATCTGTATGAACATGGAAATATCTACACCGCTATCTGTTTGAACATGGAAATATCTTAACCGCTATCTGCATGAAAATAGAAATATCTACACAGCTATCTGCATATACATGGAAATATCTACAAAGCTATCTCTTTACACATGGAAATAACTACACCGCTATCTCTATAAACACGGAAATATCTACACCGCCATCTATATGAACATGGAAATATCTGCACCGCCATCTGTATGAACATATAAATATCTACACCGCCATCTGTATAAACATGGAAATACCTTCACCGCTATCTGTATAAACATGGAAATATCTACACCGCTACCTGTATAAACATGGAAATATCAGCACTGCTATCTGTATGAACATGGAAATATCTACACCGATATCTCTATGAAAATGGAAATATCTACACCGCTATCTGTATGAACATGGAAAAAGCTACACCGCTATCTGTATGAACATGGAAATATCTACACCGCTATCTGTATGAACATGGAAATATCTACACCGCTATCTGTATGAACATGGATATATCTACACAGCCATCTGGATGAACATGGAAATATCTACACCGCTATCTGCATGAACATGGAAATATCTACACCGTTATCTGTTTAAACATGCATATATCTTCACCTCAATCTGTATAAGCATGGAAATATCAACACCGCTATCTGTATGAAGGCGGAAATATCTACACCGCTTTCTGTTTGAACATGGAAATATCTAAACCGCTATCACCATGAAAATGGAATATTTACACAGCTATCTGCTTATACATGGAAATGTCTACACAGCTATCTCTTTACACATGGAAATAACTTCACCGCTATCTGTAGGAACATGGAAATATCTGCACCGCCATCTGTATGAACATGGAAATATCTGCACCGTCATCCGAATGAACATATAAATATCTACACAGCCATCTGTATTAAGATGGATATATCTACACGGCTATCTGTATAAACATGGAAATTTCTACACCGCTATCTGTATAAACATGGAAATATCTACACCGCTATGTGTAAAAACATGGAAATATCAGCACCGCTATGTGTATGAACATGGAAATATCAGCCCCTCTATCTGTATGAACATGGAAGTATCTACACCGCTATCTCTATGAACATGGAAGTATCTACACCGCTATCTGTTTGAACATGGAAATATCTAAACCGCTATCTGCATGAAAATGGAAATATATACACAGCTATCTGCATATACATGGAAATATCTACACAGCTATCTCTTTACACAGGGAAATAACTACACCGCTATGTGTATGAACATGGAAATATCTTCACCGCCATCTGTATGAACATGGATATATCTACACAGCCATCTGGATGAACATGGAATTATCTACACCGCTGTCTGTATGAACATGGAAATATCTACACCGCTATCTGTGTAAACATGCATACATCTTCACCGCTATCTGTATAAACATGGAAATATCTACACTGCTATCTATATGAACATGGAAATATCTACACCACTATCTGTTTGAACATGGAAATATCTACACCGCTATCTGCATGAAAATGGAAATATCTACACTGCTATCTGCATATACATGGAAATATCTACAAAGCTATCTCTTTACACATGGAAATAACTACAGCGCTATCTCTATAAACATGGAAATAGCTACACTGCCATCTGTATGAACATGGAAATACCTACACCGCCATCTGTATGAACATATAAATATCTACACCGCCATCTATATTAAAATGGAGATATCTACACCGCTATCTGTATAAACTTGGAAATATCTTCACCGCTATCTGTATAAACATGGAAATATCTACACCGCAGTCTGTATAAACATGGAAATATCTACACCGCTATCTGTATGAACATGGAAATATCTTCACTGCCATCTGTATGAACATGGATATATCTACACAGACATCTGGATGGACATGGAAATATCAACACCGCTATCTGTATGAACATGGAAATATCTACACCGCTATCTGTGTTAACATGCATACATCTTCACCGCTATCTGTATAAACATGGAAATATCTACACCGCTATCTGTATGAACATGGAAATATCTACACCGCTATCTGAACATGGAAATATGTACACCGCTATCTGCATGAAAATGGAAATATCTACACAGCTATCTGCATGCACATGGAAATATCCACAATGCTATCTCTTTAGACATGGAAATAACTACACCGCTATCTCTATAAACATGGAAATATCTACACCACCATCTGTATGAACATGGAAATTTCTGCACCGCCATCTGTATGAACATATAAATATCTACACCACCATATGTATTAAGATGGAGATATCTACACCGCTATCTGTATAAACCTGGAAATATCTACACCGCTATCTGTATAAACATGGAAATATCTACACCGCTATCTGTATAAACATGGAAATATCTACACCACTACCTGTATAAACATGGAAATATCAGCACCGCTATCTGTATGAACATGGAAATATCTACACCGCTATCTGTACGAACATGGAAATATCTACACCGCTATCTGTATGAACATGGAAATAGCTACACCGCTATCTGTATGAACATGGAAATATCTACACCGCTATCTGTATGAACATGGAAATATCTACACCATTACCTGTATGAACATGGAAATATTTACTCTGCTATCTGTATGAACATGGATATATCTACACCGCCATCTGGATGAACATGGAAATATCTACACCGCTATCTGTACGAACATGGAAATATCTACACCGCTATCTGTGTAAATATGCATACATCTTCACCGCAATCTGTATAAACATGGAAATATCTACAACGCTATGTGTATGAACATGGAAATATCTACACCGCTATCTGTTTGAACATGGAAATATCTACACCGCTGTCTGCATGAAAATGGAAATATCTACACAGCTATCTGCATATACATGGAAATATCTACACTGCTATCTCTTTACACATGGAAATAACTACACCGCTATCTGTATGAACATGGAAATATCTACACCGCCATCTGTATGAACATGGAAACATCTGCACCGACATCTGTATGAACATATACATAACTACATGGCTTTCTGTATTAAGATGGAGATATCTACACCGATATCTGTATAAACATGGAAATATCTACACCGCTATCTGTATAAACATGGAAATATCTACACCGCTATCTGTATAAACATGGAAATATCTACACCGCTACCTGTATAAACATGGAAATATCAGCACCGCTATCTGTAAGAACATGGAAATATCAGCCCCTCTATCTGTATGAATATGGAAATATCTACACCGCTATCTCTATGAACATGGAAATATCTACACCGCTATCTGTTTGAACATGGAAATATCTAAACCGCTATCTGCATGAAAATGGAAATATATACACAGCTATCTGCATATACATGGAAATATCTACACAGCTATCTCTTTACACATGGAAATAACTACACCGCTATCTGTATGAGCATGGAAATATCTTCACCGCCAACTGTATGAAGATGGATATATCTACACAGCCATCTGGATGTACATGGAAATATCTACACCGCTATCTGTATGAACATGGAAATATCTACACCGCTATCTGTGTAAACATGCATACATCTTCACCGCTATCTGTATAAACATGGAAATACCTACACTGTTATCTGTATGAACATGGAAATATCTACACCGCTATCTGTTTGAACATGGAAATATCTACACCGATATCTGCATGAAAATGGAAATATCTACACAGCGATCTGCATATACATGGAAATATCTTCAAAGCTATCTCTTTTCACATGGAAATAACTACAGCGCTATCTCTATAAACATGGAAATAGCTACACCGCCATCTGTATGAACATGGAAATATCTGCACCGCCATCTGTATGAACATATAAATATCTACACCGCCATCTGTATTAAGATGGAGATATCTACACCGCTATCTGTATAAACTTGGAAATATCTACACCGCTATCTGTATGAACATGGATATATCTACACAGCCATCTGGATGAACATGGAAATATCTACACCGGTATCTGCATGAAAATGGAAATATCTACACAGCTATCTGCATATACATGGAAATATCCACAAAGCTATCTCTTTACAAATGGAAATAACTACATAGCTATCCCTATAAACATGGAAATATCTACACCACCATCTGAATAAACATGGAAATTTCTGCACCGCCATCTGTATGAACATGGAAATATCTACACTGCTATCTGTATGAACATAGAAATAGCTACACCGCTATCTGTATGAACACAGAAATATCTACACCGCTATCTGTATGAACATGGAAATATCTACACCGCTATCTGTATGAACATGGATATATCTACACAGCCATCTGGATGAACATGGAAATATCTACACCGCTATCTGTATGAACATGGAAATATCTACACAGCAATCTGGATGAACATGGAAATATCCACACCGCTATCTGTATCTACATGGATATATCTACACAGCCATCTGGATGTGCATGGAAACATATACACCGCTATCTGTGTAAACATGCATACATCTTCACCGCTATCTGTATAAACATGGAAATATCTACACCACTATCTTTATGAACATGGAAATATCTACACCGCTATCTGTTTGAACATGTAAATATCTACACCGCTATCTGCATGAAAATGGAAATATCTACAAAGCTATCTGCATATACATGGAAATATCTACACAGCTATCTCTTTACACATGGAAATAACTACACCGCTATATCTATAAACATGGAAAAATCTACACCGCCATCTGTATGAACATAGAAATAACTGCACAGCCATCTGTATGAACATATAAATATCTACACCGCCATCTGTATTAAGAAGGAAATATCTAAACCGCTATCTGTATGAACATGGAAATATCTACACAGCTATCTCTTTACACATGGAAATAACTACACCGCTATCTGTATGAACATGGAAATATCTACACCGCCATCTCTATGAACATGGAAATAGCTGCACTGACATCTCTATGAACATATACATATCTACACGGCCATCTGTATTAAGATGGAGATATCTACACCGATATCTGTATGAACATGGAAATATCTACACCGCTATCTGTATAAACATGGAAATATCTACACCGCTATCTGTATAAACATGGAAATATCTACACCGCTACCTGTATAAACATGGAAATATGAGCAACGCTATCTGTATGAATATGGAAATATCAGCCCCTCTATCTGCATGAACATGGACATATCTACACCGCTATCTGTATGAACTTGGAAATATCTACACCGCTTTCTGTATGAACATGGAAATAGCTTCACCGACATCTGTATGAAAATGGATATATCTACACAGCCATCTGGATGAACATGGAAATATCTATACCGCTATCTGTATGAACATGGAAATAGCTACACCGCTATCTGTATGAACATGGAAATATCTACACCACTATCTGTATGAACACAGAAATAACTACACCGCTATCTGTATGAACATGGAAATATCTTCACCGCCATCTGTATGAACATGGATATATCTACACAGCCATCTGGATGAACATGGAATTATCTACACCGCTATCTGTATGAACATGGAAATAGCTACACCGCTATCTGTATGAACATGGAAATATCTACACTGCTATCTGTATGAACATGGATATATCTACACAGCCATCTGTATGAACATGGAAATATCTACACCGCTCTCTGTGTAAACATGCATACATCTTCACCGCTATCTGTATAAACATGGAAATATCTACACCGCACTCTGTATGAACATGGAAATATCTACACTGCTATCTGTTTGAACATGGAAATATCTACACCGGTATCTGCATGAAAATGGAAATATCTACAAAGCTATCTGCATATACATGGAAATATCCACAAAGCTATCTCTTTACAAATGGAAATAACTACACAGCTATCTCTATAAACATGGAAATATCTACACCACCATCTGAATGAACATGGAAATTTCTGCACCGCCATCTGTATGAACATATAAATATCTTCACCAACATATGTATTAAGATGGAGATATCTACACCGCTATCTGTATAAACCTGGAAATATCTACACCGCTATCTGTATAAACATGGAAATATCTACACCGCTATCTGTATAAACATGGAAATGTCTACACCACTACCTGTATAAACATGGAAATATCAGCACCGCTATCTGTATGAACATGGAATTATCTACACCGCTATCTGTACGAACATGGAAATATCTGCACCGCCATCTGTATGAACATATAAATATCTACACCGCCATCTGTATTAAGATGGAGATATCTACACCGCTATCTGAATAAACATGGATATATCTACACCGCTATCTGTATAAACATAGAAATATCTACACCGCTATCTGTATAAACATGGAAATATCTACACCGCTATCTGTATGAACATGGAAATATCTACACAGCCATCTGGATGAGCATGGAGATATCTACACCGCTATCTGTGCTAACATGCATACATCTTCACCGCTATCTGTATGAACATGGAAATATCTACAAAGCTATCTGAATGAACATGGAAATATCTACACCGCTATCTGTTTGAACATGGAAATATCTACACCGCTATCTGCATGAAAATGGAAATATCTACAAAGCTATCTGCATATACATGGAAATATCTACACAGCTATCTCTTTACACATGGAAATAACTACACCGCTATATCTATAAACATGGAAACATCTACACCGCCATCTGTATGAACATGGAAATATCTGCACCGCCATCTGTATGAACATATAAATATCTACACAGCCATCTGTATTAAGAAGGAAATATCTAAACCGCTATCTGTATGAACTTGGAAATATCTACACCGCTATCTGTATGAACATGGAAATATCTACACTGCTATCTGTGTAAACATGCATACATCTTCACTGCTATCTGTATAAACATGGAAATATCTACAATGCTATCTGTATGAACATGGAAATATCTACACCACTATCTGTTTGAACATGGAAATACCTACACCGCTATCTGCATGAAAATGGAAATATCTACACAGCGATATGCATATACATGGAAATACATACAAAGCTATCTCTTTACACATGGAAATCACTACAGTGCTATCTGTATAATCATGGAAATAGCTACACCGCCATCTGTATGAACATGGAAATATCTGCACCGCCATCTGTATGAACATATAAATATCTACACGGCCATCTATATTAAGATGGAGATATCTACACCGCTATCTGTATAATCTTGGAAATATCTACACCGCTATCTGTATAAACATGGAAATATCTACAGCGCTACCTGTATAAACATGGAAATATCAGCACCGCTATCTGGATGAACATGGAAATATCTACACCGCTATCTCTATGAACATGGAATTTTCTACACCGCTATCTGTATGAACATGGAAATAGCTACACTGCAATCTGTATCAACATGGAAATATCTACACCACTACCTGTATGAACATGGAAATATCTACACCGCTATCTGTTTGAACATGGATATATCTACACAGCCATCTGGATGAACACGGAAATAACTACACCGCTATCTGAATGAACATGGAAATATCTACACCGCTATCTGTGTAAATATGCATACATCTTCACCGCAATCTGTATAAACATGGAAATATCTACACCGCTATCTGTATGAACATGGAAATATCTACACAGCTATCTCTTTACACATGGAAATAACTACACTGCTATCTGTATGAACATGGAAATATATACACCGCCATCTGTATGAACATGGAAATAGCTGCACCGACATCTGTATGCACATATACATATCTACACGGCCATCTGTATTAAGATGGAGATATCTACACCGATATCTGTATAAACATGGAAATATCTACACCACTACCTGTATTAACATGGAAATATCAGCACCGCTATCTGTATGAACATGGAAATATCTACACCGATATCTGTACGAACATGGAAATATCTACACTGCTATCTGTATGAACATAGAAATAGCTACACCGCTATCTGTATGAACACAGAAATATCTACACCGCTATCTGTATGAACATGGAAACATCTACACCGCTATCTGTATGAACATGGATATATCTACGCAGCCATCTGGATGAACATGGAAATATCTACACCGCTATCTGTATGAACTTGGATATATCTACACAGCCATCTGGATGAACATGGAAATATCTACACCGCTATCTGTATGAACATGGATATATCTACACAGCCATCTGGATGAAAATGGAAATATCTACACCGCTATCTGTGTAAAGATGCATACATATTCACCGCTATCTGTATGAACATGGAAATATCTACACCGCTATCTGTTTGAACATGGAAATATCTACACCGCTATCTGCATGAAAATGGAAATATCTACAAAGCTATCTGCATATACATGGAAATATCTACACAGCTATCTCTTTACACATGGAAATAACTACACCGCTATATCTATAAACATGGAAACATCTACACCGCCATCTGTATGAACATGGAAATATCTGCACCGCCATCTGTATGAACATATAAATATCTACACAGCCATCTGTATTAAGAAGGAAATATCTAAACCGCTATCTGTATGAACTTGGAAATATCTACACCGCTATCTGTATGAACATGGAAATATCTACACTGCTATCTGTGTAAACATGCATACATCTTCACTGCTATCTGTATAAACATGGAAATATCTACAATGCTATCTGTATGAACATGGAAATATCTACACCACTATCTGTTTGAACATGGAAATACCTACACCGCTATCTGCATGAAAATGGAAATATCTACACAGCGATATGCATATACATGGAAATACATACAAAGCTATCTCTTTACACATGGAAATCACTACAGTGCTATCTGTATAATCATGGAAATAGCTACACCGCCATCTGTATGAACATGGAAATATCTGCACCGCCATCTGTATGAACATATAAATATCTACACGGCCATCTATATTAAGATGGAGATATCTACACCGCTATCTGTATAATCTTGGAAATATCTACACCGCTATCTGTATAAACATGGAAATATCTACAGCGCTACCTGTATAAACATGGAAATATCAGCACCGCTATCTGGATGAACATGGAAATATCTACACCGCTATCTCTATGAACATGGAATTTTCTACACCGCTATCTGTATGAACATGGAAATAGCTACACTGCAATCTGTATCAACATGGAAATATCTACACCACTACCTGTATGAACATGGAAATATCTACACCGCTATCTGTTTGAACATGGATATATCTACACAGCCATCTGGATGAACACGGAAATAACTACACCGCTATCTGAATGAACATGGAAATATCTACACCGCTATCTGTGTAAATATGCATACATCTTCACCGCAATCTGTATAAACATGGAAATATCTACACCGCTATCTGTATGAACATGGAAATATCTACACAGCTATCTCTTTACACATGGAAATAACTACACTGCTATCTGTATGAACATGGAAATATATACACCGCCATCTGTATGAACATGGAAATAGCTGCACCGACATCTGTATGCACATATACATATCTACACGGCCATCTGTATTAAGATGGAGATATCTACACCGATATCTGTATAAACATGGAAATATCTACACCACTACCTGTATAAACATGGAAATATCAGCACCGCTATCTGTATGAACATGGAAATATCTACACCGCTATCTGTACGAACATGGAAATATCTACACTGCTATCTGTATGAACATAGAAATAGCTACACCGCTATCTGTATGAACACAGAAATATCTACACCGCTATCTGTATGAACATGGAAATATCTACAAAGCTATCTGTATGAACATGGATATATCTACGCAGCCATCTGGATGAACATGGAAATATCTACACCGCTATCTGTATGAACTTGGATATATCTACACAGCCATCTGGATGAACATGGAAATATCTACACCGCTATCTGTATGAACATGGATATATCTACACAGCCATCTGGATGAAAATGGAAATATCTACACCGCTATCTGTGTAAAGATGCATACATATTCACCGCTATCTGTATAAACATGGAAATATCTACACCGCTATCTGTATGAACATGGAAATATCTACACCGCTATCTGTATGAACATGGAAATATCTGCACCGCTATCTGTTTGAACATGGAAATATGTACACCGCTATCTGCATGAAAATGGAAATATCTACACTGCTATCTGCATATACATGGAAATATCTACACAGCTATCTCTTTACACATGGAAATAACTACACTGCTATCTGTATGAACATGGAAATATCTACACCGCCATCTGTATGAACATGGAAATATCTGCACCGCCATCTGTATGAACATATAAATATCTACTCCGCCATCTGTATTAAGATGGAGATATCTACACCGCTATCTGTATAAACATGGAAATATCTACACCGCTATCTGTATAAACATGGAAATATCTACACCGCTATCTGTATAAACATGGAAATATCTACACCGCTACCTCTATAAGCATGGAAATATCAGCACCGCTATCTGTATGAACATGGAAATACCTACACCGATATCTGTGTGAACATGGAAATAGCTACACCGCTATCTGTATGAACATGGAAATATCTACACCGCTATCTGTATGAACATGGAAATACCTACACCGCTATCTGTATGAACATGGATATATCTACACAGCCCTCTGGATGAACATGGAAATATCCACACCGCTATCTGTGTAAACATGCATACATCTTCACCTCCAGCTGTATAAACATGGAAATATCTACACCGCTATCTGTATGAACATGGAAATATCTACACCGCTATCTGTTTGAAGATGGAAATATATACACCGCTATCTGCATGAAAATGGAAATATCTACACAGCTAACTGCATATACATGGAAATACCTACACAGCTATCTCTTTACAC
Organism: Gorilla gorilla gorilla; assembly: GCF_029281585.2. Taxonomy (NCBI): domain Eukaryota; kingdom Metazoa; phylum Chordata; class Mammalia; order Primates; family Hominidae; genus Gorilla; species Gorilla gorilla. Next base: position 52,954,921 of record NC_073246.2, on the reverse strand, counting down.
ATGGAAATAACTACACCGCTATCTGTATGAACATGGAGATATCTACACCGCCATCTGTATGAACATGGAAACATCTGCACCGCCATCTGTATGAACATATAAATATGTACACCGCCATCTGTATTAAGATGGAGATATCTACACCGCTATCTGAATAGACATGGAAATATCTACACCGCAATCTGTATAAACATGGAGATATCTACACCGCTATCTGTATAAACATGGAAATATCTACAGCACTACCTGTATAAACATGGAAATATCAGCACCGCTATCTGTATGAACCTGGAAATATCTACACCGCTATCTGTATGTACATGGAAATATCTACAGAGCTATCTGTTTGAACATGGAAATATCTACACTGCTATCTGCATGAAAATGGAAATATGTACAATGCTACCTGCATATACATGGAAATATCTACACAGCTATCTCTTTACACATGGAAATACCTACACCGCTATATCTATAAACACGGAAATATCTACACCGCCATCTATATGAACATGGAAATATCTGCACCGCCATCTGTATGAACATATAAATATCTACACCGCCATCTGTATAAATATGGAAATACCTTCACCGCTATCTGTATAAACATGGAAATATCTACACCGCTACCTGTATAAACATGGAAATATCAGCACTGCTATCTGTATGAACATGGAAATATCTACACCGCTATCTCTATGAACATGGAAATATCTACACCGCTATCAGTATGAACATGGAAATAGCTACACCGCTATCTGTATGAACATAGAAATATCTACACCGCTATCTGTCTAAACATGGAAATATCTACACCGCTATCTGTATGAACATGGATATAACTACACAGCCATCTGGATGAACATGGAAATATCTACACCGCTATCTGCATGAACATGGAAATATCTACACCGCTATCTGTTTAAACATGCATATATCTTAACCGCAATCTGTATAAGCATGGAAATATCAACACCGCTATGTGTATGAAGGTGGAAATATCTACACCGCTATCTGTTTGAACATGGAAATATCTAAACCGCTATCAGCATGAAAATGGAAATATCTACACAGATATCTGCTTATACATGAAAATATCTACACAGCTATCTCTTTACACAAGGAAGTAACTACACCGTTATCTGTATGAACATGGGAATAGCTACACTGCTATCTGTATGAACATGGATATATCTACACAGCCATCTTGATGAATATGGAAATATCTACACCGCTATCTGTATGAACATGGAAATATCTACACCGCTATCTGCATGAACATGGATATATCTACACAGCCATCTGGATGAACATGGAAATATCTACACCGCTATCTGTGTAAACATGCATACATCTTCACCGCTATCTGTATAAACATGGAAATATCTACACCGCTATCTGCATGAACATGGAAATATCTACACCAATATCTGCATGAAATTGGAAATATCTACACTGCTATCTGCATATACATTTAAATATCTACACAGCTATCTCTTTACACATGGAAATAACTACACCGCTATCTGTATGAACATGGAAATACCTACACCGCCATCTGTATGAACATGGAAATATCTGCACCGCCATCTGTATGAACATATAAATATCTACACCGCCATCTGTATTAAGATGGAGATATCTACTCTGCTACCTGTATAAACATGGAAATATCTACACCGCCATCTGTATGAACATATAAAGATCTACACCATCATCTGTATTAAGAAGGAAATATCTAAAACGCTATCTGTAAAAACATAGAAATATCTACACCGCTATCTGTATAAACATGGAAATATCTACACCACTACCTGTATAAACATGGAAATATCAGCACCGCTATCAGTATGAACCTGGAAATATCTACACCGCTATCTGTATGAACATGGAAATATCTACACCGCTATCTGTATGAACATGGAAATATCTACAAAGCTATCTGAATGAACATGGAAATATCTACACCGCTATCTGTTTGAACATGGAAATATCTACACTGCTATCTGTATGAAAATGGAAATATCTACAATGCTACCTGCATATACATGGAAATATCTACACAGCTATCTCTTTACACATGGAAATAACTACACCGCTATATCTATAAACATGGAAACATCTACACCGCCATATGTATGAACATGGAGGTATCTGCACCGCCATGTGTATGAACATATAAATATGTACACCGCCATCTGTATTAAGAAGGAAATATCTACACCGCTATCAGTATGAACATGGAAATATCTACACCGCTATCTGTAAGAACATGGAAATATCTACACCGCTATCTGTGTAAACATGCATACATCTTCACAGCTATCTGTATAAACATGGAAATATCTACAACGCTATCTGTATGAACATGGAAATATCTACACCGCTATCTGTTTGAACATGGAAATATCTTAACCGCTATCTGCATGAAAATAGAAATATCTACACAGCTATCTGCATATACATGGAAATATCTACAAAGCTATCTCTTTACACATGGAAATAACTACACCGCTATCTCTATAAACACGGAAATATCTACACCGCCATCTATATGAACATGGAAATATCTGCACCGCCATCTGTATGAACATATAAATATCTACACCGCCATCTGTATAAACATGGAAATACCTTCACCGCTATCTGTATAAACATGGAAATATCTACACCGCTACCTGTATAAACATGGAAATATCAGCACTGCTATCTGTATGAACATGGAAATATCTACACCGATATCTCTATGAAAATGGAAATATCTACACCGCTATCTGTATGAACATGGAAAAAGCTACACCGCTATCTGTATGAACATGGAAATATCTACACCGCTATCTGTATGAACATGGAAATATCTACACCGCTATCTGTATGAACATGGATATATCTACACAGCCATCTGGATGAACATGGAAATATCTACACCGCTATCTGCATGAACATGGAAATATCTACACCGTTATCTGTTTAAACATGCATATATCTTCACCTCAATCTGTATAAGCATGGAAATATCAACACCGCTATCTGTATGAAGGCGGAAATATCTACACCGCTTTCTGTTTGAACATGGAAATATCTAAACCGCTATCACCATGAAAATGGAATATTTACACAGCTATCTGCTTATACATGGAAATGTCTACACAGCTATCTCTTTACACATGGAAATAACTTCACCGCTATCTGTAGGAACATGGAAATATCTGCACCGCCATCTGTATGAACATGGAAATATCTACACCACTATCTGTATGGACATGGAAATATCTACACAGCTATCTGTATGAACATGGATATATCTACACAGCCATCTGGATGAACACGGAAATAACTACACCGCTATCTGTAAGAACATGGAAATATCTACACCGCAATCTGTGTAAATATGCATACATCTTCACCGCTATCTGTATAAACATGGAAATATCTACACCGCTATCTGTATGAACATGGAAATATCTACACCGCTATCTGTTTGAACATGGAAATATCTACAGCGCTATCTGCATGAAAATGGAAATATCTACACAGCTGTCTGCATATACATGGAAATATCTACACAGCTATCTCTTTACACATGGAAATAACTAAACCACTCTCTCTATGAACATGGAAATATCTACACCGCCATCTGTATGAACATGGAAATTTCTGCACCGCCATCTGTATGAACTTATAAATATCTACACCGCGATCTGTATTAACATGGGCATATCTACCCCGCTATCTGTATAAACATGGAAATATCTACACCTCTATCTGTATAAACATGGAAATATCTACACCGCTATCTGTATAAACATGGAAATATCTAAAACGCTACCTGTATAAACATGGAAATATTAGCACCGATATCTGTATGAACATGGAAGTATCTACACCGCTGTCTGTATGAACATGGAAATATCTACACTGCTATCTGTATGAACATGGAAATATCTAAACCGCTATCTGTATGAACATGGAAATATCTTCACCGCCATCTGTATGAACATGGATATATCCACACACCCATCTGGATGAACATGGAAATATCTACAGCGCTATCTGGGTAAACATGCGTACATCTTCACTGGTATCTGTATGAACATGGAAATATCTACACAGCTATCTGTGTAAACATGCATACATCTTCACCGCTATCTGTATAAACATGGAAATATCTACACCGCTATCTGTATGAACATGGAAATATCTACACAGCTATCTGTTTGAAGATGGAAATATCTAAACTGCTATCTGCATGAAAATGGAAATATCTAAACAGCTATCTGCATATACATGGAAATATCTACAAAGCTATTTCTCTACACAAGGAAATGTCTACACCGCAATCTCTATAAACATGGAAATATCTACATCGCCATCTGTATGAACATGGAAATATCTGCACCGCCATCTGTATGAACATATAAATATCTAGACCACCATCACTATTAAGATGGAGATATCTACACCGCTATCTGTATAAACATGGAAATATCTACACCGCTATCTGTATAAACATGGAAATATCTACACCGGTATCTGTATGAACATGGAAATATCTACACCGCTACCTGTATAAACATGGAAATATCAGCACCGCTATCTGTATGAATATGGAAATATCTACACCGCTATCTCTATGAACATGGAATTATCTACACCGATATCTGTATGAACATGGAAATATCTTCACCGCCATCTGTATGAACATGGATGTATCTTCACAGCCATCTAGACGAACATGGAAATATCAGCACCGCTGTCTGTATGAACATGGAAATATCTACACCGCTATCTGTATGAACATGGAAATATCTACACCGCTATCTGTATGAACGTGGAAATATCTACACCGATATCTGTATGAACATGGAAATATCTTCACCGCCATCTGTATGAACATAGATATATCTACACAGCCATCTGGATGAACATGGAAATATCTACACCGCTATCTGTATGAACATGGAAATATCTACACCGCTATCTGTGTAAACATGCATACATCTTCACCGCTATCTGTATAAACATGGATATATCTACACCGCTATCTGTATAAACATGGAAATATCTACACCGCTACCTGTATAAACATGGAAATATCAGCACCGTTATCTGTATGAACATGGAAATATCTACACAGCCATCTGGATGAAAATGGAAATAGTTACACCGCTATCTGTATGAACATGGAAATAGCTACACCGCTATCTGTATGAACATGGAAATATCTACACAGCCATCTGGGTGAACATGGAAATATCTACACCGCTATCTGTATGAACATGGAAATATCTTCACCGCCATCTGTATGAACATGAATATATCTACACAGCCATCTGGATGAACATGGAAATATCTACACCGCTATATGTATGAACATGGAATTCGCTACACTGCTATCTGTATGAACATGGAAATATCTACACCGCTATCTGTATGAACATGGAAATATCTACACCGCTATCTGTATGAACATGGAAATACCTTCACCGCCATCTGTATGAACATGGATATATCTACACAGCCATCTGGATGAACATGGAAATATCTACACCGCTATCTGTATGAACATGGAAATATCTACCCCACTATCTGTGTAAACATGCATACATCTTCACCGCTATCTGTATAAACATGGAAATATCTTCACCGCTATCTGTATGACCATGGAAATATCTACACCGCTATCTGTTTGAACACGGAAATATCTACTCCGCTATCTGCATGAAAATGGAAATATCTACACAGCTTTCTGCATATACATGGAAATAGCTACAAAGCTATTTCTTTACACATGGAAATAACTACACCGCTACCTCTATTAACATGGAAATATCTACACCGCCATCTGTATCAACATGGAAATATCTGCACCGCCATCTGTATGAACATATAAATATCTTCACCGCCATCTGTATTAAGATGGAGATATCTACACCGCTATCTGTATAAACATGGAAATATCTACACCGCTATCTGTATAAACATGGAAATATCTACACCGCTATCTGTATAAACATGGAAATATCTACACCGCTTCCTGTATAAACATGGAAATATCAGAACCGCTATCTGAATGAACATGGAAATATCTACACCGCTATCAGTATGAACGTGGATATATCTACACCGATATCTGTATGAACATGGAAATATCTTCACCGCCATCTGTATGAACATAGATATATCTACACAGCCATCTGAATGAACCTGGAAATATCAGCAACGCTGTCTGTATGGACACGGAAATATCTACACCGCTATCTGTATGAACATGGAAATATCTACACCGCGATCTGTATGAACATGTAAATATCTTCTCCGCCATCTGTATGAACATGGATATATCTACACAGCCAGCTGGATGAAGATGGAAATATCTACACCGCTATCTGTATGAACATGGAAATATCTACACCGCTATCTGTGTAAACACGCATACATCTTCACCGCTATCTGTATAAACATGGAAATGTCTACACCCCTATGGATATGAACATGGAAATATCTACTCCGCTATCTGTTTGAACATGGAAATATCTACACCGCTATCTGCATGAAAATGTAAATATCTACACAGCTATCTGCATATACATGGAAATATCTACAAAGCTATTTCTTTACACATGGAAATATCTACACCGCTATCTCTATAAACATGGAAATATCTACACCGCCATCTGTATGAACATGGAAATATCTGCAAGGCCATCTGTATGAACATATAAATATCTAAACGGCAATCTGTATTAAGATGGAGATATCTACACCGCTATCTGTATAAACATGGAAATATCTACACCGCTATCTGTATAAACATGGAAATATCTACACCGCTATCTGTATAAACATGGAAATATCTACACCGCTACCTGTATAAACATGGAAATATCACCACCGCTATCTGTAAGAACATGGAAATATCTACACAGCCATCTGAATGAACATGGAAATATCTACAACGCTATCTGTATGAACATGGAAATAGCTACACCGCTATCTGTATGAACAGGGAAATAACTACACCGCTATCTGTATGAACATGGAAATATCTACGCCACAATCTGTATGAACATGGAAAGATCTACACCGCTCTCTGTATGAACATGGAAATACCTTCACCGCCATCTGTATGAACATGGATATATCTAAACAGCCATCTGGATAAACATGGAAATAACGACACCGCTATCTGAAAGAACATGGAAATAGCTACACCGCTATCTGTATGAACATGGAAATATCTACACAGCCATCTGTATGAACATGGAAATATCAACACCGCTATCTGTATGAACATGGAAATATCTACACCGCTATCTGTGTAAACATGAATACATCTTCACAGCTATCTGTATAAAAATGGAAATATCTACACCGCTATCTGTATGAACATGGAAATATCTACAGAGCAATCTGTTTGAACATGGAAATAACTACACCGCTATCTGCATGAAAATGGAAATATCTACACAGCTATCTGCATATACATGGAAATATCTACAAAGCTATTTCTCTACACATGGAAATATCTACACCGCCATCTGTATGAACATGGAAATATCTGCACCGCCATCTGTATGAACATATAAATATCTACACCGCCATCTGTATTAAGATGGAGATATCTACACCGCTATCTGTATAAACATGGAAATATCTACACCGCTATCTGTATAAACATGGAAATATCTACACCGCTATCTGTATAAACATGGAAATATATACACCGCTACCTGTATAAACATGGAAATATCAGCACCGCTATCTGTATGAACATGGAAATATCTACACCGCTATCTCTATGAACATGGAAATATCTACACCGATATCTGTATGAACATGGAAATATCTTCACCGCCGTCTGTATGAACATGGATATATCTACACAGCCATATGGACGATCATGGAAATATCAGCATCGCAGTCTGTATGAACATGGAAATATCTACACCGCTATCTGTATGAACATGGAAATATCTACACCGCTATCTGTATGAACATGGAAATATCTTCACCGATATCTGTATGAACATGGATATTTCTACACAGCCATCTGGATGAACATGGAAATATCTACACCGCTATCTGAATGAACATGGAAATATCTACACCGCTATCTGTGTAAACATGCATACATCTTCACGGCTATCTGTATAAACATGGATATATCTACACCGCTATCTGTATAAACATGGAAATATCTACACCGCTACCTGTATAAACATGGAAATATCAGCACCGTTATCTGAATGAACATGGAAATATCTACTCAGCCATCTGGATGATCATGGAAATATCTACACCGCTATATGTATGAACATGGAATTAGCTACACCGCTATCTGTATGAACATGAAAATATCTACACAGCTATCTGTATGAACATGGAAATATCTACACCGCTATCTGTATGAACATGGAAATATCTTCACCGCCATCTGTATGAACATGGATATATCTACACAGCCATCTGGATGAACATGGAAATATCAGCAACGCTGTCTGTATGGACATGGAAATATCTACACCGATATCTGTATGAACATGGAAATATCTTCACCGCCATCCGTATGAACATAGATATATCTACACAGCCATCTGGATGAACATGAAAATATCAGCAACGCTGTCTGTATGAACATGGAAATATCTACACCGCTATCTGTATGAACATGGAAATATCTACACCGCTATCTGTATGAACATGGAAATATCTTCACCGCCATCTGTATGAACATGGATATATCTACACAGCCATCTGGATGAACATGGAAATATCTACACCGCTATTAGTATGAACATGGAAATATCTACTCCGCTATCTGTGTAAACATGCATACATCTTCACCGCTATCTGTATAAACATGGAAATATCTACACCGCTATCTGTATAAACATGGAAATATCTACACCGCTACCTGTATAAACATGGAAATATCAGCACCGCTATCTGTATGAACATGGAAATATCTACACAGCCATCTGGATGAACATGAAAATATCTACACCGCTATCTGTATGAACATGGAAATAGCTACACCGCTATCTGTATGAACATGGAAATATCTACACCGCTATCAGTATGAACATGGAAATATCTACACCACTATTTGTATGAACATGGAAATATATTCAACGCCAGCTGTATGAACATGGATATATCTACACAGCCATCTGGATGAACATGGAAATATCTACACCTCTATATGTATGAACATGGAAATAGCTACAACGCTATCTGTATGAACATGGAAATAGCTACACCGCTATCTGTATGAACATGGAAGTATCTACACCGCTATCTGTATGAACATGGAAATATCTTCACCGCTATATGTATGAATATGGATATATCTACAAAGCCATCTGGATGAACATGGAAATATCTACACCACTATATGTATGAACATGGAAATAGCTAAAACGCTATGTCTATGAACTTGGAAATATCTACACCGCTATCTGTATGAACATGGAAGTATCTATACCGCTATCTTTATGAACTTTGAAATATCTTCACCGCCATATGTATGAACACGGATATATCTAGAGAGCCATCTGGGTGAACATGGAAATATCTACACCGCTATCTGTATGAACATGGAAATATCTACACCGCTATCTGTTTGAACATGGAAATATCTACACCGCTATCTGCATGAAAATGGAAATATCTAAACAGCTATCTGCATATTCATGGAAATATCTACAAAGCTATTTCTTTACACATGGAAATAACTACACCGCTATCTCTATTAACATGGAAATATCTACACCGCCATCTGTATGAACATGGAAATATCAGCACCGCCATCTGTATGAACATATAAATATCTACACCGCCATTTGTATTAAGATGGAGATTTCTACACCGCTATCTGTTTAAACATGGTAATATCTACACCGCTATCTGTATAAACACGGAAATATCTACACCGCTATCTGTATAAACATGGAAATAGCTACACCTCTATCCGTATGAACATGGAAATATCTACACCGTTATCTGTATGAACATGGAAAGATCTACACCGCTATCTGTATGAACATGGAAATATCTTCACCGCCATCCGTATGTACATGGATATATCTACACAGCCATCTGGATGAACATGGAAATATCTACACCGCTATCTGTATGAACATGGAAATATCTGCACCGCTCTCTGTGTAAACATGCATACATCTTCACCGCTATCTGTATAAACATGGAAATATCTACACCGCTATCTGTATCAACATGGAAATATCTTCACCGCCATCTGTATGAACACGAATATATCTACACAGCCATCTGGATGAACATGGAAATATCTACACCGCTATATGTATGAACATGGAATTAGCTACACCGCTATCTGTATGAACATGGAAATATCTACACCGCTATCTGTATAAACATGGAAATATCTATACCGCTATCTGTATGAACATGGAAATATCTTCACCGCCATCTGTATGAACATGGATATATCTACACAGCCATCTGGATGAACATGGAAATTTCTACACCGCTATCGGTATGAACATGGAAATATCTACACCACAATCTGTGTAAACATGCATACATCTTCACCGCTATCTGTATAAACATGGAAATATCTACACCGCTATCTGTATGACCATGGAAATATCTACTCCGGTATCTGCATGAAAATGGAAATATCTACACAGCTATCTGCATATACATGGAAATATCTACAAAGCTACTTCTTTACACATGGAAATAACTACACCGCTATCTCTATTAACATGGAAATATCTACACCGCCGTCTGTATGAACATGGAAATAACTGCACCGCCATCTGTATGAACATATAAATATCTACACCGCCATCTGTATTAAGATGGAGATATCTACACCGCTATCTGTATAAACATGTAAATATCTACACCGCTATCTGTATAAACAAGAAATATCTACACCGCTATCTGTATAAACATGGAAATATCTACACCGCTACCTGTATAAACATGGAAATATCAGCACCGATATCTGTCTGAACATGGAAATATCTACACCGCTATCTGTATGAACATGGAAATATCTACACCGATATCTGTATGAACATGGAAATATCTTCACCGCCATCTGTATGAACATAGATATATCTACACAGCCAACTGGATGAACATGGAAATATCAGCAACGCTGTCTGTATGGACATGGAAATATCTACACCGCTATCTGTTTGAACATGGAAATATCTAAACCGCTATCTGCATGAAAATGGAAATATCTACACATCTATCTGCATATACATGGAAATATCTACAAAGCTCTCTCTTTACACATGGAAATAACTACACCTCTATCTCTATAAATATGGAAATAACTATACCGCCATCTGTATGAACATGGAAATATCTGCACCGCCATCTGTATTAGCATACAAATATCTACACCGCCATCTGCATTAAGATGGAGATATCTACACGGCTATCTGTATAAACTTGGAAATATCTACACCGCTATCTGTATAAACATGGAAATATCTACACCGCTAACTGTATAAACATGGAAATATCTACACCGCTACCTGTATAAACATGGAAATATCAGCATCGCTATCTGTATGAACATGGAAATATCTACACAGCCATCTGGATGAACATGGAAATATCTACACCGCTATCTGTATGAACATGGAAATAGCTACACCTCTATCTGTATGAACATGGAAATAACTACACCGCTATCTGTATGAACAGGGAAAGATCTACACCGCTATCTGTATGAACATGGAAATATCTTCACCGCCATCTGTATGAACATGGATATATCCACACAGCCATCTGGATGAACATGGATATATCTACACCGTTATCTGTATGAACATGGAAATATCTACACCGCTATCTGTGTAAACATGCATACATCTTCACCGCTATCTGTATAAACATGGAAATGTCTACACCGCTATGTGTATGAACATGGAAATATCTACACCGCTATCTGTTTGAACATGGAAATATCTACACCGCTATCTGCATGAAAATGTAAATATCTACACAGCTATCTGCATATACATGGAAATATATACAAAGCTATTTCTTTACACATGGAAATATGTACACCGCTATCTCTTTAAACATGGAAATATCTACACCGCCATCTGTATGAACATGGAAATACCTGCACCGCCATCTGTATGAACATATAAATATCTACACCGCCATCTGTATTAAGATGGAGATATCTACACCGTTATCTGTATAAACATGGAAATATCTACACCGCTATCTGTATAAACATGGAAATATCTACACCGTTATCTGTATAAACATGGAAATATCTACACCGCTACCTGTATAAACATGGAAATATCACCACCGCTATCTGTATGAACATGGAAATATCTACACAGCCATCTGAATGAACATGGAAATATCTACAACGCTATCTGTATTAACATGGAAGTAGCTACACCGCTATCTGTATGAACATGGAAATATCTACGCCACTATCTGTATGAACATGGAAATAACTACACCACTATCTGTATGAACATGGAAATATCTTCACCGCCATCTGTATGAACATGGATATATCTACACAGCCATCTAGAAGAACATGGATATATCAACACCGCTTTCTGTATCAACATGGAAATATCTACACCGCTATCTGTTTTAACATGCATACATCTTCACCGCTATCTGTATAAACATGGAAATATCTACACCGCTATCTGCATGAAAATGGAAATATCTACACAGCTATCTGCATATACATGGAAATATCTACAAAGCTATTTCTCTACACATGGAAATATCTACACCGCAATCTATATAAACATGGAAATATCTACACTGCCATCTGTATGAACATGGAAATATCTGCACCGCCAACTGTATGAACATATAAATATCTAGACCACCATCTGTATTAAGATGGAGATATCTACACCGCTATCTGTATAAACATGGAAATATCTACACCGCTATCTGTATAAACATGGAAATATCTACACCGCTACCTGTATAAACATGGAAATATCAGCACCACTATCTGTATGAACATGGAAATATCTACACCGCTATCTGAATGAACATGGAAATATCTTCACCGCCATCTGTATGAACATGGATATATCTACACAGCCATCTGGATGAATATGGAAATATCTACACCGCTATCTGTATGAACATGGAAATATCTACACCGCTATCTGTGTAAACATGCATACATCTTCACCGCTATCTGTATAAACATGGAAATATCTACACCGCTATCTGTATGACCATGGAAATATCTACACCGCTATCTGTTTGAACACGGAAATATCTACTCCGCTATCTGCATGAAAATGGAAATATCTACACAGCTATCTGCATATACATGGAAATATCTACAAAGCTATTTCTTTACACATGGAAATAACTACACAGCTATCTCTATTAACATGAAAATATCTACACCGCCATCTGTATGAACATGGAAATATCTGCACCGCCATCTGTATGAACATATAAATATCTACACAGCCATCTGTATTAAGATGGAGATATCTACACAGCTATCTGTATAAACATGGAAATATCTACAACGCTATCTGTATAAACATGGAAATATCTACAACGCTATCTGAATAAACATGGAAATATCTACACCGATACCTGTATAAACATGGAAATATCAGCACCACTATCTGTATGAACATGGAAATATCTACACAGCCATCTGGATGAACATGGAAATATCTACACCGCTATCTGTATGAACATGGAAATAGCTACACCGCTATCTGTATGAACATGGAAATATCTACACCGCTATCTGCATGAACATGGAAATACCTTCACCGCCATCTGTATGAACATGGATATATCTACACAGCAATCTGGATGAATATGGAAATATCTACACCGCTATCTGTATGAACATGGAAATAGCTACACCTCTATCTGTATGAACATGGAAATATCTACACCGCTATCTTTATGAACATGGATAGATCTATACCGCTATCTGTATGAACATGGAAATATCTTCACCGCCATCTGTATGAACATGGATATATCTACACAGCCATCTGGATGAACATGGATATATCTCCACCGCTATCTGCATGAACATTGAAATATCTACACCGCTATCTGTGTAAACATGCATACATCTTCACCGCTATCTGTATAAACATGGAAATGTCTACACCCCTATGGATATGAACATGGAAATATCTACACCGCTATCTGTTTGAACATGGAAATATCTACACCGCTATCTGCATGAAAATGTAAATATCTACACAGCTATCTGCATATACATGGAAATATCTACAAAGCTATTTCTTTACACATGGAAATATCTACACCGCTATCTCTATAAACATGGAAATATCTACTACGCCATCTGTATGAACATGGAAATATCTGCCCCGCCATCTGTATGAACATATAAATATCTACACCGCCATCTGTATTAAGATGGAGATATCTACACCGCTATCTGTATAAACATGGAAATATCTACCCCGCTATCTGTATAAACATGGAAATATCTACACCGCTATCTGTATAAACATGGAAATATCTACACCGCTACCTGTATAAACATGGAAATATCACCACCGCTATCTGTATGAACATGGAAATATCTACACAGCCATCTGAATGAACATGGCAATATCTACAACGCTATCTGTATGAACATGGAAATAGCTTCACCGCTATCTGTCTGAACATGGAAATATCTATGCCACTATCTGTATGAACATGGAAATATCTACACCGCTATCTGTATGAACATGGAAATATCTTCACCGCCATCTGTATGAACATGGATGTATCTTCACAGCCATCTGGATGAACATGGAAATAACTACACCGCTATCTGTATGAACATGGAAATAGCTACACCGCTATCTGTATGAACATGGAAATATCTACACCGCTATCTGTATGAACTTGGAGATATCTACACCGCTATCTGTATGAACATGGAAATATCTTCACCGCCATCTGTATGAACATGGATATATCTACACAGCCATCTGGATGGACATGGAAATATCAACACCGCTATCTGTATGAACATTGAAATATCTACACCGCTATCTGTGTTAACATGCATACATCTTCACCGCTATCTGTATAAACATGGAAATATCTACACCGCTATCTGTATGAACATGGAAATATCTACACAGCTATCTGTTTGAAGATGGAAATATCTAAACTGCTATCTGCATGAAAATGGAAATATCTAAACAGCTATCTGCATATACATGGAAATATCTACAAAGCTATTTCTCTACACAAGGAAATGTCTACACCGCAATCTCTATAAACATGGGAATATCTACATCGCCATCTGTATGAACATGGAAATATCTGCAGCGCCATCTCTATGAACATATAAATATCTAGACCACCATCAGTATTAAGATGGAGATATCTACACCGCTATCTGTATAAACATGGAAATATCTACACCGCTATCTGTATAAACATGGAAATATCTACACCGGTATCTGTATGAACATGGAAATATCTACACCGCTAACTGTATAAACATGGAAATATCAGCACCGCTATCTGTATGAATATGGAAATATCTACACCGCTATCTCTATGAACATGGAATTATCTACACCGATATCTGTATGAACATGGAAATATCTTCACCGCCATCTGTATGAACATGGATGTATCTTCACAGCCATCTGGACGAACATGGAAATATCAGCACCGCTGTCTGTATGAACATGGAAATATCTACACCGCTATCTGTATGAACATGGAAATATCTACACCGCTATCTGTATGAACGTGGAAATATCTACACCGATATCTGTATGAACATGGAAATATCTTCACCGCCATCTGTATGAACATAGATATATCTACACAGCCATCTGGATGAACATGGAAATATCTACACCGCTATCTGTATGAACATGGAAATATCTACACCGCTATCTGTGTAAACATGCATACATCTTCACCGCTATCTGTATAAACATGGATATATCTACACCGCTATCTGTATAAACATGGAAATATCTACACCGCTACCTGTATAAACATGGAAATATCAGCACCGTTATCTGTATGAACATGGAAATATCTACACAGCCATCTGGATGAAAATGGAAATAGTTACACCGCTATCTGTATGAACATGGAAATAGCTACACCGCTATCTGTATGAACATGGAAATATCTACACAGCCATCTGGGTGAACATGGAAATATCTACACCGCTATCTGTATGAACATGGAAATATCTTCACCGCCATCTGTATGAACATGGATATATCTACACAGCCATCTGGATGAACATGGAAATATCTACACCGCTATCTGTATGAACATGGAAATATCTACCCCACTATCTGTGTAAACATGCATACATCTTCACCGCTATCTGTATAAACATGGAAATATCTTCACTGCTATCTGTATGACCATGGAAATATCTACACCGCTATCTGTTTGAACACGGAAATATCTACTCCGCTATCTGCATGAAAATGGAAATATCTACACAGCTTTCTGCATATACATGGAAATAGCTACAAAGCTATTTCTTTACACATGGAAATAACTACACCGCTACCTCTATTAACATGGAAATATCTACACCGCCATCTGTATCAACATGGAAATATCTGCACCGCCATCTATATGAACATATAAATATCTTCACCGCCATCTGTATTAAGATGGAGATATCTACACCGCTATCTGTATAAACATGGAAATATCTACACCGCTATCTGTATAAACATGGAAATATCTACACCGCTATCTGTATAAACATGGAAATATCTACACCGCTACCTGTATAAACATGGAAATATCAGAACCGCTATCTGAATGAACATGGAAATATCTACACCGCTATCAGTATGAACGTGGATATATCTACACCGATATCTGTATGAACATGGAAATATCTTCACCGCCATCTGTATGAACATAGATATATCTACACAGCCATCTGAATGAACCTGGAAATATCAGCAACGCTGTCTGTATGGACACGGAAATATCTACACCGCTATCTGTATGAACATGGAAATATCTACACCGCTATCTGTATGAACATGTAAATATCTTCTCCGCCATCTGTATGAACATGGATATATCTACACAGCCAGCTGGATGAAGATGGAAATATCTACACCGCTATCTGTATGAACATGGATATATCTACACCGCTATCTGTGTAAACACGCATACATCTTCACCGCTATCTGTATAAACATGGAAATGTCTACACCCCTATGGATATGAACATGGAAATATCTACTCCGCTATCTGTTTGAACATGGAAATATCTACACCGCTATCTGCATGAAAATGTAAATATCTACACAGCTATCTGCATATACATGGAAATATCTACAAAGCTATTTCTTTACACATGGAAATATCTACACCGCTATCTCTATAAACATGGAAATATCTACACCGCCATCTGTATGAACATGGAAATATCTGCAAGGCCATCTGTATGAACATATAAATATCTAAACCGCAATCTGTATTAAGATGGAGATATCTACACCGCTATCTGTATAAACATGGAAATATCTACACCGCTATCTGTATAAACATGGAAATATCTACACCGCTATCTGTATAAACATGGAAATATCTACACCGCTACCTGTATAAACATGGAAATATCACCACCGCTATCTGTAATAACATGGAAATATCTACACAGCCATCTGAATGAACATGGAAATATCTACAACGCTATCTGTATGAACATGGAAATAGCTACACCGCTATCTGTATGAACAGGGAAATAACTACACCGCTATCTGTATGAACATGGAAATATCTACGCCACAATCTGTATGAACATGGAAATATCTACACCGCTCTCTGTATGAACATGGAAATACCTTCACCGCCATCTGTATGAACATGGATATATCTAAACAGCCATCTGGATAAACATGGAAATAACGACACCGCTATCTGAAAGAACATGGAAATAGCTACACCGCTATCTGTATGAACATGGAAATATCTACACAGCCATCTGGATGAACATGGAAATATCAACACCGCTATCTGTATGAACATGGAAATATCTACACCGCTATCTGTGTTAACATGCATACATCTTCACAGCTATCTGTATAAAAATGGAAATATCTACACCGCTATCTGTATGAACATGGAAATATCTACAGAGCAATCTGTTTGAACATGGAAATAACTACACCGCTATCTGCATGAAAATGGAAATATCTACACAGCTATCTGCATATACATGGAAATATCTACAAAGCTATTTCTCTACACATGGAAATATCTACACCGCCATCTGTATGAACATGGAAATATCTGCACCGCCATCTGTATGAACATATAAATATCTACACCGCCATCTGTATTAAGATGGAGATATCTACACCGCTATCTGTATAAACATGGAAATATCTACACCGCTATCTGTATAAACATGGAAATATCTACACCGCTATCTGTATAAACATGGAAATATATACACCGCTACCTGTATAAACATGGAAATATCAGCACCGCTATCTGTATGAACATGGAAATATCTACACCGCTATCTCTATGAACATGGAAATATCTACACCGATATCTGTATGAACATGGAAATATCTTCACCGCCATCTGTATGAACATGGATATATCTACACAGCCATATGGACGATCATGGAAATATCAGCATCGCAGTCTGTATGAACATGGAAATATCTACACCGCTATCTGTATGAACATGGAAATATCTACACCGCTATCTGTATGAACATGGAAATATCTTCACCGATATCTGTATGAACATGGATATTTCTACACAGCCATCTGGATGAACATGGAAATATCTACACCGCTATCTGAATGAACATGGAAATATCTACCCCGCTATCTGTGTAAACATGCATACATCTTCACCGCTATCTGTATAAACATGGATATATCTACACCGCTATCTGTATAAACATGGAAATATCTACACCGCTACCTGTATAAACATGGAAATATCAGCACCGTTATCTGAATGAACATGGAAATATCTACTCAGCCATCTGGATGATCATGGAAATATCTACACCGCTATATGTATGAACATGGAATTAGCTACACCGCTATCTGTATGAACATGAAAATATCTACACAGCTATCTGTATGAACATGGAAATATCTACACCGCTATCTGTATGAACATGGAAATATCTTCACCGCCATCTGTATGAACATGGATATATCTACACAGCCATCTGGATGAACATGGAAATATCAGCAACGCTGTCTGTATGGACATGGAAATATCTACACCGATATCTGTATGAACATGGAAATATCTTCACCGCCATCCGTATGAACATAGATATATCTACACAGCCATCTGGATGAACATGGAAATATCAGCAACGCTGTCTGTATGAACATGGAAATATCTACACCGCTATCTGTATGAACATGGAAATATCTACACCGCTATCTGTATGAACATGGAAATATCTTCACCGCCATCTGTATGAACATGGATATATCTACACAGCCATCTGGATGAACATGGAAATATCTACACCGCTATTAGTATGAACATGGAAATATCTACTCCGCTATCTGTGTAAACATGCATACATCTTCACCGCTATCTGTATAAACATGGAAATATCTACACCGCTATCTGTATAAACATGGAAATATCTACACCGCTACCTGTATAAACATGGAAATATCAGCACCGCTATCTGTATGAACATGGAAATATCTACACAGCCATCTGGATGAACATGAAAATATCTACACCGCTATCTGTATGAACATGGAAATAGCTACACCGCTATCTGTATGAACATGGAAATATCTACACCGCTATCTGTATGAACATGGAAATATCTACACCACTATCTGTATGAACATGGAAATATATTCAACGCCAGCTGTATGAACATGGATATATCTACACAGCCATCTGGATGAACATGGAAATATCTACACCTCTATATGTATGAACATGGAAATAGCTACAACGCTATCTGTATTAACATGGAAATAGCTACACCGCTATCTGTATGAACATGGAAGTATCTACACCGCTATCTGTATGAACATGGAAATATCTTCACCGCTATATGTATGAATATGGATATATCTACAAAGCCATCTGGATGAACATGGAAATATCTACACCACTATATGTATGAACATGGAAATAGCTAAACCGCTATGTCTATGAACTTGGAAATATCTACACCGCTATCTGTATGAACATGGAAGTATCTATACCGCTATCTTTATGAACATTGAAATATCTTCACCGCCATATGTATGAACACGGATATATCTAGAGAGCCATCTGGATGAACATGGAAATATCTACACCGCTATCTGTATGAACATGGAAATATCTACACCGCTATCTGTTTGAACATGGAAATATCTACACCGCTATCTGCATGAAAATGGAAATATCTAAACAGCTATCTGCATATTCATGGAAATATCTACAAAGCTATTTCTTTACACATGGAAATAACTACACCGCTATCTCTATTAACATGGAAATATCTACACCGCCATCTGTATGAACATGGAAATATCTGCACCGCCATCTGTATGAACATATAAATATCTACACCGCCATTTGTATTAAGATGGAGCTATCTACACCGCTATCTGTTTAAACATGGTAATATCTACACCGCTATCTGTATAAACATGGAAATATCTACACCGTCATCTGTATGAACATATAAATATCTACACCGCCATCTGCATTAAGATGGAGATATCTACACTGCTATCTGTATAAACATGGAAATATCTACACCGCTATCTATATAAACATGGAAATAACTACACCGCTATCTGTATGAACATGGAAATATCTACACCGCTACCTGCATAAACATGGAAATATCAGCACCGCTATCTCTATGAACATGGAAATATGTACACAGCCATTTGAATGAACATGGAAATGTCTACATCACTATCTGCATGAACATGGAAATAGCTACACCGCTATCTGTATGAACATGGAAATATCTACACCACTATCTGTATGAACATGGAAATATCTACACCGCTATCTGTATGAACATTGAAATATATAGACAACTATCTGTATAAACATGGAAATATCTACACCGCTACCTATATAAACATGGAAATATCAGCACCGCTATCTGTATGAACATGGAAATATCTACACCGCTATCTCTATGAACATGGAAATATTTACACCGATATCTGTATGAACATGGAAATATCTTCACCTCCATCTGTATGAGCATGCATATATCTACACAGCCATCTGGATGAACAAGGAAATATCAGCACCGCAGTCAGTATGAACATGGAAATATCTACACCGCTATCTGTATGAACATGGAAATATCTACACAGCTATCTGTTTGAACATGGAAATATCTACACCGCTATCTGCATGAAAATGTAAATATCTACACAGCTATCTGCATATACATGGAAATATCTACAAAGCTATTTCTTTACACATGGAAATATCTACACCGCTATCTCTATAAACATGGAAATATCTACACCGCCATCTGTATGAACATGGAAATATCTGCACCGCCATCTGTATGAACATATAAATATCTACACTGCAATCTGTATTAAGATGGAGATATCTACACCGCTATCTGTATAAACTTGGAAAGATCTACACCGCTATCTGTATAAACATGGAAATATCTACACCGCTATCCGTATAAACATGGAAATATCAGCACCGCTATCTGCATGAACATGGAAATATCTACACAGCCATCTGGACGAACATGGAAATACCTACACCGCTATCTGTATGAACATGTAAATATCTACACCGCTATCTGTATGAACATGGAAATATCTACACCACTATCTGTATGAACATGGAAATATCTACACCGCTATCTGTATGAACATGGAAATATCTTCACCGCCATCTGTATGAACATGGATATATCTACACAGCCATTTGGATGAACATGGAAATATCTACACCGCTATCTGTATGAACATGGAAATAGCTACTCCGCTATCTGTATGAACATGGAAATATCTACACCGCTATCAGTATGAACATGGAAATATCTACACCGCTATCTGTATGAACATGGATATATCTACACAGCCATCTGGATGAACATGGAAATATCTACACCGCTATCTGTATGAACATGGAAATATCTACACCGCTATCTGTGTAAACATGCATACATCTTCACCGCTATCTGAATAAACATGGAAATATCTACATCGCTATCTGTATGAACATGGAAATATCTACACCGCTATCTGCAGGAAAATGGAAATATCTACACAGCTATCTGCATATAAATGGAAATATCTACAAAGATATCTCTTTACACATGGAAATATCTACACCTCTATCTATATAAACATGGAAATATCTATATCGCCATCTGTATGAACATGGAAATATCTGCACCGCCATCTGTATTAGCATACAAATATCTACACCACCATCTGTATTAAGATGGATATATCTACACGGCTATCTGTATAAACATGGAAATATCTAAACCGCTACCTGTATAAACATGGAAATATCAGCACCGCTATCTGTATGAACATGGAAATATCTACACCGCCATCTGAATGAACATGGAAATATTTGCAGCGCCATCTGCATGAACATATAAATATCTACACCGCCATCTGTATTAAGAAGGAGATATCTACACCGCTATCTGTATAAACATGGAAATATCTACACCGCTATCTCAATGAACATGGAAATATCTACACCGCTATCTGTATAAACATGGAAATATGGACACTGCTACCTGTATAAACATGGAAGTATCAGCACCGCTATCGGTATGAACATGGCAATATCTACACGGCTATCTGTATGAACATGGAAATATCTACACAGCTATCTGCATGAAAATGTAAATATCTACACAGCTATCTGCATATACATGGAAATATCTACAAAGCTATTTCTCTACACATGGAAATATCTACACCGCCATCTGTATGAACATGGAAATATCTGCACCGCCATCTGTATGAACATATAAATATCTACACCGCCATCTGTATTAAGATGGAGATATCTACACCGCTATCTGTATAAACATGGAAATATCTACACCGCTATCTGTATAAACATGGAAATATCTACACCGCTATCTGTATAAACATGGAAATATATACACCGCTACCTGTATAAACATGGAAATATCAGCACCGCTATCTGTATGAACATGGAAATATCTACACCGCTATCTCTATGAACATGGAAATATCTACACCGATATCTGTATGAACATGGAAATATCTTCACCGCCATCTGTATGAACATGGATATATCTACAGAGCCATATGGACGATCATGGAAATATCAGCATCGCAGTCTGTATGAACATGGAAATATCTACACCGCTATCTGTATGAACATGGAAATATCTACACCGCTATCTGTATGAACATGGAAATATCTTCACCGACATCTGTATGAACATGGATATATCTACACAGCCATCTGGATGAACATGGAAATATCTACACCGCTATCTGAATGAACATGGAAATATCTACACCGCTATCTGTGTAAACATGCATACATCTTCACCGCTATCTGTATAAACATGGATATATCTACACCGCTATCTGTATAAACATGGAAATATCTACACCGCTACCTGTATAAACATGGAAATATCAGCACCGTTATCTGTATGAACATGGAAATATCTACTCAGCCATCTGGATGATCATGGAAATATCTACACCGCTATATGTATGAACATGGAATTAGCTACACCGCTATCTGTATGAACATGAAAATATCTACACAGCTATCTGTATGAACATGGAAATATCTACACCGCTATCTGTATGAACATGGAAATATCTTCACCGCCATCTGTATGAACATGGATATATCTACACAGCCATCTGGATGAACATGGAAATATCAGCAACGCTGTCTTTATGGACATGGAAATATCTACACCGATATCTGTATGAACATGGAAATATCTTCACCGCCATCCGTATGAACATAGATATATCTACACAGCCATCTGGATGAACATGGAAATATCAGCAACGCTGTCTGTATGAACATGGAAATATCTACACCGCTATCTGTATGAACATGGAATTATCTACACCGCTATCTGTATGAACATGGAAATATCTTCACCGCCATCTGTATGAACATGGATATATCTACACAGCCATCTGGATGAACATGGAAATATCTACACCGCTATTAGTATGAACATGGAAATATCTACTCCGCTATCTGTGTAAACATGCATACATCTTCACCGCTATCTGTATAAACATGGAAATATCTACACCGCTATCTGTATAAACATGGAAATATCTACACCGCTACCTGTATAAACATGGAAATATCAGCACCGCTATCTGCATGAACATGGAAATATCTACACAGCCATCTGGACGAACATGGAAATACCTACACCGCTATCTCTATGAACATGGAAATATCTACACCGCTATCTGTATGAACATGGAAATATCTACACCACTATCTGTATGAACATGGAAATATCTACACCGCTATCTGTATGAACATGGAAATATCTTCACCGCCATCTGTATGAACATGGATATATCTACACAGCCATCTGGATGAACATGGAAATATCTACACCGCTATCTCTATGAACATGGAAATAGCTACTCCGCTATCTGTATGAACATGGAAATATCTACACCGCTATCAGTATGAACATGGAAATATCTACACCGCTATCTGTATGAACATGGATATATCTACACAGCCATCTGGATGAACATGGAAATATCTACACCGCTATCTGTATGAACATGGAAATATCTACACCGCTATCTGTGTAAACATGCATACATCTTCACCGCTATCTGAATAAACATGGAAATATCTACATCGCGATCTGTATGAACATGGAAATATCTACACCGCTATCTGCAGGAAAATGGAAATATCTACACAGCTATCTGCATATACATGGAAATATCTACAAAGATATCTCTTTACACATGGAAATAACTACACCTCTATCTATATAAACATGGAAATATCTATATCGCCATCTGTATGAACATGGAAATATCTGCACCGCCATCTGTATTAGCATACAAATATCTACACCACCATCTGTATTAAGATGGAGATATCTACACGGCTATCTGTATAAACATGGAAATATCTAAACCGCTACCTGTATAAACATGGAAATATCAGCACCGCTATCTGTATGAACATGGAAATATCTACACCGCCATCTGAATGAACATGGAAATATCTGCAGCGCCATCTGCATGAACATATAAATATCTACACCGCCATCTGTATTAAGAAGGAGATATCTACACCGCTATCTGTATAAACATGGAAATATCTACACCGCTATCTCAATGAACATGGAAATATCTACACCGCTATCTGTATAAACATGGAAATATGGACACCGCTACCTGTATAAACATGGAAGTATCAGCACCGCTATCGGTAAGAACATGGCAATATCTACACGGCTATCTGTATGAACATGGAAATATCTACACAGCTATCTGCATGAAAATGTAAATATCTACACAGCTATCTGCATATACATGGAAATATCTACAGCTATCTCCTTACACATGGAAATAACTACATCGCTATCTCTATAAACATGGAAATATCTACACCGCCATCTGTATGAACATGGGAATATCTTCACCGCCATCTGTATGAACATGAATATATCTACACAGCCATCTGGATGAACATGGAAATATCTACACGGCTACCTGTATGAACATGGAAATATCTACACCGCTATCTCTATGAACATGGAAATATCTACACCGCTATCTGTATGAACATGGAAGTATCTACACCGCTATCTGTATGAACATGGAAATATCTTCACCGCCATCTGTATGAACATGGATATATCCACACACCCATCTGGATGAACATGGAAATATCTTCACCGCTATCTGTATGAACATGGAAATATCTACAGCGCTATCTGTGTAAACATGCATACATCTTCACTGGTATCTGTATGAACATGGAAATATCTACACCGCTATCTGCATGAAAATGGAAATAGTTACACCGCTATCTGTATGAACATGGAAATAGCTACACCGCTATCTGTATGAACATGGAAATATCTACACCGCTATCTGTATGAACATGGAAATATCTACACCGCTCTCTGTATCAACATGGAAATATATTCACCGCCATCTGTATGAACACGAATATATCTACACAGCCATCTGGATGAACATGGAAATATCTACACCGCTATATGTATGAACATGGAATTAGCTACACCGCTATCTGTATGAACATGGAAATATCTACACCGCTATCTGTATGAACATGGAAATATCTATACCGCTATCTGTATGAACATGGAAATATCTTCACCGCCATCTGTATGAACATGGATATATCTACACAGCCATCTGGATGAACATGGAAATATCTACACCGCTATCTGTATGAACATGGAAATATCTACACCACAATCTGTGTAAACATGCATACATCTTCACCGCTATCTGTATAAACATGGAAATATCTACACCGCTATCTGTATGACCATGGAAATATCTAGTCCGCTATCTGCATGAAAATGGAAATATCTACACAGCTATCTGCATATACATGGAAATATCTACAAAGCTATTTCTTTACACATGGAAATAACTACACCGCTATCTCTATTAACATGGAAATATCTACACCGCCGTCTGTATGAACATGGAAATATCTGCACCGCCATCTGTATGAACATATAAATATCTACACCGCCATCTGTATTAAGATGGAGATATCTACACCGCTATCTGTATAAACATGGAAATATCTACACCGCTATCTGTATAAACAAGAAATATCTACACCGCTATCTGTATAAACATGGAAATATCTACACCGCTACCTGTATAAACATGGAAATATCAGCACCGCTATCTGTCTGAACATGGAAATATCTACACCGCTATCTGTATGAACATGGAAATATCTACACCGATATCTGTATGAACATGGAAATATCTTCACCGCCATCTGTATGAACATAGATAAATCTACACAGCCATCTGGATGAACATGGAAATATCAGCAACGCTGTCTGTATGGACATGGAAATATCTACACCGCTATCTGTTTGAACATGGAAATATCTAAACCGCTATCTGCATGAAAATGGAAATATCTACACATCTATCTGCATATACATGGAAATATCTACAAAGCTATCTCTTTACACATGGAAATAACTACACCTCTATCTCTATAAATATGGAAATAACTATACCGCCATCTGTATGAATATGGAAATATCTGCACCGCCATCTGTATTAGCATACAAATATCTACACCGCCATCTGCATTAAGATGGAGATATCTACACGGCTATCTGTATAAACTTAGAAATATCTACACCGCTATCTGTATAAACATGAAAATATCTACACCGCTATCTGTATAAACATGGAAATATCTACACCGCTACCTGTATAAACATGGAACTATCAGCATCGCTATCTGTATGAACATGGAAATATCTACACAGCCATCTGGATGAACATGGAAATATCTACACCGCTATCTGTATGAACATGGAAATAGCTACACCTCTATCTGTATGAACATGGAAATAACTACACCGCTATCTGTATGAACAGGGAAAGATCTACACCGCTATCTGTATGAACATGGAAATATCTTCACCGCCATCTGTATGAACATGGATATATCTACACAGCCATCTGGATGAACATGGATATATCTACACCGTTATCTGTATGAACATGGAAATATCTACACCGCTATCTGTGTAAACATGCATACATCTTCACCGCTATCTGTATAAACATGGAAATGTCTACACCGCTATGTGTATGAACATGGAAATATCTACACCGCTATCTGTTTGAACATGGAAATATCTACACCGCTATCTGCATGAAAATGTAAATATCTACACAGCTATCTGCATATACATGGAAATATATACAAAGCTATTTCTTTACACATGGAAATATGTACACCGCTATCTCTATAAACATGGAAATATCTACACCGCCATCTGTATGAACATGGAAATATCTGCACCGCCATCTGTATGAACATATAAATATCTACACCGCCATCTGTATTAAGATGGAGATATCTACACCGTTATCTGTATAAACATGGAAATATCTACACCGCTATCTGTATAAACATGGAAATATCTACACAGTTATCTGTATAAACATGGAAATATCTACACCGCTACCTGTATAAACATGGAAATATCACCACCGCTATCTGTATGAACATGGAAATATCTACACAGCCATCTGAATGAACATGGAAATATCTACAACGCTATCTGTATTAACATGGAAATAGCTACACCGCTATTTGTATGAACATGGAAATATCTACGCCACTATCTGTATGAACATGGAAATAACTACACCACTATCTGTATGAACATGGAAATATCTTCACCGCCATCTGTATGAACATGGATATATCTACACAGCCATCTGGATGAACATGGAAATATCTACACCGCTAGCTGTATGAACATGGAAATAGCTACACTGCTATCTGTATGAACATGGAAATATCTACACCGCTATCTGTATGAACATGGAAATATCTACACCGCTATCTGTATGAACATGGAAATATCTTCACCGCCATCTGTATGAACATGGATATATCTACACAGCCATCTGGAAGAACATGGATATATCAACACCGCTATCTGTATCAACATGGAAATATCTACACCGCTATCTGTTTTAACATGCATACATCTTCACCGCTATCTGTATAAACATGGAAATATCTACACCGCTATCTGCATGAAAATGGAAATATCAACACAGCTATCTGCATATACATGGAAAATCTACAAAGCTATTTCTCTACACATGGAAATATCTACACCGCAATCTATATGAACATGTAAATATCTACACTGCCATCTGTATGAACATGGAAATATCTGCACTGCCAACTGTATGAACATATAAATATCTAGACCGCCATCTGTATTAAGATGGAGATATCTACACCGCTATCTGTATAAACATGGAAATATCTACACCGCTATCTGTATAAACATGGAAATATCTACACTGCTATCTGTATAAACATGGAAATATCTACACCGCTACCTGTATAAACATGGAAATATCAGCACCACTATCTGTATGAACATGGAAATATCTACACCGCTATCTGTATGAACATGGAAATATCTTCACCGCCATCTGTATGAACATGGATATATCTACACAGCCATCTGGATGAACATGGAAATATCTACACCGCTATCTGTATGAACATGGAAATATCTACACCGCTATCTGTGTAAACATGCATACATCTTCACCGCTATCTGTATAAACATGGAAATATCTACACCGCTATCTGTATGACCATGGAAATATCTACACCGCTATCTGTTTGAACACGGAAATATCTACTCCGCTATCTGCATGAAAATGGAAATATCTACACAGCTATCTGCATATACATGGAAATATCTACAAAGCTATTTCTTTACACATGGAAATAACTACACCGCTATCTCTATTAACATGGAAATATCTACACCGCCATCTGTATGAACATGGAAATATCTGCACCGCCATCTGTATGAACATATAAATATCTACACAGCCATCTGTATTAAGATGGAGATATCTACACCGCTATCTGTATAAACATGGAAATATCTACAACGCTATCTGTATAAACATGGAAATATCTACAACGCTATCTGAATAAACATGGAAATATCTACACCGCTACCTGTATAAACATGGAAATATCAGCACCACTATCTGTATGAACATGGAAATATCTACACAGCCATCTGGATGAACATGGAAATATCTACACCGCTATCTGTATGAACATGGAAATAGCTACACCGCTATCTGTATGAACATGGAAATATCTACACCGCTATCTGCATGAACATGGAAATACCTTCACCGCCATCTGTATGAACATGGATATATCTACACAGCAATCTGGATGAATATGGAAATATCTACACCGCTATCTGTATGAACATGGAAATAGCTACACCTCTATCTGTATGAACATGGAAATATCTACACCGCTATCTTTATGAACATGGATAGATCTATACCGATATCTGTATGAACATGGAAATATCTTCACTGCCATCTGTATGAACATGGATATATCTACACAGACATCTGGATGAACATGGATTTATCTACATCACTATCTGCATGAACATAGAAATATCTACACCGCTATCTGTGTAAACATGCATACATCTTCACCGCTATCTGTATAAACATGGAAATGTCTACACCCCTATGGATATGAACATGGAAATATCTACACCGCTATCTGTTTGAACATGGAAATATCTACACCGCTATCTGCATGAAAATGTAAATATCTACACAGCTATCTGCATATACATGGAAATATCTACAAAGCTATTTCTTTACACATGGAAATATCTACACCGCTATCTCTATAAACATGGAAATATCTACTACGCCATCTGTATGAACATGGAAATATCTGCCCCGCCATCTGTATGAACATATAAATATCTACACCGCCATCTGTATTAAGATGGAGATATCTACACGGCTATCTGTATAAACTTAGAAATATCTACACCGCTATCTGTATAAACATGAAAATATCTACACCGCTATCTGTATAAACATGGAAATATCTACACCGCTACCTGTATAAACATGGAACTATCAGCATCGCTATCTGTATGAACATGGAAATATCTACACAGCCATCTGGATGAACATGGAAATATCTACACCGCTATCTGTATGAACATGGAAATAGCTACACCTCTATCTGTATGAACATGGAAATAACTACACCGCTATCTGTATGAACAGGGAAAGATCTACACCGCTATCTGTATGAACATGGAAATATCTTCACCGCCATCTGTATGAACATGGATATATCTACACAGCCATCTGGATGAACATGGATATATCTACACCGTTATCTGTATGAACATGGAAATATCTACACCGCTATCTGTGTAAACATGCATACATCTTCACCGCTATCTGTATAAACATGGAAATGTCTACACCGCTATGTGTATGAACATGGAAATATCTACACCGCTATCTGTTTGAACATGGAAATATCTACACCGCTATCTGCATGAAAATGTAAATATCTACACAGCTATCTGCATATACATGGAAATATATACAAAGCTATTTCTTTACACATGGAAATATGTACACCGCTATCTCTATAAACATGGAAATATCTACACCGCCATCTGTATGAACATGGAAATATCTGCACCGCCATCTGTATGAACATATAAATATCTACACCGCCATCTGTATTAAGATGGAGATATCTACACCGTTATCTGTATAAACATGGAAATATCTACACCGCTATCTGTATAAACATGGAAATATCTACACAGTTATCTGTATAAACATGGAAATATCTACACCGCTACCTGTATAAACATGGAAATATCACCACCGCTATCTGTATGAACATGGAAATATCTACACAGCCATCTGAATGAACATGGAAATATCTACAACGCTATCTGTATTAACATGGAAATAGCTACACCGCTATCTGTATGAACATGGAAATATCTACGCCACTATCTGTATGAACATGGAAATAACTACACCACTATCTGTATGAACATGGAAATATCTTCACCGCCATCTGTATGAACATGGATATATCTACACAGCCATCTGGATGAACATGGAAATATCTACACCGCTAGCTCTATGAACATGGAAATAGCTACACTGCTATCTGTATGAACATGGAAATATCTACACCGCTATCTGTATGAACATGGAAATATCTACACCGCTATCTGTATGAACATGGAAATATCTTCACCGCCATCTGTATGAACATGGATATATCTACACAGCCATCTGGAAGAACATGGATATATCAACACCGCTATCTGTATCAACATGGAAATATCTACACCGCTATCTGTTTTAACATGCATACATCTTCACCGCTATCTGTATAAACATGGAAATATCTACACCGCTATCTGCATGAAAATGGAAATATCAACACAGCTATCTGCATATACATGGAAAATCTACAAAGCTATTTCTCTACACATGGAAATATCTACACCGCAATCTATATGAACATGTAAATATCTACACTGCCATCTGTATGAACATGGAAATATCTGCACCGCCAACTGTATGAACATATAAATATCTAGACCGCCATCTGTATTAAGATGGAGATATCTACACCGCTATCTGTATAAACATGGAAATATCTACACCGCTATCTGTATAAACATGGAAATATCTACACTGCTATCTGTATAAACATGGAAATATCTACACCGCTACCTGTATAAACATGGAAATATCAGCACCACTATCTGTATGAACATGGAAATATCTACACCGCTATCTGTATGAACATGGAAATATCTTCACCGCCATCTGTATGAACATGGATATATCTACACAGCCATCTGGATGAACATGGAAATATCTACACCGCTATCTGTATGAACATGGAAATATCTACACCGCTATCTGTGTAAACATGCATACATCTTCACCGCTATCTGTATAAACATGGAAATATCTACACCGCTATCTGTATGACCATGGAAATATCTACACCGCTATCTGTTTGAACACGGAAATATCTACTCCGCTATCTGCATGAAAATGGAAATATCTACACAGCTATCTGCATATACATGGAAATATCTACAAAGCTATTTCTTTACACGTGGAAATAACTACACCGCTATCTCTATTAACATGGAAATATCTACACCGCCATCTGTATGAACATGGAAATATCTGCACCGCCATCTGTATGAACATATAAATATCTACACAGCCATCTGTATTAAGATGGAGATATCTACACCGCTATCTGTATAAACATGGAAATATCTACAACGCTATCTGTATAAACATGGAAATATCTACAACGCTATCTGAATAAACATGGAAATATCTACACCGCTACCTGTATAAACATGGAAATATCAGCACCACTATCTGTATGAACATGGAAATATCTACACAGCCATCTGGATGAACATGGAAATATCTACACCGCTATCTGTATGAACATGGAAATAGCTACACCGCTATCTGTATGAACATGGAAATATCTACACCGCTATCTGCATGAACATGGAAATACCTTCACCGCCATCTGTATGAACATGGATATATCTACACAGCAATCTGGATGAATATGGAAATATCTACACCGCTATCTGTATGAACATGGAAATAGCTACACCTCTATCTGTATGAACATGGAAATATCTACACCGCTATCTTTATGAACATGGATAGATCTATACCGATATCTGTATGAACATGGAAATATCTTCACTGCCATCTGTATGAACATGGATATATCTACACAGACATCTGGATGAACATGGATTTATCTACATCGCTATCTGCATGAACATAGAAATATCTACACCGCTATCTGTGTAAACATGCATACATCTTCACCGCTATCTGTATAAACATGGAAATGTCTACACCCCTATGGATATGAACATGGAAATATCTACACCGCTATCTGTTTGAACATGGAAATATCTACACCGCTATCTGCATGAAAATGTAAATATCTACACAGCTATCTGCATATACATGGAAATATCTACAAAGCTATTTCTTTACACATGGAAATATCTACACCGCTATCTCTATAAACATGGAAATATCTACTACGCCATCTGTATGAACATGGAAATATCTGCCCCGCCATCTGTATGAACATATAAATATCTACACCGCCATCTGTATTAAGATGGAGATATCTACACCGCTATCTGTATAAACATGGAAATATCTACACCGCTATCTGCATAAACATGGAAATATCTACACCGCTATCTGTATAAACATGGAAATATCTACACCGCTACCTGTATAAACATGGAAATATCACCACCGCTATCTGTATGAACATGGAAATATCTACACAGCCATCTGAATGAACATGGAAATATCTACAACGGTATCTGTATGAACATGGAAATAGCTACACCGCTATCTGTCTGAACATGGAAATATCTATGCCACTATCTGTATGAACATGGAAATATCTACACCGCTATCTGTATGAACATGGAAATATCTTCACCGCCATCTGTATGAACATGGATGTATCTTCACAGCCATCTGGATGAACATGGAAATAACTACACCGCTATCTGTATGAACATGGAAATAGCTACACCGCTATCTGTATGAACATGGAAATATCTACACCGCTATCTGTATGAACATGGAGATATCTACACCGCTATCTGTATGAACATGGAAATATCTTCACCGCCATCTGTATGAACATGGATATATCTACACAGCCATCTGGATGGACATGGAAATATCAACACCGCTATCTGTATGAACATGGAAATATCTACACCGCTATCTGTGTTAACATGCATACATCTTCACCGCTATCTGTATAAACATGGAAATATCTACACCGCTATCTGTATGAACATGGAAATATCTTCACCGCCATCTGTATGAACATGGATATATCTACACAGCCATCTGGACGAAAATGGAAATATCAGCACCGCTGTCTGTATGAACATGGAAATATCTACACCGCTATCTGTATGAACATGGAAATATCTACACCGCTATCTGTATGAACATGGAAATATCTTCACCGCCATCTGTATGAACATGGATATATCTACACAGCCATCTGGATGAACATGGAAATATCTACACCGCTATTAGTATGAACATGGAAATATCTACTCCGCTATCTGTGTAAACATGCATACATCTTCACCGCTATCTGTATAAACATGGAAATATCTACACCGCTCTCTGTATAAACATGGAAATATCTACACCGCTACCTGTATAAACATGGAAATATCAGCACCGCTATCTGTATGAACATGGAAATATCAACACAGCCATCTGGATGAACATGAAAATATCTACACCGCTATCTGTATGAACATGGAAATAGCTACACCGCTATCTGTATGAACATGGAAATATCTACACCGCTATCTGTATGAACATGGAAATATCTACACCACTATCTGTGTGAACATGGAAATATATTCAACGCCAGCTGTATGAACATGGATATATCTACACAGCCATCTGGATGAACATGGAAATATCTACACCTCTATATGTATGAACATGGAAATAGCTACAACGCTATATGTATGAACATGGAAATAGCTACACCGCTATCTGTATGAACATGGAAGTATCTACACCGCTATCTGTATGAACATGGAAATATCTTCACCGATATATGTATGAATATGGATATATCTGCAAAGCCATCTGGATGAACATGGAAATATCTACACCACTATATGTATGAACATGGAAATAGCTAAACCGCTATGTCTATGAACTTGGAAATATCTACACCGCTATCTGTATGAACATGGAAGTATCTATACCGCTATCTTTATGAACATTGAAATATCTTCACCGCCATATGTATGAACACGGATATATCTAGAGAGCCATCTGGATGAACATGGAAATATCTACACCGCTATCTGTATGAACATGGAAATATCTACACCGCTATCTGTTTGAACATGGAAATATCTACACCGCTATCTGCATGAAAATGGAAATATCTACACAGCTATCTGCATATTCCTGGAAATATCTACAAAGCTATTTCTTTACACATGGAAATAACTACACCGCTATCTCTATTAACATGGAAATATCTACACCGCCATCTGTATGAACATGGAAATATCTGCACCGCCATCTGTATGAACATATAAATATCTACACCGCCATCTGTATTAAGATGGAGATATCTACACCGCTATCTGTTTAAACATGGTAATATCTACACCGCTATCTGTATAAACATGGAAATAGCTACACCTCTATCCGTATGAACATGGAAATATCTACACCGTTATCTGTATGAACATGGAAAGATCTACACCGCTATCTGTATGAACATGGAAATATCTTCACCGCCATCCGTATGTACATGGATATATCTACACAGCCATCTGGATGAACATGGAAATATCTACACCGCTATCTGTATGAACATGGAAATATCTGCACCGCTCTCTGTGTAAACATGCATACATCTTCACCGCTATCTGTATAAACATGGAAATATCTACACCGCTATCTGTATGAACATGGAAATATCTACACCGCTATCTGTTTGAACATGGAAATATCTACACCGCTATCTGCATGAAAATGGAAATATCTACAAAGCTATCTGCATATACGTGGAAATATCTACAAAGCTATTACTTTACACATGGAAATAACTACACCACTATCTCTATAAGCATGGAAATATCTACACCGTCATCTGTATGAACATATAAATATCTACACCGCCATCTGCATTAAGATGGAGATATCTACACTGCTATCTGTATAAACATGGAAATATCTACACCGCTATCTATATAAACATGGAAATAACTACACTGCTATCTGTATGAACATGGAAATATCTACACCGCTACCTGCATAAACATGGAAATATCAGCACCGCTATCTCTATGAACATGGAAATATCTACACAGCCATCTGGAAGAACATGGAAATATCTACATCGCTATCTGTATGAACATGGAAATAGCTACACCGCTATCTGTATGAACATGGAAATATCTACACCACTATCTGTATGAACATGGAAATATCTACACCGCTATCTGTATGAACATTGAAATATATAGACCACTATCTGTATAAACATGGAAATATCTACACCGCTACCTATATAAACATGGAAATATCAGCACCGCTATCTGTATGAACATGGAAATATCTACACCGCTATCTCTATGAATATGGAAATATTTACACCGATATCTGTATGAACATGGAAATATCTTCACCTCCATCTGTATGAGCATGGATATATCTACACAGCCATCTGGATGAACAAGGAAATATCAGCACCGCAGTCAGTATGAACATGGAAATATCTACACCGCTATCTGTATGAACATGGAAATATCTACACAGCTATCTGTTTGAACATGGAAATATCTACACCGCTATCTGCATGAAAATGTAAATATCTACACAGCTATCTGCATATACATGGAAATATCTACAAAGCTATTTCTTTACACATGGAAACATCTACACCGCTATCTCTATAAACATGGAAATATCTACACCGCCATCTGTATGAACATGGAAATATATGCACCGCCATCTGTATGAACATATAAATATCTACACCGCCATCTGTATTAAGATGGAGACATCTACACCGTTATCTGTATAAACATGGAAATATCTATACCTCTATCTATATAAACATGGAAATATCTACACCACTATCTGTATAAACATGGAAATATCTACACCGCTACCTGTATAAACATGGAAATATCACCACCGCTATCTGTATGAACATGGAAATATCTACACAGCCATCTGAATGAACATGGAAATATCTACAACGCTATCTGTATTAACATGGAAATAGCTACAACGCTATCTGTATGAACATGGAAATACCTACGCCACTATCTGTATGAACATGGAAATATCTACACCGATATCTGTATGAACATGGAAATATCTCCACCGCCATCTGTATGAACATGGATATATCTACACAGCCATCTGGATGAACATGGAAATATCTACACCGCTATCTGTATGAACATGGAAATAGCTACACCGCTATCTGTATGAACATGGAAATATCTACACCGCTATCTGTATGAACATGGAAATATCTACACCGCTATCTGTATGAACATGGAAATATCTTCACCGCCATCTGTATGAACATGGAAATATCTACACAGCCATCTGGATGAACATGGAAATATCAACACCGCTATCTGTATGAACATAGAAATATCTACACCGCTATCTGTTTTAACATGCATACATCTTCACCGCTATCTGTACAAACATGGAAATATCTACACCGCTATCTGTATGAACATGGAAATATCTACACCGCTATCTGTTTGAACATGGAAATATCTACACCGCTATCTGCATGAAAATGGAAATATCTACACAGCTATCTGCATATACATGGAAATATCTACAAAGCTATTTCTCTACACATGGAAATATCTCCACCGCAATCTCTATAAACATGGAAATATCTTCACAGCCATCTGTATGAACATGGAAATATCTGCACCGCCATCTGTATGAACATATAAATATCTAGACAGCCATCTGTATAAAGATGGAGATATCTACACCGCTATCTGTATAAAAATGGAAATATCTACACCGCTATCTGTATAAACATGGAAATATCTACACCGCTATCTGTATAAACATGGAAATATCTACACCGCTACCTGTATAAACATGGAAATATCAGCACCGCTATCTGTATTAAAATGGAAATATCTACACCGCTATCTGTATGAACATGGAAATATCTACACCGCTATCTGTGTAAACAGGCATACATCTTCACCGCTATCTGTATAAACATGGATATATCTACACCGCTATCGGTAGAAACATGGAAATATCTACACCGCTACCTGTATAAACATGGAAATATAAGCACCGTTATCTGTATGAACATGGAAATATCTACACAGCCATCTGGATGAAAATGGAAATATTTACACCGCTATCTGTATGAACATGGAAATAGCTACACCGCTATCTGTATGAACATAGGAATATCTACACCGCTATCTGTATGAACATGGAAATATCTACACCGCTATCTGTATGAACATGGAAATATCTTCACTGCCATCTGTATGAACATGAACATATCTACACAGCCATCTGGATGAACATGGAAATACCTACACCGCTATATGTATGAACATGGAATTAGCTACACCGCTATCTGTATGAACATGGAAATATCCACACCGCTATCTGTATGAACATGGAAATGTCTACACCGCTATCTGTATGAACATGGATATATCTACACAGCCATCTAGATTAACATGGATATATCTACACAGCCATCTGGATGAACATGGAAATATCTGCACCGCTATCTGTATGAACATGGAAATATCTACACCACTATCTGTGTAAACATGCATACATCTTCACTGCTATCTGTATAAACATGGAATTATCTACACCGCTATCTGTATGACCATGGAAATATCTACACCGCTATCTGTTTGAACACGGAAATATCTACTCCGCTATCTGCATGAAAACGGAAATATCTACACAGCTATCTGCATATACATGGAAATATCTACAAAGCTATTTCTTTACACAGGGAAATAACTACACCGCTATCTCTATTAACATGGAAATATCTACACCGCCATCTGTATGAACATGGAAATATCTGCACCGCCATCTGTATGAACATATAAATATCTACACCGCCATCTGTATTAAGATGGAGATATCTACACCGCTATCTGTATGAACATGGAAATATCTACACCGCTATCTGTATAAACATGGAAATATCTACACCGCTATCTGTATAAACATGGAAATATCTACACCGCTACCTGTATAAACATGGAAATATCAGCACCGCTATCTGTATGAACATGGAAATATCTACACAGCCATCTGGATGAACATGGAAATATCTACACCGCTATCTTTATGAACATGGAAATAGCTACACCGCTATCTGTATGAACATGGAAATATCTACACCACTAACTGTATGAACATGGAAATATCTACACCGCTATCTGCATGAACATGGAAATATCTTCACCGCCATCTGAATGAACATGGATATATCTACACAGCCATCTGGATGAACATGGATATATCTCCACCGCTATCTGCATGAACATGGAAATATCTACACCGCTATCTGTGTAAACATGCATACATCTTCACCGCTATCTGTATAAACATGGAAATATCTACACCGCTATCTGTATAAACACGGAAATATCTACACCGCTACCTGTATAAACATGGAAATATCAGCACCGCTATCTGTATGAACATGGAAATATCTACACCGCTATCTCTATGAACATGGAAATATCTACACCGATATCTGTATGAACATGGAAATATCTTCACCGCCATCTGTATGAACTTGGATATATCTACACAGCCATCTGGATGAACATGGAAATATCAGCACCGCTGTCTGTATGAACATGGAAATACCTACTCCGCTATCTGTATGAACATGGAAATATCTACACCGCTATCTGTATGAACATGGAAATATCTTCACCACCATCTGTATGAACATGGATATATCTACACAGCCATCTGGATGAACATGGAAATATCTACACCGCTATCTGTATGAACATGGAAATATCTACACCGCTATGTGTGTAAACATGCATACATCTTCACCACTATCTGTATAAACATGGAAATATCTACACCGTTATCTCTATAAATATGGAAATATCTACACCGCTACCTGTATAAACATGGAAATATCAGCACCGCTATCTGTATGAACGTGGAAATAGCTACACAGCCATCTGGATGAACATGGAAATCTCTACACCGCTATCTGTATGAACATGGAAATAGCTACACCTCTATCTGTATGAACATGGAAATATCTACACCGCTATCTGTATGAACATGGAAAGATCTACACCGCCATCTGTATGAACATGGAAATATCTTCACCGCCATCTGTATGAACATGGATATATCTACACAGCCATCTGGATGAACATGGATATATCTACAGCGCAATCCGTATGAACATGGATATATCTGCACCGCTATCTGTGTAAACATGCATACATCTTCACCGCTATCTGTATAAACATGGAAATGTCTACACCGCTATGTGTATGAACATGGAAATATCTACACCGCTATTTGTTTGAACTTGGAAATATCTACACCGCTATCTGCATGAAAATGTAAATATCTACACAGCTATCTGCATATACGTGGAAATATCTACAAAGCTATTTCTTTACACATGGAAATATCTACACCGCTATCTCTATAAACATGGAAATATCTACACCGCCATCTGTATGAACATGGAAATATCTGCACCGCCATCTGTATGAACATATAAATATCTACACAGCCATCTGTATTAAGATGGAGATATCTACACCGTTATATGTATAAACATGGAAATATCTACACCGCTATCTATATAAACATGGAAATATCTACACCACTATCTGTATAAACATGGAAATATCTACACCGCTACCTGTATAAACATGGAAATATCACCACCGCTATCTGTATGAACATGGAAATATCTTCACAGCCATCTGAATGAACATGGAAATATCTACAACGCTATCTGCATTAACATGGAAATAGCTACACCGCTATCTGTATGAACATGGAAATATCTACGCCACTATCTGTATGAACATGGAAATATCTACACCGCTATCTGTATGAACATGGAAATATCTTCACCGCCATCTGTATGAACATGGATATATCTACACAGCCATCTGGATGAACATGGAAATATCTACACCGCTATCTGTATGAACATGGAAATAGCTACACCGCTATCTGCATGAACATGGAAATATCTAAACCGCTATATGTATGAACATGGAAATATCTACACCGCTATCTGTATGAACATGGAAATATCTTCACCGCCATCTGTATGAACATGGATATATCTACACAGCCATCTGGATGAACATGGAAATATCAACACCGCTATCTGCATGAACATGGAAATATCTACACCGCTATCTGTTTTAACATGCATACCTCTTCTCCGCTATCTGTATAAACATGGAAATATCTACACCGCTATCTGTATGAACATGGAAATATCTACACAGCTATCTGTTTGAACATGGAAATATCTACACCGCTATCTGCATGAAAATGGAAATATCTACACAGCTATCTGCATATACATGGAAATATCTACAAAGCTATTTCTCTACACATGGAAATATCTACACCGCAATCTCTATAAACATGGAAATATCTTCACCGCCATCTGTATGAACATGGAAATATCTGCACCGCCATCTGTATGAACATATAAATATCTAGACCGCAATCTGTATTAAGATGGAGATATCTACACCGCTATCTGTATAAAATTGGAAATATCTACACCTCTATCTGTATAAACATGGAAATATCTACACCGCTATCTGTATAAACATGGAAATATCTACACCGCTACCTGTATAAACATGGAAATATCAGCACCGCTATCTGTATGAACATGGAAATATCTACACCGCTATCTCTATGAACATGGAAATATCTACACCGATATCTGTATGAACATGGAATTATCTTCACCGCCATCTGTATGAACATGGATATATCTACACAGCCATCTGGACGAACATGGAAATATCAGCACCGCTGTCTGTATGAACATGGAAATATCTACACCGCTATCTGTATGAACATGGAAATATCTACACCGCTATCTGTATGAACATGGAAATAACTTCACCGACATCTGTATGAACATGGATATATCAACACAGCCATCTGGATGAACATGGAAATATCTGCACCGCTATCTGTATGAACATGGAAATATCTACACCGCTATCTGTATGAACATGGAAATATCTTCACCGCCATCTGTATGAACATGAATATATCTACACAGCCATCTGCATGAACATGGAAATATCAACACCGCTATATGTATGAACATGGAATTAGCTACACCGCTATCTGTATGAACATGGAAATATCCTCACCGCCATCTGTATGAACATGGATATATCTACACAGCCATCTGGATGAACATGGAAATATCTGCACCGCTATCTGTATGAACATGGAAATATCTACACCACTATCTGTGTAAACATGCATACATCTTCACTGCTATCTGTATAAACATGGAATTATCTACACCGCTATCTGTATGACCATGGAAATATCTACACCGCTATCTGTTTGAACACGGAAATATCTACTCCGCTATCTGCATGAAAACGGAATTATCTACACAGCTATCTGCATATACATGGAAATATCTACAAAGCTATTTCTTTACACAGGGAAATAACTACACCGCTATCTCTATTAACATGGAAATATCTACACCGCCATCTGTATGAACATGGAAATATCTGCACCGCCATCTGTATGAACATATAAATATCTACACCGCCATCTGTATTAAGATGGAGATATCTACACCGCTATGTGTATGAACATGGAAATATCTACACCGCTATCTGTATAAACATGGAAATATCTACACCGCTATCTGTATAAACATGGAAATATCTACACCGCTACCTGTATAAACATGGAAATATCAGCACCGCTATCTGTATGAACATGGAAATATCTACACATCCATCTGGATGAACATGGAAATATCTACACCGCTATCTTTATGAACATGGAAATAGCTACACCGCTATCTGTATGAACATGGAAATATCTACACCACTAACTGTATGAACATGGAAATATCTACACCGCTATCTGCATGAACATGGAAATATCTTCACCGCCATCTGAATGAACATGGATACATCTACACAGCCATCTGGATGAACATGGATATATCTCCACCGCTATCTGCATGAACATGGAAATATCTACACCGCTATCTGTGTAAACATGCATACATCTTCACCGCTATCTGTATAAACATGGAAATATCTACACCGCTATCTGTATAAACACGGAAATATCTACACCGCTACCTGTATAAACATGGAAATATCAGCACCGCTATCTGTATGAACATGGAAATATCTACACCGCTATCTCTATGAACATGGAAATATCTACACCGATATCTGTATGAACATGGAAATATCTTCACCGCCATCTGTATGAACTTGGATATATCTACACAGCCATCTGGATGAACATGGAAATATCAGCACCGCTGTCTGTATGAACATGGAAATACCTACACCGCTATCTGTATGAACATGGAAATATCTACACCGCTATCTGTATGAACATGGAAATATCTTCACCACCATCTGTATGAACATGGATATATCTACACAGCCATCTGGATGAACATGGAAATATCTACACCGCTATCTGTATGAACATGGAAATATCTACACCGCTATGTGTGTAAACATGCATACATCTTCACCACTATCTGTATAAACATGGAAATATCTACACCGCTATCTCTATAAATATGGAAATATCTACACCGCTACCTGTATAAACATGGAAATATCAGCACCGCTATCTGTATGAACATGGAAATATCTACACAGCCATCTGGATGAACATGGAAATCTCTACACCGCTATCTGTATGAACATGGAAATAGCTACACCTCTATCTGTATGAACATGGAAATATCTACACCGCTATCTGTATGAACATGGAAAGATCTACACCGCCATCTGTATGAACATGGAAATATCTTCACCGCCATCTGTATGAACATGGATATATCTACACAGCCATCTGGATGAACATGGATATATCTACAGCGCAATCCGTATGAACATGGAA
This sequence comes from Gorilla gorilla gorilla, assembly GCF_029281585.2. Taxonomy (NCBI): domain Eukaryota; kingdom Metazoa; phylum Chordata; class Mammalia; order Primates; family Hominidae; genus Gorilla; species Gorilla gorilla. The sequence continues at coordinate 52,910,506 of NC_073246.2, read as the reverse complement.
ATATCTGCACCGCTATCTGTGTAAACATGCATACATCTTCACCGCTATCTGTATAAACATGGAAATGTCTACACCGCTATGTGTATGAACATGGAAATATCTACACCGCTATCTGTTTGAACATGGAAATATCTACACCGCTATCTGCATGAAAATGTAAATATCTACACAGCTATCTGCATATACGTGGAAATATCTACAATGCTATTTCTTTACACATGGAAATATCTACACCGCTATCTCTATAAACATGGAAATATCTACACCGCCATCTGTATGAACATGGAAATATCTGCACCGCCATCTGTATGAACATAGAAATATCTACACCGCCATCTGTATTAAGATGGAGATATCTACACCGTTATATGTATAAACATGGAAATATCTACACCGCTATCTATATAAACATGGAAATATCTACACCACTATCTGTATAAACATGGAAATATCTACACCGCTACCTGTATAAACATGGAAATATCACCACCGCTATCTGTATGAACATGGAAATATCTTCACAGCCATCTGAATGAACATGGAAATATCTACAACGCTATCTGTATGAACATGGAAATAGCTACACCGCTATCTGTATGAACATGGAAATATCTACGCCACTATCTGTATGAACATGGAAATATCTACACCGCTATCTGTATGAACATGGAAATATCTTCACCGCCATCTGTATGAACATGGATATATCTACACAGCCATCTGGATGAACATGGAAATATCTACACCGCTATCTGTATGAACATGGAAATATCTACACCGCTATCTGTATGAACATGGAAATATCTACACCGCTATCTGGGTAAACAGGCATACATCTTCACCGCTATCTGTATAAACATGGATATATCTACACCGCTATCTGTATAAACATGGAAATATCTACACCGCTACCTGTATAAACATGGAAATATCAGCACCGTTATCTGTATGAACATGGAAATATCTACACAGCCATCTGGATGAAAATGGAAATAGTTACACCGCTATCTGTATGAACATGGAAATAGCTACACCGCTATCTGTATGAACATAGGAATATCTACACCGCTATCTGTATGAACATGGAAATATCTACACCGCTATCTGTATGAACATGGAAATATCTTCACTGCCATCTGTATGAACATGAACATATCTACACAGCCATCTGGATGAACATGGAAATACCTACACCGCTATATGTATGAACATGGAATTAGCTACACCGCTATCTGTATGAACATGGAAATATCCACACCGCTATCTGTATGAACATGGAAATGTCTACACCGCTATCTGTATGAACATGGATATATCTACACAGCCATCTAGATTAACATGGATATATCTACACAGCCATCTGGATGAACATGGAAATATCTGCACCGCTATCTGTATGAACATGGAAATATCTACACCACTATCTGTGTAAACATGCATACATCTTCACTGCTATCTGTATAAACATGGAATTATCTACACCGCTATCTGTATGACCATGGAAATATCTACACCGCTATCTGTTTGAACACGGAAATATCTACTCCGCTATCTGCATGAAAACGGAAATATCTACACAGCTATCTGCATATACATGGAAATATCTACAAAGCTATTTCTTTACACAGGGAAATAACTACACCGCTATCTCTATTAACATGGAAATATCTACACCGCCATCTGTATGAACATGGAAATATCTGCACCGCCATCTGTATGAACATATAAATATCTACACCGCCATCTGTATTAAGATGGAGATATCTACACCGCTATCTGTATGAACATGGAAATATCTACACCGCTATCTGTATAAACATGGAAATATCTACACCGCTATCTGTATAAACATGGAAATATCTACACCGCTACCTGTATAAACATGGAAATATCAGCACCGCTATCTGTATGAACATGGAAATATCTACACAGCCATCTGGATGAACATGGAAATATCTACACCGCTATCTTTATGAACATGGAAATAGCTACACCGCTATCTGTATGAACATGGAAATATCTACACCACTAACTGTATGAACATGGAAATATCTACACCGCTATCTGCATGAACATGGAAATATCTTCACCGCCATCTGAATGAACATGGATATATCTACACAGCCATCTGGATGAACATGGATATATCTCCACCGCTATCTGCATGAACATGGAAATATCTACACCGCTATCTGTGTAAACATGCATACATCTTCACCGCTATCTGTATAAACATGGAAATATCTACACCGCTATCTGTATAAACACGGAAATATCTACACCGCTACCTGTATAAACATGGAAATATCAGCACCGCTATCTGTATGAACATGGAAATATCTACACCGCTATCTCTATGAACATGGAAATATCTACACCGATATCTGTATGAACATGGAAATATCTTCACCGCCATCTGTATGAACTTGGATATATCTACACAGCCATCTGGATGAACATGGAAATATCAGCACCGCTGTCTGTATGAACATGGAAATACCTACTCCGCTATCTGTATGAACATGGAAATATCTACACCGCTATCTGTATGAACATGGAAATATCTTCACCACCATCTGTATGAACATGGATATATCTACACAGCCATCTGGATGAACATGGAAATATCTACACCGCTATCTGTATGAACATGGAAATATCTACACCGCTATGTGTGTAAACATGCATACATCTTCACCACTATCTGTATAAACATGGAAATATCTACACCGTTATCTCTATAAATATGGAAATATCTACACCGCTACCTGTATAAACATGGAAATATCAGCACCGCTATCTGTATGAACGTGGAAATAGCTACACAGCCATCTGGATGAACATGGAAATCTCTACACCGCTATCTGTATGAACATGGAAATAGCTACACCTCTATCTGTATGAACATGGAAATATCTACACCGCTATCTGTATGAACATGGAAAGATCTACACCGCCATCTGTATGAACATGGAAATATCTTCACCGCCATCTGTATGAACATGGATATATCTACACAGCCATCTGGATGAACATGGATATATCTACAGCGCAATCCGTATGAACATGGATATATCTGCACCGCTATCTGTGTAAACATGCATACATCTTCACCGCTATCTGTATAAACATGGAAATGTCTACACCGCTATGTGTATGAACATGGAAATATCTACACCGCTATCTGTTTGAACATGGAAATATCTACACCGCTATCTGCATGAAAATGTAAATATCTACACAGCTATCTGCATATACGTGGAAATATCTACAAAGCTATTTCTTTACACATGGAAATATCTACACCGCTATCTCTATAAACATGGAAATATCTACACCGCCATCTGTATGAACATGGAAATATCTGCACCGCCATCTGTATGAACATATAAATATCTACACAGCCATCTGTATTAAGATGGAGATATCTACACCGTTATATGTATAAACATGGAAATATCTACACCGCTATCTATATAAACATGGAAATATCTACACCACTATCTGTATAAACATGGAAATATCTACACCGCTACCTGTATAAACATGGAAATATCACCACCGCTATCTGTATGAACATGGAAATATCTTCACAGCCATCTGAATGAACATGGAAATATCTACAACGCTATCTGCATTAACATGGAAATAGCTACACCGCTATCTGTATGAACATGGAAATATCTACGCCACTATCTGTATGAACATGGAAATATCTACACCGCTATCTGTATGAACATGGAAATATCTTCACCGCCATCTGTATGAACATGGATATATCTACACAGCCATCTGGATGAACATGGAAATATCTACACCGCTATCTGTATGAACATGGAAATAGCTACACCGCTATCTGCATGAACATGGAAATATCTAAACCGCTATATGTATGAACATGGAAATATCTACACCGCTATCTGTATGAACATGGAAATATCTTCACCGCCATCTGTATGAACATGGATATATCTACACAGCCATCTGGATGAACATGGAAATATCAACACCGCTATCTGCATGAACATGGAAATATCTACACCGCTATCTGTTTTAACATGCATACCTCTTCTCCGCTATCTGTATAAACATGGAAATATCTACACCGCTATCTGTATGAACATGGAAATATCTACACAGCTATCTGTTTGAACATGGAAATATCTACACCGCTATCTGCATGAAAATGGAAATATCTACACAGCTATCTGCATATACATGGAAATATCTACAAAGCTATTTCTCTACACATGGAAATATCTACACCGCAATCTCTATAAACATGGAAATATCTTCACCGCCATCTGTATGAACATGGAAATATCTGCACCGCCATCTGTATGAACATATAAATATCTAGACCGCAATCTGTATTAAGATGGAGATATCTACACCGCTATCTGTATAAAATTGGAAATATCTACACCTCTATCTGTATAAACATGGAAATATCTACACCGCTATCTGTATAAACATGGAAATATCTACACCGCTACCTGTATAAACATGGAAATATCAGCACCGCTATCTGTATGAACATGGAAATATCTACACCGCTATCTCTATGAACATGGAAATATCTACACCGATATCTGTATGAACATGGAATTATCTTCACCGCCATCTGTATGAACATGGATATATCTACACAGCCATCTGGACGAACATGGAAATATCAGCACCGCTGTCTGTATGAACATGGAAATATCTACACCGCTATCTGTATGAACATGGAAATATCTACACCGCTATCTGTATGAACATGGAAATAACTTCACCGACATCTGTATGAACATGGATATATCAACACAGCCATCTGGATGAACATGGAAATATCTGCACCGCTATCTGTATGAACATGGAAATATCTACACCGCTATCTGTATGAACATGGAAATATCTTCACCGCCATCTGTATGAACATGAATATATCTACACAGCCATCTGCATGAACATGGAAATATCAACACCGCTATATGTATGAACATGGAATTAGCTACACCGCTATCTGTATGAACATGGAAATATCCTCACCGCCATCTGTATGAACATGGATATATCTACACAGCCATCTGGATGAACATGGAAATATCTGCACCGCTATCTGTATGAACATGGAAATATCTACACCACTATCTGTGTAAACATGCATACATCTTCACTGCTATCTGTATAAACATGGAATTATCTACACCGCTATCTGTATGACCATGGAAATATCTACACCGCTATCTGTTTGAACACGGAAATATCTACTCCGCTATCTGCATGAAAACGGAATTATCTACACAGCTATCTGCATATACATGGAAATATCTACAAAGCTATTTCTTTACACAGGGAAATAACTACACCGCTATCTCTATTAACATGGAAATATCTACACCGCCATCTGTATGAACATGGAAATATCTGCACCGCCATCTGTATGAACATATAAATATCTACACCGCCATCTGTATTAAGATGGAGATATCTACACCGCTATGTGTATGAACATGGAAATATCTACACCGCTATCTGTATAAACATGGAAATATCTACACCGCTATCTGTATAAACATGGAAATATCTACACCGCTACCTGTATAAACATGGAAATATCAGCACCGCTATCTGTATGAACATGGAAATATCTACACATCCATCTGGATGAACATGGAAATATCTACACCGCTATCTTTATGAACATGGAAATAGCTACACCGCTATCTGTATGAACATGGAAATATCTACACCACTAACTGTATGAACATGGAAATATCTACACCGCTATCTGCATGAACATGGAAATATCTTCACCGCCATCTGAATGAACATGGATACATCTACACAGCCATCTGGATGAACATGGATATATCTCCACCGCTATCTGCATGAACATGGAAATATCTACACCGCTATCTGTGTAAACATGCATACATCTTCACCGCTATCTGTATAAACATGGAAATATCTACACCGCTATCTGTATAAACACGGAAATATCTACACCGCTACCTGTATAAACATGGAAATATCAGCACCGCTATCTGTATGAACATGGAAATATCTACACCGCTATCTCTATGAACATGGAAATATCTACACCGATATCTGTATGAACATGGAAATATCTTCACCGCCATCTGTATGAACTTGGATATATCTACACAGCCATCTGGATGAACATGGAAATATCAGCACCGCTGTCTGTATGAACATGGAAATACCTACACCGCTATCTGTATGAACATGGAAATATCTACACCGCTATCTGTATGAACATGGAAATATCTTCACCACCATCTGTATGAACATGGATATATCTACACAGCCATCTGGATGAACATGGAAATATCTACACCGCTATCTGTATGAACATGGAAATATCTACACCGCTATGTGTGTAAACATGCATACATCTTCACCACTATCTGTATAAACATGGAAATATCTACACCGCTATCTCTATAAATATGGAAATATCTACACCGCTACCTGTATAAACATGGAAATATCAGCACCGCTATCTGTATGAACATGGAAATATCTACACAGCCATCTGGATGAACATGGAAATCTCTACACCGCTATCTGTATGAACATGGAAATAGCTACACCTCTATCTGTATGAACATGGAAATATCTACACCGCTATCTGTATGAACATGGAAAGATCTACACCGCCATCTGTATGAACATGGAAATATCTTCACCGCCATCTGTATGAACATGGATATATCTACACAGCCATCTGGATGAACATGGATATATCTACAGCGCAATCCGTATGAACATGGAAATATCTGCACCGCTATCTGTGTAAACATGCATACATCTTCACCGCTATCTGTATAAACATGGAAATGTCTACACCGCTATGTGTATGAACATGGAAATATCTACACCGCTATCTGTTTGAACATGGAAATATCTACACCGCTATCTGCATGAAAATGTAAATATCTACACAGCTATCTGCATATACGTGGAAATATCTACAATGCTATTTCTTTACACATGGAAATATCTACACCGCTATCTCTATAAACATGGAAATATCTACACCGCCATCTGTATGAACATGGAAATATCTGCACCGCCATCTGTATGAACATATAAATATCTACACCGCCATCTGTATTAAGATGGAGATATCTACACCGTTATATGTATAAACATGGAAATATCTACACCGCTATCTATATAAACATGGAAATATCTACACCACTATCTGTATAAACATGGAAATATCTACACCGCTACCTGTATAAACATGGAAATATCACCACCGCTATCTGTATGAACATGGAAATATCTTCACAGCCATCTGAATGAACATGGAAATATCTACAACGCTATCTGTATGAACATGGAAATAGCTACACCGCTATCTGTATGAACATGGAAATATCTACGCCACTATCTGTATGAACATGGAAATATCTACACCGCTATCTGTATGAACATGGAAATATCTTCACCGCCATCTGTATGAACATGGATATATCTACACAGCCATCTGGATGAACATGGAAATATCTACACCGCTATCTGTATGAACATGGAAATATCTACACCGCTATCTGTATGAACATGGAAATATCTACACCGCTATCTGGGTAAACAGGCATACATCTTCACCGCTATCTGTATAAACATGGATATATCTACACCGCTATCTGTATAAACATGGAAATATCTACACCGCTACCTGTATAAACATGGAAATATCAGCACCGTTATCTGTATGAACATGGAAATATCTACACAGCCATCTGGATGAAAATGGAAATAGTTACACCGCTATCTGTATGAACATGGAAATAGCTACACCGCTATCTGTATGAACATGGGAATATCTACACCGATATCTGTATGAACATGGAAATATCTACACCGCTATCTGTATGAACATGGAAATATCTTCACCGCCATCTGTATGAACATGAATATATCTACACAGCCATCGGGATGAACATGGAAATATCAACACCGCTATATGTATGAACATGGAATTAGCTACACCGCTATCTGCATGAACATGGAAATATCCTCACCGCCATCTGTATGAACATGGATATATCTACACAGCCATCTGGATGAACATGGAAATATCTGCACCGCTATCTGTATGAACATGGAAATAGCTACACCTCTATCTGTATGAACATGGAAATATCTACACCGCTATCTGTATGAACATGGAAAGATCTACACCGCCATCTGTATGAACATGGAAATATCTTCACCGCCATCTGTATGAACATGGATATATCTACACAGCCATCTGGATGAACATGGATATATCTACAGCGCAATCCGTATGAACATGGATATATCTGCACCGCTATCTGTGTAAACATGCATACATCTTCACCGCTATCTGTATAAACATGGAAATGTCTACACCGCTATGTGTATGAACATGGAAATATCTACACCGCTATCTGTTTGAACATGGAAATATCTACACCGCTATCTGCATGAAAATGTAAATATCTACACAGCTATCTGCATATACGTGGAAATATCTACAAAGCTATTTCTTTACACATGGAAATATCTACACCGCTATCTCTATAAACATGGAAATATCTACACCGCCATCTGTATGAACATGGAAATATCTGCACCGCCATCTGTATGAACATATAAATATCTACACAGCCATCTGTATTAAGATGGAGATATCTACACCGTTATATGTATAAACATGGAAATATCTACACCGCTATCTATATAAACATGGAAATATCTACACCACTATCTGTATAAACATGGAAATATCTACACCGCTACCTGTATAAACATGGAAATATCACCACCGCTATCTGTATGAACATGGAAATATCTTCACAGCCATCTGAATGAACATGGAAATATCTACAACGCTATCTGCATTAACATGGAAATAGCTACACCGCTATCTGTATGAACATGGAAATATCTACGCCACTATCTGTATGAACATGGAAATATCTACACCGCTATCTGTATGAACATGGAAATATCTTCACCGCCATCTGTATGAACATGGATATATCTACACAGCCATCTGGATGAACATGGAAATATCTACACCGCTATCTGTATGAACATGGAAATAGCTACACCGCTATCTGCATGAACATGGAAATATCTAAACCGCTATATGTATGAACATGGAAATATCTACACCGCTATCTGTATGAACATGGAAATATCTTCACCGCCATCTGTATGAACATGGATATATCTACACAGCCATCTGGATGAACATGGAAATATCAACACCGCTATCTGCATGAACATGGAAATATCTACACCGCTATCTGTTTTAACATGCATACCTCTTCTCCGCTATCTGTATAAACATGGAAATATCTACACCGCTATCTGTATGAACATGGAAATATCTACACAGCTATCTGTTTGAACATGGAAATATCTACACCGCTATCTGCATGAAAATGGAAATATCTACACAGCTATCTGCATATACATGGAAATATCTACAAAGCTATTTCTCTACACATGGAAATATCTACACCGCAATCTCTATAAACATGGAAATATCTTCACCGCCATCTGTATGAACATGGAAATATCTGCACCGCCATCTGTATGAACATATAAATATCTAGACCGCAATCTGTATTAAGATGGAGATATCTACACCGCTATCTGTATAAAATTGGAAATATCTACACCTCTATCTGTATAAACATGGAAATATCTACACCGCTATCTGTATAAACATGGAAATATCTACACCGCTACCTGTATAAACATGGAAATATCAGCACCGCTATCTGTATGAACATGGAAATATCTACACCGCTATCTCTATGAACATGGAAATATCTACACCGATATCTGTATGAACATGGAATTATCTTCACCGCCATCTGTATGAACATGGATATATCTACACAGCCATCTGGACGAACAGGGAAATATCAGCACCGCTGTCTGTATGAACATGGAAATATCTACACCGCTATCTGTATGAACATGGAAATATCTACACCGCTATCTGTATGAACATGGAAATAACTTCACCGACATCTGTATGAACATGGATATATCAACACAGCCATCTGGATGAACATGGAAATATCTGCACCGCTATCTGTATGAACATGGAAATATCTACACCGCTATCTGTGTAAACAGGCATACATCTTCACCGCTATCTGTATAAACATGGATATATCTACACCGCTATCTGTATAAACATGGAAATATCTACACCGCTACCTGTATAAACATGGAAATATCAGCACCGTTATCTGTATGAACATGGAAATATCTACACAGCCATCTGGATGAAAATGGAAATAGTTACACCGCTATCTGTATGAACATGGAAATAGCTACACCGCTGTCTGTATGAACATGGGAATATCTACACCGATATCTGTATGAACATGGAAATATCTACACCGCTATCTGTATGAACATGGAAATATCTTCACCGCCATCTGTATGAACATGAATATATCTACACAGCCATCTGCATGAACATGGAAATATCAACACCGCTATATGTATGAACATGGAATTAGCTACACCGCTATCTGTATGAACATGGAAATATCCTCACCGCCATCTGTATGAACATGGATATATCTACACAGCCATCTGGATGAACATGGAAATATCTGCACCGCTATCTGTATGAACATGGAAATATCTACACCACTATCTGTGTAAACATGCATACATCTTCACTGCTATCTGTATAAACATGGAATTATCTACACCGCTATCTGTATGACCATGGAAATATCTACACCGCTATCTGTTTGAACACGGAAATATCTACTCCGCTATCTGCATGAAAACGGAAATATCTACACAGCTATCTGCATATACATGGAAATATCTACAAAGCTATTTCTTTACACAGGGAAATAACTACACCGCTATCTCTATTAACATGGAAATATCTACACCGCCATCTGTATGAACATGGAAATATCTGCACCGCCATCTGTATGAACATATAAATATCTACACCGCCATCTGTATTAAGATGGAGATATCTACACCGCTATCTGTATGAACATGGAAATATCTACACCGCTATCTGTATAAACATGGAAATATCTACACCGCTATCTGTATAAACATGGAAATATCTACACCGCTACCTGTATAAACATGGAAATATCAGCACCGCTATCTGTATGAACATGGAAATATCTACACATCCATCTGGATGAACATGGAAATATCTACACCGCTATCTTTATGAACATGGAAATAGCTACACCGCTATCTGTATGAACATGGAAATATCTACACCACTAACTGTATGAACATGGAAATATCTACACCGCTATCTGCATGAACATGGAAATATCTTCACCGCCATCTGAATGAACATGGATACATCTACACAGCCATCTGGATGAACATGGATATATCTCCACCGCTATCTGCATGAACATGGAAATATCTACACCGCTATCTGTGTAAACATGCATACATCTTCACCGCTATCTGTATAAACATGGAAATATCTACACCGCTATCTGTATAAACACGGAAATATCTACACCGCTACCTGTATAAACATGGAAATATCAGCACCGCTATCTGTATGAACATGGAAATATCTACACCGCTATCTCTATGAACATGGAAATATCTACACCGATATCTGTATGAACATGGAAATATCTTCACCGCCATCTGTATGAACTTGGATATATCTACACAGCCATCTGGATGAACATGGAAATATCAGCACCGCTGTCTGTATGAACATGGAAATACCTACACCGCTATCTGTATGAACATGGAAATATCTACACCGCTATCTGTATGAACATGGAAATATCTTCACCACCATCTGTATGAACATGGATATATCTACACAGCCATCTGGATGAACATGGAAATATCTACACCGCTATCTGTATGAACATGGAAATATCTACACCGCTATGTGTGTAAACATGCATACATCTTCACCACTATCTGTATAAACATGGAAATATCTACACCGCTATCTCTATAAATATGGAAATATCTACACCGCTACCTGTATAAACATGGAAATATCAGCACCGCTATCTGTATGAACATGGAAATATCTACACAGCCATCTGGATGAACATGGAAATCTCTACACCGCTATCTGTATGAACATGGAAATATCTGCACCGCCATCTGTATGAACATATAAATATCTACACCGCCATCTGTATTAAGATGGAGATATCTACACCGTTATATGTATAAACATGGAAATATCTACACCGCTATCTATATAAACATGGAAATATCTACACCACTATCTGTATAAACATGGAAATATCTACACCGCTACCTGTATAAACATGGAAAAATCACCACCGCTATCTGTATGAACATGGAAATATCTTCACAGCCATCTGAATGAACATGGAAATATCTACAACGCTATCTGTATGAACATGGAAATAGCTACACCGCTATCTGTATGAACATGGAAATATCTACGCCACTATCTGTATGAACATGGAAATATCTACACCGCTATCTGTATGAACATGGAAATATCTTCACCGCCATCTGTATGAACATGGATATATCTACACAGCCATCTGGATGAACATGGAAATATCTACACCGCTATCTGTATGAACATGGAAATAGCTACACCGCTATCTGCATGAACATGGAAATATCTAAACCGCTATCTGTATGAACATGGAAATATCTACACCGCTATCTGTATGAACATGGAAATATCTTCACCGCCATCTGTATGAACATGGATATATCTACACAGCCATCTGGATGAACATGGAAATATCAACACCGCTATCTGCATGAACATGGAAATTTCTACACCGCTATCTGTTTTAACATGCATACCTCTTCTCCGCTATCTGTATAAACATGGAAATATCTACACCGCTATCTGTATGAACATGGAAATATCTACACAGCTATCTGTTTGAACATGGAAATATCTACACCGCTATCTGCATGAAAATGGAAATATCTACACAGCTATCTGCATATACATGGAAATATCTACAAAGCTATTTCTCTACACATGGAAATATCTACACCGCAATCTCTATAAACATGGAAATATCTTCACCGCCATCTGTATGAACATGGAAATATCTGCACCGCCATCTGTATGAACATATAAATATCTAGACCGCAATCTGTATTAAGATGGAGATATCTACACCGCTATCTGTATAAAATTGGAAATATCTACACCTCTATCTGTATAAACATGGAAATATCTACACCGCTATCTGTATAAACATGGAAATATCTACACCGCTACCTGTATAAACATGGAAATATCAGCACCGCTATCTGTATGAACATGGAAATATCTACACCGCTATCTCTATGAACATGGAAATATCTACACCGATATCTGTATGAACATGGAAATATCTTCACCGCCATCTGTATGAACATGGATATATCTACACAGCCATCTGGACGAACATGGAAATATCAGCACCGCTGTCTGTATGAACATGGAAATATCTACACCGCTATCTGTATGAACATGGAAATATCTACACCGCTATCTGTATGAACATGGAAATAACTTCACCGACATCTGTATGAACATGGATATATCAACACAGCCATCTGGATGAACATGGAAATATCTACACCTCTATATGTACGAACATGGAAATAGCTACACCGCTATCTGTATGAACATGGAAATATCTACACCGCTATCTGTATGAACATGGAAATATCTACACCGCTATCTGTATGAACATGGAAATATCTACACCGCTATCTGGGTAAACAGGCATACATCTTCACCGCTATCTGTATAAACATGGATATATCTACACCGCTATCTGTATAAACATGGAAATATCTACACCGCTACCTGTATAAACATGGAAATATCAGCACCGTTATCTGTATGAACATGGAAATATCTACACAGCCATCTGGATGAAAATGGAAATAGTTACACCGCTATCTGTATGAACATGGAAATAGCTACACCGCTATCTGTATGAACATGGGAATATCTACACCGATATCTGTATGAACATGGAAATATCTACACCGCTATCTGTATGAACATGGAAATATCTTCACCGCCATCTGTATGAACATGAATATATCTACACAGCCATCTGGATGAACATGGAAATATCAACACCGCTATATGTATGAACATGGAATTAGCTACACCGCTATCTGCATGAACATGGAAATATCCTCACCGCCATCTGTATGAACATGGGTATATCTACACAGCCATCTGGATGAACATGGAAATATCTGCACCGCTATCTGTATGAACATGGAAATGTCTACACCACTATCTGTGTAAACATGCATACATCTTCACTGCTATCTGTATAAACATGGAATTATCTACACCGCTATCTGTATGACCATGGAAATATCTACACCGCTATCTGTTTGAACACGGAAATATCTACTCCCCTATCTGCATGAAAATGGAAATATCTACACAGCTATCTGCATATACATGGAAATATCTACAAAGCTATTTCTTTACACATGGAAATAACTTCACCGCTATCTCTATTAACATGGAAATATCTACACCGCCATCTGTATGAACATGGAAATATCTGCACCGCCATCTGTATGAACATATAAATATCTACACCGCCATCTGTATTAACATGGAGATATCTACACCGCTATCTGTATAAACATGGAAATATCTACACCGCTATCTGTATAAACATGGAAATATCTACACCGCTATCTGTATAAACATGGAAATATCTACACCGCTACCTGTATAAACATGGAAATATCAGCACCGCTATCTGTATGAACATGGAAATACCTACACAGCCATCTGGATGAACATGGAAATATCTACACCGCTATCTGTATGAACATGGAAATAGCTACACCGCTATCTGTATGAACATGGAAATATCTACACCACTAACTGTATGAACATGGAAATATCTACACCGCTATCTGCATGAACATGGAAATATCTTCACCGCCATCTGTATGAACATGGATATATCTACACAGCCATCTGGATGAACATGGAAATATCTACACCGCTATCTGTATGAACATGGAAATAGCTACACCTCTATCAGTATGAACATGGAAATATCTACACCACTATCTGTATGAACATGGAAAGATCTACACCGCTATGTGTATGAACATGGAAATATCTTCACCGCCATCTCTATGAACATGGATATATCTACACAGCCATCTGGATGAACATGGATATATCTCCACCGCTATCTGCATGAACATTTAAATATCTACCCCGCTATCTGTGTAAACATGCATACATCTTCACCGCTATCTGTAGAAACATGGAAATATCTACACCGCTATCTGTATAAACACGGAAATATCTACACCGCTACCTGTATAAACATGGAAATATCAGCACCGCTATCTGTATGAAAATGGAAATATCTACACCGCTATCTCTATGAACATGGAAATATCTACACCGATATCTGTATGAACATGGAAATATCTTCACCGCCATCTGTATGAACTTGGATATATCTACACAGCCATCTGGATGAACATGGAAATATCAGCACCGCTGTCTGTATGAACATGGAAATATCTACACCGCTATCTGTATGAACATGGAAATATCTACACCACTATCTGTGTAAACATGCATACATCTTCACTGCTATCTGTATAAACATGGTATTATCTACACCGCTATCTGTATGACCATGGAAATAACTACACCGCTATCTGTTTGAACACGGAAATATCTACTCCGCTATCTGCATGAAAATGGAAATATCTACACAGCTATCTGCTTATACATGGAAATATCTACAAAGCTATTTCTTTACACATGGAAATAACTACACCGCTATCTCTATTAACATGGAAATATCTACACCGCCATCTGTATGAACATGGAAATATCTGCACCGCCATCTGTATGAACATATAAATATCTACACCGCCATCTGTATTAAGATGGAGATATCTACACTGTTATCTGTATAAACATGGAAATATCTACACCGCTATCTGTATAAACATGGAAATATCTACACCGTTATCTGTATAAACATGGAAATATCTACACCGCTACCTGTATAAACATGGAAATATCACCACCGCTATCTGTATGAACATGGAAATATCTACACAGCCATCTGAATGAACATGGAAATATCTACAACGCTCTCTGTATTAACATGGAAATAGCTACACCGCTATCTGTATGAACATGGAAATATCTACGCCACTATCTGTATTAACATGGAAATAACTACACCACTATCTGTATGAACATGGAAATATCTTCACCGCCATCTGTATGAACATGGATATATCTACACAGCCATCTGGATGAACATGGAAATATCTACACCGCTAGCTGTATGAACATGGAAATAGCTACACTGCTATCTGTATGAACATGGAAATATCTACACCGCTATCTGTATGAACATGGAAATATCTACACCGCTATCTGTATGAACATGGAAATATCTTCACCGCCATCTGTATGAACATGGATATATCTACACAGCCATCTGGAAGAACATGGATATATCAACACCGCTATCTGTATCAACATGGAAATATCTACACCGCTATCTGTTTTAACATGCATACATCTTCACTGCTATCTGTATAAACATGGAAATAGCTACACCGCTATCTGTATGAACATGGAAATATCTACACCGCTATATCTATGAACATGGAAATATCTACACCGCTATCTGTATGAACATGGAAATATCTTCACCGCCATCTGTTTGAACATGGATATATCTACACAGCCATGTGGATGAACATGGAAATATCTTCACCGCTATCTGTGTAAACATGCATACATCTTCACCGCTATCTGTATAAACATGGAAATATCTACACCGCTATCTTTATGAACATGGAAATATCTACACCGCTAACTGTTTGAACATGGAAATATCTACACCGCTATCTGCATGAAAATGTAAGTATCTACACAGCTATCTGCATATACATGGAAATATATACAAAGCTATTTCTTTACACATGGAAATATGTACACCGCTATCTGTATGAACATGGAAATATCTTCACCGCCATCTGTATGAACATAGATATATCTACACAGCCATCTGGATGAACATGGAAATATCAGCAACGCTGTCTGTATGGACACGGAAATATCTACACCGCTATCTGTATGAACATGGAAATATCTACACCGCTATCTGTATGAACATGCAAATATCTTCTCCGCCATCTGTATGAACATGGATATATCTTCACAGCCAGCTGGATGAAGATGGAAATATCTACACCGCTATCTGTATGAACATGGAAATATCTACACCGCTATCTGTGTAAACACGCATACATCTTCACCGCTATCTGTATAAACATGGAAATGTCTACACCCCTATGGATATGAACATGGAAATATCTACTCCGCTATCTGTTTGAACATGGAAATATCTACACCACTATCTGCATGAAAATGTAAATATCTACACAGCTATCTGCATATACATGGAAATATCTACAAAGCTATTTCTTTACACATGGAAATATCTACACCGCTATCTCTATAAACATGGAAATATCTACACCGCCATCTGTATGAACATGGAAATATCTGCAAGGCCATCTGTATGAACATATAAATATCTAAACCACAATCTGTATTAAGATGGAGATATCTACACCGCTATCTGTATAAACATGGAAATATCTACGCCGCTATCTGTATAAACATGGAAATATCTACACCGCTATCTGTATAAACATGGAAATATCACCACCGCTATCTGTAAGAACATGGAAATATCTACACAGCCATCTGAATGAACATGGAAATATCTACAACGCTATCTGTATGAACATGGAAATAGCTACACCGCTACCTGTATAAACATGGAAATATCACCACCGCTATCTGTAAGAACATGGAAATATCTACACAGCCATCTGAATGAACATGGAAATATCTACAACGCTATCTGTATGAACATGGAAATAGCTACACCGCTATCTGTATGAACATGGAAATAACTACACCGCTATCTGTATGAACATGGAAATATCTACGCCACAATCTGTATGAACATGGAAATATCTACACCGCTATCTGTATGGACATGGAAATAGCTTCACTGCCATCTGTATTAACATGGATATATCTACAAAGCCATCTGGATAAACATGGAAATAACGACACCGCTATCTGAAAGAACACAGAAATAGCTACACCGCTATCTGTATGAACATGGAAATATCTACACCGCTATCTGTATGAACATGGAAATATCTGCACCGCTATCTGTATGAACATGGAAACACCTTCACCGCCATCTGTAAGAACATGGATATATCTACACAGCCATCTGGATGAACATGGAAATATCAACACCGCTATCTGTATGAACATGCATACATCTTCACAGCTATCTGTATAAAAATGGAAATATCTACACCGCTATCTGTATGAACATGGAAATATCTACAGAGCAATCTGTTTGAACATGGAAATAACTACACCGCTATCTGCATGAAAATGGAAATATCTACACAGCTATCTGCTTATACATGGAAATATCTCCAAAGCTATTTCTCTACACATGGAAATATCTACACCGCCATCTGTATGAACATGGAAATATCTGCACCGCCATCTGTATGAACATATAAATATCTACACCGCCATCTGTATTAAGATGGAGATATCTACACCGCTATCTGTATAAACATGGAAATATCACCACCGCTATCTGTAAGAACATGGAAATATCTACACAGCCATCTGAATGAACATGGAAATATCTACAACGCTATCTGTATGAACATGGAAATATCTACACCGCTACCTGTATAAACATGGAAATATCACCACCGCTATCTGTAAGAACATGGAAATATCTACACAGCCATCTGAATGAACATGGAAATATCTACAACGCTATCTGTATGAACATGGAAATAGCTACACCGCTATCTGTATGAACATGGAAATAACTACACCGCTATCTGTATGAACATGGAAATATCTACGCCACAATCTGTATGAACATGGAAATATCTACACCGCTATCTGTATGGACATGGAAATAGCTTCACTGCCATCTGTATTAACATGGATATATCTACACAGCCATCTGGATAAACATGGAAATAACGACACCGCTATCTGAAAGAACACGGAAATAGCTACACCGCTATCTGTATGAACATGGAAATATCTACACCGCTATCTGTATGAACATGGAAATATCTGCACCGCTATCTGTATGAACATGGAAACACCTTCACCGCCATCTGTAAGAACATGGATATATCTACACAGCCATCTGGATGAACATGGAAATATCAACACCGCTATCTGTATGAACATGCATACATCTTCACAGCTATCTGTATAAAAATGGAAATATCTACACCGCTATCTGTATGAACATGGAAATATCTACAGAGCAATCTGTTTGAACATGGAAATAACTACACCGCTATCTGCATGAAAATGGAAATATCTACACAGCTATCTGCATATACATGGAAATATCTCCAAAGCTATTTCTCTACACATGGAAATATCTACACCGCCATCTGTATGAACATGGAAATATCTGCACCGCCATCTGTATGAACATATAAATATCTACACCGCCATCTGTATTAAGATGGAGATATCTACACCGCTATATGTATAAACATGGAAATATCTACATCGCTATCTGTATAAACATGGAAATATCTACACCGCTATCTGTATAAACATGGAAATATATACACCGCTACCTGTATAAACATGGAAATATCAGCACCGCTATCTGTATGAACATGGAAATATCTACACCGCTATCTCTATGAACATGGAAATATCTACACCGATATCTGTATGAACATGGAAATATCTTCACCGTCATCTGTATGAACATGGATATATCTACACAGCCATATGGACGATCATGGAAATATCAGCATCGCAGTCTGTATGAACATGGAAATATCTACACCGCTATCTGTATGAACATGGAAATATCTACACCGCTATCTGTATGAACATGGAAATATCTTCACCGACATCTGTATGAACATGGATATATCTACACAGCCATCTGGATGAACATGGAAATATCTACACCGCTATCTGAATGAACATGGAAATATCTACACCGCTATCTGTGTAAACATGCATACATCTTCACCGCTATCTGTATAAACATGGATATATCTACACCGCTATCTGAATAAACATGGAAATATCTACACCGCTACCTGTATAAACATGGAAATATCAGCACCGTTATCTGTATGAACATGGAAATATCTACTCAGCCATCTGGATGATCATGGAAATATCTACACCGCTATATGTATGAACATGGAATTAGCTACACCGCTATCTGTATGAACATGAAAATATCTACACATCTATCTGTATGAACATGGAAATATCTACACCGCTATCTGTATGAACATGGAAATATCTTCACCGCCATCTGTATGAACATGGATATATCTACACAGCCATCTGGATGAACATGGAAATATCAGCAACGCTGTCTGTATGGACATGGAAATATCTACACCGATATCTGTATGAACATGGAAATATCTTCACCGCCATCCGTATGAACATAGATATATCCACACAGCCATCTGGATGAACATGGAAATATCAGCAACGCTGTCTGTATGAACATGGAAATATCTACACCGCTATCTGTATGAACATGGAAATATCTACACCGCTATCTGTATGAACATGGAAATATCTTCACCTCCATCTGTATGAACATGGATATATCTACACAGCCATCTGGATGAACATGGAAATATCTACACCGCTATTAGTATGAACATGGAAATATCTACTCCGCTATCTGAGTAAACATGCATACATCTTCACCGCTATCTGTATAAACATGGAAATATCTACACCGCTCTCTGTATAAACATGCAAATATCTACACCGCTACCTGTATAAACATGGAAATATCAGCACCGCTATCTGTATGAACATGGAAATATCTACACCACTATCTCTATGAACATGGAAATATTTACACCGATATCTGTATGAACATGGAAATATCTTCACCTCCATCTGTATGAGCATGGATATATCTACACAGCCATCTGGATGAACAAGGAAATATCAGCACCGCAGTCAGTATGAACATGGAAATATCTACACCGCTATCTGTATGAACATGGAAATATCTACACAGCTATCTGTTTGAACATGGAAATATCTACACCGCTATCTGCATGAAAATGTAAATATCTACACAGCTATCTGCATATACATGGAAATATCTACAAAGCTATTTCTTTACA
This sequence comes from Gorilla gorilla gorilla, assembly GCF_029281585.2. Lineage (NCBI taxonomy): Eukaryota > Metazoa > Chordata > Mammalia > Primates > Hominidae > Gorilla > Gorilla gorilla. The sequence continues at coordinate 52,889,233 of NC_073246.2, read as the reverse complement.
CATGGAAATATCTACACCGCTATCTCTATAAACATGGAAATATCTACACCGCCATCTGTATGAACATGGAAATATCTGCACCGCCATCTGTATGAACATATAAATATCTACACCGCCATCTGTATTAAGATGGAGACATCTACACCGTTATCTGTATAAACATGGAAATATCTATACCTCTATCTATATAAACATGGAAATATCTACACCACTATCTGAATAAACATGGAAATATCTACACCGCTACCTGTATAAACATGGAAATATCACCACCGCTATCTGTATGAACATGGAAATATCTACACAGCCATCTGAATGAACATGGAAATATCTACAACGCTATCTGTATTAACATGGAAATAGCTACAACGCTATCTGTATGAACATGGAAATATCTACGCCACTATCTGTATGAACATGGAAATATCTACACCGCTATCTGTATGAACATGGAAATATCTACACCGCTATCTGTATGAACATGGAAATATCTTCACCGCCATCTGTATGAACATGGATATATCTACACAGCCATCTGGATGAACATGGAAATATCAACACCGCTATCTGTATGAACATGGAAATATCTACACCGCTATCTGTTTTAACATGCATACATCTTCACCGCTATCTGTATAAACATGGAAATATCTACACCGCTATCTGTATGAACATGGAAATATCTACACAGCTATCTGTTTGAACATGGAAATATCTACACCGCTATCTGCATGAAAATGGAAATACCTACACAGCTATCTGCATATACATGGAAATATCTACAAAGCTATTTCTCTACACATGGAAATATCTCCACCGCAATCTCTATAAACATGGAAATATCTTCACCGCCATCTGTATGAACATGGAAATATCTGCACCGCCATCTGTATGAACATATAAATATCTAGACAGCCATCTGTATAAAGATGGAGATATCTACACCGCTATCTGTATAAAAATGGAAATATCTACACCGCTATCTGTATAAACATGGAAATATCTACACCGCTATCTGTATAAACATGGAAATATCTACACCGCTACCTGTATAAACATGGAAATATCAGCACCTCTATCTGTATTAAAATGGAAATATCTACACCGCTATCTGTATGAACATGGAAATATCTACACCGCTATCTGTATGAACATGGAAATAACTTCACCGACATCTGTATGAACATGGATATATCTACACAGCCATCTGGATGAACATGGAAATATCTACACCGCTATCTGTATGAACATGGAAATATCTACACCGCTATCTGTGTAAACAGGCATACATCTTCACCGCTATCTGTATAAACATGGATATATCTACACCGCTATCGGTAGAAACATGGAAATATCTACACCGCTACCTGTATAAACATGGAAATATCAGCACCGTTATCTGTATGAACATGGAAATATCTACACAGCCATCTGGATGAAAATGGAAATATTTACACCGCTATCTGTATGAACATGGAAATAGCTACACCGCTATCTGTATGAACATAGGAATATCTACACCGCTATCTGTATGAACATGGAAATATCTACACCGCTATCTGTATGAACATGGAAATATCTTCACCGCCATCTGTATGAACATGAACATATCTACACAGCCATCTGGATGAACATGGAAATACCTACACCGCTATATGTATGAACATGGAATTAGCTACACCGCTATCTGTATGAACATGGAAATATCCACACCGCTATCTGTATGAACATGGAAATGTCTACACCGCTATCTGTATGAACATGGAAATATCTACACAGCCATCTGGATTAACATGGATATATCTACACAGCCATCTGGATGAACATGGAAATATCTGCACCGCTATCTGTATGAACATGGAAATATCTACACCACTATCTGTGTAAACATGCATACATCTTCACTGCTATCTGTATAAACATGGAATTATCTACACCGCTATCTGTATGACCATGGAAATATCTACACCGCTATCTGTTTGAACACGGAAATATCTACTCCGCTATCTGCATGAAAACGGAAATATCTACACAGCTATCTGCATATACATGGAAATATCTACAAAGCTATATATTTACACAGGGAAATAACTACACCGCTATCTCTATTAACATGGAAATATCTACACCGCCATCTGTATGAACATGGAAATATCTGCACCGCCATCTGTATGAACATATAAATATCTACACCGCCATCTGTATTAAGATGGAGATATCTACACCGCTATCTGTATGAACATGGAAATATCTACACCGTTATCTGCATAAACATGGAAATATCTACACCGCTATCTGTATAAACATGGAAATATCTACACCGCTACCTGTATAAACATGGAAATATCAGCACCGCTATCTGTATGAACATGGAAATATCTACACATCCATCTGGATGAACATGGAAATATCTACACCGCTATCTTTATGAACATGGAAATAGCTACACCGCTATCTGTATGAACATGGAAATATCTACACCACTAACTGTATGAACATGGAAATATCTACACCGCTATCTGCATGAACATGGAAATATCTTCACCGCCATCTGAATGAACATGGATATATCTACACAGCCATCTGGATGAACATGGATATATCTCCACCGCTATCTGCATGAACATGGAAATATCTACACCGCTATCTGTGTAAACATGCATACATCTTCACCGCTATCTGTATAAACATGGAAATATCTACACCGCTATCTGTATAAACACGGAAATATCTACACCGCTACCTGTATAAACATGGAAATATCAGCACCGCTATCTGTATGAACATGGAAATATCTACACCGCTATCTCTATGAACATGGAAATATCTACACCGATATCTGTATGAACATGGAAATATCTTCACCGCCATCTGTATGAACTTGGATATATCTACACAGCCATCTGGATGAACATGGAAATATCAGCACCGCAGTCTGTATGAACATGGAAATACCTACACCGCTATCTGTATGAACATGGAAATATCTACACCGCTATCTGTATGAACATGGAAATATCTTCACCACCATCTCTATGAACATGGATATATCTACACAGCCATCTGGATGAACATGGAAATATCTACACCGCTATCTGTATGAACATGGAAATATCTACACCGCTATGTGTGTAAACATGCATACATCTTCACCACTATCTGTATAAACATGGAAATATCTACACCGCTATCTCTATAAATATGGAAATATCTACACCGCTACCTGTATAAACATGGAAATATCAGCACCGCTATCTGTATGAACATGGAAATATCTACACAGCCATCTGGATGAACATGGAAATCTCTACACCGCTATCTGTATGAACATGGAAATAGCTACACCTCTATCTGTATGAACATGGAAATATCTACACCGCTATCTGTATGAACATGGAAAGATCTACACCGCCATCTGTATGAAAATGGAAATATCTACACCGCTACCTGTATAAACATGGAAATATCAGCACCGCTATCTGTCTGAACATGGAAATATCTACACCGCTATCTGTATGAACATGGAAATATCTACACCGATATCTGTATGAACATGGAAATATCTTCACCGCCATCTGTATGAACATAGATAAATCTACACAGCCATCTGGATGAACATGGAAATATCAGCAATGCTGTCTGTATGGACATGGAAATATCTACACCGCTATCTGTTTGAACATGGAAATATCTAAACCGCTATCTGCATGAAAATGGAAATATCTACACATCTATCTGCATATACATGGAAATATCCACAAAGCTATCTCTTTACACATGGAAATAACTACACCTCTATCTCTATAAATATGGAAATAACTATACCGCCATCTGTATGAACATGGAAATATCTGCACCGCCATCTGTATTAGCATACAAATATCTACACCGCCATCTGCATTAAGATGGAGATATCTACACGGCTATCTGTATAAACTTAGAAATATCTACACCGCTATCTGTATAAACATGAAAATATCTACACCGCTATCTGTATAAACATGGAAATATCTACACCGCTACCTGTATAAACATGGAACTATCAGCATCGCTATCTGTATGAACATGGAAATATCTACACAGCCATCTGGATGAACATGGAAATATCTACACCGCTATCTGTATGAACATGGAAATAGCTACACCTCTATCTGTATGAACATGGAAATAACTACACCGCTATCTGTATGAACAGGGAAAGATCTACACCGCTATCTGTATGAACATGGAAATATCTTCACCGCCATCTGTATGAACATGGATATATCTACACAGCCATCTGGATGAACATGGATATATCTACACCGTTATCTGTATGAACATGGAAATATCTACACCGCTATCTGTGTAAACATGCATACATCTTCACCGCTATCTGTATAAACATGGAAATGTCTACACCGCTATGTGTATGAACATGGAAATATCTACACCGCTATCTGTTTGAACATGGAAATATCTACACCGCTATCTGCATGAAAATGTAAATATCTACACAGCTATCTGCATATACATGGAAATATATACAAAGCTATTTCTTTACACATGGAAATATGTACACCGCTATCTCTATAAACATGGAAATATCTACACCGCCATCTGTATGAACATGGAAATATCTGCACCGCCATCTGTATGAACATATAAATATCTACACCGCCATCTGTATTAAGATGGAGATATCTACACCGTTATCTGTATAAACATGGAAATATCTACACCGCTATCTGTATAAACATGAAAATATCTACACAGTTATCTGTATAAACATGGAAATATCTACACCGCTACCTGTATAAACATGGAAATATCACCACCGCTATCTGTATGAACATGGAAATATCTACACAGCCATCTGAATGAACTTGGAAATATCTACAACGCTATCTGTATTAACATGGAAATAGCTACACCGCTATCTGTATGAACATGGAAATATCTACGCCACTATCTGTATGAACATGGAAATAACTACACCACTATCTGTATGAACATGGAAATATCTTCACCGCCATCTGTATGAACATGGATATATCTACACAGCCATCTGGATGAACATGGAAATATCTACACCGCTAGCTGTATGAACATGGAAATAGCTACACTGCTATCTGTATGAACATGGAAATATCTACACCGCTATCTGTATGAACATGGAAATATCTACACCGCTATCTGTATGAACATGGAAATATCTTCACCGCCATCTGTATGAACATGGATATATCTACACAGCCATCTGGAAGAACATGGATATATCAACACCGCTATCTGTATCAACATGGAAATATCTACACCGCTATCTGTTTTAACATGCATACATCTTCACCGCTATCTGTATAAACATGGAAATATCTACACCGCTATCTGCATGAAAATGGAAATATCAACACAGCTATCTGCATATACATGGAAAATCTACAAAGCTATTTCTCTACACATGGAAATATCTACACCGCAATCTATATAAACATGTAAATATCTACACTGCCATCTGTATGAACATGGAAATATCTGCACCGCCAACTGTATGAACATATAAATATCTAGACCGCCATCTGTATTAAGATGGAGATACCTACACCGCTATCGGTATAAACATGGAAATATCTACACCGCTATCTGTATAAACATGGAAATATCTACACTGCTATCTGTATAAACATGGAAATATCTACACCGCTACCTGTATAAACATGGAAATATCAGCACCACTATCTGTATGAACATGGAAATATCTACACCGCTATCTGTATGAACATGGAAATATCTTCACCGCCATCTGTATGAACATGGATATATCTACACAGCCATCTGGATGAACATGGAAATATCTACACCGCTATCTGTATGAACATGGAAATATCTACACCGCTATCTGTGTAAACATGCATACATCTTCACCGCTATCTGTATAAACATGGAAATATCTACACCGCTATCTGTATGACCATGGAAATATCTACACCGCTATCTGTTTGAACACGGAAATATCTACTCCGCTATCTGCATGAAAATGGAAATATCTACACAGCTATCTGCATATACATGGAAATATCTACAAAGCTATTTCTTTACACATGGAAATAACTACACCGCTATCTCTATTAACATGGAAATATCTACACCGCCATCTGTATGAACATGGAAATATCTGCACCGCCATCTGTATGAACATATAAATATCTACACAGCCATCTGTATTAAGATGGAGATATCTACACCGCTATCTGTATAAACATGGAAATATCTACAACGCTATCTGTATAAACATGGAAATATCTACAACGCTATCTGAATAAACATGGAAATATCTACACCGCTACCTGTATAAACATGGAAATATCAGCACCACTATCTGTATGAACATGGAAATATCTACACAGCCATCTGGATGAACATGGAAATATCTACACCGCTATCTGTATGAACATGGAAATAGCTACACCGCTATCTGTATGAACATGGAAATATCTACACCGCTATCTGCATGAACATGGAAATACCTTCACCGCCATCTGTATGAACATGGATATATCTACACAGCAATCTGGATGAATATGGAAATATCTACACCGCTATCTGTATGAACATGGAAATAGCTACACCTCTATCTGTATGAACATGGAAATATCTACACCGCTATCTTTATGAACATGGATAGATCTATACCGATATCTGTATGAACATGGAAATATCTTCACCGCCATCTGTATGAACATGGATATATCTACACAGACATCTGGATGAACATGGATTTATCTACATCGCTATCTGCATGAACATAGAAATATCTACACCGCTATCTGTGTAAACATGCTTACATCTTCACCGCTATCTGTATAAACATGGAAATGTCTACACCCCTATGGATATGAACATGGAAATATCTACACCGCTATCTGTTTGAACATGGAAATATCTACACCGCTATCTGCATGAAAATGTAAATATCTACACAGCTATCTGCATATACATGGAAATATCTACAAAGCTATTTCTTTACACATGGAAATATCTACACCGCTATCTCTATAAACATGGAAATATCTACTACGCCATCTGTATGAACATGGAAATATCTGCCCCGCCATCTGTATGAACATATAAATATCTACACCGCCATCTGTATTAAGATGGAGATATCTACACCGCTATCTGTATAAACATGGAAATATCTACACCGCTATCTGTATAAACATGGAAATATCTACACCGCTATCTGTATAAACATGGAAATATCTACACCGCTACCTGTATAAACATGGAAATATCACCACCGCTATCTGTATGAACATGGAAATATCTACACAGCCATCTGAATGAACATGGAAATATCTACAACGGTATCTGTATGAACATGGAAATAGCTACACCGCTATCTGTCTGAACATGGAAATATCTATGCCACTATCTGTATGAACATGGAAATATCTACACCGCTATCTGTATGAACATGGAAATATCTTCACCGCCATCTGTATGAACATGGATGTATCTTCACAGCCATCTGGATGAACATGGAAATAACTACACCGCTATCTGTATGAACATGGAAATAGCTACACCGCTATCTGTATGAACATGGAAATATCTACACCGCTATCTGTATGAACATGGAGATATCTACACCGCTATCTGTATGAACATGGAAATATCTTCACCGCCATCTGTATGAACATGGATATATCTACACAGCCATCTGGATGGACATGGAAATATCAACACCGCTATCTGTATGAACATGGAAATATCTACACCGCTATCTGTGTTAACATGCATACATCTTCACCGCTATCTGTATAAACATGGAAATATCTACACCGCTATCTGTATGAACATGGAAATATCTTCACCGCCATCTGTATGAACATGGATATATCTACACAGCCATCTGGACGAAAATGGAAATATCAGCACCGCTGTCTGTATGAACATGGAAATATCTACACCGCTATCTGTATGAACATGGAAATATCTACACCGCTATCTGTATGAACATGGAAATATCTTCACCGCCATCTGTATGAACATGGATATATCTACACAGCCATCTGGATGAACATGGAAATATCTACACCGCTATTAGTATGAACATGGAAATATCTACTCCGCTATCTGTCTAAACATGCATACATCTTCACCGCTATCTGTATAAACATGGAAATATCTACACCGCTCTCTGTATAAACATGGAAATATCTACACCGCTACCTGTATAAACATGGAAATATCAGCACCGCTATCTGTATGAACATGGAAATATCAACACAGCCATCTGGATGAACATGAAAATATCTACACCGCTATCTATATGAACATGGAAATAGCTACACCGCTATCTGTATGAACATGGAAATATCTACACCGCTATCTGTATGAACATGGAAATATCTACACCACTATCTGTGTGAACATGGAAATATATTCAACGCCAGCTGTATGAACATGGATATATCTACACAGCCATCTGGATGAACATGGAAATATCTACACCTCTATATGTATGAACATGGAAATAGCTACAACGCTATATGTATGAACATGGAAATAGCTACACCGCTATCTGTATGAACATGGAAGTATCTACACCGCTATCTGTATGAACATGGAAATATCTTCACCGATATATGTATGAATATGGATATATCTGCAAAGCCATCTGGATGAACATGGAAATATCTACACCACTATATGTATGAACATGGAAATAGCTAAACCGCTATGTCTATGAACTTGGAAATATCTACACCGCTATCTGTATGAACATGGAAGTATCTATACCGCTATCTTTATGAACATTGAAATATCTTCACCGCCATATGTATGAACACGGATATATCTAGAGAGCCATCTGGATGAACATGGAAATATCTACACCGCTATCTGTATGAACATGGAAATATCTACACCGCTATCTGTTTGAACATGGAAATATCTACACCGCTATCTGCATGAAAATGGAAATATCTACACAGCTATCTGCATATTCATGGAAATATCTACAAAGCTATTTCTTTACACATGGAAATAACTACACCGCTATCTCTATTAACATGGAAATATCTACACCGCCATCTGTATGAACATGGAAATATCTGCACCGCCATCTGTATGAACATATAAATATCTACACCGCCATCTGTATTAAGATGGAGATATCTACACCGCTATCTGTTTAAACATGGTAATATCTACACCGCTATCTGTATAAACACGGAAATATCTACACCGCTATCTGTATAAACATGGAAATAGCTACACCTCTATCCGTATGAACATGGAAATATCTACACCGTTATCTGTATGAACATGGAAAGATCTACACCGCTATCTGTATGAACATGGAAATATCTTCACCGCCATCCGTATGTACATGGATATATCTACACAGCCATCTGGATGAACATGGAAATATCTACACCGCTATCTGTATGAACATGGAAATATCTGCACCGCTCTCTGTGTAAACATGCATACATCTTCACCGCTATGTGTATAAACATGGAAATATCTACACCGCTATCTGTATGAACATGGAAATATCTACACCGCTATCTGTTTGAACATGGAAATATCTACACCGCTATCTGCATGAAAATGGAAATATCTACAAAGCTATCTGCATATACGTGGAAATATCTACAATGCTATTACTTTACACATGGAAATAACTACACCACTATCTCTATAAGCATGGAAATATCTACACCGTCATCTGTATGAACATATAAATATCTACACCGCCATCTGCATTAAGATGGAGATATCTACACTGCTATCTGTATAAACATGGAAATATCTACACCGCTATCTATATAAACATGGAAATAACTACACCGCTATCTGTATGAACATGGAAATATCTACACCGCTACCTGCATAAACATGGAAATATCAGCACCGCTATCTCTATGAACATGGAAATATCTACACAGCCATCTGGAAGAACATGGAAATATCTACATCGCTATCTGTATGAACATGGAAATAGCTACACCGCTATCTGTATGAACATGGAAATATCTACACCACTATCTGTATGAACATGGAAATATCTACACCGCTATCTGTATGAACATTGAAATATATAGACCACTATCTGTATAAACATGGAAATATCTACACCGCTACCTATATAAACATGGAAATATCAGCACCGCTATCTGTATGAACATGGAAATATCTACACCGCTATCTCTATGAATATGGAAATATTTACACCGATATCTGTATGAACATGGAAATATCTTCACCTCCATCTGTATGAGCATGGATATATCTACACAGCCATCTGGATGAACAAGGAAATATCAGCACCGCAGTCAGTATGAACATGGAAATATCTACACCGCTATCTGTATGAACATGGAAATATCTACACAGCTATCTGTTTGAACATGGAAATATCTACACCGCTATCTGCATGAAAATGTAAATATCTACACAGCTATCTGCATATACATGGAAATATCTACAAAGCTATTTCTTTACACATGGAAATATCTACACCGCTATCTCTATAAACATGGAAATATCTACACCGCCATCTGTATGAACATGGAAATATATGCACCGCCATCTGTATGAACATATAAATATCTACACCGCCATCTGTATTAAGATGGAGACATCTACACCGTTATCTGTATAAACATGGAAATATCTATACCTCTATCTATATAAACATGGAAATATCTACACCACTATCTGTATAAACATGGAAATATCTACACCGCTACCTGTATAAACATGGAAATATCACCACCGCTATCTGTATGAACATGGAAATATCTACACAGCCATCTGAATGAACATGGAAATATCTACAACGCTATCTGTATTAACATGGAAATAGCTACAACGCTATCTGTATGAACATGGAAATACCTACGCCACTATCTGTATGAACATGGAAATATCTACACCGCTATCTGTATGAACATGGAAATATCTCCACCGCCATCTGTATGAACATGGATATATCTACACAGCCATCTGGATGAACATGGAAATATCTACACCGCTATCTGTATGAACATGGAAATAGCTACACCGCTATCTGTATGAACATGGAAATATCTACACCGCTATCTGTATGAACATGGAAATATCTACACCGCTATCTGTATGAACATGGAAATATCTTCACCGCCATCTGTATGAACATGGATATATCTACACAGCCATCTGGATGAACATGGAAATATCAACACCGCTATCTGTATGAACATAGAAATATCTACACCGCTATCTGTTTTAACATGCATACATCTTCACCGCTATCTGTACAAACATGGAAATATCTACACCGCTATCTGTATGAACATGGAAATATCTACACCGCTATCTGTTTGAACATGGAAATATGTACACCGCTATCTGCATGAAAATGGAAATATCTACACAGCTATCTGCATATACATGGAAATATCTACAAAGCTATTTCTCTACACATGGAAATATCTCCACCGCAATCTCTATAAACATGGAAATATCTTCACAGCCATCTGTATGAACATGGAAATATCTGCACCGCCATCTGTATGAACATATAAATATCTAGACAGCCATCTGTATAAAGATGGAGATATCTACACTGCTATCTGTATAAAAATGGAAATATCTACACCGCTATCTGTATAAACATGGAAATATCTACACCGCTATCTGTATAAACATGGAAATATCTACACCGCTACCTGTATAAACATGGAAATATCAGCACCGCTATCTGTATTAAAATGGAAATATCTACACCGCTATCTGTGTAAACAGGCATACATCTTCACCGCTATCTGTATAAACATGGATATATCTACACCGCTATCGGTAGAAACATGGAAATATCTACACCGCTACCTGTATAAACATGGAAATATAAGCACCGTTATCTGTATGAACATGGAAATATCTACACAGCCATCTGGATGAAAATGGAAATATTTACATCGCTATCTGTATGAACATGGAAATAGCTACACCGCTATCTGTATGAACATAGGAATATCTACACCGCTATCTGTATGAACATGGAAATATCTACACCGCTATCTGTATGAACATGGAAATATCTTCACCGCCATCTGTATGAACATGAACATATCTACACAGCCATCTGGATGAACATGGAAATACCTACACCTCTATATGTATGAACATGGAATTAGCTACACCGCTATCTGTATGAACATGGAAATATCCAAACCGCTATCTGTATGAACATGGAAATGTCTACACCGCTATCTGTATGAACATGGATATATCTACACAGCCATCTAGATTAACATGGATATATCTACACAGCCATCTGGATGAACATGGAAATATCTGCACCGCTATCTGTATGAACATGGAAATATCTACACCACTATCTGTGTAAACATGCATACATCTTCACTGCTATCTGTATAAACATGGAATTATCTACACCGCTATCTGTATGACCATGGAAATATCTACACCGCTATCTGTTTGAACACGGAAATATCTACTCCGCTATCTGCATGAAAACGGAAATATCTACACAGCTATCTGCATATACATGGAAATATCTACAAAGCTATTTCTTTACACAGGGAAATAACTACACCGCTATCTCTATTAACATGGAAATATCTACACCGCCATCTGTATGAACATGGAAATATCTGCACCGCCATCTGTATGAACATATAAATATCTACACCGCCATCTGTATTAAGATGGAGATATCTACACCGCTATCTGTATGAACATGGAAATATCTACACCGCTATCTGTATAAACATGGAAATATCTACACCGCTATCTGTATAAACATGGAAATATCTACACCGCTACCTGTATAAACATGGAAATATCAGCACCGCTATCTGTATGAACATGGAAATATCTACACAGCCATCTGGATGAACATGGAAATATCTACACCGCTATCTTTATGAACATGGAAATAGCTACACCGCTATCTGTATGAACATGGAAATATCTACACCACTAACTGTATGAACATGGAAATATCTACACCGCTATCTGCATGAACATGGAAATATCTTCACCGCCATCTGAATGAACATGGATATATCTACACAGTCATCTGGATGAACATGGATATATCTCCACCGCTATCTGCATGAACATGGAAATATCTACACCGCTATCTGTGTAAACATGCATACATCTTCACCGCTATCTGTATAAACATGGAAATATCTACACCGCTATCTGTATAAACACGGAAATATCTACACCGCTACCTGTATAAACATGGAAATATCAGCACCGCTATCTGTATGAACATGGAAATATCTACACCGCTATCTCTATGAACATGGAAATATCTACACCGATATCTGTATGAACATGGAAATATCTTCACCGCCATCTGTATGAACTTGGATATATCTACACAGCCATCTGGATGAACATGGAAATATCAGCACCGCTGTCTGTATGAACATGGAAATACCTACTCCGCTATCTGTATGAACATGGAAATATCTACACCGCTATCTGTATGAACATGGAAATATCTTCACCACCATCTGTATGAACATGGATATATCTACACAGCCATCTGGATGAACATGGAAATATCTACACCGCTATCTGTATGAACATGGAAATATCTACACCGCTATGTGTGTAAACATGCATACATCTTCACCACTATCTGTATAAACATGGAAATATCTACACCGTTATCTCTATAAATATGGAAATATCTACACCGCTACCTGTATAAACATGGAAATATCAGCACCGCTATCTGTATGAACGTGGAAATAGCTACACAGCCATCTGGATGAACATGGAAATCTCTACACCGCTATCTGTATGAACATGGAAATAGCTACACCTCTATCTGTATGAACATGGAAATATCTACACCGCTATCTGTATGAACATGGAAAGATCTACACCGCCATCTGTATGAACATGGAAATATCTTCACCGCCATCTGTATGAACATGGATATATCTACACAGCCATCTGGATGAACATGGATATATCTACAGCGCAATCCGTATGAACATGGATATATCTGCACCGCTATCTGTGTAAACATGCATACATCTTCACCGCTATCTGTATAAACATGGAAATGTCTACACCGCTATGTGTATGAACATGGAAATATCTACACCGCTATCTGTTTGAACATGGAAATATCTACACCGCTATCTGCATGAAAATGTAAATATCTACACAGCTATCTGCATATACGTGGAAATATCTACAAAGCTATTTCTTTACACATGGAAATATCTACACCGCTATCTCTATAAACATGGAAATATCTACACCGCCATCTGTATGAACATGGAAATATCTGCACCGCCATCTGTATGAACATATAAATATCTACACAGCCATCTGTATTAAGATGGAGATATCTACACCGTTATATGTATAAACATGGAAATATCTACACCGCTATCTATATAAACATGGAAATATCTACACCACTATCTGTATAAACATGGAAATATCTACACCGCTACCTGTATAAACATGGAAATATCACCACCGCTATCTGTATGAACATGGAAATATCTTCACAGCCATCTGAATGAACATGGAAATATCTACAACGCTATCTGCATTAACATGGAAATAGCTACACCGCTATCTGTATGAACATGGAAATATCTACGCCACTATCTGTATGAACATGGAAATATCTACACCGCTATCTGTATGAACATGGAAATATCTTCACCGCCATCTGTATGAACATGGATATATCTACACAGCCATCTGGATGAACATGGAAATATCTACACCGCTATCTGTATGAACATGGAAATAGCTACACCGCTATCTGCATGAACATGGAAATATCTAAACCGCTATCTGTATGAACATGGAAATATCTACACCGCTATCTGTATGAACATGGAAATATCTTCACCGCCATCTGTATGAACATGGATATATCTACACAGCCATCTGGATGAACATGGAAATATCAACACCGCTATCTGCATGAACATGGAAATATCTACACCGCTATATGTTTTAACATGCATACCTCTTCTCCGCTATCTGTATAAACATGGAAATATCTACACCGCTATCTGTATGAACATGGAAATATCTACACAGCTATCTGTTTGAACATGGAAATATCTACACCGCTATCTGCATGAAAATGGAAATATCTACACAGCTATCTGCATATACATGGAAATATCTACAAAGCTATTTCTCTACACATGGAAATATCTACACCGCAATCTCTATAAACATGGAAATATCTTCACCGACATCTGTATGAACATGGAAATATCTGCACCGCCATCTGTATGAACATATAAATATCTAGACCGCAATCTGTATTAAGATGGAGATATCTACACCGCTATCTGTATAAAATTGGAAATATCTACACCTCTATCTGTATAAACATGGAAATATCTACACCGCTATCTGTATAAACATGGAAATATCTACACCGCTACCTGTATAAACATGGAAATATCAGCACCGCTATCTGTATGAACATGGAAATATCTACACCGCTATCTCTATGAACATGGAAATATCTACACCGATATCTGTATGAACATGGAAATATCTTCACCGCCATCTGTATGAACATGGATATATCTACACAGCCATCTGGACGAACATGGAAATATCAGCACCGCTGTCTGTATGAACATGGAAATATCTACACCGCTATCTGTATGAACATGGAAATATCTACACCGCTATCTGTATGAACATGGAAATAACTTCACCGACATCTGTATGAACATGGATATATCAACACAGCCATCTGGATGAACATGGAAATATCTGCACCGCTATCTGTATGAACATGGAAATATCTACACCGCTATCTGTGTAAACAGGCATACATCTTCACCGCTATCTGTATAAACATGGATATATCTACACCGCTATCTGTATAAACATGGAAATATCTACACCGCTACCTGTATAAACATGGAAATATCAGCACCGTTATCTGTATGAACATGGAAATATCTACACAGCCATCTGGATGAAAATGGAAATAGTTACACCGCTATCTGTATGAACATGGAAATAGCTACACCGCTGTCTGTATGAACATGGGAATATCTACACCGATATCTGTATGAACATGGAAATATCTACACCGCTATCTGTATGAACATGGAAATATCTTCACCGCCATCTGTATGAACATGAATATATCTACACAGCCATCTGCATGAACATGGAAATATCAACACCGCTATATGTATGAACATGGAATTAGCTACACCGCTATCTGTATGAACATGGAAATATCCTCACCGCCATCTGTATGAACATGGATATATCTACACAGCCATCTGGATGAACATGGAAATATCTGCACCGCTATCTGTATGAACATGGAAATATCTACACCACTATCTGTGTAAACATGCATACATCTTCACTGCTATCTGTATAAACATGGAATTATCTACACCGCTATCTGTATGACCATGGAAATATCTACACCGCTATCTGTTTGAACACGGAAATATCTACTCCGCTATCTGCATGAAAACGGAAATATCTACACAGCTATCTGCATATACATGGAAATATCTACAAAGCTATTTCTTTACACAGGGAAATAACTACACCGCTATCTCTATTAACATGGAAATATCTACACCGCCATCTGTATGAACATGGAAATATCTGCACCGCCATCTGTATGAACATATAAATATCTACACCGCCATCTGTATTAAGATGGAGATATCTACACCGCTATCTGTATGAACATGGAAATATCTACACCGCTATCTGTATAAACATGGAAATATCTACACCGCTATCTGTATAAACATGGAAATATCTACACCGCTACCTGTATAAACATGGAAATATCAGCACCGCTATCTGTATGAACATGGAAATATCTACACATCCATCTGGATGAACATGGAAATATCTACACCGCTATCTTTATGAACATGGAAATAGCTACACCGCTATCTGTATGAACATGGAAATATCTACACCACTAACTGTATGAACATGGAAATATCTACACCGCTATCTGCATGAACATGGAAATATCTTCACCGCCATCTGAATGAACATGGATACATCTACACAGCCATCTGGATGAACATGGATATATCTCCACCGCTATCTGCATGAACATGGAAATATCTACACCGCTATCTGTGTAAACATGCATACATCTTCACCGCTATCTGTATAAACATGGAAATATCTACACCGCTATCTGTATAAACACGGAAATATCTACACCGCTACCTGTATAAACATGGAAATATCAGCACCGCTATCTGTATGAACATGGAAATATCTACACCGCTATCTCTATGAACATGGAAATATCTACACCGATATCTGTATGAACATGGAAATATCTTCACCGCCATCTGTATGAACTTGGATATATCTACACAGCCATCTGGATGAACATGGAAATATCAGCACCGCTGTCTGTATGAACATGGAAATACCTACACCGCTATCTGTATGAACATGGAAATATCTACACCGCTATCTGTATGAACATGGAAATATCTTCACCACCATCTGTATGAACATGGATATATCTACACAGCCATCTGGATGAACATGGAAATATCTACACCGCTATCTGTATGAACATGGAAATATCTACACCGCTATCTGTGTAAACATGCATACATCTTCACCACTATCTGTATAAACATGGAAATATCTACACCGCTATCTCTATAAATATGGAAATATCTACACCGCTACCTGTATAAACATGGAAATATCAGCACCGCTATCTGTATGAACATGGAAATATCTACACAGCCATCTGGATGAACATGGAAATCTCTACACCGCTATCTGTATGAACATGGAAATAGCTACACCTCTATCTGTATGAACATGGAAATATCTACACCGCTATCTGTATGAACATGGAAAGATCTACACCGCCATCTGTATGAA
This sequence comes from Gorilla gorilla gorilla, assembly GCF_029281585.2. Taxonomy (NCBI): domain Eukaryota; kingdom Metazoa; phylum Chordata; class Mammalia; order Primates; family Hominidae; genus Gorilla; species Gorilla gorilla. Next base: position 52,871,314 of record NC_073246.2, on the reverse strand, counting down.
CATGGAAATATCTTCACCGCCATCTGTATGAACATGGATATATCTACACAGCCATCTGGATGAACATGGATATATCTACAGCGCAATCCGTATGAACATGGAAATATCTGCACCGCTATCTGTGTAAACATGCATACATCTTCACCGCTATCTGTATAAACATGGAAATGTCTACACCGCTATGTGTATGAACATGGAAATATCTACACCGCTATCTGTTTGAACATGGAAATATCTACACCGCTATCTGCATGAAAATGTAAATATCTACACAGCTATCTGCATATACGTGGAAATATCTACAAAGCTATTTCTTTACACATGGAAATATCTACACCGCTATCTCTATAAACATGGAAATATCTACACCGCCATCTGTATGAACATGGAAATATCTGCACCGCCATCTGTATGAACATATAAATATCTACACCGCCATCTGTATTAAGATGGAGATATCTACACCGTTATATGTATAAACATGGAAATATCTACACCGCTATCTATATAAACATGGAAATATCTACACCACTATCTGTATAAACATGGAAATATCTACACCGCTACCTGTATAAACATGGAAATATCACCACCGCTATCTGTATGAACATGGAAATATCTTCACAGCCATCTGAATGAACATGGAAATATCTACAACGCTATCTGTATTAACATGGAAATAGCTACACCGCTATCTGTATGAACATGGAAATATCTACGCCACTATCTGTATGAACATGGAAATATCTACACCGCTATCTGTATGAACATGGAAATATCTTCACCGCCATCTGTATGAACATGGATATATCTACACAGCCATCTGGATGAACATGGAAATATCTACACCGCTATCTGTATGAACATGGAAATAGCTACACCGCTATCTGCATGAACATGGAAATATCTAAACCGCTATCTGTATGAACATGGAAATATCTACACCGCTATCTGTATGAACATGGAAATATCTTCACCGCCATCTGTATGAACATGGATATATCTACACAGCCATCTGGATGAACATGGAAATATCAACACCGCTATCTGCATGAACATGGAAATATCTACACCGCTATCTGTTTTAACATGCATACCTCTTCTCCGCTATCTGTATAAACATGGAAATATCTACACCGCTATCTGTATGAACATGGAAATATCTACACAGCTATCTGTTTGAACATGGAAATATCTACACCGCTATCTGCATGAAAATGGAAATATCTACACAGCTATCTGCATATACATGGAAATATCTACAAAGCTATTTCTCTACACATGGAAATATCTACACCGCAATCTCTATAAACATGGAAATATCTTCACCGCCATCTGTATGAACATGGAAATATCTGCACCGCCATCTGTATGAACATATAAATATCTAGACCGCAATCTGTATTAAGATGGAGATATCTACACCGCTATCTGTATAAAATTGGAAATATCTACACCTCTATCTGTATAAACATGGAAATATCTACACCGCTATCTGTATAAACATGGAAATATCTACACCGCTACCTGTATAAACATGGAAATATCAGCACCGCTATCTGTATGAACATGGAAATATCTACACCGCTATCTCTATGAACATGGAAATATCTACACCGATATCTGTATGAACATGGAAATATCTTCACCGCCATCTGTATGAACATAGATATATCTACACAGCCATCTGGACGAACATGGAAATATCAGCACCGCTGTCTGTATGAACATGGAAATATCTACACCGCTATCTGTTAAACATGGAAATATCTACACCGCTATCTGTATGAACATGGAAATAACTTCACCGACATCTGTATGAACATGGATATATCAACACAGCCATCTGGATGAACATGGAAATATCTACACCTCTATATGTACGAACATGGAAATAGCTACACCGCTATCTGTATGAACATGGAAATATCTACACCGCTATCTGTATGAACATGGAAATATCTACACCGCTATCTGTATGAACATGGAAATATCTACACCGCTATCTGTGTAAACAGGCATACATCTTCACCGCTATCTGTATAAACATGGATATATCTACACCGCTATCTGTATAAACATGGAAATATCTACACCGCTACCTGTATAAACATGGAAATATCAGCACCGTTATCTGTATGAACATGGAAATATCTACACAGCCATCTGGATGAAAATGGAAATAGTTACACCGCTATCTGTATGAACATGGAAATAGCTACACCGCTATCTGTATGAACATGGGAATATCTACACCGATATCTGTATGAACATGGAAATATCTACACCGCTATCTGTATGAACATGGAAATATCTTCACCGCCATCTGTATGAACATGAATATATCTACACAGCCATCTGGATGAACATGGAAATATCAACACCGCTATATGTATGAACATGGAATTAGCTACACCGCTATCTGTATGAACATGGAAATATCCTCACCGCCATCTGTATGAACATGGATATATCTACACAGCCATCTGGATGAACATGGAAATATCTGCACCGCTATCTGTATGAACATGGAAATGTCTACACCACTATCTGTGTAAACATGCATACATCTTCACTGCTATCTGTATAAACATGGAATTATCTACACCGCTATCTGTATGACCATGGAAATATCTACACTGCTATCTGTTTGAACACGGAAATATCTACTCCGCTATCTGCATGAAAATGGAAATATCTACACAGCTATCTGCATATACATGGAAATATCTACAAAGCTATTTCTTTACACATGGAAATAACTTCACCGCTATCTCTATTAACATGGAAATATCTACACCGCCATCTGTATGAACATGGAAATATCTGCACCGCCATCTGTATGAACATATAAATATCTACACCGCCATCTGTATTAACATGGAGATATCTACACCGCTATCTGTATAAACATGGAAATATCTACACCGCTATCTGTATAAACATGGAAATATCTACACCGCTATCTGTATAAACATGGAAATATCTACACCGCTACCTGTATAAACATGGAAATATCAGCACCGCTATCTGTATGAACATGGAAATACCTACACAGCCATCTGGATGAACATGGAAATATCTACACCGCTATCTGTATGAACATGGAAATAGCTACACCGCTATCTGTATGAACATGGAAATATCTACACCACTAACTGTATGAACATGGAAATATCTACACCGCTATCTGCATGAACATGGAAATATCTTCACCACCATCTGTATGAACATGGATATATCTACACAGCCATCTGGATGAACATGGAAATATCTACACCGCTATCTGTATGAACATGGAAATAGCTACACCTCTATCAGTATGAACATGGAAATATCTACACCACTATCTGTATGAACATGGAAATATCTACACCGCTATCTGTATGAACATGGAAATATCTTCACCGCCATCTGTATGAACATGGATATATCTACACAGCCATCTGGATGAACATGGAAATATCAACACCGCTATCTGTATGAACATAGAAATATCTACACCGCTATCTGTTTTAACATGCATACATCTTCACCGCTATCTGTACAAACATGGAAATATCTACACCGCTATCTGTATGAACATGGAAATATCTACACCGCTATCTGTTTGAACATGGAAATATCTACACCGCTATCTGCATGAAAATGGAAATATCTACACAGCTATCTGCATATACATGGAAATATCTACAAAGCTATTTCTCTACACATGGAAATATCTCCACCGCAATCTCTATAAACATGGAAATATCTTCACAGCCATCTGTATGAACATGGAAATATCTGCACCGCCATCTGTATGAACATATAAATATCTAGACAGCCATCTGTATAAAGATGGAGATATCTACACTGCTATCTGTATAAAAATGGAAATATCTACACCGCTATCTGTATAAACATGGAAATATCTACACCGCTATCTGTATAAACATGGAAATATCTACACCGCTACCTGTATAAACATGGAAATATCAGCACCGCTATCTGTATTAAAATGGAAATATCTACACCGCTATCTGTGTAAACAGGCATACATCTTCACCGCTATCTGTATAAACATGGATATATCTACACCGCTATCGGTAGAAACATGGAAATATCTACACCGCTACCTGTATAAACATGGAAATATAAGCACCGTTATCTGTATGAACATGGAAATATCTACACAGCCATCTGGATGAAAATGGAAATATTTACATCGCTATCTGTATGAACATGGAAATAGCTACACCGCTATCTGTATGAACATAGGAATATCTACACCGCTATCTGTATGAACATGGAAATATCTACACCGCTATCTGTATGAACATGGAAATATCTTCACCGCCATCTGTATGAACATGAACATATCTACACAGCCATCTGGATGAACATGGAAATACCTACACCTCTATATGTATGAACATGGAATTAGCTACACCGCTATCTGTATGAACATGGAAATATCCAAACCGCTATCTGTATGAACATGGAAATGTCTACACCGCTATCTGTATGAACATGGATATATCTACACAGCCATCTAGATTAACATGGATATATCTACACAGCCATCTGGATGAACATGGAAATATCTGCACCGCTATCTGTATGAACATGGAAATATCTACACCACTATCTGTGTAAACATGCATACATCTTCACTGCTATCTGTATAAACATGGAATTATCTACACCGCTATCTGTATGACCATGGAAATATCTACACCGCTATCTGTTTGAACACGGAAATATCTACTCCGCTATCTGCATGAAAACGGAAATATCTACACAGCTATCTGCATATACATGGAAATATCTACAAAGCTATTTCTTTACACAGGGAAATAACTACACCGCTATCTCTATTAACATGGAAATATCTACACCGCCATCTGTATGAACATGGAAATATCTGCACCGCCATCTGTATGAACATATAAATATCTACACCGCCATCTGTATTAAGATGGAGATATCTACACCGCTATCTGTATGAACATGGAAATATCTACACCGCTATCTGTATAAACATGGAAATATCTACACCGCTATCTGTATAAACATGGAAATATCTACACCGCTACCTGTATAAACATGGAAATATCAGCACCGCTATCTGTATGAACATGGAAATATCTACACAGCCATCTGGATGAACATGGAAATATCTACACCGCTATCTTTATGAACATGGAAATAGCTACACCGCTATCTGTATGAACATGGAAATATCTACACCACTAACTGTATGAACATGGAAATATCTACACCGCTATCTGCATGAACATGGAAATATCTTCACCGCCATCTGAATGAACATGGATATATCTACACAGCCATCTGGATGAACATGGATATATCTCCACCGCTATCTGCATGAACATGGAAATATCTACACCGCTATCTGTGTAAACATGCATACATCTTCACCGCTATCTGTATAAACATGGAAATATCTACACCGCTATCTGTATAAACACGGAAATATCTACACCGCTACCTGTATAAACATGGAAATATCAGCACCGCTATCTGTATGAACATGGAAATATCTACACCGCTATCTCTATGAACATGGAAATATCTACACCGATATCTGTATGAACATGGAAATATCTTCACCGCCATCTGTATGAACTTGGATATATCTACACAGCCATCTGGATGAACATGGAAATATCAGCACCGCTGTCTGTATGAACATGGAAATACCTACTCCGCTATCTGTATGAACATGGAAATATCTACACCGCTATCTGTATGAACATGGAAATATCTTCACCACCATCTGTATGAACATGGATATATCTACACAGCCATCTGGATGAACATGGAAATATCTACACCGCTATCTGTATGAACATGGAAATATCTACACCGCTATGTGTGTAAACATGCATACATCTTCACCACTATCTGTATAAACATGGAAATATCTACACCGTTATCTCTATAAATATGGAAATATCTACACCGCTACCTGTATAAACATGGAAATATCAGCACCGCTATCTGTATGAACGTGGAAATATCTACACAGCCATCTGGATGAACATGGAAATCTCTACACCGCTATCTGTATGAACATGGAAATAGCTACACCTCTATCTGTATGAACATGGAAATATCTACACCGCTATCTGTATGAACATGGAAAGATCTACACCGCCATCTGTATGAACATGGAAATATCTTCACCGCCATCTGTATGAACATGGATATATCTACACAGCCATCTGGATGAACATGGATATATCTACAGCGCAATCCGTATGAACATGGAAATATCTGCACCGCTATCTGTGTAAACATGCATACATCTTCACCACTATCTGTATAAACATGGAAATGTCTACACCGCTATGTGTATGAACATGGAAATATCTACACCGCTATCTGTTTGAACATGGAAATATCTACACCGCTATCTGCATGAAAATGTAAATATCTACACAGCTATCTGCATATACGTGGAAATATCTACAAAGCTATTTCTTTACACATGGAAATATCTACACCGCTATCTCTATAAACATGGAAATATCTACACCGCCATCTGTATGAACATGGAAATATCTGCACCGCCATCTGTATGAACATATAAATATCTACACCGCCATCTGTATTAAGATGGAGATATCTACACCGTTATATGTATAAACATGGAAATATCTACACCGCTATCTATATAAACATGGAAATATCTACACCACTATCTGTATAAACATGGAAATATCTACACCGCTACCTGTATAAACATGGAAATATCACCACCGCTATCTGTATGAACATGGAAATATCTTCACAGCCATCTGAATGAACATGGAAATATCTACAACGCTATCTGTATTAACATGGAAATAGCTACACCGCTATCTGTATGAACATGGAAATATCTACGCCACTATCTGTATGAACATGGAAATATCTACACCGCTATCTGTATGAACATGGAAATATCTTCACCGCCATCTGTATGAACATGGATATATCTACACAGCCATCTGGATGAACATGGAAATATCTACACCGCTATCTGTATGAACATGGAAATAGCTACACCGCTATCTGCATGAACATGGAAATATCTAAACCGCTATCTGTATGAACATGGAAATATCTACACCGCTATCTGTATGAACATGGAAATATCTTCACCGCCATCTGTATGAACATGGATATATCTACACAGCCATCTGGATGAACATGGAAATATCAACACCGCTATCTGCATGAACATGGAAATATCTACACCGCTATCTGTTTTAACATGCATACCTCTTCTCCGCTATCTGTATAAACATGGAAATATCTACACCGCTATCTGTATGAACATGGAAATATCTACACAGCTATCTGTTTGAACATGGAAATATCTACACCGCTATCTGCATGAAAATGGAAATATCTACACAGCTATCTGCATATACATGGAAATATCTACAAAGCTATTTCTCTACACATGGAAATATCTACACCGCAATCTCTATAAACATGGAAATATCTTCACCGCCATCTGTATGAACATGGAAATATCTGCACCGCCATCTGTATGAACATATAAATATCTAGACCGCAATCTGTATTAAGATGGAGATATCTACACCGCTATCTGTATAAAATTGGAAATATCTACACCTCTATCTGTATAAACATGGAAATATCTACACCGCTATCTGTATAAACATGGAAATATCTACACCGCTACCTGTATAAACATGGAAATATCAGCACCGCTATCTGTATGAACATGGAAATATATACACCGCTATCTCTATGAACATGGAAATATCTACACCGATATCTGTATGAACATGGAAATATCTTCACCGCCATCTGTATGAACATAGATATATCTACACAGCCATCTGGACGAACATGGAAATATCAGCACCGCTGTCTGTATGAACATGGAAATATCTACACCGCTATCTGTTAAACATGGAAATATCTACACCGCTATCTGTATGAACATGGAAATAACTTCACCGACATCTGTATGAACATGGATATATCAACACAGCCATCTGGATGAACATGGAAATATCTACACCTCTATATGTACGAACATGGAAATAGCTACACCGCTATCTGTATGAACATAGAAATATCTACACCGCTATCTGTATGAACATGGAAATATCTACACCGCTATCTGTATGAACATGGAAATATCTACACCGCTATCTGTGTAAACAGGCATACATCTTCACCGCTATCTGTATAAACATGGATATATCTACACCGCTATCTGTATAAACATGGAAATATCTACACCGCTACCTGTATAAACATGGAAATATCAGCACCGTTATCTGTATGAACATGGAAATATCTACACAGCCATCTGGATGAAAATGGAAATAGTTACACCGCTATCTGTATGAACATGGAAATAGCTACACCGCTATCTGTATGAACATGGGAATATCTACACCGATATCTGTATGAACATGGAAATATCTACACCGCTATCTGTATGAACATGGAAATATCTTCACCGCCATCTGTATGAACATGAATATATCTACACAGCCATCTGGATGAACATGGAAATATCAACACCGCTATATGTATGAACATGGAATTAGCTACACCGCTATCTGTATGAACATGGAAATATCCTCACCGCCATCTGTATGAACATGGATATATCTACACAGCCATCTGGATGAACATGGAAATATCTGCACCGCTATCTGTATGAACATGGAAATGTCTACACCACTATCTGTGTAAACATGCATACATCTTCACTGCTATCTGTATAAACATGGAATTATCTACACCGCTATCTGTATGACCATGGAAATATCTACACCGCTATCTGTTTGAACACGGAAATATCTACTCCGCTATCTGCATGAAAATGGAAATATCTACACAGCTATCTGCATATACATGGAAATATCTACAAAGCTATTTCTTTACACATGGAAATAACTTCACCGCTATCTCTATTAACATGGAAATATCTACACCGCCATCTGTATGAACATGGAAATATCTGCACCGCCATCTGTATGAACATATAAATATCTACACCGCCATCTGTATTAACATGGAGATATCTACACCGCTATCTGTATAAACATGGAAATATCTACACCGCTATCTGTATAAACATGGAAATATCTACAGCGCTATCTGTATAAACATGGAAATATCTACACCGCTACCTGTATAAACATGGAAATATCAGCACCGCTATCTGTATGAACATGGAAATACCTACACAGCCATCTGGATGAACATGGAAATATCTACACCGCTATCTGTATGAACATGGAAATAGCTACACCGCTATCTGTATGAACATGGAAATATCTACACCACTAACTGTATGAACATGGAAATATCTACACCGCTATCTGCATGAACATGGAAATATCTTCACCACCATCTGTATGAACATGGATATATCTACACAGCCATCTGGATGAACATGGAAATATCTACACCGCTATCTGTATGAACATGGAAATAGCTACACCTCTATCAGTATGAACATGGAAATATCTACACCACTATCTGTATGAACATGGAAAGATCTACACCGCTATGTGTATGAACATGGAAATATCTTCACCGCCATCTCTATGAACATGGATATATCTACACAGCCATCTGGATGAACATGGATATATCTCCACCGCTATCTGCATGAACATTTAAATATCTACCCCGCTATCTGTGTAAACATGCATACATCTTCACCGCTATCTGTAGAAACATGGAAATATCTACACCGCTATCTGTATAAACACGGAAATATCTACACCGCTACCTGTATAAACATGGAAATATCAGCACCGCTATCTGTATGAAAATGGAAATATCTACACCGCTATCTCTATGAACATGGAAATATCTACACCGATATCTGTATGAACATGGAAATATCTTCACCGCCATCTGTATGAACTTGGATATATCTACACAGCCATCTGGATGAACATGGAAATATCAGCACCGCTGTCTGTATGAACATGGAAATATCTACACCGCTATCTGTATGAACATGGAAATATCTACACCACTATCTGTGTAAACATGCATACATCTTCACTGCTATCTGTATAAACATGGTATTATCTACACCGCTATCTGTATGACCATGGAAATATCTACACCGCTATCTGTTTGAACACGGAAATATCTACTCCGCTATCTGCATGAAAATGGAAATATCTACACAGCTATCTGCTTATACATGGAAATATCTACAAAGCTATTTCTTTACACATGGAAATAACTACACCGCTATCTCTATTAACATGGAAATATCTACACCGCCATCTGTATGAACATGGAAATATCTGCACCGCCATCTGTATGAACATATAAATATCTACACCGCCATCTGTATTAAGATGGAGATATCTACACTGTTATCTGTATAAACATGGAAATATCTACACCGCTATCTGTATAAACATGGAAATATCTACACCGTTATCTGTATAAACATGGAAATATCTACACCGCTACCTGTATAAACATGGAAATATCACCACCGCTATCTGTATGAACATGGAAATATCTACACAGCCATCTGAATGAACATGGAAATATCTACAACGCTCTCTGTATTAACATGGAAATAGCTACACCGCTATCTGTATGAACATGGAAATATCTACGCCACTATCTGTATTAACATGGAAATAAATACACCACTATCTGTATGAACATGGAAATATCTTCACCGCCATCTGTATGAACATGGATATATCTACACAGCCATCTGGATGAACATGGAAATATCTACACCGCTAGCTGTATGAACATGGAAATAGCTACACTGCTATCTGTATGAACATGGAAATATCTACACCGCTATCTGTATGAACATGGAAATATCTACACCGCTATCTGTATGAACATGGAAATATCTTCACCGCCATCTGTATGAACATGGATATATCTACACAGCCATCTGGAAGAACATGGATATATCAACACCGCTATCTGTATCAACATGGAAATATCTACACCGCTATCTGTTTTAACATGCATACATCTTCACTGCTATCTGTATAAACATGGAAATAGCTACACCGCTATCTGTATGAACATGGAAATATCTACACCGCTATATCTATGAACATGGAAATATCTACACCGCTATCTGTATGAACATGGAAATATCTTCACCGCCATCTGTTTGAACATGGATATATCTACACAGCCATGTGGATGAACATGGAAATATCTTCACCGCTATCTGTGTAAACATGCATACATCTTCACCGCTATCTGTATAAACATGGAAATATCTACACCGCTATCTTTATGAACATGGAAATATCTACACCGCTAACTGTTTGAACATGGAAATATCTACACCGCTATCTGCATGAAAATGTAAGTATCTACACAGCTATCTGCATATACATGGAAATATATACAAAGCTATTTCTTTACACATGGAAATATGTACACCGCTATCTGTATGAACATGGAAATATCTTCACCGCCATCTGTATGAACATAGATATATCTACACAGCCATCTGGATGAACATGGAAATATCAGCAACGCTGTCTGTATGGACACGGAAATATCTACACCGCTATCTGTATGAACATGGAAATATCTACACCGCTATCTGTATGAACATGCAAATATCTTCTCCGCCATCTGTATGAACATGGATATATCTTCACAGCCAGCTGGATGAAGATGGAAATATCTACACCGCTATCTGTATGAACATGGAAATATCTACACCGCTATCTGTGTAAACACGCATACATCTTCACCGCTATCTGTATAAACATGGAAATGTCTACACCCCTATGGATATGAACATGGAAATATCTACTCCGCTATCTGTTTGAACATGGAAATATCTACACCACTATCTGCATGAAAATGTAAATATCTACACAGCTATCTGCATATACATGGAAATATCTACAAAGCTATTTCTTTACACATGGAAATATCTACACCGCTATCTCTATAAACATGGAAATATCTACTCCGCCATCTGTATGAACATGGAAATATCTGCAAGGCCATCTGTATGAACATATAAATATCTAAACCGCAATCTGTATTAAGATGGAGATATCTACACCGCTATCTGTATAAACATGGAAATATCTACGCCGCTATCTGTATAAACATGGAAATATCTACACCGCTATCTGTATAAACATGGAAATATCACCACCGCTATCTGTAAGAACATGGAAATATCTACACAGCCATCTGAATGAACATGGAAATATCTACAACGCTATCTGTATGAACATGGAAATAGCTACACCGCTACCTGTATAAACATGGAAATATCACCACCGCTATCTGTAAGAACATGGAAATATCTACACAGCCATCTGAATGAACATGGAAATATCTACAACGCTATCTGTATGAACATGGAAATAGCTACACCGCTATCTGTATGAACATGGAAATAACTACACCGCTATCTGTATGAACATGGAAATATCTACACCACAATCTGTATGAACATGGAAATATCTACACCGCTATCTGTATGGACATGGAAATAGCTTCACTGCCATCTGTATTAACATGGATATATCTACACAGCCATCTGGATAAACATGGAAATAACGACACCGCTATCTGAAAGAACACGGAAATAGCTACACCGCTATCTGTATGAACATGGAAATATCTACACCGCTATCTGTATGAACATGGAAATATCTGCACCGCTATCTGTATGAACATGGAAACACCTTCACCGCCATCTGTAAGAACATGGATATATCTACACAGCCATCTGGATGAACATGGAAATATCAACACCACTATCTGTATGAACATGCATACATCTTCACAGCTATCTGTATAAAAATGGAAATATCTACACCGCTATCTGTATGAACATGGAAATATCTACAGAGCAATCTGTTTGAACATGGAAATAACTACACCGCTATCTGCATGAAAATGGAAATATCTACACAGCTATCTGCATATACATGGAAATATCTCCAAAGCTATTTCTCTACACATGGAAATATCTACACCGCCATCTGTATGAACATGGAAATATCTGCACCGCCATCTGTATGAACATATAAATATCTACACCGCCATCTGTATTAAGATGGAGATATCTACACCGCTATCTGTATAAACATGGAAATATCACCACCGCTATCTGTAAGAACATGGAAATATCTACACAGCCATCTGAATGAACATGGAAATATCTACAACGCTATCTGTATGAACATGGAAATATCTACACCGCTACCTGTATAAACATGGAAATATCACCACCGCTATCTGTAAGAACATGGAAATATCTACACAGCCATCTGAATGAACATGGAAATATCTACAACGCTATCTGTATGAACATGGAAATAGCTACACCGCTATCTGTATGAACATGGAAATAACTACACCGCTATCTGTATGAACATGGAAATATCTACGCCACAATCTGTATGAACATGGAAATATCTACACCGCTATCTGTATGGACATGGAAATAGCTTCACTGCCATCTGTATTAACATGGATATATCTACACAGCCATCTGGATAAACATGGAAATAACGACACCGCTATCTGAAAGAACACGGAAATAGCTACACCGCTATCTGTATGAACATGGAAATATCTACACCGCTATCTGTATGAACATGGAAATATCTGCACCGCTATCTGTATGAACATGGAAACACCTTCACCGCCATCTGTAAGAACATGGATATATCTACACAGCCATCTGGATGAACATGGAAATATCAACACCGCTATCTGTATGAACATGCATACATCTTCACAGCTATCTGTATAAAAATGGAAATATCTACACCGCTATCTGTATGAACATGGAAATATCTACACCGCTATCTGTATGAACATGCAAATATCTTCTCCGCCATCTGTATGAACATGGATATATCTTCACAGCCAGCTGGATGAAGATGGAAATATCTACACCGCTATCTGTATGAACATGGAAATATCTACACCGCTATCTGTGTAAACACGCATACATCTTCACCGCTATCTGTATAAACATGGAAATGTCTACACCCCTATGGATATGAACATGGAAATATCTACTCCGCTATCTGTTTGAACATGGAAATATCTACACCACTATCTGCATGAAAATGTAAATATCTACACAGCTATCTGCATATACATGGAAATATCTACAAAGCTATTTCTTTACACATGGAAATATCTACACCGCTATCTCTATAAACATGGAAATATCTACTCCGCCATCTGTATGAACATGGAAATATCTGCAAGGCCATCTGTATGAACATATAAATATCTAAACCGCAATCTGTATTAAGATGGAGATATCTACACCGCTATCTGTATAAACATGGAAATATCTACGCCGCTATCTGTATAAACATGGAAATATCTACACCGCTATCTGTATAAACATGGAAATATCACCACCGCTATCTGTAAGAACATGGAAATATCTACACAGCCATCTGAATGAACATGGAAATATCTACAACGCTATCTGTATGAACATGGAAATAGCTACACCGCTACCTGTATAAACATGGAAATATCACCACCGCTATCTGTAAGAACATGGAAATATCTACACAGCCATCTGAATGAACATGGAAATATCTACAACGCTATCTGTATGAACATGGAAATAGCTACACCGCTATCTGTATGAACATGGAAATAACTACACCGCTATCTGTATGAACATGGAAATATCTACGCCACAATCTGTATGAACATGGAAATATCTACACCGCTATCTGTATGGACATGGAAATAGCTTCACTGCCATCTGTATTAACATGGATATATCTACACAGCCATCTGGATAAACATGGAAATAACGACACCGCTATCTGAAAGAACACGGAAATAGCTACACCGCTATCTGTATGAACATGGAAATATCTACACCGCTATCTGTATGAACATGGAAATATCTGCACCGCTATCTGTATGAACATGGAAACACCTTCACCGCCATCTGTAAGAACATGGATATATCTACACAGCCATCTGGATGAACATGGAAATATCAACACCACTATCTGTATGAACATGCATACATCTTCACAGCTATCTGTATAAAAATGGAAATATCTACACCGCTATCTGTATGAACATGGAAATATCTACAGAGCAATCTGTTTGAACATGGAAATAACTACACCGCTATCTGCATGAAAATGGAAATATCTACACAGCTATCTGCATATACATGGAAATATCTCCAAAGCTATTTCTCTACACATGGAAATATCTACACCGCCATCTGTATGAACATGGAAATATCTGCACCGCCATCTGTATGAACATATAAATATCTACACCGCCATCTGTATTAAGATGGAGATATCTACACCGCTATCTGTATAAACATGGAAATATCACCACCGCTATCTGTAAGAACATGGAAATATCTACACAGCCATCTGAATGAACATGGAAATATCTACAACGCTATCTGTATGAACATGGAAATATCTACACCGCTACCTGTATAAACATGGAAATATCACCACCGCTATCTGTAAGAACATGGAAATATCTACACAGCCATCTGAATGAACATGGAAATATCTACAACGCTATCTGTATGAACATGGAAATAGCTACACCGCTATCTGTATGAACATGGAAATAACTACACCGCTATCTGTATGAACATGGAAATATCTACGCCACAATCTGTATGAACATGGAAATATCTACACCGCTATCTGTATGGACATGGAAATAGCTTCACTGCCATCTGTATTAACATGGATATATCTACACAGCCATCTGGATAAACATGGAAATAACGACACCGCTATCTGAAAGAACACGGAAATAGCTACACCGCTATCTGTATGAACATGGAAATATCTACACCGCTATCTGTATGAACATGGAAATATCTGCACCGCTATCTGTATGAACATGGAAACACCTTCACCGCCATCTGTAAGAACATGGATATATCTACACAGCCATCTGGATGAACATGGAAATATCAACACCGCTATCTGTATGAACATGCATACATCTTCACAGCTATCTGTATAAAAATGGAAATATCTACACCGCTATCTGTATGAACATGGAAATATCTACAGAGCAATCTGTTTGAACATGGAAATAACTACACCGCTATCTGCATGAAAATGGAAATATCTACACAGCTATCTGCATATACATGGAAATATCTCCAAAGCTATTTCTCTACACATGGAAATATCTACACCGCCATCTGTATGAACATGGAAATATCTGCACCGCCATCTGTATGAACATATAAATATCTACACCGCCATCTGTATTAAGATGGAGATATCTACACCGCTATATGTATAAACATGGAAATATCTACACCGCTATCTGTATAAACATGGAAATATCTACACCGCTATCTGTATAAACATGGAAATATATACACCGCTACCTGTATAAACATGGAAATATCAGCACCGCTATCTGTATGAACATGGAAATATCTACACCGCTATCTCTATGAACATGGAAATATCTACACCGATATCTGTATGAACATGGAAATATCTTCACCGTCATCTGTATGAACATGGATATATCTACACAGCCATATGGACGATCATGGAAATATCAGCATCGCAGTCTGTATGAACATGGAAATATCTACACCGCTATCTGTATGAACATGGAAATATCTACACCGCTATCTGTATGAACATGGAAATATCTTCACCGACATCTGTATGAACATGGATATATCTACACAGCCATCTGGATGAACATGGAAATATCTACACCGCTATCTGAATGAACATGGAAATATCTACACCGCTATCTGTATGAACATGGAAATATCTACACCGCTATCTGTGTAAACAGGCATACATCTTCACCGCTATCTGTATAAACATGGATATATCTACACCGCTATCTGTATAAACATGGAAATATCTACACCGCTACCTGTATAAACATGGAAATATCAGCACCGTTATCTGTATGAACATGGAAATATCTACACAGCCATCTGGATGAAAATGGAAATAGTTACACCGCTATCTGTATGAACATGGAAATAGCTACACCGCTATCTGTATGAACATGGGAATATCTACACCGATATCTGTATGAACATGGAAATATCTACACCGCTATCTGTATGAACATGGAAATATCTTCACCGCCATCTGTATGAACATGAATATATCTACACAGCCATCTGGATGAACATGGAAATATCAACACCGCTATATGTATGAACATGGAATTAGCTACACCGCTATCTGTATGAACATGGAAATATCCTCACCGCCATCTGTATGAACATGGATATATCTACACAGCCATCTGGATGAACATGGAAATATCTGCACCGCTATCTGTATGAACATGGAAATGTCTACACCACTATCTGTGTAAACATGCATACATCTTCACTGCTATCTGTATAAACATGGAATTATCTACACCGCTATCTGTATGACCATGGAAATATCTACACCGCTATCTGTTTGAACACGGAAATATCTACTCCGCTATCTGCATGAAAATGGAAATATCTACACAGCTATCTGCATATACATGGAAATATCTACAAAGCTATTTCTTTACACATGGAAATAACTTCACCGCTATCTCTATTAACATGGAAATATCTACACCGCCATCTGTATGAACATGGAAATATCTGCACCGCCATCTGTATGAACATATAAATATCTACACCGCCATCTGTATTAACATGGAGATATCTACACCGCTATCTGTATAAACATGGAAATATCTACACCGCTATCTGTATAAACATGGAAATATCTACACCGCTATCTGTATAAACATGGAAATATCTACACCGCTACCTGTATAAACATGGAAATATCAGCACCGCTATCTGTATGAACATGGAAATACCTACACAGCCATCTGGATGAACATGGAAATATCTACACCGCTATCTGTATGAACATGGAAATAGCTACACCGCTATCTGTATGAACATGGAAATATCTACACCACTAACTGTATGAACATGGAAATATCTACACCGCTATCTGCATGAACATGGAAATATCTTCACCACCATCTGTATGAACATGGATATATCTACACAGCCATCTGGATGAACATGGAAATATCTACACCGCTATCTGTATGAACATGGAAATAGCTACACCTCTATCAGTATGAACATGGAAATATCTACACCACTATCTGTATGAACATGGAAAGATCTACACCGCTATGTGTATGAACATGGAAATATCTTCACCGCCATCTCTATGAACATGGATATATCTACACAGCCATCTGGATGAACATGGATATATCTCCACCGCTATCTGCATGAACATTTAAATATCTACCCCGCTATCTGTGTAAACATGCATACATCTTCACCGCTATCTGTAGAAACATGGAAATATCTACACCGCTATCTGTATAAACACGGAAATATCTACACCGCTACCTGTATAAACATGGAAATATCAGCACCGCTATCTGTATGAAAATGGAAATATCTACACCGCTATCTCTATGAACATGGAAATATCTACACCGATATCTGTATGAACATGGAAATATCTTCACCGCCATCTGTATGAACTTGGATATATCTACACAGCCATCTGGATGAACATGGAAATATCAGCACCGCTGTCTGTATGAACATGGAAATATCTACACCGCTATCTGTATGAACATGGAAATATCTACACCACTATCTGTGTAAACATGCATACATCTTCACTGCTATCTGTATAAACATGGTATTATCTACACCGCTATCTGTATGACCATGGAAATATCTACACCGCTATCTGTTTGAACACGGAAATATCTACTCCGCTATCTGCATGAAAATGGAAATATCTACACAGCTATCTGCTTATACATGGAAATATCTACAAAGCTATTTCTTTACACATGGAAATAACTACACCGCTATCTCTATTAACATGGAAATATCTACACCGCCATCTGTATGAACATGGAAATATCTGCACCGCCATCTGTATGAACATATAAATATCTACACCGCCATCTGTATTAAGATGGAGATATCTACACTGTTATCTGTATAAACATGGAAATATCTACACCGCTATCTGTATAAACATGGAAATATCTACACCGTTATCTGTATAAACATGGAAATATCTACACCGCTACCTGTATAAACATGGAAATATCACCACCGCTATCTGTATGAACATGGAAATATCTACACAGCCATCTGAATGAACATGGAAATATCTACAACGCTCTCTGTATTAACATGGAAATAGCTACACCGCTATCTGTATGAACATGGAAATATCTACGCCACTATCTGTATTAACATGGAAATAAATACACCACTATCTGTATGAACATGGAAATATCTTCACCGCCATCTGTATGAACATGGATATATCTACACAGCCATCTGGATGAACATGGAAATATCTACACCGCTAGCTGTATGAACATGGAAATAGCTACACTGCTATCTGTATGAACATGGAAATATCTACACCGCTATCTGTATGAACATGGAAATATCTACACCGCTATCTGTATGAACATGGAAATATCTTCACCGCCATCTGTATGAACATGGATATATCTACACAGCCATCTGGAAGAACATGGATATATCAACACCGCTATCTGTATCAACATGGAAATATCTACACCGCTATCTGTTTTAACATGCATACATCTTCACTGCTATCTGTATAAACATGGAAATAGCTACACCGCTATCTGTATGAACATGGAAATATCTACACCGCTATATCTATGAACATGGAAATATCTACACCGCTATCTGTATGAACATGGAAATATCTTCACCGCCATCTGTTTGAACATGGATATATCTACACAGCCATGTGGATGAACATGGAAATATCTTCACCGCTATCTGTGTAAACATGCATACATCTTCACCGCTATCTGTATAAACATGGAAATATCTACACCGCTATCTTTATGAACATGGAAATATCTACACCGCTAACTGTTTGAACATGGAAATATCTACACCGCTATCTGCATGAAAATGTAAGTATCTACACAGCTATCTGCATATACATGGAAATATATACAAAGCTATTTCTTTACACATGGAAATATGTACACCGCTATCTGTATGAACATGGAAATATCTTCACCGCCATCTGTATGAACATAGATATATCTACACAGCCATCTGGATGAACATGGAAATATCAGCAACGCTGTCTGTATGGACACGGAAATATCTACACCGCTATCTGTATGAACATGGAAATATCTACACCGCTATCTGTATGAACATGCAAATATCTTCTCCGCCATCTGTATGAACATGGATATATCTTCACAGCCAGCTGGATGAAGATGGAAATATCTACACCGCTATCTGTATGAACATGGAAATATCTACACCGCTATCTGTGTAAACACGCATACATCTTCACCGCTATCTGTATAAACATGGAAATGTCTACACCCCTATGGATATGAACATGGAAATATCTACTCCGCTATCTGTTTGAACATGGAAATATCTACACCACTATCTGCATGAAAATGTAAATATCTACACAGCTATCTGCATATACATGGAAATATCTACAAAGCTATTTCTTTACACATGGAAATATCTACACCGCTATCTCTATAAACATGGAAATATCTACTCCGCCATCTGTATGAACATGGAAATATCTGCAAGGCCATCTGTATGAACATATAAATATCTAAACCGCAATCTGTATTAAGATGGAGATATCTACACCGCTATCTGTATAAACATGGAAATATCTACGCCGCTATCTGTATAAACATGGAAATATCTACACCGCTATCTGTATAAACATGGAAATATCACCACCGCTATCTGTGAGAACATGGAAATATCTACACAGCCATCTGAATGAACATGGAAATATCTACAACGCTATCTGTATGAACATGGAAATAGCTACACCGCTACCTGTATAAACATGGAAATATCACCACCGCTATCTGTAAGAACATGGAAATATCTACACAGCCATCTGAATGAACATGGAAATATCTACAACGCTATCTGTATGAACATGGAAATAGCTACACCGCTATCTGTATGAACATGGAAATAACTACACCGCTATCTGTATGAACATGGAAATATCTACGCCACAATCTGTATGAACATGGAAATATCTACACCGCTATCTGTATGGACATGGAAATAGCTTCACTGCCATCTGTATTAACATGGATATATCTACACAGCCATCTGGATAAACATGGAAATAACGACACCGCTATCTGAAAGAACACGGAAATAGCTACACCGCTATCTGTATGAACATGGAAATATCTACACCGCTATCTGTATGAACATGGAAATATCTGCACCGCTATCTGTATGAACATGGAAACACCTTCACCGCCATCTGTAAGAACATGGATATATCTACACAGCCATCTGGATGAACATGGAAATATCAACACCACTATCTGTATGAACATGCATACATCTTCACAGCTATCTGTATAAAAATGGAAATATCTACACCGCTATCTGTATGAACATGGAAATATCTACAGAGCAATCTGTTTGAACATGGAAATAACTACACCGCTATCTGCATGAAAATGGAAATATCTACACAGCTATCTGCATATACATGGAAATATCTCCAAAGCTATTTCTCTACACATGGAAATATCTACACCGCCATCTGTATGAACATGGAAATATCTGCACCGCCATCTGTATGAACATATAAATATCTACACCGCCATCTGTATTAAGATGGAGATATCTACACCGCTATCTGTATAAACATGGAAATATCACCACCGCTATCTGTAAGAACATGGAAATATCTACACAGCCATCTGAATGAACATGGAAATATCTACAACGCTATCTGTATGAACATGGAAATATCTACACCGCTACCTGTATAAACATGGAAATATCACCACCGCTATCTGTAAGAACATGGAAATATCTACACAGCCATCTGAATGAACATGGAAATATCTACAACGCTATCTGTATGAACATGGAAATAGCTACACCGCTATCTGTATGAACATGGAAATAACTACACCGCTATCTGTATGAACATGGAAATATCTACGCCACAATCTGTATGAACATGGAAATATCTACACCGCTATCTGTATGGACATGGAAATAGCTTCACTGCCATCTGTATTAACATGGATATATCTACACAGCCATCTGGATAAACATGGAAATAACGACACCGCTATCTGAAAGAACACGGAAATAGCTACACCGCTATCTGTATGAACATGGAAATATCTACACCGCTATCTGTATGAACATGGAAATATCTGCACCGCTATCTGTATGAACATGGAAACACCTTCACCGCCATCTGTAAGAACATGGATATATCTACACAGCCATCTGGATGAACATGGAAATATCAACACCGCTATCTGTATGAACATGCATACATCTTCACAGCTATCTGTATAAAAATGGAAATATCTACACCGCTATCTGTATGAACATGGAAATATCTACAGAGCAATCTGTTTGAACATGGAAATAACTACACCGCTATCTGCATGAAAATGGAAATATCTACACAGCTATCTGCATATACATGGAAATATCTCCAAAGCTATTTCTCTACACATGGAAATATCTACACCGCCATCTGTATGAACATGGAAATATCTGCACCGCCATCTGTATGAACATATAAATATCTACACCGCCATCTGTATTAAGATGGAGATATCTACACCGCTATATGTATAAACATGGAAATATCTACACCGCTATCTGTATAAACATGGAAATATCTACACCGCTATCTGTATAAACATGGAAATATATACACCGCTACCTGTATAAACATGGAAATATCAGCACCGCTATCTGTATGAACATGGAAATATCTACACCGCTATCTCTATGAACATGGAAATATCTACACCGATATCTGTATGAACATGGAAATATCTTCACCGTCATCTGTATGAACATGGATATATCTACACAGCCATATGGACGATCATGGAAATATCAGCATCGCAGTCTGTATGAACATGGAAATATCTACACCGCTATCTGTATGAACATGGAAATATCTACACCGCTATCTGTATGAACATGGAAATATCTTCACCGACATCTGTATGAACATGGATATATCTACACAGCCATCTGGATGAACATGGAAATATCTACACCGCTATCTGAATGAACATGGAAATATCTACACCGCTATCTGTGTAAACATGCATACATCTTCACCGCTATCTGTATAAACATGGATATATCTACACCGCTATCTGAATAAACATGGAAATATCTACACCGCTACCTGTATAAACATGGAAATATCAGCACCGTTATCTGTATGAACATGGAAATATCTACTCAGCCATCTGGATGATCATGGAAATATCTACACCGCTATATGTATGAACATGGAATTAGCTACACCGCTATCTGTATGAACATGAAAATATCTACACATCTATCTGTATGAACATGGAAATATCTACACCGCTATCTGTATGAACATGGAAATATCTTCACCGCCATCTGTATGAACATGGATATATCTACACAGCCATCTGGATGAACATGGAAATATCAGCAACGCTGTCTGTATGGACATGGAAATATCTACACCGATATCTGTATGAACATGGAAATATCTTCACCGCCATCCGTATGAACATAGATATATCTACACAGCCATCTGGATGAACATGGAAATATCAGCAACGCTGTCTGTATGAACATGGAAATATCTACACCGCTATCTGTATGAACATGGAAATATCTACACCGCTATCTGTATGAACATGGAAATATCTTCACCTCCATCTGTATGAACATGGATATATCTACACAGCCATCTGGATGAACATGGAAATATCTACACCGCTATTAGTATGAACATGGAAATATCTACTCCGCTATCTGAGTAAACATGCATACATCTTCACCGCTATCTGTATAAACATGGAAATATCTACACCGCTCTCTGTATAAACATGCAAATATCTACACAGCCATCTGGATGAACAAGGAAATATCAGCACCGCAGTCAGTATGAACATGGAAATATCTACACCGCTATCTGTATGAACATGGAAATATCTACACAGCTATCTGTTTGAACATGGAAATATCTACACCGCTATCTGCATGAAAATGTAAATATCTACACAGCTATCTGCATATACATGGAAATATCTACAAAGCTATTTCTTTACACATGGAAATATCTACACCGCTATCTCTATAAACATGGAAATATCTACACCGCCATCTGTATGAACATGGAAATATCTGCACCGCCATCTGTATGAACATATAAATATCTACACCGCCATCTGTATTAAGATGGAGACATCTACACCGTTATCTGTATAAACATGGAAATATCTATACCTCTATCTATATAAACATGGAAATATCTACACCACTATCTGAATAAACATGGAAATATCTACACCGCTACCTGTATAAACATGGAAATATCACCACCGCTATCTGTATGAACATGGAAATATCTACACAGCCATCTGAATGAACATGGAAATATCTACAACGCTATCTGTATTAACATGGAAATAGCTACAACGCTATCTGTATGAACATGGAAATATCTACGCCACTATCTGTATGAACATGGAAATATCTACACCGCTATCTGTATGAACATGGAAATATCTACACCGCTATCTGTATGAACATGGAAATATCTTCACCGCCATCTGTATGAACATGGATATATCTACACAGCCATCTGGATGAACATGGAAATATCAACACCGCTATCTGTATGAACATGGAAATATCTACACCGCTATCTGTTTTAACATGCATACATCTTCACCGCTATCTGTATAAACATGGAAATATCTACACCGCTATCTGTATGAACATGGAAATATCTACACAGCTATCTGTTTGAACATGGAAATATCTACACCGCTATCTGCATGAAAATGGAAATACCTACACAGCTATCTGCATATACATGGAAATATCTACAAAGCTATTTCTCTACACATGGAAATATCTCCACCGCAATCTCTATAAACATGGAAATATCTTCACCGCCATCTGTATGAACATGGAAATATCTGCACCGCCATCTGTATGAACATATAAATATCTAGACAGCCATCTGTATAAAGATGGAGATATCTACACCGCTATCTGTATAAAAATGGAAATATCTACACCGCTATCTGTATAAACATGGAAATATCTACACCGCTATCTGTATAAACATGGAAATATCTACACCGCTACCTGTATAAACATGGAAATATCAGCACCTCTATCTGTATTAAAATGGAAATATCTACACCGCTATCTGTATGAACATGGAAATATCTACACTGCTATCTGTATGAACATGGAAATAACTTCACCGACATCTGTATGAACATGGATATATCTACACAGCCATCTGGATGAACATGGAAATATCTACACCGCTATCTGTATGAACATGGAAATATCTACACCGCTATCTGTGTAAACAGGCATACATCTTCACCGCTATCTGTATAAACATGGATATATCTACACCGCTATCGGTAGAAACATGGAAATATCTACACCGCTACCTGTATAAACATGGAAATATCAGCACCGTTATCTGTATGAACATGGAAATATCTACACAGCCATCTGGATGAAAATGGAAATATTTACACCGCTATCTGTATGAACATGGAAATAGCTACACCGCTATCTGTATGAACATAGGAATATCTACACCGCTATCTGTATGAACATGGAAATATCTACACCGCTATCTGTATGAACATGGAAATATCTTCACCGCCATCTGTATGAACATGAACATATCTACACAGCCATCTGGATGAACATGGAAATACCTACACCGCTATATGTATGAACATGGAATTAGCTACACCGCTATCTGTATGAACATGGAAATATCCACACCGCTATCTGTATGAACATGGAAATGTCTACACCGCTATCTGTATGAACATGGATATATCTACACAGCCATCTGGATTAACATGGATATATCTACACAGCCATCTGGATGAACATGGAAATATCTGCACCGCTATCTGTATGAACATGGAAATATCTACACCACTATCTGTGTAAACATGCATACATCTTCACTGCTATCTGTATAAACATGGAATTATCTACACCGCTATCTGTATGACCATGGAAATATCTACACCGCTATCTGTTTGAACACGGAAATATCTACTCCGCTATCTGCATGAAAACGGAAATATCTACACAGCTATCTGCATATACATGGAAATATCTACAAAGCTATATATTTACACAGGGAAATAACTACACCGCTATCTCTATTAACATGGAAATATCTACACCGCCATCTGTATGAACATGGAAATATCTGCACCGCCATCTGTATGAACATATAAATATCTACACCGCAATCTGTATTAAGATGGAGATATCTACACCGCTATCTGTATGAACATGGAAATATCTACACCGTTATCTGTATAAACATGGAAATATCTACACCGCTATCTGTATAAACATGGAAATATCTACACCGCTACCTGTATAAACATGGAAATATCAGCACCGCTATCTGTATGAACATGGAAATATCTACACATCCATCTGGATGAACATGGAAATATCTACACCGCTATCTTTATGAACATGGAAATAGCTACACCGCTATCTGTATGAACATGGAAATATCTACACCACTAACTGTATGAACATGGAAATATCTACACCGCTATCTGCATGAACATGGAAATATCTTCACCGCCATCTGAATGAACATGGATATATCTACACAGCCATCTGGATGAACATGGATATATCTCCACCGCTATCTGCATGAACATGGAAATATCTACACCGCTATCTGTGTAAACATGCATACATCTTCACCGCTATCTGTATAAACATGGAAATATCTACACCGCTATCTGTATAAACACGGAAATATCTACACCGCTACCTGTATAAACATGGAAATATCAGCACCGCTATCTGTATGAACATGGAAATATCTACACCGCTATCTCTATGAACATGGAAATATCTACACCGATATCTGTATGAACATGGAAATATCTTCACCGCCATCTGTATGAACTTGGATATATCTACACAGCCATCTGGATGAACATGGAAATATCAGCAC
Organism: Gorilla gorilla gorilla; assembly: GCF_029281585.2. Classification (NCBI taxonomy): domain Eukaryota; kingdom Metazoa; phylum Chordata; class Mammalia; order Primates; family Hominidae; genus Gorilla; species Gorilla gorilla. Next base: position 52,844,195 of record NC_073246.2, on the reverse strand, counting down.
CGCTGTCTGTATGAACATGGAAATACCTACACCGCTATCTGTATGAACATGGAAATATCAACACCGCTATCTGTATGAACATGGAAATATCTTCACCACCATCTCTATGAACATGGATATATCTACACAGCCATCTGGATGAACATGGAAATATCTACACCGCTATCTGTATGAACATGGAAATATCTACACCGCTATGTGTGTAAACATGCATACATCTTCACCACTATCTGTATAAACATGGAAATATCTACACCGCTATCTCTATAAATATGGAAATATCTACACCGCTACCTGTATAAACATGGAAATATCAGCACCGCTATCTGTATGAACATGGAAATATCTACACAGCCATCTGGATGAACATGGAAATCTCTACACCGCTATCTGTATGAACATGGAAATAGCTACACCTCTATCTGTATGAACATGGAAATATCTACACCGCTATCTGTATGAACATGGAAAGATCTACACCGCCATCTGTATGAACATGGAAATATCTTCACCGCCATCTGTATGAACATGGAAATATCTACACAGCCATCTGAATGAACATGGAAATATCTACAACGCTATCTGTATGAACATGGAAATAGCTACACCGCTACCTGTATAAACATGGAAATATCACCACCGCTATCTGTAAGAACATGGAAATATCTACACAGCCATCTGAATGAACATGGAAATATCTACAACGCTATCTGTATGAACATGGAAATAGCTACACCGCTATCTGTATGAACATGGAAATAACTACACCGCTATCTGTATGAACATGGAAATATCTACGCCACAATCTGTATGAACATGGAAATATCTACACCGCTATCTGTATGGACATGGAAATAGCTTCACTGCCATCTGTATTAACATGGATATATCTACACAGCCATCTGGATAAACATGGAAATAACGACACCGCTATCTGAAAGAACACGGAAATAGCTACACCGCTATCTGTATGAACATGGAAATATCTACACCGCTATCTGTATGAACATGGAAATATCTGCACCGCTATCTGTATGAACATGGAAACACCTTCACCGCCATCTGTAAGAACATGGATATATCTACACAGCCATCTGGATGAACATGGAAATATCAACACCACTATCTGTATGAACATGCATACATCTTCACAGCTATCTGTATAAAAATGGAAATATCTACACCGCTATCTGTATGAACATGGAAATATCTACAGAGCAATCTGTTTGAACATGGAAATAACTACACCGCTATCTGCATGAAAATGGAAATATCTACACAGCTGTCTGCATATACATGGAAATATCTCCAAAGCTATTTCTCTACACATGGAAATATCTACACCGCCATCTGTATGAACATGGAAATATCTGCACCGCCATCTGTATGAACATATAAATATCTACACCGCCATCTGTATTAAGATGGAGATATCTACACCGCTATCTGTATAAACATGGAAATATCACCACCGCTATCTGTAAGAACATGGAAATATCTACACAGCCATCTGAATGAACATGGAAATATCTACAACGCTATCTGTATGAACATGGAAATATCTACACCGCTACCTGTATAAACATGGAAATATCACCACCGCTATCTGTAAGAACATGGAAATATCTACACAGCCATCTGAATGAACATGGAAATATCTACAACGCTATCTGTATGAACATGGAAATAGCTACACCGCTATCTGTATGAACATGGAAATAACTACACCGCTATCTGTATGAACATGGAAATATCTACGCCACAATCTGTATGAACATGGAAATATCTACACCGCTATCTGTATGGACATGGAAATAGCTTCACTGCCATCTGTATTAACATGGATATATCTACACAGCCATCTGGATAAACATGGAAATAACGACACCGCTATCTGAAAGAACACGGAAATAGCTACACCGCTATCTGTATGAACATGGAAATATCTACACCGCTATCTCTATGAACATGGAAATATCTGCACCGCTATCTGTATGAACATGGAAACACCTTCACCGCCATCTGTAAGAACATGGATATATCTACACAGCCATCTGGATGAACATGGAAATATCAACACCGCTATCTGTATGAACATGCATACATCTTCACAGCTATCTGTATAAAAATGGAAATATCTACACCGCTATCTGTATGAACATGGAAATATCTACAGAGCAATCTGTTTGAACATGGAAATAACTACACCGCTATCTGCATGAAAATGGAAATATCTACACAGCTATCTGCATATACATGGAAATATCTCCAAAGCTATTTCTCTACACATGGAAATATCTACACCGCCATCTGTATGAACATGGAAATATCTGCACCGCCATCTGTATGAACATATAAATATCTACACCGCCATCTGTATTAAGATGGAGATATCTACACCGCTATATGTATAAACATGGAAATATCTACACCGCTATCTGTATAAACATGGAAATATCTACACCGCTATCTGTATAAACATGGAAATATATACACCGCTACCTGTATAAACATGGAAATATCAGCACCGCTATCTGTATGAACATGGAAATATCTACACCGCTATCTCTATGAACATGGAAATATCTACACCGATATCTGTATGAACATGGAAATATCTTCACCGTCATCTGTATGAACATGGATATATCTACACAGCCATATGGACGATCATGGAAATATCAGCATCGCAGTCTGTATGAACATGGAAATATCTACACCGCTATCTGTATGAACATGGAAATATCTACACCGCTATCTGTATGAACATGGAAATATCTTCACCGACATCTGTATGAACATGGATATATCTACACAGCCATCTGGATGAACATGGAAATATCTACACCGCTATCTGAATGAACATGGAAATATCTACACCGCTATCTGTGTAAACATGCATACATCTTCACCGCTATCTGTATAAACATGGATATATCTACACCGCTATCTGAATAAACATGGAAATATCTACACCGCTACCTGTATAAACATGGAAATATCAGCACCGTTATCTGTATGAACATGGAAATATCTACTCAGCCATCTGGATGATCATGGAAATATCTACACCGCTATATGTATGAACATGGAATTAGCTACACCGCTATCTGTATGAACATGAAAATATCTACACATCTATCTGTATGAACATGGAAATATCTACACCGCTATCTGTATGAACATGGAAATATCTTCACCGCCATCTGTATGAACATGGATATATCTACACAGCCATCTGGATGAACATGGAAATATCAGCAACGCTGTCTGTATGGACATGGAAATATCTACACCGATATCTGTATGAACATGGAAATATCTTCACCGCCATCCGTATGAACATAGATATATCTACACAGCCATCTGGATGAACATGGAAATATCAGCAACGCTGTCTGTATGAACATGGAAATATCTACACCGCTATCTGTATGAACATGGAAATATCTACACCGCTATCTGTATGAACATGGAAATATCTTCACCTCCATCTGTATGAACATGGATATATCTACACAGCCATCTGGATGAACATGGAAATATCTACACCGCTATTAGTATGAACATGGAAATATCTACTCCGCTATCTGAGTAAACATGCATACATCTTCACCGCTATCTGTATAAACATGGAAATATCTACACCGCTCTCTGTATAAACATGCAAATATCTACACCGCTACCTGTATAAACATGGAAATATCAGCACCGCTATCTGTATGAACATGGAAATATCTACACCGCTATCTCTATGAACATGGAAATATTTACACCGATATCTGTATGAACATGGAAATATCTTCACCTCCATCTGTATGAGCATGGATATATCTACACAGCCATCTGGATGAACAAGGAAATATCAGCACCGCAGTCAGTATGAACATGGAAATATCTACACCGCTATCTGTATGAACATGGAAATATCTACACAGCTATCTGTTTGAACATGGAAATATCTACACCGCTATCTGCATGAAAATGTAAATATCTACACAGCTATCTGCATATACATGGAAATATCTACAAAGCTATTTCTTTACACATGGAAATATCTACACCGCTATCTCTATAAACATGGAAATATCTACACCGCCATCTGTATGAACATGGAAATATCTGCACCGCCATCTGTATGAACATATAAATATCTACACCGCCATCTGTATTAAGATGGAGACATCTACACCGTTATCTGTATAAACATGGAAATATCTATACCTCTATCTATATAAACATGGAAATATCTACACCACTATCTGAATAAACATGGAAATATCTACACCGCTACCTGTATAAACATGGAAATATCACCACCGCTATCTGTATGAACATGGAAATATCTACACAGCCATCTGAATGAACATGGAAATATCTACAACGCTATCTGTATTAACATGGAAATAGCTACAACGCTATCTGTATGAACATGGAAATATCTACGCCACTATCTGTATGAACATGGAAATATCTACACCGCTATCTGTATGAACATGGAAATATCTACACCGCTATCTGTATGAACATGGAAATATCTTCACCGCCATCTGTATGAACATGGATATATCTACACAGCCATCTGGATGAACATGGAAATATCAACACCGCTATCTGTATGAACATGGAAATATCTACACCGCTATCTGTTTTAACATGCATACATCTTCACCGCTATCTGTATAAACATGGAAATATCTACACCGCTATCTGTATGAACATGGAAATATCTACACAGCTATCTGTTTGAACATGGAAATATCTACACCGCTATCTGCATGAAAATGGAAATACCTACACAGCTATCTGCATATACATGGAAATATCTACAAAGCTATTTCTCTACACATGGAAATATCTCCACCGCAATCTCTATAAACATGGAAATATCTTCACCGCCATCTGTATGAACATGGAAATATCTGCACCGCCATCTGTATGAACATATAAATATCTAGACAGCCATCTGTATAAAGATGGAGATATCTACACCGCTATCTGTATAAAAATGGAAATATCTACACTGCTATCTGTATAAACATGGAAATATCTACACCGCTATCTGTATAAACATGGAAATATCTACGCCGCTATCTGTATAAACATGGAAATATCTACACCGCTATCTGTATAAACATGGAAATATCTACACCGCTACCTGTATAAACATGGAAATATCACCACCGCTATCTGTAAGAACATGGAAATATCTACACAGCCATCTGAATGAACATGGAAATATCTACAACGCTATCTGTATGAACATGGAAATAGCTACACTGCTATCTGTATGAACATGGAAATAACTACACCGCTATCTGTATGAACATGGAAATATCTACGCCACAATCTGTATGAACATGGAAATATCTACACCGCTATCTGTATGGACATGGAAATAGCTTCACTGCCATCTGTATGAACATGGATATATCTACACAGCCATCTGGATAAACATGGAAATAACGACACCGCTATCTGAAAGAACATGGAAATAGCTACACCGCTATCTGTATGAACATGGAAATATCTACACCGCTATCTGTATGAACATGGAAATATCTGCACCGCTATCTGTATGAACATGGAAACACCTTCACCGCCATCTGTAAGAACATGGATATATCTACACAGCCATCTGGACGAACATGGAAATATCAACACCGCTATCGGTATGAACATGGAAATATCTACACCGCTATCTGTGTTAACATGCATACATCTTCACAGCTATCTGTATAAAAATGGAAATATCTACACCGCTATCTGTATGAACATGGAAATATCTACAGAGCAATCTGTTTGAACATGGAAATAACTACACCGCTATCTGCATGAAAATGGAAATATCTACACAGCTATCTGCATATACATGGAAATATCTCCAAAGCTATTTCTCTACACATGGAAATATCTACACCGCCATCTGTATGAACATGGAAATATCTGCACCGCCATCTGTATGAACATATAAATATCTACACCGCCATCTGTATTAAGATGGAGATATCTACACCGCTATCTGTATAAACATGGAAATATCTACACCGCTATCTGTATAAACATGGAAATATCTACACCGCTATCTGTATAAACATGGAAATATATACACCGCTACCTGTATAAACATGGAAATATCAGCACCGCTATCTGTATGAACATGGAAATATCTACACCGCTATCTCTATGAACATGGAAATATCTACACCGATATCTGTATGAACATGGAAATATCTTCACCGCCATCCGTATGAACATAGATATATCTACACAGCCATCTGGATGAACATGGAAATATCAGCAACGCTGTCTGTATGAACATGGAAATATCTACACCGCTATCTGTATGAACATGGAAATATCTACACCGCTATCTGTATGAACATGGAAATATCTTCACCGCCATCTGTATGAACATGGATATATCTACACAGCCATCTGGATGAACATGGAAATATCTACACCGCTATTAGTATGAACATGGAAATATCTACTCCGCTATCTGAGTAAACATGCATACATCTTCACCGCTATCTGTATAAACATGGAAATATCTACACCGCTCTCTGTATAAACATGCAAATATCTACACCGCTACCTGTATAAACATGGAAATATCAGCACCGCTATCTGTATGAACATGGAAATATCTACACAGCCATCTGGATGAACATGAAAATATCTACACCGCTATCTGTATGAACATGGAAATAGCTACACCGCTATCTGTATAAACATGGAAATATCTACACCGCTATCTGTATAAACATGGAAATATATACACCGCTACCTGTATAAACATGGAAATATCAGCACCGCTATCTGTATGAACATGGAAATATCTACACCGCTATCTCTATGAACATGGAAATATCTACACCGATATCTGTATGAACATGGAAATATCTTCACCGTCATCTGTATGAACATGGATATATCTACACAGCCATATGGACGATCATGGAAATATCAGCATCGCAGTCTGTATGAACATGGAAATATCTACACCGCTATCTGTATGAACATGGAAATATCTACACCGCTATCTGTATGAACATGGAAATATCTTCACCGACATCTGTATGAACATGGATATATCTACACAGCCATCTGGATGAACATGGAAATATCTACACCGCTATCTGAATGAACATGGAAATATCTACACCGCTATCTGTGTAAACATGCATACATCTTCACCGCTATCTGTATAAACGTGGATATATCTACACCGCTATCTGTATAAACATGGAAATATCTACACCGCTACCTGTATAAACATGGAAATATCAGCACCGTTATCTGTATGAACATGGAAATATCTACTCAGCCATCTGGATGATCATGGAAATATCTACACCGCTATATGTATGAACATGGAATTAGCTACACCGCTATCTGTATGAACATGAAAATATCTACACATCTATCCGTATGAACATGGAAATATCTACACCGCTATCTGTATGAACATGGAAATATCTTCACCGCCCTCTGTATGAACATGGATATATCTACACAGCCATCTGGATGAACATGGAAATATCAGCAACGCTGTCTGTATGGACATGGAAATATCTACACCGATATCTGTATGAACATGGAAATATCTTCACCGCCATCCGTATAAACATAGATATATCTACACAGCCATCTGGATGAACATGGAAATATCATCAACGCTGTCTGTATGAACATGGAAATATCTACACCGCTATCTGTATGAACATGGAAATATCTACACCGCTATCTGTATGAACATGGAAATATCTTCACCGCCATCTGTATGAACATGGATATATCTACACAGCCATCTGGATGAACATGGAAATATCTACACCGCTATTAGTATGAACATGGAAATATCTACTCCGCTATCTGAGTAAACATGCATACATCTTCACCGCTATCTGTATAAACATGGAAATATCTACACCGCTCTCTGTATAAACATGCAAATATCTACACCGCTACCTGTATAAACATGGAAATATCAGCACCGCTATCTGTATGAACATGGAAATATCTACACAGCCATCTGGATGAACATGAAAATATCTACACCGCTATCTGTATGAACATGGAAATAGCTACACCGCTATCTGTATGAACATGGAAATATCTACACCGCTATCTGTATGAACATGGAAATATCTACACCACTATCTGTATGAACATGGAAATATATTCAACGCCAGCTGTATGAACATGGATATATCTACACAGCCATCTGGATGAACATGGAAATATCTACACCTCTATATGTATGAACATGGAAATAGCTACAACGCTAACTGTATGAACATGGAAATAGCTACACCGCTATCTGTATGAACATGGAAGTATCTACACCGATATCTGTATGAACATGGAAATATCTTCACCGATATATGTATGAATATGGATATATCTGCAAAGCCATCTGGATGAACATGGAAATATCTACACCACTATATGTATGAACATGGAAATAGCTAAACCGCTATGTCTATGAACTTGGAAATATCTACACCGCTATCTGTATGAACATGGAAGTATCTATACCGCTATCTTTATGAACATTGAAATATCTTCACCGCCATATGTATGAACACGGATATATCTAGAGAGCCATCTGGATGAACATGGAAATATCTACACCGCTATCTGTATGAACATGGAAATATCTACACCGCTATCTGTTTGAACATGGAAATATCTACACCGCTATCTGCATGAAAATGGAAATATCTACACAGCTATCTGCATATTCATGGAAATATCTACAAAGATATTTCTTTACACATGGAAATAACTACACCGCTATCTCTATTAACATGGAAATATCTACACCGCCATCTGTATGAACATGGAAATATCTGCACCGCCATCTGTATGAACATATAAATATCTACACCGCCATCTGTATTAAGATGGAGATATCTACACCTCTATCTGTTTAAACATGGTAATATCTACACCGCTATCTGTATAAACACGGAAATATCTACACCGCTATCTGTATAAACATGGAAATAGCTACACCTCTATCCGTATGAACATGGAAATATCTACACCGTTATCTGTATGAACATGGAAAGATCTACACCGCTATCTGTATGAACATGGAAATATCTTCACCGCCATCCGTATGTACATGGATATATCTACACAGCCATCTGGATGAACATGGAAATATCTACACCGCTATCTGTATGAACATGGAAATATCTGCACCGCTCTCTGTGTAAACATGCATACATCTTCACCGCTATCTGTATAAACATGGAAATATCTACACCGCTATCTGTATGAACATGGAAATATCTACACCGCTATCTGTTTGAACATGGAAATATCTACACCGCTATCTGCATGAAAATGGAAATATCTACAAAGCTATCTGCATATACGTGGAAATATCTACAAAGCTATTACTTTACACATGGAAATAACTACACCACTATCTCTATAAGCATGGAAATATCTACACCGTCATCTGTATGAACATATAAATATCTACACCGCCATCTGCATTAAGATGGAGATATCTACACTGATATCTGTATAAACATGGAAATATCTACACCGCTATCTATATAAACATGGAAATAACTACACCGCTATCTGTATGAACATGGAAATATCTACACCGCTACCTGCATAAACATGGAAATATCAGCACCGCTATCTCTATGAACATGGAAATATCTACACAGCCATCTGGATGAACATGGAAATATCTACATCGCTATCTGTATGAACATGGAAATAGCTACACTGCTATCTGTATGAACATGGAAATATCTACACCACTATCTGTATGAACATGGAAATATCTACACCGCTATCTGTATGAACATTGAAATATATAGACCACTATCTGTATAAACATGGAAATATCTACACCGCTACCTATATAAACATGGAAATATCAGCACCGCTATCTGTATGAACATGGAAATATCTACACCGCTATCTCTATGAACATGGAAATATTTACACCGCTATCTGTATGAACATGGAAATATCTTCACCTCCATCTGTATGAGCATGGATATATCTACACAGCCATCTGGATGAACAAGGAAATATCAGCACCGCAGTCAGTATGAACATGGAAATATCTACACCGCTATCTGTATGAACATGGAAATATCTACACAGCTATCTGTTTGAACATGGAAATATCTACACCGCTATCTGCATGAAAATGTAAATATCTACACAGCTATCTGCATATACATGGAAATATCTACAAAGCTATTTCTATACACATGGAAATATCTACACCGCTATCTCTATAAACATGGAAATATCTACACCGCCATCTGTATGAACATGGAAATATCTGCACCGCCATCTGTATGAACATATAAATATCTACACCGCCATCTGTATTAAGATGGAGACATCTACACCGTTATCTGTATAAACATGGAAATATCTATACCTCTATCTATATAAACATGGAAATATCTACACCACTATCTGAATAAACATGGAAATATCTACACCGCTACCTGTATAAACATGGAAATATCACCACCGCTATCTGTATGAACATGGAAATATCTACACAGCCATCTGAATGAACATGGAAATATCTACAGCGCTATATGTATGAACATGGAAATAGCTACAACGCTATCTGTATGAACATGGAAATATCTACGCCACTATCTGTATGAACATGGAAATATCTCCACCGCCATCTGTATGAACATGGATATATCTACACAGCCATCTGGATGAACATGGAAATATCTACACCGCTATCTGTATGAACATGGAAATAGCTACACCGCTATCTGTATGAACATGGAAATATCTACACCGCTATCTGTATGAACATGGAAATATCTACACCGCTATCTGTATGAACATGGAAATATCTTCACCGCCATCTGTATGAACATGGATATATCTACACAGCCATCTGGATGAACATGGAAATATCAACACCGCTATCTGTATGAACATGGAAATATCTACACCGCTATCTGTTTTAACATGCATACATCTTCACCGCTATCTGTATAAACATGGAAATATCTACACCGCTATCTGTATGAACATGGAAATATCTACACAGCTATCTGTTTGAACATGGAAATATCTACACCGCTATCTGCATGAAAATGGAAATAACTACACAGCTATCTGCATATACATGGAAATATCTACAAAGCTATTTCTCTACACATGGAAATATCTCCACCGCAATCTCTATAAACATGGAAATATCTTCACCGCCATCTGTATGAACATGGAAATATCTGCACCGCCATCTGTATGAACATATAAATACCTAGACAGCCATCTGTATAAAGATGGAGATATCTACACCGCTATCTGTATAAAAATGGAAATATCTACACTGCTATCTGTATAAACATGGAAATATCTACACCGCTATCTGTATAAACATGGAAATATCTACTCCGCTACCTGTATAAACATGGAAATATCAGCACTGCTATCTGTATTAAAATGGAAATATCTACACCGCTATCTGTATGAACATGGAAATATCAACACCGCTATCTGTATGAACATGGAAATAACTTCACCGACATCTGTATGAACATGGATATATCTACACAGCCATCTGGATGAACATGGAAATATCTACACCGCTATCTGTATGAACATGGAAATATCTACACCGCTATCTGTGTAAACAGGCATACATCTTCACCGCTATCTGTATAAACATGGATATATCTACACCTCTATCGGTAGAAACATGGAAATATCTACACCGCTACCTGTATAAACATGGAAATATCAGCACCGTTATCTGTATGAACATGGAAATATCTACACAGCCATCTGGATGAAAATGGAAATATTTGCACCGCTATCTGTATGAACATGGAAATAGCTACACCGCTATCTGTATGAACATAGGAATATCTACACCGCTATCTGTATGAACATGGAAATATCTACACCGCTATCTGTATGAACATGGAAATATCTTCACCGCCATCTGTATGAACATGAACATATCTACACAGCCATCTGGATGAACATGGAAATACCTACACCGCTATATGTATGAACATGGAATTAGCTACACCGCTATCTGTATGAACATGGAAATATCCACACCGCTATCTGTATGAACATGGAAATGTCTACACCGCTATCTGTATGAACATGGATATATCTACACAGCCATCTGGATTAACATGGATATACATAAACAGCCATCTGGATGAACATGGAAATCTCTGCACCGCTATCTGTATGAACATGGAAATATCTACACCACTATCTGTGTAAACATGCATACATCTTCACTGCTATCTGTATAAACATGGAAATATCTACACCGCTATCTGTATGACCATGGAAATATCTACACCGCTATCTGTTTGAACACGGAAATATCTACTCCGCTATCTGCATGAAAACGGAAATATCTACACAGCTATCTGCATATACATGGAAATATCTACAAAGCTATATCTTTACACAGGGAAATAACTACACCGCTATCTCTATTAACATGGAAATATCTACACCGCCATCTGTATGAACATGGAAATATCTGCACCGCCATCTGTATGAACATATAAATATCTACACCGCCATCTGTATTAAGATGGAGATATCTACACCGCTATCTGTATGAACATGGAAATATCTACACCGCTATCTGTATAAACATGGAAATATCTACACCGCTATCTGTATAAACATGGAAATATCTACACCGCTACCTGTATAAACATGGAAATATCAGCACCGCTATCTGTATGAACATGGAAATATCTACACATCCATCTGGATGAACATGGAAATATCTACACCGCTATCTTTATGAACATGGAAATAGCTACACCGCTATCTGTATGAACATGGAAATATCTACACCACTAACTGTATGAACATGGAAATATCTACACCGCTATCTGCATGAACATGGAAATATCTTCACCGCCATCTGAATGAACATGGATATATCTACACAGCCATCTGGATGAACATGGATATATCTCCACCGCTATCTGCATGAACATGGAAATATCTACACCGCTATCTGTGTAAACATGCATACATCTTCACCGCTATCTGTATAAACATGGAAATATCTACACCGCTATCTGTATAAACACGGAAATATCTACACCGCTACCTGTATAAACATGGAAATATCAGCACCGCTATCTGTATGAACATGGAAATATCTACACCGCTATCTCTATGAACATGGAAATATCTACACCGGTATCTGTATGAACATGGAAATATCTTCACCGCCATCTGTATGAACTTGGATATATCTACACAGCCATCTGGATGAACATGGAAATATCAGCACCGCTGTCTGTATGAACATGGAAATACCTACACCGCTATCTGTATGAACATGGAAATATCTACACCGCTATCTGTATGAACATGGAAATATCTTCACCACCATCTGTATGAACATGGATATATCTACACAGCCATCTGGATGAACATGGAAATATCTACACCGCTATCTGTATGAACATGGAAATATCTACACCGCTATGTGTGTAAACATGCATACATCTTCACCACTATCTGTATAAACATGGAAATATCTACACCGCTATCTCTATAAATATGGAAATATCTACACCGCTACCTGTATAAACATGGAAATATCAGCACCGCTATCTGTATGAACATGGAAATATCTACAGAGCCATCTGGATGAACATGGAAATCTCTACACCGCTATCTGTATGAACATGGAAATAGCTACACCTCTATCTGTATGAACATGGAAATATCTACACCGCTATCTGTATGAACATGGAAAGATCTACACCGCCATCTGTATGAACATGGAAATATCTTCACCGCCATCTGTATGAACATGGATATATCTACACAGCCATCTGGATGAACATGGATATATCTACACCGCTATCCGTATGAACATGGAAATATCTGCACCGCTATCTGTGTAAACATGCATACATCTTCACCGCTATCTGTATAAACATGGAAATGTCTACCCCGCTATGTGTATGAACATGGAAATATCTACACCGCTATCTGTTTGAACATGGAAATATCTACACCGCTATCTGCATGAAAATGTAAATATCTACACAGCTATCTGCATATACGTGGAAATATCTACAAAGCTATTTCTTTACACATGGAAATATCTACACCGCTATCTCTATAAACATGGAAATATCTACACCGCCATCTGTACGAACATGGAAATATCTGCACCGCCATCTGTATGAACATATAAATACCTACACCGCCATCTGTATTAAGATGGAGATATCTACACCGTTATATGTATAAACATGGAAATATCTACAAAGCTATCTATATAAACATGGAAATATCTTCACCACTATCTGTATAAACATGGAAATATCTACACTGCTACCTGTATAAACATGGAAATATCACCACCGCTATCTGTATGAACATGGAAATATCTTCACAGCCATCTGAATGAACATGGAATTATCTACAACGCTATCTGTATTAACATGGAAATAGCTACACTGCTATCTGTATGAACATGGAAATATCTACGCCACTATCTGTATGAACATGGAAATATCTACACCGCTATCTGTATGAACATGGAAATATCTTCACCGCCATCTGTATGAACATGGATATATCTACACAGCCATCTGGATGAACATGGAAATATCTACACCGCTATCTGTATGAACATGGAAATATCTACACCGCTATCTGTATAAACATGGAAATATCTACACCACTACCTGTATAAACATGGAAATATCAGCACCGCTATCTGTATGAACATGGAAATACCTACACAGCCATCTGGATGAACATGGAAATATCTACACCGCTATCTTTATGAACATGGAAATAGCTACACCGCTATCTGTATGAACATGGAAATATCTTCAGCGCCATCTGTATGAACATGGATATATCTACACAGCAATCTGGATGAACATGGAAATATCTACACCGCTATCTGTATGAACATGGAAATAGCTACACCTCTATCAGTATGAACATGGAAATATCTACACCGCTATCTGTATGAACATGGAAAGATCTACACCGCTATGTGTATGAACATGGAAATATCTTCACCGCCATCTGTATGAACATGGATATATCTACACAGCCATCTGGATGAACATGGATATATCTCCACCGCTATCTGCATGAACATTTAAATATCTACCCCGCTATCTGTGTAAACATGCATACATCTTCACTGCTATCTGTAGAAACATGGAAATATCTACACCGCTATCTGTTTAAACACGGAAATATCTACACCGCTACCTGTATAAACATGGAAATATCAGCACCGCTATCTGTATGAAAATGGAAATATCTACACCGCTATCTCTATGAACATGGAAATATCTACACCGATATCTGTATGAACATGGAAATATCTTCACCGCCATCTGTATGAACTTGGATATATCTACACAGCCATCTGGATGAACATGGAAATATCAGCACCGCTGTCTGTATGAACATGGAAATATCTACACCGCTATCTGTATAAACATGGAAATATCTACACCACTATCTGTATGAACATGGAAATATCTTCACCACTATCTGTATGAACATGGAAATATATTCACCGCCATCTGTATGAACATGGATATATCTACACAGCCATTTGGATGAACATGGAAATATCTACACCTCTATATGTATGAACATGGAAATAGCTACACCGCTATCTGTATGAACATGGAAATAGCTACACCGCTATCTGTATGAACATGGAAGTATCTACACCGCTATCTGTATGAACATGGAAATATATTCACCGCCATATGTATGAACATGGATATATCTACACAGCCATCTGGATGAACATGGAAATATCTACACCACTATATGTATGAACATGGAATTAGCTAAACCGCTATGTCTATGAACATGGAAATATCTACACCGCTATCTGTATGAACATGGAAGTATCTACACCGCTATCTGTATGAACATTGAAATATCTTCACCGCCATATGTATGAACACGGATATATCTAGACAGCCATCTGGATGAACATGGAAATATCAGCACCGCTGTCTGTATGAACATGGAAATATCTACACCGCTATCTGTATGAACATGGAAATATCTACACAGCTATCTGTTTGAACATGGAAATATCTACACAGCTATCTGCATGAAAATGGAAATATCTACACAGCTTTCTGCATATACATCAAAATATCTACAAAGCTATTCCTCTACACATGGAAATATCTACACCGCAATCTCTATAAACATGGAAATATCTACACCGCCATCTGTATGAACATGGAAATATCTGCACCGCCATCTGTATGAACATATAAATATCTAGACCGCCATCTGTATTAAGATGGAGATATCTACACCGCTATCTGTATAAACACGGAAATATCTACACTGCTACCTGTATAAACATGGAAATATCTACACCGCTATCTGTATAAACATGGAAATATCTACACCGCTAACTGTATAAACATGGAAATATCAGCACCGCTATCTGTATGAACATGGAAATATCTACACCGCTATCTCTATGAACATGGAAATATCTACACCGATATCTGTAAGAACATGGAAATATCTTCACCGCCATCTGTATGAACATGGATATATCTACACAGCCATCTGGACGAAAATGGAAATATCAGCACCGCTGTCTGTATGAACATGGAAATATCTACACCGCTATCTGTATGAACATGGAAATATCTACACCGCTATCTGTATGAACATGGAAATACCTTCACCGCCATCTGTATGAACATGGATATATCTACACAGCCATCTGGATGAACATGGAAATATCTACACCGCTATCTGTATGAACATGGAAATCTCTACACCGCTATCTGTGTAAACATGCATACATCTTCACCGCTATCTGTATAAACATGGAAATATCTACACTGCTATCTGCATGAACATGGAAATATCTACACCGCTATCTGTATGAACATGGAAATATCTTCACCGCCATCTGTATGAACATGGATATATCTACACAGCCATCTGGATGAACATGGAAATATCTACACCGCTATCTGTATGAACATGGAAACAGCTACACCGCTATCAGTATGAACATGGAAATATCTACACCGCTATCTGTATGAACACGGAAATATCTACACCGCTATCTGTATGAACATGGAAATATCTTCACCGCCATCTATATGAACATGAATATATCTACACAGCCATCTAGATGAACATGGAAATATCTACACCGCTGTATGTATGAACATGGAATTAACTACACAGGTATCTGAATGAACATGGAAATATCTACACCGCTATCTGTATGAACATGGAAATATCTACACCGCTCTCTGTGTAAACATGCATACATCTTCACCGCTATCTGTATAAACATGGAAATATCTACACCGCTACCCGTATAAACATGGGAATATCAGCACCGCTATCTGTATGAACATGGAAATATCTACACAGCCATCTGGACGAACATGGAAATATCTACACCGCTATCTGTATGAACATGGAAATAGCTACACCGCTATCTATATGAACATGGAAACATCTACACCACTATCTGTATGAATATGGAAATATCTACACCGCTATCTGTATGAACATGGAAATATCTTCACCGCCATCTGTATGAACATGGATATATCTACACAGCCATCTGGATGAACATGGAAATATCTACACCGCTATCTGTATGAACATGGAAATAGCTACTCCGCTATCTGAACATGGAAATATCTACACCGCTATCTGTCTGAACATGGAAATATCTACACCGCTATCTGTATGAACATGGAAATATCTTCACCGCCATCTGTATGAACATGGATATATCTACACAGCCATCTGGATGAACATGGAAATATCTACACCTCTATCTGTATGAACATGGAAATATCTACACCGCTATTTTTGTAAACATGCATATATCTTCACCGCTGTCTGTATAAACATGGAAATATCTGCACCGCTATCTGTATGAACATGGAAATATCTACATCGCTATCTGTATGAACATGGAAATAGCTACACCGCTATCTGTATGAACATGGAAATATCTACACCACTATCTGTATGAACATGGAAATATCTACACCGCTATCTGTATGAACATGGAAATATATAGACCACTATCTGTATAAACATGGAAATATCTACACCGCTACCTATATAAACTTGGAAATATCAGCACCGCTATCTGTATGAACATGGAAATATCTACACCGCTATCTCTATGAACATGGAAATATTTACACCGATATCTGTATGAACATGGAAATATCTTCACCGCCACCTGTATGAACATGGATATATCTACACAGCCATCTGGATGAACAAGGAAATATCAGCACCGCTGTCTGTATGAACATGGAAATATCTACACCGCTATCTGTATGAACATGGAAATATCTACACAGCTATCTGTTTGAACATGGAAATATCTACACCGCTATCTCTATGAACATGGAAATATCTACACCGATATCTGTAAGAACATAGAAATATCTTCACCGCCATCTGTATGAACATGGATATATCTGCACAGCCATCTGGACGGAAATGGAAATATCAGAACCGCTGTCTGTATGAACATGGAAATATCTACACCGCTATCTGTATGAACATGGAAATATCTACACCGCTATCTGTATGAACATGGAAATATCTTCAGCGCCATCCGTATGAACATGGATATATCTACGCAGCCATCTGGATGAATATGGAAATATCTACACCGCTATCTGTATGAACATGGAAATGTCTACACCGCTATCTGTGTAAACATGAATACAACTTCACCGCTATCTGTATAAACATGGAAATATCTACACTGCTATCTGCATGAACATGGAAATATCTACACCGCTGTCTGTACGAACATGGAAATATCTTCACCGCCATCTGTATGAACATGGATATATCTACACAGCCATCTGGATGAACATGGAAGTATCTACACCGCTATCTGTATGAACATGGAAACAGCTACACCGCTATCTGTATGAACATGGAAATATCTACACCGCTATCTGTATGAACACGGAAATATCTACACCGCTATCTGTAAGAACATGGAAATATCTTCACCGCCATCTGTATGAACATGAATATATCTACACAGCCATCTGGATGAACATGGAAATATCTACAACTCTATATGTATGAACATGGAATTAGCTACACCGGTATCTGAATGAACATGGAAATATCTACACCGCTATCTGTATGAACATGGAAATATCTACACCGCTATCTGTATGAACATGGAAATATCTACAACGCTATCTGTGTAAACATGCATACATCTTCACCGCTGTCTGTATAAACATGTAAATATCTACACCGCTATCTGTATGAACATGGAAATATCTTCACCGCCATCTGTATGAACATGGATATATCTACACAGCCATCTGGATGAACATGAAAATATCTACACCGCTATCTGAACATGGAAATATCTACACGGCTATCTGTATGAACATGGAAATATCTACACCGCTATCTGTATGAACATGGAAATATCTTCACCGCCATCTGTATGAACATGGATATATCTACACAGCCATCTGGATGAACATGGAAATATCTACACCGCTATCTGTATGAAAATGGAAATATCTACACCGCTATCTTTGTAAACATGCATACATCTTCACCGCTGTCTGTATAAACATGGAAATATCTGCACCGCTATCTGTATGAACATGGAAATATCTACATCGCTATCTGTATGAACATGGAAATAGCTACACCGCTATCTGTATGAACATGGCAATATCTACACCACTATCTGTATGAACATGGAAATATCTACACCGCTATCTGTATGAACATGGAAATATATAGACCACTATCTGTATAAACATGGAAATATCTACACCGCTACCTATATAAACTTGGAAATATCAGCACCGCTATCTGTATGAACATGGAAATATCTACACCGCTATCTCTATGAACATGGAAATATTTACACCGATATCTGTATGAACATGGAAATATCTTCACCGCCATCTGTATGAACATGGATATATCTACACAGCCATCTGGATGAACAAGGAAATATCAGCACCGCTGTCTGTATGAACATGGAAATATCTACACCACTATCTGTTTGAACATGGAAATATCTACACCGCTATATGCATGAAAATGGAAATATCTACACAGCTATCTGCATATACATGGAAATATCTACAAAGGTATTCCTCTACACATGGAAATATCTACACCGCAATCTCTATAAACATGGAAATATCTACACCGCCATCTGTATGAACATGGAAATATCTGCACCGCCATTTGTATGAACATATAAATATCTACACCGCCATCTGTATTAAGATGGAGATATCTACACCGCTATCTGTATAAACACGGAAATATCTACACCGCTACCTGTATAAACATGGAAATATCTACACCGCTATCTGTATAAACATGGAAATACCTACACCGCTACCTGTATAAACATGGAAATATCAGCACCGCTATCTGTATGAACATGGAAATATCTACACTGCTATCTCTATGAACATGGAAATATCTACACCGATATCTGTAAGAACATGGAAATATCTTCACCGCCATCTGTATGAACATGGATATATCTACACAGCCATCTGGACGGAAATGGAAATATCAGCACCGCTGTCTGTATGAACATGGAAATATCTACACCGCTATCTGTATGAAAGTGGAAATATCTACACCGCTATCTGTATGAACATGGAAATATCTTCACCGCCATCCGTATGAACATGGATATATCTACGCAGCCATCTGGATAAACATGGAAATATCTACACCGCTATCTGTATGAACATGGAAATCTCTACACCGCTATCTGTGTAAACATGCATACATATTCACCGCTATCTGTATAAACATGGAAATATCTACACTGCTATCTGCATGAACATGGAAATATCTACACCGCTGTCTGTATGAACATGGAAATATCTTCACCGCCATCTGCATGAAATGGAAATATCTACACAGCCATCTCGATGAACATGGAAGTATCTACACCGCTTTCTGTATGAACATGGAAACAGCTACACCGCTATCTGTATGAACATGGAAATATCTACACCGCTATCTGTATGAACACGGAAATATGTACACCGCTATCTGTATGAACATGGAAATATCTTCACCGCCATCTGTATGAACATGAATATATCTACACAGCCATCTGTATGAACATGGAAATATCTACAACTCTATATGTATGAACATGGAATTAGCTACACCGGTATCTGAATGAACATGGAAATATCTACACCGCTATCTGTATGAACATGGAAATATCTACACCGCTATCTGTATGAACATGGAAATAGCTACACGGCTATCTGTGTAAGCATGCATACATCTTCACCGCTGTCTGTATAAACATGTAAATATCTACACCGCTATCTGTATGAACATGGAAATATCTTCACCGCCATCTGTATGAACATTGGTATATCTACACAGCCATCTGGATGAACATGGATATATCTCCACCGCTATCTGCATGAACATGGAAATATCTACACCGCTATCTGTGTAAACATGCATACATCTTCACCGCTATCTGTATAAACACGGAAATATCTAAACCGCTACCTGTATAAACATGGAAATATCAGCATCGCTATCTGTATGAACATGGAAATATCTACACCGCTATCTCTATGAACATGGAAATATCTACACCGATATCTGTATGAACATGGAAATATCTTCACCGCCATCTGTATGAACTTGGATATATCTACACAGCCATCTGGATGAACATGGAAATATCAGCACCGCTGTCTGTATGAACATGGAAATACCTACACCCTATCTGTATGAACATGGAAATATCTACACCGCTATCTGTATGAACATGGAAATATCTTCACCACCATCTGTACGAACATGGATATATCTACACAGCCATCTGGATGAACATGGAAATATCTACACCGCTATCTGTACGAACATGGAAATATCTACAAAGCCATCTGGATGAACATGGAAATCTCTACACCGCTATCTGTATGAACATGGAAATAGCTACACCTCTATCTGTATGAAAATGGAAATATCTACACCGCTATCTGTATGAACATGGAAAGATCTACACCGCCATCTGTATGAACATGGAAATATCTTCACCGCCATCTGTATGAACATGGATATACCTACACAGCCATCTGGATGAACATGGATATATCTACACCGCTATCTGTATGAACATGGAAATATCTGCACCGCTATCTGTGTAAACATGCATACATCTTCACCGCTATCTGTATAAACATGGAAATGTCTACACCGCTATGTGTATGAACATGGAAATATCTACACCGCTATCTGTTTGAACATGGAAATATCTACACAGCTATCTGCATGAAAA
Organism: Gorilla gorilla gorilla; assembly: GCF_029281585.2. NCBI lineage: Eukaryota > Metazoa > Chordata > Mammalia > Primates > Hominidae > Gorilla > Gorilla gorilla. The sequence goes on along the minus strand of NC_073246.2, from coordinate 52,821,820 downwards.
TGTAAATATCTATAAAGCTATCTGCATATACATGGAAATATCTACAAAGCTATTTCTTTACACATGGAAATATCTACACTGCTATCTCTATAAACATGGAAATATCTACACCGCCATCTGTATGAACATGGAAATATCTGCACCGCCATCTTTATGAACATATAAATATCTACACCGCCATCTGTATTAAGATGGAGATATCTACACCGTTATCTGTATAAACATGGAAATATCTACACCGCTATCTATATAAACATGGAAATATCTACACCACTATCTGTATAAACATGGAAATATCTACACCGCTACCTGTATAAACATGGAAATATCACCACCGCTATCTGTATGAACATGGAAATATCTACACAGCCATCTGAATGAACATGGAAATAACTACAACGCTATCTGTATTAACATGGAAATAGCTACACCGCTATCTGTATGAACATGGAAATATCTACGCCACTATCTGTATGAACATGGAAATATCTACACCGCTATCTGTATGAACATGGAAATATCTTCACCGCCATCTGTATGAACATGGATATATCTACACAGCCATCTGGATGAACATGGAAATATCTACACCGCTATCTGTATGAACATGGAAATAGCTACACCGCTATCTGTATGAACATGGAAATATCTACACCGCTATCTGTATGAACATGGAAATATCTACACCGCTATCTGTATGAACATGGAAATATCTTCACCGCCATCTGTATGAACATGGATATATCTACACAGCCATCTGGATGAACATGGAAATATCAACACCGCTATCTGTATGAACATGGAAATATCTACACCGCTATCTGTTTTAACAGGCATACATCTTCACCGCTATCTGTATAAACATGGAAATATCTACACTGCTATCTGTGTAAACATGCATACATCTTCACCGCTATCTGTATAAACATGGATATATCTACACCACTATCTGTATAAACATGGAAATATCTACACCGCTACCTGTATAAACATGGAAATATCAGCACCGTTATCTGTATGAACATGGAAATATCTACACAGCCATCTGGATGAAAATGGAAATAGTTACACCGCTATCTGTATGAACATGGAAATAGCTACACCGCTATCTGTATGAACATGGGAATATCTACACCGCTATCTGTATGAACATGGAAATATCTACACCGCTATCTGTATGAACATGGAAATATCTTCACCGCCATCAGTATGAATATGAATATATCTACACAGCCATCTGGATGAACATGGAAATATCGACACCGCTATATGTATGAACATGGAATTAGCTACACCGTTATCTGTATGAACATGGAAATATCTACACCGCTATCTGTATGAACATGGAAATATCTACACCGCTATCTGTATGAACATGGAAATATCTTCACCGCCATCTGTATGAACATGGATATATCTACACAGCCATCTGGATGAACATGGAAATATCTGCACCGCTATCTGTATGAACATGGAAATATCTACACCACTATCTGTGTAAACATGCATATATCTTCACTGCTATCTGTATAAACATGGAATTATCTACACCGCTATCTGTATGACCATGGAAATATCTACACCGCTATCTGTTTGAACACGGAAATATCTACTCCGCTATCTGCATGAAAATGGAAATATCTACTCAGCTATCTGCAAATACATGGAAATATCTACAAAGCTATTTCTTTACACATGGAAATAACTACACCGCTATCTCTATTAACATGGAAATATCTACACCGCCATCTGTATGAACTTGGAAATATCTGCACCGCCATCTGTATGAACATATAAATATCTACACCGCCATCTGTATTAAGATGGAGATATCTACACCTCTATCTGTATAAACATGGAAATACCTACACCGCTATCTGTATAAACATGGAAATATCTACACCGCTATCTGTATAAACATGGAAATATCTACACCGCTACCTGTATAAAAATGAAAATATCAGCACCGCTATCTGTATGAACATGGAAATATCTACACAGCCATCTGGATGAACATCGAAATATCTACACCGCTATCTTTATGAACATGGAAATAGCTACACCGCTATCTGTATGAACATGGAAATATCTACACCACTAACTGTATGAACATGGAAATATCTACACCGCTATCTGCATGAACATGGAAATATCTTCACCGCCATCTGTATGAACATGGATATATCTACACAGCAATCTGGATGAACATGGAAATATCTACACCGCTATCTGTATGAACATGGAAATAGCTACACCTCTATCAGTATGAACATGGAAATATCTACACCGCTATCTGTATGAACATGGAAAGATCTACACTGCTATCTGTATGAACATGGAAATATCTTCACCGCCATCTGCATGAACATGTATATATCTACACAGCCATCTGGATGAACATGGATATATCTCCACCGCTATCTGCATGAACATGGAAATATCTACACCGCTATCTGTGTAAACATGCATACATCTTCCCCGCTATCTGTATAAACATGGAAATATCTACACCGCTATCTGTATAAACACGGAAATATCTACACCGCTACCTGTATAAACATGGAAATAGCAGCACCGCTATCTGTATGAACATGGAAATATCTACACCGCTATCTCTATGAACATGGAAATATCTACACCGATATCTCTATGAACATGGAAATATCTTCACCGCCATCTGTATGAACATGGAAATATCTACACAGCCATCTGGATGAACATGAAAATATCTACACCGCTATCTGTATGAACATGGAAATAGCTATACCGCTACCTGTATGATCATGGAAATATCTACACCGCTATCTGAATGAACATGGAAATATCTACACCACTATCTGTATGAACATGGAAATATATTCACCGCCATCTGTATGAACATGGATATATCTACACAGCCATCTGGATGAACATGGAAATATCTACACCTCTATATGTATGAACATGGAAATAGCTACACCGCTATCTGTATGAACATGGAAATATCTACACCGCTATCTGTATGAACATGGAAATATCTACACCGCTATCTGTATGAACATGGAAATATCTTCACCACCATCTGTATGAACATGGATATATCTACACAGCCATCTGGATGAACATGGAAATATCTACACCGCTATCTTTATGAACATGGTAATATCTACACCGCTATCTGTGTAAACATGCATACATCTTCACCGCTATCTGTATAAACATGGAAATATCTACACCGCTATCTGTATAAACATGGAAATATCTACACCGCTACCTGTATAAACATGGAAATATCAGCACCGCTATCTGTATGAACATGGAAATATCTACACAGCCATCTGGATGAACATGAAAATATCTACACCGCTATCTGTATGAACATGGAAATAGCTACACCGCTACCTGTATGAACGTGGAAATATCTACACCGCTATCTGAATGAACATGGAAATATCTACACCACTATCTGTATGAACATGGAAATATCTACACCGCTATCTGTATGAACATGGAAATATCTACACCGCTATCTGTATGAACATGGAAATATCTTCACCACCATCTGCATGAACACGGATATATCTACACAGCCATCTGGATGAACATGGAAATATCTACACTGCTATCTGTATGAACATGGAAACAGCTACACCGCTATCAGTATGAACATGGAAATATCTACACAGCTATCTGTATGAACACGGAAATATCTACACCGCTATCTGTATGAACATGGAAATATCTTCACCGCCATCTGTATGAACATGAATATATCTACACAGCCATCTGGATGAACATGGAAATGTCTACACCGCTATATGTATGAACATGGAATTAACTACACCGGTATCTGAATGAACATGGAAATATCTACACCGCTATATGTATGAACATGGAAATATCTACACCGCTATCTGTATGAACATGGAAATATCTTCACCGCCATCTGTATGAACATGGTTATATCTACACAGCCGTCTGGATGAACATAGAAATATCTACACCGCTATCTATATGAACATGGAAATATCTACACCGCTCTCTGTGTAAACATGCATACATCTTCACCGCTGTCTGTATAAACATGGAAATATCTGCACCGCTATCTGTATGAACATGGAAATATCTACATCGCTATCTGTATGAACATGGAAATAGCTACACCGCTATCTGTATGAACATGGAAATATCTACATCGCTATCTGTATGAACATGGAAATAGCTACACCGCTATCTGTATGAACATGGAAATATCTACACCACTATCTGTATGAACATGGAAATATCTACACCGCTACCTATATAAACTTGGAAATATCAGCACCGCTATCTGTATGAACATGGAAATATCTACACCGCTATCTCTACGAACATGGAAAGATCTACACCGCCATCTGTATGAACATGGAAATATCTTCACCGCCATCTGTATGAACATGGAAATACCTACACAGCCATCTGGATGAACACGGATATATCTACATCGCTATCTGTATGAACATGGAAATATCTGCACCGCTATCTGTGTAAACATGCATACATCTTCACCGCTATCTGTATAAACATGGAAATGTCTACACCGCTATGTGTATGAACATGGAAATATCTACACCGCTATATGTTTGAACATGGAAATATCTACACCGCTATCTGCATGAAAATGTAAATATCTAAACAGCTATCTGCATATACATGGAAATATCTACAAAGCTATTTCTTTACACATGGAAATATCTACACCGCTATCTCTATAAACATGGAAATATCTACACCGCCATCTGTATGAACATGGAAATATCTGCACCGCCATCTGTATGAACATATAAATATCTACACCGCCATCTGTATTAAGATGGAGATATCTACACCGTTATCTGTATAAACATGGAAATATCTACACCGCTATCTATATAAACATGGAAATATCTACACCACTATCTGTATAAACATGGAAATATCTACACCGCTACCTGTATAAACATGGAAATATCACCACCGCTATCTGTATGAACATGGAAATATCTACACAGCCATCTGAATGAACATGGAAATATCTACAACGCTATTTGTATTAACATGGAAATAGCTACACCGCTATCTGTATGAACATGGAAATATCTACGCCACTATCTGTATGAACATGGAAATATCTACACCGCTATCTGTATGAACATGGAAATATCTTCACCGCCATCTGTATGAATATGGATATATCTACACAGCCATCTGGATGAACATGGAAATATCTACACCGCTATCTGTATGAACATGGAAATAGCTACACCGCTATCTGTATGAACATGGAAATATCTACACCGCTATCTGTATGAACATGGAAATATCTACACCGCTATCTGTATGAACATGGAAGTATCTTCACGGCCATCTGTATGAACATGGATATATCTACACAGCCATCTGGATGAACATGGAAATATCAACACCGCTATCTGTATGAACATGGAAATATCTACACCGCTATCTGTGTTAACATGCATACATCTTCACCGCTATCTGTATAAACATGGAAATATCTACACCGCTATCTGTATGAAGATGAAAATATCTACACAGCTATCTGTTTGAACATGGAAATATCTACACCGCTATCTGCATGAAAATGGAAATATCTACCCAGCTATCTGCATATACATGGAAATGTCTTCAAAGCTATTTCTCTACACATGGAAATATCTACCCCGCAATCTCTATAAACATGGAAATATCTTCACCGCCATCTGTATGAACATGGAAATATCTGCACCGCCATCTGTATGAACATATAAATATCTAGACCGCCATCTGTATTAAGATGGAGATATCTACACCGCTATCTGTATAAACATGGATATATCTACGCCGCTATCTGTATAAACATGGAAATATCTACACCGCTACCTGTATAAACATGGAAATATCAGCACCGTTATCTGTATGAACATGGAAATATCTACACAGCCATCTGGATGAAAATAGAAAGAGTTACACCGCTATCTGTATGAACATGGAAATAGCTACACCGCTATCTGTATGAACATGGGAATATCTACACCGCTATCTGTATGAACATGGAAATATCTACACCGCTATCTGTATGAACATGGAAATATCTTCACCGCCATCTGTATGAACATGAATATATCTACACAGCCATCTGGATGAACATGGAAATATCGACACCGCTATATGTATGAACATGGAATTAGCTACACCGCTATCTGTATGAACATGGAAATATCTACACCGCTATCTGTATGAACATGGAAATATCTACACCGCTATCTGTATGAACATGGAAATATCTTCACCGCCATCTGTATGAACATGGATATATCTACACAGCCATCTGGATGAACATGGAAATATCTGCACCGCTATCTGTATGAACATGGAAATATCTACACCGCTACCAGTATAAACAGGGAAATATCAGCACCGCTATCTGTATGAACATGGAAATATCTACACAGCCATCTGGATGAACATGGAAATATCTACACCGCTATCTTTATGAACATGGAAATAGCTGCACCGCTATCTGTATGAACATGGAAATATCTACACCACTAACTGTATGAACATGGAAATATCTACACCGCTATCTGCATGAACATGGAAATATCTTCACCGCCATCTGTATGAACATGGATATATCTACACAGCAATCTGGATGAACATGGAAATATCTACACCGCTATCTGTATGAACATGGAAATAGCTACACCTCTATCAGTATGAACATGGAAATATCTACTCCGCTATCCGTATGAACATGGAAAGATCTACACCGCTATCTGTATGAACATGGAAATATCTTCACCGCCATCTGTATGAACATGGATATATCTACACAGCCATCTGGATGAACATGGATATATCTCCACCGCTATCTGCATGAACATGGAAATATCTACACCGCTATCTGTGTAAACATGCATACATCTTCACCGCTATCTGTTTGAACATGGAAATATCTACACAGCCATCTGGATGAACATGAAAATATCTACACAGCTATCTGTATGAACATGGAAATATCAGCACCGCTATCTGTATGAACATGGAAATATCTTCACCGCTATCTGTATGAACATGGAAATATCTACACCGCTATCTGTATGAACATGGAAATATCTACACCGCTATCTGTATGAACATGGAAATAGCTACACCGCTATCTGTATGAACATGGAAGTATCTACACCGCTATCTGTATGAACATGGAAATATCTTCACCGCCATATGTATGAACATGGATATATCTACACAGCCATCTGGATGAACATGGAAATATCTACACCACTACATGTATGAACATGGAATTAGCTAAACCGCTATGTCTATGAACATGCAAATATCTACACCGCTATCTGTATGAACATGGAAGTATCTACACCGCTATCTGTATGAACATTGAAATATCTTCACTGCCATATGTATGAACACGGATATATCTAGACAGCCATCTGGATGAACATGGAAATATCAGCACCGCTGTCTGTATGAACATGGAAATATCTACACCGCTATCTGTATGAACATGGAAATATCTACACAGCTATCTGTTTGAACATGGAAATATCTACACCGCTATCTGCATGAAAATGGAAATATCTACACAGCTTTCTGCATATACATCAAAATATCTACAAAGCTATTCCTCTACACATGGAAATATCTACACCGCAATCTCTATAAACATGGAAATATCTACACCGCCATCTGTATGAACATGGAAATATCTGCACCGCCATATGTATGAACACGTAAATATCTAGACCGCAATCTGTATTAAGATGGAGATATCTACACCGCTATCTGTATAAACATGGAATTATCTACACCGCTATCTGTATAAACACGGAAATATCTACACCGCTACCTGTATAAACATGGAAATATCAGCACCGCTATCTGTTTGAACATGGAAATATCTACACCGCTATCTCTATGAACATGGAAATATCTACACCGATATCTGTAAGAACATGGAAATATCTTCACCGCCATCTGTATGAACATGGATATATCTACACAGCCATCTGGACGAAAATAGAAATATCAGCACCGCTGTCTGTATGAACATGGAAATATCTACACGGCTATCTGTATGAACATGGATATATCTACCCCGCTATCTGTATGAACATGGAAATATCTTCACCACCATCTGTATGAACATGGATATATCTACACAGCCATCTGGATGAACATGGAAATATCTACACCGCTATCTGTATGAACACGGAAATCTCTACACCGCTATCTGTGTAAACATGCATACATCTTCACCGCTATCTGTATAAACATGGAAATATCTACACTGCTATCTGCATGAACATGGAAATATCTACACCGCTATCTGTATGAACATGGAAATATCTCCACCGCCATCTGTATGAACATGGATATATCTACAGAGCCATCTGGATGACATGGAAATATCTACACCGCTATCTGTATGAACATGGAAACAGCTACACCGCTATCAGTATGAACATTGAAATATCTACCCCGCTATCTGTATGAACACGGAAATATCTACCCCGCTATCAGTATGAACATGGAAATATCTTCACCGCTATCTGTATGACCATGGAAATATCTACACCGCTATCTGTTTGAACACGGAAATATCTACTCCGCTATCTGCATGAAAATGGAAATATCTACACAGCTATCTGCATATACATGGAAATATCTACAAAGCTATTTCTTTACACATGGAAATAACTACACCGCTATCTCTATTAACATGGAAATATCTACACCGCAATCTGTAGGAACATGGAAATATCTGCACCGCCATCTGTATGAACATATAAATATCTACACCGCCATCTGTATTAAGATGGAGATATCTACACCGCTATCTGTATAAACATGGAAATATCTACAACGCTATCTGTATAAACATGGAAACATCTACACCGCTATCTGTATAAACATGGAAATATCTGCACCGCTACCTGTATAAACATGGAAATATCAGCACCGCTATCTGTATGAACATGGAAATATCTACACAGCCATCTGGATGAACATGGAAATATCTACACCGCTCTCTGTATGAACATGGAAATAGCTACACCGCTATCTGTATGAACATGGAAATATCTACACCGCTACCTGTATGAAGATGGAAATAGCTACACCTCTATCTGTATGAACATGGAAATATCTACACCGCTATCTGTATGAACATGGAAAGATCTACACCGCTATCTGTATGAACATGGAAATATCTTCACCGCCATCTGTATGAACATGGATATATCTACACAGCCATCTGGATGAACATGGATATATCTCCACCGCTATCTGCATGAACATGGAAATATCTACACCGCTATCTGTGTAAACATGCATACAACTTCACCGCTATCTGTATAAACATGGAAATGTCTACACCGCTATCTGTATAAACACGGAAATATCTACACCGCTACCTGTATAAACATGGAAATATCAGCACTGCTATCTGTATGAACATGGAAATATCTACACCGCTATCTCTATGAACATGGAAATATCTACACCGATATCTGTATGAACATGGAAATATCTTCACCGCCATCTGTATGAACTTGGATATATCTACACAGCCATCTGGATGAACATGGAAATATCAGCACCGCTGTCTGTATGAACATGGAAATATCTACACCGCTATCTGTATGAACATGGAAATATCTACACCGCTATCTGTATGAACATGGAAATATCTTCACCACCATCTGTATGAACATGGATATATCTACACAGCCATCTGGATGAACATGGAAATATCTACACCGCTATCTGTATGAACATGGTAATATCTACTCCGCTATCTGTGTAAACATGCATACATCTTCACCGCTATCTGTATAAACATGGAAATATCTACACCGCTATCTGTATAAACATGGAAATATCTACAACTCTACCTGTATAAACATGGAAATATCAGCACCGCTATCTGTATGAACATGGAAATATCTACACAGCCATCTGGATGAACATGAAAATATCTACACCGCTATCTGTATGAACATGGAAATAGTTACACCGCTACCTGTATGAACATGGAAATATCTACACCGCTATCTGAATGAACATGGAAATATCTACACCACTATCTGTATGAACATGGAAATATATTCACCGCCATCTGTATGAACATGGATATATCTACACAGCCATCTGGATGAACATGGAAATATCTACACCTCTATATGTATGAACATGGAAATAGCTACACCGCTATCTGTATGAACATGGAAATAGCTACACCGCTATCTGTATGAACATGGAAGTATCACCACCGCTAACTGTATGAACATGGAAATATCTTCACCGCCATATGTATGAACATGGATATATCTACACAGCCATCTGGATGAACATGGAAATATCTACACCACTATATGTATGAACATGGAATTAGCTAAACCGCTATGTCTATGAACATGGAAATATCTACACCGCTATCTGTATGAACATGGAAGTATCTACACCGCTATCTGTATGAACATTGAAATATCTTCACCGCCATATGTATGAACACGGATATATCTAGACAGCCATCTGGATGAACATGGAAATATCAGCACCGCTGTCTGTATGAACATGGAAATATCTACACCGCTATCTGTATGAACATGGAAATATCTACACAGCTATCTGTTTGAACATGGAACTATCTACACCGCTATCTGCATGAAAATGGAAATATCTACACAGCTTTCTGCATATACATCAAAATATCTACAAAGCTTTTCCTCTACACATGGAAATATCTACACCGCAATCTCTATAAACATGGAAATATTTACACCGCCATCTGTATGAACATAGAAATATCTGCACCGCCATCTGTATGAACATATAAATATCTAGACCGCCATCTGTATTAAGATGGATATATCTACACTGCTATCTGTATAAACACGGAAATATCTACACCGCTACCTGTATAAACATGGAAATATCTACACCGCTATCTGTATAAACATGGAAATATCTACACCGCTACCTGTATAAACATGGAAATATCAGCACCGCTATCTGTATGAACATGGATATATCTACACCGCTATCTCTATGAACATGGAAATATCTACACCGATATCTGTAAGAACATGGAAATGTCTTCACCGCCATCTGTATGAACATGGATATATCTACACAGCCATCTGGACGAAAATGGAAATATCAGCACCGCTGTCTGTATGAACATGGAAATATCTACACCGCTATCTGTATGAACATGGAAATATCTACACCGCTATCTGTATGAACATGGAAATATCTTCACCGCCATCTGTATGAACATGGATATATCTACACAGCCATCTGGAAGAACATGGAAATATCTACACCGCTATCTGTATGAACATGGAAATCTCTACACCGCTATCTGTGTAAACATGCATAAATCTTCACCGCTATCTGTATAAACATGGAAATATCTACACTGCTATCTGCATGAACATGGAAATATCTACACCGCTATCTGTATGAACATGGAAATATCTTCACCGCCATCTGTATGAACGAGGATATATCTACACAGCCATCTGGATGAACATGGAAATATCTACACCGCTATCTGTATGAACATGGAAACAGCTACACCGCTATCAGTATGAACATGGAAATATCTACACCGCTATCTGTATGAACACGGAAATATCTACACCGCTATCTGTATGAACATGGAAATATCTTCACCGCCATCTGTATGAACATGAATATATCTACACAGCCATCTGGATGAACATGGAAATATCTACACCGCTATATGTATGAACATGGAATTAACTACACCGGTATATGAATGAACATGGAAATATCTACACCGCTATATGTATGAACATGGAAATATCTACACCGCTATCTGTATGAACATGGAAATATCTTCACCGCCATCTGTATGAACATGGTTATATCTACACAGCCATCTGGATGAACATGGAAATATCTACACCGCTATCTGTATGAACATGGAAATATCTACACCGCTCTCTGTGTAAACATGCATACATCTTCACCGCTATCTGTATAAACAGGGAAATATCTACACCGCTACCCATATAAACATGGAAATATCAGCACCGTTATCTGTATGAACATGGAAATATCTACACAGCCATCTGGACGAACATGGAAATATCTACACCGCTATCTCTATGAACATGGAAATAGCTACACCGCTATCTGTATGAACATGGAAACATCTACACCACTATCTGTATGAACATGGAAATATCTACACCGCTATCTGTATGAACATGGAAATATCTTCACCGCCATCTGTATGAACATGGATATATCTACACAGCCATCGGGATGAACATGGAAATATCTACACCGCTATCTGTATGAACATGGAAATAGCTACTCCGCTATCTGAACACGGAAATATCTACACCGCTATCTGTATGAACATGGAAATATCTACACCGCCATCTGTATGAACATGGATACATCTACACAGCCATCTGGATGAACATGGAAATATCTACACCGCTATCTGTATGAATATGGAAATATCTTCACCGCCATCTGTATGAAGATGGATATATCTACACAGCCATCTGGATGAACATGGAAATATGAAAACCGCTATCTTTATGAACTTGGAACTATCTACACCGCTATCTGTGTTAACATGCATACGTCTTCACCGCTATCTGTATAAACATGGAAATATCTACACCACTATCTGTAAGAACATGGAAATATCTACACAGCTATCTGTTTGAACATGGAAATATCTACACCGCTATCTGCATGAAAATGGAAATATCTACACAGCTATCTGCATATAAATGGAAATATCTACAAAGCTATTTCTCTACACAAGGAAATATCTACACCACAATCTCTATAAACATGGAAATATCTACACCGCCATCTGTATGAACATGGAAATATCTGCACCGCCATCTGAATGAACATATAAATATCTAGACCGCCATCTGTATTAAGATGGAGATATCTACACCGCTATCTGTATAAACACGGAAATATCTACACCGCTACCTGTATAAACATGGAAATATCTACACCGCTATCTGTATAAACATGGAAATATCTACACCGCTACCTGTATAAACATGGAAATATCAGCACCGCTATCTGTATGAACATGGAAATATCTACACCGCTATCTCTATGAACATGGAAATATCTACACCGATATCTGTAAGAACATGGAAATATCTTCACCGCCTTCTGTATGAACATGGATATATCTACACAGCCATCTGGACGAAAATGGAAATATCACCACCGCTGTCTGTATGAACATGGAAATATCTACACCGCTATCTGTATGAAGATGGAAATATCTACACCGCTATCTGTATGAACATGGAAATATCTTCACCGCCATCTGTATGAACATGGATATATCTACGCAGCCATCTGGATGAACATGGAAATATCTACACCGCTATCTGTATGAACATGGAAATCTCTACACCGCTATCTGTGTAAACATGCATACATCTTCACCGCTATCTGTATAAACATGGAAATATCTACACTGCTATCTGCATGAACATGGAAATATCTACACCGCTGTCTGTATGAACATGGAAATATCTTCACCGCCATCTGTATGAACATGGATATATCTACACAGACATCTGGATGAACATGGAAGTATCTACACCGCTATCTGTATGAACATGAAAAAAGCTACACCTCTATCTGTATGAACATGGAAATATCTACACCGCTATCTGTATGAACACGGAAATATCTACACCGCTATCTGTATGAACATGGAAATAACTTCACCGCCATCTGTATGAACATGAATATATCTACACAGCCATCTGGATGAACATGGAAATATCTACAACTCTATATGTATGAACATGGAATTAGCTACACCGCTATCTGTATGAACATGGAAATATCTTCTCCGCCATCTGTATGAACATGGATATATCTACACAGCCATCTGGATGAACATGGAAATATCTACACCGCTATCTGTATGAACATGGAAATATCTACACCGCTCTCTGTGTAAACATGCATACATCTTCACCGCTATCTGTATAAACATGGAAATATCTACACCGCTATCCGTATAAACATGGAAATATCAGCACCGCTATCTGTATGAACATGGAAATATCTACACAGCCATCTGGACGAACATGGAAATATCTACCCAGCTATCTGTATGAACATGGAAATATCTACACCGCTACCTGTATGAAGATGGAAATAGCTACACCTCTATCTGTATGAACATGGAAATATCTACACCGCTATCTGTATGAACATGGAAATAGCTACACCGCTATCTGTATGAACATGGAAATATCTTCACCGCCATCTGTATGAACATGGATATATCTACACAGCCATCTGGATGAACATGGATATATCTCCACCGCTATCTGCATGAACATGGAAATATCTACACCGCTATCTGTGTAAACATGCATACAACTTCACCGCTATCTGTATAAACATGGAAATGTCTACACCGCTATCTGTATAAACACGGAAATATCTACACCGCTACCTGTATAAACATGGAAATATCAGCACTGCTATCTGTATGAACATGGAAATATCTACACCGCTATCTCTATGAACATGGAAATATCTACACCGATATCTGTATGAACATGGAAATATCTTCACCGCCATCTGTATGAACTTGGATATATCTACACAGCCATCTGGATGAACATGGAAATATCAGCACCGCTGTCTGTATGAACATGGAAATATCTACACCGCTATCTGTATGAACATGGAAATATCTACACCGCTATCTGTATGAACATGGAAATATCTTCACCACCATCTGTATGAACATGGATATATCTACACAGCCATCTGGATGAACATGGAAATATCTACACCGCTATCTGTATGAACATGGTAATATCTACACCGCTATCTGTGTAAACATGCATACATCTTCACCGCTATCTGTATAAACATGGAAATATCTACACCGATATCTGTATAAACATGGAAATATCTACACCGCTACCTGTATAAACATGGAAATATCAGCACCGCTATCTGTATGAACATGGAAATAACTTCACCGCCATCTGTATGAACATGAATATATCTACACAGCCATCTGGATGTACATGGAAATATCTACACCGCTCTCTGCGTAAACATGCATACATCATCACCGCTATCTGTATAAACATGGAAATATCTACACCGCTATCCGTATTAACATGGAAATATCAGCACCGCTATCTGTATGAACATGGAAATATCTACACAGCCATCTGTATGAACATGGAAATATCTTCACCACCATCTGCATGAACATGGATATATCTACACAGCCATCTGGATGAACATGGAAATATCTACACCGCTATCTGTATGAACATGGTAATATCTACACCGCTATCTGTGTAAACATGCATACATCTTCACCGCTATCTGTATAAACATGGAAATATCTACACCGCTATCTGTATAAACATGGAAATATCTACACCGCTACCTGTATAAACATGGAAATATCAGCACCGCTATCTGTATGAACATGGAAATATCTACACAGCCATCTGGATGAACATGAAAATATCTACACCGCTATCTGTATGAACATGGAAATAGTTACACCGCTACCTGTGTGAACATGCAAATATCTACACCGCTATCTGAATGAACATGGAAATATCTACACCACTATCTGTATGAACATGGAAATATATTCAGCGCCATCTGTATGAACATGGATATATCTACACAGCCATCTGGATGAACATGGAAATATCTACACCTCTATATGTATGAACATGGGAATAGCTACACCGCTATCTGTATGAACATGGAAATAGCTACACCGCTATCTGTATGAACATGGAAGTATCACCACCGCTATCTGTATGAACATGGAAATATCTTCACCGCCATATGTATGAACATGGATATATCTACACAGCCATCTGGATGAACATGGAAATATCTACACCACTATATGTATGAACATGGAATTAGCTAAACCGCTATGTCTATGAACATGGAAATATCTACACCTCTATCTGTATGAACATGGAAGTATCTACACCGCTATCTGTATGAACATTGAAATATCTTCACCGCCATATGTATGAACACGGATATATCTAGACAGCCATCTGGATGAACATGGAAATATCAGCACCGCTGTCTGTATGAACATGGAAATATCTACACCGCTATCTGTATGAACATGGAAATATCTACACCGCTACCTGTTTGAACATGGAAATATCAGCACCGCTATCTGTATGAACATGGAAATATCTACACCGCTATCTCTATGAACATGGAAATATCTACACCGATATCTGTAAGAACATGGAAATATGTTCACCGCCATCTGTATGAACATGGATATATCTACACAGCCATCTGGACGAAAATGGAAATATCAGCACCGCTGTCTGTATGAACATGGAAATATCTACACCGCTATCTGTATGAAGATGGAAATATCTACACCGCTATCTGTATGAACATGGAAATACCTTCACCGCCATCTGTATGAACATGGATATATCTACACAGCCATCTGGAAGAACATGGAAATATCTACACCGCTATCTGTATGAACATGGAAATCTCTACACCGCTATCTGTGTAAACATGCATAAATCTTCACCGCTATCTGTATAAACATGGAAATATCTACACTGCTATCTGCATGAACATGGAAATATCTACACCGCTATCTGTATGAACATGGAAATATCTTCACCGCCATCGGTATGAACACGGATATATCTACACAGCCATCTGGATGAACATGGAAATATCTACACCGCTATCTGTATTAACATGGAAACAGCTACACCGCTATCAGTATGAACATGGAAATATCTACACCGCTATCTGTATGAACACGGAAATATCTACAACGCTATCTGTATGAACATGGAAATATCTTCACCGCCATCTGTATGAACATGAATATATCTACACAGCCATCTGGATGAACATGGAAATATCTACACCGCTATATGTATGAACATGGAATTAACTACTCCGGTATCTGAATGAACATGGAAATATCTACACCGCTATATGTATGAACATGGAAATATCTACACCGCTATCTGTATGAACATGGAAATATCTTCACCGCCATCTGTATGAACATGGTTATATCTACACAGCCATCTGGATGAACATGGAAATATCTACACCGCTATCTGTATGAACATGGAAATATCTACACCGTTCTCTGTGTAAACATGCATACATCTTCACCGCTATCTGTATAAACATGGAAATATCTACACCGCTACCCATATAAACATGGAAATATCAGCACCGCTATCTGTATGAACATGGAAATATCTACACAGCCATCTGGACGAACATGGAAATATCTACACCGCTATCTGTATGAACATGGAAATAGCTACACCGCTATCTGTATGAACATGGAAATAGCTACACCGCTATCTGTATGAACATGGAAACATCTACACCACTATCTGTATGAACATGGAAATATCTACACCGCTATCTGTATGAACATGGAAATATCTTCACCGCCATCTGTATGAACATGGATATATCTACACAGCCATCGGGATGAACATGGAAATATCTACACCGCTATCTGTATGAACATGGAAATAGCTACTCCGCTATCTGAACATGGAAATATCTACACCGCTATCTGTATGAACATGGAAATATCTACACAGCTATCTGTTTGAACATGGAAATATCTACACCGCTATCTGCATGAAAATGGAAATATCTACACAGCTTTCTGCATATACATCAAAATATCTACAAAGCTTTTCCTCTACACATGGAAATATCTACACCGCAATCTCTATAAACATGGAAATATCTACACAGCCATCTGTATGAACATAGAAATATCTGCACCGCCATCTGTATGAACATATAAATATCTAGACCGCCATCTGTGTTAAGATGGAGATATCTACACCGCTATCTGTATAAACACGGAAATATCTACACCGCTATCTGTATAAACATGGAAATATCTACACCGCTACCTGTATAAACATGGAAATATCTACACCGCTATCTGTATAAACATGGAAATATCTACACCGCTACCTGTATAAACATGGAAATATCAGCACCGCTATCTGTATGCACATGGAAATATCTACACCGCTATCTCTAGGAACATGGAAATATCTACACCGATATCTGTAAGAACATGGAAATATCTTCACCGCCTTCTGTATGAACATGGATATATCTACACAGCCATCTGGACGAAAATGGAAATATCACCACCGCTGTCTGTATGAACATGGAAATATCTACACCGCTATCTGTATGAACATGGAAATATCTACACCGCTATCTGTATGAACATGGAAATATTTTCACCGCCATCTGTATGAACATGGATATATCTACGCAGCCATCTGGATGAACATGGAAATATCTACACCACTATCTGTATGAACATGGAAATCTCTACACCGCTATCTGTGTAAACATGCATACATCTTCACCGCTATCTGTATAAACATGGAAATATCTACACTGCTATCTGCATGAACATGGAAATATCTACACCGCTGTCTGTATGAACATGGAAATATCTTCACCGCCATCTGTATGAACATGGATATATCTACACAGCCATCTGGATGAACATGGAAGTATCTACACCGCTATCTGTATGAACATGAAAAAAGCTACACCGCTATCTGTATGAACATGGAAATATCTACACCGCTATCTGTATGAACACGGAAATATCTACACCGCTATCTGTATGAACATGGAAATAACTTCACCGCCATCTGTATGAACATGAATATATCTACACAGCCATCTGGATGAACATGGAAATATCTACAACTCTGTATGTATGAACATGGAATTAGCTACACCGGTATCTGAATGAACATGGAAATATCTACACCGCTGTCTGTATGAACATGGAAATATCTTCTCCGCCATCTGTATGAACATGGATATATCTACACAGATATCAGGATGAACATGGAAATATCTACACCGCTATCTGTATGAACATGGAAATATCTACACCGCTCTCTGTGTAAACATGCATACATCTTCACCGCTATCTGTATAAACATGGAAATATCTACACCGCTATCCGTATAAACATGGAAATATCAGCACCGCTATCTGTATGAACATGGAAATATCTACACAGCCATCTGGACGAACATGGAAATATCTACCCCGCTATCTGTATGAACATGGAAATAGCTACACCGCTATCTGTATGAACATGGAAACATCTACACCACTATCTGTATGAACATGGAAATATCTACGCCGCTATCTGTATGAACATGGAAATATCTTCACCGCCATCTATAGGAACATGGATATATCTACACAGCCATCTGGATGAACATGGAAATATCTACACTGCTATCTGTATGAACATGGAAACAGCTACTCCGCTATCTGTATGAACATGGAAATATCTACACCGCTATCTGTATGAACATGGAAATATCTACACCGCTATCTGTATGAACATGGAAATATCTTCACCGCCATCTGTATGAACATGGATATATCTACACAGCCATCTGGATGAACATGGAAATATCTACACCGCTATCTGTATGAACATGGAAACATCTACACCGCTATCTGTGTAAACATGCATACATCTTCACCGCTATCTGAATAAACATGGACATATCTACATCGCTATCTGTATGAACATGAAATTATCTACACCGCTATCTGTTTGAACATGGAAATATCTACACCGCTATCTGCATGAAAATGGAAATATCTACACAGCTATCTGCATATACATGGAAATATCTACAAAGATATCTCTTTACACATTGGAAATAACTACACCGCTATCTCTATAAACATGGAAATATCTATACCGCCATCTGTATGAACATGGAAATATCTGCACCGCCATCTGTATTAACGTACAAATATCTACACCGCCATCTGTATTAAGATGGAGATATCTACACGGCTATCTGTATAAACTTGGAAATATCTACACCGCTATCTGTATAAACATGGAAATATCTACACCGCTATCTGTATAAACATGGAAATATCTACACCGCCATCTGTATGAAGATAAAAATATCTTCACCGCCATCTGTATGAACATGGGTATATCTACACAGCCATCTGGATGAACATGGAAATATCAACACCGCTATCTGTATGAACATGGAAATATCTACACCGCTATCTGTTTTAACATGCATACATCTTCACCGCTATCTGTATAAACATGGAAATATCTACATCGCTATCCGTATGAACATGGAAATATCTACACCGCTATCTGTTTGAACATGGAAATATCTACACCGCTATCTGCATGAAAATGGAAATATCTACAAAGCTATCTGCATATACATGGAAATATCTACAAAGCTATTTCTCTACACATGGAAATATCTACACCGCAATCTCTATAAACATGGCAATATCTTCACCGCCATCTGTATGAACATGGAAATATCTGCACCGCTATCTGTATAAACATGGAAATATCTACACCGCTACCTGTATAAACATGGAAATATCAGCACGGCTATCTGTATGAACATGGAAATATCTACACCGCTATCTCTATGAACTTGGAAATATCTACACCGATATCTGTATGAACATGGAAATATCTTCAGCGCCATCTGTATCAACATGGATATATCTACACAGCCATCTGGACGAACATGGAAATATCAGCACCGCTGTCTGTATGAACATGGAAATATCTACACCGCTATCTGTATGAATATGGAAATATCTACACCGCTATCTGTATGAATATGGAAATAACTTCACCGACATCTGTATGAAAATGGATATATCTACACAGCCATCTGGATGAACATGGAAATATCTACACCGCTATCCGTATGAACATGGAAATATCTACACCACTATCTGTGTAAACATGCATACATCTTCACCGCTATCTGTATAAACATGGAATTATCTACACCGCTATCTGTATGACCATGGAAATATCTACACCGCTATCTGTTTGAACACGGAAATATCTACTCCGCTATCTGCATGAAAATGGAAATATCTACACAGCTATCTGCATATACATGGAAATATCTACAAAGCTATTTCTTTACTCATGGAAATAACTACACCGCTATCTCTATTAACATGGAAATATCTACACCGCCATCTGTAGGAACATGGAAATATCTGCACCGCCATCTGTATGAACATATAAATATCTACACCGCCATCTGTATTAAGATGGAGATATCTACACCGCTATCTGTATAAACATGGAAATATCTACAACGCTATCTGTATAAACATGGAAACATCTACACCGCTATCTGTATAAACATGGAAATATCTGCACCGCTACCTGTATAAATATGGAAATATCAGCACCGCTATCTGTATGAACATGGAAATATCTACACAGCCATCTGGATGAACATGGAAATATCTACACCGGTCTCTGTATGAACATGGATATATCTACACAGCCATCTGGACGAAAATGGAAATATCACCACCGCTGTCTGTATGAACATGGAAATATCTACACCGCTATCTGTATGAACATGGAAATATCTACACCGCTATCTGTATGAACATGGAAATATTTTCACCGCCATCTGTATGAACATGGATATATCTACGCAGCCATCTGGATGAACATGGAAATATCTACACCACTATCTGTATGAACATGGAAATCTCTACACCGCTATCTGTGTAAACATGCATACATCTTCACCGCTATCTGTATAAACATGGAAATATCTACACTGCTATCTGCATGAACATGGAAATATCTACACCGCTGTCTGTATGAACATGGAAATATCTTCACCGCCATCTGTATGAACATGGATATATCTACACAGCCATCTGGATGAACATGGAAGTATCTACACCGCTATCTGTATGAACATGAAAAAAGCTACACCGCTATCTGTATGAACATGGAAATATCTACACCGCTATCTGTATGAACACGGAAATATCTACACCGCTATCTGTATGAACATGGAAATAACTTCACCGCCATCTGTATGAACATGAATATATCTACACAGCCATCTGGATGAACATGGAAATATCTACAACTCTATATGTATGAACATGGAATTAGCTACACCGGTATCTGAATGAACATGGAAATATCTACACCGCTATCTGTATGAACATGGAAATATCTTCTCCGCCATCTGTATGAACATGGATATATCTACACAGATATCAGGATGAACATGGAAATATCTACACCGCTATCTGTATGAACATGGAAATATCTACACCGCTCTCTGTGTAAACATGCATACATCTTCACCGCTATCTGTATAAACATGGAAATATCTACACCGCTATCCGTATAAACATGGAAATATCAGCACCGCTATCTGTATGAACATGGAAATATCTACACAGCCATCTGGACGAACATGGAAATATCTACCCCGCTATCTGTATGAACATGGAAATAGCTACACCGCTATCTGTATGAACATGGAAACATCTACACCACTATCTGTATGAACATGGAAATATCTACGCCGCTATCTGTATGAACATGGAAATATCTTCACCGCCATCTATAGGAACATGGATATATCTACACAGCCATCTGGATGAACATGGAAATATCTACACTGCTATCTGTATGAACATGGAAACAGCTACTCCGCTATCTGTATGAACATGGAAATATCTACACCGCTATCTGTATGAACATGGAAATATCTACACCGCTATCTGTATGAACATGGAAATATCTTCACCGCCATCTGTATGAACATGGATATATCTACACAGCCATCTGGATGAACATGGAAATATCTACACCGCTATCTGTATGAACATGGAAACATCTACACCGCTATCTGTGTAAACATGCATACATCTTCACCGCTATCTGAATAAACATGGACATATCTACATCGCTATCTGTATGAACATGAAATTATCTACACCGCTATCTGTTTGAACATGGAAATATCTACACCGCTATCTGCATGAAAATGGAAATATCTACACAGCTATCTGCATATACATGGAAATATCTACAAAGATATCTCTTTACACATTGGAAATAACTACACCGCTATCTCTATAAACATGGAAATATCTATACCGCCATCTGTATGAACATGGAAATATCTGCACCGCCATCTGTATTAACGTACAAATATCTACACCGCCATCTGTATTAAGATGGAGATATCTACACGGCTATCTGTATAAACTTGGAAATATCTACACCGCTATCTGTATAAACATGGAAATATCTACACCGCTATCTGTATAAACATGGAAATATCTACACCGCCATCTGTATGAAGATAAAAATATCTTCACCGCCATCTGTATGAACATGGGTATATCTACACAGCCATCTGGATGAACATGGAAATATCAACACCGCTATCTGTATGAACATGGAAATATCTACACCGCTATCTGTTTTAACATGCATACATCTTCACCGCTATCTGTATAAACATGGAAATATCTACATCGCTATCCGTATGAACATGGAAATATCTACACCGCTATCTGTTTGAACATGGAAATATCTACACCGCTATCTGCATGAAAATGGAAATATCTACAAAGCTATCTGCATATACATGGAAATATCTACAAAGCTATTTCTCTACACATGGAAATATCTACACCGCAATCTCTATAAACATGGCAATATCTTCACCGCCATCTGTATGAACATGGAAATATCTGCACCGCTATCTGTATAAACATGGAAATATCTACACCGCTACCTGTATAAACATGGAAATATCAGCACGGCTATCTGTATGAACATGGAAATATCTACACCGCTATCTCTATGAACTTGGAAATATCTACACCGATATCTGTATGAACATGGAAATATCTTCAGCGCCATCTGTATCAACATGGATATATCTACACAGCCATCTGGACGAACATGGAAATATCAGCACCGCTGTCTGTATGAACATGGAAATATCTACACCGCTATCTGTATGAATATGGAAATATCTACACCGCTATCTGTATGAATATGGAAATAACTTCACCGACATCTGTATGAAAATGGATATATCTACACAGCCATCTGGATGAACATGGAAATATCTACACCGCTATCCGTATGAACATGGAAATATCTACACCACTATCTGTGTAAACATGCATACATCTTCACCGCTATCTGTATAAACATGGAATTATCTACACCGCTATCTGTATGACCATGGAAATATCTACACCGCTATCTGTTTGAACACGGAAATATCTACTCCGCTATCTGCATGAAAATGGAAATATCTACACAGCTATCTGCATATACATGGAAATATCTACAAAGCTATTTCTTTACTCATGGAAATAACTACACCGCTATCTCTATTAACATGGAAATATCTACACCGCCATCTGTAGGAACATGGAAATATCTGCACCGCCATCTGTATGAACATATAAATATCTACACCGCCATCTGTATTAAGATGGAGATATCTACACCGCTATCTGTATAAACATGGAAATATCTACAACGCTATCTGTATAAACATGGAAACATCTACACCGCTATCTGTATAAACATGGAAATATCTGCACCGCTACCTGTATAAATATGGAAATATCAGCACCGCTATCTGTATGAACATGGAAATATCTACACAGCCATCTGGATGAACATGGAAATATCTACACCGCTCTCTGTATGAACATGGAAATAGCTACACCGCTATCTGTATGAACATGGAAATATCTACACCGCTACCTGTATGAACATGGAAATAGCTACACCTCTATCTGTATGAACATGGAAATATCTACACCGCTATCTGTATGAACATGGAAAGATCTACACCGCTATCTGTATGAACTTGGAAATATCTTCACCGCCATCTGTATGAACATGGATATATCTACACAGCCATCTGGATGAAAATGGATATATCTCCACCGCTATCTGCATGAACATGGAAATATCTACACCGCTATCTGTGTAAACATGCATACATCTTAACCGCTATCTCTATAAACATGGAAATGTCTACACCGCTATCTGTATAAACACGGAAATATCTACACCGCTACCTGTATAAACATGGAAATATCAGCACTGCTATCTGTATGAACATGGAAATATCTACACCGCTATCTCTATGAACATGGAAATATCTACACCGATATCTGTATGAACATGGAAATATCTTCACCGCCATCTGTAAGAACTTGGATATATCTACACAGCCATCTGGATGAACATGGAAATATCAGCACCGCTGTCTGTATGAACATGGAAATATCTACACCGCTATCTGTATGAACATGGAAATATCTACACCGCTATCTGTATGAACATGGAAATATCTTCACCACCATCTGTATGAACATGGATATATCTACACAGCCATCTGTATGAACATGGATATATCTACACAGCCATCTGGATGAACATGGAAATATCTACACCGCTATCTGTATGAACATGGAAATATCTACACCGCTCTCTGCGTAAACATGCATACATCATCACCGCTATCTCTATAAACATGGAAATATCTACACCGCTATCCGTATAAACATGGAAATATCAGCACCGCTATCTGTATGAACATGGAAATATCTACACAGCCATCTGGACGAACATGGAAATATCTACCCCGCTATCTGTATGAACATGGAAATAGCTACACCGCTATCTGTATGAACATGGAAACATCTACACCACTATCTGTATGAACATGGAAATATCTACACCGCTATCTGTATGAACATGGAAATATCTTCACCGCTATCTGTATGAACATGGAAATATCTACACAGCCATCTGGACGAACATGGAAATATCTAAACCGCTATCTGTATGAACATGGAAATAGCTACACCGCTATCTGTATGAACATGGAAACATCTACACCACTATCTGTATGAACATGGAAATATCTACACCGCTATCTGTATGAAAATGGAAATATCTTCACCGCCATCTGTATGAACATGGATATATCTACACAGCCATCGGGATGAACATGGAAATATCTACACCGCTATCTGTATGAACATGGAAATAGCTACTCCGCTATCTGAACACGGAAATATCTACACCGCTATCTGTATGAACATGGAAATATCTACACCGCCATCTGTATGAACATGGATATATCTACACAGCCATCTGGATGAACATGGAAATATCTACACCGCTATCTGTAAGAATATGGAAATATCTTCACCGCCATCTGTATGAAGATGGATATATCTACACAGCCATCTGGATGAACATGGAAATATCAAAACCGCTATCTGTATGAACTTGGAACTATCTACACCGCTATCTGTGTTAACATGCATACGTCTTCACCGCTATCTGTATAAACATGGAAATATCTACACCGCTATCTGTAAGAACATGGAAATATCTACACAGCTATCTGTTTGAACATGGAAATATCTACACCGCTATCTGCATGAAAATGGAAATATCTACACAGCTATCTGCATATACATGGAAATATCTACAAAGCTATTTCTCTACACAAGGAAATATCTACACCGCAATCTCTATAAACATGGAAATATCTACACCGCCATCTGTATGAACATGGAAATATCTGCACCGCCATCTGTATGAACATATAAATATCTAGACCGCCATCTGTATTAAGATGGAGATATCTACACCGCTACCTGTATAAACATGGAAATATCTACACCGCTATCTGTATAAACATGGAAATATCTACACCGCTACCTGTATAAACATGGAAATATCAGCACCGCTATCTGTATGCACATGGAAATATCTACACCGCTATCTCTAGGAACATGGAAATATCTACACCGATATCTGTAAGAACATGGAAATATCTTCACCGCCTTCTGTATGAACATGGATATATCTACACAGCCATCTGGACGAAAATGGAAATATCACCACCGCTGTCTGTATGAACATGGAAATATCTACACCGCTATCTGTATGAACATGGAAATATCTACACCGCTATCTGTATGAACATGGAAATATTTTCACCGCCATCTGTATGAACATGGATATATCTACGCAGCCATCTGGATGAA
Source organism: Gorilla gorilla gorilla (assembly GCF_029281585.2). Classification (NCBI taxonomy): domain Eukaryota; kingdom Metazoa; phylum Chordata; class Mammalia; order Primates; family Hominidae; genus Gorilla; species Gorilla gorilla. Next base: position 52,794,793 of record NC_073246.2, on the reverse strand, counting down.
CATGGAAATATCTACACCACTATCTGTATGAACATGGAAATCTCTACACCGCTATCTGTGTAAACATGCATACATCTTCACCGCTATCTGTATAAACATGGAAATATCTACACTGCTATCTGCATGAACATGGAAATATCTACACCGCTGTCTGTATGAACATGGAAATATCTTCACCGCAATCTGTATGAACATGGATATATCTACACAGCCATCTGGATGAACATGGAAGTATCTACACCGCTATCTGTATGAACATGAAAAAAGCTACACCGCTATCTGTATGAACATGGAAATATCTACACCGCTATCTGTATGAACACGGAAATATCTACACCGCTATCTGTATGAACATGGAAATAACTTCACCGCCATCTGTATGAACATGAATATATCTACACAGCCATCTGGATGAACATGGAAATATCTACAACTCTATATGTATGAACATGGAATTAGCTACACCGGTATCTGAATGAACATGGAAATATCTACACCGCTATCTGTATGAACATGGAAATATCTTCTCCGCCATCTGTATGAACATGGATATATCTACACAGCCATCAGGATGAACATGGAAATATCTACACCGCTATCTGTATGAACATGGAAATATCTACACCACTCTCTGTGTAAACATGCATACATCTTCACCGCTATCTGTATAAACATGGAAATATCTACACCGCTATCCGTATAAACATGGAAATATCAGCACCGCTATCTGTATGAACATGGAAATATCTACACAGCCATCTGGACGAACATGGAAATATCTACCCCGCTATCTGTATGAACATGGAAATAGCTACACCGCTATCTGTATGAACATGGAAACATCTACACCACTATCTGTATGAACATGGAAATATCTACGCCGCTATCTGTATGAACATGGAAATATCTTCACCGCCATCTATAGGAACATGGATATATCTACACAGCCATCTGGATGAACATGGAAATATCTACACTGCTATCTGTATGAACATGGAAACAGCTACTCCGCTATCTGTATGAACATGGAAATATCTACACCGCTATCTGTATGAACATGGAAATATCTACACCGCTATCTGTATGAACATGGAAATATCTTCACCGCCATCTGTATGAACATGGATATATCTACACAGCCATCTGGATGAACATGGAAATATCTACACCGCTATCTGTATGAACATGGAAACATCTACACCGCTATCTGTGTAAACATGCATACATCTTCACCGCTATCTGAATAAACATGGACATATCTACATCGCTATCTGTATGAACATGAAATTATCTACACCGCTATCTGTTTGAACATGGAAATATCTACACCGCTATCTGCATGAAAATGGAAATATCTACACAGCTATCTGCATATACATGGAAATATCTACAAAGATATCTCTTTACACATTGGAAATAACTACACCGCTATCTCTATAAACATGGAAATATCTATACCGCCATCTGTATGAACATGGAAATATCTGCACCGCCATCTGTATTAACGTACAAATATCTACACCGCCATCTGTATTAAGATGGAGATATCTACACGGCTATCTGTATAAACTTGGAAATATCTACACCGCTATCTGTATAAACATGGAAATATCTACACCGCTATCTGTATAAACATGGAAATATCTACACCGCCATCTGTATGAAGATAAAAATATCTTCACTGCCATCTGTATGAACATGGGTATATCTACACAGCCATCTGGATGAACATGGAAATATCAACACCGCTATCTGTATGAACATGGAAATATCTACACCGCTATCTGTTTTAACATGCATACATCTTCACCGCTATCTGTATAAACATGGAAATATCTACATCGCTATCCGTATGAACATGGAAATATCTACACCGCTATCTGTTTGAACATGGAAATATCTACACCGCTATCTGCATGAAAATGGAAATATCTACAAAGCTATCTGCATATACATGGAAATATCTACAAAGCTATTTCTCTACACATGGAAATATCTACACCGCAATCTCTATAAACATGGCAATATCTTCACCGCCATCTGTATGAACATGGAAATATCTGCACCGCTATCTGTATAAACATGGAAATATCTACACCGCTACCTGTATAAACATGGAAATATCAGCACGGCTATCTGTATGAACATGGAAATATCTACACCGCTATCTCTATGAACATGGAAATATCTACACCGATATCTGTATGAACATGGAAATATCTTCAGCGCCATCTGTATCAACATGGATATATCTACACAGCCATCTGGACGAACATGGAAATATCAGCACCGCTGTCTGTATGAACATGGAAATATCTACACCGCTATCTGTATGAATATGGAAATATCTACACCGCTATCTGTATGAATATGGAAATAACTTCACCGACATCTGTATGAAAATGGATATATCTACACAGCCATCTGGATGAACATGGAAATATCTACACCGCTATCCGTATGAACATGGAAATATCTACACCACTATCTGTGTAAACATGCATACATCTTCACCGCTATCTGTATAAACATGGAATTATCTACACCGCTATCTGTATGACCATGGAAATATCTACACCGCTATCTGTTTGAACACGGAAATATCTACTCCGCTATCTGCCTGAAAATGGAAATATCTACACAGCTATCTGCATATACATGGAAATATCTACAAAGCTATTTCTTTACTCATGGAAATAACTACACCGCTATCTCTATTAACATGGAAATATCTACACCGCCATCTGTAGGAACATGGAAATATCTGCACCGCCATCTGTATGAACATATAAATATCTACACCGCCATCTGTATTAAGATGGAGATATCTACACCGCTATCTGTATAAACATGGAAATATCTACAACGCTATCTGTATAAACATGGAAACATCTACACCGCTATCTGTATAAACATGGAAATATCTGCACCGCTACCTGTATAAACATGGAAATATCAGCACCGCTATCTGTATGAACATGGAAATATCTACACAGCCATCTGGATGAACATGGAAATATCTACACCGCTCTCTGTATGAACATGGAAATAGCTACACCGCTATCTGTATGAACATGGAAATATCTACACCGCTACCTGTATGAACATGGAAATAGCTACACCTCTATCTGTATGAACATGGAAATATCTACACCGCTATCTGTATGAACATGGAAAGATCTACACCGCTATCTGTATGAACATGGAAATATCTTCACCGCCATCTGTATGAACATGGATATATCTACACAGCCATCTGGATGAAAATGGATATATCTCCACCGCTATCTGCATGAACATGGAAATATCTACACCGCTATCTGTGTAAACATGCATACATCTTAACCGCTATCTCTATAAACATGGAAATGTCTACACCGCTATCTGTATAAACACGGAAATATCTACACCGCTACCTGTATAAACATGGAAATATCAGCACTGCTATCTGTATGAACATGGAAATATCTACACCGCTATCTCTATGAACATGGAAATATCTACACCGATATCTGTATGAACATGGAAATATCTTCACCGCCATCTGTAAGAACTTGGATATATCTACACAGCCATCTGGATGAACATGGAAATATCAGCACCGCTGTCTGTATGAACATGGAAATATCTACACCGCTATCTGTATGAACATGGAAATATCTACACCGCTATCTGTATGAACATGGAAATATCTTCACCACCATCTGTATGAACATGGATATATCTACACAGCCATCTGTATGAACATGGAAATATCTACACCGCTACCTGTATGAACATGGAAATAGCTACACCTCTATCTGTATGAACATGGAAATATCTACACCGCTATCTGTATAAACATGGAAATATCTACACCGCTACCTGTATAAACATGGAAATATCAGCACCGCTATCTGTATGAACATGGAAATATCTACACAGCCATCTGGATGAACATGAAAATATCTACACCGCTATCTGTATGAACATGGAAATAGTTACACCGCTACCTGTATGAACATGGAAATATCTACACCGCTATCTGAATGAACATGGAAATATCTACACCACTATCTGTATGAACATGGAAATATATTCACCGCCATCTGTATGAACATGGATATATCTACACAGCCATCTGGATGAACATGGAAATATCTACACCTCTATATGTATGAACATGGAAATAGCTACACCGCTATCTGTATGAACATGGAAATAGCTACACCGCTATCTGTATGAACATGGAAGTATCACCACCGCTATCTGTATGAACATGGAAATATCTTCACCGCCATATGTATGAACATGGATATATCTACACAGCCATCTGGATGAACATGGAAATATCTACACCACTATATGTATGAACATGGAATTAGCTAAACCGCTATGTCTATGAACATGGAAATATCTACACCGCTATCTGTATGAACATGGAAGTATCTACACCGCTATCTGTATGAACATTGAAATATCTTCACCGCCATATGTATGAACACGGATATATCTAGACAGCCATCTGGATGAACATGGAAATATCAGCACCGCTGTCTGTATGAACATGGAAATATCTACACCGCTATCTGTATGAACATGGAAATATCTACACAGCTATCTGTTTGAACATGGAAATATCTACACCGCTATCTGCAAGAAAATGGAAATATCTACAGAGCTTTCTGCATATACATCAAAATATCTACAAAGCTTTTCCTCTACACATGGAAATATCTACACCGCAATCTCTATAAACATGGAAATATCTACACCGCCATCTGTATGAACATGGAAATATCTGCACCGCCATCTGTATGAACATATAAATATCTAGACAGCCATCTGTATTAAGATGGAGATATCTAAACTGCTATCTGTAAAACACGGAAATATCTACACCGCTACCTGTATAAACATGGAAATATCTACACCGCTATCTGTATAAACATGGAAATATCTACACCGCTACCTGTATAAACATGGAAATATCAGCACCGCTATCTGTATGAACATGGAAATATCTACACCGCTATCTCTATGAACATGGAAATATCTACACCGATATCTGTAAGAACATGCAAATATCTTCACCGCCATCTGTATGAACATGGATATATCTACACAGCCATCTGGACGAAAATGGAAATATCAGCACCGCTGTCTGTATGAACATGGAAATATCTACACCGCTATCTGTATGAACATGGAAATATCTACACCGCTATCTGTATGAACATGGAAATATCTTCACCGCCATCTGTATGAACATGGATATATCTACACAGCCATCTGGAAGAACATGGAAATATCTACACCGCTATCTGTATGAACATGGAAATCTCTACACCGCTATCTGTGTAAACATGCATAAATCTTCACCGCTATCTGTATAAACATGGAAATATCTACACTGCTATCTGCATGAACATGGAAATATCTACACCGCTATCTGTATGAACATGGAAATATCTTCACCGCCATCTGTATGAACACGGATATATCTACACAGCCTTCTGGATGAACATGGAAATATCTACACCGTAATCTGTATGAACATGGAAACAGCTACACCGCTATCAGTATGAACATGGAAATATCTACACCGCTATCTGTATGAACATGGAAATATCTTCACCGCCATCTGTATGAACATGAATATATCTACACAGCCATCTGGATGAACATGGAAATATCTACACCGCTATATGTATGAACATGGAATTAACTACACCGGTATCTGAATGAACATGGAAATATCTACACCGCTATATGTATGAACATGGAAATATCTACACCGCTATCTGTATGAACATGGAAATATCTTCTCCGCCATCTGTATGAACATGGATATATCTACACAGCCATCTGGATGAACATGGAAATATCTACACCGCTCTCTGTGTAAACATGCATACATCTTCACCGCTATCTGTTTAAACATGGAAATATCTACACCGCTATCCGTATAAACATGGAAATATCAGCACCGCTATCTGTGTGAACATGGAAATATCTACACAGCCATCTGTATGAACATGGAAATAGCTACACCGCTATCTGTATGAACATGGAAACATCTACACCACTATCTGTATGAACATGGAAATATCTACACCGCTAAATGTATGAACATGGAAATATCTTCACCGCCATCTATATGAACATGGATATATCTACACAGCCATCTGGATGAACATGGAAATATCTACACCGCTATCTGTATGAACATGGAAATAGCTACTCCGCTATCTGTATGAACATGGAAATATCTACACCGCTATCTGTATGAACATGGAAATATCTACACCGCTATCTGTATGAACATGGAAATATCTTCACCGCAATCTGTATGAACATGGATATATCTACACAGCCATCTGGATGAACATGGCAATATCTACACCGCTATCTGTATGAACATGGAAATATCTACACCGCTATCTGTGTAAACGTGCATAAATCTTCACCGCTATCTGAATAAACATGGAAATATCTACATCGCTATCTGTATGAACATGGAATTATCTACACCGCTATCTGTTTGAACATGGAAATATCTACACCGCTATCTGCATGAAAATGGAAATATCTACACAGCTATCTGCAAATACATGGAAATATCTACAAAGCTATCTCTTTACACATGGAAATAACTACACCGCTATCTCTATAAACATGGAAATATCTATACCGCCATCTGTATGAACATGGAAATATCTACACCGCTATCTGTATGAACATGGTAATATCTACACAGCTATCTGTGTAAACATGCATACATCTTCACCGCTATCTGTATAAACACGGAAATATCTACACCGCTATCTGTATAAACATGGAAATATCTACACCGCTACCTGTATAAACATGGAAATATCAGCACCGCTATCTGTATGAACATGGAAATATCTACACAGCCATCTGGATGAACATGAAAATATCTACACCGCTATCTGTATGAACATGGAAATAGTTACACCGCTACCTGTATGAACATGGAAATATCTACACCGCTATCTGAATGAACATGGAAATATCTACACCACTATCTGTATGAACATGGAAATATATTCACCGCCATCTGTATGAACATGGATATATCTACACAGCCATCTGGATGAACATGGAAATATCTACACCTCTATATGTATGAACATGGAAATAGCTACACCGCTATCTGTATGAACATGGAAATAGCTACACCGCTATCTGTATGAACATGGAAGTATCACCACCGCTATCTGTATGAACATGGAAATATCTTCACCGCCATATGTATGAACATGGATATATCTACACAGCCATCTGGATGAACATGGAAATATCTACACCACTATATGTATGAACATGGAATTAGCTAAACCGCTATGTCTATGAACATGGAAATATCTACACCGCTATCTGTATGAACATGGAAGTATCTACACCGCTATCTGTATGAACATTGAAATATCTTCACCGCCATATGTATGAACACGGATATATCTAGACAGCCATCTGGATGAACATGGAAATATCAGCACCGCTGTCTGTATGAACATGGAAATATCTACACCGCTATCTGTATGAACATGGAAATATCTACACAGCTATCTGTTTGAACATGGAAATATCTACACCGCTATCTGCAAGAAAATGGAAATATCTACAGAGCTTTCTGCATATACATCAAAATATCTACAAAGCTTTTCCTCTACACATGGAAATATCTACACCGCAATCTCTATAAACATGGAAATATCTACACCGCCATCTGTATGAACATGGAAATATCTGCACCGCCATCTGTATGAACATATAAATATCTAGACAGACATCTGTATTAAGATGGAGATATCTAAACTGCTATCTGTAAAACACGGAAATATCTACACCGCTACCTGTATAAACATGGAAATATCTACACCGCTATCTGTATAAACATGGAAATATCTACACCGCTACCTGTATAAACATGGAAATATCAGCACCGCTATCTGTATGAACATGGAAATATCTACACCGCTATCTCTATGAACATGGAAATATCTACACCGATATCTGTAAGAACATGCAAATATCTTCACCGCCATCTGTATGAACATGGATATATCTACACAGCCATCTGGACGAAAATGGAAATATCAGCACCGCTGTCTGTATGAACATGGAAATATCTACACCGCTATCTGTATGAACATGGAAATATCTACACCGCTATCTGTATGAACATGGAAATATCTTCACCGCCATCTGTATGAACATGGATATATCTACACAGCCATCTGGAAGAACATGGAAATATCTACACCGCTATCTGTATGAACATGGAAATCTCTACACCGCTATCTGTGTAAACATGCATAAATCTTCACCGCTATCTGTTTAAACATGGAAATATCTACACCGCTATCCGTATAAACATGGAAATATCAGCACCGCTATCTGTGTGAACATGGAAATATCTACACAGCCATCTGGACGAACATGGAAATATCTACACCGCTATCTGTATGAACATGGAAATAGCTACACCGCTATCTGTATGAACATGGAAACATCTACACCACTACCTGTATGAACATGGAAATATCTACACCGCTAAATGTATGAACATGGAAATATCTTCACCGCCATCTATATGAACATGGATATATCTACACAGCCATCTGGATGAACATGGAAATATCTACACCGCTATCTGTATGAACATGGAAATAGCTACTCCGCTATCTGTATGAACATGGAAATATCTACACCGCTATCTGTATGAACATGGAAATATCTACACCGCTATCTGTATGAACATGGAAATATCTTCACCGCAATCTGTATGAACATGGATATATCTACACAGCCATCTGGATGAACATGGAAATATCTACACCGCTATCTGTATGAACATGGAAATATCTACACCGCTATCTGTGTAAACGTGCATAAATCTTCACCGCTATCTGAATAAACATGGAAATATCTACATCGCTATCTGTATGAACATGGAATTATCTACACCGCTATCTGTTTGAACATGGAAATATCTACACCGCTATCTGCATGAAAATGGAAATATCTACACAGCTATCTGCAAATTCATGGAAATATCTACAAAGCTATCTCTTTACACATGGAAATAACTACACCGCTATCTCTATAAACATGGAAATATCTATACCGCCATCTGTATGAACATGGAAATATCTGCACCGCCATCTGTATTAACGTACAAATATCTACACCGCCATCTGTATTAAGATGGAGATATCTACACGGCTATCTGTATAAACTTGGAAATATCTACACCGCTATCTGTATAAACATGGAAATATCTACACCGCCATCTGTATGAAGATAAAGATATCTTCACCGCCATCTGTATGAACATGGGTATATCTACACAGCCATCTGAACATGGAAATATCTACACCGCTATCTGTATGAACATGGAAATAGCTACACCGCTATCTGTATGAACATGGAATTATCTACACCGCTATCTGTATGAACATGGAAATATCTACACCGCTATCTGTATGAACATGGAAATATCTTTACCGCCATCTCTATGAACATGGATATATCTACACAGCCATCTGGATGAACATGGAAATATCTACACCGCTATCTGTATGAACATGGAAATATCTACACCGCTATCTGTATGAACATGGAAATATCTTCACCGCCATCTGTATGAACACGGATATATCTACACAGCCATCTGGATGAACATGGAAATATCTACAACACTATCTGTATTAACATGGAAACAGCTACACCGCTATCAGTATGAACATGGAAATATCTACACCGCTATCTGAATGAACATGGAAATATCTACACCACTATCTGTATGAACATGGAAATATATTCACCGCCATCTGTATGAACATGGATATATCTACACAGCCATCTGGATGAACATGGAAATATCTACACCTCTATATGTATGAACATGGAAATAGCTACACCGCTATCTGTATGAACATGGAAATAGCTACACCGCTATCTGTATGAACATGGAAGTATCACCACCGCTATCTGTATGAACATGGAAATATCTTCACCGCCATATGTATGAACATGGATATATCTACACAGCCATCTGGATGAACATGGAAATATCTACACCACTATATGTATGAACATGGAATTAGCTAAACCGCTATGTCTATGAACATGGAAATATCTACACCGCTATCTGTATGAACATGGAAGTATCTACACCGCTATCTGTATGAACATTGAAATATCTTCACCGCCATATGTATGAACACGGATATATCTAGACAGCCATCTGGATGAACATGGAAATATCAGCACCGCTGTCTGTATGAACATGGAAATATCTACACCGCTATCTGTATGAACATGGAAATATCTACAACGCTCTCTGTGTAAACATGCATACATCTTCACCGCTATCTGTTTAATCTTGGAAATATCTACACCGCTATCCGTATAAACATGGAAATATCAGCACCGCTATCTGTGTGAACATGGAAATATCTACACAGCCATCTGGACGAACATGGAAATATCTACACCGCTATCTGTATGAACATGGAAATAGCTACACCGCTATCTGTATGAACATGGAAACATCTACACCACTATCTGTATGAACATGGAAATATCTACACCGCTAAATGTATGAACATGGAAATATCTTCACCGCCATCTATATGAACATGGATATATCTACACAGCCATCTGGATGAACATGGAAATATCTACACCGCTATCTGTATGAACATGGAAATAGCTACTCCGCTATCTGTATGAACATGGAAATATCTACACCGCTATCTGTATGAACATGGAAATATCTACACCGCTATCTGTATGAACATGGAAATATCTTCACCGCAATCTGTATGAACATGGATATATCTACACAGCCATCTGGATGAACATGGAAATATCTACACCGCTATCTGTATGAACATGGAAATATCTACACCGCTATCTGTGTAAACGTGCATAAATCTTCACCGCTATCTGAATAAACATGGAAATATCTACATCGCTATCTGTATGAACATGGAATTATCTACACCGCTATCTGTTTGAACATGGAAATATCTACACCGCTATCTGCATGAAAATGGAAATATCTACACAGCTATCTGCAAATACATGGAAATATCTACAAAGCTATCTCTTTACACATGGAAATAACTACACCGCTATCTCTATAAACATGGAAATATCTATACCGCCATCTGTATGAACATGGAAATATCTGCACCGCCATCTGTATTAACGTACAAATATCTACACCGCCATCTGTATTAAGATGGAGATATCTACACGGCTATCTGTATAAACTTGGAAATATCTACACCGCTATCTGTATAAACATGGAAATATCTACACCGCCATCTGTATGAAGATAAAGATATCTTCACCGCCATCTGTATGAACATGGGTATATCTACACAGCCATCTGGATGAACATGGAAATATCTACACCGCTATCTGTATGAACATGGAAATAGCTACACCGCTATCTGTATGAACATGGAAATATCTACACCGCTATCTGTATGAACATGGAAATATCTACACCGCTATCTGTATGAACATGGAAATATCTTTACCGCCATCTCTATGAACATGGATATATCTACACAGCCATCTGGATGAACATGGAAATATCTACACCGCTATCTGTATGAACATGGAAATATCTACACCGCTATCTGTATGAACATGGAAATATCTTCACCGCCATCTGTATGAACACGGATATATCTACACAGCCATCTGGATGAACATGGAAATATCTACACCACTATCTGTATTAACATGGAAACAGCTACACCGCTATCAGTATGAACATGGAAATATCTACACCGCTATCTGTATGAACACGGAAATATCTACACCGCTATCTGTATGAACATGGAAATATCTTCACCGCCATCTGTATGAACATGAATATATCTACACAGCCATCTGGATGAACATGGGAATATCTACACCGCTATATGTATGAACATGGAATTAACTACACCGGTATCTGAATGAACATGGAAATATCTACACCGCTATATGTATGAACATGGAAATATCTACACCGCTATCTGTATGAACATGGAAATATCTTCACCGCCATCTGTATGAACATGGTTATATCTACACAGCCATCTGGATGAACATGGAAATATCTACACCGCTATCTGTATGAACATGGAAATATCTACACCGCTCTCTGTGTAAACATGCATACATCTTCACCGCTATCTGTATAAACATGGAAATATCTACACCGCTACCAGTATAAACATGGAAATATCAGCACCGCTATCTGTATGAACATGGAAATATCTACACAGCCATCTGGACGAACATGGAAATATCTACACCGCTATCTGTATGAACATGGAAATAGCTACACCGCTATCTGTATGAACATGGAAACATCTACACCACTATCTGTATGAACATGGAAATATCTACACCGCCATCTGTATGAACATGGAAATATCTTCACCGCCATCTGTATGAACATGGATATATCTACACAGCCATCTGGATGAACATGGAAATATCTACATCGCTATCTGTATGAACATGGAAATAGCTACTCCGCTATCTGAACACGGAAATATCTACACCGCTATCTGTATGAACATGGAAATATCTACACCGCCATCTGTATGAACATGGATATATCTACACAGCCATCTGGATGAACATGGAAATAACTACACCGCTATCTGTATGAATATGGAAATATCTACACCGCTATCTGTATGAAAATGGAAATATCTACACCGCTATCTGTATGAATATGGAAATATCTTCACCGCCATCTGTATGAAGATGGATATATCTACACAGCCATCTGCATGAACATGGAAATATCAAAACCGCTATCTGTATGAACTTGGAACTATCTACACCGCTATCTGTGTTAACATGCATACATCTTCACCGCTATCTGTATAAACATGGAAATATCTACACCGCTATCTGTAAGAACATGGAAATATCTACACAGCTATCTGTTTGAACATGGAAATATCTACACCGCTATCTGCATGAAAATGGAAATATCTACACAGCTATCTGCATATACATGGAAATATCTACAAAGCTATTTCTCTACACAAGGAAATATCTACACCGCAATCTCTATAAACATGGAAATATCTACACCGCCATCTGTATGAACATGGAAATATCTGCACCGCCATCTGTATGAACATATAAATATCTAGACCGCCATCTGTATTAAGATGGAGATATCTACACCGCTATCTGTATAAACACGGAAATATCTACACCGCTACCTGTGTAAACATGGAAATATCTACACCGCTATCTGTATAAACATGGAAATATCTACACCGCTACCTGTATAAACATGGAAATATCAGCACCGCTATCTGTATGAACATGGAATTATCCACACCGCTATCTCTATGAACATGGAAATATCTACACCGATATCTGTAAGAACATGGAAATACCTTCACCGCCTTCTGTATGAACATGGATATATCTACACAGCCATCTGGACGAAAATGGAAATATCACCACCGCTGTCTGTATGAACATGGAAATATCTACACCGCTATCTGTATGAACATGGAAATATCTACACCGCTATCTGTATGAACACGGAAATATCTACACCGCTATCTGTATGAACATGGAAATAACTTCACCGCCATCTGTATGAACATGAATATATCTACACAGCCATCTGGATGAACATGGAAATATCTAGAACTCTGTATGTATGAACATGGAATTAGCTACACCGGTATCTGAATGAACATGGAAATATCTACACCGCTATCTGTATGAACATGGAAATATCTACACTGCTATCTGTATGAACATGGAAATATCTTCTCCGCCATCTGTATGAACATGGATATATCTACACAGCCATCTGGATGAACATGGAAATATCTACACCGCTATCTGTATGAACATGGAAATATCTACACCGCTCTCTGCGTAAACATGCATACATCATCACCGCTATCTCTATAAACATGGAAATATCTACACCGCTATCCGTATAAACATGGAAATATCAGCACCGCTATCTGTATGAACATGGAAATATCTACACAGCCATCTGGACGAACATGGAAATATCTACCCCGCTATCTGTATGAACATGGAAATATCTACACCGCTATCTGTATGAACATGGAAATAACTTCACCGCCATCTGTATGAACATGAATATATCTACACAGCCATCTGGATGAACATGGGAATATCTACACCGCTATATGTATGAACATGGAATTAACTACACCGGTATCTGAATGAACATGGAAATATCTACACCGCTATATGTATGAACATGGAAATATCTACACCGCTATCTGTATGAACATGGAAATATCTTCACCGCCATCTGTATGAACATGGTTATATCTACACAGCCATCTGGATGAACATGGAAATATCTACACCGCTATCTGTATGAACATGGAAATATCTACACCGCTCTCTGTGTAAACATGCATACATCTTCACCGCTATCTGTATAAACATGGAAATATCTACACCGCTACCAGTATAAACATGGAAATATCAGCACCGCTATCTGTATGAACATGGAAATATCTACACAGCCATCTGGACGAACATGGAAATATCTACACCGCTATCTGTATGAACATGGAAATAGCTACACCGCTATCTGTATGAACATGGAAACATCTACACCACTATCTGTATGAACATGGAAATATCTACACCGCCATCTGTATGAACATGGAAATATCTTCACCGCCATCTGTATGAACATGGATATATCTACACAGCCATCTGGATGAACATGGAAATATCTACATCGCTATCTGTATGAACATGGAAATAGCTACTCCGCTATCTGAACACGGAAATATCTACACCGCTATCTGTATGAACATGGAAATATCTACACCGCCATCTGTATGAACATGGATATATCTACACAGCCATCTGGATGAACATGGAAAAACTACACCGCTATCTGTATGAATATGGAAATATCTACACCGCTATCTGTATGAAAATGGAAATATGTACACCGCTATCTGTATGAATATGGAAATATCTTCACCGCCATCTGTATGAAGATGGATATATCTACACAGCCATCTGCATGAACATGGAAATATCAAAACCGCTATCTGTATGAACTTGGAACTATCTACACCGCTATCTGTGTTAACATGCATACATCTTCACCGCTATCTGTATAAACATGGAAATATCTACACCACTATCTGTAAGAACATGGAAATATCTACACAGCTATCTGTTTGAACATGGAAATATCTACACCGCTATCTGCATGAAAATGGAAATATCTACACAGCTATCTGCATATACATGGAAATATCTACAAAGCTATTTCTCTACACAAGGAAATATCTACACCGCAATCTCTATAAACATGGAAATATCTACACCGCCATCTGTATGAACATGGAAATATCTGCACCGCCATCTGTATGAACATATAAATATCTAGACCGCCATCTGTATTAAGATGGAGATATCTACACCGCTATCTGTATAAACACGGAAATATCTACACCGCTACCTGTATAAACATGGAAATATCTACACCGCTATCTGTATAAACATGGAAATATCTACACCGCTACCTGTATAAACATGGAAATATCAGCACCGCTATCTGTATGAACATGGAATTATCCACACCGCTATCTCTATGAACATGGAAATATCTACACCGATATCTGTAAGAACATGGAAATACCTTCACCGCCTTCTGTATGAACATGGATATATCTACACAGCCATCTGGACGAAAATGGAAATATCACCACCGCTGTCTGTATGAACATGGAAATATCTACACCGCTATCTGTATGAACATGGAAATATCTACACCGCTATCTGTATGAACACGGAAATATCTACACCGCTATCTGTATGAACATGGAAATAACTTCACCGCCATCTGTATGAACATGAATATATCTACACAGCCATCTGGATGAACATGGAAATATCTAGAACTCTGTATGTATGAACATGGAATTAGCTACACCGGTATCTGAATGAACATGGAAATATCTACACCGCTATCTGTATGAACATGGAAATATCTACACTGCTATCTGTATGAACATGGAAATATCTTCTCCGCCATCTGTATGAACATGGATATATCTACACAGCCATCTGGATGAACATGGAAATATCTACACCGCTATCTGTATGAACATGGAAATATCTACACCGCTCTCTGCGTAAACATGCATACATCATCACCGCTATCTCTATAAACATGGAAATATCTACACCGCTATCCGTATAAACATGGAAATAACAGCACCGCTATCTGTATGAACATGGAAATATCTACACAGCCATCTGGACGAACATGGAAATATCTACCCCGCTATCTGTATGAACATGGAAATAGCTACACCGCTATCTGTATGAACATGGAAACATCTACACCACTATCTGTATGAACATGGAAATATCTACACCGCTATCTGTATGAACATGGAAATATCTTCACCGCTATCTGTATGAACATGGAAATATCTACACAGCCATCTGGACGAACATGGAAATATCTAAACCGCTATCTGTATGAACATGGAAATAGCTACACCGCTATCTGTATGAACATTGAAACATCTACACCACTATCTGTATGAACATGGAAATATCTACACCGCTATCTGTATGAACATGGAAATATCTTCACCGCCATCTGTATGAACATGGATATATCTACACAGCCATCGGGGTGAACATGGAAATATCTACACCGCTATCTGTATGAACATGGAAATAGCTACTCCGCTATCTGAACACGGAAATATCTACACCGCTATCTGTATGAACATGGAAATATCTACACCGCCATCTGTATGAACATGGATATATCTACACAGCCATCTGGATGAACATGGAAATATCTACACCGCTATCTGTAAGAATATGGAAATATCTTCACCGCCATCTGTATGAAGATGGATATATCTACACAGCCATCTGGATGAACATGGAAATATCAAAACCGCTATCTGTATGAACTTGGAACTATCTACACCGCTATCTGTGTTAACATGCATACGTCTTCACCGCTATCTGTATAAACATGGAAATATCTACACCGCTATCTGTAAGAACATGGAAATATCTACACAGCTATCTGTTTGAACATGGAAATATCTACACCGCTATCTGCATGAAAATGGAAATATCTACACAGCTATCTGCATATACATGGAAATATCTACAAAGCTATTTCTCTACACAAGGAAATATCTACACCGCAATCTCTATAAACATGGAAATATCTACACCGCCATCTGTATGAACATGGAAATATCTGCACCGCCATCTGTATGAACATATAAATATCTAGACCGCCATCTGTATTAAGATGGAGATATCTACACCGCTACCTGTATAAACATGGAAATATCTACACCGCTATCTGTATAAACATGGAAATATCTACACCGCTACCTGTATAAACATGGAAATATCAGCACCGCTATCTGTATGCACATGGAAATATCTACACCGCTATCTCTAGGAACATGGAAATATCTACACCGATATCTGTAAGAACATGGAAATATCTTCACCGCCTTCTGTATGAACATGGATATATCTACACAGCCATCTGGACGAAAATGGAAATATCACCACCGCTGTCTGTATGAACATGGAAATATCTACACCGCTATCTTTATGAACATGGAAATATCTACACCGCTATCTGTATGAACATGGAAATATTTTCACCGCCATCTGTATGAACATGGATATATCTACGCAGCCATCTGGATGAACATGGAAATATCTACACCACTATCTGTATGAACATGGAAATCTCTACACCGCTATCTGTGTAAACATGCATACATCTTCACCGCTATCTGTATAAACATGGAAATATCTACACTGCTATCTGCATGAACATGGAAATATCTACACCGCTGTCTGTATGAACATGGAAATATCTTCACCGCCATCTGTATGAACATGGATATATCTACACAGCCATCTGGATGAACATGGAAGTATCTACACCGCTATCTGTATGAACATGAAAAAAGCTACACCGCTATCTGTATGAACATGGAAATATCTACACCGCTATCTGTATGAACACGGAAATATCTACACCGCTATCTGTATGAACATGGAAATAACTTCACCGCCATCTGTATGAACATGAATATATCTACACAGCCATCTGGATGAACATGGAAATATCTACAACTCTATATGTATGAACATGGAATTAGCTACAACGGTATCTGAATGAACATGGAAATATCTACACCGCTATCTGTATGAACATGGAAATATCTTCTCCGCCATCTGTATGAACATGGATATATCTACACAGCCATCAGGATGAACATGGAAATATCTACACCGCTATCTGTATGAACATGGAAATATCTACACCGCTCTCTGTGTAAACATGCATACATCTTCACCGCTATCTGTATAAACATGGAAATATCTACACCGCTATCCGTATAAACATGGAAATATCAGCACCGCTATCTGTATGAACATGGAAATATCTACACAGCCATCTGGACGAACATGGAAATATCTACCCCGCTATCTGTATGAACATGGAAATAGCTACACCGCTATCTGTATGAACATGGAAACATCTACACCACTATCTGTATGAACATGGAAATATCTACGCCGCTATCTGTATGAACATGGAAATATCTTCACCGCCATCTATAGGAACATGGATATATCTACACAGCCATCTGGATGAACATGGAAATATCTACACTGCTATCTGTATGAACATGGAAACAGCTACTCCGCTATCTGTATGAACATGGAAATATCTACACCGCTATCTGTATGAACATGGAAATATCTACACCGCTATCTGTATGAACATGGAAATATCTTCACCGCCATCTGTATGAACATGGATATATCTACACAGCCATCTGGATGAACATGGAAATATCTACACCGCTATCTGTATGAACATGGAAACATCTACACCGCTATCTGTGTAAACATGCATACATCTTCACCGCTATCTGAATAAACATGGACATATCTACATCGCTATCTGTATGAACATGAAATTATCTACACCGCTATCTGTTTGAACATGGAAATATCTACACCGCTATCTGCATGAAAATGGAAATATCTACACAGCTATCTGCATATACATGGAAATATCTACAAAGATATCTCTTTACACATTGGAAATAACTACACCGCTATCTCTATAAACATGGAAATATCTATACTGCCATCTGTATGAACATGGAAATATCTGCACCGCCATCTGTATTAACGTACAAATATCTACACCGCCATCTGTATTAAGATGGAGATATCTACACGGCTATCTGTATAAACTTGGAAATATCTACACCGCTATCTGTATAAACATGGAAATATCTACACCGCTATCTGTATAAACATGGAAATATCTACACCGCCATCTGTATGAAGATAAAAATATCTTCACCGCCATCTGTATGAACATGGGTATATCTACACAGCCATCTGGATGAACATGGAAATATCAACACCGCTATCTGTATGAACATGGAAATATCTACACCGCTATCTGTTTTAACATGCATACATCTTCACCGCTATCTGTATAAACATGGAAATATCTACATCGCTATCCGTATGAACATGGAAATATCTACACCGCTATCTGTTTGAACATGGAAATATCTACACCGCTATCTGTATGAACATGGAAATATCTACACAGCCATCTGGACGAACATGGAAATATCTAAACCGCTATCTGTATGAACATGGAAATAGCTACACCGCTATCTGTATGAACATGGAAACATCTACACCACTATCTGTATGAACATGGAAATATCTACACCGCTATCTGTATGAACATGGAAATATCTTCACCGCCATCTGTATGAACATGGATATATCTACACAGCCATCGGGATGAACATGGAAATATCTACACCGCTATCTGT
The DNA here is from genome assembly GCF_029281585.2 of Gorilla gorilla gorilla. Lineage (NCBI taxonomy): Eukaryota > Metazoa > Chordata > Mammalia > Primates > Hominidae > Gorilla > Gorilla gorilla. Next base: position 52,774,847 of record NC_073246.2, on the reverse strand, counting down.
ATGAAGATGGAAATAGCTACTCCGCTATCTGAACACGGAAATATCTACACCGCTATCTGTATGAACATGGAAATATCTACACCGCCATCTGTATGAACATGGATATATCTACACAGCCATCTGGATGAACATGGAAATATCTACACCGCTATCTGTAAGAATATGGAAATATCTTCACCGCCATCTGTATGAAGATGGATATATCTACACAGCCATCTGGATGAACATGGAAATATCAAAACCGCTATCTGTATGAACTTGGAACTATCTACACCGCTATCTGTGTTAACATGCATACGTCTTCACCGCTATCTGTATAAACATGGAAATATCTACACCGCTATCTGTAAGAACATGGAAATATCTACACAGCTATCTGTTTGAACATGGAAATATCTACACCGCTATCTGCATGAAAATGGAAATATCTACACAGCTATCTGCATATACATGGAAATATCTACAAAGCTATTTCTCTACACAAGGAAATATCTACACCGCAATCTCTATAAACATGGAAATATCTACACCGCCATCTGTATGAACATGGAAATATCTGCACCGCCATCTGTATGAACATATAAATATCTAGACCGCCATCTGTATTAAGATGGAGATATCTACACCGCTACCTGTATAAACATGGAAATATCTACACCGCTATCTGTATAAACATGGAAATATCTACACCGCTACCTGTATAAACATGGAAATATCAGCACCGCTATCTGTATGCACATGGAAATATCTACACCGCTATCTCTAGGAACATGGAAATATCTACACCGATATCTGTAAGAACATGGAAATATCTTCACCGCCTTCTGTATGAACATGGATATATCTACACAGCCATCTGGACGAAAATGGAAATATCACCACCGCTGTCTGTATGAACATGGAAATATCTACACCGCTATCTGTATGAACATGGAAATATCTACACCGCTATCTGTATGAACATGGAAATATTTTCACCGCCATCTGTATGAACATGGATATATCTACGCAGCCATCTGGATGAACATGGAAATATCTACACCACTATCTGTATGAACATGGAAATCTCTACACCGCTATCTGTGTAAACATGCATACATCTTCACCGCTATCTGTATAAACATGGAAATATCTACACTGCTATCTGCATGAACATGGAAATATCTACACCGCTGTCTGTATGAACATGGAAATATCTTCACCGCAATCTGTATGAACATGGATATATCTACACAGCCATCTGGATGAACATGGAAGTATCTACACCGCTATCTGTATGAACATGAAAAAAGCTACACCGCTATCTGTATGAACATGGAAATATCTACACCGCTATCTGTATGAACACGGAAATATCTACACCGCTATCTGTATGAACATGGAAATAACTTCACCGCCATCTGTATGAACATGAATATATCTACACAGCCATCTGGATGAACATGGAAATATCTACAACTCTATATGTATGAACATGGAATTAGCTACACCGGTATCTGAATGAACATGGAAATATCTACACCGCTATCTGTATGAACATGGAAATATCTTCTCCGCCATCTGTATGAACATGGATATATCTACACAGCCATCAGGATGAACATGGAAATATCTACACCGCTATCTGTATGAACATGGAAATATCTACACCGCTCTCTGTGTAAACATGCATACATCTTCACCGCTATCTGTATAAACATGGAAATATCTACACCGCTATCCGTATAAACATGGAAATATCAGCACCGCTATCTGTATGAACATGGAAATATCTACACAGCCATCTGGACGAACATGGAAATATCTACCCCGCTATCTGTATGAACATGGAAATAGCTACACCGCTATCTGTATGAACATGGAAACATCTACACCACTATCTGTATGAACATGGAAATATCTACGCCGCTATCTGTATGAACATGGAAATATCTTCACCGCCATCTATAGGAACATGGATATATCTACACAGCCATCTGGATGAACATGGAAATATCTACACTGCTATCTGTATGAACATGGAAACAGCTACTCCGCTATCTGTATGAACATGGAAATATCTACACCGCTATCTGTATGAACATGGAAATATCTACACCGCTATCTGTATGAACATGGAAATATCTTCACCGCCATCTGTATGAACATGGATATATCTACACAGCCATCTGGATGAACATGGAAATATCTACACCGCTATCTGTATGAACATGGAAACATCTACACCGCTATCTGTGTAAACATGCATACATCTTCACCGCTATCTGAATAAACATGGACATATCTACATCGCTATCTGTATGAACATGAAATTATCTACACCGCTATCTGTTTGAACATGGAAATATCTACACCGCTATCTGCATGAAAATGGAAATATCTACACAGCTATCTGCATATACATGGAAATATCTACAAAGATATCTCTTTACACATTGGAAATAACTACACCGCTATCTCTATAAACATGGAAATATCTATACCGCCATCTGTATGAACATGGAAATATCTGCACCGCCATCTGTATTAACGTACAAATATCTACACCGCCATCTGTATTAAGATGGAGATATCTACACGGCTATCTGTATAAACTTGGAAATATCTACACCGCTATCTGTATAAACATGGAAATATCTACACCGCTATCTGTATAAACATGGAAATATCTACACCGCCATCTGTATGAAGATAAAAATATCTTCACCGCCATCTGTATGAACATGGGTATATCTACACAGCCATCTGGATGAACATGGAAATATCAACACCGCTATCTGTATGAACATGGAAATATCTACACCGCTATCTGTTTTAACATGCATACATCTTCACCGCTATCTGTATAAACATGGAAATATCTACATCGCTATCCGTATGAACATGGATATATCTACACCGCTATCTGTTTGAACATGGAAATATCTACAGCGCTATCTGCATGAAAATGGAAATATCTACAAAGCTATCTGCATATACATGGAAATATCTACAAAGCTATTTCTCTACACATGGAAATATCTACACCGCAATCTCTATAAACATGGCAATATCTTCACCGCCATCTGTATGAACATGGAAATATCTGCACCGCTATCTGTATAAACATGGAAATATCTACACCGCTACCTGTATAAACATGGAAATATCAGCACGGCTATCTGTATGAACATGGAAATATCTACACCGCTATCTGTATGAACATGGAAATATCTACACCGCTATCTGTATGAACATGGAAATATCTTCACCGCCATCTGTATGAACATGGATATATCTACACAGCCATCTGGATGAACATGGAAATATCTACACCGCTATCTGTATGAACATGGAAATATCTACACCGCTATCTGTGTAAACGTGCATAAATCTTCACCGCTATCTGAATAAACATGGAAATATCTACATCGCTATCTGTATGAACATGGAATTATCTACACCGCTATCTGTTTGAACATGGAAATATCTACACCGCTATCTGCATGAAAATGGAAATATCTACACAGCTATCTGCAAATACATGGAAATATCTACAAAGCTATCTCTTTACACATGGAAATAACTACACCGCTATCTCTATAAACATGGAAATATCTATACCGCCATCTGTATGAACATGGAAATATCTGCACCGCCATCTGCATTAACGTACAAATATCTACACCGCCATCTGTATTAAGATGGAGATATCTACACGGCTATCTGTATAAACTTGGAAATATCTACACCGCTATCTGTATAAACATGGAAATATCTACACCGCCATCTGTATGAAGATAAAGATATCTTCACCGCCATCTGTATGAACATGGGTATATCTACACAGCCATCTGGATGAACATGGAAATATCTACACCGCTATCTGTATGAACATGGAAATAGCTACACCGCTATCTGTATGAACATGGAAATATCTACACCGCTATCTGTATGAACATGGAAATATCTACACCGCTATCTGTATGAACATGGAAATATCTTTACCGCCATCTCTATGAACATGGATATATCTACACAGCCATCTGGATGAACATGGAAATATCTACACCGCTATCTGTATGAACATGGAAATATCTACACCGCTATCTGTATGAACATGGAAATATCTTCACCGCCATCTGTATGAACACGGATATATCTACACAGCCATCTGGATGAACATGGAAATATCTACACCACTATCTGTATTAACATGGAAACAGCTACACCGCTATCAGTATGAACATGGAAATATCTACACCGCTATCTGTATGAACACGGAAATATCTACACCGCTATCAGTATGAACATGGAAATATCTTCACCGCCATCTGTATGAACATGAATATATCTACACAGCCATCTGGATGAACATGGGAATATCTACACCGCTATATGTATGAACATGGAATTAACTACACCGGTATCTGAATGAACATGGAAATATCTACACCGCTATATGTATGAACATGGAAATATCTACACCGCTATCTGTATGAACATGGAAATATCTTCACCGCCATCTGTATGAACATGGTTATATCTACACAGCCATCTGGATGAACATGGAAATATCTACACCGCTATCTGTATGAACATGGAAATATCTACACCGCTCCCTGTGTAAACATGCATACATCTTCACCGCTATCTGTATAAACATGGAAATATCTACACCGCTACCAGTATAAACATGGAAATATCAGCACCGCTATCTGTATGAACATGGAAATATCTACACAGCCATCTGGACGAACATGGAAATATCTACACCGCTATCTGTATGAACATGGAAATAGCTACACCGCTATCTGTATGAACATGGAAACATCTACACCACTATCTGTATGAACATGGAAATATCTACACCGCCATCTGTATGAACATGGAAATATCTTCACCGCCATCTGTATGAACATGGATATATCTACACAGCCATCTGGATGAACATGGAAATATCTACATCGCTATCTGTATGAACATGGAAATAGCTACTCCGCTATCTGAACACGGAAATATCTACACCGCTATCTGTATGAACATGGAAATATCTACACCGCCATCTGTATGAACATGGATATATCTACACAGCCATCTGGATGAACATGGAAATAACTACACCGCTATCTGTATGAATATGGAAATATCTACACCGCTATCTGTATGAACATGGAAATATCTACACCGCTATCTGTATGAATATGGAAATATCTTCACCGCCATCTGTATGAAGATGGATATATCTACACAGCCATCTGCATGAACATGGAAATATCAAAACCGCTATCTGTATGAACTTGGAACTTTCTACACCGCTATCTGTGTTAACATGCATACATCTTCACCGCTATCTGTATAAACATGGAAATATCTACACCGCTATCTGTAAGAACATGGAAATATCTACACAGCTATCTGTTTGAACATGGAAATATCTACACCGCTATCTGCATGAAAATGGAAATATCTACACAGCTATCTGCATATACATGGAAATATCTACAAAGCTATTTCTCTACACAAGGAAATATCTACACCGCAATCTCTATAAACATGGAAATATCTACACCGCCATCTGTATGAACATGGAAATATCTGCACCGCCATCTGTATGAACATATAAATATCTAGACCGCCATCTTTATTAAGATGGAGATATCTACACCGCTATCTGTATAAACACGGAAATATCTACACCGCTACCTGTATAAACATGGAAATATCTACACCGCTATCTGTATAAACATGGAAATATCTACACCGCTACCTGTATAAACATGGAAATATCAGCACCGCTATCTGTATGAACATGGAATTATCTACACCGCTATCTCTATGAACATGGAAATATCTACAACGATATCTGTAAGAACATGGAAATATCTTCACCGCCTTCTGTATGAACATGGATATATCTACACAGCCATCTGGACGAAAATGGAAATATCACCACCGCTGTCTGTATGAACATGGAAATATCTACACCGCTATCTGTATGAACATGGAAATATCTACACCGCTATCTGTATGAACATGGAAATATCTTCACCGCCATCCGTATGAACATTGATATATCTACGCAGCCATCAGGATGAACATGGAAATATCTACACCGCTATCTGTATGAACATGGAAATCTCTACACCGCTATCTGTGTAAACATGCATACATCTTCACCGCTATCTGTATAAACATGGAAATATCTACACTGCTATCTGCATGAACATGGAAATATCTACACCGCTGTCTGTATGAACATGGAAATATCTTCACCGCCATCTGTATGAACATGGATATATCTACACAGCCGTCTGGATGAACATGGAAGTATCTACACCGCTATCTGTATGAACATGAAAAAAGCTAAACCGCTATCTGTATGAACATGGAAATATCTACACCGCTATCTGTATGAACACGGAAATATCTACACCGCTATCTGTATGAACACGGAAATATCTACACCGCTATCTGTATGAACATGGAAATATCTTCTCCGCCATCTGTATGAACATGGATATATCTACACAGCCATCTGGATGAACATGGAAATATCTACACCGCTATCTGTATGAACATGGAAATATCTACACCGCTCTCTGTGTAAACATGCATACATCTTCACCGCTATCTGTATAAACATGGAAATATCTACACCGCTATCCGTATAAACATGGAAATATCAGCACCGCTATCTGTATGAACATGGAAATATCTACACAGCCATCTGGACGAACATGGAAATATCTACACCGCTATCTGTATGAACATGGAAATAGGTACACCGCTATCTGTATGAACATGGAAACATCTACACCACTATCTGTATGAACATGGAAATATCTACACCGCTATCTGTATGAACATGGAAATATCTTCACCGCCATCTATATGAACATGGATATATCTACACAGCCATCTGGATGAACATGGAAATATCTACACCGCTATATGTATGAACATGGAAATAGCTACTCCGCTATCTGTATGAACATGGAAATATCTACACAGCTATCTGTATGAACATGGAAATATCTACACCGCTATCTGTATGAACATGGAAATATCTTCACCGCCATCTGTATGAACATGGATATATCTACACAGCCATCTGGATGAACATGGAAATATCTACACCGCTATCTGTATGAACATGGAAATATCTACACCGCTATCTGTGTAAACATGCATACATCTTCACCGCTATCTGAATAAACATGGAAATATCTACATCGCTATCTGTACGAACATGGAATTATCTACACCGCTATCTGTTTGAACATGGAAATATCTACACCGCTATCTGCATGAAAATGGAAATATCTACAAAGCTATCTGCAAATACATGGAAATATCTACAAAGCTATCTCTTTACACATGGAAATATACACCGCTATCTCTATAAACATGGAAATATCTATACCGCCATCTGTATGAACATGAAAATATCTGCACCGCCATCTGTATTAACGTACAAATATCTACACCGCCATCTGTATTAAGATGGAGATATCTACACCGCTATCTGTATAAACATGGAAATATCTACACCGCTATCTGTATAAACATGGAAATATCTACACCGCCATCTGTATGAAGATAAAAATATCTTCACCGCCATCTGTATGAACATGGGTATATCTACACAGCCATCTGGATGAACATGGAAATATCTACACCGCTATCTGTATGAACATGGAAATACCTACACCGCTATCTGTATGAACATGGAAATATCTACACCGCTATCTGTATGAACATGGAAATATCTACACCGCTATCTGTATGAACATGGAAATATCTTTACCGCCATCTGTATGAACATGAATATATCTACACAGCCATCTGGATGAACATGGAAATATCTACAACTCTATATGTATGAACATGGAATTAGCTACACCGGTATCTGAATGAACATGGAAATATCTACACCGCTATCTGTATGAACATGGAAATATCTACACCGCTATCTGTATGAACATGGAAATATCTTCTCCGCCATCTGTATGAACATGGATATATCTACACAGCCATCTGGATGAACATGGAAATATCTACACCGCTATCTGTATGAACATGGAAATATCTACACCGCTCTCTGTGTAAACATGCATTCATCTTCACCGCTATCTGTATAAACATGGAAATATCTACACCGCTATCCGTATAAACATGGAAATATCAGCACCGCTATCTGTATGAACATGGAAATATCTACACAGCCATCTGGACGAACATGGAAATATCTACACCGCTATCTGTATGAACATGGAAATAGCTACACCGCTATCTGTATGAACATGGAAACATCTACACCACTATCTGTATGAACATGGAAATATCTACACCGCTATCTGTATGAACATGGAAATATCTTCACCGCCATCTATATGAACATGGATATATCTACACAGCCATCTGGATGAACATGGAAATATCTACACCGCTATATGTATGAACATGGAAATAGCTACTCCGCTATCTGTATGAACATGGAAATATCTACACAGCTATCTGTATGAACATGGAAATATCTACACGGCTATCTGTATGAACATGGAAATATCTTCACCGCCATCTGTATGAACATGGATATATCTACACAGCCATCTGGATGAACATGGAAATATCTACACCGCTATCTGTATGAACATGGAAATATCTTAACCGCCATCTGTATGAACATGAATATATCTACACAGCCATCTGGATGAACATGGAAATATCTACAACTCTATATGTATGAACATGGAATTAGCTACACCGGTATCTGAATGAACATGGAAATATCTACACCGCTATCTGTATGAACATGGAAATATCTACACCGCTATCTGTATGAACATGGAAATATCTTCTCCGCCATCTGTATGAACATGGATATATCTACACAGCCATCTGGATGAACATGGAAATATCTACACCGCTATCTGTATGAACATGGAAATATCTACACCGCTCTCTGTGTAAACATGCATACATCTTCACCGCTATCTGTATAAACATGGAAATATCTACACCGCTATCCGTATAAACATGGAAATATCAGCACCGCTATCTGTATGAACATGGAAATATCTACACAGCCATCTGGACGAACATGGAAATATCTACACCGCTATCTGTATGAACATGGAAATAGCTACACCGCTATCTGTATGAACATGGAAACATCTACACCACTATCTGTATGAACATGGAAATATCTACACCGCTATCTGTATGAACATGGAAATATCTTCACCGCCATCTATATGAACATGGATATATCTACACAGCCATCTGGATGAACATGGAAATATCTACACCGCTATATGTATGAACATGGAAATAGCTACTCCGCTATCTGTATGAACATGGAAATATCTACACAGCTATCTGTATGAACATGGAAATATCTACACCGCTATCTGTATGAACATGGAAATATCTTCACCGCCATCTGTATGAACATGGATATATCTACACAGCCATCTGGATGAACATGGAAATATCTACACCGCTATCTGTATGAACATGGAAATATCTACACCGCTATCTGTGTAAACATGCATACATCTTCACCGCTATCTGAATAAACATGGAAATATCTACATCGCTATCTGTACGAACATGGAATTATCTACACCGCTATCTGTTTGAACATGGAAATATCTACACCACTATCTGCATGAAAATGGAAATATCTACAAAGCTATCTGCAAATACATGGAAATATCTACAAAGCTATCTCTTTACACATGGAAATATACACCGCTATCTCTATAAACATGGAAATATCTATACCGCCATCTGTATGAACATGAAAATATCTGCACCGCCGTCTGTATTAACGTACAAATATCTACACCGCCATCTGTATTAAGATGGAGATATCTACACCGCTATCTGTATAAACATGGAAATATCTACACCGCTATCTGTATAAACATGGAAATATCTACACCGCCATCTGTATGAAGATAAAAATATCTTCACCGCCATCTGTATGAACATGGGTATATCTACACAGCCATCTGGATGAACATGGAAATATCTACACCGCTATCTGTATGAACATGGAAATAGCTACACCGCTATCTGTATGAACATGGAAATATCTACACCGCTATCTGTATGAACATGGAAATATCTACACCGCTATCTGTATGAACATGGAAATATCTTTACCGCCATCTGTATGAACATGGATATATCTACACAGCCATCTGGATGAACATGGAAATATCAACACCGCTATCTGTATGAACATGGAAATATCTACACCGCTATCTGTTTTAACATGCATACATCTTCACCGCTATCTGTATAAACATGGAAATATCTACATCGCTATCCGTATGAACATGGAAATATCTACACCGCTATCTGTATGAACATGGAAATATATTCACCGCCATATGTATGAACATGGATATATCTACACAGCCATCTGGATGAACATGGAAATATCTACACCACTATATGTATGAACATGGAATTAGCTAAACCGCTATGTCTATGAACATGGAAATATCTACACCGCTATCTGTATGAACATGGAAGTATCTACACCGCTATCTGTATGAACATTGAAATATCTTCACCGCCATATGTATGAACACGGATATATCTAGACAGCCATCTGGATGAACATGGAAATATCAGCACCGCTGTCTGTATGAACATGGAAATATCTACACCGCTATCTGTATGAACATGGAAATATCTACACAGCTATCTGTTTGAACATGGAAATATCTACACCGCTATCTGCATGAAAATGGAAATATCTACACAGCTTTCTGCATATACATCAAAATATCTACAAAGCTATTCCTCTACACATGGAAATATCTACACCGCAATCTCTATAAACATGGAAATATCTACACCGCCATCTGTATGAACATGGAAATATGTGCACCGCCATCTGTATGAACATATAAATATCTAGACCGCCATCTGTATTAAGATGGAGATATCTACACCGCTATCTGTATAAACACGGAAATATCTACACCGCTACCTGTATAAACATGGAAATATCTACACCGCTATCTGTATAAACATGGAAATATCTACACCGCTACCTGTATAAACATGGAAATATCAGCACCGCTATCTGTATGAACATGGAAATATCTACACCGCTATCTCTATGAACGTGGAAATATCTACACCGATATCTGTAAGAACATGGAAGTATCTTCACCGCCATCTGTATGAACATGGATATATCTACACAGCCATCTGGACGAAAATGGAAATATCAGCACCGCTGTCTGTATGAACATGGAAATATCTACACCGCTATCTGTATGAACATGGAAATATCTACACCGCTATCTGTATGAACATGGAAATATCTTCACCGCCATCTGTATGAACATGGATATATCTACACAGACATCTGGAAGAACATGGAAATATCTCCACCGCTATCTGTATGAACATGGAAATCTCTACACCGCTATCTGTGTAATCATGCATACATCTTCACCGCTATCTGTATAAACATGGAAATATCTACACTGCTATCTGCATGAACATGGAAATATCTACACCGCTATCTGTATGAACATGGAAATATCTTCACCGCCATCTGTATGAACACGGATATATCTACACAGCCATCTGGATCAACATGGAAATATCTACACCGCTATCTGTATGAACATGGAAACAGCTACACCGCTATCTGTATGAACATGGAAATATCTACACCGCTATCTGTATGAACATGGAAATATCTTCAACGCCATCTGTATGAACATGAATATATCTACACAGCCATCTGGATGAACATGGAAATATCTACACCGCTATATGTATGAACATGGAATTAACTACACCGGTATCTGAATGAACATGGAAATATCTACACCGCTATATGTATGAACATGGAAATATCTAAACCGCTATCTGTATGAACATGGAAATATCTTCACCGCCATTTGTATGAACATGGTTATATCTACACAGCCATCTGGATGAACATGGAAATATCTACACCGCTCTCTGTGTAAACATGCATACATCTTCACCGCTATCTATATAAACATGGAAATATCTACACCGCTACCCGTATAAACATGGAAATATAAGCACCGCTATCTGTATGAACATGGAAATATCTACACAGCCATCTGGACGAACATGGAAATATCTACACCGCTATCTGTATGAACATGGAAATAGCTACACCGCTATCTGTATGAACATGGAAACATCTACACCACTATCTGCATGAACATGGAAATATCTACACCGCTATGTGTATGAACATGGAAATATATAGACCACTATCTGTATAAACATGGAAATATCTACACCGCTACCTATATAAACTTGGAAATATCAGCACCGCTATCTTTATGAACATGGAAATATCTACACCGCTATCTCTATGAACATGGAAATATTTACACCGATATCTGTATGAACATGGAAATATCTTCACCGCCATCTGTATGAACTTGGATATATCTACACAGCCATCTGGATGAACAAGGAAATATCAGCACCGCTGTCTGTATGAACATGGAAATATCTACACTGCTATCTGTATGAACATGGAAATATCTACACAGCTATCTGTTTGAACATTGAAATATCTACACCGCTATCTGCATGAAAATGGAAATATCTACACAGCCATCTGCATATACATGGAAATAACTACAAAGCTATTCCTCTACACATGGAAATATCTACACCGCAATCTCTATAAACATGGAAATATCTACACCGCCATCTGTATGAACATGGAAATATCTGCACCGCCATTTGTATGAACATATAAATATCTACACCGCCATCTGTATTAAGATGGAGATATCTACTCCGCTATCTGTATAAACACGGAAATATCTGCACCGCTACCTGTATGAACATGGAAATATCTACACCGCTATCTGTATAAACATGGAAATATCTACACCGCTACCTGTATAAACATGGAAATATCAGCACAGCTATCTGTATGAACATGGAAATATCTACACCGCTATCTCTATGAACATGGAAATATCTACACCGATATCTGTAAGAACATGGAAATATCTTCACCGCCATCTGTATGAACATGGATATATCTACACAGCCATCTGGACGGAAATGGAAATATCAGCACCGCTGTCTGTATGAACATGGAAATATCTACACCGCTATCTGTATGAACATGGAAATATCTACACTGCTCTCTGTATGAACATGGAAATATCTTCACCGCCATCCGTATGAACATTGATATATCTACGCAGCCATCAGGATGAACATGGAAATATCTACACCGCTATCTGTATGAACATGGTAATCCCTACACCGCTATCTGTGTAAACATGCATACATCTTCACCGCTACCTGTATAAACATGGAAATATCTACACTGCTATCTGCATGAACATGGAAATATCTACACCGCTGTCTGTATGAACATGGAAATATCTTCACCGCCATCTGTATGAACATGGATATAACTACACAGCCATCTGGATGAACATGGAAGTATCTACACCGCTATCTGTATGAACATGGAAATATCTACACCGCTACCTGTGTAAACATGCATACATCTTCACCGCTATCTGAATAAACATGGAAATATCTACATCGCTATCTGTATGAACATGGAAATATCTACACCGCTATCTGTTTGAACATGGAAATATCTATACCGCTATATGTATGAACATGGAATTAACTACACCGGTATCTGAATGAACATGGAAATATCTACACCGCTATGTGTATGAACATGGAAATATCTAAACCGCTATCTGTATGAACATGGAAATATCTTCACCGCCATCTGTATGAACATAGTTATATCTACACAGCCATCTGGATGAACATGGATATATCTCCACCGCTATCTGCAGGAACATGGAAATATCTACACCGCTATCTGTGTAAACATGCATACATCTTCACCGCTATCTGTATAAACATGGAAATATCTACACCGCTATCTGTATAAACACGGAAATATCTACACCGCTACCTGTATAAACATAGAAATATCAGCACCGCTATCTGTATGAACATGGAAATATCTACACCGCTATCTCTATGAACATGGAAATATCTACACCGATATCTGTATGAACATGGAAATATCTTCACCGCCATCTGTATGATCTTGGATATATCTACACAGCCATCTGGATGAACATGGAAATATCAGCACCGCTGTCTGTTTGAACATGGAAATACCTACACCGCTATCTGTATGAACATGGAAATATCTACACCGCTATCTGTATGAGCATGGAAATATCTTCACCACCATCTGTATGAACATGGATATATCTACACAGCCATCTGGATGAACATGGAAATATCTACACCGCTATCTGTATGAACATGGAAATATCTACACCGCTATCTGTGTAAACATGCATACATCTTCACCACTATCTGTATAAACATGGAAATATCTACACCGCTATCTGTATAAACACGGAAATATCTACACCGCTACCTGTATAAACATGGAAATATCAGCACCGCTATCTGTATGAACATGGAAATATACACACAGCCATCTGGATGAACATGGAAATCTCTACACCGCTATCTGTATGAACATGGAAATAGCTACACCTCTATCTGTATGAACATGGAAATATCTACACCGCTATCTGTATGAACATGGAAAGATCTACACCGCCATCTTTATGAACATGGAAATATCTTCACCGCCATCTGTATGAACATGGTATACCTACACAGCCATCTGGATGAACATGGATATATCTACACCGCTATCTGTATGAACATGGAAATATCTGCACCGCTATCTGTGTAAACATGCATACATCTTCACCGCTATCTGTATAAACATGGAAATATCTACACCGCTATGTGTATGAACATGGAAATATCTACACCGCTATCTGTTTGAACATGGAAATATCTACACCGCTATCTGCATGAAAGTGTAAATATCTAAACAGCTATCTGCATATACATGGAAATATCTACAAAGCTATTTCTTTACACATGGAAATATCTAAACCGCTATCTCTATAAACATGGAAATATCTACACCGCCATCTGTATGAACATGGAAATATCTGCACCGCCATCTGTATGAACATATAAATATCAACACCGCCATCTGTATTAAGATGGAGATATCTACACCGTTATCTGTATAAACGTGGAAATATCTACACCGCTATCTATATAAACATGGAAATATCTACACCACTATCTGTATAAACATGGAAATATCTACACCGCCACCTGTATAAACATGGAAATATCACCACCGCTATCTGTATGAACATGGAAATATCTACACAGCCATCTGAATGAACATGGAAATATCTACAACGCTATCTGTATTAACATGGAAATAGCTACACCGCTATCTGTATGAACATGGATATATCTACACCGCTATCTGTATAAACATGGAAATATCTACACCGCTACCTGTATAAACATGGAAATATCAGCACCGTTATCTGTATGAACATGGATATATCTACACAGCCATCTGGATGAACATGGAAATATCTACACCGCTATCTGTATGAACATTGAAATAGCTACACCGCTGTCTGTATGAACATGGGAATATCTACACCGCTATCTGTATGAACATGGAAATATCTACACCGCTATCTGTATGAACATGGAAATATCTTCACCGCCATCTGTATGAACATGAATATATCTACACAGCCATCTGGATGAACATGGAAATATCGACACCGCTATATGTATGAACATGGAATTAGCTACACCGCTATCTGTATGAACATGGAAATATCCTCACCGCCATCTGTATGAACATGGATATATCTACACAGCCATCTGGACGGAAATGGAAATATCAGCACCGCTGTCTGTATGAACATGGAAATATCTACACCGCTATCTGTATGAACATGGAAATATCTACACTGCTCTCTGTATGAACATGGAAATATCTTCACCGCCATCCGTATGAACATTGATATATCTACGCAGCCATCAGGATGAACATGGAAATATCTACACCGCTATCTGTATGAACATGGTAATCCCTACACCGCTATCTGTGTAAACATGCATACATCTTCACCGCTACCTGTATAAACATGGAAATATCTACACTGCTATCTGCATGAACATGGAAATATCTACACCGCTGTCTGTATGAACATGGAAATATCTTCACCGCCATCTGTATGAACATGGATATATCTACACAGCCATCTGGATGAACATGGAAGTATCTACACCGCTATCTGTATGAACATGGAAATATCTACACCGCTACCTTTGTAAACATGCATACATCTTCACCGCTATCTGAATAAACATGGAAATATCTACATCGCTATCTGTATGAACATGGAAATATCTACACCGCTATCTGTTTGAACATGGAAATATCTATACCGCTATATGTATGAACATGGAATTAACTACACCGGTATCTGAATGAACATGGAAATATCTACACCGCTATGTGTATGAACATGGAAATATCTAAACCGCTATCTGTATGAACATGGAAATATCTTCACCGCCATCTGTATGAACATGGATATATCTACACAGCCATCTGGATGAACATGGAAATATCTGCACCGCTATCTGTATGAACATGGAAATATCTACACCACTATCTGTGTAAACATGCATACATCTTCAATGCTATCTGTATAAACATGGAATTATCTACACCGCTATCTGTATTACCATGGAAATATCTACACCGCTATATGTTTGAACACGGAAATATCTACTCCGCTATCTGCATGAAAATGGAAATATCTACACAGCTATCTGCATATACATGGAAATATCTACAAAGCTATTTCTTTACACATGGAAATAACTACACCGCTATCTCTATTAACATGGAAATATCTACACCGCTATCTGTATGAACATGGAAATATCTGCATCGCCATCTGTATGAACATATAAATATCTACACCGCCATCTGTATTAAGATGGAGATATCTACACCGCTATCTGCATAAACATGAAAATATCTACACCGCTATCTGTATAAACATGGAAATATCTACACCGCTATCTGTATAAACATGGAAATATCTACACCGCTACCTGTATAAACATGGAAATATCAGCACCGCTACCTGTATGAACATGGAAATATCCACAAAGCCATCTGGATGAACATGGAAATATCTACACCGCTATCTTTATGAACATGGAAATAGCTACACCGCTATCTGTATGAACATGGAAATATCTACACCACTAACTGTATGAACATGGAAATATCTACACCGCTATCTGCATGAACATGGAAATATCTTCACCGACATCTGTATGAACATGGATATATCTACACAGCAATCTGGATGAACATGGAAATAACTACACCGCTATCTGTATGAACATGGAAATAGCTACACCTCTATCAGTATGAACATGGAAATATCTACACCGCTATCCGTATAAACATGGAAAGACCTACACAGCTATCTGTATGAACATGGAAATATCTTCACCGCCATCTGTATGAACATGGATATATCTACACAGCCATCTGGATGAACATGGATATATCTCCACCGCTATCTGCATGAACATGGAAATATCTACACCACTATCTGTGTAAACATGCATACATCTTCACAGGTATCTGTATGAACATGGAAATATCTACACAGCCATCTGGATGAACATGAAAATATCTACACCGCTATCTGAATGAACATGGAAATATCAGCACCGCTATCTGTATGAACATGGAAATATCTTCACCGCTATCTATATGAACATGGAAATATCTACACCGCCATCTGTATGAACATGGAAATATCTGCCCCGCCATCTGTATGAACATGTAAATATCTAGACCGCCATCTGTATTAAGATGGAGATATCTACACCGCTATCTGTATAAACACGGAAATATCTACACCGCTACCTGTATAAACATGGAAATATCTACACCGCTATCTGTATAAACATGGAAATATCTACACCGCTACCTGTATAAACATGGAAATATCAGCACCGCTATCTGTATGAACATGGAAATATCTACACCGCTATCTCTATGAACTTTGAAATATCTACACCGATATCTGTAAGAACATGGAAATATCTTCACCGCCATCTGTATGAACATGGATATATCTACACAGCCATCTGGACGAAAATGGAAATATCAGCACCGCTGTCTGTATGAACATGGAAATATCTACACCGCTATCTGTATGAACATGGAAATATCTACACCGCTATCTGTATGAACATGGAAATATCTACACCGCTATCTGTATGAACATGGAAATATCTACACCGCTATCTGTATGAACATGGAAATATCTTCACCGCCATCTGTATGAACATGGATATATCTACACAGCCATCTGGATGAACATGGAAATATCTACACCGCTATCTGTATGGACATGGAAATATCTACACCGCTCTCTGTGTAAACATGCATACATCTTCACCGCTATCTGTATAAACATGGAAATATCTACACCGCTACCCGTATAAACATGGAAATATCAGCACCGCTATCTGTATGAACATGGAAATATCTACACAGCCATCTGGACGAACATGGAAATATCTACACCGCTATCTGTATGAACATGGAAATAGCTACACCGCTATCTGTATGAACATGGAAACATCTACACCACTATCTGTATGAACATGGAAATATCTACACCGCTATCTGTATGAACATGGAAATATCTTCACCGCCATCTGTATGAACATAGATATATCTACACAGCCATCTGGATGAACATGGAAATATCTACACCGCTATCTGTATGAACATGGAAATAGCTACTCCGCTATCTGAACACGGAAATATCTACACCGCTATCTGTATGAACATGGAAATATCTACACCGCCATCTGTATGAACATGGATATATCTACACAGCCATCTGGATGAACATGGAAATATCAAAACCGCTATCTGTATGAACTTGGAACTATCTACACCGCTATCTGTGTTAACATGCATACATCTTCACCGCTATCTGTATAAACATGGAAATATCTACACCGCTATCTGTAAGAACATGGAAATATCTACACAGCTATCTGTTTGAACATGGAAATATCTACACCGCTATCTGCATGAAAATGGAAATATCTACACAGCTATCTGCATATACATGGAAATATCTACAAAGCTATTTCTCTACACAAGGAAATATCTACACCGCAATCTCTATAAACATGGAAATATCTACACCGCCATCTGTATGAACATGGAAATATCTGCACCGCCATCTGTATGAACATATAAATATCTAGACCGCCATCTGTATTAAGATGGAGATATCTACACCGCTATCTGTATAAACACGGAAATATCTACACCGCTACCTGTATAAACATGGAAATATCTACACCGCTATCTGTATAAACATGGAAATATCTACACCGCTACCTGTATAAACATGGAAATATCAGCACCGCTATCTGTATGAACATGGAATTATCTACACGGCTATCTCTATGAACATGGAAATATCTACACTGATATCTGTAAGAACATGGAAATATCTTCACCGCCTTCTGTATGAACATGGATATATCTACACAGCCATCTGGACGAAAATGGAAATATCACCACCGCTGTCTGTATGAACATGGAAATATCTACACCGCTATCTGTATGAACATGGAAATATCTACACAGCTATCTGTATGAACATGGAAATATCTTCACCGCCATCCGTATGAACATTGATATATCTACTCAGCCATCTGGATGAACATGGAAATATCTACACCGCTATCTGTATGAACATGGAAATCTCTACACCGCTATCTGTGTAAACATGCATACATCTTCACCGCTATCTGTATAAACATGGAAATATCTACACTGCTATCTGCATGAACATGGAAATATCTACACCGCTGTCTGTATGAACATGGAAATATCTTCACCGCCATCTGTAGGAACATGGATATATCTACACAGCCATCTGGATGAACTTGGAAGTATCTACACCGCTATCTGTATGAACATGAAAAAAGCTACACCGCTATCTGTATGAACATGGAAATATCTACACCGCTATCTGTATGAACACGGAAATATCTACACCGCTATCTGTATGAACATGGAAATATCTTCACCGCCATCTGTATGAACATGAATATATCTACACAGGCATCTGGATGAACATGGAAATATCTACAACTCTATATGTATGAACATGGAATTAGCTACACCGGTATCTGAATGAACATGGAAATATCTACACCGCTATCTGTATGAACATGGAAATATCTACACCGCTATCTGTATGAAAATGGAAATATCTTCACCGCCATCTGTATGAACATGGATATATCTACACAGCCATCTGGATGAACATGGAAATATCTACACCGCTATCTGTATGAACATGGAAATATCTACACCGCTCTCTGTGTAAACATGCATACATCTTCACCGCTATCTGTATAAACAGGGAAATATCTACACCGCTACCCGTATAAACATGGAAATATCAGCACCGCTATCTGTGTAAACAAGCATACATCTTCACCGCTATCTGTATAAACCTGGAAATATCTACACCGCTATCTCTATGAACATGGAAATATCTCCACCGTTATCTGTTTGAGCATGGAAATATCTACACCGCTATCTGCATGAAAATGGAAATATCTACACAGCTATCTGCATATACATGGAAATATCTACAAAGCTATCTCTTTACACATGGAAATACCTACACCGATATCTCTATAAACATGGAAATATCTACACCGCCATCTGTATGAACATGGAAATATCAGCACCGCTATCTGTATGAACATGGAAATATCTACAGAGCCATCTGGATGAACATGGAAATATCTACACGGCTATCTGTATGAACATGGAAATAGCTACACCGCTATCTGTATGAACATGGAAATATCTACACCGCTATCTGTATGAACATGGAAATATCTACACCGCTATCTGTATGAACATGGAAATATCTACACCGCTATCTGTATAAACATGGAAATATCTACACCGCTATCTGTATGAACATGGAAATATCTACACCGCTATCTGTATGTACATGGAAATATCTACACCGCTATCTGTTTGAGCATGGAAATATCTACACCGCTATCTGCATGAAAATGGAAATATCTACACAGCTATCTGCATATACATGGAAATATCTACAAAGCTATCTCTTTACACATGGAAATAACTACACCGATATCTCTATAAACATCGAAATATCCACACAGCCATCTGTATGAACATGGAAATATCTGCACCGCCATCTGTTTGAACATATAAATACCTGCACCGCCATCTGTATTAAGATGGAGATATCTACACCGCTATCTGTATAAACATGGAAACATCTACACCGCTATCTGTATGAGCATGGAAATATCTACACCGCCATCTGTATGAGGATAAAAATATATTCACCGCCATCTGTATGAACATGGATATATCTACACAGCCATCTGGATGAACATGGAAATATCTACACCGCTATCTGTATGAACATGGAAATATCTACAACGCTATCTGTGTAAACGTGCATACATCTTAACCGCTATATGTATAAACATGGAAATATCTTCACCGCTATCTGTATGAACATGGAAATAGCTACACCGCTATCTGCATGAACATGGAAATATCTACACCACTATCTGTATGAACACGGAAATATCTACACCGCCATCTGTATGAACATGGAAATATCTACACCGCTATCTGTATAAACATGGAAATATCTACACCGCTATCTGTATAAACATGGAAATATCTACACCGCTATCTGTATGAACATGGAAATATCTACACCGCTATCTGTTTGAGCATGGAAATATCTACACCGCTATCTGCATGAAAATGGAAATATCTACACAGCTATCTGCATATACATGGAAATATCTACAAAGCTATCTCTTTACACATGGAAATAACTACACCTATATCTCTATAAACATGGAAATATCTACACCGCCATCTGTATGAACATGGAAATATCAGCACCGCTATCTGGATGAACTTGGATATGTCTACACAGCCATCTGGATGAACATGGAAATATCTACACCGCTATCTGAATGAACATGGAAATATCTACACCGCTATCTGTGTAAACATGCCTACATCTTCACCGCTATCTGTATAAACATGGAAATATCTACACCGCTGTCTGTATGAACATTGAAATATCTACACCGCTATCTGTTTGAACATGGAAGTATCTACACCGCTATCTGCATGAAAATGGAAATATCTACACAGCTATCTGCATATACATGGAGATATCTACAAAGCTTTCTCTTTACACATGGAAATAACTACACCGCTATCTCTATAAACATGGAAATATCTACACCGCTATCTGTATAAACATGGAAATATCAGCACCGCTATCTGTATGAACATGGAAATATCTACACCGCTATCTGTATGAACATGGAAATATCTACACCGATATCTGTATGAACATGGAAATATCTTCACCGCCATCTGTATGAACATGGATATATCTACACAGCCATCTGGATGTACATGGAAATATCTACACCACTATCTGTATGAACATGGAAATATCTACACCGCTATCTGTGTAAACATGCATACATCTTCACCGCTATCTGTATAAACATGGAAATATCTACACCACTATCTGTATAAGCATGGAAATATGTACACCACTACCTGTATAAACATGGAAATATCAGCACCGCTATCTGTATGAACATGGAAATATCTACACAGCCATCTGGATGAATATGGAAATATCAGCACCGCTATCTGTATGAACATGGATATGTCTACACAGCCATCTGGATGAACATGGAAATACCTACACCGCTATCTGTATGAACATGGAAATATCTACACCGCTATCTGTGTAAACAAGCATACATCTTCACCGCTATCTGTATAAACATGGAAATATCTACACAGCTATCTGTAGGAACATGGAAATATCTACACCGCTATCGGTTTGAGCATGGAAA
Source organism: Gorilla gorilla gorilla (assembly GCF_029281585.2). Taxonomy (NCBI): domain Eukaryota; kingdom Metazoa; phylum Chordata; class Mammalia; order Primates; family Hominidae; genus Gorilla; species Gorilla gorilla. The sequence goes on along the minus strand of NC_073246.2, from coordinate 52,751,906 downwards.
TATCTACACCGCTATCTGCATGAAAATGGAAATATCTACACAGCTATCTGAATATACATGGAAATATCTACAAAGCTATCTCTTTACACATGGAAATACCTACACCGATATCTCTATAAACATGGAAATATCTACACCGCCATCTGTATGAACATGGAAATATCAGCACCGCTATCTGTATGAACATGGAAATATCTACACAGCCATCTGGATGAACATGGAAATATCTACACGGCTATCTGTATGAACATGGAAATAGCTACACCGCTATCTGTATGAACATGGAAATATCTACACCGCTATCTGTATGAACATGGAAATATCTACACCGCTATCTGTTTGAGCATGGAAATATCTACACCGCTATCTGCATGAAAATGGAAATATCTACACAGCTATCTGCATATACATGGAAATATCTACAAAGCTATCTCTTTACACATGGAAATAACTACACCGATATCTCTATAAACATCGAAATATCTACACAGCCATCTGTATGAACATGGAAATATCTGCACCGCCATCTGTTTGAACATATAAATACCTGCACCGCCATCTGTATTAAGATGGAGATATTTACACCGCTATCTGTATAAACATGGAAACATCTACACCGCTATCTGTATGAGCATGGAAATATCTACACCGCCATCTGTATGAAGATAAAAATATCTTCACCGCCATCTGTATGAACATGGATATATCTACACAGCCATCTGGATGAACATGGAAATATCTACACCGCTATCTGTATGAACATGGAAATATCTACCACGCTATCTGTGTAAACGTGCATACATCTTAACCGCTATATGTATAAACATGGAAATATCTACACCGCTATCTGTATGAACATGGAAATAGCTACACCGCTATCTGTATGAACATGGAAATATCTACACCGCTATCTGTATAAACATGGAAATATCTACACCGCTATCTGCATGAAAATGGAAATATCTACACAGCTATCTGCATATACATGGAAATATCTACAAAGCTATCTCTTTACACATGGAAATAACTACACCGATATCTCTATAAACATCGAAATATCTACACCGACATCTGTATGAACATGGAAATATCTGCACCGCCATCTGTTTGAACATATATATATCTGCACCGCCATCTGTAGTAAGATGGAGATATCTACACCGCTATCTGTATAAACATGGAAATATCTACACCGCTATCTGTATGAGCATGGAAATATCTACACCGCCATCTGTATGAAGATATAAATATCTTCACCGCCATCTGTATGAACATGGATATATCTACACAGCCATCTGGATGAACATGGAAATATCTACACCGCTATCTGTATGAACATGGAAATATCTACAACGCTATCTGTGAAAACATGCATACATTTTAACCGCTATCTGTATAAACATGGAAATATCTACACCGCTATCTGTATGAACATGGAAATATCTACACCGCTATCTGTTTGAACATGGAAATATCTACACCGCTATCTGCATGAAAATGGAAATATCTACACAGCTATCTGCATATACATGGAAATATCTACAAAGCTATCTCTTTACACATGGAAATAACTACACCGCTATCTCTATAAACATGGAAATATCTACACCGCCATCTGTATGAACATGGAAATATCTTAACCGCCATCTCTATGAACATATAAATATCTGCACCGCCATCTGTATTAAGATGGAGATATCTACACCGCTATCTGTATAAACATGGAGATATCTACACCGCTATCTGTATAAACATGGAAATATCTACACCACTATCTGTATAAACATGGAAATATCTACACCGCTATCTGTATAAACATGGAAATATCTACACCGCTACCTGTATAAACATGGAAATATCAGCACCGCTATCTGTATGAACATGGAAATACTTACACTGCTATCTGTATGAACATGGAAATATCTACACCGATATCTGTATGAAGATGGAAATATCTTCACAACCTTCTGTATGAACATAGATACATCTACACAGCCATCTGGATGAACATGGAAATATCAGCACCGCTGTCTGTATGAACATGGAAATATCTATACCGCTATCTGTATGAACATGGAAATATCTACACCGCTATCTGTATGAACATGGAAATATCTTCACCGCCATCTGTATGAACATGTATATATCTACACCGCTATCTGTACAAACATGGAAATATCTACACAGCTATCTCTATGAACATGGAAATATCTACACCGCTATCTGTATAAACATGGAAATATCTACACAGCCATCTGTAGGAACATGTAAATATCTACCCCACTATCTCTATAAACATGGAAATATCTACACTGCTATCTGTATAAATATGGAAATATCTACACCGCTATCTGTGTAAACATGGAAAGATCTACACCGCTATCTCTGAAAACATGGAAAGATCTACAGCATTATGTGTATGAAGACGTAAATATCTACACTGCTGTCTGTATAAACATGGAAATATCTACGCAGCCATCTGTAGGAACATGTAAATATCTACACAGTTATCTGTATACACATGGAAATATCTACACCGCTATCTGCATAAACATGGAAATATCTACACCGCTATCTGTGTAAACATGGAAATATCTACACCGCTATCTGCGTAAACATGGAAATATCTACACCACTATCTGTGTAAACATGGAAATATCTACACCGCTATCTGTACAAACATGGAAATATCTACACAGCCATCTGTAGGAATATGTAAATATCTACACCGTTATCTGTATACACATGGAATTATCTACACCGCTATCTGTATGAACATGGAAATATCTACACCGCTATCTGTGTAAACATGGGAATATCTACACCGATATCTGTGTAAACATGGAAATATCTACACCGCTATCTCTGTAAACATGGAAATATCTACAGAGTCATCTGTATACATCTGTATAAACATGGAAATATCTACACCGTTATCTGTGTAAACATGGAAATATCTACACCGTTATCTGTGTAAACATGGAAATATCTACATCGCTATCTCTAAAAACATGGAAAGACCTACACCATTATGTGTATAAAGATGGAAATATCTACACCGCTATCAGTATAAACATGGAAATGTCTACACCGCCATCTGTATGAACGTGGAAATGTCTAAACCGCCATCTCTATAAACATGTAAATATCTACACCCCCCTCTGTAGGAACATGGAAATATCTGCAACGCTATCTGCTTAAACATTGAAATATCTACACCGCTATCTGCCTAAAAGTGGAAATATCTACACCGCTATCTGCATAAACTTGGAAATATCTACACCACTGTCTGTGTAAACATGGAAATATCTAAACCAAAAACTGTAGGAACATGTATATAACTACACGACTATCTCCATAAACATGGAAATATCTACACCGCTATCTGTATAAACATGGAAATATCTACACAGCCATCTGTAGGAACATGTAAATATCTACACCACTATCTCTATAAACATGGAAATATCTACACTGCTATCTGTATAAACATGGAAATATCTACACCGCTATCTGTGTAAACATGGAAAGATCTACACCGCTATCTCTGAAAACATGGAAAGATCTACACCATTATGTGTATAAAGACGTAAATATCTACACCGCTATCTGTATAAACATGGAAATATCTACACAGCTATCTGTATGAACATGGAAATATCTACACCGCTATCTGTATAAACATGGAAATATCTTCACAGCCATCTGTAGGAACATGTAAATATCTACACCACTATATCTATAAACATGGAAATATCTACACTGCTATCTGTATAAATATGGAAATATCTACACCGCTATCTGTGTAAACATGGAAAGATCTACACCGCTATCTCTGAAAACATGTAAAGATCTACAGCATTATGTGTATAAAGACGAAAATAGCTACACTGCTATCTGTAAAAACATGGAAATATCTACGCAGCCATCTGTAGGAACATGTAAATATCTACACAGTTATCTGTATACACATGGAATTATCTACACCGCTATCTGTATGAACATGGAAATATCTACACCATTATCTGTGTAAACATGGAAATATCTACACCACTATCTGTGTAAACATGGAGATATCTGCACCGCTATCTCTATAAACATTTAAATATCCACACAGCCATCTATATAAACATGGAAATATCTACACTACGCTCTGTATAAACCTGGAAATATCTACACTGATATCTCTATAAACATGGAAACATCTACACCGCTATCTCTATAAACATGGAAATATCTACACCGCTATCTGTGTAAACATGGAAATATCTACACCGCCATCTGTATGGGTAAGGAAATATCTACACCGCCATCTGTATAAACATGGAAATATCTACACCGTTATCTGTGTACACATGGAATTATCTACACCGCTATCTGTATAAACATGGAAATACCTACAATGCTATCTGCGTAAACATGGAAATATCCTCACCGCTATCTCTATATACATGCAAATATCTACACCGCTATCTGTGTAAACATGGAAATATCTACACCGATATCTCTGTAAACTTGGAAATATCTACACCGCTATCTCTGTAAACATGGAAATATCTACAGAGTCATCTGTATAAACATGGAAATATCTACACCGCTATCTGTGTAAACATGGAAATATCTACACCGCTATCTCTAAAAACATGGAAAGATCTACACCATTATGTGTATAAAGACGGAAATATCTACACCGCTATCTGTATAAACATGGAAATATCTACACTGCCATCTGTATGAACGTGGAAATGTCTAAACCGCCATCTCTATAAACATGTAAATATCTACACCGCCCTCTGTAGGAACATTGAAATATCTACAACGCTATCTGTTTAAACATTGAAATATCTACACCGCTATCTGCCTAAAAGTGGAAATATCTACACCGCTATCTGCATAAACTTGGAAATACCTACACCGTTATCTGTGTACACATGGAAATATCTACACCACCAACTCTATCAACATTGAAATATCTGCACCGCTATCTGTATAAACATGGAAATATCTACACCTCTATCTGTGTAAACATGGAAATATCTACACCGCCTTCTGTGTAAACATGGAAATATCTACACCGCCATATCTATAAACATGGAAATATCTTCAACTCCATCTGTATGAACATGGAATTATCTACACTGCCATCTGTATGAACATGGATACATCTACACCGCTATCTGTATAAACATGGAAATATCTACACCGCCATCGGTAGGAAAATGAAAATATCTACACCGCCATCTGTATGAACAGGGAACTATGTACACCACCATCTGTATCAACATGAAAATGCCTACACCGCCATCTGTATCACAATGGAAATATCTGCACCGCCATCTGTATAACAATGGAAATATCTAAACCGCCGTCTGTATGGAAATGGAAAAATCTACACCACCATCTGTATAAAGGTGGAAATATCTACACCGCTATCTGTGTGAACATGGAAATATCTACAACGCTATCTGTAAAAACATGGAAATATCTACACCTCCATCTGTATAAACATGGAAATATCTACACCGCCATCTGTAGAAACATGGAAATATCTACACCGCCATCTCTATAAACATGGAAATATCTACACAGCTATCTGTATAAACATTTAAATATCTACACCGCCATCTCTATAAACATAGAAATATCTACACCGCCATCTGTATGAACATGGAAATATGTACACAGCCATCTGTGTAAATGTGGAAATATCTACACCGCTATCTGTATAAACATGGAAATATCTACACCGCTATCTCTATAAACATGGATATATCTACACCACTATCTCTATAAACATGGAAATATCTACACCACTATCTGTATGAACATGGAAATATCTTCACCGCCATATGTATGAACATGGATATATCTACACAGCCATCTGGATGAACATGAAAATATCTACACCACTATATGTACGAACATGGAATTAGCTAAACCGCTATGTCTATGAACATGGAAATATCTACACCGCTATCTGTATGAACATGGAAGTATCTACACCGCTATCTGTATGAACATTGAAATATCTTCACCGCCATATGTATGAACACGGATATATCTAGACAGCCATCTGGATGAACATGGAAATATCAGCACTGCTGTCTGTATAAACATGGAAATATCTACACCGCTATCTGCATGAAAATGGAAATATCTACACAGCTTTCTGCATATACATCAAAATATCTACAAAGCTATTCCTCTACACATGGAAATATCTACACCGCAATCTCTATAAACATGGAAATATCTACACCGCCATCTGAATGAACATGGAAATATCTGCACCGCCATCTGTATGAACATGTAAATATCTAGACGGCCATCTGTATTAAGATGGAGATATCTACACCGCTATCTGTATAAACACGGAAATATCTACACCGCTACCTGTATAAACATGGAAATATCTACACCGCTATCTGTATAAACATGGAAATATCTACACCGCTACCTGTATAAACATGGAAATATCAGCACCGCTATCTGTATGAACATTGAAATATCTACACCGCTATCTCTATGAACTTGGAAATATCTACACCGATATCTGTAAGAACATGGAAATATCTTCACCGCCATCTGTATGAACATGGATATATCTACACAGCCATCTGGACGAAAATGGAAATATCAGCACCGCTGTCTGTATGAACATGGAAATATCTACACCGCTATCTGTATGAACATGGAAATATCTACACCGCTATCTGTATGAACAAGGAAATATCTTCACCGCCATCTGTATGAACATGGATATATCTACACAGCCATCTGGATGAACATGGAAATATCTACACCGCTATCTGTATGAACATGGAAATCTCTACACCGCTATCTGTGTAAACATGCATACATCTTCACCGCTATCTGTATAAACATGGAAATATCTACACTGCTATCTGCATGAACATGGAAATATCTACACCGCTATCTGTATGAACATGGAAATATCTTCACCGCCATCTGTATGAACATGGATATATCTACACAGCCATCTGGATGAACATGGAAATATCTACACCGCTATCTGTATGAACATGGAAACAGCTACACCGCAATCAGTATGAACATGGAAATATCTACACCGCTATCTTTATGAACACGGAAATATCTACACCGCTATCTGTATGAACATGGAAATATCTTCACCGCCATCTGTATGAACATGAATATATCTACACAGCCATCTGGATGAACATGGAAATATCTACACCGCTATATGTATGAACATGGAATTAACTACACCGGTATCTGAATGAACATGGAAATATCTACACCGCTATCTGTATGAACATGGAAATATCTACACCGCTATCTGTATGAACATGGAAATATCTTCACCGCCATCTGTATGAACATGGTTATATCTACACAGCCATCTGGATGAATATGGAAATATCTACACCGCTATCTGTATGAACATGGAAATATCTACAACGCTCTGTGTATAAACATGCATACATCTTCACCGCTATCTGTATAAACATGGAAATATCTACACCGCTACCCGTATAAACATGGAAATATCAGCACCGCTATCTGTATGAACATGGAAATATCTACACAGCCATCTGGAAGAACATGGAAATATCTACACCGCTATCTGTATGAACATGGAAATAGCTACACCGCTATCTGTATGAAAATGGAAACATCTACACCACTATCTGTATGAACATGGAAATATCTACACCGCTATCTGTATGAACATGGAAATAGCTACTCCGCTATCTAAACATGGAAATATCTACACCGCTATCTGTATGAACATGGAAATATCTACACCGCTATCTGTATGAACATGGAAATATCTTCACCGCCATCTGTATGAACATGGATATATCTACACAGCCATCTGGATGAACATGGAAATATCTACACCGCTATCTGCATGAACATGGAAATATCTACACCGCTATCTGTGTAAACATGCATACATCTTCACCGCTATCTGTATGAACATTGAAATATCTACACAGCCATCTGGATGAACATGAAAATATCTACACCGCTATCTGAATGAACATGGAAATATCAGCACCGCTATCTGTATGAACATGGAAATATCTTCACCGCTATCTGTATGAACATGGAAATATCTACACCGCTTTCTGTATGAACATGGAAATATCTACACCGCTATCTGTATGAACATGGAAATAGCTACACCGCTATCTGTATGAACATGGAAGTATCTACACCACTATCTGTATGAACATGGAAATATCTTCACCGCCATATGTATGAACATGGATATATCTACACAGCCATCTGGATGAACATGGAAATATCTACACCACTATATGTATGAACATGGAATTAACTAAACCGCTATGTCTATGAACATGGAAATATCTACACCGCTATCTGTATGAACATGGAAGTATCTACACCGCTATCTGTATGAACATTGAAATATCTTCACCGCCATATGTATGAACACGGATATATCTAGACAGCCATCTGGATGAACATGGAAATATCAGCACTGCTGTCTGTATAAACATGGAATTATGTACACCGCTATCTGTATGAACATGGAAATATCTACACAGCTATCTGTTTGAACATGGAAATATCTACACCGCTATCTGCATGAAAATGGAAATATCTACACAGCTTTCTGCATATACATCAAAATATCTACAAAGCTATTCCTCTACACATGGAAATATCTACACCGCCATCTGTATGAACATGGAAATATCTGCACCGCCATCTGTATGAACATGTAAATATCTAGACCGCCATCTGTATTAAGATGGAGATATCTACACCGCTATCTGTATAAACACGGAAATATCTACACCGCTACCTGTATAAACATGGAAATATCTACACCGCTATCTGTATAAACATGGAAATATCTACACCGCTACCTGTATAAACATGGAAATATCAGCACCGCTATCTGTATTAACAAGGAAATATCTACACCGCTATCTCTATGAACTTGGAAATATCTACACCGATATCTGTAAGAACATGGAAATATCTTCACCGCCATCTGTATGAACATGGATATATCTACACAGCCATCTGGACGAAAATGGAAATATCAGCACCGCTGTCTGTATGAACATGGAAATATCTACACCGCTATCTGTATGAACATGGAAATATCTACACCGCTATCTGTATGAACATGGAAATATCTTCACCGCCATCTGTATGAACATGGATATATCTACACAGCCATCTGGATGAACATGGAAATATCTACACCGCTATCTGTATGAACATGGAAATCTCTACACCGCTATCTGTGTAAACATGCATACATCTTCACCGCTATCTGTATAAACATGGAAATATCTACACTGCTATCTGCATGAACATGGAAATATCTACACCGCTATCTGTATGAACATGGAAATATCTTCACCGCCATCTGTATGAACATGGATATATCTACACAGCCATCAGGATGAACATGGAAATATCTACACCACTATCTGTATGAACATGGAAACAGCTACACCGCTATCAGTATGAACATGGAAATATCTACACCGCTATCTGTATGAACACGGAAATATCTACACCGCTATCTGTATGAACATGGAAATATCTTCACCGCCATCTGTATGAACATGAATATATCTACACCGCCATCTGGATGAACATGGAAATATCTACACCGCTATCTGTATGAACATGGAAATAGCTACTCTGCTATCTGAACATGGAAATATCTACACCGCTATCTGTATGAACATGGAGATATCTACACCGCTATCTGTATGAACATGGAAATATCTTCACCGCCATCTGTATGAACATGGATATATCTACACAGCCATCTGGATGAACATGGAAATATCTACACCGCTATCTGTATGAACATGGAAATAGCTACTCTGCTATCTGAACATGGAAATATCTACACCGCTATCTGTATGAACATGGAAATATCTACACCGCTATCTGTATGAACATGGAAATATCTTCACCGCCATCTGTATGAACATGGATATATCTACACAGCCATCTGGATGAACATGGAAATATCTACACCGCTATCTGTATGAACATGGAAATATCTACACCGCTATCTGTGTAAACATGCATACATCTTCACCGCTGTCTGTATAAACATGGAAATATCTGCACCGCTATCTGTATGAACATGGAAATATCTACATCGCTATCTGTATGAACATGGAAATAGCTACACCGCTATCTGTATGAACATGGAAATATCTACACCACTATCTGTATAAACATGGAAATATCTACACCGCTATCTGTATGAACATGGAAATATATAGACCACTATCTGTATAAACATGGAAATATCTACACCGCTACCTATATAAACTTGGAAATATCAGCACCGCTATCTGTATGAACATGGAAATATCTACACCGCTATCTCTATGATCATGGAATTATTTACACCGATATCTGTATGAACATGGAAATATCTTCACCGCCATCTGTATGAACATGGATATATCTACACAGCCATCTGGATGAACAAGGAAATATCAGCACCGCTGTCTGTATGAACATGGAAATATCTACACCGCTATCTGTATGAACATGGAAATATCTACACAGCTATCTGTTTGAACATGGAAATATCTACACCGCTATCTGCTTGAAAATGGAAATATCTACACAGCTATCTGCATATACATGGAAATATCTACAAAGCTATTCCTCTACACATGGAAATATCTACACCGCAATCTCTATAAACATGGAAATATCTACACCGCCATCTGTATGAACATGGAAATATCTGCACTGCCATTTGTATGAACATATAAATATCTACACCGCCATCTGTGTTAAGATGGAGATATCTACACCTCTACCTGTATAAACACGGAAATATCTACACCGCTACCTGTATAAACATGAAAATATCAGCACCGCTATCTGTATGAACATGGAAATATCTACACCGCTATCTCTATGAACATGGAAATATCTACACCGATATCTGTAAGAACATGGAAATATCTTCACCACCATCTGTATGAACATGGATATATCTACACAGCCATCTGGACGGAAATGGAAATATCAGCACTGCTGTCTGTATGAACATGGAAATATCTACACCGCTATCTGTATGAACATGGAAATATCTACACCGCTATCTGTATGAACATGGAAATATCTTCACCGCCATCCGTATGAACATGGATATATCTACGCAGCCATCTGGATGAACATGGAAATATCTACACCGCTATCTGTATGAACATGGAAATCTCTGCACCGCTATCTGTGTAAACATGCATACAACTTCACCGCTATCTGTATAAACATGGAAATATCTACACTGCTATCTGCATGAACATGGAAATATCTACACGGCTGTCTGTATGAACATGGAAATATCTTCACCGCCATCTGTATGAACATGGATATATCTACACAGCCATCTGGATGAACATGGAAGTATCTACACCGCTATCTGTATGAACATGGAAACAGCTACACCGCTATCTGTATGAACATGGAAATATCTACACCGCTATCTGTATGAACACGGAAATATCTACACCACTATCTGAATGAACATGGAAATATCTACACCGCTATCTGTGTAAACATGCATACACCTTCACCGCTATCTGTATAAACATGGAAATATCTACACCGCTATCTGTATAAGCATGGAAATATGTACACCACTACCTGTATAAACATGGAAATATCAGCACCGCTATCTGTATTAACATGGAAATATCTACACAGCCATCTGGACGAATATGGAAATATCAGCACCGCTATCTGTATGAACATGGATATGTCTACACAGCCATCTGGATGAACATGGAAATATCTACACCGCTATCTGTATGAACATGGAAATATCTACACCGCTATCTGTGTAAACAAGCACACATCTTCACCGCTATCTGTATAAACATGGAAATATCTACACCGCTATCTGTATGAACATGGAAATATCTACACTGCTATCGGTTTGAGCATGGAAATATCTACACCGCTATCTGCATGAAAATGGAAATATCTACACAGCTATCTGCATATACATGGAAATATCTACAAAGCTATCTCTTTACACATGGAAATAACTACACCGATATCTCTATAAACATGGAAATATCTACACCGCCATCTGTATGAACATGGAAATATCAGCACCGCTATCTGTATGAACATGGAAATATCTACACAGCCATCTGGATGAACATGGAAATATCTACACCGCTATCTGTATGAACATGGAAATAGCTACACCGCTATCTATATGAACATGGAAATATCTACATCACTATCTGTATGAACATGGAAATATCTACACCGCTATCTGTATGAACATGGAAATATCTACACCGCTATCTGTATAAACTTGGAAATATCTACACCGCTATCTGTATAAACATGGAAATATCTACACCGCTATCTGTATGAACATGGAAATATCTACACCGCTATCTGTTTGAGCATGGAAATATCTACACCGCTATCTGCATGAAAATGGAAATATCTACACAGCTATCTGCAAATACATGGAAATATCTACAAAGCTATCTCTTTACACATGGAAATAACTACACCGTTATCTCTATAAACATGGAAATATCTACACCGCCATCTGTATGAACATGGAAATATCTGCACCGCCATCTGTATGAACATATAAATATCTGCACCGCCTTCTGTATTAAGATGGAGATATCTACACCGCTATCTATATAAACATGGAAATATCTACACCGCTATCTGTATGAGCATGGAAATATCTACACCGCCATCTGTATGAAGATATAAATATCTTCACCGACATCTGTATGAACATGGATATATCTACACAGCCATCTGGATGAACATGGAAATATCTACACCGCTATCTGAATGAACATTGAAATATCTACACCGCTATCTGTGTAAACATGCATACATCTTCACCGCTATCTGTATAAACATGGAAATATCTACACCGCTATCTGTATGAACATTGAAATATCTACACCGCTATCTGTTTGAACATGGAAGTATCTACACCGCTATCTGCATGAAAATGGAAATATCTACACAGCTATCTGCATATACATGGAGATATCTACAAAGCTTTCTCTTTACACACGGAAATAACTACACCGCTATCTCTATAAACATGGAAATATCTACACCGCCATCTGTATGAACATGGAAATATCTGAACCGCCAACTCTATGAACATATAAATATCTGCACCGCCATCTGTATTAAGATGGAGATATCTACACCGCTATCTGTATAAACTTGGAAATATCTACACCGCTCTCTGTATAAACATGGAAATATCTACACCGCTATCTGTATAAACATGGAAATATCTACACCGCTCCCTGTATAAACATGGAAATATCAGCACCGCTATCTGTATGAACATGGAAATACCTTCACCACTATCTGTATAAACATGGAAATATCTACACCGCTATCTGTATAAACATGGAAATATCTACACCGCTATCTGTATAAACATGGAAATATCAGCACCGCTATCTGTATGAACATGGAAATATCTACACAGCTATCTGTTTGAACATGGAAATATCTACACAGCTATCTGCATGAAAATGGAAATATCTACACAGCTTTCTGCATATACATCAAAATATCTACAAAGTTATTCCTCTACACATGGAAATATCTACACCGCAATCTCTATAAACATGGAAATATCTACACCGCCATCTGTATGAACATGGAAATATCTGCACCGCCATCTGTATGAACATGTAAATATCTAGACCGCCATCTTTATTAAGATGGAGATATCTACACAGCTATCTGTATAAACACGGAAATATCTACACCGCTACCTGTATAAACATGGAAATATCTACACCACTATCTGTATAAACATGGAAATATCTACACCGCTACCTGTATAAACATGGAAATATCAGCACGGCTATCTGTATGAACATGGAAATATCTACACCGCTATCTCTATGAACTTGGAAATATCTACACCGATATCTGTAAGAACATGGAAATATCTTCACCGCCATCTGTATGAACATGGATATATCTACACAGCCATTTGGACGAAAATGGAAATATCAGCACCGCTGTCTGTATGAACATGGAAATATCTACACCGCTATCTGTATGAACATGGAAATATCTACACCGCTATCTGTATGAACATGGAAATATCTTCACCGCCATCTGTATGAACATGGATATACCTACACAGCCATCTGGATGAACATGGAAATATCTACACCGCTATCTATATGAACATGGAAATCTCTACACCGCTATCTGTGTAAACATGCATACATCTTCACCGCTATCTGAATAAACATGGAAATATCTACACTGCTATCTGCATGAACATGGAAATATCTACACCGGTATCTGTATGAACATGGAAATATCTTCACCGCCATCTGTATGAACATGGATATATCTACACAGCCATCAGGATGAACATGGAAATATCTACACCACTATCTGTATGAACATGGAAACAGCTACACCGCTATCAGTATGAACATGGAAATATCTACACCGCTATCTGTATGAACACGGAAATATCTACACCGCTATCTGTATGAACATGGAAATATCTTCACCGCCATCTGTATGAACATGAATATATCTACACAGCCATCTGGATGAACATGGAAATATCTACACCGCTATATGTATGAACATGGAATTAACTACACCGGTATCTGAATGAACATGGAAATATCTACACCGCTATCTGTATGAACATGGAAATATCTACACCGCTATCTGTATGAACATGGAAATATCTTCACCGCCATCTGTATGAACATGGTTATATCTACACAGCCATCTGGATGAACACGGAAATATCTACACCGCTATCTGTATGAACATGGAAATATCTACACCGCTCTCTGTGTAAACATGCATACATCTTCACCGCTATCTGTATAAACATGGAAATATCCACACCGCTACCCGTATAAACATGGAAATATCAGCACCGCTATCTGTATGAACATGGAAATATCTACACAGCCATCTGGAAGAACATGGAAATATCTACACCGCTATCTGTATGAACATGGAAATAGCTACACCTCTATCTGTATGAACATGGAAACATCTACACCACTATCTGTATGAACATGGAAATATCTACACCGCTATCTGTAGGAACATGGAAATATCTTCACCGCCATCTGTATGAACATGGATATATCTACACAGCCATCTGGATGAACATGGAAATATCTACACCGCTATCTGTATGAACATGGAAATAGCTACTCCGCTATCTGAACATGGAAATATCTACACCGCTATCTGTATGAACATGGAAATATCTACACCGCTATCTGTATGAACATGGAAATATCTTCACCGCCATCTGTATGAACATGGATATATCTACACAGCCATCTGGATGAACATGGAAATATCTACACCGCTATCTGTATGAACATGGAAATATCTACACCGCTATCTGTGTAAACATGCATACATCTTCACCGCTGTCTGTATAAACATGGAAATATCTGCACCGCTATCTGTATGAACATGGAAATATCTACATCGCTATCTGTATGAACATGGAAATAGCTACACCGCTATCTGTATGAACATGGAAATATATAGACCACTATCTGTATAAACATGGAAATATCTACACCGCTACCTATATAAACTTGGAAATATCAGCACCGCTATCTGTATGAACATGGAAATATCTACACCGCTATCTCTATGAACATGGAAATATTTACACCGATATCTGTATGAACATGGAAATATCTTCACCGCCATCTGTATGAACATGGGTATATCTACACAGCCATCTGGATTAACAAGGAAATATCAGCACCGCTGTCTGTATGAACATGGAAATATCTACACCGCTATCTGTATGAACATGGAAATATCTACACAGCTATCTGTTTGAACATGGAAATATCTACACCGCTATCTGTTTGAAAATGGAAATATCTACACAGCTATCTGCATATACATGGAAATATCTACAAAGCTATTCCTCTACACATGGAAATATCTACACCGCAATCTCTATAAACATGGAAATATCTACACCGCCATCTGTATGAACATGGAAATATCTGCACTGCCATTTGTATGAACATATAAATATCTACACCGCCATCTGTATTAAGATGGAGATATCTACACCGCTATCTGTATAAACACGGAAATATCTACACCGCTACCTGTATAAACATGGAAATATCAGCACCGCTATCCGTATGAACATGGAAATATCTACACCGCTATCTCTATGAACATGGAAATATCTACACCGCTATCTGTATGAACATGGAAATATCTTCACCGCCATCCGTATGAACATGGATATATCTACGCAGCCATCTGGATGAACATGGAAATATCTACACCGCTATCTGTATGAACATGGAAATCTCTGCACCGCTATCTGTGAAAACATGCATACAACTTCACCGCTATCTGTATAAACATGGAAATATCTACACTGCTATCTGCATGAACATGGAAATATCTACACGGCTGTCTGTATGAACATGGAAATATCTTCACCGCCATCTGTATGAACATGGATATATCTACACAGCCATCTGGATGAACATGGAAGTATCTACACCGCTATCTGTATGAACATGGAAACAGCTACACCGCTATCTGTATGAACATGGAAATATCTACACCGCTATCTGTATGAACACGGAAATATCTACACCACTATCTGAATGAACATGGAAATATCTACACCGCTATCTGTATAAACATGCATACATCTTCACCGCTATCTGTATAAACATGGAAATATCTACACCGCTATCTGTATAAGCATGGAAATATGTACACCACTACCTGTATAAACTTGGAAATATCAGCACCGCTATCTGTATGAACATGGAAATATCTACACAGCCATCTGGACGAATATGGAAATATCAGCACCGCTATCTGTATGAACATGGATATGTCTACACAGCCATCTGGATGAACATGGAAATATCTACACCGCTATCTGTATGAACATGGAAATATCTACACCGCAATCTGTGTAAACAAGCATACATCTTCACCGCTATCTGTATAAACATGGACATATCTACACCGCTATCTGTATGAACATGGAAATATCTACACTGCTATCTGTTTGAGCATGGAAATTTCTACACCGCTATCTGCATGAAAATGGAAATATCTACACAGCTATCTGCATATACATGGAGATATCTACAAAGCTTTCTCTTTACACATGGAAATAACTACACCACTATCTCTATAAACATGGAAATATCTACACCGCCATCTGTATGAACATGGAAATATCTGAACCGCCAACTCTATGAACATATAAATATCTGCACCGCCATCTGTATTAAGATGGAGGTATCTACACCGCGATCTGTATAAACTTGGAAATATCTACACCGCTATCTGTATGAACATGGAAATATCTACACCGCTATCTGTATAAACATGGAAATATCTACACCGCTCCCTGTATAAACATGGAAATATCAGCACCGCTATCTGTATGAACATGGAAATACCTACACTGCTATCTGTATAAACATGGAAATATCTACACCGCTATCTGTATAAACATGGAAATATCTACACCGCTATCTGTATAAACATGGAAATATCAGCACCGCTATCTGTATGAACATGGAAATATCTACACCGCTATCTGTATGAACATGGAAATATCTACACCGATATCTGTATGAACATGGAAATACCTTCACCGCCATCTGTATGAACATGGATATATCTACACAGCCATCTGGATGAACATGGAAATATCTACACCACTATCTGTATGAACATGGAAATATCTACACCGCTATCTGTGTAAACATGCATACATCTTCACCGCTATCTGTATAAACATGGAAATATCTACACCACTATCTGTATAAGCATGGAAATATGTACACCACTACCTGTATAAACATGGAAATATCAGCACCGCTATCTGTATGAACATGGAAATATCTACACAGCCATCTGGATGAATATGGAAATATCAACACCGGTATCTGTATGAACATGGAAATCTCTACACCGCTATCTGTGTAAACATGCATACATCTTCACCGCTATCTGTATAAACATGGAAATATCTACACTGCTATCTGCATGAACATGGAAATATCTACACCGCTATCTGTATGAACATGGAAATATCTTCACCGCCATCTGTATGAACATGGATATATCTACACAGCCATCAGGATGAACATGGAAATATCTACACCACTATCTGTATGAACATAGAAATATCTACACCGCTATCTGTGTAAACATGCATACATCTTCACCGCTATCTGTATAAACATGGAAATATCTACACCACTATCTGTATAAGCATGGAAATATGTACACCACTACCTGTATAAACATGGAAATATCAGCACCGCTATCTGTATGAACATGGAAATATCTACACAGCCATCTGGATGAATATGGAAATATCAGCACCGCTATCTGTATGAACATGGATATGTCTACACAGCCATCTGGATGAACATGGAAATACCTACACCGCTATCTGTATGAACATGGAAATATCTACACCGCTATCTGTGTAAACAAGCATACATCTTCACCGCTATCTGTATAAACATGGAAATATCTACACAGCTATCTGTAGGAACATGGAAATATCTACACCGCTATCGGTTTGAGCATGGAAATATCTACACCGCTATCTGCATGAAAATGGAAATATCTACACAGCTATCTGAATATACATGGAAATATCTACAAAGCTATCTCTTTACACATGGAAATACCTACACCGATATCTCTATAAACATGGAAATATCTACACCGCCATCTGTATGAACATGGAAATATCAGCACCGCTATCTGTATGAACATGGAAATATCTACACAGCCATCTGGATGAACATGGAAATATCTACACGGCTATCTGTATGAACATGGAAATAGCTACACCGCTATCTGTATGAACATGGAAATATCTACACCGCTATCTGTATGAACATGGAAATATCTACACCGCTATCTGTTTGAGCATGGAAATATCTACACCGCTATCTGCATGAAAATGGAAATATCTACACAGCTATCTGCATATACATGGAAATATCTACAAAGCTATCTCTTTACACATGGAAATAACTACACCGATATCTCTATAAACATCGAAATATCTACACAGCCATCTGTATGAACATGGAAATATCTGCACCGCCATCTGTTTGAACATATAAATACCTGCACCGCCATCTGTATTAAGATGGAGATATTTACACCGCTATCTGTATAAACATGGAAACATCTACACCGCTATCTGTATGAGCATGGAAATATCTACACCGCCATCTGTATGAAGATAAAAATATCTTCACCGCCATCTGTATGAACATGGATATATCTACACAGCCATCTGGATGAACATGGAAATATCTACACCGCTATCTGTATGAACATGGAAATATCTACCACGCTATCTGTGTAAACGTGCATACATCTTAACCGCTATATGTATAAACATGGAAATATCTACACCGCTATCTGTATGAACATGGAAATAGCTACACCGCTATCTGTATGAACATGGAAATATCTACACCACTATCTGTATGAACATGGAAATATCTACACCGCCATCTGTATGAACATGGAAATATCTACACCGCTATCTGCATAAACATGGAAATATCTACACCGCTATCTGCATGAAAATGGAAATATCTACACAGCTATCTGCATATACATGGAAATATCTACAAAGCTATCTCTTTACACATGGAAATAACTACACCGATATCTCTATAAACATCGAAATATCTACACCGACATCTGTATGAACATGGAAATATCTGCACCGCCATCTGTTTGAACATATATATATCTGCACCGCCATCTGTAGTAAGATGGAGATATCTACACCGCTATCTGTATAAACTTGGAAATATCTACACCGCTATCTGTATGAGCATGGAAATATCTACACCGCCATCTGTATGAAGATATAAATATCTTCACCGCCATCTGTATGAACATGGATATATCTACACAGCCATCTGGATGAACATGGAAATATCTACACCGCTATCTGTATGAACATGGAAATATCTACAACGCTATCTGTGAAAACATGCATACATTTTAACCGCTATCTGTATAAACATGGAAATATCTACACTGCTATCTGTATGAACATGGAAATATCTACACCGCTATCTGTTTGAACATGGAAATATCTACACCGCTATCTGCATGAAAATGGAAATATCTACACAGCTATCTGCATATACATGGAAATATCTACAAAGCTATCTCTTTACACATGGAAATAACTACACCGCTATCTCTATAAACATGGAAATATCTACACCGCCATCTGTATGAACATGGAAATATCTTAACCGCCATCTCTATGAACATATAAATATCTGCACCGCCATCTGTATTAAGATGGAGATATCTACACCGCTATCTGTATAAACATGGAAATATCTACACCACTATCTGTATAAACATGGAAATATCTACACCGCTATCTGTATAAACATGGAAATATCTACACCGCTACCTTTATAAACATGGAAATATCAGCACCGCTATCTGTATGAACATGGAAATACCTACACTGCTATCTGTATGAACATGGAAATATCTACACCGATATCTGTATGAAGATGGAAATATCTTCACAACCTTCTGTATGAACATAGATATATCTACACAGCCATCTGGATGAACATGGAAATATCAGCACCGCTGTCTGTATGAACATGGAAATATCTATACCGCTATCTGTATGAACATGGAAATATCTACACCGCTATCTGTATGAACATGGAAATATCTTCACCGCCATCTGTATGAACATGGATATATCTACACCGCTATCTGTATAAACATGGAAATATCTACACAGCTATCTCTATGAACATGGAAATATCTACACCGCTATCTGTATAAACATTGAAATATCTACACAGCCATCTGTAGGAACATGTAAATATCTACCCCACTATCTCTATAAACATGGAAATATCTACACTGCTATCTGTATAAATATGGAAATATCTACACCGCTATCTGTGTAAACATGGAAAGATCTACACCGCTATCTCTGAAAACATGGAAAGATCTACAGCATTATGTGTATGAAGACGTAAATATCTACACTGCTGTCTTTATAAACATGGAAATATCTACGCAGCCATCTGTAGGAACATGTAAATATCTACACAGTTATCTGTATACACATGGAAATATCTACACCGCTATCTGTATAAACATGGAAATATCTACACCGCTATCTGTGTAAACATGGAAATATCTACCCCGCTATCTGCGTAAACATGGAAATATCTACACCACTATCTGTGTAAACATGGAAATATCTACACCGCTATCTGTACAAACATGGAAATATCTACACAGCCATCTGTAGGAATATGTAAATATCTACACCGTTATCTGTATACACATGGAATTATCTACACCTCTATCTGTATGAACATGGAAATATCTACACCGCTATCTGTGTAAACATGGGAATATCTACACCGATATCTGTGTAAACATGGAAATATCTACACCGCTATCTCTGTAAACATGGAAATATCTACAGAGTCATCTGTATACATCTGTATAAACATGGAAATATCTACACCGTTATCTGTGTAAACATGGAAATATCTACACCGTTATCTGTGTAAACATGGAAATATCTACATCGCTATCTCTAAAAACATGGAAAGACCTACACCATTATGTGTATAAAGATGGAAATATCTACACCGCTATCAGTATAAACATGGAAATGTCTACACCGCCATCTGTATGAACGTGGAAATGTCTAAACCGCCATCTCTATAAACATGTAAATATCTACACCCCCCTCTGTAGGAACATGGAAATATCTGCAACGCTATCTGCTTAAACATTGAAATATCTACACCGCTATCTGCCTAAAAGTGGAAATATCTACACCGCTATCTGCATAAACTTGGAAATATCTACACC
This sequence comes from Gorilla gorilla gorilla, assembly GCF_029281585.2. NCBI lineage: Eukaryota > Metazoa > Chordata > Mammalia > Primates > Hominidae > Gorilla > Gorilla gorilla. Next base: position 52,729,940 of record NC_073246.2, on the reverse strand, counting down.
ACTGTCTGTGTAAACATGGAAATATCTAAACCAAAAACTGTAGGAACATGTATATAACTACACGACTATCTCCATAAACATGGAAATATCTACACCGCTATCTGTATAAACATGGAAATATCTACACAGCCATCTGTAGGAACATGTAAATATCTACACCACTATCTCTATAAACATGGAAATATCTACACTGCTATCTGTATAAACATGGAAATATCTACACCGCTATCTGTGTAAACATGGAAAGATCTACACCGCTATCTCTGAAAACATGGAAAGATCTACACCATTATGTGTATAAAGACGTAAATATCTACACCGCTATCTGTATAAACATGGAAATATCTACACAGCTATCTGTATGAACATGGAAATATCTACACCGCTATCTGTATAAACATGGAAATATCTTCACAGCCATCTGTAGGAACATGTAAATATCTACACCACTATCTCTATAAACATGGAAATATCTACACTGCTATCTGTATAAATATGGAAATATCTACACCGCTATCTGTGTAAACATGGAAAGATCTACACCGCTATCTCTGAAAACATGTAAAGATCTACAGCATTATGTGTATAAAGACGAAAATAGCTACACTGCTATCTGTAAAAACATGGAAATATCTACGCAGCCATCTGTAGGAACATGTAAATATCTACACAGTTATCTGTATACACATGGAATTATCTACACCGCTATCTGTATGAACATGGAAATATCTACACCATTATCTGTGTAAACATGGAAATATCTACACCACTATCTGTGTAAACATGGAGATATCTGCACCGCTATCTCTATAAACATTTAAATATCCACACAGCCATCTATATAAACATGGAAATATCTACACTACGCTCTGTATAAACCTGGAAATATCTACACTGATATCTCTATAAACATGGAAACATCTACACCGCTATCTCTATAAACATGGAAATATCTACACCGCTATCTGTGTAAACATGGAAATATCTACACCGCCATCTGTATGGGTATGGAAATATCTACACCGCCATCTGTATAAACATGGAAATATCTACACCGTTATCTGTGTACACATGGAATTATCTACACCGCTATCTGTATAAACATGGAAATACCTACAATGCTATCTGCGTAAACATGGAAATATCCTCACCGCTATCTCTATATACATGCAAATATCTACACCGCTATCTGTGTAAACATGGAAATATCTACACCGATATCTCTGTAAACTTGGAAATATCTACACCGCTATCTCTGTAAACATGGAAATATCTACAGAGTCATCTGTATAAACATGGAAATATCTACACCGCTATCTGTGTAAACATGGAAATATCTACACCGCTATCTCTAAAAACATGGAAAGATCTACACCATTATGTGTATAAAGACGGAAATATCTACACCGCTATCTGTATAAACATGGAAATATCTACACTGCCATCTGTATGAACGTGGAAATGTCTAAACCGCCATCTCTATAAACATGTAAATATCTACACCGCCCTCTGTAGGAACATTGAAATATCTACAACGCTATCTGTTTAAACATTGAAATATCTACACCGCTATCTGCCTAAAAGTGGAAATATCTACACCGCTATCTGCATAAACTTGGAAATACCTACACCGCTATCTGTGTACACATGGAAATATCTACACCACCAACTGTAGGAACATGAAAATATCTACACCGCCAACTCTATCAACATTGAAATATCTGCACCGCTATCTGTATAAACATGGAAATATCTACACCGCTATCTGTGTAAACATGGAAATATCTACACCGCCTTCTGTGTAAACATGGAAATATCTACACCGCCATATCTATAAACATGGAAATATCTTCAACTCCATCTGTATGAACATGGAATTATCTACACTGCCATCTGTATGAACATGGATACATCTACACCGCTATCTGTATAAACATGGAAATATCTACACCGCCATCGGTAGGAAAATGAAAATATCTACACCGCCATCTGTATGAACAGGGAACTATGTACACCACCATCTGTATCAACATGAAAATGCCTACACCGCCATCTGTATCACAATGGAAATATCTGCACCGCCATCTGTATAACAATGGAAATATCTAAACCGCCGTCTGTATGGAAATGGAAAAATCTACACCACCATCTGTATAAAGGTGGAAATATCTACACCGCTATCTGTGTGAACATGGAAATATCTACAACGCTATCTGTAAAAACATGGAAATATCTACACCTCCATCTGTATAAACATGGAAATATCTACACCGCCATCTGTAGAAACATGGAAATATCTACACCGCCATCTCTATAAACATGGAAATATCTACACAGCTATCTGTATAAACATTTAAATATCTACACCGCCATCTCTATAAACATAGAAATATCTACACCGCCATCTGTATGAACATGGAAATATGTACACCGCCATCTGTGTAAATGTGGAAATATCTACACCGCTATCTGTATAAACATGGAAATATCTACACCGCTATCTCTATAAACATGGATATATCTACACCACTATCTCTATAAACATGGAAATATCTACACCACTATCTGTATGAACATGGAAATATCTTCACCGCCATATGTATGAACATGGATATATCTACACAGCCATCTGGATGAACATGAAAATATCTACACCACTATATGTACGAACATGGAATTAGCTAAACCGCTATGTCTATGAACATGGAAATATCTACACCGCTATCTGTATGAACATGGAAGTATCTACACCGCTATCTGTATGAACATTGAAATATCTTCACCGCCATATGTATGAACACGGATATATCTAGACAGCCATCTGGATGAACATGGAAATATCAGCACTGCTGTCTGTATAAACATGGAAATATCTACACCGCTATCTGCATGAAAATGGAAATATCTACACAGCTTTCTGCATATACATCAAAATATCTACAAAGCTATTCCTCTACACATGGAAATATCTACACCGCAATCTCTATAAACATGGAAATATCTACACCGCCATCTGTATGAACATGGAAATATCTGCACCGCCATCTGTATGAACATGTAAATATCTAGACGGCCATCTGTATTAAGATGGAGATATCTACACCGCTATCTGTATAAACACGGAAATATCTACACCGCTACCTGTATAAACATGGAAATATCTACACCGCTATCTGTATAAACATGGAAATATCTACACCGCTACCTGTATAAACATGGAAATATCAGCACCGCTATCTGTATGAACATGGAAATATCTACACCGCTATCTCTATGAACTTGGAAATATCTACACCGATATCTGTAAGAACATGGAAATATCTTCACCGCCATCTGTATGAACATGGATATATCTACACAGCCATCTGGACGAAAATGGAAATATCAGCACCGCTGTCTGTATGAACATGGAAATATCTACACCGCTATCTGTATGAACATGAAAATATCTACACCGCTATCTGTATGAACATGGAAATATCTTCACCGCCATCTGTTTGAACATGGATATATCTACACAGCCATCTGGATGAACATGGAAATATCTACACCGCTATCTGTATGAACATGGAAATCTCTACACCGCTATCTGTGTAAACATGCATACATCTTCACCGCTATCTGTATAAACATGGAAATATCTACACTGCTATCTGCATGAACATGGAAATATCTACACCGCTATCTGTATGAACATGGAAATATCTTCACCGCCATCTGTATGAACATGGATATATCTACACAGCCATCTGGATGAACATGGAAATATCTACACCGCTATCTGTATGAACATGGAAACAGCTACACCGCAATCAGTATGAACATGGAAATATCTACACCGCTATCTGTATGAACACGGAAATATCTACACCGCTATCTGTATGAACATGGAAATATCTTCACCGCCATCTGTATGAACATGAATATATCTACACAGCCATCTGGATGAACATGGAAATATCTACACCGCTATAGGTATGAACATGGAATTAACTACACCGGTATCTGAATGAACATGGAAATATCTAAACCGCTATCTGTATGAACATGGAAATATCTACACCGCTATCTGTATGAACATGGAAATATCTTCACCGCCATCTGTATGAACATGGTTATATCTACACAGCCATCTGGATGAATATGGAAATATCTACACCGCTATCTGTATGAACATGGAAATATCTACACCGCTCTGTGTATAAACATGCATACATCTTCACCGCTATCTGTATAAACATGGAAATATCTACACCGCTACCCGTATAAACATGGAAATATCAGCACCGCTATCTGTATGAACATGGAAATATCTACACAGCCATCTGGAAGAACATGGAAATATCTACACCGCTATCTGTATGAACATGGAAATAGCTACACCGCTATCTGTATGAAAATGGAAACATCTACACCACTATCTGTATGAACATGGAAATATCTACACCGCTATCTGTATGAACATGGAAATAGCTACTCCGCTATCTAAACATGGAAATATCTACACCGCTATCTGTATGAACATGGAAATATCTACACCGCTATCTGTATGAACATGGAAATATCTTCACCGCCATCTGTATGAACATGGATATATCTACACAGCCATCTGGATGAACATGGAAATATCTACAACGCTATCTGCATGAACATGGAAATATCTACACCGCTATCTGTGTAAACATGCATACATCTTCACCGCTATCTGTATGAACATTGAAATATCTACACAGCCATCTGGATGAACATGAAAATATCTACACCGCTATCTGAATGAACATGGAAATATCAGCACAGCTATCTGTATGAACATGGAAATATCTTCACCGCTATCTGTATGAACATGGAAATATCTACACCGCTTTCTGTATGAACATGGAAATATCTACACCGCTATCTGTATGAACATGGAAATAGCTACACCGCTATCTGTATGAACATGGAAGTATCTACACCACTATCTGTATGAACATGGAAATATCTTCACCGCCATATGTATGAACATGGATATATCTACACAGCCATCTGGATGAACATGGAAATATCTACACCACTATATGTATGAACATGGAATTAGCTAAACCGCTATGTCTATGAACATGGAAATATCTACACCGCTATCTGTATGAACATGGAAGTATCTACACCGCTATCTGTATGAACATTGAAATATCTTCACCGCCATATGTATGAACACGGATATATCTAGACAGCCATCTGGATGAACATGGAAATATCAGCACTGCTGTCTGTATAAACATGGAAATATCTACACCGCTATCTGTATGAACATGGAAATATCTACACAGCTATCTGTTTGAACATGGAAATATCTACACCGCTATCTGCATGAAAATGGAAATATCTACACAGCTTTCTGCATATACATCAAAATATCTACAAAGCTATTCCTCTACACATGGAAATATCTACACCGCCATCTGTATGAACATGGAAATATCTGCACCGCCATCTGTATGAACATGTAAATATCTAGACCGCCATCTGTATTAAGATGGAGATATCTACACCGCTATCTGTATAAACACGGAAATATCTACACCGCTACCTGTATAAACATGGAAATATCTACACCGCTATCTGTATAAACATGGAAATATCTACACCGCTACCTGTATAAACATGGAAATATCAGCACCGCTATCTGTATGAACATGGAAATATCTACACCGCTATCTCTATGAACTTGGAAATATCTACACCGATATCTGTAAGAACATGGAAATATCTTCACCGCCATCTGTATGAACATGGATATATCTACACAGCCATCTGGACGAAAATGGAAATATCAGCACCGCTGTCTGTATGAACATGGAAATATCTACACCGCTATCTGTATGAACATGGAAATATCTACACCGCTATCTGTATGAACATGGAAATATCTTCACCGCCATCTGTATGAACATGGATATATCTACACAGCCATCTGGATGAACATGGAAATATCTACACCGCTATCTGTATGAACATGGAAATCTCTACACCGCTATCTGTGTAAACATGCATACATCTTCACCGCTATCTGTATAAACATGGAAATATCTACACTGCTATCTGCATGAACATGGAAATATCTACACCGCTATCTGTATGAACATGGAAATATCTTCACCGCCATCTGTATGAACATGGATATATCGACACAGCCATCAGGATGAACATGGAAATATCTACACCACTATCTGTATGAACATGGAAACAGCTACACCGCTATCAGTATGAACATGGAAATATCTACACCGCTATCTGTATGAACACGGAAATATCTACACCGCTATCTGTATGAACATGGAAATATCTTCACCGCCATCTGTATGAACATGAATATATCTACACAGCCATCTGGATGAACATGGAAATATCTACACCGCTATATGTATGAACATGGAATTAACTACACCGGTATCTGAATGAACATGGAAATATCTACACCGCTATCTGTTTGAACATGGAAATATCTACACCGCTATCTGTATGAACATGGAAATATCTTCACCGCCATCTGTATGAACATGGTTATATCTACACAGCCATCTGGATGAACATGGAAATATCTACACCGCTATCTGTATGAACATGGAAATATCTACACCGCTCTCTCTGTAAACATGCATACATCTTCACCGCTATCTGTATAAACATGGAAATATCCACACCGCTACCCGTATAAACATGGAAATATCAGCACCGCTATCTGTATGAACATGGAAATATCTACACAGCCATCTGGACGAACATGGAAATATCTACACCGCTATCTGTATGAACATGGAAATAGCTACACCGCTATCTGTATGAACATGGAAACATCTACACCACTATCTGTATGAACATGGAAATATCTACACCGCTATCTGTAGGAACATGGAAATATCTTCACCGCCATCTGTATGAACATGGATATATCTACACAGCCATCTGGATGAACATGGAAATATCTACACCGCTATCTGTATGAACATGGAAATAGCTACTCTGCTATCTGAACATGGAAATATCTACACCGCTATCTGTATGAACATGGAAATATCTACACCGCTATCTGTATGAACATGGAAATATCTTCACCGCCATCTGTATGAACATGGATATATCTACACAGCCATCTGGATGAACATGGAAATATCTACACCGCTATCTGTATGAACATGGAAATATCTACACCGCTATCTGTGTAAACATGCATACATCTTCACCGCTGTCTGTATAAACATGGAAATATCTGCACCGCTATCTGTATGAACATGGAAATATCTACATCGCTATCTGTATGAACATGGAAATAGCTACACCGCTATCTGTATGAACATGGAAATATCTACACCACTATCTGTATAAACATGGAAATATCTACACCGCTATCTGTATGAACATGGAAATATATAGACCACTATCTGTATAAACATGGAAATATCTACACCGCTACCTATATAAACTTGGAAATATCAGCACCGCTATCTGTATGAACATGGAAATATCTACACCGCTATCTCTATGAACATGGAATTATTTACACCGATATCTGTATGAACATGGAAATATCTACACCGCTATCTCTATGAACATGGAAATATCTACACCGATATCTGTAAGAACATGGAAATATCTTCACCACCATCTGTATGAACATGGATATATCTACACAGCCATCTGGACGGAAATGGAAATATCAGCACCGCTGTCTGTATGAACATGGAAATATCTACACCGCTATCTGTATGAACATGGAAATATCTACACAGCTATCTGTTTGAACATGGAAATATCTACACCGCTATCTGCTTGAAAATGGAAATATCTACACAGCTATCTGCATATACATGGAAATATCTACAAAGCTATTCCTCTACACATGGAAATATCTACACCGCAATCTCTATAAACATGGAAATATCTACACCGCCATCTGTATGAACATGGAAATATCTGCACTGCCATTTGTATGAACATATAAATATCTACACCGCCATCTGTGTTAAGATGGAGATATCTACACCTCTATCTGTATAAACACGGAAATATCTACACCGCTACCTGTATAAACATGGAAATATCAGCACCGCTATCTGTATGAACATGGAAATATCTACACCGCTATCTCTATGAACATGGAAATATCTACACCGATATCTGTAAGAACATGGAAATATCTTCACCACCATCTGTATGAACATGGATATATCTACACAGCCATCTGGACGGAAATGGAAATATCAGCACCGCTGTCTGTATGAACATGGAAATATCTACACCGCTATCTGTATGAACATGGAAATATCTACACCGCTATCTGTATGGACATGGAAATATCTTCACCGCCATCCGTATGAACATGGATATATCTACGCAGCCATCTGGATGAACATGGAAATATCTACACCGCTATCTGTATGAACATGGAAATCTCTGCACCGCTATCTGTGTAAACATGCATACAACTTCACCGCTATCTGTATAAACATGGAAATATCTACACTGCTATCTGCATGAACATGGAAATATCTACACGGCTGTCTGTATGAACATGGAAATATCTTCACCGCCATCTGTATGAACATGGATATATCTACACAGCCATCTGGATGAACATGGAAGTATCTACACCGCTATCTGTATGAACATGGAAACAGCTACACCGCTATCTGTATGAACATGGAAATATCTACACCGCTATCTGTATGAACACGGAAATATCTACACCACTATCTGAATGAACATGGAAATATCTACACCGCTAACTGTGTAAACATGCATACATCTTCACCGCTATCTGTATAAACATGGAAATATCTACACCGCTATCTGTATAAGCATGGAAATATGTACACCACTACCTGTATAAACATGGAAATATCAGCACCGCTATCTGTATTAACATGGAAATATCTACACAGCCATCTGGACGAATATGGAAATATCAGCACCGCTATCTGTATGAACATGGATATGTCTACACAGCCATCTGGATGAACATGGAAATATCTACACCGCTATCTGTATGAACATGGAAATATCTACACCGCTATCTGTGTAAACAAGCATACATCTTCACCGCTATCTGTATAAACATGGAAATATCTACACCGCTATCTGTATGAACATGGAAATATCTACACTGCTATCGGTTTGAGCATGGAAATATCTACACCGCTATCTGCATGAAAATGGAAATATCTACACAGCTATCTGCATATACATGGAAATATCTACAAAGCTATCTCTTTACACATGGAAATAACTACACCGATATCTCTATAAACATGGAAATATCTACACCGCCATCTGTATGAACATGGAAATATCAGCACCGCTATCTGTATGAACATGGAAATATCTACACAGCCATCTGGATGAACATGGAAATATCTACACCGCTATCTGTATGAACTTGGAAATAGCTACACCGCTATCTATATGAACATGGAAATATCTACATCACTATCTGTATGAACATGGAAATATCTACACCGCTATCTGTATGAACATGGAAATATCTACACCGCTATCTGTATAAACTTGGAAATATCTACACCGCTATCTGTATAAACATGGAAATATCTACACCGCTATCTGTATGAACATGGAAATATCTACACCGCTATCTGTTTGAGCATGGAAATATCTACACCGCTATCTGCATGAAAATGGAAATATCTACACAGCTATCTGCAAATACATGGAAATATCTACAAAGCTATCTCTTTACACATGGAAATAACTACACCGTTATCTCTATAAACATGGAAATATCTACACCGCCATCTGTATGAACATGGAAATATCTGCACCGCCATCTGTATGAACATATAAATATCTGCACCGCCTTCTGTATTAAGATGGAGATATCTACACCGCTATCTATATAAACATGGAAATATCTACACCGCTATCTGTATGAGCATGGAAATATCTACACCGCCATCTGTATGAAGATATAAATATCTTCACCGACATCTGTATGAACATGGATATATCTACACAGCCATCTGGATGAACATGGAAATATCTACACCGCTATCTGAATGAACATGGAAATATCTACACCGCTATCTGTGTAAACATGCATACATCTTCACCGCTATCTGTATAAACATGGAAATATCTACACCGCTATCTGTATGAACATTGAAATATCTACACCGCTATCTGTTTGAACATGGAAGTATCTACACCGCTATCTGCATGAAAATGGAAATATCTACACAGCTATCTGCATATACATGGAGATATCTACAAAGCTTTCTCTTTACACACGGAAATAACTACACCGCTATCTCTATAAACATGGAAATATCTACACCGCCATCTGTATGAACATGGAAATATCTGAACCGCCAACTCTATGAACATATAAATATCTGCACCGCCATCTGTATTAAGATGGAGATATCTACACCGCTATCTGTATAAACTTGGAAATATCTACACCGCTATCTGTATAAACATGGAAATATCTACACCGCTATCTGTATAAACATGGAAATATCTACACCGCTCCCTGTATAAACATGGAAATATCAGCACCGCTATCTGTATGAACATGGAAATACCTACACCACTATCTGTATAAACATGGAAATATCTACACCGCTATCTGTATAAACATGGAAATATCTACACCGCTATCTGTATAAACATGGAAATATCAGCACCGCTATCTGTATGAACATGGAAATATCTACACAGCTATCTGTTTGAACATGGAAATATCTACACAGCTATCTGCATGAAAATGGAAATATCTACACAGCTTTCTGCATATACATCAAAATATCTACAAAGTTATTCCTCTACACATGGAAATATCTACACCGCAATCTCTATAAACATGGAAATATCTACACCGCCATCTGTATGAACATGGAAATATCTGCACCGCCATCTGTATGAACATGTAAATATCTAGACCGCCATCTTTATTAAGATGGAGATATCTACACAGCTATCTGTATAAACACGGAAATATCTACACCGCTACCTGTATAAACATGGAAATATCTACACCACTATCTGTATAAACATGGAAATATCTACACCGCTACCTGTATAAACATGGAAATATCAGCACCGCTATCTGTATGAACATGGAAATATCTACACCGCTATCTCTATGAACTTGGAAATATCTACACCGATATCTGTAAGAACATGGAAATATCTTCACCGCCATCTGTATGAACATGGATATATCTACACAGCCATTTGGACGAAAATGGAAATATCAGCACCGCTGTCTGAATGAACATGGAAATATCTACACCGCTATCTGTATGAACATGGAAATATCTACACCGCTATCTGTATGAACATGGAAATATCTTCACCGCCATCTGTATGAACATGGATATACCTACACAGCCATCTGGATGAACATGGAAATATCTACACCGCTATCTATATGAACATGGAAATCTCTACACCGCTATCTGTGTAAACATGCATACATCTTCACCGCTATCTGAATAAACATGGAAATATCTACACTGCTATCTGCATGAACATGGAAATATCTACACCGCTATCTGTATGAACATGGAAATATCTTCACCGCCATCTGTATGAACATGGATATATCTACACAGCCATCAGGATGAACATGGAAATATCTACACCACTATCTGTATGAACATGGAAACAGCTACACCGCTATCAGTATGAACATGGAAATATCTACGCCGCTATCTGTATGAACACGGAAATATCTACACCGCTATCTGTATGAACATGGAAATATCTTCACCGCCATCTGTATGAACATGAATATATCTACACAGCCATCTGGATGAACATGGAAATATCTACACCGCTATATGTATGAACATGGAATTAACTACACCGGTATCTGAATGAACATGGAAATATCTACACCGCTATCTGTATGAACATGGAAATATCTACACCGCTATCTGTATGAACATGGAAATATCTTCACCGCCATCTGTATGAACATGGTTATATCTACACAGCCATCTGGATGAACATGGAAATATCTACACCGCTATCTGTATGAACATGGAAATATCTACACCGCTCTCTGTGTAAACATGCATACATCTTCACCGCTATCTGTATAAACATGGAAATATCCACACCGCTACCCGTATAAACATGGAAATATCAGCACCGCTATCTGTATGAACATGGAAATATCTACACAGCCATCTGGAAGAACATGGAAATATCTACACCGCTATCTGTATGAACATGGAAATAGCTACACCGCTATCTGTATGAACATGGAAACATCTACACCACTATCTGTATGAACATGGAAATATCTACACCGCTATCTGTAGGAACATGGAAATATCTTCACCGCCATCTGTATGAACATGGATATATCTACACAGCCATCTGGATGAACATGGAAATATCTACACCGCTATCTGTATGAACATGGAAATAGCTACTCCGCTATCTGAACATGGAAATATCTACACCACTATCTGTATAAGCATGGAAATATGTACACCACTACCTGTATAAACATGGAAATATCAGCACCGCTATCTGTATGAACATGGAAATATCTACACAGCCATCTGGATGAATATGGAAATATCAACACCGGTATCTGTATGAACATGGAAATCTCTACACCGCTATCTGTGTAAACATGCATACATCTTCTCCGCTATCTGTATAAACATGGAAATATCTACACTGCTATCTGCATGAACATGGAAATATCTACACCGCTATCTGTATGAACATGGTAATATCTTCACCGCCATCTGTATGAACATGGATATATCTACACAGCCATCAGGATGAACATAGAAATATCTACACCACTATCTGTATGAACATGGAAACAGCTACACCGCTATCAGTATGAACATGGAAATATCTACACCGCTATCTGTATGAACACGGAAATATCTACACCGCTATCTGTATGAACATGGAAATATCTTCACCGCCATCTGTATGAACATGAATATATCTACACAGCCATCTGGATGAACATGGAAATATCTACACCGCTATATGTATGAACATGGAATTAACTACACCGGTATCTGAATGAACATGGAAATATCTACACCGCTATCTGTATGAACATGGAAATATCTACACCGCTATCTGTATGAACATGGAAATATCTTCACCGCCATCTGTATGAACATGGTTATATCTACACAGCCATCTGGATGAACAAGGAAATATCTACACCGCTATCTGTATGAACACGGAAATATCTACACCGCTCTCTGTGTAAACATGCATACATCTTCACCGCTATCTGTATAAACATGGAAATATCCACACCGCTACCCGTATAAACATGGAAATATCAGCACCGCTATCTGTATGAACATGGAAATATCTACACAGCCATCTGGAAGAACATGGAAATATCTACACCGCTATCTGTATGAACATGGAAATAGCTACACCACTATCTGTATGAACATGGAAACATCTACACCACTATCTGTATGAACATGGAAATATCTACACCGCTATCTGTAGGAACATGGAAATATCTTCACCGCCATCTGTATGAACATGGATATATCTACACAGCCATCTGGATGAACATGGAAATATCTACACCGCTATCTGTATGAACATGGAAATAGCTACTCCGCTATCTGAACATGGAAATATCTACACCGCTATCTGTATGAACATGGAAATATCTACACCGCTATCTGTATGAACATGGAAATATCTTCACCGCCATCTGTATGAACATGGATATATCTACACAGCCATCTGGATGAACATGGAAATATCTACACCGCTATCTGTATGAACATAGAAATATCTACACCGCTATCTGTGTAAACAAGCATACATCTTCACCGCTATGTGTATAAACATGGAAATATCTACACCGCTATCTGTATGAAAATGGAAATATCTACACCGCTATCTGTTTGAGCATGGAAATAACTACACCGCTATCTGCATGAAAATGGAAATATCTAAACAGCTATCTGCATATACATGGAAATAACTACAAAGCTATCTCTTTACACAAGGAAATAACTACACCGATATCTCTATAAACATGGAAATATCTACACCGCCATCTGTATGAACATGGAAATATCAGCACCGCTATCTGTATGAACATGGAAATATCTACACAGCCATCTGGATGAACATGGAAATATCTACACCGCTATCTGTATGAACATGGAAATAGCTACACCGCTATCTATATGAACATGGAAATATCTACATCACTATCTGTATGAACATGGAAATATCTACACCGCTATCTGTATGAACATGGAAATATCTACACCGCTATCTGTATAAACTTGGAAATACCTACACCGCTATCTGTATAAACATGGAAATATCTACACCGCTATCTGTATGAACATGGAAATATCTACACCGCGATCTGTTTGAGCATGGAAATATCTACACCGCTATCTGCATGAAAATGGAAATATCTACACAGCTATCTGCAAATACATGGAAATATCTACAAAGCTATCTCTTTACACATGGAAATAACTACACCGTTATCTCTATAAAAATGGAAATATCTACACCGCCATCTGTATGAACATGGAAATATCTGCACCGCCATCTGTATGAACATATAAATATCTGCACCGCCTTCTGTATTAAGATGGAGATATCTACACCGCTATCTATATAAACATGGAAATATCTACACCGCTATCTGTATGAGCATGGAAATATCTACACCGCCATCTGTATGAAGATATAAATATCTTCACCGACATCTGTATGAACATGGATATATCTACAAAGCCATCTGGATTAACATGGAAATATCTACACCGCTATCTGAATGAACATGGAAATATCTACACCGCTATCTGTGTAAACATGCATACATCTTCACCGCTATCTGTATAAACATGGAAATATCTACACCGCTATCTGTATGAACATTGAAATATCTACACCGCAATCTGTTTGAACATGGAAGTATCTACACCGCTATCTGCATGAAAATGGAAATATCTACACAGCTATCTGCATATACATGGAGATATCTACAAAGCTTTCTCTTTACACATGGAAATAACTACACCGCTATCTCTATAAACATGGAAATATCTACACCGCCATCTGTATGAACATGGAAATATCTGAACCGCCAACTCTATGAACATATAAATATCTGCACCGCCATCTGTATTAAGATGGAGATATCTACACCGCTATCTGTATAAACTTGGAAATATCTACACCGCTATCTGTATAAACATGGATATATCTACACCGCTATCTGTATAAACATGGAAATATCTACACCGCTCCCTGTATAAACATGGAAATATCAGCACCGCGATCTGTATGAACATGGAAATAACTACACCGCTATCTGTATAAACATGGAAATATCTACACCGCTATCTGCCTAAAAGTGGAAATATCTACACCACTATCTGCATAAACTTGGAAATACCTACACCGCTATCTGTGTACACATGGAAATATCTACACCGCCATCTGTATTAAGATGGAGATATCTACACCGCTATCTGTATAAACACGGAAATATCTACACCGCTACCTGTATAAACATGGAAATATCAGCACCGCTATCTGTATGAACATGGAAATATCTACACCGCTATCTCTATGAATATGGAAATATCTACACCGATATCTGTAAGAACATGGAAATATCTTCACCGCCATCTGTATGAACATGGATATATCTACACAGCCATCTGGACGGAAATGGAAATATCAGCACCGCTGTCTGTATGAACATGGAAATATCTACACCGCTATCTGTATGAACATGGAAATATCTACACCGCTATCTGTATGAACATGGAAATATCTTCACCGCCATCCGTATGAACATGGATATATCTACGCAGCCATCTGGATGAACATGGAAATATCTACACCGCTATCTGTATGAACATGGAAATCTCTGCACCGCTATCTGTGTATACATGCATACAACTTCACCGCTATCTGTATAAACATGGAAATATCTACACTGCTATCTGCATGAACATGGAAATATCTACACGGCTGTCTGTATGAACATGGAAATATCTTCACCGCCATCTGTATGAACATGGATATATCTACACAGCCATCTGGATGAACATGGAAGTATCTACACCGCTATCTGTATGAACATGGAAACAGCTACACCGCTATCTGTATGAACATGGAAATATCTACACCGCTATCTCTATGAACACGGAAATATCTACACCACTATCTGAATGAACATGGAAATATCTACACCGCTATCTGTGTAAACATGCATACATCTTCACCGCTATCTGTATAAACATGGAAATATCTACACCGCTATCTGTATAAGCATGGAAATATGTACACCACTACCTGTATAAACATGGAAATATCAGCACCGCTATCTGTATGAACATGGAAATATCTACACAGCCATCTGGACGAATATGGAAATATCAGCACCGCTATCTGTATGAACATGGATATGTCTACACAGCCATCTGGATGAACATGGAAATATCTACACCGCTATCTGTATGAACATGGAAATATCTACACCGCTATCTGTGTAAACAAGCATACATCTTCACCGCTATCTGTATAAACATGGAAATATCTACACCGCTATCTGTATGAACATGGAAATATCTACACTGCTATCTGAGCATGGAAATATCTACACCGCTATCTGCATGAAAATGGAAATATCTACACAGCTATCTGCATATACATGGAAATATCTACAAAGCTATCTCTTTACACATGGAAATAACTACAACGATATCTCTATAAACATGGAAATATCTACACCGCCATCTGTATGAACATGGAAATATCAGCACCGCTATCTGGATGAACTTGGATATGTCTACACAGCCATCTGGATGAAGATGGAAATATCTACACCGCTATCTGTATGAACATGGAAATATCTACACCGCTATCTTTGTAAACAAGCATACATCTTCACCGCTATGTGTATAAACATGGAAATATCTACACCGCTATCTGTATGAAAATGGAAATATCTACACCGCTATCTGTTTGAGCATGGAAATAACTACACCGCTATCTGCATGAACATGGAAATATCTACACCGCTATCTGTATGAACATGGAAATATCTACACAGCCATCTGGATGAACATGGAAATATCTACACCGCTATCTGTATGAACATGGAAATAGCTACACCGCTATCTATATGAACATGGAAATATCTACATCACTATCTGTATGAACATGGAAATATCTACACCGCTATCTGTATGAACATGGAAATATCTACACCGCTATCTGTATAAACTTGGAAATACCTACACCGCTATCTGTATAAACATGGAAATATCTACAACGCTATCTGTATGAACATGGAAATATCTACACCTCTATCTGTTTGAGCATGGAAATATCTACACCGCTATCTGCATGAAAATGGAAATATCTACACAGCTATCTGCAAATACATGGAAATATCTACAAAGCTATCTCTTTACACATGGAAATAACTACACCGTTATCTCTATAAACATGGAAATATCTACACCGCCATCTGTATGAACATGGAAATATCTGCACCGCCATCTGTATGAACATATAAATATCTGCACCGCCTTCTGTATTAAGATGGAGATATCTACAACGCTATCTGTATAAACATGGAAATATCTACACCGCTATCTGTATGAGCATGGAAATATCTACACCGCCATCTGTATGAAGATATAAATATCTTCACCGACATCTGTATGAACATGGATATATCTACACAGCCATCTGGATGAACATGGAAATATCTACACCGCTATCTGAATGAACATGGAAATATCTACACCGCTATCTGTTTAAACATGCATACATCTTCACCGCTATCTGTATAAACATGGAAATATCTACACCGCTATCTGTATGAACATTGAAATATCTACACCGCTATCTGTTTGAACATGGAAGTATCTACACCGCTATCTGCATGAAAATGGAAATATCTACACAGCTATCTGCATATACATGGAGATATCTACAAAGCTTTCTCTTTACACATGGAAATAACTACACCGCTATCTCTATAAACATGGAAATATCTACACCGCCATCTGTATGAACATGGAAATATCTGAACCGCCAACTCTATGAACATATAAATATCTGCACCGCCATCTGTATTAAGATGGAGATATCTACACCGCTATCTGTATAAACTTGGAAATATCTACACCGCTATCTGTATAAACATGGAAATATCTACACCGCTATCTGTATAAACATGGAAATATCTACACCGCTCCCTGTATAAACATGGAAATATCAGCACTGCTATCTGTATGAACATGGAAATACCTACACCGCTATCTGTATAAACATGGAAATATCTACACCGCTATCTGTATAAACATGGAAATATCTACACCGCTATCTGTATAAACATGGAAATATCAGCACCGCTATCTGTATGAACATGGAAATATCTACACCGCTATCTGTATGAACATGGAAATATCTACACCGATATCTGTATGAACATGGAAATATCTTCACCGCCATCTCTATGAACATGGATATATCTACACAGCCATCTGGATGAACATGGAAATATCTACACCACTATCTGTATGAACATGGAAATATCTACACCGCTATCTGTGTAAACATGCATACATCTTCACCGCTATCTGTATAAACATGGAAATATCTACACCACTATCTGTATAAGCATGGAAATATGTACACCACTACCTGTATAAACATGGAAATATCAGCACCGCTATCTGTATGAACATGGAAATATCTACACAGCCATCTGTAGGAACATGTAAATATCTACCCCACTATCTCTATAAACATGGAAATATCTACACTGCTCTCTGTATAAATATGGAAATATCTACACCGCTATCTGTGTAAACATGGAAAGATCTACACCGCTATCTCTGAAAACATGGAAAGATCTACAGCATTATGTGTATGAAGACGTAAATATCTACACTGCTGTCTGTATAAACATGGAAATATCTACGCAGCCATCTGTAGGAACATGTAAATATCTACACAGTTATCTGTATACACATGGAAATATATACACCGCTATCTGTATAAACATGGAAATATCTACACCGCTCTCTGTGTAAACATGGAAATATCTACACCGCTATCTGCGTAAACATGGAAATATCTACACCACTATCTGTGTAAACATGGAAATATCTACACCGCTATCTGTACAAACATGGAAATATCTACACAGCCATCTGTAGGAATATGTAAATATCTACACCGTTATCTGTATACACATGGAATTATCTACACCTCTATCTGTATGAACATGGAAATATCTACACCGCTATCTGTGTAAACATGGGAATATCTACACCGATATCTGTGTAAACATGGAAATATCTACACCGCTATCTCTGTAAACATGGAAATATCTACAGAGTCATCTGTATACATCTGTATAAACATGGAAATATCTACACCGTTATCTGTGTAAACATGGAAATATCTACAGCGTTATCTGTGTAAACATGGAAATATCTACATCGCTATCTCTAAGAACATGGAAAGACCTACACCATTATGTGTATAAAGACGGAAATATCTACACCGCTATCAGTATAAACATGGAAATATCTACACCGCCATCTGTATGAACGTGGAAATGTCTAAACCGCCATCTCTATAAACATGTAAATATCTACACCCCCCTCTGTAGGAACATGGAAATATCTACAACGCTATCTGCTTAAACATTGAAATATCTACACCGCTATCTGCCTAAAAGTGGAAATATCTACACCGCTATCTGCATAAACTTGGAAATATCTACACCACTGTCTGTGTAAACATGGAAATATCTAAACCAAAAACTGTAGGAACATGTATATAACTACACGACTATCTCCATAAACATGGAAATATCTACACCGCTATCTGTATAAACATGGAAATATCTACACAGCCATCTGTAGGAACATGTAAATATATACACCACTATCTCTATAAACATGGAAATATCTACACTGCTATCTGTATAAACATGGAAATATCTACACCGCTATCTGTGTAAACACGGAAAGATCTACACCGCTATCTCTGAAAACATGGAAAGATCTACACCATTATGTGTATAAAGACGTAAATATCTACACCGCTATCTGTATAAACATGGAAATATCTACACAGCTATCTGTATGAACATGGAAATATCTACACCGCTATCTGTATAAACATGGAAATATCTTCACAGCCATCTGTAGGAACATGTAAATATCTACACCACTATCTCTATAAACATGGAAATATCTACACTGCTATCTGTATAAATATGGAAATATCTACACCGCTATCTGTGTAAACATGGAAAGATCTACACCGCTATCTCTGAAAACATGTAAAGATCTACAGCATTATGTGTATAAAGACGTAAATAGCTACACTGCTATCTGTAAAAACATGGAAGTATCTACGCAGCCATCTGTAGGAACATGTAAATATCTACACAGTTATCTGTATACACATGGAATTATCTACACCGCTATCTGTATGAACATGGAAATATCTACACCACTATCTGTGTAAACATGGAAATATCTACACCACTATCTGTGTAAACATGGAGATATCTGCACCGCTATCTCTATAAACATGGAAATATCCACACAGCCATCTATATAAACATGGAAATATCTACACTACGCTCTGTATAAACCTGGAAATATCTACACTGATATCTCTATAAACATGGAAACATCTACACCGCTATCTCTATAAACATGGAAATATCTACACCGCTATCTGTGTAAACATGGAAATATCTACACCGCCATCTGTATGGGTATGGAAATATCTACACCGCCATCTGTATAAACATGGAAATATCTACACCGTTATCTGTGTACACATGGAATTATCTACACCGCTATCTGTATAAACATGGAAATACCTACAATGCTATCTGCGTAAACATGGAAATATCCTCACCGCTATCTCTATATACATGCAAATATCTACACCGCTATCTGTGTAAACATGGAAATATCTACACCGATATCTCTGTAAACTTGGAAATATCTACACCGCTATCTCTGTAAACATGGAAATATCTACAGAGTCATCTGTATAAACATGGAAATATCTACACCGCTATCTGTGTAAACATGGAAATATCTACACCGCTATCTCTAAAAACATGGAAAGATCTACACCATTATGTGTATAAAGACGGAAATATCTACACCGCTATCTGTATAAACATGGAAATATCTACACCGCCATCTGTATGAACGTGGAAATGTCTAAACCGCCATCTCTATAAACATGTAAATATCTACACCGCCCTCTGTAGGAACATGGAAATATCTACAACGCTATCTGTTTAAACATTGAAATATCTACACCGCTATCTGCCTAAAAGTGGAAATATCTACACCGCTATCTGCATAAACTTGGAAATACCTACACCGCTATCTGTGTACACATGGAAATATCTACACCACCAACTGTAGGAACATGAAAATATCTACACCGCCAACTCTATAAACATTGAAATATCTACACCGCTATCTGTATAAACATGGAAATATCTACACCGCTATCTGTGTAAACATGGAAATAACTACACCGCCTTCTGTGTAAACATGGAAATATCTACACCGCCATATCTATAAACATGGAAATATCTTCAACTCCATCTGTATGAACATGGAGTTATCTACACTGCCATCTGTATGAACATGGATACATCTACACCGCTATCTGTATAAACATGGAAGTATCTACACCGCCATCGGTAGGAAAATGAAAATATCTACACCGCCATCTGTATGAACAGGGAACTATGTACACCACCATCTGTATCAACATGAAAATGCCTACACCGCCATCTGTATCACAATGGAAATATCTGCACCGCCATCTCTATAACAATGGAAATATCTAAACCGCCGTCTGTATGGAAATGGAAAAATCTACACCACCATCTGTATAAAGGTGGAAATATCTACACCGCTATCTGTGTGAACATGGAAATATCTACAACGCTATCTGTAAAAACATGGAAATATCTACACCTCCATCTGTATAAACATGGAAATATCTACACCGCCATCTGTAGAAACATGGAAATATCTACACCGCCATCTCTATAAACATGGAAATATCTACACAGCTATCTGTATAAACATTTAAATATCTACACCGCCATCTCTATAAACATAGAAATATCTACACCGCCATCTGTATGAACATGGAAATATGTACACCGCCATCTGTGTAAATGTGGAAATATCTACACCGCTATCTGTATGAACATTGCAATATGTACACCGCTACCTGTATTAACATGGAAATATCTACACCGCTATCTGTATAAACATGGAAATATCTACACCGCTGTCTCTATAAACATGGAAATATGTGCACCGCTATCTCTATAAATATAGAAATATATACACCTCTCTTTCTATAAACATGGAAATATCTACAATGCTATCTGTATAAACATGGAAATATCTACACCACTATCTGTATAAACATGGAAATATCTACACCGCTATCTCTATAAACATGGATATATCTACACCACTATCTCTATAAACATGGAAATATCTACACCACTATCTGTATGAACATGGAAATATCCACACCGCTATCTGTATAGACTTGGAAGTATCTACACCGGTAACTGTATAAACATGGAAATATCTACACCGCTATCGGTATAAATGTCTGTATTTGCTCTTAATTTATACCCAAGGCTGGGATGTTTCATATGATAAAAAGACCAAATACAGAAATAGACTATATTTGGTCTGGCAATTGATCTCTGCAATAATCAAACCTCAAAGACAATCAAACCTGAAATCTAAGCTACATATTAAATAGCTTGGTTTTTAGGTTGCACGTTGCTGTGTATGCTGGCTTCATAGAAAATGCAAGTAGCAATGGCCATTTTTTAATAGTCATTAGCCTTGAAGCTCTCCTACTTTTGAATCACATAGAAATAGAAACCAAATCTCACTAGATTTTTTTTTTTGAAACAGGGTCTGGCTTGGTTGCCCAGGCTGAAGAGCAGGGCATGATCTTGGCTCACACCTCTGCCTCTCGGACTCAAGCCATCCTCCCACCTCAGCCTTGGAGTAGCTGGGACCACAGGCATGTGCCACCATATCCAGCTAATATTTTTATTTTTGTACAAATGGGGTTTGTCATCTTTCCCAGGCAGGCCTCAAACTCCAAGACTCAAGCAATACACCTGCCTTGAATTCCCAAAGTACTGGGTTTACAGGCGACAGCCACTACGCCCAGCTACTAAACTTCTAAAAATCAATTTTACATAAAATTATCTAAGCGTGCAAGGAAAGATAAGAAGCCTAAGGAACCAGTGAGTTGAAGAATAAATGCAGTTTAAATCATACATGTAAACAACATGATGTGATGTGGTAGGAATCATCTAACATGCTTTAAAGCATGAGTAAAAGGTCTTTACTTAGAAAACTGGATCTTAGTTTAGGATATCTTTAGATAAGAGTATGAAAAGTCATATCATATTGATAAGTAAAGTGCTTCCTTTGGCTAATTTTAAGGATAGGACATTTACTTTCATATAATTCATAGGAATCTTAGACTTAAAAATAAAATTTCCCTTCTCAAATCCTTACTTTTATACTTTTTTGCATTTCTTTCACTTTTGTGTTAATGGCCTATGTCTCAACATATTCTATTAAGCCTTCTGGAAACACATACTTTGTTTCCAGCCTCTTCAGAGAACCATCACTCCAATTCCTAGGCTTCTGAAGAAGCAGACCCAAGCTTATAATTATTACATATTTCCAAATCTAGGTGACCAACAAAAATTGATACTTTTCCCATCATACCTTTAAGTTAACAATCAGGTGTATGCTGAGAGGTAAAGACCCAAGAGTGTTGGTTGTCTAATTGTGCAGCTGTATAAACAAATCTTAATGCTTGAAAATATTCAAAGGTTATTCTCACGTTGATTGTTGGTAACTATGTGTAACAACATGAAAAGAAAAAAAAATCAAAGAATTACGTCTGAGGATAATACACAATCTCTAAGGGTAAGAAGAGCAACAAAAATTCTGCTTCAATTACCACTGAAATAATATATTTATCCTGTAAAATCTATGGTGGCTGGTTGTAAAAATTAGGCATTAGCAAACTGATAAAGACTTTTTAATGAAAACATTATGAAACATAGTTTTTAAAAAGTTAAATACACCCACACCAGTTTTTCACATTCTTTGGGCTGCTTTAATGCTGCCATTAAATAATTGATTTAGTTGTGACATAGATCCTATGTTCCATGGAGTCTACCATTCATAAAGATGCAATGTAAGGTAACAAAAATATAAATTGTGTGTGTGGGGAGGAGAAGTCAAGAGTATTTTTATGTGACAGAAGTTAAGTTGTTATCAGTGTAAAATAGTCTGTTACAAATACCGGACTCTGTATGTTAGTTTCACTAACCAGAAAGAAAGAAATTACAGCAGATACACACACACACACCAAAAAAGGGAAAAGAAACAAAGCTTAGCACCACAGAAAACCACCAAACTAGAGGGATAAACAATAAGAAAGGAAGAAGTGAACAAGTAATCTAAAAAACAACTAATGAAATGGTAGAAGGAAGTCCTAATTTATCAATAATAAACTTCAATAGAAGTGGATTAAACTCTACTTAAAAGATATAAAGTGGATGAATGGATTCGGATAGCAAAACCCACCTATATGCTGCCTACATGATACTTACCTCACTATTAAAGACAAATAGACTGAAAGTGAAGAGATGGAAAAATATATTTTATGCAAACAAATGAAAAGCAAGCAGGAGTAGCCACAGTCATGTCATATTTTAAAAGGCTTTAAATAAAAAAAACTATATAAAAAAAGAATGTCACTGTATAATGAAATGATAAAAGGCCCAATTCAATAAGAGGACATAACATATATATTACTTAGGTGTAACTATATATGTACCCAACACCAGAACAACCAGATATATAAAGCAAATATTAGATTTAAAGGTAGAGATAGACTGCAATACAATATTAGTAGGAAATTTCAACACTCCACTTTAAAAATGGACAGATTCTATGAAGAGAAAATCAACCAAAAAATGACAGACTCAAACTATACCATAGACCAAATGGACCTAGCAGGTAAAGAAGATCTCACCTGATATGGTTTGGCTGTATATCCCCACCCAAATCTCATCTTGATTATAGCTCCCATAATTCATACATGTTGTGGGAGGGAACCAATGGGAGATAATTGAATCATGGGGGCGGTTCCCCCATACTGTTCTTGTGGTAGTGAATACGTCTAACAAGATCTGAGGTTTTATAAGGGGGAACCCTTTCACTTGGTTCTCAATTCTATTTTGTTTGCTACCATGTAAGATGTGTCTTTCACCTTCCATCATGATTGGGAGACCTCCCCAGCCACGTGGAACTATGAGTCCACTAAACCTCTTTTTCTCTGTAAATTACCCAGTCTCGGGTATGTCTTTATCAGCAGTATGAAAACAGACTAATACATCATCCAACAGCTGCAGAATACAAATTATTCTCAACTGTACACCAAACATTCTCTAGGACCAATCATACATTATGACACATAATAAGTCTTAACAAACTTAAGAAGACAGATATCATATGAAGTATCTTTTCTGATTCCAGGGATATAAAGCCAGAAATCAACAACAGGAAAGCCCTTGGAAATTTTATAAAAACATGGAAATTAAATAGCACGCACCCAAGAAATCAATAGGTCTCATTAAGACATTAATAGGAAAATGTCAAAAGTCACTGAGACAAGTAAGAATGAAAATCCAACATACCCAAACCTATGGAACGTAGCAAAAGCAGTTCTAAGAGGGAAATTTATAGCAATAAAAGCCTACACCAAAAAAGAAGAAAGATTTTCAAATCACAAAGCAAAATTATACACTTCAAGTAACTAGAACATCAAAAACAAACTAAACCCAAAATTGGTAGAAGGAAGGAAATAATAAAGCTCACAGCAGATATAAATGAAACAGACACTAAAAAATATTTCAAAAGATAAATAAGACAAAGTGTAAAGGTAAAACTGACAAACCTTTAGCTAAACTAAGACAAAAGGAGAGAAAATTCAAATAAATAAAAGATGAAAAAGGAGACATTACAACTGATACACCACAGAAATAGAAGGGATTGTAAGACATTACTCATAACTATATGCCAACAAATTTGATAGTGTAGAATAAAATGAATAAATTTCTGCACACATACAACTACCCAGATTAAATTGTGAGGAAATATAACATCTGAACACATCAATAATGAGTTTGGAAATTGAATCAATAATAAAACATCTTCCATCAAAACAACAACAACAACAACCAACACCCAGGACCTGATGTCTTCACTGCTGAATTCTACCAAACAGTTAAAGAATAACTACCAATTCTCCACAAACTTTTCCACAAAAGTAATGAGGAAGGAATACTTCCATACTCATCTTATGAGGCTCGCAATATCCTGATTCTAAAACCAGACAAAGACACGCACAAAATGAAAATAACAGGCCAATATTCCTGAAGAACATAGATACAAAAATTCTCAACAAGATACAAGTGAACTGACTTCGACAGCACACTAAAAAGAGTATTCACTATAATCAAGTGGGGTTCATCCCAGGGATGAAAGGATGGCTTAACATGCACAAATCAGTAAATATGATACACCACCACAATAGAAAGAAGAACAAAAACCATGTGATCATTTCAACAGATGCAAAAAGAACACTTGACAAAAGTCAACATTCCTTTATGATAAAAACTGTCAAGAAAGTAGGTATAGGAGTGTACCTCAACGCAGTAAAGGCCATAGGTGACAAACCCACAGCTAACATCTTATTTATGGTGAATAGTTAAATGCTTTTCCTCTTTGATGTGGAGGAAGACAAGGATGTCAACTTCTACCACTTCTATTTAGCATAGTACTGGAGGTCAGAGCCAGAGCAATTAGACAAAAGAAATAAATAAGAGGGATCCAAACTGGAAAGAAGGAAGTCAGATTGTTTCTGTTTGTAGAAAATGTGATCTCACATACATATGGATACATCTATATATATGATCATATAGATATATATGATCTCTCTCTCTTTAGGGTTCTTTCTATATATACTTATATAGAGTGAGAACCCTAAAGACTTGACCAAAAACTACTAGAAATCATAAATAAATTCAGTAAAGTTGTAGTATACAAAATCAACACAGAAAATTCAGTGGTGTTTCTATACACTAATAGTGAACTATCTGAAAAAGTCATCAAGAAAGGAATTCCATTTACAATAGCTACCAAGAAATCTGCAGATAAATTTAATCAAGGTCGTGAAAGATCTCTACAATGAAAACTATAACACACTGATGGAAAAATTTACGATCCACAAAAAATGGACACTATATACTCATGGAATGGAAGAACTGATACTATTGAAATGACCATACTAACAAAATGTCCTACAGATTCAATGCAATCCCTATCAAAATACCAATGAAATTCTTCACAGAAATAGAAAAAAATACCCTAAAATTTGTATGAAACCAGAAAAGACCCCAAATAACCAAAGCAATCCTGTGCAAAAATAACAAAGCTGGAGGCACCACACTACCTGACTTCAAAATATACTACAAAGCCATAGTAAGCAAAACAGCATGGCACTGCCATAAAGCAAACACATAGACCAATGGAAGAGAATATACAGCTCAGAAATAAATTCTCATACCTAAAGTCAACTGATTTTCCAAAAAGGAGTCAAGAGCACACACAGGGGTAAAGACAGTCTCTTCATTAAATGGTACTGAGAAGATTGGATATCTACATGTGGGATAATGAAATTAGACCCCTATCTTTTACCTTATACAAAAATCAACTCAAATGCGATTAAAGACCTAAAGGTAAGATTGAAAACTATGAAAAACTACTAGAAGATAACATGTGGGAAATTCTCTATAACTTTGGGTTCTACAAGGATTTTTTAAATGAGACGTCAAAAGCACAGGCAACAAAAGCAAAAATAGATAAATGGGGTTTCATCAAACTAAAATGCTTTTGCACAGCAAAGGAAACTTAACAGAGTGAAAAAACAACTTACAGAATGGGATACAATATTTGCAAACTATACATCTGCTAAGGAGTTAATGCCCAGATTATATAACAAACTTAAACAACTCAACAGCAAAAACATAAATAACTTATTTAAAAATGGGCAAAACTGGGAGGCTGAGGCAGGCGGATTGCCTGAGGTCAGGAGTTTGAGACCAGCCTGACCAATATGGTGAAATCATTTCTCTACTAAAAATACAAAAATTTAGCCAAACATGATGGCGTGTGCCTGTAACCCCAGCTACTCAGCAGGCTGAGGCAGGCGAATTGCTTGAACCAGGGAGATGGAGGTTGCCGTGAGCCCCGATTGCACCACTGCACTCCAGCTTGGGCAAGAGAGCAAGACTCCTTCGCAAAAAAAAAAAAAAAAAAAGGGACAAAATAAACTAAAAGAAATGCCACAAGAGAAAATATAGAAATTGTCAAGACGAATATATAATAAAATCATGTTCAACATCACTAACCATCAGGGAAATGCAAATCAAACCCGCAATGAGATACCAGTTCACCCATTAGAATGGCTATTAGCAAAAAGGTAAAAGATAACAAGAGTTGGCAAGGAAGTGGAGAAAACGGAACACTTACGCACTGTTGATGGGGTTGTAAACTAGTACAACCATTAAGCAAAACTTTATGGAAGTTCGCTAAAAAATAAAAAATAAAAAAAAAAACAATCATTCGATCACATAACCCAGCAATCCCACTACTGGGTATATATCCATAGGAAATGAAATCATTGTGTTTGAAAAATATCTGCACTCTTATGTTTACTGTAGCACTATTTCTAATAATCAGATATGGAATCAACCTATGTGTATAAAAACAAACAAGTGAATTATATATATATAATATATATTATGTATATTATATATAATACATATTATGTATATTATATATAATATATTATGTATAATATATAATATATTTTATATTAATATATTATTAATATTAATGTATTATATATTAATATTAATAAAAATAATAATTATTAATTAATAATTATTAATAATTAATAATAATTAATATTAATATTAATAGATTATTAATATATAATATATATTATATGTATAATATACATTATATATTATGTATATTTTATATATAATACATATTATGTATATTATATACATAATATATATTATGTGTATTATAATATATAATGTATAATGTATATAATATACGTTATGTATATTATATATAATATACATTATGTATGTTATGTATATTATATATTACATATAATATATATATATTATTATATATAATTATATATAATTATAATTATAATTATATATAATTTTATGTGTAATTATAATTATGCATAAAATTAATTATAATTATGTATAATTTTATGTGTAATTATAATTACACATAAAATTATATATGTATATATATATATATATATATATGGACACACACACAATGAAATACTATTCAGCCATAAAAAAAGAATGAAATTCTGCCAGTTGCAACAACATGGATGACCCTGTAGGATACAATGTTAAGTGAAATAAGCCAGACACAGAAAGCAAATACCGCATGATCTCGCTCATATGTGGAATCTTAAAAAAAAAAATGTTAATAGAGAAGTAGAGTAGAATAGTGGTTACCAAACAGTGAGGAAGAAGTGGGGAGGGCAAAATGGAGATAGATTGGTTAACAGTTATGAAATCACAATTATATAGGAAGAATAAGTTGTAGTGTTCTTTGCAAAGCAGGGTGACTATAGTTAAAAGTAAAGTATTGTATATTACAAAGTATCTAGAAGAAAGGATTTTGAAATTTCTTATTAAAAAGAAATGATGAATGCATGAGGTAATTAATACACTAACTATCCTTATTGGATCATTAGACAACATACATATTCATTGAAACATCAAATTGTATCCTATAAATCTATATAATTACAATGTGAAAATTTTTTAAAAATAAATTAATGAATTAAATAACAATTTTAAAATGTTCTCAATCACCAATGCAAAGTTTAGGAGCTTTGTTCTTGACTCAGCCTTAAGACTGAAAACTAATGTGTTAGAAATATTTGTAGATCCTCTCAATTTTGAAAGAATCCTAGCTAAACTACTGAAATATAAAATATATTCTATGTAATATGCTCTTAGGTATATTCTTAGGTGAACTCTGCTTTTAGATGAAGCTTATAAAAATGAAAAACGTATCTGAAATAAAATTTTAAAGTATTTGGAAAATTACAGCTTAATCTCTTAAAGACAAATTTTCTATACAGTAACCTTTTTATGTGCTTTTGAAATGGGGTATACAATTATTTTCCCTGATGTGAGACAAAATATAGAATGTTGGCATTTTATCTAAGAAGTTAACTTAGGAAGAAAGAGTGAGAGGCAGAGGAATGAGGGAAGAAAGGAAGGCTGATGATGGGATACCTTATCAAGTTGCCTAATGCTGTATTGGAACCTAATAGGCCTTCTAAGGAGTTTTATTACATAATGCAAGACTCCTCAATCTGGGAGGAGGAAAGGGCTTTATTTTTGAGTGGTCACAGGTTGCCCCATGGGCATAAACTCTACCAAGCTGCTAGGTTACACCTACATGAGCATCCCACCTGCTTAAGTAAGAGCAGCCACAAACTGTGGGCCATTCCAGGTAAGTGTCATATCACACCTGCACCAACTAGTCAAAGCCTGGGTCAAAGCCTGTGCAGAACTGATCGCTACAGCAGAGGCTAAAATAAGAAATGGGGCTAAGAGAGTGAAAAGCAGTGCCCATATGTATCCAAAAACAGGTTGAAGATATCTTTAGGAAGGAACAGATAATTTTTTTTATTCATACAATAACAGATGCATATGAACTCCTCGACTAGTCACCCATTCCTGTCAGCCCTTGGGCTTCATAACTAAATCATTCTTCCTTTGTAATCCAGTCCCACATTTTCAGCTATCTCTATATGTTTATTATCTTAAATATTTCTTTGCTCTATACTCTTCCCCTAGTCTTCAACCAATTTCTTTCTTTATTGTCCCAACCCACAGACTGTTATTTCCACTTCGATGTCCCATAGAAGCTTCAAGGGTTTGAAATACCTAAAAAAAACAACTCATCTTTCTCCCTAAAATTCCCTCTCCTTCTCCCACTTCAAAATTTCAACTAATGGCTCCCCCTGTTATTCCCACCAGAATCCTGAATGATCCCTGTTTCCCCTCATTCACTCCATACATGTAAATCTCATTAACGTTACTTTCTAGATATTTCATGAATCCTTTCCATTCATTCTGTACTAGAAAGTGTTCCCAGTTTAGACCCTGGTGGTTGGTGGCCTCTTACCTAGGCGCTCTCTCTCTCTCTCTCTCTCTCTCTCTCTGTGGGTGTGGGTGTGGGTGTGTGTGTCCTGAGAATTTATTTACTTCTGGTTTTTGTTTGTTTTTTAGTATCCAGAATCTACAGGGAACTTAAATCAATTAGAAAAAAAAATAACCCAATTAAAAAATGGGCAAAGGACATGAACAAACACTTCTCAAAAGAACACATACAAATGGCCAACAAATACACGAAAAAAAAAATGCTTAGAATCACTAATCATCAGAAAAATGCAAATCAAAACACAATGAGATACCATTTCATACCGGTTGGAATGGCTATTATTAAAAAGTCAAAATACAACAGATGCCAGCAGGGCTGTAGACAAGAGGAAGTGTCCGTATATTTTTAGCTATAGCCCTACTTCAAACGTGTCCCCATTACAGCCAAAAGAGCGGCCTATCTAAAGGACTGTTCTGATCAGCTCACTTACCTGACTGAAACCTTCAGTGACTCCCATGGCCTGCAGGTCAATGCACTAATTCATGACTATAACATCTGAGATATCCTTGATCTGGCTACTGGTCTAGCCCTCTCTGACTCACGCTTTATAAACCATGCATTCTGGAACTTTTTAGTTGTTTCCCACATCAGCATGCTACTTCCCATCCATGTAGATTTGCAGAGACCTCCTCATCTTTTTAATTCCCAGTTCCCACTCTCAACATGGGCCATCTCCTACCCACACTTCAAAACCTAAGCAAAACAACACCTTCCGTGACACCTCCATGCTGAGTCAGATGCCATCCCCTTTGTATTGTAGTTCTTTGCTTGTGTGCCTTTGTCTCACTTTGTTCTCTTTAAAATAAACTCCATGAGGACAATGATCACCTGCTATTTGTGTTAATATCTGCACCTAGTGGCATAGTGTCTGGAGTATAGTAGGATCTATTTTCAAGGAAAAAAAGATTATATCTATACCAATAGACATGAATTAGCGCTTTTTTTTTAAAGATAAGCTCCCTTTGAACTAAGTCAATGTTTACAAGAAGAGTTATACTAAAAAGTTCACTTTTGCTGCTTATGTTTCATTTATTTCAGGCAATTAATTCATTGTTATTGGTAAATCGATACTTTTTATTGATACTGAAAAGAGAGAAATAAACTAATGACTATCTCTGTTAGAGTAGATTTGTTCATATCTATCAGTAAAATGTTAATTATCTGAAAGTCAATAATAAAACATAAACTGTGATCTTAAATGTTTTTTAGGGGCTCAAAAATAATTAGAATTCATGTCAGCATATAAAAAAAGATCAGAGTATTTTTAAGATATGATAAAATTTTATTTTAGTTTCTTAATAGGGATTTTTGTGACCTTATAGAGTTCAACTAATTATAATTTTAAAAATAGGATTTATAGAGTTTTAGAATTAGAAACAATTTATAGATTATTTTATTTTTCTTTTGAGGAATCAGGTCATCAGAAGATCAAGGAACACCTATAATGTCACTAGATCCTAATTTAATTTAAATTTTAGAATCCAGGTATTCTAACTCCTGTCTTGATACTATTTCTACTTTATTATGTTGCTTCCCAGGGCTTTAAAAAATAAAAGCTGGGAAATTACATTTGCTTTGCATATACAGCACCAATTATCAAATTCAGCATAAAAGCATAACATGTATACATCAAAAAGAAAACATAAAAACTTCAAATTAAAAGCATCTCAAAACAATTGAATATAATAGGGAAACCTTATACAAATGCAACACTCACCCATTAATAAAAAGAAACCAATTGGAGAAAAAAGAAATTCAATATAAACATGTTGGAATATAACCTAATTCATTTTAATCCAATGCTTCAAATTGAAAAAAATTAGCACTAGTGTTATTTTCCTTTATCATTACAATCTTGCTTTTCATTACATTATGCTATGTTTTGTATTAAACATAAAATCAATTTTTCACCTTAACACATGCTAGAAATACAGAGTCACCATATTGGAAATCAGTAGAAAGTGTCTTTGTTTCTACTTTTTTTTCTTTGAAAAAGCTTTGGGAAAAAAAATCATTTACAATGTTTAATTTTAATAACTTAAAGAATGTAATTGATTTTTGTTTGTTTTTGACATGGAGTTTCACTCTTGTCACTCAGGCTGGAGTACAATGGCATGATCTCGGCTCACTGTAACCTCCACCTCCCAGGTTCAAATGATTCTCCTGTCTCAGCCTCCCGAGTAGCTGGGATGACAGGCACTCGCCACCACACCCGGCTAATTTTTGTATTTTTAGTAGAGATGGGGTTTCATCATGTTGGCCAGGCTGGTCTCAAACTCCTGACCTCAGGCGATCTGCCAACCTCGGCCTCCCAAAGAGCTGGGACTACAGGCGTGAGCCACCATGCCCAGCCAATTGAATAGTTTTTAACTCAGAGGATAAATGCTTGAGGGGATGGAAAGCCCATTCCTCATGACGTGATTATTTCACACTGCATGCCTGTATCAAAACATCTCATGTACCCCACAAATATATAAACCTCCTATGTACCCACAAAAATTTTATAAAATAATGAAAATATTTTAAAACTAAAAAAATTGTTTTTTAATTAAGCAACTTTATTTAAATAAAATCATTCTTCCTCATCCTCAGTCCTGGGATCTACCAGAAAGAATTAGCAACATCTTAAAGATGACAAAGTGTTAAAGATAAGCTGCTATTAAGTAAAAGTGTGAAGTGTGGAGGGGACAAGCTGGATGCCTGAACCATTTTGTTCTATCTTTAGGACAGTGAAAGAGCAAGAAGCAGGGTTGGGTGGGGGACACATATTCTGTTGAGCATTGTCACCACTATATTCACTGAAATTCATCTGCATGCTTGTATGTATACTTTTGATTCGCCTGATACACTGAAAATTATATGAAATTGTTCTCTATTCTTTAGATAATTATAATCTAAGTGCTAATATGAAGCTTAGAATTTATATGAAATATGTATGCCCACAACAAGACATTTCAGCTATTTCCTAGATAATAATCTCACTTCACCCTGCACAAAACAGGCACATGGTCATGTCACTCTGACCTGGTTTGAGTCCAAGGAGGCTTTTGTTTTTAAAATAATTTAGGTTAGTAGTTAAAATATGAACTTTGGGCCAGGAGTGGGAGCTCATGCCTATAATCCCAGCACTTCGGGAGGCTGAGGCGGGCGGATGACTTGAAGTCAGGAGTAGGAGACTGGACTGGCCAACATGCTGAAACCCCATCTCTACTAAAAAAAAAAAAAAAAAATAGAAAACTTAGCTGGGTGTGGTGGCGGGCACCTATAATCCCAGCTACTTGGGAGACTGAGGCAGGAGAATTGCTTGAGCCTGGGAAGTGGAGGTTGCAGTGAGCAGAGATCTTACCACTACACTCCAAAACAAACAACAAACAAAAAAATTCTAGAGTCACACTGAAAATCTTAACAACCTGCTTCTACTACCCATTTTTTTAATTTTTATTTTGACCTGATTTTAGATTGATAGCAAAATGCACAAATAACACAAAGTGCCCCCTATGTCCCTCACCCTACTTCCCCTAATGCTAACATTTTCAGAGCCATCCTTATTTTCTCTATAAAAGAGCAGAGTTCTCCTTTTAGAGATTTGGAAAGATTATTAAAAGATAAGTTACAAAATACAGTACCTGACACGTATAAAATATTAAATAAATACTAGCCATGCTTAATTATTTTGTTTTAAGTCTATATGAGTCAAGTTTTAGTAGAAATATGGGCTAGAAAAAAAAAAACAGAAAGCGGGACTCTGTGATCCGACTTGGGCTTATAGAACAGACTGCACTAGTTTGTTCTCATGCTGCTAATAAAGTCATACCCAAGACCGGGTAATTTAGAAAGGAAAGAGGTTTAAGGAACTCACAATTCCACATGGCTGGGGAGGCCTCACAGTCACGGCAGAAGGCAAAAAAGAAGCAAAGGCACATCTTAAATGGTAGCAGAGAAGAAAGCTTGTGTAGGGAAGCTCCCATTTTAAAAGCATCAGATCTCGTGAGACTTATTCGCTACCAGGAGAACAGTAGGGGGAACCCGCCCCTATGATTCAATGATCTCCACCTGACTCCATCCTTGACATGCGGGGATAATTACAATCAAGGTGAGATTCGGATGGAGACACAGCCGAATCATATCAATGACTAATGAGAGTTACGTCCAGAACCTAATGAAAACCTGTCTGAGGCCACATTCCCTGTAAAGCAGATTTGAGATAGAGATTTGTGTAGAGAATATTTAACTGGGTAAAATCCTAGGAACCAACAACTGTGGCGAAAAAGCTGAATTGGATAAAGGGAGTTGAGATGTGAGGCAGTCACAACAAATACCTCAGCTAATCTCAAGGGGGAGCTGAGAAGCTGGGGCGACCCTTCAGAGTTGCCCTAAATTGAGGCAGGAGTATGGAGTTTTAATACCTTTCACTGGCCATTCTTCAGATACGAGTTGTCCCCAAGGATGGACATCAGCTTGACAAGTTATTAATTAGATCTCCTGAGAATAAATTCTAGAGAGAATCAGCTGAGAGGCATGATTTGCCAACACTCCCAATAGCTGGGCAAACTTCAGTTTTGAGGGAGGATTTGGGTCACACACAAAAGTCTCCACAACCAATTATTCATGGGAAATTCTATGTAGGCAGAGCTATTTCATGGCCAGTTAATCAAAACTACATAATCTATTTGGTTAAGCAAAAGAAATTAAAAAGATAAAATAAAATCTATGTATTAACACTCAAAAGTTTTTTAATGCATTTGCCTTGCATTTCGTATGTTTTGCCTTGCCTTTTATATGTTTTGCCTTGCATTTGCTTATTTGCTTTTAAGAACCTTTAGAGAACAATAATTACTAATATAATATGGAGTAGCACAGCATAGACGAGGGAAGCTAACTCTCTCCCTTTTCCCAGAACCTGGAACAGCTAAAGATCCTAAGCATTGTCAGCTTTGGTATCTGACATAGTTTGGATGTTTGTCCCCTTCAAATCTCACGTTAAAATGTGATCCCCAATGTTGGAGAGAGATGCCTCCTGAATGGCTTGGTGCTGTCCTCTTGGTAATGAATGAGTTCTTACCCTGTGAGTTCATGCGATATCTGGTTGTTTAAAAGAGACTGACACCTCCTCCCTGTCTCTCTTGCTTCCTCTCTCACCATGTGATATGCTGGTTTCCCTTCACCTTCCACCATGATTGGAAGGTTCCTGAGGCCCTCCCTGGAAGCAGGTGCCAGTACTATGCTTCATGTACAGCCTTCACAACAAGGAGCCAAATAAACCGCATTTCTTTATAAATTACCCAGCCTCAGGTATTTCTTTATAACAATGCAAATGGGCTAACAGAGTATCATTCATGGACAGTGAGTGTATTAGTCAATTTTCATGCTGCTGATAAAGACATACCCAAGACTGGGTAATTTATAAAGAAAAAGAGGTTTAATGAATTCACAGTTCCACATGGCTGAGGAGGCCTCACAGTTATGGCAGAAGGCGAAAGGCGCATCTTACATGGCAGCAGGCAAACAGCAAATGAGAACCAAGTGAAAGGCGAAAGGGGTTTCCCCTTATAAAACCATCAGATCTCATGAGACTTATTCACTACCACTAGAACAGTGTGGGGAAAACTGCCCCCATGATCCACTTACCTCTCACTGGGTCCCTCCCACAACATGTGAATTATGGGAGCTACAGTGCAAGATGAGATTTCAGTGGGGACACAGCCAAACCACATCAGACAGTAATAACTTTCAATTAAATATAGCTAGACTTTCTGTCAGTGGGTCACAGCAGTCTAGAGAACACATTGAAAAACTCTGGGAACAGCAGATATAGAGGTCAGATCTAGAGATTTTGAACAAAGTTTAGTGCTACAATGCATTGGTGACCACAGACAAAAGGTGTCTGTTGTTGTTATAGTTTGTTTTCTGTCTTGTTTTTCATCATGGGAGGACAAAAAGAAAAAATGGGGGCAATGGTGAAGGAGAAATGAAAAAGACCTGCTTTTCTATGGGTGGAAGCGACTAAACGAGAGAATAAATTTGGATCACACAACAAATGCAAATCAAGTTAGAAGCATGAAAGGCATGATTAAGGCCATGGTTCTAATAGAGATCAGCCAGCGGAACCAGGATCATGCCACACCGAGAGAGGCTGCAGAGCCATTGCCTTCTCTCCTGTCAAAGCTAAATTAATGAAATGGAACTCACAGAAGCACTATGTAATCAAATATTGGTGGGACACAAGCAAATTCTTAAAAAGTTTCATTGATCAGTGATAATATCTTTTGGTGTAAATATCTCCTCAAAACATTTCAGGAAAAAAAAATAAAGCTATAATTTTACGTTAGAAATATTTAACTTTGTTATACTAGTTTACTTATTTTTTACCTAATACTTCTGATATATTGTTATGTAGGTTAAAGATGCTCGATTCATGCCACTGTGGAAACCACACATAATTTAGGCAATAATGCAAATTCTTTTCAAATTCTTTTATCAGTGTATTCACTTTATTTTTATTTCAAACACAATACAAAATTACAGGATGCTATCAAAGTGATGCTACAAAACCCCACTAAAATTTTTTCAATTCTTCAAATCACACACTTACACACACACACACACACACACACCACATGCATTCCCCGTACAGACCTTTTTTTGGGGGGCCTGAGTAAATAATTGCATTTTATTTTCAATTTTTCATTTTGAAATAATTAAAGACTTACCAAAAATGTTGCAAAACTACGTGCCTTTTTGAAGTAAAGTCTTGAAAAAGTTGTTTGGTATATCCTTTATAGTAATAAAAGAAAACACGTGTATATTCTGTTGATTAAAGGCATGCTGAGATCGTCAGACATGTGATTTCATCAGAGACTCCAATATAGAGCGCAGCTGTAACGACATCCTAAGAGTGTTCTAACTGAAATGTGTTGGAAGAAGGTTCTAATTTTTTTCAACCCTTCTCAAGTTGGCACTCAGCAGATTTCCACTCTATAAAAGTAACTCCTGCTCTGCAACTAATGTTCACAGATAAGCTCCAAACATATTTACAGCTCCATTTAAGTATAATGTACACACAGTAAAATTCACCCTTTTCAATGTGCAATTTAATGGGTTATGGCAGATGAATATCATCATTTGACCACAATCATGATCAAGATACAGAAAATCTGCATCATCACAAAACGTTTTCTTTTGCTGTTTTGCATTTGATCTTTTCTCCATTCCTGAACACAGGCAACCACTAATCTGCTTCTGTTTCTACAGTTTGCATTTTCTAGAGTATCCTATTAGTGGAATGATACATTGGTGTCTTTCATGTCTAGCTTCTTTCACTGAGCATAATGCTTTTGATATTCATTTATATTGCTGTTGTATCAGTTTGCTCCTTTTTATTGTTGAGTGGTACTCCATCTACAACTGGTTTATCCATTTACAAGTTGATGGACACATCTGCTATGAACTTCAAGGATGAGGCTTGGTACGGATATGTTTTTATTTATTTTGAGTCGCAGTGGGATTATTTGGCTATATGATCAGTACTAAGTTTAACATTAAAAGAAACTGCCAAACTGCTTTCCAAAATGTCTGTACCATTTTGAAGTCCCACTAGCCAGGTGTGAATAGCAATTCTTCACATCATGTGGTATGGTCAGTTCTGCTCGTGTCAGCCACTCCAGTGGGTGTACAGTGGTACCTCAATGTGGTTTTCACTTGCATTTCCCTGATGACGGGTAATGTTAAGTATCTTTTCATTTGTGTATTGGACATCATCTCTTTTTAAATTAAAATATCTGTACAAATATTTGGCCCATTTAGGTCAAAATATTACGTTAAATGAGTTATTTGTGTTTTGTTATTTAGTTTTTTAGTTATGTGTACATTCTAGATGAAAGTTCTTTATCAGACATATTTAAAATTATTCTGTCCCAATCTGTGGTTTGCCTTTTCATTTTTTGATGCTATGTTTTAAGTTGCAAAAGTCTTAATTTCATGAAGTCCAACTTACTATTTTTTTCCATTTTCATCCATCCTTTTCTTATCTAAAAAGTTTTTAGCTATAGTAAGATTATTAAAAATTTTTCCTATTCAGTAAGCTTTATACATTTTATATTTACATTATGTATAAAATACATGTTGAGTTAATTTGAGGATATGGTGTGAGGTAATTCTGAAGTTCATATTCTCCATTTAATATCCAATTTTAATAGTACCATCTTTATAAAGACATTGATTTCCTTATTGAAATATTTTGGCAACTTTGGCCATGTAAGGCAGGATATATTTCTAAATTATTTATTCTGTTTCACTGATATATATGTCTTCTTCATGCCAGTAAGTTTACTGTACTGTTTAGTGTAGCTTTACAATATGTCTTGAAATTTGGAAAGTTTTCCAACTTTATTCTTCTTTCTAAAACATGCTCTGGCTATTCTAGGACTTCTGCATTTAAAAAAAAAAATTAGAATCAGCTTTGTAATTTCTCCAAAAAGGCCTATAGGTTTGACTGGGATTGTGCCAAATCTGGAGATCAGTTTCAGAAGAATTATCATCTAATAAGTATGACATGTATATTTACCAATGAACTTGATACATATTTCTACCTATTCAATCTCTCGTATTAGTGATTTAGAAATTTTGGATCAGCATACCTTTTATTAAATTTATTCTGAATTATTTTATTATTTTTGAGGCTATTATAAGTTAAATTGCTTACATAATTTTATTTTCTAATTGGTGTTGATTGTGTATAGAAACACAATTGATTTTATTTATTGATCTTTCATCCTACAACTTTGTTAAATTCACTTCATACCTCTAGCACACTTCTGCAGATGCCTAAGGATTTTCTATGTGTATGTTTACATCACGTGAGAATAGTATTTTTCTTTCTTCCCAACTTGGGTGTCACTTATTTCTTATTTTCTTTTCTTTTCTCTTTATTTCTTTCTTCTTTCTGTCCATTCCTCCTTCCTTCCCTTCTTTCTTTCTCCCTGTTTTAGAATCAGTTTTGTAATTTATCCAAAAGGACCTATAAGGTTTCATGGGAATTCCACTGAATCTAGAGATCAATTTCAGGAGAATTATCATCTCATAAGTATTAAATATTTATCAATGAACTTGGTATATATTTCCACTTATTTAATATTGAATGCAATACTTTAAAGAACTAGGGAGAGAGGACATCATTGCATTTTTCATAATCTTATGTAGAAAGTATTAAGGCTTTCACCATTTTAAGTAAGATGTTTGCTATAGATTTTTTGTAAACACATAATCAGTTTGAAAATGTACTTTTCTATCCTCAGTTTGCTGGGAGTTTTTAATTTAAAAAATGTGTTACATTTTGTAAATTCCTTTTTTGCATCTATTGAGAGTGTCACGTGATTTTTCTTTTTTCTGTCAGCATGGTAGATTTTCAGTTGTTGAAACCAACTTGAGATAAACCCCACTTGGTTAAAACACATTATCATTTTTAAATATTCCTAGACTCAATTTGCTAATATTGTATTAAGAATGTTGCATCTAAGTTCATAATGGTTATCAGTCTGTCATTTTTGAGTTGTGATATCTGTATTTGTTTCTGATATCGAGAGAATCCACGTAAAACATCTACTTCTGTCATCAGTAATAATCTGACCAGGGATAACACCAACAGTTAGAGAGGAACCTGTCATTACCTGTGGCAGCAGAGATATCAGAGATTCCAAAAAGAAAAGCAAGGTTAAAATTTCAAATATAATCACATGAAATATCAGAAAGCCAGGGGATAGAAATATAGGAGAGCAAAATCTTAGAGGTCAAAACAAGTAGTTAAGTACTGCACATGATAATAAAAAGTAAAATCTTTTCCTAAGGCAGAGCCTGGCTGCTGCCTAGCTTCTTTGACAATTCTTGGTAGGCTTTCATGGCTTTATAAGGGCTTATACTTTAGGTAAAGTTATAGTCAGGGAAACGGTGGGTGTAGGTTGGCTCTGTAGAAATGAAGCATTACAGGAGCACTGCAGTTAGAAAGAAACTGATACTGATGATACTTCGGTCACACTAATAATACATGCTAATGATAATCATAGCAATCATGGTAATGACAGACAATATATATATAATATTAGCATGCTTCTATTTGCACATATACATATGTGAATAGAAACATTGATTTAAAGACATGAAAGTATAGAAATAGCCTACACCTGATAAAGATATGCTCATACACAATAACAAACCTCAGCATAAACAGAGATTTTGATGTATCACAGAATTCTCCAATAGATCACAATTTTGACACTATGGGAAGTGTCATTTTCAGAACTTTTCTTTATCTCCATTATCTCTATTCTCTATTTCCAACATTCCTGGAGACTGAACTCAAGGATCAGTAAATATTCTCAACCTTAACCATAGCAGACTTCATTCATCCCATATATGCTTGTTATTTTTCCCCATTGACAGAAGGCATTGTACCATGAAATATACAACATATCTCTGACACACCTGACGAAAACAAACAATGGGGAAAGATTGACTATTTAATAAATGGTGATGGGAAAACTGGCTAGCCATATGAAGAAAGCTGAAAGTGGACCCCTTCCTTACACCTTATAAAATAATTAACTCAAGATGGATTAAAGACTTAAACATAAGATCTAAAACCATAAAAACTCTAGAAGACAACCTAGCCAATACCATTCAGAACATAGGCATAGGCAAAGACTTCACGACTAAAACACCAAAAGCAGTGGCAACAAAAGCCAAAATTGAGAAATGGGATCTAATTAAACTAAAGATAGCTTCTGCACAGCAAAAGACACTATCATCGGAGTGAACACACAAC
This sequence comes from Gorilla gorilla gorilla, assembly GCF_029281585.2. Classification (NCBI taxonomy): domain Eukaryota; kingdom Metazoa; phylum Chordata; class Mammalia; order Primates; family Hominidae; genus Gorilla; species Gorilla gorilla. The sequence continues at coordinate 52,687,649 of NC_073246.2, read as the reverse complement.
CTACAGAGTGGGAGAAAATTTTTGCAATCTATCCATCTAACAAAGGGCTAATATCCAGAATCTACAAGGAACTTAAACAAATTTACAAGAAAAAAACAACCCCATCAAAAAGTGGGAAAAGGATATGAACAGACACTTCTCAAAAGAAGACATTTATGCGGCCAATAAACACATGAGAAAAAGCTCATCATAGGCTGGGCGTGGTGGCTCACACCTGTAATCCCATCACTTTGGGAGGCCAAGGCGAGTGGATCACAAGGTCAGGAGTTTGAGACTTGCCTGGCCACTATGGTGAAACTCTGTCTCTACCAAAAACACACAAAAAAACTTTAGCCAGGCGTGGTGGTATATATCTGTAATCCCAGCTACTCAAGAGGCTAAGGCAGGAGAATTGCTTGAACCCATTAGGTGGAGGTTGCAGTGAGCCGAAATTGTGCCACTGCACTCCACCCTGGGTGACAGAGTGAGGCTGTCTCGAAGAAAAAAAAAAAAAAAGCTCATCACCCCTTGTCCAATGAGATACCATCTCGCGCCAGTTAGAATGGCAATCATTAAAAAGTCAGGAAACAACAGGTGCTAGAGAGGATGTGGAGAAATAGGAATGCTTTTACACTGTTGGTGGGAGTGTAAATTAGTTCAACCATTGTGGAAGACAGTGTAGCAATTCCTCAAGGATCCAGAACTAGAAATACCATTTGACCTAACAGTCTCATTACTAGGTACACATCCAAAGGATTATAAATCATTCTACTATAAAGACACATTCACACATATGTTTATTGCAGCACTATTCACAATAGCAAAGACTAGGAACCAACCCAAATGCCCATCAATGATAGACTGGATAAAGAATATGTGGCACATATACACCATGGAATACTATGCAGCTATAAAAAAGGATGGATTAATGTCTTTTGCAGAGACATGGATGAAGCTGGAAACCATCATTCTCAGCAAACTATCACAAGAACAGAAAACCAAACACCACATGTTCTCACTCATAAGTGGGAGTTGAACAAAGAGAACACATAGACACAGGGAGGGGAACATCACACACTGGGGCCTGTCAGTGGGTAGGAAGGAAAGAGGAGGGATAGCATTAGGAGAAATACTTAATGTAGATGACGGGTTGATGGGTGCAGCAAACCACGACAGCACATGTATACCTATTTCACAAAACTGCAAGTTCTGCATATGTATCCCAGAACTTAAAGTGTATGTATGTGTGTATATATACACACACAAATGTAAATGTAAATGTAAATAAATTGAAAATGGTAAAAATAGAAATATGTTTCGTACACAAATAGTGACATAATAAAGCAAGATAGAATGTATGTTTGAGTTAAAAAAAATTGCTTAGAAGACAACTTGAATTCCATTCCAAGGAACTAGTTTTCAAAAGTTTACAACCAGATTTCAGTTTGGCAAAAGGCGACAATGCTGTTTTGAAAATAATTTCTGAAAAGAGCTACCCCAGCAGTTCCAAATGGCAGTCCTGATACAAGGAAGTAGGAGCAATTTTGTTACCACCAGGAACATTGAATTTATTTTCAGACCTTGAAATTCTGGGAGGCCCTCGAATAATAATCAACTACAATATTTTACTTTACATAGAAATATTGTTTTAATGTCAATATAAAAGCTTGTATATGAACTAAAATTGTCAATCTGCCACTTTTAAGAAAGAAGAATCCATTATGTCCCTAATCTATAGTGAGTTGATATGTTCCATAAGCAGTTCTGGAAGGAGGCTACACTTAGAGCATAAATTGGTATAGATCGCTTTGCTCTCACAGATAGCGACACAATATTTTCTGCTGAATGGGAAAAAGTTTGAAGGCATAAATCAAGATAAAGCAACCATCTGACAAAGAATTACAAAGAGGCCCCATACCTTTTTCTTAGTGAACGCCATGTGACACATTGATTTTCCACTGAAGATAAAAGCCAAAATCATGTGTCATCAATAGAAAGCAAGCAAAACTATTTGGTTCAATATGTTATGGTACTTAACAAAAAAAAACTTGCAGAGAAAAGACAAATCTAAAATGTTGCACATGATTCAAACAAGTCTGGATCAGAAGAGACATTTCAGAGGTCACCGCTAGAGAGTCAAGGATACATTAGAGAGAAATAAACTCCTGCTTTTTTGTTTATCTACTTACATACACAGATACTGTCTGATGAAGATGATTGATATCAGGTATGGTATTTGATGGTATAGTCATTTACAAAATAATTCATCCCTTATGATCTAATGCAATTTTCTTCATATTACACGTGTATATTTAAATACTTCCTTATGAAGTGGCAGCTAGCCAGGCTGCTGTTAGCATATCCAGTACATTACTGCAAATTCCAAAATGGCAAATCCCACAGTTGAAATTTCAACCTCTCTAGCATCCCTCGGCTGGAGTGCATAATCACGGCAAAAATCTGCAACATCAGAGGTGGCCGCCACAGACACAAAGTCTATGTTTCTCATTCCATTCTACCAAATCTAGTCAGCAGTCTGGGTGAGGGGGCTTGGCAGTATCTATGAGCAGAAAGCATTCAAATGGCTGGTATATGTGCTTCCGAGGAAACTAAGGGAAAAAAAGAGAGAGGGAGGGAGGGAGGGAACAAGAAAGAAGAAGGAAACTCAAGGAGAGAGGAAGGGAAGGAGGCTGGCAAGAAGGGATGGAGGGAGCAAGGGAGGGAGGAATAAAGGAAGGAAGTTACACCAAGTTTCAAAACTGGCCACGGACTGAGAAGGATTAAGAGACAAACGGAATTGAAAGCACTTATGTTCATACTCGGTATTTTTCTTACCCATTCTTGCAAATTAGTAATTTAAAAATTTTCATTTCCACAAATCCACGTGTTTTCTTGTTCCTCTCTCTCCGCTCTTTTTCCTTCTTTCCTTCCTGCCTTTCTTCTTTCTTTTCAACATAGGTTATATAAATGTGTGAGAGCTATCACTAGTCTACATTAATCATCAGGATTTTCCTGTATATTTCCAATTAAGATGACCCATAATAATATTCTACTGTAATTTTGGAGGGTCCAAAATACTAGATGGCATTTAGTGTTTTGGAAATCATGACAAGTCTAACAGGACTTTAAAAAACCTATCAAGACATCTGATGTGTTTTCTTGCCCATACACTCTTTAATGAGGTCTGCTTGACCCTTTCTTCTTCCCTTCTCTAGTCATGGGTTCTTCACACTGAAAACTAAGCTTTGCATCAGTGTTTGACGAACAGGTGACATAATAAACTGCAGTTATATTTTAAATTCAGCTCAAGATGGTAGATGAGAAATCTAAGATTGTGAAGTGAGATTTAGCATGCTGTTCAGTATGCAACAAATCTGAGTGTTGCTAACACAGGATTCATACCAACAGGCTCCTTCCAAAACCTTTCAATGCAAATTCTAGCAAATGCACACTTGGAAGAAAAATGTTCCATGAAGTTGTATATGTAAATTTATACTTTCAGCATTTATGTATATAATTTCAGGGGAAGTGGGATCAACTTAACATTATTAAACATAGTCCAATGATATTTACAACATAACTTCAGAAACATTTTATTACTAGAAGTATTTTAAAAAGGATGTACCATTTAGGATTTAAGACACACCCCACAAATGAAAAAACAAATTAGATTATAAACAACATTTAAAAAAAATTATGCCATCTCTTTCACTACAAAATCCTCCTGGGGGAAAAATATCTTTTCCTTCATTATTAAAGGATGTTATCAGAGCACAGTGGAATTCTTTCAGATTTAGTCAGAAGGTTCTCTGGAGTTGAGAGATCTATTGGAGAATATTTTCTTTGAAAGTCCATGTCCTTTCCCCAGGCCTACATCATATATAAATAAACATTTCAGAAAAGGGGCCATGTTAAGAAAAAGTGGGTTGAAGATTGTAAGACCTGGTTCCTGGGTGCCAAATAATTCACAAGTTGGAATAAGCTGGGTTTCTGTAACACTTCTCTATGACTGCCATTGATACTGAACTATGCCAAGGAACTAAGTCCTACCAAGGAAAAGCAGGAGGAAAACAGGTGTAAGAAAACATTTCCTGTCAGTGTGTCCAGAGATAGCATGAGTCAACAGCGGCTCCTCATGAAGCCATCGATTCGTAACACTGGAGTATCTAGAATGCATCTGGGTCGAATTATTAAAAAGAAAGTTCTTCTCAAGCTAGTTGTAATGGTAGCTAATTTAAAAAATTAATGTTCTGCGATTCTGATAAAAACCTATGTGGTGAACCAACAATAAAGGCGGCTGGAGATATTGGTATGAAATAGTTATTTTTCCTTATATACCTGGACGTTCATGTAAGAAATTATACTTTTGGAAGGTCTGTCATATTCTCAGTGTAGAAGAGTTGAATCATTTTTAGAAGTTATTGTCAGAATTTTGCTTTAATAGTGCAGTAAAGTGTGCATTCTCTCTCCCTCATTTTCATTCAACAGCCTCTACAAATTGAGCCTGGCTCAAAGGTCTTTCCCTCTTGGAATATGACTCCTCCCCTGTCCCTCTACATAGGCTGTTCTATAACAAATTATTTTGCTGTCTTGATTTTTCAGAGACCTCATGCTAGTAGTAGAGAGTCAGGAGAAAGTGAGATGTCCTATATAAAAGGCCTGCTAGAAAAAGAAATCAGCACTGAGTTCTAAGGATACTGAACAACTTTTTAAAAAACAAGCAAGCCATATTAAACACATTAGTTACAACCAAATTAGATAAAACCATGAAAATTATCCAAGAAGAAAAAGTACATCACCTGTCTAGGTTTAAAATTGCTTAAGGCTGCCATCCAAGGACCATCTATGATAACAAATACAGTAGTCTGTATTGACACAAAGTTTTAGTGATAGACGTAATTACATTCTTCTGCTGGTGGTGTTCTAGAATAAATGGAATATCTGCTGATCAAATCTGAATGCATCCCATAATATTAGCATGTAGGATCCCAGATCTGCAGGCACTATCTCTTTCTCAGATCTACACTTTGAATATTATGTTAGTTAAAATGAGAAGTATGTTAGAAAATGTCTTTTACAAAAGAAATATTGGCTGAGTATGGTGGCTCATGCCTGTAATCCCAACACTCTGGGAGGCCAAGGTGAGAAGATCTCTTGAGCTCAAGAATTTGAGACCAGCTTGGGCAACATATCTATAAAAAATTTTAAAACTTAGCCGGTGTGGTGGTGCACACCTATAGGCACAGCTACTTCAGAGGCTGAATCAAGAGGATCACTTGAGCTTGGGAGTTTGAGGTTGCAGTGAACTATGAACATGGCACTGAACTCCAGTCTGGGCAACAGAGTGAGAACTTGTCTTCAAAAAAATAAAAAAGAAGAAAAAAATAGGAAATATTGTGTTCACATCTGCTATGGTACTCTTTCTTATATAAACTATTTCTTTGCAGTATTCTAGAGGATTTAAGACAAATTTACCACTGAATAATTTCATATGGTATATTATTGCATTAGTATAGTATGTTATTATATAATTAGTATAAGTGACCAGTGCTGCAACAACCACATTCCAAAAAGTATTGTGATCCTCCAAAATTACAATGTCTAAATGACATTATTCTCCTTCATGAGACCATTATACCTTAATTTTTCAGCACCATGAAAATCTACAAATGCCCTCTAAAATATATTTAGAAAACGTGGGGAAAAAATAGATACAGTTTCAGAAGATACATATATTTTGAAAATTAGCCTTTTTGGAATAAATTATTCTTTATGACATATAAATAAACACATTTTTCAGACTGGCGGGGTAACATTTGCATCAGTCAAAATAATTAGATTACTAAAACATGTAATCTTATTAGAAAAATGGTTTATTCAGAGAATCATTGGAATTATTAGCCTTCAAGCTGCTATAGATTGAATCTGATCAAAATAATTAAGATAATATTATTTCATTTTTCAGTATAATATCTCCTTAGTATTTTTGTTTCTTATTTAATATGTGATTATATTTACTTCTGTGAATAATATGGATGAAGATCATTACAGTGTCAAGATCACTGGGTTCAGAGCACAGAAACCTCAAGTCTATTCTTTTTTCTTAAATACCTGTAAGACTTTAAAGAAGACAGAGTTTCTGGACTCTAATTTCTCTATCTGTAGAATAAATGGGTTAGACCAAATAACTCCTTTCTGCTTATAAATTTTCTAATTATATGACTGAGCTTACACCTGGAAAACAGTCTATCTCCTGTATAAATTAATGATAGAAATGAAAACCACCACGTTTCATGAAATTAACCACATAAATATCAACATCAACTGCTCAGAAGGACTTAAGTGCAAGTATCACAGGAATTCTGAAGCACAGAGAACTAAATATAAGAAATGTAACACTCTTCGTATTTTCAAAGAAGATTTTAATAATATATGTAAACACAGTAGCCTGTTCATAAGAAAAAAGAAAAGGGACGTCTTAGCATATTCAGGGTTCAACCAAAACTACTACTGGAATGTAAATCAAAGTAATATTCACCTAACTGTCATAATTGGCATGAATAATTTTAAGTAAAACACTTTTATTTGATATTAAATGTGAACAATAAGCCAAAACAGAGAAAATTAATAAATTGATCATTTATTGAAACTGAAATAAAAATATATAATTATTGAAGCCTCTTATATACATAAACCAATCATTGCTTAAATGAGCTGACATACTAGCTCCATAGTTTTATGTCACTAAGGAACTCTTTTGAACACAATAAAGAAACCAGAATTGAGCACAAAGAATGATGAACTGGGAAGTTCATGGCTTTCTATCTACTAATTAGGAGTACAATCATTCAGTCAAACAGCCACTCAACAAACATTTAGCATACAGCTTCTGGATACCAGGTACTGGTGTAGGTGCTAGAGCAACAAGGAAATAGTCCCTGCATTCAGTGAGCTCACAGGCAAGTAAACAAGTAAGTATAAAGACTGCATGACTGATTGGGAGCGGTGGTTCATGCCTGTAATCCCAGCACTTTGGGAGGCCAACGTGGGCAGATCACGAGGTCAAGAGATCGAGACCATCCTGGCCAACATAGTGAAACCCCGTCTCTACTAAAAATACAAAAATTAGCTGGGCACGGTGGTGCACGCCTGTAGTTACTTGGGAGGCTGAGGCAAGAGAATCAGTTGAACCTGGAAGGTAAAGGTTGCAGTGAGCTGAGATCACACCACTGCACTCCAGCCTGGTGACAGAGTGAGACTCTGTCTCAAAAAAAAAAAAAAAAAGACTCCATGATAAATGTGTATCTACAAAGGGCACAAAGGAATGAGTAGCTAATCCCCAAAGCCATATGGAGCAGTCAGTATAAGTCAGTCTCAAACAAGGTGAGCCTATCAACTGCCCTAATTTATGCCTGGAGAAAGTTTTCCAGCCCACTACTCCAGGAGAAAAGCCCAAGAGGAGCCCATTGTTCTCCCTGAGCTGAGGGGACAGAGCTGAGAGTCCACAGAAACCATGTTGACATGAGCTCTCAGGACAAGGTTTCCGAGAAGAAGGGGCTGCACAGAAGGAGAACTCCAGAGCTCTGCAAAGGGTCCCCCTAAAGTACATAGCTAAGTAATTGTTAGGACAGGCCTAGAGAAAAGTACCTACGGTTGGGGAAACAACACCCAGATAAGATGAAAAGTAACAGTACACATGCTCACCAAGGTCCAGTAATAGTGCTTATTTTATCAGCCAAACCAGAAACACCTCAAGATTCCCAGGGATACCCAGAAGGATCTTGCCTCACTAGTTGGGAGTGATTAGCTCTAAAATGAGAACTGGTCTGATCCCACCTAATGAATTTTTAAAGCAAGACCAAAAAGAGTCAAACTCTTTCCAACTAAACTTAAATACATACCAATACAAAGATCAAGAATATTTATATATACTTCCAGCACTCAATAAGATAAAAGTCACCATATCTGACATCCAGACACAGTTTAGCAGAGACACAACAGTAACAACAAAAGACAGAAGAACGTGGCTCATAATAAGGAGAAAAATCACTGAGTCAGAACTGATCCAGAGTAAATCAAGGTGCCAGAGTTATCAGTTAAGAACATTCAAATGCTTATTGAAACAGTATTCTATATGTTCTAAAATAGAGACATGCAAGATACACTAAAGGAGGCTGGGCGCAGTGGCTCACGCCTGTAATCTCAGCATTTTGCGAGGCCGAGGCAGGTGGATCACGAAGTCAGGAGTTCAGGACCAGCCTGACCAATATGGTGAAATCCCATCTCTACTAAAAATACAAAAATTAGCGGGGCATAGTAGCATGCGGCTGTAGTCCCAGCTACATGGTAGGCTGATAGCACATTAGTCATTAAAGAAGAAAAGATAGACACCTCTCAAAATAAAATAGAGAGAGAAAATAAATTTTTAAAAAACATGAACAGAGCAATAGTAGACAGTAAATTTCAAGTAACTGAATTTACGTGTAATCTCAGTTCCCAAAGGAGAGGAGAGGGAAGATGTGAAAACATTTGGGACTTTGAGTCAGGCAAAGCTTTCTTTGATATGACCCCACAGCATGATTTATATAATAATATATTGATAAGAAGAACTCATCAAATTTAAAAAAAAAGAATCTGCTCTTCAAAAGAATCTATTAAGAGACTGAAAAGACAAGCTGCAGGCTGTGAGAAAATATTTGCAATTCATATATCTGATGAAAGGCTTGCATCAAAAATATATTTTAAAAGCTCAAAATTTAATAATGAAAAACAAACAACCCCATTTAAAACTTGGGTGAAAGACTGGAACAGACATTACAAAGTAGACATTTGTTTGGTAAATAAGCACATATGCTCAACATAATTAATGCTTAGGGCAATGCAAATTAAAACCAAAATGAGACGCCACTATCTATTTTTAAATAGCTAAGATTAGCATGACTGATAACAGCCAAGCACTGGCTTGGATGTGGAGAAGCTGAAACTCTCATACACTGCTGATGGGAATACAAAAAAGTGTAACCTTTGAAAAACAGTTTAAGAGTCCCTTAAAAAGTTAAACATACTTCTGCCGTAAGACTCAGCCATTGCACTCCTGGGTATTTACCCAAGAGAGATAAAAGTAGGTGTTCATATAATGATATCAACACAAATGTTCATAGCACATGTATTCATAATAGCCCAAACTAGAAACAGTCTAAATATCAATCAATACATTAATGAATTAACTTGCTTTCTCCGAATTAATTATGGATACATACTATAACATGAATGAATCTCAAAATAACTATACTAAGTGAAACAAGGCAGACTCTAGAGGTAAAACATGCAGAGAAAAAAACATAAAATGTCAGACAAAAAAGTGCATAGTGTAAAATTTTATTTATATACATTTTTTGACTGTATAAATTACTGTCCAGTGACAGAAAGCAGTTTGGTGGTTTTTAAGGGCCAGGAATGAGGGGCCAGAGAAATGTATTATAAAGAGGCATCAGGAAACTGGAGGTGAAGTATATTTCCATCACCTCGATTGCGTGCTGATGGTTTCTAAACTTTCAATATTTTTAGTTTATTATATGTTATACAAAATAAAGCTTGTAATAAAAATCAAAAGATTGAGCCATCCTTATTTTCTCTATAAAAGAGCAGAATTATCCTTTTAGAGATTTGGAAAGATTATTAAAAGATAAGTTACAAAATACAGTACCTGACACGTATAAAATATTAAATAAATACTAGCCATGCTTAATTATTTTGTTTTAAGTCTATATGAGTCAAGTTTTAGTAGAAATATGGGCTAGAAAAAAAAAAAAAACAGAAAGCGGGACTCTGTGATCCGACTTGGGCTTATAGAACAGACTGCACTAGTTTGTTCTCATGCTGCTAATAAAGTCATACCCAAGACCGGGTAATTTAGAAAGGAAAGAGGTTTAAGGAACTCACAATTCCACATGGCTGGGGAGGCCTCACAGTCACGGCAGAAGGCAAAAAAGAAGCAAAGGCACATCTTAAATGGTAGCAGAGAAGAAAGCTTGTGTAGGGAAACTCCCATTTTAAAAGCATCAGATCTCGTGAGACTTATTCGCTACCAGGAGAACAGTAGGGGGAACCCGCCCCTATGATTCAATGATCTCCACCTGACTCCATCCTTGACATGCGGGGATAATTACAATCAAGGTGAGATTCGGGTGGAGACACAGCCGAATCATATCAATGACTAATGAGAGTTACGTCCAGAACCTAATGAAAACCTGTCTGAGGCCACATTCCCTGTAAAGCAGATTTGAGATAGAGATTTGTGTAGAGAACATTTAACTGGGTAAAATCCTAGGAGCCAACAACTGTGGCGAAAAAGCTGAATTGGACAAAGGGATTTGAGATGTGAGGCAGTCACAACAAATACCTCAGCTAATCTCAAGGGGGAGCTGAGAAGCAGGGGTGACCCTTCAGAGTTGCCCTAAATTGAGGCAGGAGTATGGAGTTTTAATACCTTTCACTGGCCATTCTTCAGATACGAGTTGTCCCCAAGGATGGACATCAGCTTGACAAGTTATTAATTAGATCTCCTGAGAATAAATTCTAGAGAGAATCAGCTGAGAGGCATGATTTGCCAACACTCCCAATAGCTGGGCAAACTTCAGTTTTGAGGGAGGATTTGGGTCACACACAAAAGTCTCCACAACCAATTATTCATGGGAAATTCTATGTAGGCAGAGCTATTTCATGGCCAGTTAATCAAAACTACATAATCTATTTGGTTAAGCAAAAGAAATTAAAAAGATAAAATAAAACCTATATATTAACACTCAAAAGTTTTTAATGCATTTGCCTTGCATTTCATATGTTTTGCCTTGCATTTCATATGTTTTGCCTTGCATTTGTTTATTTGCTTTCAAGAACCTTTAGAGAACAATAATTACTAATATAATATGGAGTAGCACAGCATAGACGAGGGAAGCTAACTCTCTCCCTTTTCCCAGAACCTGGAACAGCTAAAGATCCTAAGCATTGTCAGCTTTGGTATCTGACACAGTTTGGATGTTTGTCCCCTTCAAATCTCACGTTAAAATGTGATCCCCAATGTTGGAGAGAGATGCCTCCTGAATGGCTTGGTGCTGTCCTCTTGGTAATGAATGAGTTCTTACCCTGTGAGTTCATGCGATATCTGGTTGTTTAAAAGAGACTGACACCTCCTCCCTGTCTCTCTTGCTTCCTCTCTCACCATGTGATATGCTGGTTTCCCTTCACCTTCCACCATGATTGGAAGGTTCCTGAGGCCCTCCCTGGAAGCAGGTGCCAGTACTATGCTTCCCATACAGCCTTCAGAACAAGAAGCCAAACAAACTTCATTTCTTTATTAATTACCCCACCTCAGGTATTTCTTTATAACAATGCAAATGGGCTAACAGAGTATCATTCATGGACAGTGAGTGTATTAGTCAATTTTCATGCTGATGATAAAGACATACCCAAGACTGGGTAATTTATAAAGAAAAAGAGGTTTAATGAATTCACATATCTGCACTGCTAGCTGTATAAATATGGAAATATCTTCACTGCTACCTGTACAAATATGGAAATATCTACAGCGCTACCTGTATAAACATGGAAATATCTACACCGCTATCTGTATAAACATAGAAATATCTACACCGCTATCTCTATAAACATGGAAATATCTACAGCGCTATCTGTATGAACATGGAAATATCTACACCGCTATCTGTATAAACAAGGAAATAACTACACCGCCATCTCTATAAACATGGATATATCTACAGGGCCATCTGTATAAACACGGAAATAACTACACCGCTATCTGTATATACATGGAAATATATACACCGCTATCTCTATAAACATGGAAATATCTACACCATTATCTGTATAAACATGGAAATAACTACACCTCTATCTCTATAAACATGGAAATATCTACACTGCTATCTGCATAAACATCGAAATATCTAAACCGCTACCTGTAAAACAGGGAAATATCTACACCGCTATCTCTATAAACATTGAAACATCTACACTGCTATCTTTATAAACATTGAAATACCTACACTGCTATTTGTATAAACATGGAAATATCTACAACGCTATCTCTATAAACATGGAAATAACTACACCGCTATCTCTATAAACGTGGAAATATCTACACCACCATCTGTATGAACATAGAATTATCTACAACGCCATCTGTATGAACATTGAAATATCTTCACCGCTATCTGTATAAACATGGAAATATCTACACCGCTATCTGTATATACATGGAAATATCAACACCGCTATCTCTATCAACATGGAAATATCTACACCGCTATCTCTATAAACATGGAAATATCTACACCGCCTTCTGTATAAACATGGAAATATCTACACCGCTATCTGCATGAAAATGGAAATATCTACACAGCTATCTGCATATACATGGAAATATCTACAAAGCTATCTCTTTACACATGGAAATAACTACACCAGTATATCTATAAACATGGAAATATCTACACCGCCATCTGTATGAACATGGAAATATCTGCACCACCATCTGTATGAACATATAAATATCTACACCGCCATCTGTATTAAGATGGAGACATCTACACCGCTATCTGTATAAACATGGAAAAATCTACACGGCCATCTGTATAAACATGGAAATATCTACACCGCTATCTGTATAAACAAGGAAATATCAACACTGCCATCTCTATAAACATGGAAATATCCACACTGCCATCTGTATAAACATGGAAATATCTACACCGTTATCCATATAAACATGGAAATATCTACAGCGTTATCTGCATAAACATGAAAATATCTGCACCGCCATCTCTATAAACATGGAAAATCTACACCGCTACCTGAATAAACTTGTAAATATCTACACCGGTATCTGTATAAACATGGAAATATCTACACCGCCATCTGTATGAACATGGAAATATCTACACCGCCATCTATATAAAGATGGAAATATCTGCACCGTCATTTGAATATACATAGAAATATCTACACCGCCATCTGTATAAACATGGAAATATCCACACCGCCATCTGTATAAACATGGAAAGATCTACACCGCCATCTGTATAAACATGGAAATATGTACAAAGCCATCTGTACGAACATGGAAATATCTACACCATCATGTGTATGAACATGGAAATATCTACACTGCCATCTGTATGAACATGGAAATATCTACACCGCCATATGTATGAACATGGAAGTATCTACACCGCCATGTGTATGAACATGCAAATATCTTCACCGCCGTCTGTATGAACAATGAAATATTTACACCGCCATCTCTATGAACATGGAAATATCTACACCGCTATTTGTATGAACATGGAAATATCTACACCGCTATCTCTATAAACATGGAAATATCTACACCTCTATCTCTATAATCATGGAAATATCTACCCCGCCATCTCTATAAACACGGAAACACATACACCGCTATCTGTAAGAACATGGAAATATCTACACCACAATGTGTATAAAGATGGAAATATCTACACCGCTATCTGTATGAACAGGGAAAGATCTACACCGCCATCTGTATGAACATGGAAATATCTACAGCGCCAACCATATAAAGATGGAAATATCTACACCGCTATCTGTATGAACATGGAAATATCTACACCACAATCTGTATAAACATGGAAATATCTACAACGCTATCGCTATAAACATGGCAATATCTACACCGCTATCTCTATAAACATGGAAATATCTACACCACTCTCTATAAACTTGGAAATAACTACACTGCTATCTCTATAGACATGGAAATATCTAGACCGCCATCTCTATAAACATTTAAATATCTACACCGCCATATGCATAAACATGGAAATATCTATACCGCCATCTGTATGAACATGGAATTATCTACACCGCCATCTTTATAAAGATGGAATTAACTACACCGCCATCTGTGTAAACATGGAAATAGCTACACCGCCAACCGTATAAAGATGGAAATATCTACACCATCATCTGAATATACATGGCAATATCTATACAACCATCTTTATAAACATGCAAATATCTACACCGCCATCTGTATAAACATGGAAATATCTACACTGCCATTTGTATGAACACAGAAATATGTACAAAGCCATCTGTATGAACATGGAAATATCTACACCACCATGTGGATGAACATGGAAATATCTACACCGCCATCTGTATAAACATGGAAATATCTACACCACCATCTCTATAAACATTGAAATATCTACACCGCCATCTGTATGAACATCAAAATATCTATACCGCCAACCGTATAAAGATGGAAATATCTACACCGTTATCAGTATGAACATGGAAATATCTACACCACTACCTGTATAAACGTGGAAATATATACACCGCTATCTGTGTAAACATGGAAATATCTACACCGCTATCTGTTAAAACTTGGAAATATCTACACCGTTATGCGTGTAAACATGGAAATATCTTCACCGCCATCTGTATGAACATGGAAATATCTACACTGCCATCTACATAAACATGGAAATTTCTACACCGCCATCTGTAGGAATATGGAAATATCTACACCACCATCTGAATCAACATGCAAATATCTACACCGCCATCTGTATGAACATGGAAACATCCATACCGCCATCTGTATGAATTTGGAAATATCTACACCGCTAACTGTATGAACATGGAAATATCTGCACCGCTATCTCTATGAACATGGAAATATCTACACCTCTATCTCTATAACCATGGATATATCTACACCGCTATCTGTATATACATGGAAATATTTACACCGCTATCCGTATAAACATGGAAATATCTACAGTGTTATCTATACAAACATGGAAAAAACTACACTGCTATCTCTATAAACATGGATATATCTACACCGCCATCTGTATGAACATGGAAGTATCTAAACCGCCATTTCTATAAACATGGAAACATCTACACCACCATCTGTATGAACCTGAAAATATCTACACCGCCATCTCTATAAAGATGGAAACCCCTACACCGCCATCTGTATAAACATGGAAATATCTACACCGCTATCTGCATAAAGATGGAAATATCTACACCGCTATCTGAATAAACACGGAAATACCTACACTGTCATCTGTATAAATATAGAAATATCTACAGTGCCATCTCTATAAACATGGAAATATCTACACGGCCATCTGTATGAACATGGAAATATCTACACCGCCAACCGTATAACGATGGAAATATCTACACCGCTATCTGTATGAACATGGAAATATCTACACCGCTATCTGTATAAACATGGAAATATCTACAACGCTATCTCTATAAACATGGCAATATTTACACCGGCATCTCTATAAACATGGAAATATCTACACCGCTCTCTATAATGTTGGAAATAACTACACTGCTATGTCTGTAGACATGGAAATATCTAGGACGCCATCTCTATAAACATGGAAATATCTACACCGCCATCTGCATTAACTTGGAAATATCTGAACCGCCATCTGTATGAACATGGAAATAACTACACCGCCATTTTTCTAAAGATGGAAATATCTACACCGCCATCTGTATAAACATGGAAATATCTACACCTCCATCTGTATAAAGATGGAAATATCTACACCGCCATATGAATAAACATGGAAATATCTACACCGCCATCTGTATGAACATGGAAATATCTACACCGCCATCTGTGGAAACATAGAAATATCTACACCGCCATCGGTATGAACATGGAAATATCTACACCACTATCTTGTAAACATGGAAATATCTACACCCCTAACTCTATAAACATGGAAATATCTACACCGCTATCTGCATAAACATGGAAATATCTGAACCGCCATCTGTATGAACATGGAAATAACTACACCGCCATTTTTCTAAAGATGGAAATATCTACACCGCCATCTGTATAAACATGGAAATATCTACACCTCCATCTGTATAAAGATGGAAATATCTACACCGCCATATGAATAAACATGGAAATATCTACACCGCCATCTGTATGAACATGGAAATATCTACACCGCCATCTGTGGAAACATAGAAATATCTACACCGCCATCGGTATGAACATGGAAATATCTACACCACTATCTTGTAAACATGGAAATATCTACACCCCTAACTCTATAAACATGGAAATATCTACACCGCTATCTGTTAAAACTTGGAAATATTTACACCGTTATGTGTATAATCATGGATATATCTTCACCGCCATCTGTATGAACATGGAAATATCTACCCTGCATACTATATAAACATGGAAATATCTACACCGCCATCTATAGGAACATGGAAATATCTACACCGCCATCTGAATGGACATGCAAATATCTTCACTGCCATATGTATGAACATGGAGATATCTACACGGACGTCTGTATGAATTTGGAAATATCTACACCGCTATCTGTATGAACATGGAAATATCTACACCGCTATCTCTATGAACATGGAAATATCTACACCGCTATCTGTATAAACAAGGAAATATCTACACTGCCATCTCTATAAACATGGAAATATCTACACTGCCATCTGTATCAACATGGAAATATCTACACCGTTATCCTTATAAACACGGAAATATCTACAGCGTTATCTGTATAAACATGGAAATAACTACACCGCCATCTCTATAAACATGGATATATCTACACTGCTATCTGTATAAACATGGAAATATCTACACTTATCTGTGAAACGGGGAAATGTCTACACTGCTATCTCTATAAACATGGAAATATCTACACCACTATCTCTATAATCATGGAAATATCTACACCACCATCTCTATAAACATGGAAATACATACACCGCCATCTGTAGGAACATGGAATTATCTACACCACCATGTGTATGAACATGGAAATATATACACCGCCATCTGTATGAACATGGAAATATCTACACTGCCATCTGTATGAACATGGAAATATGTACACCGCCATCTGTATGAACATGCAAATACCTTCACCGCCATCTGTATGAACATGGAAATATCTACACCACCATCTGTATGAAAATGGAAATATCTACACCGCTATCTGTATGAACATGGAAATATCTACACCGCTATCTCTATAAACATGGAAATATCTACACCGCTATCAGTGTAAACAAGGAAATATCAGCACTGCCATCTCTATAAACATGGAAACATCTACACTGCCATCTGTATAAACATAGAAATATCTACAACGCTATCTGTATATACATGGAAATATCTACACCGCTATCCGTATAAACATGGAAATATCTACAGCGTTATCTATATAAACATGGAAATAACTACACCGCTATCTCTATAAACATGGATATATCTACACTGCTATCTGTATAAACATGGAAATATCTACACTGCTATCTGTGAAACAGGGAAATATCTACACCGCTATTTCTCTAAAGATGGAAATATCTACACCACTATCTCTATAATCATGGAAATATCTACACCGCCATCTCTATAAACATGGAAATACATACACCACCACCTGTATGAACATGGAAATATCTACACCGCCATGTGTATAAAGATGGAAATATCTATACCGCTTTCTGTATGAACATGGAAATATCTACACTGCCATCTGAATAAACACAGAAATATCTATACCGCCATATCCATACACTTGGAAATATCTACACCGTTATCTGTATAAACTTTGAAATATCTACACCGCTATCTGTAAACATGGAAATATCTACACTGCTGTCTGTATAAAGATGGAAAAATCTACACCGCTATCTGAAAAAATATGGAAATATCTACACCGCCATCTTTATAAACATGGAAATATGTACACCGCTATCTCTATAAACATGGAAATATCTACACCGCCGTCTATATGAACTTCGAAATATCCACACCGCCATCTCTGTAAAGATGGAAATATCTAAACCGCCATCTGTATAAACATGGAAACATCCACACCGCCACCTCTATAAACATGGAAATATCTATACCGCCATCTGTATGAACATGGAAATATCTACATAGCCATCTGTATAAAGATGGAAATATCTACATCGCCATCTGTATAAACATGGAAATATCTACACCGCTATCTGTATAAACAAGGAAATATCTACACTGCCATCTCTATAAACATGGAAATATCTACACTGCCATCTGTATAAACATGGAAATATCTACACCGTTATCCGTATAAACATGGAAATATCTACAGCGTTATCTGCATAAACATGAAAATATCTACACCGCCATCTCTATAAACATGGAAAATCTACACCGCTATCAGAATAAACTTGTAAATATCTACACCGGTATCTGTATAAACATGGAAATATCTACACAGCTATCTGTATAAACATGGAAATATCTACAACGCCATCTGTATGAACATGGAAATATCTACACCGCCATCTATATAAAGATGGAAATATCTTCACCGTCATTTGAATATACATAGAATTATCTACAACGCCTTCTGTTTAAACATGGAAATGTCCACACCACCATCTGTATAAACATGGAAATATCTACACCGCCATCTGTATGAACATGGAAATATGTACAAAGCCATCTGTACGAACATGGAAATATCTACACCACCATGTGTATGAACATGGAAATATCTACACCGCCATCTGTATGAACATGGAAATATCTACACCGCCATCTGTATGAACATGGAAATATCTACACCGCCGTCTGTATGTACATGCAAATATATTCACCGCCGTCTGTATGAACATGGAAATATTTACACCGCCATCTGTATGAACATGGAAATATCTACACCTATATCTCTATAATCATGGAAATATCTACCCCGCCATCTCTATAAACACGGAAACACATACACCACCTTCTGTAAGAACATGGAAATATCTACACCACAATGTGTATAAAGATGGAAATATCTACACCGCTATCTGTATGAACATGGAAAGATCTACACCGCCATCTGTATGAACATGGAAATATCTACAGCGCCAACCATATAAAGATGGAAATATCTACTCCGCTATCTGTATGAACATGGAAATATCTACACCACAATCTGTATAAACATGGAAATATCTACACCGCCATCTCCATAAACATGCAAATATCTACACCACTCTCTATAAACTTGGAAATAACTACACTGCTATCTCTATAGACATGGAAATATCTAGACCGCCATCTCTATAAACATGGAAATATCTACACCGCCATATGCATAAACATGGAAATATCTAAACTGCCATCTGTATGAACATGGAAATATCTACACCGCCATCTTTATAAAGATGGAAATAACTACACCGCCATCTGTGTAAACATGGAAATAGCTACACCGCCATCTGTATAAAGATGGAAATATCTACACCATCATCTGAATATACATGGCAATATCTACACAACCATCTTTATAAACATGCAAATATCTACACCGCTACCTGTATAAACAGGGAAATATCTACACCGCCATCTGTATGAACACAGATATATGTACAAAGCCATCTGTATGAACATGGAAATATCTACACCACCATGTGTATGAACATGGAAATATCTACACTGCCATCTGTATAAACATGGAAGTATCTACACTGCCATCTCTATAAACATGGAAATATCTACACCGCCATCTGTATGAACATGAAAATATCTATACCGCCAACAGTATAAAGATGGAAATACCTACACCGCTATCAGTATGAACATGGAAATATCTACACCACTATCAGTATAAACGTGGAAATATATACACCGCTATCTGTGTAAACATGGAAATATCTACACCGCTATCTGTTAAAACTTGGAAATATCTACACCGTTATGCGTGTAAACATGGAAATACCTTCACCGCCATCTGTATGAACATGGAAATATCTACACTGCCATCTATATAAACATGGAAATTTCTACACCGCCATCTGTAGGAACATGGAAATATCTACACCACCATCTGAATGAACATGCAAATATCTACACCGCCATCTGTATGAACATGGAAACATCTATACCGCCATCTGTATGAATTTGGAAATATCTACACCGCTAACTGTATGAACATGGAAATATCTGCACCGCTATCTATATGAACATGGAAATATGTACACCGCTATCTGTATAAACAAGGAAATATCTACACTGCCATCTCTATAAACATGGAAATATCTACACTGCCATCTGTATAAACATGGAAATATCTACAGCGTTATCCGTATTAACATGGAAATATCTACAGCGTTATCTGTATAAACATGAAAATATCTACACCGCCATCTCTATAAACATGGAAAATCTACACCGCTATCTGAATAAACATGTAAATATCTACAACGTTATCTGTATAAACATAGAAATGTCTACACAGCTATCTGTATAAGCATGGAAATATCAACACCGCCATCTGTAGGAACATGGAAATATCTACACCACAATCTGTATAAACATGGAAATATCTACACCGTCATCTGAATATACATAGAAATATCTACACCACCATCTGTATAAACATGGAAATATCTACACCGCCATCTCTATGAACATGGAAATATCTACACCGCCATCTGAATGAACATGCAAATATCTTCACCGCCGTCTATATGAACTTGGAAATATCTACACCGCCATCTGAATGAACATGCAAATATATTCACCGCCGTCTGTATGAACTTGGAAATATTTACACCGCCATCTGTATGAACATGGAAATATCTACACCACTATCTGTAAGAACATGGAAATATCTACACCGCTATCTCTATAAACATGGAAATATCTACACCTCTATCTCTATAATCATGGAAATATCTACCCCGCCATCTCTATAAACACGGAAACATATATACCGCCATCTGTAAGAAGATGGCAATAACTACACCACAATGTATATAAAGATGGAAATATCTACACCGCTATCTGTAGGAACATGGAAATATCTACACCGCTATCTGTATAAACACTGAAATATCTATACCGCCATCTCTATAAACATGGAAATATCTACACCGCCATCTGTATGAACATGGAAATACCTAAACCACCACGTGTATGAACATGGAAATATCTACACCGCCATCTGTATGAACATGGAAACAACTTCACCGCCATCTGTATGAACATGGAAATATCTACACCACCATCTGTATGAACATGCAAATATCTTCATAGCCACATGTATGAACATGGAAATATCTACACCGCCATCTGTATGAAGATGGAAATATCTACACCGCTATCTGTATGAACATGGAAATATCTACACCACTATCTCTATAAACATGGAAATATCTACTCCGCTATCTGTATAAACAAGGAAATATCTATACTGCTATCTGTGAAACAGGGAAATATCTACACCGCTATCTCTATAAACATGGAAATATCTACACCACTATCTCTATAGTCATGGAAATATCTACACCGCCATCTGTATGAACATGGAAATATCTACACAACCATCTGTATAAAGATGGAAATATCTACACCAATACTGTGTGAACATGGAGAAATCTACACCGCTATCTGTATAAACGTGGAAATATCTACACCGCTATCTGAATAAACATGGAAATATCTCCACCGCAATATCTGTAAACATGGAAATAACTACAGAGCTATGTGTATAAACATGAAAATACCTAGACCGCCATCTTTCAAAACATGGAAATATCTACACAGCCATCTGTATAAACGTGGAAATATCTACACCGCCATCTGTATGAACATGGAAATATCTACACCGCCATCTGAATGAACATGCAAATATCTTCACCGCCGTCTGTATGAACTTGGAAATATCTACACTGCCATCTGAATGAACATGCAAATATCTTCACCGCCGTCTGTATGAACTTGGAAATATTTACACCGCCATCTGTATGAACATGGAAATATCTGCACCACTATCTGTAAGAACATGGAAATATCTACACCGCTATCTCTATAAACATGGAAATATCTACACCTCTATCTCTATAATCATGGAAATATCTACCCCGCCATCTCTATAAACACGGAAACATATATACCGCCATCTGTAAGAACATGGCAATATCTACACCACAATGTGTATAAAGATGGAAATATCTACACCGCTATCTGTAGGAACATGGAAATATCTACACCACCATCTGTATAAACGCTGAAATATCTATACCGCCATCTCCATACACTTGGAAATATCTACACAGCTATCTGTATAAAGATGGAAATATCAACACCGCTATCTGAATAAACATGGAAATACCTACACCGCCCTCTGTATAAACATGGAAATATCTACACCGCCATCTCTATAAACATGGAAATATCTACACCGCCATCTGTATGAACATGGAAATACCTAAACCACCACGTGTATGAACATGGAAATATGTACACCGCCATCTGTATGAACATGGAAACAACTACACCGCCATCTGTATGAACATGGAAATATCTACACCGCTATCTGTATGAACATGGAAATATCTACACCACTATCTCTATAAACATGGAAATACCTACTCCGCTATCTGTATAAACAAGGAAATATCTATACTGCTATCTGTGAAACAGGGAAATATCTACAGCGCTATCTCTATAAACATGGAAATATCTACACCACTATCTCTATAGTCATGGAAATATCTACACCGCCATCTGTATGAACATGGAAATATCTACACAACCATCTGTATAAAGATGGAAATATCTACACCGCTACTGTGTGAACATGGAGATATCTACACCGCTATCTGTATAAACGTGGAAATATCTACACAGCTATCTGAATAAACATGGAAATATCTCCACCGCAATATCTATAAACATGGAAATAACTACAGAGCTATGTGTATAAACATGGAAATACCTAGACCGCCATCTTTAAAAACATGGAAATATCTACACAGCCATCTGTATAAACGTGGAAATACCTACACCGCCATCTGTATGAACATGGAAATATCTATAGAGCCAACCATATAAAGATGGAAATATCTACACCGCTATCTCTATGAACGTGGAAATATCTACAACGCAATCTGTATAAACATGGAAATATCTACACCGCTATCCCTATAAACATGGAAATATCTACACCACTCTCTATATACTTGGAAATAACTACACTACTATCTCTATACACATGGAAATATCAAGACCGCCATCTCTATAAACATGGAAATATCTACACCGCCATGTGCATAAACGTGGAAATATCTAAACCGCCATCTGTATGAACCTGGAAATATCTACACCGCTATCTGTGTAAATATGCATACATTTTCACCGCTATCTGTATAAACATGGAAATATCTACACAGCTATCTCTTTACACATGGAAATAACTACACCGCTATCTGTATGAACATGGAAATATCTTCACCGCCATCTGTATGAAGATGGATATATCTACACAGCCATCTGGATGAAAATGGAAATATCTACACCACTATCGGTATGAACATGGAAATATCTACACCGCTATCTGTGTAAACATGCATACATCTTCACAGCTATCTGTATAAACATGGAAATATCTTCACTGCTATCTGTATGAACATGGAAATATCTACACCGCTATCTGTTTGAACATGGAAATATCTACACCGCTATCTGCATGAAAATGGAAATATCTACACTGCGATCTGCATATACATGGAAATATCTTCAAAGCTATCTCTTTACACATGGAAATAACTATAGCGCTATCTCTATAAACATGGAAATAGCTACACCGCCATCTGTATGAACATGGAAATATCTGCACCGCCATCTGTATGAACATATAAATATCTGCACCGCCATCTATATTAAGATGGAGATATCTACACCGCTATCTGTATAAACTTGGAAATATCTACACCGCTATCTGTATAAACATGGAAATATCTACACCGCAATCTGTATAAACATGGAAATATCTACACCACTACCTGTATAAACATGGAAATATCAGCACCGCTATCTGTATGATCATGGAAATATCTACACCGCTATCTCTATGAACATGGAAATTTCTACACCGCTATCTGTATGAACATGGAAATATCTACACCACTACCTGTATGAACATGGAAATATCTACACCGCAATCTGTATGAACATGGAAATATCTACACTGCTATCTGCATATACATGGAAATATCTACACAGCTATCTCTTTACACATGGAAATAACTACACTGCTATCTGTATGAACATGGAAATATCTACACCGCCATCTGTATGAGCATGGAAATATCTGCACCGCCATCTGTATGAGCATATAAATATCTACACCGCCATCTGTAGTAAGACGGAGACATGTACACCGCTATCTGTATAAACATGGAAATAT
The DNA here is from genome assembly GCF_029281585.2 of Gorilla gorilla gorilla. NCBI lineage: Eukaryota > Metazoa > Chordata > Mammalia > Primates > Hominidae > Gorilla > Gorilla gorilla. Next base: position 52,663,344 of record NC_073246.2, on the reverse strand, counting down.
CTACACAGCTATCTGTATAAACATGGAAATATCTACACTGCTATCTGTATAAACATGGAAATATCTACACCGCTACCTGTATAAGTATGGAAATATCAGCACCGCTATCTGTATGAAAATGGAAATATCTACACCATTACCTGTATGAACATGGAAATATTTACTCTGCTATCTGTATGAACATGGATATATCTACACCGCCATCTGGATGAACACGGAAATATCTACACCGCTATGTGTACGAACATGGAAATATCTACACCGCTATCTGTGTAAATATGCATACATCTTCACCGCAATCTGTATAAACATGGAAATATCTAAACCGCTATCTGCATGAAAATGGAAATATATACACACCTATCTGCATATACATGGAAATATCTACACAGCTATCTCTTTACACATGGAAATAACTACACCGCTATCTGTATGAACATGGAAATATCTTCACCGCCAACTGTATGAAGATGGATATATCTACACAGCCATCTGGATGTACATGGAAATATCTACACCGCTATCTGTATGAACATGGAAATATCTACACCGCTATCTGTGTAAACATGCATACATCTTCACCGCTATCTGTATAAACATGGAAATACCTACACTGTTATCTGTATGAACATGGAAATATCTACACCGCTATCTGTTTGAACATGGAAATATCTACACCAATATCTGCATGAAAATGGAAATATCTACACAGCGATCTGCATATACATGGAAATATCTTCAAAGCTATCTCTTTTCACATGGAAATAACTACAGCGCTATCTCTATAAACATGGAAATAGCTACACCGCCATCTGTATGAACATGGAAATATCTGCACCGCCATCTGTATGAACATATAAATATCTACACCGCCATCGGTATTAAGATGGAGATATCTACACCGCTATCTGTATGAACTTGGAAATATCTACACCGCTATCTGTATGAACATGGATATATCTACACAGCCATCTGGATGAACATGGAAATATCTACACCGCTATCTGTATGAACATGGAAATATCTACACAGCAATCTGGATGAACATTGAAATATCCACAGCGCTATCTGTATCTACATGGATATATCTACACAGCCATCTGGATGAACACGGAAATAACTACACCGCTATCTGTAAGAACATGGAAATATCTACACCGCAATCTGTGTAAATATGCATACATCTTCACCGCTATCTGTATAAACATGGAAATATCTACACCGCTATCTGAATGAACATGGAAATATCTACACCGCTATCTGTTTGAACATGGAAATATCTACAGCGCTAGCTGCATGAAAATGGAAATATCTACACAGCTGTCTGCATATACATGGAAATATCTACACAGCTATCTCTTTACACATGGAAATAACTAAACCGCTCTCTCTATGAACATGGAAATATCTACACCGCCATCTGTATGAACATGGAAATTTCTGCACTGCCATCTGTATGAACTTATAAATATCTACACCGCCATCTGTATTAACATGGAGATATCTACCCCGCTATCTGTATAAACATGGATATACCTTCACCTCTATCTGTATAAACATGGAAATATCTACACCGCTATCTGTATAAACATGGAAATATCTACAATGCTACCTGTATAAACATGGAAATATTAGTACCGATATCTGTATGAACATGTAAATATCTACACCACTATCTCTATGAACATGGATATATCTACACAGCCCTCTGGATGATCATGGAAATATCCACACCTCTATCTGTGTAAACATGCATACATCTTCACCGCTATCTGTATAAACATGGAAATATCTACACCGCTATCTGTATGAACATGGAAATATCTACACCGCTATCTGTTTGAAGATGGAAATATGTACACAGCTATCTGCATGAAAATGGAAATATCTACACAGCTATCTGAATACACATGGAAATATCTACACAGCTATCTCTTTACACATGGAAATAACTACACCGTTATCTGTATGAACATGGAAATATCTACACCGCCATCTCTATGAACATGGAAATATCTGCACCGCCATCTGTATGAACATATAAATATCTACACCGCCATCTGTATTAAGATGGAGATATCTACACGGCTATGTGTATAAACATGGAAATATCTACACCGCTATCTGTATAAACATGGAAATATCTACACCGCTATCTGTATAAACATGGAAATATCTACACCGCTGCCTGTATAAACATGGAAATATCAGCACCGCTATCTGTATGAACATGGAAATATCTACACCGCTATCTGTATGAACATGGAAATATCTACACCGGTATCTGTATGAACATGGAAATAGCTACACCGTTATCTGTATGAACATGGGAATATCTACACCGCTATCTGTATGAACATGGAAATATCTACACCGCTATCTGTATGAACATGGATATATCTACACAGCCATCTGGATGAACATGGAAATATCTACACTGCTATCTGTGTAAACATGCATACATCTTCACCGCTATCTGTATAAACATGGAAATATCTACACCGCTATCTGTATGAACATGGAAATATCTACACCACTATCTGCATGAAATTGGAAATATCTACACTGCTATCTGCATATACATTTAAATATCTACACAGCTATCTCTTTACACATGGAAATAACTACACCGCTATCTGTATGAACATGGAAATATCTTCACCGCCAACTGTATGAAGATGGATATATCTAAACAGCCATCTGGATGTACATGGAAATATCTACACCGCTATCTGTATGAACATGGAAATATCTACACCGCTATCTGTGTAAACATGCATACATCTTCACCGCTATCTGTATAAACATGGAAATACCTACACTGTTATCTGTATGACCATGGAAATATCTACACCGCTATCTGTTTGAACATGGAAATATCTACACCAATATCTGCATGAAAATGGAAATATCTACACAGCGATCTGCATATACATGGAAATATCTTCAAAGCTATCTCTTTTCACATGGAAATAACTACAGCGCTATCTCTATAAACATGGAAATAGCTACACCGCCATCTGTATGAACATGGAAATATCTGCACCGCCATCTGTATGAACATATAAATATCTACACCGCCATCGGTATTAAGATGGAGATATCTACACCGCTATCTGTATGAACTTGGAAATATCTACACCGCTATCTGTATGAACATGGATATATCTACACAGCCATCTGGATGAACATGGAAATATCTACACCGCTATCTGTATGAACATGGAAATATCTACACAGCAATCTGGATGAACATTGAAATATCCACAACGCTATCTGTATCTACATGGATATATCTACACAGCCATCTGGATGAACACGGAAATAACTACACCGCTATCTGTAAGAACATGGAAATATCTACACCGCAATCTGTGTAAATATGCATACATCTTCACCGCTATCTGTATAAACATGGAAATATCTACACCGCTATCTGAATGAACATGGAAATATCTACACCGCTATCTGTTTGAACATGGAAATATCTACAGCGCTATCTGCATGAAAATGGAAATATCTACACAGCTGTCTGCATATACATGGAAATATCTACACAGCTATCTCTTTACACATGGAAATAACTAAACCGCTCTCTCTATGAACATGGAAATATCTACACCGCCACCTGTATGAACATGGAAATTTCTGCACTGCCATCTGTATGAACTTATAAATATCTACACCGCCATCTGTATTAACATGGAGATATCTACCCCGCTATCTGTATAAACATGGAAATACCTTCACCTCTATCTGTATAAACATGGAAATATCTACACCGCTATCTGTATGAACATGGAAATATCTACACCGCTATCTGTTTGAAGATGGAAATATGTACACAGCTATCTGCATGAAAATGGAAATATCTACACAGCTATCTGAATACACATGGAAATATCTACACAGCTATCTCTTTACACATGGAAATAACTACACCGTTATCTGTATGAACATGGAAATATCTACACCGCCATCTCTATGAACATGGAAATATCTGCACCGCCATCTGTATGAACATATAAATATCTACACCGCCATCTGTATTAAGATGGAGATATCTACACGGCTATGTGTATAAACATGGAATTATCTACACCGCTATCTGTATAAACATGGAAATATCTACACCGCTATCTGTATAAACATGGAAATATCTACACCGCTGCCTGTATAAACATGGAAATATCAGCACCGCTATCTGTATGAACATGGAAATATCTACACCGCTATCTGTATGAACATGGAAATATCTACACCGGTATCTGTATGAACATGGAAATAGCTACACCGTTATCTGTATGAACATGGGAATATCTACACCGCTATCTGTATGAACATGGAAATATCTACACCGCTATCTGTATGAACATGGATATATCTACACAGCCATCTGGATGAACATGGAAATATCTACACTGCTATCTGTGTAAACATGCATACATCTTCACCGCTATCTGTATAAACATGGAAATATCTACACCGCTATCTGTATGAACATGGAAATATCTACACCACTATCTGCATGAAATTGGAAATATCTACACTGCTATCTGCATATACATTTAAATATCTACACAGCTATCTCTTTACACATGGAAATAACTACACCGCTATCTGTATGAACATGGAAATATCTTCACCGCCAACTGTATGAAGATGGATATATCTAAACAGCCATCTGGATGTACATGGAAATATCTACACCGCTATCTGTATGAACATGGAAATATCTACACCGCTATCTGTGTAAACATGCATACATCTTCACCGCTATCTGTATAAACATGGAAATACCTACACTGTTATCTGTATGACCATGGAAATATCTACACCGCTATCTGTTTGAACATGGAAATATCTACACCAATATCTGCATGAAAATGGAAATATCTACACAGCGATCTGCATATACATGGAAATATCTTCAAAGCTATCTCTTTTCACATGGAAATAACTACAGCGCTATCTCTATAAACATGGAAATAGCTACACCGCCATCTGTATGAACATGGAAATATCTGCACCGCCATCTGTATGAACATATAAATATCTACACCGCCATCGGTATTAAGATGGAGATATCTACACCGCTATCTGTATGAACTTGGAAATATCTACACCGCTATCTGTATGAACATGGATATATCTACACAGCCATCTGGATGAACATGGAAATATCTACACCGCTATCTGTATGAACATGGAAATATCTACACAGCAATCTGGATGAACATTGAAATATCCACAACGCTATCTGTATCTACATGGATATATCTACACAGCCATCTGGATGAACACGGAAATAACTACACCGCTATCTGTAAGAACATGGAAATATCTACACCGCAATCTGTGTAAATATGCATACATCTTCACCGCTATCTGTATAAACATGGAAATATCTACACCGCTATCTGAATGAACATGGAAATATCTACACCGCTATCTGTTTGAACATGGAAATATCTACAGCGCTATCTGCATGAAAATGGAAATATCTACACAGCTGTCTGCATATACATGGAAATATCTACACAGCTATCTCTTTACACATGGAAATAACTAAACCGCTCTCTCTATGAACATGGAAATATCTACACCGCCATCTGTATGAACATGGAAATTTCTGCACTGCCATCTGTATGAACTTATAAATATCTACACCGCCATCTGTATTAACATGGAGATATCTACCCCGCTATCTGTATAAACATGGAAATACCTTCACCTCTATCTGTATAAACATGGAAATATCTACACCGCTATCTGTATAAACATGGAAATATCTACAACGCTACCTGTATAAACATGGAAATATTAGTACCGATATCTGTATGAACATGGAAATATCTTCACCGCTATCTGTATGAACATGGAAATATCTACACTGCTATCTGTATGAACATGGAAATATCTAAACCTCTATCTGTATGAACATGGAAATATCTACACCACTATCTCTACGAACATGGATATATCTACACAGCCCTCTGGATGATCATGGAAATATCCACACCTCTATCTGTGTAAACATACATACATCTTCACCGCTATCTGTATAAACATGGAAATATCTACACCGCTATCTGTATGAACATGGAAATATCTACACCGCTATCTGTTTGAAGATGGAAATATGTACACAGCTATCTGCATGAAAATGGAAATATCTACACAGCTATCTGAATACACATGGAAATATCTACACAGCTATCTCTTTACACATGGAAATAACTACACCGCTATCTGTATGAACATGGAAATATCTACACCGCCATCTCTATGAACATGGAAATATCTGCACCGCCATCTGTATGAACATATAAATATCTACACCGCCATCTGTATTAAGATGGAGATATCTACACCGCTATGTGTATAAACATGGAAATATCTACACCGCTATCTGTATAAACATGGAAATATCTACACCGCTATGTGTATAAACATGTAAATATCTACACCGCTGCCTGTATAAACATGGAAATATCAGCACCGCTATCTGTATGATCATGGAAATATCTACACCGCTATCTGTATGAACATGGAAATATCTACACCGGTATCTGTATGAACATGGAAATAGCTACACCGTTATCTGTATGAACATGGGAATATCTACACCGCTATCTGTATGAACATGGAAATATCTACACCGCTATCTGTATGAACATGGATATATCTACACAGCCATCTGGATGAACATGGAAATATCTACACTGCTATCTGTGTAAACATGCATACATCTTCACCGCTATCTGTATAAACATGGAAATATCTACACCGCTATCTGTATGAACATGGAAATATCTACACCACTATCTGCAAGAAATTGGAAATATCTACACTGCTATCTGCATATACATTTAAATATCTACACAGCTATCTCTTTACACATGGAAATAACTACACCGCTATCTGTATGAACATGGAAATATCTTCACCGCCAACTGTATGAAGATGGATATATCTACACAGCCATCTGGATGTACATGGAAATATCTACACCGCTATCTGTATGAACATGGAAATATCTACACCGCTATCTGTGTAAACATGCATACATCTTCACCGCTATCTGTATAAACATGGAAATACCTACACTGTTATCTGTATGAACATGGAAATATCTACACCGCTATCTGTTTGAACATGGAAATATCTACACCAATATCTGCATGAAAATGGAAATATCTACACAGCGATCTGCATATACATGGAAATATCTTCAAAGCTATCTCTTTTCACATGGAAATAACTACAGCGCTATCTCTATAAACATGGAAATAGCTACACCGCCATCTGTATGAACATGGAAATATCTGCACCGCCATCTGTATGAACATATAAATATCTACACCGCCATCGGTATTAAGATGGAGATATCTACACCGCTATCTGTATGAACTTGGAAATATCTACACCGCTATCTGTATGAACATGGATATATCTACACAGCCATCTGGATGAACATGGAAATATCTACACCGCTATCTGTATGAACATGGAAATATCTACACAGCAATCTGGATGAACATTGAAATATCCACAGCGCTATCTGTATCTACATGGATATATCTACACAGCCATCTGGATGAACACGGAAATAACTACACCGCTATCTGTAAGAACATGGAAATATCTACACCGCAATCTGTGTAAATATGCATACATCTTCACCGCTATCTGTATAAACATGGAAATATCTACACCGCTATCTGAATGAACATGGAAATATCTACACTGCTATCTGTTTGAACATGGAAATATCTACAGCGCTAGCTGCATGAAAATGGAAATATCTACACAGCTGTCTGCATATACATGGAAATATCTACACAGCTATCTCTTTACACATGGAAATAACTAAACCGCTCTCTCTATGAACATGGAAATATCTACACCGCCATCTGTATGAACATGGAAATTTCTGCACTGCCATCTGTATGAACTTATAAATATCTACACCGCCATCTGTATTAACATGGAGATATCTACCCCGCTATCTGTATAAACATGGAAATACCTTCACCTCTATCTGTATAAACATGGAAATATCTACACCGCTATCTGTATAAACATGGAAATATCTACAACGCTACCTGTATAAACATGGAAATATTAGTACCGATATCTGTATGAACATGGAAATATCTACACCGCTATCTGTATGAACATGGAAATATCTACACTGCTATCTGTATGAACATGGAAATATCTAAACCGCTATCTGTATGAACATGGAAATATCTACACCACTATCTCTATGAACATGGATATATCTACACAGCCCTCTGGATGATCATGGAAATATCCACACCTCTATCTGTGTAAACATGCATACATCTTCACCGCTATCTGTATAAACATGGAAATATCTACACCACTATCTGTATGAACATGGAAATATCTACACCGCTATCTGTTTGAAGATGGAAATATGTACACAGCTATCTGCATGAAAATGGAAATATCTACACAGCTATCTGAATACACATGGAAATATCTACACAGCTATCTCTTTACACATGGAAATAACTACACCGCTATCTGTATGAACATGGAAATATCTACACCGCCATCTCTATGAACATGGAAATATCTGCACCGCCATCTGTATGAACATATAAATATCTACACCGCCATCTGTATTAAGATGGAGATATCTACACCGCTATGTGTATAAACATGGAAATATCTACACCGCTATCTGTATAAACATGGAAATATCTACACCGCTATCTGTATAAACATGGAAATATCAGCACCGCTATCTGTATGAACATGGAAATATCTACACCGCTATCTGTATGAACATGGAAATATCTACACCGGTATCTGTATGAACATGGAAATAGCTACACCGTTATCTGTATGAACATGGGAATATCTACACCGCTATCTGTATGAACATGGAAATATCTACACCGCTATCTGTATGAACATGGATATATCTACACAGCCATCTGGATGAACATGGAAATATCTACACTGCTATCTGTGTAAACATGCATACATCTTCACCGCTATCTGTATAAACATGGAAATATCTACACCGCTATCTGTATGAACATGGAAATATCTACACCACTATATGCATGAAATTGGAAATATCTACACTGCTATCTGCATATACATTTAAATATCTACACAGCTATCTCTTTACACATGGAAATAACTACACCGCTGTCTGTATGAACATGGAAATACCTACACCGCCATCTGTATGAACATGGAAATATCTGCACCGCCATCTGTATGAACATATAAATATCTACACCACCGTCTGTATTAAGATGGAGATAACTACTCTGCTATCTGTATAAACATGGAAATATCTACACCGCCATCTGTATGAACATATAAATATCTACACCATCATCTGTATTAAGAAGGAAATATCTAAACCGCTATGGGTATAAACATGGAAATATCTACACCGCTGCCTGTATAAACATGGAAATATCAGCACCGCCATCTGTAGGAACATTGAAATATCTACACCGCTATCTGTATGAACATGGAAATATCTACACCACTATCTGTATGAACATGGAAATATCTAAACCGCTATCTGTATGAACATGGAAATATCTACACAGCCATCTGTATGAACATGGAAATATCTGCACCGCCATCTGTATGAACTGATAAATATCTACACCGCCATCTGTATTAAGATGGAGATATCTACACCGCTATGTGAATAAACATGGAAATATCTACACCGCTATCTGTATAAACATGGAAATATCTACACCGCTATCTGTATAAACATGGAAATATCTACACCGCTACCTGTATAAACATTGAAATAACAGCACCGCTATCTGTATGAACATGTAAATATCTACACCGCTATCTGTATGAACATGGAAATATCTACACCGCTATCTGTTTGAACATGGAAATATCTACACCGCTATCTGTATGAACATGGAAATATCTACACCGCCATCTGTATGAACATGGAAATATCTGCACCGCCATCTGTATGAACATATAAATATCTACACCGCCATCTGTATTAAGATGGAGATATCTACACCGCTATCTGTATAAACATGGAAATATCAACACCTCTATCTCTATAAACATGGAAACATCTACACCTCTATCTGTATAAACTTGGAAATATCTACACCGCTACCTGTACAAACATGGAAATAGCACCGCTATCTGTATGAACATGGAAATATCTACACCGCTATCTCTATGAACATGGAAATATCTACACCGCTATCTGTTTGAACATGGAAATATCTACACCGCTATCTGCGTGAAAATGGAAATATCTACACTCCTATCTGCATATACATGGAAATATCTACACAGCTATCTCTTTACCCATGGAAATAACTACACCGCTCTCTGTATGAACATGGAAATATCTTAAACCGCCATCTGTATGAACATGGAAATATCTGCACCGCCATCTGTATGAACATATAAATATCTACACCGCCATCTGTATTAAGATGGAGATATCTACACCGCTATCTGTATAAACATGGAACTATCTACACCTCTATCTATATAAACATGGAAACATCTACACCGCTATCTGTATAAACATGGAAATATCTACACCGCTATCTGTATAAGCATGGAAATATCTACACGGCTACCTGTATAAACATGGAAATATCAGCACCGCTATCTGTATGAACATATAAATATCTACACTGCCATCGGTATTAAGATGGAGATATCTACACCGCTATCTGTATAAACTTGGAAATATCCACACCGCTATCTGTATAAACATGGAAATATCTACACCGCTATCCGTATAAACATGGAAATATCAGCACCGCTATCTGTATGAACATGGAAATATCTACACAGCCATCTGGACGAACATGAAAATAACTACACCGCTATCTGTATGAACATGGAAATAGCTACACCGCTATCTGTATGAACATGGAAATATCTACACCACTATCTGTATGAACATGTAAATATCTACACCGCTATCTGTATGAACATGGAAATATCTTCACCGCCATCTGTATGACCATGGATATATCTACACAGCCATCTGGATGAACATGGAAATATCTACACCGCTATCTGTATGAACATGGAAATAGCTACTCCGCTATCTGTATGAACATGGAAATATCTACACCGCTATCAGTATGAACATGGAAATATCTACACCGCTATCTGTATGAACATGGATTTATCTACACAGCCATCTGGATGAACAAGGAATTATCTACACCGCTATCTGTATGAACATGGAAATATCTACACTGCTATCTGTGTAAACATGCATACATCTTCACCGCTATCTGAATAAACATGGAAATATCTACATCGCTATCTGTATGAACATGGAAATATCTACACCGCTATCTGTTTGAACATGGAAATATCTACACCGCTATCTGCAGGAAAATGGAAATATCTACACAGCTATCTGCATATACATGGAAATATCTACAAAGATATCTCTTTACACATGGAAATAACTACACCTCTATCTCTATAATCATGGAAATATCTATATCGCCATCTGTATGAACATGGAAATATCTGCACCGCCATCTGTATTAGGATACAAATATCTAAACCACCATGTGTATTAAGATGGAGATATCTACACGGCTATCTGTATAAACATGGAAATATCTAAACCGCTACCTGTATAAACATGGAAATATCATCACCGCTATCTGTATGAACATGGAAATATCTACTCCGCAATCTGAATGAACATGGAAATATCTGCAGCGCCATCTGCATGAACATATAAATATCTACACCGCCATCTGTATTAAGAAGGAGATATCTACACCGCTATCTGTATAAACATGGAAATATCTACACCGCTATCTGTATGAACATGGAAATATCTACACCGCTATCTGTATGAACATGGAAGTATCTACACCTCTATCTGTATGAACATGGAAATATCTTCACCGCCATCTGTATGAACATGGATATATCCACACACCCATCTGGATGAACATGGAAATATCTACACCGCTATCTGTATGAACATGGAAATATCTACAGCGCTATCTGTGTAAACATGCGTACATCTTCACTGGTATCTGTATGAACATGGAAATATCTACACAGCTATCTGTGTAAACATGCATACATCTTCACCGCTATCTGAATAAACATGGAAATATCTACATCGCTATCTGTATGAACCCGGAAATATCTACACCGCTATCTGTTTGAACATGGAAATATCTACACCGCTATCTGCATGAAAATGGAAATATCTACACAGCTATCTGCATATACATGGAAATATCTACAAAGCTATCTCTTTACACATGGAAATAACTACACCTCTATCTCTATAAACATGGAAATATCTATACCGCCATCTGTATGAACATGGAAATATCTGCACCGCCATCTGTATTAACATACAAATATCTACACCGCCATCTGTATTAAGATGGAGATATCTACACGGCTATCTGTATAAACTTGGAAATATCTACACCGCTATCTGTATAAACTTGGAAATATCTACACCGCTATCTGTATAAACATGGAAATATCTACACCGCTACCTGTATAAACATGGAAATATCTACACCGCAATCTGTATGAATATGGAAATATCTACACAGCCATCTGGATGAACATGGAAATATCTACACCGCTATCTGTATGAACATGGAAATAGCTACACTTCTATCTGTATGAACATGGAAATAACTACACCGCTATCTGTATGAATATGGAAAGATCTACACCGCTATCTGTTTAAACATGGAAATATCTACACCGCTACCTGTATAAACATGGAAATATCAGCACCGTTATCTGTATGAACATGGAAATATCTACACAGCCATCTGGATGAAAATGGAAATAGTTACACCGCTATCTGTATGAACATGGAATTAGCTACACCGCTATCTGTATGAACATGGAAATATCTACACCGCTATCTGTATGAACATGGAAATATCTATACCGCTATCTGTATGAACATGGAAATATCTTCACCGCCATCTGTATGAACATGGATATATCTACACAGCCATCTGGATGAACATGGAAATATCTACACCGCTATCTGTATGAACATGGAAATATCTACACCACAATCTGTGTAAACATGCATACATCTTCACCGCTATCTGTATAAACATGGAAATATCTACACCGCTATCTGTATGACCATGGAAATATCTACTCCGCTATCTGCATGAAAATGGAAATATCTACACAGCTATCTGCATATACATGGAAATATCTACAAAGCTATTTCTTTACACATGGAAATAACTACACCGCTATCTCTATTAACATGGAAATATCTACACCGCCGTCTGTATGAACATGGAAATATCTGCACCGCCATCTGTATGACCATATAAATATCTAGACCGCCATCTGTATTAAGATGAAGATATCTACACCGCTATCTGTATAAAAATGGAAATATCTACACCGCTATCTGTATAAACATGGAAATATCTACACCGCTATCTGTATAAACATGGAAATATCTACACCGCTACCTGTATAAACATGGAAATATCAGCACCGCTATCTGTATGAACATGGAAATATCTACACCGCTATCTGTATGAACATGGAAATATCTACGCCACTATCTGTATAAACATGGAAATAACTACACCACTATCTGTATGAAAATGGAAATATCTTCACCGCCATCTGTATGAACATGGATATATCTACACAGCCATCTGGATGAACATGGAAATATCTACACTGCTAGCTGTATGAACATGGAAATATCTACACTGCTATCTGCATGAACATGGAAATATCTACACCGCTATCTGTATTAACATGGAAATATCTACACCGCAATATGTATGAACATGGAAATATCTTCACCGCCATCTGTATGAACATGGATATATCTACACAGCCATCTGGAAGAACATGGATATATCAACACCGCTATCTGTATGAACATGGAAATATCTACAACGCTATCTGTTTTAACATGCATACATCTTCACCGCTATCTGTATAAACATGGAAATATCTACACCGCTATCTGCATGAAAATGGAAATATCTACACAGCTATCTGCATATACATGGAAATATCTACAAAGCTATTTCTCTACACATGGAAATATCTACACCGCAATCTATATAAACATGGAAATATCTACACCGCCATCTGTATGAACATGGAAATATCTGCACCGCCATCTGTATGAACATATAAATATCTAGACCACCATCTGTATTAAGATGGAGATACCTACACCGCTATCTGTATAAACATGGAAATATCTACACCGCTATCTGTATAAACATGGATATATCTACACCGCTATATGTATAAACATGGAAATATCTACACCGCTACCTGTATAAACATGGAAATATCAGCACCACTATCTGTATGAACATGGAAATATCTACACCGCTATCTGTATGAACATGGAAATATCTTCACCGCCATCTGTATGAACATGGATATATCTACAGAGCCATCTGGACGAACATGGAAATATCAGCACCGCTATATGTATGAACATGGAATTAGCTACACCGCTATCTGTATGAACATGGAAATATCTACACCTATATCTGTATGAACATGGAAATATCTACACCGCTATCTGTATGAACATGGAAATATCTTCACCGCCATCTGTATGAACATGGATATATCTACACAGCCATCTGGATGAACATGGAAATATCTACACCGCTATCTGTATGAACATGGAAATATCTACACCGCTATCTGTGTAAACATGCATACATCTTCACAGCTATCTGTATAAACATGGAAATATCTACACCGCTATCTGTATGACCATGGAAATATCTACACCGCTATCTGCATGAAAATGTAAATATCTACACAGCTATCTGCTTATACATGGAAATATCTACAAAGCTATTTCTTTACACATGGAAATATCTACACCGCTATCTCTATAAACATGGAAATATCTACTACGCAATCTGTATGAACAAGGAAATATCTGCACCGCCATCTGTATGAACATATAAATAACTACACCGCCATCTGTATTAAGATGGAGATATCTACACCGCTATCTGTATAAACATGGAAATATCTACACCGCTATCTGTAGAAACATGGAAATATCTACACCGCTATCTGTATAAACATGGAAATATCTACACCGCTACCTGTATAAACATGGAAATATCACCACCGCTATCTGTATGAACATGGAAATATCTACACAGCCATCTGAATGAACATGGAAATATCTACAACGCTATCTGTATGAACATGGAAATAGCTACACCGCTATCTGTATGAACATGGAAATATCTATGCCACTATCCATATGAACATGGAAATATCTACACCGCTATCTGTATGAACATGGAAATATCTTCACCGCCATCTGTATGAACATGGATGTATCTTCACAGCCATCTGGATGAACATGGAAATAACTACACCGCTATCTGTATGAACATGGAAATAGCTACACCGCTATCTGTATGAACATGGAAATATCTCCACCGCTATCTGTGTGAACATGGAAATATCTACACCGCTATCTGTATGAACATGGAAATATCTTCACTGCCATCTGTATGAACATGGATATATCTACACAGACATCTGGATGGACATGGAAATATCAACACCGCTATCTGTATGAACATGGAAATATCTACACCGCTATCTGTGTTAACATGCATACATCTTCACCGCTATCTGTATAAACATGGAAATATCTACACCGCTATCTGTATGAACATGGAAATATCTACACCGCTATCTGAACATGGAAATATGTACACCGCTATCTGCATGAAAATGGAAATATCTACACAGCTATCTGCATGCACATGGAAATATCCACAATGCTATCTCTTTAGACATGGAAATAACTACACCGCTATCTCTATAAACATGGAAATATCTACACCACCATCTGTATGAACATGGAAATTTCTGCACCGCCATCTGTATGAACATATAAATATCTACACCACCATATGTATTAAGATGGAGATATCTACACCGCTATCTGTATAAACCTGGAAATATCTACACCGCTATCTGTATAAACATGGAAATATCTACACCGCTATCTGTATAAACATGGAAATATCTACACCACTACCTGTATAAACATGGAAATATCAGCACCGCTATCTGTATGAACATGGAAATATCTACACCGCTATCTGTACAAACATGGAAATATCTACACCGCTATCTGTATGAACATGGAAATAGCTACACCGCTATCTGTATGAACATGGAAATATCTACACCGCTATCTGTATGAACATGGAAATATCTACACCATTACCTGTATGAACATGGAAATATTTACTCTGCTATCTGTATGAACATGGATATATCTACACCGCCATCTGGATGAACATGGAAATATCTACACCGCTATCTGTACGAACATGGAAATATCTACACCGCTATCTGTGTAAATATGCATACATCTTCACCGCAATCTGTATAAACATGGAAATATCTACAACGCTATGTGTTTGAACATGGAAATATCTACACCGCTATCTGTTTGAACATGGAAATATCTACACCGCTGTCTGCATGAAAATGGAAATATCTACACAGCTATCTGCATATACATGGAAATATCTACACTGCTATCTCTTTACACATGGAAATAACTACACCGCTATCTGTATGAACATGGAAATATCTACACCGCCATCTGTATGAACATGGAAACATCTGCACCGACATCTGTATGAACATATACATAACTACATGGCCATCTGTATTAAGATGGAGATATCTACACCGATATCTGTATAAACATGGAAATATCTACACCGCTATCTGTATAAACATGGAAATATCTACACCGCTATCTGTATAAACATGGAAATATCTACACCGCTACCTGTATAAACATGGAAATATCAGCACCGCTATCTGTAAGAACATGGAAATATCAGCCCCTCTATCTGTATGAATATGGAAATATCTACACCGCTATCTCTATGAACATGGAAATATCTACACCGCTATCTGTTTGAACATGGAAATATCTAAACCGCTATCTGCATGAAAATGGAAATATATACACAGCTATCTGCATATACATGGAAATATCTACACAGCTATCTCTTTACACATGGAAATAACTACACCGCTATCTGTATGAACATGGAAATATCTTCACCGCCAACTGTATGAAGATGGATATATCTACACAGCCATCTGTATGAACATGGAAATATCTACAGCGCTATCTGTGTAAACATGCGTACATCTTCACTGGTATCTGTATGAACATGGAAATATCTACACAGCTATCTGTGTAAACATGCATACATCTTCACCGCTATCTGAATAAACATGGAAATATCTACATCGCTATCTGTATGAACCCGGAAATATCTACACCGCTATCTGTTTGAACATGGAAATATCTACACCGCTATCTGCATGAAAATGGAAATATCTACACAGCTATCTGCATATACATGGAAATATCTACAAAGCTATCTCTTTACACATGGAAATAACTACACCTCTATCTCTATAAACATGGAAATATCTATACCGCCATCTGTATGAACATGGAAATATCTGCACCGCCATCTGTATTAACATACAAATATCTACACCGCCATCTGTATTAAGATGGAGATATCTACACGGCTATCTGTATAAACTTGGAAATATCTACACCGCTATCTGTATAAACATGGAAATATCTACACCGCTATCTGTATAAACATGGAAATATCTACACCGCTACCTGTATAAACATGGAAATATCTACACCGCAATCTGTATGAATATGGAAATATCTACATAGCCATCTGGATGAACATGGAAATATCTACACCGCTATCTGTATGAACATGGAAATAGCTACACTTCTATCTGTATGAACATGGAAATAACTACACCGCTATCTGTATGAATATGGAAAGATCTACACCGCTATCTGTTTAAACATGGAAATATCTACACCGCTACCTGTATAAACATGGAAATATCAGCACCGTTATCTGTATGAACATGGAAATATCTACACAGCCATCTGGATGAAAATGGAAATAGTTGCACCGCTATCTGTATGAACATGGAATTAGCTACACCGCTATCTGTATGAACATGGAAATATCTACACCGCTATCTGTATGAACATGGAAATATCTATACCGCTATCTGTATGAACATGGAAATATCTTCACCGCCATCTGTATGAACATGGATATATCTACACAGCCATCTGGATGAACATGGAAATATCTACACCGCTATCTGTATGAACATGGAAATATCTACACCACAATCTGTGTAAACATGCATACATCTTCACCGCTATCTGTATAAACATGGAAATATCTACACCGCTATCTGTATGACCATGGAAATATCTACTCCGCTATCTGCATGAAAATGGAAATATCTACACAGCTATCTGCATATACATGGAAATATCTACAAAGCTATTTCTTTACACATGGAAATAACTACACCGCTATCTCTATTAACATGGAAATATCTACACCGCCGTCTGTATGAACATGGAAATATCTGCACCGCCATCTGTATGACCATATAAATATCTAGACCGCCATCTGTATTAAGATGAAGATATCTACACCGCTATCTGTATAAAAATGGAAATATCTACACCGCTATCTGTATAAACATGGAAATATCTACACCGCTATCTGTATAAACATGGAAATATCTACACCGCTACCTGTATAAACATGGAAATATCAGCACCGCTATCTGTATGAACATGGAAATATCTACACCGCTATCTGTATGAACATGGAAATATCTACGCCACTATCTGTATAAACATGGAAATAACTACACCACTATCTGTATGAAAATGGAAATATCTTCACCGCCATCTGTATGAACATGGATATATCTACACAGCCATCTGGATGAACATGGAAATATCTACACTGCTAGCTGTATGAACATGGAAATAGCTACACTGCTATTTGCATGAACATGGAAATATCTACACCGCTATCTGTATTAACATGGAAATATCTACACCGCAATATGTATGAACATGGAAATATCTTCACCGCCATCTGTATGAACATGGATATATCTACACAGCCATCTGGAAGAACATGGATATATCAACACCGCTATCTGTATGAACATGGAAATATCTACAACGCTATCTGTTTTAACATGCATACATCTTCACCGCTATCTGTATAAACATGGAAATATCTACACCGCTATCTGCATGAAAATGGAAATATCTACACAGCTATCTGCATATACATGGAAATATCTACAAAGCTATTTCTCTACACATGGAAATATCTACACCGCAATCTATATAAACATGGAAATATCTACACCGCCATCTGTATGAACATGGAAATATCTGCACCGCCATCTGTATGAACATATAAATATCTAGACCACCATCTGTATTAAGATGGAGATACCTACACCGCTATCTGTATAAACATGGAAATATCTACACCGCTATCTGTATAAACATGGATATATCTACACCGCTATATGTATAAACATGGAAATATCTACACCGCTACCTGTATAAACATGGAAATATCAGCACCACTATCTGTATGAACATGGAAATATCTACACCGCTATCTGTATGAACATGGAAATATCTACACCTATATCTGTATGAACATGGAAATATCTACACCGCTATCTGTATGAACATGGAAATATCTTCACCGCCATCTGTATGAACATGGATATATCTACACAGCCATCTGGATGAACATGGAAATATCTACACCGCTATCTGTATGAACATGGAAATATCTACACCGCTATCTGTGTAAACATGCATACATCTTCACAGCTATCTGTATAAACATGGAAATATCTACACCGCTATCTGTATGACCATGGAAATATCTACACCGCTATCTGCATGAAAATGTAAATATCTACACAGCTATCTGCTTATACATGGAAATATCTACAAAGCTATTTCTTTACACATGGAAATATCTACACCGCTATCTCTATAAACATGGAAATATCTACTACGCAATCTGTATGAACAAGGAAATATCTGCACCGCCATCTGTATGAACATATAAATAACTACACCGCCATCTGTATTAAGATGGAGATATCTACACCGCTATCTGTATAAACATGGAAATATCTACACCGCTATCTGTAGAAACATGGAAATATCTACACCGCTATCTGTATAAACATGGAAATATCTACACCGCTACCTGTATAAACATGGAAATATCACCACCGCTATCTGTATGAACATGGAAATATCTACACAGCCATCTGAATGAACATGGAAATATCTACAACGCTATCTGTATGAACATGGAAATAGCTACACCGCTATCTGTATGAACATGGAAATATCTATGCCACTATCCATATGAACATGGAAATATCTACACCGCTATCTGTATGAACATGGAAATATCTTCACCGCCATCTGTATGAACATGGATGTATCTTCACAGCCAT
Organism: Gorilla gorilla gorilla; assembly: GCF_029281585.2. Taxonomy (NCBI): domain Eukaryota; kingdom Metazoa; phylum Chordata; class Mammalia; order Primates; family Hominidae; genus Gorilla; species Gorilla gorilla. The sequence continues at coordinate 52,642,890 of NC_073246.2, read as the reverse complement.
CTGGATGAACATGGAAATAACTACACCGCTATCTGTATGAACATGGAAATAGCTACACCGCTATCTGTATGAACATGGAAATATCTCCACCGCTATCTGTATGAACATGGAAATATCTACACCGCTATCTGTATGAACATGGAAATATCTTCACTGCCATCTGTATGAACATGGATATATCTACACAGACATCTGGATGGACATGGAAATATCAACACCGCTATCTGTATGAACATGGAAATATCTACACCGCTATCTGTGTTAACATGCATACATCTTCACCGCTATCTGTATAAACATGGAAATATCTACACCGCACTCTGTATGAACATGGAAATATCTACACCGCTATCTGAACATGGAAATATGTACACCGCTATCTGCATGAAAATGGAAATATCTACACAGCTATCTGCATGCACATGGAAATATCCACAATGCTATCTCTTTAGACATGGAAATAACTACACCGCTATCTCTATAAACATGGAAATATCTACACCACCATCTGTATGAACATGGAAATTTCTGCACCGCCATCTGTATGAACATATAAATATCTACACCACCATATGTATTAAGATGGAGATATCTACACCGCTATCTGTATAAACCTGGAAATATCTACACCGCTATCTGTATAAACATGGAAATATCTACACCGCTATCTGTATAAACATGGAAATATCTACACCACTACCTGTATAAACATGGAAATATCAGCACCGCTATCTGTATGAACATGGAAATATCTACACCGCTATCTGTACAAACATGGAAATATCTACACCGCTATCTGTATGAACATGGAAATAGCTACACCGCTATCTGTATGAACATGGAAATATCTACACCGCTATCTGTATGAACATGGAAATATCTACACCATTACCTGTATGAACATGGAAATATTTACTCTGCTATCTGTATGAACATGGATATATCTACACCGCCATCTGGATGAACATGGGAATATCTACACCGCTATCTGTACGAACATGGAAATATCTACACCGCTATCTGTGTAAACATGCATACATCTTCACCGCTATCTGTATAAACATGGAAATACCTACACTGTTATCTGTATGAACATGGAAATATCTACACCGCTATCTGTTTGAACATGGAAATATCTACACCGATATCTGCATGAAAATGGAAATATCTACACAGCGATCTGCATATACATGGAAATATCTTCAAAGCTATCTCTTTTCACATGGAAATAACTACAGCGCTATCTCTATAAACATGGAAATAGCTACACCGCCATCTGTATGAACATGGAAATATCTGCACCGCCATCTGTATGAACATATAAATATCTACACCGCCATCTGTATTAAGATGGAGATATCTACACCGCTATCTGTATAAACTTGGAAATATCTACACCGCTATCTGTATGAACATGGATATATCTACACAGCCATCTGGATGAACATGGAAATATCTACACCGGTATCTGCATGAAAATGGAAATATCTACACAGCTATCTGCATATACATGGAAATATCCACAAAGCTATCTCTTTACAAATGGAAATAACTACATAGCTATCCCTATAAACATGGAAATATCTACACCACCATCTGAATGAACATGGAAATTTCTGCACCGCCATCTGTATGAACATGGAAATATCTACACTGCTATCTGTATGAACATAGAAATAGCTACACCGCTATCTGTATGAACACAGAAATATCTACACCGCTATCTGTATGAACATGGAAATATCTACACCGCTATCTGTATGAACATGGATATATCTACACAGCCATCTGGATGAACATGGAAATATCTACACCGCTATCTGTATGAACATGGAAATATCTACACAGCAATCTGGATGAACATGGAAATATCCACACCGCTATCTGTATCTACATGGATATATCTACACAGCCATCTGGATGTGCATGGAAACATATACACCGCTATCTGTGTAAACATGCATACATCTTCACCGCTATCTGTATAAACATGGAAATATCTACACCACTATCTTTATGAACATGGAAATATCTACACCGCTATCTGTTTGAACATGTAAATATCTACACCGCTATCTGCATGAAAATGGAAATATCTACAAAGCTATCTGCATATACATGGAAATATCTACACAGCTATCTCTTTACACATGGAAATAACTACACCGCTATATCTATAAACATGGAAAAATCTACACCGCCATCTGTATGAACATAGAAATAACTGCACAGCCATCTGTATGAACATATAAATATCTACACCGCCATCTGTATTAAGAAGGAAATATCTAAACCGCTATCTGTATGAACATGGAAATATCTACACAGCTATCTCTTTACACATGGAAATAACTACACCGCTATCTGTATGAACATGGAAATATCTACACCGCTATCTCTATGAACATGGAAATAGCTGCACTGACATCTCTATGAACATATACATATCTACACGGCCATCTGTATTAAGATGGAGATATCTACACCGATATCTGTATGAACATGGAAATATCTACACCGCTATCTGTATAAACATGGAAATATCTACACCGCTATCTGTATAAACATGGAAATATCTACACCGCTACCTGTATAAACATGGAAATATGAGCAACGCTATCTGTATGAATATGGAAATATCAGCCCCTCTATCTGCATGAACATGGAGATATCTACACCGCTATCTGTATGAACTTGGAAATATCTACACCGCTTTCTGTATGAACATGGAAATAGCTTCACCGACATCTGTATGAAAATGGATATATCTACACAGCCATCTGGATGAACATGGAAATATCTATACCGCTATCTGTATGAACATGGAAATAGCTACACCGCTATCTGTATGAACATGGAAATATCTACACCACTATCTGTATGAACACAGAAATAACTACACCGCTATCTGTATGAACATGGAAATATCTTCACCGCCATCTGTATGAACATGGATATATCTACACAGCCATCTGGATGAACATGGAATTATCTACACCGCTATCTGTATGAACATGGAAATAGCTACACCGCTATCTGTATGAACATGGAAATATCTACACTGCTATCTGTATGAACATGGATATATCTACACAGCCATCTGTATGAACATGGAAATATCTACACCGCTCTCTGTGTAAACATGCATACATCTTCACCGCTATCTGTATAAACATGGAAATATCTACACCGCACTCTGTATGAACATGGAAATATCTACACTGCTATCTGTTTGAACATGGAAATATCTACACCGGTATCTGCATGAAAATGGAAATATCTACAAAGCTATCTGCATATACATGGAAATATCCACAAAGCTATCTCTTTACAAATGGAAATAACTACACAGCTATCTCTATAAACATGGAAATATCTACACCACCATCTGAATGAACATGGAAATTTCTGCACCGCCATCTGTATGAACATATAAATATCTTCACCAACATATGTATTAAGATGGAGATATCTACACCGCTATCTGTATAAACCTGGAAATATCTACACCGCTATCTGTATAAACATGGAAATATCTACACCGCTATCTGTATAAACATGGAAATGTCTACACCACTACCTGTATAAACATGGAAATATCAGCACCGCTATCTGTATGAACATGGAATTATCTACACCGCTATCTGTACGAACATGGAAATATCTGCACCGCCATCTGTATGAACATATAAATATCTACACCGCCATCTGTATTAAGATGGAGATATCTACACCGCTATCTGAATAAACATGGATATATCTACACCGCTATCTGTATAAACATAGAAATATCTACACCGCTATCTGTATAAACATGGAAATATCTACACCGCTATCTGTATGAACATGGAAATATCTACACAGCCATCTGGATGAGCATGGAGATATCTACACCGCTATCTGTGTTAACATGCATACATCTTCACCGCTATCTGTATGAACATGGAAATATCTACAAAGCTATCTGAATGAACATGGAAATATCTACACCGCTATCTGTTTGAACATGGAAATATCTACACCGCTATCTGCATGAAAATGGAAATATCTACAAAGCTATCTGCATATTCATGGAAATATCTACACAGCTATCTCTTTACACATGGAAATAACTACACCGCTATATCTATAAACATGGAAACATCTACACCGCCATCTGTATGAACATGGAAATATCTGCACCGCCATCTGTATGAACATATAAATATCTACACAGCCATCTGTATTAAGAAGGAAATATCTAAACCGCTATCTGTATGAACTTGGAAATATCTACACCGCTATCTGTATGAACATGGAAATATCTACACTGCTATCTGTGTAAACGTGCATACATCTTCACTGCTATCTGTATAAACATGGAAATATCTACAATGCTATCTGTATGAACATGGAAATATCTACACCACTATCTGTTTGAACATGGAAATACCTACACCGCTATCTGCATGAAAATGGAAATATCTACACAGCGATATGCATATACATGGAAATACATACAAAGCTATCTCTTTACACATGGAAATCACTACAGTGCTATCTGTATAATCATGGAAATAGCTACACCGCCATCTGTATGAACATGGAAATATCTGCACCGCCATCTGTATGAACATATAAATATCTACACGGCCATCTATATTAAGATGGAGATATCTACACCGCTATCTGTATAATCTTGGAAATATCTACACCGCTATCTGTATAAACATGGAAATATCTACAGCGCTACCTGTATAAACATGGAAATATCAGCACCGCTATCTGGATGAACATGGAAATATCTACACCGCTATCTCTATGAACATGGAATTTTCTACACCGCTATCTGTATGAACATGGAAATAGCTACACTGCAATCTGTATCAACATGGAAATATCTACACCACTACCTGTATGAACATGGAAATATCTACACCGCTATCTGTTTGAACATGGATATATCTACACAGCCATCTGGATGAACACGGAAATAACTACACCGCTATCTGAATGAACATGGAAATATCTACACCGCTATCTGTGTAAATATGCATACATCTTCACCGCAATCTGTATAAACATGGAAATATCTACACCGCTATCTGTATGAACATGGAAATATCTACACAGCTATCTCTTTACACATGGAAATAACTACACTGCTATCTGTATGAACATGGAAATATATACACCGCCATCTGTATGAACATGGAAATAGCTGCACCGACATCTGTATGCACATATACATATCTACACGGCCATCTGTATTAAGATGGAGATATCTACACCGATATCTGTATAAACATGGAAATATCTACACCACTACCTGTATAAACATGGAAATATCAGCACCGCTATCTGTATGAACATGGAAATATCTACACCGCTATCTGTACGAACATGGAAATATCTACACTGCTATCTGTATGAACATAGAAATAGCTACACCGCTATCTGTATGAACACAGAAATATCTACACCGCTATCTGTATGAACATGGAAATATCTACACCGCTATCTGTATGAACATGGATATATCTACGCAGCCATCTGGATGAACATGGAAATATCTACACCGCTATCTGTATGAACTTGGATATATCTACACAGCCATCTGGATGAACATGGAAATATCTACACCGCTATCTGTATGAACATGGATATATCTACACAGCCATCTGGATGAAAATGGAAATATCTACACCGCTATCTGTGTAAAGATGCATACATATTCACCGCTATCTGTATAAACATGGAAATATCTACACCGCTATCTGTATGAACATGGAAATATCTACACCGCTATCTGTATGAACATGGAAATATCTGCACCGCTATCTGTTTGAACATGGAAATATGTACACCGCTATCTGCATGAAAATGGAAATATCTACACTGCTATCTGCATATACATGGAAATATCTACACAGCTATCTCTTTACACATGGAAATAACTACACTGCTATCTGTATGAACATGGAAATATCTACACCGCCATCTGTATGAACATGGAAATATCTGCACCGCCATCTGTATGAACTTATAAATATCTACTCCGCCATCTGTATTAAGATGGAGATATCTACACCGCTATCTGTATAAACATGGAAATATCTACACCGCTATCTGTATAAACATGGAAATATCTACACCGCTATCTGTATAAACATGGAAATATCTACACCGCTACCTCTATAAGCATGGAAATATCAGCACCGCTATCTGTATGAACATGGAAATACCTACACCGATATCTGTGTGAACATGGAAATAGCTACACCGCTATCTGTATGAACATGGAAATATCTACACCGCTATCTGTATGAACATGGAAATACCTACACCGCTATCTGTATGAACATGGATATATCTACACAGCCCTCTGGATGAACATGGAAATATACACACCGCTATCTGTGTAAACATGCATACATCTTCACCTCCAGCTGTATAAACATGGAAATATCTACACCGCTATCTGTATGAACATGGAAATATCTACACCGCTATCTGTTTGAAGATGGAAATATATACACCGCTATCTGCATGAAAATGGAAATATCTACACAGCTAACTGCATATACATGGAAATACCTACACAGCTATCTCTTTACACATGGAAATAACTACACCGCTATCTGTATGAACATGGAGATATCTACACCGCCATCTGTATGAACATGGAAACATCTGCACCGCCATCTGTATGAACATATAAATATGTACACCGCCATCTGTATTAAGATGGAGATATCTACACCGCTATCTGAATAAACATGGAAATATCTACACCGCAATCTGTATAAACATGGAGATATCTACACCGCTATCTGTATAAACATGGAAATATCTACAGCACTACCTGTATAAACATGGAAATATCAGCACCGCTATCTGTATGAACCTGGAAATATCTACACCGCTATCTGTATGTACATGGAAATATCTACAGAGCTATCTGTTTGAACATGGAAATATCTACACTGCTATCTGCATGAAAATGGAAATATGTACAATGCTACCTGCATATACATGGAAATATCTACACAGCTATCTCTTTACACATGGAAATACCTACACCGCTATATCTATAAACACGGAAATATCTACACCGCCATCTATATGAACATGGAAATATCTGCACCGCCATCTGTATGAACATATAAATATCTACACCGCCATCTGTATAAATATGGAAATACCTTCACCGCTATCTGTATAAACATGGAAATATCTACACCGCTACCTGTATAAACATGGAAATATCAGCACTGCTATCTGTATGAACATGGAAATATCTACACCGCTATCTCTATGAACATGGAAATATCTACACCGCTATCAGTATGAACATGGAAATAGCTACACCGCTATCTGTATGAACATAGAAATATCTACACCGCTATCTGTCTAAACATGGAAATATCTACACCGCTATCTGTATGAACATGGATATAACTACACAGCCATCTGGATGAACATGGAAATATCTACACCGCTATCTGCATGAACATGGAAATATCTACACCGCTATCTGTTTAAACATGCATATATCTTAACCGCAATCTGTATAAGCATGGAAATATCAACACCGCTATGTGTATGAAGGTGGAAATATCTACACCGCTATCTGTTTGAACATGGAAATATCTAAACCGCTATCAGCATGAAAATGGAAATATCTACACAGATATCTGCTTATACATGAAAATATCTACACAGCTATCTCTTTACACAAGGAAGTAACTACACCGTTATCTGTATGAACATGGGAATAGCTACACTGCTATCTGTATGAACATGGATATATCTACACAGCCATCTTGATGAATATGGAAATATCTACACCGCTATCTGTATGAACATGGAAATATCTACACCGCTATCTGCATGAACATGGATATATCTACACAGCCATCTGGATGAACATGGAAATATCTACACCGCTATCTGTGTAAACATGCATACATCTTCACCGCTATCTGTATAAACATGGAAATATCTACACCGCTATCTGCATGAACATGGAAATATCTACACCAATATCTGCATGAAATTGGAAATATCTACACTGCTATCTGCATATACATTTAAATATCTACACAGCTATCTCTTTACACATGGAAATAACTACACCGCTATCTGTATGAACATGGAAATACCTACACCGCCATCTGTATGAACATGGAAATATCTGCACCGCCATCTGTATGAACATATAAATATCTACACCGCCATCTGTATTAAGATGGAGATATCTACTCTGCTACCTGTATAAACATGGAAATATCTACACCGCCATCTGTATGAACATATAAAGATCTACACCATCATCTGTATTAAGAAGGAAATATCTAAAACGCTATCTGTAAAAACATAGAAATATCTACACCGCTATCTGTATAAACATGGAAATATCTACACCACTACCTGTATAAACATGGAAATATCAGCACCGCTATCAGTATGAACCTGGAAATATCTACACCGCTATCTGTATGAACATGGAAATATCTACACCGCTATCTGTATGAACATGGAAATATCTACAAAGCTATCTGAATGAACATGGAAATATCTACACCGCTATCTGTTTGAACATGGAAATATCTACACTGCTATCTGTATGAAAATGGAAATATCTACAATGCTACCTGCATATACATGGAAATATCTACACAGCTATCTCTTTACACATGGAAATAACTACACCGCTATATCTATAAACATGGAAACATCTACACCGCCATATGTATGAACATGGAGGTATCTGCACCGCCATGTGTATGAACATATAAATATGTACACCGCCATCTGTATTAAGAAGGAAATATCTACACCGCTATCAGTATGAACATGGAAATATCTACACCGCTATCTGTAAGAACATGGAAATATCTACACCGCTATCTGTGTAAACATGCATACATCTTCACAGCTATCTGTATAAACATGGAAATATCTACAACGCTATCTGTATGAACATGGAAATATCTACACCGCTATCTGTTTGAACATGGAAATATCTTAACCGCTATCTGCATGAAAATAGAAATATCTACACAGCTATCTGCATATACATGGAAATATCTACAAAGCTATCTCTTTACACATGGAAATAACTACACCGCTATCTCTATAAACACGGAAATATCTACACCGCCATCTATATGAACATGGAAATATCTGCACCGCCATCTGTATGAACATATAAATATCTACACCGCCATCTGTATAAACATGGAAATACCTTCACCGCTATCTGTATAAACATGGAAATATCTACACCGCTACCTGTATAAACATGGAAATATCAGCACTGCTATCTGTATGAACATGGAAATATCTACACCGATATCTCTATGAAAATGGAAATATCTACACCGCTATCTGTATGAACATGGAAAAAGCTACACCGCTATCTGTATGAACATGGAAATATCTACACCGCTATCTGTATGAACATGGAAATATCTACACCGCTATCTGTATGAACATGGATATATCTACACAGCCATCTGGATGAACATGGAAATATCTACACCGCTATCTGCATGAACATGGAAATATCTACACCGTTATCTGTTTAAACATGCATATATCTTCACCTCAATCTGTATAAGCATGGAAATATCAACACCGCTATCTGTATGAAGGCAGAAATATCTACACCGCTTTCTGTTTGAACATGGAAATATCTAAACCGCTATCACCATGAAAATGGAATATTTACACAGCTATCTGCTTATACATGGAAATGTCTACACAGCTATCTCTTTACACATGGAAATAACTTCACCGCTATCTGTAGGAACATGGAAATATCTGCACCGCCATCTGTATGAACATGGAAATATCTGCACCGTCATCCGAATGAACATATAAATATCTACACAGCCATCTGTATTAAGATGGATATATCTACACGGCTATCTGTATAAACATGGAAATTTCTACACCGCTATCTGTATAAACATGGAAATATCTACACCGCTATGTGTAAAAACATGGAAATATCAGCACCGCTATGTGTATGAACATGGAAATATCAGCCCCTCTATCTGTATGAACATGGAAGTATCTACACCGCTATCTGTTTGAACATGGAAATATCTAAACCGCTATCTGCATGAAAATGGAAATATATACACAGCTATCTGCATATACATGGAAATATCTACACAGCTATCTCTTTACACAGGGAAATAACTACACCGCTATGTGTATGAACATGGAAATATCTTCACCGCCATCTGTATGAACATGGATATATCTACACAGCCATCTGGATGAACATGGAATTATCTACACCGCTGTCTGTATGAACATGGAAATATCTACACCGCTATCTGTGTAAACATGCATACATCTTCACCGCTATCTGTATAAACATGGAAATATCTACACTGCTATCTATATGAACATGGAAATATCTACACCACTATCTGTTTGAACATGGAAATATCTACACCGCTATCTGCATGAAAATGGAAATATCTACACTGCTATCTGCATATACATGGAAATATCTACAAAGCTATCTCTTTACACATGGAAATAACTACAGCGCTATCTCTATAAACATGGAAATAGCTACACTGCCATCTGTATGAACATGGAAATACCTGCACCGCCATCTGTATGAACATATAAATATCTACACCGCCATCTATATTAAAATGGAGATATCTACACCGCTATCTGTATAAACTTGGAAATATCTTCACCGCTATCTGTATAAACATGGAAATATCTACACCGCAGTCTGTATAAACATGGAAATATCTACACCGCTATCTGTATGAACATGGAAATATCTTCACTGCCATCTGTATGAACATGGATATATCTACACAGACATCTGGATGGACATGGAAATATCAACACCGCTATCTGTATGAACATGGAAATATCTACACCGCTATCTGTGTTAACATGCATACATCTTCACCGCTATCTGTATAAACATGGAAATATCTACACCGCTATCTGTATGAACATGGAAATATCTACACCGCTATCTGAACATGGAAATATGTACACCGCTATCTGCATGAAAATGGAAATATCTACACAGCTATCTGCATGCACATGGAAATATCCACAATGCTATCTCTTTAGACATGGAAATAACTACACCGCTATCTCTATAAACATGGAAATATCTACACCACCATCTGTATGAACATGGAAATTTCTGCACCGCCATCTGTATGAACATATAAATATCTACACCACCATATGTATTAAGATGGAGATATCTACACCGCTATCTGTATAAACCTGGAAATATCTACACCGCTATCTGTATAAACATGGAAATATCTACACCGCTATCTGTATAAACATGGAAATATCTACACCACTACCTGTATAAACATGGAAATATCAGCACCGCTATCTGTATGAACATGGAAATATCTACACCGCTATCTGTACGAACATGGAAATATCTACACCGCTATCTGTATGAACATGGAAATAGCTACACCGCTATCTGTATGAACATGGAAATATCTACACCGCTATCTGTATGAACATGGAAATATCTACACCATTACCTGTATGAACATGGAAATATTTACTCTGCTATCTGTATGAACATGGATATATCTACACCGCCATCTGGATGAACATGGAAATATCTACACCGCTATCTGTACGAACATGGAAATATCTACACCGCTATCTGTGTAAATATGCATACATCTTCACCGCAATCTGTATAAACATGGAAATATCTACAACGCTATGTGTATGAACATGGAAATATCTACACCGCTATCTGTTTGAACATGGAAATATCTACACCGCTGTCTGCATGAAAATGGAAATATCTACACAGCTATCTGCATATACATGGAAATATCTACACTGCTATCTCTTTACACATGGAAATAACTACACCGCTATCTGTATGAACATGGAAATATCTACACCGCCATCTGTATGAACATGGAAACATCTGCACCGACATCTGTATGAACATATACATAACTACATGGCCATCTGTATTAAGATGGAGATATCTACACCGATATCTGTATAAACATGGAAATATCTACACCGCTATCTGTATAAACATGGAAATATCAGCACCGCTATCTGTAAGAACATGGAAATATCAGCCCCTCTATCTGTATGAATATGGAAATATCTACACCGCTATCTCTATGAACATGGAAATATCTACACCGCTATCTGTTTGAACATGGAAATATCTAAACCGCTATCTGCATGAAAATGGAAATATATACACAGCTATCTGCATATACATGGAAATATCTACACAGCTATCTCTTTACACATGGAAATAACTACACCGCTATCTGTATGAGCATGGAAATATCTTCACCGCCAACTGTATGAAGATGGATATATCTACACAGCCATCTGGATGTACATGGAAATATCTACACCGCTATCTGTATGAACATGGAAATATCTACACCGCTATCTGTGTAAACATGCATACATCTTCACCGCTATCTGTATAAACATGGAAATACCTACACTGTTATCTGTATGAACATGGAAATATCTACACCGCTATCTGTTTGAACATGGAAATATCTACACCGATATCTGCATGAAAATGGAAATATCTACACAGCGATCTGCATATACATGGAAATATCTTCAAAGCTATCTCTTTTCACATGGAAATAACTACAGCGCTATCTCTATAAACATGGAAATAGCTACACCGCCATCTGTATGAACATGGAAATATCTGCACCGCCATCTGTATGAACATATAAATATCTACACCGCCATCTGTATTAAGATGGAGATATCTACACCGCTATCTGTATAAACTTGGAAATATCTACACCGCTATCTGTATGAACATGGATATATCTACACAGCCATCTGGATGAACATGGAAATATCTACACCGGTATCTGCATGAAAATGGAAATATCTACACAGCTATCTGCATATACATGGAAATATCCACAAAGCTATCTCTTTACAAATGGAAATAACTACATAGCTATCCCTATAAACATGGAAATATCTACACCACCATCTGAATGAACATGGAAATTTCTGCACCGCCATCTGTATGAACATGGAAATATCTACACTGCTATCTGTATGAACATAGAAATAGCTACACCGCTATCTGTATGAACACAGAAATATCTACACCGCTATCTGTATGAACATGGAAATATCTACACCGCTATCTGTATGAACATGGATATATCTACACAGCCATCTGGATGAACATGGAAATATCTACACCGCTATCTGTATGAACATGGAAATATCTACACAGCAATCTGGATGAACATGGAAATATCCACACCGCTATCTGTATCTACATGGATATATCTACACAGCCATCTGGATGTGCATGGAAACATATACACCGCTATCTGTGTAAACATGCATACAACTTCACCGCTATCTGTATAAACATGGAAATATCTACACCACTATCTTTATGAACATGGAAATATCTACACCGCTATCTGTTTGAACATGTAAATATCTACACCGCTATCTGCATGAAAATGGAAATATCTACAAAGCTATCTGCATATACATGGAAATATCTACACAGCTATCTCTTTACACATGGAAATAACTACACCGCTATATCTATAAACATGGAAAAATCTACACCGCCATCTGTATGAACATAGAAATAACTGCACAGCCATCTGTATGAACATATAAATATCTACACCGCCATCTGTATTAAGAAGGAAATATCTAAACCGCTATCTGTATGAACATGGAAATATCTACACAGCTATCTCTTTACACATGGAAATAACTACACCGCTATCTGTATGAACATGGAAATATCTACACCGCCATCTCTATGAACATGGAAATAGCTGCACTGACATCTCTATGAACATATACATATCTACACGGCCATCTGTATTAAGATGGAGATATCTACACCGATATCTGTATGAACATGGAAATATCTACACCGCTATCTGTATAAACATGGAAATATCTACACCGCTATCTGTATAAACATGGAAATATCTACACCGCTACCTGTATAAACATGGAAATATGAGCAACGCTATCTGTATGAATATGGAAATATCAGCCCCTCTATCTGCATGAACATGGAGATATCTACACCGCTATCTGTATGAACTTGGAAATATCTACACCGCTTTCTGTATGAACATGGAAATAGCTTCACCGACATCTGTATGAAAATGGATATATCTACACAGCCATCTGGATGAACATGGAAATATCTATACCGCTATCTGTATGAACATGGAAATAGCTACACCGCTATCTGTATGAACATGGAAATATCTACACCTCTATCTGTATGAACACAGAAATAACTACACCGCTATCTGTATGAACATGGAAATATCTTCACCGCCATCTGTATGAACATGGATATATCTACACAGCCATCTGGATGAACATGGAATTATCTACACCGCTATCTGTATGAACATGGAAATAGCTACACTGCTATCTGTATGAACATGGATATATCTACACAGCCATCTGTATGAACATGGAAATATCTACACCGCTCTCTGTGTAAACATGCATACATCTTCACCGCTATCTGTATAAACATGGAAATATCTACACCGCACTCTGTATGAACATGGAAATATCTACACTGCTATCTGTTTGAACATGGAAATATCTACACCGGTATCTGCATGAAAATGGAAATATCTACAAAGCTATCTGCATATACATGGAAATATCCACAAAGCTATCTCTTTACAAATGGAAATAACTACACAGCTATCTCTATAAACATGGAAATATCTACACCACCATCTGAATGAACATGGAAATTTCTGCACCGCCATCTGTATGAACATATAAATATCTTCACCAACATATGTATTAAGATGGAGATATCTACACCGCTATCTGTATAAACCTGGAAATATCTACACCGCTATCTGTATAAACATGGAAATATCTACACCGCTATCTGTATAAACATGGAAATGTCTACACCACTACCTGTATAAACATGGAAATATCAGCACCGCTATCTGTATGAACATGGAATTATCTACACCGCTATCTGTACGAACATGGAAATATCTGCACCGCCATCTGTATGAACATATAAATATCTACACCGCCATCTGTATTAAGATGGAGATATCTACACCTCTATCTGAATAAACATGGATATATCTACACCGCTATCTGTATAAACATAGAAATATCTACACCGCTATCTGTATAAACATGGAAATATCTACACCGCTATCTGTATGAACATGGAAATATCTACACAGCCATCTGGATGAGCATGGAGATATCTACACCGCTATCTGTGTTAACATGCATACATCTTCACCGCTATCTGTATGAACATGGAAATATCTACAAAGCTATCTGAATGAACATGGAAATATCTACACCGCTATCTGTTTGAACATGGAAATATCTACACCGCTATCTGCATGAAAATGGAAATATCTACAAAGCTATCTGCATATACATGGAAATATCTACACAGCTATCTCTTTACACATGGAAATAACTACACCGCTATATCTATAAACATGGAAACATCTACACCGCCATCTGTATGAACATGGAAATATCTGCACCGCCATCTGTATGAACATATAAATATCTACACAGCCATCTGTATTAAGAAGGAATTATCTAAACCGCTATCTGTATGAACTTGGAAATATCTACACCGCTATCTGTATGAACATGGAAATATCTACACTGCTATCTGTGTAAACATGCATACATCTTCACTGCTATCTGTATAAACATGGAAATATCTACAATGCTATCTGTATGAACATGGAAATATCTACACCACTATCTGTTTGAACATGGAAATACCTACACCGCTATCTGCATGAAAATGGAAATATCTACACAGCGATATGCATATACATGGAAATACATACAAAGCTATCTCTTTACACATGGAAATCACTACAGTGCTATCTGTATAATCATGGAAATAGCTACACCGCCATCTGTATGAACATGGAAATATCTGCACCGCCATCTGTATGAACATATAAATATCTACACGGCCATCTATATTAAGATGGAGATATCTACACCGCTATCTGTATAATCTTGGAAATATCTACACCGCTATCTGTATAAACATGGAAATATCTACAGCGCTACCTGTATAAACATGGAAATATCAGCACCGCTATCTGGATGAACATGGAAATATCTACACCGCTATCTCTATGAACATGGAATTTTCTACACCGCTATCTGTATGAACATGGAAATAGCTACACTGCAATCTGTATCAACATGGAAATATCTACACCACTACCTGTATGAACATGGAAATATCTACACCGCTATCTGTTTGAACATGGATATATCTACACAGCCATCTGGATGAACACGGAAATAACTACACCGCTATCTGAATGAACATGGAAATATCTACACCGCTATCTGTGTAAATATGCATACATCTTCACCGCAATCTGTATAAACATGGAAATATCTACACCGCTATCTGTATGAACATGGAAATATCTACACAGCTATCTCTTTACACATGGAAATAACTACACTGCTATCTGTATGAACATGGAAATATATACACCGCCATCTGTATGAACATGGAAATAGCTGCACCGACATCTGTATGCACATATACATATCTACACGGCCATCTGTATTAAGATGGAGATATCTACACCGATATCTGTATAAACATGGAAATATCTACACCACTACCTGTATAAACATGGAAATATCAGCACCGCTATCTGTATGAACATGGAAATATCTACACCGCTATCTGTACGAACATGGAAATATCTACACTGCTATCTGTATGAACATAGAAATAGCTACACCGCTATCTGTATGAACACAGAAATATCTACACCGCTATCTGTATGAACATGGAAATATCTACACCGCTATCTGTATGAACATGGATATATCTACGCAGCCATCTGGATGAACATGGAAATATCTACACCGCTATCTGTATGAACTTGGATATATCTACACAGCCATCTGGATGAACATGGAAATATCTACACCGCTATCTGTATGAACATGGATATATCTACACAGCCATCTGGATGAAAATGGAAATATCTACACCGCTATCTGTGTAAAGATGCATACATATTCACCGCTATCTGTATAAACATGGAAATATCTACACCGCTATCTGTATGAACATGGAAATATCTACACCGCTATCTGTATGAACATGGAAATATCTGCACCGCTATCTGTTTGAACATGGAAATATGTACACCGCTATCTGCATGAAAATGGAAATATCTACACTGCTATCTGCATATACATGGAAATATCTACACAGCTATCTCTTTACACATGGAAATAACTACACTGCTATCTGTATGAACATGGAAATATCTACACCGCCATCTGTATGAACATGGAAATATCTGCACCGCCATCTGTATGAACATATAAATATCTACTCCGCCATCTGTATTAAGATGGAGATATCTACACCGCTATCTGTATAAACATGGAAATATCTACACCGCTATCTGTATAAACATGGAAATATCTACACCGCTATCTGTATAAACATGGAAATATCTACACCGCTACCTCTATAAGCATGGAAATATCAGCACCGCTATCTGTATGAACATGGAAATACCTACACCGATATCTGTGTGAACATGGAAATAGCTACACCGCTATCTGTATGAACATGGAAATATCTACACCGCTATCTGTATGAACATGGAAATACCTACACCGCTATCTGTATGAACATGGATATATCTACACAGCCCTCTGGATGAACATGGAAATATCCACACCGCTATCTGTGTAAACATGCATACATCTTCACCTCCAGCTGTATAAACATGGAAATATCTACACCGCTATCTGTATGAACATGGAAATATCTACACCGCTATCTGTTTGAAGATGGAAATATATACACCGCTATCTGCATGAAAATGGAAATATCTACACAGCTAACTGCATATACATGGAAATACCTACACAGCTATCTCTTTACACATGGAAATAACTACACCGCTATCTGTATGAACATGGAGATATCTACACCGCCATCTGTATGAACATGGAAACATCTGCACCGCCATCTGTATGAACATATAAATATGTACACCGCCATCTGTATTAAGATGGAGATATCTACACCGCTATCTGAATAAACATGGAAATATCTACACCGCAATCTGTATAAACATGGAGATATCTACACCGCTATCTGTATAAACATGGAAATATCTACAGCACTACCTGTATAAACATGGAAATATCAGCACCGCTATCTGTATGAACCTGGAAATATCTACACCGCTATCTGTATGTACATGGAAATATCTACAGAGCTATCTGTTTGAACATGGAAATATCTACACTGCTATCTGCATGAAAATGGAAATATGTACAATGCTACCTGCATATACATGGAAATATCTACACAGCTATCTCTTTACACATGGAAATACCTACACCGCTATATCTATAAACACGGAAATATCTACACCGCCATCTATATGAACATGGAAATATCTGCACCGCCATCTGTATGAACATATAAATATCTACACCGCCATCTGTATAAATATGGAAATACCTTCACCGCTATCTGTATAAACATGGAAATATCTACACCGCTACCTGTATAAACATGGAAATATCAGCACTGCTATCTGTATGAACATGGAAATATCTACACCGCTATCTCTATGAACATGGAAATATCTACACCGCTATCAGTATGAACATGGAAATAGCTACACCGCTATCTGTATGAACATAGAAATATCTACACCGCTATCTGTCTAAACATGGAAATATCTACACCGCTATCTGTATGAACATGGATATAACTACACAGCCATCTGGATGAACATGGAAATATCTACACCGCTATCTGCATGAACATGGAAATATCTACACCGCTATCTGTTTAAACATGCATATATCTTAACCGCAATCTGTATAAGCATGGAAATATCAACACCGCTATGTGTATGAAGGTGGAAATATCTACACCGCTATCTGTTTGAACATGGAAATATCTAAACCGCTATCAGCATGAAAATGGAAATATCTACACAGATATCTGCTTATACATGAAAATATCTACACAGCTATCTCTTTACACAAGGAAGTAACTACACCGTTATCTGTATGAACATGGGAATAGCTACACTGCTATCTGTATGAACATGGATATATCTACACAGCCATCTTGATGAATATGGAAATATCTACACCGCTATCTGTATGAACATGGAAATATCTACACCGCTATCTGCATGAACATGGATATATCTACACAGCCATCTGGATGAACATGGAAATATCTACACCGCTATCTGTGTAAACATGCATACATCTTCACCGCTATCTGTATAAACATGGAAATATCTACACCGCTATCTGCATGAACATGGAAATATCTACACCAATATCTGCATGAAATTGGAAATATCTACACTGCTATCTGCATATACATTTAAATATCTACACAGCTATCTCTTTACACATGGAAATAACTACACCGCTATCTGTATGAACATGGAAATACCTACACCGCCATCTGTATGAACATGGAAATATCTGCACCGCCATCTGTATGAACATATAAATATCTACACCGCCATCTGTATTAAGATGGAGATATCTACTCTGCTACCTGTATAAACATGGAAATATCTACACCGCCATCTGTATGAACATATAAAGATCTACACCATCATCTGTATTAAGAAGGAAATATCTAAAACGCTATCTGTAAAAACATAGAAATATCTACACCGCTATCTGTATAAACATGGAAATATCTACACCACTACCTGTATAAACATGGAAATATCAGCACCGCTATCAGTATGAACCTGGAAATATCTACACCGCTATCTGTATGAACATGGAAATATCTACACCGCTATCTGTATGAACATGGAAATATCTACAAAGCTATCTGAATGAACATGGAAATATCTACACCGCTATCTGTTTGAACATGGAAATATCTACACTGCTATCTGTATGAAAATGGAAATATCTACAATGCTACCTGCATATACATGGAAATATCTACACAGCTATCTCTTTACACATGGAAATAACTACACCGCTATATCTATAAACATGGAAACATCTACACCGCCATATGTATGAACATGGAGGTATCTGCACCGCCATGTGTATGAACATATAAATATGTACACCGCCATCTGTATTAAGAAGGAAATATCTACACCGCTATCAGTATGAACATGGAAATATCTACACCGCTATCTGTAAGAACATGGAAATATCTACACCGCTATCTGTGTAAACATGCATACATCTTCACAGCTATCTGTATAAACATGGAAATATCTACAACGCTATCTGTATGAACATGGAAATATCTACACCGCTATCTGTTTGAACATGGAAATATCTTAACCGCTATCTGCATGAAAATAGAAATATCTACACAGCTATCTGCATATACATGGAAATATCTACAAAGCTATCTCTTTACACATGGAAATAACTACACCGCTATCTCTATAAACACGGAAATATCTACACCGCCATCTATATGAACATGGAAATATCTGCACCGCCATCTGTATGAACATATAAATATCTACACCGCCATCTGTATAAACATGGAAATACCTTCACCGCTATCTGTATAAACATGGAAATATCTACACCGCTACCTGTATAAACATGGAAATATCAGCACTGCTATCTGTATGAACATGGAAATATCTACACCGATATCTCTATGAAAATGGAAATATCTACACCGCTATCTGTATGAACATGGAAAAAGCTACACCGCTATCTGTATGAACATGGAAATATCTACACCGCTATCTGTATGAACATGGAAATATCTACACCGCTATCTGTATGAACATGGATATATCTACACAGCCATCTGGATGAACATGGAAATATCTACACCGCTATCTGCATGAACATGGAAATATCTACACCGTTATCTGTTTAAACATGCATATATCTTCACCTCAATCTGTATAAGCATGGAAATATCAACACCGCTATCTGTATGAAGGCGGAAATATCTACACCGCTTTCTGTTTGAACATGGAAATATCTAAACCGCTATCACCATGAAAATGGAATATTTACACAGCTATCTGCTTATACATGGAAATGTCTACACAGCTATCTCTTTACACATGGAAATAACTTCACCGCTATCTGTAGGAACATGGAAATATCTGCACCGCCATCTGTATGAACATGGAAATATCTGCACCGTCATCCGAATGAACATATAAATATCTACACAGCCATCTGTATTAAGATGGATATATCTACACGGCTATCTGTATAAACATGGAAATTTCTACACCGCTATCTGTATAAACATGGAAATATCTACACCGCTATGTGTAAAAACATGGAAATATCAGCACCGCTATGTGTATGAACATGGAAATATCAGCCCCTCTATCTGTATGAACATGGAAGTATCTACACCGCTATCTCTATGAACATGGAAGTATCTACACCGCTATCTGTTTGAACATGGAAATATCTAAACCGCTATCTGCATGAAAATGGAAATATATACACAGCTATCTGCATATACATGGAAATATCTACACAGCTATCTCTTTACACAGGGAAATAACTACACCGCTATGTGTATGAACATGGAAATATCTTCACCGCCATCTGTATGAACATGGATATATCTACACAGCCATCTGGATGAACATGGAATTATCTACACCGCTGTCTGTATGAACATGGAAATATCTACACCGCTATCTGTGTAAACATGCATACATCTTCACCGCTATCTGTATAAACATGGAAATATCTACACTGCTATCTATATGAACATGGAAATATCTACACCACTATCTGTTTGAACATGGAAATATCTACACCGCTATCTGCATGAAAATGGAAATATCTACACTGCTATCTGCATATACATGGAAATATCTACAAAGCTATCTCTTTACACATGGAAATAACTACAGCGCTATCTCTATAAACATGGAAATAGCTACACTGCCATCTGTATGAACATGGAAATACCTACACCGCCATCTGTATGAACATATAAATATCTACACCGCCATCTATATTAAAATGGAGATATCTACACCGCTATCTGTATAAACTTGGAAATATCTTCACCGCTATCTGTATAAACATGGAAATATCTACACCGCAGTCTGTATAAACATGGAAATATCTACACCGCTATCTGTATGAACATGGAAATATCTTCACTGCCATCTGTATGAACATGGATATATCTACACAGACATCTGGATGGACATGGAAATATCAACACCGCTATCTGTATGAACATGGAAATATCTACACCGCTATCTGTGTTAACATGCATACATCTTCACCGCTATCTGTATAAACATGGAAATATCTACACCGCTATCTGTATGAACATGGAAATATCTACACCGCTATCTGAACATGGAAATATGTACACCGCTATCTGCATGAAAATGGAAATATCTACACAGCTATCTGCATGCACATGGAAATATCCACAATGCTATCTCTTTAGACATGGAAATAACTACACCGCTATCTCTATAAACATGGAAATATCTACACCACCATCTGTATGAACATGGAAATTTCTGCACCGCCATCTGTATGAACATATAAATATCTACACCACCATATGTATTAAGATGGAGATATCTACACCGCTATCTGTATAAACCTGGAAATATCTACACCGCTATCTGTATAAACATGGAAATATCTACACCGCTATCTGTATAAACATGGAAATATCTACACCACTACCTGTATAAACATGGAAATATCAGCACCGCTATCTGTATGAACATGGAAATATCTACACCGCTATCTGTACGAACATGGAAATATCTACACCGCTATCTGTATGAACATGGAAATAGCTACACCGCTATCTGTATGAACATGGAAATATCTACACCGCTATCTGTATGAACATGGAAATATCTACACCATTACCTGTATGAACATGGAAATATTTACTCTGCTATCTGTATGAACATGGATATATCTACACCGCCATCTGGATGAACATGGAAATATCTACACCGCTATCTGTACGAACATGGAAATATCTACACCGCTATCTGTGTAAATATGCATACATCTTCACCGCAATCTGTATAAACATGGAAATATCTACAACGCTATGTGTATGAACATGGAAATATCTACACCGCTATCTGTTTGAACATGGAAATATCTACACCGCTGTCTGCATGAAAATGGAAATATCTACACAGCTATCTGCATATACATGGAAATATCTACACTGCTATCTCTTTACACATGGAAATAACTACACCGCTATCTGTATGAACATGGAAATATCTACACCGCCATCTGTATGAACATGGAAACATCTGCACCGACATCTGTATGAACATATACATAACTACATGGCTTTCTGTATTAAGATGGAGATATCTACACCGATATCTGTATAAACATGGAAATATCTACACCGCTATCTGTATAAACATGGAAATATCTACACCGCTATCTGTATAAACATGGAAATATCTACACCGCTACCTGTATAAACATGGAAATATCAGCACCGCTATCTGTAAGAACATGGAAATATCAGCCCCTCTATCTGTATGAATATGGAAATATCTACACCGCTATCTCTATGAACATGGAAATATCTACACCGCTATCTGTTTGAACATGGAAATATCTAAACCGCTATCTGCATGAAAATGGAAATATATACACAGCTATCTGCATATACATGGAAATATCTACACAGCTATCTCTTTACACATGGAAATAACTACACCGCTATCTGTATGAGCATGGAAATATCTTCACCGCCAACTGTATGAAGCTGGATATATCTACACAGCCATCTGGATGTACATGGAAATATCTACACCGCTATCTGTATGAACATGGAAATATCTACACCGCTATCTGTGTAAACATGCATACATCTTCACCGCTATCTGTATAAACATGGAAATACCTACACTGTTATCTGTATGAACATGGAAATATCTACACCGCTATCTGTTTGAACATGGAAATATCTACACCGATATCTGCATGAAAATGGAAATATCTACACAGCGATCTGCATATACATGGAAATATCTTCAAAGCTATCTCTTTTCACATGGAAATAACTACAGCGCTATCTCTATAAACATGGAAATAGCTACACCGCCATCTGTATGAACATGGAAATATCTGCACCGCCATCTGTATGAACATATAAATATCTACACCGCCATCTGTATTAAGATGGAGATATCTACACCGCTATCTGTATAAACTTGGAAATATCTACACCGCTATCTGTATGAACATGGATATATCTACACAGCCATCTGGATGAACATGGAAATATCTACACCGGTATCTGCATGAAAATGGAAATATCTACACAGCTATCTGCATATACATGGAAATATCCACAAAGCTATCTCTTTACAAATGGAAATAACTACATAGCTATCCCTATAAACATGGAAATATCTACACCACCATCTGAATAAACATGGAAATTTCTGCACCGCCATCTGTATGAACATGGAAATATCTACACTGCTATCTGTATGAACATAGAAATAGCTACACCGCTATCTGTATGAACACAGAAATATCTACACCGCTATCTGTATGAACATGGAAATATCTACACCGCTATCTGTATGAACATGGATATATCTACACAGCCATCTGGATGAACATGGAAATATCTACACCGCTATCTGTATGAACATGGAAATATCTACACAGCAATCTGGATGAACATGGAAATATCCACACCGCTATCTGTATCTACATGGATATATCTACACAGCCATCTGGATGTGCATGGAAACATATACACCGCTATCTGTGTAAACATGCATACATCTTCACCGCTATCTGTATAAACATGGAAATATCTACACCACTATCTTTATGAACATGGAAATATCTACACCGCTATCTGTTTGAACATGTAAATATCTACACCGCTATCTGCATGAAAATGGAAATATCTACAAAGCTATCTGCATATACATGGAAATATCTACACAGCTATCTCTTTACACATGGAAATAACTACACCGCTATATCTATAAACATGGAAAAATCTACACCGCCATCTGTATGAACATAGAAATAACTGCACAGCCAACTGTATGAACATATAAATATCTACACCGCCATCTGTATTAAGAAGGAAATATCTAAACCGCTATCTGTATGAACATGGAAATATCTACACAGCTATCTCTTTACACATGGAAATAACTACACCGCTATCTGTATGAACATGGAAATATCTACACCGCCATCTCTATGAACATGGAAATAGCTGCACTGACATCTCTATGAACATATACATATCTACACGGCCATCTGTATTAAGATGGAGATATCTACACCGATATCTGTATGAACATGGAAATATCTACACCGCTATCTGTATAAACATGGAAATATCTACACCGCTATCTGTATAAACATGGAAATATCTACACCGCTACCTGTATAAACATGGAAATATGAGCAACGCTATCTGTATGAATATGGAAATATCAGCCCCTCTATCTGCATGAACATGGACATATCTACACCGCTATCTGTATGAACTTGGAAATATCTACACCGCTTTCTGTATGAACATGGAAATAGCTTCACCGACATCTGTATGAAAATGGATATATCTACACAGCCATCTGGATGAACATGGAAATATCTATACCGCTATCTGTATGAACATGGAAATAGCTACACCGCTATCTGTATGAACATGGAAATATCTACACCACTATCTGTATGAACACAGAAATAACTACACCGCTATCTGTATGAACATGGAAATATCTTCACCGCCATCTGTATGAACATGGATATATCTACACAGCCATCTGGATGAACATGGAATTATCTACACCGCTATCTGTATGAACATGGAAATAGCTACACCGCTATCTGTATGAACATGGAAATATCTACACTGCTATCTGTATGAACATGGATATATCTACACAGCCATCTGTATGAACATGGAAATATCTACACCGCTCTCTGTGTAAACATGCATACATCTTCACCGCTATCTGTATAAACATGGAAATATCTACACCGCACTCTGTATGAACATGGAAATATCTACACTGCTATCTGTTTGAACATGGAAATATCTACACCGGTATCTGCATGAAAATGGAAATATCTACAAAGCTATCTGCATATACATGGAAATATCCACAAAGCTATCTCTTTACAAATGGAAATAACTACACAGCTATCTCTATAAACATGGAAATATCTACACCACCATCTGAATGAACATGGAAATTTCTGCACCGCCATCTGTATGAACATATAAATATCTTCACCAACATATGTATTAAGATGGAGATATCTACACCGCTATCTGTATAAACCTGGAAATATCTACACCGCTATCTGTATAAACATGGAAATATCTACACCGCTATCTGTATAAACATGGAAATGTCTACACCACTACCTGTATAAACATGGAAATATCAGCACCGCTATCTGTATGAACATGGAATTATCTACACCGCTATCTGTACGAACATGGAAATATCTGCACCGCCATCTGTATGAACATATAAATATCTACACCGCCATCTGTATTAAGATGGAGATATCTACACCGCTATCTGAATAAACATGGATATATCTACACCGCTATCTGTATAAACATAGAAATATCTACACCGCTATCTGTATAAACATGGAAATATCTACACCGCTATCTGTATGAACATGGAAATATCTACACAGCCATCTGGATGAGCATGGAGATATCTACACCGCTATCTGTGCTAACATGCATACATCTTCACCGCTATCTGTATGAACATGGAAATATCTACAAAGCTATCTGAATGAACATGGAAATATCTACACCGCTATCTGTTTGAACATGGAAATATCTACACCGCTATCTGCATGAAAATGGAAATATCTACAAAGCTATCTGCATATACATGGAAATATCTACACAGCTATCTCTTTACACATGGAAATAACTACACCGCTATATCTATAAACATGGAAACATCTACACCGCCATCTGTATGAACATGGAAATATCTGCACCGCCATCTGTATGAACATATAAATATCTACACAGCCATCTGTATTAAGAAGGAAATATCTAAACCGCTATCTGTATGAACTTGGAAATATCTACACCGCTATCTGTATGAACATGGAAATATCTACACTGCTATCTGTGTAAACATGCATACATCTTCACTGCTATCTGTATAAACATGGAAATATCTACAATGCTATCTGTATGAACATGGAAATATCTACACCACTATCTGTTTGAACATGGAAATACCTACACCGCTATCTGCATGAAAATGGAAATATCTACACAGCGATATGCATATACATGGAAATACATACAAAGCTATCTCTTTACACATGGAAATCACTACAGTGCTATCTGTATAATCATGGAAATAGCTACACCGCCATCTGTATGAACATGGAAATATCTGCACCGCCATCTGTATGAACATATAAATATCTACACGGCCATCTATATTAAGATGGAGATATCTACACCGCTATCTGTATAATCTTGGAAATATCTACACCGCTATCTGTATAAACATGGAAATATCTACAGCGCTACCTGTATAAACATGGAAATATCAGCACCGCTATCTGGATGAACATGGAAATATCTACACCGCTATCTCTATGAACATGGAATTTTCTACACCGCTATCTGTATGAACATGGAAATAGCTACACTGCAATCTGTATCAACATGGAAATATCTACACCACTACCTGTATGAACATGGAAATATCTACACCGCTATCTGTTTGAACATGGATATATCTACACAGCCATCTGGATGAACACGGAAATAACTACACCGCTATCTGAATGAACATGGAAATATCTACACCGCTATCTGTGTAAATATGCATACATCTTCACCGCAATCTGTATAAACATGGAAATATCTACACCGCTATCTGTATGAACATGGAAATATCTACACAGCTATCTCTTTACACATGGAAATAACTACACTGCTATCTGTATGAACATGGAAATATATACACCGCCATCTGTATTAACATGGAAATAGCTGCACCGACATCTGTATGCACATATACATATCTACACGGCCATCTGTATTAAGATGGAGATATCTACACCGATATCTGTATAAACATGGAAATATCTACACCACTACCTGTATAAACATGGAAATATCAGCACCGCTATCTGTATGAACATGGAAATATCTACACCGCTATCTGTACGAACATGGAAATATCTACACTGCTATCTGTATGAACATAGAAATAGCTACACCGCTATCTGTATGAACACAGAAATATCTACACCGCTATCTGTATGAACATGGAAATATCTACACCGCTATCTGTATGAACATGGATATATCTACGCAGCCATCTGGATGAACATGGAAATATCTACACCGCTATCTGTATGAACTTGGATATATCTACACAGCCATCTGGATGAACATGGAAATATCTACACCGCTATCTGTATGAACATGGATATATCTACACAGCCATCTGGATGAAAATGGAAATATCTACACCGCTATCTGTGTAAAGATGCATACATATTCACCGCTATCTGTATGAACATGGAAATATCTACACCGCTATCTGTTTGAACATGGAAATATCTACACCGCTATCTGCATGAAAATGGAAATATCTACAAAGCTATCTGCATATACATGGAAATATCTACACAGCTATCTCTTTACACATGGAAATAACTACACCGCTATATCTATAAACATGGAAACATCTACACCGCCATCTGTATGAACATGGAAATATCTGCACCGCCATCTGTATGAACATATAAATATCTACACAGCCATCTGTATTAAGAAGGAAATATCTAAACCGCTATCTGTATGAACTTGGAAATATCTACACCGCTATCTGTATGAACATGGAAATATCTACACTGCTATCTGTGTAAACATGCATACATCTTCACTGCTATCTGTATAAACATGGAAATATCTACAATGCTATCTGTATGAACATGGAAATATCTACACCACTATCTGTTTGAACATGGAAATACCTACACCGCTATCTGCATGAAAATGGAAATATCTACACAGCGATATGCATATACATGGAAATACATACAAAGCTATCTCTTTACACATGGAAATCACTACAGTGCTATCTGTATAATCATGGAAATAGCTACACCGCCATCTGTATGAACATGGAAATATCTGCACCGCCATCTGTATGAACATATAAATATCTACACGGCCATCTATATTAAGATGGAGATATCTACACCGCTATCTGTATAATCTTGGAAATATCTACACCGCTATCTGTATAAACATGGAAATATCTACAGCGCTACCTGTATAAACATGGAAATATCAGCACCGCTATCTGGATGAACATGGAAATATCTACACCGCTATCTCTATGAACATGGAATTTTCTACACCGCTATCTGTATGAACATGGAAATAGCTACACTGCAATCTGTATCAACATGGAAATATCTACACCACTACCTGTATGAACATGGAAATATCTACACCGCTATCTGTTTGAACATGGATATATCTACACAGCCATCTGGATGAACACGGAAATAACTACACCGCTATCTGAATGAACATGGAAATATCTACACCGCTATCTGTGTAAATATGCATACATCTTCACCGCAATCTGTATAAACATGGAAATATCTACACCGCTATCTGTATGAACATGGAAATATCTACACAGCCATCTGGATGAGCATGGAGATATCTACACCGCTATCTGTGCTAACATGCATACATCTTCACCGCTATCTGTATGAACATGGAAATATCTACAAAGCTATCTGAATGAACATGGAAATATCTACACCGCTATCTGTTTGAACATGGAAATATCTACACCGCTATCTGCATGAAAATGGAAATATCTACAAAGCTATCTGCATATACATGGAAATATCTACACAGCTATCTCTTTACACATGGAAATAACTACACCGCTATATCTATAAACATGGAAACATCTACACCGCCATCTGTATGAACATGGAAATATCTGCACCGCCATCTGTATGAACATATAAATATCTACACAGCCATCTGTATTAAGAAGGAAATATCTAAACCGCTATCTGTATGAACTTGGAAATATCTACACCGCTATCTGTATGAACATGGAAATATCTACACTGCTATCTGTGTAAACATGCATACATCTTCACTGCTATCTGTATAAACATGGAAATATCTACAATGCTATCTGTATGAACATGGAAATATCTACACCACTATCTGTTTGAACATGGAAATACCTACACCGCTATCTGCATGAAAATGGAAATATCTACACAGCGATATGCATATACATGGAAATACATACAAAGCTATCTCTTTACACATGGAAATCACTACAGTGCTATCTGTATAATCATGGAAATAGCTACACCGCCATCTGTATGAACATGGAAATATCTGCACCGCCATCTGTATGAACATATAAATATCTACACGGCCATCTATATTAAGATGGAGATATCTACACCGCTATCTGTATAATCTTGGAAATATCTACACCGCTATCTGTATAAACATGGAAATATCTACAGCGCTACCTGTATAAACATGGAAATATCAGCACCGCTATCTGGATGAACATGGAAATATCTACACCGCTATCTCTATGAACATGGAATTTTCTACACCGCTATCTGTATGAACATGGAAATAGCTACACTGCAATCTGTATCAACATGGAAATATCTACACCACTACCTGTATGAACATGGAAATATCTACACCGCTATCTGTTTGAACATGGATATATCTACACAGCCATCTGGATGAACACGGAAATAACTACACCGCTATCTGAATGAACATGGAAATATCTACACCGCTATCTGTGTAAATATGCATACATCTTCACCGCAATCTGTATAAACATGGAAATATCTACACCGCTATCTGTATGAACATGGAAATATCTACACAGCTATCTCTTTACACATGGAAATAACTACACTGCTATCTGTATGAACATGGAAATATATACACCGCCATCTGTATTAACATGGAAATAGCTGCACCGACATCTGTATGCACATATACATATCTACACGGCCATCTGTATTAAGATGGAGATATCTACACCGATATCTGTATAAACATGGAAATATCTACACCACTACCTGTATAAACATGGAAATATCAGCACCGCTATCTGTATGAACATGGAAATATCTACACCGCTATCTGTACGAACATGGAAATATCTACACTGCTATCTGTATGAACATAGAAATAGCTACACCGCTATCTGTATGAACACAGAAATATCTACACCGCTATCTGTATGAACATGGAAATATCTACACCGCTATCTGTATGAACATGGATATATCTACGCAGCCATCTGGATGAACATGGAAATATCTACACCGCTATCTGTATGAACTTGGATATATCTACACAGCCATCTGGATGAACATGGAAATATCTACACCGCTATCTGTATGAACATGGATATATCTACACAGCCATCTGGATGAAAATGGAAATATCTACACCGCTATCTGTGTAAAGATGCATACATATTCACCGCTATCTGTATGAACATGGAAATATCTACACCGCTATCTGTTTGAACATGGAAATATCTACACCGCTATCTGCATGAAAATGGAAATATCTACAAAGCTATCTGCATATACATGGAAATATCTACACAGCTATCTCTTTACACATGGAAATAACTACACCGCTATATCTATAAACATGGAAACATCTACACCGCCATCTGTATGAACATGGAAATATCTGCACCGCCATCTGTATGAACATATAAATATCTACACAGCCATCTGTATTAAGAAGGAAATATCTAAACCGCTATCTGTATGAACTTGGAAATATCTACACCGCTATCTGTATGAACATGGAAATATCTACACTGCTATCTGTGTAAACATGCATACATCTTCACTGCTATCTGTATAAACATGGAAATATCTACAATGCTATCTGTATGAACATGGAAATATCTACACCACTATCTGTTTGAACATGGAAATACCTACACCGCTATCTGCATGAAAATGGAAATATCTACACAGCGATATGCATATACATGGAAATACATACAAAGCTATCTCTTTACACATGGAAATCACTACAGTGCTATCTGTATAATCATGGAAATAGCTACACCGCCATCTGTATGAACATGGAAATATCTGCACCGCCATCTGTATGAACATATAAATATCTACACGGCCATCTATATTAAGATGGAGATATCTACACCGCTATCTGTATAATCTTGGAAATATCTACACCGCTATCTGTATAAACATGGAAATATCTACAGCGCTACCTGTATAAACATGGAAATATCAGCACCGCTATCTGGATGAACATGGAAATATCTACACCGCTATCTCTATGAACATGGAATTTTCTACACCGCTATCTGTATGAACATGGAAATAGCTACACTGCAATCTGTATCAACATGGAAATATCTACACCACTACCTGTATGAACATGGAAATATCTACACCGCTATCTGTTTGAACATGGATATATCTACACAGCCATCTGGATGAACACGGAAATAACTACACCGCTATCTGAATGAACATGGAAATATCTACACCGCTATCTGTGTAAATATGCATACATCTTCACCGCAATCTGTATAAACATGGAAATATCTACACCGCTATCTGTATGAACATGGAAATATCTACACAGCTATCTCTTTACACATGGAAATAACTACACTGCTATCTGTATGAACATGGAAATATATACACCGCCATCTGTATGAACATGGAAATAGCTGCACCGACATCTGTATGCACATATACATATCTACACGGCCATCTGTATTAAGATGGAGATATCTACACCGATATCTGTATAAACATGGAAATATCTACACCACTACCTGTATAAACATGGAAATATCAGCACCGCTATCTGTATGAACATGGAAATATCTACACCGCTATCTGTACGAACATGGAAATATCTACACTGCTATCTGTATGAACATAGAAATAGCTACACCGCTATCTGTATGAACACAGAAATATCTACACCGCTATCTGTATGAACATGGAAATATCTACAAAGCTATCTGTATGAACATGGATATATCTACGCAGCCATCTGGATGAACATGGAAATATCTACACCGCTATCTGTATGAACTTGGATATATCTACACAGCCATCTGGATGAACATGGAAATATCTACACCGCTATCTGTATGAACATGGATATATCTACACAGCCATCTGGATGAAAATGGAAATATCTACACCGCTATCTGTGTAAAGATGCATACATATTCACCGCTATCTGTATAAACATGGAAATATCTACACCGCTATCTGTATGAACATGGAAATATCTACACTGCTATCTGTATGAACATGGAAATATCTGCACCGCTATCTGTTTGAACATGGAAATATGTACACCGCTATCTGCATGAAAATGGAAATATCTACACTGCTATCTGCATATACATGGAAATATCTACACAGCTATCTCTTTACACATGGAAATAACTACACTGCTATCTGTATGAACATGGAAATATCTACACCGCCATCTGTATGAACATGGAAATATCTGCACCGCCATCTGTATGAACATATAAATATCTACTCCGCCATCTGTATTAAGATGGAGATATCTACACCGCTATCTGTATAAACATGGAAATATCTACACCGCTATCTGTATAAACATGGAAATATCTACACCGCTATCTGTATAAACATGGAAATATCTACACCGCTACCTCTATAAGCATGGAAATATCAGCACCGCTATCTGTATGAACATGGAAATACCTACACCGATATCTGTGTGAACATG
The DNA here is from genome assembly GCF_029281585.2 of Gorilla gorilla gorilla. Classification (NCBI taxonomy): domain Eukaryota; kingdom Metazoa; phylum Chordata; class Mammalia; order Primates; family Hominidae; genus Gorilla; species Gorilla gorilla. Next base: position 52,608,971 of record NC_073246.2, on the reverse strand, counting down.
GAAATAGCTACACCGCTATCTGTATGAACATGGAAATATCTACACCGCTATCTGTATGAACATGGAAATACCTACACCGCTATCTGTATGAACATGGATATATCTACACAGCCCTCTGGATGAACATGGAAATATCCACACCGCTATCTGTGTAAACATGCATACATCTTCACCTCCAGCTGTATAAACATGGAAATATCTACACCGCTATCTGTATGAACATGGAAATATCTACACCGCTATCTGTTTGAAGATGGAAATATATACACCGCTATCTGCATGAAAATGGAAATATCTACACAGCTAACTGCATATACATGGAAATACCTACACAGCTATCTCTTTACACATGGAAATAACTACACCGCTATCTGTATGAACATGGAGATATCTACACCGCCATCTGTATGAACATGGAAACATCTGCACCGCCATCTGTATGAACATATAAATATGTACACCGCCATCTGTATTAAGATGGAGATATCTACACCGCTATCTGAATAGACATGGAAATATCTACACCGCAATCTGTATAAACATGGAGATATCTACACCGCTATCTGTATAAACATGGAAATATCTACAGCACTACCTGTATAAACATGGAAATATCAGCACCGCTATCTGTATGAACCTGGAAATATCTACACCGCTATCTGTATGTACATGGAAATATCTACAGAGCTATCTGTTTGAACATGGAAATATCTACACTGCTATCTGCATGAAAATGGAAATATGTACAATGCTACCTGCATATACATGGAAATATCTACACAGCTATCTCTTTACACATGGAAATACCTACACCGCTATATCTATAAACACGGAAATATCTACACCGCCATCTATATGAACATGGAAATATCTGCACCGCCATCTGTATGAACATATAAATATCTACACCGCCATCTGTATAAATATGGAAATACCTTCACCGCTATCTGTATAAACATGGAAATATCTACACCGCTACCTGTATAAACATGGAAATATCAGCACTGCTATCTGTATGAACATGGAAATATCTACACCGCTATCTCTATGAACATGGAAATATCTACACCGCTATCAGTATGAACATGGAAATAGCTACACCGCTATCTGTATGAACATAGAAATATCTACACCGCTATCTGTCTAAACATGGAAATATCTACACCGCTATCTGTATGAACATGGATATAACTACACAGCCATCTGGATGAACATGGAAATATCTACACCGCTATCTGCATGAACATGGAAATATCTACACCGCTATCTGTTTAAACATGCATATATCTTAACCGCAATCTGTATAAGCATGGAAATATCAACACCGCTATGTGTATGAAGGTGGAAATATCTACACCGCTATCTGTTTGAACATGGAAATATCTAAACCGCTATCAGCATGAAAATGGAAATATCTACACAGATATCTGCTTATACATGAAAATATCTACACAGCTATCTCTTTACACAAGGAAGTAACTACACCGTTATCTGTATGAACATGGGAATAGCTACACTGCTATCTGTATGAACATGGATATATCTACACAGCCATCTTGATGAATATGGAAATATCTACACCGCTATCTGTATGAACATGGAAATATCTACACCGCTATCTGCATGAACATGGATATATCTACACAGCCATCTGGATGAACATGGAAATATCTACACCGCTATCTGTGTAAACATGCATACATCTTCACCGCTATCTGTATAAACATGGAAATATCTACACCGCTATCTGCATGAACATGGAAATATCTACACCAATATCTGCATGAAATTGGAAATATCTACACTGCTATCTGCATATACATTTAAATATCTACACAGCTATCTCTTTACACATGGAAATAACTACACCGCTATCTGTATGAACATGGAAATACCTACACCGCCATCTGTATGAACATGGAAATATCTGCACCGCCATCTGTATGAACATATAAATATCTACACCGCCATCTGTATTAAGATGGAGATATCTACTCTGCTACCTGTATAAACATGGAAATATCTACACCGCCATCTGTATGAACATATAAAGATCTACACCATCATCTGTATTAAGAAGGAAATATCTAAAACGCTATCTGTAAAAACATAGAAATATCTACACCGCTATCTGTATAAACATGGAAATATCTACACCACTACCTGTATAAACATGGAAATATCAGCACCGCTATCAGTATGAACCTGGAAATATCTACACCGCTATCTGTATGAACATGGAAATATCTACACCGCTATCTGTATGAACATGGAAATATCTACAAAGCTATCTGAATGAACATGGAAATATCTACACCGATATCTGTTTGAACATGGAAATATCTACACTGCTATCTGTATGAAAATGGAAATATCTACAATGCTACCTGCATATACATGGAAATATCTACACAGCTATCTCTTTACACATGGAAATAACTACACCGCTATATCTATAAACATGGAAACATCTACAACGCCATATGTATGAACATGGAGGTATCTGCACCGCCATGTGTATGAACATATAAATATGTACACCGCCATCTGTATTAAGAAGGAAATATCTACACCGCTATCAGTATGAACATGGAAATATCTACACCGCTATCTGTAAGAACATGGAAATATCTACACCGCTATCTGTGTAAACATGCATACATCTTCACAGCTATCTGTATAAACATGGAAATATCTACAACGCTATCTGTATGAACATGGAAATATCTACACCGCTATCTGTTTGAACATGGAAATATCTTAACCGCTATCTGCATGAAAATAGAAATATCTACACAGCTATCTGCATATACATGGAAATATCTACAAAGCTATCTCTTTACACATGGAAATAACTACACCGCTATCTCTATAAACACGGAAATATCTACACCGCCATCTATATGAACATGGAAATATCTGCACCGCCATCTGTATGAACATATAAATATCTACACCGCCATCTGTATAAACATGGAAATACCTTCACCGCTATCTGTATAAACATGGAAATATCTACACCGCTACCTGTATAAACATGGAAATATCAGCACTGCTATCTGTATGAACATGGAAATATCTACACCGATATCTCTATGAAAATGGAAATATCTACACCGCTATCTGTATGAACATGGAAAAAGCTACACCGCTATCTGTATGAACATGGAAATATCTACACCGCTATCTGTATGAACATGGAAATATCTACACCGCTATCTGTATGAACATGGATATATCTACACAGCCATCTGGATGAACATGGAAATATCTACACCGCTATCTGCATGAACATGGAAATATCTACACCGTTATCTGTTTAAACATGCATATATCTTCACCTCAATCTGTATAAGCATGGAAATATCAACACCGCTATCTGTATGAAGGCGGAAATATCTACACCGCTTTCTGTTTGAACATGGAAATATCTAAACCGCTATCACCATGAAAATGGAATATTTACACAGCTATCTGCTTATACATGGAAATGTCTACACAGCTATCTCTTTACACATGGAAATAACTTCACCGCTATCTGTAGGAACATGGAAATATCTGCACCGCCATCTGTATGAACATGGAAATATCTACACCACTATCTGTATGGACATGGAAATATCTACACAGCTATCTGTATGAACATGGATATATCTACACAGCCATCTGGATGAACACGGAAATAACTACACCGCTATCTGTAAGAACATGGAAATATCTACACCGCAATCTGTGTAAATATGCATACATCTTCACCGCTATCTGTATAAACATGGAAATACCTACACCGCTATCTGTATGAACATGGAAATATCTACACCGCTATCTGTTTGAACATGGAAATATCTACAGCGCTATCTGCATGAAAATGGAAATATCTACACAGCTGTCTGCATATACATGGAAATATCTACACAGCTATCTCTTTACACATGGAAATAACTAAACCACTCTCTCTATGAACATGGAAATATCTACACCGCCATCTGTATGAACATGGAAATTTCTGCACCGCCATCTGTATGAACTTATAAATATCTACACCGCGATCTGTATTAACATGGGCATATCTACCCCGCTATCTGTATAAACATGGAAATATCTACACCTCTATCTGTATAAACATGGAAATATCTACACCGCTATCTGTATAAACATGGAAATATCTAAAACGCTACCTGTATAAATATGGAAATATTAGCACCGATATCTGTATGAACATGGAAGTATCTACACCGCTGTCTGTATGAACATGGAAATATCTACACTGCTATCTGTATGAACATGGAAATATCTAAACCGCTATCTGTATGAACATGGAAATATCTTCACCGCCATCTGTATGAACATGGATATATCCACACACCCATCTGGATGAACATGGAAATATCTACAGCGCTATCTGGGTAAACATGCGTACATCTTCACTGGTATCTGTATGAACATGGAAATATCTACACAGCTATCTGTGTAAACATGCATACATCTTCACCGCTATCTGTATAAACATGGAAATATCTACACCGCTATCTGTATGAACATGGAAATATCTACACAGCTATCTGTTTGAAGATGGAAATATCTAAACTGCTATCTGCATGAAAATGGAAATATCTAAACAGCTATCTGCATATACATGGAAATATCTACAAAGCTATTTCTCTACACAAGGAAATGTCTACACCGCAATCTCTATAAACATGGAAATATCTACATCGCCATCTGTATGAACATGGAAATATCTGCACCGCCATCTGTATGAACATATAAATATCTAGACCACCATCACTATTAAGATGGAGATATCTACACCGCTATCTGTATAAACATGGAAATATCTACACCGCTATCTGTATAAACATGGAAATATCTACACCGGTATCTGTATGAACATGGAAATATCTACACCGCTACCTGTATAAACATGGAAATATCAGCACCGCTATCTGTATGAATATGGAAATATCTACACCGCTATCTCTATGAACATGGAATTATCTACACCGATATCTGTATGAACATGGAAATATCTTCACCGCCATCTGTATGAACATGGATGTATCTTCACAGCCATCTAGACGAACATGGAAATATCAGCACCGCTGTCTGTATGAACATGGAAATATCTACACCGCTATCTGTATGAACATGGAAATATCTACACCGCTATCTGTATGAACGTGGAAATATCTACACCGATATCTGTATGAACATGGAAATATCTTCACCGCCATCTGTATGAACATAGATATATCTACACAGCCATCTGGATGAACATGGAAATATCTACACCGCTATCTGTATGAACATGGAAATATCTACACCGCTATCTGTGTAAACATGCATACATCTTCACCGCTATCTGTATAAACATGGATATATCTACACCGCTATCTGTATAAACATGGAAATATCTACACCGCTACCTGTATAAACATGGAAATATCAGCACCGTTATCTGTATGAACATGGAAATATCTACACAGCCATCTGGATGAAAATGGAAATAGTTACACCGCTATCTGTATGAACGTGGAAATAGCTACACCGCTATCTGTATGAACATGGAAATATCTACACAGCCATCTGGGTGAACATGGAAATATCTACACCGCTATCTGTATGAACATGGAAATATCTTCACCGCCATCTGTATGAACATGAATATATCTACACAGCCATCTGGATGAACATGGAAATATCTACACCGCTATATGTATGAACATGGAATTCGCTACACTGCTATCTGTATGAACATGGAAATATCTACACCGCTATCTGTATGAACATGGAAATATCTACACCGCTATCTGTATGAACATGGAAATACCTTCACCGCCATCTGTATGAACATGGATATATCTACACAGCCATCTGGATGAACATGGAAATATCTACACCGCTATCTGTATGAACATGGAAATATCTACCCCACTATCTGTGTAAACATGCATACATCTTCACCGCTATCTGTATAAACATGGAAATATCTTCACCGCTATCTGTATGACCATGGAAATATCTACACCGCTATCTGTTTGAACACGGAAATATCTACTCCGCTATCTGCATGAAAATGGAAATATCTACACAGCTTTCTGCATATACATGGAAATAGCTACAAAGCTATTTCTTTACACATGGAAATAACTACACCGCTACCTCTATTAACATGGAAATATCTACACCGCCATCTGTATCAACATGGAAATATCTGCACCGCCATCTGTATGAACATATAAATATCTTCACCGCCATCTGTATTAAGATGGAGATATCTACACCGCTATCTGTATAAACATGGAAATATCTACACCGCTATCTGTATAAACATGGAAATATCTACACCGCTATCTGTATAAACATGGAAATATCTACACCGCTTCCTGTATAAACATGGAAATATCAGAACCGCTATCTGAATGAACATGGAAATATCTACACCGCTATCAGTATGAACGTGGATATATCTACACCGATATCTGTATGAACATGGAAATATCTTCACCGCCATCTGTATGAACATAGATATATCTACACAGCCATCTGAATGAACCTGGAAATATCAGCAACGCTGTCTGTATGGACACGGAAATATCTACACCGCTATCTGTATGAACATGGAAATATCTACACCGCGATCTGTATGAACATGTAAATATCTTCTCCGCCATCTGTATGAACATGGATATATCTACACAGCCAGCTGGATGAAGATGGAAATATCTACACCGCTATCTGTATGAACATGGAAATATCTACACCGCTATCTGTGTAAACACGCATACATCTTCACCGCTATCTGTATAAACATGGAAATGTCTACACCCCTATGGATATGAACATGGAAATATCTACTCCGCTATCTGTTTGAACATGGAAATATCTACACCGCTATCTGCATGAAAATGTAAATATCTACACAGCTATCTGCATATACATGGAAATATCTACAAAGCTATTTCTTTACACATGGAAATATCTACACCGCTATCTCTATAAACATGGAAATATCTACACCGCCATCTGTATGAACATGGAAATATCTGCAAGGCCATCTGTATGAACATATAAATATCTAAACGGCAATCTGTATTAAGATGGAGATATCTACACCGCTATCTGTATAAACATGGAAATATCTACACCGCTATCTGTATAAACATGGAAATATCTACACCGCTATCTGTATAAACATGGAAATATCTACACCGCTACCTGTATAAACATGGAAATATCACCACCGCTATCTGTAAGAACATGGAAATATCTACACAGCCATCTGAATGAACATGGAAATATCTACAACGCTATCTGTATGAACATGGAAATAGCTACACCGCTATCTGTATGAACAGGGAAATAACTACACCGCTATCTGTATGAACATGGAAATATCTACGCCACAATCTGTATGAACATGGAAAGATCTACACCGCTCTCTGTATGAACATGGAAATACCTTCACCGCCATCTGTATGAACATGGATATATCTAAACAGCCATCTGGATAAACATGGAAATAACGACACCGCTATCTGAAAGAACATGGAAATAGCTACACCGCTATCTGTATGAACATGGAAATATCTACACAGCCATCTGTATGAACATGGAAATATCAACACCGCTATCTGTATGAACATGGAAATATCTACACCGCTATCTGTGTTAACATGAATACATCTTCACAGCTATCTGTATAAAAATGGAAATATCTACACCGCTATCTGTATGAACATGGAAATATCTACAGAGCAATCTGTTTGAACATGGAAATAACTACACCGCTATCTGCATGAAAATGGAAATATCTACACAGCTATCTGCATATACATGGAAATATCTACAAAGCTATTTCTCTACACATGGAAATATCTACACCGCCATCTGTATGAACATGGAAATATCTGCACCGCCATCTGTATGAACATATAAATATCTACACCGCCATCTGTATTAAGATGGAGATATCTACACCGCTATCTGTATAAACATGGAAATATCTACACCGCTATCTGTATAAACATGGAAATATCTACACCGCTATCTGTATAAACATGGAAATATATACACCGCTACCTGTATAAACATGGAAATATCAGCACCGCTATCTGTATGAACATGGAAATATCTACACCGCTATCTCTATGAACATGGAAATATCTACACCGATATCTGTATGAACATGGAAATATCTTCACCGCCGTCTGTATGAACATGGATATATCTACACAGCCATATGGACGATCATGGAAATATCAGCATCGCAGTCTGTATGAACATGGAAATATCTACACCGCTATCTGTATGAACATGGAAATATCTACACCGCTATCTGTATGAACATGGAAATATCTTCACCGATATCTGTATGAACATGGATATTTCTACACAGCCATCTGGATGAACATGGAAATATCTACACCGCTATCTGAATGAACATGGAAATATCTACACCGCTATCTGTGTAAACATGCATACATCTTCACGGCTATCTGTATAAACATGGATATATCTACACCGCTATCTGTATAAACATGGAAATATCTACACCGCTACCTGTATAAACATGGAAATATCAGCACCGTTATCTGAATGAACATGGAAATATCTACTCAGCCATCTGGATGATCATGGAAATATCTACACCGCTATATGTATGAACATGGAATTAGCTACACCGCTATCTGTATGAACATGAAAATATCTACACAGCTATCTGTATGAACATGGAAATATCTACACCGCTATCTGTATGAACATGGAAATATCTTCACCGCCATCTGTATGAACATGGATATATCTACACAGCCATCTGGATGAACATGGAAATATCAGCAACGCTGTCTGTATGGACATGGAAATATCTACACCGATATCTGTATGAACATGGAAATATCTTCACCGCCATCCGTATGAACATAGATATATCTACACAGCCATCTGGATGAACATGAAAATATCAGCAACGCTGTCTGTATGAACATGGAAATATCTACACCGCTATCTGTATGAACATGGAAATATCTACACCGCTATCTGTATGAACATGGAAATATCTTCACCGCCATCTGTATGAACATGGATATATCTACACAGCCATCTGGATGAACATGGAAATATCTACACCGCTATTAGTATGAACATGGAAATATCTACTCCGCTATCTGTGTAAACATGCATACATCTTCACCGCTATCTGTATAAACATGGAAATATCTACACCGCTATCTGTATAAACATGGAAATATCTACACCGCTACCTGTATAAACATGGAAATATCAGCACCGCTATCTGTATGAACATGGAAATATCTACACAGCCATCTGGATGAACATGAAAATATCTACACCGCTATCTGTATGAACATGGAAATAGCTACACCGCTATCTGTATGAACATGGAAATATCTACACCGCTATCAGTATGAACATGGAAATATCTACACCACTATCTGTATGAACATGGAAATATATTCAACGCCAGCTGTATGAACATGGATATATCTACACAGCCATCTGGATGAACATGGAAATATCTACACCTCTATATGTATGAATATGGAAATAGCTACAACGCTATCTGTATGAACATGGAAATAGCTACACCGCTATCTGTATGAACATGGAAGTATCTACACCGCTATCTGTATGAACATGGAAATATCTTCACCGCTATATGTATGAATATGGATATATCTACAAAGCCATCTGGATGAACATGGAAATATCTACACCACTATATGTATGAACATGGAAATAGCTAAAACGCTATGTCTATGAACTTGGAAATATCTACACCGCTATCTGTATGAACATGGAAGTATCTATACTGCTATCTTTATGAACATTGAAATATCTTCACCGCCATATGTATGAACACGGATATATCTAGAGAGCCATCTGGATGAACATGGAAATATCTACACCGCTATCTGTATGAACATGGAAATATCTACACCGCTATCTGTTTGAACATGGAAATATCTACACCGCTATCTGCATGAAAATGGAAATATCTAAACAGCTATCTGCATATTCATGGAAATATCTACAAAGCTATTTCTTTACACATGGAAATAACTACACCGCTATCTCTATTAACATGGAAATATCTACACCGCCATCTGTATGAACATGGAAATATCAGCACCGCCATCTGTATGAACATATAAATATCTACACCGCCATTTGTATTAAGATGGAGATTTCTACACCGCTATCTGTTTAAACATGGTAATATCTACACCGCTATCTGTATAAACACGGAAATATCTACACCGCTATCTGTATAAACATGGAAATAGCTACACCTCTATCCGTATGAACATGGAAATATCTACACCGTTATCTGTATGAACATGGAAAGATCTACACCGCTATCTGTATGAACATGGAAATATCTTCACCGCCATCCGTATGTACATGGATATATCTACACAGCCATCTGGATGAACATGGAAATATCTACACCGCTATCTGTATGAACATGGAAATATCTGCACCGCTCTCTGTGTAAACATGCATACATCTTCACCGCTATCTGTATAAACATGGAAATATCTACACCGCTATCTGTATCAACATGGAAATATCTTCACCGCCATCTGTATGAACACGAATATATCTACACAGCCATCTGGATGAACATGGAAATATCTACACCGCTATATGTATGAACATGGAATTAGCTACACCGCTATCTGTATGAACATGGAAATATCTACACCGCTATCTGTATAAACATGGAAATATCTATACCGCTATCTGTATGAACATGGAAATATCTTCACCGCCATCTGTATGAACATGGATATATCTACACAGCCATCTGGATGAACATGGAAATTTCTACACCGCTATCGGTATGAACATGGAAATATCTACACCACAATCTGTGTAAACATGCATACATCTTCACCGCTATCTGTATAAACATGGAAATATCTACACCGCTATCTGTATGACCATGGAAATATCTACTCCGCTATCTGCATGAAAATGGAAATATCTACACAGCTATCTGCATATACATGGAAATATCTACAAAGCTACTTCTTTACACATGGAAATAACTACACCGCTATCTCTATTAACATGGAAATATCTACACCGCCGTCTGTATGAACATGGAAATAACTGCACCGCCATCTGTATGAACATATAAATATCTACACCGCCATCTGTATTAAGATGGAGATATCTACACCGCTATCTGTATAAACATGTAAATATCTACACCGCTATCTGTATAAACAAGAAATATCTACACCGCTATCTGTATAAACATGGAAATATCTACACCGCTACCTGTATAAACATGGAAATATCAGCACCGATATCTGTCTGAACATGGAAATATCTACACCGCTATCTGTATGAACATGGAAATATCTACACCGATATCTGTATGAACATGGAAATATCTTCACCGCCATCTGTATGAACATAGATATATCTACACAGCCAACTGGATGAACATGGAAATATCAGCAACGCTGTCTGTATGGACATGGAAATATCTACACCGCTATCTGTTTGAACATGGAAATATCTAAACCGCTATCTGCATGAAAATGGAAATATCTACACATCTATCTGCATATACATGGAAATATCTACAAAGCTCTCTCTTTACACATGGAAATAACTACACCTCTATCTCTATAAATATGGAAATAACTATACCGCCATCTGTATGAACATGGAAATATCTGCACCGCCATCTGTATTAGCATACAAATATCTACACCGCCATCTGCATTAAGATGGAGATATCTACACGGCTATCTGTATAAACTTGGAAATATCTACACCGCTATCTGTATAAACATGGAAATATCTACACCGCTAACTGTATAAACATGGAAATATCTACACCGCTACCTGTATAAACATGGAAATATCAGCATCGCTATCTGTATGAACATGGAAATATCTACACAGCCATCTGGATGAACATGGAAATATCTACACCGCTATCTGTATGAACATGGAAATAGCTACACCTCTATCTGTATGAACATGGAAATAACTACACCGCTATCTGTATGAACAGGGAAAGATCTACACCGCTATCTGTATGAACATGGAAATATCTTCACCGCCATCTGTATGAACATGGATATATCCACACAGCCATCTGGATGAACATGGATATATCTACACCGTTATCTGTATGAACATGGAAATATCTACACCGCTATCTGTGTAAACATGCATACATCTTCACCGCTATCTGTATAAACATGGAAATGTCTACACCGCTATGTGTATGAACATGGAAATATCTACACCGCTATCTGTTTGAACATGGAAATATCTACACCGCTATCTGCATGAAAATGTAAATATCTACACAGCTATCTGCATATACATGGAAATATATACAAAGCTATTTCTTTACACATGGAAATATGTACACCGCTATCTCTTTAAACATGGAAATATCTACACCGCCATCTGTATGAACATGGAAATACCTGCACCGCCATCAGTATGAACATATAAATATCTACACCGCCATCTGTATTAAGATGGAGATATCTACACCGTTATCTGTATAAACATGGAAATATCTACACCGCTATCTGTATAAACATGGAAATATCTACACCGTTATCTGTATAAACATGGAAATATCTACACCGCTACCTGTATAAACATGGAAATATCACCACCGCTATCTGTATGAACATGGAAATATCTACACAGCCATCTGAATGAACATGGAAATATCTACAACGCTATCTGTATTAACATGGAAGTAGCTACACCGCTATCTGTATGAACATGGAAATATCTACGCCACTATCTGTATGAACATGGAAATAACTACACCACTATCTGTATGAACATGGAAATATCTTCACCGCCATCTGTATGAACATGGATATATCTACACAGCCATCTAGAAGAACATGGATATATCAACACCGCTTTCTGTATCAACATGGAAATATCTACACCGCTATCTGTTTTAACATGCATACATCTTCACCGCTATCTGTATAAACATGGAAATATCTACACCGCTATCTGCATGAAAATGGAAATATCTACACAGCTATCTGCATATACATGGAAATATCTACAAAGCTATTTCTCTACACATGGAAATATCTACACCGCAATCTATATAAACATGGAAATATCTACACTGCCATCTGTATGAACATGGAAATATCTGCACCGCCAACTGTATGAACATATAAATATCTAGACCACCATCTGTATTAAGATGGAGATATCTACACCGCTATCTGTATAAACATGGAAATATCTACACCGCTATCTGTATAAACATGGAAATATCTACACCGCTATCTGTATAAACATGGAAATATCTACACCGCTACCTGTATAAACATGGAAATATCAGCACCACTATCTGTATGAACATGGAAATATCTACACCGCTATCTGAATGAACATGGAAATATCTTCACCGCCATCTGTATGAACATGGATATATCTACACAGCCATCTGGATGAATATGGAAATATCTACACCGCTATCTGTATGAACATGGAAATATCTACACCGCTATCTGTGTAAACATGCATACATCTTCACCGCTATCTGTATAAACATGGAAATATCTACACCGCTATCTGTATGACCATGGAAATATCTACACCGCTATCTGTTTGAACACGGAAATATCTACTCCGCTATCTGCATGAAAATGGAAATATCTACACAGCTATCTGCATATACATGGAAATATCTACAAAGCTATTTCTTTACACATGGAAATAACTACACAGCTATCTCTATTAACATGGAAATATCTACACCGCCATCTGTATGAACATGGAAATATCTGCACCGCCATCTGTATGAACATATAAATATCTACACAGCCATCTGTATTAAGATGGAGATATCTACACCGCTATCTGTATAAACATGGAAATATCTACAACGCTATCTGTATAAACATGGAAATATCTACAACGCTATCTGAATAAACATGGAAATATCTACACCGATACCTGTATAAACATGGAAATATCAGCACCACTATCTGTATGAACATGGAAATATCTACACAGCCATCTGGATGAACATGGAAATATCTACACCGCTATCTGTATGAACATGGAAATAGCTACACCGCTATCTGTATGAACATGGAAATATCTACACCGCTATCTGCATGAACATGGAAATACCTTCACCGCCATCTGTATGAACATGGATATATCTACACAGCAATCTGGATGAATATGGAAATATCTACACCGCTATCTGTATGAACATGGAAATAGCTACACCTCTATCTGTATGAACATGGAAATATCTACACCGCTATCTTTATGAACATGGATAGATCTATACCGCTATCTGTATGAACATGGAAATATCTTCACCGCCATCTGTATGAACATGGATATATCTACACAGCCATCTGGATGAACATGGATATATCTCCACCGCTATCTGCATGAACATTGAAATATCTACACCGCTATCTGTGTAAACATGCATACATCTTCACCGCTATCTGTATAAACATGGAAATGTCTACACCCCTATGGATATGAACATGGAAATATCTACACCGCTATCTGTTTGAACATGGAAATATCTACACCGCTATCTGCATGAAAATGTAAATATCTACACAGCTATCTGCATATACATGGAAATATCTACAAAGCTATTTCTTTACACATGGAAATATCTACACCGCTATCTCTATAAACATGGAAATATCTACTACGCCATCTGTATGAACATGGAAATATCTGCCCCGCCATCTGTATGAACATATAAATATCTACACCGCCATCTGTATTAAGATGGAGATATCTACACCGCTATCTGTATAAACATGGAAATATCTACCCCGCTATCTGTATAAACATGGAAATATCTACACCGCTATCTGTATAAACATGGAAATATCTACACCGCTACCTGTATAAACATGGAAATATCACCACCGCTATCTGTATGAACATGGAAATATCTACACAGCCATCTGAATGAACATGGCAATATCTACAACGCTATCTGTATGAACATGGAAATAGCTTCACCGCTATCTGTCTGAACATGGAAATATCTATGCCACTATCTGTATGAACATGGAAATATCTACACCGCTATCTGTATGAACATGGAAATATCTTCACCGCCATCTGTATGAACATGGATGTATCTTCACAGCCATCTGGATGAACATGGAAATAACTACACCGCTATCTGTATGAACATGGAAATAGCTACACCGCTATCTGTATGAACATGGAAATATCTACACCGCTATCTGTATGAACTTGGAGATATCTACACCGCTATCTGTATGAACATGGAAATATCTTCACCGCCATCTGTATGAACATGGATATATCTACACAGCCATCTGGATGGACATGGAAATATCAACACCGCTATCTGTATGAACATTGAAATATCTACACCGCTATCTGTGTTAACATGCATACATCTTCACCGCTATCTGTATAAACATGGAAATATCTACACCGCTATCTGTATGAACATGGAAATATCTACACAGCTATCTGTTTGAAGATGGAAATATCTAAACTGCTATCTGCATGAAAATGGAAATATCTAAACAGCTATCTGCATATACATGGAAATATCTACAAAGCTATTTCTCTACACAAGGAAATGTCTACACCGCAATCTCTATAAACATGGAAATATCTACATCGCCATCTGTATGAACATGGAAATATCTGCAGCGCCATCTCTATGAACATATAAATATCTAGACCACCATCAGTATTAAGATGGAGATATCTACACCGCTATCTGTATAAACATGGAAATATCTACACCGCTATCTGTATAAACATGGAAATATCTACACCGGTATCTGTATGAACATGGAAATATCTACACCGCTAACTGTATAAACATGGAAATATCAGCACCGCTATCTGTATGAATATGGAAATATCTACACCGCTATCTCTATGAACATGGAATTATCTACACCGATATCTGTATGAACATGGAAATATCTTCACCGCCATCTGTATGAACATGGATGTATCTTCACAGCCATCTGGACGAACATGGAAATATCAGCACCGCTGTCTGTATGAACATGGAAATATCTACACCGCTATCTGTATGAACATGGAAATATCTACACCGCTATCTGTATGAACGTGGAAATATCTACACCGATATCTGTATGAACATGGAAATATCTTCACCGCCATCTGTATGAACATAGATATATCTACACAGCCATCTGGATGAACATGGAAATATCTACACCGCTATCTGTATGAACATGGAAATATCTACACCGCTATCTGTGTAAACATGCATACATCTTCACCGCTATCTGTATAAACATGGATATATCTACACCGCTATCTGTATAAACATGGAAATATCTACACCGCTACCTGTATAAACATGGAAATATCAGCACCGTTATCTGTATGAACATGGAAATATCTACACAGCCATCTGGATGAAAATGGAAATAGTTACACCGCTATCTGTATGAACATGGAAATAGCTACACCGCTATCTGTATGAACATGGAAATATCTACACAGCCATCTGGGTGAACATGGAAATATCTACACCGCTATCTGTATGAACATGGAAATATCTTCACCGCCATCTGTATGAACATGAATATATCTACACAGCCATCTGGATGAACATGGAAATATCTACACCGCTATATGTATGAACATGGAATTAGCTACACTGCTATCTGTATGAACATGGAAATATCTACACCGCTATCTGTATGAACATGGAAATATCTACACCGCTATCTGTATGAACATGGAAATACCTTCACCGCCATCTGTATGAACATGGATATATCTACACAGCCATCTGGATGAACATGGAAATATCTACACCGCTATCTGTATGAACATGGAAATATCTACCCCACTATCTGTGTAAACATGCATACATCTTCACCGCTATCTGTATAAACATGGAAATATCTTCACCGCTATCTGTATGACCATGGAAATATCTACACCGCTATCTGTTTGAACACGGAAATATCTACTCCGCTATCTGCATGAAAATGGAAATATCTACACAGCTTTCTGCATATACATGGAAATAGCTACAAAGCTATTTCTTTACACATGGAAATAACTACACCGCTACCTCTATTAACATGGAAATATCTACACCGCCATCTGTATCAACATGGAAATATCTGCACCGCCATCTATATGAACATATAAATATCTTCACCGCCATCTGTATTAAGATGGAGATATCTACACCGCTATCTGTATAAACATGGAAATATCTACACCGCTATCTGTATAAACATGGAAATATCTACACCGCTATCTGTATAAACATGGAAATATCTACACCGCTACCTGTATAAACATGGAAATATCAGAACCGCTATCTGAATGAACATGGAAATATCTACACCGCTATCAGTATGAACGTGGATATATCTACACCGATATCTGTATGAACATGGAAATATCTTCACCGCCATCTGTATGAACATAGATATATCTACACAGCCATCTGAATGAACCTGGAAATATCAGCAACGCTGTCTGTATGGACACGGAAATATCTACACCGCTATCTGTATGAACATGGAAATATCTACACCGCTATCTGTATGAACATGTAAATATCTTCTCCGCCATCTGTATGAACATGGATATATCTACACAGCCAGCTGGATGAAGATGGAAATATCTACACCGCTATCTGTATGAACATGGATATATCTACACCGCTATCTGTGTAAACACGCATACATCTTCACCGCTATCTGTATAAACATGGAAATGTCTACACCCCTATGGATATGAACATGGAAATATCTACTCCGCTATCTGTTTGAACATGGAAATATCTACACCGCTATCTGCATGAAAATGTAAATATCTACACAGCTATCTGCATATACATGGAAATATCTACAAAGCTATTTCTTTACACATGGAAATATCTACACCGCTATCTCTATAAACATGGAAATATCTACACCGCCATCTGTATGAACATGGAAATATCTGCAAGGCCATCTGTATGAACATATAAATATCTAAACCGCAATCTGTATTAAGATGGAGATATCTACACCGCTATCTGTATAAACATGGAAATATCTACACCGCTATCTGTATAAACATGGAAATATCTACACCGCTATCTGTATAAACATGGAAATATCTACACCGCTACCTGTATAAACATGGAAATATCACCACCGCTATCTGTAAGAACATGGAAATATCTACACAGCCATCTGAATGAACATGGATATATCTACAACGCTATCTGTATGAACATGGAAATAGCTACACCGCTATCTGTATGAACAGGGAAATAACTACACCGCTATCTGTATGAACATGGAAATATCTACGCCACAATCTGTATGAACATGGAAATATCTACACCGCTCTCTGTATGAACATGGAAATACCTTCACCGCCATCTGTATGAACATGGATATATCTAAACAGCCATCTGGATAAACATGGAAATAACGACACCGCTATCTGAAAGAACATGGAAATAGCTACACCGCTATCTGTATGAACATGGAAATATCTACACAGCCATCTGGATGAACATGGAAATATCAACACCGCTATCTGTATGAACATGGAAATATCTACACCGCTATCTGTGTTAACATGCATACATCTTCACAGCTATCTGTATAAAAATGGAAATATCTACACCGCTATCTGTATGAACATGGAAATATCTACAGAGCAATCTGTTTGAACATGGAAATAACTACACCGCTATCTGCATGAAAATGGAAATATCTACACAGCTATCTGCATATACATGGAAATATCTACAAAGCTATTTCTCTACACATGGAAATATCTACACCGCCATCTGTATGAACATGGAAATATCTGCACCGCCATCTGTATGAACATATAAATATCTACACCGCCATCTGTATTAAGATGGAGATATCTACACCGCTATCTGTATAAACATGGAAATATCTACACCGCTATCTGTATAAACATGGAAATATCTACACCGCTATCTGTATAAACATGGAAATATATACACCGCTACCTGTATAAACATGGAAATATCAGCACCGCTATCTGTATGAACATGGAAATATCTACACCGCTATCTCTATGAACATGGAAATATCTACACCGATATCTGTATGAACATGGAAATATCTTCACCGCCATCTGTATGAACATGGATATATCTACACAGCCATATGGACGATCATGGAAATATCAGCATCGCAGTCTGTATGAACATGGAAATATCTACACCGCTATCTGTATGAACATGGAAATATCTACACCGCTATCTGTATGAACATGGAAATATCTTCACCGATATCTGTATGAACATGGATATTTCTACACAGCCATCTGGATGAACATGGAAATATCTACACCGCTATCTGAATGAACATGGAAATATCTACCCCGCTATCTGTGTAAACATGCATACATCTTCACCGCTATCTGTATAAACATGGATATATCTACACCGCTATCTGTATAAACATGGAAATATCTACACCGCTACCTGTATAAACATGGAAATATCAGCACCGTTATCTGAATGAACATGGAAATATCTACTCAGCCATCTGGATGATCATGGAAATATCTACACCGCTATATGTATGAAGATGGAATTAGCTACACCGCTATCTGTATGAACATGAAAATATCTACACAGCTATCTGTATGAACATGGAAATATCTACACCGCTATCTGTATGAACATGGAAATATCTTCACCGCCATCTGTATGAACATGGATATATCTACACAGCCATCTGGATGAACATGGAAATATCAGCAACGCTGTCTGTATGGACATGGAAATATCTACACCGATATCTGTATGAACATGGAAATATCTTCACCGCCATCCGTATGAACATAGATATATCTACACAGCCATCTGGATGAACATGGAAATATCAGCAACGCTGTCTGTATGAACATGGAAATATCTACACCGCTATCTGTATGAACATGGAAATATCTACACCGCTATCTGTATGAACATGGAAATATCTTCACCGCCATCTGTATGAACATGGATATATCTACACAGCCATCTGGATGAACATGGAAATATCTACACCGCTATTAGTATGAACATGGAAATATCTACTCCGCTATCTGTGTAAACATGCATACATCTTCACCGCTATCTGTATAAACATGGAAATATCTACACCGCTATCTGTATAAACATGGAAATATCTACACCGCTACCTGTATAAACATGGAAATATCAGCACCGCTATCTGTATGAACATGGAAATATCTACACAGCCATCTGGATGAACATGAAAATATCTACACCGCTATCTGTATGAACATGGAAATAGCTACACCGCTATCTGTATGAACATGGAAATATCTACACCGCTATCTGTATGAACATGGAAATATCTACACCACTATCTGTATGAACATGGAAATATATTCAACGCCAGCTGTATGAACATGGATATATCTACACAGCCATCTGGATGAACATGGAAATATCTACACCTCTATATGTATGAACATGGAAATAGCTACAACGCTATCTGTATTAACATGGAAATAGCTACACCGCTATCTGTATGAACATGGAAGTATCTACACCGCTATCTGTATGAACATGGAAATATCTTCACCGCTATATGTATGAATATGGATATATCTACAAAGCCATCTGGATGAACATGGAAATATCTACACCACTATATGTATGAACATGGAAATAGCTAAACCGCTATGTCTATGAACTTGGAAATATCTACACCGCTATCTGTATGAACATGGAAGTATCTATACCGCTATCTTTATGAACATTGAAATATCTTCACCGCCATATGTATGAACACGGATATATCTAGAGAGCCATCTGGATGAACATGGAAATATCTACACCGCTATCTGTATGAACATGGAAATATCTACACCGCTATCTGTTTGAACATGGAAATATCTACACCGCTATCTGCATGAAAATGGAAATATCTAAACAGCTATCTGCATATTCATGGAAATATCTACAAAGCTATTTCTTTACACATGGAAATAACTACACCGCTATCTCTATTAACATGGAAATATCTACACCGCCATCTGTATGAACATGGAAATATCTGCACCGCCATCTGTATGAACATATAAATATCTACACCGCCATTTGTATTAAGATGGAGCTATCTACACCGCTATCTGTTTAAACATGGTAATATCTACACCGCTATCTGTATAAACATGGAAATATCTACACCGTCATCTGTATGAACATATAAATATCTACACCGCCATCTGCATTAAGATGGAGATATCTACACTGCTATCTGTATAAACATGGAAATATCTACACCGCTATCTATATAAACATGGAAATAACTACACCGCTATCTGTATGAACATGGAAATATCTACACCGCTACCTGCATAAACATGGAAATATCAGCACCGCTATCTCTATGAACATGGAAATATGTACACAGCCATTTGAATGAACATGGAAATGTCTACATCACTATCTGCATGAACATGGAAATAGCTACACCGCTATCTGTATGAACATGGAAATATCTACACCACTATCTGTATGAACATGGAAATATCTACACCGCTATCTGTATGAACATTGAAATATATAGACAACTATCTGTATAAACATGGAAATATCTACACCGCTACCTATATAAACATGGAAATATCAGCACCGCTATCTGTATGAACATGGAAATATCTACACCGCTATCTCTATGAACATGGAAATATTTACACCGATATCTGTATGAACATGGAAATATCTTCACCTCCATCTGTATGAGCATGCATATATCTACACAGCCATCTGGATGAACAAGGAAATATCAGCACCGCAGTCAGTATGAACATGGAAATATCTACACCGCTATCTGTATGAACATGGAAATATCTACACAGCTATCTGTTTGAACATGGAAATATCTACACCGCTATCTGCATGAAAATGTAAATATCTACACAGCTATCTGCATATACATGGAAATATCTACAAAGCTATTTCTTTACACATGGAAATATCTACACCGCTATCTCTATAAACATGGAAATATCTACACCGCCATCTGTATGAACATGGAAATATCTGCACCGCCATCTGTATGAACATATAAATATCTACACTGCAATCTGTATTAAGATGGAGATATCTACACCGCTATCTGTATAAACTTGGAAAGATCTACACCGCTATCTGTATAAACATGGAAATATCTACACCGCTATCCGTATAAACATGGAAATATCAGCACCGCTATCTGCATGAACATGGAAATATCTACACAGCCATCTGGACGAACATGGAAATACCTACACCGCTATCTGTATGAACATGTAAATATCTACACTGCTATCTGTATGAACATGGAAATATCTACACCACTATCTGTATGAACATGGAAATATCTACACCGCTATCTGTATGAACATGGAAATATCTTCACCGCCATCTGTATGAACATGGATATATCTACACAGCCATTTGGATGAACATGGAAATATCTACACCGCTATCTGTATGAACATGGAAATAGCTACTCCGCTATCTGTATGAACATGGAAATATCTACACCGCTATCTGTATGAACATGGATATATCTACACAGCCATCTGGATGAACATGGAAATATCTACACCGCTATCTGTATGAACATGGAAATATCTACACCGCTATCTGTGTAAACATGCATACATCTTCACCGCTATCTGAATAAACATGGAAATATCTACATCGCTATCTGTATGAACATGGAAATATCTACACCGCTATCTGCAGGAAAATGGAAATATCTACACAGCTATCTGCATATAAATGGAAATATCTACAAAGATATCTCTTTACACATGGAAATATCTACACCTCTATCTATATAAACATGGAAATATCTATATCGCCATCTGTATGAACATGGAAATATCTGCACCGCCATCTGTATTAGCATACAAATATCTACACCACCATCTGTATTAAGATGGATATATCTACACGGCTATCTGTATAAACATGGAAATATCTAAACCGCTACCTGTATAAACATGGAAATATCAGCACCGCTATCTGTATGAACATGGAAATATCTACACCGCCATCTGAATGAACATGGAAATATTTGCAGCGCCATCTGCATGAACATATAAATATCTACACCGCCATCTGTATTAAGAAGGAGATATCTACACCGCTATCTGTATAAACATGGAAATATCTACACCGCTATCTCAATGAACATGGAAATATCTACACCGCTATCTGTATAAACATGGAAATAAGGACACTGCTACCTGTATAAACATGGAAGTATCAGCACCGCTATCGGTATGAACATGGCAATATCTACACGGCTATCTGTATGAACATGGAAATATCTACACAGCTATCTGCATGAAAATGTAAATATCTACACAGCTATCTGCATATACATGGAAATATCTACAAAGCTATTTCTCTACACATGGAAATATCTACACCGCCATCTGTATGAACATGGAAATATCTGCACCGCCATCTGTATGAACATATAAATATCTACACCGCCATCTGTATTAAGATGGAGATATCTACACCGCTATCTGTATAAACATGGAAATATCTACACCGCTATCTGTATAAACATGGAAATATCTACACCGCTATCTGTATAAACATGGAAATATATACACCGCTACCTGTATAAACATGGAAATATCAGCACCGCTATCTGTATGAACATGGAAATATCTACACCGCTATCTCTATGAACATGGAAATATCTACACCGATATCTGTATGAACATGGAAATATCTTCACCGCCATCTGTATGAACATGGATATATCTACAGAGCCATATGGACGATCATGGAAATATCAGCATCGCAGTCTGTATGAACATGGAAATATCTACACCGCTATCTGTATGAACATGGAAATATCTACACCGCTATCTGTATGAACATGGAAATATCTTCACCGACATCTGTATGAACATGGATATATCTACACAGCCATCTGGATGAACATGGAAATATCTACACCGCTATCTGAATGAACATGGAAATATCTACACCGCTATCTGTGTAAACATGCATACATCTTCACCGCTATCTGTATAAACATGGATATATCTACACCGCTATCTGTATAAACATGGAAATATCTACACCGCTACCTGTATAAACATGGAAATATCAGCACCGTTATCTGTATGAACATGGAAATATCTACTCAGCCATCTGGATGATCATGGAAATATCTACACCGCTATATGTATGAACATGGAATTAGCTACACCGCTATCTGTATGAACATGAAAATATCTACACAGCTATCTGTATGAACATGGAAATATCTACACCGCTATCTGTATGAACATGGAAATATCTTCACCGCCATCTGTATGAACATGGATATATCTACACAGCCATCTGGATGAACATGGAAATATCAGCAACGCTGTCTTTATGGACATGGAAATATCTACACCGATATCTGTATGAACATGGAAATATCTTCACCGCCATCCGTATGAACATAGATATATCTACACAGCCATCTGGATGAACATGGAAATATCAGCAACGCTGTCTGTATGAACATGGAAATATCTACACCGCTATCTGTATGAACATGGAATTATCTACACCGCTATCTGTATGAACATGGAAATATCTTCACCGCCATCTGTATGAACATGGATATATCTACACAGCCATCTGGATGAACATGGAAATATCTACACCGCTATTAGTATGAACATGGAAATATCTACTCCGCTATCTGTGTAAACATGCATACATCTTCACCGCTATCTGTATAAACATGGAAATATCTACACCGCTATCTGTATAAACATGGAAATATCTACACCGCTACCTGTATAAACATGGAAATATCAGCACCGCTATCTGCATGAACATGGAAATATCTACACAGCCATCTGGACGAACATGGAAATACCTACACCGCTATCTCTATGAACATGGAAATATCTACACCGCTATCTGTATGAACATGGAAATATCTACACCACTATCTGTATGAACATGGAAATATCTACACCGCTATCTGTATGAACATGGAAATATCTTCACCGCCATCTGTATGAACATGGATATATCTACACAGCCATCTGGATGAACATGGAAATATCTACACCGCTATCTCTATGAACATGGAAATAGCTACTCCGCTATCTGTATGAACATGGAAATATCTACACCGCTATCAGTATGAACATGGAAATATCTACACCGCTATCTGTATGAACATGGATATATCTACACAGCCATCTGGATGAACATGGAAATATCTACACCGCTATCTGTATGAACATGGAAATATCTACACCGCTATCTGTGTAAACATGCATACATCTTCACCGCTATCTGAATAAACATGGAAATATCTACATCGCGATCTGTATGAACATGGAAATATCTACACCGCTATCTGCAGGAAAATGGAAATATCTACACAGCTATCTGCATATACATGGAAATATCTACAAAGATATCTCTTTACACATGGAAATAACTACACCTCTATCTATATAAACATGGAAATATCTATATCGCCATCTGTATGAACATGGAAATATCTGCACCGCCATCTGTATTAGCATACAAATATCTACACCACCATCTGTATTAAGATGGAGATATCTACACGGCTATCTGTATAAACATGGAAATATCTAAACCGCTACCTGTATAAACATGGAAATATCAGCACCGCTATCTGTATGAACATGGAAATATCTACACCGCCATCTGAATGAACATGGAAATATCTGCAGCGCCATCTGCATGAACATATAAATATCTACACCGCCATCTGTATTAAGAAGGAGATATCTACACCGCTATCTGTATAAACATGGAAATATCTACACCGCTATCTCAATGAACATGGAAATATCTACACCGCTATCTGTATAAACATGGAAATATGGACACCGCTACCTGTATAAACATGGAAGTATCAGCACCGCTATCGGTAAGAACATGGCAATATCTACACGGCTATCTGTATGAACATGGAAATATCTACACAGCTATCTGCATGAAAATGTAAATATCTACACAGCTATCTGCATATACATGGAAATATCTACAGCTATCTCCTTACACATGGAAATAACTACATCGCTATCTCTATAAACATGGAAATATCTACACCGCCATCTGTATGAACATGGGAATATCTTCACCGCCATCTGTATGAACATGAATATATCTACACAGCCATCTGGATGAACATGGAAATATCTACACGGCTACCTGTATGAACATGGAAATATCTACACCGCTATCTCTATGAACATGGAAATATCTACACCGCTATCTGTATGAACATGGAAGTATCTACACCGCTATCTGTATGAACATGGAAATATCTTCACCGCCATCTGTATGAACATGGATATATCCACACACCCATCTGGATGAACATGGAAATATCTTCACCGCTATCTGTATGAACATGGAAATATCTACAGCGCTATCTGTGTAAACATGCATACATCTTCACTGGTATCTGTATGAACATGGAAATATCTACACCGCTATCTGCATGAAAATGGAAATAGTTACACCGCTATCTGTATGAACATGGAAATAGCTACACCGCTATCTGTATGAACATGGAAATATCTACACCGCTATCTGTATGAACATGGAAATATCTACACCGCTCTCTGTATCAACATGGAAATATATTCACCGCCATCTGTATGAACACGAATATATCTACACAGCCATCTGGATGAACATGGAAATATCTACACCGCTATATGTATGAACATGGAATTAGCTACACCGCTATCTGTATGAACATGGAAATATCTACACCGCTATCTGTATGAACATGGAAATATCTATACCGCTATCTGTATGAACATGGAAATATCTTCACCGCCATCTGTATGAACATGGATATATCTACACAGCCATCTGGATGAACATGGAAATATCTACACCGCTATCTGTATGAACATGGAAATATCTACACCACAATCTGTGTAAACATGCATACATCTTCACCGCTATCTGTATAAACATGGAAATATCTACACCGCTATCTGTATGACCATGGAAATATCTAGTCCGCTATCTGCATGAAAATGGAAATATCTACACAGCTATCTGCATATACATGGAAATATCTACAAAGCTATTTCTTTACACATGGAAATAACTACACCGCTATCTCTATTAACATGGAAATATCTACACCGCCGTCTGTATGAACATGGAAATATCTGCACCGCCATCTGTATGAACATATAAATATCTACACTGCCATCTGTATTAAGATGGAGATATCTACACCGCTATCTGTATAAACATGGAAATATCTACACCGCTATCTGTATAAACAAGAAATATCTACACCGCTATCTGTATAAACATGGAAATATCTACACCGCTACCTGTATAAACATGGAAATATCAGCACCGCTATCTGTCTGAACATGGAAATATCTACACCGCTATCTGTATGAACATGGAAATATCTACACCGATATCTGTATGAACATGGAAATATCTTCACCGCCATCTGTATGAACATAGATAAATCTACACAGCCATCTGGATGAACATGGAAATATCAGCAACGCTGTCTGTATGGACATGGAAATATCTACACCGCTATCTGTTTGAACATGGAAATATCTAAACCGCTATCTGCATGAAAATGGAAATATCTACACATCTATCTGCATATACATGGAAATATCTACAAAGCTATCTCTTTACACATGGAAATAACTACACCTCTATCTCTATAAATATGGAAATAACTATACCGCCATCTGTATGAACATGGAAATATCTGCACCGCCATCTGTATTAGCATACAAATATCTACACCGCCATCTGCATTAAGATGGAGATATCTACACGGCTATCTGTATAAACTTAGAAATATCTACACCGCTATCTGTATAAACATGAAAATATCTACACCGCTATCTGTATAAACATGGAAATATCTACACCGCTACCTGTATAAACATGGAACTATCAGCATCGCTATCTGTATGAACATGGAAATATCTACACAGCCATCTGGATGAACATGGAAATATCTACACCGCTATCTGTATGAACATGGAAATAGCTACACCTCTATCTGTATGAACATGGAAATAACTACACCGCTATCTGTATGAACAGGGAAAGATCTACACCGCTATCTGTATGAACATGGAAATATCTTCACCGCCATCTGTATGAACATGGATATATCTACACAGCCATCTGGATGAACATGGATATATCTACACCGTTATCTGTATGAACATGGAAATATCTACACCGCTATCTGTGTAAACATGCATACATCTTCACCGCTATCTGTATAAACATGGAAATGTCTACACCGCTATGTGTATGAACATGGAAATATCTACACCGCTATCTGTTTGAACATGGAAATATCTACACCGCTATCTGCATGAAAATGTAAATATCTACACAGCTATCTGCATATACATGGAAATATATACAAAGCTATTTCTTTACACATGGAAATATGTACACCGCTATCTCTATAAACATGGAAATATCTACACCGCCATCTGTATGAACATGGAAATATCTGCACCGCCATCTGTATGAACATATAAATATCTACACCGCCATCTGTATTAAGATGGAGATATCTACACCGTTATCTGTATAAACATGGAAATATCTACACCGCTATCTGTGTAAACATGGAAATATCTACACAGTTATCTGTATAAACATGGAAATATCTACACCGCTACCTGTATAAACATGGAAATATCACCACCGCTATCTGTATGAACATGGAAATATCTACACAGCCATCTGAATGAACATGGAAATATCTACAACGCTATCTGTATTAACATGGAAATAGCTACACCGCTATCTGTATGAACATGGAAATATCTACGCCACTATCTGTATGAACATGGAAATAACTACACCACTATCTGTATGAACATGGAAATATCTTCACCGCCATCTGTATGAACATGGATATATCTACACAGCCATCTGGATGAACATGGAAATATCTACACCGCTAGCTGTATGAACATGGAAATAGCTACACTGCTATCTGTATGAACATGGAAATATCTACACCGCTATCTGTATGAACATGGAAATATCTACACCGCTATCTGTATGAACATGGAAATATCTTCACCGCCATCTGTATGAACATGGATATATCTACACAGCCATCTGGAAGAACATGGATATATCAACACCGCTATCTGTATCAACATGGAAATATCTACACCGCTATCTGTTTTAACATGCATACATCTTCACCGCTATCTGTATAAACATGGAAATATCTACACCGCTATCTGCATGAAAATGGAAATATCAACACAGCTATCTGCATATACATGGAAAATCTACAAAGCTATTTCTCTACACATGGAAATATCTACACCGCAATCTATATGAACATGTAAATATCTACACTGCCATCTGTATGAACATGGAAATATCTGCACTGCCAACTGTATGAACATATAAATATCTAGACCGCCATCTGTATTAAGATGGAGATATCTACACCGCTATCTGTATAAACATGGAAATATCTACACCGCTATCTGTATAAACATGGAAATATCTACACTGCTATCTGTATAAACATGGAAATATCTACACCGCTACCTGTATAAACATGGAAATATCAGCACCACTATCTGTATGAACATGGAAATATCTACACCGCTATCTGTATGAACATGGAAATATCTTCACCGCCATCTGTATGAACATGGATATATCTACACAGCCATCTGGATGAACATGGAAATATCTACACCGCTATCTGTATGAACATGGAAATATCTACACCGCTATCTGTGTAAACATGCATACATCTTCACCGCTATCTGTATAAACATGGAAATATCCACACCGCTATCTGTATGACCATGGAAATATCTACACCGCTATCTGTTTGAACACGGAAATATCTACTCCGCTATCTGCATGAAAATGGAAATATCTACACAGCTATCTGCATATACATGGAAATATCTACAAAGCTATTTCTTTACACATGGAAATAACTACACCGCTATCTCTATTAACATGGAAATATCTACACCGCCATCTGTATGAACATGGAAATATCTGCACCGCCATCTGTATGAACATATAAATATCTACACAGCCATCTGTATTAAGATGGAGATATCTACACCGCTATCTGTATAAACATGGAAATATCTACAACGCTATCTGTATAAACATGGAAATATCTACAACGCTATCTGAATAAACATGGAAATATCTACACCGCTACCTGTATAAACATGGAAATATCAGCACCACTATCTGTATGAACATGGAAATATCTACACAGCCATCTGGATGAACATGGAAATATCTACACCGCTATCTGTATGAACATGGAAATAGCTACACCGCTATCTGTATGAACATGGAAATATCTACACCGCTATCTGCATGAACATGGAAATACCTTCACCGCCATCTGTATGAACATGGATATATCTACACAGCAATCTGGATGAATATGGAAATATCTACACCGCTATCTGTATGAACATGGAAATAGCTACACCTCTATCTGTATGAACATGGAAATATCTACACCGCTATCTTTATGAACATGGATAGATCTATACCGATATCTGTATGAACATGGAAATATCTTCACTGCCATCTGTATGAACATGGATATATCTACACAGACATCTGGATGAACATGGATTTATCTACATCGCTATCTGCATGAACATAGAAATATCTACACCGCTATCTGTGTAAACATGCATACATCTTCACCGCTATCTGTATAAACATGGAAATGTCTACACCCCTATGGATATGAACATGGAAATATCTACACCGCTATCTGTTTGAACATGGAAATATCTACACCGCTATCTGCATGAAAATGTAAATATCTACACAGCTATCTGCATATACATGGAAATATCTACAAAGCTATTTCTTTACACATGGAAATATCTACACCGCTATCTCTATAAACATGGAAATATCTACTACGCCATCTGTATGAACATGGAAATATCTGCCCCGCCATCTGTATGAACATATAAATATCTACACCGCCATCTGTATTAAGATGGAGATATCTACACGGCTATCTGTATAAACTTAGAAATATCTACACCGCTATCTGTATAAACATGAAAATATCTACACCGCTATCTGTATAAACATGGAAATATCTACACCGCTACCTGTATAAACATGGAACTATCAGCATCGCTATCTGTATGAACATGGAAATATCTACACAGCCATCTGGATGAACATGGAAATATCTACACCGCTATCTGTATGAACATGGAAATAGCTACACCTCTATCTGTATGAACATGGAAATAACTACACCGCTATCTGTATGAACAGGGAAAGATCTACACCGCTATCTGTATGAACATGGAAATATCTTCACCGCCATCTGTATGAACATGGATATATCTACACAGCCATCTGGATGAACATGGATATATCTACACCGTTATCTGTATGAACATGGAAATATCTACACCGCTATCTGTGTAAACATGCATACATCTTCACCGCTATCTGTATAAACATGGAAATGTCTACACCGCTATGTGTATGAACATGGAAATATCTACACCGCTATCTGTTTGAACATGGAAATATCTACACCGCTATCTGCATGAAAATGTAAATATCTACACAGCTATCTGCATATACATGGAAATATATACAAAGCTATTTCTTTACACATGGAAATATGTACACCGCTATCTCTATAAACATGGAAATATCTACACCGCCATCTGTATGAACATGGAAATATCTGCACCGCCATCTGTATGAACATATAAATATCTACACCGCCATCTGTATTAAGATGGAGATATCTACACCGTTATCTGTATAAACATGGAAATATCTACACCGCTATCTGTATAAACATGGAAATATCTACACAGTTATCTGTATAAACATGGAAATATCTACACCGCTACCTGTATAAACATGGAAATATCACCACCGCTATCTGTATGAACATGGAAATATCTACACAGCCATCTGAATGAACATGGAAATATCTACAACGCTATCTGTATTAACATGGAAATAGCTACACCGCTATCTGTATGAACATGGAAATATCTACGCCACTATCTGTATGAACATGGAAATAACTACACCACTATCTGTATGAACATGGAAATATCTTCACCGCCATCTGTATGAACATGGATATATCTACACAGCCATCTGGATGAACATGGAAATATCTACACCGCTAGCTGTATGAACATGGAAATAGCTACACTGCTATCTGTATGAACATGGAAATATCTACACCGCTATCTGTATGAACATGGAAATATCTACACCGCTATCTGTATGAACATGGAAATATCTTCACCGCCGTCTGTATGAACATGGATATATCTACACAGCCATCTGGAAGAACATGGATATATCAACACCGCTATCTGTATCAACATGGAAATATCTACACCGCTATCTGTTTTAACATGCATACATCTTCACCGCTATCTGTATAAACATGGAAATATCTACACCGCTATCTGCATGAAAATGGAAATATCAACACAGCTATCTGCATATACATGGAAAATCTACAAAGCTATTTCTCTACACATGGAAATATCTACACCGCAATCTATATGAACATGTAAATATCTACACTGCCATCTGTATGAACATGGAAATATCTGCACCGCCAACTGTATGAACATATAAATATCTAGACCGCCATCTGTATTAAGATGGAGATATCTACACCGCTATCTGTATAAACATGGAAATATCTACACCGCTATCTGTATAAACATGGAAATATCTACACTGCTATCTGTATAAACATGGAAATATCTACACCGCTACCTGTATAAACATGGAAATATCAGCACCACTATCTGTATGAACATGGAAATATCTACACCGCTATCTGTATGAACATGGAAATATCTTCACCGCCATCTGTATGAACATGGATATATCTACACAGCCATCTGGATGAACATGGAAATATCTACACCGCTATCTGTATGAACATGGAAATATCTACACCGCTATCTGTGTAAACATGCATACATCTTCACCGCTATCTGTATAAACATGGAAATATCTACACCGCTATCTGTATGACCATGGAAATATCTACACCGCTATCTGTTTGAACACGGAAATATCTACTCCGCTATCTGCATGAAAATGGAAATATCTACACAGCTATCTGCATATACATGGAAATATCTACAAAGCTATTTCTTTACACATGGAAATAACTACACCGCTATCTCTATTAACATGGAAATATCTACACCGCCATCTGTATGAACATGGAAATATCTGCACCGCCATCTGTATGAACATATAAATATCTACACAGCCATCTGTATTAAGATGGAGATATCTACACCGCTATCTGTATAAACATGGAAATATCTACAACGCTATCTGTATAAACATGGAAATATCTACAACGCTATCTGAATAAACATGGAAATATCTACACCGCTACCTGTATAAACATGGAAATATCAGCACCACTATCTGTATGAACATGGAAATATCTACACAGCCATCTGGATGAACATGGAAATATCTACACCGCTATCTGTATGAACATGGAAATAGCTACACCGCTATCTGTATGAACATGGAAATATCTACACCGCTATCTGCATGAACATGGAAATACCTTCACCGCCATCTGTATGAACATGGATATATCTACACAGCAATCTGGATGAATATGGAAATATCTACACCGCTATCTGTATGAACATGGAAATAGCTACACCGCTATCTTTATGAACATGGATAGATCTATACCGATATCTGTATGAACATGGAAATATCTTCACTGCCATCTGTATGAACATGGATATATCTACACAGACATCTGGATGAACATGGATTTATCTACATCGCTATCTGCATGAACATAGAAATATCTACACCGCTATCTGTGTAAACATGCATACATCTTCACCGCTATCTGTATAAACATGGAAATGTCTACACCCCTATGGATATGAACATGGAAATATCTACACCGCTATCTGTTTGAACATGGAAATATCTACACCGCTATCTGCATGAAAATGTAAATATCTACACAGCTATCTGCATATACATGGAAATATCTACAAAGCTATTTCTTTACACATGGAAATATCTACACCGCTATCTCTATAAACATGGAAATATCTACTACGCCATCTGTATGAACATGGAAATATCTGCCCCGCCATCTGTATGAACATATAAATATCTACACCGCCATCTGTATTAAGATGGAGATATCTACACCGCTATCTGTATAAACATGGAAATATCTACACCGCTATCTGCATAAACATGGAAATATCTACACCGCTATCTGTATAAACATGGAAATATCTACACCGCTACCTGTATAAACATGGAAATATCACCACCGCTATCTGTATGAACATGGAAATATCTACACAGCCATCTGAATGAACATGGAAATATCTACAACGGTATCTGTATGAACATGGAAATAGCTACACCGCTATCTGTCTGAACATGGAAATATCTATGCCACTATCTGTATGAACATGGAAATATCTACACCGCTATCTGTATGAACATGGAAATATCTTCACCGCCATCTGTATGAACATGGATGTATCTTCACAGCCATCTGGATGAACATGGAAATAACTACACCGCTATCTGTATGAACATGGAAATAGCTACACCGCTATCTGTATGAACATGGAAATATCTACACCGCTATCTGTATGAACATGGAGATATCTACACCGCTATCTGTAGGAACATGGAAATATCTTCACCGCCATCTGTATGAACATGGATATATCTACACAGCCATCTGGATGGACATGGAAATATCAACACCGCTATCTGTATGAACATGGAAATATCTACACCGCTATCTGTGTTAACATGCATACATCTTCACCGCTATCTGTATAAACATGGAAATATCTACACCGCTATCTGTATGAACATGGAAATATCTTCACCGCCATCTGTATGAACATGGATATATCTACACAGCCATCTGGACGAAAATGGAAATATCAGCACCGCTGTCTGTATGAACATGGAAATATCTACACCGGTATCTGTATGAACATGGAAATATCTACACCGCTATCTGTATGAACATGGAAATATCTTCACCGCCATCTGTATGAACATGGATATATCTACACAGCCATCTGGATGAACATGGAAATATCTACACCGCTATTAGTATGAACATGGAAATATCTACTCCGCTATCTGTGTAAACATGCATACATCTTCACCGCTATCTGTATAAACATGGAAATATCTACACCGCTCTCTGTATAAACATGGAAATATCTACACCGCTACCTGTATAAACATGGAAATATCAGCACCGCTATCTGTATGAACATGGAAATATCAACACAGCCATCTGGATGAACATGAAAATATCTACACCGCTATCTGTATGAACATGGAAATAGCTACACCGCTATCTGTATGAACATGGAAATATCTACACCGCTATCTGTATGAACATGGAAATATCTACACCACTATCTGTGTGAACATGGAAATATATTCAACGCCAGCTGTATGAACATGGATATATCTACACAGCCATCTGGATGAACATGGAAATATCTACACCTCTATATGTATGAACATGGAAATAGCTACAACGCTATATGTATGAACATGGAAATAGCTACACTGCTATCTGTATGAACATGGAAGTATCTACACCGCTATCTGTATGAACATGGAAATATCTTCACCGATATATGTATGAATATGGATATATCTGCAAAGCCATCTGGATGAACATGGAAATATCTACACCACTATATGTATGAACATGGAAATAGCTAAACCGCTATGTCTATGAACTTGGAAATATCTACACCGCTATCTGTATGAACATGGAAGGATCTATACCGCTATCTTTATGAACATTGAAATATCTTCACCGCCATATGTATGAACACGGATATATCTAGAGAGCCATCTGGATGAACATGGAAATATCTACACCGCTATCTGTATGAACATGGAAATATCTACACCGCTATCTGTTTGAACATGGAAATATCTACACCGCTATCTGCATGAAAATGGAAATATCTACACAGCTATCTGCATATTCCTGGAAATATCTACAAAGCTATTTCTTTACACATGGAAATAACTACACCGCTATCTCTATTAACATGGAAATATCTACACCGCCATCTGTATGAACATGGAAATATCTGCACCGCCATCTGTATGAACATATAAATATCTACACCGCCATCTGTATTAAGATGGAGATATCTACACCGCTATCTGTTTAAACATGGTAATATCTACACCGCTATCTGTATGAACATGGAAATATCTACACCGCTATCTGTATGAACATGGAAATATCTACACCGCTATCTGTTTGAACATGGAAATATCTACACCGCTATCTGCATGAAAATGGAAATATCTACAAAGCTATCTGCATATACGTGGAAATATCTACAAAGCTATTACTTTACACATGGAAATAACTACACCACTATCTCTATAAGCATGGAAATATCTACACCGTCATCTGTATGAACATATAAATATCTACACCGCCATCTGCATTAAGATGGAGATATCTACACTGCTATCTGTATAAACATGGAAATATCTACACCGCTATCTATATAAACATGGAAATAACTACACCGCTATCTGTATGAACATGGAAATATCTACACCGCTACCTGCATAAACATGGAAATATCAGCACCGCTATCTCTATGAACATGGAAATATCTACACAGCCATCTGGAAGAACATGGAAATATCTACATCGCTAT
This sequence comes from Gorilla gorilla gorilla, assembly GCF_029281585.2. Classification (NCBI taxonomy): domain Eukaryota; kingdom Metazoa; phylum Chordata; class Mammalia; order Primates; family Hominidae; genus Gorilla; species Gorilla gorilla. Next base: position 52,572,095 of record NC_073246.2, on the reverse strand, counting down.
CTGTATGAACATGGAAATAGCTACACCGCTATCTGTATGAACATGGAAATATCTACACCACTATCTGTATGAACATGGAAATATCTAAACCGCTATCTGTATGAACATTGAAATATATAGACCACTATCTGTATAAACATGGAAATATCTACACCGCTACCTATATAAACATGGAAATATCAGCACCGCTATCTGTATGAACATGGAAATATCTACACCGCTATCTCTATGAATATGGAAATATTTACACCGATATCTGTATGAACATGGAAATATCTTCACCTCCATCTGTATGAGCATGGATATATCTACACAGCCATCTGGATGAACAAGGAAATATCAGCACCGCAGTCAGTATGAACATGGAAATATCTACACCGCTATCTGTATGAACATGGAAATATCTACACAGCTATCTGTTTGAACATGGAAATATCTACACCGCTATCTGCATGAAAATGTAAATATCTACACAGCTATCTGCATATACATGGAAATATCTACAAAGCTATTTCTTTACACATGGAAACATCTACACCGCTATCTCTATAAACATGGAAATATCTACACCGCCATCTGTATGAACATGGAAATATATGCACCGCCATCTGTATGAACATATAAATATCTACACCGCCATCTGTATTAAGATGGAGACATCTACACCGTTATCTGTATAAACATGGAAATATCTATACCTCTATCTATATAAACATGGAAATATCTACACCACTATCTGTATAAACATGGAAATATCTACACCGCTACCTGTATAAACATGGAAATATCACCACCGCTATCTGTATGAACATGGAAATATCTACACAGCCATCTGAATGAACATGGAAATATCTACAACGCTATCTGTATTAACATGGAAATAGCTACAACGCTATCTGTATGAACATGGAAATACCTACGCCACTATCTGTATGAACATGGAAATATCTACACCGATATCTGTATGAACATGGAAATATCTCCACCGCCATCTGTATGAACATGGATATATCTACACAGCCATCTGGATGAACATGGAAATATCTACACCGCTATCTGTATGAACATGGAAATAGCTACACCGCTATCTGTATGAACATGGAAATATCTACACCGCTATCTGTATGAACATGGAAATATCTACACCGCTATCTGTATGAACATGGAAATATCTTCACCGCCATCTGTATGAACATGGATATATCTACACAGCCATCTGGATGAACATGGAAATATCAACACCGCTATCTGTATGAACATAGAAATATCTACACCGCTATCTGTTTTAACATGCATACATCTTCACCGCTATCTGTACAAACATGGAAATATCTACACCGCTATCTGTATGAACATGGAAATATCTACACCGCTATCTGTTTGAACATGGAAATATCTACACCGCTATCTGCATGAAAATGGAAATATCTACACAGCTATCTGCATATACATGGAAATATCTACAAAGCTATTTCTCTACACATGGAAATATCTCCACCGCAATCTCTATAAACATGGAAATATCTTCACAGCCATCTGTATGAACATGGAAATATCTGCACCGCCATCTGTATGAACATATAAATATCTAGACAGCCATCTGTATAAAGATGGAGATATCTACACCGCTATCTGTATAAAAATGGAAATATCTACACCGCTATCTGTATAAACATGGAAATATCTACACCGCTATCTGTATAAACATGGAAATATCTACACCGCTACCTGTATAAACATGGAAATATCAGCACCGCTATCTGTATTAAAATGGAAATATCTACACCGCTATCTGTATGAACATGGAAATATCTACACCGCTATCTGTGTAAACAGGCATACATCTTCACCGCTATCTGTATAAACATGGATATATCTACACCGCTATCGGTAGAAACATGGAAATATCTACACCGCTACCTGTATAAACATGGAAATATAAGCACCGTTATCTGTATGAACATGGAAATATCTACACAGCCATCTGGATGAAAATGGAAATATTTACACCGCTATCTGTATGAACATGGAAATAGCTACACCGCTATCTGTATGAACATAGGAATATCTACACCGCTATCTGTATGAACATGGAAATATCTACACCGCTATCTGTATGAACATGGAAATATCTTCACTGCCATCTGTATGAACATGAACATATCTACACAGCCATCTGGATGAACATGGAAATACCTACACCGCTATATGTATGAACATGGAATTAGCTACACCGCTATCTGTATGAACATGGAAATATCCACACCGCTATCTGTATGAACATGGAAATGTCTACACCGCTATCTGTATGAACATGGATATATCTACACAGCCATCTAGATTAACATGGATATATCTACACAGCCATCTGGATGAACATGGAAATATCTGCACCGCTATCTGTATGAACATGGAAATATCTACACCACTATCTGTGTAAACATGCATACATCTTCACTGCTATCTGTATAAACATGGAATTATCTACACCGCTATCTGTATGACCATGGAAATATCTACACCGCTATCTGTTTGAACACGGAAATATCTACTCCGCTATCTGCATGAAAACGGAAATATCTACACAGCTATCTGCATATACATGGAAATATCTACAAAGCTATTTCTTTACACAGGGAAATAACTACACCGCTATCTCTATTAACATGGAAATATCTACACCGCCATCTGTATGAACATGGAAATATCTGCACCGCCATCTGTATGAACATATAAATATCTACACCGCCATCTGTATTAAGATGGAGATATCTACACCGCTATCTGTATGAACATGGAAATATCTACACCGCTATCTGTATAAACATGGAAATATCTACACCGCTATCTGTATAAACATGGAAATATCTACACCGCTACCTGTATAAACATGGAAATATCAGCACCGCTATCTGTATGAACATGGAAATATCTACACAGCCATCTGGATGAACATGGAAATATCTACACCGCTATCTTTATGAACATGGAAATAGCTACACCGCTATCTGTATGAACATGGAAATATCTACACCACTAACTGTATGAACATGGAAATATCTACACCGCTATCTGCATGAACATGGAAATATCTTCACCGCCATCTGAATGAACATGGATATATCTACACAGCCATCTGGATGAACATGGATATATCTCCACCGCTATCTGCATGAACATGGAAATATCTACACCGCTATCTGTGTAAACATGCATACATCTTCACCGCTATCTGTATAAACATGGAAATATCTACACCGCTATCTGTATAAACACGGAAATATCTACACCGCTACCTGTATAAACATGGAAATATCAGCACCGCTATCTGTATGAACATGGAAATATCTACACCGCTATCTCTATGAACATGGAAATATCTACACCGATATCTGTATGAACATGGAAATATCTTCACCGCCATCTGTATGAACTTGGATATATCTACACAGCCATCTGGATGAACATGGAAATATCAGCACCGCTGTCTGTATGAACATGGAAATACCTACTCCGCTATCTGTATGAACATGGAAATATCTACACCGCTATCTGTATGAACATGGAAATATCTTCACCACCATCTGTATGAACATGGATATATCTACACAGCCATCTGGATGAACATGGAAATATCTACACCGCTATCTGTATGAACATGGAAATATCTACACCGCTATGTGTGTAAACATGCATACATCTTCACCACTATCTGTATAAACATGGAAATATCTACACCGTTATCTCTATAAATATGGAAATATCTACACCGCTACCTGTATAAACATGGAAATATCAGCACCGCTATCTGTATGAACGTGGAAATAGCTACACAGCCATCTGGATGAACATGGAAATCTCTACACCGCTATCTGTATGAACATGGAAATAGCTACACCTCTATCTGTATGAACATGGAAATATCTACACCGCTATCTGTATGAACATGGAAAGATCTACACCGCCATCTGTATGAACATGGAAATATCTTCACCGCCATCTGTATGAACATGGATATATCTACACAGCCATCTGGATGAACATGGATATATCTACAGCGCAATCCGTATGAACATGGATATATCTGCACCGCTATCTGTGTAAACATGCATACATCTTCACCGCTATCTGTATAAACATGGAAATGTCTACACCGCTATGTGTATGAACATGGAAATATCTACACCGCTATCTGTTTGAACATGGAAATATCTACACCGCTATCTGCATGAAAATGTAAATATCTACACAGCTATCTGCATATACGAGGAAATATCTACAAAGCTATTTCTTTACACATGGAAATATCTACACCGCTATCTCTATAAACATGGAAATATCTACACCGCCATCTGTATGAACATGGAAATATCTGCACCGCCATCTGTATGAACATATAAATATCTACACAGCCATCTGTATTAAGATGGAGATATCTACACCGTTATATGTATAAACATGGAAATATCTACACCGCTATCTATATAAACATGGAAATATCTACACCACTATCTGTATAAACATGGAAATATCTACACCGCTACCTGTATAAACATGGAAATATCACCACCGCTATCTGTATGAACATGGAAATATCTTCACAGCCATCTGAATGAACATGGAAATATCTACAACGCTATCTGCATTAACATGGAAATAGCTACACCGCTATCTGTATGAACATGGAAATATCTACGCCACTATCTGTATGAACATGGAAATATCTACACCGCTATCTGTATGAACATGGAAATATCTTCACCGCCATCTGTATGAACATGGATATATCTACACAGCCATCTGGATGAACATGGAAATATCTACACCGCTATCTGTATGAACATGGAAATAGCTACACCGCTATCTGCATGAACATGGAAATATCTAAACCGCTATATGTATGAACATGGAAATATCTACACCGCTATCTGTATGAACATGGAAATATCTTCACCGCCATCTGTATGAACATGGATATATCTACACAGCCATCTGGATGAACATGGAAATATCAACACCGCTATCTGCATGAACATGGAAATATCTACACCGCTATCTGTTTTAACATGCATACCTCTTCTCCGCTATCTGTATAAACATGGAAATATCTACACCGCTATCTGTATGAACATGGAAATATCTACACAGCTATCTGTTTGAACATGGAAATATCTACACCGCTATCTGCATGAAAATGGAAATATCTACACAGCTATCTGCATATACATGGAAATATCTACAAAGCTATTTCTCTACACATGGAAATATCTACACCGCAATCTCTATAAACATGGAAATATCTTCACCGCCATCTGTATGAACATGGAAATATCTGCACCGCCATCTGTATGAACATATAAATATCTAGACCGCAATCTGTATTAAGATGGAGATATCTACACCGCTATCTGTATAAAATTGGAAATATCTACACCTCTATCTGTATAAACATGGAAATATCTACACCGCTATCTGTATAAACATGGAAATATCTACACCGCTACCTGTATAAACATGGAAATATCAGCACCGCTATCTGTATGAACATGGAAATATCTACACCGCTATCTCTATGAACATGGAAATATCTACACCGATATCTGTATGAACATGGAATTATCTTCACCGCCATCTGTATGAACATGGATATATCTACACAGCCATCTGGACGAACATGGAAATATCAGCACCGCTGTCTGTATGAACATGGAAATATCTACACCGCTATCTGTATGAACATGGAAATATCTACACCGCTATCTGTATGAACATGGAAATAACTTCACCGACATCTGTATGAACATGGATATATCAACACAGCCATCTGGATGAACATGGAAATATCTGCACCGCTATCTGTATGAACATGGAAATATCTACACCGCTATCTGTATGAACATGGAAATATCTTCACCGCCATCTGTATGAACATGAATATATCTACACAGCCATCTGCATGAACATGGAAATATCAACACCGCTATATGTATGAACATGGAATTAGCTACACCGCTATCTGTATGAACATGGAAATATCCTCACCGCCATCTGTATGAACATGGATATATCTACACAGCCATCTGGATGAACATGGAAATATCTGCACCGCTATCTGTATGAACATGGAAATATCTACACCACTATCTGTGTAAACATGCATACATCTTCACTGCTATCTGTATAAACATGGAATTATCTACACCGCTATCTGTATGACCATGGAAATATCTACACCGCTATCTGTTTGAACACGGAAATATCTACTCCGCTATCTGCATGAAAACGGAAATATCTACACAGCTATCTGCATATACATGGAAATATCTACAAAGCTATTTCTTTACACAGGGAAATAACTACACCGCTATCTCTATTAACATGGAAATATCTACACCGCCATCTGTATGAACATGGAAATATCTGCACCGCCATCTGTATGAACATATAAATATCTACACCGCCATCTGTATTAAGATGGAGATATCTACACCGCTATGTGTATGAACATGGAAATATCTACACCGCTATCTGTATAAACATGGAAATATCTACACCGCTATCTGTATAAACATGGAAATATCTACACCGCTACCTGTATAAACATGGAAATATCAGCACCGCTATCTGTATGAACATGGAAATATCTACACATCCATCTGGATGAACATGGAAATATCTACACCGCTATCTTTATGAACATGGAAATAGCTACACCGCTATCTGTATGAACATGGAAATATCTACACCACTAACTGTATGAACATGGAAATATCTACACCGCTATCTGCATGAACATGGAAATATCTTCACCGCCATCTGAATGAACATGGATACATCTACACAGCCATCTGGATGAACATGGATATATCTCCACCGCTATCTGCATGAACATGGAAATATCTACACCGCTATCTGTGTAAACATGCATACATCTTCACCGCTATCTGTATAAACATGGAAATATCTACACCGCTATCTGTATAAACACGGAAATATCTACACCGCTACCTGTATAAACATGGAAATATCAGCACCGCTATCTGTATGAACATGGAAATATCTACACCGCTATCTCTATGAACATGGAAATATCTACACCGATATCTGTATGAACATGGAAATATCTTCACCGCCATCTGTATGAACTTGGATATATCTACACAGCCATCTGGATGAACATGGAAATATCAGCACCGCTGTCTGTATGAACATGGAAATACCTACACCGCTATCTGTATGAACATGGAAATATCTACACCGCTATCTGTATGAACATGGAAATATCTTCACCACCATCTGTATGAACATGGATATATCTACACAGCCATCTGGATGAACATGGAAATATCTACACCGCTATCTGTATGAACATGGAAATATCTACACCGCTATGTGTGTAAACATGCATACATCTTCACCACTATCTGTATAAACATGGAAATATCTACACCGCTATCTCTATAAATATGGAAATATCTACACCGCTACCTGTATAAACATGGAAATATCAGCACCGCTATCTGTATGAACATGGAAATATCTACACAGCCATCTGGATGAACATGGAAATCTCTACACCGCTATCTGTATGAACATGGAAATAGCTACACCTCTATCTGTATGAACATGGAAATATCTACACCGCTATCTGTATGAACATGGAAAGATCTACACCGCCATCTGTATGAACATGGAAATATCTTCACCGCCATCTGTATGAACATGGATATATCTACACAGCCATCTGGATGAACATGGATATATCTACAGCGCAATCCGTATGAACATGGAAATATCTGCACCGCTATCTGTGTAAACATGCATACATCTTCACCGCTATCTGTATAAACATGGAAATGTCTACACCGCTATGTGTATGAACATGGAAATATCTACACCGCTATCTGTTTGAACATGGAAATATCTACACCGCTATCTGCATGAAAATGTAAATATCTACACAGCTATCTGCATATACGTGGAAATATCTACAAAGCTATTTCTTTACACATGGAAATATCTACACCGCTATCTCTATAAACATGGAAATATCTACACCGCCATCTGTATGAACATGGAAATATCTGCACCGCCATCTGTATGAACATATAAATATCTACACCGCCATCTGTATTAAGATGGAGATATCTACACCGTTATATGTATAAACATGGAAATATCTACACCGCTATCTATATAAACATGGAAATATCTACACCACTATCTGTATAAACATGGAAATATCTACACCGCTACCTGTATAAACATGGAAATATCACCACCGCTATCTGTATGAACATGGAAATATCTTCACAGCCATCTGAATGAACATGGAAATATCTACAACGCTATCTGTATGAACATGGAAATAGCTACACCGCTATCTGTATGAACATGGAAATATCTACGCCACTATCTGTATGAACATGGAAATATCTACACCGCTATCTGTATGAACATGGAAATATCTTCACCGCCATCTGTATGAACATGGATATATCTACACAGCCATCTGGATGAACATGGAAATATCTACACCGCTATCTGTATGAACATGGAAATATCTACACCGCTATCTGTATGAACATGGAAATATCTACACCGCTATCTGGGTAAACAGGCATACATCTTCACCGCTATCTGTATAAACATGGATATATCTACACCGCTATCTGTATAAACATGGAAATATCTACACCGCTACCTGTATAAACATGGAAATATCAGCACCGTTATCTGTATGAACATGGAAATATCTACACAGCCATCTGGATGAAAATGGAAATAGTTACACCGCTATCTGTATGAACATGGAAATAGCTACACCGCTATCTGTATGAACATGGGAATATCTACACCGATATCTGTATGAACATGGAAATATCTACACCGCTATCTGTATGAACATGGAAATATCTTCACCGCCATCTGTATGAACATGAATATATCTACACAGCCATCGGGATGAACATGGAAATATCAACACCGCTATATGTATGAACATGGAATTAGCTACACCGCTATCTGCATGAACATGGAAATATCCTCACCGCCATCTGTATGAACATGGATATATCTACACAGCCATCTGGATGAACATGGAAATATCTGCACCGCTATCTGTATGAACATGGAAATAGCTACACCTCTATCTGTATGAACATGGAAATATCTACACCGCTATCTGTATGAACATGGAAAGATCTACACCGCCATCTGTATGAACATGGAAATATCTTCACCGCCATCTGTATGAACATGGATATATCTACACAGCCATCTGGATGAACATGGATATATCTACAGCACAATCCGTATGAACATGGATATATCTGCACCGCTATCTGTGTAAACATGCATACATCTTCACCGCTATCTGTATAAACATGGAAATGTCTACACCGCTATGTGTATGAACATGGAAATATCTACACCGCTATCTGTTTGAACATGGAAATATCTACACCGCTATCTGCATGAAAATGTAAATATCTACACAGCTATCTGCATATACGTGGAAATATCTACAAAGCTATTTCTTTACACATGGAAATATCTACACCGCTATCTCTATAAACATGGAAATATCTACACCGCCATCTGTATGAACATGGAAATATCTGCACCGCCATCTGTATGAACATATAAATATCTACACAGCCATCTGTATTAAGATGGAGATATCTACACCGTTATATGTATAAACATGGAAATATCTACACCGCTATCTATATAAACATGGAAATATCTACACCACTATCTGTATAAACATGGAAATATCTACACCGCTACCTGTATAAACATGGAAATATCACCACCGCTATCTGTATGAACATGGAAATATCTTCACAGCCATCTGAATGAACATGGAAATATCTACAACGCTATCTGCATTAACATGGAAATAGCTACACCGCTATCTGTATGAACATGGAAATATCTACGCCACTATCTGTATGAACATGGAAATATCTACACCGCTATCTGTATGAACATGGAAATATCTTCACCGCCATCTGTATGAACATGGATATATCTACACAGCCATCTGGATGAACATGGAAATATCTACACCGCTATCTGTATGAACATGGAAATAGCTACACCGCTATCTGCATGAACATGGAAATATCTAAACCGCTATATGTATGAACATGGAAATATCTACACCGCTATCTGTATGAACATGGAAATATCTTCACCGCCATCTGTATGAACATGGATATATCTACACAGCCATCTGGATGAACATGGAAATATCAACACCGCTATCTGCATGAACATGGAAATATCTACACCGCTATCTGTTTTAACATGCATACCTCTTCTCCGCTATCTGTATAAACATGGAAATATCTACACCGCTATCTGTATGAACATGGAAATATCTACACAGCTATCTGTTTGAACATGGAAATATCTACACCGCTATCTGCATGAAAATGGAAATATCTACACAGCTATCTGCATATACATGGAAATATCTACAAAGCTATTTCTCTACACATGGAAATATCTACACCGCAATCTCTATAAACATGGAAATATCTTCACCGCCATCTGTATGAACATGGAAATATCTGCACCGCCATCTGTATGAACATATAAATATCTAGACCGCAATCTGTATTAAGATGGAGATATCTACACCGCTATCTGTATAAAATTGGAAATATCTACACCTCTATCTGTATAAACATGGAAATATCTACACCGCTATCTGTATAAACATGGAAATATCTACACCGCTACCTGTATAAACATGGAAATATCAGCACCGCTATCTGTATGAACATGGAAATATCTACACCGCTATCTCTATGAACATGGAAATATCTACACCGATATCTGTATGAACATGGAATTATCTTCACCGCCATCTGTATGAACATGGATATATCTACACAGCCATCTGGACGAACATGGAAATATCAGCACCGCTGTCTGTATGAACATGGAAATATCTACACCGCTATCTGTATGAACATGGAAATATCTACACCACTATCTGTATGAACATGGAAATAACTTCACCGACATCTGTATGAACATGGATATATCAACACAGCCATCTGGATGAACATGGAAATATCTGCACCGCTATCTGTATGAACATGGAAATATCTACACCGCTATCTGTGTAAACAGGCATACATCTTCACCGCTATCTGTATAAACATGGATATATCTACACCGCTATCTGTATAAACATGGAAATATCTACACCGCTACCTGTATAAACATGGAAATATCAGCACCGTTATCTGTATGAACATGGAAATATCTACACAGCCATCTGGATGAAAATGGAAATAGTTACACCGCTATCTGTATGAACATGGAAATAGCTACACCGCTGTCTGTATGAACATGGGAATATCTACACCGATATCTGTATGAACATGGAAATATCTACACCGCTATCTGTATGAACATGGAAATATCTTCACCGCCATCTGTATGAACATGAATATATCTACACAGCCATCTGCATGAACATGGAAATATCAACACCGCTATATGTATGAACATGGAATTAGCTACACCGGTATCTGTATGAACATGGAAATATCCTCACCGCCATCTGTATGAACATGGATATATCTACACAGCCATCTGGATGAACATGGAAATATCTGCACCGCTATCTGTATGAACATGGAAATATCTACACCACTATCTGTGTAAACATGCATACATCTTCACTGCTATCTGTATAAACATGGAATTATCTACACCGCTATCTGTATGACCATGGAAATATCTACACCGCTATCTGTTTGAACACGGAAATATCTACTCCGCTATCTGCATGAAAACGGAAATATCTACACAGCTATCTGCATATACATGGAAATATCTACAAAGCTATTTCTTTACACAGGGAAATAACTACACCGCTATCTCTATTAACATGGAAATATCTACACCGCCATCTGTATGAACATGGAAATATCTGCACCGCCATCTGTATGAACATATAAATATCTACACCGCCATCTGTATTAAGATGGAGATATCTACACCGCTATCTGTATGAACATGGAAATATCTACACCGCTATCTGTATAAACATGGAAATATCTACACCGCTATCTGTATAAACATGGAAATATCTACACCGCTACCTGTATAAACATGGAAATATCAGCACCGCTATCTGTATGAACATGGAAATATCTACACATCCATCTGGATGAACATGGAAATATCTACACCGCTATCTTTATGAACATGGAAATAGCTACACCGCTATCTGTATGAACATGGAAATATCTACACCACTAACTGTATGAACATGGAAATATCTACACCGCTATCTGCATGAACATGGAAATATCTTCACCGCCATCTGAATGAACATGGATACATCTACACAGCCATCTGGATGAACATGGATATATCTCCACCGCTATCTGCATGAACATGGAAATATCTACACCGCTATCTGTGTAAACATGCATACATCTTCACCGCTATCTGTATAAACATGGAAATATCTACACCGCTATCTGTATAAACACGGAAATATCTACACCGCTACCTGTATAAACATGGAAATATCAGCACCGCTATCTGTATGAACATGGAAATATCTACACCGCTATCTCTATGAACATGGAAATATCTACACCGATATCTGTATGAACATGGAAATATCTTCACCGCCATCTGTATGAACTTGGATATATCTACACAGCCATCTGGATGAACATGGAAATATCAGCACCGCTGTCTGTATGAACATGGAAATACCTACACCGCTATCTGTATGAACATGGAAATATCTACACCGCTATCTGTATGAACATGGAAATATCTTCACCACCATCTGTATGAACATGGATATATCTACACAGCCATCTGGATGAACATGGAAATATCTACACCGCTATCTGTATGAACATGGAAATATCTACACCGCTATGTGTGTAAACATGCATACATCTTCACCACTATCTGTATAAACATGGAAATATCTACACCGCTATCTCTATAAATATGGAAATATCTACACCGCTACCTGTATAAACATGGAAATATCAGCACCGCTATCTGTATGAACATGGAAATATCTACACAGCCATCTGGATGAACATGGAAATCTCTACACCGCTATCTGTATGAACATGGAAATATCTGCACCGCCATCTGTATGAACATATAAATATCTACACCGCCATCTGTATTAAGATGGAGATATCTACACCGTTATATGTATAAACATGGAAATATCTACACCGCTATCTATATAAACATGGAAATATCTACACCACTATCTGTATAAACATGGAAATATCTACACCGCTACCTGTATAAACATGGAAATATCACCACCGCTATCTGTATGAACATGGAAATATCTTCACAGCCATCTGAATGAACATGGAAATATCTACAACGCTATCTGTATGAACATGGAAATAGCTACACCGCTATCTGTATGAACATGGAAATATCTACGCCACTATCTGTATGAACATGGAAATATCTACACCGCTATCTGTATGAACATGGAAATATCTTCACCGCCATCTGTATGAACATGGATATATCTACACAGCCATCTGGATGAACATGGAAATATCTACACCGCTATCTGTATGAACATGGAAATAGCTACACCGCTATCTGCATGAACATGGAAATATCTAAACCGCTATCTGTATGAACATGGAAATATCTACACCGCTATCTGTATGAACATGGAAATATCTTCACCGCCATCTGTATGAACATGGATATATCTACACAGCCATCTGGATGAACATGGAAATATCAACACCGCTATCTGCATGAACATGGAAATATCTACACCGCTATCTGTTTTAACATGCATACCTCTTCTCCGCTATCTGTATAAACATGGAAATATCTACACCGCTATCTGTATGAACATGGAAATATCTACACAGCTATCTGTTTGAACATGGAAATATCTACACCGCTATCTGCATGAAAATGGAAATATCTACACAGCTATCTGCATATACATGGAAATATCTACAAAGCTATTTCTCTACACATGGAAATATCTACACCGCAATCTCTATAAACATGGAAATATCTTCACCGCCATCTGTATGAACATGGAAATATCTGCACCGCCATCTGTATGAACATATAAATATCTAGACCGCAATCTGTATTAAGATGGAGATATCTACACCGCTATCTGTATAAAATTGGAAATATCTACACCTCTATCTGTATAAACATGGAAATATCTACACCGCTATCTGTATAAACATGGAAATATCTACACCGCTACCTGTATAAACATGGAAATATCAGCACCGCTATCTGTATGAACATGGAAATATCTACACCGCTATCTCTATGAACATGGAAATATCTACACCGATATCTGTATGAACATGGAAATATCTTCACCGCCATCTGTATGAACATGGATATATCTACACAGCCATCTGGACGAACATGGAAATATCAGCACCGCTGTCTGTATGAACATGGAAATATCTACACCGCTATCTGTATGAACATGGAAATATCTACACCGCTATCTGTATGAACATGGAAATAACTTCACCGACATCTGTATGAACATGGATATATCAACACAGCCATCTGGATGAACATGGAAATATCTACACCTCTATATGTACGAACATGGAAATAGCTACACCGCTATCTGTATGAACATGGAAATATCTACACCGCTATCTGTATGAACATGGAAATATCTACACCGCTATCTGTATGAACATGGAAATATCTACACCGCTATCTGGGTAAACAGGCATACATCTTCACCGCTATCTGTATAAACATGGATATATCTACACCGCTATCTGTATAAACATGGAAATATCTACACCGCTACCTGTATAAACATGGAAATATCAGCACCGTTATCTGTATGAACATGGAAATATCTACACAGCCATCTGGATGAAAATGGAAATAGTTACACCGCTATCTGTATGAACATGGAAATAGCTACACCGCTATCTGTATGAACATGGGAATATCTACACCGATATCTGTATGAACATGGAAATATCTACACCGCTATCTGTATGAACATGGAAATATCTTCACCGCCATCTGTATGAACATGAATATATCTACACAGCCATCTGGATGAACATGGAAATATCAACACCGCTATATGTATGAACATGGAATTAGCTACACCGCTATCTGCATGAACATGGAAATATCCTCACCGCCATCTGTATGAACATGGGTATATCTACACAGCCATCTGGATGAACATGGAAATATCTGCACCGCTATCTGTATGAACATGGAAATGTCTACACCACTATCTGTGTAAACATGCATACATCTTCACTGCTATCTGTATAAACATGGAATTATCTACACCGCTATCTGTATGACCATGGAAATATCTACACCGCTATCTGTTTGAACACGGAAATATCTACTCCCCTATCTGCATGAAAATGGAAATATCTACACAGCTATCTGCATATACATGGAAATATCTACAAAGCTATTTCTTTACACATGGAAATAACTTCACCGCTATCTCTATTAACATGGAAATATCTACACCGCCATCTGTATGAACATGGAAATATCTGCACCGCCATCTGTATGAACATATAAATATCTACACCGCCATCTGTATTAACATGGAGATATCTACACCGCTATCTGTATAAACATGGAAATATCTACACCGCTATCTGTATAAACATGGAAATATCTACACCGCTATCTGTATAAACATGGAAATATCTACACCGCTACCTGTATAAACATGGAAATATCAGCACCGCTATCTGTATGAACATGGAAATACCTACACAGCCATCTGGATGAACATGGAAATATCTACACCGCTATCTGTATGAACATGGAAATAGCTACACCGCTATCTGTATGAACATGGAAATATCTACACCACTAACTGTATGAACATGGAAATATCTACACCGCTATCTGCATGAACATGGAAATATCTTCACCGCCATCTGTATGAACATGGATATATCTACACAGCCATCTGGATGAACATGGAAATATCTACACCGCTATCTGTATGAACATGGAAATAGCTACACCTCTATCAGTATGAACATGGAAATATCTACACCACTATCTGTATGAACATGGAAAGATCTACACCGCTATGTGTATGAACATGGAAATATCTTCACCGCCATCTCTATGAACATGGATATATCTACACAGCCATCTGGATGAACATGGATATATCTCCACCGCTATCTGCATGAACATTTAAATATCTACCCCGCTATCTGTGTAAACATGCATACATCTTCACCGCTATCTGTAGAAACATGGAAATATCTACACCGCTATCTGTATAAACACGGAAATATCTACACCGCTACCTGTATAAACATGGAAATATCAGCACCGCTATCTGTATGAAAATGGAAATATCTACACCGCTATCTCTATGAACATGGAAATATCTACACCGATATCTGTATGAACATGGAAATATCTTCACCGCCATCTGTATGAACTTGGATATATCTACACAGCCATCTGGATGAACATGGAAATATCAGCACCGCTGTCTGTATGAACATGGAAATATCTACACCGCTATCTGTATGAACATGGAAATATCTACACCACTATCTGTGTAAACATGCATACATCTTCACTGCTATCTGTATAAACATGGTATTATCTACACCGCTATCTGTATGACCATGGAAATATCTACACCGCTATCTGTTTGAACACGGAAATATCTACTCCGCTATCTGCATGAAAATGGAAATATCTACACAGCTATCTGCTTATACATGGAAATATCTACAAAGCTATTTCTTTACACATGGAAATAACTACACCGCTATCTCTATTAACATGGAAATATCTACACCGCCATCTGTATGAACATGGAAATATCTGCACCGCCATCTGTATGAACATATAAATATCTACACCGCCATCTGTATTAAGATGGAGATATCTACACTGTTATCTGTATAAACATGGAAATATCTACACCGCTATCTGTATAAACATGGAAATATCTACACCGTTATCTGTATAAACATGGAAATATCTACACCGCTACCTGTATAAACATGGAAATATCACCACCGCTATCTGTATGAACATGGAAATATCTACACAGCCATCTGAATGAACATGGAAATATCTACAACGCTCTCTGTATTAACATGGAAATAGCTACACCGCTATCTGTATGAACATGGAAATATCTACGCCACTATCTGTATTAACATGGAAATAACTACACCACTATCTGTATGAACATGGAAATATCTTCACCGCCATCTGTATGAACATGGATATATCTACACAGCCATCTGGATGAACATGGAAATATCTACACCGCTAGCTGTATGAACATGGAAATAGCTACACTGCTATCTGTATGAACATGGAAATATCTACACCGCTATCTGTATGAACATGGAAATATCTACACCGCTATCTGTATGAACATGGAAATATCTTCACCGCCATCTGTATGAACATGGATATATCTACACAGCCATCTGGAAGAACATGGATATATCAACACCGCTATCTGTATCAACATGGAAATATCTACACCGCTATCTGTTTTAACATGCATACATCTTCACTGCTATCTGTATAAACATGGAAATAGCTACACCGCTATCTGTATGAACATGGAAATATCTACACCGCTATATCTATGAACATGGAAATATCTACACCGCTATCTGTATGAACATGGAAATATCTTCACCGCCATCTGTTTGAACATGGATATATCTACACAGCCATGTGGATGAACATGGAAATATCTTCACCGCTATCTGTGTAAACATGCATACATCTTCACCGCTATCTGTATAAACATGGAAATATCTACACCGCTATCTTTATGAACATGGAAATATCTACACCGCTAACTGTTTGAATATGGAAATATCTACACCGCTATCTGCATGAAAATGTAAGTATCTACACAGCTATCTGCATATACATGGAAATATATACAAAGCTATTTCTTTACACATGGAAATATGTACACCGCTGTCTGTATGAACATGGAAATATCTTCACCGCCATCTGTATGAACATAGATATATCTACACAGCCATCTGGATGAACATGGAAATATCAGCAACGCTGTCTGTATGGACACGGAAATATCTACACCGCTATCTGTATGAACATGGAAATATCTACACCGCTATCTGTATGAACATGCAAATATCTTCTCCGCCATCTGTATGAACATGGATATATCTTCACAGCCAGCTGGATGAAGATGGAAATATCTACACCGCTATCTGTATGAACATGGAAATATCTACACCGCTATCTGTGTAAACACGCATACATCTTCACCGCTATCTGTATAAACATGGAAATGTCTACACCCCTATGGATATGAATATGGAAATATCTACACAGCCATCTGAATGAACATGGAAATATCTACAACGCTATCTGTATGAACATGGAAATAGCTACACCGCTACCTGTATAAACATGGAAATATCACCACCGCTATCTGTAAGAACATGGAAATATCTACACAGCCATCTGAATGAACATGGAAATATCTACAACGCTATCTGTATGAACATGGAAATAGCTACACCGCTATCTGTATGAACATGGAAATAACTACACCGCTATCTGTATGAACATGGAAATATCTACGCCACAATCTGTATGAACATGGAAATATCTACACCGCTATCTGTATGGACATGGAAATAGCTTCACTGCCATCTGTATTAACATGGATATATCTACAAAGCCATCTGGATAAACATGGAAATAACGACACCGCTATCTGAAAGAACACAGAAATAGCTACACCGCTATCTGTATGAACATGGAAATATCTACACCGCTATCTGTATGAACATGGAAATATCTGCACCGCTATCTGTATGAACATGGAAACACCTTCACCGCCATCTGTAAGAACATGGATATATCTACACAGCCATCTGGATGAACATGGAAATATCAACACCGCTATCTGTATGAACATGCATACATCTTCACAGCTATCTGTATAAAAATGGAAATATCTACACCGCTATCTGTATGAACATGGAAATATCTACAGAGCAATCTGTTTGAACATGGAAATAACTACACCGCTATCTGCATGAAAATGGAAATATCTACACAGCTATCTGCTTATACATGGAAATATCTCCAAAGCTATTTCTCTACACATGGAAATATCTACACCGCCATCTGTATGAACATGGAAATATCTGCACCGCCATCTGTATGAACATATAAATATCTACACCGCCATCTGTATTAAGATGGAGATATCTACACCGCTATCTGTATAAACATGGAAATATCACCACCGCTATCTGTAAGAACATGGAAATATCTACACAGCCATCTGAATGAACATGGAAATATCTACAACGCTATCTGTATGAACATGGAAATATCTACACCGCTACCTGTATAAACATGGAAATATCACCACCGCTATCTGTAAGAACATGGAAATATCTACACAGCCATCTGAATGAACATGGAAATATCTACAACGCTATCTGTATGAACATGGAAATAGCTACACCGCTATCTGTATGAACATGGAAATAACTACACCGCTATCTGTATGAACATGGAAATATCTACGCCACAATCTGTATGAACATGGAAATATCTACACCGCTATCTGTATGGACATGGAAATAGCTTCACTGCCATCTGTATTAACATGGATATATCTACACAGCCATCTGGATAAACATGGAAATAACGACACCGCTATCTGAAAGAACACGGAAATAGCTACACCGCTATCTGTATGAACATGGAAATATCTACACCGCTATCTGTATGAACATGGAAATATCTGCACCGCTATCTGTATGAACATGGAAACACCTTCACCGCCATCTGTAAGAACATGGATATATCTACACAGCCATCTGGATGAACATGGAAATATCAACACCGCTATCTGTATGAACATGCATACATCTTCACAGCTATCTGTATAAAAATGGAAATATCTACACCGCTATCTGTATGAACATGGAAATATCTACAGAGCAATCTGTTTGAACATGGAAATAACTACACCGCTATCTGCATGAAAATGGAAATATCTACACAGCTATCTGCATATACATGGAAATATCTCCAAAGCTATTTCTCTACACATGGAAATATCTACACCGCCATCTGTATGAACATGGAAATATCTGCACCGCCATCTGTATGAACATATAAATATCTACACCGCCATCTGTATTAAGATGGAGATATCTACACCGCTATATGTATAAACATGGAAATATCTACACCGCTATCTGTATAAACATGGAAATATCTACACCGCTATCTGTATAAACATGGAAATATATACACCGCTACCTGTATAAACATGGAAATATCAGCACCGCTATCTGTATGAACATGGAAATATCTACACCGCTATCTCTATGAACATGGAAATATCTACACCGATATCTGTATGAACATGGAAATATCTTCACCGTCATCTGTATGAACATGGATATATCTACACAGCCATATGGACGATCATGGAAATATCAGCATCGCAGTCTGTATGAACATGGAAATATCTACACCGCTATCTGTATGAACATGGAAATATCTACACCGCTATCTGTATGAACATGGAAATATCTTCACCGACATCTGTATGAACATGGATATATCTACACAGCCATCTGGATGAACATGGAAATATCTACACCGCTATCTGAATGAACATGGAAATATCTACACCGCTATCTGTGTAAACATGCATACATCTTCACCGCTATCTGTATAAACATGGATATATCTACACCGCTATCTGAATAAACATGGAAATATCTACACCGCTACCTGTATAAACATGGAAATATCAGCACCGTTATCTGTATGAACATGGAAATATCTACTCAGCCATCTGGATGATCATGGAAATATCTACACCGCTATATGTATGAACATGGAATTAGCTACACCGCTATCTGTATGAACATGAAAATATCTACACATCTATCTGTATGAACATGGAAATATCTACACCGCTATCTGTATGAACATGGAAATATCTTCACCGCCATCTGTATGAACATGGATATATCTACACAGCCATCTGGATGAACATGGAAATATCAGCAACGCTGTCTGTATGGACATGGAAATATCTACACCGATATCTGTATGAACATGGAAATATCTTCACCGCCATCCGTATGAACATAGATATATCTACACAGCCATCTGGATGAACATGGAAATATCAGCAACGCTGTCTGTATGAACATGGAAATAACTACACCGCTATCTGTATGAACATGGAAATATCTACACCGCTATCTGTATGAACATGGAAATATCTTCACCTCCATCTGTATGAACATGGATATATCTACACAGCCATCTGGATGAACATGGAAATATCTACACCGCTATTAGTATGAACATGGAAATATCTACTCCGCTATCTGAGTAAACATGCATACATCTTCACCGCTATCTGTATAAACATGGAAATATCTACACCGCTCTCTGTATAAACATGCAAATATCTACACCGCTACCTGTATAAACATGGAAATATCAGCACCGCTATCTGTATGAACATGGAAATATCTACACCACTATCTCTATGAACATGGAAATATTTACACCGATATCTGTATGAACATGGAAATATCTTCACCTCCATCTGTATGAGCATGGATATATCTACACAGCCATCTGGATGAACAAGGAAATATCAGCACCGCAGTCAGTATGAACATGGAAATATCTACACCGCTATCTGTATGAACATGGAAATATCTACACAGCTATCTGTTTGAACATGGAAATATCTACACCGCTATCTGCATGAAAATGTAAATATCTACACAGCTATCTGCATATACATGGAAATATCTACAAAGCTATTTCTTTACACATGGAAATATCTACACCGCTATCTCTATAAACATGGAAATATCTACACCGCCATCTGTATGAACATGGAAATATCTGCACCGCCATCTGTATGAACATATAAATATCTACACCGCCATCTGTATTAAGATGGAGACATCTACACCGTTATCTGTATAAACATGGAAATATCTATACCTCTATCTATATAAACATGGAAATATCTACACCACTATCTGAATAAACATGGAAATATCTACACCGCTACCTGTATAAACATGGAAATATCACCACCGCTATCTGTATGAACATGGAAATATCTACACAGCCATCTGAATGAACATGGAAATATCTACAACGCTATCTGTATTAACATGGAAATAGCTACAACGCTATCTGTATGAACATGGAAATATCTACGCCACTATCTGTATGAACATGGAAATATCTACACCGCTATCTGTATGAACATGGAAATATCTACACCGCTATCTGTATGAACATGGAAATATCTTCACCGCCATCTGTATGAACATGGATATATCTACACAGCCATCTGGATGAACATGGAAATATCAACACCGCTATCTGTATGAACATGGAAATATCTACACCGCTATCTGTTTTAACATGCATACATCTTCACCGCTATCTGTATAAACATGGAAATATCTACACCGCTATCTGTATGAACATGGAAATATCTACACAGCTATCTGTTTGAACATGGAAATATCTACACCGCTATCTGCATGAAAATGGAAATACCTACACAGCTATCTGCATATACATGGAAATATCTACAAAGCTATTTCTCTACACATGGAAATATCTCCACCGCAATCTCTATAAACATGGAAATATCTTCACCGCCATCTGTATGAACATGGAAATATCTGCACCGCCATCTGTATGAACATATAAATATCTAGACAGCCATCTGTATAAAGATGGAGATATCTACACCGCTATCTGTATAAAAATGGAAATATCTACACCGCTATCTGTATAAACATGGAAATATCTACACCGCTATCTGTATAAACATGGAAATATCTACACCGCTACCTGTATAAACATGGAAATATCAGCACCTCTATCTGTATTAAAATGGAAATATCTACACCGCTATCTGTATGAACATGGAAATATCTACACCGCTATCTGTATGAACATGGAAATAACTTCACCGACATCTGTATGAACATGGATATATCTACACAGCCATCTGGATGAACATGGAAATATCTACACCGCTATCTGTATGAACATGGAAATATCTACACCGCTATCTGTGTAAACAGGCATACATCTTCACCGCTATCTGTATAAACATGGATATATCTACACCGCTATCGGTAGAAACATGGAAATATCTACACCGCTACCTGTATAAACATGGAAATATCAGCACCGTTATCTGTATGAACATGGAAATATCTACACAGCCATCTGGATGAAAATGGAAATATTTACACCGCTATCTGTATGAACATGGAAATAGCTACACCGCTATCTGTATGAACATAGGAATATCTACACCGCTATCTGTATGAACATGGAAATATCTACACCGCTATCTGTATGAACATGGAAATATCTTCACCGCCATCTGTATGAACATGAACATATCTACACAGCCATCTGGATGAACATGGAAATACCTACACCGCTATATGTATGAACATGGAATTAGCTACACCGCTATCTGTATGAACATGGAAATATCCACACCGCTATCTGTATGAACATGGAAATGTCTACACCGCTATCTGTATGAACATGGAAATATCTACACAGCCATCTGGATTAACATGGATATATCTACACAGCCATCTGGATGAACATGGAAATATCTGCACCGCTATCTGTATGAACATGGAAATATCTACACCACTATCTGTGTAAACATGCATACATCTTCACTGCTATCTGTATAAACATGGAATTATCTACACCGCTATCTGTATGACCATGGAAATATCTACACCGCTATCTGTTTGAACACGGAAATATCTACTCCGCTATCTGCATGAAAACGGAAATATCTACACAGCTATCTGCATATACATGGAAATATCTACAAAGCTATATATTTACACAGGGAAATAACTACACCGCTATCTCTATTAACATGGAAATATCTACACCGCCATCTGTATGAACATGGAAATATCTGCACCGCCATCTGTATGAACATATAAATATCTACACCGCCATCTGTATTAAGATGGAGATATCTACACCGCTATCTGTATGAACATGGAAATATCTACACCGTTATCTGCATAAACATGGAAATATCTACACCGCTATCTGTATAAACATGGAAATATCTACACCGCTACCTGTATAAACATGGAAATATCAGCACCGCTATCTGTATGAACATGGAAATATCTACACATCCATCTGGATGAACATGGAAATATCTACACCGCTATCTTTATGAACATGGAAATAGCTACACCGCTATCTGTATGAACATGGAAATATCTACACCACTAACTGTATGAACATGGAAATATCTACACCGCTATCTGCATGAACATGGAAATATCTTCACCGCCATCTGAATGAACATGGATATATCTACACAGCCATCTGGATGAACATGGATATATCTCCACCGCTATCTGCATGAACATGGAAATATCTACACCGCTATCTGTGTAAACATGCATACATCTTCACCGCTATCTGTATAAACATGGAAATATCTACACCGCTATCTGTATAAACACGGAAATATCTACACCGCTACCTGTATAAACATGGAAATATCAGCACCGCTATCTGTATGAACATGGAAATATCTACACCGCTATCTCTATGAACATGGAAATATCTACACCGATATCTGTATGAACATGGAAATATCTTCACCGCCATCTGTATGAACTTGGATATATCTACACAGCCATCTGGATGAACATGGAAATATCAGCACCGCAGTCTGTATGAACATGGAAATACCTACACCGCTATCTGTATGAACATGGAAATATCTACACCGCTATCTGTATGAACATGGAAATATCTTCACCACCATCTCTATGAACATGGATATATCTACACAGCCATCTGGATGAACATGGAAATATCTACACCGCTATCTGTATGAACATGGAAATATCTACACCGCTATGTGTGTAAACATGCATACATCTTCACCACTATCTGTATAAACATGGAAATATCTACACCGCTATCTCTATAAATATGGAAATATCTACACCGCTACCTGTATAAACATGGAAATATCAGCACCGCTATCTGTATGAACATGGAAATATCTACACAGCCATCTGGATGAACATGGAAATCTCTACACCGCTATCTGTATGAACATGGAAATAGCTACACCTCTATCTGTATGAACATGGAAATATCTACACCGCTATCTGTATGAACATGGAAAGATCTACACCGCCATCTGTATGAAAATGGAAATATCTACACCGCTACCTGTATAAACATGGAAATATCAGCACCGCTATCTGTCTGAACATGGAAATATCTACACCGCTATCTGTATGAACATGGAAATATCTACACCGATATCTGTATGAACATGGAAATATCTTCACCGTCATCTGTATGAACATGGATATATCTACACAGCCATATGGACGATCATGGAAATATCAGCATCGCAGTCTGTATGAACATGGAAATATCTACACCGCTATCTGTATGAACATGGAAATATCTACACCGCTATCTGTATGAACATGGAAATATCTTCACCGACATCTGTATGAACATGGATATATCTACACAGCCATCTGGATGAACATGGAAATATCTACACCGCTATCTGAATGAACATGGAAATATCTACACCGCTATCTGTGTAAACATGCATACATCTTCACCGCTATCTGTATAAACATGGATATATCTACACCGCTATCTGAATAAACATGGAAATATCTACACCGCTACCTGTATAAACATGGAAATATCAGCACCGTTATCTGTATGAACATGGAAATATCTACTCAGCCATCTGGATGATCATGGAAATATCTACACCGCTATATGTATGAACATGGAATTAGCTACACCGCTATCTGTATGAACATGAAAATATCTACACATCTATCTGTATGAACATGGAAATATCTACACCGCTATCTGTATGAACATGGAAATATCTTCACCGCCATCTGTATGAACATGGATATATCTACACAGCCATCTGGATGAACATGGAAATATCAGCAACGCTGTCTGTATGGACATGGAAATATCTACACCGATATCTGTATGAACATGGAAATATCTTCACCGCCATCCGTATGAACATAGATATATCTACACAGCCATCTGGATGAACATGGAAATATCAGCAACGCTGTCTGTATGAACATGGAAATAACTACACCGCTATCTGTATGAACATGGAAATATCTACACCGCTATCTGTATGAACATGGAAATATCTTCACCTCCATCTGTATGAACATGGATATATCTACACAGCCATCTGGATGAACATGGAAATATCTACACCGCTATTAGTATGAACATGGAAATATCTACTCCGCTATCTGAGTAAACATGCATACATCTTCACCGCTATCTGTATAAACATGGAAATATCTACACCGCTCTCTGTATAAACATGCAAATATCTACACCGCTACCTGTATAAACATGGAAATATCAGCACCGCTATCTGTATGAACATGGAAATATCTACACCACTATCTCTATGAACATGGAAATATTTACACCGATATCTGTATGAACATGGAAATATCTTCACCTCCATCTGTATGAGCATGGATATATCTACACAGCCATCTGGATGAACAAGGAAATATCAGCACCGCAGTCAGTATGAACATGGAAATATCTACACCGCTATCTGTATGAACATGGAAATATCTACACAGCTATCTGTTTGAACATGGAAATATCTACACCGCTATCTGCATGAAAATGTAAATATCTACACAGCTATCTGCATATACATGGAAATATCTACAAAGCTATTTCTTTACACATGGAAATATCTACACCGCTATCTCTATAAACATGGAAATATCTACACCGCCATCTGTATGAACATGGAAATATCTGCACCGCCATCTGTATGAACATATAAATATCTACACCGCCATCTGTATTAAGATGGAGACATCTACACCGTTATCTGTATAAACATGGAAATATCTATACCTCTATCTATATAAACATGGAAATATCTACACCACTATCTGAATAAACATGGAAATATCTACACCGCTACCTGTATAAACATGGAAATATCACCACCGCTATCTGTATGAACATGGAAATATCTACACAGCCATCTGAATGAACATGGAAATATCTACAACGCTATCTGTATTAACATGGAAATAGCTACAACGCTATCTGTATGAACATGGAAATATCTACGCCACTATCTGTATGAACATGGAAATATCTACACCGCTATCTGTATGAACATGGAAATATCTACACCGCTATCTGTATGAACATGGAAATATCTTCACCGCCATCTGTATGAACATGGATATATCTACACAGCCATCTGGATGAACATGGAAATATCAACACCGCTATCTGTATGAACATGGAAATATCTACACCGCTATCTGTTTTAACATGCATACATCTTCACCGCTATCTGTATAAACATGGAAATATCTACACCGCTATCTGTATGAACATGGAAATATCTACACAGCTATCTGTTTGAACATGGAAATATCTACACCGCTATCTGCATGAAAATGGAAATACCTACACAGCTATCTGCATATACATGGAAATATCTACAAAGCTATTTCTCTACACATGGAAATATCTCCACCGCAATCTCTATAAACATGGAAATATCTTCACCGCCATCTGTATGAACATGGAAATATCTGCACCGCCATCTGTATGAACATATAAATATCTAGACAGCCATCTGTATAAAGATGGAGATATCTACACCGCTATCTGTATAAAAATGGAAATATCTACACCGCTATCTGTATAAACATGGAAATATCTACACCGCTATCTGTATAAACATGGAAATATCTACACCGCTACCTGTATAAACATGGAAATATCAGCACCTCTATCTGTATTAAAATGGAAATATCTACACCGCTATCTGTATGAACATGGAAATATCTACACCGCTATCTGTATGAACATGGAAATAACTTCACCGACATCTGTATGAACATGGATATATCTACACAGCCATCTGGATGAACATGGAAATATCTACACCGCTATCTGTATGAACATGGAAATATCTACACCGCTATCTGTGTAAACAGGCATACATCTTCACCGCTATCTGTATAAACATGGATATATCTACACCGCTATCGGTAGAAACATGGAAATATCTACACCGCTACCTGTATAAACATGGAAATATCAGCACCGTTATCTGTATGAACATGGAAATATCTACACAGCCATCTGGATGAAAATGGAAATATTTACACCGCTATCTGTATGAACATGGAAATAGCTACACCGCTATCTGTATGAACATAGGAATATCTACACCGCTATCTGTATGAACATGGAAATATCTACACCGCTATCTGTATGAACATGGAAATATCTTCACCGCCATCTGTATGAACATGAACATATCTACACAGCCATCTGGATGAACATGGAAATACCTACACCGCTATATGTATGAACATGGAATTAGCTACACCGCTATCTGTATGAACATGGAAATATCCACACCGCTATCTGTATGAACATGGAAATGTCTACACCGCTATCTGTATGAACATGGAAATATCTACACAGCCATCTGGATTAACATGGATATATCTACACAGCCATCTGGATGAACATGGAAATATCTGCACCGCTATCTGTATGAACATGGAAATATCTACACCACTATCTGTGTAAACATGCATACATCTTCACTGCTATCTGTATAAACATGGAATTATCTACACCGCTATCTGTATGACCATGGAAATATCTACACCGCTATCTGTTTGAACACGGAAATATCTACTCCGCTATCTGCATGAAAACGGAAATATCTACACAGCTATCTGCATATACATGGAAATATCTACAAAGCTATATATTTACACAGGGAAATAACTACACCGCTATCTCTATTAACATGGAAATATCTACACCGCCATCTGTATGAACATGGAAATATCTGCACCGCCATCTGTATGAACATATAAATATCTACACCGCCATCTGTATTAAGATGGAGATATCTACACCGCTATCTGTATGAACATGGAAATATCTACACCGTTATCTGCATAAACATGGAAATATCTACACCGCTATCTGTATAAACATGGAAATATCTACACCGCTACCTGTATAAACATGGAAATATCAGCACCGCTATCTGTATGAACATGGAAATATCTACACATCCATCTGGATGAACATGGAAATATCTACACCGCTATCTTTATGAACATGGAAATAGCTACACCGCTATCTGTATGAACATGGAAATATCTACACCACTAACTGTATGAACATGGAAATATCTACACCGCTATCTGCATGAACATGGAAATATCTTCACCGCCATCTGAATGAACATGGATATATCTACACAGCCATCTGGATGAACATGGATATATCTCCACCGCTATCTGCATGAACATGGAAATATCTACACCGCTATCTGTGTAAACATGCATACATCTTCACCGCTATCTGTATAAACATGGAAATATCTACACCGCTATCTGTATAAACACGGAAATATCTACACCGCTACCTGTATAAACATGGAAATATCAGCACCGCTATCTGTATGAACATGGAAATATCTACACCGCTATCTCTATGAACATGGAAATATCTACACCGATATCTGTATGAACATGGAAATATCTTCACCGCCATCTGTATGAACTTGGATATATCTACACAGCCATCTGGATGAACATGGAAATATCAGCACCGCAGTCTGTATGAACATGGAAATACCTACACCGCTATCTGTATGAACATGGAAATATCTACACCGCTATCTGTATGAACATGGAAATATCTTCACCACCATCTCTATGAACATGGATATATCTACACAGCCATCTGGATGAACATGGAAATATCTACACCGCTATCTGTATGAACATGGAAATATCTACACCGCTATGTGTGTAAACATGCATACATCTTCACCACTATCTGTATAAACATGGAAATATCTACACCGCTATCTCTATAAATATGGAAATATCTACACCGCTACCTGTATAAACATGGAAATATCAGCACCGCTATCTGTATGAACATGGAAATATCTACACAGCCATCTGGATGAACATGGAAATCTCTACACCGCTATCTGTATGAACATGGAAATAGCTACACCTCTATCTGTATGAACATGGAAATATCTACACCGCTATCTGTATGAACATGGAAAGATCTACACCGCCATCTGTATGAAAATGGAAATATCTACACCGCTACCTGTATAAACATGGAAATATCAGCACCGCTATCTGTCTGAACATGGAAATATCTACACCGCTATCTGTATGAACATGGAAATATCTACACCGATATCTGTATGAACATGGAAATATCTTCACCGCCATCTGTATGAACATAGATAAATCTACACAGCCATCTGGATGAACATGGAAATATCAGCAATGCTGTCTGTATGGACATGGAAATATCTACACCGCTATCTGTTTGAACATGGAAATATCTAAACCGCTATCTGCATGAAAATGGAAATATCTACACATCTATCTGCATATACATGGAAATATCCACAAAGCTATCTCTTTACACATGGAAATAACTACACCTCTATCTCTATAAATATGGAAATAACTATACCGCCATCTGTATGAACATGGAAATATCTGCACCGCCATCTGTATTAGCATACAAATATCTACACCGCCATCTGCATTAAGATGGAGATATCTACACGGCTATCTGTATAAACTTAGAAATATCTACACCGCTATCTGTATAAACATGAAAATATCTACACCGCTATCTGTATAAACATGGAAATATCTACACCGCTACCTGTATAAACATGGAACTATCAGCATCGCTATCTGTATGAACATGGAAATATCTACACAGCCATCTGGATGAACATGGAAATATCTACACCGCTATCTGTATGAACATGGAAATAGCTACACCTCTATCTGTATGAACATGGAAATAACTACACCGCTATCTGTATGAACAGGGAAAGATCTACACCGCTATCTGTATGAACATGGAAATATCTTCACCGCCATCTGTATGAACATGGATATATCTACACAGCCATCTGGATGAACATGGATATATCTACACCGTTATCTGTATGAACATGGAAATATCTACACCGCTATCTGTGTAAACATGCATACATCTTCACCGCTATCTGTATAAACATGGAAATGTCTACACCGCTATATGTATGAACATGGAAATATCTACACCGCTATCTGTTTGAACATGGAAATATCTACACCGCTATCTGCATGAAAATGTAAATATCTACACAGCTATCTGCATATACATGGAAATATATACAAAGCTATTTCTTTACACATGGAAATATGTACACCGCTATCTCTATAAACATGGAAATATCTACACCGCCATCTGTATGAACATGGAAATATCTGCACCGCCATCTGTATGAACATATAAATATCTACACCGCCATCTGTATTAAGATGGAGATATCTACACCGTTATCTGTATAAACATGGAAATATCTACACCGCTATCTGTATAAACATGGAAATATCTACACAGTTATCTGTATAAACATGGAAATATCTACACCGCTACCTGTATAAACATGGAAATATCACCACCGCTATCTGTATGAACATGGAAATATCTACACAGCCATCTGAATGAACTTGGAAATATCTACAACGCTATCTGTATTAACATGGAAATAGCTACACCGCTATCTGTATGAACATGGAAATATCTACGCCACTATCTGTATGAACATGGAAATAACTACACCACTATCTGTATGAACATGGAAATATCTTCACCGCCATCTGTATGAACATGGATATATCTACACAGCCATCTGGATGAACATGGAAATATCTACACCGCTAGCTGTATGAACATGGAAATAGCTACACTGCTATCTGTATGAACATGGAAATATCTACACCGCTATCTGTATGAACATGGAAATATCTACACCGCTATCTGTATGAACATGGAAATATCTTCACCGCCATCTGTATGAACATGGATATATCTACACAGCCATCTGGAAGAACATGGATATATCAACACCGCTATCTGTATCAACATGGAAATATCTACACCGCTATCTGTTTTAACATGCATACATCTTCACCGCTATCTGTATAAACATGGAAATATCTACACCGCTATCTGCATGAAAATGGAAATATCAACACAGCTATCTGCATATACATGGAAAATCTACAAAGCTATTTCTCTACACATGGAAATATCTACACCGCAATCTATATAAACATGTAAATATCTACACTGCCATCTGTATGAACATGGAAATATCTGCACCGCCAACTGTATGAACATATAAATATCTAGACCGCCATCTGTATTAAGATGGAGATACCTACACCGCTATCGGTATAAACATGGAAATATCTACACCGCTATCTGTATAAACATGGAAATATCTACACTGCTATCTGTATAAACATGGAAATATCTACACCGCTACCTGTATAAACATGGAAATATCAGCACCACTATCTGTATGAACATGGAAATATCTACACCGCTATCTGTATGAACATGGAAATATCTTCACCGCCATCTGTATGAACATGGATATATCTACACAGCCATCTGGATGAACATGGAAATATCTACACCGCTATCTGTATGAACATGGAAATATCTACACCGCTATCTGTGTAAACATGCATACATCTTCACCGCTATCTGTATAAACATGGAAATATCTACACCGCTATCTGTATGACCATGGAAATATCTACACCGCTATCTGTTTGAACACGGAAATATCTACTCCGCTATCTGCATGAAAATGGAAATATCTACACAGCTATCTGCATATACATGGAAATATCTACAAAGCTATTTCTTTACACATGGAAATAACTACACCGCTATCTCTATTAACATGGAAATATCTACACCGCCATCTGTATGAACATGGAAATATCTGCACCGCCATCTGTATGAACATATAAATATCTACACAGCCATCTGTATTAAGATGGAGATATCTACACCGCTATCTGTATAAACATGGAAATATCTACAACGCTATCTGTATAAACATGGAAATATCTACAACGCTATCTGAATAAACATGGAAATATCTACACCGCTACCTGTATAAACATGGAAATATCAGCACCACTATCTGTATGAACATGGAAATATCTACACAGCCATCTGGATGAACATGGAAATATCTACACCGCTATCTGTATGAACATGGAAATAGCTACACCGCTATCTGTATGAACATGGAAATATCTACACCGCTATCTGCATGAACATGGAAATACCTTCACCGCCATCTGTATGAACATGGATATATCTACACAGCAATCTGGATGAATATGGAAATATCTACACCGCTATCTGTATGAACATGGAAATAGCTACACCTCTATCTGTATGAACATGGAAATATCTACACCGCTATCTTTATGAACATGGATAGATCTATACCGATATCTGTATGAACATGGAAATATCTTCACCGCCATCTGTATGAACATGGATATATCTACACAGACATCTGGATGAACATGGATTTATCTACATCGCTATCTGCATGAACATAGAAATATCTACACCGCTATCTGTGTAAACATGCTTACATCTTCACCGCTATCTGTATAAACATGGAAATGTCTACACCCCTATGGATATGAACATGGAAATATCTACACCGCTATCTGTTTGAACATGGAAATATCTACACCGCTATCTGCATGAAAATGTAAATATCTACACAGCTATCTGCATATACATGGAAATATCTACAAAGCTATTTCTTTACACATGGAAATATCTACACCGCTATCTCTATAAACATGGAAATATCTACTACGCCATCTGTATGAACATGGAAATATCTGCCCCGCCATCTGTATGAACATATAAATATCTACACCGCCATCTGTATTAAGATGGAGATATCTACACCGCTATCTGTATAAACATGGAAATATCTACACCGCTATCTGTATAAACATGGAAATATCTACACCGCTATCTGTATAAACATGGAAATATCTACACCGCTACCTGTATAAACATGGAAATATCACCACCGCTATCTGTATGAACATGGAAATATCTACACAGCCATCTGAATGAACATGGAAATATCTACAACGGTATCTGTATGAACATGGAAATAGCTACACCGCTATCTGTCTGAACATGGAAATATCTATGCCACTATCTGTATGAACATGGAAATATCTACACCGCTATCTGTATGAACATGGAAATATCTTCACCGCCATCTGTATGAACATGGATGTATCTTCACAGCCATCTGGATGAACATGGAAATAACTACACCGCTATCTGTATGAACATGGAAATAGCTACACCGCTATCTGTATGAACATGGAAATATCTACACCGCTATCTGTATGAACATGGAGATATCTACACCGCTATCTGTATGAACATGGAAATATCTTCACCGCCATCTGTATGAACATGGATATATCTACACAGCCATCTGGATGGACATGGAAATATCAACACCGCTATCTGTATGAACATGGAAATATCTACACCGCTATCTGTGTTAACATGCATACATCTTCACCGCTATCTGTATAAACATGGAAATATCTACACCGCTATCTGTATGAACATGGAAATATCTTCACCGCCATCTGTATGAACATGGATATATCTACACAGCCATCTGGACGAAAATGGAAATATCAGCACCGCTGTCTGTATGAACATGGAAATATCTACACCGCTATCTGTATGAACATGGAAATATCTACACCGCTATCTGTATGAACATGGAAATATCTTCACCGCCATCTGTATGAACATGGATATATCTACACAGCCATCTGGATGAACATGGAAATATCTACACCGCTATTAGTATGAACATGGAAATATCTACTCCGCTATCTGTCTAAACATGCATACATCTTCACCGCTATCTGTATAAACATGGAAATATCTACACCGCTCTCTGTATAAACATGGAAATATCTACACCGCTACCTGTATAAACATGGAAATATCAGCACCGCTATCTGTATGAACATGGAAATATCAACACAGCCATCTGGATGAACATGAAAATATCTACACCGCTATCTGTATGAACATGGAAATAGCTACACCGCTATCTGTATGAACATGGAAATATCTACACCGCTATCTGTATGAACATGGAAATATCTACACCACTATCTGTGTGAACATGGAAATATATTCAACGCCAGCTGTATGAACATGGATATATCTACACAGCCATCTGGATGAACATGGAAATATCTACACCTCTATATGTATGAACATGGAAATAGCTACAACGCTATATGTATGAACATGGAAATAGCTACACCGCTATCTGTATGAACATGGAAGTATCTACACCGCTATCTGTATGAACATGGAAATATCTTCACCGATATATGTATGAATATGGATATATCTGCAAAGCCATCTGGATGAACATGGAAATATCTACACCACTATATGTATGAACATGGAAATAGCTAAACCGCTATGTCTATGAACTTGGAAATATCTACACCGCTATCTGTATGAACATGGAAGTATCTATACCGCTATCTTTATGAACATTGAAATATCTTCACCGCCATATGTATGAACACGGATATATCTAGAGAGCCATCTGGATGAACATGGAAATATCTACACCGCTATCTGTATGAACATGGAAATATCTACACCGCTATCTGTTTGAACATGGAAATATCTACACCGCTATCTGCATGAAAATGGAAATATCTACACAGCTATCTGCATATTCATGGAAATATCTACAAAGCTATTTCTTTACACATGGAAATAACTACACCGCTATCTCTATTAACATGGAAATATCTACACCGCCATCTGTATGAACATGGAAATATCTGCACCGCCATCTGTATGAACATATAAATATCTACACCGCCATCTGTATTAAGATGGAGATATCTACACCGCTATCTGTTTAAACATGGTAATATCTACACCGCTATCTGTATAAACACGGAAATATCTACACCGCTATCTGTATAAACATGGAAATAGCTACACCTCTATCCGTATGAACATGGAAATATCTACACCGTTATCTGTATGAACATGGAAAGATCTACACCGCTATCTGTATGAACATGGAAATATCTTCACCGCCATCCGTATGTACATGGATATATCTACACAGCCATCTGGATGAACATGGAAATATCTACACCGCTATCTGTATGAACATGGAAATATCTGCACCGCTCTCTGTGTAAACATGCATACATCTTCACCGCTATGTGTATAAACATGGAAATATCTACACCGCAATCTGTATGAACATGGAAATATCTACACCGCTATCTGTTTGAACATGGAAATATCTACACCGCTATCTGCATGAAAATGGAAATATCTACAAAGCTATCTGCATATACGTGGAAATATCTACAAAGCTATTACTTTACACATGGAAATAACTACACCACTATCTCTATAAGCATGGAAATATCTACACCGTCATCTGTATGAACATATAAATATCTACACCGCCATCTGCATTAAGATGGAGATATCTACACTGCTATCTGTATAAACATGGAAATATCTACACCGCTATCTATATAAACATGGAAATAACTACACCGCTATCTGTATGAACATGGAAATATCTACACCGCTACCTGCATAAACATGGAAATATCAGCACCGCTATCTCTATGAACATGGAAATATCTACACAGCCATCTGGAAGAACATGGAAATATCTACATCGCTATCTGTATGAACATGGAAATAGCTACACCGCTATCTGTATGAACATGGAAATATCTACACCACTATCTGTATGAACATGGAAATATCTACACCGCTATCTGTATGAACATTGAAATATATAGACCACTATCTGTATAAACATGGAAATATCTACACCGCTACCTATATAAACATGGAAATATCAGCACCGCTATCTGTATGAACATGGAAATATCTACACCGCTATCTCTATGAATATGGAAATATTTACACCGATATCTGTATGAACATGGAAATATCTTCACCTCCATCTGTATGAGCATGGATATATCTACACAGCCATCTGGATGAACAAGGAAATATCAGCACCGCAGTCAGTATGAACATGGAAATATCTACACCGCTATCTGTATGAACATGGAAATATCTACACAGCTATCTGTTTGAACATGGAAATATCTACACCGCTATCTGCATGAAAATGTAAATATCTACACAGCTATCTGCATATACATGGAAATATCTACAAAGCTATTTCTTTACACATGGAAATATCTACACCGCTATCTCTATAAACATGGAAATATCTACACCGCCATCTGTATGAACATGGAAATATATGCACCGCCATCTGTATGAACATATAAATATCTACACCGCCATCTGTATTAAGATGGAGACATCTACACCGTTATCTGTATAAACATGGAAATATCTATACCTCTATCTATATAAACATGGAAATATCTACACCACTATCTGTATAAACATGGAAATATCTACACCGCTACCTGTATAAACATGGAAATATCACCACCGCTATCTGTATGAACATGGAAATATCTACACAGCCATCTGAATGAACATGGAAATATCTACAACGCTATCTGTATTAACATGGAAATAGCTACAACGCTATCTGTATGAACATGGAAATACCTACGCCACTATCTGTATGAACATGGAAATATCTACACCGCTATCTGTATGAACATGGAAATATCTCCACCGCCATCTGTATGAACATGGATATATCTACACAGCCATCTGGATGAACATGGAAATATCTACACCGCTATCTGTATGAACATGGAAATAGCTACACCGCTATCTGTATGAACATGGAAATATCTACACCGCTATCTGTATGAACATGGAAATATCTACACCGCTATCTGTATGAACATGGAAATATCTTCACCGCCATCTGTATGAACATGGATATATCTACACAGCCATCTGGATGAACATGGAAATATCAACACCGCTATCTGTATGAACATAGAAATATCTACACCGCTATCTGTTTTAACATGCATACATCTTCACCGCTATCTGTACAAACATGGAAATATCTACACCGCTATCTGTATGAACATGGAAATATCTACACCGCTATCTGTTTGAACATGGAAATATCTACACCGCTATCTGCATGAAAATGGAAATATCTACACAGCTATCTGCATATACATGGAAATATCTACAAAGCTATTTCTCTACACATGGAAATATCTCCACCGCAATCTCTATAAACATGGAAATATCTTCACAGCCATCTGTATGAACATGGAAATATCTGCACCGCCATCTGTATGAACATATAAATATCTAGACAGCCATCTGTATAAAGATGGAGATATCTACACTGCTATCTGTATAAAAATGGAAATATCTACACCGCTATCTGTATAAACATGGAAATATCTACACCGCTATCTGTATAAACATGGAAATATCTACACCGCTACCTGTATAAACATGGAAATATCAGCACCGCTATCTGTATTAAAATGGAAATATCTACACCGCTATCTGTGTAAACAGGCATACATCTTCACCGCTATCTGTATAAACATGGATATATCTACACCGCTATCGGTAGAAACATGGAAATATCTACACCGCTACCTGTATAAACATGGAAATATAAGCACCGTTATCTGTATGAACATGGAAATATCTACACAGCCATCTGGATGAAAATGGAAATATTTACATCGCTATCTGTATGAACATGGAAATAGCTACACCGCTATCTGTATGAACATAGGAATATCTACACCGCTATCTGTATGAACATGGAAATATCTACACCGCTATCTGTATGAACATGGAAATATCTTCACCGCCATCTGTATGAACATGAACATATCTACACAGCCATCTGGATGAACATGGAAATACCTACACCTCTATATGTATGAACATGGAATTAGCTACACCGCTATCTGTATGAACATGGAAATATCCAAACCGCTATCTGTATGAACATGGAAATGTCTACACCGCTATCTGTATGAACATGGATATATCTACACAGCCATCTAGATTAACATGGATATATCTACACAGCCATCTGGATGAACATGGAAATATCTGCACCGCTATCTGTATGAACATGGAAATATCTACACCACTATCTGTGTAAACATGCATACATCTTCACTGCTATCTGTATAAACATGGAATTATCTACACCGCTATCTGTATGACCATGGAAATATCTACACCGCTATCTGTTTGAACACGGAAATATCTACTCCGCTATCTGCATGAAAACGGAAATATCTACACAGCTATCTGCATATACATGGAAATATCTACAAAGCTATTTCTTTACACAGGGAAATAACTACACCGCTATCTCTATTAACATGGAAATATCTACACCGCCATCTGTATGAACATGGAAATATCTGCACCGCCATCTGTATGAACATATAAATATCTACACCGCCATCTGTATTAAGATGGAGATATCTACACCGCTATCTGTATGAACATGGAAATATCTACACCGCTATCTGTATAAACATGGAAATATCTACACCGCTATCTGTATAAACATGGAAATATCTACACCGCTACCTGTATAAACATGGAAATATCAGCACCGCTATCTGTATGAACATGGAAATATCTACACAGCCATCTGGATGAACATGGAAATATCTACACCGCTATCTTTATGAACATGGAAATAGCTGCACCGCTATCTGTATGAACATGGAAATATCTACACCACTAACTGTATGAACATGGAAATATCTACACCGCTATCTGCATGAACATGGAAATATCTTCACCGCCATCTGAATGAACATGGATATATCTACACAGCCATCTGGATGAACATGGATATATCTCCACCGCTATCTGCATGAACATGGAAATATCTACACCGCTATCTGTGTAAACATGCATACATCTTCACCGCTATCTGTATAAACATGGAAATATCTACACCGCTATCTGTATAAACACGGAAATATCTACACCGCTACCTGTATAAACATGGAAATATCAGCACCGCTATCTGTATGAACATGGAAATATCTACACCGCTATCTCTATGAACATGGAAATATCTACACCGATATCTGTATGAACATGGAAATATCTTCACCGCCATCTGTATGAACTTGGATATATCTACACAGCCATCTGGATGAACATGGAAATATCAGCACCGCTGTCTGTATGAACATGGAAATACCTACTCCGCTATCTGTATGAACATGGAAATATCTACACCGCTATCTGTATGAACATGGAAATATCTTCACCACCATCTGTATGAACATGGATATATCTACACAGCCATCTGGATGAACATGGAAATATCTACACCGCTATCTGTATGAACATGGAAATATCTACACCGCTATGTGTGTAAACATGCATACATCTTCACCACTATCTGTATAAACATGGAAATATCTACACCGTTATCTCTATAAATATGGAAATATCTACACCGCTACCTGTATAAACATGGAAATATCAGCACCGCTATCTGTATGAACGTGGAAATAGCTACACAGCCATCTGGATGAACATGGAAATCTCTACACCGCTATCTGTATGAACATGGAAATAGCTACACCTCTATCTGTATGAACATGGAAATATCTACACCGCTATCTGTATGAACATGGAAAGATCTACACCGCCATCTGTATGAACATGGAAATATCTTCACCGCCATCTGTATGAACATGGATATATCTACACAGCCATCTGGATGAACATGGATATATCTACAGCGCAATCCGTATGAACATGGATATATCTGCACCGCTATCTGTGTAAACATGCATACATCTTCACCGCTATCTGTATAAACATGGAAATGTCTACACCGCTATGTGTATGAACATGGAAATATCTACACCGCTATCTGTTTGAACATGGAAATATCTACACCGCTATCTGCATGAAAATGTAAATATCTACACAGCTATCTGCATATACGTGGAAATATCTACAAAGCTATTTCTTTACACATGGAAATATCTACACCGCTATCTCTATAAACATGGAAATATCTACACCGCCATCTGTATGAACATGGAAATATCTGCACCGCCATCTGTATGAACATATAAATATCTACACAGCCATCTGTATTAAGATGGAGATATCTACACCGTTATATGTATAAACATGGAAATATCTCCACCGCTATCTATATAAACATGGAAATATCTTCACCGCCATCTGTATGAACATGGAAATATCTGCACCGCCATCTGTATGAACATATAAATATCTAGACCGCAATCTGTATTAAGATGGAGATATCTACACCGCTATCTGTATAAAATTGGAAATATCTACACCTCTATCTGTATAAACATGGAAATATCTACACCGCTATCTGTATAAACATGGAAATATCTACACCGCTACCTGTATAAACATGGAAATATCAGCACCGCTATCTGTATGAACATGGAAATATCTACACCGCTATCTCTATGAACATGGAAATATCTACACCGATATCTGTATGAACATGGAAATATCTTCACCGCCATCTGTATGAACATGGATATATCTACACAGCCATCTGGACGAACATGGAAATATCAGCACCGCTGTCTGTATGAACATGGAAATATCTACACCGCTATCTGTATGAACATGGAAATATCTACACCGCTATCTGTATGAACATGGAAATAACTTCACCGACATCTGTATGAACATGGATATATCAACACAGCCATCTGGATGAACATGGAAATATCTGCACCGCTATCTGTATGAACATGGAAATATCTACACCGCTATCTGTGTAAACAGGCATACATCTTCACCGCTATCTGTATAAACATGGATATATCTACACCGCTATCTGTATAAACATGGAAATATCTACACCGCTACCTGTATAAACATGGAAATATCAGCACCGTTATCTGTATGAACATGGAAATATCTACACAGCCATCTGGATGAAAATGGAAATAGTTACACCGCTATCTGTATGAACATGGAAATATCTACACATCCATCTGGATGAACATGGAAATATCTACACCGCTATCTTTATGAACATGGAAATAGCTACACCGCTATCTGTATGAACATGGAAATATCTACACCACTAACTGTATGAACATGGAAATATCTACACCGCTATCTGCATGAACATGGAAATATCTTCACCGCCATCTGAATGAACATGGATACATCTACACAGCCATCTGGATGAACATGGATATATCTCCACCGCTATCTGCATGAACATGGAAATATCTACACCGCTATCTGTGTAAACATGCATACATCTTCACCGCTATCTGTATAAACATGGAAATATCTACACCGCTATCTGTATAAACACGGAAATATCTACACCGCTACCTGTATAAACATGGAAATATCAGCACCGCTATCTGTATGAACATGGAAATATCTACACCGCTATCTCTATGAACATGGAAATATCTACACCGATATCTGTATGAACATGGAAATATCTTCACCGCCATCTGTATGAACTTGGATATATCTACACAGCCATCTGGATGAACATGGAAATATCAGCACCGCTGTCTGTATGAACATGGAAATACCTACACCGCTATCTGTATGAACATGGAAATATCTACACCGCTATCTGTATGAACATGGAAATATCTTCACCACCATCTGTATGAACATGGATATATCTACACAGCCATCTGGATGAACATGGAAATATCTACACCGCTATCTGTATGAACATGGAAATATCTACACCGCTATCTGTGTAAACATGCATACATCTTCACCACTATCTGTATAAACATGGAAATATCTACACCGCTATCTCTATAAATATGGAAATATCTACACCGCTACCTGTATAAACATGGAAATATCAGCACCGCTATCTGTATGAACATGGAAATATCTACACAGCCATCTGGATGAACATGGAAATCTCTACACCGCTATCTGTATGAACATGGAAATAGCTACACCTCTATCTGTATGAACATGGAAATATCTACACCGCTATCTGTATGAACATGGAAAGATCTACACCGCCATCTGTATGAACATGGAAATA
Source organism: Gorilla gorilla gorilla (assembly GCF_029281585.2). Lineage (NCBI taxonomy): Eukaryota > Metazoa > Chordata > Mammalia > Primates > Hominidae > Gorilla > Gorilla gorilla. The sequence continues at coordinate 52,528,909 of NC_073246.2, read as the reverse complement.
TCTTCACCGCCATCTGTATGAACATGGATATATCTACACAGCCATCTGGATGAACATGGATATATCTACAGCGCAATCCGTATGAACATGGAAATATCTGCACCGCTATCTGTGTAAACATGCATACATCTTCACCACTATCTGTATAAACATGGAAATGTCTACACCGCTATGTGTATGAACATGGAAATATCTACACCGCTATCTGTTTGAACATGGAAATATCTACACCGCTATCTGCATGAAAATGTAAATATCTACACAGCTATCTGCATATACGTGGAAATATCTACAAAGCTATTTCTTTACACATGGAAATATCTACACCGCTATCTCTATAAACATGGAAATATCTACACCGCCATCTGTATGAACATGGAAATATCTGCACCGCCATCTGTATGAACATATAAATATCTACACCGCCATCTGTATTAAGATGGAGATATCTACACCGTTATATGTATAAACATGGAAATATCTACACCGCTATCTATATAAACATGGAAATATCTACACCACTATCTGTATAAACATGGAAATATCTACACCGCTACCTGTATAAACATGGAAATATCACCACCGCTATCTGTATGAACATGGAAATATCTTCACAGCCATCTGAATGAACATGGAAATATCTACAACGCTATCTGTATTAACATGGAAATAGCTACACCGCTATCTGTATGAACATGGAAATATCTACGCCACTATCTGTATGAACATGGAAATATCTACACCGCTATCTGTATGAACATGGAAATATCTTCACCGCCATCTGTATGAACATGGATATATCTACACAGCCATCTGGATGAACATGGAAATATCTACACCGCTATCTGTATGAACATGGAAATAGCTACACCGCTATCTGCATGAACATGGAAATATCTAAACCGCTATCTGTATGAACATGGAAATATCTACACCGCTATCTGTATGAACATGGAAATATCTTCACCGCCATCTGTATGAACATGGATATATCTACACAGCCATCTGGATGAACATGGAAATATCAACACCGCTATCTGCATGAACATGGAAATATCTACACCGCTATCTGTTTTAACATGCATACCTCTTCTCCGCTATCTGTATAAACATGGAAATATCTACACCGCTATCTGTATGAACATGGAAATATCTACACAGCTATCTGTTTGAACATGGAAATATCTACACCGCTATCTGCATGAAAATGGAAATATCTACACAGCTATCTGCATATACATGGAAATATCTACAAAGCTATTTCTCTACACATGGAAATATCTACACCGCAATCTCTATAAACATGGAAATATCTTCACCGCCATCTGTATGAACATGGAAATATCTGCACCGCCATCTGTATGAACATATAAATATCTAGACCGCAATCTGTATTAAGATGGAGATATCTACACCGCTATCTGTATAAATTTGGAAATATCTACACCTCTATCTGTATAAACATGGAAATATCTACACCGCTATCTGTATAAACATGGAAATATCTACACCGCTACCTGTATAAACATGGAAATATCAGCACCGCTATCTGTATGAACATGGAAATATCTACACCGCTATCTCTATGAACATGGAAATATCTACACCGATATCTGTATGAACATGGAAATATCTTCACCGCCATCTGTATGAACATAGATATATCTACACAGCCATCTGGACGAACATGGAAATATCAGCACCGCTGTCTGTATGAACATGGAAATATCTACACCGCTATCTGTTAAACATGGAAATATCTACACCGCTATCTGTATGAACATGGAAATAACTTCACCGACATCTGTATGAACATGGATATATCAACACAGCCATCTGGATGAACATGGAAATATCTACACCTCTATATGTACGAACATGGAAATAGCTACACCGCTATCTGTATGAACATGGAAATATCTACACCGCTATCTGTATGAACATGGAAATATCTACACCGCTATCTGTATGAACATGGAAATATCTACACCGCTATCTGTGTAAACAGGCAAACATCTTCACCGCTATCTGTATAAACATGGATATATCTACACCGCTATCTGTATAAACATGGAAATATCTACACCGCTACCTGTATAAACATGGAAATATCAGCACCGTTATCTGTATGAACATGGAAATATCTACACAGCCATCTGGATGAAAATGGAAATAGTTACACCGCTATCTGTATGAACATGGAAATAGCTACACCGCTATCTGTATGAACATGGGAATATCTACACCGATATCTGTATGAACATGGAAATATCTACACCGCTATCTGTATGAACATGGAAATATCTTCACCGCCATCTGTATGAACATGAATATATCTACACAGCCATCTGGATGAACATGGAAATATCAACACCGCTATATGTATGAACATGGAATTAGCTACACCGCTATCTGTATGAACATGGAAATATCCTCACCGCCATCTGTATGAACATGGATATATCTACACAGCCATCTGGATGAACATGGAAATATCTGCACCGCTATCTGTATGAACATGGAAATGTCTACACCACTATCTGTGTAAACATGCATACATCTTCACTGCTATCTGTATAAACATGGAATTATCTACACCGCTATCTGTATGACCATGGAAATATCTACACCGCTATCTGTTTGAACACGGAAATATCTACTCCGCTATCTGCATGAAAATGGAAATATCTACACAGCTATCTGCATATACATGGAAATATCTACAAAGCTATTTCTTTACACATGGAAATAACTTCACCGCTATCTCTATTAACATGGAAATATCTACACCGCCATCTGTATGAACATGGAAATATCTGCACCGCCATCTGTATGAACATATAAATATCTACACCGCCATCTGTATTAACATGGAGATATCTACACCGCTATCTGTATAAACATGGAAATATCTACACCGCTATCTGTATAAACATGGAAATATCTACACCGCTATCTGTATAAACATGGAAATATCTACACCGCTACCTGTATAAACATGGAAATATCAGCACCGCTATCTGTATGAACATGGAAATACCTACACAGCCATCTGGATGAACATGGAAATATCTACACCGCTATCTGTATGAACATGGAAATAGCTACACCGCTATCTGTATGAACATGGAAATATCTACACCACTAACTGTATGAACATGGAAATATCTACACCGCTATCTGCATGAACATGGAAATATCTTCACCACCATCTGTATGAACATGGATATATCTACACAGCCATCTGGATGAACATGGAAATATCTACACCGCTATCTGTATGAACATGGAAATAGCTACACCTCTATCAGTATGAACATGGAAATATCTACACCACTATCTGTATGAACATGGAAATATCTACACCGCTATCTGTATGAACATGGAAATATCTTCACCGCCATCTGTATGAACATGGATATATCTACACAGCCATCTGGATGAACATGGAAATATCAACACCGCTATCTGTATGAACATAGAAATATCTACACCGCTATCTGTTTTAACATGCATACATCTTCACCGCTATCTGTACAAACATGGAAATATCTACACCGCTATCTGTATGAACATGGAAATATCTACACCGCTATCTGTTTGAACATGGAAATATCTACACCGCTATCTGCATGAAAATGGAAATATCTACACAGCTATCTGCATATACATGGAAATATCTACAAAGCTATTTCTCTACACATGGAAATATCTCCACCGCAATCTCTATAAACATGGAAATATCTTCACAGCCATCTGTATGAACATGGAAATATCTGCACCGCCATCTGTATGAACATATAAATATCTAGACAGCCATCTGTATAAAGATGGAGATATCTACACTGCTATCTGTATAAAAATGGAAATATCTACACCGCTATCTGTATAAACATGGAAATATCTACACCGCTATCTGTATAAACATGGAAATATCTACACCGCTACCTGTATAAACATGGAAATATCAGCACCGCTATCTGTATTAAAATGGAAATATCTACACCGCTATCTGTGTAAACAGGCATACATCTTCACCGCTATCTGTATAAACATGGATATATGTACACCGCTATCGGTAGAAACATGGAAATATCTACACCGCTACCTGTATAAACATGGAAATATAAGCACCGTTATCTGTATGAACATGGAAATATCTACACAGCCATCTGGATGAAAATGGAAATATTTACATCGCTATCTGTATGAACATGGAAATAGCTACACCGCTATCTGTATGAACATAGGAATATCTACACCGCTATCTGTATGAACATGGAAATATCTACACCGCTATCTGTATGAACATGGAAATATCTTCACCGCCATCTGTATGAACATGAACATATCTACACAGCCATCTGGATGAACATGGAAATACCTACACCTCTATATGTATGAACATGGAATTAGCTACACCGCTATCTGTATGAACATGGAAATATCCAAACCGCTATCTGTATGAACATGGAAATGTCTACACCGCTATCTGTATGAACATGGATATATCTACACAGCCATCTAGATTAACATGGATATATCTACACAGCCATCTGGATGAACATGGAAATATCTGCACCGCTATCTGTATGAACATGGAAATATCTACACCACTATCTGTGTAAACATGCATACATCTTCACTGCTATCTGTATAAACATGGAATTATCTACACCGCTATCTGTATGACCATGGAAATATCTACACCGCTATCTGTTTGAACACGGAAATATCTACTCCGCTATCTGCATGAAAACGGAAATATCTACACAGCTATCTGCATATACATGGAAATATCTACAAAGCTATTTCTTTACACAGGGAAATAACTACACCGCTATCTCTATTAACATGGAAATATCTACACCGCCATCTGTATGAACATGGAAATATCTGCACCGCCATCTGTATGAACATATAAATATCTACACCGCCATCTGTATTAAGATGGAGATATCTACACCGCTATCTGTATGAACATGGAAATATCTACACCGCTATCTGTATAAACATGGAAATATCTACACCGCTATCTGTATAAACATGGAAATATCTACACCGCTACCTGTATAAACATGGAAATATCAGCACCGCTATCTGTATGAACATGGAAATATCTACACAGCCATCTGGATGAACATGGAAATATCTACACCGCTATCTTTATGAACATGGAAATAGCTACACCGCTATCTGTATGAACATGGAAATATCTACACCACTAACTGTATGAACATGGAAATATCTACACCGCTATCTGCATGAACATGGAAATATCTTCACCGCCATCTGAATGAACATGGATATATCTACACAGCCATCTGGATGAACATGGATATATCTCCACCGCTATCTGCATGAACATGGAAATATCTACACCGCTATCTGTGTAAACATGCATACATCTTCACCGCTATCTGTATAAACATGGAAATATCTACACCGCTATCTGTATAAACACGGAAATATCTACACCGCTACCTGTATAAACATGGAAATATCAGCACCGCTATCTGTATGAACATGGAAATATCTACACCGCTATCTCTATGAACATGGAAATATCTACACCGATATCTGTATGAACATGGAAATATCTTCACCGCCATCTGTATGAACTTGGATATATCTACACAGCCATCTGGATGAACATGGAAATATCAGCACCGCTGTCTGTATGAACATGGAAATACCTACTCCGCTATCTGTATGAACATGGAAATATCTACACCGCTATCTGTATGAACATGGAAATATCTTCACCACCATCTGTATGAACATGGATATATCTACACAGCCATCTGGATGAACATGGAAATATCTACACCGCTATCTGTATGAACATGGAAATATCTACACCGCTATGTGTGTAAACATGCATACATCTTCACCACTATCTGTATAAACATGGAAATATCTACACCGTTATCTCTATAAATATGGAAATATCTACACCGCTACCTGTATAAACATGGAAATATCAGCACCGCTATCTGTATGAACGTGGAAATATCTACACAGCCATCTGGATGAACATGGAAATCTCTACACCGCTATCTGTATGAACATGGAAATAGCTACACCTCTATCTGTATGAACATGGAAATATCTACACCGCTATCTGTATGAACATGGAAAGATCTACACCGCCATCTGTATGAACATGGAAATATCTTCACCGCCATCTGTATGAACATGGATATATCTACACAGCCATCTGGATGAACATGGATATATCTACAGCGCAATCCGTATGAACATGGAAATATCTGCACCGCTATCTGTGTAAACATGCATACATCTTCACCACTATCTGTATAAACATGGAAATGTCTACACCGCTATGTGTATGAACATGGAAATATCTACACCGCTATCTGTTTGAACATGGAAATATCTACACCGCTATCTGCATGAAAATGTAAATATCTACACAGCTATCTGCATATACGTGGAAATATCTACAAAGCTATTTCTTTACACATGGAAATATCTACACCGCTATCTCTATAAACATGGAAATATCTACACCGCCATCTGTATGAACATGGAAATATCTGCACCGCCATCTGTATGAACATATAAATATCTACACCGCCATCTGTATTAAGATGGAGATATCTACACCGTTATATGTATAAACATGGAAATATCTACACCGCTATCTATATAAACATGGAAATATCTACACCACTATCTGTATAAACATGGAAATATCTACACCGCTACCTGTATAAACATGGAAATATCACCACCGCTATCTGTATGAACATGGAAATATCTTCACAGCCATCTGAATGAACATGGAAATATCTACAACGCTATCTGTATTAACATGGAAATAGCTACACCGCTATCTGTATGAACATGGAAATATCTACGCCACTATCTGTATGAACATGGAAATATCTACACCGCTATCTGTATGAACATGGAAATATCTTCACCGCCATCTGTATGAACATGGATATATCTACACAGCCATCTGGATGAACATGGAAATATCTACACCGCTATCTGTATGAACATGGAAATAGCTACACCGCTATCTGCATGAACATGGAAATATCTAAACCGCTATCTGTATGAACATGGAAATATCTACACCGCTATCTGTATGAACATGGAAATATCTTCACCGCCATCTGTATGAACATGGATATATCTACACAGCCATCTGGATGAACATGGAAATATCAACACCGCTATCTGCATGAACATGGAAATATCTACACCGCTATCTGTTTTAACATGCATACCTCTTCTCCGCTATCTGTATAAACATGGAAATATCTACACCGCTATCTGTATGAACATGGAAATATCTACACAGCTATCTGTTTGAACATGGAAATATCTACACCGCTATCTGCATGAAAATGGAAATATCTACACAGCTATCTGCATATACATGGAAATATCTACAAAGCTATTTCTCTACACATGGAAATATCTACACCGCAATCTCTATAAACATGGAAATATCTTCACCGCCATCTGTATGAACATGGAAATATCTGCACCGCCATCTGTATGAACATATAAATATCTAGACCGCAATCTGTATTAAGATGGAGATATCTACACCGCTATCTGTATAAAATTGGAAATATCTACACCTCTATCTGTATAAACATGGAAATATCTACACCGCTATCTGTATAAACATGGAAATATCTACACCGCTACCTGTATAAACATGGAAATATCAGCACCGCTATCTGTATGAACATGGAAATATCTACACCGCTATCTCTATGAACATGGAAATATCTACACCGATATCTGTATGAACATGGAAATATCTTCACCGCCATCTGTATGAACATAGATATATCTACACAGCCATCTGGACGAACATGGAAATATCAGCACCGCTGTCTGTATGAACATGGAAATATCTACACCGCTATCTGTTAAACATGGAAATATCTACACCGCTATCTGTATGAACATGGAAATAACTTCACCGACATCTGTATGAACATGGATATATCAACACAGCCATCTGGATGAACATGGAAATATCTACACCTCTATATGTACGAACATGGAAATAGCTACACCGCTATCTGTATGAACATGGAAATATCTACACCGCTATCTGTATGAACATGGAAATATCTACACCGCTATCTGTATGAACATGGAAATATCTACACCGCTATCTGTGTAAACAGGCATACATCTTCACCGCTATCTGTATAAACATGGATATATCTACACCGCTATCTGTATAAACATGGAAATATCTACACCGCTACCTGTATAAACATGGAAATATCAGCACCGTTATCTGTATGAACATGGAAATATCTACACAGCCATCTGGATGAAAATGGAAATAGTTACACCGCTATCTGTATGAACATGGAAATAGCTACACCGCTATCTGTATGAACATGGGAATATCTACACCGATATCTGTATGAACATGGAAATATCTACACCGCTATCTGTATGAACATGGAAATATCTTCACCGCCATCTGTATGAACATGAATATATCTACACAGCCATCTGGATGAACATGGAAATATCAACACCGCTATATGTATGAACATGGAATTAGCTACACCGCTATCTGTATGAACATGGAAATATCCTCACCGCCATCTGTATGAACATGGATATATCTACACAGCCATCTGGATGAACATGGAAATATCTGCACCGCTATCTGTATGAACATGGAAATGTCTACACCACTATCTGTGTAAACATGCATACATCTTCACTGCTATCTGTATAAACATGGAATTATCTACACCGCTATCTGTATGACCATGGAAATATCTACACCGCTATCTGTTTGAACACGGAAATATCTACTCCGCTATCTGCATGAAAATGGAAATATCTACACAGCTATCTGCATATACATGGAAATATCTACAAAGCTATTTCTTTACACATGGAAATAACTTCACCGCTATCTCTATTAACATGGAAATATCTACACCGCCATCTGTATGAACATGGAAATATCTGCACCGCCATCTGTATGAACATATAAATATCTACACCGCCATCTGTATTAACATGGAGATATCTACACCGCTATCTGTATAAACATGGAAATATCTACACCGCTATCTGTATAAACATGGAAATATCTACAGCGCTATCTGTATAAACATGGAAATATCTACACCGCTACCTGTATAAACATGGAAATATCAGCACCGCTATCTGTATGAACATGGAAATACCTACACAGCCATCTGGATGAACATGGAAATATCTACACCGCTATCTGTATGAACATGGAAATAGCTACACCGCTATCTGTATGAACATGGAAATATCTACACCACTAACTGTATGAACATGGAAATATCTACACCGCTATCTGCATGAACATGGAAATATCTTCACCACCATCTGTATGAACATGGATATATCTACACAGCCATCTGGATGAACATGGAAATATCTACACCGCTATCTGTATGAACATGGAAATAGCTACACCTCTATCAGTATGAACATGGAAATATCTACACCACTATCTGTATGAACATGGAAAGATCTACACCGCTATGTGTATGAACATGGAAATATCTTCACCGCCATCTCTATGAACATGGATATATCTACACAGCCATCTGGATGAACATGGATATATCTCCACCGCTATCTGCATGAACATTTAAATATCTACCCCGCTATCTGTGTAAACATGCATACATCTTCACCGCTATCTGTAGAAACATGGAAATATCTACACCGCTATCTGTATAAACACGGAAATATCTACACCGCTACCTGTATAAACATGGAAATATCAGCACCGCTATCTGTATGAAAATGGAAATATCTACACCGCTATCTCTATGAACATGGAAATATCTACACCGATATCTGTATGAACATGGAAATATCTTCACCGCCATCTGTATGAACTTGGATATATCTACACAGCCATCTGGATGAACATGGAAATATCAGCACCGCTGTCTGTATGAACATGGAAATATCTACACCGCTATCTGTATGAACATGGAAATATCTACACCACTATCTGTGTAAACATGCATACATCTTCACTGCTATCTGTATAAACATGGTATTATCTACACCGCTATCTGTATGACCATGGAAATATCTACACCGCTATCTGTTTGAACACGGAAATATCTACTCCGCTATCTGCATGAAAATGGAAATATCTACACAGCTATCTGCTTATACATGGAAATATCTACAAAGCTATTTCTTTACACATGGAAATAACTACACCGCTATCTCTATTAACATGGAAATATCTACACCGCCATCTGTATGAACATGGAAATATCTGCACCGCCATCTGTATGAACATATAAATATCTACACCGCCATCTGTATTAAGATGGAGATATCTACACTGTTATCTGTATAAACATGGAAATATCTACACCGCTATCTGTATAAACATGGAAATATCTACACCGTTATCTGTATAAACATGGAAATATCTACACCGCTACCTGTATAAACATGGAAATATCACCACCGCTATCTGTATGAACATGGAAATATCTACACAGCCATCTGAATGAACATGGAAATATCTACAACGCTCTCTGTATTAACATGGAAATAGCTACACCGCTATCTGTATGAACATGGAAATATCTACGCCACTATCTGTATTAACATGGAAATAAATACACCACTATCTGTATGAACATGGAAATATCTTCACCGCCATCTGTATGAACATGGATATATCTACACAGCCATCTGGATGAACATGGAAATATCTACACCGCTAGCTGTATGAACATGGAAATAGCTACACTGCTATCTGTATGAACATGGAAATATCTACACCGCTATCTGTATGAACATGGAAATATCTACACCGCTATCTGTATGAACATGGAAATATCTTCACCGCCATCTGTATGAACATGGATATATCTACACAGCCATCTGGAAGAACATGGATATATCAACACCACTATCTGTATCAACATGGAAATATCTACACCGCTATCTGTTTTAACATGCATACATCTTCACTGCTATCTGTATAAACATGGAAATAGCTACACCGCTATCTGTATGAACATGGAAATATCTACACCGCTATATCTATGAACATGGAAATATCTACACCGCTATCTGTATGAACATGGAAATATCTTCACCGCCATCTGTTTGAACATGGATATATCTACACAGCCATGTGGATGAACATGGAAATATCTTCACCGCTATCTGTGTAAACATGCATACATCTTCACCGCTATCTGTATAAACATGGAAATATCTACACCGCTATCTTTATGAACATGGAAATATCTACACCGCTAACTGTTTGAACATGGAAATATCTACACCGCTATCTGCATGAAAATGTAAGTATCTACACAGCTATCTGCATATACATGGAAATATATACAAAGCTATTTCTTTACACATGGAAATATGTACACCGCTATCTGTATGAACATGGAAATATCTTCACCGCCATCTGTATGAACATAGATATATCTACACAGCCATCTGGATGAACATGGAAATATCAGCAACGCTGTCTGTATGGACACGGAAATATCTACACCGCTATCTGTATGAACATGGAAATATCTACACCGCTATCTGTATGAACATGCAAATATCTTCTCCGCCATCTGTATGAACATGGATATATCTTCACAGCCAGCTGGATGAAGATGGAAATATCTACACCGCTATCTGTATGAACATGGAAATATCTACACCGCTATCTGTGTAAACACGCATACATCTTCACCGCTATCTGTATAAACATGGAAATGTCTACACCCCTATGGATATGAATATGGAAATATCTACTCCGCTATCTGTTTGAACATGGAAATATCTACACCACTATCTGCATGAAAATGTAAATATCTACACAGCTATCTGCATATACATGGAAATATCTACAAAGCTATTTCTTTACACATGGAAATATCTACACCGCTATCTCTATAAACATGGAAATATCTACTCCGCCATCTGTATGAACATGGAAATATCTGCAAGGCCATCTGTATGAACATATAAATATCTAAACCGCAATCTGTATTAAGATGGAGATATCTACACCGCTATCTGTATAAACATGGAAATATCTACGCCGCTATCTGTATAAACATGGAAATATCTACACCGCTATCTGTATAAACATGGAAATATCACCACCGCTATCTGTAAGAACATGGAAATATCTACACAGCCATCTGAATGAACATGGAAATATCTACAACGCTATCTGTATGAACATGGAAATAGCTACACCGCTACCTGTATAAACATGGAAATATCACCACCGCTATCTGTAAGAACATGGAAATATCTACACAGCCATCTGAATGAACATGGAAATATCTACAACGCTATCTGTATGAACATGGAAATAGCTACACCGCTATCTGTATGAACATGGAAATAACTACACCGCTATCTGTATGAACATGGAAATATCTACGCCACAATCTGTATGAACATGGAAATATCTACACCGCTATCTGTATGGACATGGAAATAGCTTCACTGCCATCTGTATTAACATGGATATATCTACACAGCCATCTGGATAAACATGGAAATAACGACACCGCTATCTGAAAGAACACGGAAATAGCTACACCGCTATCTGTATGAACATGGAAATATCTACACCGCTATCTGTATGAACATGGAAATATCTGCACCGCTATCTGTATGAACATGGAAACACCTTCACCGCCATCTGTAAGAACATGGATATATCTACACAGCCATCTGGATGAACATGGAAATATCAACACCACTATCTGTATGAACATGCATACATCTTCACAGCTATCTGTATAAAAATGGAAATATCTACACCGCTATCTGTATGAACATGGAAATATCTACAGAGCAATCTGTTTGAACATGGAAATAACTACACCGCTATCTGCATGAAAATGGAAATATCTACACAGCTATCTGCATATACATGGAAATATCTCCAAAGCTATTTCTCTACACATGGAAATATCTACACCGCCATCTGTATGAACATGGAAATATCTGCACCGCCATCTGTATGAACATATAAATATCTACACCGCCATCTGTATTAAGATGGAGATATCTACACCGCTATCTGTATAAACATGGAAATATCACCACCGCTATCTGTAAGAACATGGAAATATCTACACAGCCATCTGAATGAACATGGAAATATCTACAACGCTATCTGTATGAACATGGAAATATCTACACCGCTACCTGTATAAACATGGAAATATCACCACCGCTATCTGTAAGAACATGGAAATATCTACACAGCCATCTGAATGAACATGGAAATATCTACAACGCTATCTGTATGAACATGGAAATAGCTACACCGCTATCTGTATGAACATGGAAATAACTACACCGCTATCTGTATGAACATGGAAATATCTACGCCACAATCTGTATGAACATGGAAATATCTACACCGCTATCTGTATGGACATGGAAATAGCTTCACTGCCATCTGTATTAACATGGATATATCTACACAGCCATCTGGATAAACATGGAAATAACGACACCGCTATCTGAAAGAACACGGAAATAGCTACACCGCTATCTGTATGAACATGGAAATATCTACACCGCTATCTGTATGAACATGGAAATATCTGCACCGCTATCTGTATGAACATGGAAACACCTTCACCGCCATCTGTAAGAACATGGATATATCTACACAGCCATCTGGATGAACATGGAAATATCAACACCGCTATCTGTATGAACATGCATACATCTTCACAGCTATCTGTATAAAAATGGAAATATCTACACCGCTATCTGTATGAACATGGAAATATCTACAGAGCAATCTGTTTGAACATGGAAATAACTACACCGCTATCTGCATGAAAATGGAAATATCTACACAGCTATCTGCATATACATGGAAATATCTCCAAAGCTATTTCTCTACACATGGAAATATCTACACCGCCATCTGTATGAACATGGAAATATCTGCACCGCCATCTGTATGAACATATAAATATCTACAACGCCATCTGTATTAAGATGGAGATATCTACACCGCTATATGTATAAACATGGAAATATCTACACCGCTATCTGTATAAACATGGAAATATCTACACCGCTATCTGTATAAACATGGAAATATATACACCGCTACCTGTATAAACATGGAAATATCAGCACCGCTATCTGTATGAACATGGAAATATCTACACCGCTATCTCTAAGAACATGGAAATATCTACACCGATATCTGTATGAACATGGAAATATCTTCACCGTCATCTGTATGAACATGGATATATCTACACAGCCATATGGACGATCATGGAAATATCAGCATCGCAGTCTGTATGAACATGGAAATATCTACACCGCTATCTGTATGAACATGGAAATATCCACACCGCTATCTGTATGAACATGGAAATATCTTCACCGACATCTGTATGAACATGGATATATCTACACAGCCATCTGGATGAACATGGAAATATCTACACCGCAATCTGAATGAACATGGAAATATCTACACCGCTATCTGTATGAACATGGAAATATCTACACCGCTATCTGTGTAAACAGGCATACATCTTCACCGCTATCTGTATAAACATGGATATATCTACACCGCTATCTGTATAAACATGGAAATATCTACACCGCTACCTGTATAAACATGGAAATATCAGCACCGTTATCTGTATGAACATGGAAATATCTACACAGCCATCTGGATGAAAATGGAAATAGTTACACCGCTATCTGTATGAACATGGAAATAGCTACACCGCTATCTGTATGAACATGGGAATATCTACACCGATATCTGTATGAACATGGAAATATCTACACCGCTATCTGTATGAACATGGAAATATCTTCACCGCCATCTGTATGAACATGAATATATCTACACAGCCATCTGGATGAACATGGAAATATCAACACCGCTATATGTATGAACATGGAATTAGCTACACCGCTATCTGTATGAACATGGAAATATCCTCACCGCCATCTGTATGAACATGGATATATCTACACAGCCATCTGGATGAACATGGAAATATCTGCACCGCTATCTGTATGAACATGGAAATGTCTACACCACTATCTGTGTAAACATGCATACATCTTCACTGCTATCTGTATAAACATGGAATTATCTACACCGCTATCTGTATGACCATGGAAATATCTACACCGCTATCTGTTTGAACACGGAAATATCTACTCCGCTATCTGCATGAAAATGGAAATATCTACACAGCTATCTGCATATACATGGAAATATCTACAAAGCTATTTCTTTACACATGGAAATAACTTCACCGCTATCTCTATTAACATGGAAATATCTACACCGCCATCTGTATGAACATGGAAATATCTGCACCGCCATCTGTATGAACATATAAATATCTACACCGCCATCTGTATTAACATGGAGATATCTACACCGCTATCTGTATAAACATGGAAATATCTACACCGCTATCTGTATAAACATGGAAATATCTACAGCGCTATCTGTATAAACATGGAAATATCTACACCGCTACCTGTATAAACATGGAAATATCAGCACCGCTATCTGTATGAACATGGAAATACCTACACAGCCATCTGGATGAACATGGAAATATCTACACCGCTATCTGTATGAACATGGAAATAGCTACACCGCTATCTGTATGAACATGGAAATATCTACACCACTAACTGTATGAACATGGAAATATCTACACCGCTATCTGCATGAACATGGAAATATCTTCACCACCATCTGTATGAACATGGATATATCTACACAGCCATCTGGATGAACATGGAAATATCTACACCGCTATCTGTATGAACATGGAAATAGCTACACCTCTATCAGTATGAACATGGAAATATCTACACCACTATCTGTATGAACATGGAAAGATCTACACCGCTATGTGTATGAACATGGAAATATCTTCACCGCCATCTCTATGAACATGGATATATCTACACAGCCATCTGGATGAACATGGATATATCTCCACCGCTATCTGCATGAACATTTAAATATCTACCCCGCTATCTGTGTAAACATGCATACATCTTCACCGCTATCTGTAGAAACATGGAAATATCTACACCGCTATCTGTATAAACACGGAAATATCTACACCGCTACCTGTATAAACATGGAAATATCAGCACCGCTATCTGTATGAAAATGGAAATATCTACACCGCTATCTCTATGAACATGGAAATATCTACACCGATATCTGTATGAACATGGAAATATCTTCACCGCCATCTGTATGAACTTGGATATATCTACACAGCCATCTGGATGAACATGGAAATATCAGCACCGCTGTCTGTATGAACATGGAAATATCTACACCGCTATCTGTATGAACATGGAAATATCTACACCACTATCTGTGTAAACATGCATACATCTTCACTGCTATCTGTATAAACATGGTATTATCTACACCGCTATCTGTATGACCATGGAAATATCTACACCGCTATCTGTTTGAACACGGAAATATCTACTCCGCTATCTGCATGAAAATGGAAATATCTACACAGCTATCTGCTTATACATGGAAATATCTACAAAGCTATTTCTTTACACATGGAAATAACTACACCGCTATCTCTATTAACATGGAAATATCTACACCGCCATCTGTATGAACATGGAAATATCTGCACCGCCATCTGTATGAACATATAAATATCTACACCGCCATCTGTATTAAGATGGAGATATCTACACTGTTATCTGTATAAACATGGAAATATCTACACCGCTATCTGTATAAACATGGAAATATCTACACCGTTATCTGTATAAACATGGAAATATCTACACCGCTACCTGTATAAACATGGAAATATCACCACCGCTATCTGTATGAACATGGAAATATCTACACAGCCATCTGAATGAACATGGAAATATCTACAACGCTCTCTGTATTAACATGGAAATAGCTACACCGCTATCTGTATGAACATGGAAATATCTACGCCACTATCTGTATTAACATGGAAATAAATACACCACTATCTGTATGAACATGGAAATATCTTCACCGCCATCTGTATGAACATGGATATATCTACACAGCCATCTGGATGAACATGGAAATATCTACACCGCTAGCTGTATGAACATGGAAATAGCTACACTGCTATCTGTATGAACATGGAAATATCTACACCGCTATCTGTATGAACATGGAAATATCTACACCGCTATCTGTATGAACATGGAAATATCTTCACCGCCATCTGTATGAACATGGATATATCTACACAGCCATCTGGAAGAACATGGATATATCAACACCGCTATCTGTATCAACATGGAAATATCTACACCGCTATCTGTTTTAACATGCATACATCTTCACTGCTATCTGTATAAACATGGAAATAGCTACACCGCTATCTGTATGAACATGGAAATATCTACACCGCTATATCTATGAACATGGAAATATCTACACCGCTATCTGTATGAACATGGAAATATCTTCACCGCCATCTGTTTGAACATGGATATATCTACACAGCCATGTGGATGAACATGGAAATATCTTCACCGCTATCTGTGTAAACATGCATACATCTTCACCGCTATCTGTATAAACATGGAAATATCTACACCGCTATCTTTATGAACATGGAAATATCTACACCGCTAACTGTTTGAACATGGAAATATCTACACCGCTATCTGCATGAAAATGTAAGTATCTACACAGCTATCTGCATATACATGGAAATATATACAAAGCTATTTCTTTACACATGGAAATATGTACACCGCTATCTGTATGAACATGGAAATATCTTCACCGCCATCTGTATGAACATAGATATATCTACACAGCCATCTGGATGAACATGGAAATATCAGCAACGCTGTCTGTATGGACACGGAAATATCTACACCGCTATCTGTATGAACATGGAAATATCTACACCGCTATCTGTATGAACATGCAAATATCTTCTCCGCCATCTGTATGAACATGGATATATCTTCACAGCCAGCTGGATGAAGATGGAAATATCTACACCGCTATCTGTATGAACATGGAAATATCTACACCGCTATCTGTGTAAACACGCATACATCTTCACCGCTATCTGTATAAACATGGAAATGTCTACACCCCTATGGATATGAATATGGAAATATCTACTCCGCTATCTGTTTGAACATGGAAATATCTACACCACTATCTGCATGAAAATGTAAATATCTACACAGCTATCTGCATATACATGGAAATATCTACAAAGCTATTTCTTTACACATGGAAATATCTACACCGCTATCTCTATAAACATGGAAATATCTACTCCGCCATCTGTATGAACATGGAAATATCTGCAAGGCCATCTGTATGAACATATAAATATCTAAACCGCAATCTGTATTAAGATGGAGATATCTACACCGCTATCTGTATAAACATGGAAATATCTACGCCGCTATCTGTATAAACATGGAAATATCTACACCGCTATCTGTATAAACATGGAAATATCACCACCGCTATCTGTAAGAACATGGAAATATCTACACAGCCATCTGAATGAACATGGAAATATCTACAACGCTATCTGTATGAACATGGAAATAGCTACACCGCTACCTGTATAAACATGGAAATATCACCACCGCTATCTGTAAGAACATGGAAATATCTACACAGCCATCTGAATGAACATGGAAATATCTACAACGCTATCTGTATGAACATGGAAATAGCTACACCGCTATCTGTATGAACATGGAAATAACTACACCGCTATCTGTATGAACATGGAAATATCTACGCCACAATCTGTATGAACATGGAAATATCTACACCGCTATCTGTATGGACATGGAAATAGCTTCACTGCCATCTGTATTAACATGGATATATCTACACAGCCATCTGGATAAACATGGAAATAACGACACCGCTATCTGAAAGAACACGGAAATAGCTACACCGCTATCTGTATGAACATGGAAATATCTACACCGCTATCTGTATGAACATGGAAATATCTGCACCGCTATCTGTATGAACATGGAAACACCTTCACCGCCATCTGTAAGAACATGGATATATCTACACAGCCATCTGGATGAACATGGAAATATCAACACCACTATCTGTATGAACATGCATACATCTTCACAGCTATCTGTATAAAAATGGAAATATCTACACCGCTATCTGTATGAACATGGAAATATCTACAGAGCAATCTGTTTGAACATGGAAATAACTACACCGCTATCTGCATGAAAATGGAAATATCTACACAGCTATCTGCATATACATGGAAATATCTCCAAAGCTATTTCTCTACACATGGAAATATCTACACCGCCATCTGTATGAACATGGAAATATCTGCACCGCCATCTGTATGAACATATAAATATCTACACCGCCATCTGTATTAAGATGGAGATATCTACACCGCTATCTGTATAAACATGGAAATATCACCACCGCTATCTGTAAGAACATGGAAATATCTACACAGCCATCTGAATGAACATGGAAATATCTACAACGCTATCTGTATGAACATGGAAATATCTACACCGCTACCTGTATAAACATGGAAATATCACCACCGCTATCTGTAAGAACATGGAAATATCTACACAGCCATCTGAATGAACATGGAAATATCTACAACGCTATCTGTATGAACATGGAAATAGCTACACCGCTATCTGTATGAACATGGAAATAACTACACCGCTATCTGTATGAACATGGAAATATCTACGCCACAATCTGTATGAACATGGAAATATCTACACCGCTATCTGTATGGACATGGAAATAGCTTCACTGCCATCTGTATTAACATGGATATATCTACACAGCCATCTGGATAAACATGGAAATAACGACACCGCTATCTGAAAGAACACGGAAATAGCTACACCGCTATCTGTATGAACATGGAAATATCTACACCGCTATCTGTATGAACATGGAAATATCTGCACCGCTATCTGTATGAACATGGAAACACCTTCACCGCCATCTGTAAGAACATGGATATATCTACACAGCCATCTGGATGAACATGGAAATATCAACACCGCTATCTGTATGAACATGCATACATCTTCACAGCTATCTGTATAAAAATGGAAATATCTACACCGCTATCTGTATGAACATGGAAATATCTACAGAGCAATCTGTTTGAACATGGAAATAACTACACCGCTATCTGCATGAAAATGGAAATATCTACACAGCTATCTGCATATACATGGAAATATCTCCAAAGCTATTTCTCTACACATGGAAATATCTACACCGCCATCTGTATGAACATGGAAATATCTGCACCGCCATCTGTATGAACATATAAATATCTACACCGCCATCTGTATTAAGATGGAGATATCTACACCGCTATATGTATAAACATGGAAATATCTACACCGCTATCTGTATAAACATGGAAATATCTACACCGCTATCTGTATAAACATGGAAATATATACACCGCTACCTGTATAAACATGGAAATATCAGCACCGCTATCTGTATGAACATGGAAATATCTACACCGCTATCTCTATGAACATGGAAATATCTACACCGATATCTGTATGAACATGGAAATATCTTCACCGTCATCTGTATGAACATGGATATATCTACACAGCCATATGGACGATCATGGAAATATCAGCATCGCAGTCTGTATGAACATGGAAATATCTACACCGCTATCTGTATGAACATGGAAATATCTACACCGCTATCTGTATGAACATGGAAATATCTTCACCGACATCTGTATGAACATGGATATATCTACACAGCCATCTGGATGAACATGGAAATATCTACACCGCTATCTGAATGAACATGGAAATATCTACACCGCTATCTGTGTAAACATGCATACATCTTCACCGCTATCTGTATAAACATGGATATATCTACACCGCTATCTGAATAAACATGGAAATATCTACACCGCTACCTGTATAAACATGGAAATATCAGCACCGTTATCTGTATGAACATGTAAATATCTACTCAGCCATCTGGATGATCATGGAAATATCTACACCGCTATATGTATGAACATGGAATTAGCTACACCGCTATCTGTATGAACATGAAAATATCTACACATCTATCTGTATGAACATGGAAATATCTACACCGCTATCTGTATGAACATGGAAATATCTTCACCGCCATCTGTATGAACATGGATATATCTACACAGCCATCTGGATGAACATGGAAATATCAGCAACGCTGTCTGTATGGACATGGAAATATCTACACCGATATCTGTATGAACATGGAAATATCTTCACCGCCATCCGTATGAACATAGATATATCTACACAGCCATCTGGATGAACATGGAAATATCAGCAACGCTGTCTGTATGAACATGGAAATATCTACACCGCTATCTGTATGAACATGGAAATATCTACACCGCTATCTGTATGAACATGGAAATATCTTCACCTCCATCTGTATGAACATGGATATATCTACACAGCCATCTGGATGAACATGGAAATATCTACACCGCTATTAGTATGAACATGGAAATATCTACTCCGCTATCTGAGTAAACATGCATACATCTTCACCGCTATCTGTATAAACATGGAAATATCTACACCGCTCTCTGTATAAACATGCAAATATCTACACCGCTACCTGTATAAACATGGAAATATCAGCACCGCTATCTGTATGAACATGGAAATATCTACACCGCTATCTCTATGAACATGGAAATATTTACACCGATATCTGTATGAACATGGAAATATCTTCACCTCCATCTGTATGAGCATGGATATATCTACACAGCCATCTGGATGAACAAGGAAATATCAGCACCGCAGTCAGTATGAACATGGAAATATCTACACCGCTATCTGTATGAACATGGAAATATCTACACAGCTATCTGTTTGAACATGGAAATATCTACACCGCTATCTGCATGAAAATGTAAATATCTACACAGCTATCTGCATATACATGGAAATATCTACAAAGCTATTTCTTTACACATGGAAATATCTACACCGCTATCTCTATAAACATGGAAATATCTACACCGCCATCTGTATGAACATGGAAATATCTGCACCGCCATCTGTATGAACATATAAATATCTACACCGCCATCTGTATTAAGATGGAGACATCTACACCGTTATCTGTATAAACATGGAAATATCTATACCTCTATCTATATAAACATGGAAATATCTACACCACTATCTGAATAAACATGGAAATATCTACACCGCTACCTGTATAAACATGGAAATATCACCACCGCTATCTGTATGAACATGGAAATATCTACACAGCCATCTGAATGAACATGGAAATATCTACAACGCTATCTGTATTAACATGGAAATAGCTACAACGCTATCTGTATGAACATGGAAATATCTACGCCACTATCTGTATGAACATGGAAATATCTACACCGCTATCTGTATGAACATGGAAATATCTACACCGCTATCTGTATGAACATGGAAATATCTTCACCGCCATCTGTATGAACATGGATATATCTACACAGCCATCTGGATGAACATGGAAATATCAACACCGCTATCTGTATGAACATGGAAATATCTACACCGCTATCTGTTTTAACATGCATACATCTTCACCGCTATCTGTATAAACATGGAAATATCTACACCGCTATCTGTATGAACATGGAAATATCTACACAGCTATCTGTTTGAACATGGAAATATCTACACCGCTATCTGCATGAAAATGGAAATACCTACACAGCTATCTGCATATACATGGAAATATCTACAAAGCTATTTCTCTACACATGGAAATATCTCCACCGCAATCTCTATAAACATGGAAATATCTTCACCGCCATCTGTATGAACATGGAAATATCTGCACCGCCATCTGTATGAACATATAAATATCTAGACAGCCATCTGTATAAAGATGGAGATATCTACACCGCTATCTGTATAAAAATGGAAATATCTACACCGCTATCTGTATAAACATGGAAATATCTACACCGCTATCTGTATAAACATGGAAATATCTACACCGCTACCTGTATAAACATGGAAATATCAGCACCTCTATCTGTATTAAAATGGAAATATCTACACCGCTATCTGTATGAACATGGAAATATCTACACTGCTATCTGTATGAACATGGAAATAACTTCACCGACATCTGTATGAACATGGATATATCTACACAGCCATCTGGATGAACATGGAAATATCTACACCGCTATCTGTATGAACATGGAAATATCTACACCGCTATCTGTGTAAACAGGCATACATCTTCACCGCTATCTGTATAAACATGGATATATCTACACCGCTATCGGTAGAAACATGGAAATATCTACACCGCTACCTGTATAAACATGGAAATATCAGCACCGTTATCTGTATGAACATGGAAATATCTACACAGCCATCTGGATGAAAATGGAAATATTTACACCGCTATCTGTATGAACATGGAAATAGCTACACCGCTATCTGTATGAACATAGGAATATCTACACCGCTATCTGTATGAACATGGAAATATCTACACCGCTATCTGTATGAACATGGAAATATCTTCACCGCCATCTGTATGAACATGAACATATCTACACAGCCATCTGGATGAACATGGAAATACCTACACCGCTATATGTATGAACATGGAATTAGCTACACCGCTATCTGTATGAACATGGAAATATCCACACCGCTATCTGTATGAACATGGAAATGTCTACACCGCTATCTGTATGAACATGGATATATCTACACAGCCATCTGGATTAACATGGATATATCTACACAGCCATCTGGATGAACATGGAAATATCTGCACCGCTATCTGTATGAACATGGAAATATCTACACCACTATCTGTGTAAACATGCATACATCTTCACTGCTATCTGTATAAACATGGAATTATCTACACCGCTATCTGTATGACCATGGAAATATCTACACCGCTATCTGTTTGAACACGGAAATATCTACTCCGCTATCTGCATGAAAACGGAAATATCTACACAGCTATCTGCATATACATGGAAATATCTACAAAGCTATATATTTACACAGGGAAATAACTACACCGCTATCTCTATTAACATGGAAATATCTACACCGCCATCTGTATGAACATGGAAATATCTGCACCGCCATCTGTATGAACATATAAATATCTACACCGCCATCTGTATTAAGATGGAGACATCTACACCGTTATCTGTATAAACATGGAAATATCTATACCTCTATCTATATAAACATGGAAATATCTACACCACTATCTGAATAAACATGGAAATATCTACACCGCTACCTGTATAAACATGGAAATATCACCACCGCTATCTGTATGAACATGGAAATATCTACACAGCCATCTGAATGAACATGGAAATATCTACAACGCTATCTGTATTAACATGGAAATAGCTACAACGCTATCTGTATGAACATGGAAATATCTACGCCACTATCTGTATGAACATGGAAATATCTACACCGCTATCTGTATGAACATGGAAATATCTACACCGCTATCTGTATGAACATGGAAATATCTTCACCGCCATCTGTATGAACATGGATATATCTACACAGCCATCTGGATGAACATGGAAATATCAACACCGCTATCTGTATGAACATGGAAATATCTACACCGCTATCTGTTTTAACATGCATACATCTTCACCGCTATCTGTATAAACATGGAAATATCTACACCGCTATCTGTATGAACATGGAAATATCTACACAGCTATCTGTTTGAACATGGAAATATCTACACCGCTATCTGCATGAAAATGGAAATACCTACACAGCTATCTGCATATACATGGAAATATCTACAAAGCTATTTCTCTACACATGGAAATATCTCCACCGCAATCTCTATAAACATGGAAATATCTTCACCGCCATCTGTATGAACATGGAAATATCTGCACCGCCATCTGTATGAACATATAAATATCTAGACAGCCATCTGTATAAAGATGGAGATATCTACACCGCTATCTGTATAAAAATGGAAATATCTACACCGCTATCTGTATAAACATGGAAATATCTACACCGCTATCTGTATAAACATGGAAATATCTACACCGCTACCTGTATAAACATGGAAATATCAGCACCTCTATCTGTATTAAAATGGAAATATCTACACCGCTATCTGTATGAACATGGAAATATCTACACTGCTATCTGTATGAACATGGAAATAACTTCACCGACATCTGTATGAACATGGATATATCTACACAGCCATCTGGATGAACATGGAAATATCTACACCGCTATCTGTATGAACATGGAAATATCTACACCGCTATCTGTGTAAACAGGCATACATCTTCACCGCTATCTGTATAAACATGGATATATCTACACCGCTATCGGTAGAAACATGGAAATATCTACACCGCTACCTGTATAAACATGGAAATATCAGCACCGTTATCTGTATGAACATGGAAATATCTACACAGCCATCTGGATGAAAATGGAAATATTTACACCGCTATCTGTATGAACATGGAAATAGCTACACCGCTATCTGTATGAACATAGGAATATCTACACCGCTATCTGTATGAACATGGAAATATCTACACCGCTATCTGTATGAACATGGAAATATCTTCACCGCCATCTGTATGAACATGAACATATCTACACAGCCATCTGGATGAACATGGAAATACCTACACCGCTATATGTATGAACATGGAATTAGCTACACCGCTATCTGTATGAACATGGAAATATCCACACCGCTATCTGTATGAACATGGAAATGTCTACACCGCTATCTGTATGAACATGGATATATCTACACAGCCATCTGGATTAACATGGATATATCTACACAGCCATCTGGATGAACATGGAAATATCTGCACCGCTATCTGTATGAACATGGAAATATCTACACCACTATCTGTGTAAACATGCATACATCTTCACTGCTATCTGTATAAACATGGAATTATCTACACCGCTATCTGTATGACCATGGAAATATCTACACCGCTATCTGTTTGAACACGGAAATATCTACTCCGCTATCTGCATGAAAACGGAAATATCTACACAGCTATCTGCATATACATGGAAATATCTACAAAGCTATATATTTACACAGGGAAATAACTACACCGCTATCTCTATTAACATGGAAATATCTACACCGCCATCTGTATGAACATGGAAATATCTGCACCGCCATCTGTATGAACATATAAATATCTACACCGCCATCTGTATTAAGATGGAGATATCTACACCGCTATCTGTATGAACATGGAAATATCTACACCGTTATCTGTATAAACATGGAAATATCTACACCGCTATCTGTATAAACATGGAAATATCTACACCGCTACCTGTATAAACATGGAAATATCAGCACCGCTATCTGTATGAACATGGAAATATCTACACATCCATCTGGATGAACATGGAAATATCTACACCGCTATCTTTATGAACATGGAAATAGCTACACCGCTATCTGTATGAACATGGAAATATCTACACCACTAACTGTATGAACATGGAAATATCTACACCGCTATCTGCATGAACATGGAAATATCTTCACCGCCATCTGAATGAACATGGATATATCTACACAGCCATCTTGATGAACATGGATATATCTCCACCGCTATCTGCATGAACATGGAAATATCTACACCGCTATCTGTGTAAACATGCATACATCTTCACCGCTATCTGTATAAACATGGAAATATCTACACCGCTATCTGTATAAACACGGAAATATCTACACCGCTACCTGTATAAACATGGAAATATCAGCACCGCTATCTGTATGAACATGGAAATATCTACACCGCTATCTCTATGAACATGGAAATATCTACACCGATATCTGTATGAACATGGAAATATCTTCACCGTCATCTGTATGAACATGGATATATCTACACAGCCATATGGACGATCATGGAAATATCAGCATCGCAGTCTGTATGAACATGGAAATATCTACACCGCTATCTGTATGAACATGGAAATATCTACACCGCTATCTGTATGAACATGGAAATATCTTCACCGACATCTGTATGAACATGGATATATCTACACAGCCATCTGGATGAACATGGAAATATCTACACCGCTATCTGAATGAACATGGAAATATCTACACCGCTATCTGTGTAAACATGCATACATCTTCACCGCTATCTGTATAAACATGGATATATCTACACCGCTATCTGAATAAACATGGAAATATCTACACCGCTACCTGTATAAACATGGAAATATCAGCACCGTTATCTGTATGAACATGGAAATATCTACTCAGCCATCTGGATGATCATGGAAATATCTACACCGCTATATGTATGAACATGGAATTAGCTACACCGCTATCTGTATGAACATGAAAATATCTACACATCTATCTGTATGAACATGGAAATATCTACACCGCTATCTGTATGAACATGGAAATATCTTCACCGCCATCTGTATGAACATGGATATATCTACACAGCCATCTGGATGAACATGGAAATATCAGCAACGCTGTCTGTATGGACATGGAAATATCTACACCGATATCTGTATGAACATGGAAATATCTTCACCGCCATCCGTATGAACATAGATATATCTACACAGCCATCTGGATGAACATGGAAATATCAGCAACGCTGTCTGTATGAACATGGAAATATCTACACCGCTATCTGTATGAACATGGAAATATCTACACCGCTATCTGTATGAACATGGAAATATCTTCACCTCCATCTGTATGAACATGGATATATCTACACAGCCATCTGGATGAACATGGAAATATCTACACCGCTATTAGTATGAACATGGAAATATCTACTCCGCTATCTGAGTAAACATGCATACATCTTCACCGCTATCTGTATAAACATGGAAATATCTACACCGCTCTCTGTATAAACATGCAAATATCTACACCGCTACCTGTATAAACATGGAAATATCAGCACCGCTATCTGTATGAACATGGAAATATCTACACCGCTATCTCTATGAACATGGAAATATTTACACCGATATCTGTATGAACATGGAAATATCTTCACCTCCATCTGTATGAGCATGGATATATCTACACAGCCATCTGGATGAACAAGGAAATATCAGCACCGCAGTCAGTATGAACATGGAAATATCTACACCGCTATCTGTATGAACATGGAAATATCTACACAGCTATCTGTTTGAACATGGAAATATCTACACCGCTATCTGCATGAAAATGTAAATATCTACACAGCTATCTGCATATACATGGAAATATCTACAAAGCTATTTCTTTACACATGGAAATATCTACACCGCTATCTCTATAAACATGGAAATATCTACACCGCCATCTGTATGAACATGGAAATATCTGCACCGCCATCTGTATGAACATATAAATATCTACACCGCCATCTGTATTAAGATGGAGACATCTACACCGTTATCTGTATAAACATGGAAATATCTATACCTCTATCTATATAAACATGGAAATATCTACACCACTATCTGAATAAACATGGAAATATCTACACCGCTACCTGTATAAACATGGAAATATCACCACCGCTATCTGTATGAACATGGAAATATCTACACAGCCATCTGAATGAACATGGAAATATCTACAACGCTATCTGTATTAACATGGAAATAGCTACAACGCTATCTGTATGAACATGGAAATATCTACGCCACTATCTGTATGAACATGGAAATATCTACACCGCTATCTGTATGAACATGGAAATATCTACACCGCTATCTGTATGAACATGGAAATATCTTCACCGCCATCTGTATGAACATGGATATATCTACACAGCCATCTGGATGAACATGGAAATATCAACACCGCTATCTGTATGAACATGGAAATATCTACACCGCTATCTGTTTTAACATGCATACATCTTCACCGCTATCTGTATAAACATGGAAATATCTACACCGCTATCTGTATGAACATGGAAATATCTACACAGCTATCTGTTTGAACATGGAAATATCTACACCGCTATCTGCATGAAAATGGAAATACCTACACAGCTATCTGCATATACATGGAAATATCTACAAAGCTATTTCTCTACACATGGAAATATCTCCACCGCAATCTCTATAAACATGGAAATATCTTCACCGCCATCTGTATGAACATGGAAATATCTGCACCGCCATCTGTATGAACATATAAATATCTAGACAGCCATCTGTATAAAGATGGAGATATCTACACCGCTATCTGTATAAAAATGGAAATATCTACACCGCTATCTGTATAAACATGGAAATATCTACACCGCTATCTGTATAAACATGGAAATATCTACACCGCTACCTGTATAAACATGGAAATATCAGCACCTCTATCTGTATTAAAATGGAAATATCTACACCGCTATCTGTATGAACATGGAAATATCTACACTGCTATCTGTATGAACATGGAAATAACTTCACCGACATCTGTATGAACATGGATATATCTACACAGCCATCTGGATGAACATGGAAATATCTACACCGCTATCTGTATGAACATGGAAATATCTACACCGCTATCTGTGTAAACAGGCATACATCTTCACCGCTATCTGTATAAACATGGATATATCTACACCGCTATCGGTAGAAACATGGAAATATCTACACCGCTACCTGTATAAACATGGAAATATCAGCACCGTTATCTGTATGAACATGGAAATATCTACACAGCCATCTGGATGAAAATGGAAATATTTACACCGCTATCTGTATGAACATGGAAATAGCTACACCGCTATCTGTATGAACATAGGAATATCTACACCGCTATCTGTATGAACATGGAAATATCTACACCGCTATCTGTATGAACATGGAAATATCTTCACCGCCATCTGTATGAACATGAACATATCTACACAGCCATCTGGATGAACATGGAAATACCTACACCGCTATATGTATGAACATGGAATTAGCTACACCGCTATCTGTATGAACATGGAAATATCCACACCGCTATCTGTATGAACATGGAAATGTCTACACCGCTATCTGTATGAACATGGATATATCTACACAGCCATCTGGATTAACATGGATATATCTACACAGCCATCTGGATGAACATGGAAATATCTGCACCGCTATCTGTATGAACATGGAAATATCTACACCACTATCTGTGTAAACATGCATACATCTTCACTGCTATCTGTATAAACATGGAATTATCTACACCGCTATCTGTATGACCATGGAAATATCTACACCGCTATCTGTTTGAACACGGAAATATCTACTCCGCTATCTGCATGAAAACGGAAATATCTACACAGCTATCTGCATATACATGGAAATATCTACAAAGCTATATATTTACACAGGGAAATAACTACACCGCTATCTCTATTAACATGGAAATATCTACACCGCCATCTGTATGAACATGGAAATATCTGCACCGCCATCTGTATGAACATATAAATATCTACACCGCCATCTGTATTAAGATGGAGATATCTACACCGCTATCTGTATGAACATGGAAATATCTACACCGTTATCTGTATAAACATGGAAATATCTACACCGCTATCTGTATAAACATGGAAATATCTACACCGCTACCTGTATAAACATGGAAATATCAGCACCGCTATCTGTATGAACATGGAAATATCTACACATCCATCTGGATGAACATGGAAATATCTACACCGCTATCTTTATGAACATGGAAATAGCTACACCGCTATCTGTATGAACATGGAAATATCTACACCACTAACTGTATGAACATGGAAATATCTACACCGCTATCTGCATGAACATGGAAATATCTTCACCGCCATCTGAATGAACATGGATATATCTACACAGCCATCTTGATGAACATGGATATATCTCCACCGCTATCTGCATGAACATGGAAATATCTACACCGCTATCTGTGTAAACATGCATACATCTTCACCGCTATCTGTATAAACATGGAAATATCTACACCGCTATCTGTATAAACACGGAAATATCTACACCGCTACCTGTATAAACATGGAAATATCAGCACCGCTATCTGTATGAACATGGAAATATCTACACCGCTATCTCTATGAACATGGAAATATCTACACCGATATCTGTATGAACATGGAAATATCTTCACCGCCATCTGTATGAACTTGGATATATCTACACAGCCATCTGGATGAACATGGAAATATCAGCACCGCTGTCTGTATGAACATGGAAATACCTACACCGCTATCTGTATGAACATGGAAATATCTACACCGCTATCTGTATGAACATGGAAATATCTTCACCACCATCTCTATGAACATGGATATATCTACACAGCCATCTGGATGAACATGGAAATATCTACACCGCTATCTGTATGAACATGGAAATATCTACACCGCTATGTGTGTAAACATGCATACATCTTCACCACTATCTGTATAAACATGGAAATATCTACACCGCTATCTCTATAAATATGGAAATATCTACACCGCTACCTGTATAAACATGGAAATATCAGCACCGCTATCTGTATGAACATGGAAATATCTACACAGCCATCTGGATGAACATGGAAATCTCTACACCGCTATCTGTATGAACATGGAAATAGCTACACCTCTATCTGTATGAACATGGAAATATCTACACCGCTATCTGTATGAACATGGAAAGATCTACACCGCCATCTGTATGAACATGGAAATATCTTCACCGCCATCTGTATGAACATGGAAATATCTACACAGCCATCTGAATGAACATGGAAATATCTACAACGCTATCTGTATGAACATGGAAATAGCTACACCGCTACCTGTATAAACATGGAAATATCACCACCGCTATCTGTAAGAACATGGAAATATCTACACAGCCATCTGAATGAACATGGAAATATCTACAACGCTATCTGTATGAACATGGAAATAGCTACACCGCTATCTGTATGAACATGGAAATAACTACACCGCTATCTGTATGAACATGGAAATATCTACGCCACAATCTGTATGAACATGGAAATATCTACACCGCTATCTGTATGGACATGGAAATAGCTTCACTGCCATCTGTATTAACATGGATATATCTACACAGCCATCTGGATAAACATGGAAATAACGACACCGCTATCTGAAAGAACACGGAAATAGCTACACCGCTATCTGTATGAACATGGAAATATCTACACCGCTATCTGTATGAACATGGAAATATCTGCACCGCTATCTGTATGAACATGGAAACACCTTCACCGCCATCTGTAAGAACATGGATATATCTACACAGCCATCTGGATGAACATGGAAATATCAACACCACTATCTGTATGAACATGCATACATCTTCACAGCTATCTGTATAAAAATGGAAATATCTACACCGCTATCTGTATGAACATGGAAATATCTACAGAGCAATCTGTTTGAACATGGAAATAACTACACCGCTATCTGCATGAAAATGGAAATATCTACACAGCTATCTGCATATACATGGAAATATCTCCAAAGCTATTTCTCTACACATGGAAATATCTACACCGCCATCTGTATGAACATGGAAATATCTGCACCGCCATCTGTATGAACATATAAATATCTACACCGCCATCTGTATTAAGATGGAGATATCTACACCGCTATCTGTATAAACATGGAAATATCACCACCGCTATCTGTAAGAACATGGAAATATCTACACAGCCATCTGAATGAACATGGAAATATCTACAACGCTATCTGTATGAACATGGAAATATCTACACCGCTACCTGTATAAACATGGAAATATCACCACCGCTATCTGTAAGAACATGGAAATATCTACACAGCCATCTGAATGAACATGGAAATATCTACAACGCTATCTGTATGAACATGGAAATAGCTACACCGCTATCTGTATGAACATGGAAATAACTACACCGCTATCTGTATGAACATGGAAATATCTACGCCACAATCTGTATGAACATGGAAATATCTACACCGCTATCTGTATGGACATGGAAATAGCTTCACTGCCATCTGTATTAACATGGATATATCTACACAGCCATCTGGATAAACATGGAAATAACGACACCGCTATCTGAAAGAACACGGAAATAGCTACACCGCTATCTGTATGAACATGGAAATATCTACACCGCTATCTGTATGAACATGGAAATATCTGCACCGCTATCTGTATGAACATGGAAACACCTTCACCGCCATCTGTAAGAACATGGATATATCTACACAGCCATCTGGATGAACATGGAAATATCAACACCGCTATCTGTATGAACATGCATACATCTTCACAGCTATCTGTATAAAAATGGAAATATCTACACCGCTATCTGTATGAACATGGAAATATCTACAGAGCAATCTGTTTGAACATGGAAATAACTACACCGCTATCTGCATGAAAATGGAAATATCTACACAGCTATCTGCATATACATGGAAATATCTCCAAAGCTATTTCTCTACACATGGAAATATCTACACCGCCATCTGTATGAACATGGAAATATCTGCACCGCCATCTGTATGAACATATAAATATCTACACCGCCATCTGTATTAAGATGGAGATATCTACACCGCTATATGTATAAACATGGAAATATCTACACCGCTATCTGTATAAACATGGAAATATCTACACCGCTATCTGTATAAACATGGAAATATATACACCGCTACCTGTATAAACATGGAAATATCAGCACCGCTATCTGTATGAACATGGAAATATCTACACCGCTATCTCTATGAACATGGAAATATCTACACCGATATCTGTATGAACATGGAAATATCTTCACCGTCATCTGTATGAACATGGATATATCTACACAGCCATATGGACGATCATGGAAATATCAGCATCGCAGTCTGTATGAACATGGAAATATCTACACCGCTATCTGTATGAACATGGAAATATCTACACCGCTATCTGTATGAACATGGAAATATCTTCACCGACATCTGTATGAACATGGATATATCTACACAGCCATCTGGATGAACATGGAAATATCTACACCGCTATCTGAATGAACATGGAAATATCTACACCGCTATCTGTGTAAACATGCATACATCTTCACCGCTATCTGTATAAACATGGATATATCTACACCGCTATCTGAATAAACATGGAAATATCTACACCGCTACCTGTATAAACATGGAAATATCAGCACCGTTATCTGTATGAACATGGAAATATCTACTCAGCCATCTGGATGATCATGGAAATATCTACACCGCTATATGTATGAACATGGAATTAGCTACACCGCTATCTGTATGAACATGAAAATATCTACACATCTATCTGTATGAACATGGAAATATCTACACCGCTATCTGTATGAACATGGAAATATCTTCACCGCCATCTGTATGAACATGGATATATCTACACAGCCATCTGGATGAACATGGAAATATCAGCAACGCTGTCTGTATGGACATGGAAATATCTACACCGATATCTGTATGAACATGGAAATATCTTCACCGCCATCCGTATGAACATAGATATATCTACACAGCCATCTGGATGAACATGGAAATATCAGCAACGCTGTCTGTATGAACATGGAAATATCTACACCGCTATCTGTATGAACATGGAAATATCTACACCGCTATCTGTATGAACATGGAAATATCTTCACCTCCATCTGTATGAACATGGATATATCTACACAGCCATCTGGATGAACATGGAAATATCTACACCGCTATTAGTATGAACATGGAAATATCTACTCCGCTATCTGAGTAAACATGCATACATCTTCACCGCTATCTGTATAAACATGGAAATATCTACACCGCTCTCTGTATAAACATGCAAATATCTACACCGCTACCTGTATAAACATGGAAATATCAGCACCGCTATCTGTATGAACATGGAAATATCTACACCGCTATCTCTATGAACATGGAAATATTTACACCGATATCTGTATGAACATGGAAATATCTTCACCTCCATCTGTATGAGCATGGATATATCTACACAGCCATCTGGATGAACAAGGAAATATCAGCACCGCAGTCAGTATGAACATGGAAATATCTACACCGCTATCTGTATGAACATGGAAATATCTACACAGCTATCTGTTTGAACATGGAAATATCTACACCGCTATCTGCATGAAAATGTAAATATCTACACAGCTATCTGCATATACATGGAAATATCTACAAAGCTATTTCTTTACACATGGAAATATCTACACCGCTATCTCTATAAACATGGAAATATCTACACCGCCATCTGTATGAACATGGAAATATCTGCACCGCCATCTGTATGAACCTATAAATATCTACACCGCCATCTGTATTAAGATGGAGACATCTACACCGTTATCTGTATAAACATGGAAATATCTATACCTCTATCTATATAAACATGGAAATATCTACACCACTATCTGAATAAACATGGAAATATCTACACCGCTACCTGTATAAACATGGAAATATCACCACCGCTATCTGTATGAACATGGAAATATCTACACAGCCATCTGAATGAACATGGAAATATCTACAACGCTATCTGTATTAACATGGAAATAGCTACAACGCTATCTGTATGAACATGGAAATATCTACGCCACTATCTGTATGAACATGGAAATATCTACACCGCTATCTGTATGAACATGGAAATATCTACACCGCTATCTGTATGAACATGGAAATATCTTCACCGCCATCTGTATGAACATGGATATATCTACACAGCCATCTGGATGAACATGGAAATATCAACACCGCTATCTGTATGAACATGGAAATATCTACACCGCTATCTGTTTTAACATGCATACATCTTCACCGCTATCTGTATAAACATGGAAATATCTACACCGCTATCTGTATGAACATGGAAATATCTACACAGCTATCTGTTTGAACATGGAAATATCTACACCGCTATCTGCATGAAAATGGAAATACCTACACAGCTATCTGCATATACATGGAAATATCTACAAAGCTATTTCTCTACACATGGAAATATCTCCACCGCAATCTCTATAAACATGGAAATATCTTCACCGCCATCTGTATGAACATGGAAATATCTGCACCGCCATCTGTATGAACATATAAATATCTAGACAGCCATCTGTATAAAGATGGAGATATCTACACCGCTATCTGTATAAAAATGGAAATATCTACACCGCTATCTGTATAAACATGGAAATATCTACACCGCTATCTGTATAAACATGGAAATATCTACACCGCTACCTGTATAAACATGGAAATATCAGCACCTCTATCTGTATTAAAATGGAAATATCTACACCGCTATCTGTATGAACATGGAAATATCTACACTGCTATCTGTATGAACATGGAAATAACTTCACCGACATCTGTATGAACATGGATATATCTACACAGCCATCTGGATGAACATGGAAATATCTACACCGCTATCTGTATGAACATGGAAATATCTACACCGCTATCTGTGTAAACAGGCATACATCTTCACCGCTATCTGTATAAACATGGATATATCTACACCGCTATCGGTAGAAACATGGAAATATCTACACCGCTACCTGTATAAACATGGAAATATCAGCACCGTTATCTGTATGAACATGGAAATATCTACACAGCCATCTGGATGAAAATGGAAATATTTACACCGCTATCTGTATGAACATGGAAATAGCTACACCGCTATCTGTATGAACATAGGAATATCTACACCGCTATCTGTATGAACATGGAAATATCTACACCGCTATCTGTATGAACATGGAAATATCTTCACCGCCATCTGTATGAACATGAACATATCTACACAGCCATCTGGATGAACATGGAAATACCTACACCGCTATATGTATGAACATGGAATTAGCTACACCGCTATCTGTATGAACATGGAAATATCCACACCGCTATCTGTATGAACATGGAAATGTCTACACCGCTATCTGTATGAACATGGATATA
Source organism: Gorilla gorilla gorilla (assembly GCF_029281585.2). Classification (NCBI taxonomy): domain Eukaryota; kingdom Metazoa; phylum Chordata; class Mammalia; order Primates; family Hominidae; genus Gorilla; species Gorilla gorilla. The sequence continues at coordinate 52,491,695 of NC_073246.2, read as the reverse complement.
TCTACACAGCCATCTGGATTAACATGGATATATCTACACAGCCATCTGGATGAACATGGAAATATCTGCACCGCTATCTGTATGAACATGGAAATATCTACACCACTATCTGTGTAAACATGCATACATCTTCACTGCTATCTGTATAAACATGGAATTATCTACACCGCTATCTGTATGACCATGGAAATATCTACACCGCTATCTGTTTGAACACGGAAATATCTACTCCGCTATCTGCATGAAAACGGAAATATCTACACAGCTATCTGCATATACATGGAAATATCTACAAAGCTATATATTTACACAGGGAAATAACTACACCGCTATCTCTATTAACATGGAAATATCTACACCGCCATCTGTATGAACATGGAAATATCTGCACCGCCATCTGTATGAACATATAAATATCTACACCGCCATCTGTATTAAGATGGAGATATCTACACCGCTATCTGTATGAACATGGAAATATCTACACCGTTATCTGTATAAACATGGAAATATCTACACCGCTATCTGTATAAACATGGAAATATCTACACCGCTACCTGTATAAACATGGAAATATCAGCACCGCTATCTGTATGAACATGGAAATATCTACACATCCATCTGGATGAACATGGAAATATCTACACCGCTATCTTTATGAACATGGAAATAGCTACACCGCTATCTGTATGAACATGGAAATATCTACACCACTAACTGTATGAACATGGAAATATCTACACCGCTATCTGCATGAACATGGAAATATCTTCACCGCCATCTGAATGAACATGGATATATCTACACAGCCATCTGGATGAACATGGATATATCTCCACCGCTATCTGCATGAACATGGAAATATCTACACCGCTATCTGTGTAAACATGCATACATCTTCACCGCTATCTGTATAAACATGGAAATATCTACACCGCTATCTGTATAAACACGGAAATATCTACACCGCTACCTGTATAAACATGGAAATATCAGCACCGCTATCTGTATGAACATGGAAATATCTACACCGCTATCTCTATGAACATGGAAATATCTACACCGATATCTGTATGAACATGGAAATATCTTCACCGCCATCTGTATGAACTTGGATATATCTACACAGCCATCTGGATGAACATGGAAATATCAGCACCGCTGTCTGTATGAACATGGAAATACCTACACCGCTATCTGTATGAACATGGAAATATCTACACCGCTATCTGTATGAACATGGAAATATCTTCACCACCATCTCTATGAACATGGATATATCTACACAGCCATCTGGATGAACATGGAAATATCTACACCGCTATCTGTATGAACATGGAAATATCTACACCGCTATGTGTGTAAACATGCATACATCTTCACCACTATCTGTATAAACATGGAAATATCTACACCGCTATCTCTATAAATATGGAAATATCTACACCGCTACCTGTATAAACATGGAAATATCAGCACCGCTATCTGTATGAACATGGAAATATCTACACAGCCATCTGGATGAACATGGAAATCTCTACACCGCTATCTGTATGAACATGGAAATAGCTACACCTCTATCTGTATGAACATGGAAATATCTACACCGCTATCTGTATGAACATGGAAAGATCTACACCGCCATCTGTATGAACATGGAAATATCTTCACCGCCATCTGTATGAACATGGATATATCTACACAGCCATCTGGATGAACATGGATATATCTACACCGCTATCCGTATGAACATGGAAATATCTGCACCGCTATCTGTGTAAACATGCATACATCTTCACCGCTATCTGTATAAACATGGAAATGTCTACACCGCTATGTGTATGAACATAGAAATATCTACACCGCTATCTGTTTGAACATGGAAATATCTACACCGCTATCTGCATGAAAATGTAAATATCTACACAGCTATCTGCATATACGTGGAAATATCTACAAAGCTATTTCTTTACACATGGAAATATCTACACCGCTATCTCTATAAACATGGAAATATCTACACCGCCATCTGTACGAACATGGAAATATCTGCACCGCCATCTGTATGAACATATAAATATCTACACCGCCATCTGTATTAAGATGGAGATATCTACACCGTTATATGTATAAACATGGAAATATCTACACCGCTATCTATATAAACATGGAAATATCTACACCACTATCTGTATAAACATGGAAATATCTACACCGCTACCTGTATAAACATGGAAATATCACCACCGCTATCTGTATGAACATGGAAATATCTTCACAGCCATCTGAATGAACATGGAAATATCTACAACGCTATCTGTATTAACATGGAAATAGCTACACCGCTATCTGTATGAACATGGAAATATCTACGCCACTATCTGTATGAACATGGAAATATCTACACCGCTATCTGTATGAACATGGAAATATCTTCACCGCCATCTGTATGAACATGGATATATCTACACAGCCATCTGGATGAACATGGAAATATCTACACCGCTATCTGTATGAACATGGAAATAGCTACACCGCTATCTGCATGAACATGGAAATATCTAAACCGCTATCTGTATGAACATGGAAATATCTACACCGCTATCTGTATGAACATGGAAATATCTTCACCGCCATCTGTATGAACATGGATATATCTACACAGCCATCTGGATGAACATGGAAATATCAACACCGCTATCTGCATGAACATGGAAATATCTACACCGCTATCTGTTTTAACATGCATACATCTTCACCGCTATATGTATAAACATGGAAATATCTTCACCGCTATCTGTATGACCATGGAAATATCTACACCGCTATCTGTTTGAACACGGAAATATCTACTCCGCTATCTGCATGAAAATGGAAATATCTACACAGCTTTCTGCATATACATGGAAATAGCTACAAAGCTATTTCTTTACACATGGAAATAACTACACCGCTATCTCTATTAACATGGAAATATCTACACCGCCATCTGTATCAACATGGAAATATCTGCACCGCCATCTGTATGAACATATTAATATCTACACCGCCATCTGTATTAAGATGGAGATATCTACACCGCTATCTGTATAAACATGGAAATATCTGCACCGCTATCTGTATTAACATGGAAATATCTACACCGCTATCTGTATAAACATGGAAATATCTACACCGCTACCTGTATAAACATGGAAATATCAGCACCGCTATCTGAATGAACATGGAAATACCTACACCGCTATCAGTATGAACGTGGAAATATCTACACCGATATCTGTATGAACATGGAAATATCTTCACCGCCATCTGTATGAACATAGATATATCTACACAGCCATCTGGATGAACATGGAAATATCAGCAACGCTGTCTGTATGGACACGGAAATATCTACACCGCTATCTGTATGAACATGGAAATATCTACACCGCTATCTGTATGAACATGTAAATATCTTCTCCGCCATCTGTATGAACATGGATATATCTTCACAGCCAGCTGGATGAAGATGGAAATATCTACACCGCTATCTGTATGAACATGGAAATATCTACACCGCTATCTGTGTAAACACGCATACATCTTCACCGCTATCTGTATAAACATGGAAATGTCTACACCCCTATGGATATGAACATGGAAATATCTACTCCGCTATCTGTTTGAACATGGAAATATCTACACCGCTATCTGCATGAAAATGTAAATATCTACACAGCTATCTGCATATACATGGAAATATCTACAAAGCTATTTCTTTACACATGGAAATATCTACACCGCTATCTCTATAAACATGGAAATATCTACACCGCCATCTGTATGAACATGGAAATATCTGCAAGGCCATCTGTATGAACATATAAATATCTAAACCGCAATCTGTATTAAGATGGAGATATCTACACCGCTATCTGTATAAACATGGAAATATCTACGCCGCTATCTGTATGAACATGGAAATATCTTCACCGACATCTGTATGAACATGGATATATCTACACAGCCATCTGGATGAACATGGAAATATCTACACCGCTATCTGAATGAACATGGAAATATCTACACCGCTATCTGTGTAAACATGCATACATCTTCACCGCTATCTGTATAAACGTGGATATATCTACACCGCTATCTGTATAAACATGGAAATATCTACACCGCTACCTGTATAAACATGGAAATATCAGCACCGTTATCTGTATGAACATGGAAATATCTACTCAGCCATCTGGATGATCATGGAAATATCTACACCGCTATATGTATGAACATGGAATTAGCTACACCGCTATCTGTATGAACATGAAAATATCTACACATCTATCCGTATGAACATGGAAATATCTACACCGCTATCTGTATGAACATGGAAATATCTTCACCGCCCTCTGTATGAACATGGATATATCTACACAGCCATCTGGATGAACATGGAAATATCAGCAACGCTGTCTGTATGGACATGGAAATATCTACACCGATATCTGTATGAACATGGAAATATATTCACCGCCATCCGTATAAACATAGATATATCTACACAGCCATCTGGATGAACATGGAAATATCATCAACGCTGTCTGTATGAACATGGAAATATCTACACCGCTATCTGTATGAACATGGAAATATCTTCACCGCCATCTGTATGAACATGGATATATCTACACAGCCATCTGGATGAACATGGAAATATCTACACCGCTATTAGTATGAACATGGAAATATCTACTCCGCTATCTGAGTAAACATGCATACATCTTCACCGCTATCTGTATAAACATGGAAATATCTACACCGCTCTCTGTATAAACATGCAAATATCTACACCGCTACCTGTATAAACATGGAAATATCAGCACCGCTATCTGTATGAACATGGAAATATCTACACAGCCATCTGGATGAACATGAAAATATCTACACCGCTATCTGTATGAACATGGAAATAGCTACACCGCTATCTGTATGAACATGGAAATATCTACACCGCTATCTGTATGAACATGGAAATATCTACACCACTATCTGTATGAACATGGAAATATATTCAACGCCAGCTGTATGAACATGGATATATCTACACAGCCATCTGGATGAACATGGAAATATCTACACCTCTATATGTATGAACATGGAAATAGCTACAACGCTAACTGTATGAACATGGAAATAGCTACACCGCTATCTGTATGAACATGGAAGTATCTACACCGATATCTGTATGAACATGGAAATATCTTCACCGATATATGTATGAATATGGATATATCTGCAAAGCCATCTGGATGAACATGGAAATATCTACACCACTATATGTATGAACATGGAAATAGCTAAACCGCTATGTCTATGAACTTGGAAATATCTACACCGCTATCTGTATGAACATGGAAGTATCTATACCGCTATCTTTATGAACATTGAAATATCTTCACCGCCATATGTATGAACACGGATATATCTAGAGAGCCATCTGGATGAACATGGAAATATCTACACCGCTATCTGTATGAACATGGAAATATCTACACCGCTATCTGTTTGAACATGGAAATATCTACACCGCTATCTGCATGAAAATGGAAATATCTACACAGCTATCTGCATATTCATGGAAATATCTACAAAGATATTTCTTTACACATGGAAATAACTACACCGCTATCTCTATTAACATGGAAATATCTACACCGCCATCTGTATGAACATGGAAATATCTGCACCGCCATCTGTATGAACATATAAATATCTACACCGCCATCTGTATTAAGATGGAGATATCTACACCTCTATCTGTTTAAACATGGTAATATCTACACCGCTATCTGTATAAACACGGAAATATCTACACCGCTATCTGTATAAACATGGAAATAGCTACACCGCTATCCGTATGAACATGGAAATATCTACACCGTTATCTGTATGAACATGGAAAGATCTACACCGCTATCTGTATGAACATGGAAATATCTTCACCGCCATCCGTATGTACATGGATATATCTACACAGCCATCTGGATGAACATGGAAATATCTACACCGCTATCTGTATGAACATGGAAATATCTGCACCGCTCTCTGTGTAAACATGCATACATCTTCACCGCTATCTGTATAAACATGGAAATATCTACACCGCTATCTGTATGAACATGGAAATATCTACACCGCTATCTGTTTGAACATGGAAATATCTACACCGCTATCTGCATGAAAATGGAAATATCTACAAAGCTATCTGCATATACGTGGAAATATCTACAAAGCTATTACTTTACACATGGAAATAACTACACCACTATCTCTATAAGCATGGAAATATCTACACCGTCATCTGTATGAACATATAAATATCTACACCGCCATCTGCATTAAGATGGAGATATCTACACTGCTATCTGTATAAACATGGAAATATCTACACCGCTATCTATATAAACATGGAAATAACTACACCGCTATCTGTATGAACATGGAAATATCTACACCGCTACCTGCATAAACATGGAAATATCAGCACCGCTATCTCTATGAACATGGAAATATCTACACAGCCATCTGGATGAACATGGAAATATCTACATCGCTATCTGTATGAACATGGAAATAGCTACACTGCTATCTGTATGAACATGGAAATATCTACACCACTATCTGTATGAACATGGAAATATCTACACCGCTATCTGTATGAACATTGAAATATATAGACCACTATCTGTATAAACATGGAAATATCTACACCGCTACCTATATAAACATGGAAATATCAGCACCGCTATCTGTATGAACATGGAAATATCTACACCGCTATCTCTATGAACATGGAAATATTTACACCGCTATCTGTATGAACATGGAAATATCTTCACCTCCATCTGTATGAGCATGGATATATCTACACAGCCATCTGGATGAACAAGGAAATATCAGCACCGCAGTCAGTATGAACATGGAAATATCTACACCGCTATCTGTATGAACATGGAAATATCTACACAGCTATCTGTTTGAACATGGAAATATCTACACCGCTATCTGCATGAAAATGTAAATATCTACACAGCTATCTGCATATACATGGAAATATCTACAAAGCTATTTCTATACACATGGAAATATCTACACCGCTATCTCTATAAACATGGAAATATCTACACCGCCATCTGTATGAACATGGAAATATCTGCACCGCCATCTGTATGAACATATAAATATCTACACCGCCATCTGTATTAAGATGGAGACATCTACACCGTTATCTGTATAAACATGGAAATATCTATACCTCTATCTATATAAACATGGAAATATCTACACCACTATCTGAATAAACATGGAAATATCTACACCGCTACCTGTATAAACATGGAAATATCACCACCGCTATCTGTATGAACATGGAAATATCTACACAGCCATCTGAATGAACATGGAAATATCTACAGCGCTATATGTATGAACATGGAAATAGCTACAACGCTATCTGTATGAACATGAAAATATCTACGCCACTATCTGTATGAACATGGAAATATCTCCACCGCCATCTGTATGAACATGGATATATCTACACAGCCATCTGGATGAACATGGAAATATCTACACCGCTATCTGTATGAACATGGAAATAGCTACACCGCTATCTGTATGAACATGGAAATATCTACACCGCTATCTGTATGAACATGGAAATATCTACACCGCTATCTGTATGAACATGGAAATATCTTCACCGCCATCTGTATGAACATGGATATATCTACACAGCCATCTGGATGAACATGGAAATATCAACACCGCTATCTGTATGAACATGGAAATATCTACACCGCTATCTGTTTTAACATGCATACATCTTCACCGCTATCTGTATAAACATGGAAATATCTACACCGTTATCTGTATGAACATGGAAATATCTACACAGCTATCTGTTTGAACATGGAAATATCTACACCGCTATCTGCATGAAAATGGAAATACCTACACAGCTATCTGCATATACATGGAAATATCTACAAAGCTATTTCTCTACACATGGAAATATCTCCACCGCAATCTCTATAAACATGGAAATATCTTCACCGCCATCTGTATGAACATGGAAATATCTGCACCGCCATCTGTATGAACATATAAATATCTAGACAGCCATCTGTATAAAGATGGAGATATCTACACCGCTATCTGTATAAAAATGGAAATATCTACACTGCTATCTGTATAAACATGGAAATATCTACACCGCTATCTGTATAAACATGGAAATATCTACTCCGCTACCTGTATAAACATGGAAATATCAGCACTGCTATCTGTATTAAAATGGAAATATCTACACCGCTATCTGTATGAACATGGAAATATCAACACCGCTATCTGTATGAACATGGAAATAACTTCACCGACATCTTTATGAACATGGATATATCTACACAGCCATCTGGATGAACATGGAAATATCTACACCGCTATCTGTATGAACATGGAAATATCTACACCGCTATCTGTGTAAACAGGCATACATCTTCACCGCTATCTGTATAAACATGGATATGTCTACACCTCTATCGGTAGAAACATGGAAATATCTACACCGCTACCTGTATAAACATGGAAATATCAGCACCGTTATCTGTATGAACATGGAAATATCTACACAGCCATCTGGATGAAAATGGAAATATTTGCACCGCTATCTGTATGAACATGGAAATAGCTACACCGCTATCTGTATGAACATAGGAATATCTACACCGCTATCTGTATGAACATGGAAATATCTACACCGCTATCTGTATGAACATGGAAATATCTTCACCGCCATCTGTATGAACATGAACATATCTACACAGCCATCTGGATGAACATGGAAATACCTACACCGCTATATGTATGAACATGGAATTAGCTACACCGCTATCTGTATGAACATGGAAATATCCACACCGCTATCTGTATGAACATGGAAATGTCTACACCGCTATCTGTATGAACATGGATATATCTACACAGCCATCTGGATTAACATGGATATACATAAACAGCCATCTGGATGAACATGGAAATCTCTGCACCGCTATCTGTATGAACATGGAAATATCTACACCACTATCTGTGTAAACATGCATACATCTTCACTGCTATCTGTATAAACATGGAATTATCTACACCGCTATCTGTATGACCATGGAAATATCTACACCGCTATCTGTTTGAACACGGAAATATCTACTCCGCTATCTGCATGAAAACGGAAATATCTACACAGCTATCTGCATATACATGGAAATATCTACAAAGCTATATCTTTACACAGGGAAATAACTACACCGCTATCTCTATTAACATGGAAATATCTACACCGCCATCTGTATGAACATGGAAATATCTGCACCGCCATCTGTATGAACATATAAATATCTACACCGCCATCTGTATTAAGATGGAGATATCTACACCGCTATCTGTATGAACATGGAAATATCTACACCGCTATCTGTATAAACATGGAAATATCTACACCGCTATCTGTATAAACATGGAAATATCTACACCGCTACCTGTATAAACATGGAAATATCAGCACCGCTATCTGTATGAACATGGAAATATCTACACATCCATCTGGATGAACATGGAAATATCTACACCGCTATCTTTATGAACATGGAAATAGCTACACCGCTATCTGTATGAACATGGAAATATCTACACCACTAACTGTATGAACATGGAAATATCTACACCGCTATCTGCATGAACATGGAAATATCTTCACCGCCATCTGAATGAACATGGATATATCTACACAGCCATCTGGATGAACATGGATATATCTCCACCGCTATCTGCATGAACATGGAAATATCTACACCGCTATCTGTGTAAACATGCATACATCTTCACCGCTATCTGTATAAACATGGAAATATCTACACCGCTATCTGTATAAACACGGAAATATCTACACCGCTACCTGTATAAACATGGAAATATCAGCACCGCTATCTGTATGAACATGGAAATATCTACACCGCTATCTCTATGAACATGGAAATATCTACACCGGTATCTGTATGAACATGGAAATATCTTCACCGCCATCTGTATGAACTTGGATATATCTACACAGCCATCTGGATGAACATGGAAATATCAGCACCGCTGTCTGTATGAACATGGAAATACCTACACCGCTATCTGTATGAACATGGAAATATCTACACCGCTATCTGTATGAACATGGAAATATCTTCACCACCATCTGTATGAACATGGATATATCTACACAGCCATCTGGATGAACATGGAAATATCTACACCGCTATCTGTATGAACATGGAAATATCTACACCGCTATGTGTGTAAACATGCATACATCTTCACCACTATCTGTATAAACATGGAAATATCTACACCGCTATCTCTATAAATATGGAAATATCTACACCGCTACCTGTATAAACATGGAAATATCAGCACCGCTATCTGTATGAACATGGAAATATCTACAGAGCCATCTGGATGAACATGGAAATCTCTACACCGCTATCTGTATGAACATGGAAATAGCTACACCTCTATCTGTATGAACATGGAAATATCTACACCGCTATCTGTATGAACATGGAAAGATCTACACCGCCATCTGTATGAACATGGAAATATCTTCACCGCCATCTGTATGAACATGGATATATCTACACAGCCATCTGGATGAACATGGATATATCTACACCGCTATCCGTATGAACATGGAAATATCTGCACCGCTATCTGTGTAAACATGCATACATCTTCACCGCTATCTGTATAAACATGGAAATGTCTACCCCGCTATGTGTATGAACATGGAAATATCTACACCGCTATCTGTTTGAACATGGAAATATCTACACCGCTATCTGCATGAAAATGTAAATATCTACACAGCTATCTGCATATACGTGGAAATATCTACAAAGCTATTTCTTTACACATGGAAATATCTACACCGCTATCTCTATAAACATGGAAATATCTACACCGCCATCTGTACGAACATGGAAATATCTGCACCGCCATCTGTATGAACATATAAATACCTACACCGCCATCTGTATTAAGATGGAGATATCTACACCGTTATATGTATAAACATGGAAATATCTACAAAGCTATCTATATAAACATGGAAATATCTTCACCACTATCTGTATAAACATGGAAATATCTACACTGCTACCTGTATAAACATGGAAATATCACCACCGCTATCTGTATGAACATGGAAATATCTTCACAGCCATCTGAATGAACATGGAATTATCTACAACGCTATCTGTATTAACATGGAAATAGCTACACTGCTATCTGTATGAACATGGAAATATCTACGCCACTATCTGTATGAACATGGAAATATCTACACCGCTATCTGTATGAACATGGAAATATCTTCACCGCCATCTGTATGAACATGGATATATCTACACAGCCATCTGGATGAACATGGAAATATCTACACCGCTATCTGTATGAACATGGAAATATCTACACCGCTATCTGTATAAACATGGAAATATCTACACCACTACCTGTATAAACATGGAAATATCAGCACCGCTATCTGTATGAACATGGAAATACCTACACAGCCATCTGGATGAACATGGAAATATCTACACCGCTATCTTTATGAACATGGAAATAGCTACACCGCTATCTGTATGAACATGGAAATATCTTCAGCGCCATCTGTATGAACATGGATATATCTACACAGCAATCTGGATGAACATGGAAATATCTACACCGCTATCTGTATGAACATGGAAATAGCTACACCTCTATCAGTATGAACATGGAAATATCTACACCGCTATCTGTATGAACATGGAAAGATCTACACCGCTATGTGTATGAACATGGAAATATCTTCACCGCCATCTGTATGAACATGGATATATCTACACAGCCATCTGGATGAACATGGATATATCTCCACCGCTATCTGCATGAACATTTAAATATCTACCCCGCTATCTGTGTAAACATGCATACATCTTCACTGCTATCTGTAGAAACATGGAAATATCTACACCGCTATCTGTTTAAACACGGAAATATCTACACCGCTACCTGTATAAACATGGAAATATCAGCACCGCTATCTGTATGAAAATGGAAATATCTACACCGCTATCTCTATGAACATGGAAATATCTACACCGATATCTGTATGAACATGGAAATATCTTCACCGCCATCTGTATGAACTTGGATATATCTACACAGCCATCTGGATGAACATGGAAATATCAGCACCGCTGTCTGTATGAACATGGAAATATCTACACCGCTATCTGTATAAACATGGAAATATCTACACCACTATCTGTATGAACATGGAAATATCTTCACCACTATCTGTATGAACATGGAAATATATTCACCGCCATCTGTATGAACATGGATATATCTACACAGCCATTTGGATGAACATGGAAATATCTACACCTCTATATGTATGAACATGGAAATAGCTACACCGCTATCTGTATGAACATGGAAATAGCTACACCGCTATCTGTATGAACATGGAAGTATCTACACCGCTATCTGTATGAACATGGAAATATATTCACCGCCATATGTATGAACATGGATATATCTACACAGCCATCTGGATGAACATGGAAATATCTACACCACTATATGTATGAACATGGAATTAGCTAAACCGCTATGTCTATGAACATGGAAATATCTACACCGCTATCTGTATGAACATGGAAGTATCTACACCGCTATCTGTATGAACATTGAAATATCTTCACCGCCATATGTATGAACACGGATATATCTAGACAGCCATCTGGATGAACATGGAAATATCAGCACCGCTGTCTGTATGAACATGGAAATATCTACACCGCTATCTGTATGAACATGGAAATATCTACACAGCTATCTGTTTGAACATGGAAATATCTACACAGCTATCTGCATGAAAATGGAAATATCTACACAGCTTTCTGCATATACATCAAAATATCTACAAAGCTATTCCTCTACACATGGAAATATCTACACCGCAATCTCTATAAACATGGAAATATCTACACCGCCATCTGTATGAACATGGAAATATCTGCACCGCCATCTGTATGAACATATAAATATCTAGACCGCCATCTGTATTAAGATGGAGATATCTACACCGCTATCTGTATAAACACGGAAATATCTACACTGCTACCTGTATAAACATGGAAATATCTACACCGCTATCTGTATAAACATGGAAATATCTACACCGCTAACTGTATAAACATGGAAATATCAGCACCGCTATCTGTATGAACATGGAAATATCTACACCGCTATCTCTATGAACATGGAAATATCTACACCGATATCTGTAAGAACATGGAAATATCTTCACCGCCATCTGTATGAACATGGATATATCTACACAGCCATCTGGACGAAAATGGAAATATCAGCACCGCTGTCTGTATGAACATGGAAATATCTACACCGCTATCTGTATGAACATGGAAATATCTACACCGCTATCTGTATGAACATGGAAATACCTTCACCGCCATCTGTATGAACATGGATATATCTACACAGCCATCTGGATGAACATGGAAATATCTACACCGCTATCTGTATGAACATGGAAATCTCTACACCGCTATCTGTGTAAACATGCATACATCTTCACCGCTATCTGTATAAACATGGAAATATCTACACTGCTATCTGCATGAACATGGAAATATCTACACCGCTATCTGTATGAACATGGAAATATCTTCACCGCCATCTGTATGAACATGGATATATCTACACAGCCATCTGGATGAACATGGAAATATCTACACCGCTATCTGTATGAACATGGAAACAGCTACACCGCTATCAGTATGAACATGGAAATATCTACACCGCTATCTGTATGAACACGGAAATATCTACACCGCTATCTGTATGAACATGGAAATATCTTCACCGCCATCTATATGAACATGAATATATCTACACAGCCATCTAGATGAACATGGAAATATCTACACCGCTGTATGTATGAACATGGAATTAACTACACAGGTATCTGAATGAACATGGAAATATCTACACCGCTATCTGTATGAACATGGAAATATCTACACCGCTCTCTGTGTAAACATGCATACATCTTCACCGCTATCTGTATAAACATGGAAATATCTACACCGCTACCCGTATAAACATGGGAATATCAGCACCGCTATCTGTATGAACATGGAAATATCTACACAGCCATCTGGACGAACATGGAAATATCTACACCGCTATCTGTATGAACATGGAAATAGCTACACCGCTATCTATATGAACATGGAAACATCTACACCACTATCTGTATGAATATGGAAATATCTACACCGCTATCTGTATGAACATGGAAATATCTTCACCGCCATCTGTATGAACATGGATATATCTACACAGCCATCTGGATGAACATGGAAATATCTACACCGCTATCTGTATGAACATGGAAATAGCTACTCCGCTATCTGAACATGGAAATATCTACACCGCTATCTGTCTGAACATGGAAATATCTACACCGCTATCTGTATGAACATGGAAATATCTTCACCGCCATCTGTATGAACATGGATATATCTACACAGCCATCTGGATGAACATGGAAATATCTACACCTCTATCTGTATGAACATGGAAATATCTACACCGCTATTTTTGTAAACATGCATACATCTTCACCGCTGTCTGTATAAACATGGAAATATCTGCACCGCTATCTGTATGAACATGGAAATATCTACATCGCTATCTGTATGAACATGGAAATAGCTACACCGCTATCTGTATGAACATGGAAATATCTACACCACTATCTGTATGAACATGGAAATATCTACACCGCTATCTGTATGAACATGGAAATATATAGACCACTATCTGTATAAACATGGAAATATCTACACCGCTACCTATATAAACTTGGAAATATCAGCACCGCTATCTGTATGAACATGGAAATATCTACACCGCTATCTCTATGAACATGGAAATATTTACACCGA
Source organism: Gorilla gorilla gorilla (assembly GCF_029281585.2). Classification (NCBI taxonomy): domain Eukaryota; kingdom Metazoa; phylum Chordata; class Mammalia; order Primates; family Hominidae; genus Gorilla; species Gorilla gorilla. The sequence goes on along the minus strand of NC_073246.2, from coordinate 52,476,585 downwards.
TATCTGTATGAACATGGAAATATCTTCACCGCCACCTGTATGAACATGGATATATCTACACAGCCATCTGGATGAACAAGGAAATATCAGCACCGCTGTCTGTATGAACATGGAAATATCTACACCGCTATCTGTATGAACATGGAAATATCTACACAGCTATCTGTTTGAACATGGAAATATCTACACCGCTATCTCTATGAACATGGAAATATCTACACCGATATCTGTAAGAACATAGAAATATCTTCACCGCCATCTGTATGAACATGGATATATCTGCACAGCCATCTGGACGGAAATGGAAATATCAGAACCGCTGTCTGTATGAACATGGAAATATCTACACCGCTATCTGTATGAACATGGAAATATCTACACCGCTATCTGTATGAACATGGAAATATCTTCAGCGCCATCCGTATGAACATGGATATATCTACGCAGCCATCTGGATGAATATGGAAATATCTACACCGCTATCTGTATGAACATGGAAATGTCTACACCGCTATCTGTGTAAACATGAATACAACTTCACCGCTATCTGTATAAACATGGAAATATCTACACTGCTATCTGCATGAACATGGAAATATCTACACCGCTGTCTGTACGAACATGGAAATATCTTCACCGCCATCTGTATGAACATGGATATATCTACACAGCCATCTGGATGAACATGGAAGTATCTACACCGCTATCTGTATGAACATGGAAACAGCTACACCGCTATCTGTATGAACATGGAAATATCTACACCGCTATCTGTATGAACACGGAAATATCTACACCGCTATCTGTAAGAACATGGAAATATCTTCACCGCCATCTGTATGAACATGAATATATCTACACAGCCATCTGGATGAACATGGAAATATCTACAACTCTATATGTATGAACATGGAATTAGCTACACCGGTATCTGAATGAACATGGAAATATCTACACCGCTATCTGTATGAACATGGAAATATCTACACCGCTATCTGTATGAACATGGAAATATCTACAACGCTATCTGTGTAAACATGCATACATCTTCACCGCTGTCTGTATAAACATGTAAATATCTACACCGCTATCTGTATGAACATGGAAATATCTTCACCGCCATCTGTATGAACATGGATATATCTACACAGCCATCTGGATGAACATGAAAATATCTACACCGCTATCTGAACATGGAAATATCTACACGGCTATCTGTATGAACATGGAAATATCTACACCGCTATCTGTATGAACATGGAAATATCTTCACCGCCATCTGTATGAACATGGATATATCTACACAGCCATCTGGATGAACATGGAAATATCTACACCGCTATCTGTATGAAAATGGAAATATCTACACCGCTATCTTTGTAAACATGCATACATCTTCACCGCTGTCTGTATAAACATGGAAATATCTGCACCGCTATCTGTATGAACATGGAAATATCTACATCGCTATCTGTATGAACATGGAAATAGCTACACCGCTATCTGTATGAACATGGCAATATCTACACCACTATCTGTATGAACATGGAAATATCTACACCGCTATCTGTATGAACATGGAAATATATAGACCACTATCTGTATAAACATGGAAATATCTACACCGCTACCTATATAAACTTGGAAATATCAGCACCGCTATCTGTATGAACATGGAAATATCTACACCGCTATCTCTATGAACATGGAAATATTTACACCGATATCTGTATGAACATGGAAATATCTTCACCGCCATCTGTATGAACATGGATATATCTACACAGCCATCTGGATGAACAAGGAAATATCAGCACCGCTGTCTGTATGAACATGGAAATATCTACACCACTATCTGTTTGAACATGGAAATATCTACACCGCTATATGCATGAAAATGGAAATATCTACACAGCTATCTGCATATACATGGAAATATCTACAAAGGTATTCCTCTACACATGGAAATATCTACACCGCAATCTCTATAAACATGGAAATATCTACACCGCCATCTGTATGAACATGGAAATATCTGCACCGCCATTTGTATGAACATATAAATATCTACACCGCCATCTGTATTAAGATGGAGATATCTACACCGCTATCTGTATAAACACGGAAATATCTACACCGCTACCTGTATAAACATGGAAATATCTACACCGCTATCTGTATAAACATGGAAATACCTACACCGCTACCTGTATAAACATGGAAATATCAGCACCGCTATCTGTATGAACATGGAAATATCTACACTGCTATCTCTATGAACATGGAAATATCTACACCGATATCTGTAAGAACATGGAAATATCTTCACCGCCATCTGTATGAACATGGATATATCTACACAGCCATCTGGACGGAAATGGAAATATCAGCACCGCTGTCTGTATGAACATGGAAATATCTACACCGCTATCTGTATGAAAGTGGAAATATCTACACCGCTATCTGTATGAACATGGAAATATCTTCACCGCCATCCGTATGAACATGGATATATCTACGCAGCCATCTGGATAAACATGGAAATATCTACACCGCTATCTGTATGAACATGGAAATCTCTACACCGCTATCTGTGTAAACATGCATACATATTCACCGCTATCTGTATAAACATGGAAATATCTACACTGCTATCTGCATGAACATGGAAATATCTACACCGCTGTCTGTATGAACATGGAAATATCTTCACCGCCATCTGCATGAAATGGAAATATCTACACAGCCATCTGGATGAACATGGAAGTATCTACACCACTTTCTGTATGAACATGGAAACAGCTACACCGCTATCTGTATGAACATGGAAATATCTACACCGCTATCTGTATGAACACGGAAATATGTACACCGCTATCTGTATGAACATGGAAATATCTTCACCGCCATCTGTATGAACATGAATATATCTACACAGCCATCTGTATGAACATGGAAATATCTACAACTCTATATGTATGAACATGGAATTAGCTACACCGGTATCTGAATGAACATGGAAATATCTACACCGCTATCTGTATGAACATGGAAATATCTACACCGCTATCTGTATGAACATGGAAATAGCTACACGGCTATCTGTGTAAGCATGCATACATCTTCACCGCTGTCTGTATAAACATGTAAATATCTACACCGCTATCTGTATGAACATGGAAATATCTTCACCGCCATCTGTATGAACATTGGTATATCTACACAGCCATCTGGATGAACATGGATATATCTCCACCGCTATCTGCATGAACATGGAAATATCTACACCGCTATCTGTGTAAACATGCATACATCTTCACCGCTATCTGTATAAACACGGAAATATCTAAACCGCTACCTGTATAAACATGGAAATATCAGCATCGCTATCTGTATGAACATGGAAATATCTACACCGCTATCTCTATGAACATGGAAATATCTACACCGATATCTGTATGAACATGGAAATATCTTCACCGCCATCTGTATGAACTTGGATATATCTACACAGCCATCTGGATGAACATGGAAATATCAGCACCGCTGTCTGTATGAACATGGAAATACCTACACCCTATCTGTATGAACATGGAAATATCTACACCGCTATCTGTATGAACATGGAAATATCTTCACCACCATCTGTACGAACATGGATATATCTACACAGCCATCTGGATGAACATGGAAATATCTACACCGCTATCTGTACGAACATGGAAATATCTACAAAGCCATCTGGATGAACATGGAAATCTCTACACCGCTATCTGTATGAACATGGAAATAGCTACACCTCTATCTTTATGAAAATGGAAATATCTACACCGCTATCTGTATGAACATGGAAAGATCTACACCGCCATCTGTATGAACATGGAAATATCTTCACCGCCATCTGTATGAACATGGATATACCTACACAGCCATCTGGATGAACATGGATATATCTACACCGCTATCTGTATGAACATGGAAATATCTGCACCGCTATCTGTGTAAACATGCATACATCTTCACCGCTATCTGTATAAACATGGAAATGTCTACACCGCTATGTGTATGAACATGGAAATATCTACACCGCTATCTGTTTGAACATGGAAATATCTACACAGCTATCTGCATGAAAATGTAAATATCTATAAAGCTATCTGCATATACATGGAAATATCTACAAAGCTATTTCTTTACACATGGAAATATCTACACTGCTATCTCTATAAACATGGAAATATCTACACCGCCATCTGTATGAACATGGAAATATCTGCACCGCCATCTTTATGAACATATAAATATCTACACCGCCATCTGTATTAAGATGGAGATATCTACACCGTTATCTGTATAAACATGGAAATATCTACACCGCTATCTATATAAACATGGAAATATCTACACCACTATCTGTATAAACATGGAAATATCTACACCGCTACCTGTATAAACATGGAAATATCACCACCGCTATCTGTATGAACATGGAAATATCTACACAGCCATCTGAATGAACATGGAAATAACTACAACGCTATCTGTATTAACATGGAAATAGCTACACCGCTATCTGTATGAACATGGAAATATCTACGCCACTATCTGTATGAACATGGAAATATCTACACCGCTATCTGTATGAACATGGAAATATCTTCACCGCCATCTGTATGAACATGGATATATCTACACAGCCATCTGGATGAACATGGAAATATCTACACCGCTATCTGTATGAACATGGAAATAGCTACACCGCTATCTGTATGAACATGGAAATATCTACACCGCTATCTGTATGAACATGGAAATATCTACACCGCTATCTGTATGAACATGGAAATATCTTCACCGCCATCTGTATGAACATGGATATATCTACACAGCCATCTGGATGAACATGGAAATATCAACACCGCTATCTGTATGAACATGGAAATATCTACACCGCTATCTGTTTTAACAGGCATACATCTTCACCGCTATCTGTATAAACATGGAAATATCTACACTGCTATCTGTGTAAACATGCATACATCTTCACCGCTATCTGTATAAACATGGATATATCTACACCGCTATCTGTATAAACATGGAAATATCTACACCGCTACCTGTATAAACATGGAAATATCAGCCCCGTTATCTGTATGAACATGGAAATATCTACACAGCCATCTGGATGAAAATGGAAATAGTTACACCGCTATCTGTATGAACATGGAAATAGCTACACCGCTATCTGTATGAACATGGGAATATCTACACCGCTATCTGTATGAACATGGAAATATCTACACCGCTATCTGTATGAACATGGAAATATCTTCACCGCCATCAGTATGAATATGAATATATCTACACAGCCATCTGGATGAACATGGAAATATCGACACCGCTATATGTATGAACATGGAATTAGCTACACCGTTATCTGTATGAACATGGAAATATCTACACCGCTATCTGTATGAACATGGAAATATCTACACCGCTATCTGTATGAACATGGAAATATCTTCACCGCCATCTGTATGAACATGGATATATCTACACAGCCATCTGGATGAACATGGAAATATCTGCACCGCTATCTGTATGAACATGGAAATATCTACACCACTATCTGTGTAAACATGCATATATCTTCACTGCTATCTGTATAAACATGGAATTATCTACACCGCTATCTGTATGACCATGGAAATATCTACACCGCTATCTGTTTGAACACGGAAATATCTACTCCGCTATCTGCATGAAAATGGAAATATCTACTCAGCTATCTGCAAATACATGGAAATATCTACAAAGCTATTTCTTTACACATGGAAATAACTACACCGCTATCTCTATTAACATGGAAATATCTACACCGCCATCTGTATGAACTTGGAAATATCTGCACCACCATCTGTATGAACATATAAATATCTACACCGCCATCTGTATTAAGATGGAGATATCTACACCTCTATCTGTATAAACATGGAAATATCTACACCGCTATCTGTATAAACATGGAAATATCTACACCGCTATCTGTATAAACATGGAAATATCTACACCGCTACCTGTATAAAAATGAAAATATCAGCACCGCTATCTGTATGAACATGGAAATATCTACACAGCCATCTGGATGAACATCGAAATATCTACACCGCTATCTTTATGAACATGGAAATAGCTACACCGCTATCTGTATGAACATGGAAATATCTACACCACTAACTGTATGAACATGGAAATATCTACACCGCTATCTGCATGAACATGGAAATATCTTCACCGCCATCTGTATGAACATGGATATATCTACACAGCAATCTGGATGAACATGGAAATATCTACACCGCTATCTGTATGAACATGGAAATAGCTACACCTCTATCAGTATGAACATGGAAATATCTACACCGCTATCTGTATGAACATGGAAAGATCTACACTGCTATCTGTATGAACATGGAAATATCTTCACCGCCATCTGCATGAACATGTATATATCTACACAGCCATCTGGATGAACATGGATATATCTCCACCGCTATCTGCATGAACATGGAAATATCTACACCGCTATCTGTGTAAACATGCATACATCTTCCCCGCTATCTGTATAAACATGGAAATATCTACACCGCTATCTGTATAAACACGGAAATATCTACACCGCTACCTGTATAAACATGGAAATAGCAGCACCGCTATCTGTATGAACATGGAAATATCTACACCGCTATCTCTATGAACATGGAAATATCTACACCGATATCTCTATGAACATGGAAATATCTTCACCGCCATCTGTATGAACATGGAAATATCTACACAGCCATCTGGATGAACATGAAAATATCTACACCGCTATCTGTATGAACATGGAAATAGCTATACCGCTACCTGTATGATCATGGAAATATCTACACCGCTATCTGAATGAACATGGAAATATCTACACCACTATCTGTATGAACATGGAAATATATTCACCGCCATCTGTATGAACATGGATATATCTACACAGCCATCTGGATGAACATGGAAATATCTACACCTCTATATGTATGAACATGGAAATAGCTACACCGCTATCTGTATGAACATGGAAATATCTACACCGCTATCTGTATGAACATGGAAATATCTACACCGCTATCTGTATGAACATGGAAATATCTTCACCACCATCTGTATGAACATGGATATATCTACACAGCCATCTGGATGAACATGGAAATATCTACACCGCTATCTTTATGAACATGGTAATATCTACACCGCTATCTGTGTAAACATGCATACATCTTCACCGCTATCTGTATAAACATGGAAATATCTACACCGCTATCTGTATAAACATGGAAATATCTACACCGCTACCTGTATAAACATGGAAATATCAGCACCGCTATCTGTATGAACATGGAAATATCTACACAGCCATCTGGATGAACATGAAAATATCTACACCGCTATCTGTATGAACATGGAAATAGCTACACCGCTACCTGTATGAACGTGGAAATATCTACACCGCTATCTGAATGAACATGGAAATATCTACACCACTATCTGTATGAACATGGAAATATCTACACCGCTATCTGTATGAACATGGAAATATCTACACCGATATCTGTAAGAACATGGAAATATCTTCACGTCCATCTGTATGAACATGGATATATCTACACAGCCATCAGGACGAAAATGGAAATATCAGCACCGCTGTCTGTATGAACATGGAAATATCTACACCGCTATCTGTATGAACATGGAAATATCTACACCGCTATCTCTATGAACATGGAAATATCTTCAACGCCATCCGTATGAACATGGATATATCTACACAGCCATCTAAATGAACATGGAAATATCTACACCGCTATCTGTATGAACATGGAAATCTCTACACCGCTATCTGTGTAAACATGCACACATCTTCACCACTATCTGTATAAACATGGAAATATCTACACTGCTATCTGCATGAACATGGAAATATCTACACCGCTATCTGTATGAACATGGAAATATCTTCACCACCATCTGCATGAACACGGATATATCTACACAGCCATCTGGATGAACATGGAAATATCTACACTGCTATCTGTATGAACATGGAAACAGCTACACCGCTATCAGTATGAACATGGAAATATCTACACAGCTATCTGTATGAACACGGAAATATCTACACCGCTATCTGTATGAACATGGAAATATCTTCACCGCCATCTGTATGAACATGAATATATCTACACAGCCATCTGGATGAACATGGAAATGTCTACACCGCTATATGTATGAACATGGAATTAACTACACCGGTATCTGAATGAACATGGAAATATCTACACCGCTATATGTATGAACATGGAAATATCTACACCGCTATCTGTATGAACATGGAAATATCTTCACCGCCATCTGTATGAACATGGTTATATCTACACAGCCGTCTGGATGAACATAGAAATATCTACACCGCTATCTATATGAACATGGAAATATCTACACCGCTCTCTGTGTAAACATGCATACATCTTCACCGCTGTCTGTATAAACATGGAAATATCTGCACCGCTATCTGTATGAACATGGAAATATCTACATCGCTATCTGTATGAACATGGAAATAGCTACACCGCTATCTGTATGAACATGGAAATATCTACATCACTATCTGTATGAACATGGAAATAGCTACACCGCTATCTGTATGAACATGGAAATATCTACACCACTATCTGTATGAACATGGAAATATCTACACCGCTACCTATATAAACTTGGAAATATCAGCACCGCTATCTGTATGAACATGGAAATATCTACACCGCTATCTCTACGAACATGGAAAGATCTACACCGCCATCTGTATGAACATGGAAATATCTTCACCGCCATCTGTATGAACATGGAAATACCTACACAGCCATCTGGATGAACACGGATATATCTACATCGCTATCTGTATGAACATGGAAATATCTGCACCGCTATCTGTGTAAACATGCATACATCTTCACCGCTATCTGTATAAACATGGAAATGTCTACACCGCTATGTGTATGAACATGGAAATATCTACACCGCTATATGTTTGAACATGGAAATATCTACACCGCTATCTGCATGAAAATGTAAATATCTAAACAGCTATCTGCATATACATGGAAATATCTACAAAGCTATTTCTTTACACATGGAAATATCTACACCGCTATCTCTATAAACATGGAAATATCTACACCGCCATCTGTATGAACATGGAAATATCTGCACCGCCATCTGTATGAACATATAAATATCTACACCGCCATCTGTATTAAGATGGAGATATCTACACCGTTATCTGTATAAACATGGAAATATCTACACCGCTATCTATATAAACATGGAAATATCTACACCACTATCTGTATAAACATGGAAATATCTACACCGCTACCTGTATAAACATGGAAATATCACCACCGCTATCTGTATGAACATGGAAATATCTACACAGCCATCTGAATGAACATGGAAATATCTACAACGCTATTTGTATTAACATGGAAATAGCTACACCGCTATCTGTATGAACATGGAAATATCTACGCCACTATCTGTATGAACATGGAAATATCTACACCGCTATCTGTATGAACATGGAAATATCTTCACCGCCATCTGTATGAATATGGATATATCTACACAGCCATCTGGATGAACATGGAAATATCTACACCGCTATCTGTATGAACATGGAAATAGCTACACCGCTATCTGTATGAACATGGAAATATCTACACCGCTATCTGTATGAACATGGAAATATCTACACCGCTATCTGTATGAACATGGAAGTATCTTCACGGCCATCTGTATGAACATGGATATATCTACACAGCCATCTGGATGAACATGGAAATATCAACACCGCTATCTGTATGAACATGGAAATATCTACACCGCTATCTGTGTTAACATGCATACATCTTCACCGCTATCTGTATAAACATGGAAATATCTACACCGCTATCTGTATGAAGATGAAAATATCTACACAGCTATCTGTTTGAACATGGAAATATCTACACCGCTATCTGCATGAAAATGGAAATATCTACCCAGCTATCTGCATATACATGGAAATGTCTTCAAAGCTATTTCTCTACACATGGAAATATCTACCCCGCAATCTCTATAAACATGGAAATATCTTCACCGCCATCTGTATGAACATGGAAATATCTGCACCGCCATCTGTATGAACATATAAATATCTAGACCGCCATCTGTATTAAGATGGAGATATCTACACCGCTATCTGTATAAACATGGATATATCTACGCCGCTATCTGTATAAACATGGAAATATCTACACCGCTACCTGTATAAACATGGAAATATCAGCACCGTTATCTGTATGAACATGGAAATATCTACACAGCCATCTGGATGAAAATAGAAAGAGTTACACCGCTATCTGTATGAACATGGAAATAGCTACACCGCTATCTGTATGAACATGGGAATATCTACACCGCTATCTGTATGAACATGGAAATATCTACACCGCTATCTGTATGAACATGGAAATATCTTCACCGCCATCTGTATGAACATGAATATATCTACACAGCCATCTGGATGAACATGGAAATATCGACACCGCTATATGTATGAACATGGAATTAGCTACACCGCTATCTGTATGAACATGGAAATATCTACACCGCTATCTGTATGAACATGGAAATATCTACACCGCTATCTGTATGAACATGGAAATATCTTCACCGCCATCTGTATGAACATGGATATATCTACACAGCCATCTGGATGAACATGGAAATATCTGCACCGCTATCTGTATGAACATGGAAATATCTACACCGCTACCAGTATAAACAGGGAAATATCAGCACCGCTATCTGTATGAACATGGAAATATCTACACAGCCATCTGGATGAACATGGAAATATCTACACCGCTATCTTTATGAACATGGAAATAGCTGCACCGCTATCTGTATGAACATGGAAATATCTACACCACTAACTGTATGAACATGGAAATATCTACACCGCTATCTGCATGAACATGGAAATATCTTCACCGCCATCTGTATGAACATGGATATATCTACACAGCAATCTGGATGAACATGGAAATATCTACACCGCTATCTGTATGAACATGGAAATAGCTACACCTCTATCAGTATGAACATGGAAATATCTACTCCGCTATCCGTATGAACATGGAAAGATCTACACCGCTATCTGTATGAACATGGAAATATCTTCACCGCCATCTGTATGAACATGGATATATCTACACAGCCATCTGGATGAACATGGATATATCTCCACCGCTATCTGCATGAACATGGGAATATCTACACCGCTATCTGTGTAAACATGCATACATCTTCACCGCTATCTGTTTGAACATGGAAATATCTACACAGCCATCTGGATGAACATGAAAATATCTACACAGCTATCTGTATGAACATGGAAATATCAGCACCGCTATCTGTATGAACATGGAAATATCTTCACCGCCATCTGTATGAACATGGATATATCTACACAGCCATCTGGATGAACATGGAAATATCTACACCGCTATCTGTATGAACATGGAAATAGCTACACCGCTATCTGTATGAACATGGAAATATCTACACCGCTATCTGTATGAACATGGAAATATCTTCACCGCCATCTGTATGAACATGGATATATCTACACAGCCATCTGGATGAACATGGAAATATCAACACCGCTATCTGTATGAACATGGAAATATCTACACCGCTATCTGTTTTAACAGGCATACATCTTCACCGCTATCTGTATAAACATGGAAATATCTACACTGCTATCTGTGTAAACATGCATACATCTTCACCGCTATCTGTATAAACATGGATATATCTACACCGCTATCTGTATAAACATGGAAATATCTACACCGCTACCTGTATAAACATGGAAATATCAGCACCGTTATCTGTATGAACATGGAAATATCTACACAGCCATCTGGATGAAAATGGAAATAGTTACACCGCTATCTGTATGAACATGGAAATAGCTACACCGCTATCTGTATGAACATGGGAATATCTACACCGCTATCTGTATGAACATGGAAATATCTACACCGCTATCTGTATGAACATGGAAATATCTTCACCGCCATCAGTATGAATATGAATATATCTACACAGCCATCTGGATGAACATGGAAATATCGACACCGCTATATGTATGAACATGGAATTAGCTACACCGTTATCTGTATGAACATGGAAATATCTACACCGCTATCTGTATGAACATGGAAATATCTACACCGCTATCTGTATGAACATGGAAATATCTTCACCGCCATCTGTATGAACATGGATATATCTACACAGCCATCTGGATGAACATGGAAATATCTGCACCGCTATCTGTATGAACATGGAAATATCTACACCACTATCTGTGTAAACATGCATATATCTTCACTGCTATCTGTATAAACATGGAATTATCTACACCGCTATCTGTATGACCATGGAAATATCTACACCGCTATCTGTTTGAACACGGAAATATCTACTCCGCTATCTGCATGAAAATGGAAATATCTACTCAGCTATCTGCAAATACATGGAAATATCTACAAAGCTATTTCTTTACACATGGAAATAACTACACCGCTATCTCTATTAACATGGAAATATCTACACCGCCATCTGTATGAACTTGGAAATATCTGCACCGCCATCTGTATGAACATATAAATATCTACACCGCCATCTGTATTAAGATGGAGATATCTACACCTCTATCTGTATAAACATGGAAATATCTACACCGCTATCTGTATAAACATGGAAATATCTACACCGCTATCTGTATAAACATGGAAATATCTACACCGCTACCTGTATAAAAATGAAAATATCAGCACCGCTATCTGTATGAACATGGAAATATCTACACAGCCATCTGGATGAACATCGAAATATCTACACCGCTATCTTTATGAACATGGAAATAGCTACACCGCTATCTGTATGAACATGGAAATATCTACACCACTAACTGTATGAACATGGAAATATCTACACCGCTATCTGCATGAACATGGAAATATCTTCACCGCCATCTGTATGAACATGGATATATCTACACAGCAATCTGGATGAACATGGAAATATCTACACCGCTATCTGTATGAACATGGAAATAGCTACACCTCTATCAGTATGAACATGGAAATATCTACACCGCTATCTGTATGAACATGGAAAGATCTACACTGCTATCTGTATGAACATGGAAATATCTTCACCGCCATCTGCATGAACATGTATATATCTACACAGCCATCTGGATGAACATGGATATATCTCCACCGCTATCTGCATGAACATGGAAATATCTACACCGCTATCTGTGTAAACATGCATACATCTTCCCCGCTATCTGTATAAACATGGAAATATCTACACCGCTATCTGTATAAACACGGAAATATCTACACCGCTACCTGTATAAACATGGAAATAGCAGCACCGCTATCTGTATGAACATGGAAATATCTACACCGCTATCTCTATGAACATGGAAATATCTACACCGATATCTCTATGAACATGGAAATATCTTCACCGCCATCTGTATGAACATGGAAATATCTACACAGCCATCTGGATGAACATGAAAATATCTACACCGCTATCTGTATGAACATGGAAATAGCTATACCGCTACCTGTATGATCATGGAAATATCTACACCGCTATCTGAATGAACATGGAAATATCTACACCACTATCTGTATGAACATGGAAATATATTCACCGCCATCTGTATGAACATGGATATATCTACACAGCCATCTGGATGAACATGGAAATATCTACACCTCTATATGTATGAACATGGAAATAGCTACACCGCTATCTGTATGAACATGGAAATATCTACACCGCTATCTGTATGAACATGGAAATATCTACACCGCTATCTGTATGAACATGGAAATATCTTCACCACCATCTGTATGAACATGGATATATCTACACAGCCATCTGGATGAACATGGAAATATCTACACCGCTATCTTTATGAACATGGTAATATCTACACCGCTATCTGTGTAAACATGCATACATCTTCACCGCTATCTGTATAAACATGGAAATATCTACACCGCTATCTGTATAAACATGGAAATATCTACACCGCTACCTGTATAAACATGGAAATATCAGCACCGCTATCTGTATGAACATGGAAATATCTACACAGCCATCTGGATGAACATGAAAATATCTACACCGCTATCTGTATGAACATGGAAATAGCTACACCGCTACCTGTATGAACGTGGAAATATCTACACCGCTATCTGAATGAACATGGAAATATCTACACCACTATCTGTATGAACATGGAAATATCTACACCGCTATCTGTATGAACATGGAAATATCTACACCGATATCTGTAAGAACATGGAAATATCTTCACGTCCATCTGTATGAACATGGATATATCTACACAGCCATCAGGACGAAAATGGAAATATCAGCACCGCTGTCTGTATGAACATGGAAATATCTACACCGCTATCTGTATGAACATGGAAATATCTACACCGCTATCTCTATGAACATGGAAATATCTTCAACGCCATCCGTATGAACATGGATATATCTACACAGCCATCTAAATGAACATGGAAATATCTACACCGCTATCTGTATGAACATGGAAATCTCTACACCGCTATCTGTGTAAACATGCACACATCTTCACCACTATCTGTATAAACATGGAAATATCTACACTGCTATCTGCATGAACATGGAAATATCTACACCGCTATCTGTATGAACATGGAAATATCTTCACCACCATCTGCATGAACACGGATATATCTACACAGCCATCTGGATGAACATGGAAATATCTACACTGCTATCTGTATGAACATGGAAACAGATACACCGCTATCAGTATGAACATGGAAATATCTACACAGCTATCTGTATGAACACGGAAATATCTACACCGCTATCTGTATGAACATGGAAATATCTTCACCGCCATCTGTATGAACATGAATATATCTACACAGCCATCTGGATGAACATGGAAATGTCTACACCGCTATATGTATGAACATGGAATTAACTACACCGGTATCTGAATGAACATGGAAATATCTACACCGCTATATGTATGAACATGGAAATATCTACACCGCTATCTGTATGAACATGGAAATATCTTCACCGCCATCTGTATGAACATGGTTATATCTACACAGCCGTCTGGATGAACATAGAAATATCTACACCGCTATCTATATGAACATGGAAATATCTACACCGCTCTCTGTGTAAACATGCATACATCTTCACCGCTGTCTGTATAAACATGGAAATATCTGCACCGCTATCTGTATGAACATGGAAATATCTACATCGCTATCTGTATGAACATGGAAATAGCTACACCGCTATCTGTATGAACATGGAAATATCTACATCGCTATCTGTATGAACATGGAAATAGCTACACCGCTATCTGTATGAACATGGAAATATCTACACCACTATCTGTATGAACATGGAAATATCTACACCGCTACCTATATAAACTTGGAAATATCAGCACCGCTATCTGTATGAACATGGAAATATCTACACCGCTATCTCTACGAACATGGAAAGATCTACACCGCCATCTGTATGAACATGGAAATATCTTCACCGCCATCTGTATGAACATGGAAATACCTACACAGCCATCTGGATGAACACGGATATATCTACATCGCTATCTGTATGAACATGGAAATATCTGCACCGCTATCTGTGTAAACATGCATACATCTTCACCGCTATCTGTATAAACATGGAAATGTCTACACCGCTATGTGTATGAACATGGAAATATCTACACCGCTATATGTTTGAACATGGAAATATCTACACCGCTATCTGCATGAAAATGTAAATATCTAAACAGCTATCTGCATATACATGGAAATATCTACAAAGCTATTTCTTTACACATGGAAATATCTACACCGCTATCTCTATAAACATGGAAATATCTACACCGCCATCTGTATGAACATGGAAATATCTGCACCGCCATCTGTATGAACATATAAATATCTACACCGCCATCTGTATTAAGATGGAGATATCTACACCGTTATCTGTATAAACATGGAAATATCTACACCGCTATCTATATAAACATGGAAATATCTACACCACTATCTGTATAAACATGGAAATATCTACACCGCTACCTGTATAAACATGGAAATATCACCACCGCTATCTGTATGAACATGGAAATATCTACACAGCCATCTGAATGAACATGGAAATATCTACAACGCTATTTGTATTAACATGGAAATAGCTACACCGCTATCTGTATGAACATGGAAATATCTACGCCACTATCTGTATGAACATGGAAATATCTACACCGCTATCTGTATGAACATGGAAATATCTTCACCGCCATCTGTATGAATATGGATATATCTACACAGCCATCTGGATGAACATGGAAATATCTACACCGCTATCTGTATGAACATGGAAATAGCTACACCGCTATCTGTATGAACATGGAAATATCTACACCGCTATCTGTATGAACATGGAAATATCTACACCGCTATCTGTATGAACATGGAAGTATCTTCACGGCCATCTGTATGAACATGGATATATCTACACAGCCATCTGGATGAACATGGAAATATCAACACCGCTATCTGTATGAACATGGAAATATCTACACCGCTATCTGTGTTAACATGCATACATCTTCACCGCTATCTGTATAAACATGGAAATATCTACACCGCTATCTGTATGAAGATGAAAATATCTACACAGCTATCTGTTTGAACATGGAAATATCTACACCGCTATCTGCATGAAAATGGAAATATCTACCCAGCTATCTGCATATACATGGAAATGTCTTCAAAGCTATTTCTCTACACATGGAAATATCTACCCCGCAATCTCTATAAACATGGAA
Source organism: Gorilla gorilla gorilla (assembly GCF_029281585.2). Classification (NCBI taxonomy): domain Eukaryota; kingdom Metazoa; phylum Chordata; class Mammalia; order Primates; family Hominidae; genus Gorilla; species Gorilla gorilla. The sequence continues at coordinate 52,459,484 of NC_073246.2, read as the reverse complement.
ATATCCTCACCGCCATCTGTATGAACATGGAAATATCTGCACCGCCATCTGTATGAACATATAAATATCTAGACCGCCATCTGTATTAAGATGGAGATATCTACACCGCTATCTGTATAAACATGGATATATCTACGCCGCTATCTGTATAAACATGGAAATATCTACACCGCTACCTGTATAAACATGGAAATATCAGCACCGTTATCTGTATGAACATGGAAATATCTACACAGCCATCTGGATGAAAATAGAAAGAGTTACACCGCTATCTGTATGAACATGGAAATAGCTACACCGCTATCTGTATGAACATGGGAATATCTACACCGCTATCTGTATGAACATGGAAATATCTACACCGCTATCTGTATGAACATGGAAATATCTTCACCGCCATCTGTATGAACATGAATATATCTACACAGCCATCTGGATGAACATGGAAATATCGACACCGCTATATGTATGAACATGGAATTAGCTACACCGCTATCTGTATGAACATGGAAATATCTACACCGCTATCTGTATGAACATGGAAATATCTACACCGCTATCTGTATGAACATGGAAATATCTTCACCGCCATCTGTATGAACATGCATATATCTACACAGCCATCTGGATGAACATGGAAATATCTGCACCGCTATCTGTATGAACATGGAAATATCTACACCGCTACCAGTATAAACAGGGAAATATCAGCACCGCTATCTGTATGAACATGGAAATATCTACACAGCCATCTGGATGAACATGGAAATATCTACACCGCTATCTTTATGAACATGGAAATAGCTGCACCGCTATCTGTATGAACATGGAAATATCTACACCACTAACTGTATGAACATGGAAATATCTACACCGCTATCTGCATGAACATGGAAATATCTTCACTGCCATCTGTATGAACATGGATATATCTACACAGCAATCTGGATGAACATGGAAATATCTACACCGCTATCTGTATGAACATGGAAATAGCTACACCTCTATCAGTATGAACATGGAAATATCTACTCCGCTATCCGTATGAACATGGAAAGATCTACACCGCTATCTGTATGAACATGGAAATATCTTCACCGCCATCTGTATGAACATGGATATATCTACACAGCCATCTGGATGAACATGGATATATCTCCACCGCTATCTGCATGAACATGGAAATATCTACACCGCTATCTGTGTAAACATGCATACATCTTCACCGCTATCTGTTTGAACATGGAAATATCTACACAGCCATCTGGATGAACATGAAAATATCTACACAGCTATCTGTATGAACATGGAAATATCAGCACCGCTATCTGTATGAACATGGAAATATCTTCACCGCTATCTGTATGAACATGGAAATATCTACACCGCTATCTGTATGAACATGGAAATATCTACACCGCTATCTGTATGAACATGGAAATAGCTACACCGCTATCTGTATGAACATGGAAGTATCTACACCGCTATCTGTATGAACATGGAAATATCTTCACCGCCATATGTATGAACATGGATATATCTACACAGCCATCTGGATGAACATGGAAATATCTACACCACTACATGTATGAACATGGAATTAGCTAAACCGCTATGTCTATGAACATGCAAATATCTACACCGCTATCTGTATGAACATGGAAGTATCTACACCGCTATCTGTATGAACATTGAAATATCTTCACTGCCATATGTATGAACACGGATATATCTAGACAGCCATCTGGATGAACATGGAAATATCAGCACCGCTGTCTGTATGAACATGGAAATATCTACACCGCTATCTGTATGAACATGGAAATATCTACACAGCTATCTGTTTGAACATGGAAATATCTACACCGCTATCTGCATGAAAATGGAAATATCTACACAGCTTTCTGCATATACATCAAAATATCTACAAAGCTATTCCTCTACACATGGAAATATCTACACCGCAATCTCTATAAACATGGAAATATCTACACCGCCATCTGTATGAACATGGAAATATCTGCACCGCCATATGTATGAACACGTAAATATCTAGACCGCAATCTGTATTAAGATGGAGATATCTACACCGCTATCTGTATAAACATGGAATTATCTACACCGCTATCTGTATAAACACGGAAATATCTACACCGCTACCTGTATAAACATGGAAATATCAGCACCGCTATCTGTTTGAACATGGAAATATCTACACCGCTATCTCTATGAACATGGAAATATCTACACCGATATCTGTAAGAACATGGAAATATCTTCACCGCCATCTGTATGAACATGGATATATCTACACAGCCATCTGGACGAAAATGGAAATATCAGCACCGCTGTCTGTATGAACATGGAAATATCTACACGGCTATCTGTATGAACATGGATATATCTACCCCGCTATCTGTATGAACATGGAAATATCTTCACCACCATCTGTATGAACATGGATATATCTACACAGCCATCTGGATGAACATGGAAATATCTACACCGCTATCTGTATGAACACGGAAATCTCTACACCGCTATCTGTGTAAACATGCATACATCTTCACCGCTATCTGTATAAACATGGAAATATCTACACTGCTATCTGCATGAACATGGAAATATCTACACCGCTATCTGTATGAACATGGAAATATCTCCACCGCCATCTGTATGAACATGGATATATCTACAGAGCCATCTGGATGACATGGAAATATCTACACCGCTATCTGTATGAACATGGAAACAGCTACACCGCTATCAGTATGAACATTGAAATATCTACCCCGCTATCTGTATGAACACGGAAATATCTACCCCGCTATCAGTATGAACATGGAAATATCTTCACCGCTATCTGTATGACCATGGAAATATCTACACCGCTATCTGTTTGAACACGGAAATATCTACTCCGCTATCTGCATGAAAATGGAAATATCTACACAGCTATCTGCATATACATGGAAATATCTACAAAGCTATTTCTTTACACATGGAAATAACTACACCGCTATCTCTATTAACATGGAAATATCTACACCGCAATCTGTAGGAACATGGAAATATCTGCACCGCCATCTGTATGAACATATAAATATCTACACCGCCATCTGTATTAAGATGGAGATATCTACACCGCTATCTGTATAAACATGGAAATATCTACAACGCTATCTGTATAAACATGGAAACATCTACACCGTTATCTGTATAAACATGGAAATATCTACACCGCTATCTATATAAACATGGAAATATCTACACCACTATCTGTATAAACATGGAAATATCTACACCGCTACCTGTATAAACATGGAAATATCACCACCGCTATCTGTATGAACATGGAAATATCTACACAGCCATCTGAATGAACATGGAAATATCTACAACGCTATTTGTATTAACATGGAAATAGCTACACCGCTATCTGTATGAACATGGAAATATCTACGCCACTATCTGTATGAACATGGAAATATCTACACCGCTATCTGTATGAACATGGAAATATCTTCACCGCCATCTGTATGAATATGGATATATCTACACAGCCATCTGGATGAACATGGAAATATCTACACCGCTATCTGTATGAACATGGAAATAGCTACACCGCTATCTGTATGAACATGGAAATATCTACACCGCTATCTGTATGAACATGGAAATATCTACACCGCTATCTGTATGAACATGGAAGTATCTTCACGGCCATCTGTATGAACATGGATATATCTACACAGCCATCTGGATGAACATGGAAATATCAACACCGCTATCTGTATGAACATGGAAATATCTACACCGCTATCTGTGTTAACATGCATACATCTTCACCGCTATCTGTATAAACATGGAAATATCTACACCGCTATCTGTATGAAGATGAAAATATCTACACAGCTATCTGTTTGAACATGGAAATATCTACACCGCTATCTGCATGAAAATGGAAATATCTACCCAGCTATCTGCATATACATGGAAATGTCTTCAAAGCTATTTCTCTACACATGGAAATATCTACCCCGCAATCTCTATAAACATGGAAATATCCTCACCGCCATCTGTATGAACATGGAAATATCTGCACCGCCATCTGTATGAACATATAAATATCTAGACCGCCATCTGTATTAAGATGGAGATATCTACACCGCTATCTGTATAAACATGGATATATCTACGCCGCTATCTGTATAAACATGGAAATATCTACACCGCTACCTGTATAAACATGGAAATATCAGCACCGTTATCTGTATGAACATGGAAATATCTACACAGCCATCTGGATGAAAATAGAAAGAGTTACACCGCTATCTGTATGAACATGGAAATAGCTACACCGCTATCTGTATGAACATGGGAATATCTACACCGCTATCTGTATGAACATGGAAATATCTACACCGCTATCTGTATGAACATGGAAATATCTTCACCGCCATCTGTATGAACATGAATATATCTACACAGCCATCTGGATGAACATGGAAATATCGACACCGCTATATGTATGAACATGGAATTAGCTACACCGCTATCTGTATGAACATGGAAATATCTACACCGCTATCTGTATGAACATGGAAATATCTACACCGCTATCTGTATGAACATGGAAATATCTTCACCGCCATCTGTATGAACATGGATATATCTACACAGCCATCTGGATGAACATGGAAATATCTGCACCGCTATCTGTATGAACATGGAAATATCTACACCGCTACCAGTATAAACAGGGAAATATCAGCACCGCTATCTGTATGAACATGGAAATATCTACACAGCCATCTGGATGAACATGGAAATATCTACACCGCTATCTTTATGAACATGGAAATAGCTGCACCGCTATCTGTATGAACATGGAAATATCTACACCACTAACTGTATGAACATGGAAATATCTACACCGCTATCTGCATGAACATGGAAATATCTTCACTGCCATCTGTATGAACATGGATATATCTACACAGCAATCTGGATGAACATGGAAATATCTACACCGCTATCTGTATGAACATGGAAATAGCTACACCTCTATCAGTATGAACATGGAAATATCTACTCCGCTATCCGTATGAACATGGAAAGATCTACACCGCTATCTGTATGAACATGGAAATATCTTCACCGCCATCTGTATGAACATGGATATATCTACACAGCCATCTGGATGAACATGGATATATCTCCACCGCTATCTGCATGAACATGGAAATATCTACACCGCTATCTGTGTAAACATGCATACATCTTCACCGCTATCTGTTTGAACATGGAAATATCTACACAGCCATCTGGATGAACATGAAAATATCTACACAGCTATCTGTATGAACATGGAAATATCAGCACCGCTATCTGTATGAACATGGAAATATCTTCACCGCTATCTGTATGAACATGGAAATATCTACACCGCTATCTGTATGAACATGGAAATATCTACACCGCTATCTGTATGAACATGGAAATAGCTACACCGCTATCTGTATGAACATGGAAGTATCTACACCGCTATCTGTATGAACATGGAAATATCTTCACCGCCATATGTATGAACATGGATATATCTACACAGCCATCTGGATGAACATGGAAATATCTACACCACTACATGTATGAACATGGAATTAGCTAAACCGCTATGTCTATGAACATGCAAATATCTACACCGCTATCTGTATGAACATGGAAGTATCTACACCGCTATCTGTATGAACATTGAAATATCTTCACTGCCATATGTATGAACACGGATATATCTAGACAGCCATCTGGATGAACATGGAAATATCAGCACCGCTGTCTGTATGAACATGGAAATATCTACACCGCTATCTGTATGAACATGGAAATATCTACACAGCTATCTGTTTGAACATGGAAATATCTACACCGCTATCTGCATGAAAATGGAAATATCTACACAGCTTTCTGCATATACATCAAAATATCTACAAAGCTATTCCTCTACACATGGAAATATCTACACCGCAATCTCTATAAACATGGAAATATCTACACCGCCATCTGTATGAACATGGAAATATCTGCACCGCCATATGTATGAACACGTAAATATCTAGACCGCAATCTGTATTAAGATGGAGATATCTACACCGCTATCTGTATAAACATGGAATTATCTACACCGCTATCTGTATAAACACGGAAATATCTACACCGCTACCTGTATAAACATGGAAATATCAGCACCGCTATCTGTTTGAACATGGAAATATCTACACCGCTATCTCTATGAACATGGAAATATCTACACCGATATCTGTAAGAACATGGAAATATCTTCACCGCCATCTGTATGAACATGGATATATCTACACAGCCATCTGGACGAAAATGGAAATATCAGCACCGCTGTCTGTATGAACATGGAAATATCTACACGGCTATCTGTATGAACATGGATATATCTACCCCGCTATCTGTATGAACATGGAAATATCTTCACCACCATCTGTATGAACATGGATATATCTACACAGCCATCTGGATGAACATGGAAATATCTACACCGCTATCTGTATGAACACGGAAATCTCTACACCGCTATCTGTGTAAACATGCATACATCTTCACCGCTATCTGTATAAACATGGAAATATCTACACTGCTATCTGCATGAACATGGAAATATCTACACCGCTATCTGTATGAACATGGAAATATCTCCACCGCCATCTGTATGAACATGGATATATCTACAGAGCCATCTGGATGACATGGAAATATCTACACCGCTATCTGTATGAACATGGAAACAGCTACACCGCTATCAGTATGAACATTGAAATATCTACCCCGCTATCTGTATGAACACGGAAATATCTACCCCGCTATCAGTATGAACATGGAAATATCTTCACCGCTATCTGTATGACCATGGAAATATCTACACCGCTATCTGTTTGAACACGGAAATATCTACTCCGCTATCTGCATGAAAATGGAAATATCTACACAGCTATCTGCATATACATGGAAATATCTACAAAGCTATTTCTTTACACATGGAAATAACTACACCGCTATCTCTATTAACATGGAAATATCTACACCGCAATCTGTAGGAACATGGAAATATCTGCACCGCCATCTGTATGAACATATAAATATCTACACCGCCATCTGTATTAAGATGGAGATATCTACACCGCTATCTGTATAAACATGGAAATATCTACAACGCTATCTGTATAAACATGGAAACATCTACACCGCTATCTGTATAAACATGGAAATATCTGCACCGCTACCTGTATAAACATGGAAATATCAGCACCGCTATCTGTATGAACATGGAAATATCTACACAGCCATCTGGATGAACATGGAAATATCTACACCGCTCTCTGTATGAACATGGAAATAGCTACACCGCTATCTGTATGAACATGGAAATATCTACACCGCTACCTGTATGAAGATGGAAATAGCTACACCTCTATCTGTATGAACATGGAAATATCTACACCGCTATCTGTATGAACATGGAAAGATCTACACCGCTATCTGTATGAACATGGAAATATCTTCACCGCCATCTGTATGAACATGGATATATCTACACAGCCATCTGGATGAACATGGATATATCTCCACCGCTATCTGCATGAACATGGAAATATCTACACCGCTATCTGTGTAAACATGCATACAACTTCACCGCTATCTGTATAAACATGGAAATGTCTACACCGCTATCTGTATAAACACGGAAATATCTACACCGCTACCTGTATAAACATGGAAATATCAGCACTGCTATCTGTATGAACATGGAAATATCTACACCGCTATCTCTATGAACATGGAAATATCTACACCGATATCTGTATGAACATGGAAATATCTTCACCGCCATCTGTATGAACTTGGATATATCTACACAGCCATCTGGATGAACATGGAAATATCAGCACCGCTGTCTGTATGAACATGGAAATATCTACACCGCTATCTGTATGAACATGGAAATATCTACACCGCTATCTGTATGAACATGGAAATATCTTCACCACCATCTGTATGAACATGGATATATCTACACAGCCATCTGGATGAACATGGAAATATCTACACCGCTATCTGTATGAACATGGTAATATCTACTCCGCTATCTGTGTAAACATGCATACATCTTCACCGCTATCTGTATAAACATGGAAATATCTACACCGCTATCTGTATAAACATGGAAATATCTACAACTCTACCTGTATAAACATGGAAATATCAGCACCGCTATCTGTATGAACATGGAAATATCTACACAGCCATCTGGATGAACATGAAAATATCTACACCGCTATCTGTATGAACATGGAAATAGTTACACCGCTACCTGTATGAACATGGAAATATCTACACCGCTATCTGAATGAACATGGAAATATCTACACCACTATCTGTATGAACATGGAAATATATTCACCGCCATCTGTATGAACATGGATATATCTACACAGCCATCTGGATGAACATGGAAATATCTACACCTCTATATGTATGAACATGGAAATAGCTACACCGCTATCTGTATGAACATGGAAATAGCTACACCGCTATCTGTATGAACATGGAAGTATCACCACCGCTAACTGTATGAACATGGAAATATCTTCACCGCCATATGTATGAACATGGATATATCTACACAGCCATCTGGATGAACATGGAAATATCTACACCACTATATGTATGAACATGGAATTAGCTAAACCGCTATGTCTATGAACATGGAAATATCTACACCGCTATCTGTATGAACATGGAAGTATCTACACCGCTATCTGTATGAACATTGAAATATCTTCACCGCCATATGTATGAACACGGATATATCTAGACAGCCATCTGGATGAACATGGAAATATCAGCACCGCTGTCTGTATGAACATGGAAATATCTACACCGCTATCTGTATGAACATGGAAATATCTACACAGCTATCTGTTTGAACATGGAACTATCTACACCGCTATCTGCATGAAAATGGAAATATCTACACAGCTTTCTGCATATACATCAAAATATCTACAAAGCTTTTCCTCTACACATGGAAATATCTACACCGCAATCTCTATAAACATGGAAATATCTACACCGCCATCTGTATGAACATAGAAATATCTGCACCGCCATCTGTATGAACATATAAATATCTAGACCGCCATCTGTATTAAGATGGATATATCTACACTGCTATCTGTATAAACACGGAAATATCTACACCGCTACCTGTATAAACATGGAAATATCTACACCGCTATCTGTATAAACATGGAAATATCTACACCGCTACCTGTATAAACATGGAAATATCAGCACCGCTATCTGTATGAACATGGATATATCTACACCGCTATCTCTATGAACATGGAAATATCTACACCGATATCTGTAAGAACATGGAAATGTCTTCACCGCCATCTGTATGAACATGGATATATCTACACAGCCATCTGGACGAAAATGGAAATATCAGCACCGCTGTCTGTATGAACATGGAAATATCTACACCGCTATCTGTATGAACATGGAAATATCTACACCGCTATCTGTATGAACATGGAAATATCTTCACCGCCATCTGTATGAACATGGATATATCTACACAGCCATCTGGAAGAACATGGAAATATCTACACCGCTATCTGTATGAACATGGAAATCTCTACACCGCTATCTGTGTAAACATGCATAAATCTTCACCGCTATCTGTATAAACATGGAAATATCTACACTGCTATCTGCATGAACATGGAAATATCTACACCGCTATCTGTATGAACATGGAAATATCTTCACCGCCATCTGTATGAACGAGGATATATCTACACAGCCATCTGGATGAACATGGAAATATCTACACCGCTATCTGTATGAACATGGAAACAGCTACACCGCTATCAGTATGAACATGGAAATATCTACACCGCTATCTGTATGAACACGGAAATATCTACACCGCTATCTGTATGAACATGGAAATATCTTCACCGCCATCTGTATGAACATGAATATATCTACACAGCCATCTGGATGAACATGGAAATATCTACACCGCTATATGTATGAACATGGAATTAACTACACCGGTATATGAATGAACATGGAAATATCTACACCGCTATATGTATGAACATGGAAATATCTACACCGCTATCTGTATGAACATGGAAATATCTTCACCGCCATCTGTATGAACATGGTTATATCTACACAGCCATCTGGATGAACATGGAAATATCTACACCGCTATCTGTATGAACATGGAAATATCTACACCGCTCTCTGTGTAAACATGCATACATCTTCACCGCTATCTGTATAAACAGGGAAATATCTACACCGCTACCCATATAAACATGGAAATATCAGCACCGTTATCTGTATGAACATGGAAATATCTACACAGCCATCTGGACGAACATGGAAATATCTACACCGCTATCTCTATGAACATGGAAATAGCTACACCGCTATCTGTATGAACATGGAAACATCTACACCACTATCTGTATGAACATGGAAATATCTACACCGCTATCTGTATGAACATGGAAATATCTTCACCGCCATCTGTATGAACATGGATATATCTACACAGCCATCGGGATGAACATGGAAATATCTACACCGCTATCTGTATGAACATGGAAATAGCTACTCCGCTATCTGAACACGGAAATATCTACACCGCTATCTGTATGAACATGGAAATATCTACACCGCCATCTGTATGAACATGGATACATCTACACAGCCATCTGGATGAACATGGAAATATCTACACCGCTATCTGTATGAATATGGAAATATCTTCACCGCCATCTGTATGAAGATGGATATATCTACACAGCCATCTGGATGAACATGGAAATATGAAAACCGCTATCTTTATGAACTTGGAACTATCTACACCGCTATCTGTGTTAACATGCATACGTCTTCACCGCTATCTGTATAAACATGGAAATATCTACACCACTATCTGTAAGAACATGGAAATATCTACACAGCTATCTGTTTGAACATGGAAATATCTACACCGCTATCTGCATGAAAATGGAAATATCTACACAGCTATCTGCATATAAATGGAAATATCTACAAAGCTATTTCTCTACACAAGGAAATATCTACACCAAAATCTCTATAAACATGGAAATATCTACACCGCCATCTGTATGAACATGGAAATATCTGCACCGCCATCTGAATGAACATATAAATATCTAGACCGCCATCTGTATTAAGATGGAGATATCTACACCGCTATCTGTATAAACACGGAAATATCTACAACGCTACCTGTATAAACATGGAAATATCTACACCGCTATCTGTATAAACATGGAAATATCTACACCACTATATGTATGAACATGGAAATATCTACACCGCTATCTGTATGAACATGGAAATATCTACACCGCTCTCTGTGTAAACATGCATACATCTTCACCGCTATCTGTATAAACATGGAAATATCTACACCGCTATCCGTATAAACATGGAAATATCAGCACCGCTATCTGTATGAACATGGAAATATCTACACAGCCATCTGGACGAACATGGAAATATCTACCCAGCTATCGGTATGAACATGGAAATATCTACACCGCTACCTGTATGAAGATGGAAATAGCTACACCTCTATCTGTATGAACATGGAAATATCTACACCGCTATCTGTATGAACATGGAAATAGCTACACCGCTATCTGTATGAACATGGAAATATCTTCACCGCCATCTGTATGAACATGGATATATCTACACAGCCATCTGGATGAACATGGATATATCTCCACCGCTATCTGCATGAACATGGAAATATCTACACCGCTATCTGTGTAAACATGCATACAACTTCACCGCTATCTGTATAAACATGGAAATGTCTACACCGCTATCTGTATAAACACGGAAATATCTACACCGCTACCTGTATAAACATGGAAATATCAGCACTGCTATCTGTATGAACATGGAAATATCTACACCGCTATCTCTATGAACATGGAAATATCTACACCGATATCTGTATGAACATGGAAATATCTTCACCGCCATCTGTATGAACTTGGATATATCTACACAGCCATCTGGATGAACATGGAAATATCAGCACCGCTGTCTGTATGAACATGGAAATATCTACACCGCTATCTGTATGAACATGGAAATATCTACACCGCTATCTGTATGAACATGGAAATATCTTCACCACCATCTGTATGAACATGGATATATCTACACAGCCATCTGGATGAACATGGAAATATCTACACCGCTATCTGTATGAACATGGTAATATCTACACCGCTATCTGTGTAAACATGCATACATCTTCACCGCTATCTGTATAAACATGGAAATATCTACACCGATATCTGTATAAACATGGAAATATCTACACCGCTACCTGTATAAACATGGAAATATCAGCACCGCTATCTGTATGAACATGGAAATATCTACACAGCCATCTGGATGAACATGAAAATATCAGCACCGCTGTCTGTATGAACATGGAAATATCTACACCGCTATCTGTATGAACATGGAAATATCTACACAGCTATCTGTTTGAACATGGAAATATCTACACCGCTATCTGTGTAAACATGCATACATCTTCACCGCTATCTGTATAAACATGGAAATATCTACACTGCTATCTGCATGAACATGGAAATATCTACACCGCTGTCTGTATGAACATGGAAATATCTTCACCGCCATCTGTATGAACATGGATATATCTACACAGCCATCTGGATGAACATGGAAGTATCTACACCGCTATCTGTATGAACATGAAAAAAGCTACACCGCTATCTGTATGAACATGGAAATATCTACACGGCTATCTGTATGAACACGGAAATATCTACACCGCTATCTGTATGAACATGGAAATAACTTCACCGCCATCTGTATGAACATGAATATATCTACACAGCCATCTGGATGTACATGGAAATATCTACACCGCTCTCTGCGTAAACATGCATACATCATCACCGCTATCTGTATAAACATGGAAATATCTACACCGCTATCCGTATTAACATGGAAATATCAGCACCGCTATCTGTATGAACATGGAAATATCTACACAGCCATCTGTATGAACATGGAAATATCTTCACCACCATCTGCATGAACATGGATATATCTACACAGCCATCTGGATGAACATGGAAATATCTACACCGCTATCTGTATGAACATGGTAATATCTACACCGCTATCTGTGTAAACATGCATACATCTTCACCGCTATCTGTATAAACATGGAAATATCTACACCGCTATCTGTATAAACATGGAAATATCTACACCGCTACCTGTATAAACATGGAAATATCAGCACCGCTATCTGTATGAACATGGAAATATCTACACAGCCATCTGGATGAACATGAAAATATCTACACCGCTATCTGTATGAACATGGAAATAGTTACACCGCTACCTGTGTGAACATGCAAATATCTACACCGCTATCTGAATGAACATGGAAATATCTACACCACTATCTGTATGAACATGGAAATATATTCAGCGCCATCTGTATGAACATGGATATATCTACACAGCCATCTGGATGAACATGGAAATATCTACACCTCTATATGTATGAACATGGGAATAGCTACACCGCTATCTGTATGAACATGGAAATAGCTACACCGCTATCTGTATGAACATGGAAGTATCACCACCGCTATCTGTATGAACATGGAAATATCTTCACCGCCATATGTATGAACATGGATATATCTACACAGCCATCTGGATGAACATGGAAATATCTACACCACTATATGTATGAACATGGAATTAGCTAAACCGCTATGTCTATGAACATGGAAATATCTACACCTCTATCTGTATGAACATGGAAGTATCTACACCGCTATCTGTATGAACATTGAAATATCTTCACCGCCATATGTATGAACACGGATATATCTAGACAGCCATCTGGATGAACATGGAAATATCAGCACCGCTGTCTGTATGAACATGGAAATATCTACACCGCTATCTGTATGAACATGGAAATATCTACACCGCTACCTGTTTGAACATGGAAATATCAGCACCGCTATCTGTATGAACATGGAAATATCTACACCGCTATCTCTATGAACATGGAAATATCTACACCGATATCTGTAAGAACATGGAAATATGTTCACCGCCATCTGTATGAACATGGATATATCTACACAGCCATCTGGACGAAAATGGAAATATCAGCACCGCTGTCTGTATGAACATGGAAATATCTACACCGCTATCTGTATGAAGATGGAAATATCTACACCGCTATCTGTATGAACATGGAAATACCTTCACCGCCATCTGTATGAACATGGATATATCTACACAGCCATCTGGAAGAACATGGAAATATCTACACCGCTATCTGTATGAACATGGAAATCTCTACACCGCTATCTGTGTAAACATGCATAAATCTTCACCGCTATCTGTATAAACATGGAAATATCTACACTGCTATCTGCATGAACATGGAAATATCTACACCGCTATCTGTATGAACATGGAAATATCTTCACCGCCATCGGTATGAACACGGATATATCTACACAGCCATCTGGATGAACATGGAAATATCTACACCGCTATCTGTATTAACATGGAAACAGCTACACCGCTATCAGTATGAACATGGAAATATCTACACCGCTATCTGTATGAACATGGAAATATCTACAACGCTATCTGTATGAACATGGAAATATCTTCACCGCCATCTGTATGAACATGAATATATCTACACAGCCATCTGGATGAACATGGAAATATCTACACCGCTATATGTATGAACATGGAATTAACTACACCGGTATCTGAATGAACATGGAAATATCTACACCGCTATATGTATGAACATGGAAATATCTACACCGCTATCTGTATGAACATGGAAATATCTTCACCGCCATCTGTATGAACATGGTTATATCTACACAGCCATCTGGATGAACATGGAAATATCTACACCGCTATCTGTATGAACATGGAAATATCTACACCGTTCTCTGTGTAAACATGCATACATCTTCACCGCTATCTGTATAAACATGGAAATATCTACACCGCTACCCGTATAAACATGGAAATATCAGCACCGCTATCTGTATGAACATGGAAATATCTACACAGCCATCTGGACGAACATGGAAATATCTACACCGCTATCTGTATGAACATGGAAATAGCTACACCGCTATCTGTATGAACATGGAAATAGCTACACCGCTATCTGTATGAACATGGAAACATCTACACCACTATCTGTATGAACATGGAAATATCTACACCGCTATCTGTATGAACATGGAAATATCTTCACCGCCATCTGTATGAACATGGATATATCTACACAGCCATCGGGATGAACATGGAAATATCTACACCGCTATCTGTATGAACATGGAAATAGCTACTCCGCTATCTGAACATGGAAATATCTACACCGCTATCTGTATGAACATGGAAATATCTACACAGCTATCTGTTTGAACATGGAAATATCTACACCGCTATCTGCATGAAAATGGAAATATCTACACAGCTTTCTGCATATACATCAAAATATCTACAAAGCTTTTCCTCTACACATGGAAATATCTACACCGCAATCTCTATAAACATGGAAATATCTACACAGCCATCTGTATGAACATAGAAATATCTGCACCGCCATCTGTATGAACATATAAATATCTAGACCGCCATCTGTGTTAAGATGGAGATATCTACACTGCTATCTGTATAAACACGGAAATATCTACACCGCTACCTGTATAAACATGAAAATATCTACACCGCTATCTGTATAAACATGGAAATATCTACACCGCTACCTGTATAAACATGGAAATATCAGCACCGCTATCTGTATGAACATGGAAATATCTACACCGCTATCTCTATGAACATGGAAATATCTACACCGATATCTGTAAGAACATGGAAATATCTTCACCGCCATCTGTATGAACATGGATATATCTACACAGCCATCTGGACGAAAATGGAAATATCAGCACCGCTGTCTGTATGAACATGGAAATATCTTCACCGCTATCTGTATGAACATGGAAATATCTACACCGCTATCTGTATGAACATGGAAATATCTTCACCGCCATCTGTATGAACATGGATATATCTACACAGCCATCTGGAAGAACATGGAAATATCTACACCGCTATCTGTATGAACATGGAAATCTCTACACCGCTATCTGTGTAAACATGCATAAATCTTCACCGCTATCTGTATAAACATGGAAATATCTACACTGCTATCTGCATGAACATGGAAATATCTACACCGCTATCTGTATGAACATGGAAATATCTTCACCGCCATCGGTATGAACACGGATATATCTACACAGCCATCTGGATGAACATGGAAATATCTACACCGCTATCTGTATGAACATGGAAACAGCTACACCGCTATCAGTATGAACATGGAAATATCTACACCGCTATCTGTATGAACACGGAAATATCTACACCGCTATCTGTATGAACATGGAAATATCTTCACCGCCATCTGTATGAACATGAATATATCTACACAGCCATCTGGATGAACATGGAAATATCTACACCGCTATATGTATGAACATGGTATTAACTACACCGGTATCTGAATGAACATGGAAATATCTACACCGCTATATGTATGAACATGGAAATATCTACACCGCTATCTGTATGAACATGGAAATATCTTCACCGCCATCTGTATGAACATGGTTATATCTACACAGCCATCTGGATGAACATGGAAATATCTACACCGCTATCTGTATGAACATGGAAATATCTACACCGCTCTCTGTGTAAACATGCATACATCTTCACCGCTATCTGTATAAACATGGAAATATCTACACCGCTACCCGTATAAACATGGAAATATCAGCACCGCTATCTGTATGAACATGGAAATATCTACACAGCCATCTGGACGAACATGGAAATATCTACACCGCTATCTGTATGAACATGGAAATAGCTACACCGCTATCTGTATGAACATGGAAACATCTACACCACTATCTGTATGAACATGGAATTATCTACACCGCTGTCTGTATGAACATGGAAATATCTTCACCGCCATCTGTATGAACATGGATATATCTACACAGCCATCGGGATGAACATGGAAATATCTACACCGCTATCTGTATGAACATGGAAATAACTACTCCGCTATCTGAACACGGAAATATCTACACCGCTATCTGTATGAACATGGAAATATCTACACCGCCATCTGTATGAACATGGATATATCTACACAGCCATCTGGATGAACATGGAAATATCTACACCGCTATCTGTATGAATATGGAAATATCTTCACCGCCATCTGTATGAAGATGGATATATCTACACAGCCATCTGGATGAACATGGAAATATCAAAACCGCTATCTGTATGAACTTGGAACTATCTACACCGCTATCTGTGTTAACATGCATACGTCTTCACCGCTATCTGTATAAACATGGAAATATCTACACCGCTATCTGTAAGAACATGGAAATATCTACACAGCTATCTGTTTGAACATGGAAATATCTACACCGCTATCTGCATGAAAATGGAAATATCTACACAGCTATCTGCATATACATGGAAATATCTGCAAAGCTATTTCTCTACACAAGGAAATATCTACACCGCAATCTCTATAAACATGGAAATATCTACACCGCCATCTGTATGAACATGGAAATATCTGCACCGCCATCTGAATGAACATATAAATATCTAGACCGCCATCTGTATTAAGATGGAGATATCTACACCGCTATCTGTATAAACACGGAAATATCTACACCGCTACCTGTATAAACATGGAAATATCTACACCGCTATCTGTATAAACATGGAAATATCTACACCGCTACCTGTATAAACATGGAAATATCAGCACCGCTATCTGTATGAACATGGAAATATCTACACCGCTATCTCTACGAACATGGAAATATCTACACCGATATCTGTAAGAACATGGAAATATCTTCACCGCCTTCTGTATGAACATGGATATATCTACACAGCCATCTGGACGAAAATGGAAATATCACCACCGCTGTCTGTATGAACATGGAAATATCTACACCGCTATCTGTATGAAGATGGAAATATCTACACCGCTATCTGTATGAACATGGAAATATCTTCACCGCCATCTGTATGAACATGGATATATCTACGCAGCCATATGGATGAACATGGAAATATCTACACCGCTATCTGTATGAACATGGAAATCTCTACACCGCTATCTGTGTAAACATGCATACATCTTCACCGCTATCTGTATAAACATGGAAATATCTACACTGCTATCTGCATGAACATGGAAATATCTACACCGCTGTCTGTATGAACATGGAAATATCTTCACCGCCATCTGTATGAACATGGATATATCTACACAGCCATCTGGATGAACATGGAAGTATCTACACCGCTATCTGTATGAACATGAAAAAAGCTACACCGCTATCTGTATGAACATGGAAATATCTACACCGCTATCTGTATGAACACGGAAATATCTACACCGCTATCTGTATGAACATGGAAATAACTTCACCGCCATCTGTATGAACATGAATATATCTACACAGCCATCTGGATTAACATGGAAATATCTACAACTCTGTATGTATGAACATGGAATTAGCTACACCGGTATCTGAATGAACATGGAAATATCTACACCGCTATCTGTATGAACATGGAAATATCTACACTGCTATCTGTATGAACATGGAAATATCTTCTCCGCCATCTGTATGAACATGGATATATCTACACAGCCATCTGGATGAACATGGAAATATCTACACCGCTATCTGTATGAACATGGAAATATCTACACCGCTCTCTGCGTAAACATGCATACATCATCACCGCTATCTCTATAAACATGGAAATATCTACACCGCTATCCGTATAAACATGGAAATATCAGCACCGCTATCTGTATGAACATGGAAATATCTACACAGCCATCTGGACGAACATGGAAATATCTACCCCGCTATCTGTATGAACATGGAAATAGCTACACCGCTATCTGTATGAACATGGAAACATCTACACCACTATCTGTATGAACATGGAAATATCTACACCGCTATCTGTATGAACATGGAAATATCTTCACCGCTATCTGTATGAACATGGAAATATCTACACAGCCATCTGGACGAACATGGAAATATCTAAACCGCTATCTGTATGAACATGGAAATAGCTACACCGCTATCTGTATGAACATGGAAACATCTACACCACTATCTGTATGAACATGGAAATATCTACACCGCTATCTGTATGAACATGGAAATATCTTCACCGCCATCTGTATGAACATGGATATATCTACACAGCCATCGGGATGAACATGGAAATATCTACACCGCTATCTGTATGAACATGGAAATAGCTACTCCGCTATCTGAACACGGAAATATCTACACCGCTATCTGTATGAACATGGAAATATCTACACCGCCATCTGTATGAACATGGATATATCTACACAGCCATCTGGATGAACATGGAAATATCTACACCGCTATCTGTAAGAATATGGAAATATCTTCACCGCCATCTGTATGAAGATGGATATATCTACACAGCCATCTGGATGAACATGGAAATATCAAAACCGCTATCTGTATGAACTTGGAACTATCTACACCGCTATCTGTGTTAACATGCATACGTCTTCACCGCTATCTGTATAAACATGGAAATAGCTACACCGCTATCTGTAAGAACATGGAAATATCTACACAGCTATCTGTTTGAACATGGAAATATCTACACCGCTATCTGCATGAAAATGGAAATATCTACACAGCTATCTGCATATACATGGAAATATCTACAAAGCTATTTCTCTACACAAGGAAATATCTACACCGCAATCTCTATAAACATGGAAATATCTACACCGCCATCAGTATGAACATGGAAATATCTGCACCGCCATCTGTATGAACATATAAATATCTAGACCGCCATCTGTATTAAGATGGAGATATCTACCCGCTACCTGTATAAACATGGAAATATCTACACCGCTATCTGTATAAACATGGAAATATCTACACCGCTACCTGTATAAACATGGAAATATCAGCACCGCTATCTGTATGCACATGGAAATATCTACACCGCTATCTCTAGGAACATGGAAATATCTACACCGATATCTGTAAGAACATGGAAATATCTTCACCGCCTTCTGTATGAACATGGATATATCTACACAGCCATCTGGACGAAAATGGAAATATCACCACCGCTGTCTGTATGAACATGGAAATATCTACACCGCTATCTGTATGAACATGGAAATATCTACACCGCTATCTGTATGAACATGGAAATATTTTCACCGCCATCTGTATGAACATGGATATATCTACGCAGCCATCTGGATGAACATGGAAATATCTACACCACTATCTGTATGAACATGGAAATCTCTACACCGCTATCTGTGTAAACATGCATACATCTTCACCGCTATCTGTATAAACATGGAAATATCTACACTGCTATCTGCATGAACATGGAAATATCTACACCGCTGTCTGTATGAACATGGAAATATCTTCACCGCCATCTGTATGAACATGGATATATCTACACAGCCATCTGGATGAACATGGAAGTATCTACACCGCTATCTGTATGAACATGAAAAAAGCTACACCGCTATCTGTATGAACATGGAAATATCTACACCGCTATCTGTATGAACACGGAAATATCTACACCGCTATCTGTATGAACATGGAAATAACTTCACCGCCATCTGTATGAACATGAATATATCTACACAGCCATCTGGATGAACATGGAAATATCTACAACTCTATATGTATGAACATGGAATTAGCTACACCGGTATCTGAATGAACATGGAAATATCTACACCGCTATCTGTATGAACATGGAAATATCTTCTCCGCCATCTGTATGAACATGGATATATCTACACAGATATCAGGATGAACATGGAAATATCTACACCGCTATCTGTATGAACATGGAAATATCTACACCGCTCTCTGTGTAAACATGCATACATCTTCACCGCTATCTGTATAAACATGGAAATATCTACACCGCTATCCGTATAAACATGGAAATATCAGCACCGCTATCTGTATGAACATGGAAATATCTACACAGCCATCTGGACGAACATGGAAATATCTACCCCGCTATCTGTATGAACATGGAAATAGCTACACCGCTATCTGTATGAACATGGAAACATCTACACCACTATCTGTATGAACATGGAAATATCTACGCCGCTATCTGTATGAACATGGAAATATCTTCACCGCCATCTATAGGAACATGGATATATCTACACAGCCATCTGGATGAACATGGAAATATCTACACTGCTATCTGTATGAACATGGAAACAGCTACTCCGCTATCTGTATGAACATGGAAATATCTACACCGCTATCTGTATGAACATGGAAATATCTACACCGCTATCTGTATGAACATGGAAATATCTTCACCGCCATCTGTATGAACATGGATATATCTACACAGCCATCTGGATGAACATGGAAATATCTACACCGCTATCTGTATGAACATGGAAACATCTACACCGCTATCTGTGTAAACATGCATACATCTTCACCGCTATCTGAATAAACATGGACATATCTACATCGCTATCTGTATGAACATGAAATTATCTACACCGCTATCTGTTTGAACATGGAAATATCTACACCGCTATCTGCATGAAAATGGAAATATCTACACAGCTATCTGCATATACATGGAAATATCTACAAAGATATCTCTTTACACATTGGAAATAACTACACCGCTATCTCTATAAACATGGAAATATCTATACCGCCATCTGTATGAACATGGAAATATCTGCACCGCCATCTGTATTAACGTACAAATATCTACACCGCCATCTGTATTAAGATGGAGATATCTACACGGCTATCTGTATAAACTTGGAAATATCTACACCGCTATCTGTATAAACATGGAAATATCTACACCGCTATCTGTATAAACATGGAAATATCTACACCGCCATCTGTATGAAGATAAAAATATCTTCACCGCCATCTGTATGAACATGGGTATATCTACACAGCCATCTGGATGAACATGGAAATATCAACACCGCTATCTGTATGAACATGGAAATATCTACACCGCTATCTGTTTTAACATGCATACATCTTCACCGCTATCTGTATAAACATGGAAATATCTACATCGCTATCCGTATGAACATGGAAATATCTACACCGCTATCTGTTTGAACATGGAAATATCTACACCGCTATCTGCATGAAAATGGAAATATCTACAAAGCTATCTGCATATACATGGAAATATCTACAAAGCTATTTCTCTACACATGGAAATATCTACACCGCAATCTCTATAAACATGGCAATATCTTCACCGCCATCTGTATGAACATGGAAATATCTGCACCGCTATCTGTATAAACATGGAAATATCTACACCGCTACCTGTATAAACATGGAAATATCAGCACGGCTATCTGTATGAACATGGAAATATCTACACCGCTATCTCTATGAACTTGGAAATATCTACACCGATATCTGTATGAACATGGAAATATCTTCAGCGCCATCTGTATCAACATGGATATATCTACACAGCCATCTGGACGAACATGGAAATATCAGCACCGCTGTCTGTATGAACATGGAAATATCTACACCGCTATCTGTATGAATATGGAAATATCTACACCGCTATCTGTATGAATATGGAAATAACTTCACCGACATCTGTATGAAAATGGATATATCTACACAGCCATCTGGATGAACATGGAAATATCTACACCGCTATCCGTATGAACATGGAAATATCTACACCACTATCTGTGTAAACATGCATACATCTTCACCGCTATCTGTATAAACATGGAATTATCTACACCGCTATCTGTATGACCATGGAAATATCTACACCGCTATCTGTTTGAACACGGAAATATCTACTCCGCTATCTGCATGAAAATGGAAATATCTACACAGCTATCTGCATATACATGGAAATATCTACAAAGCTATTTCTTTACTCATGGAAATAACTACACCGCTATCTCTATTAACATGGAAATATCTACACCGCCATCTGTAGGAACATGGAAATATCTGCACCGCCATCTGTATGAACATATAAATATCTACACCGCCATCTGTATTAAGATGGAGATATCTACACCGCTATCTGTATAAACATGGAAATATCTACAACGCTATCTGTATAAACATGGAAACATCTACACCGCTATCTGTATAAACATGGAAATATCTGCACCGCTACCTGTATAAATATGGAAATATCAGCACCGCTATCTGTATGAACATGGAAATATCTACACAGCCATCTGGATGAACATGGAAATATCTACACCGCTCTCTGTATGAACATGGATATATCTACACAGCCATCTGGACGAAAATGGAAATATCACCACCGCTGTCTGTATGAACATGGAAATATCTACACCGCTATCTGTATGAACATGGAAATATCTACACCGCTATCTGTATGAACATGGAAATATTTTCACCGCCATCTGTATGAACATGGATATATCTACGCAGCCATCTGGATGAACATGGAAATATCTACACCACTATCTGTATGAACATGGAAATCTCTACACCGCTATCTGTGTAAACATGCATACATCTTCACCGCTATCTGTATAAACATGGAAATATCTACACTGCTATCTGCATGAACATGGAAATATCTACACCGCTGTCTGTATGAACATGGAAATATCTTCACCGCCATCTGTATGAACATGGATATATCTACACAGCCATCTGGATGAACATGGAAGTATCTACACCGCTATCTGTATGAACATGAAAAAAGCTACACCGCTATCTGTATGAACATGGAAATATCTACACCGCTATCTGTATGAACACGGAAATATCTACACCGCTATCTGTATGAACATGGAAATAACTTCACCGCCATCTGTATGAACATGAATATATCTACACAGCCATCTGGATGAACATGGAAATATCTACAACTCTATATGTATGAACATGGAATTAGCTACACCGGTATCTGAATGAACATGGAAATATCTACACCGCTATCTGTATGAACATGGAAATATCTTCTCCGCCATCTGTATGAACATGGATATATCTACACAGATATCAGGATGAACATGGAAATATCTACACCGCTATCTGTATGAACATGGAAATATCTACACCGCTCTCTGTGTAAACATGCATACATCTTCACCGCTATCTGTATAAACATGGAAATATCTACACCGCTATCCGTATAAACATGGAAATATCAGCACCGCTATCTGTATGAACATGGAAATATCTACACAGCCATCTGGACGAACATGGAAATATCTACCCCGCTATCTGTATGAACATGGAAATAGCTACACCGCTATCTGTATGAACATGGAAACATCTACACCACTATCTGTATGAACATGGAAATATCTACGCCGCTATCTGTATGAACATGGAAATATCTTCACCGCCATCTATAGGAACATGGATATATCTACACAGCCATCTGGATGAACATGGAAATATCTACACTGCTATCTGTATGAACATGGAAACAGCTACTCCGCTATCTGTATGAACATGGAAATATCTACACCGCTATCTGTATGAACATGGAAATATCTACACCGCTATCTGTATGAACATGGAAATATCTTCACCGCCATCTGTATGAACATGGATATATCTACACAGCCATCTGGATGAACATGGAAATATCTACACCGCTATCTGTATGAACATGGAAACATCTACACCGCTATCTGTGTAAACATGCATACATCTTCACCGCTATCTGAATAAACATGGACATATCTACATCGCTATCTGTATGAACATGAAATTATCTACACCGCTATCTGTTTGAACATGGAAATATCTACACCGCTATCTGCATGAAAATGGAAATATCTACACAGCTATCTGCATATACATGGAAATATCTACAAAGATATCTCTTTACACATTGGAAATAACTACACCGCTATCTCTATAAACATGGAAATATCTATACCGCCATCTGTATGAACATGGAAATATCTGCACCGCCATCTGTATTAACGTACAAATATCTACACCGCCATCTGTATTAAGATGGAGATATCTACACGGCTATCTGTATAAACTTGGAAATATCTACACCGCTATCTGTATAAACATGGAAATATCTACACCGCTATCTGTATAAACATGGAAATATCTACACCGCCATCTGTATGAAGATAAAAATATCTTCACCGCCATCTGTATGAACATGGGTATATCTACACAGCCATCTGGATGAACATGGAAATATCAACACCGCTATCTGTATGAACATGGAAATATCTACACCGCTATCTGTTTTAACATGCATACATCTTCACCGCTATCTGTATAAACATGGAAATATCTACATCGCTATCCGTATGAACATGGAAATATCTACACCGCTATCTGTTTGAACATGGAAATATCTACACCGCTATCTGCATGAAAATGGAAATATCTACAAAGCTATCTGCATATACATGGAAATATCTACAAAGCTATTTCTCTACACATGGAAATATCTACACCGCAATCTCTATAAACATGGCAATATCTTCACCGCCATCTGTATGAACATGGAAATATCTGCACCGCTATCTGTATAAACATGGAAATATCTACACCGCTACCTGTATAAACATGGAAATATCAGCACGGCTATCTGTATGAACATGGAAATATCTACACCGCTATCTCTATGAACTTGGAAATATCTACACCGATATCTGTATGAACATGGAAATATCTTCAGCGCCATCTGTATCAACATGGATATATCTACACAGCCATCTGGACGAACATGGAAATATCAGCACCGCTGTCTGTATGAACATGGAAATATCTACACCGCTATCTGTATGAATATGGAAATATCTACACCGCTATCTGTATGAATATGGAAATAACTTCACCGACATCTGTATGAAAATGGATATATCTACACAGCCATCTGGATGAACATGGAAATATCTACACCGCTATCCGTATGAACAGGGAAATATCTACACCACTATCTGTGTAAACATGCATACATCTTCACCGCTATCGGTATAAACATGGAATTATCTACACCGCTATCTGTATGACCATGGAAATATCTACACCGCTATCTGTTTGAACACGGAAATATCTACTCCGCTATCTGCATGAAAATGGAAATATCTACACAGCTATCTGCATATACATGGAAATATCTACAAAGCTATTTCTTTACTCATGGAAATAACTACACCGCTATCTCTATTAACATGGAAATATCTACACCGCCATCTGTAGGAACATGGAAATATCTGCACCGCCATCTGTATGAACATATAAATATCTACACCGCCATCTGTATTAAGATGGAGATATCTACACCGCTATCTGTATAAACATGGAAATATCTACAACGCTATCTGTATAAACATGGAAACATCTACACCGCTATCTGTATAAACATGGAAATATCTGCACCGCTACCTGTATAAATATGGAAATATCAGCACCGCTATCTGTATGAACATGGAAATATCTACACAGCCATCTGGATGAACATGGAAATATCTACACCGCTCTCTGTATGAACATGGAAATAGCTACACCGCTATCTGTATGAACATGGAAATATCTACACCGCTACCTGTATGAACATGGAAATAGCTACACCTCTATCTGTATGAACATGGAAATATCTACACCGCTATCTGTATGAACATGGAAAGATCTACACCGCTATCTGTATGAACTTGGAAATATCTTCACCGCCATCTGTATGAACATGGATATATCTACACAGCCATCTGGATGAAAATGGATATATCTCCACCGCTATCTGCATGAACATGGAAATATCTACACCGCTATCTGTGTAAACATGCATACATCTTAACCGCTATCTCTATAAACATGGAAATGTCTACACCGCTATCTGTATAAACACGGAAATATCTACACCGCTACCTGTATAAACATGGAAATATCAGCACTGCTATCTGTATGAACATGGAAATATCTACACCGCTATCTCTATGAACATGGAAATATCTACACCGATATCTGTATGAACATGGAAATATCTTCACCGCCATCTGTAAGAACTTGGATATATCTACACAGCCATCTGGATGAACATGGAAATATCAGCACCGCTGTCTGTATGAACATGGAAATATCTACACCGCTATCTGTATGAACATGGAAATATCTACACCGCTATCTGTATGAACATGGAAATATCTTCACCACCATCTGTATGAACATGGATATATCTACACAGCCATCTGTATGAACATGGATATATCTACACAGCCATCTGGATGAACATGGAAATATCTACACCGCTATCTGTATGAACATGGAAATATCTACACCGCTCTCTGCGTAAACATGCATACATCATCACCGCTATCTCTATAAACATGGAAATATCTACACCGCTATCCGTATAAACATGGAAATATCAGCACCGCTATCTGTATGAACATGGAAATATCTACACAGCCATCTGGACGAACATGGAAATATCTACCCCGCTATCTGTATGAACATGGAAATAGCTACACCGCTATCTGTATGAACATGGAAACATCTACACCACTATCTGTATGAACATGGAAATATCTACACCGCTATCTGTATGAACATGGAAATATCTTCACCGCTATCTGTATGAACATGGAAATATCTACACAGCCATCTGGACGAACATGGAAATATCTAAACCGCTATCTGTATGAACATGGAAATAGCTACACCGCTATCTGTATGAACATGGAAACATCTACACCACTATCTGTATGAACATGGAAATATCTACACCGCTATCTGTATGAAAATGGAAATATCTTCACCGCCATCTGTATGAACATGGATATATCTACACAGCCATCGGGATGAACATGGAAATATCTACACCGCTATCTGTATGAACATGGAAATAGCTACTCCGCTATCTGAACACGGAAATATCTACACCGCTATCTGTATGAACATGGAAATATCTACACCGCCATCTGTATGAACATGGATATATCTACACAGCCATCTGGATGAACATGGAAATATCTACACCGCTATCTGTAAGAATATGGAAATATCTTCACCGCCATCTGTATGAAGATGGATATATCTACACAGCCATCTGGATGAACATGGAAATATCAAAACCGCTATCTGTATGAACTTGGAACTATCTACACCGCTATCTGTGTTAACATGCATACGTCTTCACCGCTATCTGTATAAACATGGAAATATCTACACCGCTATCTGTAAGAACATGGAAATATCTACACAGCTATCTGTTTGAACATGGAAATATCTACACCGCTATCTGCATGAAAATGGAAATATCTACACAGCTATCTGCATATACATGGAAATATCTACAAAGCTATTTCTCTACACAAGGAAATATCTACACCGCAATCTCTATAAACATGGAAATATCTACACCGCCATCTGTATGAACATGGAAATATCTGCACCGCCATCTGTATGAACATATAAATATCTAGACCGCCATCTGTATTAAGATGGAGATATCTACACCGCTACCTGTATAAACATGGAAATATCTACACCGCTATCTGTATAAACATGGAAATATCTACACCGCTACCTGTATAAACATGGAAATATCAGCACCGCTATCTGTATGCACATGGAAATATCTACACCGCTATCTCTAGGAACATGGAAATATCTACACCGATATCTGTAAGAACATGGAAATATCTTCACCGCCTTCTGTATGAACATGGATATATCTACACAGCCATCTGGACGAAAATGGAAATATCACCACCGCTGTCTGTATGAACATGGAAATATCTACACCGCTATCTGTATGAACATGGAAATATCTACACCGCTATCTGTATGAACATGGAAATATTTTCACCGCCATCTGTATGAACATGGATATATCTACGCAGCCATCTGGATGAACATGGAAATATCTACACCACTATCTGTATGAACATGGAAATCTCTACACCGCTATCTGTGTAAACATGCATACATCTTCACCGCTATCTGTATAAACATGGAAATATCTACACTGCTATCTGCATGAACATGGAAATATCTACACCGCTGTCTGTATGAACATGGAAATATCTTCACCGCCATCTGTATGAACATGGATATATCTACACAGCCATCTGGATGAACATGGAAGTATCTACACCGCTATCTGTATGAACATGAAAAAAGCTACACCGCTATCTGTATGAACATGGAAATATCTACACCGCTATCTGTATGAACACGGAAATATCTACACCGCTATCTGTATGAACATGGAAATAACTTCACCGCCATCTGTATGAACATGAATATATCTACACAGCCATCTGGATGAACATGGAAATATCTACAACTCTATATGTATGAACATGGAATTAGCTACACCGGTATCTGAATGAACATGGAAATATCTACACCGCTATCTGTATGAACATGGAAATATCTTCTCCGCCATCTGTATGAACATGGATATATCTACACAGCCATCAGGATGAACATGGAAATATCTACACCGCTATCTGTATGAACATGGAAATATCTACACCGCTCTCTGTGTAAACATGCATACATCTTCACCGCTATCTGTATAAACATGGAAATATCTACACCGCTATCCGTATAAACATGGAAATATCAGCACCGCTATCTGTATGAACATGGAAATATCTACACAGCCATCTGGACGAACATGGAAATATCTACCCCGCTATCTGTATGAACATGGAAATAGCTACACCGCTATCTGTATGAACATGGAAACATCTACACCACTATCTGTATGAACATGGAAATATCTACGCCGCTATCTGTATGAACATGGAAATATCTTCACCGCCATCTATAGGAACATGGATATATCTACACAGCCATCTGGATGAACATGGAAATATCTACACTGCTATCTGTATGAACATGGAAACAGCTACTCCGCTATCTGTATGAACATGGAAATATCTACACCGCTATCTGTATGAACATGGAAATATCTACACCGCTATCTGTATGAACATGGAAATATCTTCACCGCCATCTGTATGAACATGGATATATCTACACAGCCATCTGGATGAACATGGAAATATCTACACCGCTATCTGTATGAACATGGAAACATCTACACCGCTATCTGTGTAAACATGCATACATCTTCACCGCTATCTGAATAAACATGGACATATCTACATCGCTATCTGTATGAACATGAAATTATCTACACCGCTATCTGTTTGAACATGGAAATATCTACACCGCTATCTGCATGAAAATGGAAATATCTACACAGCTATCTGCATATACATGGAAATATCTACAAAGATATCTCTTTACACATTGGAAATAACTACACCGCTATCTCTATAAACATGGAAATATCTATACCGCCATCTGTATGAACATGGAAATATCTGCACCGCCATCTGTATTAACGTACAAATATCTACACCGCCATCTGTATTAAGATGGAGATATCTACACGGCTATCTGTATAAACTTGGAAATATCTACACCGCTATCTGTATAAACATGGAAATATCTACACCGCTATCTGTATAAACATGGAAATATCTACACCGCCATCTGTATGAAGATAAAAATATCTTCACCGCCATCTGTATGAACATGGGTATATCTACACAGCCATCTGGATGAACATGGAAATATCAACACCGCTATCTGTATGAACATGGAAATATCTACACCGCTATCTGTTTTAACATGCATACATCTTCACCGCTATCTGTATAAACATGGAAATATCTACATCGCTATCCGTATGAACATGGAAATATCTACACCGCTATCTGTTTGAACATGGAAATATCTACACCGCTATCTGCATGAAAATGGAAATATCTACAAAGCTATCTGCATATACATGGAAATATCTACAAAGCTATTTCTCTACACATGGAAATATCTACACCGCAATCTCTATAAACATGGCAATATCTTCACCGCCATCTGTATGAACATGGAAATATCTGCACCGCTATCTGTATAAACATGGAAATATCTACACCGCTACCTGTATAAACATGGAAATATCAGCACGGCTATCTGTATGAACATGGAAATATCTACACCGCTATCTCTATGAACATGGAAATATCTACACCGATATCTGTATGAACATGGAAATATCTTCAGCGCCATCTGTATCAACATGGATATATCTACACAGCCATCTGGACGAACATGGAAATATCAGCACCGCTGTCTGTATGAACATGGAAATATCTACACCGCTATCTGTATGAATATGGAAATATCTACACCGCTATCTGTATGAATATGGAAATAACTTCACCGACATCTGTATGAAAATGGATATATCTACACAGCCATCTGGATGAACATGGAAATATCTACACCGCTATCCGTATGAACATGGAAATATCTACACCACTATCTGTGTAAACATGCATACATCTTCACCGCTATCTGTATAAACATGGAATTATCTACACCGCTATCTGTATGACCATGGAAATATCTACACCGCTATCTGTTTGAACACGGAAATATCTACTCCGCTATCTGCCTGAAAATGGAAATATCTACACAGCTATCTGCATATACATGGAAATATCTACAAAGCTATTTCTTTACTCATGGAAATAACTAC
Organism: Gorilla gorilla gorilla; assembly: GCF_029281585.2. Taxonomy (NCBI): domain Eukaryota; kingdom Metazoa; phylum Chordata; class Mammalia; order Primates; family Hominidae; genus Gorilla; species Gorilla gorilla. The sequence goes on along the minus strand of NC_073246.2, from coordinate 52,427,528 downwards.
ACCGCTATCTCTATTAACATGGAAATATCTACACCGCCATCTGTAGGAACATGGAAATATCTGCACCGCCATCTGTATGAACATATAAATATCTACACCGCCATCTGTATTAAGATGGAGATATCTACACCGCTATCTGTATAAACATGGAAATATCTACAACGCTATCTGTATAAACATGGAAACATCTACACCGCTATCTGTATAAACATGGAAATATCTGCACCGCTACCTGTATAAACATGGAAATATCAGCACCGCTATCTGTATGAACATGGAAATATCTACACAGCCATCTGGATGAACATGGAAATATCTACACCGCTCTCTGTATGAACATGGAAATAGCTACACCGCTATCTGTATGAACATGGAAATATCTACACCGCTACCTGTATGAACATGGAAATAGCTACACCTCTATCTGTATGAACATGGAAATATCTACACCGCTATCTGTATGAACATGGAAAGATCTACACCGCTATCTGTATGAACATGGAAACATCTTCACCGCCATCTGTATGAACATGGATATATCTACACAGCCATCTGGATGAAAATGGATATATCTCCACCGCTATCTGCATGAACATGGAAATATCTACACCGCTATCTGTGTAAACATGCATACATCTTAACCGCTATCTCTATAAACATGGAAATGTCTACACCGCTATCTGTATAAACACGGAAATATCTACACCGCTACCTGTATAAACATGGAAATATCAGCACTGCTATCTGTATGAACATGGAAATATCTACACCGCTATCTCTATGAACATGGAAATATCTACACCGATATCTGTATGAACATGGAAATATCTTCACCGCCATCTGTAAGAACTTGGATATATCTACACAGCCATCTGGATGAACATGGAAATATCAGCACCGCTGTCTGTATGAACATGGAAATATCTACACCGCTATCTGTATGAACATGGAAATATCTACACCGCTATCTGTATGAACATGGAAATATCTTCACCACCATCTGTATGAACATGGATATATCTACACAGCCATCTGTATGAACATGGAAATATCTACACCGCTACCTGTATGAACATGGAAATAGCTACACCTCTATCTGTATGAACATGGAAATATCTACACCGCTATCTGTATAAACATGGAAATATCTACACCGCTACCTGTATAAACATGGAAATATCAGCACCGCTATCTGTATGAACATGGAAATATCTACACAGCCATCTGGATGAACATGAAAATATCTACACCGCTATCTGTATGAACATGGAAATAGTTACACCGCTACCTGTATGAACATGGAAATATCTACACCGCTATCTGAATGAACATGGAAATATCTACACCACTATCTGTATGAACATGGAAATATATTCACCGCCATCTGTATGAACATGGATATATCTACACAGCCATCTGGATGAACATGGAAATATCTACACCTCTATATGTATGAACATGGAAATAGCTACACCGCTATCTGTATGAACATGGAAATAGCTACACCGCTATCTGTATGAACATGGAAGTATCACCACCGCTATCTGTATGAACATGGAAATATCTTCACCGCCATATGTATGAACATGGATATATCTACACAGCCATCTGGATGAACATGGAAATATCTACACCACTATATGTATGAACATGGAATTAGCTAAACCGCTATGTCTATGAACATGGAAATATCTACACCGCTATCTGTATGAACATGGAAGTATCTACACCGCTATCTGTATGAACATTGAAATATCTTCACCGCCATATGTATGAACACGGATATATCTAGACAGCCATCTGGATGAACATGGAAATATCAGCACCGCTGTCTGTATGAACATGGAAATATCTACACCGCTATCTGTATGAACATGGAAATATCTACACAGCTATCTGTTTGAACATGGAAATATCTACACCGCTATCTGCAAGAAAATGGAAATATCTACAGAGCTTTCTGCATATACATCAAAATATCTACAAAGCTTTTCCTCTACACATGGAAATATCTACACCGCAATCTCTATAAACATGGAAATATCTACACCGCCATCTGTATGAACATGGAAATATCTGCACCGCCATCTGTATGAACATATAAATATCTAGACAGCCATCTGTATTAAGATGGAGATATCTAAACTGCTATCTGTAAAACACGGAAATATCTACACCGCTACCTGTATAAACATGGAAATATCTACACCGCTATCTGTATAAACATGGAAATATCTACACCGCTACCTGTATAAACATGGAAATATCAGCACCGCTATCTGTATGAACATGGAAATATCTACACCGCTATCTCTATGAACATGGAAATATCTACACCGATATCTGTAAGAACATGCAAATATCTTCACCGCCATCTGTATGAACATGGATATATCTACACAGCCATCTGGACGAAAATGGAAATATCAGCACCGCTGTCTGTATGAACATGGAAATATCTACACCGCTATCTGTATGAACATGGAAATATCTACACCGCTATCTGTATGAACATGGAAATATCTTCACCGCCATCTGTATGAACATGGATATATCTACACAGCCATCTGGAAGAACATGGAAATATCTACACCGCTATCTGTATGAACATGGAAATCTCTACACCGCTATCTGTGTAAACATGCATAAATCTTCACCGCTATCTGTATAAACATGGAAATATCTACACTGCTATCTGCATGAACATGGAAATATCTACACCGCTATCTGTATGAACATGGAAATATCTTCACCGCCATCTGTATGAACACGGATATATCTACACAGCCTTCTGGATGAACATGGAAATATCTACACCGCTATCTGTATGAACATGGAAACAGCTACACCGCTATCAGTATGAACATGGAAATATCTACACCGCTATCTGTATGAACATGGAAATATCTTCACCGCCATCTGTATGAACATGAATATATCTACACAGCCATCTGGATGAACATGGAAATATCTACACCGCTATATGTATGAACATGGAATTAACTACACCGGTATCTGAATGAACATGGAAATATCTACACCGCTATATGTATGAACATGGAAATATCTACACCGCTATCTGTATGAACATGGAAATATCTTCTCCGCCATCTGTATGAACATGGATATATCTACACAGCCATCTGGATGAACATGGAAATATCTACACCGCTCTCTGTGTAAACATGCATACATCTTCACCGCTATCTGTTTAAACATGGAAATATCTACACCGCTATCCGTATAAACATGGAAATATCAGCACCGCTATCTGTGTGAACATGGAAATATCTACACAGCCATCTGGACGAACATGGAAATATCTACACCGCTATCTGTATGAACATGGAAATAGCTACACCGCTATCTGTATGAACATGGAAACATCTACACCACTATCTGTATGAACATGGAAATATCTACACCGCTAAATGTATGAACATGGAAATATCTTCACCGCCATCTATATGAACATGGATATATCTACACAGCCATCTGGATGAACATGGAAATATCTACACCGCTATCTGTATGAACATGGAAATAGCTACTCCGCTATCTGTATGAACATGGAAATATCTACACCGCTATCTGTATGAACATGGAAATATCTACACCGCTATCTGTATGAACATGGAAATATCTTCACCGCAATCTGTATGAACATGGATATATCTACACAGCCATCTGGATGAACATGGCAATATCTACACCGCTATCTGTATGAACATGGAAATATCTACACCGCTATCTGTGTAAACGTGCATAAATCTTCACCGCTATCTGAATAAACATGGAAATATCTACATCGCTATCTGTATGAACATGGAATTATCTACACCGCTATCTGTTTGAACATGGAAATATCTACACCGCTATCTGCATGAAAATGGAAATATCTACACAGCTATCTGCAAATACATGGAAATATCTACAAAGCTATCTCTTTACACATGGAAATAACTACACCGCTATCTCTATAAACATGGAAATATCTATACCGCCATCTGTATGAACATGGAAATATCTACACCGCTATCTGTATGAACATGGTAATATCTACACAGCTATCTGTGTAAACATGCATACATCTTCACCGCTATCTGTATAAACACGGAAATATCTACACCGCTATCTGTATAAACATGGAAATATCTACACCGCTACCTGTATAAACATGGAAATACCAGCACCGCTATCTGTATGAACATGGAAATATCTACACAGCCATCTGGATGAACATGAAAATATCTACACCGCTATCTGTATGAACATGGAAATAGTTACACCGCTACCTGTATGAACATGGAAATATCTACACCGCTATCTGAATGAACATGGAAATATCTACACCACTATCTGTATGAACATGGAAATATATTCACCGCCATCTGTATGAACATGGATATATCTACACAGCCATCTGGATGAACATGGAAATATCTACACCTCTATATGTATGAACATGGAAATAGCTACACCGCTATCTGTATGAACATGGAAATAGCTACACCGCTATCTGTATGAACATGGAAGTATCACCACCGCTATCTGTATGAACATGGAAATATCTTCACCGCCATATGTATGAACATGGATATATCTACACAGCCATCTGGATGAACATGGAAATATCTACACCACTATATGTATGAACATGGAATTAGCTAAACCGCTATGTCTATGAACATGGAAATATCTACACCGCTATCTGTATGAACATGGAAGTATCTACACCGCTATCTGTATGAACATTGAAATATCTTCACCGCCATATGTATGAACACGGATATATCTAGACAGCCATCTGGATGAACATGGAAATATCAGCACCGCTGTCTGTATGAACATGGAAATATCTACACCGCTATCTGTATGAACATGGAAATATCTACACAGCTATCTGTTTGAACATGGAAATATCTACACCGCTATCTGCAAGAAAATGGAAATATCTACAGAGCTTTCTGCATATACATCAAAATATCTACAAAGCTTTTCCTCTACACATGGAAATATCTACACCGCAATCTCTATAAACATGGAAATATCTACACCGCCATCTGTATGAACATGGAAATATCTGCACCGCCATCTGTATGAACATATAAATATCTAGACAGCCATCTGTATTAAGATGGAGATATCTAAACTGCTATCTGTAAAACACGGAAATATCTACACCGCTACCTGTATAAACATGGAAATATCTACACCGCTATCTGTATAAACATGGAAATATCTACACCGCTACCTGTATAAACATGGAAATATCAGCACCGCTATCTGTATGAACATGGAAATATCTACACCGCTATCTCTATGAACATGGAAATATCTACACCGATATCTGTAAGAACATGCAAATATCTTCACCGCCATCTGTATGAACATGGATATATCTACACAGCCATCTGGACGAAAATGGAAATATCAGCACCGCTGTCTGTATGAACATGGAAATATCTACACCGCTATCTGTATGAACATGGAAATATCTACACCGCTATCTGTATGAACATGGAAATATCTTCACCGCCATCTGTATGAACATGGATATATCTACACAGCCATCTGGAAGAACATGGAAATATCTACACCGCTATCTGTATGAACATGGAAATCTCTACACCGCTATCTGTGTAAACATGCATAAATCTTCACCGCTATCTGTTTAAACATGGAAATATCTACACCGCTATCCGTATAAACATGGAAATATCAGCACCGCTATCTGTGTGAACATGGAAATATCTACACAGCCATCTGGACGAACATGGAAATATCTACACCGCTATCTGTATGAACATGGATATATCTACACCGCTATCTGTATGAACATGGAAACATCTACACCACTACCTGTATGAACATGGAAATATCTACACCGCTAAATGTATGAACATGGAAATATCTTCACCGCCATCTATATGAACATGGATATATCTACACAGCCATCTGGATGAACATGGAAATATCTACACCGCTATCTGTATGAACATGGAAATAGCTACTCCGCTATCTGTATGAACATGGAAATATCTACACCGCTATCTGTATGAACATGGAAATATCTACACCGCTATCTGTATGAACATGGAAATATCTTCACCGCAATCTGTATGAACATGGATATATCTACACAGCCATCTGGATGAACATGGAAATATCTACACCGCTATCTGTATGAACATGGAAATATCTACACCGCTATCTGTGTAAACATGCATAAATCTTCACCGCTATCTGAATAAACATGGAAATATCTACATCGCTATCTGTATGAACATGGAATTATCTACACCGCTATCTGTTTGAACATGGAAATATCTACACCGCTATCTGCATGAAAATGGAAATATCTACACAGCTATCTGCAAATTCATGGAAATATCTACAAAGCTATCTCTTTACACATGGAAATAACTACACCGCTATCTCTATAAACATGGAAATATCTATACCGCCATCTGTATGAACATGGAAATATCTGCACCGCCATCTGTATTAACGTACAAATATCTACACCGCCATCTGTATTAAGATGGAGATATCTACACGGCTATCTGTATAAACTTGGAAATATCTACACCGCTATCTGTATAAACATGGAAATATCTACACCGCCATCTGTATGAAGATAAAGATATCTTCACCGCCATCTGTATGAACATGGGTATATCTACACAGCCATCTGAACATGGAAATATCTACACCGCTATCTGTATGAACATGGAAATAGCTACACCGCTATCTGTATGAACATGGAATTATCTACACCGCTATCTGTATGAACATGGAAATATCTACACCGCTATCTGTATGAACATGGAAATATCTTTACCGCCATCTCTATGAACATGGATATATCTACACAGCCATCTGGATGAACATGGAAATATCTACACCGCTATCTGTATGAACATGGAAATATCTACACCGCTATCTGTATGAACATGGAAATATCTTCACCGCCATCTGTATGAACACGGATATATCTACACAGCCATCTGGATGAACATGGAAATATCTACACCACTATCTGTATTAACATGGAAACAGCTACACCGCTATCAGTATGAACATGGAAATATCTACACCGCTATCTGAATGAACATGGAAATATCTACACCACTATCTGTATGAACATGGAAATATATTCACCGCCATCTGTATGAACATGGATATATCTACACAGCCATCTGGATGAACATGGAAATATCTACACCTCTATATGTATGAACATGGAAATAGCTACACCGCTATCTGTATGAACATGGAAATAGCTACACCGCTATCTGTATGAACATGGAAGTATCACCACCGCTATCTGTATGAACATGGAAATATCTTCACCGCCATATGTATGAACATGGATATATCTACACAGCCATCTGGATGAACATGGAAATATCTACACCACTATATGTATGAACATGGAATTAGCTAAACCGCTATGTCTATGAACATGGAAATATCTACACCGCTATCTGTATGAACATGGAAGTATCTACACCGCTATCTGTATGAACATTGAAATATCTTCACCGCCATATGTATGAACACGGATATATCTAGACAGCCATCTGGATGAACATGGAAATATCAGCACCGCTGTCTGTATGAACATGGAAATATCTACACCGCTATCTGTATGAACATGGAAATATCTACAACGCTCTCTGTGTAAACATGCATACATCTTCACCGCTATCTGTTTAATCTTGGAAATATCTACACCGCTATCCGTATAAACATGGAAATATCAGCACCGCTATCTGTGTGAACATGGAAATATCTACACAGCCATCTGGACGAACATGGAAATATCTACACCGCTATCTGTATGAACATGGAAATAGCTACACCGCTATCTGTATGAACATGGAAACATCTACACCACTATCTGTATGAACATGGAAATATCTACACCGCTAAATGTATGAACATGGAAATATCTTCACCGCCATCTATATGAACATGGATATATCTACACAGCCATCTGGATGAACATGGAAATATCTACACCGCTATCTGTATGAACATGGAAATAGCTACTCCGCTATCTGTATGAACATGGAAATATCTACACCGCTATCTGTATGAACATGGAAATATCTACACCGCTATCTGTATGAACATGGAAATATCTTCACCGCAATCTGTATGAACATGGATATATCTACACAGCCATCTGGATGAACATGGAAATATCTACACCGCTATCTGTATGAACATGGAAATATCTACACCGCTATCTGTGTAAACGTGCATAAATCTTCACCGCTATCTGAATAAACATGGAAATATCTACATCGCTATCTGTATGAACATGGAATTATCTACACCGCTATCTGTTTGAACATGGAAATATCTACACCGCTATCTGCATGAAAATGGAAATATCTACACAGCTATCTGCAAATACATGGAAATATCTACAAAGCTATCTCTTTACACATGGAAATAACTACACCGCTATCTCTATAAACATGGAAATATCTATACCGCCATCTGTATGAACATGGAAATATCTGCACCGCCATCTGTATTAACGTACAAATATCTACACCGCCATCTGTATTAAGATGGAGATATCTACACGGCTATCTGTATAAACTTGGAAATATCTACACCGCTATCTGTATAAACATGGAAATATCTACACCGCCATCTGTATGAAGATAAAGATATCTTCACCGCCATCTGTATGAACATGGGTATATCTACACAGCCATCTGGATGAACATGGAAATATCTACACCGCTATCTGTATGAACATGGAAATAGCTACACCGCTATCTGTATGAACATGGAAATATCTACACCGCTATCTGTATGAACATGGAAATATCTACACCGCTATCTGTATGAACATGGAAATATCTTTACCGCCATCTCTATGAACATGGATATATCTACACAGCCATCTGGATGAACATGGAAATATCTACACCGCTATCTGTATGAACATGGAAATATCTACACCGCTATCTGTATGAACATGGAAATATCTTCACCGCCATCTGTATGAACACGGATATATCTACACAGCCATCTGGATGAACATGGAAATATCTACACCACTATCTGTATTAACATGGAAACAGCTACACCGCTATCAGTATGAACATGGAAATATCTACACCGCTATCTGTATGAACACGGAAATATCTACACCGCTATCTGTATGAACATGGAAATATCTTCACCGCCATCTGTATGAACATGAATATATCTACACAGCCATCTGGATGAACATGGGAATATCTACACCGCTATATGTATGAACATGGAATTAACTACACCGGTATCTGAATGAACATGGAAATATCTACACCGCTATATGTATGAACATGGAAATATCTACACCGCTATCTGTATGAACATGGAAATATCTTCACCGCCATCTGTATGAACATGGTTATATCTACACAGCCATCTGGATGAACATGGAAATATCTACACCGCTATCTGTATGAACATGGAAATATCTACACCGCTCTCTGTGTAAACATGCATACATCTTCACCGCTATCTGTATAAACATGGAAATATCTACACCGCTACCAGTATAAACATGGAAATATCAGCACCGCTATCTGTATGAACATGGAAATATCTACACAGCCATCTGGACGAACATGGAAATATCTACACCGCTATCTGTATGAACATGGAAATAGCTACACCGCTATCTGTATGAACATGGAAACATCTACACCACTATCTGTATGAACATGGAAATATCTACACCGCCATCTGTATGAACATGGAAATATCTTCACCGCCATCTGTATGAACATGGATATATCTACACAGCCATCTGGATGAACATGGAAATATCTACATCGCTATCTGTATGAACATGGAAATAGCTATTCCGCTATCTGAACACGGAAATATCTACACCGCTATCTGTATGAACATGGAAATATCTACACCGCCATCTGTATGAACATGGATATATCTACACAGCCATCTGGATGAACATGGAAATAACTACACCGCTATCTGTATGAATATGGAAATATCTACACCGCTATCTGTATGAAAATGGAAATATCTACACCGCTATCTGTATGAATATGGAAATATCTTCACCGCCATCTGTATGAAGATGGATATATCTACACAGCCATCTGCATGAACATGGAAATATCAAAACCGCTATCTGTATGAACTTGGAACTATCTACACCGCTATCTGTGTTAACATGCATACATCTTCACCGCTATCTGTATAAACATGGAAATATCTACACCGCTATCTGTAAGAACATGGAAATATCTACACAGCTATCTGTTTGAACATGGAAATATCTACACCGCTATCTGCATGAAAATGGAAATATCTACACAGCTATCTGCATATACATGGAAATATCTACAAAGCTATTTCTCTACACAAGGAAATATCTACACCGCAATCTCTATAAACATGGAAATATCTACACCGCCATCTGTATGAACATGGAAATATCTGCACCGCCATCTGTATGAACATATAAATATCTAGACCGCCATCTGTATTAAGATGGAGATATCTACACCGCTATCTGTATAAACACGGAAATATCTACACCGCTACCTGTATAAACATGGAAATATCTACACCGCTATCTGTATAAACATGGAAATATCTACACCGCTACCTGTATAAACATGGAAATATCAGCACCGCTATCTGTATGAACATGGAATTATCCACACCGCTATCTCTATGAACATGGAAATATCTACACCGATATCTGTAAGAACATGGAAATACCTTCACCGCCTTCTGTATGAACATGGATATATCTACACAGCCATCTGGACGAAAATGGAAATATCACCACCGCTGTCTGTATGAACATGGAAATATCTACACCGCTATCTGTATGAACATGGAAATATCTACACCGCTATCTGTATGAACACGGAAATATCTACACCGCTATCTGTATGAACATGGAAATAACTTCACCGCCATCTGTATGAACATGAATATATCTACACAGCCATCTGGATGAACATGGAAATATCTAGAACTCTGTATGTATGAACATGGAATTAGCTACACCGGTATCTGAATGAACATGGAAATATCTACACCGCTATCTGTATGAACATGGAAATATCTACACTGCTATCTGTATGAACATGGAAATATCTTCTCCGCCATCTGTATGAACATGGATATATCTACACAGCCATCTGGATGAACATGGAAATATCTACACCGCTATCTGTATGAACATGGAAATATCTACACCGCTCTCTGCGTAAACATGCATACATCATCACCGCTATCTCTATAAACATGGAAATATCTACACCGCTATCCGTATAAACATGGAAATATCAGCACCGCTATCTGTATGAACATGGAAATATCTACACAGCCATCTGGACGAACATGGAAATATCTACCCCGCTATCTGTATGAACATGGAAATATCTACACCGCTATCTGTATGAACATGGAAATATCTTCACCGCCATCTGTATGAACATGAATATATCTACACAGCCATCTGGATGAACATGGGAATATCTACACCGCTATATGTATGAACATAGAATTAACTACACCGGTATCTGAATGAACATGGAAATATCTACACCGCTATATGTATGAACATGGAAATATCTACACCGCTATCTGTATGAACATGGAAATATCTTCACCGCCATCTGTATGAACATGGTTATATCTACACAGCCATCTGGATGAACATGGAAATATCTACACCGCTATCTGTATGAACATGGAAATATCTACACCGCTCTCTGTGTAAACATGCATACATCTTCACCGCTATCTGTATAAACATGGAAATATCTACACCGCTACCAGTATAAACATGGAAATATCAGCACCGCTATCTGTATGAACATGGAAATATCTACACAGCCATCTGGACGAACATGGAAATATCTACACCGCTATCTGTATGAACATGGAAATAGCTACACCGCTATCTGTATGAACATGGAAACATCTACACCACTATCTGTATGAACATGGAAATATCTACACCGCCATCTGTATGAACATGGAAATATCTTCACCGCCATCTGTATGAACATGGATATATCTACACAGCCATCTGGATGAACATGGAAATATCTACATCGCTATCTGTATGAACATGGAAATAGCTACTCCGCTATCTGAACACGGAAATATCTACACCGCTATCTGTATGAACATGGAAATATCTACACCGCCATCTGTATGAACATGGATATATCTACACAGCCATCTGGATGAACATGGAAATAACTACACCGCTATCTGTATGAATATGGAAATATCTACACCGCTATCTGTATGAAAATGGAAATATCTACACCGCTATCTGTATGAATATGGAAATATCTTCACCGCCATCTGTATGAAGATGGATATATCTACACAGCCATCTGCATGAACATGGAAATATCAAAACCGCTATCTGTATGAACTTGGAACTATCTACACCGCTATCTGTGTTAACATGCATACATCTTCACCGCTATCTGTATAAACATGGAAATATCTACACCGCTATCTGTAAGAACATGGAAATATCTACACAGCTATCTGTTTGAACATGGAAATATCTACACCGCTATCTGCATGAAAATGGAAATATCTACACAGCTATCTGCATATACATGGAAATATCTACAAAGCTATTTCTCTACACAAGGAAATATCTACACCGCAATCTCTATAAACATGGAAATATCTACACCGCCATCTGTATGAACATGGAAATATCTGCACCGCCATCTGTATGAACATATAAATATCTAGACCGCCATCTGTATTAAGATGGAGATATCTACACCGCTATCTGTATAAACACGGAAATATCTACACCGCTACCTGTATAAACATGGAAATATCTACACCGCTATCTGTATAAACATGGAAATATCTACACCGCTACCTGTATAAACATGGAAATATCAGCACCGCTATCTGTATGAACATGGAATTATCCACACCGCTATCTCTATGAACATGGAAATATCTACACCGATATCTGTAAGAACATGGAAATACCTTCACCGCCTTCTGTATGAACATGGATATATCTACACAGCCATCTGGACGAAAATGGAAATATCACCACCGCTGTCTGTATGAACATGGAAATATCTACACCGCTATCTGTATGAACATGGAAATATCTACACCGCTATCTGTATGAACACGGAAATATCTACACCGCTATCTGTATGAACATGGAAATAACTTCACCGCCATCTGTATGAACATGAATATATCTACACAGCCATCTGGATGAACATGGAAATATCTAGAACTCTGTATGTATGAACATGGAATTAGCTACACCGGTATCTGAATGAACATGGAAATATCTACACCGCTATCTGTATGAACATGGAAATATCTACACTGCTATCTGTATGAACATGGAAATATCTACACCGCTATCTGTGTAAACGTGCATAAATCTTCACCGCTATCTGAATAAACATGGAAATATCTACATCGCTATCTGTATGAACATGGAATTATCTACACCGCTATCTGTTTGAACATGGAAATATCTACACCGCTATCTGCATGAAAATGGAAATATCTACACAGCTATCTGCAAATACATGGAAATATCTACAAAGCTATCTCTTTACACATGGAAATAACTACACCGCTATCTCTATAAACATGGAAATATCTATACCGCCATCTGTATGAACATGGAAATATCTGCACCGCCATCTGTATTAACGTACAAATATCTACACCGCCATCTGTATTAAGATGGAGATATCTACACGGCTATCTGTATAAACTTGGAAATATCTACACCGCTATCTGTATAAACATGGAAATATCTACACCGCCATCTGTATGAAGATAAAGATATCTTCACCGCCATCTGTATGAACATGGGTATATCTACACAGCCATCTGGATGAACATGGAAATATCTACACCGCTATCTGTATGAACATGGAAATAGCTACACCGCTATCTGTATGAACATGGAAATATCTACACCGCTATCTGTATGAACATGGAAATATCTACACCGCTATCTGTATGAACATGGAAATATCTTTACCGCCATCTCTATGAACATGGATATATCTACACAGCCATCTGGATGAACATGGAAATATCTACACCGCTATCTGTATGAACATGGAAATATCTACACCGCTATCTGTATGAACATGGAAATATCTTCACCGCCATCTGTATGAACACGGATATATCTACACAGCCATCTGGATGAACATGGAAATATCTACACCACTATCTGTATTAACATGGAAACAGCTACACCGCTATCAGTATGAACATGGAAATATCTACACCGCTATCTGTATGAACACGGAAATATCTACACCGCTATCTGTATGAACATGGAAATATCTTCACCGCCATCTGTATGAACATGAATATATCTACACAGCCATCTGGATGAACATGGGAATATCTACACCGCTATATGTATGAACATGGAATTAACTACACCGGTATCTGAATGAACATGGAAATATCTACACCGCTATATGTATGAACATGGAAATATCTACACCGCTATCTGTATGAACATGGAAATATCTTCACCGCCATCTGTATGAACATGGTTATATCTACACAGCCATCTGGATGAACATGGAAATATCTACACCGCTATCTGTATGAACATGGAAATATCTACACCGCTCTCTGTGTAAACATGCATACATCTTCACCGCTATCTGTATAAACATGGAAATATCTACACCGCTACCAGTATAAACATGGAAATATCAGCACCGCTATCTGTATGAACATGGAAATATCTACACAGCCATCTGGACGAACATGGAAATATCTACACCGCTATCTGTATGAACATGGAAATAGCTACACTGCTATCTGTATGAACATGGAAACATCTACACCACTATCTGTATGAACATGGAAATATCTACACCGCCATCTGTATGAACATGGAAATATCTTCACTGCCATCTGTATGAACATGGATATATCTACACAGCCATCTGGATGAACATGGAAATATCTACATCGCTATCTGTATGAACATGGAAATAGCTACTCGGCTATCTGAACACGGAAATATCTACACCGCTATCTGTATGAACATGGAAATATCTACACCGCCATCTGTATGAACATGGATATATCTACACAGCCATCTGGATGAACATGGAAATAACTACACCGCTATCTGTATGAATATGGAAATATCTACACCGCTATCTGTATGAAAATGGAAATATCTACACCGCTATCTGTATGAATATGGAAATATCTTCACCGCCATCTGTATGAAGATGGATATATCTACACAGCCATCTGCATGAACATGGAAATATCAAAACCGCTATCTGTATGAACTTGGAACTATCTACACCGCTATCTGTGTTAACATGCATACATCTTCACCGCTATCTGTATAAACATGGAAATATCTACACCGCTATCTGTAAGAACATGGAAATATCTACACAGCTATCTGTTTGAACATGGAAATATCTACACCGCTATCTGCATGAAAATGGAAATATCTACACAGCTATCTGCATATACATGGAAATATCTACAAAGCTATTTCTCTACACAAGGAAATATCTACACTGCAATCTCTATAAACATGGAAATATCTACACCGCCATCTGTATGAACATGGAAATATCTGCACCGCCATCTGTATGAACATATAAATATCTAGACCGCCATCTGTATTAAGATGGAGATATCTACACCGCTATCTGTATAAACACGGAAATATCTACACCGCTACCTGTATAAACATGGAAATATCTACACCGCTATCTGTATAAACATGGAAATATCTACACCGCTACCTGTATAAACATGGAAATATCAGCACCGCTATCTGTATGAACATGGAATTATCCACACCGCTATCTCTATGAACATGGAAATATCTACACCGATATCTGTAAGAACATGGAAATACCTTCACCGCCTTCTGTATGAACATGGATATATCTACACAGCCATCTGGACGAAAATGGAAATATCACCACCGCTGTCTGTATGAACATGGAAATATCTACACCGCTATCTGTATGAACATGGAAATATCTACACCGCTATCTGTATGAACACGGAAATATCTACACCGCTATCTGTATGAACATGGAAATAACTTCACCGCCATCTGTATGAACATGAATATATCTACACAGCCATCTGGATGAACATGGAAATATCTAGAACTCTGTATGTATGAACATGGAATTAGCTACACCGGTATCTGAATGAACATGGAAATATCTACACCGCTATCTGTATGAACATGGAAATATCTACACTGCTATCTGTATGAACATGGAAATATCTTCTCCGCCATCTGTATGAACATGGATATATCTACACAGCCATCTGGATGAACATGGAAATATCTACACCGCTATCTGTATGAACATGGAAATATCTACACCGCTCTCTGCGTAAACATGCATACATCATCACCGCTATCTCTATAAACATGGAAATATCTACACCGCTATCCGTATAAACATGGAAATATCAGCACCGCTATCTGTATGAACATGGAAATATCTACACAGCCATCTGGACGAACATGGAAATATCTACCCCGCTATCTGTATGAACATGGAAATATCTACACCGCTATCTGTATGAACATGGAAATATCTTCACCGCCATCTGTATGAACATGAATATATCTACACAGCCATCTGGATGAACATGGGAATATCTACACCGCTATATGTATGAACATGGAATTAACTACACCGGTATCTGAATGAACATGGAAATATCTACACCGCTATATGTATGAACATGGAAATATCTACACCGCTATCTGTATGAACATGGAAATATCTTCACCGCCATCTGTATGAACATGGTTATATCTACACAGCCATCTGGATGAACATGGAAATATCTACACCGCTATCTGTATGAACATGGAAATATCTACACCGCTCTCTGTGTAAACATGCATACATCTTCACCGCTATCTGTATAAACATGGAAATATCTACACCGCTACCAGTATAAACATGGAAATATCAGCACCGCTATCTGTATGAACATGGAAATATCTACACAGCCATCTGGACGAACATGGAAATATCTACACCGCTATCTGTATGAACATGGAAATAGCTACACCGCTATCTGTATGAACATGGAAACATCTACACCACTATCTGTATGAACATGGAAATATCTACACCGCCATCTGTATGAACATGGAAATATCTTCACCGCCATCTGTATGAACATGGATATATCTACACAGCCATCTGGATGAACATGGAAATATCTACATCGCTATCTGTATGAACATGGAAATAGCTACTCCGCTATCTGAACACGGAAATATCTACACCGCTATCTGTATGAACATGGAAATATCTACACCGCCATCTGTATGAACATGGATATATCTACACAGCCATCTGGATGAACATGGAAATAACTACACCGCTATCTGTATGAATATGGAAATATCTACACCGCTATCTGTATGAAAATGGAAATATCTACACCGCTATCTGTATGAATATGGAAATATCTTCACCGCCATCTGTATGAAGATGGATATATCTACACAGCCATCTGCATGAACATGGAAATATCAAAACCGCTATCTGTATGAACTTGGAACTATCTACACCGCTATCTGTGTTAACATGCATACATCTTCACCGCTATCTGTATAAACATGGAAATATCTACACCGCTATCTGTAAGAACATGGAAATATCTACACAGCTATCTGTTTGAACATGGAAATATCTACACCGCTATCTGCATGAAAATGGAAATATCTACACAGCTATCTGCATATACATGGAAATATCTACAAAGCTATTTCTCTACACAAGGAAATATCTACACCGCAATCTCTATAAACATGGAAATATCTACACCGCCATCTGTATGAACATGGAAATATCTGCACCGCCATCTGTATGAACATATAAATATCTAGACCGCCATCTGTATTAAGATGGAGATATCTACACCGCTATCTGTATAAACACGGAAATATCTACACCGCTACCTGTATAAACATGGAAATATCTACACCGCTATCTGTATAAACATGGAAATATCTACACCGCTACCTGTATAAACATGGAAATATCAGCACCGCTATCTGTATGAACATGGAATTATCCACACCGCTATCTCTATGAACATGGAAATATCTACACCGATATCTGTAAGAACATGGAAATACCTTCACCGCCTTCTGTATGAACATGGATATATCTACACAGCCATCTGGACGAAAATGGAAATATCACCACCGCTGTCTGTATGAACATGGAAATATCTACACCGCTATCTGTATGAACATGGAAATATCTACACCGCTATCTGTATGAACACGGAAATATCTACACCGCTATCTGTATGAACATGGAAATAACTTCACCGCCATCTGTATGAACATGAATATATCTACACAGCCATCTGGATGAACATGGAAATATCTAGAACTCTGTATGTATGAACATGGAATTAGCTACACCGGTATCTGAATGAACATGGAAATATCTACACCGCTATCTGTATGAACATGGAAATATCTACACTGCTATCTGTATGAACATGGAAATATCTTCTCCGCCATCTGTATGAACATGGATATATCTACACAGCCATCTGGATGAACATGGAAATATCTACACCGCTATCTGTATGAACATGGAAATATCTACACCGCTCTCTGCGTAAACATGCATACATCATCACCGCTATCTCTATAAACATGGAAATATCTACACCGCTATCCGCATAAACATGGAAATATCAGCACCGCTATCTGTATGAACATGGAAATATCTACACAGCCATCTGGACGAACATGGAAATATCTACCCCGCTATCTGTATGAACATGGAAATAGCTACACCGCTATCTGTATGAACATGGAAACATCTACACCACTATCTGTATGAACATGGAAATATCTACACCGCTATCTGTATGAACATGGAAATATCTTCACCGCTATCTGTATGAACATGGAAATATCTACACAGCCATCTGGACGAACATGGAAATATCTAAACCGCTATCTGTATGAACATGGAAATAGCTACACCGCTATCTGTATGAACATGGAAACATCTACACCACTATCTGTATGAACATGGAAATATCTACACCGCTATCTGTATGAACATGGAAATATCTTCACCGCCATCTGTATGAACATGGATATATCTACACAGCCATCGGGGTGAACATGGAAATATCTACACCGCTATCTGTATGAACATGGAAATAGCTACTCCGCTATCTGAACACGGAAATATCTACACCGCTATCTGTATGAACATGGAAATATCTACACCGCCATCTGTATGAACATGGATATATCTACACAGCCATCTGGATGAACATGGAAATATCTACACCGCTATCTGTAAGAATATGGAAATATCTTCACCGCCATCTGTATGAAGATGGATATATCTACACAGCCATCTGGATGAACATGGAAATATCAAAACCGCTATCTGTATGAACTTGGAACTATCTACACCGCTATCTGTGTTAACATGCATACGTCTTCACCGCTATCTGTATAAACATGGAAATATCTACACCGCTATCTGTAAGAACATGGAAATATCTACACAGCTATCTGTTTGAACATGGAAATATCTACACCGCTATCTGCATGAAAATGGAAATATCTACACAGCTATCTGCATATACATGGAAATATCTACAAAGCTATTTCTCTACACAAGGAAATATCTACACCGCAATCTCTATAAACATGGAAATATCTACACCGCCATCTGTATGAACATGGAAATATCTGCACCGCCATCTGTATGAACATATAAATATCTAGACCGCCATCTGCATTAAGATGGAGATATCTACACCGCTACCTGTATAAACATGGAAATATCTACACCGCTATCTGTATAAACATGGAAATATCTACACCGCTACCTGTATAAACATGGAAATATCAGCACCGCTATCTGTATGCACATGGAAATATCTACACCGCTATCTCTAGGAACATGGAAATATCTACACCGATATCTGTAAGAACATGGAAATATCTTCACCGCCTTCTGTATGAACATGGATATATCTACACAGCCATCTGGACGAAAATGGAAATATCACCACCGCTGTCTGTATGAACATGGAAATATCTACACCGCTATCTTTATGAACACGGAAATATCTACACCGCTATCTGTATGAACATGGAAATATTTTCACCGCCATCTGTATGAACATGGATATATCTACGCAGCCATCTGGATGAACATGGAAATATCTACACCACTATCTGTATGAACATGGAAATCTCTACACCGCTATCTGTGTAAACATGCATAAATCTTCACCGCTATCTGTATAAACATGGAAATATCTACACTGCTATCTGCATGAACATGGAAATATCTACACCGCTGTCTGTATGAACATGGAAATATCTTCACCGCCATCTGTATGAACATGGATATATCTACACAGCCATCTGGATGAACATGGAAGTATCTACACCGCTATCTGTATGAACATGAAAAAAGCTACACCGCTATCTGTATGAACATGGAAATATCTACACCGCTATCTGTATGAACACGGAAATATCTACACCGCTATCTGTATGAACATGGAAATAACTTCACCGCCATCTGTATGAACATGAATATATCTACACAGCCATCTGGATGAACATGGAAATATCTACAACTCTATATGTATGAACATGGAATTAGCTACAACGGTATCTGAATGAACATGGAAATATCTACACCGCTATCTGTATGAACATGGAAATATCTTCTCCGCCATCTGTATGAACATGGATATATCTACACAGCCATCAGGATGAACATGGAAATATCTACACCGCTATCTGTATGAACATGGAAATATCTACACCGCTCTCTGTGTAAACATGCATACATCTTCACCGCTATCTGTATAAACATGGAAATATCTACACCGCTATCCGTATAAACATGGAAATATCAGCACCGCTATCTGTATGAACATGGAAATATCTACACAGCCATCTGGACGAACATGGAAATATCTACCCCGCTATCTGTATGAACATGGAAATAGCTACACCGCTATCTGTATGAACATGGAAACATCTACACCACTATCTGTATGAACATGGAAATATCTACGCCGCTATCTGTATGAACATGGAAATATCTTCACCGCCATCTATAGGAACATGGATATATCTACACAGCCATCTGGATGAACATGGAAATATCTACACTGCTATCTGTATGAACATGGAAACAGCTACTCCGCTATCTGTATGAACATGGAAATATCTACACCGCTATCTGTATGAACATGGAAATATCTACACCGCTATCTGTATGAACATGGAAATATCTTCACCGCCATCTGTATGAACATGGATATATCTACACAGCCATCTGGATGAACATGGAAATATCTACACCGCTATCTGTATGAACATGGAAACATCTACACCGCTATCTGTGTAAACATGCATACATCTTCACCGCTATCTGAATAAACATGGACATATCTACATCGCTATCTGTATGAACATGAAATTATCTACACCGCTATCTGTTTGAACATGGAAATATCTACACCGCTATCTGCATGAAAATGGAAATATCTACACAGCTATCTGCATATACATGGAAATATCTACAAAGATATCTCTTTACACATTGGAAATAACTACACCGCTATCTCTATAAACATGGAAATATCTATACCGCCATCTGTATGAACATGGAAATATCTGCACCGCCATCTGTATTAACGTACAAATATCTACACCGCCATCTGTATTAAGATGGAGATATCTACACGGCTATCTGTATAAACTTGGAAATATCTACACCGCTATCTGTATAAACATGGAAATATCTACACCGCTATCTGTATAAACATGGAAATATCTACACCGCCATCTGTATGAAGATAAAAATATCTTCACCGCCATCTGTATGAACATGGGTATATCTACACAGCCATCTGGATGAACATGGAAATATCAACACCGCTATCTGTATGAACATGGAAATATCTACACCGCTATCTGTTTTAACATGCATACATCTTCACCGCTATCTGTATAAACATGGAAATATCTACATCGCTATCCGTATGAACATGGAAATATCTACACCGCTATCTGTTTGAACATGGAAATATCTACACCGCTATCTGTATGAACATGGAAATATCTACACAGCCATCTGGACGAACATGGAAATATCTAAACCGCTATCTGTATGAACATGGAAATAGCTACACCGCTATCTGTATGAACATGGAAACATCTACACCACTATCTGTATGAACATGGAAATATCTACACCGCTATCTGTATGAACATGGAAATATCTTCACCGCCATCTGTATGAACATGGATATATCTACACAGCCATCGGGATGAACATGGAAATATCTACACCGCTATCTGTATGAAGATGGAAATAGCTACTCCGCTATCTGAACACGGAAATATCTACACCGCTATCTGTATGAACATGGAAATATCTACACCGCCATCTGTATGAACATGGATATATCTACACAGCCATCTGGATGAACATGGAAATATCTACACCGCTATCTGTAAGAATATGGAAATATCTTCACCGCCATCTGTATGAAGATGGATATATCTACACAGCCATCTGGATGAACATGGAAATATCAAAACCGCTATCTGTATGAACTTGGAACTATCTACACCGCTATCTGTGTTAACATGCATACGTCTTCACCGCTATCTGTATAAACATGGAAATATCTACACCGCTATCTGTAAGAACATGGAAATATCTACACAGCTATCTGTTTGAACATGGAAATATCTACACCGCTATCTGCATGAAAATGGAAATATCTACACAGCTATCTGCATATACATGGAAATATCTACAAAGCTATTTCTCTACACAAGGAAATATCTACACCGCAATCTCTATAAACATGGAAATATCTACACCGCCATCTGTATGAACATGGAAATATCTGCACCGCCATCTGTATGAACATATAAATATCTAGACCGCCATCTGTATTAAGATGGAGATATCTACACCGCTACCTGTATAAACATGGAAATATCTACACCGCTATCTGTATAAACATGGAAATATCTACACCGCTACCTGTATAAACATGGAAATATCAGCACCGCTATCTGTATGCACATGGAAATATCTACACCGCTATCTCTAGGAACATGGAAATATCTACACCGATATCTGTAAGAACATGGAAATATCTTCACCGCCTTCTGTATGAACATGGATATATCTACACAGCCATCTGGACGAAAATGGAAATATCACCACCGCTGTCTGTATGAACATGGAAATATCTACACCGCTATCTGTATGAACATGGAAATATCTACACCGCTATCTGTATGAACATGGAAATATTTTCACCGCCATCTGTATGAACATGGATATATCTACGCAGCCATCTGGATGAACATGGAAATATCTACACCACTATCTGTATGAACATGGAAATCTCTACACCGCTATCTGTGTAAACATGCATACATCTTCACCGCTATCTGTATAAACATGGAAATATCTACACTGCTATCTGCATGAACATGGAAATATCTACACCGCTGTCTGTATGAACATGGAAATATCTTCACCGCAATCTGTATGAACATGGATATATCTACACAGCCATCTGGATGAACATGGAAGTATCTACACCGCTATCTGTATGAACATGAAAAAAGCTACACCGCTATCTGTATGAACATGGAAATATCTACACCGCTATCTGTATGAACACGGAAATATCTACACCGCTATCTGTATGAACATGGAAATAACTTCACCGCCATCTGTATGAACATGAATATATCTACACAGCCATCTGGATGAACATGGAAATATCTACAACTCTATATGTATGAACATGGAATTAGCTACACCGGTATCTGAATGAACATGGAAATATCTACACCGCTATCTGTATGAACATGGAAATATCTTCTCCGCCATCTGTATGAACATGGATATATCTACACAGCCATCAGGATGAACATGGAAATATCTACACCGCTATCTGTATGAACATGGAAATATCTACACCGCTCTCTGTGTAAACATGCATACATCTTCACCGCTATCTGTATAAACATGGAAATATCTACACCGCTATCCGTATAAACATGGAAATATCAGCACCGCTATCTGTATGAACATGGAAATATCTACACAGCCATCTGGACGAACATGGAAATATCTACCCCGCTATCTGTATGAACATGGAAATAGCTACACCGCTATCTGTATGAACATGGAAACATCTACACCACTATCTGTATGAACATGGAAATATCTACGCCGCTATCTGTATGAACATGGAAATATCTTCACCGCCATCTATAGGAACATGGATATATCTACACAGCCATCTGGATGAACATGGAAATATCTACACTGCTATCTGTATGAACATGGAAACAGCTACTCCGCTATCTGTATGAACATGGAAATATCTACACCGCTATCTGTATGAACATGGAAATATCTACACCGCTATCTGTATGAACATGGAAATATCTTCACCGCCATCTGTATGAACATGGATATATCTACACAGCCATCTGGATGAACATGGAAATATCTACACCGCTATCTGTATGAACATGGAAACATCTACACCGCTATCTGTGTAAACATGCATACATCTTCACCGCTATCTGAATAAACATGGACATATCTACATCGCTATCTGTATGAACATGAAATTATCTACACCGCTATCTGTTTGAACATGGAAATATCTACACCGCTATCTGCATGAAAATGGAAATATCTACACAGCTATCTGCATATACATGGAAATATCTACAAAGATATCTCTTTACACATTGGAAATAACTACACCGCTATCTCTATAAACATGGAAATATCTATACCGCCATCTGTATGAACATGGAAATATCTGCACCGCCATCTGTATTAACGTACAAATATCTACACCGCCATCTGTATTAAGATGGAGATATCTACACGGCTATCTGTATAAACTTGGAAATATCTACACCGCTATCTGTATAAACATGGAAATATCTACACCGCTATCTGTATAAACATGGAAATATCTACACCGCCATCTGTATGAAGATAAAAATATCTTCACCGCCATCTGTATGAACATGGGTATATCTACACAGCCATCTGGATGAACATGGAAATATCAACACCGCTATCTGTATGAACATGGAAATATCTACACCGCTATCTGTTTTAACATGCATACATCTTCACCGCTATCTGTATAAACATGGAAATATCTACATCGCTATCCGTATGAACATGGATATATCTACACCGCTATCTGTTTGAACATGGAAATATCTACAGCGCTATCTGCATGAAAATGGAAATATCTACACAGCTATCTGCATATACATGGAAATATCTACAAAGCTATTTCTCTACACATGGAAATATCTACACCGCAATCTCTATAAACATGGCAATATCTTCACCGCCATCTGTATGAACATGGAAATATCTGCACCGCTATCTGTATAAACATGGAAATATCTACACCGCTACCTGTATAAACATGGAAATATCAGCACGGCTATCTGTATGAACATGGAAATATCTACACCGCTATCTGTATGAACATGGAAATATCTACACCGCTATCTGTATGAACATGGAAATATCTTCACCGCCATCTGTATGAACATGGATATATCTACACAGCCATCTGGATGAACATGGAAATATCTACACCGCTATCTGTATGAACATGGAAATATCTACACCGCTATCTGTGTAAACGTGCATAAATCTTCACCGCTATCTGAATAAACATGGAAATATCTACATCGCTATCTGTATGAACATGGAATTATCTACACCGCTATCTGTTTGAACATGGAAATATCTACACCGCTATCTGCATGAAAATGGAAATATCTACACAGCTATCTGCAAATACATGGAAATATCTACAAAGCTATCTCTTTACACATGGAAATAACTACACCGCTATCTCTATAAACATGGAAATATCTATACCGCCATCTGTATGAACATGGAAATATCTGCACCGCCATCTGCATTAACGTACAAATATCTACACCGCCATCTGTATTAAGATGGAGATATCTACACGGCTATCTGTATAAACTTGGAAATATCTACACCGCTATCTGTATAAACATGGAAATATCTACACCGCCATCTGTATGAAGATAAAGATATCTTCACCGCCATCTGTATGAACATGGGTATATCTACACAGCCATCTGGATGAACATGGAAATATCTACACCGCTATCTGTATGAACATGGAAATAGCTACACCGCTATCTGTATGAACATGGAAATATCTACACCGCTATCTGTATGAACATGGAAATATCTACACCGCTATCTGTATGAACATGGAAATATCTTTACCGCCATCTCTATGAACATGGATATATCTACACAGCCATCTGGATGAACATGGAAATATCTACACCGCTATCTGTATGAACATGGAAATATCTACACCGCTATCTGTATGAACATGGAAATATCTTCACCGCCATCTGTATGAACACGGATATATCTACACAGCCATCTGGATGAACATGGAAATATCTACACCACTATCTGTATTAACATGGAAACAGCTACACCGCTATCAGTATGAACATGGAAATATCTACACCGCTATCTGTATGAACACGGAAATATCTACACCGCTATCAGTATGAACATGGAAATATCTTCACCGCCATCTGTATGAACATGAATATATCTACACAGCCATCTGGATGAACATGGGAATATCTACACCGCTATATGTATGAACATGGAATTAACTACACCGGTATCTGAATGAACATGGAAATATCTACACCGCTATATGTATGAACATGGAAATATCTACACCGCTATCTGTATGAACATGGAAATATCTTCACCGCCATCTGTATGAACATGGTTATATCTACACAGCCATCTGGATGAACATGGAAATATCTACACCGCTATCTGTATGAACATGGAAATATCTACACCGCTCTCTGTGTAAACATGCATACATCTTCACCGCTATCTGTATAAACATGGAAATATCTACACCGCTACCAGTATAAACATGGAAATATCAGCACCGCTATCTGTATGAACATGGAAATATCTACACAGCCATCTGGACGAACATGGAAATATCTACACCGCTATCTGTATGAACATGGAAATAGCTACACCGCTATCTGTATGAACATGGAAACATCTACACCACTATCTGTATGAACATGGAAATATCTACACCGCCATCTGTATGAACATGGAAATATCTTCACCGCCATCTGTATGAACATGGATATATCTACACAGCCATCTGGATGAACATGGAAATATCTACATCGCTATCTGTATGAACATGGAAATAGCTACTCCGCTATCTGAACACGGAAATATCTACACCGCTATCTGTATGAACATGGAAATATCTACACCGCCATCTGTATGAACATGGATATATCTACACAGCCATCTGGATGAACATGGAAATAACTACACCGCTATCTGTATGAATATGGAAATATCTACACCGCTATCTGTATGAACATGGAAATATCTACACCGCTATCTGTATGAATATGGAAATATCTTCACCGCCATCTGTATGAAGATGGATATATCTACACAGCCATCTGCATGAACATGGAAATATCAAAACCGCTATCTGTATGAACTTGGAACTTTCTACACCGCTATCTGTGTTAACATGCATACATCTTCACCGCTATCTGTATAAACATGGAAATATCTACACCGCTATCTGTAAGAACATGGAAATATCTACACAGCTATCTGTTTGAACATGGAAATATCTACACCGCTATCTGCATGAAAATGGAAATATCTACACAGCTATCTGCATATACATGGAAATATCTACAAAGCTATTTCTCTACACAAGGAAATATCTACACCGCAATCTCTATAAACATGGAAATATCTACACCGCCATCTGTATGAACATGGAAATATCTGCACCGCCATCTGTATGAACATATAAATATCTAGACCGCCATCTTTATTAAGATGGAGATATCTACACCGCTATCTGTATAAACACGGAAATATCTACACCGCTACCTGTATAAACATGGAAATATCTACACCGCTATCTGTATAAACATGGAAATATCTACACCGCTACCTGTATAAACATGGAAATATCAGCACCGCTATCTGTATGAACATGGAATTATCTACACCGCTATCTCTATGAACATGGAAATATCTACAACGATATCTGTAAGAACATGGAAATATCTTCACCGCCTTCTGTATGAACATGGATATATCTACACAGCCATCTGGACGAAAATGGAAATATCACCACCGCTGTCTGTATGAACATGGAAATATCTACACCGCTATCTGTATGAACATGGAAATATCTACACCGCTATCTGTATGAACATGGAAATATCTTCACCGCCATCCGTATGAACATTGATATATCTACGCAGCCATCAGGATGAACATGGAAATATCTACACCGCTATCTGTATGAACATGGAAATCTCTACACCGCTATCTGTGTAAACATGCATACATCTTCACCGCTATCTGTATAAACATGGAAATATCTACACTGCTATCTGCATGAACATGGAAATATCTACACCGCTGTCTGTATGAACATGGAAATATCTTCACCGCCATCTGTATGAACATGGATATATCTACACAGCCATCTGGATGAACATGGAAGTATCTACACCGCTATCTGTATGAACATGAAAAAAGCTAAACCGCTATCTGTATGAACATGGAAATATCTACACCGCTATCTGTATGAACACGGAAATATCTACACCGCTATCTGTATGAACACGGAAATATCTACACCGCTATCTGTATGAACATGGAAATATCTTCTCCGCCATCTGTATGAACATGGATATATCTACACAGCCATCTGGATGAACATGGAAATATCTACACCGCTATCTGTATGAACATGGAAATATCTACACCGCTCTCTGTGTAAACATGCATACATCTTCACCGCTATCTGTATAAACATGGAAATATCTACACCGCTATCCGTATAAACATGGAAATATCAGCACCGCTATCTGTATGAACATGGAAATATCTACACAGCCATCTGGACGAACATGGAAATATCTACACCGCTATCTGTATGAACATGGAAATAGCTACACCGCTATCTGTATGAACATGGAAACATCTACACCACTATCTGTATGAACATGGAAATATCTACACCGCTATCTGTATGAACATGGAAATATCTTCACCGCCATCTATATGAACATGGATATATCTACACAGCCATCTGGATGAACATGGAAATATCTACACCGCTATATGTATGAACATGGAAATAGCTACTCCGCTATCTGTATGAACATGGAAATATCTACACAGCTATCTGTATGAACATGGAAATATCTACACCGCTATCTGTATGAACATGGAAATATCTTCACCGCCATCTGTATGAACATGGATATATCTACACAGCCATCTGGATGAACATGGAAATATCTACACCGCTATCTGTATGAACATGGAAATATCTACACCGCTATCTGTGTAAACATGCATACATCTTCACCGCTATCTGAATAAACATGGAAATATCTACATCGCTATCTGTACGAACATGGAATTATCTACACCGCTATCTGTTTGAACATGGAAATATCTACACCGCTATCTGCATGAAAATGGAAATATCTACAAAGCTATCTGCAAATACATGGAAATATCTACAAAGCTATCTCTTTACACATGGAAATATACACCGCTATCTCTATAAACATGGAAATATCTATACCGCCATCTGTATGAACATGAAAATATCTGCACCGCCATCTGTATTAACGTACAAATATCTACACCGCCATCTGTATTAAGATGGAGATATCTACACCGCTATCTGTATAAACATGGAAATATCTACACCGCTATCTGTATAAACATGGAAATATCTACACCGCCATCTGTATGAAGATAAAAATATCTTCACCGCCATCTGTATGAACATGGGTATATCTACACAGCCATCTGGATGAACATGGAAATATCTACACCGCTATCTGTATGAACATGGAAATACCTACACCGCTATCTGTATGAACATGGAAATATCTACACCGCTATCTGTATGAACATGGAAATATCTACACCGCTATCTGTATGAACATGGAAATATCTTTACCGCCATCTGTATGAACATGAATATATCTACACAGCCATCTGGATGAACATGGAAATATCTACAACTCTATATGTATGAACATGGAATTAGCTACACCGGTATCTGAATGAACATGGAAATATCTACACTGCTATCTGTATGAACATGGAAATATCTACACCGCTATCTGTATGAACATGGAAATATCTTCTCCGCCATCTGTATGAACATGGATATATCTACACAGCCATCTGGATGAACATGGAAATATCTACACCGCTATCTGTATGAACATGGAAATATCTACACCGCTCTCTGTGTAAACATGCATTCATCTTCACCGCTATCTGTATAAACATGGAAATATCTACACCGCTATCCGTATAAACATGGAAATATCAGCACCGCTATCTGTATGAACATGGAAATATCTACACAGCCATCTGGACGAACATGGAAATATCTACACCGCTATCTGTATGAACATGGAAATAGCTACACCGCTATCTGTATGAACATGGAAACATCTACACCACTATCTGTATGAACATGGAAATATCTACACCGCTATCTGTATGAACATGGAAATATCTTCACCGCCATCTATATGAACATGGATATATCTACACAGCCATCTGGATGAACATGGAAATATCTACACCGCTATATGTATGAACATGGAAATAGCTACTCCGCTATCTGTATGAACATGGAAATATCTACACAGCTATCTGTATGAACATGGAAATATCTACACCGCTATCTGTATGAACATGGAAATATCTTCACCGCCATCTGTATGAACATGGATATATCTACACAGCCATCTGGATGAACATGGAAATATCTACACCGCTATCTGTATGAACATGGAAATATCTTAACCGCCATCTGTATGAACATGAATATATCTACACAGCCATCTGGATGAACATGGAAATATCTACAACTCTATATGTATGAACATGGAATTAGCTACACCGGTATCTGAATGAACATGGAAATATCTACACCGCTATCTGTATGAACATGGAAATATCTACACCGCTATCTGTATGAACATGGAAATATCTTCTCCGCCATCTGTATGAACATGGATATATCTACACAGCCATCTGGATGAACATGGAAATATCTACACCGCTATCTGTATGAACATGGAAATATCTACACCGCTCTCTGTGTAAACATGCATACATCTTCACCGCTATCTGTATAAACATGGAAATATCTACACCGCTATCCGTATAAACATGGAAATATCAGCACCGCTATCTGTATGAACATGGAAATATCTACACAGCCATCTGGACGAACATGGAAATATCTACACCGCTATCTGTATGAACATGGAAATAGCTACACCGCTATCTGTATGAACATGGAAACATCTACACCACTATCTGTATGAACATGGAAATATCTACACCGCTATCTGTATGAACATGGAAATATCTTCACCGCCATCTATATGAACATGGATATATCTACACAGCCATCTGGATGAACATGGAAATATCTACACCGCTATATGTATGAACATGGAAATAGCTACTCCGCTATCTGTATGAACATGGAAATATCTACACAGCTATCTGTATGAACATGGAAATATCTACACCGCTATCTGTATGAACATGGAAATATCTTCACCGCCATCTGTATGAACATGGATATATCTACACAGCCATCTGGATGAACATGGAAATATCTACACCGCTATCTGTATGAACATGGAAATATCTACACCGCTATCTGTGTAAACATGCATACATCTTCACCGCTATCTGAATAAACATGGAAATATCTACATCGCTATCTGTACGAACATGGAATTATCTACACCGCTATCTGTTTGAACATGGAAATATCTACACCGCTATCTGCATGAAAATGGAAATATCTACAAAGCTATCTGCAAATACATGGAAATATCTACAAAGCTATCTCTTTACACATGGAAATATACACCGCTATCTCTATAAACATGGAAATATCTATACCGCCATCTGTATGAACATGAAAATATCTGCACCGCCATCTGTATTAACGTA
Source organism: Gorilla gorilla gorilla (assembly GCF_029281585.2). Classification (NCBI taxonomy): domain Eukaryota; kingdom Metazoa; phylum Chordata; class Mammalia; order Primates; family Hominidae; genus Gorilla; species Gorilla gorilla. The sequence goes on along the minus strand of NC_073246.2, from coordinate 52,395,255 downwards.
CAAATATCTACACCGCCATCTGTATTAAGATGGAGATATCTACACCGCTATCTGTATAAACATGGAAATATCTACACCGCTATCTGTATAAACATGGAAATATCTACACCGCCATCTGTATGAAGATAAAAATATCTTCACCGCCATCTGTATGAACATGGGTATATCTACACAGCCATCTGGATGAACATGGAAATATCTACACCGCTATCTGTATGAACATGGAAATAGCTACACCGCTATCTGTATGAACATGGAAATATCTACACCGCTATCTGTATGAACATGGAAATATCTACACCGCTATCTGTATGAACATGGAAATATCTTTACCGCCATCTGTATGAACATGGATATATCTACACAGCCATCTGGATGAACATGGAAATATCAACACCGCTATCTGTATGAACATGGAAATATCTACACCGCTATCTGTTTTAACATGCATACATCTTCACCGCTATCTGTATAAACATGGAAATATCTACATCGCTATCCGTATGAACATGGAAATATCTACACCGCTATCTGTATGAACATGGAAATATATTCACCGCCATATGTATGAACATGGATATATCTACACAGCCATCTGGATGAACATGGAAATATCTACACCACTATATGTATGAACATGGAATTAGCTAAACCGCTATGTCTATGAACATGGAAATATCTACACCGCTATCTGTATGAACATGGAAGTATCTACACCGCTATCTGTATGAACATTGAAATATCTTCACCGCCATATGTATGAACACGGATATATCTAGACAGCCATCTGGATGAACATGGAAATATCAGCACCGCTGTCTGTATGAACATGGAAATATCTACACCGCTATCTGTATGAACATGGAAATATCTACACAGCTATCTGTTTGAACATGGAAATATCTACACCGCTATCTGCATGAAAATGGAAATATCTACACAGCTTTCTGCATATACATCAAAATATCTACAAAGCTATTCCTCTACACATGGAAATATCTACACCGCAATCTCTATAAACATGGAAATATCTACACCGCCATCTGTATGAACATGGAAATATGTGCACCGCCATCTGTATGAACATATAAATATCTAGACCGCCATCTGTATTAAGATGGAGATATCTACACCGCTATCTGTATAAACACGGAAATATCTACACCGCTACCTGTATAAACATGGAAATATCTACACCGCTATCTGTATAAACATGGAAATATCTACACCGCTACCTGTATAAACATGGAAATATCAGCACCGCTATCTGTATGAACATGGAAATATCTACACCGCTATCTCTATGAACGTGGAAATATCTACACCGATATCTGTAAGAACATGGAAGTATCTTCACCGCCATCTGTATGAACATGGATATATCTACACAGCCATCTGGACGAAAATGGAAATATCAGCACCGCTGTCTGTATGAACATGGAAATATCTACACCGCTATCTGTATGAACATGGAAATATCTACACCGCTATCTGTATGAACATGGAAATATCTTCACCGCCATCTGTATGAACATGGATATATCTACACAGACATCTGGAAGAACATGGAAATATCTCCACCGCTATCTGTATGAACATGGAAATCTCTACACCGCTATCTGTGTAATCATGCATACATCTTCACCGCTATCTGTATAAACATGGAAATATCTACACTGCTATCTGCATGAACATGGAAATATCTACACCGCTATCTGTATGAACATGGAAATATCTTCACCGCCATCTGTATGAACACGGATATATCTACACAGCCATCTGGATCAACATGGAAATATCTACACCGCTATCTGTATGAACATGGAAACAGCTACACCGCTATCTGTATGAACATGGAAATATCTACACCGCTATCTGTATGAACACGGAAATATCTACACCGCTATCTGTATGAACATGGAAATATCTTCAACGCCATCTGTATGAACATGAATATATCTACACAGCCATCTGGATGAACATGGAAATATCTACACCGCTATATGTATGAACATGGAATTAACTACACCGGTATCTGAATGAACATGGAAATATCTACACCGCTATATGTATGAACATGGAAATATCTAAACCGCTATCTGTATGAACATGGAAATATCTTCACCGCCATTTGTATGAACATGGTTATATCTACACAGCCATCTGGATGAACATGGAAATATCTACACCGCTCTCTGTGTAAACATGCATACATCTTCACCGCTATCTATATAAACATGGAAATATCTACACCGCTACCCGTATAAACATGGAAATATAAGCACCGCTATCTGTATGAACATGGAAATATCTACACAGCCATCTGGACGAACATGGAAATATCTACACCGCTATCTGTATGAACATGGAAATAGCTACACCGCTATCTGTATGAACATGGAAACATCTACACCACTATCTGCATGAACATGGAAATATCTACACCGCTATGTGTATGAACATGGAAATATATAGACCACTATCTGTATAAACATGGAAATATCTACACCGCTACCTATATAAACTTGGAAATATCAGCACCGCTATCTTTATGAACATGGAAATATCTACACCGCTATCTCTATGAACATGGAAATATTTACACCGATATCTGTATGAACATGGAAATATCTTCACCGCCATCTGTATGAACTTGGATATATCTACACAGCCATCTGGATGAACAAGGAAATATCAGCACCGCTGTCTGTATGAACATGGAAATATCTACACTGCTATCTGTATGAACATGGAAATATCTACACAGCTATCTGTTTGAACATTGAAATATCTACACCGCTATCTGCATGAAAATGGAAATATCTACACAGCCATCTGCATATACATGGAAATAACTACAAAGCTATTCCTCTACACATGGAAATATCTACACCGCAATCTCTATAAACATGGAAATATCTACACCGCCATCTGTATGAACATGGAAATATCTGCACCGCCATTTGTATGAACATATAAATATCTACACCGCCATCTGTATTAAGATGGAGATATCTACTCCGCTATCTGTATAAACACGGAAATATCTGCACCGCTACCTGTATGAACATGGAAATATCTACACCGCTATCTGTATAAACATGGAAATATCTACACCGCTACCTGTATAAACATGGAAATATCAGCACAGCTATCTGTATGAACATGGAAATATCTACACCGCTATCTCTATGAACATGGAAATATCTACACCGATATCTGTAAGAACATGGAAATATCTTCACCGCCATCTGTATGAACATGGATATATCTACACAGCCATCTGGACGGAAATGGAAATATCAGCACCGCTGTCTGTATGAACATGGAAATATCTACACCGCTATCTGTATGAACATGGAAATATCTACACTGCTCTCTGTATGAACATGGAAATATCTTCACCGCCATCCGTATGAACATTGATATATCTACGCAGCCATCAGGATGAACATGGAAATATCTACACCGCTATCTGTATGAACATGGTAATCCCTACACCGCTATCTGTGTAAACATGCATACATCTTCACCGCTACCTGTATAAACATGGAAATATCTACACTGCTATCTGCATGAACATGGAAATATCTACACCGCTGTCTGTATGAACATGGAAATATCTTCACCGCCATCTGTATGAACATGGATATATCTACACAGCCATCTGGATGAACATGGAAGTATCTACACCGCTATCTGTATGAACATGGAAATATCTACACCGCTACCTGTGTAAACATGCATACATCTTCACCGCTATCTGAATAAACATGGAAATATCTACATCGCTATCTGTATGAACATGGAAATATCTACACCGCTATCTGTTTGAACATGGAAATATCTATACCGCTATATGTATGAACATGGAATTAACTACACCGGTATCTGAATGAACATGGAAATATCTACACCGCTATGTGTATGAACATGGAAATATCTAAACCGCTATCTGTATGAACATGGAAATATCTTCACCGCCATCTGTATGAACATAGTTATATCTACACAGCCATCTGGATGAACATGGATATATCTCCACCGCTATCTGCATGAACATGGAAATATCTACACCGCTATCTGGTAAACATGCATACATCTTCACCGCTATCTGTATAAACATGGAAATATCTACACCGCTATCTGTATAAACACGGAAATATCTACACCACTACCTGTATAAACATAGAAATATCAGCACCGCTATCTGTATGAACATGGAAATATCTACACCGCTATCTCTATGAACATGGAAATATCTACACCGATATCTGTATGAACATGGAAATATCTTCACCGCCATCTGTATGATCTTGGATATATCTACACAGCCATCTGGATGAACATGGAAATATCAGCACCGCTGTCTGTTTGAACATGGAAATACCTACACCGCTATCTGTATGAACATGGAAATATCTACACCGCTATCTGTATGAGCATGGAAATATCTTCACCACCATCTGTATGAACATGGATATATCTACACAGCCATCTGGATGAACATGGAAATATCTACACCGCTATCTGTATGAACATGGAAATATCTACACCGCTATCTGTGTAAACATGCATACATCTTCACCACTATCTGTATAAACATGGAAATATCTACACCGCTATCTGTATAAACATGGAAATATCTACACCGCTACCTGTATAAACATGGAAATATCAGCACCGCTATCTGTATGAACATGGAAATATACACACAGCAATCTGGATGAACATGGAAATCTCTACACCGCTATCTGTATGAACATGGAAATAGCTACACCTCTATCTGTATGAACATGGAAATATCTACACCGCTATCTGTATGAACATGGAAAGATCTACACCGCCATCTTTATGAACATGGAAATATCTTCACCGCCATCTGTATGAACATGGTATACCTACACAGCCATCTGGATGAACATGGATATATCTACACCGCTATCTGTATGAACATGGAAATATCTGCACCGCTATCTGTGTAAACATGCATACATCTTCACCGCTATCTGTATAAACATGGAAATATCTACACCGCTATGTGTATGAACATGGAAATATCTACACCGCTATCTGTTTGAACATGGAAATATCTACACCGCTATCTGCATGAAAGTGTAAATATCTAAACAGCTATCTGCATATACATGGAAATATCTACAAAGCTATTTCTTTACACATGGAAATATCTAAACCGCTATCTCTATAAACATGGAAATATCTACACCGCCATCTGTATGAACATGGAAATATCTGCACCGCCATCTGTATGAACATATAAATATCTACACCGCCATCTGTATTAAGATGGAGATATCTACACCGTTATCTGTATAAACGTGGAAATATCTACACCGCTATCTATATAAACATGGAAATATCTACACCACTATCTGTATAAACATGGAAATATCTACACCGCCACCTGTATAAACATGGAAATATCACCACCGCTATCTGTATGAACATGGAAATATCTACACAGCCATCTGAATGAACATGGAAATATCTACAACGCTATCTGTATTAACATGGAAATAGCTACACCGCTATCTGTATGAACATGGATATATCTACACCGCTATCTGTATAAACATGGAAATATATACACCGCTACCTGTATAAACATGGAAATATCAGCACCGTTATCTGTATGAACATGGATATATCTACACAGCCATCTGGATGAACATGGAAATATCTACACCGCTATCTGTATGAACATTGAAATAGCTACACCGCTATCTGTATGAACATGGGAATATCTACACCGCTATCTGTATGAACATGGAAATATCTACACCGCTATCTGTATGAACATGGAAATATCTTCACCGCCATCTGTATGAACATGAATATATCTACACAGCCATCTGGATGAACATGGAAACATCGACACCGCTATATGTATGAACATGGAATTAGCTACAACGCTATCTGTATGAACATGGAAATATCTACACCGCTATCTGTATGAACATGGAAATATCTACACCGCTATCTGTATGAACATGGAAATATCTTCACCTCCATCTGTATGAACATGGATATATCTACACAGCCATCTGGATGAACATGGAAATATCTGCACCGCTATCTGTATGAACATGGAAATATCTACACCACTATCTGTGTAAACATGCATACATCTTCAATGCTATCTGTATAAACATGGAATTATCTACACCGCTATCTGTATTACCATGGAAATATCTACACCGCTATATGTTTGAACACGGAAATATCTACTCCGCTATCTGCATGAAAATGGAAATATCTACACAGCTATCTGCATATACATGGAAATATCTACAAAGCTATTTCTTTACACATGGAAATAACTACACCGCTATCTCTATTAACATGGAAATATCTACACCGCTATCTGTATGAACATGGAAATATCTGCATCGCCATCTGTATGAACATATAAATATCTACACCGCCATCTGTATTAAGATGGAGATATCTACACCGCTATCTGCATAAACATGAAAATATCTACACCGCTATCTGTATAAACATGGAAATATCTACACCGCTATCTGTATAAACATGGAAATATCTACACCGCTACCTGTATAAACATGGAAATATCAGCACCGCTACCTGTATGAACATGGAAATATCCACAAAGCCATCTGGATGAACATGGAAATATCTACACCGCTATCTTTATGAACATGGAAATAGCTACACCGCTATCTGTATGAACATGGAAATATCTACACCACTAACTGTATGAACATGGAAATATCTACACCGCTATCTGCATGAACATGGAAATATCTTCACCGACATCTGTATGAACATGGATATATCTACACAGCAATCTGGATGAACATGGAAATAACTACACCGCTATCTGTATGAACATGGAAATAGCTACACCTCTATCAGTATGAACATGGAAATATCTACACCGCTATCCGTATAAACATGGAAAGACCTACACAGCTATCTGTATGAACATGGAAATATCTTCACCGCCATCTGTATGAACATGGATATATCTACACAGCCATCTGGATGAACATGGATATATCTCCACCGCTATCTGCATGAACATGGAAATATCTACACCACTATCTGTGTAAACATGCATACATCTTCACAGGTATCTGTATGAACATGGAAATATCTACACAGCCATCTGGATGAACATGAAAATATCTACACCGCTATCTGAATGAACATGGAAATATCAGCACCGCTATCTGTATGAACATGGAAATATCTTCACCGCTATCTGTATGAACATGGAAATATCTACACCGCCATCTGTATGAACATGGAAATATCTGCCCCGCCATCTGTATGAACATGTAAATATCTAGACCGCCATCTGTATTAAGATGGAGATATCTACACCGCTATCTGTATAAACACGGAAATATCTACACCGCTACCTGTATAAACATGGAAATATCTACACCGCTATCTGTATAAACATGGAAATATCTACACCGCTACCTGTATAAACATGGAAATATCAGCACCGCTATCTGTATGAACATGGAAATATCTACACCGCTATCTCTATGAACTTTGAAATATCTACACCGATATCTGTAAGAACATGGAAATATCTTCACCGCCATCTGTATGAACATGGATATATCTACACAGCCATCTGGACGAAAATGGAAATATCAGCACCGCTGTCTGTATGAACATGGAAATATCTACACCGCTATCTGTATGAACATGGAAATATCTACACCGCTATCTGTATGAACATGGAAATATCTACACCGCTATCTGTATGAACATGGAAATATCTACACCGCTATCTGTATGAACATGGAAATATCTTCACCGCCATCTGTATGAACATGGATATATCTACACAGCCATCTGGATGAACATGGAAATATCTACACCGCTATCTGTATGGACATGGAAATATCTACACCGCTCTCTGTGTAAACATGCATACATCTTCACCGCTATCTGTATAAACATGGAAATATCTACACCGCTACCCGTATAAACATGGAAATATCAGCACCGCTATCTGTATGAACATGGAAATATCTACACAGCCATCTGGACGAACATGGAAATATCTACACCGCTATCTGTATGAACATGGAAATAGCTACACCGCTATCTGTATGAACATGGAAACATCTACACCACTATCTGTATGAACATGGAAATATCTACACCGCTATCTGTATGAACATGGAAATATCTTCACCGCCATCTGTATGAACATAGATATATCTACACAGCCATCTGGATGAACATGGAAATATCTACACCGCTATCTGTATGAACATGGAAATAGCTACTCCGCTATCTGAACACGGAAATATCTACACCGCTATCTGTATGAACATGGAAATATCTACACCGCCATCTGTATGAACATGGATATATCTACACAGCCATCTGGATGAACATGGAAATATCAAAACCGCTATCTGTATGAACTTGGAACTATCTACACCGCTATCTGTGTTAACATGCATACATCTTCACCGCTATCTGTATAAACATGGAAATATCTACACCGATATCTGTAAGAACATGGAAATATCTACACAGCTATCTGTTTGAACATGGAAATATCTACACCGCTATCTGCATGAAAATGGAAATATCTACACAGCTATCTGCATATACATGGAAATATCTACAAAGCTATTTCTCTACACAAGGAAATATCTACACCGCAATCTCTATAAACATGGAAATATCTACACCGCCATCTGTATGAACATGGAAATATCTGCACCGCCATCTGTATGAACATATAAATATCTAGACCGCCATCTGTATTAAGATGGAGATATCTACACCGCTATCTGTATAAACACGGAAATATCTACACCGCTACCTGTATAAACATGGAAATATCTACACCGCTATCTGTATAAACATGGAAATATCTACACCGCTACCTGTATAAACATGGAAATATCAGCACCGCTATCTGTATGAACATGGAATTATCTACACGGCTATCTCTATGAACATGGAAATATCTACACTGATATCTGTAAGAACATGGAAATATCTTCACCGCCTTCTGTATGAACATGGATATATCTACACAGCCATCTGGACGAAAATGGAAATATCACCACCGCTGTCTGTATGAACATGGAAATATCTACACCGCTATCTGTATGAACATGGAAATATCTACACAGCTATCTGTATGAACATGGAAATATCTTCACCGCCATCCGTATGAACATTGATATATCTACTCAGCCATCTGGATGAACATGGAAATATCTACACCGCTATCTGTATGAACATGGAAATCTCTACACCGCTATCTGTGTAAACATGCATACATCTTCACCGCTATCTGTATAAACATGGAAATATCTACACTGCTATCTGCATGAACATGGAAATATCTACACCGCTGTCTGTATGAACATGGAAATATCTTCACCGCCATCTGTAGGAACATGGATATATCTACACAGCCATCTGGATGAACTTGGAAGTATCTACACCGCTATCTGTATGAACATGAAAAAAGCTACACCGCTATCTGTATGAACATGGAAATATCTACACCGCTATCTGTATGAACACGGAAATATCTACACCGCTATCTGTATGAACATGGAAATATCTTCACCGCCATCTGTATGAACATGAATATATCTACACAGGCATCTGGATGAACATGGAAATATCTACAACTCTATATGTATGAACATGGAATTAGCTACACCGGTATCTGAATGAACATGGAAATATCTACACCGCTATCTGTATGAACATGGAAATATCTACACCGCTATCTGTATGAAAATGGATATATCTTCACCGCCATCTGTATGAACATGGATATATCTACACAGCCATCTGGATGAACATGGAAATATCTACACCGCTATCTGTATGAACATGGAAATATCTACACCGCTCTCTGTGTAAACATGCATACATCTTCACCGCTATCTGTATAAACAGGGAAATATCTACACCGCTACCCGTATAAACATGGAAATATCAGCACCGCTATCTGTGTAAACAAGCATACATCTTCACCGCTATCTGTATAAACCTGGAAATATCTACACCGCTATCTCTATGAACATGGAAATATCTCCACCGTTATCTGTTTGAGCATGGAAATATCTACACCGCTATCTGCATGAAAATGGAAATATCTACACAGCTATCTGCATATACATGGAAATATCTACAAAGCTATCTCTTTACACATGGAAATACCTACACCGATATCTCTATAAACATGGAAATATCTACACCGCCATCTGTATGAACATGGAAATATCAGCACCGCTATCTGTATGAACATGGAAATATCTACAGAGCCATCTGGATGAACATGGAAATATCTACACGCCTATCTGTATGAACATGGAAATAGCTACACCGCTATCTGTATGAACATGGAAATATCTACACCGCTATCTGTATGAACATGGAAATATCTACACCGCTATCTGTATGAACATGGAAATATCTACACCGCTATCTGTATAAACATGGAAATATCTACACCGCTATCTGTATGAACATGGAAATATCTACACCGCTATCTGTATGTACATGGAAATATCTACACCGCTATCTGTTTGAGCATGGAAATATCTACACCGCTATCTGCATGAAAATGGAAATATCTACACAGCTATCTGCATATACATGGAAATATCTACAAAGCTATCTCTTTACACATGGAAATAACTACACCGATATCTCTATAAACATCGAAATATCCACACAGCCATCTGTATGAACATGGAAATATCTGCACCGCCATCTGTTTGAACATATAAATACCTGCACCGCCATCTGTATTAAGATGGAGATATCTACACCGCTATCTGTATAAACATGGAAACATCTACACCGCTATCTGTATGAGCATGGAAATATCTACACCGCCATCTGTATGAGGATAAAAATATCTTCACCGCCATCTGTATGAACATGGATATATCTACACAGCCATCTGGATGAACATGGAAATATCTACACCGCTATCTGTATGAACATGGAAATATCTACAACGCTATCTGTGTAAACGTGCATACATCTTAACCGCTATATGTATAAACATGGAAATATCTTCACCGCTATCTGTATGAACATGGAAATAGCTACACCGCTATCTGCATGAACATGGAAATATCTACACCACTATCTGTATGAACACGGAAATATCTACACCGCCATCTGTATGAACATGGAAATATCTACACCGCTATCTGTATAAACATGGAAATATCTACACCGCTATCTGTATAAACATGGAAATATCTACACCGCTATCTGTATGAACATGGAAATATCTACACCGCTATCTGTTTGAGCATGGAAATATCTACACCGCTATCTGCATGAAAATGGAAATATCTACACAGCTATCTGCATATACATGGAAATATCTACAAAGCTATCTCTTTACACATGGAAATAACTACACCTATATCTCTATAAACATGGAAATATCTACACCGCCATCTGTATGAACATGGAAATATCAGCACCGCTATCTGGATGAACTTGGATATGTCTACACAGCCATCTGGATGAACATGGAAATATCTACACCGCTATCTGAATGAACATGGAAATATCTACACCGCTATCTGTGTAAACATGCCTACATCTTCACCGCTATCTGTATAAACATGGAAATATCTACACCGCTGTCTGTATGAACATTGAAATATCTACACCGCTATCTGTTTGAACATGGAAGTATCTACACCGCTATCTGCATGAAAATGGAAATATCTACACAGCTATCTGCATATACATGGAGATATCTACAAAGCTTTCTCTTTACACATGGAAATAACTACACCGCTATCTCTATAAACATGGAAATATCTACACCGCTATCTGTATAAACATGGAAATATCAGCACCGCTATCTGTATGAACATGGAAATATCTACACCGCTATCTGTATGAACATGGAAATATCTACACCGATATCTGTATGAACATGGAAATATCTTCACCGCCATCTGTATGAACATGGATATATCTACACAGCCATCTGGATGTACATGGAAATATCTACACCACTATCTGTATGAACATGGAAATATCTACACCGCTATCTGTGTAAACATGCATACATCTTCACCGCTATCTGTATAAACATGGAAATATCTACACCACTATCTGTATAAGCATGGAAATATGTACACCACTACCTGTATAAACATGGAAATATCAGCACCGCTATCTGTATGAACATGGAAATATCTACACAGCCATCTGGATGAATATGGAAATATCAGCACCGCTATCTGTATGAACATGGATATGTCTACACAGCCATCTGGATGAACATGGAAATACCTACACCGCTATCTGTATGAACATGGAAATATCTACACCGCTATCTGTGTAAACAAGCATACATCTTCACCGCTATCTGTATAAACATGGAAATATCTACACAGCTATCTGTAGGAACATGGAAATATCTACACCGCTATCGGTTTGAGCATGGAAATATCTACACCGCTATCTGCATGAAAATGGAAATATCTACACAGCTATCTGAATATACATGGAAATATCTACAAAGCTATCTCTTTACACATGGAAATACCTACACCGATATCTCTATAAACATGGAAATATCTACACCGCCATCTGTATGAACATGGAAATATCAGCACCGCTATCTGTATGAACATGGAAATATCTACACAGCCATCTGGATGAACATGGAAATATCTACACGGCTATCTGTATGAACATGGAAATAGCTACACCGCTATCTGTATGAACATGGAAATATCTACACCGCTATCTGTATGAACATGGAAATATCTACACCGCTATCTGTTTGAGCATGGAAATATCTACACCGCTATCTGCATGAAAATGGAAATATCTACACAGCTATCTGCATATACATGGAAATATCTACAAAGCTATCTCTTTACACATGGAAATAACTACACCGATATCTCTATAAACATCGAAATATCTACACAGCCATCTGTATGAACATGGAAATATCTGCACCGCCATCTGTTTGAACATATAAATACCTGCACCGCCATCTGTATTAAGATGGAGATATTTACACCGCTATCTGTATAAACATGGAAACATCTACACCGCTATCTGTATGAGCATGGAAATATCTACACCGCCATCTGTATGAAGATAAAAATATCTTCACCGCCATCTGTATGAACATGGATATATCTACACAGCCATCTGGATGAACATGGAAATATCTACACCGCTATCTGTATGAACATGGAAATATCTACCACGCTATCTGTGTAAACGTGCATACATCTTAACCGCTATATGTATAAACATGGAAATATCTACACCGCTATCTGTATGAACATGGAAATAGCTACACCGCTATCTGTATGAACATGGAAATATCTACACCACTATCTGTATGAACATGGAAATATCTACACCGCCATCTGTATGAACATGGAAATATCTACACCGCTATCTGTATAAACATGGAAATATCTACACCGCTATCTGCATGAAAATGGAAATATCTACACAGCTATCTGCATATACATGGAAATATCTACAAAGCTATCTCTTTACACATGGAAATAACTACACCGATATCTCTATAAACATCGAAATATCTACACCGACATCTGTATGAACATGGAAATATCTGCACCGCCATCTGTTTGAACATATATATATCTGCACCGCCATCTGTAGTAAGATGGAGATATCTACACCGCTATCTGTATAAACATGGAAATATCTACACCACTATCTGTATGAGCATGGAAATATCTACACCGCCATCTGTATGAAGATATAAATATCTTCACCGCCATCTGTATGAACATGGATATATCTACACAGCCATCTGGATGAACATGGAAATATCTACACCGCTATCTGTATGAACATGGAAATATCTACAACGCTATCTGTGAAAACATGCATACATTTTAACCGCTATCTGTATAAACATGGAAATATCTACACCGCTATCTGTATGAACATGGAAATATCTACACCGCTATCTGTTTGAACATGGAAATATCTACACCGCTATCTGCATGAAAATGGAAATATCTACACAGCTATCTGCATATACATGGAAATATCTACAAAGCTATCTCTTTACACATGGAAATAACTACACCGCTATCTCTATAAACATGGAAATATCTACACCGCCATCTGTATGAACATGGAAATATCTTAACCGCCATCTCTATGAACATATAAATATCTGCACCGCCATCTGTATTAAGATGGAGATATCTACACCGCTATCTGTATAAACATGGAGATATCTACACCGCTATCTGTATAAACATGGAAATATCTACACCACTATCTGTATAAACATGGAAATATCTACACCGCTATCTGTATAAACATGGAAATATCTACACCGCTACCTGTATAAACATGGAAATATCAGCACCGCTATCTGTATGAACATGGAAATACTTACACTGCTATCTGTATGAACATGGAAATATCTACACCGATATCTGTATGAAGATGGAAATATCTTCACAACCTTCTGTATGAACATAGATACATCTACACAGCCATCTGGATGAACATGGAAATATCAGCACCGCTGTCTGTATGAACATGGAAATATCTATACCGCTATCTGTATGAACATGGAAATATCTACACCGCTATCTGTATGAACATGGAAATATCTTCACCGCCATCTGTATGAACATGTATATATCTACACCGCTATCTGTACAAACATGGAAATATCTACACAGCTATCTCTATGAACATGGAAATATCTACACCGCTATCTGTATAAACATGGAAATATCTACACAGCCATCTGTAGGAACATGTAAATATCTACCCCACTATCTCTATAAACATGGAAATATCTACACTGCTATCTGTATAAATATGGAAATATCTACACCGCTATCTGTGTAAACATGGAAAGATCTACACCGCTATCTCTGAAAACATGGAAAGATCTACAGCATTATGTGTATGAAGACGTAAATATCTACACTGCTGTCTGTATAAACATGGAAATATCTACGCAGCCATCTGTAGGAACATGTAAATATCTACACAGTTATCTGTATACACATGGAAATATCTACACCGCTATCTGCATAAACATGGAAATATCTACACCGCTATCTGTGTAAACATGGAAATATCTACACCGCTATCTGCGTAAACATGGAAATATCTACACCACTATCTGTGTAAACATGGAAATATCTACACCGCTATCTGTACAAACATGGAAATATCTACACAGCCATCTGTAGGAATATGTAAATATCTACACCGTTATCTGTATACACATGGAATTATCTACACCGCTATCTGTATGAACATGGAAATATCTACACCGCTATCTGTGTAAACATGGGAATATCTACACCGATATCTGTGTAAACATGGAAATATCTACACCGCTATCTCTGTAAACATGGAAATATCTACAGAGTCATCTGTATACATCTGTATAAACATGGAAATATCTACACCGTTATCTGTGTAAACATGGAAATATCTACACCGTTATCTGTGTAAACATGGAAATATCTACATCGCTATCTCTAAAAACATGGAAAGACCTACACCATTATGTGTATAAAGATGGAAATATCTACACCGCTATCAGTATAAACATGGAAATGTCTACACCGCCATCTGTATGAACGTGGAAATGTCTAAACCGCCATCTCTATAAACATGTAAATATCTACACCCCCCTCTGTAGGAACATGGAAATATCTGCAACGCTATCTGCTTAAACATTGAAATATCTACACCGCTATCTGCCTAAAAGTGGAAATATCTACACCGCTATCTGCATAAACTTGGAAATATCTACACCACTGTCTGTGTAAACATGGAAATATCTAAACCAAAAACTGTAGGAACATGTATATAACTACACGACTATCTCCATAAACATGGAAATATCTACACCGCTATCTGTATAAACATGGAAATATCTACACAGCCATCTGTAGGAACATGTAAATATCTACACCACTATCTCTATAAACATGGAAATATCTACACTGCTATCTGTATAAACATGGAAATATCTACACCGCTATCTGTGTAAACATGGAAAGATCTACACCGCTATCTCTGAAAACATGGAAAGATCTACACCATTATGTGTATAAAGACGTAAATATCTACACCGCTATCTGTATAAACATGGAAATATCTACACAGCTATCTGTATGAACATGGAAATATCTACACCGCTATCTGTATAAACATGGAAATATCTTCACAGCCATCTGTAGGAACATGTAAATATCTACACCACTATATCTATAAACATGGAAATATCTACACTGCTATCTGTATAAATATGGAAATATCTACACCGCTATCTGTGTAAACATGGAAAGATCTACACCGCTATCTCTGAAAACATGTAAAGATCTACAGCATTATGTGTATAAAGACGAAAATAGCTACAATGCTATCTGTAAAAACATGGAAATATCTACGCAGCCATCTGTAGGAACATGTAAATATCTACACAGTTATCTGTATACACATGGAATTATCTACACCGCTATCTGTATGAACATGGAAATATCTACACCATTATCTGTGTAAACATGGAAATATCTACACCACTATCTGTGTAAACATGGAGATATCTGCACCGCTATCTCTATAAACATTTAAATATCCACACAGCCATCTATATAAACATGGAAATATCTACACTACGCTCTGTATAAACCTGGAAATATCTACACTGATATCTCTATAAACATGGAAACATCTACACCGCTATCTCTATAAACATGGAAATATCTACACCGCTATCTGTGTAAACATGGAAATATCTACACCGCCATCTGTATGGGTAAGGAAATATCTACACCGCCATCTGTATAAACATGGAAATATCTACACCGTTATCTGTGTACACATGGAATTATCTACACCGCTATCTGTATAAACATGGAAATACCTACAATGCTATCTGCGTAAACATGGAAATATCCTCACCGCTATCTCTATATACATGCAAATATCTACACCGCTATCTGTGTAAACATGGAAATATCTACACCGATATCTCTGTAAACTTGGAAATATCTACACCGCTATCTCTGTAAACATGGAAATATCTACAGAGTCATCTGTATAAACATGGAAATATCTACACCGCTATCTGTGTAAACATGGAAATATCTACACCGCTATCTCTAAAAACATGGAAAGATCTACACCATTATGTGTATAAAGACGGAAATATCTACACCGCTATCTGTATAAACATGGAAATATCTACACTGCCATCTGTATGAACGTGGAAATGTCTAAACCGCCATCTCTATAAACATGTAAATATCTACACCGCCCTCTGTAGGAACATTGAAATATCTACAACGCTATCTGTTTAAACATTGAAATATCTACACCGCTATCTGCCTAAAAGTGGAAATATCTACACCGCTATCTGCATAAACTTGGAAATACCTACACCGTTATCTGTGTACACATGGAAATATCTACACCACCAACTCTATCAACATTGAAATATCTGCACCGCTATCTGTATAAACATGGAAATATCTACACCTCTATCTGTGTAAACATGGAAATATCTACACCGCCTTCTGTGTAAACATGGAAATATCTACACCGCCATATCTATAAACATGGAAATATCTTCAACTCCATCTGTATGAACATGGAATTATCTACACTGCCATCTGTATGAACATGGATACATCTACACCGCTATCTGTATAAACATGGAAATATCTACACCGCCATCGGTAGGAAAATGAAAATATCTACACCGCCATCTGTATGAACAGGGAACTATGTACACCACCATCTGTATCAACATGAAAATGCCTACACCGCCATCTGTATCACAATGGAAATATCTGCACCGCCATCTGTATAACAATGGAAATATCTAAACCGCCGTCTGTATGGAAATGGAAAAATCTACACCACCATCTGTATAAAGGTGGAAATATCTACACCGCTATCTGTGTGAACATGGAAATATCTACAACGCTATCTGTAAAAACATGGAAATATCTACACCTCCATCTGTATAAACATGGAAATATCTACACCGCCATCTGTAGAAACATGGAAATATCTACACCGCCATCTCTATAAACATGGAAATATCTACACAGCTATCTGTATAAACATTTAAATATCTACACCGCCATCTCTATAAACATAGAAATATCTACACCGCCATCTGTATGAACATGGAAATATGTACACCGCCATCTGTGTAAATGTGGAAATATCTACACCGCTATCTGTATAAACATGGAAATATCTACACCGCTATCTCTATAAACATGGATATATCTACACCACTATCTCTATAAACATGGAAATATCTACACCACTATCTGTATGAACATGGAAATATCTTCACCGCCATATGTATGAACATGGATATATCTACACAGCCATCTGGATGAACATGAAAATATCTACACCACTATATGTACGAACATGGAATTAGCTAAACCGCTATGTCTATGAACATGGAAATATCTACACCGCTATCTGTATGAACATGGAAGTATCTACACCGCTATCTGTATGAACATTGAAATATCTTCACCGCCATATGTATGAACACGGATATATCTAGACAGCCATCTGGATGAACATGGAAATATCAGCACTGCTGTCTGTATAAACATGGAAATATCTACACCGCTATCTGCATGAAAATGGAAATATCTACACAGCTTTCTGCATATACATCAAAATATCTACAAAGCTATTCCTCTACACATGGAAATATCTACACCGCAATCTCTATAAACATGGAAATATCTACACCGCCATCTGAATGAACATGGAAATATCTGCACCGCCATCTGTATGAACATGTAAATATCTAGACGGCCATCTGTATTAAGATGGAGATATCTACACCGCTATCTGTATAAACACGGAAATATCTACACCGCTACCTGTATAAACATGGAAATATCTACACCGCTATCTGTATAAACATGGAAATATCTACACCGCTACCTGTATAAACATGGAAATATCAGCACCGCTATCTGTATGAACATTGAAATATCTACACCGCTATCTCTATGAACTTGGAAATATCTACACCGATATCTGTAAGAACATGGAAATATCTTCACCGCCCTCTGTATGAACATGGATATATCTACACAGCCATCTGGACGAAAATGGAAATATCAGCACCGCTGTCTGTATGAACATGGAAATATCTACACCGCTATCTGTATGAACATGGAAATATCTACACCGCTATCTGTATGAACAAGGAAATATCTTCACCGCCATCTGTATGAACATGGATATATCTACACAGCCATCTGGATGAACATGGAAATATCTACACCGCTATCTGTATGAACATGGAAATCTCTACACCGCTATCTGTGTAAACATGCATACATCTTCACCGCTATCTGTATAAACATGGAAATATCTACACTGCTATCTGCATGAACATGGAAATATCTACACCGCTATCTGTATGAACATGGAAATATCTTCACCGCCATCTGTATGAACATGGATATATCTACACAGCCATCTGGATGAACATGGAAATATCTACACCGCTATCTGTATGAACATGGAAACAGCTACACCGCAATCAGTATGAACATGGAAATATCTACACCGCTATCTTTATGAACACGGAAATATCTACACCGCTATCTGTATGAACATGGAAATATCTTCACCGCCATCT
Source organism: Gorilla gorilla gorilla (assembly GCF_029281585.2). NCBI lineage: Eukaryota > Metazoa > Chordata > Mammalia > Primates > Hominidae > Gorilla > Gorilla gorilla. Next base: position 52,375,550 of record NC_073246.2, on the reverse strand, counting down.
GTATGAACATGAATATATCTACACAGCCATCTGGATGAACATGGAAATATCTACACCGCTATATGTATGAACATGGAATTAACTACACCGGTATCTGAATGAACATGGAAATATCTACACCGCTATCTGTATGAACATGGAAATATCTACACCGCTATCTGTATGAACATGGAAATATCTTCACCGCCATCTGTATGAACATGGTTATATCTACACAGCCATCTGGATGAATATGGAAATATCTACACCGCTATCTGTATGAACATGGAAATATCTACAACGCTCTGTGTATAAACATGCATACATCTTCACCGCTATCTGTATAAACATGGAAATATCTACACCGCTACCCGTATAAACATGGAAATATCAGCACCGCTATCTGTATGAACATGGAAATATCTACACAGCCATCTGGAAGAACATGGAAATATCTACACCGCTATCTGTATGAACATGGAAATAGCTACACCGCTATCTGTATGAAAATGGAAACATCTACACCACTATCTGTATGAACATGGAAATATCTACACCGCTATCTGTATGAACATGGAAATAGCTACTCCGCTATCTAAACATGGAAATATCTACACCGCTATCTGTATGAACATGGAAATATCTACACCGCTATCTGTATGAACATGGAAATATCTTCACCGCCATCTGTATGAACATGGATATATCTACACAGCCATCTGGATGAACATGGAAATATCTACACCGCTATCTGCATGAACATGGAAATATCTACACCGCTATCTGTGTAAACATGCATACATCTTCACCGCTATCTGTATGAACATTGAAATATCTACACAGCCATCTGGATGAACATGAAAATATCTACACCGCTATCTGAATGAACATGGAAATATCAGCACCGCTATCTGTATGAACATGGAAATATCTTCACCGCTATCTGTATGAACATGGAAATATCTACACCGCTTTCTGTATGAACATGGAAATATCTACACCGCTATCTGTATGAACATGGAAATAGCTACACCGCTATCTGTATGAACATGGAAGTATCTACACCACTATCTGTATGAACATGGAAATATCTTCACCGCCATATGTATGAACATGGATATATCTACACAGCCATCTGGATGAACATGGAAATATCTACACCACTATATGTATGAACATGGAATTAACTAAACCGCTATGTCTATGAACATGGAAATATCTACACCGCTATCTGTATGAACATGGAAGTATCTACACCGCTATCTGTATGAACATTGAAATATCTTCACCGCCATATGTATGAACACGGATATATCTAGACAGCCATCTGGATGAACATGGAAATATCAGCACTGCTGTCTGTATAAACATGGAATTATATACACCGCTATCTGTATGAACATGGAAATATCTACACAGCTATCTGTTTGAACATGGAAATATCTACACCGCTATCTGCATGAAAATGGAAATATCTACACAGCTTTCTGCATATACATCAAAATATCTACAAAGCTATTCCTCTACACATGGAAATATCTACACCGCCATCTGTATGAACATGGAAATATCTGCACCGCCATCTGTATGAACATGTAAATATCTAGACCGCCATCTGTATTAAGATGGAGATATCTACACCGCTATCTGTATAAACACGGAAATATCTACACCGCTACCTGTATAAACATGGAAATATCTACACCGCTATCTGTATAAACATGGAAATATCTACACCGCTACCTGTATAAACATGGAAATATCAGCACCGCTATCTGTATGAACATGGAAATATCTACACCGCTATCTCTATGAACTTGGAAATATCTACACCGATATCTGTAAGAACATGGAAATATCTTCACCGCCATCTGTATGAACATGGATATATCTACACAGCCATCTGGACGAAAATGGAAATATCAGCACCGCTGTCTGTATGAACATGGAAATATCTACACCGCTATCTGTATGAACATGGAAATATCTACACCGCTATCTGTATGAACATGGAAATATCTTCACCGCCATCTGTATGAACATGGATATATCTACACAGCCATCTGGATGAACATGGAAATATCTACACCGCTATCTGTATGAACATGGAAATCTCTACACCGCTATCTGTGTAAACATGCATACATCTTCACCGCTATCTGTATAAACATGGAAATATCTACACTGCTATCTGCATGAACATGGAAATATCTACACCGCTATCTGTATGAACATGGAAATATCTTCACCGCCATCTGTATGAACATGGATATATCTACACAGCCATCAGGATGAACATGGAAATATCTACACCACTATCTGTATGAACATGGAAACAGCTACACCGCTATCAGTATGAACATGGAAATATCTACACCGCTATCTGTATGAACACGGAAATATCTACACCGCTATCTGTATGAACATGGAAATATCTTCACCGCCATCTGTATGAACATGAATATATCTACACAGCCATCTGGATGAACATGGAAATATCTACACCGCTATCTGTATGAACATGGAAATAGCTACTCTGCTATCTGAACATGGAAATATCTACACCGCTATCTGTATGAACATGGAGATATCTACACCGCTATCTGTATGAACATGGAAATATCTTCACCGCCATCTGTATGAACATGGATATATCTACACAGCCATCTGGATGAACATGGAAATATCTACACCGCTATCTGTATGAACATGGAAATAGCTACTCTGCTATCTGAACATGGAAATATCTACACCGCTATCTGTATGAACATGGAAATATCTACACCGCTATCTGTATGAACATGGAAATATCTTCACCGCCATCTGTATGAACATGGATATATCTACACAGCCATCTGGATGAACATGGAAATATCTACACCGCTATCTGTATGAACATGGAAATATCTACACCGCTATCTGTGTAAACATGCATACATCTTCACCGCTGTCTGTATAAACATGGAAATATCTGCACCGCTATCTGTATGAACATGGAAATATCTACATCGCTATCTGTATGAACATGGAAATAGCTACACCGCTATCTGTATGAACATGGAAATATCTACACCACTATCTGTATAAACATGGAAATATCTACACCGCTATCTGTATGAACATGGAAATATATAGACCACTATCTGTATAAACATGGAAATATCTACACCGCTACCTATATAAACTTGGAAATATCAGCACCGCTATCTGTATGAACATGGAAATATCTACACCGCTATCTCTATGATCATGGAATTATTTACACCGATATCTGTATGAACATGGAAATATCTTCACCGCCATCTGTATGAACATGGATATATCTACACAGCCATCTGGATGAACAAGGAAATATCAGCACCGCTGTCTGTATGAACATGGAAATATCTACACCGCTATCTGTATGAACATGGAAATATCTACACAGCTATCTGTTTGAACATGGAAATATCTACACCGCTATCTGCTTGAAAATGGAAATATCTACACAGCTATCTGCATATACATGGAAATATCTACAAAGCTATTCCTCTACACATGGAAATATCTACACCGCAATCTCTATAAACATGGAAATATCTACACCGCCATCTGTATGAACATGGAAATATCTGCACTGCCATTTGTATGAACATATAAATATCTACACCGCCATCTGTGTTAAGATGGAGATATCTACACCTCTACCTGTATAAACACGGAAATATCTACACCGCTACCTGTATAAACATGAAAATATCAGCACCGCTATCTGTATGAACATGGAAATATCTACACCGCTATCTCTATGAACATGGAAATATCTACACCGATATCTGTAAGAACATGGAAATATCTTCACCACCATCTGTATGAACATGGATATATCTACACAGCCATCTGGACGGAAATGGAAATATCAGCACTGCTGTCTGTATGAACATGGAAATATCTACACCGCTATCTGTATGAACATGGAAATATCTACACCGCTATCTGTATGAACATGGAAATATCTTCACCGCCATCCGTATGAACATGGATATATCTACGCAGCCATCTGGATGAACATGGAAATATCTACACCGCTATCTGTATGAACATGGAAATCTCTGCACCGCTATCTGTGTAAACATGCATACAACTTCACCGCTATCTGTATAAACATGGAAATATCTACACTGCTATCTGCATGAACATGGAAATATCTACACGGCTGTCTGTATGAACATGGAAATATCTTCACCGCCATCTGTATGAACATGGATATATCTACACAGCCATCTGGATGAACATGGAAGTATCTACACCGCTATCTGTATGAACATGGAAACAGCTACACCGCTATCTGTATGAACATGGAAATATCTACACCGCTATCTGTATGAACACGGAAATATCTACACCACTATCTGAATGAACATGGAAATATCTACACCGCTATCTGTGTAAACATGCATACATCTTCACCGCTATCTGTATAAACATGGAAATATCTACACCGCTATCTGTATAAGCATGGAAATATGTACACCACTACCTGTATAAACATGGAAATATCAGCACCGCTATCTGTATTAACATGGAAATATCTACACAGCCATCTGGACGAATATGGAAATATCAGCACCGCTATCTGTATGAACATGGATATGTCTACACAGCCATCTGGATGAACATGGAAATATCTACACCGCTATCTGTATGAACATGGAAATATCTACACCGCTATCTGTGTAAACAAGCACACATCTTCACCGCTATCTGTATAAACATGGAAATATCTACACCGCTATCTGTATGAACATGGAAATATCTACACTGCTATCGGTTTGAGCATGGAAATATCTACACCGCTATCTGCATGAAAATGGAAATATCTACACAGCTATCTGCATATACATGGAAATATCTACAAAGCTATCTCTTTACACATGGAAATAACTACACCGATATCTCTATAAACATGGAAATATCTACACCGCCATCTGTATGAACATGGAAATATCAGCACCGCTATCTGTATGAACATGGAAATATCTACACAGCCATCTGGATGAACATGGAAATATCTACACCGCTATCTGTATGAACATGGAAATAGCTACACCGCTATCTATATGAACATGGAAATATCTACATCACTATCTGTATGAACATGGAAATATCTACACCGCTATCTGTATGAACATGGAAATATCTACACCGCTATCTGTATAAACTTGGAAATATCTACACCGCTATCTGTATAAACATGGAAATATCTACACCGCTATCTGTATGAACATGGAAATATCTACACCGCTATCTGTTTGAGCATGGAAATATCTACACCGCTATCTGCATGAAAATGGAAATATCTACACAGCTATCTGCAAATACATGGAAATATCTACAAAGCTATCTCTTTACACATGGAAATAACTACACCGTTATCTCTATAAACATGGAAATATCTACACCGCCATCTGTATGAACATGGAAATATCTGCACCGCCATCTGTATGAACATATAAATATCTGCACCGCCTTCTGTATTAAGATGGAGATATCTACACCGCTATCTATATAAACATGGAAATATCTACACCGCTATCTGTATGAGCATGGAAATATCTACACCGCCATCTGTATGAAGATATAAATATCTTCACCGACATCTGTATGAACATGGATATATCTACACAGCCATCTGGATGAACATGGAAATATCTACACCGCTATCTGAATGAACATTGAAATATCTACACCGCTATCTGTGTAAACATGCATACATCTTCACCGCTATCTGTATAAACATGGAAATATCTACACCGCTATCTGTATGAACATTGAAATATCTACACCGCTATCTGTTTGAACATGGAAGTATCTACACCGCTATCTGCATGAAAATGGAAATATCTACACAGCTATCTGCATATACATGGAGATATCTACAAAGCTTTCTCTTTACACACGGAAATAACTACACCGCTATCTCTATAAACATGGAAATATCTACACCGCCATCTGTATGAACATGGAAATATCTGAACCGCCAACTCTATGAACATATAAATATCTGCACCGCCATCTGTATTAAGATGGAGATATCTACACCGCTATCTGTATAAACTTGGAAATATCTACACCGCTCTCTGTATAAACATGGAAATATCTACACCGCTATCTGTATAAACATGGAAATATCTACACCGCTCCCTGTATAAACATGGAAATATCAGCACCGCTATCTGTATGAACATGGAAATACCTTCACCACTATCTGTATAAACATGGAAATATCTACACCGCTATCTGTATAAACATGGAAATATCTACACCGCTATCTGTATAAACATGGAAATATCAGCACCGCTATCTGTATGAACATGGAAATATCTACACAGCTATCTGTTTGAACATGGAAATATCTACACAGCTATCTGCATGAAAATGGAAATATCTACACAGCTTTCTGCATATACATCAAAATATCTACAAAGTTATTCCTCTACACATGGAAATATCTACACCGCAATCTCTATAAACATGGAAATATCTACACCGCCATCTGTATGAACATGGAAATATCTGCACCGCCATCTGTATGAACATGTAAATATCTAGACCGCCATCTTTATTAAGATGGAGATATCTACACAGCTATCTGTATAAACACGGAAATATCTACACCGCTACCTGTATAAACATGGAAATATCTACACCACTATCTGTATAAACATGGAAATATCTACACCGCTACCTGTATAAACATGGAAATATCAGCACGGCTATCTGTATGAACATGGAAATATCTACACCGCTATCTCTATGAACTTGGAAATATCTACACCGATATCTGTAAGAACATGGAAATATCTTCACCGCCATCTGTATGAACATGGATATATCTACACAGCCATTTGGACGAAAATGGAAATATCAGCACCGCTGTCTGTATGAACATGGAAATATCTACACCGCTATCTGTATGAACATGGAAATATCTACACCGCTATCTGTATGAACATGGAAATATCTTCACCGCCATCTGTATGAACATGGATATACCTACACAGCCATCTGGATGAACATGGAAATATCTACACCGCTATCTATATGAACATGGAAATCTCTACACCGCTATCTGTGTAAACATGCATACATCTTCACCGCTATCTGAATAAACATGGAAATATCTACACTGCTATCTGCATGAACATGGAAATATCTACACCGGTATCTGTATGAACATGGAAATATCTTCACCGCCATCTGTATGAACATGGATATATCTACACAGCCATCAGGATGAACATGGAAATATCTACACCACTATCTGTATGAACATGGAAACAGCTACACCGCTATCAGTATGAACATGGAAATATCTACACCGCTATCTGTATGAACACGGAAATATCTACACCGCTATCTGTATGAACATGGAAATATCTTCACCGCCATCTGTATGAACATGAATATATCTACACAGCCATCTGGATGAACATGGAAATATCTACACCGCTATATGTATGAACATGGAATTAACTACACCGGTATCTGAATGAACATGGAAATATCTACACCGCTATCTGTATGAACATGGAAATATCTACACCGCTATCTGTATGAACATGGAAATATCTTCACCGCCATCTGTATGAACATGGTTATATCTACACAGCCATCTGGATGAACACGGAAATATCTACACCGCTATCTGTATGAACATGGAAATATCTACACCGCTCTCTGTGTAAACATGCATACATCTTCACCGCTATCTGTATAAACATGGAAATATCCACACCGCTACCCGTATAAACATGGAAATATCAGCACCGCTATCTGTATGAACATGGAAATATCTACACAGCCATCTGGAAGAACATGGAAATATCTACACCGCTATCTGTATGAACATGGAAATAGCTACACCTCTATCTGTATGAACATGGAAACATCTACACCACTATCTGTATGAACATGGAAATATCTACACCGCTATCTGTAGGAACATGGAAATATCTACACCGCCATCTGTATGAACATGGATATATCTACACAGCCATCTGGATGAACATGGAAATATCTACACCGCTATCTGTATGAACATGGAAATAGCTACTCCGCTATCTGAACATGGAAATATCTACACCGCTATCTGTATGAACATGGAAATATCTACACCGCTATCTGTATGAACATGGAAATATCTTCACCGCCATCTGTATGAACATGGATATATCTACACAGCCATCTGGATGAACATGGAAATATCTACACCGCTATCTGTATGAACATGGAAATATCTACACCGCTATCTGTGTAAACATGCATACATCTTCACCGCTGTCTGTATAAACATGGAAATATCTGCACCGCTATCTGTATGAACATGGAAATATCTACATCGCTATCTGTATGAACATGGAAATAGCTACACCGCTATCTGTATGAACATGGAAATATATAGACCACTATCTGTATAAACATGGAAATATCTACACCGCTACCTATATAAACTTGGAAATATCAGCACCGCTATCTGTATGAACATGGAAATATCTACACCGCTATCTCTATGAACATGGAAATATTTACACCGATATCTGTATGAACATGGAAATATCTTCACCGCCATCTGTATGAACATGGGTATATCTACACAGCCATCTGGATTAACAAGGAAATATCAGCACCGCTGTCTGTATGAACATGGAAATATCTACACCGCTATCTGTATGAACATGGAAATATCTACACAGCTATCTGTTTGAACATGGAAATATCTACACCGCTATCTGTTTGAAAATGGAAATATCTACACAGCTATCTGCATATACATGGAAATATCTACAAAGCTATTCCTCTACACATGGAAATATCTACACCGCAATCTCTATAAACATGGAAATATCTACACCGCCATCTGTATGAACATGGAAATATCTGCACTGCCATTTGTATGAACATATAAATATCTACACCGCCATCTGTATTAAGATGGAGATATCTACACCGCTATCTGTATAAACACGGAAATATCTACACCGCTACCTGTATAAACATGGAAATATCAGCACCGCTATCCGTATGAACATGGAAATATCTACACCGCTATCTCTATGAACATGGAAATATCTACACCGCTATCTGTATGAACATGGAAATATCTTCACCGCCATCCGTATGAACATGGATATATCTACGCAGCCATCTGGATGAACATGGAAATATCTACACCGCTATCTGTATGAACATGGAAATCTCTGCACCGCTATCTGTGAAAACATGCATACAACTTCACCGTTATCTGTATAAACATGGAAATATCTACACTGCTATCTGCATGAACATGGAAATATCTACACGGCTGTCTGTATGAACATGGAAATATCTTCACCGCCATCTGTATGAACATGGATATATCTACACAGCCATCTGGATGAACATGGAAGTATCTACACCGCTATCTGTATGAACATGGAAACAGCTACACCGCTATCTGTATGAACATGGAAATATCTACACCGCTATCTGTATGAACACGGAAATATCTACACCACTATCTGAATGAACATGGAAATATCTACACCGCTATCTGTATAAACATGCATACATCTTCACCGCTATCTGTATAAACATGGAAATATCTACACCGCTATCTGTATAAGCATGGAAATATGTACACCACTACCTGTATAAACTTGGAAATATCAGCACCGCTATCTGTATGAACATGGAAATATCTACACAGCCATCTGGACGAATATGGAAATATCAGCACCGCTATCTGTATGAACATGGATATGTCTACACAGCCATCTGGATGAACATGGAAATATCTACACCGCTATCTGTATGAACATGGAAATATCTACACCGCAATCTGTGTAAACAAGCATACATCTTCACCGCTATCTGTATAAACATGGACATATCTACACCGCTATCTGTATGAACATGGAAATATCTACACTGCTATCTGTTTGAGCATGGAAATTTCTACACCGCTATCTGCATGAAAATGGAAATATCTACACAGCTATCTGCATATACATGGAGATATCTACAAAGCTTTCTCTTTACACATGGAAATAACTACACCACTATCTCTATAAACATGGAAATATCTACACCGCCATCTGTATGAACATGGAAATATCTGAACCGCCAACTCTATGAACATATAAATATCTGCACCGCCATCTGTATTAAGATGGAGGTATCTACACCGCGATCTGTATAAACTTGGAAATATCTACACCGCTATCTGTATGAACATGGAAATATCTACACCGCTATCTGTATAAACATGGAAATATCTACACCGCTCCCTGTATAAACATGGAAATATCAGCACCGCTATCTGTATGAACATGGAAATACCTACACTGCTATCTGTATAAACATGGAAATATCTACACCGCTATCTGTATAAACATGGAAATATCTACACCGCTATCTGTATAAACATGGAAATATCAGCACCGCTATCTGTATGAACATGGAAATATCTACACCGCTATCTGTATGAACATGGAAATATCTACACCGATATCTGTATGAACATGGAAATACCTTCACCGCCATCTGTATGAACATGGATATATCTACACAGCCATCTGGATGAACATGGAAATATCTACACCACTATCTGTATGAACATGGAAATATCTACACCGCTATCTGTGTAAACATGCATACATCTTCACCGCTATCTGTATAAACATGGAAATATCTAAACCACTATCTGTATAAGCATGGAAATATGTACACCACTACCTGTATAAACATGGAAATATCAGCACCGCTATCTGTATGAACATGGAAATATCTACACAGCCATCTGGATGAATATGGAAATATCAACACCGGTATCTGTATGAACATGGAAATCTCTACACCGCTATCTGTGTAAACATGCATACATCTTCACCGCTATCTGTATAAACATGGAAATATCTACACTGCTATCTGCATGAACATGGAAATATCTACACCGCTATCTGTATGAACATGGAAATATCTTCACCGCCATCTGTATGAACATGGATATATCTACACAGCCATCAGGATGAACATGGAAATATCTACACCACTATCTGTATGAACATAGAAATATCTACACCGCTATCTGTGTAAACATGCATACATCTTCACCGCTATCTGTATAAACATGGAAATATCTACACCACTATCTGTATAAGCATGGAAATATGTACACCACTACCTGTATAAACATGGAAATATCAGCACCGCTATCTGTATGAACATGGAAATATCTACACAGCCATCTGGATGAATATGGAAATATCAGCACCGCTATCTGTATGAACATGGATATGTCTACACAGCCATCTGGATGAACATGGAAATACCTACACCGCTATCTGTATGAACATGGAAATATCTACACCGCTATCTGTGTAAACAAGCATACATCTTCACCGCTATCTGTATAAACATGGAAATATCTACACAGCTATCTGTAGGAACATGGAAATATCTACACCGCTATCGGTTTGAGCATGGAAATATCTACACCGCTATCTGCATGAAAATGGAAATATCTACACAGCTATCTGAATATACATGGAAATATCTACAAAGCTATCTCTTTACACATGGAAATACCTACACCGATATCTCTATAAACATGGAAATATCTACACCGCCATCTGTATGAACATGGAAATATCAGCACCGCTATCTGTATGAACATGGAAATATCTACACAGCCATCTGGATGAACATGGAAATATCTACACGGCTATCTGTATGAACATGGAAATAGCTACACCGCTATCTGTATGAACATGGAAATATCTACACCGCTATCTGTATGAACATGGAAATATCTACACCGCTATCTGTTTGAGCATGGAAATATCTACACCGCTATCTGCATGAAAATGGAAATATCTACACAGCTATCTGCATATACATGGAAATATCTACAAAGCTATCTCTTTACACATGGAAATAACTACACCGATATCTCTATAAACATCGAAATATCTACACAGCCATCTGTATGAACATGGAAATATCTGCACAGCCATCTGTTTGAACATATAAATACCTGCACCGCCATCTGTATTAAGATGGAGATATTTACACCGCTATCTGTATAAACATGGAAACATCTACACCGCTATCTGTATGAGCATGGAAATATCTACACCGCCATCTGTATGAAGATAAAAATATCTTCACCGCCATCTGTATGAACATGGATATATCTACACAGCCATCTGGATGAACATGGAAATATCTACACCGCTATCTGTATGAACATGGAAATATCTACCACGCTATCTGTGTAAACGTGCATACATCTTAACCGCTATATGTATAAACATGGAAATATCTACACCGCTATCTGTATGAACATGGAAATAGCTACACCGCTATCTGTATGAACATGGAAATATCTACACCACTATCTGTATGAACATGGAAATATCTACACCGCCATCTGTATGAACATGGAAATATCTACACCGCTATCTGCATAAACATGGAAATATCTACACCGCTATCTGCATGAAAATGGAAATATCTACACAGCTATCTGCATATACATGGAAATATCTACAAAGCTATCTCTTTACACATGGAAATAACTACACCGATATCTCTATAAACATCGAAATATCTACACCGACATCTGTATGAACATGGAAATATCTGCACCGCCATCTGTTTGAACATATATATATCTGCACCGCCATCTGTAGTAAGATGGAGATATCTACACCGCTATCTGTATAAACTTGGAAATATCTACACCGCTATCTGTATGAGCATGGAAATATCTACACCGCCATCTGTATGAAGATATAAATATCTTCACCGCCATCTGTATGAACATGGATATATCTACACAGCCATCTGGATGAACATGGAAATATCTACACCGCTATCTGTATGAACATGGAAATATCTACAACGCTATCTGTGAAAACATGCATACATTTTAACCGCTATCTGTATAAACATGGAAATATCTACACTGCTATCTGTATGAACATGGAAATATCTACACCGCTATCTGTTTGAACATGGAAATATCTACACCGCTATCTGCATGAAAATGGAAATATCTACACAGCTATCTGCATATACATGGAAATATCTACAAAGCTATCTCTTTACACATGGAAATAACTACACCGCTATCTCTATAAACATGGAAATATCTACACCGCCATCTGTATGAACATGGAAATATCTTAACCGCCATCTCTATGAACATATAAATATCTGCACCGCCATCTGTATTAAGATGGAGATATCTACACCGCTATCTGTATAAACATGGAAATATCTACACCACTATCTGTATAAACATGGAAATATCTACACCGCTATCTGTATAAACATGGAAATATCTACACCGCTACCTGTATAAACATGGAAATATCAGCACCGCTATCTGTATGAACATGGAAATACCTACACTGCTATCTGTATGAACATGGAAATATCTACACCGATATCTGTATGAAGATGGAAATATCTTCACAACCTTCTGTATGAACATAGATATATCTACACAGCCATCTGGATGAACATGGAAATATCAGCACCGCTGTCTGTATGAACATGGAAATATCTATACCGCTATCTGTATGAACATGGAAATATCTACACCGCTATCTGTATGAACATGGAAATATCTTCACCGCCATCTGTATGAACATGGATATATCTACACTGCTATCTGTATAAACATGGAAATATCTACACAGCTATCTCTATGAACATGGAAATATCTACACCGCTATCTGTATAAACATTGAAATATCTACACAGCCATCTGTAGGAACATGTAAATATCTACCCCACTATCTCTATAAACATGGAAATATCTACACTGCTATCTGTATAAATATGGAAATATCTACACCGCTATCTGTGTAAACATGGAAAGATCTACACCGCTATCTCTGAAAACATGGAAAGATCTACAGCATTATGTGTATGAAGACGTAAATATCTACACTGCTGTCTTTATAAACATGGAAATATCTACGCAGCCATCTGTAGGAACATGTAAATATCTACACAGTTATCTGTATACACATGGAAATATCTACACCGCTATCTGTATAAACATGGAAATATCTACACCGCTATCTGTGTAAACATGGAAATATCTACCCCGCTATCTGCGTAAACATGGAAATATCTACACCACTATCTGTGTAAACATGGAAATATCTACACCGCTATCTGTACAAACATGGAAATATCTACACAGCCATCTGTAGGAATATGTAAATATCTACACCGTTATCTGTATACACATGGAATTATCTACACCTCTATCTGTATGAACATGGAAATATCTACACCGCTATCTGTGTAAACATGGGAATATCTACACCGATATCTGTGTAAACATGGAAATATCTACACCGCTATCTCTGTAAACATGGAAATATCTACAGAGTCATCTGTATACATCTGTATAAACATGGAAATATCTACACCGTTATCTGTGTAAACATGGAAATATCTACACCGTTATCTGTGTAAACATGGAAATATCTACATCGCTATCTCTAAAAACATGGAAAGACCTACACCATTATGTGTATAAAGATGGAAATATCTACACCGCTATCAGTATAAACATGGAAATGTCTACACCGCCATCTGTATGAACGTGGAAATGTCTAAACCGCCATCTCTATAAACATGTAAATATCTACACCCCCCTCTGTAGGAACATGGAAATATCTGCAACGCTATCTGCTTAAACATTGAAATATCTACACCGCTATCTGCCTAAAAGTGGAAATATCTACACCGCTATCTGCATAAACTTGGAAATATCTACACCACTGTCTGTGTAAACATGGAAATATCTAAACCAAAAACTGTAGGAACATGTATATAACTACACGACTATCTCCATAAACATGGAAATATCTACACCGCTATCTGTATAAACATGGAAATATCTACACAGCCATCTGTAGGAACATGTAAATATCTACACCACTATCTCTATAAACATGGAAATATCTACACTGCTATCTGTATAAACATGGAAATATCTACACCGCTATCTGTGTAAACATGGAAAGATCTACACCGCTATCTCTGAAAACATGGAAAGATCTACACCATTATGTGTATAAAGACGTAAATATCTACACCGCTATCTGTATAAACATGGAAATATCTACACAGCTATCTGTATGAACATGGAAATATCTACACCGCTATCTGTATAAACATGGAAATATCTTCACAGCCATCTGTAGGAACATGTAAATATCTACACCACTATCTCTATAAACATGGAAATATCTACACTGCTATCTGTATAAATATGGAAATATCTACACCGCTATCTGTGTAAACATGGAAAGATCTACACCGCTATCTCTGAAAACATGTAAAGATCTACAGCATTATGTGTATAAAGACGAAAATAGCTACACTGCTATCTGTAAAAACATGGAAATATCTACGCAGCCATCTGTAGGAACATGTAAATATCTACACAGTTATCTGTATACACATGGAATTATCTACACCGCTATCTGTATGAACATGGAAATATCTACACCATTATCTGTGTAAACATGGAAATATCTACACCACTATCTGTGTAAACATGGAGATATCTGCACCGCTATCTCTATAAACATTTAAATATCCACACAGCCATCTATATAAACATGGAAATATCTACACTACGCTCTGTATAAACCTGGAAATATCTACACTGATATCTCTATAAACATGGAAACATCTACACCGCTATCTCTATAAACATGGAAATATCTACACCGCTATCTGTGTAAACATGGAAATATCTACACCGCCATCTGTATGGGTATGGAAATATCTACACCGCCATCTGTATAAACATGGAAATATCTACACCGTTATCTGTGTACACATGGAATTATCTACACCGCTATCTGTATAAACATGGAAATACCTACAATGCTATCTGCGTAAACATGGAAATATCCTCACCGCTATCTCTATATACATGCAAATATCTACACCGCTATCTGTGTAAACATGGAAATATCTACACCGATATCTCTGTAAACTTGGAAATATCTACACCGCTATCTCTGTAAACATGGAAATATCTACAGAGTCATCTGTATAAACATGGAAATATCTACACCGCTATCTGTGTAAACATGGAAATATCTACACCGCTATCTCTAAAAACATGGAAAGATCTACACCATTATGTGTATAAAGACGGAAATATCTACACCGCTATCTGTATAAACATGGAAATATCTACACTGCCATCTGTATGAACGTGGAAATGTCTAAACCGCCATCTCTATAAACATGTAAATATCTACACCGCCCTCTGTAGGAACATTGAAATATCTACAACGCTATCTGTTTAAACATTGAAATATCTACACCGCTATCTGCCTAAAAGTGGAAATATCTACACCGCTATCTGCATAAACTTGGAAATACCTACACCGCTATCTGTGTACACATGGAAATATCTACACCACCAACTGTAGGAACATGAAAATATCTACACCGCCAACTCTATCAACATTGAAATATCTGCACCGCTATCTGTATAAACATGGAAATATCTACACCGCTATCTGTGTAAACATGGAAATATCTACACCGCCTTCTGTGTAAACATGGAAATATCTACACCGCCATATCTATAAACATGGAAATATCTTCAACTCCATCTGTATGAACATGGAATTATCTACACTGCCATCTGTATGAACATGGATACATCTACACCGCTATCTGTATAAACATGGAAATATCTACACCGCCATCGGTAGGAAAATGAAAATATCTACACCGCCATCTGTATGAACAGGGAACTATGTACACCACCATCTGTATCAACATGAAAATGCCTACACCGCCATCTGTATCACAATGGAAATATCTGCACCGCCATCTGTATAACAATGGAAATATCTAAACCGCCGTCTGTATGGAAATGGAAAAATCTACACCACCATCTGTATAAAGGTGGAAATATCTACACCGCTATCTGTGTGAACATGGAAATATCTACAACGCTATCTGTAAAAACATGGAAATATCTACACCTCCATCTGTATAAACATGGAAATATCTACACCGCCATCTGTAGAAACATGGAAATATCTACACCGCCATCTCTATAAACATGGAAATATCTACACAGCTATCTGTATAAACATTTAAATATCTACACCGCCATCTCTATAAACATAGAAATATCTACACCGCCATCTGTATGAACATGGAAATATGTACACCGCCATCTGTGTAAATGTGGAAATATCTACACCGCTATCTGTATAAACATGGAAATATCTACACCGCTATCTCTATAAACATGGATATATCTACACCACTATCTCTATAAACATGGAAATATCTACACCACTATCTGTATGAACATGGAAATATCTTCACCGCCATATGTATGAACATGGATATATCTACACAGCCATCTGGATGAACATGAAAATATCTACACCACTATATGTACGAACATGGAATTAGCTAAACCGCTATGTCTATGAACATGGAAATATCTACACCGCTATCTGTATGAACATGGAAGTATCTACACCGCTATCTGTATGAACATTGAAATATCTTCACCGCCATATGTATGAACACGGATATATCTAGACAGCCATCTGGATGAACATGGAAATATCAGCACTGCTGTCTGTATAAACATGGAAATATCTACACCGCTATCTGCATGAAAATGGAAATATCTACACAGCTTTCTGCATATACATCAAAATATCTACAAAGCTATTCCTCTACACATGGAAATATCTACACCGCAATCTCTATAAACATGGAAATATCTACACCGCCATCTGTATGAACATGGAAATATCTGCACCGCCATCTGTATGAACATGTAAATATCTAGACGGCCATCTGTATTAAGATGGAGATATCTACACCGCTATCTGTATAAACACGGAAATATCTACACCGCTACCTGTATAAACATGGAAATATCTACACCGCTATCTGTATAAACATGGAAATATCTACACCGCTACCTGTATAAACATGGAAATATCAGCACCGCTATCTGTATGAACATGGAAATATCTACACCGCTATCTCTATGAACTTGGAAATATCTACACCGATATCTGTAAGAACATGGAAATATCTTCACCGCCATCTGTATGAACATGGATATATCTACACAGCCATCTGGACGAAAATGGAAATATCAGCACCGCTGTCTGTATGAACATGGAAATATCTACACCGCTATCTGTATGAACATGAAAATATCTACACCGCTATCTGTATGAACATGGAAATATCTTCACCGCCATCTGTTTGAACATGGATATATCTACACAGCCATCTGGATGAACATGGAAATATCTACACCGCTATCTGTATGAACATGGAAATCTCTACACCGCTATCTGTGTAAACATGCATACATCTTCACCGCTATCTGTATAAACATGGAAATATCTACACTGCTATCTGCATGAACATGGAAATATCTACACCGCTATCTGTATGAACATGGAAATATCTTCACCGCCATCTGTATGAACATGGATATATCTACACAGCCATCTGGATGAACATGGAAATATCTACACCGCTATCTGTATGAACATGGAAACAGCTACACCGCAATCAGTATGAACATGGAAATATCTACACCGCTATCTGTATGAACACGGAAATATCTACACCGCTATCTGTATGAACATGGAAATATCTTCACCGCCATCTGTATGAACATGAATATATCTACACAGCCATCTGGATGAACATGGAAATATCTACACCGCTATAGGTATGAACATGGAATTAACTACACCGGTATCTGAATGAACATGGAAATATCTACACCGCTATCTGTATGAACATGGAAATATCTACACCGCTATCTGTATGAACATGGAAATATCTTCACCGCCATCTGTATGAACATGGTTATATCTACACAGCCATCTGGATGAATATGGAAATATCTACACCGCTATCTGTATGAACATGGAAATATCTACACCGCTCTGTGTATAAACATGCATACATCTTCACCGCTATCTGTATAAACATGGAAATATCTACACCGCTACCCGTATAAACATGGAAATATCAGCACCGCTATCTGTATGAACATGGAAATATCTACACAGCCATCTGGAAGAACATGGAAATATCTACACCGCTATCTGTATGAACATGGAAATAGCTACACCGCTATCTGTATGAAAATGGAAACATCTACACCACTATCTGTATGAACATGGAAATATCTACACCGCTATCTGTATGAACATGGAAATAGCTACTCCGCTATCTAAACATGGAAATATCTACACCGCTATCTGTATGAACATGGAAATATCTACACCGCTATCTGTATGAACATGGAAATATCTACACCGCTATCTGTATGAACATGGAAATATCTTCACCGCCATCTGTATGAACATGGATATATCTACACAGCCATCTGGATGAACATGGAAATATCTACAACGCTATCTGCATGAACATGGAAATATCTACACCGCTATCTGTGTAAACATGCATACATCTTCACCGCTATCTGTATGAACATTGAAATATCTACACAGCCATCTGGATGAACATGAAAATATCTACACCGCTATCTGAATGAACATGGAAATATCAGCACAGCTATCTGTATGAACATGGAAATATCTTCACCGCTATCTGTATGAACATGGAAATATCTACACCGCTTTCTGTATGAACATGGAAATATCTACACCGCTATCTGTATGAACATGGAAATAGCTACACCGCTATCTGTATGAACATGGAAGTATCTACACCACTATCTGTATGAACATGGATATATCTACACAGCCATCTGGATGAACATGGAAATATCTACACCACTATATGTATGAACATGGAATTAGCTAAACCGCTATGTCTATGAACATGGAAATATCTACACCGCTATCTGTATGAACATGGAAGTATCTACACCGCTATCTGTATGAACATTGAAATATCTTCACCGCCATATGTATGAACACGGATATATCTAGACAGCCATCTGGATGAACATGGAAATATCAGCACTGCTGTCTGTATAAACATGGAAATATCTACACCGCTATCTGTATGAACATGGAAATATCTACACAGCTATCTGTTTGAACATGGAAATATCTACACCGCTATCTGCATGAAAATGGAAATATCTACACAGCTTTCTGCATATACATCAAAATATCTACAAAGCTATTCCTCTACACATGGAAATATCTACACCGCCATCTGTATGAACATGGAAATATCTGCACCGCCATCTGTATGAACATGTAAATATCTAGACCGCCATCTGTATTAAGATGGAGATATCTACACCGCTATCTGTATAAACACGGAAATATCTACACCGCTACCTGTATAAACATGGAAATATCTACACCGCTATCTGTATAAACATGGAAATATCTACACCGCTACCTGTATAAACATGGAAATATCAGCACCGCTATCTGTATGAACATGGAAATATCTACACCGCTATCTCTATGAACTTGGAAATATCTACACCGATATCTGTAAGAACATGGAAATATCTTCACCGCCATCTGTATGAACATGGATATATCTACACAGCCATCTGGACGAAAATGGAAATATCAGCACCGCTGTCTGTATGAACATGGAAATATCTACACCGCTATCTGTATGAACATGGAAATATCTACACCGCTATCTGTATGAACATGGAAATATCTTCACCGCCATCTGTATGAACATGGATATATCTACACAGCCATCTGGATGAACATGGAAATATCTACACCGCTATCTGTATGAACATGGAAATCTCTACACCGCTATCTGTGTAAACATGCATACATCTTCACCGCTATCTGTATAAACATGGAAATATCTACACTGCTATCTGCATGAACATGGAAATATCTACACCGCTATCTGTATGAACATGGAAATATCTTCACCGCCATCTGTATGAACATGGATATATCGACACAGCCATCAGGATGAACATGGAAATATCTACACCACTATCTGTATGAACATGGAAACAGCTACACCGCTATCAGTATGAACATGGAAATATCTACACCGCTATCTGTATGAACACGGAAATATCTGCACCGCTATCTGTATGAACATGGAAATATCTTCACCGCCATCTGTATGAACATGAATATATCTACACAGCCATCTGGATGAACATGGAAATATCTACACCGCTATATGTATGAACATGGAATTAACTACACCGGTATCTGAATGAACATGGAAATATCTACACCGCTATCTGTTTGAACATGGAAATATCTACACCGCTATCTGTATGAACATGGAAATATCTTCACCGCCATCTGTATGAACATGGTTATATCTACACAGCCATCTGGATGAACATGGAAATATCTACACCGCTATCTGTATGAACATGGAAATATCTACACCGCTCTCTCTGTAAACATGCATACATCTTCACCGCTATCTGTATAAACATGGAAATATCCACACCGCTACCCGTATAAACATGGAAATATCAGCACCGCTATCTGTATGAACATGGAAATATCTACACAGCCATCTGGACGAACATGGAAATATCTACACCGCTATCTGTATGAACATGGAAATAGCTACACCGCTATCTGTATGAACATGGAAACATCTACACCACTATCTGTATGAACATGGAAATATCTACACCGCTATCTGTAGGAACATGGAAATATCTTCACCGCCATCTGTATGAACATGGATATATCTACACAGCCATCTGGATGAACATGGAAATATCTACACCGCTATCTGTATGAACATGGAAATAGCTACTCTGCTATCTGAACATGGAAATATCTACACCGCTATCTGTATGAACATGGAAATATCTACACCGCTATCTGTATGAACATGGAAATATCTTCACCGCCATCTGTATGAACATGGATATATCTACACAGCCATCTGGATGAACATGGAAATATCTACACCGCTATCTGTATGAACATGGAAATATCTACACCGCTATCTGTGTAAACATGCATACATCTTCACCGCTGTCTGTATAAACATGGAAATATCTGCACCGCTATCTGTATGAACATGGAAATATCTACATCGCTATCTGTATGAACATGGAAATAGCTACACCGCTATCTGTATGAACATGGAAATATCTACACCACTATCTGTATAAACATGGAAATATCTACACCGCTATCTGTATGAACATGGAAATATATAGACCACTATCTGTATAAACATGGAAATATCTACACCGCTACCTATATAAACTTGGAAATATCAGCACCGCTATCTGTATGAACATGGAAATATCTACACCGCTATCTCTATGAACATGGAATTATTTACACCGATATCTGTATGAACATGGAAATATCTTCACCGCCATCTGTATGAACATGGATATATCTACACAGCCATCTGGATGAACAAGGAAATATCAACACCGCTGTCTGTATGAACATGGAAATATCTACACCGCTATCTGTATGAACATGGAAATATCTACACAGCTATCTGAACATGGAAATATCTACACCGCTATCTGCTTGAAAATGGAAATATCTACACAGCTATCTGCATATACATGGAAATATCTACAAAGCTATTCCTCTACACATGGAAATATCTACACCGCAATCTCTATAAACATGGAAATATCTACACCGCCATCTGTATGAACATGGAAATATCTGCACTGCCATTTGTATGAACATATAAATATCTACACCGCCATCTGTGTTAAGATGGAGATATCTACACCTCTATCTGTATAAACACGGAAATATCTACACCGCTACCTGTATAAACATGGAAATATCAGCACCGCTATCTGTATGAACATGGAAATATCTACACCGCTATCTCTATGAACATGGAAATATCTACACCGATATCTGTAAGAACATGGAAATATCTTCACCACCATCTGTATGAACATGGATATATCTACACAGCCATCTGGACGGAAATGGAAATATCAGCACCGCTGTCTGTATGAACATGGAAATATCTACACCGCTATCTGTATGAACATGGAAATATCTACACCGCTATCTGTATGGACATGGAAATATCTTCACCGCCATCCGTATGAACATGGATATATCTACGCAGCCATCTGGATGAACATGGAAATATCTACACCGCTATCTGTATGAACATGGAAATCTCTGCACCGCTATCTGTGTAAACATGCATACAACTTCACCGCTATCTGTATAAACATGGAAATATCTACACTGCTATCTGCATGAACATGGAAATATCTACACGGCTGTCTGTATGAACATGGAAATATCTTCACCGCCATCTGTATGAACATGGATATATCTACACAGCCATCTGGATGAACATGGAAGTATCTACACCGCTATCTGTATGAACATGGAAACAGCTACACCGCTATCTGTATGAACATGGAAATATCTACACCGCTATCTGTATGAACACGGAAATATCTACACCACTATCTGAATGAACATGGAAATATCTACACCGCTAACTGTGTAAACATGCATACATCTTCACCGCTATCTGTATAAACATGGAAATATCTACACCGCTATCTGTATAAGCATGGAAATATGTACACCACTACCTGTATAAACATGGAAATATCAGCACCGCTATCTGTATTAACATGGAAATATCTACACAGCCATCTGGACGAATATGGAAATATCAGCACCGCTATCTGTATGAACATGGATATGTCTACACAGCCATCTGGATGAACATGGAAATATCTACACCCCGCTATCTGTATGAACATGGAAATATCTACACCGCTATCTGTGTAAACAAGCATACATCTTCACCGCTATCTGTATAAACATGGAAATATCTACACCGCTATCTGTATGAACATGGAAATATCTACACTGCTATCGGTTTGAGCATGGAAATATCTACACCGCTATCTGCATGAAAATGGAAATATCTACACAGCTATCTGCATATACATGGAAATATCTACAAAGCTATCTCTTTACACATGGAAATAACTACACCGATATCTCTATAAACATGGAAATATCTACACCGCCATCTGTATGAACATGGAAATATCAGCACCGCTATCTGTATGAACATGGAAATATCTACACAGCCATCTGGATGAACATGGAAATATCTACACCGCTATCTGTATGAACTTGGAAATAGCTACACCGCTATCTATATGAACATGGAAATATCTACATCACTATCTGTATGAACATGGAAATATCTACACCGCTATCTGTATGAACATGGAAATATCTACACCGCTATCTGTATAAACTTGGAAATATCTACACCGCTATCTGTATAAACATGGAAATATCTACACCGCTATCTGTATGAACATGGAAATATCTACACCGCTATCTGTTTGAGCATGGAAATATCTACACCGCTATCTGCATGAAAATGGAAATATCTACACAGCTATCTGCAAATACATGGAAATATCTACAAAGCTATCTCTTTACACATGGAAATAACTACACCGTTATCTCTATAAACATGGAAATATCTACACCGCCATCTGTATGAACATGGAAATATCTGCACCGCCATCTGTATGAACATATAAATATCTGCACCGCCTTCTGTATTAAGATGGAGATATCTACACCGCTATCTATATAAACATGGAAATATCTACACCGCTATCTGTATGAGCATGGAAATATCTACACCGCCATCTGTATGAAGATATAAATATCTTCACCGACATCTGTATGAACATGGATATATCTACACAGCCATCTGGATGAACATGGAAATATCTACACCGCTATCTGAATGAACATGGAAATATCTACACCGCTATCTGTGTAAACATGCATACATCTTCACCGCTATCTGTATAAACATGGAAATATCTACACCGCTATCTGTATGAACATTGAAATATCTACACCGCTATCTGTTTGAACATGGAAGTATCTACACCGCTATCTGCATGAAAATGGAAATATCTACACAGCTATCTGCATATACATGGAGATATCTACAAAGCTTTCTCTTTACACACGGAAATAACTACACCGCTATCTCTATAAACATGGAAATATCTACACCGCCATCTGTATGAACATGGAAATATCTGAACCGCCAACTCTATGAACATATAAATATCTGCACCGCCATCTGTATTAAGATGGAGATATCTACACCGCTATCTGTATAAACTTGGAAATATCTACACCGCTATCTGTATAAACATGGAAATATCTACACCGCTATCTGTATAAACATGGAAATATCTACACCGCTCCCTGTATAAACATGGAAATATCAGCACCGCTATCTGTATGAACATGGAAATACCTACACCACTATCTGTATAAACATGGAAATATCTACACCGCTATCTGTATAAACATGGAAATATCTACACCGCTATCTGTATAAACATGGAAATATCAGCACCGCTATCTGTATGAACATGGAAATATCTACACAGCTATCTGTTTGAACATGGAAATATCTACACAGCTATCTGCATGAAAATGGAAATATCTACACAGCTTTCTGCATATACATCAAAATATCTACAAAGTTATTCCTCTACACATGGAAATATCTACACCGCAATCTCTATAAACATGGAAATATCTACACCGCCATCTGTATGAACATGGAAATATCTGCACCGCCATCTGTATGAACATGTAAATATCTAGACCGCCATCTTTATTAAGATGGAGATATCTACACAGCTATCTGTATAAACACGGAAATATCTACACCGCTACCTGTATAAACATGGAAATATCTACACCACTATCTGTATAAACATGGAAATATCTACACCGCTACCTGTATAAACATGGAAATATCAGCACCGCTATCTGTATGAACATGGAAATATCTACACCGCTATCTCTATGAACTTGGAAATATCTACACCGATATCTGTAAGAACATGGAAATATCTTCACCGCCATCTCTATGAACATGGATATATCTACACAGCCATTTGGACGAAAATGGAAATATCAGCACCGCTGTCTGTATGAACATGGAAATATCTACACCGCTATCTGTATGAACATGGAAATATCTACACCGCTATCTGTATGAACATGGAAATATCTTCACCGCCATCTGTATGAACATGGATATACCTACACAGCCATCTGGATGAACATGGAAATATCTACACCGCTATCTATATGAACATGGAAATCTCTACACCGCTATCTGTGTAAACATGCATACATCTTCACCGCTATCTGAATAAACATGGAAATATCTACACTGCTATCTGCATGAACATGGAAATATCTACACCGCTATCTGTATGAACATGGAAATATCTTCACCGCCATCTGTATGAACATGGATATATCTACACAGCCATCAGGATGAACATGGAAATATCTACACCACTATCTGTATGAACATGGAAACAGCTACACCGCTATCAGTATGAACATGGAAATATCTACGCCGCTATCTGTATGAACACGGAAATATCTACACCGCTATCTGTATGAACATGGAAATATCTTCACCGCCATCTGTATGAACATGAATATATCTACACAGCCATCTGGATGAACATGGAAATATCTACACCGCTATATGTATGAACATGGAATTAACTACACCGGTATCTGAATGAACATGGAAATATCTACACCGCTATCTGTATGAACATGGAAATATCTACACCGCTATCTGTATGAACATGGAAATATCTTCACCGCCATCTGTATGAACATGGTTATATCTACACAGCCATCTGGATGAACATGGAAATATCTACACCGCTATCTGTATGAACATGGAA
Source organism: Gorilla gorilla gorilla (assembly GCF_029281585.2). Taxonomy (NCBI): domain Eukaryota; kingdom Metazoa; phylum Chordata; class Mammalia; order Primates; family Hominidae; genus Gorilla; species Gorilla gorilla. The sequence goes on along the minus strand of NC_073246.2, from coordinate 52,348,768 downwards.
ATATCTACACCGCTCTCTGTGTAAACATGCATACATCTTCACCGCTATCTGTATAAACATGGAAATATCCACACCGCTACCCGTATAAACATGGAAATATCAGCACCGCTATCTGTATGAACATGGAAATATCTACACAGCCATCTGGAAGAACATGGAAATATCTACACCGCTATCTGTATGAACATGGAAATAGCTACACCGCTATCTGTATGAACATGGAAACATCTACACCACTATCTGTATGAACATGGAAATATCTACACCGCTATCTGTAGGAACATGGAAATATCTTCACCGCCATCTGTATGAACATGGATATATCTACACAGCCATCTGGATGAACATGGAAATATCTACACCGCTATCTGTATGAACATGGAAATAGCTACTCCGCTATCTGAACATGGAAATATCTACACCGCTATCTGTATGAACATGGAAATATCTACACCGCTATCTGTATGAACATGGAAATATCTTCACCGCCATCTGTATGAACATGGATATCTCTACACAGCCATCTGGATGAACATGGAAATATCTACACCGCTATCTGTATGAACATGGAAATATCTACACCGCTATCTGTGTAAACATGCATACATCTTCACCGCTGTCTGTATAAACATGGAAATATCTGCACCGCTATCTGTATGAACATGGAAATATCTACATCGCTATCTGTATGAACATGGAAATATCTACACCACTATCTGTATAAACATGGAAATATCTACACCGCTATCTGTATGAACATGGAAATATATAGACCACTATCTGTATAAAGATGGAAATATCTACACCGCTACCTATATAAACTTGGAAATATCAGCACCGCTATCTGTATGAACATGGAAATATCTACACCGCTATCTCTATGAACATGGAAATATTTACACCGATAACTGTATGAACATGGAAATATCTTCACCGCCATCTGTATGAACATGGGTATATCTACACAGCCATCTGGATGAACAAGGAAATATCAGCACCGCTGTCTGCATGAACATGGAAATATCTACACCGCTATCTGTATGAACATGGAAATATCTACACAGCTATCTGTTTGAACATGGAAATATCTACACCGCTATCTGTTTGAAAATGGAAATATCTACACAGCTATCTGCATATACATGGAAATATCTACAAAGCTATTCCTCTACACATGGAAATATCTACACCGCAATCTCTATAAACATGGAAATATCTACACCGCCATCTGTATGAACATGGAAATATCTGCACTGCCATTTGTATGAACATATAAATATCTACACCGCCATCTGTATTAAGATGGAGATATCTACACCGCTATCTGTATAAACACGGAAATATCTACACCGCTACCTGTATAAACATGGAAATATCAGCACCGCTATCTGTATGAACATGGAAATATCTACACCGCTATCTCTATGAACATGGAAATATCTACACCGATATCTGTAAGAACATGGAAATATCTTCACCGCCATCTGTATGAACATGGATATATCTACACAGCCATCTGGACGGAAATGGAAATATCAGCACCGCTGTCTGTATGAACATGGAAATATCTACACCGCTATCTGTATGAACATGGAAATATCTACACCGCTATCTGTATGAACATGGAAATATCTTCACCGCCATTCGTATGAACATGGATATATCTACGCAGCCATCTGGATGAACATGGAAATATCTACACCGCTATCTGTATGAACATGGAAATCTCTGCACCGCTATCTGTGTAAACATGCATACAACTTCACCGCTATCTGTATAAACATGGAAATATCTACACTGCTATCTGCATGAACATGGAAATATCTACACGGCTGTCTGTATGAACATGGAAATATCTTCACCGCCATCTGTATGAACATGGATATATCTACACAGCCATCTGGATGAACATGGAAGTATCTACACCGCTATCTGTATGAACATGGAAACAGCTACACCGCTATCTGTATGAACATGGAAATATCTACACCGCTATCTGTATGAACACGGAAATATCTACACCACTATCTGAATGAACATGGAAATATCTACACCGCTATCTGTGTAAACATGCATACATCTTCACCGCTATCTGTATAAACATGGAAATATCTACACCGCTATCTGTATAAGCATGGAAATATGTACACCACTACCTGTATAAACTTGGAAATATCAGCACCGCTATCTGTATGAACATGGAAATATCTACACAGCCATCTGGACGAATATGGAAATATCAGCACCGCTATCTGTATGAACATGGATATGTCTACACAGCCATCTGTATGAACATGGAAATATCTACACCGCTATCTGTATGAACATGGAAATATCTACACCGCTATCTGTGTAAACAAGCATACATCTTCAACGCTATCTGTATAAACATGGACATATCTACACCGCTATCTGTATGAACATGGAAATATCTACACTGCTATCTGAGCATGGAAATTTCTACACCGCTATCTGCATGAAAATGGAAATATCTACACAGCTATCTGCATATACATGGAGATATCTACGAAGCTTTCTCTTTACACATGGAAATAACTACACCACTATCTCTATAAACATGGAAATATCTACACCGCCATCTGTATGAACATGGAAATATCTGAACCGCCAACTCTATGAACATATAAATATCTGCACCGCCATCTGTATTAAGATGGAGATATCTACACCGCGATCTGTATAAACTTGGAAATATCTACACCGCTATCTGTATAAACATGGAAATATCTACACCGCTATCTGTATAAACATGGAAATATCTACACCGCTCCCTGTATAAACATGGAAATATCAGCACCGCTATCTGTATGAACATGGAAATACCTACACTGCTATCTGTATAAACATGGAAATATCTACACCGCTATCTGTATAAACATGGAAATATCTACACCGCTATCTGTATAAACATGGAAATATCAGCACCGCTATCTGTATGAACATGGAAATATCTACACCGCTATCTGTATGAACATGGAAATATCTACACCGATATCTGTATGAACATGGAAATATCTTCACCGCCATCTGTATGAACATGGATATATCTACACAGCCATCTGGATGAACATGGAAATATCTACACCACTATCTGTATGAACATGGAAATATCTACAACGCTATCTGTGTAAACATGCATACATCTTCACCGCTATCTGTATAAACATGGAAATATCTACACCACTATCTGTATAAGCATGGAAATATGTACACCACTACCTGTATAAACATGGAAATATCAGCACCGCTATCTGTATGAACATGGAAATATCTACACAGCCATCTGGATGAATATGGAAATATCAACACCGGTATCTGTATGAACATGGAAATCTCTACACCGCTATCTGTGTAAACATGCATACATCTTCTCCGCTATCTGTATAAACATGGAAATATCTACACTGCTATCTGCATGAACATGGAAATATCTACACCGCTATCTGTATGAACATGGTAATATCTTCACCGCCATCTGTATGAACATGGATATATCTACACAGCCATCAGGATGAACATAGAAATATCTACACCACTATCTGTATGAACATGGAAACAGCTACACCGCTATCAGTATGAACATGGAAATATCTACACCGCTATCTGTATGAACACGGAAATATCTACACCGCTATCTGTATGAACATGGAAATATCTTCACCGCCATCTGTATGAACATGAATATATCTACACAGCCATCTGGATGAACATGGAAATATCTACACCGCTATATGTATGAACATGGAATTAACTACACCGGTATCTGAATGAACATGGAAATATCTACACCGCTATCTGTATGAACATGGAAATATCTACACCGCTATCTGTATGAACATGGAAATATCTTCACCGCCATCTGTATGAACATGGTTATATCTACACAGCCATCTGGATGAACAAGGAAATATCTACACCGCTATCTGTATGAACACGGAAATATCTACACCGCTCTCTGTGTAAACATGCATACATCTTCACCGCTATCTGTATAAACATGGAAATATCCACACCGCTACCCGTATAAACATGGAAATATCAGCACCGCTATCTGTATGAACATGGAAATATCTACACAGCCATCTGGAAGAACATGGAAATATCTACACCGCTATCTGTATGAACATGGAAATAGCTACACCACTATCTGTATGAACATGGAAACATCTACACCACTATCTGTATGAACATGGAAATATCTACACCGCTATCTGTAGGAACATGGAAATATCTTCACCGCCATCTGTATGAACATGGATATATCTACACAGCCATCTGGATGAACATGGAAATATCTACACCGCTATCTGTATGAACATGGAAATAGCTACTCCGCTATCTGAACATGGAAATATCTACACCGCTATCTGTATGAACATGGAAATATCTACACCGCTATCTGTATGAACATGGAAATATCTTCACCGCCATCTGTATGAACATGGATATATCTACACAGCCATCTGGATGAACATGGAAATATCTACACCGCTATCTGTATGAACATAGAAATATCTACACCGCTATCTGTGTAAACAAGCATACATCTTCACCGCTATGTGTATAAACATGGAAATATCTACACCGCTATCTGTATGAAAATGGAAATATCTACACCGCTATCTGTTTGAGCATGGAAATAACTACACCGCTATCTGCATGAAAATGGAAATATCTAAACAGCTATCTGCATATACATGGAAATAACTACAAAGCTATCTCTTTACACAAGGAAATAACTACACCGATATCTCTATAAACATGGAAATATCTACACCGCCATCTGTATGAACATGGAAATATCAGCACCGCTATCTGTATGAACATGGAAATATCTACACAGCCATCTGGATGAACATGGAAATATCTACACCGCTATCTGTATGAACATGGAAATAGCTACACCGCTATCTATATGAACATGGAAATATCTACATCACTATCTGTATGAACATGGAAATATCTACACCGCTATCTGTATGAACATGGAAATATCTACACCGCTATCTGTATAAACTTGGAAATACCTACACCGCTATCTGTATAAACATGGAAATATCTACACCGCTATCTGTATGAACATGGAAATATCTACACCGCGATCTGTTTGAGCATGGAAATATCTACACCGCTATCTGCATGAAAATGGAAATATCTACACAGCTATCTGCAAATACATGGAAATATCTACAAAGCTATCTCTTTACACATGGAAATAACTACACCGTTATCTCTATAAAAATGGAAATATCTACACCGCCATCTGTATGAACATGGAAATATCTGCACCGCCATCTGTATGAACATATAAATATCTGCACCGCCTTCTGTATTAAGATGGAGATATCTACACCGCTATCTGTATAAACATGGAAATATCTACACCGCTATCTGTATGAGCATGGAAATATCTACACCGCCATCTGTATGAAGATATAAATATCTTCACCGACATCTGTATGAACATGGATATATCTACAAAGCCATCTGGATTAACATGGAAATATCTACACCGCTATCTGAATGAACATGGAAATATCTACACCGCTATCTGTGTAAACATGCATACATCTTCACCGCTATCTGTATAAACATGGAAATATCTACACCGCTATCTGTATGAACATTGAAATATCTACACCGCAATCTGTTTGAACATGGAAGTATCTACACCGCTATCTGCATGAAAATGGAAATATCTACACAGCTATCTGCATATACATGGAGATATCTACAAAGCTTTCTCTTTACACATGGAAATAACTACACCGCTATCTCTATAAACATGGAAATATCTACACCGCCATCTGTATGAACATGGAAATATCTGAACCGCCAACTCTATGAACATATAAATATCTGCACCGCCATCTGTATTAAGATGGAGATATCTACACCGCTATCTGTATAAACTTGGAAATATCTACACCGCTATCTGTATAAACATGGAAATATCTACACCGCTATCTGTATAAACATGGAAATATCTACACCGCTCCCTGTATAAACATGGAAATATCAGCACCGCGATCTGTATGAACATGGAAATAACTACACCGCTATCTGTATAAACATGGAAATATCTACACCGCTATCTGCCTAAAAGTGGAAATATCTACACCACTATCTGCATAAACTTGGAAATACCTACACCGCTATCTGTGTACACATGGAAATATCTACACCGCCATCTGTATTAAGATGGAGATATCTACACCGCTATCTGTATGAACACGGAAATATCTACACCGCTACCTGTATAAACATGGAAATATCAGCACCGCTATCTGTATGAACATGGAAATATCTACACCGCTATCTCTATGAATATGGAAATATCTACACCGATATCTGTAAGAACATGGAAATATCTTCACCGCCATCTGTATGAACATGGATATATCTACACAGCCATCTGGACGGAAATGGAAATATCAGCACCGCTGTCTGTATGAACATGGAAATATCTACACCGCTATCTGTATGAACATGGAAATATCTACACCGCTATCTGTATGAACATGGAAATATCTTCACCGCCATCCGTATGAACATGGATATATCTACGCAGCCATCTGGATGAACATGGAAATATCTACACCGCTATCTGTATGAACATGGAAATCTCTGCACCGCTATCTGTGTATACATGCATACAACTTCACCGCTATCTGTATAAACATGGAAATATCTACACTGCTATCTGCATGAACATGGAAATATCTACACGGCTGTCTGTATGAACATGGAAATATCTTCACCGCCATCTGTATGAACATGGATATATCTACACAGCCATCTGGATGAACATGGAAGTATCTACACCGCTATCTGTATGAACATGGAAACAGCTACACCGCTATCTGTATGAACATGGAAATATCTACACCGCTATCTCTATGAACACGGAAATATCTACACCACTATCTGAATGAACATGGAAATATCTACACCGCTATCTGTGTAAACATGCATACATCTTCACCGCTATCTGTATAAACATGGAAATATCTACACCGCTATCTGTATAAGCATGGAAATATGTACACCACTACCTGTATAAACATGGAAATATCAGCACCGCTATCTGTATGAACATGGAAATATCTACACAGCCATCTGGACGAATATGGAAATATCAGCACCGCTATCTGTATGAACATGGATATGTCTACACAGCCATCTGGATGAACATGGAAATATCTACACCGCTATCTGTATGAACATGGAAATATCTACACCGCTATCTGTGTAAACAAGCATACATCTTCACCGCTATCTGTATAAACATGGAAATATCTACACCGCTATCTGTATGAACATGGAAATATCTACACTGCTATCTGAGCATGGAAATATCTACACCGCTATCTGCATGAAAATGGAAATATCTACACAGCTATCTGCATATACATGGAAATATCTACAAAGCTATCTCTTTACACATGGAAATAACTACAACGATATCTCTATAAACATGGAAATATCTACACCGCCATCTGTATGAACATGGAAATATCAGCACCGCTATCTGGATGAACTTGGATATGTCTACACAGCCATCTGGATGAAGATGGAAATATCTACACCGCTATCTGTATGAACATGGAAATATCTACACCGCTATCTTTGTAAACAAGCATACATCTTCACCGCTATGTGTATAAACATGGAAATATCTACACCGCTATCTGTATGAAAATGGAAATATCTACACCGCTATCTGTTTGAGCATGGAAATAACTACACCGCTATCTGCATGAACATGGAAATATCTACACCGCTATCTGTATGAACATGGAAATATCTACACAGCCATCTGGATGAACATGGAAATATCTACACCGCTATCTGTATGAACATGGAAATAGCTACACCGCTATCTATATGAACATGGAAATATCTACATCACTATCTGTATGAACATGGAAATATCTACACCGCTATCTGTATGAACATGGAAATATCTACACCGCTATCTGTATAAACTTGGAAATACCTACACCGCTATCTGTATAAACATGGAAATATCTACAATGCTATCTGTATGAACATGGAAATATCTACACCTCTATCTGTTTGAGCATGGAAATATCTACACCGCTATCTGCATGAAAATGGAAATATCTACACAGCTATCTGCAAATACATGGAAATATCTACAAAGCTATCTCTTTACACATGGAAATAACTACACCGTTATCTCTATAAACATGGAAATATCTACACCGCCATCTGTATGAACATGGAAATATCTGCACCGCCATCTGTATGAACATATAAATATCTGCACCGCCTTCTGTATTAAGATGGAGATATCTACAACGCTATCTGTATAAACATGGAAATATCTACACCGCTATCTGTATGAGCATGGAAATATCTACACCGCCATCTGTATGAAGATATAAATATCTTCACCGACATCTGTATGAACATGGATATATCTACACAGCCATCTGGATGAACATGGAAATATCTACACCGCTATCTGAATGAACATGGAAATATCTACACCGCTATCTGTTTAAACATGCATACATCTTCACCGCTATCTGTATAAACATGGAAATATCTACACCGCTATCTGTATGAACATTGAAATATCTACACCGCTATCTGTTTGAACATGGAAGTATCTACACCGCTATCTGCATGAAAATGGAAATATCTACACAGCTATCTGCATATACATGGAGATATCTACAAAGCTTTCTCTTTACACATGGAAATAACTACACCGCTATCTCTATAAACATGGAAATATCTACACCGCCATCTGTATGAACATGGAAATATCTGAACCGCCAACTCTATGAACATATAAATATCTGCACCGCCATCTGTATTAAGATGGAGATATCTACACCGCTATCTGTATAAACTTGGAAATATCTACACCGCTATCTGTATAAACATGGAAATATCTACACCGCTATCTGTATAAACATGGAAATATCTACACCGCTCCCTGTATAAACATGGAAATATCAGCACTGCTATCTGTATGAACATGGAAATACCTACACCGCTATCTGTATAAACATGGAAATATCTACACCGCTATCTGTATAAACATGGAAATATCTACACCGCTATCTGTATAAACATGGAAATATCAGCACCGCTATCTGTATGAACATGGAAATATCTACACCGCTATCTGTATGAACATGGAAATATCTACACCGATATCTGTATGAACATGGAAATATCTTCACCGCCATCTCTATGAACATGGATATATCTACACAGCCATCTGGATGAACATGGAAATATCTACACCACTATCTGTATGAACATGGAAATATCTACACCGCTATCTGTGTAAACATGCATACATCTTCACCGCTATCTGTATAAACATGGAAATATCTACACCACTATCTGTATAAGCATGGAAATATGTACGCCACTACCTGTATAAACATGGAAATATCAGCACCGCTATCTGTATGAACATGGAAATATCTACACAGCCATCTGTAGGAACATGTAAATATCTACCCCACTATCTCTATAAACATGGAAATATCTACACTGCTCTCTGTATAAATATGGAAATATCTACACCGCTATCTGTGTAAACATGGAAAGATCTACACCGCTATCTCTGAAAACATGGAAAGATCTACAGCATTATGTGTATGAAGACGTAAATATCTACACTGCTGTCTGTATAAACATGGAAATATCTACGCAGCCATCTGTAGGAACATGTAAATATCTACACAGTTATCTGTATACACATGGAAATATATACACCGCTATCTGTATAAACATGGAAATATCTACACCGCTCTCTGTGTAAACATGGAAATATCTACACCGCTATCTGCGTAAACATGGAAATATCTACACCACTATCTGTGTAAACATGGAAATATCTACACCGCTATCTGTACAAACATGGAAATATCTACACAGCCATCTGTAGGAATATGTAAATATCTACACCGTTATCTGTATACACATGGAATTATCTACACCTCTATCTGTATGAACATGGAAATATCTACACCGCTATCTGTGTAAACATGGGAATATCTACACCGATATCTGTGTAAACATGGAAATATCTACACCGCTATCTCTGTAAACATGGAAATATCTACAGAGTCATCTGTATACATCTGTATAAACATGGAAATATCTACACCGTTATCTGTGTAAACATGGAAATATCTACAGCGTTATCTGTGTAAACATGGAAATATCTACATCGCTATCTCTAAGAACATGGAAAGACCTACACCATTATGTGTATAAAGACGGAAATATCTACACCGCTATCAGTATAAACATGGAAATATCTACACCGCCATCTGTATGAACGTGGAAATGTCTAAACCGCCATCTCTATAAACATGTAAATATCTACACCCCCCTCTGTAGGAACATGGAAATATCTACAACGCTATCTGCTTAAACATTGAAATATCTACACCGCTATCTGCCTAAAAGTGGAAATATCTACACCGCTATCTGCATAAACTTGGAAATATCTACACCACTGTCTGTGTAAACATGGAAATATCTAAACCAAAAACTGTAGGAACATGTATATAACTACACGACTATCTCCATAAACATGGAAATATCTACACCGCTATCTGTATAAACATGGAAATATCTACACAGCCATCTGTAGGAACATGTAAATATATACACCACTATCTCTATAAACATGGAAATATCTACACTGCTATCTGTATAAACATGGAAATATCTACACCGCTATCTGTGTAAACATGGAAAGATCTACACCGCTATCTCTGAAAACATGGAAAGATCTACACCATTATGTGTATAAAGACGTAAATATCTACACCGCTATCTGTATAAACATGGAAATATCTACACAGCTATCTGTATGAACATGGAAATATCTACACCGCTATCTGTATAAACATGGAAATATCTTCACAGCCATCTGTAGGAACATGTAAATATCTACACCACTATCTCTATAAACATGGAAATATCTACACTGCTATCTGTATAAATATGGAAATATCTACACCGCTATCTGTGTAAACATGGAAAGATCTACACCGCTATCTCTGAAAACATGTAAAGATCTACAGCATTATGTGTATAAAGACGTAAATAGCTACACTGCTATCTGTAAAAACATGGAAGTATCTACGCAGCCATCTGTAGGAACATGTAAATATCTACACAGTTATCTGTATACACATGGAATTATCTACACCGCTATCTGTATGAACATGGAAATATCTACACCACTATCTGTGTAAACATGGAAATATCTACACCACTATCTGTGTAAACATGGAGATATCTGCACCGCTATCTCTATAAACATGGAAATATCCACACAGCCATCTATATAAACATGGAAATATCTACACTACGCTCTGTATAAACCTGGAAATATCTACACTGATATCTCTATAAACATGGAAACATCTACACCGCTATCTCTATAAACATGGAAATATCTACACCGCTATCTGTGTAAACATGGAAATATCTACACCGCCATCTGTATGGGTATGGAAATATCTACACCGCCATCTGTATAAACATGGAAATATCTACACCGTTATCTGTGTACACATGGAATTATCTACACCGCTATCTGTATAAACATGGAAATACCTACAATGCTATCTGCGTAAACATGGAAATATCCTCACCGCTATCTCTATATACATGCAAATATCTACACCGCTATCTGTGTAAACATGGAAATATCTACACCGATATCTCTGTAAACTTGGAAATATCTACACCGCTATCTCTGTAAACATGGAAATATCTACAGAGTCATCTGTATAAACATGGAAATATCTACACCGCTATCTGTGTAAACATGGAAATATCTACACCGCTATCTCTAAAAACATGGAAAGATCTACACCATTATGTGTATAAAGACGGAAATATCTACACCGCTATCTGTATAAACATGGAAATATCTACACCGCCATCTGTATGAACGTGGAAATGTCTAAACCGCCATCTCTATAAACATGTAAATATCTACACCGCCCTCTGTAGGAACATGGAAATATCTACAACGCTATCTGTTTAAACATTGAAATATCTACACCGCTATCTGCCTAAAAGTGGAAATATCTACACCGCTATCTGCATAAACTTGGAAATACCTACACCGCTATCTGTGTACACATGGAAATATCTACACCACCAACTGTAGGAACATGAAAATATCTACACCGCCAACTCTATAAACATTGAAATATCTACACCGCTATCTGTATAAACATGGAAATATCTACACCGCTATCTGTGTAAACATGGAAATAACTACACCGCCTTCTGTGTAAACATGGAAATATCTACACCGCCATATCTATAAACATGGAAATATCTTCAACTCCATCTGTATGAACATGGAGTTATCTACACTGCCATCTGTATGAACATGGATACATCTACACCGCTATCTGTATAAACATGGAAGTATCTACACCGCCATCGGTAGGAAAATGAAAATATCTACACCGCCATCTGTATGAACAGGGAACTATGTACACCACCATCTGTATCAACATGAAAATGCCTACACCGCCATCTGTATCACAATGGAAATATCTGCACCGCCATCTCTATAACAATGGAAATATCTAAACCGCCGTCTGTATGGAAATGGAAAAATCTACACCACCATCTGTATAAAGGTGGAAATATCTACACCGCTATCTGTGTGAACATGGAAATATCTACAACGCTATCTGTAAAAACATGGAAATATCTACACCTCCATCTGTATAAACATGGAAATATCTACACCGCCATCTGTAGAAACATGGAAATATCTGCACCGCCATCTCTATAAACATGGAAATATCTACACAGCTATCTGTATAAACATTTAAATATCTACACCGCCATCTCTATAAACATAGAAATATCTACACCGCCATCTGTATGAACATGGAAATATGTACACCGCCATCTGTGTAAATGTGGAAATATCTACACCGCTATCTGTATGAACATTGCAATATGTACACCGCTACCTGTATTAACATGGAAATATCTACACCGCTATCTGTATAAACATGGAAATATCTACACCGCTGTCTCTATAAACATGGAAATATGTGCACCGCTATCTCTATAAATATAGAAATATATACACCTCTCTCTCTATAAACATGGAAATATCTACAATGCTATCTGTATAAACATGGAAATATCTACACCACTATCTGTATAAACATGGAAATATCTACACCGCTATCTCTATAAACATGGATATATCTACACCACTATCTCTATAAACATGGAAATATCTACACCACTATCTGTATGAACATGGAAATATCCACACCGCTATCTGTATAGACTTGGAAGTATCTACACCGGTAACTGTATAAACATGGAAATATCTACACCGCTATCGGTATAAATGTCTGTATTTGCTCTTAATTTATACCCAAGGCTGGGATGTTTCATATGATAAAAAGACCAAATACAGAAATAGACTATATTTGGTCTGGCAATTGATCTCTGCAATAATCAAACCTCAAAGACAATCAAACCTGAAATCTAAGCTACATATTAAATAGCTTGGTTTTTAGGTTGCACGTTGCTGTGTATGCTGGCTTCATAGAAAATGCAAGTAGCAATGGCCATTTTTTAATAGTCATTAGCCTTGAAGCTCTCCTACTTTTGAATCACATAGAAATAGAAACCAAATCTCACTAGATTTTTTTTTTTGAAACAGGGTCTGGCTTGGTTGCCCAGGCTGAAGAGCAGGGCATGATCTTGGCTCACACCTCTGCCTCTCGGACTCAAGCCATCCTCCCACCTCAGCCTTGGAGTAGCTGGGACCACAGGCATGTGCCACCATATCCAGCTAATATTTTTATTTTTGTACAAATGGGGTTTGTCATCTTTCCCAGGCAGGCCTCAAACTCCAAGACTCAAGCAATACACCTGCCTTGAATTCCCAAAGTACTGGGTTTACAGGCGACAGCCACTACGCCCAGCTACTAAACTTCTAAAAATCAATTTTACATAAAATTATCTAAGCGTGCAAGGAAAGATAAGAAGCCTAAGGAACCAGTGAGTTGAAGAATAAATGCAGTTTAAATCATACATGTAAACAACATGATGTGATGTGGTAGGAATCATCTAACATGCTTTAAAGCATGAGTAAAAGGTCTTTACTTAGAAAACTGGATCTTAGTTTAGGATATCTTTAGATAAGAGTATGAAAAGTCATATCATATTGATAAGTAAAGTGCTTCCTTTGGCTAATTTTAAGGATAGGACATTTACTTTCATATAATTCATAGGAATCTTAGACTTAAAAATAAAATTTCCCTTCTCAAATCCTTACTTTTATACTTTTTTGCATTTCTTTCACTTTTGTGTTAATGGCCTATGTCTCAACATATTCTATTAAGCCTTCTGGAAACACATACTTTGTTTCCAGCCTCTTCAGAGAACCATCACTCCAATTCCTAGGCTTCTGAAGAAGCAGACCCAAGCTTATAATTATTACATATTTCCAAATCTAGGTGACCAACAAAAATTGATACTTTTCCCATCATACCTTTAAGTTAACAATCAGGTGTATGCTGAGAGGTAAAGACCCAAGAGTGTTGGTTGTCTAATTGTGCAGCTGTATAAACAAATCTTAATGCTTGAAAATATTCAAAGGTTATTCTCACGTTGATTGTTGGTAACTATGTGTAACAACATGAAAAGAAAAAAAAATCAAAGAATTACGTCTGAGGATAATACACAATCTCTAAGGGTAAGAAGAGCAACAAAAATTCTGCTTCAATTACCACTGAAATAATATATTTATCCTGTAAAATCTATGGTGGCTGGTTGTAAAAATTAGGCATTAGCAAACTGATAAAGACTTTTTAATGAAAACATTATGAAACATAGTTTTTAAAAAGTTAAATACACCCACACCAGTTTTTCACATTCTTTGGGCTGCTTTAATGCTGCCATTAAATAATTGATTTAGTTGTGACATAGATCCTATGTTCCATGGAGTCTACCATTCATAAAGATGCAATGTAAGGTAACAAAAATATAAATTGTGTGTGTGGGGAGGAGAAGTCAAGAGTATTTTTATGTGACAGAAGTTAAGTTGTTATCAGTGTAAAATAGTCTGTTACAAATACCGGACTCTGTATGTTAGTTTCACTAACCAGAAAGAAAGAAATTACAGCAGATACACACACACACACCAAAAAAGGGAAAAGAAACAAAGCTTAGCACCACAGAAAACCACCAAACTAGAGGGATAAACAATAAGAAAGGAAGAAGTGAACAAGTAATCTAAAAAACAACTAATGAAATTGTAGAAGGAAGTCCTAATTTATCAATAATAAACTTCAATAGAAGTGGATTAAACTCTACTTAAAAGATATAAAGTGGATGAATGGATTCGGATAGCAAAACCCACCTATATGCTGCCTACATGATACTTACCTCACTATTAAAGACAAATAGACTGAAAGTGAAGAGATGGAAAAATATATTTTATGCAAACAAATGAAAAGCAAGCAGGAGTAGCCACAGTCATGTCATATTTTAAAAGGCTTTAAATAAAAAAAACTATATAAAAAAAGAATGTCACTGTATAATGAAATGATAAAAGGCCCAATTCAATAAGAGGACATAACATATATATTACTTAGGTGTAACTATATATGTACCCAACACCAGAACAACCAGATATATAAAGCAAATATTAGATTTAAAGGTAGAGATAGACTGCAATACAATATTAGTAGGAAATTTCAACACTCCACTTTAAAAATGGACAGATTCTATGAAGAGAAAATCAACCAAAAAATGACAGACTCAAACTATACCATAGACCAAATGGACCTAGCAGGTAAAGAAGATCTCACCTGATATGGTTTGGCTGTATATCCCCACCCAAATCTCATCTTGATTATAGCTCCCATAATTCATACATGTTGTGGGAGGGAACCAATGGGAGATAATTGAATCATGGGGGCGGTTCCCCCATACTGTTCTTGTGGTAGTGAATACGTCTAACAAGATCTGAGGTTTTATAAGGGGGAACCCTTTCACTTGGTTCTCAATTCTATTTTGTTTGCTACCATGTAAGATGTGTCTTTCGCCTTCCATCATGATTGGGAGACCTCCCCAGCCACGTGGAACTATGAGTCCACTAAACCTCTTTTTCTCTGTAAATTACCCAGTCTCGGGTATGTCTTAATCAGCAGTATGAAAACAGACTAATACATCATCCAACAGCTGCAGAATACAAATTATTCTCAACTGTACACCAAACATTCTCTAGGACCAATCATACATTATGACACATAATAAGTCTTAACAAACTTAAGAAGACAGATATCATATGAAGTATCTTTTCTGATTCCAGGGATATAAAGCCAGAAATCAACAACAGGAAAGCCCTTGGAAATTTTATAAAAACATGGAAATTAAATAGCACGCACCCAAGAAATCAATAGGTCTCATTAAGACATTAATAGGAAAATGTCAAAAGTCACTGAGACAAGTAAGAATGAAAATCCAACATACCCAAACCTATGGAACGTAGCAAAAGCAGTTCTAAGAGGGAAATTTATAGCAATAAAAGCCTACACCAAAAAAGAAGAAAGATTTTCAAATCACAAAGCAAAATTATACACTTCAAGTAACTAGAACATCAAAAACAAACTAAACCCAAAATTGGTAGAAGGAAGGAAATAATAAAGCTCACAGCAGATATAAATGAAACAGACACTAAAAAATATTTCAAAAGATAAATAAGACAAAGTGTAAAGGTAAAACTGACAAACCTTTAGCTAAACTAAGACAAAAGGAGAGAAAATTCAAATAAATAAAAGATGAAAAAGGAGACATTACAACTGATACACCACAGAAATAGAAGGGATTGTAAGACATTACTCATAACTATATGCCAACAAATTTGATAGTGTAGAATAAAATGAATAAATTTCTGCACACATACAACTACCCAGATTAAATTGTGAGGAAATATAACATCTGAACACATCAATAATGAGTTTGGAAATTGAATCAATAATAAAACATCTTCCATCAAAACAACAACAACAACAACCAACACCCAGGACCTGATGTCTTCACTGCTGAATTCTACCAAACAGTTAAAGAATAACTACCAATTCTCCACAAACTTTTCCACAAAAGTAATGAGGAAGGAATACTTCCATACTCATCTTATGAGGCTCGCAATATCCTGATTCTAAAACCAGACAAAGACACGCACAAAATGAAAATAACAGGCCAATATTCCTGAAGAACATAGATACAAAAATTCTCAACAAGATACAAGTGAACTGACTTCGACAGCACACTAAAAAGAGTATTCACTATAATCAAGTGGGGTTCATCCCAGGGATGAAAGGATGGCTTAACATGCACAAATCAGTAAATATGATACACCACCACAATAGAAAGAAGAACAAAAACCATGTGATCATTTCAACAGATGCAAAAAGAACACTTGACAAAAGTCAACATTCCTTTATGATAAAAACTGTCAAGAAAGTAGGTATAGGAGTGTACCTCAACGCAGTAAAGGCCATAGGTGACAAACCCACAGCTAACATCTTATTTATGGTGAATAGTTAAATGCTTTTCCTCTTTGATGTGGAGGAAGACAAGGATGTCAACTTCTACCACTTCTATTTAGCATAGTACTGGAGGTCAGAGCCAGAGCAATTAGACAAAAGAAATAAATAAGAGGGATCCAAACTGGAAAGAAGGAAGTCAGATTGTTTCTGTTTGTAGAAAATGTGATCTCACATACATATGGATACATCTATATATATGATCATATAGATATATATGATCTCTCTCTCTTTAGGGTTCTTTCTATATATACTTATATAGAGTGAGAACCCTAAAGACTTGACCAAAAACTACTAGAAATCATAAATAAATTCAGTAAAGTTGTAGTATACAAAATCAACACAGAAAATTCAGTGGTGTTTCTATACACTAATAGTGAACTATCTGAAAAAGTCATCAAGAAAGGAATTCCATTTACAATAGCTACCAAGAAATCTGCAGATAAATTTAATCAAGGTCGTGAAAGATCTCTACAATGAAAACTATAACACACTGATGGAAAAATTTACGATCCACAAAAAATGGACACTATATACTCATGGAATGGAAGAACTGATACTATTGAAATGACCATACTAACAAAATGTCCTACAGATTCAATGCAATCCCTATCAAAATACCAATGAAATTCTTCACAGAAATAGAAAAAAATACCCTAAAATTTGTATGAAACCAGAAAAGACCCCAAATAACCAAAGCAATCCTGTGCAAAAATAACAAAGCTGGAGGCACCACACTACCTGACTTCAAAATATACTACAAAGCCATAGTAAGCAAAACAGCATGGCACTGCCATAAAGCAAACACATAGACCAATGGAAGAGAATATACAGCTCAGAAATAAATTCTCATACCTAAAGTCAACTGATTTTCCAAAAAGGAGTCAAGAGCACACACAGGGGTAAAGACAGTCTCTTCATTAAATGGTACTGAGAAGATTGGATATCTACATGTGGGATAATGAAATTAGACCCCTATCTTTTACCTTATACAAAAATCAACTCAAATGCGATTAAAGACCTAAAGGTAAGATTGAAAACTATGAAAAACTACTAGAAGATAACATGTGGGAAATTCTCTATAACTTTGGGTTCTACAAGGATTTTTTAAATGAGACGTCAAAAGCACAGGCAACAAAAGCAAAAATAGATAAATGGGGTTTCATCAAACTAAAATGCTTTTGCACAGCAAAGGAAACTTAACAGAGTGAAAAAACAACTTACAGAATGGGATACAATATTTGCAAACTATACATCTGCTAAGGAGTTAATGCCCAGATTATATAACAAACTTAAACAACTCAACAGCAAAAACATAAATAACTTATTTAAAAATGGGCAAAACTGGGAGGCTGAGGCAGGCGGATTGCCTGAGGTCAGGAGTTTGAGACCAGCCTGACCAATATGGTGAAATCATTTCTCTACTAAAAATACAAAAATTTAGCCAAACATGATGGCGTGTGCCTGTAACCCCAGCTACTCAGCAGGCTGAGGCAGGCGAATTGCTTGAACCAGGGAGATGGAGGTTGCCGTGAGCCCCGATTGCACCACTGCACTCCAGCTTGGGCAAGAGAGCAAGACTCCTTCGCAAAAAAAAAAAAAAAAAGGGACAAAATAAACTAAAAGAAATGCCACAAGAGAAAATATAGAAATTGTCAAGACGAATATATAATAAAATCATGTTCAACATCACTAACCATCAGGGAAATGCAAATCAAACCCGCAATGAGATACCAGTTCACCCATTAGAATGGCTATTAGCAAAAAGGTAAAAGATAACAAGAGTTGGCAAGGAAGTGGAGAAAACGGAACACTTACGCACTGTTGATGGGGTTGTAAACTAGTACAACCATTAAGCAAAACTTTATGGAAGTTCGCTAAAAAATAAAAAATAAAAAAAAAAACAATCATTCGATCACATAACCCAGCAATCCCACTACTGGGTATATATCCATAGGAAATGAAATCATTGTGTTTGAAAAATATCTGCACTCTTATGTTTACTGTAGCACTATTTCTAATAATCAGATATGGAATCAACCTATGTGTATAAAAACAAACAAGTGAATTATATATATATAATATATATTATGTATATTATATATAATACATATTATGTATATTATATATAATATATTATGTATAATATATAATATATTTTATATTAATATATTATTAATATTAATGTATTATATATTAATATTAATAAAAATAATAATTATTAATTAATAATTATTAATAATTAATAATAATTAATATTAATATTAATAGATTATTAATATATAATATATATTATATGTATAATATACATTATATATTATGTATATTTTATATATAATACATATTATGTATATTATATACATAATATATATTATGTGTATTATAATATATAATGTATAATGTATATAATATACGTTATGTATATTATATATAATATACATTATGTATGTTATGTATATTATATATTACATATAATATATATATATTATTATATATAATTATATATAATTATAATTATAATTATATATAATTTTATGTGTAATTATAATTATGCATAAAATTAATTATAATTATGTATAATTTTATGTGTAATTATAATTACACATAAAATTATATATGTATATATATATATATATATATGGACACACACACAATGAAATACTATTCAGCCATAAAAAAAGAATGAAATTCTGCCAGTTGCAACAACATGGATGACCCTGTAGGATACAATGTTAAGTGAAATAAGCCAGACACAGAAAGCAAATACCGCATGATCTCGCTCATATGTGGAATCTTAAAAAAAAAAATGTTAATAGAGAAGTAGAGTAGAATAGTGGTTACCAAACAGTGAGGAAGAAGTGGGGAGGGCAAAATGGAGATAGATTGGTTAACAGTTATGAAATCACAATTATATAGGAAGAATAAGTTGTAGTGTTCTTTGCAAAGCAGGGTGACTATAGTTAAAAGTAAAGTATTGTATATTACAAAGTATCTAGAAGAAAGGATTTTGAAATTTCTTATTAAAAAGAAATGATGAATGCATGAGGTAATTAATACACTAACTATCCTTATTGGATCATTAGACAACATACATATTCATTGAAACATCAAATTGTATCCTATAAATCTATATAATTACAATGTGAAAATTTTTTAAAAATAAATTAATGAATTAAATAACAATTTTAAAATGTTCTCAATCACCAATGCAAAGTTTAGGAGCTTTGTTCTTGACTCAGCCTTAAGACTGAAAACTAATGTGTTAGAAATATTTGTAGATCCTCTCAATTTTGAAAGAATCCTAGCTAAACTACTGAAATATAAAATATATTCTATGTAATATGCTCTTAGGTATATTCTTAGGTGAACTCTGCTTTTAGATGAAGCTTATAAAAATGAAAAACGTATCTGAAATAAAATTTTAAAGTATTTGGAAAATTACAGCTTAATCTCTTAAAGACAAATTTTCTATACAGTAACCTTTTTATGTGCTTTTGAAATGGGGTATACAATTATTTTCCCTGATGTGAGACAAAATATAGAATGTTGGCATTTTATCTAAGAAGTTAACTTAGGAAGAAAGAGTGAGAGGCAGAGGAATGAGGGAAGAAAGGAAGGCTGATGATGGGATACCTTATCAAGTTGCCTAATGCTGTATTGGAACCTAATAGGCCTTCTAAGGAGTTTTATTACATAATGCAAGACTCCTCAATCTGGGAGGAGGAAAGGGCTTTATTTTTGAGTGGTCACAGGTTGCCCCATGGGCATAAACTCTACCAAGCTGCTAGGTTACACCTACATGAGCATCCCACCTGCTTAAGTAAGAGCAGCCACAAACTGTGGGCCATTCCAGGTAAGTGTCATATCACACCTGCACCAACTAGTCAAAGCCTGGGTCAAAGCCTGTGCAGAACTGATCGCTACAGCAGAGGCTAAAATAAGAAATGGGGCTAAGAGAGTGAAAAGCAGTGCCCATATGTATCCAAAAACAGGTTGAAGATATCTTTAGGAAGGAACAGATAATTTTTTTTATTCATACAATAACAGATGCATATGAACTCCTCGACTAGTCACCCATTCCTGTCAGCCCTTGGGCTTCATAACTAAATCATTCTTCCTTTGTAATCCAGTCCCACATTTTCAGCTATCTCTATATGTTTATTATCTTAAATATTTCTTTGCTCTATACTCTTCCCCTAGTCTTCAACCAATTTCTTTCTTTATTGTCCCAACCCACAGACTGTTATTTCCACTTCGATGTCCCATAGAAGCTTCAAGGGTTTGAAATACCTAAAAAAAACAACTCATCTTTCTCCCTAAAATTCCCTCTCCTTCTCCCACTTCAAAATTTCAACTAATGGCTCCCCCTGTTATTCCCACCAGAATCCTGAATGATCCCTGTTTCCCCTCATTCACTCCATACATGTAAATCTCATTAACGTTACTTTCTAGATATTTCATGAATCCTTTCCATTCATTCTGTACTAGAAAGTGTTCCCAGTTTAGACCCTGGTGGTTGGTGGCCTCTTACCTAGGCGCTCTCTCTCTCTCTCTCTCTCTCTCTCTCTGTGGGTGTGGGTGTGGGTGTGTGTGTCCTGAGAATTTATTTACTTCTGGTTTTTGTTTGTTTTTTAGTATCCAGAATCTACAGGGAACTTAAATCAATTAGAAAAAAAAATAACCCAATTAAAAAATGGGCAAAGGACATGAACAAACACTTCTCAAAAGAACACATACAAATGGCCAACAAATACACGAAAAAAAAAATGCTTAGAATCACTAATCATCAGAAAAATGCAAATCAAAACACAATGAGATACCATTTCATACCGGTTGGAATGGCTATTATTAAAAAGTCAAAATACAACAGATGCCAGCAGGGCTGTAGACAAGAGGAAGTGTCCGTATATTTTTAGCTATAGCCCTACTTCAAACGTGTCCCCATTACAGCCAAAAGAGCGGCCTATCTAAAGGACTGTTCTGATCAGCTCACTTACCTGACTGAAACCTTCAGTGACTCCCATGGCCTGCAGGTCAATGCACTAATTCATGACTATAACATCTGAGATATCCTTGATCTGGCTACTGGTCTAGCCCTCTCTGACTCACGCTTTATAAACCATGCATTCTGGAACTTTTTAGTTGTTTCCCACATCAGCATGCTACTTCCCATCCATGTAGATTTGCAGAGACCTCCTCATCTTTTTAATTCCCAGTTCCCACTCTCAACATGGGCCATCTCCTACCCACACTTCAAAACCTAAGCAAAACAACACCTTCCGTGACACCTCCATGCTGAGTCAGATGCCATCCCCTTTGTATTGTAGTTCTTTGCTTGTGTGCCTTTGTCTCACTTTGTTCTCTTTAAAATAAACTCCATGAGGACAATGATCACCTGCTATTTGTGTTAATATCTGCACCTAGTGGCATAGTGTCTGGAGTATAGTAGGATCTATTTTCAAGGAAAAAAAGATTATATCTATACCAATAGACATGAATTAGCGCTTTTTTTTTAAAGATAAGCTCCCTTTGAACTAAGTCAATGTTTACAAGAAGAGTTATACTAAAAAGTTCACTTTTGCTGCTTATGTTTCATTTATTTCAGGCAATTAATTCATTGTTATTGGTAAATCGATACTTTTTATTGATACTGAAAAGAGAGAAATAAACTAATGACTATCTCTGTTAGAGTAGATTTGTTCATATCTATCAGTAAAATGTTAATTATCTGAAAGTCAATAATAAAACATAAACTGTGATCTTAAATGTTTTTTAGGGGCTCAAAAATAATTAGAATTCATGTCAGCATATAAAAAAAGATCAGAGTATTTTTAAGATATGATAAAATTTTATTTTAGTTTCTTAATAGGGATTTTTGTGACCTTATAGAGTTCAACTAATTATAATTTTAAAAATAGGATTTATAGAGTTTTAGAATTAGAAACAATTTATAGATTATTTTATTTTTCTTTTGAGGAATCAGGTCATCAGAAGATCAAGGAACACCTATAATGTCACTAGATCCTAATTTAATTTAAATTTTAGAATCCAGGTATTCTAACTCCTGTCTTGATACTATTTCTACTTTATTATGTTGCTTCCCAGGGCTTTAAAAAATAAAAGCTGGGAAATTACATTTGCTTTGCATATACAGCACCAATTATCAAATTCAGCATAAAAGCATAACATGTATACATCAAAAAGAAAACATAAAAACTTCAAATTAAAAGCATCTCAAAACAATTGAATATAATAGGGAAACCTTATACAAATGCAACACTCACCCATTAATAAAAAGAAACCAATTGGAGAAAAAAGAAATTCAATATAAACATGTTGGAATATAACCTAATTCATTTTAATCCAATGCTTCAAATTGAAAAAAATTAGCACTAGTGTTATTTTCCTTTATCATTACAATCTTGCTTTTCATTACATTATGCTATGTTTTGTATTAAACATAAAATCAATTTTTCACCTTAACACATGCTAGAAATACAGAGTCACCATATTGGAAATCAGTAGAAAGTGTCTTTGTTTCTACTTTTTTTTCTTTGAAAAAGCTTTGGGAAAAAAAATCATTTACAATGTTTAATTTTAATAACTTAAAGAATGTAATTGATTTTTGTTTGTTTTTGACATGGAGTTTCACTCTTGTCACTCAGGCTGGAGTACAATGGCATGATCTCGGCTCACTGTAACCTCCACCTCCCAGGTTCAAATGATTCTCCTGTCTCAGCCTCCCGAGTAGCTGGGATGACAGGCACTCGCCACCACACCCGGCTAATTTTTGTATTTTTAGTAGAGATGGGGTTTCATCATGTTGGCCAGGCTGGTCTCAAACTCCTGACCTCAGGCGATCTGCCAACCTCGGCCTCCCAAAGAGCTGGGACTACAGGCGTGAGCCACCATGCCCAGCCAATTGAATAGTTTTTAACTCAGAGGATAAATGCTTGAGGGGATGGAAAGCCCATTCCTCATGACGTGATTATTTCACACTGCATGCCTGTATCAAAACATCTCATGTACCCCACAAATATATAAACCTCCTATGTACCCACAAAAATTTTATAAAATAATGAAAATATTTTAAAACTAAAAAAATTGTTTTTTAATTAAGCAACTTTATTTAAATAAAATCATTCTTCCTCATCCTCAGTCCTGGGATCTACCAGAAAGAATTAGCAACATCTTAAAGATGACAAAGTGTTAAAGATAAGCTGCTATTAAGTAAAAGTGTGAAGTGTGGAGGGGACAAGCTGGATGCCTGAACCATTTTGTTCTATCTTTAGGACAGTGAAAGAGCAAGAAGCAGGGTTGGGTGGGGGACACATATTCTGTTGAGCATTGTCACCACTATATTCACTGAAATTCATCTGCATGCTTGTATGTATACTTTTGATTCGCCTGATACACTGAAAATTATATGAAATTGTTCTCTATTCTTTAGATAATTATAATCTAAGTGCTAATATGAAGCTTAGAATTTATATGAAATATGTATGCCCACAACAAGACATTTCAGCTATTTCCTAGATAATAATCTCACTTCACCCTGCACAAAACAGGCACATGGTCATGTCACTCTGACCTGGTTTGAGTCCAAGGAGGCTTTTGTTTTTAAAATAATTTAGGTTAGTAGTTAAAATATGAACTTTGGGCCAGGAGTGGGAGCTCATGCCTATAATCCCAGCACTTCGGGAGGCTGAGGCGGGCGGATGACTTGAAGTCAGGAGTAGGAGACTGGACTGGCCAACATGCTGAAACCCCATCTCTACTAAAAAAAAAAAAAAAAAATAGAAAACTTAGCTGGGTGTGGTGGCGGGCACCTATAATCCCAGCTACTTGGGAGACTGAGGCAGGAGAATTGCTTGAGCCTGGGAAGTGGAGGTTGCAGTGAGCAGAGATCTTACCACTACACTCCAAAACAAACAACAAACAAAAAAATTCTAGAGTCACACTGAAAATCTTAACAACCTGCTTCTACTACCCATTTTTTTAATTTTTATTTTGACCTGATTTTAGATTGATAGCAAAATGCACAAATAACACAAAGTGCCCCCTATGTCCCTCACCCTACTTCCCCTAATGCTAACATTTTCAGAGCCATCCTTATTTTCTCTATAAAAGAGCAGAGTTCTCCTTTTAGAGATTTGGAAAGATTATTAAAAGATAAGTTACAAAATACAGTACCTGACACGTATAAAATATTAAATAAATACTAGCCATGCTTAATTATTTTGTTTTAAGTCTATATGAGTCAAGTTTTAGTAGAAATATGGGCTAGAAAAAAAAAACAGAAAGCGGGACTCTGTGATCCGACTTGGGCTTATAGAACAGACTGCACTAGTTTGTTCTCATGCTGCTAATAAAGTCATACCCAAGACCGGGTAATTTAGAAAGGAAAGAGGTTTAAGGAACTCACAATTCCACATGGCTGGGGAGGCCTCACAGTCACGGCAGAAGGCAAAAAAGAAGCAAAGGCACATCTTAAATGGTAGCAGAGAAGAAAGCTTGTGTAGGGAAGCTCCCATTTTAAAAGCATCAGATCTCGTGAGACTTATTCGCTACCAGGAGAACAGTAGGGGGAACCCGCCCCTATGATTCAATGATCTCCACCTGACTCCATCCTTGACATGCGGGGATAATTACAATCAAGGTGAGATTCGGATGGAGACACAGCCGAATCATATCAATGACTAATGAGAGTTACGTCCAGAACCTAATGAAAACCTGTCTGAGGCCACATTCCCTGTAAAGCAGATTTGAGATAGAGATTTGTGTAGAGAATATTTAACTGGGTAAAATCCTAGGAACCAACAACTGTGGCGAAAAAGCTGAATTGGATAAAGGGAGTTGAGATGTGAGGCAGTCACAACAAATACCTCAGCTAATCTCAAGGGGGAGCTGAGAAGCTGGGGCGACCCTTCAGAGTTGCCCTAAATTGAGGCAGGAGTATGGAGTTTTAATACCTTTCACTGGCCATTCTTCAGATACGAGTTGTCCCCAAGGATGGACATCAGCTTGACAAGTTATTAATTAGATCTCCTGAGAATAAATTCTAGAGAGAATCAGCTGAGAGGCATGATTTGCCAACACTCCCAATAGCTGGGCAAACTTCAGTTTTGAGGGAGGATTTGGGTCACACACAAAAGTCTCCACAACCAATTATTCATGGGAAATTCTATGTAGGCAGAGCTATTTCATGGCCAGTTAATCAAAACTACATAATCTATTTGGTTAAGCAAAAGAAATTAAAAAGATAAAATAAAATCTATGTATTAACACTCAAAAGTTTTTTAATGCATTTGCCTTGCATTTCGTATGTTTTGCCTTGCCTTTTATATGTTTTGCCTTGCATTTGCTTATTTGCTTTTAAGAACCTTTAGAGAACAATAATTACTAATATAATATGGAGTAGCACAGCATAGACGAGGGAAGCTAACTCTCTCCCTTTTCCCAGAACCTGGAACAGCTAAAGATCCTAAGCATTGTCAGCTTTGGTATCTGACATAGTTTGGATGTTTGTCCCCTTCAAATCTCACGTTAAAATGTGATCCCCAATGTTGGAGAGAGATGCCTCCTGAATGGCTTGGTGCTGTCCTCTTGGTAATGAATGAGTTCTTACCCTGTGAGTTCATGCGATATCTGGTTGTTTAAAAGAGACTGACACCTCCTCCCTGTCTCTCTTGCTTCCTCTCTCACCATGTGATATGCTGGTTTCCCTTCACCTTCCACCATGATTGGAAGGTTCCTGAGGCCCTCCCTGGAAGCAGGTGCCAGTACTATGCTTCATGTACAGCCTTCACAACAAGGAGCCAAATAAACCGCATTTCTTTATAAATTACCCAGCCTCAGGTATTTCTTTATAACAATGCAAATGGGCTAACAGAGTATCATTCATGGACAGTGAGTGTATTAGTCAATTTTCATGCTGCTGATAAAGACATACCCAAGACTGGGTAATTTATAAAGAAAAAGAGGTTTAATGAATTCACAGTTCCACATGGCTGAGGAGGCCTCACAGTTATGGCAGAAGGTGAAAGGCGCATCTTACATGGCAGCAGGCAAACAGCAAATGAGAACCAAGTGAAAGGCGAAAGGGGTTTCCCCTTATAAAACC
This sequence comes from Gorilla gorilla gorilla, assembly GCF_029281585.2. NCBI lineage: Eukaryota > Metazoa > Chordata > Mammalia > Primates > Hominidae > Gorilla > Gorilla gorilla. Next base: position 52,321,006 of record NC_073246.2, on the reverse strand, counting down.
ATCAGATCTCATGAGACTTATTCACTACCACTAGAACAGTGTGGGGAAAACTGCCCCCATGATCCACTTACCTCTCACTGGGTCCCTCCCACAACATGTGAATTATGGGAGCTACAGTGCAAGATGAGATTTCAGTGGGGACACAGCCAAACCACATCAGACAGTAATAACTTTCAATTAAATATAGCTAGACTTTCTGTCAGTGGGTCACAGCAGTCTAGAGAACACATTGAAAAACTCTGGGAACAGCAGATATAGAGGTCAGATCTAGAGATTTTGAACAAAGTTTAGTGCTACAATGCATTGGTGACCACAGACAAAAGGTGTCTGTTGTTGTTATAGTTTGTTTTCTGTCTTGTTTTTCATCATGGGAGGACAAAAAGAAAAAATGGGGGCAATGGTGAAGGAGAAATGAAAAAGACCTGCTTTTCTATGGGTGGAAGCGACTAAACGAGAGAATAAATTTGGATCACACAACAAATGCAAATCAAGTTAGAAGCATGAAAGGCATGATTAAGGCCATGGTTCTAATAGAGATCAGCCAGCGGAACCAGGATCATGCCACACCGAGAGAGGCTGCAGAGCCATTGCCTTCTCTCCTGTCAAAGCTAAATTAATGAAATGGAACTCACAGAAGCACTATGTAATCAAATATTGGTGGGACACAAGCAAATTCTTAAAAAGTTTCATTGATCAGTGATAATATCTTTTGGTGTAAATATCTCCTCAAAACATTTCAGGAAAAAAAAATAAAGCTATAATTTTACGTTAGAAATATTTAACTTTGTTATACTAGTTTACTTATTTTTTACCTAATACTTCTGATATATTGTTATGTAGGTTAAAGATGCTCGATTCATGCCACTGTGGAAACCACACATAATTTAGGCAATAATGCAAATTCTTTTCAAATTCTTTTATCAGTGTATTCACTTTATTTTTATTTCAAACACAATACAAAATTACAGGATGCTATCAAAGTGATGCTACAAAACCCCACTAAAATTTTTTCAATTCTTCAAATCACACACTTACACACACACACACACACACACACCACATGCATTCCCCGTACAGACCTTTTTTTGGGGGGCCTGAGTAAATAATTGCATTTTATTTTCAATTTTTCATTTTGAAATAATTAAAGACTTACCAAAAATGTTGCAAAACTACGTGCCTTTTTGAAGTAAAGTCTTGAAAAAGTTGTTTGGTATATCCTTTATAGTAATAAAAGAAAACACGTGTATATTCTGTTGATTAAAGGCATGCTGAGATCGTCAGACATGTGATTTCATCAGAGACTCCAATATAGAGCGCAGCTGTAACGACATCCTAAGAGTGTTCTAACTGAAATGTGTTGGAAGAAGGTTCTAATTTTTTTCAACCCTTCTCAAGTTGGCACTCAGCAGATTTCCACTCTATAAAAGTAACTCCTGCTCTGCAACTAATGTTCACAGATAAGCTCCAAACATATTTACAGCTCCATTTAAGTATAATGTACACACAGTAAAATTCACCCTTTTCAATGTGCAATTTAATGGGTTATGGCAGATGAATATCATCATTTGACCACAATCATGATCAAGATACAGAAAATCTGCATCATCACAAAACGTTTTCTTTTGCTGTTTTGCATTTGATCTTTTCTCCATTCCTGAACACAGGCAACCACTAATCTGCTTCTGTTTCTACAGTTTGCATTTTCTAGAGTATCCTATTAGTGGAATGATACATTGGTGTCTTTCATGTCTAGCTTCTTTCACTGAGCATAATGCTTTTGATATTCATTTATATTGCTGTTGTATCAGTTTGCTCCTTTTTATTGTTGAGTGGTACTCCATCTACAACTGGTTTATCCATTTACAAGTTGATGGACACATCTGCTATGAACTTCAAGGATGAGGCTTGGTACGGATATGTTTTTATTTATTTTGAGTCGCAGTGGGATTATTTGGCTATATGATCAGTACTAAGTTTAACATTAAAAGAAACTGCCAAACTGCTTTCCAAAATGTCTGTACCATTTTGAAGTCCCACTAGCCAGGTGTGAATAGCAATTCTTCACATCATGTGGTATGGTCAGTTCTGCTCGTGTCAGCCACTCCAGTGGGTGTACAGTGGTACCTCAATGTGGTTTTCACTTGCATTTCCCTGATGACGGGTAATGTTAAGTATCTTGTCATTTGTGTATTGGACATCATCTCTTTTTAAATTAAAATATCTGTACAAATATTTGGCCCATTTAGGTCAAAATATTACGTTAAATGAGTTATTTGTGTTTTGTTATTTAGTTTTTTAGTTATGTGTACATTCTAGATGAAAGTTCTTTATCAGACATATTTAAAATTATTCTGTCCCAATCTGTGGTTTGCCTTTTCATTTTTTGATGCTATGTTTTAAGTTGCAAAAGTCTTAATTTCATGAAGTCCAACTTACTATTTTTTTCCATTTTCATCCATCCTTTTCTTATCTAAAAAGTTTTTAGCTATAGTAAGATTATTAAAAATTTTTCCTATTCAGTAAGCTTTATACATTTTATATTTACATTATGTATAAAATACATGTTGAGTTAATTTGAGGATATGGTGTGAGGTAATTCTGAAGTTCATATTCTCCATTTAATATCCAATTTTAATAGTACCATCTTTATAAAGACATTGATTTCCTTATTGAAATATTTTGGCAACTTTGGCCATGTAAGGCAGGATATATTTCTAAATTATTTATTCTGTTTCACTGATATATATGTCTTCTTCATGCCAGTAAGTTTACTGTACTGTTTAGTGTAGCTTTACAATATGTCTTGAAATTTGGAAAGTTTTCCAACTTTATTCTTCTTTCTAAAACATGCTCTGGCTATTCTAGGACTTCTGCATTTAAAAAAAAAATTAGAATCAGCTTTGTAATTTCTCCAAAAAGGCCTATAGGTTTGACTGGGATTGTGCCAAATCTGGAGATCAGTTTCAGAAGAATTATCATCTAATAAGTATGACATGTATATTTACCAATGAACTTGATACATATTTCTACCTATTCAATCTCTCGTATTAGTGATTTAGAAATTTTGGATCAGCATACCTTTTATTAAATTTATTCTGAATTATTTTATTATTTTTGAGGCTATTATAAGTTAAATTGCTTACATAATTTTATTTTCTAATTGGTGTTGATTGTGTATAGAAACACAATTGATTTTATTTATTGATCTTTCATCCTACAACTTTGTTAAATTCACTTCATACCTCTAGCACACTTCTGCAGATGCCTAAGGATTTTCTATGTGTATGTTTACATCACGTGAGAATAGTATTTTTCTTTCTTCCCAACTTGGGTGTCACTTATTTCTTATTTTCTTTTCTTTTCTCTTTATTTCTTTCTTCTTTCTGTCCATTCCTCCTTCCTTCCCTTCTTTCTTTCTCCCTGTTTTAGAATCAGTTTTGTAATTTATCCAAAAGGACCTATAAGGTTTCATGGGAATTCCACTGAATCTAGAGATCAATTTCAGGAGAATTATCATCTCATAAGTATTAAATATTTATCAATGAACTTGGTATATATTTCCACTTATTTAATATTGAATGCAATACTTTAAAGAACTAGGGAGAGAGGACATCATTGCATTTTTCATAATCTTATGTAGAAAGTATTAAGGCTTTCACCATTTTAAGTAAGATGTTTGCTATAGATTTTTTGTAAACACATAATCAGTTTGAAAATGTACTTTTCTATCCTCAGTTTGCTGGGAGTTTTTAATTTAAAAAATGTGTTACATTTTGTAAATTCCTTTTTTGCATCTATTGAGAGTGTCACGTGATTTTTCTTTTTTCTGTCAGCATGGTAGATTTTCAGTTGTTGAAACCAACTTGAGATAAACCCCACTTGGTTAAAACACATTATCATTTTTAAATATTCCTAGACTCAATTTGCTAATATTGTATTAAGAATGTTGCATCTAAGTTCATAATGGTTATCAGTCTGTCATTTTTGAGTTGTGATATCTGTATTTGTTTCTGATATCGAGAGAATCCACGTAAAACATCTACTTCTGTCATCAGTAATAATCTGACCAGGGATAACACCAACAGTTAGAGAGGAACCTGTCATTACCTGTGGCAGCAGAGATATCAGAGATTCCAAAAAGAAAAGCAAGGTTAAAATTTCAAATATAATCACATGAAATATCAGAAAGCCAGGGGATAGAAATATAGGAGAGCAAAATCTTAGAGGTCAAAACAAGTAGTTAAGTACTGCACATGATAATAAAAAGTAAAATCTTTTCCTAAGGCAGAGCCTGGCTGCTGCCTAGCTTCTTTGACAATTCTTGGTAGGCTTTCATGGCTTTATAAGGGCTTATACTTTAGGTAAAGTTATAGTCAGGGAAACGGTGGGTGTAGGTTGGCTCTGTAGAAATGAAGCATTACAGGAGCACTGCAGTTAGAAAGAAACTGATACTGATGATACTTCGGTCACACTAATAATACATGCTAATGATAATCATAGCAATCATGGTAATGACAGACAATATATATATAATATTAGCATGCTTCTATTTGCACATATACATATGTGAATAGAAACATTGATTTAAAGACATGAAAGTATAGAAATAGCCTACACCTGATAAAGATATGCTCATACACAATAACAAACCTCAGCATAAACAGAGATTTTGATGTATCACAGAATTCTCCAATAGATCACAATTTTGACACTATGGGAAGTGTCATTTTCAGAACTTTTCTTTATCTCCATTATCTCTATTCTCTATTTCCAACATTCCTGGAGACTGAACTCAAGGATCAGTAAATATTCTCAACCTTAACCATAGCAGACTTCATTCATCCCATATATGCTTGTTATTTTTCCCCATTGACAGAAGGCATTGTACCATGAAATATACAACATATCTCTGACACACCTGACGAAAACAAACAATGGGGAAAGATTGACTATTTAATAAATGGTGATGGGAAAACTGGCTAGCCATATGAAGAAAGCTGAAAGTGGACCCCTTCCTTACACCTTATAAAATAATTAACTCAAGATGGATTAAAGACTTAAACATAAGATCTAAAACCATAAAAACTCTAGAAGACAACCTAGCCAATACCATTCAGAACATAGGCATAGGCAAAGACTTCACGACTAAAACACCAAAAGCAGTGGCAACAAAAGCCAAAATTGAGAAATGGGATCTAATTAAACTAAAGATAGCTTCTGCACAGCAAAAGACACTATCATCGGAGTGAACACACAACCTACAGAGTGGGAGAAAATTTTTGCAATCTATCCATCTAACAAAGGGCTAATATCCAGAATCTACAAGGAACTTAAACAAATTTACAAGAAAAAAACAACCCCATCAAAAAGTGGGAAAAGGATATGAACAGACACTTCTCAAAAGAAGACATTTATGCGGCCAATAAACACATGAGAAAAAGCTCATCATAGGCTGGGCGTGGTGGCTCACACCTGTAATCCCATCACTTTGGGAGGCCAAGGCGAGTGGATCACAAGGTCAGGAGTTTGAGACTTGCCTGGCCACTATGGTGAAACTCTGTCTCTACCAAAAACACACAAAAAAACTTTAGCCAGGCGTGGTGGTATATATCTGTAATCCCAGCTACTCAAGAGGCTAAGGCAGGAGAATTGCTTGAACCCATTAGGTGGAGGTTGCAGTGAGCCGAATTTGTGCCACTGCACTCCACCCTGGGTGACAGAGTGAGGCTGTCTCGAAGAAAAAAAAAAAAAAAGCTCATCACCCCTGGTCCAATGAGATACCATCTCGCGCCAGTTAGAATGGCAATCATTAAAAAGTCAGGAAACAACAGGTGCTAGAGAGGATGTGGAGAAATAGGAATGCTTTTACACTGTTGGTGGGAGTGTAAATTAGTTCAACCATTGTGGAAGACAGTGTAGCAATTCCTCAAGGATCCAGAACTGGAAATATCATTTGACCTAACAGTCTCATTACTAGGTACACATCCAAAGGATTATAAATCATTCTACTATAAAGACACATTCACACATATGTTTATTGCAGCACTATTCACAAGAGCAAAGACTAGGAACCAACCCAAATGCCCATCAATGATAGACTGGATAAAGAATATGTGGCACATATACACCATGGAATACCATGCAGCTATAAAAAAGGATGGATTAATGTCTTTTGCAGAGACATGGATGAAGCTGGAAACCATCATTCTCAGCAAACTATCACAAGAACAGAAAACCAAACACCACATGTTCTCACTCATAAGTGGGAGTTGAACAATGAGAACACATAGACACAGGGAGGGGAACATCACACACTGGGGCCTGTCAGTGGGTAGGAAGGAAAGAGGAGGGATAGCATTAGGAGAAATACTTAATGTAGATGACGAGTTGATGGGTGCAGCAAACCACGACAGCACATGTATACCTATTTCACAAAACTGCAAGTTCTGCAAATGTATCCCAGAACTTAAAGTGTATGTATGTGTGTATATATATATACACACAAATGTAAATGTAAATGTAAATAAATTGAAAATGGTAAAAATAGAAATATGTTTCCTACACAAATAGTGACATAATAAAGCAAGATAGAATGTATGTTTGAGTTAAAAAAAATTGCTTAGAAGACAACTTGAATTCCATTCCAAGGAACTAGTTTTCAAAAGTTTACAACCAGATTTCAGTTTGGCAAAAGGCAACAATGCTGTTTTGAAAATAATTTCTGAAAAGAGCTTCCCCAGCAGTTCCAAATGGCAGTCCTGATACAAGGAAGTAGGGGCAATTTTGTTACCACCAGGAACACTGAATTTATTTTCAGACCTTGAAATTCTGGGAGGCCCTCGAATAATAATCAACTACAATATTTTACTTTACATAGAAATATTGTTTTAATGTTAATATAAAAGCTTGTATATGAACTAAAATTGTCAATCTGCCACTTTTAAGAAAGAAGAATCCATTATGTCCCTAATCTATAGTGAGTTGATATGTTCCATAAGCAGTTCTGGAAGGAGGCTACACTTAGAGCATAAATTGGTATAGATCGCTTTGCTCTCACAGATAGCGACACAATATTTTCTGCTGAATGGGAAAAAGTTTGAAGGCATAAATCAAGATAAAGCAATCATCTGACAAAGAATTACAAAGAGGCCCCATACCTTTTTCTTAGTGAACTCCATGTGACACATTGATTTTTCCACTGAAGATAAAAGCCAAAATCATGTGTCATCAATAGAAAGCAAGCAAAACTATTTGGTTCAATATGTTATGGTACTTAACAAAAAAAACTTGCAGAGAAAAGACAAATCTAAAATGTTGCACATGATTCAAACAAGTCTGGATCAGAAGAGACATTTCAGAGGTCACTGCTAGAGAGTCAAGGATACATTAGAGAGAAATAAACTCCTGCTTTTTTGTTTATCTACTTACATACACAGATACTGTCTGATGAAGATGATTGATATCAGGTATGGTATTTGATGGTATAGTCATTTACAAAATAATTCATCCCTTATGATCTAATGCAATTTTCTTCATATTACACGTGTATATTTAAATACTTCCTTGTGAAGTGGAGGCTAGCCAGGCTGCTGTTAGCATATCCAGTACATTTCTGCAAATTCCAAAATGGCAAATCCCACAGTTGAAATTTCAACCTCTCTAGCGTCCCTCGGCTGGAGTGCATAATCACGGCAAAAGTCTGCAACATCAGAGGTGGCCGCCACAGACACAAAGTCTGTGTTTCTCATTCCATTCTACCAAATCTATTCAGCAGTCTGGGTGCTTGGCAGTATCTATGAGCAGAAAGCATTCAAATGGCTGGTATATGTGCTTCCGGGGAAACTAAGGGGAAAAAAGAGAGAGGGAGGGAGGGAGGGAACAAGAAAGAAGAAGGAAACTCAAGGAGAGAGGAAGGGAAGGAGGCTGGCAAGAAGGGATGGAGGGAGCAAGGGAGGGAGGAATAAAGGAAGGAAGTTACACCAAGTTTCAAAACTGGCCACGGACTGAGAAGGATTAAGAGACAAACGGAATTGAAAGCATTTATGTTCATACTCGGTATTTTTCTTACCCATTCTTGCAAATTAGTAATTTAAAAATTTTCATTTCCACAAATCCACGTGTTTTCTTGTTCCTCTCTCTCCGCTCTTTTTCCTTCTTTCCTTCCTGCCTTTCTTCTTTCTTTTCAACATAGGTTATATAAATGTGTGAGAGCTATCACTAGTCTACATTAATCATCAGGATTTTCCTGTATATTTCCAATTAAGATGACCCATAATAATATTCTACTGTAATTTTGGAGGGTCCAAAATACTAGATGGCATTTAGTGTTTTGGAAATCATGACAAGTCTAACAGGACTTTAAAAAACCTATCAAGACATCTGATGTGTTTTCTTGCCCATACACTCTTTAATGAGGTCTGCTTGACCCTTTCTTCTTCCCTTCTCTAGTCATGGGTTCTTCACACTGAAAACTAAGCTTTGCATCAGTGTTTGACGAACAGGTGACATAATAAACTGCAGTTACATTTTAAATTCAGCTCAAGATGGTAGATGAGAAATCTAAGATTGTGAAGTGAGGTTTAGCATGCTGTTCAGTATGCAACAAATCTGAGTGTTGCTCACACAGGATTCATACCAACAGGCTCCTTCCAAAACCTTTCAATGCAAATTCTAGCAAATGCACACTTGGAAGAAAAATGTTCCATGAAGTTGTATATGTAAATTTATACTTTCAGCATTTATGTATATAATTTCAGGGGAAGTGGGATCAACTTAACATTATTAAACATAGTCCAATGATATTTACAACATAACTTCAGAAACATTTTATTACTAGAAGTATTTTAAAAAGGATGTACCATTTAGGATTTAAGACACACCCCACAAATGAAAAAACAAATGAGATTATAAACAACATTTTTAAAAAAATTATGCCATCTTTTCACTACAAAATCCTCCTGGGGGAAAAATATCTTTTCCTTCATTATTAAAGGATGTTATCAGAGCACAGTGGAATTCTTTCAGATTTAGTCAGAAGGTTCTCTGGAGTTGAGAGATCTATTGGAGAATATTTTCTTTGAAAGTCCATGTCCTTTCCCCAGGCCTACATCATATATAAATAAACATTTCAGAAAAGGGGCCATGTTAAGAAAAAGTGGGTTGAAGATTGTAAGACCTGGTTCCTGGGTGCCAAATAATTCACAAGTTGGAATAAGCTGGGTTTCTGTAACACTTCTCTATGACTGCCATTGATACTGAACTATGCCAAGGAACTAAGTCCTACCAAGGAAAAGCAGGAGGAAAACAGGTGTAAGAAAACATTTCCTGTCAGTGTGTCCAGAGATAGCATGAGTCAACAGCGGCTCCTCATGAAGCCATCGATTCGTAACACTGGAGTATCTAGAATGCATCTGGGTCGAATTATTAAAAAGAAAGTTCTTCTCAAGCTAGTTGTAATGGTAGCTAATTTAAAAAATTAATGTTCTGCGATTCTGATAAAAACCTATGTGGTGAACCAACAATAAAGGCGGCTGGAGATATTGGTATGAAATAGTTATTTTTCCTTATATACCTGGACGTTCATGTAAGAAATTATACTTTTGGAAGGTCTGTCATATTCTCAGTGTAGAAGAGTTGAATCATTTTTAGAAGTTATTGTCAGAATTTTGCTTTAATAGTGCAGTAAAGTGTGCATTCTCTCTCCCTCATTTTCATTCAACAGCCTCTACAAATTGAGCCTGGCTCAAAGGTCTTTCCCTCTTGGAATATGACTCCTCCCCTGTCCCTCTACATAGGCTGTTCTATAACAAATTATTTTGCTGTCTTGATTTTTCAGAGACCTCATGCTAGTAGTAGAGAGTCAGGAGAAAGTGAGATGTCCTATATAAAAGGCCTGCTAGAAAAAGAAATCAGCACTGAGTTCTAAGGATACTGAACAACTTTTTAAAAAACAAGCAAGCCATATTAAACACATTAGTTACAACCAAATTAGATAAAACCATGAAAATTATCCAAGAAGAAAAAGTACATCACCTGTCTAGGTTTAAAATTGCTTAAGGCTGCCATCCAAGGACCATCTATGATAACAAATACAGTAGTCTGTATTGACACAAAGTTTTAGTGATAGACGTAATTACATTCTTCTGCTGGTGGTGTTCTAGAATAAATGGAATATCTGCTGATCAAATCTGAATGCATCCCATAATATTAGCATGTAGGATCCCAGATCTGCAGGCACTATCTCTTTCTCAGATCTACACTTTGAATATTATGTTAGTTAAAATGAGAAGTATGTTAGAAAATGTCTTTTACAAAAGAAATATTGGCTGAGTATGGTGGCTCATGCCTGTAATCCCAACACTCTGGGAGGCCAAGGTGAGAAGATCTCTTGAGCTCAAGAATTTGAGACCAGCTTGGGCAACATATCTATAAAAAATTTTAAAACTTAGCCGGTGTGGTGGTGCACACCTATAGGCACAGCTACTTCAGAGGCTGAATCAAGAGGATCACTTGAGCTTGGGAGTTTGAGGTTGCAGTGAACTATGAACATGGCACTGAACTCCAGTCTGGGCAACAGAGTGAGAACTTGTCTTCAAAAAAATAAAAAAGAAGAAAAAAATAGGAAATATTGTGTTCACATCTGCTATGGTACTCTTTCTTATATAAACTATTTCTTTGCAGTATTCTAGAGGATTTAAGACAAATTTACCACTGAATAATTTCATATGGTATATTATTGCATTAGTATAGTATGTTATTATATAATTAGTATAAGTGACCAGTGCTGCAACAACCACATTCCAAAAAGTATTGTGATCCTCCAAAATTACAATGTCTAAATGACATTATTCTCCTTCATGAGACCATTATACCTTAATTTTTCAGCACCATGAAAATCTACAAATGCCCTCTAAAATATATTTAGAAAACGTGGGGAAAAAATAGATACAGTTTCAGAAGATACATATATTTTGAAAATTAGCCTTTTTGGAATAAATTATTCTTTATGACATATAAATAAACACATTTTTCAGACTGGCGGGGTAACATTTGCATCAGTCAAAATAATTAGATTACTAAAACATGTAATCTTATTAGAAAAATGGTTTATTCAGAGAATCATTGGAATTATTAGCCTTCAAGCTGCTATAGATTGAATCTGATCAAAATAATTAAGATAATATTATTTCATTTTTCAGTATAATATCTCCTTAGTATTTTTGTTTCTTATTTAATATGTGATTATATTTACTTCTGTGAATAATATGGATGAAGATCATTACAGTGTCAAGATCACTGGGTTCAGAGCACAGAAACCTCAAGTCTATTCTTTTTTCTTAAATACCTGTAAGACTTTAAAGAAGACAGAGTTTCTGGACTCTAATTTCTCTATCTGTAGAATAAATGGGTTAGACCAAATAACTCCTTTCTGCTTATAAATTTTCTAATTATATGACTGAGCTTACACCTGGAAAACAGTCTATCTCCTGTATAAATTAATGATAGAAATGAAAACCACCACGTTTCATGAAATTAACCACATAAATATCAACATCAACTGCTCAGAAGGACTTAAGTGCAAGTATCACAGGAATTCTGAAGCACAGAGAACTAAATATAAGAAATGTAACACTCTTCGTATTTTCAAAGAAGATTTTAATAATATATGTAAACACAGTAGCCTGTTCATAAGAAAAAAGAAAAGGGACGTCTTAGCATATTCAGGGTTCAACCAAAACTACTACTGGAATGTAAATCAAAGTAATATTCACCTAACTGTCATAATTGGCATGAATAATTTTAAGTAAAACACTTTTATTTGATATTAAATGTGAACAATAAGCCAAAACAGAGAAAATTAATAAATTGATCATTTATTGAAACTGAAATAAAAATATATAATTATTGAAGCCTCTTATATACATAAACCAATCATTGCTTAAATGAGCTGACATACTAGCTCCATAGTTTTATGTCACTAAGGAACTCTTTTGAACACAATAAAGAAACCAGAATTGAGCACAAAGAATGATGAACTGGGAAGTTCATGGCTTTCTATCTACTAATTAGGAGTACAATCATTCAGTCAAACAGCCACTCAACAAACATTTAGCATACAGCTTCTGGATACCAGGTACTGGTGTAGGTGCTAGAGCAACAAGGAAATAGTCCCTGCATTCAGTGAGCTCACAGGCAAGTAAACAAGTAAGTATAAAGACTGCATGACTGATTGGGAGCGGTGGTTCATGCCTGTAATCCCAGCACTTTGGGAGGCCAACGTGGGCAGATCACGAGGTCAAGAGATCGAGACCATCCTGGCCAACATAGTGAAACCCCGTCTCTACTAAAAATACAAAAATTAGCTGGGCACGGTGGTGCACGCCTGTAGTTACTTGGGAGGCTGAGGCAAGAGAATCAGTTGAACCTGGAAGGTAAAGGTTGCAGTGAGCTGAGATCACACCACTGCACTCCAGCCTGGTGACAGAGTGAGACTCTGTCTCAAAAAAAAAAAAAAAAGACTCCATGATAAATGTGTATCTACAAAGGGCACAAAGGAATGAGTAGCTAATCCCCAAAGCCATATGGAGCAGTCAGTATAAGTCAGTCTCAAACAAGGTGAGCCTATCAACTGCCCTAATTTATGCCTGGAGAAAGTTTTCCAGCCCACTACTCCAGGAGAAAAGCCCAAGAGGAGCCCATTGTTCTCCCTGAGCTGAGGGGACAGAGCTGAGAGTCCACAGAAACCATGTTGACATGAGCTCTCAGGACAAGGTTTCCGAGAAGAAGGGGCTGCACAGAAGGAGAACTCCAGAGCTCTGCAAAGGGTCCCCCTAAAGTACATAGCTAAGTAATTGTTAGGACAGGCCTAGAGAAAAGTACCTACGGTTGGGGAAACAACACCCAGATAAGATGAAAAGTAACAGTACACATGCTCACCAAGGTCCAGTAATAGTGCTTATTTTATCAGCCAAACCAGAAACACCTCAAGATTCCCAGGGATACCCAGAAGGATCTTGCCTCACTAGTTGGGAGTGATTAGCTCTAAAATGAGAACTGGTCTGATCCCACCTAATGAATTTTTAAAGCAAGACCAAAAAGAGTCAAACTCTTTCCAACTAAACTTAAATACATACCAATACAAAGATCAAGAATATTTATATATACTTCCAGCACTCAATAAGATAAAAGTCACCATATCTGACATCCAGACACAGTTTAGCAGAGACACAACAGTAACAACAAAAGACAGAAGAACGTGGCTCATAATAAGGAGAAAAATCACTGAGTCAGAACTGATCCAGAGTAAATCAAGGTGCCAGAGTTATCAGTTAAGAACATTCAAATGCTTATTGAAACAGTATTCTATATGTTCTAAAATAGAGACATGCAAGATACACTAAAGGAGGCTGGGCGCAGTGGCTCACGCCTGTAATCTCAGCATTTTGCGAGGCCGAGGCAGGTGGATCACGAAGTCAGGAGTTCAGGACCAGCCTGACCAATATGGTGAAATCCCATCTCTACTAAAAATACAAAAATTAGCGGGGCATAGTAGCATGCGGCTGTAGTCCCAGCTACATGGTAGGCTGATAGCACATTAGTCATTAAAGAAGAAAAGATAGACACCTCTCAAAATAAAATAGAGAGAGAAAATAAATTTTTAAAAAACATGAACAGAGCAATAGTAGACAGTAAATTTCAAGTAACTGAATTTACGTGTAATCTCAGTTCCCAAAGGAGAGGAGAGGGAAGATGTGAAAACATTTGGGACTTTGAGTCAGGCAAAGCTTTCTTTGATATGACCCCACAGCATGATTTATATAATAATATATTGATAAGAAGAACTCATCAAATTTAAAAAAAAAGAATCTGCTCTTCAAAAGAATCTATTAAGAGACTGAAAAGACAAGCTGCAGGCTGTGAGAAAATATTTGCAATTCATATATCTGATGAAAGGCTTGCATCAAAAATATATTTTAAAAGCTCAAAATTTAATAATGAAAAACAAACAACCCCATTTAAAACTTGGGTGAAAGACTGGAACAGACATTACAAAGTAGACATTTGTTTGGTAAATAAGCACATATGCTCAACATAATTAATGCTTAGGGCAATGCAAATTAAAACCAAAATGAGACGCCACTATCTATTTTTAAATAGCTAAGATTAGCATGACTGATAACAGCCAAGCACTGGCTTGGATGTGGAGAAGCTGAAACTCTCATACACTGCTGATGGGAATACAAAAAAGTGTAACCTTTGAAAAACAGTTTAAGAGTCCCTTAAAAAGTTAAACATACTTCTGCCGTAAGACTCAGCCATTGCACTCCTGGGTATTTACCCAAGAGAGATAAAAGTAGGTGTTCATATAATGATATCAACACAAATGTTCATAGCACATGTATTCATAATAGCCCAAACTAGAAACAGTCTAAATATCAATCAATACATTAATGAATTAACTTGCTTTCTCCGAATTAATTATGGATACATACTATAACATGAATGAATCTCAAAATAACTATACTAAGTGAAACAAGGCAGACTCTAGAGGTAAAACATGCAGAGAAAAAAACATAAAATGTCAGACAAAAAAGTGCATAGTGTAAAATTTTATTTATATACATTTTTTGACTGTATAAATTACTGTCCAGTGACAGAAAGCAGTTTGGTGGTTTTTAAGGGCCAGGAATGAGGGGCCAGAGAAATGTATTATAAAGAGGCATCAGGAAACTGGAGGTGAAGTATATTTCCATCACCTCGATTGCGTGCTGATGGTTTCTAAACTTTCAATATTTTTAGTTTATTATATGTTATACAAAATAAAGCTTGTAATAAAAATCAAAAGATTGAGCCATCCTTATTTTCTCTATAAAAGAGCAGAATTATCCTTTTAGAGATTTGGAAAGATTATTAAAAGATAAGTTACAAAATACAGTACCTGACACGTATAAAATATTAAATAAATACTAGCCATGCTTAATTATTTTGTTTTAAGTCTATATGAGTCAAGTTTTAGTAGAAATATGGGCTAGAAAAAAAAAAAAAACAGAAAGCGGGACTCTGTGATCCGACTTGGGCTTATAGAACAGACTGCACTAGTTTGTTCTCATGCTGCTAATAAAGTCATACCCAAGACCGGGTAATTTAGAAAGGAAAGAGGTTTAAGGAACTCACAATTCCACATGGCTGGGGAGGCCTCACAGTCACGGCAGAAGGCAAAAAAGAAGCAAAGGCACATCTTAAATGGTAGCAGAGAAGAAAGCTTGTGTAGGGAAACTCCCATTTTAAAAGCATCAGATCTCGTGAGACTTATTCGCTACCAGGAGAACAGTAGGGGGAACCCGCCCCTATGATTCAATGATCTCCACCTGACTCCATCCTTGACATGCGGGGATAATTACAATCAAGGTGAGATTCGGGTGGAGACACAGCCGAATCATATCAATGACTAATGAGAGTTACGTCCAGAACCTAATGAAAACCTGTCTGAGGCCACATTCCCTGTAAAGCAGATTTGAGATAGAGATTTGTGTAGAGAACATTTAACTGGGTAAAATCCTAGGAGCCAACAACTGTGGCGAAAAAGCTGAATTGGACAAAGGGATTTGAGATGTGAGGCAGTCACAACAAATACCTCAGCTAATCTCAAGGGGGAGCTGAGAAGCAGGGGTGACCCTTCAGAGTTGCCCTAAATTGAGGCAGGAGTATGGAGTTTTAATACCTTTCACTGGCCATTCTTCAGATACGAGTTGTCCCCAAGGATGGACATCAGCTTGACAAGTTATTAATTAGATCTCCTGAGAATAAATTCTAGAGAGAATCAGCTGAGAGGCATGATTTGCCAACACTCCCAATAGCTGGGCAAACTTCAGTTTTGAGGGAGGATTTGGGTCACACACAAAAGTCTCCACAACCAATTATTCATGGGAAATTCTATGTAGGCAGAGCTATTTCATGGCCAGTTAATCAAAACTACATAATCTATTTGGTTAAGCAAAAGAAATTAAAAAGATAAAATAAAACCTATATATTAACACTCAAAAGTTTTTAATGCATTTGCCTTGCATTTCATATGTTTTGCCTTGCATTTCATATGTTTTGCCTTGCATTTGTTTATTTGCTTTCAAGAACCTTTAGAGAACAATAATTACTAATATAATATGGAGTAGCACAGCATAGACGAGGGAAGCTAACTCTCTCCCTTTTCCCAGAACCTGGAACAGCTAAAGATCCTAAGCATTGTCAGCTTTGGTATCTGACATAGTTTGGATGTTTGTCCCCTTCAAATCTCACGTTAAAATGTGATCCCCAATGTTGGAGAGAGATGCCTCCTGAATGGCTTGGTGCTGTCCTCTTGGTAATGAATGAGTTCTTACCCTGTGAGTTCATGCGATATCTGGTTGTTTAAAAGAGACTGACACCTCCTCCCTGTCTCTCTTGCTTCCTCTCTCACCATGTGATATGCTGGTTTCCCTTCACCTTCCACCATGATTGGAAGGTTCCTGAGGCCCTCCCTGGAAGCAGGTGCCAGTACTATGCTTCACGTACAGCCTTCAGAACAAGAAGCCAAACAAACTTCATTTCTTTATTAATTACCCCACCTCAGGTATTTCTTTATAACAATGCAAATGGGCTAACAGAGTATCATTCATGGACAGTGAGTGTATTAGTCAATTTTCATGCTGCTGATAAAGACATACCCAAGACTGGGTAATTTATAAAGAAAAAGAGGTTTAATGAATTCACATATCTGCACCGCTAGCTGTATAAATATGGAAATATCTTCACTGCTACCTGTACAAATATGGAAATATCTACAGCGCTACCTGTATAAACATGGAAATATCTACACCGCTATCTGTATAAACATAGAAATATCTACACCGCTATCTCTATAAACATGGAAATATCTACAGCGCTATCTGTATGAACATGGAAATATCTACACCGCTATCTGTATAAACAAGGAAATAACTACACCGCCATCTCTATAAACATGGATATATCTACAGGGCCATCTGTATAAACACGGAAATAACTACACCGCTATCTGTATATACATGGAAATATATACACCGCTATCTCTATAAACATGGAAATATCTACACCATTATCTGTATAAACATGGAAATAACTACACCTCTATCTCTATAAACATGGAAATATCTACACTGCTATCTGCATAAACATTGAAATATCTAAACCGCTACCTGTAAAACAGGGAAATATCTACACCGCTATCTCTATAAACATTGAAACATCTACACTGCTATCTTTATAAACATTGAAATACCTACACTGCTATTTGTATAAACATGGAAATATCTACAACGCTATCTCTATAAACATGGAAATAACTACACCGCTATCTCTATAAACGTGGAAATATCTACACCACCATCTGTATGAACATAGAATTATCTACAACGCCATCTGTATGAACATTGAAATATCTTCACCGCTATCTGTATAAACATGGAAATATCTACACCGCTATCTGTATATACATGGAAATATCAACACCGCTATCTCTATCAACATGGAAATATCTACACCGCTATCTCTATAAACATGGAAATATCTACACCGCCTTCTGTATAAACATGGAAATATCTACACCGCTATCTGCATGAAAATGGAAATATCTACACAGCTATCTGCATATACATGGAAATATCTACAAAGCTATCTCTTTACACATGGAAATAACTACACCAGTATATCTATAAACACGGAAATATCTACACCGCCATCTGTATGAACATGGAAATATCTGCACCACCATCTGTATGAACATATAAATATCTACACCGCAATCTGTATTAAGATGGAGACATCTACACCGCTATCTGTATAAACATGGAAAAATCTACACGGCCATCTGTATAAACATGGAAATATCTACACCGCTATCTGTATAAACAAGGAAATATCAACACTGCCATCTCTATAAACATGGAAATATCCACACTGCCATCTGTATAAACATGGAAATATCTACACCGTTATCCATATAAACATGGAAATATCTACAGCGTTATCTGCATAAACATGAAAATATCTGCACCGCCATCTCTATAAACATGGAAAATCTACACCGCTACCTGAATAAACTTGTAAATATCTACACCGGTATCTGTATAAACATGGAAATATCTACACCGCCATCTGTATGAACATGGAAATATCTACACCGCCATCTATATAAAGATGGAAATATCTGCACCGTCATTTGAATATACATAGAAATATCTACACCGCCATCTGTATAAACATGGAAATATCCACACCGCCATCTGTATAAACATGGAAAGATCTACACCGCCATCTGTATAAACATGGAAATATGTCCAAAGCCATCTGTACGAACATGGAAATATCTACACCATCATGTGTATGAACATGGAAATATCTACACTGCCATCTGTATGAACATGGAAATATCTACACCGCCATATGTATGAACATGGAAGTATCTACACCGCCATGTGTATGAACATGCAAATATCTTCACCGCCGTCTGTATGAACAATGAAATATTTACACCGCCATCTCTATGAACATGGAAATATCTACACCGCTATTTGTATGAACATGGAAATATCTACACCGCTATCTCTATAAACATGGAAATATCTACACCTCTATCTCAATAATCATGGAAATATCTACCCCGCCATCTCTATAAACACGGAAACACATACACCGCTATCTGTAAGAACATGGAAATATCTACACCACAATGTGTATAAAGATGGAAATATCTACACCGCTATCTGTATGAACATGGAAAGATCTACACCGCCATCTGTATGAACATGGAAATATCTACAGCGCCAACCATATAAAGATGGAAATATCTACACCATCATCTGAATATACATGGCAATATCTACACAACCATCTTTATAAACATGCAAATATCTACACCGCCATCTGTATAAACATGGAAATATCTACACTGCCATTTGTATGAACACAGAAATATGTACAAAGCCATCTGTATGAACATGGAAATATCTACACCACCATGTGGATGAACATGGAAATATCTACACCGCCATCTGCATAAACATGGAAATATCTACACCACCATCTCTATAAACATTGAAATATCTACACCGACATCTGTATGAACATCAAAATATCTATACCGCCAACCGTATAAAGATGGAAATATCTACACCGTTATCAGTATGAACATGGAAATATCTACACCACTACCTGTATAAACGTGGAAATATATACACCGCTATCTGTGTAAACATGGAAATATCTACACCGCTATCTGTTAAAACTTGGAAATATCTACACCGTTATGCGTGTAAACATGGAAATATCTTCACCGCCATCTGTATGAACATGGAAATATCTACACTGCCATCTACATAAACATGGAAATTTCAACACCGCCATCTGTAGGAATATGGAAATATCTACACCACCATCTGAATCAACATGCAAATATCTACACCGCCATCTGTATGAACATGGAAACATCCATACCGCCATCTGTATGAATTTGGAAATATCTACACCGCTAACTGTATGAACATGGAAATATCTGCACTGCTATCTCTATGAACATGGAAATATCTACACCTCTATCTCTATAACCATGGATATATCTACACCGCTATCTGTATATACATGGAAATATTTACACCGCTATCCGTATAAACATGGAAATATCTACAGTGTTATCTATACAAACATGGAAATAACTACACTGCTATCTCTATAAACATGGATATATCTACACCGCCATCTGTATGAACATGGAAGTATCTAAACCGCCATTTCTATAAACATGGAAACATCTACACCACCATCTGTATGAACCTGAAAATATCTACACCGCCATCTCTATAAAGATGGAAACCCCACAACCGCCATCTGTATAAACATGGAAATATCTACACCGCTATCTGCATAAAGATGGAAATATCTACACCGCTATCTGAATAAACACGGAAATACCTACACTGTCATCTGTATAAATATAGAAATATCTACAGTGCCATCTCTATAAACATGGAAATATCTACACGGCCATCTGTATGAACATGGAAATATCTACACCGCCAACCGTATAACGATGGAAATATCTACACCGCTATCTGTATGAACATGGAAATATCTACATCGCTATCGGTATAAACAGGGAAATATCTACAACGCTATCTCTATAAACATGGCAATATTTACACCGGCATCTCTATAAACATGGAAATATCTACACCGCTCTCTATAATGTTGGAAATAACTACACTGCTATGTCTGTAGACATGGAAATATCTAGAACGCCATCTCTATAAACATGGAAATATCTACACCGCCATCTGCATTAACTTGGAAATATCTGAACCGCCATCTGTATGAACATGGAAATAACTACACCGCCATTTTTCTAAAGATGGAAATATCTACACCGCCATCTGTATAAACATGGAAATATCAACACCTCCATCTGTATAAAGATGGAAATATCTACACCGCCATATGAATAAACATGGAAATATCTACACCGCCATCTGTATGAACATGGAAATATCTACACCGCCATCTGTGGAAACATAGAAATATCTACACCGCCATCGGTATGAACATGGAAATATCTACACCACTATCTTGTAAACATGGAAATATCTACACCCCTAACTCTATAAACATGGAAATATCTACACCGCTATCTGCATAAACATGGAAATATCTGAACCGCCATCTGTATGAACATGGAAATAACTACACCGCCATTTTTCTAAAGATGGAAATATCTACACTGCCATCTGTATAAACATGGAAATATCTACACCTCCATCTGTATAAAGATGGAAATATCTACACCGCCATATGAATAAACATGGAAATATCTACACCGCCATCTGTATGAACATGGAAATATCTACACCGCCATCTGCGGAAACATAGAAATATCTACACCGCCATCGGTATGAACATGGAAATATCTACACCACTATCTTGTAAACATGGAAATATCTACACCCCTAACTCTATAAACATGGAAATATCTACACCGCTATCTGTTAAAACTTGGAAATATTTACACCGTTATGTGTATAATCATGGATATATCTTCACCGCCATCTGTATGAACATGGAAATATCTACCCTGCATACTATATAAACATGGAAATATCTACACCGCCATCTGTAGGAACATGGAAATATCTACACCGCCATCTGAATGGACATGCAAATATCTTCACCGCCATCTGTATGAACATGGAGATATCTACACGGACGTCTGTATGAATTTGGAAATATCTACACCGCTATCTGTATGAACATGGAAATATCTACACCGCTATCTCTATGAACATGGAAATATCTACACCGCTATCTGTATAAACAAGGAAATATCTACACTGCCATCTCTATAAACATGGAAATATCTACACTGCCATCTGTATCAACATGGAAATATCTACACCGTTATCCTTATAAACACGGAAATATCTACAGCGTTATCTGTATAAACATGGAAATAACTACACCGCCATCTCTATAAACATGGATATATCTACACTGCTATCTGTATAAACATGGAAATATCTACACTTATCTGTGAAACGGGGAAATGTCTACACTGCTATCTCTATAAACATGGAAATATCTACACCACTATCTCTATAATCATGGAAATATCTACACCACCATCTCTATAAACATGGAAATACATACACCGCCATCTGTAGGAACATGGAATTATCTACACCACCATGTGTATGAACATGGAAATATATACACCGCCATCTGTATGAACATGGAAATATCTACACTGCCATCTGTATGAACATGGAAATATGTACACCGCCATCTGTATGAACATGCAAATACCTTCACCGCCATCTGTATGAACATGGAAATATCTACACCACCATCTGTATGAAAATGGAAATATCTACACCGCTATCTGTATGAACATGGAAATATCTACACCGCTATCTCTATAAACATGGAAATATCTACACCGCTATCTGTATAAACATGGAAATATCTACACCGCTATCTGTATAAACATGGAAATATCTACACCGCTACCTGTATAAACATGGAAATATCAGCACCACTATCTGTATGAACATGGAAATATCTACACAGCCATCTGAATGAACATGGAAATATCTACAACGCTATCTGTATTAACATGGAAGTAGCTACACCGCTATCTGTATGAACATGGAAATATCTACGCCACTATCTGTATGAACATGGAAATAACTACACCACTATCTGTATGAACATGGAAATATCTTCACCGCCATCTGTATGAACATGGATATATCTACACAGCCATCTAGAAGAACATGGATATATCAACACCGCTTTCTGTATCAACATGGAAATATCTACACCGCTATCTGTTTTAACATGCATACATCTTCACCGCTATCTGTATAAACATGGAAATATCTACACCGCTATCTGCATGAAAATGGAAATATCTACACAGCTATCTGCATATACATGGAAATATCTACAAAGCTATTTCTCTACACATGGAAATATCTACACCGCAATCTATATAAACATGGAAATATCTACACTGCCATCTGTATGAACATGGAAATATCTGCACCGCCAACTGTATGAACATATAAATATCTAGACCACCATCTGTATTAAGATGGAGATATCTACACCGCTATCTGTATAAACATGGAAATATCTACACCGCTATCTGTATAAACATGGAAATATCTACACCGCTATCTGTATAAACATGGAAATATCTACACCGCTACCTGTATAAACATGGAAATATCAGCACCACTATCTGTATGAACATGGAAATATCTACACCGCTATCTGTATGAACATGGAAATATCTTCACCGCCATCTGTATGAACATGGATATATCTACACAGCCATCTGGATGAACATGGAAATATCTACACCGCTATCTGTATGAACATGGAAATATCTACACCGCTATCTGTGTAAACATGCATACATCTTCACCGCTATCTGTATAAACATGGAAATATCTACACCGCTATCTGTATGACCATGGAAATATCTACACCGCTATCTGTTTGAACACGGAAATATCTACTCCGCTATCTGCATGAAAATGGAAATATCTACACAGCTATCTGCATATACATGGAAATATCTACAAAGCTATTTCTTTACACATGGAAATAACTACACAGCTATCTCTATTAACATGGAAATATCTACACCGCCATCTGTATGAACATGGAAATATCTGCACCGCCATCTGTATGAACATATAAATATCTACACAGCCATCTGTATTAAGATGGAGATATCTACACCGCTATCTGTATAAACATGGAAATATCTACAACGCTATCTGTATAAACATGGAAATATCTACAACGCTATCTGAATAAACATGGAAATATCTACACCGCTACCTGTATAAACATGGAAATATCAGCACCACTATCTGTATGAACATGGAAATATCTACACAGCCATCTGGATGAACATGGAAATATCTACACCGCTATCTGTATGAACATGGAAATAGCTACACCGCTATCTGTATGAACATGGAAATATCTACACCGCTATCTGCATGAACATGGAAATACCTTCACCGCCATCTGTATGAACATGGATATATCTACACAGCAATCTGGATGAATATGGAAATATCTACACCGCTATCTGTATGAACATGGAAATAGCTACACCTCTATCTGTATGAACATGGAAATATCTACACCGCTATCTTTATGAACATGGATAGATCTATACCGCTATCTGTATGAACATGGAAATATCTTCACCGCCATCTGTATGAACATGGATATATCTACACAGCCATCTGGATGAACATGGATATATCTCCACCGCTATCTGCATGAACATAGAAATATCTACACCGCTATCTGTGTAAACATGCATACATCTTCACCGCTATCTGTATAAACATGGAAATGTCTACACCCCTATGGATATGAACATGGAAATATCTACACCGCTATCTGTTTGAACATGGAAATATCTACACCGCTATCTGCATGAAAATGTAAATATCTACACAGCTATCTGCATATACATGGAAATATCTACAAAGCTATTTCTTTACACATGGAAATATCTACACCGCTATCTCTATAAACATGGAAATATCTACTACGCCATCTGTATGAACATGGAAATATCTGCCCCGCCATCTGTATGAACATATAAATATCTACACCGCCATCTGTATTAAGATGGAGATATCTACACCGCTATCTGTATAAACATGGAAATATCTACCCCGCTATCTGTATAAACATGGAAATATCTACACCGCTATCTGTATAAACATGGAAATATCTACACCGCTACCTGTATAAACATGGAAATATCACCACCGCTATCTGTATGAACATGGAAATATCTACACAGCCATCTGAATGAACATGGCAATATCTACAACGCTATCTGTATGAACATGGAAATAGCTTCACCGCTATCTGTCTGAACATGGAAATATCTATGCCACTATATGTATGAACATGGAAATATCTACACCGCTATCTGTATGAACATGGAAATATCTTCACCGCCATCTGTATGAACATGGATGTATCTTCACAGCCATCTGGATGAACATGGAAATAACTACACCGCTATCTGTATGAACATGGAAATAGCTACACCGCTATCTGTATGAACATGGAAATATCTTCACCGCTATCTGTATGAACTTGGAGATATCTACACCGCTATCTGTATGAACATGGAAATATCTTCACCGCCATCTGTATGAACATGGATATATCTACACAGCCATCTGGATGGACATGGAAATATCAACACCGCTATCTGTATGAACATTGAAATATCTACACCGCTATCTGTGTTAACATGCATACATCTTCACCGCTATCTGTATAAACATGGAAATATCTACACCGCTATCTGTATGAACATGGAAATATCTACACAGCTATCTGTTTGAAGATGGAAATATCTAAACTGCTATCTGCATGAAAATGGAAATATCTAAACAGCTATCTGCATATACATGGAAATATCTACAAAGCTATTTCTCTACACAAGGAAATGTCTACACCGCAATCTCTATAAACATGGAAATATCTACATCGCCATCTGTATGAACATGGAAATATCTGCAGCGCCATCTCTATGAACATATAAATATCTAGACCACCATCAGTATTAAGATGGAGATATCTACACCGCTATCTGTATAAACATGGAAATATCTACACCGCTATCTGTATAAACATGGAAATATCTACACCGGTATCTGTATGAACATGGAAATATCTACACCGCTACCTGTATAAACATGGAAATATCAGCACCGCTATCTGTATGAATATGGAAATATCTACACCGCTATCTCTATGAACATGGAATTATCTACACCGATATCTGTATGAACATGGAAATATCTTCACCGCCATCTGTATGAACATTGCTGTATCTTCACAGCCATCTGGACGAACATGGAAATATCAGCACCGCTGTCTGTATGAACATGGAAATATCTACACCGCTATCTGTATGAACATGGAAATATCTACACCGCTATCTGTATGAACGTGGAAATATCTACACCGATATCTGTATGAACATGGAAATATCTTCACCGCCATCTGTATGAACATAGATATATCTACACAGCCATCTGGATGAACATGGAAATATCTACACCGCTATCTGTATGAACATGGAAATATCTACACCGCTATCTGTGTAAACATGCATACATCTTCACCGCTATCTGTATAAACATGGATATATCTACACCGCTATCTGTATAAACATGGAAATATCTACACCGCTACCTGTATAAACATGGAAATATCAGCACCGTTATCTGTATGAACATGGAAATATCTACACAGCCATCTGGATGAAAATGGAAATAGTTACACCGCTATCTGTATGAACATGGAAATAGCTACACCGCTATATGTATGAACATGGAAATATCTACACAGCCATCTGGGTGAACATGGAAATATCTACACCGCTATCTGTATGAACATGGAAATATCTTCACCGCCATCTGTATGAACATGAATATATCTACACAGCCATCTGGATGAACATGGAAATATCTACACCGCTATATGTATGAACATGGAATTAGCTACACTGCTATCTGTATGAACATGGAAATATCTACACCGCTATCTGTATGAACATGGAAATATCTACACCGCTATCTGTATGAACATGGAAATACCTTCACCGCCATCTGTATGAACATGGATATATCTACACAGCCATCTGGATGAACATGGAAATATCTACACCGCTATCTGTATGAACATGGAAATATCTACCCCACTATCTGTGTAAACATGCATACATCTTCACCGCTATCTGTATAAACATGGAAATATCTTCACCGCTATCTGTATGACCATGGAAATATCTACACCGCTATCTGTTTGAACACGGAAATATCTACTCCGCTATCTGCATGAAAATGGAAATATCTACACAGCTTTCTGCATATACATGGAAATAGCTACAAAGCTATTTCTTTACACATGGAAATAACTACACCGCTACCTCTATTAACATGGAAATATCTACACCGCCATCTGTATCAACATGGAAATATCTGCACCGCCATCTATATGAACATATAAATATCTTCACCGCCATCTGTATTAAGATGGAGATATCTACACCGCTATCTGTATAAACATGGAAATATCTACACCGCTATCTGTATAAACATGGAAATATCTACACCGCTATCTGTATAAACATGGAAATATCTACACCACTACCTGTATAAACATGGAAATATCAGAACCGCTATCTGAATGAACATGGAAATATCTACACCGCTATCAGTATGAACGTGGATATATCTACACCGATATCTGTATGAACATGGAAATATCTTCACCGCCATCTGTATGAACATAGATATATCTACACAGCCATCTGAATGAACCTGGAAATATCAGCAACGCTGTCTGTATGGACACGGAAATATCTACACCGCTATCTGTATGAACATGGAAATATCTACACCGCTATCTGTATGAACATGTAAATATCTTCTCCGCCATCTGTATGAACATGGATATATCTACACAGCCAGCTGGATGAAGATGGAAATATCTACACCGCTATCTGTATGAACATGGATATATCTACACCGCTATCTGTGTAAACACGCATACATCTTCACCGCTATCTGTATAAACATGGAAATGTCTACACCCCTATGGATATGAACATGGAAATATCTACTCCGCTATCTGTTTGAACATGGAAATATCTACACCGCTATCTGTATGAAAATGTAAATATCTACACAGCTATCTGCATATACATGGAAATATCTACAAAGCTATTTCTTTACACATGGAAATATCTACACCGCTATCTCTATAAACATGGAAATATCTTCACCGCCATCTGTATGAACATGGAAATATCTGCAAGGCCATCTGTATGAACATATAAATATCTAAACCGCAATCTGTATTAAGATGGAGATATCTACACCGCTATCTGTATAAACATGGAAATATCTACACCGCTATCTGTATAAACATGGAAATATCTACACCGCTATCTGTATAAACATGGAAATATCTACACCGCTACCTGTATAAACATGGAAATATCACCACCGCTATCTGTAAGAACATGGAAATATCTACACAGCCATCTGAATGAACATGGAAATATCTACAACGCTATCTGTATGAACATGGAAATAGCTACACCGCTATCTGTATGAACAGGGAAATAACTACACCGCTATCTGTATGAACATGGAAATATCTACGCCACAATCTGTATGAACATGGAAATATCTACACCGCTCTCTGTATGAACATGGAAATACCTTCACCGCCATCTGTATGAACATGGATATATCTAAACAGCCATCTGGATAAACATGGAAATAACGACACCGCTATCTGAAAGAACATGGAAATAGCTACACCGCTATCTGTATGAACATGGAAATATCTACACAGCCATCTGGATGAACATGGAAATATCAACACCGCTATCTGTATGAACATGGAAATATCTACACCGCTATCTGTGTTAACATGCATACATCTTCACAGCTATCTGTATAAAAATGGAAATATCTACACCGCTATCTGTATGAACATGGAAATATCTACAGAGCAATCTGTTTGAACATGGAAATAACAACACCGCTATCTGCATGAAAATGGAAATATCTACACAGCTATCTGCATATACATGGAAATATCTACAAAGCTATTTCTCTACACATGGAAATATCTACACCGCCATCTGTATGAACATGGAAATATCTGCACCGCCATCTGTATGAACATATAAATATCTACACCGCCATCTGTATTAAGATGGAGATATCTACACCGCTATCTGTATAAACATGGAAATATCTACACCGCTATCTGTATAAACATGGAAATATCTACACCGCTATCTGTATAAACATGGAAATATATACACCGCTACCTGTATAAACATGGAAATATCAGCACCGCTATCTGTATGAACATGGAAATATCTACACCGCTATCTCTATGAACATGGAAATATCTACACCGATATCTGTATGAACATGGAAATATCTTCACCGCCATCTGTATGAACATGGATATATCTACACAGCCATATGGACGATCATGGAAATATCAGCATCGCAGTCTGTATGAACATGGAAATATCTTCACCGCTATCTGTATGAACATGGAAATATCTACACCGCTATCTGTATGAACATGGAAATATCTTCACCGATATCTGTATGAACATGGATATTTCTACACAGCCATCTGGATGAACATGGAAATATCTACACCGCTATCTGAACGAACATGGAAATATCTACACCGCTATCTGTGTAAACATGCATACATCTTCACCGCTATCTGTATAAACATGGATATATCTACACCGCTATCTGTATAAACATGGAAATATCTACACCGCTACCTGTATAAACATGGAAATATCAGCACCGTTATCTGAATGAACATGGAAATATCTACTCAGCCATCTGGATGATCATGGAAATATCTACACCGCTATATGTATGAACATGGAATTAGCTACACCGCTATCTGTATGAACATGAAAATATATACACAGCTATCTGTATGAACATGGAAATATCTACACCGCTATCTGTATGAACATGGAAATATCTTCACCGCCATCTGTATGAACATGGATATATCTACACAGCCATCTGGATGAACATGGAAATATCAGCAACGCTGTCTGTATGGACATGGAAATATCTACACCGATATCTGTATGAACATGGAAATATCTTCACCGCCATCCGTATGAACATAGATATATCTACACAGCCATCTGGATGAACATGGAAATATCAGCAACGCTGTCTGTATGAACATGGAAATATCTACACCGCTATCTGTATGAATATGGAAATATCTACACCGCTATCTGTATGAACATGGAAATATCTTCACCGCCATCTGTATGAACATGGATATATCTACACAGCCATCTGGATGAACATGGAAATATCTACACCGCTATTAGTATGAACATGGAAATATCTACTCCGCTATCTGTGTAAACATGCATACATCTTCACCGCTATCTGTATAAACATGGAAATATCTACACCGCTATCTGTATAAACATGGAAATATCTACACCGCTACCTGTATAAACATGGAAATATCAGCACCGCTATCTGTATGAACATGGAAATATCTACACAGCCATCTGGATGAACATGAAAATATCTACACCGCTATCTGTATGAACATGGAAATAGCTACACCGCTATCTGTATGAACATGGAAATATCTACACCGCTATCTGTATGAACATGGAAATATCTACACCACTATCTGTATGAACATGGAAATATATTCAACGCCAGCTGTATGAACATGGATATATCTACACAGCCATCTGGATGAACATGGAAATATCTACACCTCTATATGTATGAACATGGAAATAGCTACAACGCTATCTGTATTAACATGGAAATAGCTACACCGCTATCTGTATGAACATGGAAGTATCTACACCGCTATCTGTATGAACATGGAAATATCTTCACCGCTATATGTATGAATATGGATATATCTACAAAGCCATCTGGATGAACATGGAAATATCTACACCACTATATGTATGAACATGGAAATAGCTAAACCGCTATGTCTATGAACTTGGAAATATCTACACCGCTATCTGTATGAACATGGAAGTATCTATACCGCTATCTTTATGAACATTGAAATATCTTCACCGCCATATGTATGAACACGGATATATCTAGAGAGCCATCTGGATGAACATGGAAATATCTACACCGCTATCTGTATGAACATGGAAATATCTACACCGCTATCTGTTTGAACATGGAAATATCTACACCGCTATCTGCATGAAAATGGAAATATCTAAACAGCTATCTGCATATTCATGGAAATATCTACAAAGCTATTTCTTTACACATGGAAATAACTACACCGCTATCTCTATTAACATGGAAATATCTACACCGCCATCTGTATGAACATGGAAACATCTGCACCGCCATCTGTATGAACATATAAATATCTACACCGCCATTTGTATTAAGATGGAGCTATCTACACCGCTATCTGTTTAAACATGGTAATATCTACACCGCTATCTGTATAAACACGGAAATATCTACACCGCTATCTGTATAAACATGGAAATAGCTACACCTCTATCCGTATGAACATGGAAATATCTACACCGTTATCTGTATGAACATGGAAAGATCTACACAGCTATCTGTATGAACATGGAAATATCTTCACCGCCATCCGTATGTACATGGATATATCTACACAGCCATCTGGATGAACATGGAAATATCTACACCGCTATCTGTATGAACATGGAAATATCTGCACCGCTCTCTGTGTAAACATGCATACATCTTCACCGCTATCTGTATAAACATGGAAATATGTACACCGCTATCTGTATGAACATGGAAATATCTACACCGCTATCTGTTTGAACATGGAAATATCTACACCGCTATCTGCATGAAAATGGAAATATCTACAAAGCTATCTGCATATACGTGGAAATATCTACAAAGCTATTACTTTACACATGGAAATAACTACACCACTATCTCTATAAACATGGAAATATCTACACCGTCATCTGTATGAACATATAAATATCTACACCGCCATCTGCATTAAGATGGAGATATCTACACTGCTATCTGTATAAACATGGAAATATCTACACCGCTATCTATATAAACATGGAAATAACTACACCGCTATCTGTATGAACATGGAAATATCTACACCGCTACCTGCATAAACATGGAAATATCACCACCGCTATCTCTATGAACATGGAAATATGTACACAGCCATTTGAATGAACATGGAAATATCTACATCACTATCTGTATGAACATGGAAATAGCTACACCGCTATCTGTATGAACATGGAAATATCTACACCACTATCTGTATGAACATGGAAATATCTACACCGCTATCTGTATGAACATTGAAATATATAGACAACTATCTGTATAAACATGGAAATATCTACACCGCTACCTATATAAACATGGAAATATCAGCACCGCTATCTGTATGAACATGGAAATATCTACACCGCTATCTCTATGAACATGGAAATATTTACACCGATATCTGTATGAACATGGAAATATCTTCACCTCCATCTGTATGAGCATGGATATATCTACACAGCCATCTGGATGAACAAGGAAATATCAGCACCGCAGTCAGTATGAACATGGAAATATCTACACCGCTATCTGTATGAACATGGAAATATCTACACAGCTATCTGTTTGAACATGGAAATATCTACACCGCTATCTGCATGAAAATGTAAATATCTACACAGCTATCTGCATATACATGGAAATATCTACAAAGCTATTTCTTTACACATGGAAATATCTACACCGCTATCTCTATAAACATGGAAATATCTACACCGCCATCTGTATGAACATGGAAATATCTGCACCGCCATCTGTATGAACATATAAATATCTACACTGCAATCTGTATTAAGATGGAGATATCTACACCGCTATCTGTATAAACTTGGAAAGATCTACACCGCTATCTGTATAAACATGGAAATATCTACACCGCTATCCGTATAAACATGGAAATATCAGCACCGCTATCTGCATGAACATGGAAATATCTACACAGCCATCTGGACGAACATGGAAATACCTACACCGCTATCTGTATGAACATGTAAATATCTACACCGCTATCTGTATGAACATGGAAATATCTACACCACTATCTGTATGAACATGGAAATATCTACACCGCTATCTGTATGAACATGGAAATATCTTCACCGCCATCTGTATGAACATGGATATATCTACACAGCCATTTGGATGAACATGGAAATATCTACACCGCTATCTGTATGAACATGGAAATAGCTACTCCGCTATCTGTATGAACATGGAAATATCTACACCGCTATCAGTATGAACATGGAAATATCTACACCGCTATCTGTATGAACATGGATATATCTACACAGCCATCTGGATGAACATGGAAATATCTACACCGCTATCTGTATGAACATGGAAATATCTACACCGCTATCTGTGTAAACATGCATACATCTTCACCGCTATCTGAATAAACATGGAAATATCTACATCGCTATCTGTATGAACATGGAAATATCTACACCGCTATCTGCAGGAAAATGGAAATATCTACACAGCTATCTGCATATAAATGGAAATATCTACAAAGATATCTCTTTACACATGGAAATAACTACACCTCTATCTATATAAACATGGAAATATCTATATCGACATCTGTATGAACCTGGAAATATCTGCACCGCCATCTGTATTAGCATACAAATATCTACACCACCATCTGTATTAAGATGGATATATCTACACGGCTAT
This sequence comes from Gorilla gorilla gorilla, assembly GCF_029281585.2. Classification (NCBI taxonomy): domain Eukaryota; kingdom Metazoa; phylum Chordata; class Mammalia; order Primates; family Hominidae; genus Gorilla; species Gorilla gorilla. The sequence goes on along the minus strand of NC_073246.2, from coordinate 52,288,061 downwards.
CTGTATAAACATGGAAATATCTAAACCGCTACCTGTATAAACATGGAAATATCAGCACCGCTATCTGTATGAACATGGAAATATCTACACCGCCATCTGAATGAACATGGAAATATCTGCAGCGCCATCTGCATGAACATATAAATATCTACACCGCCATCTGTATTAAGAAGGAGATATCTACACCGCTATCTGTATAAACATGGAAATATCTACACCGCTATCTCAATGAACATGGAAATATCTACACCGCTATCTGTATAAACATGGAAATATGGACACTGCTACCTGTATAAACATGGAAGTATCAGCACCGCTATCGGTATGAACATGGCAATATCTACACGGCTATCTGTATGAACATGGAAATATCTACACAGCTATCTGCATGAAAATGTAAATATCTACACAGCTATCTGCATATACATGGAAATATCTACAAAGCTATTTCTCTACACATGGAAATATCTACACCGCCATCTGTATGAACATGGAAATATCTGCACCGCCATCTGTATGAACATATAAATATCTACACCGCCATCTGTATTAAGATGGAGATATCTACACCGCTATCTGTATAAACATGGAAATATCTACACCGCTATCTGTATAAACATGGAAATATCTACACCGCTATCTGTATAAACATGGAAATATATACACCGCTACCTGTATAAACATGGAAATATCAGCACCGCTATCTGTATGAACATGGAAATATCTACACCGCTATCTCTATGAACATGGAAATATCTACACCGATATCTGTATGAACATGGAAATATCTTCACCGCCATCTGTATGAACATGGATATATCTACAGAGCCATATGGACGATCATGGAAATATCAGCATCGCAGTCTGTATGAACATGGAAATATCTACACCGCTATCTGTATGAACATGGAAATATCTACACCGCTATCTGTATGAACATGGAAATATCTTCACCGACATCTGTATGAACATGGATATATCTACACAGCCATCTGGATGAACATGGAAATATCTACACCGCTATCTGAATGAACATGGAAATATCTACACCGCTATCTGTGTAAACATGCATACATCTTCACCGCTATCTGTATAAACATGGATATATCTACACCGCTATCTGTATAAACATGGAAATATCTACACCGCTACCTGTATAAACATGGAAATATCAGCACCGTTATCTGTATGAACATGGAAATATCTACTCAGCCATCTGGATGATCATGGAAATATCTACACCGCTATATGTATGAACATGGAATTAGCTACACCGCTATCTGTATGAACATGAAAATATCTACACAGCTATCTGTATGAACATGGAAATATCTACACCGCTATCTGTATGAACATGGAAATATCTTCACCGCCATCTGTATGAACATGGATATATCTACACAGCCATCTGGATGAACATGGAAATATCAGCAACGCTGTCTGTATGGACATGGAAATATCTACACCGATATCTGTATGAACATGGAAATATCTTCACCGCCATCCGTATGAACATAGATATATCTACACAGCCATCTGGATGAACATGGAAATATCAGCAACGCTGTCTGTATGAACATGGAAATATCTACACCGCTATCTGTATGAACATGGAATTATCTACACCGCTATCTGTATGAACATGGAAATATCTTCACCGCCATCTGTATGAACATGGATATATCTACACAGCCATCTGGATGAACATGGAAATATCTACACCGCTATTAGTATGAACATGGAAATATCTACTCCGCTATCTGTGTAAACATGCATACATCTTCACCGCTATCTGTATAAACATGGAAATATCTACACCGCTATCTGTATAAACATGGAAATATCTACACCGCTACCTGTATAAACATGGAAATATCAGCACCGCTATCTGCATGAACATGGAAATATCTACACAGCCATCTGGACGAACATGGAAATACCTACACCGCTATCTCTATGAACATGGAAATATCTACACCGCTATCTGTATGAACATGGAAATATCTACACCACTATCTGTATGAACATGGAAATATCTACACCGCTATCTGTATGAACATGGAAATATCTTCACCGCCATCTGTATGAACATGGATATATCCACACAGCCATCTGGATGAACATGGAAATATCTACACCGCTATCTCTATGAACATGGAAATAGCTACTCCGCTATCTGTATGAACATGGAAATATCTACACCGCTATCAGTATAAACATGGAAATATCTACACCGCTATCTGTATGAACATGGATATATCTACACAGCCATCTGGATGAACATGGAAATATCTACACCGCTATCTGTATGAACATGGAAATATCTACACCGCTATCTGTGTAAACATGCATACATCTTCACCGCTATCTGAATAAACATGGAAATATCTACATCGCGATCTGCATGAACATGGAAATATCTACACCGCTATCTGCAGGAAAATGGAAATATCTACAAAGCTATCTGCATATACATGGAAATATCTACAAAGATATCTCTTTACACATGGAAATAACTACACCTCTATCTATATAAACATGGAAATATCTATATCGCAATCTGTATGAACATGGAAATATCTGCACCGCCATCTGTATTAGCATACAAATATCTACACCACCATCTGTATTAAGATGGAGATATCTACACGGCTATCTGTATAAACATGGAAATATCTAAACCGCTACCTGTATAAACATGGAAATATCAGCACCGCTATCTGTATGAACATGGAAATATCTACACCGCCATCTGAATGAACATGGAAATATCTGCAGCGCCATCTGCATGAACATATAAATATCTACACCGCCATCTGTATTAAGAAGGAGATATCTACACCGCTATCTGTATAAACATGGAAATATCTACACCGCTATCTCAATGAACATGGAAATATCTACACCGCTATCTGTATAAACATGGAAATATGGACACCGCTACCTGTATAAACATGGAATTATCAGCACCGCTATCGGTAAGAACATGGCAATATCTACACGGCTATCTGTATGAACATGGAAATATCTACACAGCTATCTGCATGAAAATGTAAATATCTACACAGCTATCTGCATATACATGGAAATATCTACAGCTATCTCCTTACACATGGAAATAACTACATCGCTATCTCTATAAACATGGAAATATCTACACCGCCATCTGTATGAACATGGGAATATCTTCACCGCCATCTGTATGAACATGAATATATCTACACAGCCATCTGGATGAACATGGAAATATCTACACGGCTACCTGTATGAACATGGAAATATCTACACCGCTATCTGTATGAACATGGAAATATCTACACCGCTATCTGTATGAACATGGAAGTATCTACACCGCTATCTGTATGAACATGGAAATATCTTCACCGCCATCTGTATGAACATGGATATATCCACACACCCATCTGGATGAACATGGAAATATCTACACCGCTATCTGTATGAACATGGAAATATCTACAGCGCTATCTGTGTAAACATGCATACATCTTCACTGGTATCTGTATGAACATGGAAATATCTACACAGCCATCTGGATGAAAATGGAAATAGTTACACCGCTATCTGTATGAACATGGAAATAGCTACACCGCTATCTGTATGAACATGGAAATATCTACACCGCTATCTGTATGAACATGGAAATATCTACACCGCTCTCTGTATCAACATGGAAATATATTCACCGCCATCTGTATGAACACGAATATATCTACACAGCCATCTGGATGAACATGGAAATATCTACACCGCTATATGTATGAACATGGAATTAGCTACACCGCTATCTGTATGAACATGGAAATATCTACACCGCTATCTGTATGAACATGGAAATATCTATACCGCTATCTGTATGAACATGGAAATATCTTCACCGCCATCTGTATGAACATGGATATATCTACACAGCCATCTGGATGAACATGGAAATATCTACACCGCTATCTGTATGAACATGGAAATATCTACACCACAATCTGTGTAAACATGCATACATCTTCACCGCTATCTGTATAAACATGGAAATATCTACACCGCTATCTGTATGACCATGGAAATATCTACTCCGCTATCTGCATGAAAATGGAAATATCTACACAGCTATCTGCATATACATGGAAATATCTACAAAGCTATTTCTTTACACATGGAAATAACTACACCGCTATCTCTATTAACATGGAAATATCTACACCGCCGTCTGTATGAACATGGAAATATCTGCACCGCCATCTGTATGAACATATAAATATCTACACCGCCATCTGTATTAAGATGGAGATATCTACACCGCTATCTGTATAAACATGGAAATATCTACACCGCTATCTGTATAAACAAGAAATATCTACACCGCTATCTGTATAAACATGGAAATATCTACACCGCTACCTGTATAAACATGGAAATATCAGCACCGCTATCTGTCTGAACATGGAAATATCTACACCGCTATCTGTATGAACATGGAAATATCTACACCGATATCTGTATGAACATGGAAATATCTTCACCGCCATCTGTATGAACATAGATAAATCTACACAGCCATCTGGATGAACATGGAAATATCAGCAACGCTGTCTGTATGGACATGGAAATATCTACACCGCTATCTGTTTGAACATGGAAATATCTAAACCGCTATCTGCATGAAAATGGAAATATCTACACATCTATCTGCATATACATGGAAATATCTACAAAGCTATCTCTTTACACATGGAAATAACTACACCTCTATCTCTATAAATATGGAAATAACTATACCGCCATCTGTATGAACATGGAAATATCTGCACCACCATCTGTATTAGCATACAAATATCTACACCGCCATCTGCATTAAGATGGAGATATCTACACGGCTATCTGTATAAACTTAGAAATATCTACACCGCTATCTGTATAAACATGAAAATATCTACACCGCTATCTGTATAAACATGGAAATATCTACACCGCTACCTGTATAAACATGGAACTATCAGCATCGCTATCTGTATGAACATGGAAATATCTACACAGCCATCTGGATGAACATGGAAATATCTACACCGCTATCTGTATGAACATGGAAATAGCTACACCTCTATCTGTATGAACATGGAAATAACTACACCGCTATCTGTATGAACAGGGAAAGATCTACACCGCTACCTGTATAAACATGGAAATATCACCACCGCTATCTGTATGAACATGGAAATATCTACACAGCCATCTGAATGAACATGGAAATATCTACAACGCTATCTGTATTAACATGGAAATAGCTACACCGCTATCTGTATGAACATGGAAATATCTACGCCACTATCTGTATGAACATGGAAATAACTACACCACTATCTGTATGAACATGGAAATATCTTCACCGCCATCTGTATGAACATGGATATATCTACACAGCCATCTGGATGAACATGGAAATATCTACACCGCTAGCTGTATGAACATGGAAATAGCTACACTGCTATCTGTATGAACATGGAAATATCTACACCGCTATCTGTATGAACATGGAAATATCTACACCGCTATCTGTATGAACATGGAAATATCTTCACCGCCATCTGTATGAACATGGATATATCTACACAGCCATCTGGAAGAACATGGATATATCAACACCGCTATCTGTATCAACATGGAAATATCTACACCGCTATCTGTTTTAACATGCATACATCTTCACCGCTATCTGTATAAACATGGAAATATCTACACCGCTATCTGCATGAAAATGGAAATATCAACACAGCTATCTGCATATACATGGAAAATCTACAAAGCTATTGCTCTACACATGGAAATATCTACACCGCAATCTATATAAACATGTAAATATCTACACTGCCATCTGTATGAACATGGAAATATCTGCACCGCCAACTGTATGAACATATAAATATCTAGACCGCCATCTGTATTAAGATGGAGATATCTACACCGCTATCGGTATAAACATGGAAATATCTACACCGCTATCTGTATAAACATGGAAATATCTACACTGCTATCTGTATAAACATGGAAATATCTACACCGCTACCTGTATAAACATGGAAATATCAGCACCACTATCTGTATGAACATGGAAATATCTACACCGCTATCTGTATGAACATGGAAATATCTTCACCGCCATCTGTATGAACATGGATATATCTACACAGCCATCTGGATGAACATGGAAATATCTACACCGCTATCTGTATGAACATGGAAATATCTACACCGCTATTTGTGTAAACATGCATACATCTTCACCGCTATCTGTATAAACATGGAAATATCTACACCGCTATCTGTATGACCATGGAAATATCTACACCGCTATCTGTTTGAACACGGAAATATCTACTCCGCTATCTGCATGAAAATGGAAATATCTACACAGCTATCTGCATATACATGGAAATATCTACAAAGCTATTTCTTTACACATGGAAATAACTACACCGCTATCTCTATTAACATGGAAATATCTACACCGCCATCAGTATGAACATGGAAATATCTGCACCGCCATCTGTATGAACATATAAATATCTACACAGCCATCTGTATTAAGATGGAGATATCTACACCGCTATCTGTATAAACATGGAAATATCTACAACGCTATCTGTATAAACATGGAAATATCTACAACGCTATCTGAATAAACATGGAAATATCTACACTGCTACCTGTATAAACATGGAAATATCAGCACCACTATCTGTATGAACATGGAAATATCTACACAGCCATCTGGATGAACATGGAAATATCTACACCGCTATCTGTATGAACATGGAAATAGCTACACCGCTATCTGTATGAACATGGAAATATCTACACCGCTATCTGCATGAACATGGAAATACCTTCACCGCCATCTGTATGAACATGGATATATCTACACAGCAATCTGGATGAATATGGAAATATCTACACCGCTATCTGTATGAACATGGAAATAGCTACACCTCTATCTGTATGAACATGGAAATATCTACACCGCTATCTTTATGAACATGGATAGATCTATACCGATATCTGTATGAACATGGAAATATCTTCACCGCCATCTGTATGAACATGGATATATCTACACAGACATCTGGATGAACATGGATTTATCTACATCGCTATCTGCATGAACATAGAAATATCTACACCGCTATCTGTGTAAACATGCATACATCTTCACCGCTATCTGTATAAACATGGAAATGTCTACACCCCTATGGATATGAACATGGAAATATCTACACCGCTATCTGTTTGAACATGGAAATATCTACACCGCTATCTGCATGAAAATGTAAATATCTACACAGCTATCTGCATATACATGGAAATATCTACTAAGCTATTTCTTTACACATGGAAATATCTACACCGCTATCTCTATAAACATGGAAATATCTACTACGCCATCTGTATGAACATGGAAATATCTGCCCCGCCATCTGTATGAACATATAAATATCTACACCGCCATCTGTATTAAGATGGAGATATCTACACCGCTATCTGTATAAACATGGAAATATCTACACCGCTATCTGTATAAACATGGAAATATCTACACAGTTATCTGTATAAACATGGAAATATCTACACCGCTACCTGTATAAACATGGAAATATCACCACCGCTATCTGTATGAACATGGAAATATCTACACAGCCATCTGAATGAACATGGAAATATCTACAACGCTATCTGTATTAACATGGAAATAGCTACACCGCTATCTGTATGAACATGGAAATATCTACGCCACTATCTGTATGAACATGGAAATAACTACACCACTATCTGTATGAACATGGAAATATCTTCACCGCCATCTGTATGAACATGGATATATCTACACAGCCATCTGGATGAACATGGAAATATCTATACCGCTAGCTGTATGAACATGGAAATAGCTACACTGCTATCTGTATGAACATGGAAATATCTACACCGCTATCTGTATGAACATGGAAATATCTACACCGCTATCTGTATGAACATGGAAATATCTTCACCGCCATCTGTATGAACATGGATATATCTACACAGCCATCTGGAAGAACATGGATATATCAACACCGCTATCTGTATCAACATGGAAATATCTACACCGCTATCTGTTTTAACATGCATACATCTTCACCGCTATCTGTATAAACATGGAAATCTCTACACCGCTATCTGCATGAAAATGGAAATATCAACACAGCTATCTGCATATACATGGAAAATCTACAAAGCTATTTCTCTACACATGGAAATATCTACACCGCAATCTATATAAACATGTAAATATCTACACTGCCATCTGTATGAACATGGAAATATCTGCACCGCCAACTGTATGAACATATAAATATCTAGACCGCCATCTGTATTAAGATGGAGATATCTACACCGCTATCGGTATAAACATGGAAATATCTACACCGCTATCTGTATAAACATGGAAATATCTACACTGCTATCTGTATAAACATGGAAATATCTACACCGCTACCTGTATAAACATGGAAATATCAGCACCACTATCTGTATGAACATGGAAATATCTACACCGCTATCTGTATGAACATGGAAATATCTTCACCGCCATCTGTATGAACATGGATATATCTACACAGCCATCTGGATGAACATGGAAATATCTACACCGCTATCTGTATGAACATGGAAATATCTACACCGCTATCTGTGTAAACATGCATACATCTTCACCGCTATCTGTATAAACATGGAAATATCTACACCGCTATCTGTATGACCATGGAAATATCTACACCGCTATCTGTTTGAACACGGAAATATCTACTCCGCTATCTGCATGAAAATGGAAATATCTACACAGCTATCTGCATATACATGGAAATATCTACAAAGCTATTTCTTTACACATGGAAATAACTACACCGCTATCTCTATTAACATGGAAATATCTACACCGCCATCTGTATGAACATGGAAATATCTGCACCGCCATCTGTATGAACATATAAATATCTACACAGCCATCTGTATTAAGATGGAGATATCTACACCGCTATCTGTATAAACATGGAAATATCTACAACGCTATCTGTATAAACATGGAAATATCTACAACGCTATCTGAATAAACATGGAAATATCTACACCGCTACCTGTATAAACATGGAAATATCAGCACCACTATCTGTATGAACATGGAAATATCTACACAGCCATCTGGATGAACATGGAAATATCTACACCGCTATCTGTATGAACATGGAAATAGCTACACCGCTATCTGTATGAACATGGAAATATCTACACCGCTATCTGCATGAACATGGAAATACCTTCACCGCCATCTGTATGAACATGGATATATCTACACAGCAATCTGGATGAATATGGAAATATCTACACCGCTATCTGTATGAACATGGAAATAGCTACACCTCTATCTGTATGAACATGGAAATATCTACACCGCTATCTTTATGAACATGGATAGATCTATACCGATATCTGTATGAACATGGAAATATCTTCACCGCCATCTGTATGAACATGGATATATCTACACAGACATCTGGATGAACATGGATTTATCTACATCGCTATCTGCATGAACATAGAAATATCTACACCGCTATCTGTGTAAACATGCATACATCTTCACCGCTATCTGTATAAACATGGAAATGTCTACACCCCTATGGATATGAACATGGAAATATCTACACCGCTATCTGTTTGAACATGGAAATATCTACACCGCTATCTGTATGAAAATGTAAATATCTACACAGCTATCTGCATATACATGGAAATATCTACAAAGCTATTTCTTTACACATGGAAATATCTACACCGCTATCTCTATAAACATGGAAATATCTACTACGCCATCTGTATGAACATGGAAATATCTGCCCCGCCATCTGTATGAACATATAAATATCTACACCGCCATCTGTATTAAGATGGAGATATCTACACCGCTATCTGTATAAACATGGAAATATCTACACCGCTATCTGTATAAACATGGAAATATCTACACCGCTATCTGTATAAACATGGAAATATCTACACCGCTACCTGTATAAACATGGAAATATCACCACCGCTATCTGTATGAACATGGAAATATCTACACAGCCATCTGAATGAACATGGAAATATCTACAACGGTATCTGTATGAACATGGAAATAGCTACTCCGCTATCTGTCTGAACATGGAAATATCTATGCCACTATCTGTATGAACATGGAAATATCTACACCGCTATCTGTATGAACATGGAAATATCTTCACCGCCATCTGTATGAACATGGATGTATCTTCACAGCCATCTGGATGAACATGGAAATAACTACACCGCTATCTGTATGAACATGGAAATAGCTACACCGCTATCTGTATGAACATGGAAATATCTACACCGCTATCTGTATGAACATGGAGATATCTACACCGCTATCTGTATGAACATGGAAATATCTTCACCGCCATCTGTATGAACATGGATATATCTACACAGCCATCTGGATGGACATGGAAATATCAACACCGCTATCTGTATGAACATGGAAATATCTACACCGCTATCTGTGTTAACATGCATACATCTTCACCGCTATCTGTATAAACATGGAAATATCTACACCGCTATCTGTATGAACATGGAAATATCTTCACCGCCATCTGTATGAACATGGATATATCTACACAGCCATCTGGACGAAAATGGAAATATCAGCACCGCTGTCTGTATGAACATGGAAATATCTACACCGCTATCTGTATGAACATGGAAATATCTACACCGCTATCTGTATGAACATGGAAATATCTTCACCGCCATCTGTATGAACATGGATATATCTACACAGCCATCTGGATGAACATGGAAATATCTACTCCGCTATTAGTATGAACATGGAAATATCTACTCCGCTATCTGTGTAAACATGCATACATCTTCACCGCTATCTGTATAAACATGGAAATATCTACACCGCTCTCTGTATAAACATGGAAATATCTACACCGCTACCTGTATAAACATGGAAATATCAGCACCGCTATCTGTATGAACATGGAAATATCTACACAGCCATCTGGATGAACATGAAAATATCTACACCGCTATCTGTATGAACATGGAAATAGCTACACCGCTATCTGTATGAACATGGAAATAACTACACCGCTATCTGTATGAACATGGAAATATCTACACCACTATCTGTATGAACATGGAAATATATTCAACGCCAGCTGTATGAACATGGATATATCTACACAGCCATCTGGATGAACATGGAAATATCTACACCTCTATATGTATGAACATGGAAATAGCTACAACGCTATATGTATGAACATGGAAATAGCTACACCGCTATCTGTATGAACATGGAAGTATCTACACCGCTATCTGTATGAACATGGAAATATCTTCACCGATATATGTATGAATATGGATATATCTGCAAAGCCATCTGGATGAACATGGAAATATCTACACCACTATATGTATGAACATGGAAATAGCTAAACCGCTATGTCTATGAACTTGGAAATATCTACACCGCTATCTGTATGAACATGGAAGTATCTATACCGCTATCTTTATGAACATTGAAATATCTTCACCGCCATATGTATGAACACGGATATATCTAGAGAGCCATCTGGATGAACATGGAAATATCTACACCGCTATCTGTATGAACATGGAAATATCTACACCGCTATCTGTTTGAACATGGAAATATCTACACCGCTATCTGCATGAAAATGGAAATATCTACACAGCTATCTGCATATTCATGGAAATATCTACAAAGCTATTTCTTTACACATGGAAATAACTACACCGCTATCTCTATTAACATGGAAATATCTACACCGCCATCTGTATGAACATGGAAATATCTGCACCGCCATCTGTATGAACATATAAATATCTACACCGCCATCTGTATTAAGATGGAGATATCTACACCGCTATCTGTTTAAACATGGTAATATCTACACCGCTATCTGTATAAACACGGAAATATCTACACCGCTATCTGTATAAACATGGAAATAGCTACACCTCTATCCGTATGAACATGGAAATATCTACACCGTTATCTGTATGAACATGGAAAGATCTACACCGCTATCTGTATGAACATGGAAATATCTTCACCGCCATCCGTATGTACATGGATATATCTACACAGCCATCTGGATGAACATGGAAATATCTACACCGCTATCTGTATGAACATGGAAATATCTGCACCGCTCTCTGTGTAAACATGCATACATCTTCACCGCTATCTGTATAAACATGGAAATATCTACACCGCTATCTGTATGAACATGGAAATATCTACACCGCTATCTGTTTGAACATGGAAATATCTACACCGCTATCTGCATGAAAATGGAAATATCTACAAAGCTATCTGCATATACGTGGAAATATCTACAAAGCTATTACTTTACACATGGAAATAACTACACCACTATCTCTATAAGCATGGAAATATCTACACCGTCATCTGTATGAACATATAAATGTCTACACCGCCATCTGCATTAAGATGGAGATATCTACACTGCTATCTGTATAAACATGGAAATATCTACACCGCTATCTATATAAACATGGAAATAACTACACCGCTATCTGTATGAACATGGAAATATCTACACCGCTACCTGCATAAACATGGAAATATCAGCACCGCTATCTCTATGAACATGGAAATATCTACACAGCCATCTGGAAGAACATGGAAATATCTACATCGCTATCTGTATGAACATGGAAATAGCTACACCGCTATCTGTATGAACATGGAAATATCTACACCACTATCTGTATGAACATGGAAATATCTACACCGCTATCTGTATGAACATTGAAATATATAGACCACTATCTGTATAAACATGGAAATATCTACACCGCTACCTATATAAACATGGAAATATCAGCACCGCTATCTGTATGAACATTGAAATATCTACACGGCTATCTCTATGAATATGGAAATATTTACACCGATATCTGTATGAACATGGAAATATCTTCACCTCCATCTGTATGAGCATGGATATATCTACACAGCCATCTGGATGAACAAGGAAATATCAGCACCGCAGTCAGTATGAACATGGAAATATCTACACCGCTATCTGTATGAACATGGAAATATCTACACAGCTATCTGTTTGAACATGGAAATATCTACACCGCTATCTGCATGAAAATGTAAATATCTACACAGCTATCTGCATATACATGGAAATATCTACAAAGCTATTTCTTTACACATGGAAATATCTACACCGCTATCTCTATAAACATGGAAATCTCTACACCGCCATCTGTATGAACATGGAAATATCTGTACCGCCATCTGTATGAACATATAAATATCTACACCGCCATCTGTATTAAGATGGAGACATCTACACCGTTATCTGTATAAACATGGAAATATCTATACCTCTATCTATATAAACATGGAAATATCTACACCACTATCTGTATAAACATGGAAATATCTACACCGCTATCTCTATAAATATGGAAATATCTACACCGCTACCTGTATAAACATGGAAATATCAGCACCGCTATCTGTATGAACATGGAAATATCTACACAGCCATCTGGATGAACATGGAAATCTCTACACCGCTATCTGTATGAACATGGAAATAGCTACACCTCTATCTGTATGAACATGGAAATATCTACACCGCTATCTGTATGAACATGGAAAGATCTACACCGCCATCTGTATGAACATGGAAATATCTTCACCGCCATCTGTATGAACATGGATATATCTACACAGCCATCTGGATGAACATGGATATATCTACAGCGCAATCCGTATGAACATGGAAATATCTGCACCGCTATCTGTGTAAACATGCATACATCTTCACCGCTATCTGTATAAACATGGAAATGTCTACACCGCTATGTGTATGAACATGGAAATATCTACACCGCTATCTGTTTGAACATGGAAATATCTACACCGCTATCTGCATGAAAATGTAAATATCTACACAGCTATCTGCATATACGTGGAAATATCTACAAAGCTATTTCTTTACACATGGAAATATCTACACCGCTATCTCTATAAACATGGAAATATCTACACCGCCATCTGTATGAACATGGAAATATCTGCACCGCCATCTGTATGAACATATAAATATCTACACCGCCATCTGTATTAAGATGGAGATATCTACACCGTTATATGTATAAACATGGAAATATCTACACCGCTATCTATATAAACATGGAAATATCTACACCACTATCTGTATAAACATGGAAATATCTACACCGCTACCTGTATAAACATGGAAATATCACCACCGCTATCTGTATGAACATGGAAATATCTTCACAGCCATCTGAATGAACATGGAAATATCTACAACGCTATCTGTATTAACATGGAAATAGCTACACCGCTATCTGTATGAACATGGAAATATCTACGCCACTATCTGTATGAACATGGAAATATCTACAACGCTATCTGTATGAACATGGAAATATCTTCACCGCCATCTGTATGAACATGGATATATCTACACAGCCATCTGGATGAACATGGAAATATCTACACCGCTATCTGTATGAACATGGAAATAGCTACACCGCTATCTGCAAGAACATGGAAATATCTAAACCGCTATCTGTATGAACATGGAAATATCTACACCGCTATCTGTATGAACATGGAAATATCTTCACCGCCATCTGTATGAACATGGATATATCTACACAGCCATCTGGATGAACATGGAAATATCAACACCGCTATCTGCATGAACATGGAAATATCTACACCGCTATCTGTTTTAACATGCATACCTCTTCTCCGCTATCTGTATAAACATGGAAATATCTACACCGCTATCTGTATGAACATGGAAATATCTACACAGCTATCTGTTTGAACATGGAAATATCTACACCGCTATCTGCATGAAAATAGAAATATCTACACAGCTATCTGCATATACATGGAAATATCTACAAAGCTATTTCTCTACACATGGAAATATCTACACCGCAATCTCTATAAACATGGAAATATCTTCACCGCCATCTGTATGAACATGGAAATATCTGCACCGCCATCTGTATGAACATATAAATATCTAGACCGCAATCTGTATTAAGATGGAGATATCTACACCGCTATCTGTATAAAATTGGAAATATCTACACCTGTATCTGTATAAACATGGAAATATCTACACCGCTATCTGTATAAACATGGAAATATCTACACCGCTACCTGTATAAACATGGAAATATCAGCACCGCTATCTGTATGAACATGGAAATATCTACACCGCTATCTCTATGAACATGGAAATATCTACACCGATATCTGTATGAACATGGAAATATCTTCACCGCCATCTGTATGAACATGGATATATCTACACAGCCATCTGGACGAACAAGGAAATAGCACCGCTGTCTGTATGAACATGGAAATATCTACACCGCTATCTGTATGAACATGGAAATATCTACACCGCTATCTGTATGAACATGGAAATAACTTCACCGACATCTGTATGAACATGGATATATCAACACAGCCATCTGGATGAACATGGAAATATCTACACCTCTATATGTACGAACATGGAAATAGCTACACCGCTATCTGTATGAACATGGAAATATCTACACCGCTATCTGTATGAACATGGAAATATCTACACAGCTATCTGTATGAACATGGAAATATCTACACCGCTATCTGTGTAAACAGGCATACATCTACACCGCTATCTGTATAAACATGGAAATATCTACACCGCTACCTGTATAAACATGGAAATATCAGCACCGTTATCTGTATGAACATGGAAATATCTACACAGCCATCTGGATGAAAATGGAAATAGTTACACCGCTATCTGTATGAACATGGAAATAGCTACACCGCTATCTGTATGAACATGGGAATATCTACACCGATATCTGTATGAACATGGAAATATCTACACCGGTATCTGTATGAACATGGAAATATCTTCACCGCCATCTGTATGAACATGAATATATCTACACAGCCATCTGGATGAACATGGAAATATCAACACCGCTATATGTATGAACATGGAATTAGCTACACCGCTATCTGTATGAACATGGAAATATCCTCACCGCCATCTGTATGAACATGGATATATCTACACAGCCATCTGGATGAACATGGAAATATCTGCACCGCTATCTGTATGAAGATGGAAATGTCTACACCACTATCTGTGTAAACATGCATACATCTTCACTGCTATCTGTATAAACATGGAATTATCTACACCGCTATCTGTATGACCATGGAAATATCTACACCGCTATCTGTTTGAACACGGAAATATCTACTCCGCTATCTGCATGAAAATGGAAATATCTACACAGCTATCTGCATATACATGGAAATATCTACAAAGCTATTTCTTTACACATGGAAATAACTTCACCGCTATCTCTATTAACATGGAAATATCTACACCGCCATCTGTATGAACATGGAAATATCTGCACCGCCATCTGTATGAACATATAAATATCTACACCGCCATCTGTATTAACATGGAGATATCTACACCGCTATCTGTATAAACATGGAAATATCTACACCGCTATCTGTATAAACATGGAAATATCTACACCGCTATCTGTATAAACATGGAAATATCTACACCGCTACCTGTATAAACATGGAAATATCAGCACCGCTATCTGTATGAACATGGAAATACCTACACAGCCATCTGGATGAACATGGAAATATCTACACCGCTATCTGTATGAACATGGAAATAGCTACACCGCTATCTGTATGAACATGGAAATATCTACACCACTAACTGTATGAACATGGAAATATCTACACCGCTATCTGCATGAACATGGAAATATCTTCACCGCCATCTGTATGAACATGGATATATCTACACAGCCATCTGGATGAACATGGAAATATCTACACCGCTATCTGTATGAACATGGAAATAGCTACACCTCTATCAGTATGAACATGGAAATATCTACACCACTATCTGTATGAACATGGAAAGATCTACACCGCTATGTGTATGAACATGGAAATATCTTCACCGCCATCTCTATGAACATGGATATATCTACACAGCCATCTGGATGAACATGGATATATCTCCATCGCTATCTGCATGAACATTTAAATATCTACCCCGCTATCTGTGTAAACATGCATACATCTTCACCGCTATCTGTAGAAACATGGAAATATCTACACCGCTATCTGTATAAACACGGAAATATCTACACCGCTACCTGTATAAACATGGAAATATCAGCACCGCTATCTGTATGAAAATGGAAATATCTACACCGCTATCTCTATGAACATGGAAATATCTACACCGATATCTGTATGAACATGGAAATATCTTCACCGCCATCTGTATGAACTTGGATATATCTACACAGCCATCTGGATGAACATGGAAATATCAGCACCGCTGTCTGTATGAACATGGAAATATCTACACCGCTATCTGTATGAACATGGAAATATCTACACCACTATCTGTGTAAACATGCATACATCTTCACTGCTATCTGTATAAACATGGTATTATCTACACCGCTATCTGTATGACCATGGAAATATCTACACCGCTATCTGTTTGAACACGGAAATATCTACTCCGCTATCTGCATGAAAATGGAAATATCTACACAGCTATCTGCATATACATGGAAATATCTACAAAGCTATTTCTTTACACATGGAAATAACTACACCGCTATCTCTATTAACATGGAAATATCTACACCGCCATCTGTATGAACATGGAAATATCTGCACCGCCATCTGTATGAACATATAAATATCTACACCGCCATCT
The DNA here is from genome assembly GCF_029281585.2 of Gorilla gorilla gorilla. Classification (NCBI taxonomy): domain Eukaryota; kingdom Metazoa; phylum Chordata; class Mammalia; order Primates; family Hominidae; genus Gorilla; species Gorilla gorilla. The sequence goes on along the minus strand of NC_073246.2, from coordinate 52,270,083 downwards.
GTATTAAGATGGAGATATCTACACTGTTATGTGTATAAACATGGAAATATCTACACCGCTATCTGTATAAACATGGAAATATCTACACCGTTATCTGTATAAACATGGAAATATCTACACCGCTACCTGTATAAACATGGAAATATCACCACCGCTATCTGTATGAACATGGAAATATCTACACAGCCATCTGAATGAACATGGAAATATCTACAACGCTCTCTGTATTAACATGGAAATAGCTACACCGCTATCTGTATGAACATGGAAATATCTACGCCACTATCTGTATGAAAATGGAAATAACTACACCACTATCTGTATGAACATGGAAATATCTTCACCGCCATCTGTATGAACATGGATATATCTACACAGCCATCTGGATGAACATGGAAATATCTACACCGCTAGCTGTATGAACATGGAAATAGCTACACTGCTATCTGTATGAACATGGAAATATCTACACCGCTATCTGTATGAACATGGAAATATCTACACCGCTATCTGTATGAACATGGAAATATCTTCACCGCCATCTGTATGAACATGGATATATCTACACAGCCATCTGGAAGAACATGGATATATCAACACCGCTATCTGTATCAACATGGAAATATCTACACCGCTATCTGTTTTAACATGCATACATCTTCACCGCTATCTGTATAAACATGGAAATAGCTACACCGCTATCTGTATGAACATGGAAATATCTACACCGCTATATCTATGAACATGGAAATATCTACACCGCTATCTGTATGAACATGGAAATATCTTCACCGCCATCTGTTTGAACATGGATATATCTACACAGCCATGTGGATGAACATGGAAATATCTTCACCGCTATCTGTGTAAACATGCATACATCTTCACCGCTATCTGTATAAACATGGAAATATCTACACCGCTATCTTTATGAACATGGAAATATCTACACCGCTAACTGTTTGAACATGGAAATATCTACACCGCTATCTGCATGAAAATGTAAGTATCTACACAGCTATCTGCATATACATGGAAATATATACAAAGCTATTTCTTTACACATGGAAATATGTACACCGCTATCTGTATGAACATGGAAATATCTTCACCGCCATCTGTATGAACATAGATATATCTACACAGCCATCTGGATGAACATGGAAATATCAGCACCGCTGTCTGTATGGACACGGAAATATCTACACCGCTATCTGTATGAACATGGAAATATCTACACCGCTATCTGTATGAACATGCAAACATCTTCTCCGCCATCTGTATGAACATGGATATATCTTCACAGCCAGCTGGATGAAGATGGAAATATCTACACCGCTATCTGTATGAACATGGAAATATCTACACCGCTATCTGTGTAAACACGCATACATCTTCACCGCTATCTGTATAAACATGGAAATGTCTACACCCCTATGGATATGAACATGGAAATATCTACTCCGCTATCTGTTTGAACATGGAAATATCTACACCACTATCTGCATGAAAATGTAAATATCTACACAGCTATCTGCATATACATGGAAATATCTACAAAGCTATTTCTTTACACATGCAAATATCTACACCGCTATCTCTATAAACATGGAAATATCTACACCGCCATCTGTATGAACATGGAAATATCTGCAAGGCCATCTGTATGAACATATAAATACCTAAACCGCAATCTGTATTAAGATGGAGATATCTACACCGCTATCTGTATAAACATGGAAATATCTACGCCGCTATCTGTATAAACATGGAAATATCTACACCGCTATCTGTATAAACATGGAAATATCTACACTGCTACCTGTATAAACATGGAAATATCACCACCGCTATCTGTAAGAACATGGAAATATCTACACAGCCATCTGAATGAACATGGAAATATCTACAACGCTATCTGTATGAACATGGAAATAGCTACACCGCTATCTGTATGAACATGGAAATAACTACACCGCTATCTGTATGAACATGGAAATATCTACGCCACAATCTGTATGAACATGGAAATATCTACACCGCTATCTGTATGGACATGGAAATAGCTTCACTGCCATCTGTATTAACATGGATATATCTACACAGCCATCTGGATAAACATGGAAATAACGACACCGCTATCTGAAAGAACACGGAAATAGCTACACCGCTATCTGTATGAACATGGAAATATCTACACCGCTATCTGTATGAACATGGAAATATCTGCACCGCTATCTGTATGAACATGGAAACACCTTCACCGCCATCTGTAAGAACATGGATATATCTACACAGCCATCTGGATGAACATGGAAATATCAACACCGCTATCTGTATGAACATGCATACATCTTCACAGCTATCTGTATAAAAATGGAAATATCTACACTGCTATCTGTATGAACATGGAAATATCTACAGAGCAATCTGTTTGAACATGGAAATAACTACACCGCTATCTGCATGAAAATGGAAATATCTACACAGCTATCTGCATATACATGGAAATATCTCCAAAGATATTTCTCTACACATGGAAATATCTACACCACCATCTGTATGAACATGGAAATATCTGCACCGCCATCTGTATGAACATATAAATATCTACACCGCCATCTGTATTAAGATGGAGATATCTACACCGCTATATGTATAAACATGGAAATATCTACACCGCTATCTGTATAAACATGGAAATATCTACACCGCTATCTGTATAAACATGGAAATATATACACCGCTACCTGTATAAACATGGAAATATCAGCACCGCTATCTGTATGAACATGGAAATATCTACACCGCTATCTCTATGAACATGGAAATATCTACACCGATATCTGTATGAACATGGAAATATCTTCACCGTCATCTGTATGAACATGGATATATCTACACAGCCATATGGACGATCATGGAAATAACAGCATCGCAGTCTGTATGAACATGGAAATATCTACACCGCTATCTGTATGAACATGGAAATATCTACACCGCTATCTGTATGAACATGGAAATATCTTCACCGACATCTGTATGAACATGGATATATCTACACAGCCATCTGGATAAACATGGAAATATCTACACCGCTATCTGAATGAACATGGAAATATCTACACCGCTATCTGTGTAAACATGCATACATCTTCACCGCTATCTGTATAAACATGGATATATCTACACCGCTATCTGAATAAACATGGAAATATCTACACCGCTACCTGTATAAACATGGAAATATCAGCACCGTTATCTGTATGAACATGGAAATATCTACTCAGCCATCTGGATGATCATGGAAATATCTACACCGCTATATGTATGAACATGGAATTAGCTACACCGCTATCTGTATGAACATGAAAATATCTACACATCTATCTGTATGAACATGGAAATATCTACACCGCTATCTGTATGAACATGGAAATATCTTCACCGCCATCTGTATGAACATGGATATATCTACACAGCCATCTGGATGAACATGGAAATATCAGCAACGCTGTCTGTATGGACATGGAAATATCTACACCGATATCTGTATGAACATGGAAATATCTTCACAGCCATCCGTATGAACATAGATATATCTACACAGCCATCTGGATGAACATGGAAATATCAGCAACGCTGTCTGTATGAACATGTAAATATCTACACCGCTATCTGTATGAACATGGAAATATCTACACCGCTATCTGTATGAACATGGAAATATCTTCACCTCCATCTGTATGAACATGGATATATCTACACAGCCATCTGGATGAACATGGAAATATCTACACCGCTATTAGTATGAACATGGAAATATCTACTCCGCTATCTGAGTAAACATGCATACATCTTCACCGCTATCTGTATAAACATGGAAATATCTACACCGCTCTCTGTATAAACATGCAAATATCTACACCGCTACCTGTATAAACATGGAAATATCAGCACCGCTATCTGTATGAACATGGAAATATCTACACCGCTATCTCTATGAACATGGAAATATTTACACCGATATCTGTATGAACATGGAAATACCTTCACCTCCATCTGTATGAGCATGGATATATCTACACAGCCATCTGGATGAACAAGGAAATATCAGCACCGCCGTCAGTATGAACATGGAAATATCTACACCGCTATCTGTATGAACATGGAAATATCTACACAGCTATCTGTTTGAACATGGAAATATCTACACCGCTATCTGCATGAAAATGTAAATATCTACACAGCTATCTGCATATACATGGAAATATCTACAAAGCTATTTCTTTACACATGGAAATATCTACACCGCTATCTCTATAAACATGGAAATATCTACACCGCCATCTGTATGAACATGGAAATATCTGCACCGCCATCTGTATGAACATATAAATATCTACACCGCCATCTGCATTAAGATGGAGATATCTACACTGCTATCTGTATAAACATGGAAATATCTACACCGCTATCTATATAAACATGGAAATAACTACACCGCTATCTGTATGAACATGGAAATATCTACACCGCTACCTGCATAAACATGGAAATATCAGCACCGCTATCTCTATGAACATGGAAATATCTACACAGCCATCTGGATGAACATGGAAATATCTACATCGCTATCTGTATGAACATGGAAATAGCTACACCGCTATCTGTATGAACATGGAAATATCTACACCACTATCTGTATGAACATGGAAATATCTACACCGCTATCTGTATGAACATTGAAATATATAGACCACTATCTGTATAAACATGGAAATATCTACACCGCTACCTATATAAACATGGAAATATCAGCACCGCTATCTGTATGAACATGGAAATATCTACACCGCTATCTCTATGAACATGGAAATATTTACACCGATATCTGTATGAACATGGAAATATCTTCACCTCCATCTGTATGAGCATGGATATATCTACACAGCCATCTGGATGAACAAGGAAATATCAGCACCGCAGTCAGTATGAACATGGAAATATCTACACCGCTATCTGTATGAACATGGAAATATCTACACAGCTATCTGTTTGAACATGGAAATATCTACACCGCTATCTGCATGAAAATGTAAATATCTACACAGCTATCTGCATATACATGGAAATATCTACAAAGCTATTTCTTTACACATGGAAATATCTACACCGCTATCTCTATAAACATGGAAATATCTACACCGCCATCTGTATGAACATGGAAATATCTGCACCGCCATCTGTATGAACATATAAATATCTACACCGCCATCTGTATTAAGATGGAGACATCTACACCGTTATCTGTATAAACATGGAAATATCTATACCTCTATCTATATAAACATGGAAATATCTACACCACTATCTGAATAAACATGGAAATATCTACACAGCTACCTGTATAAACATGGAAATATCACCACCGCTATCTGTATGAACATGGAAATATCTACACAGCCATCTGAATGAACATGGAAATATCTACAACGCTATCTGTATTAACATGGAAATAGCTACAACGCTATCTGTATGAACATGGAAATATCTACGCCACTATCTGTATGAACATGGAAATATCTACACCGCTATCTGTATGAACATGGAAATATCTACACCGCTATCTGTATGAACATGGAAATATCTTCACCGCCATCTGTATGAACATGGATATATCTACACAGCCATCTGGATGAACATGGAAATATCAACACCGCTATCTGTATGAACATGGAAATATCTACACCGCTATCTGTTTTAACATGCATACATCTTCACCGCTATCTGTATAAACATGGAAATATCTACACCGCTATCTGTATGAACATGGAAATATCTACACAGCTATCTGTTTGAACATGGAAATATCTACACCGCTATCTGCATGAAAATGGAAATACCTACACAGCTATCTGCATATACATGGAAATATCTACAAAGCTATTTCTCTACACATGGAAATATCTCCACCGCAATCTCTATAAACATGGAAATATCTTCACCGCCATCTGTATGAACATGGAAATATCTGCACCGCCATCTGTATGAACATATAAATATCTAGACAGCCATCTGTATAAAGATGGAGATATCTACACCGCTATCTGTATAAAAATGGAAATATCTACACCGCTATCTGTATAAACATGGAAATATCTACACCGCTATCTGTATAAACATGGAAATATCTACACCGCTACCTGTATAAACATGGAAATATCAGCACCTCTATCTGTATTAAAATGGAAATATCTACACCGCTATCTGTATGAACATGGAAATATCTACACCGCTATCTGTATGAACATGGAAATAACTTCACCGACATCTGTATGAACATGGATATATCTACACAGCCATCTGGATGAACATGGAAATATCTACACCGCTATCTGTATGAACATGGAAATATCTACACCGCTATCTGTGTAAACAGGCATACATCTTCACCGCTATCTGTATAAACATGGATATATCTACACCGCTATCGGTAGAAACATGGAAATATCTACACCGCTACCTGTATAAACATGGAAATATCAGCACCGTTATCTGTATGAACATGGAAATATCTACACAGCCATCTGGATGAAAATGGAAATATTTACACCGCTATCTGTATGAACATGGAAATAGCAACACCGCTATCTGTATGAACATAGGAATATCTACACCGCTATCTGTATGAACATGGAAATATCTACACCGCTATCTGTATGAACATGGAAATATCTTCACCGCCATCTGTATGAACATGAACATATCTACACAGCCATCTGGATGAACATGGAAATACCTACACCGCTATATGTATGAACATGGAATTAGCTACACCGCTATCTGTATGAACATGGAAATATCCACACCGCTATCTGTATGAACATGGAAATGTCTACACCGCTATCTGTATGAACATGGATATATCTACACAGCCATCTGGATTAACATGGATATATCTACACAGCCATCTGGATGAACATGGAAATATCTGCACCGCTATCTGTATGAACATGGAAATATCTACACCACTATCTGTGTAAACATGCATACATCTTCACTGCTATCTGTATAAACATGGAATTATCTACACCGCTATCTGTATGACCATGGAAATATCTACACCGCTATCTGTTTGAACACGGAAATATCTACTCCGCTATCTGCATGAAAACGGAAATATCTACACAGCTATCTGCATATACATGGAAATATCTACAAAGCTATATATTTACACAGGGAAATAACTACACCGCTATCTCTATTAACATGGAAATATCTACACCGCCATCTGTATGAACATGGAAATATCTGCACCGCCATCTGTATGAACATATAAATATCTACACCGCCATCTGTATTAAGATGGAGATATCTACACCGCTATCTGTATGAACATGGAAATATCTACACCGCTATCTGTATAAACATGGAAATATCTACACCGCTATCTGTATAAACATGGAAATATCTACACCGCTACCTGTATAAACATGGAAATATCAGCACCGCTATCTGTATGAACATGGAAATATCTACACATCCATCTGGATGAAGATGGAAATATCTACACCGCTATCTTTATGAACATGGAAATAGCTACACCGCTATCTGTATGAACATGGAAATATCTACACCACTAACTGTATGAACATGGAAATATCTACACCGCTATCTGCATGAACATGGAAATATCTTCACCGACATCTGAATGAACATGGATATATCTACACAGCCATCTGGATGAACATGGATATATCTCCACCGCTATCTGCATGAACATGGAAATATCTACACCGCTATCTGTGTAAACATGCATACATCTTCACCGCTATCTGTATAAACATGGAAATATCTACACCGCTATCTGTATAAACACGGAAATATCTACACCGCTACCTGTATAAACATGGAAATATCAGCACCGCTATCTGTATGAACATGGAAATATCTACACCGCTATCTCTATGAACATGGAAATATCTACACCGATATCTGTATGAACATGGAAATATCTTCACCGCCATCTGTATGAACTTGGATATATCTACACAGCCATCTGGATGAACATGGAAATATCAGCACCGCTGTCTGTATGAACAAGAAAATACCTACACCGCTATCTGTATGAACATGGAAATATCTACACCGCTATCTGTATGAACATGGAAATATCTTCACCACCATCTCTATGAACATGGATATATCTACACAGCCATCTGGATGAACATGGAAATATCTACACCGCTATCTGTATGAACATGGAAATATCTACACCGCTATGTGTGTAAACATGCATAGATCTTCACCACTATCTGTATAATCATGGAAATATCTACACCGCTATCTCTATAAATATGGAAATATCTACACCGCTACCTGTATAAACATGGAAATATCAGCACCGCTATCTGTATGAACATGGAAATATCTACACAGCCATCTGGATGAACATGGAAATCTCTACACCGCTATCTGTATGAACATGGAAATAGCTACACCTCTATCTGTATGAACATGGAAATATCTACACCGCTATCTGTATGAACATGGAAAGATCTACACCGCCATCTGTATGAACATGGAAATATCTTCACCGCCATCTGTATGAACATGGATATATCTACACAGCCATCTGGATGAACATGGATATATCTACACCGCTATCCGTATGAACATGGAAATATCTGCACCGCTATCTGTGTAAACATGCATACATCTTCACCGCTATCTGTATAAACATGGAAATGTCTACACCGCTATGTGTATGAACATAGAAATATCTACACCGCTATCTGTTTGAACATGGAAATATCTACACCGCTATCTGCATGAAAATGTAAATATCTACACAGCTATCTGCATATACGTGGAAATATCTACAAAGCTATTTCTTTACACATGGAAATATCTACACCGCTATCTCTATAAACATGGAAATATCTACACCGCCATCTGTACGAACATGGAAATATCTGCACCGCCATCTGTATGAACATATAAATATCTACACCGCCATCTGTATTAAGATGGAGATATCTACACCGTTATATGTATAAACATGGAAATATCTACACCGCTATCTATATAAACATGGAAATATCTACACCACTATCTGTATAAACATGGAAATATCTACACCGCTACCTGTATAAACATGGAAATATCACCACCGCTATCTGTATGAACATGGAAATATCTTCACAGCCATCTGAATGAACATGGAAATATCTACAACGCTATCTGTATTAACATGGAAATAGCTACACCGCTATCTGTATGAACATGGAAATATCTACGCCACTATCTGTATGAACATGGAAATATCTACACCGCTATCTGTATGAACATGGAAATATCTTCACCGCCATCTGTATGAACATGGATATATCTACACAGCCATCTGGATGAACATGGAAATATCTACACCGCTATCTGTATGAACATGGAAATAGCTACACCGCTATCTGCATGAACATGGAAATATCTAAACCGCTATCTGTATGAACATGGAAATATCTACACCGCTATCTGTATGAACATGGAAATATCTTCACCGCCATCTGTATGAACATGGATATATCTACACAGCCATCTGGATGAACATGGAAATATCAACACCGCTATCTGCATGAACATGGAAATATCTACACCGCTATCTGTTTTAACATGCATACATCTTCACCGCTATATGTATAAACATGGAAATATCTTCACCGCTATCTGTATGACCATGGAAATATCTACACCGCTATCTGTTTGAACACGGAAATATCTACTCCGCTATCTGCATGAAAATGGAAATATCTACACAGCTTTCTGCATATACATGGAAATAACTACAAAGCTATTTCTTTACACATGGAAATAACTACACCGCTATCTCTATTAACATGGAAATATCTACACCGCCATCTGTATCAACATGGAAATATCTGCACCGCCATCTGTATGAACATATTAATATCTACACCGCCATCTGTATTAAGATGGAGATATCTACACCGCTATCTGTATAAACATGGAAATATCTACACCGCTATCTGTATAAACATGGAAATATCTACACCGCTACCTGTATAAACATGGAAATATCAGCACCGCTATCTGAATGAACATGGAAATACCTACACCGCTATCAGTATGAACGTGGAAATATCTACACCGATATCTGTATGAACATGGAAATATCTTCACCGCCATCTGTATGAACATAGATATATCTACACAGCCATCTGGATGAACATGGAAATATCAGCAACGCTGTCTGTATGGACACGGAAATATCTACACCGCTATCTGTATGAACATGGAAATACCTACACCGCTATCTGTATGAACATGTAAATATCTTCTCCGCCATCTGTATGAACATGGATATATCTTCACAGCCAGCTGGATGAAGATGGAAATATCTACACCGCTATCTGTATGAACATGGAAATATCTACACCGCTATCTGTGTAAACACGCATACATCTTCACCGATATCTGTATAAACATGGAAATGTCTACACCCCTATGGATATGAACATGGAAATATCTACTCCGCTATCTGTTTGAACATGGAAATATCTACACCGCTATCTGCATGAAAATGTAAATATCTACACAGCTATCTGCATATACATGGAAATATCTACAAAGCTATTTCTTTACACATGGAAATATCTACACCGCTATCTCTATAAACATGGAAATATCTACACCGCCATCTGTATGAACATGGAAATATCTGCAAGGCCATCTGTATGAACATATAAATATCTAAACCGCAATCTGTATTAAGATGGAGATATCTACACCGCTATCTGTATAAACATGGAAATATCTACGCCGCTATCTGTATAAACATGGAAATATCTACACCGCTATCTGTATAAACATGGAAATATCTACACCGCTACCTGTATAAACATGGAAATATCACCACCGCTATCTGTAAGAACATGGAAATATCTACACAGCCATCTGAATGAACATGGAAATATCTACAACGCTATCTGTATGAACATGGAAATAGCTACACCGCTATCTGTATGAACATGGAAATAACTACACCGCTATCTGTATGAACATGGAAATATCTACGCCACAATCTGTATGAACATGGAAATATCTACACCGCTATCTGTATGGACATGGAAATAGCTTCACTGCCATCTGTATGAACATGGATATATCTACACAGCCATCTGGATAAACATGGAAATAACGACACCGCTATCTGAAAGAACATGGAAATAGCTACACCGCTATCTGTATGAACATGGAAATATCTACACCGCTATCTGTATGAACATGGAAATATCTGCACCGCTATCTGTATGAACATGGAAACACCTTCACCGCCATCTGTAAGAACATGGATATATCTACACAGCCATCTGGACGAACATGGAAATATCAACACCGCTATCGGTATGAACATGGAAATATCTACACCGCTATCTGTGTTAACATGCATACATCTTCACAGCTATCTGTATAAAAATGGAAATATCTACACCGCTATCTGTGTGAACATGGAAATATCTACAGAGCAATCTGTTTGAACATGGAAATAACTACACCGCTATCTGCATGAAAATGGAAATATCTACACAGCTATCTGCATATACATGGAAATATCTCCAAAGCTATTTCTCTACACATGGAAATATCTACACCGCCATCTGTATGAACATGGAAATATCTGCACCGCCATCTGTATGAACATATAAATATCTACACCGCCATCTGTATTAAGATGGAGATATCTACACCGCTATCTGTATAAACATGGAAATATCTACACCGCTATCTGTATAAACATGGAAATATCTACACCGCTATCTGTATAAACATGGAAATATATACACCGCTACCTGTATAAACATGGAAATATCAGCACCGCTATCTGTATGAACATGGAAATATCTACACCGCTATCTCTATGAACATGGAAATATCTACACCGATATCTGTATGAACATGGAAATATCTTCACCGCCATCCGTATGAACATAGATATATCTACACAGCCATCTGGATGAACATGGAAATATCAGCAACGCTGTCTGTATGAACATGGAAATATCTACACCGCTATCTGTATGAAAATGGAAATATCTACACCGCTATCTGTATGAACATGGAAATATCTTCACCGCCATCTGTATGAACATGGATATATCTACACAGCCATCTGGATGAACATGGAAATATCTACACCGCTATTAGTATGAACATGGAAATATCTACTCCGCTATCTGAGTAAACATGCATACATCTTCACCGCTATCTGTATAAACATGGAAATATCTACACCGCTCTCTGTATAAACATGCAAATATCTACACCGCTACCTGTATAAACATGGAAATATCAGCACCGCTATCTGTATGAACATGGAAATATCTACACAGCCATCTGGATGAACATGAAAATATCTACACCGCTATCTGTATGAACATGGAAATAGCTACACCGCTATCTGTATAAACATGGAAATATCTACACCGCTATCTGTATAAACATGGAAATATATACACCGCTACCTGTATAAACATGGAAATATCAGCACCGCTATCTGTATGAACATGGAAATATCTACACCGCTATCTCTATGAACATGGAAATATCTACACCGATATCTGTATGAACATGGAAATATCTTCACCGTCATCTGTATGAACATGGATATATCTACACAGCCATATGGACGATCATGGAAATATCAGCATCGCAGTCTGTATGAACATGGAAATATCTACACCGCTATCTGTATGAACATGGAAATATCTACACCGCTATCTGTATGAACATGGAAATATCTTCACCGACATCTGTATGAACATGGATATATCTACACAGCCATCTGGATGAACATGGAAATATCTACACCGCTATCTGAATGAACATGGAAATATCTACACCGCTATCTGTGTAAACATGCATACATCTTCACCGCTATCTGTATAAACGTGGCTATATCTACACCGCTATCTGTATAAACATGGAAATATCTACACCGCTACCTGTATAAACATGGAAATATCAGCACCGTTATCTGTATGAACATGGAAATATCTACTCAGCCATCTGGATGATCATGGAAATATCTACACCGCTATATGTATGAACATGGAATTAGCTACACCGCTATCTGTATGAACATGAAAATATCTACACATCTATCCGTATGAACATGGAAATATCTACACCGCTATCTGTATGAACATGGAAATATCTTCACCGCCCTCTGTATGAACATGGATATATCTACACAGCCATCTGGATGAACATGGAAATATCAGCAACGCTGTCTGTATGGACATGGAAATATCTACACCGATATCTGTATGAACATGGAAATATCTTCACCGCCATCCGTATAAACATAGATATATCTACACAGCCATCTGGATGAACATGGAAATATCAGCAACGCTGTCTGTATGAACATGGAAATATCTACACCGCTATCTGTATGAACATGGAAATATCTACACCGCTATCTGTATGAACATGGAAATATCTTCACCGCCATCTGTATGAACATGGATATATCTACACAGCCATCTGGATGAACATGGAAATATCTACACCGCTATTAGTATGAACATGGAAATATCTACTCCGCTATCTGAGTAAACATGCATACATCTTCACCGCTATCTGTATAAACATGGAAATATCTACACCGCTCTCTGTATAAACATGCAAATATCTACACCGCTACCTGTATAAACATGGAAATATCAGCACCGCTATCTGTATGAACATGGAAATATCTACACAGCCATCTGGATGAACATGAAAATATCTACACCGCTATCTGTATGAACATGGAAATAGCTACACCGCTATCTGTATGAACATGGAAATATCTACACCGCTATCTGTATGAACATGGAAATATCTACACCACTATCTGTATGAACATGGAAATATATTCTACGCCAGCTGTATGAACATGGATATATCTACACAGCCATCTGGATGAACATGGAAATATCTACACCTCTATATGTATGAACATGGAAATAGCTACAACGCTAACTGTATGAACATGGAAATAGCTACACCGCTATCTGTATGAACATGGAAGTATCTACACCGCTATCTGTATGAACATGGAAATATCTTCACCGATATATGTATGAATATGGATATATCTGCAAAGCCATCTGGATGAACATGGAAATATCTACACCACTATATGTATGAACATGGAAATAGCTAAACCGCTATGTCTATGAACTTGGAAATATCTACACCGCTATCTGTATGAACATGGAAGTATCTATACCGCTATCTTTCTGAACATTGAAATATCTTCACCGCCATATGTATGAACACGGATATATCTAGAGAGCCATCTGGATGAACATGGAAATATCTACACCGCTATCTGTATGAACATGGAAATATCTACACCGCTATCTGTTTGAACATGGAAATATCTACACCGCTATCTGCATGAAAATGGAAATATCTACACAGCTATCTGCATATTCATGGAAATATCTACAAACATATTTCTTTACACATGGAAATAACTACACCGCTATCTCTATTAACATGGAAATATCTACACCGCCATCTGTATGAACATGGAAATATCTGCACCGCCATCTGTATGAACATATAAATATCTACACCGCCATCTGTATTAAGATGGAGATATCTACACCTCTATCTGTTTAAACATGGTAATATCTACACCGCTATCTGTATAAACACGGAAATATCTACACCGCTATCTGTATAAACATGGAAATAGCTACACCTCTATCCGTATGAACATGGAAATATCTACACCGTTATCTGTATGAACATGGAAAGATCTACACCGCTATCTGTATGAACATGGAAATATCTTCACCGCCATCCGTATGTACATGGATATATCTACACAGCCATCTGGATGAACATGGAAATATCTACACCGCTATCTGTATGAACATGGAAATATCTGCACCGCTCTCTGTGTAAACATGCATACATCTTCACCGCTATCTGTATAAACATGGAATTATCTACACCGCTATCTGTATGAACATGGAAATATCTACACCGCTATCTGTTTGAACATGGAAATATCTACACCGCTATCTGCATGAAAATGGAAATATCTACAAAGCTATCTGCATATACGTGGAAATATCTACAAAGCTATTACTTTACACATGGAAATAACTACACCACTATCTCTATAAGCATGGAAATATCTACACCGTCATCTGTATGAACATATAAATATCTACACCGCCATCTGCATTAAGATGGAGATATCTACACTGCTATCTGTATAAACATGGAAATATCTACACCGCTATCTATATAAACATGGAAATAACTACACCGCTATCTGTATGAACATGGAAATATCTACACCGCTACCTGCATAAACATGGAAATATCAGCACCGCTATCTCTATGAACATGGAAATATCTACACAGCCATCTGGATGAACATGGAAATATCTACATCGCTATCTGTATGAACATGGAAATAGCTACACCGCTATCTGTATGAACATGGAAATATCTACACCACTATCTGTATGAACATGGAAATATCTACACCGCTATCTGTATGAACATTGAAATATATAGACCACTATCTGTATAAACATGGAAATATCTACACCGCTACCTATATAAACATGGAAATATCAGCACCGCTATCTGTATGAACATGGAAATATCTACACCGCTATCTCTATGAACATGGAAATATTTACACCGATATCTGTATGAACATGGAAATATCTTCACCTCCATCTGTATGAGCATGGATATATCTACACAGCCATCTGGATGAACAAGGAAATATCAGCACCGCAGTCAGTATGAACATGGAAATATCTACACCGCTATCTGTATGAACATGGAAATATCTACACAGCTATCTGTTTGAACATGGAAATATCTACACCGCTATCTGCATGAAAATGTAAATATCTACACAGCTATCTGCATATACATGGAAATATCTACAAAGCTATTTCTTTACACATGGAAATATCTACACCGCTATCTCTATAAACATGGAAATATCTACACCGCCATCTGTATGAACATGGAAATATCTGCACCGCCATCTGTATGAACATATAAATATCTACACCGCCATCTGTATTAAGATGGAGACATCTACACCGTTATCTGTATAAACATGGAAATATCTATACCTCTATCTATATAAACATGGAAATATCTACACCACTATCTGAATAAACATGGAAATATCTACACCGCTACCTGTATAAACATGGAAATATCACCACCGCTATCTGTATGAACATGGAAATATCTACACAGCCATCTGAATGAACATGGAAATATCTACACCGCTATATGTATGAACATGGAAATAGCTACAACGCTATCTGTATGAACATGGAAATATCTACGCCACTATCTGTATGAACATGGAAATATCTACACCGCTATCTGTATGAACATGGAAATATCTCCACCGCCATCTGTATGAACATGGATATATCTACACAGCCATCTGGATGAACATGGAAATATCTACACCGCTATCTGTATGAACATGGAAATAGCTACACCGCTATCTGTATGAACATGGAAATATCTACACCGCTATCTGTATGAACATGGAAATATCTACACCGCTATCTGTATGAACATGGAAATATCTTCACCGCCATCTGTATGAACATGGATATATCTACACAGCCATCTGGATGAACATGGAAATATCAACACCGCTATCTGTATGAACATGGAAATATCTACACCGCTATCTGTTTTAACATGCATACATCTTCACCGCTATCTGTATAAACATGGAAATATCTACACCGCTATCTGTATGAACATGGAAATATCTACACAGCTATCTGTTTGAACATGGAAATATCTACACCGCTATCTGCATGAAAATGGAAATACCTACACAGCTATCTGCATATACATGGAAATATCTACAAAGCTATTTCTCTACACATGGAAATATCTCCACCGCAATCTCTATAAACATGGAAATATCTTCACCGCCATCTGTATGAACATGGAAATATCTGCACCGCCATCTGTATGAACATATAAATATCTAGACAGCCATCTGTATAAAGATGGAGATATCTACACCGCTATCTGTATAAAAATGGAAATATCTACACCGCTATCTGTATAAACATGGAAATATCTACACCGCTATCTGTATAAACATGGAAATATCTACACCGCTACCTGTATAAACATGGAAATATCAGCACCGCTATCTGTATTAAAATGGAAATATCTACACCGCTATCTGTATGAACATGGAAATATCAACACCGCTATCTGTATGAACATGGAAATAACTTCACCGACATATGTATGAACATGGATATATCTACACAGCCATCTGGATGAACATGGAAATATCTACACCGCTATCTGTATGAACATGGAAATATCTACACCGCTATCTGTGTAAACAGGCATACATCTTCACCGCTATCTGTATAAACATGGATATATCTACACCGCTATCGGTAGAAACATGGAAATATCTACACCGCTACCTGTATAAACATGGAAATATCAGCACCGTTATCTGTATGAACATGGAAATATCTACACAGCCATCTGGATGAAAAAGGAAATATTTGCACCGCTATCTGTATGAACATGGAAATAGCTACACCGCTATCTGTATGAACATAGGAATATCTACACCGCTATCTGTATGAACATGGAAATATCTACACCGCTATCTGTATGAACATGGAAATATCTTCACCGCCATCTGTATGAACATGAACATATCTACACAGACATCTGGATGAACATGGAAATACCTACACCGCTATATGTATGAACATGGAATTAGCTACACCGCTATCTGTATGAACATGGAAATATCCACACCGCTATCTGTATGAACATGGAAATGTCTACACCGCTATCTGTATGAACATGGATATATCTACACAGCCATCTGGATTAACATGGATATATCTACACAGCCATCTGGATGAACATGGAAATATCTGCACCGCTATCTGTATGAACATAGAAATATCTACACCACTATCTGTGTAAACATGCATACATCTTCACTGCTATCTGTATAAACATGGAATTATCTACACCGCTATCTGTATGACCATGGAAATATCTACACCGCTATCTGTTTGAACACGGAAATATCTACTCCGCTATCTGCATGAAAACGGAAATATCTACACAGCTATCTGCATATACATGGAAATATCTACAAAGCTATATCTTTACACAGGGAAATAACTACACCGCTATCTCTATTAACATGGAAATATCTACACCGCCATCTGTATGAACATGGAAATATCTGCACCGCCATCTGTATGAACATATAAATATCTACACCGCCATCTGTATTAAGATGGAGATATCTACACCGCTATCTGTATAACCATGGAAATATCTACACCGCTATCTGTATAAACATGGAAATATCTACACCGCTACCTGTATAAACATGGAAATATCAGCACCGCTATCTGTATGAACATGGAAATATCTACACATCCATCTGGATGAACATGGAAATATCTACACCGCTATCTTTATGAACATGGAAATAGCTACACCGCTATCTGTATGAACATGGAAATATCTACACCACTAACTGTATGAACATGGAAATATCTACACCGCTATCTGCATGAACATGGAAATATCTTCACCGCCATCTGAATGAACATGGATATACCTACACAGCCATCTGGATGAACATGGATATATCTCCACCGCTATCTGCATGAACATGGAAATATCTACACTGCTATCTGTGTAAACATGCATACATCTTCACCGCTATCTGTATAAACATGGAAATATCTACACCGCTATCTGTATAAACACGGAAATATCTACACCGCTACCTGTATAAACATGGAAATATCAGCACCGCTATCTGTATGAACATGGAAATATCTACACCGCTATCTCTATGAACATGGAAATATCTACACCGATATCTGTATGAACATGGAAATATCTTCACCGCCATCTGTATGAACTTTGATATATCTACACAGCCATCTGGATGAACATGGAAATATCAGCACCGCTGTCTGTATGAACATGGAAATACCTACACCGCTATCTGTATGAACATGGAAATATCTACACCGCTATCTGTATGAACATGGAAATATCTTCACCACCATCTGTATGAACATGGATATATCTACACAGCCATCTGGATGAACATGGAAATATCTACACCGCTATCTGTATGAACATGGAAATATCTACACCGCTATGTGTGTAAACATGCATTCATCTTCACCACTATCTGTATAAACATGGAAATATCTACACCGCTATCTCTATAAATATGGAAATATCTACACCGCTACCTGTATAAACATGGAAATATCAGCACCGCTATCTGTATGAACATGGAAATATCTACACAGCCATCTGGATGAACATGGAAATCTCTACACCGCTATCTGTATGAACATGGAAATAGCTACACCTCTATCTGTATGAACATGGAAATATCTACACCGCTATCTGTATGAACATGGAAAGATCTACACCGCCATCTGTATGAACATGGAAATATCTTCACCGCCATCTGTATGAACATGGATATATCTACACAGCCATCTGGATGAACATGGATATATCTACACCGCTATCCGTATGAACATGGAAATATCTGCACCGCTATCTGTGTAAACATGCATACATCTTCACCGCTATCTGTATAAACATGGAAATGTCTACACCGCTATGTGTATGAACATGGAAATATCTACACCGCTATCTGTTTGAACATGGAAATATCTACACCGCTATCTGCATGAAAATGTAAATATCTACACAGCTATCTGCATATACGTGGAAATATCTACAAAGCTATTTCTTTACACATGGAAATATCTACACCGCTATCTCTATAAACATGGAAATATCTACACCGCCATCTGTACGAACATGGAAATATCTGCACCGCCATCTGTATGAACATATAAATATCTACACCGCCATCTGTATTAAGATGGAGATATCTACACCGTTATATGTATAAACATGGAAATATCTACACCGCTATCTATATAAACATGGAAATATCTACACCACTATCTGTATAAACATGGAAATATCTACACCGCTTCCTGTATAAACATGGAAATATCACCACCGCTATCTGTATGAACATGGAAATATCTTCACAGCCATCTGAATGAACATGGAAATATCTACAACGCTATCTATATTAACATGGAAATAGCTACACCGCTATCTGTATGAACATGGAAATATCTACGCCACTATCTGTATGAACATGGAAATATCTACACCGCTATCTGTATGAACATGGAAATATCTTCACCGCCATCTGTATGAACATGGATATATCTACACAGCCATCTGGATGAACATGGAAATATCTACACCGCTATCTGTATGAACATGGAAATAGCTACACCGCTATCTGCATGAACATGGAAATATCTAAACCGCTATCTGTATGAACATGGAAATATCTACACCGCTATCTGTATGAACATGGAAATATCTTCACCGCCATCTGTATGAACATGGATATATCTACACAGCCATCTGGATGAACATGGAAATATCAACACCGCTATCTGCATGAACATGGAAATATCTACACCGCTATCTGTTTTAACATGCATACCTCTTCTCCGCTATCTGTATAAACATGGAAATATCTACACCGCTATCTGTATGAACATGGAAATATCTACACAGCTATCTGTTTGAACATGGAAATATCTACACCGCTATCTGCATGAAAATGGAAATATCTACACAGCTATCTGAATATACATGGAAATATCTACAAAGCTATTTCTCTACACATGGAAATATCTACACCGCAATCTCTATAAACATGGAAATATCTTCACCGCCATCTGTATGAACATGGAAATATCTGCACCGCCATCTGTATGAACATATAAATATCTAGACCGCAATCTGTATTAAGATGGAGATATCTACACCGCTATCTGTATAAAATTGGAAATATCTACACCTCTATCTGTATAAACATGGAAATATCTACACTGCTATCTGTATAAACATGGAAATATCTACACCGCTACCTGTATAAACATGGAAATATCAGCACCGCTATCTGTATGAACATGGAAATATCTACACCGCTATCTCTATGAACATGGAAATATCTACACCGATATCTGTATGAACATGGAAATATCTTCACCGCCATCTGTATGAACATGGATATATCTACACAGCCATCTGGACGAACATGGAAATATCAGCAACGCTGTCTGTATGAACATGGAAATATCTACACCGCTATCTGTATGAACACGGAAATATCTACACCGCTATCTGTATGAACATGGAAATAACTTCACCGACATCTGTATGAACATGGATATATCAACACAGCCATCTGGATGAACATGGAAATATCTTCACCGCTATCTGTATGAACATGAATATATCTACACAGACATCTGGATGAACATGGAAATATCAACACCGCTATATGTATGAACATGGAATTAGCTACACCGCTATCTGTATGAACATGGAAATATCCTCACCGCCATCTGTATGAACATGGATATATCTACACAGCCATTTGGATGAACATGGAAATATCTACACCTCTATATGTATGAACATGGAAATAGCTACACCGCTATCTGTATGAACATGGAAATAGCTACACCGCTATCTGTATGAACATGGAAGTATCTACACCGCTATCTGTATGAACATGGAAATATATTCACCGCCATATGTATGAACATGGATATATCTACACAGCCATCTGGATGAACATGGAAATATCTCCACCACTATATGTATGAACATGGAATTAGCTAAACCGCTATGTCTATGAACATGGAAATATCTACACCGCTATCTGTATGAACATGGAAGTATCTACACCGCTATCTGTATGAACATTGAAATATCTTCACCGCCATATGTATGAACACGGATATACCTAGACAGCCATCTGGATGAACATGGAAATATCAGCACCGCTGTCTGTATGAACATGGAAATATCTACACCGCTATCTGTATGAACATGGAAATATCTACACAGCTATCTGTTTGAACATGGAAATATCTACACAGCTATCTGCATGAAAATGGAAATATCTACACAGCTTTCTGCATATACATCAAAATATCTACAAAGCTATTCCTCTACACATGGAAATATCTACACCGCAATCTCTATAAACATGGAAATATCTACACCGCCATCTGTATGAACATGGAAATATCTGCACCGCCATCTGTATGAACATATAAATATCTAGACCGCCATCTGTATTAAGATGGAGATATCTACACCGCTATCTGTATAAACACGGAAATATCTACACTGCTACCTGTATAAACATGGAAATATCTACACCGCTATCTGTATAAACATGGAAATATCTACACCGCTACCTGTATAAACATGGAAATATCAGCACCGCTATCTGTATGAACATGGAAATATCTACACCGCTATCTCTATGAACATGGAAATATCTACACCGATATCTGTAAGAACATGGAAATATCTTCACCGCCATCTGTATGAACATGGATATATCTACACAGCCATCTGGACGAAAATGGAAATATCAGCACCGCTGTCTGTATGAACATGGAAATATCTACACCGCTATCTGTATGAACATGGAAATATCTACACCGCTATCTGTATGAACATGGAAATACCTTCACCGCCATCTGTATGAACATGGATATATCTACACAGCCATCTGGATGAACATGGAAATATCTACACCGCTATCTGTATGAACATGGAAATCTCTACACCGCTATCTGTGTAAACATGCATACATCTTCACCGCTATCTGTATAAACATGGAAATATCTACACTGCTATATGTATGAACACGGAAATATCTACACCGCTATCTGTATGAACATGGAAATATCTTCACCGCCATCTATATGAACATGAATATATCTACACAGCCATCTAGATGAACATGGAAATATCTACACCGCTGTATGTATGAACATGGAATTAACTACACAGGTATCTGAATGAACATGGAAATATCTACACCGCTATCTGTATGAACATGGAAATATCTACACCGCCATCTGTATGAACATGGTTATATCTACACAGCCATCTGGATGAACATGGAAATATCTACACCGCTATCTGTATGAACATGGAAATATCTACACCGCTCTCTGTGTAAACATGCATACATCTTCACCGCTATCTGTATAAACATGGAAATATCTACACCGCTACCCGTATAAACATGGGAATATCAGCACCGCTATCTGTATGAACATGGAAATATCTACACAGCCATCTGGACGAACATGGAAATATCTACACCGCTATCTGTATGAACATGGAAATAGCTACACCGCTATCTATATGAACATGGAAACATCTACACCACTATCTGTATGAACATGGAAATATCTACACCGCTATCTGAATGAACATGGAAATATCTTCACCGCCATCTGTATGAACATGGATATATCTACACAGCCATCTGGATGAACATGGAAATATCTACACCGCTATCTGTATGAACATGGAAATAGCTACTCCGCTATCTGAACATGGAAATATCTACACCGCTATCTGTCTGAACATGGAAATATCTACACCGCTATATGTATGAACATGGAAATATCTTCACCGCCATCTGTATGAACATGGATATATCTACACAGCCATCTGGATGAACATGGAAATATCTACACCTCTAT
Organism: Gorilla gorilla gorilla; assembly: GCF_029281585.2. Taxonomy (NCBI): domain Eukaryota; kingdom Metazoa; phylum Chordata; class Mammalia; order Primates; family Hominidae; genus Gorilla; species Gorilla gorilla. The sequence continues at coordinate 52,246,345 of NC_073246.2, read as the reverse complement.
CTGTATGAACATGGAAATATCTACACCGCTATTTTTGTAAACATGCATACATCTTCACCGCTGTCTGTATAAACATGGAAATATCTGCACCGCTATCTGTATGAACATGGAAATATCTACATCGCTATCTGTATGAACATGGAAATAGCTACACCGCTATCTGTATGAACATGGAAATATCTACACCACTATCTGTATGAACATGGAAATATCTACACCGCTATCTGTATGAACATGGAAATATATAGACCACTATCTGTATAAACATGGAAATATCTACACCGCTACCTATATAAACTTGGAAATATCAGCACCGCTATCTGTATGAACATGGAAATATCTACACCGCTATCTCTATGAACATGGAAATATTTACACCGATATCTGTATGAACATGGAAATATCTTCACCGCCATCTGTATGAACATGGATATATCTACACAGCCATCTGGATGAACAAGGAAATATCAGCACCGCTGTCTGTATGAACATGGAAATATCTACACCGCTATCTGTATGAACATGGAAATATCTACACAGCTATCTGTTTGAACATGGAAATATCTACACCGCTATCTCTATGAACATGGAAATATCTACACCGATATCTGTAAGAACATAGAAATATCTTCACCGCCATCTGTATGAACATGGATATATCTGCACAGCCATCTGGACGGAAATGGAATTATCAGCACCGCTGTCTGTATGAACATGGAAATATCTACACCGCTATCTGTATGAACATGGAAATATCTACACCGCTATCTGTATGAACATGGAAATATCTTCAGCGCCATCCGTATGAACATGGATATATCTACGCAGCCATCTGGATGAATATGGAAATATCTACACCGCTATCTGTATGAACATGGAAATGTCTACACCGCTATCTGTGTAAACATGAATACAACTTCACCGCTATCTGTATAAACATGGAAATATCTACACTGCTATCTGCATGAACATGGAAATATCTACACCGCTGTCTGTACGAACATGGAAATATCTTCACCGCCATCTGTATGAACATGGATATATCTACACAGCCATCTGGATGAACATGGAAGTAACTACACCGCTATCTGTATGAACATGGAAACAGCTACACCGCTATCTGTATGAACATGGAAATATCTACACCGCTATCTGTATGAACACGGAAATATCTACACCGCTATCTGTAAGAACATGGAAATATCTTCACCGCCATCTGTATGAACATGAATATATCTACACAGCCTTCTGGATGAACATGGAAATATCTACAACTCTATATGTATGAACATGGAATTAGCTACACCGGTATCTGAATGAACATGGAAATATCTACACCGCTATCTGTATGAACATGGAAATATCTACACCGCTATCTGTATGAACATGGAAATATCTACAACGCTATCTGTGTAAACATGCATACATCTTCACCGCTGTCTGTATAAACATGTAAATATCTACACCGCTATCTGTATGAACATGGAAATATCTTCACCGCCATCTGTATGAACATGGATATATCTACACAGCCATCTGGATGAACATGAAAATATCTACACCGCTATCTGAACATGGAAATATCTACACGGCTATCTGTATGAACATGGAAATATCTACACCGCTATCTGTATGAACATGGAAATATCTTCACCGCCATCTGTATGAACATGGATATATCTACACAGCCATCTGGATGAACATGGAAATATCTACACCGCTATCTGTATGAACATGGAAATATCTACACCGCTATCTTTGTAAACATGCATACATCTTCACCGCTGTCTGTATAAACATGGAAATATCTGCACCGCTATCTGTATGAACATGGAAATATCTACATCGCTATCTGTATGAACATGGAAATATCTACACCGCTATCTGTATGAACATGGAAATATATAGACCACTATCTGTATAAACATGGAAATATCTACACCGCTACCTATATAAACTTGGAAATATCAGCACCGCTATCTGTATGAACATGGAAATATCTACACCGCTATCTCTATGAACATGGAAATATTTACACCGATATCTGTATGAACATGGAAATATCTTCACCGCCATCTGTATGAACATGGATATATCTACACAGCCATCTGGATGAACAAGGAAATATCAGCACCGCTGTCTGTATGAACATGGAAATATCTACACCACTATCTGTTTGAACATGGAAATATCTACCCCGCTATATGCATGAAAATGGAAATATCTACACAGCTATCTGCATATACATGGAAATATCTACAAAGGTATTCCTCTACACATGGAAATATCTACACCGCAATCTCTATAAACATGGAAATATCTACACCGCCATCTGTATGAACATGGAAATATCTGCACCGCCATTTGTATGAACATATAAATATCTACACCGCCATCTGTATTAAGATGGAGATATCTACACCGCTATCTGTATAAACACGGAAATATCTACACCGCTACCTGTATAAACATGGAAATATCTACACCGCTATCTGTATAAACATGGAAATATCTACACCGCTACCTGTATAAACATGGAAATATCAGCACCGCTATCTGTATGAACATGGAAATATCTACACTGCTATCTCTATGAACATGGAAATATCTACACCGATATCTGTAAGAACATGGAAATATCTTCACCGCCATCTGTATGAACATGGATATATCTACACAGCCATCTGGACGGAAATGGAAATATCAGCACCGCTGTCTGTATGAACATGGAAATATCTACACCGCTATCTGTATGAAAGTGGAAATATCTACACCGCTATCTGTATGAACATGGAAATATCTTCACCGCCATCCGTATGAACATGGATATATCTACGCAGCCATCTGGATAAACATGGAAATATCTACACCGCTATCTGTATGAACATGGAAATCTCTACACCGCTATCTGTGTAAACATGCATACATATTCACCGCTATCTGTATAAACATGGAAATATCTACACTGCTATCTGCATGAACATGGAAATATCTACACCGCTGTCTGTATGAACATGGAAATATCTTCACCGCCATCTGCATGAAATGGAAATATCTACACAGCCATCTTGATGAACATGGAAGTATCTACACCGCTTTCTGTATGAACATGGAAACAGCTACACCGCTATCTGTATGAACATGGAAATATCTACACCGCTATCTGTATGAACACGGAAATATGTACACCGCTATCTGTATGAACATGGAAATATCTTCACCGCCATCTGTATGAACATGAATATATCTACACAGCCATCTGTATGAACATGGAAATATCTACAACTCTATATGTATGAACATGGAATTAGCTACACCGGTATCTGAATGAACATGGAAATATCTACACCGCTATCTGTATGAACATGGAAATATCTACACCGCTATCTGTATGAACATGGAAATAGCTACACGGCTATCTGTGTAAGCATGCATACATCTTCACCGCTGTCTGTATAAACATGTAAATATCTACACCGCTATCTGTATGAACATGGAAATATCTTCACCGCCATCTGTATGAACATTGGTATATCTACACAGCCATCTGGATGAACATGGATATATCTCCACCGCTATCTGCATGAACATGGAAATATCTACACCGCTATCTGTGTAAACATGCATACATCTTCACCGCTATCTGTATAAACACGGAAATATCTAAACCGCTACCTGTATAAACATGGAAATATCAGCATCGCTATCTGTATGAACATGGAAATATCTACACCGCTATCTCTATGAACATGGAAATATCTACACCGATATCTGTATGAACATGGAAATATCTTCACCGCCATTTGTATGAACTTGGATATATCTACACAGCCATCTGGATGAACATGGAAATATCAGCACCGCTGTCTGTATGAACATGGAAATACCTACACCCTATCTGTATGAACATGGAAATATCTACACCGCTATCTGTATGAACATGGAAATATCTTCACCACCATCTGTACGAACATGGATATATCTACACAGCCATCTGGATGAACATGGAAATATCTACACCGCTATCTGTACGAACATGGAAATATCTACAAAGCCATCTGGATGAACATGGAAATCTCTACACCGCTATCTGTATGAACATGGAAATAGCTACACCTCTATCTGTATGAAAATGGAAATATCTACACCGCTATCTGTATGAACATGGAAATATCTTCACCGCCATCAGTATGAATATGAATATATCTACACAGCCATCTGGATGAACATGGAAATATCGACACCGCTATATGTATGAACATGGAATTAGCTACACCGTTATCTGTATGAACATGGAAATATCTACACCGCTATCTGTATGAACATGGAAATATCTACACCGCTATCTGTATGAACATGGAAATATCTTCACCGCCATCTGTATGAACATGGATATATCTACACAGCCATCTGGATGAACATGGAAATATCTGCACCGCTATCTGTATGAACATGGAAATATCTACACCACTATCTGTGTAAACATGCATATATCTTCACTGCTATCTGTATAAACATGGAATTATCTACACCGCTATCTGTATGACCATGGAAATATCTACACCGCTATCTGTTTGAACACGGAAATATCTACTCCGCTATCTGCATGAAAATGGAAATATCTACTCAGCTATCTGCAAATACATGGAAATATCTACAAAGCTATTTCTTTACACATGGAAATAACTACACCGCTATCTCTATTAACATGGAAATATCTACACCGCCATCTGTATGAACTTGGAAATATCTGCACCGCAATCTGTATGAACATATAAATATCTACACCGCCATCTGTATTAAGATGGAGATATCTACACCGCTATCTGTATAAACATGGAAATATCTACACCGCTATCTGTATAAACATGGAAATATCTACACCGCTATCTGTATAAACATGGAAATATCTACACCGCTACCTGTATAAAAATGAAAATATCAGCACCGCTATCTGTATGAACATGGAAATATCTACACAGCCATCTGGATGAACATCGAAATATCTACACCGCTATCTTTATGAACATGGAAATAGCTACACCGCTATCTGTATGAACATGGAAATATCTACACCACTAACTGTATGAACATGGAAATATCTACACCGCTATCTGCATGAACATGGAAATATCTTCACCGCCATCTGTATGAACATGGATATATCTACACAGCAATCTGGATGAACATGGAAATATCTACACCGCTATCTGTATGAACATGGAAATAGCTACACCTCTATCAGTATGAACATGGAAATATCTACACCGCTATCTGTATGAACATGGAAAGATCTACACTGCTATCTGTATGAACATGGAAATATCTTCACCGCCATCTGCATGAACATGTATATATCTACACAGCCATCTGGATGAACATGGATATATCTCCACCGCTATCTGCATGAACATGGAAATATCTACACCGCTATCTGTGTAAACATGCATACATCTTCCTCGCTATCTGTATAAACATGGAAATATCTACGCCGCTATCTGTATAAACACGGAAATATCTACACCGCTACCTGTATAAACATGGAAATAGCAGCACCGCTATCTGTATGAACATGGAAATATCTACACCGCTATCTCTATGAACATGGAAATATCTACACCGATATCTGTATGAACATGGAAATATCTTCACCGCCATCTGTATGAACATGGAAATATCTACACAGCCATCTGGATGAACATGAAAATATCTACACCGCTATCTGTATGAACATGGAAATAGCTATACCGCTACCTGTATGATCATGGAAATATCTACACCGCTATCTGAATGAACATGGAAATATCTACACCACTATCTGTATGAACATGGAAATATATTCACCGCCATCTGTATGAACATGGATATATCTACACAGCCATCTGGATGAACATGGAAATATCTACACCTCTATATGTATGAACATGGAAATAGCTACACCGCTATCTGTATGAACATGGAAATATCTACACCGCTATCTGTATGAACATGGAAATATCTACACCGCTATCTGTATGAACATGGAAATATCTTCACCACCATCTGTATGAACATGGATATATCTACACAGCCATCTGGATGAACATGGAAATATCTACACCGCTATCTTTATGAACATGGTAATATCTACACCGCTATCTGTGTAAACATGCATACATCTTCACCGCTATCTGTATAAACATGGAAATATCTACACCGCTATCTGTATAAACATGGAAATATCTACACCGCTACCTGTATAAACATGGAAATATCAGCACCGCTATCTGTATGAACATGGAAATATCTACACAGCCATCTGGATGAACATGAAAATATCTACACCGCTATCTGTATGAACATGGAAATAGCTACACCGCTACCTGTATGAACGTGGAAATATCTACACCGCTATCTGAATGAACATGGAAATATCTACACCACTATCTGTATGAACATGGAAATATCTACACCGCTATCTGTATGAACATGGAAATATCTACACCGATATCTGTAAGAACATGGAAATATCTTCACCGCCATCTGTATGAACATGGATATATCTACACAGCCATCAGGACGAAAATGGAAATATCAGCACCGCTGTCTGTATGAACATGGAAATATCTACACCGCTATCTGTATGAACATGGAAATATCTACACCGCTATCTCTATGAACATGGAAATATCTTCACCGCCATCCGTATGAACATGGATATATCTACACAGCCATCTAAATGAACATGGAAATATCTACACCGCTATCTGTATGAACATGGAAATCTCTACACCGCTATCTGTGTAAACATGCATACATCTTCACCACTATCTGTATAAACATGGAAATATCTACACTGCTATCTGCATGAACATGGAAATATCTACACCGCTATCTGTATGAACATGGAAATATCTTCACCGCCATCTGCATAAACACGGATATATCTACACAGCCATCTGGATGAACATGGAAATATCTACACTGCTATCTGTATGAACATGGAAACAGCTACACCTCTATCAGTATGAACATGGAAATATCTACACAGCTATCTGTATGAACACGGAAATATCTACACCGCTATCTGTATGAACATGGAAATATCTTCACCGCCATCTGTATGAACATGAATATATCTACACAGCCATCTGGATGAACATGGAAATGTCTACACCGCTATATGTATGAACATGGAATTAACTACACCGGTATCTGAATGAACACGGAAATATCTACACCGCTATATGTATGAACATGGAAATATCTACACCGCTATCTGTATGAACATGGAAATATCTTCACCGCCATCTGTATGAACATGGTGATATCTACACAGCCGTCTGGATGAACATAGAAATATCTACACCGCTATCTATATGAACATGGAAATATCTACACCGCTCTCTGTGTAAACATGCATACATCTTCACCGCTATCTGTATAAACATGGAAATATCTACACCGCTACCCGCATAAACATGGAAATATCAGCACCGCTATCTGTATGAACATGGAAATATCTACACAGCCATCTGGACGAACATGGAAATATCTACACCGCTATCTGTATGAACATGGAAATAGCTACACCGCTATCTGTATGAACATGGGAACACCTACACCACTATCTGTATGAACATGGAAATTTCTACACCACTATCTGTATGAACATGGAAATATCTTCACCGCCATCTGTATGAACATGGATATATCTACACAGCAATCTGGATGAACATGGAAATATCTACACCGCTATCTGTATGAACATGGAAATAGCTACTCCGCTATCTGAACATGGAAATATCTACACCGCTATCTGTATGAACATGGAAATATCTACACCGCTATCTGTATGAACATGGAAATATCTTCACCGCCATCTGTATGATCATGGATATATCTACACAACCATCTGGATGAACATGGAAATATCTACACCGCTATCTGGATGAACATGGAAATATCTACACCACTATCTGTGTAAACATGCATACATCTTCACCGCTGTCTGTATAAACATGGAAATATCTGCACCGCTATCTGTATGAACATGGAAATATCTACATCGCTATCTGTATGAACATGGAAATAGCTACACCGCTATCTGTATGAACATGGAAATATCTACATCGCTATCTGTATGAACATGGAAATAGCTACACCGCTATCTGTATGAACATGGAAATATCTACACCACTATCTGTATGAACATGGAAATATCTACACCGCTACCTATATAAACTTGGAAATATCAGCACCGCTATCTGTATGAACATGGAAATATCTACACCGCTATCTCTACGAACATGGAAAGATCTACACCGCCATCTGTATGAACATGGAAATATCTTCACCGCCATCTGTATGAACATGGAAATACCTACACAGCCATCTGGATGAACATGGATATATCTACATCGCTATCTGTATGAACATGGAAATATCTGCACCGCTATCTGTGTAAACATGCATACATCTTCACCGCTATCTGTATAAACATGGAAATGTCTACACCGCTATGTGTATGAACATGGAAATATCTACACCGCTATCTGTTTGAACATGGAAATATCTACACCGCTATCTGCATGAAAATGTAAATATCTAAACAGCTATCTGCATATACATGGAAATATCTACAAAGCTATTTCTTTACACATGGAAATATCTACACCGCTATCTCTATAAATATGGAAATATCTACACCGCCATCTGTATGAACATGGAAATATCTGCACCGCCATCTGTATGAACATATAAATATCTACACCGCCATCTGTATTAAGATGGAGATATCTACACCGTTATCTGTATAAACATGGAAATATCTACACCACTATCTGTATAAACATGGAAATATCTACACCGCTACCTGTATAAACATGGAAATATCACCACCGCTATCTGTATGAACATGGAAATATCTACACAGCCATCTGAATGAACATGGAAATATCTACAACGCTATTTGTATTAACATGGAAATAGCTACACCGCTATCTGTATGAACATGGAAATATCTACGCCACTATCTGTATGAACATGGAAATATCTACACCGCTATCTGTATGAACATGGAAATATCTTCACCGCCATCTGTATGAACATGGATATATCTACACAGCCATCTGGATGAACATGGAAATATCTACACCGCTATCTGTATGAACATGGAAATAGCTACACCGCTATCTGTATGAACATGGAAATATCTACACCGCTATCTGTATGAACATGGAAATATCTACACCGCTATCTGTATGAACATGGAAATATCTTCACGGCCATCTGTATGAACATGGATATATCTACACAGCCATCTGGATGAACATGGAAATATCAACACCGCTATCTGTATGAACATGGAAATATCTACACCGCTATCTGTGTTAACATGCATACATCTTCACCGCTATCTGTATAAACATGGAAATATCTACACCGCTATCTGTATGAAGATGAAAATATCTACACAGCTATCTGTTTGAACATGGAAATATCTACACCGCTATCTGCATGAAAATGGAAATATCTACCCAGCTATCTGCATATACATGGAAATATCTACAAAGCTATTTCTCTACACATGGAAATATCTACCCCGCAATCTCTATAAACATGGAAATATCTTCACCGCCATCTGTATGAACATGGAAATATCTGCACCGCCATCTGTATGAACATATAAATATCTAGACCGCCATCTGTATTAAGATGGAGATATCTACACCGCTATCTGTATAAACATGGATATATCTACGCCGCTATCTGTATAAACATGGAAATATCTACACCGCTACCTGTATAAACATGGAAATATCAGCACCGTTATATGTATGAACATGGAAATATCTACACAGCCATCTGGATGAAAATAGAAAGAGTTACACCGCTATCTGTATGAACATGGAAATAGCTACACCGCTATCTGTATGAACATGGGAATATCTACACCGCTATCTGTATGAACATGGAAATATCTACACCGCTATCTGTATGAACATGGAAATATCTTCACCGCCATCTGTATGAACATGAATATATCTACACAGCCATCTGGATGAACATGGAAATATCGACACCGCTATATGTATGAACATGGAATTAGCTACACCGCTATCTGTATGAACATGGAAATATCTACACCGCTATCTGTATGAACATGGAAATATCTACACCGCTATCTGTATGAACATGGAAATATCTTCACCGCCATCTGTATGAACATGGATATATCTACACAGCCATCTGGATGAACATGGAAATATCTGCACCGCTATCTGTATGAACATGGAAATATCTACACCGCTACCAGTATAAACAGGGAAATATCAGCACCGCTATCTGTATGAACATGGAAATATCTACACAGCCATCTGGATGAACATGGAAATATCTACACCGCTATCTTTATGAACATGGAAATAGCTGCACCGCTATCTGTATGAACATGGAAATATCTACACCACTAACTGTATGAACATGGAAATATCTACACCGCTATCTGCATGAACATGGAAATATCTTCACCGCCATCTGTATGAACATGGATATATCTACACAGCAATCTGGATGAACATGGAAATATCTACACCGCTATCTGTATGAACATGGAAATAGCTACACCTCTATCAGTATGAACATGGAAATATCTACTCCGCTATCCGTATGAACATGGAAAGATCTACACCGCTATCTGTATGAACATGGAAATATCTTCACCGCCATCTGTATGAACATGGATATATCTACACAGCCATCTGGATGAACATGGATATATCTCCACCGCTATCTGCATGAACATGGAAATATCTACACCGCTATCTGTGTAAACATGCATACATCTTCACCGCTATCTGTTTGAACATGGAAATATCTACACAGCCATCTGGATGAACATGAAAATATCTACACCGCTATCTGTATGAACATGGAAATATCAGCACCGCTATCTGTATGAACATGGAAATATCTTCACCGCTATCTGTATGAACATGGAAATATCTACACCGCTATCTGTATGAACATGGAAATATCTACACCGCTATCTGTATGAACATGGAAATAGCTACACCGCTATCTGTATGAACATGGAAGTATCTACACCGCTATCTGTATGAACATGGAAATATCTTCACCGCCATATGTATGAACATGGATATATCTACACAGCCATCTGGATGAACATGGAAATATCTACACCACTACATGTGTGAACATGGAATTAGCTAAACCGCTATGTCTATGAACATGCAAATATCTACACCGCTATCTGTATGAACATGGAAGTATCTACACCGCTATCTGTATGAACATTGAAATATCTTCACTGCCATATGTATGAACACGGATATATCTAGACAGCCATCTGGATGAACATGGAAATATCAGCACCGCTGTCTGTATGAACATGGAAATATCTACACCGCTATCTGTATGAACATGGAAATATCTACACAGCTATCTGTTTGAACATGGAAATATCTACACCGCTATCTGCATGAAAATGGAAATATCTACACAGCTTTCTGCATATACATCAAAATATCTACAAAGCTATTCCTCTACACATGGAAATATCTACACCGCAATCTCTATAAACATGGAAATATCTACACCGCCATCTGTATGAACATGGAAATATCTGCACCGCCATCTGTATGAACACGTAAATATCTAGACCGCAATCTGTATTAAGATGGAGATATCTACACCGCTATCTGTATAAACATGGAATTATCTACACCGCTATCTGTATAAACATGGAAATATCTACACCGCAACCTGTATAAACATGGAAATATCAGCACCGCTATCTGTTTGAACATGGAAATATCTACACCGCTATCTCTATGAACATGGAAATATCTACACCGATATCTGTAAGAACATGGAAATATCTTCACCGCCATCTGTATGAACATGGATATATCTACACAGCCATCTGGACGAAAATGGAAATATCAGCACCGCTGTCTGTATGAACATGGAAATATCTACACGGCTATCTGTATGAACATGGATATATCTACCCCGCTATCTGTATGAACATGGAAATATCTACACCGCTATCTCTACGAACATGGAAAGATCTACACCGCCATCTGTATGAACATGGAAATATCTTCACCGCCATCTGTATGAACATGGAAATACCTACACAGCCATCTGGATGAACATGGATATATCTACATCGCTATCTGTATGAACATGGAAATATCTGCACCGCTATCTGTGTAAACATGCATACATCTTCACCGCTATCTGTATAAACATGGAAATGTCTACACCGCTATGTGTATGAACATGGAAATATCTACACCGCTATCTGTTTGAACATGGAAATATCTACACCGCTATCTGCATGAAAATGTAAATATCTAAACAGCTATCTGCATATACATGGAAATATCTACAAAGCTATTTCTTTACACATGGAAATATCTACACCGCTATCTCTATAAACATGGAAATATCTACATCGCCATCTGCATGAACATCGAAATATCTGCACCGCCATCTGTATGAACTTATAAATATCTACACCGCCATCTGTATTAAGATGGAGATATCTACACCGTTATCTGTATAAACATGGAAATATCTACACCGCTATCTATATAAACATGGAAATATCTACACCACTATCTGTATAAACATGGAAATATCTACACCGCTACCTGTATAAACATGGAAATATCACCACCGCTATCTGTATGAACATGGAAATATCTACACAGCCATCTGAATGAACATGGAAATATCTACAACGCTATTTGTATTAACATGGAAATAGCTACACCGCTATCTGTATGAACATGGAAATATCTACGCCACTATCTGTATGAACATGGAAATATCTACACCGCTATCTGTATGAACATGGAAATATCTTCACCGCCATCTGTATGAACATGGATATATCTACACAGCCATCTGGATGAACATGGAAATATCTACACCGCTATCTGTATGAACATGGAAATAGCTACACCGCTATCTGTATGAACATGGAAATATCTACACCGCTATCTGTATGAACATGGAAATATCTACACCGCTATCTGTATGAACATGGAAATATCTTCACGGCCATCTGTATGAACATGGATATATCTACACAGCCATCTGGATGAACATGGAAATATCAACACCGCTATCTGTATGAACATGGAAATATCTACACCGCTATCTGTGTTAACATGCATACATCTTCACCGCTATCTGTATAAACATGGAAATATCTACACCGCTATCTGTATGAAGATGAAAATATCTACACAGCTATCTGTTTGAACATGGAAATATCTACACCGCTATCTGCATGAAAATGGAAATATCTACCCAGCTATCTGCATATACATGGAAATATCTACAAAGCTATTTCTCTACACATGGAAATATCTACCCCGCAATCTCTATAAACATGGAAATATCTTCACCGCCATCTGTATGAACATGGAAATATCTGCACCGCCATCTGTATGAACATATAAATATCTAGACCGCCATCTGTATTAAGATGGAGATATCTACACCGCTATCTGTATAAACATGGATATATCTACGCCGCTATCTGTATAAACATGGAAATATCTACACCGCTACCTGTATAAACATGGAAATATCAGCACCGTTATCTGTATGAACATGGAAATATCTACACAGCCATCTGGATGAAAATAGAAAGAGTTACACCGCTATCTGTATGAACATGGAAATAGCTACACCGCTATCTGTATGAACATGGGAATATCTACACCGCTATCTGTATGAACATGGAAATATCTACACCGCTATCTGTATGAACATGGAAATATCTTCACCGCCATCTGTATGAACATGAATATATCTACACAGCCATCTGGATGAACATGGAAATATCGACACCGCTATATGTATGAACATGGAATTAGCTACACCGCTATCTGTATGAACATGGAAATATCTACACCGCTATCTGTATGAACATGGAAATATCTACACCGCTATCTGTATGAACATGGAAATATCTTCACCGCCATCTGTATGAACATGGATATATCTACACAGCCATCTGGATGAACATGGAAATATCTGCACCGCTATCTGTATGAACATGGAAATATCTACACCGCTACCAGTATAAACAGGGAAATATCAGCACCGCTATCTGTATGAACATGGAAATATCAACACAGCCATCTGGATGAACATGGAAATATCTACACCGCTATCTTTATGAACATGGAAATAGCTGCACCGCTATCTGTATGAACATGGAAATATCTACACCACTAACTGTATGAACATGGAAATATCTACACCGCTATCTGCATGAACATGGAAATATCTTCACCGCCATCTGTATGAACATGGATATATCTACACACCAATCTGGATGAACATGGAAATATCTACACCGCTATCTGTATGAACATGGAAATAGCTACACCTCTATCAGTATGAACATGGAAATATCTACTCCGCTATCCGTATGAACATGGAAAGATCTACACCGCTATCTGTATGAACATGGAAATATCTTCACCGCCATCTGTATGAACATGGATATATCTACACAGCCATCTGGATGAACATGGATATATCTCCACCGCTATCTGCATGAACATGGAAATATCTACACCGCTATCTGTGTAAACATGCATACATCTTCACCGCTATCTGTTTGAACATGGAAATATCTACACAGCCATCTGGATGAACATGAAAATATCTACACAGCTATCTGTATGAACATGGAAATATCAGCACCGCTATCTGTATGAACATGGAAATATCTTCACCGCTATCTGTATGAACATGGAAATATCTACACCGCTATCTGTATGAACATGGAAATATCTACACCGCTATCTGTATGAACATGGAAATAGCTACACCGCTATCTGTATGAACATGGAAGTATCTACACCGCTATCTGTATGAACATGGAAATATCTTCACCGCCATATGTATGAACATGGATATATCTACACAGCCATCTGGATGAACATGGAAATATCTACACCACTACATGTATGAACATGGAATTAGCTAAACCGCTATGTCTATGAACATGCAAATATCTACACCGCTATCTGTATGAACATGGAAGTATCTACACCGCTATCTGTATGAACATTGAAATATCTTCACTGCCATATGTATGAACACGGATATATCTAGACAGCCATCTGGATGAACATGGAAATATCAGCACCGCTGTCTGTATGAACATGGAAATATCTACACCGCTATCTGTATGAACATGGAAATATCTACACAGCTATCTGTTTGAACATGGAAATATCTACACCGCTATCTGCATGAAAATGGAAATATCTACACAGCTTTCTGCATATACATCAAAATATCTACAAAGCTATTCCTCTACACATGGAAATATCTACACCGCAATCTCTATAAACATGGAAATATCTACACCGCCATCTGTATGAACATGGAAATATCTACACCGCCATCTGTATGAACACGTAAATATCTAGACCGCAATCTGTATTAAGATGGAGATATCTACACCGCTATCTGTATAAACATGGAATTATCTACACCGCTATCTGTATAAACATGGAAATATCTACACCGCTACCTGTATAAACATGGAAATATCAGCACCGCTATCTGTTTGAACATGGAAATATCTACACCGCTATCTCTATGAACATGGAAATATCTACACCGATATCTGTAAGAACATGGAAATATCTTCACCGCCATCTGTATGAACATGGATATATCTACACAGCCATCTGGACGAAAATGGAAATATCAGCACCGCTGTCTGTATGAACATGGAAATATCTACACGGCTATCTGTATGAACATGGATATATCTACCCCGCTATCTGTATGAACATGGAAATATCTTCACCACCATCTGTATGAACATGGATATATCTACACAGCCATCTGGATGAACATGGAAATATCTACACCGCTATCTGTATGAACACGGAAATCTCTACACCGCTATCTGTGTAAACATGCATACATCTTCACCGCTATCTGTATAAACATGGAAATATCTACACTGCTATCTGCATGAACATGGAAATATCTACACCGCTATCTGTATGAACATGGAAATATCTCCACCGCCATCTGTATGAACATGGATATATCTACAGAGCCATCTGGATGACATGGAAATATCTACACCGCTATCTGTATGAACATGGAAACAGCTACACCGCTATCAGTATGAACATTGAAATATCTACCCCGCTATCTGTATGAACACGGAAATATCTACCCCGCTATCTGTATGAACATGGAAATATCTTCACCGCCATCTGTATGGACATGAATATATCTACACAGCCATCTGGATGAACATGGAAATATCTACACCGCCATATGTATGAACATGGAATTAACTACACCGGTATCTGAATGAACATGGAAATATCTACACCGCTATCTGTATGAACATGGAAATATCTACACCGCTTTCTGTATGAACGTGGAAATATCTTCACCGCGATCTGTATGAACATGGTTATATCTACACAGCCATCTGGATGAACATGGAAATATCTACACCGCTATCTGTATGAACATGGAAATATCTACACCGCTCTCTGTGTAAACATGCATACATCTTCACCGCTATCTGTATAAACATGGAAATATCTACACCCCTATCTGTATAACCATGGAAATATCTACACCGCTATCTGTATAAACATGGAAATATCTACACCGCTACCTGTATAAACATGGAAATATCAGCACCGCTATCTGTATGAACATGGAAATAGCTACACCGCTTTCTGTATGAACATGGAAATAGCTACACCGCTTTCTGTTTGAACATGAAAATATCTATACCGCTACCTGTATGAACATGGAAATATCTCCACCGCTCTCTGCATGAACATGGAAATATCTTCACCGCCATCTGTATGAACATGGATATATATACACAACAATCTGGATGAACATGGAAATATCTACACCGCTATCTGTATGAACATGGAAATAGCTACACCTCTATCTGTATGAACATGGAAATATCTACACCGCTATCTGTAGGAACATGGATATATCTACACAGCCATCTGGATGAACATGGATATATCTCCACCGCTATCTGCATGAACATGGAAATATCTACACCGCTATCTGTGTAAACATGCATACATCTTCACCGCTATCTGTATAAACATGGAAATGTCTACACCCCTATGGATATGAACATGGAAATATCTACACCGCTATCTGTTTGAAGATGGAAATATCTACACCGCTATCTGCATGAAAATGGAAATATCTACACAGCTATCTGCATATACATGGAAATATCTACAAAGCTATTTCTCTACACATGGAAATATCTACACCGCAATCTCTATAAACATGGAAATATCTTCATCGCCATCTGTATGAACATGGAAATATCTGCACTGCCATCTGTATGAACATATAAATATCTAGACCGCCATCTGTATTAAGATGGAGATATCTACACCGCTATCTGTATAAACATGGAAATATCTACACCGCTATCTGTATAAACATGGAAATATCTACACCGCTATCTGTATAAACATGGAAATATCTACACCGCTACCTGTATAAACATGGAAATATCAGCACCGCTATCTGTATGAACATGGAAATATCTACACCGCTATCTCTATGAACATGGAAATATCTACACCGATATCTGTATAAACATGGAAATATCTTCACCGCCATCTGTATCAACATGGATATATCTACACAGCCATCTGGACGAACATGGAAATATCAGCACCGCTGTCTGTATGAACATGGAAATATCTACACCGCTATCTGTATGAATATGGAAATATCTACACCGCTATCTGTATGAATATGGAAATAACTTCACCGACATCTGTATGAAAATGGATATATCTACACAGCCATCCGGATGAACATGGAAATATCTACACCGCTATCTGTATGAACATGGAAATATCTACACCACTATCTGTGTAAACATGCATACATCTTCACCGCTATCTGTATAAACATGGAATTATCTACACCGCTATCTGTATGACCATGGAAATATCTACACCACTATCTGTTTGAGCACGGAAATATCTACTCCGCTATCTGCATGAAAATGGAAATACTACACAGCAATCTGCATATACATGGAAATATCTACAAAGCTATTTCTTTACACATGGAAATAACTACACCGCTATCTCTATTAACATGGAAATATCTACACCGCCATCTGTAGGAACATGGAAATATCTGCACCGCCATCTGTATGAACATATAAATATCTACACCGCCATCTGTATTAAGATGGAGATATCTACACCGCTATCTGTATAAACATGGAAATATCTACAACGCTATCTGTATAAACATGGAAACATCTACACCGCTATCTGTATAAACATGGAAGTATCTGCACCGCTACCTGTATAAACATGGAAATATCAGCACCGCTATCTGTATGAACATGGAAATAGCTACACCGCTATCTGTATGAACATGGAAATATCTACACCACTACCTGTATGAACATGGAAATATCTACACCGCTATCTGCATGAACATGGAAATATCTTCACCGCCATCTGTATGAACATGGATATATCTACACAGCAATCTGGATGAACATGGAAATATCTACACCGCTACCTGTATGAACATGGAAATAGCTACACCTCTATCTGTATGAACATGGAAATATCTACACCGCTATCTGTATGAACATGGAAAGATCTACACCGCTATCTGTATGAACATGGAAATATCTTCACCGCCATCTGTATGAACATGGATATATCTACACAGCCATCTGGATGAACATGGATATATCTCCACCGCTATCTGCATGAACATGGAAATATCTACACCGCTATCTGTGTAAACATGCATACATCTTCACCGCTATCTGTATAAACATGGAAATGTCTACACCGCTATCTGTATAAACACGGAAATATCTACACCGCTACCTGTATAAACATGGAAATATCAGCACCGCTATCTGTATGAACATGGAAATATCTACACCGCTATCTCTATGAACATGGAAATATCTACACAGATATCTGTATGAACATGGAAATATCTTCACCGCCATCTGTATGAACTTGGATATATCTACACAGCCATCTGGATGAACATGGAAATATCAGCACCGCTGTCTGTATGAACATGGAAATATCTACACCGCTATCTGTATGAACATGGAAATATCAACACCGCTATCTGTATGAACTTGGAACTATCTACACCGCTATCTGTGTTAACATGCATACATCTTCACCGCTATCTGTATAAACATGGAAATATCTACACCGCTATCTGTAAGAACATGGAAATATCTACACAGCTATCTGTTTGAACATGGAAATATCTACACCGCTATCTGCTTGAAAATGGAAATATCTAAACAGCTATCTGCATATACATGGAAATATCTACAAAGCTATTTCTCTACACAAGGAAATATCTACACCGCAATCTCTATAAACATGGAAATATCTACACCGCCATCTGTATGAACATGGAAATATCTGCACCGCCATCTGTATGAACATATAAATATCTAGACCGCCATCTGTATTAAGATGGGGATATCTACACCGCTATCTGTATAAACACGGAAATATCTACACCGCTACCTGTATAAACATGGAAATATCTACACCGCTATCTGTATAAACATGGAAATATCTACACTGCTACCTGTATAAACATGGAAATATCAGCACCGCTATCTGTATGAACATGGAAATATCTACACCACTATCTCTATGAACATGGAAATATCTACACCGATATCTGTAAGAACATGGAAATATCTTCACCGCCTTCTGTATGAACATGGATATATCTACACAGCCATCTGGACGAAAATGGAAATACCGGGACCGCTGTCTGTATGAACATGGAAATATCTACATCGCTATCTGTATTAACATGGAAATATCTACACCGCTATCTGTATGAACATGGAAATATCTTCACCGCCATCCGTATGAACATGGATATATCTACGCAGCCATCTGGATGAACATGGAAATATCTACACCGCTATCTGTATGAACATGGAAATCTCTACACCGCTATCTGTGTAAACATGCATACATCTTCACCGCTATCTGCATAAACATGGATATATCTACACTGCTATCTGCATGAACATGGAAATATCTACACCGCTGTCTGTATGAACATGGAAATATCTTCACCGCCATCTGTTTGAACATGGATATATCTACACAGCCATCTGGATGAACATGGAAGTATCTACACCGCTATCTGTATGAACATGAAAACAGCTACACCGCTATCTGTATGAACATGGAAATATCTACACCGCTATCTGTATGAACACGGAAATATCTACACCGCTATCTGTATGAACATGGAAATATCTTCACCGCCATCTGTATGAACATGAATATATCTACACAGCCATCTGGATGAACATGGAAATATCTACAACTCTATATGTATGAACATGGAATTAGCTACACCGGTATCTGAATGAACATGGAAATATCTAAACCGCTATCTGTATGAACGTGGAAATATCTACACCGCTATCTGTATGAACATGGAAATATCTTCACCGCCATCTGTATGAACATGGATATATCTACACAGCCATCTGGATGAACATGGAAATATCTACAGCGCTATCTGTATGAACATGGAATTATCTACACCGCTATCTGTTTGAACATGGAAATATGTACACCGCTATCTGCATGAAAATGGAAATATCTACACAGCTATCTGCATATACATGGAAATATCTACAAAGCTATCTCTTTACACATTGGAAATAACTACACCGCTATCTCTATAAACATGGAAATATCTATACCGCCATCTGTATGAACATGGAAATATCTGCACCGCCATCTGTATTAACGTACAAATATCTACAATGCCATCTGTATTAAGATGGAGATATCTACACGGCTATCTGTATAAACTTGGAAATATCTACACCGCTATCTGTATAAACATGGAAATATCTACACCGCTATCTGTATAAACATGGAAATATCTACACCGCCATCTGTATGAAGATAAAAATATCTTCACCGCCATCTGTATGAATATGGGTATATCTAAACAGCCATCTGGATGAACATGGAAATATCTACACCGCTATCTGTATGAACATGGAAATAACTACACCGCTATCTGTATGAACATGGAAATATCTACACCGCTATCTGTATGAACATGGAAATATCTACACCGCTATCTGTATGAACATGGAAATATCTTTACCGCCATCTGTATGAACATGGATATATCTACACAGCCATCTGGATGAACATGGAAATATCAACACCGCTATCTGTATGAACAAGGAAATATCTACACCGCTATCTGTTTTAACATGCATACATCTTCACCGCTATCTGTATAAACATGGAAATATCTACATCGCTATCTGTATGAACATGGAAATATCTACACCGCTATCTGTTTGAACATGGAAATATCTACACCGCTATCTGCATGAAAATGGAAATATCTACAAAGCTATCTGCATATACATGGAAATATCTACAAAGCTATTTCTCTACACATGGAAATATCTACACCGCAATCTCTATAAACATGGCAATATCTTCACCGCCATCTGTATGAACATGGAAATATCTGCACCGCTATCTGTATAAACAGGTAAATATCTACACCGCTACCTGTATAAACATGGAAATATCAGCACCGCTATCTCTATGAACATGGAAATATCTACACCGCTATCTCTATGAACATGGAAATATCTACACCGATATCTGTATGAACATGGAAATATCTTCACCGCCATCTGTATGAACATGGATATATCTACACAGCCATCTGGACGAACATGGAAATATCAGCACCGCTGTCTGTATGAACATGGAAATATCTACACCGCTATCTGTATGAATATGGAAATATCTACACCGCTATCTGTATGAATATGGAAATAACTTCACCGACATCTGTATGAAAATGGATATATCTACACAGCCATCTGGATGAACATGGAAATATCTACACCGCTATCTGTATGAACATGGAAATATCCACACCACTATCTGTGTAAACATGCATACATCTTCACCGCTATCTGTATAAACATGGAATTATCTACACCGCTATCTGTATGACCATGGAAATATCTTCACCGCTATCTGTTTGAACACGGAAATATCTACTCCGCTATCTGCATGAAAATGGAAATATCTACACAGCTATCTGCATATACATGGAAATATCTACAAAGCTATTTCTTTACACATGGAAATAACTACACCGCTATCTCTATTAACATGGAAATATCTACACCGCAATCTGTAGGAACATGGAAATATCTGCACCGCCATCTGTATGAACATATAAATATCTACACCGCCATCTGTATTAAGATGGAGATATCTACACCGCTATCTGTATAAACATGGAAATATCTACAACGCTATCTGTATAAACATGGAAACATCTACACCGCTATCTGTATAAACATGGAAATATCTGCACCGCTACCTGTATAAACATGGAAATATCAGCACCGCTATCTGTATGAACATGGAAATATCTACACAGCCATCTGGATGAACATGGAAATATCTACACCGCTCTCTGTATGAACATGGAAATAGCTACACCGCTATCTGTATGAACATGGAAATATCTACACCGCTACCTGTATGAAGATGGAAATAGCTACACCTCTATCTGTATGAACATGGAAATATCTACACCGCTATCTGTATGAACATGGAAAGATCTACACCGCTATCTGTATGAACATGGAAATATCTTCACCGCCATCTGTATGAACATGGATATATCTACACAGCCATCTGGATGAACATGGATATATCTCCACCGCTATCTGCATGAACATGGAAATATCTACACCGCTATCTGTGTAAACATGCATACAACTTCACCGCTATCGGTATAAACATGGAAACGTCTACACCGCTATCTGTATAAACACGGAAATATCTACACCGCTACCTGTATAAACATGGAAATATCAGCACTGCTATCTGTATGAACATGGAAATATCTACACCGCTATCTCTATGAACATGGAAATATCTACACCGATATCTGTATGAACATGGAAATATCTTCACCGCCATCTGTATGAACTTGGATATATCTACACAGCCATCTGGATGAACATGGAAATATCAGCACCGCTGTCTGTATGAACATGGAAATATCTACACCGCTATCTGTATGAACATGGAAATATCTACACCGCTATCTGTATGAACATGGAAATATCTTCACCACCATCTGTATGAACATGGATATATCTACACAGCCATCTGGATGAACATGGAAATATCTACACCGCTATCTGTATGAACATGGTAATATCTACTCCGCTATCTGTGTAAACTTGCATACATCTTCACCGCTATCTGTATAAACATGGAAATATCTACACCGCTATCTGTATAAACATGGAAATATCTACAACTCTACCTGTATAAACATGGAAATATCAGCACCGCTATCTGTATGAACATGGAAATATCTACACAGCCATCTGGATGAACATGAAAATATCTACACCGCTATCTGTATGAACATGGAAATAGTTACACCGCTACCTGTATGAACATGGAAATATCTACACCACTATCTGAATGAACATGGAAATATCTACACCACTATCTGTATGAACATGGAAATATATTCACCGCCATCTGTATGAACATGGATATATCTACACAGCCATCTGGATGAACATGGAAATATCTACACCTCTATATGTATGAACATGGAAATAGCTACACCGCTATCTGTATGAACATGGAAATAGCTACACCGCTATCTGTATGAACATGGAAGTATCACCACCGCTATCTGTATGAACATGGAAATATCTTCACCGCCATATGTATGAACATGGATATATCTACACAGCCATCTGGATGAACATGGAAATATCTACACCACTATATGTATGAACATGGAATTAGCTAAACCGCTATGTCTATGAACATGGAAATATCTACACCGCTATCTGTATGAACATGGAAGTATCTACACCGCTATCTGTATGAACATTGAAATATCTTCACCGCCATATGTATGAACACGGATATATCTAGACAGCCATCTGGATGAACATGGAAATATCAGCACCGCTGTCTGTATGAACATGGAAATATCTACACCGCTATCTGTATGAACATGGAAATATCTACACAGCTATCTGTTTGAACATGGAACTATCTACACAGCTATCTGCATGAAAATGGAAATATCTACACAGCTTTCTGCATATACATCAAAATATCTACAAAGCTTTTCCTCTACACATGGAAATATCTACACCGCAATCTCTATAAACATGGAAATATCTACACCGCCATCTGTATGAACATATAAATATCTGCACCGCCATCTGTATGAACATATAAATATCTAGACCGCCATCTGTATTAAGATGGAGATATCTACACTGCTATCTGTATAAACACGGAAATATCTACACCGCTACCTGTATAAACATGGAAATATCTACACCGCTATCTGTATAAACATGGAAATATCTACACCGATACCTGTATAAACATGGAAATATCAGCACCGCTATCTGTATGAACATGGAAATATCTACACCGCTATCTCTATGAACATGGAAATATCTACACCGATATCTGTAAGAACATGGAAATATCTTCACCGCCATCTGTATGAACATGGATATATCTACACAGCCATCTGGACGAAAATGGAAATATCAGCACCGCTGTCTGTATGAACATGGAAATATCTACACCGCTATCTGTATGAACATGGAAATATCTACACCGCTATCTGTATGAACATGGAAATATCTTCACCGCCATCTGTATGAACATGGATATATCTACACAGCCATCTGGAAGAACATGGAAATATCTACACCGCTATCTGTATGAACATGGAAATCTCTACACCGCTATCTGTGTAAACATGCATAAATCTTCACCGCTATCTGTATAAACATGGAAATATCTACACTGCTATCTGCATGAACATGGAAATATCTACACCGCTATCTGTATGAACATGGAAATATCTTCACCGCCATCTGTATGAACGAGGATATATCTACACAGCCATCTGGATGAACATGGAAATATCTACACCGCTATCTGTATGAACATGGAAACAGCTACACCGCTATCAGTATGAACATGGAAATATCTACACCGCTATCTGTATGAACACGGAAATATCTACACCGCTATCTGTATGAACATGGAAATACCTTCACCGCCATCTGTATGAACATGAATATATCTACACAGCCATCTGGATGAACATGGAAATATCTACACCGCTATATGTATGAACATGGAATTAACTACACCGGTATCTGAATGAACATGGAAATATCTACACCGCTATATGTATGAACATGGAAATATCTACACCGCTATCTGGATGAACATGGAAATATCTACACCGCTATCTGTATGAACATGGAAATATCTACACCGCTCTCTGTGTAAACATGCATACATCTTCACCGCTATCTGTATAAACATGGAAATATCTACACCGCTACCCATATAAACATGGAAATATCAGCACCGCTATCTGTATGAACATGGAAATATCTACACAGCCATCTGGACGAACATGGAAATATCTACACCGCTATCTCTATGAACATGGAAATAGCTACACCGCTATCTGTATGAACATGGAAACATCTACACCACTATCTGTATGAACATGGAAATATCTACACCGCTATCTGTATGAACATGGAAATATCTTCACCGCCATCTGTATGAACTTGGATATATCTACACAGCCATCGGGATGAACATGGAAATATCTACACCGCTATCTGTATGAACATGGAAATAGCTACTCCGCTATCTGAACACTGAAATATCTACACCGCTATCTGTATGAACATGGAAATATCTACACCGCCATCTGTATGAACATGGATACATCTACACAGCCATCTGGATGAGCATGGAAATATCTACACCGCTATCTGTATGAATATGGAAATATCTTCACCGCCATCTGTATGAAGATGGATATATCTACACAGCCATTTGGATGAACATGGAAATATCAAAACCGCTATCTTTATGAACTTGGAACTATCTACACCGCTATCTGTGTTAACATGCATACGTCTTCACCGCTATCTGTATAAACATGGAAATATCTACACCACTATCTGTAAGAACATGGAAATATCTACACAGCTATCTGTTTGAACATGGAAATATCTACACCGCTATCTGCATGAAAATGGAAATATCTACACAGCTATCTGCATATAAATGGAAATATCTACAAAGCTATTTCTCTACACAAGGAAATATCTACACCACAATCTCTATAAACATGGAAATATCTACACCGCCATCTGTATGAACATGGAAATATCTGCACCGCCATCTGAATGAACATATAAATATCTAGACCGCCATCTGTATTAAGATGGAGATATCTACACCGCTATCTGTATAAACACGGAAATATCTACACCGCTACCTGTATAAACATGGAAATATCTACACCGCTATCTGTATAAACATGGAAATATCTACACCGCTACCTGTATAAACATGGAAATATCAGCACCGCTATCTGTATGAACATGGAAATATCTACACCGCTATCTCTATGAACATGGAAATATCTACACCGATATCTGTAAGAACATGGAAATATCTTCACCGCCTTCTGTATGAACATGGATATATCTACACAGCCATCTGGACGAAAATGGATATATCACCACCGCTGTCTGTATGAACATGGAAATATCTACACCGCTATCTGTATGAAGATGGAAATATCTACACCACTATCTGTATGAACATGGAAATATCTTCACCGCCATCTGTATGAACATGGATATATCTACGCAGCCATCTGGATGAACATGGAAATATCTACACCGCTATCTGTATGAACATAGAAATCTCTACACCGCTATCTGTGTAAACATGCATACATCTTCACCGCTATCTGTATAAACATGGAAATATCTACACTGCTATCTGCATGAACATGGAAATATCTACACCGCTGTCTGTATGAACATGGAAATATCTTCACCGCCATCTGTATGAACATGGATATATCTACACAGACATCTGGATGAACATGGAAGTATCTACACCGCTATCTGTATGAACATGAAAAAAGCTACACCGCTATCTGTATGAACATGGAAATATCTACACCGCTATCTGTATGAACACGGAAATATCTACACCGCTATCTGTATGAACATGGAAATAACTTCACCGCCATCTGTATGAACATGAATATATCTACACAGCCATCTGGATGAACATGGAAATATCTACAACTCTATATGTATGAACATGGAATTAGCTACACCGCTATCTGTATGAACATGGAAATATCTTCTCCGCCATCTGTATGAACATGGATATATCTACACAGCCATCAGGATGAACATGGAAATATCTACACCGCTATCTGTATGAACATGGAAATATCTACACCGCTCTCTGTGTAAACATGCATACATCTTCACCGCTATCTGTATAAACATGGAAATATCTACACCGCTATCCGTATAAACATGGAAATATCAGCACCGCTATCTGTATGAACATGGAAATATCTACACAGCCATCTGGACGAACATGGAAATATCTACCCAGCTATCTGTATGAACATGGAAATATCTACACCGCTACCTGTATGAAGATGGAAATAGCTACACCTCTATCTGTATGAACATGGAAATATCTACACCGCTATCTGTATGAACATGGAAATAGCTACACCGCTATCTGTATGAACATGGAAATATCTTCACCGCCATCTGTATGAACATGGATATATCTACACAGCCATCTGGATGAACATGGATATATCTCCACCGCTATCTGCATGAACATGGAAATATCTACACCGCTATCTGTGTAAACATGCATACAACTTCACCGCTATCTGTATAAACATGGAAATGTCTACACCGCTATCTGTATAAACACGGAAATATCTACACCGCTACCTGTATAAACATGGAAATATCAGCACTGCTATCTGTATGAACATGGAAATATCTACACCGCTATCTCTATGAACATGGAAATATCTACACCGATATCTGTATGAACATGGAAATATCTTCACCGCCATCTGTATGAACTTGGATATATCTACACAGCCATCTGGATGAACATGGAAATATCAGCACCGCTGTCTGTATGAACATGGAAATATCTACACCGCTATCTGTATGAACATGGAAATATCTACACCGCTATCTGTATGAACATGGAAATATCTTCACCACCATCTGTATGAACATGGATATATCTACACAGCCATCTGGATGAACATGGAAATATCTACACCGCTATCTGTATGAACATGGTAATATCTACACCGCTATCTGTGTAAACATGCATACATCTTCACCGCTATCTGTATAAACATGGAAATATCTACACCGATATCTGTATAAACATGGAAATATCTACACCGCTACCTGTATAAACATGGAAATATCAGCACCGCTATCTGTATGAACATGGAAATATCTACACAGCCATCTGGATGAACATGAAAATATCAGCACCGCTGTCTGTATGAACATGGAAATATCTACACCGCTATCTGTATGAACATGGAAATATCTACACAGCTATCTGTTTGAACATGGAAATATCTACACCGCTATCTGTGTAAACATGCATACATCTTCACCGCTATCTGTATAAACATGGAAATATCTACACTGCTATCTGCATGAACATGGAAATATCTACACCGCTGTCTGTATGAACATGGAAATATCTTCACCGCCATCTGTATGAACATGGATATATCTACACAGCCATCTGGATGAACATGGAAGTATCTACACCGCTATCTGTATGAACATGAAAAAAGCTACACCGCTATCTGTATGAACATGGAAATATCTACACGGCTATCTGTATGAACACGGAAATATCTACACCGCTATCTGTATGAACATGGAAATAACTTCACCGCCATCTGTATGACCATGAATATATCTACACAGCCATCTGGATGTACATGGAAATATCTACAACTCTATATGTATGAACATGGAATTAGCTACACCGGTATCTGAATGAACATGGAAATATCTACACCGCTATCTGTATGGACATGGAAATATCTACACCGCTATCTGTATGAACATGGAAATATCTTCTCCGCCATCTGTATGAACATGGATATATCTACACAGCCATCTGGATGAACATGGAAATATCTACACCGCTATCTGTATGAACATGGAAATATCTACACCGCTCTCTGCGTAAACATGCATACATCATCACCGCTATCTGTATAAACATGGAAATATCTACACCGCTATCCGTATAAACATGGAAATATCAGCACCGCTATCTGTATGAACATGGAAATATCTACACAGCCATCTGTATGAACATGGAAATATCTTCACCACCATCTGCATGAACATGGATATATCTACACAGCCATCTGGATGAACATGGAAATATCTACACCGCTATCTGTATGAACATGGTAATATCTACACCGCTATCTGTGTAAACATGCATACATCTTCACCGCTATCTGTATAAACATGGAAATATCTACACCGCTATCTGTATAAACATGGAAATATCTACACCGCTACCTGTATAAACATGGAAATATCAGCACCGCTATCTGTATGAACATGGAAATATCTACACAGCCATCTGGATGAACATGAAAATATCTACACCGCTATCTGTATGAACATGGAAATAGTTACACCGCTACCTGTATGAACATGGAAATATCTACACCGCTATCTGAATGAACATGGAAATATCTACACCACTATCTGTATGAACATGGAAATATATTCACCGCCATCTGTATGAACATGGATATATCTACACAGCCATCTGGATGAACATGGAAATATCTACACCTCTATATGTATGAACATGGGAATAGCTACACCGCTATCTGTATGAACATGGAAATAGCTACACCGCTATCTGTATGAACATGGAAGTATCACCACCGCTATCTGTATGAACATGGAAATATCTTCACCGCCATATGTATGAACATGGATATATCTACACAGCCATCTGGATGAACATGGAAATATCTACACCACTATATGTATGAACATGGAATTAGCTAAACCGCTATGTCTATGAACATGGAAATATCTACACCGCTATCTGTATGAACATGGAAGTATCTACACCGCTATCTGTATGAACATGGAAATATCTTCACCGCCATATGTATGAACACGGATATATCTAGACAGCCATCTGGATGAACATGGAAATATCAGCACCGCTGTCTGTATGAACATGGAAATATCTACACCGCTATCTGTATGAACATGGAAATATCTACACAGCTATCTGTTTGAACATGGAAATATCTACACCGCTATCTGCATGAAAATGGAAATATCTACACAGCTTTCTGCATATACATCAAAATATCTACAAAGCTTTTCCTCTACACATGGAAATATCTACACCGCAATCTCTATAAACATGGAAATATCTACACCGCCATCTGTATGAACATAGAAATATCTGCACCGCCATCTGTATGAACATATAAATATCTAGACCGCCATCTGTGTTAAGATGGAGATATCTACACTGCTATCTGTATAAACACGGAAATATCTACACCGCTACCTGTATAAACATGGAAATATCTACACCGCTATCTGTATAAACATGGAAATATCTACACCGCTACCTGTATAAACATGGAAATATCAGCACCGCTATCTGTATGAACATGGAAATATCTACACCGCTATCTCTATGAACATGGAAATATCTACACCGATATCTGTAAGAACATGGAAATATCTTCACCGCCATCTGTATGAACATGGATATATCTACACAGCCATCTGGACGAAAATGGAAATATCAGCACCGCTGTCTGTATGAACATGGAAATATCTACACCGCTATCTGTATGAACATGGAAATATCTACACCGCTATCTGTATGAACATGGAAATATCTTCACCGCCATCTGTATGAACATGGATATATCTACACAGCCATCTGGAAGAACATGGAAATATCTACACCGCTATCTGTATGAACATGGAAATCTCTACACCGCTATCTGTGTAAACATGCATAAATCTTCACCGCTATCTGTATAAACATGGAAATATCTACACTGCTATCTGCATGAACATGGAAATATCTACACCGCTATCTGTATGAACATGGAAATATCTTCACCGCCATCGGTATGAACACGGATATATCTACACAGCCATCTGGATGAACATGGAAATATCTACACCGCTATCTGTATTAACATGGAAACAGCTACACCGCTATCAGTATGAACATGGAAATATCTACACCGCTATCTGTATAAACACGGAAATATCTACAACGCTATCTGTATGAACATGGAAATATCTTCACCGCCATCTGTATGAACATGAATATATCTACACAGCCATCTGGATGAACATGGAAATATCTACACCGCTATATGTATGAACATGGAATTAACTACACCGGTATCTGAATGAACATGGAAATATCTACACCGCTATATGTATGAACATGGAAATATCTACACCGCTATCTGTATGAACATGGAAATATCTTCACCGCCATCTGTATGAACATGGTTATATCTACACAGCCATCTGGATGAACATGGAAATATCTACACCGCTATCTGTATGAACATGGAAATATCTACACCGTTCTCTGTGTAAACATGCATACATCTTCACCGCTATCTGTATAAACATGGAAATATCTACACCGCTACCCGTACAAACATGGAAATATCAGCACCGCTATCTGTATGAACATGGAAATATCTACACAGCCATCTGGACGAACATGGAAATATCTACACCGCTATCTGTATGAACATGGAAATAGCTACACCGCTATCTGTATGAACATGGAAATAGCTACACCGCTATCTGTATGAACATGGAAACATCTACACCACTATCTGTATGAACATGGAAATATCTACACCGCTATCTGTATGAACATGGAAATATCTTCACCGCCATCTGTATGAACATGGATATATCTACACAGCCATCGGGATGAACATGGAAATATCTACACCGCTATCTGTATGAACATGGAAATAGCTACTCCGCTATCTGAACATGGAAATATCTACACCGCTATCTGTATGAACATGGAAATATCTACACAGCTATCTGTTTGAACATGGAAATATCTACACCGCTATCTGCATGAAAATGGAAATATCTACACAGCTTTCTGCATATACATCAAAATATCTACAAAGCTTTTCCTCTACACATGGAAATATCTACACCGCAATCTCTATAAACATGGAAATATCTACACCGCCATCTGTATGAACATAGAAATATCTGCACCGCCATCTGTATGAACATATAAATATCTAGACCGCCATCTGTGTTAAGATGGAGATATCTACACTGCTATCTGTATAAACACGGAAATATCTACACCGCTACCTGTATAAACATGGAAATATCTACACCGCTATCTGTATAAACATGGAAATATCTACACCGCTACCTGTATAAACATGGAAATATCAGCACCGCTATCTGTATGAACATGGAAATATCTACACCGCTATCTCTATGAACATGGAAATATCTACACCGATATCTGTAAGAACATGGAAATATCTTCACCGCCATCTGTATGAACATGGATATATCTACACAGCCATCTGGACGAAAATGGAAATATCAGCACCGCTGTCTGTATGAACATGGAAATATCTTCACCGCTATCTGTATGAACATGGAAATATCTACACCGCTATCTGTATGAACATGGAAATATCTTCACCGCCATCTGTATGAACATGGATATATCTACACAGCCATCTGGAAGAACATGGAAATATCTACACCGCTATCTGTATGAACATGGAAATCTCTACACCGCTATCTGTGTAAACATGCATAAATCTTCACCGCTATCTGTATAAACATGGAAATATCTACACTGCTATCTGCATGAACATGGAAATATCTACACCGCTATCTGTATGAACATGGAAATATCTTCACCGCCATCGGTATGAACACGGATATATCTACACAGCCATCTGGATGAACATGGAAATATCTACACCGCTATCTGTATGAACATGGAAACAGCTACACCGCTATCAGTATGAACATGGAAATATCTACACCGCTATCTGTATGAACACGGAAATATCTACACCGCTATCTGTATGAACATGGAAATATCTTCACCGCCATCTGTATGAACATGAATATATCTACACAGCCATCTGGATGAACATGGAAATATCTACACCGCTATATGTATGAACATGGTATTAACTACACCAGTATCTGAATGAACATGGAAATATCTACACCGCTATATGTATGAACATGGAAATATCTACACCGCTATCTGTATGAACATGGAAATATCTTCACCGCCATGTGTATGAACATGGTTATATCTACACAGCCATCTGGATGAACATGGAAATATCTACACCGCTATCTGTATGAACATGGAAATATCTACACCGCTCTCTGTGTAAACATGCATACATCTTCACCGCTATCTGTATAAACATGGAAATATCTACACCGCTACCCGTATAAACATGGAAATATCAGCACCGCTATCTGTATGAACATGGAAATATCTACACAGCCATCTGGACGAACATGGAAATATCTACACCGCTATCTGTATGAACATGGAAATAGCTACACCGCTATCTGTATGAACATGGAAACATCTACACCACTATCTGTATGAACATGGAATTATCTACACGGCTGTCTGTATGAACATGGAAATATCTTCACCGCCATCTGTATGAACATGGATATATCTACACAGCCATCGGGATGAACATGGAAATATCTACACCGCTATCTGTATGAACATGGAAATAACTACTCCGCTATCTGAACACGGAAATATCTACACCGCTATCTGTATGAACATGGAAATATCTACACCGCCATCTGTATGAACATGGATATATCTACACAGCCATCTGGATGAACATGGAAATATCTACACCGCTATCTGTATGAATATGGAAATATCTTCACCGCCATCTGTATGAAGATGGATATATCTACAAAGCCATCTGGATGAACATGGAAATATCAAAACCGCTATCTGTATGAACTTGGAACTATCTACACCGCTATCTGTGTTAACATGCATACGTCTTCACCGCTATCTGTATAAACATGGAAATATCTACACCGCTATCTGTAAGAACATGGAAATATCTACACAGCTATCTGTTTGAACATGGAAATATCTACACCGCTATCTGCATGAAAATGGAAATATCTACACAGCTATCTGCATATACATGGAAATATCTGCAAAGCTATTTCTCTACACAAGGAAATATCTACACCGCAATCTCTATAAACATGGAAATATCTACACCGCCATCTGTATGAACATGGAAATATCTGCACCGCCATCTGAATGAACATATAAATATCTAGACCGCCATCTGTATTAAGATGGAGATATCTACACCGCTATCTGTATAAACACGGAAATATCTACACCGCTACCTGTATAAACATGGAAATATCTACACCGCTATCTGTATAAACATGGAAATATCTACACCGCTACCTGTATAAACATGGAAATATCAGCACCGCTATCTGTATGAACATGGAAATATCTACACAGCCATCTGGATGAACATGAAAATATCTACACCGCTATCTGTATGAACATGGAAATAGTTACACCGCTACCTGTATGAACATGGAAATATCTACACCGCTATCTGAATGAACATGGAAATATCTACACCACTATCTGTATGAACATGGAAATATATTCACCGCCATCTGTATGAACATGGATATATCTACACAGCCATCTGGATGAACATGGAAATATCTACACCTCTATATGTATGAACATGGAAATAGCTACACCGCTATCTGTATGAACATGGAAATAGCTACACCGCTATCTGTATGAACATGGAAGTATCACCACCGCTATCTGTATGAACATGGAAATATCTTCACCGCCATATGTATGAACATGGATATATCTACACAGCCATCTGGATGAACATGGAAATATCTACACCACTATATGTATGAACATGGAATTAGCTAAACCGCTATGTCTATGAACATGGAAATATCTACACCGCTATCTGTATGAACATGGAAGTATCTACACCGCTATCTGTATGAACATTGAAATATCTTCACCGCCATATGTATGAACACGGATATATCTAGACAGCCATCTGGATGAACATGGAAATATCAGCACCGCTGTCTGTATGAACATGGAAATATCTACACCGCTATCTGTATGAACATGGAAATATCTACACAGCTATCTGTTTGAACATGGAAATATCTACACCGCTATCTGCAAGAAAATGGAAATATCTACAGAGCTTTCTGCATATACATCAAAATATCTACAAAGCTTTTCCTCTACACATGGAAATATCTACACCGCAATCTCTATAAACATGGAAATATCTACACCGCCATCTGTATGAACATGGAAATATCAGCACCGCCATCTGTAGGAACATATAAATATCTAGACAGCCATCTGTATTAAGATGGAGATATCTAAACTGCTATCTGTAAAACACGGAAATATCTACACCGCTACCTGTATAAACATGGAAATATCTACACCGCTATCTGTATAAACATGGAAATATCTACACCGCTACCTGTATAAACATGGAAATATCAGCACCGCTATCTGTATGAACATGGAAATATCTACACCGCTATCTCTATGAACATGGAAATATCTACACCGATATCTGTAAGAACATGCAAATATCTTCACCGCCATCTGTATGAACATGGATATATCTACACAGCCATCTGGACGAAAATGGAAATATCAGCACCGCTGTCTGTATGAACATGGAAATATCTACACCGCTATCTGTATGAACATGGAAATATCTACACCGCTATCTGTATGAACATGGAAATATCTTCACCGCCATCTGTATGAACATGGATATATCTACACAGCCATCTGGAAGAACATGGAAATATCTACACCGCTATCTGTATGAACATGGAAATCTCTACACCGCTATCTGTGTAAACATGCATAAATCTTCACCGCTATCTGTATAAACATGGAAATATCTACACTGCTATCTGCATGAACATGGAAATATCTACACCGCTATCTGTATGAACATGGAAATATCTTCACCGCCATCTGTATGAACACGGATATATCTACACAGCCTTCTGGATGAACATGGAAATATCTACACCGCTATCTGTATGAACATGGAAACAGCTACACCGCTATCAGTATGAACATGGAAATATCTACACCGCTATCTGTATGAACATGGAAATATCTTCACCGCCATCTGTATGAACATGAATATATCTACACAGCCATCAGGATGAACATGGAAATATCTACACCGCTATATGTATGAACATGGAATTAACTACACCGGTATCTGAATGAACATGGAAATATCTACACCGCTATATGTATGAACATGGAAATATCTACACCGCTATCTGTATGAACATGGAAATATCTTCTCCGCCATCTGTATGAACATGGATATATCTACACAGCCATCTGGATGAACATGGAAATATCTACACCGCTATCTGTATGAACATGGAAATATCTACACCGCTCTCTGTGTAAACATGCATACATCTTCACCGCTATCTGTTTAAACATGGAAATATCTACACCGCTACCAGTATAAACATGGAAATATCAGCACCGCTATCTGTATGAACATGGAAATATCTACACAGCCATCTGGACGAACATGGAAATATCTACACCGCTATCTGTATGAACATGGAAATAGCTACACCGCTATCTGTATGAACATGGAAACATCTACACCACTATCTGTATGAACATGGAAATATCTACACCGCCATCTGTATGAACATGGAAATATCTTCACCGCCATCTGTATGAACATCGATATATCTACACAGCCATCTGGATGAACATGGAAATATCTACATCGCTATCTGTATGAACATGGAAATAGCTACTCCGCAATCTGAACACGGAAATATCTACACCGCTATCTGTATGAACATGGAAATATCTACACCGCCATCTGTATGAACATGGATATATCTACACAGCCATCTGGATGAACATGGAAATAACTACACCGCTATCTGTATGAATATGGAAATATCTACACCGCTATCTGTATGAACATGGAAATATCTACACCGCTATCTGTATGAATATGGAAATATCTTCACCGCCATCTGTATGAAGATGGATATATCTACACAGCCATCTGCATGAACATGGAAATATCAAAACCGCTATCTGTATGAACTTGGAACTATCTACACCGCTATCTGTGTTAACATGCATACATCTTCACCGCTATCTGTATAAACATGGAAATATCTACACCGCTATCTGTAAGAACATGGAAATATCTACACAGCTATCTGTTTGAACATGGAAATATCTACACCGCTATCTGCATGAAAATGGAAATATCTACACAGCTATCTGCATATACATGGAAATATCTACAAAGCTATTTCTCTACACAAGGAAATATCTACACCGCAATCTCTATAAACATGGAAATATCTACACCGCCATCTGTATGAACATGGAAATATCTGCACCGCCATCTGTATGAACATATAAATATCTAGACCGCCATCTGTATTAAGATGGAGATATCTACACTGCTATCTGTATAAACACGGAAATATCTACACCGCTACCTGTATAAACATGGAAATATCTACACCGCTATCTGTATAAACATGGAAATATCTACACCGCTACCTGTATAAACATGGAAATATCAGCACCGCTATCTGTATGAACATGGAATTATCTACACCGCTATCTCTATGAACATGGAAATATCTACACCGATATCTGTAAGAACATGGAAATATCTTCACCGCCTTCTGTATGAACATGGATATATCTACACAGCCATCTGGACGAAAATGGAAATATCACCACCGCTGTCTGTATGAACATGGAAATATCTACACCGCTATCTGTATGAACATGGAAATATCTACACCGCTATCTGTATGAACACGGAAATATCTACACCGCTATCTGTATGAACATGGAAATAACTTCACCGCCATCTGTATGAACATGAATATATCTACACAGCCATCTGGATGAACATGGAAATATCTACAACTCTGTATGTATGAACATGGAATTAGCTACACCGGTATCTGAATGAACATGGAAATATCTACACCGCTATCTGTATGAACATGGAAATATCTACACTGCTATCTGTATGAACATGGAAATATCTTCTCCGCCATCTGTATGAACATGGATATATCTACACAGCCATCTGGATGAACATGGAAATATCTACACCGCTATCTGTATGAACATGGAAATATCTACACCGCTCTCTGCGTAAACATGCATACATCATCACCGCAATCTCTATAAACATGGAAATATCTACACCGCTATCCGTATAAACATGGAAATATCAGCACCGCTATCTGTATGAACATGGAAATATCTACACAGCCATCTGGACGAACATGGAAATATCTACCCCGCTATCTGTATGAACATGGAAATAGCTACACCGCTATCTGTATGAACATGGAAACATCTACACCACTATCTGTATGAACATGGAAATATCTACACCGCTATCTGTATGAACATGGAAATATCTTCACCGCTATCTGTATGAACATGGAAATATCTACACAGCCATCTGGACGAACATGGAAATATCTAAACCGCTATCTGTATGAACATGGAAATAGCTACACCGCTATCTGTATGAACATGGAAACATCTACACCACTATCTGTATGAACATGGAAATATCTACACCGATATCTGTATGAACATGGAAATATCTTCACCGCCATCTGTATGAACATGGATATATCTACACAGCCATCGGGATGAACATGGAAATATCTACACCGCTATCTGTATGAACATGGAAATAGCTACTCCGCTATCTGAACACGGAAATATCTACACCGCTATCTGTATGAACATGGAAATATCTACACCGCCATCTGTATGAACATGGATATATCTACACAGCCATCTGGATGAACATGGAAATATCTACACCGCTATCTGTAAGAATATGGAAATATCTTCACCGCCATCTGTATGAAGATGGATATATCTACACAGCCATCTGGATGAACATGGAAATATCAAAACCGCTATCTGTATGAACTTGGAACTATCTACACCGCTATCTGTGTTAACATGCATACGTCTTCACCGCTATCTGTATAAACATGGAAATATCTACACCGCTATCTGTAAGAACATGGAAATATCTACACAGCTATCTGTTTGAACATGGAAATATCTACACCGCTATCTGCATGAAAATGGAAATATCTACACAGCTATCTGCATATACATGGAAATATCTACAAAGCTATTTCTCTACACAAGGAAATATCTACACCGCAATCTCTATAAACATGGAAATATCTACACCGCCATCTGTATGAACATGGAAATATCTGCACCGCCATCTGTATGAACATATAAATATCTAGACCGCCATCTGTATTAAGATGGAGATATCTACACCGCTACCTGTATAAACATGGAAATATCTACACCGCTATCTGTATAAACATGGAAATATCTACACCGCTACCTGTATAAACATGGAAATATCAGCACCGCTATCTGTATGCACATGGAAATATCTACACCGCTATCTCTAGGAACATGGAAATATCTACACCGATATCTGTAAGAACATGGAAATATCTTCACCGCCTTCTGTATGAACATGGATATATCTACACAGCCATCTGGACGAAAATGGAAATATCACCACCGCTGTCTGTATGAACATGGAAATATCTACACCGCTATCTGTATGAACATGGAAATATCTACACCGCTATCTGTATGAACATGGAAATATTTTCACCGCCATCTGTATGAACATGGATATATCTACGCAGCCATCTGGATGAACATGGAAATATCTACACCACTATCTGTATGAACATGGAAATCTCTACACCGCTATCTGTGTAAACATGCATACATCTTCACCGCTATCTGTATAAACATGGAAATATCTACACTGCTATCTGCATGAACATGGAAATATCTACACCGCTGTCTGTATGAACATGGAAATATCTTCACCGCCATCTGTATGAACATGGATATATCTACACAGCCATCTGGATGAACATGGAAGTATCTACACCGCTATCTGTATGAACATGAAAAAAGCTACACCGCTATCTGTATGAACATGGAAATATCTACACCGCTATCTGTATGAACACGGAAATATCTACACCGCTATCTGTATGAACATGGAAATAACTTCACCGCCATCTGTATGAACATGAATATATCTACACAGCCATCTGGATGAACATGGAAATATCTACAACTCTATATGTATGAACATGGAATTAGCTACACCGGTATCTGAATGAACATGGAAATATCTACACCGCTATCTGTATGAACATGGAAATATCTTCTCCGCCATCTGTATGAACATGGATATATCTACACAGCCATCAGGATGAACATGGAAATATCTACACCGCTATCTGTATGAACATGGAAATATCTACACCGCTCTCTGTGTAAACATGCATACATCTTCACCGCTATCTGTATAAACATGGAAATATCTACACCGCTATCCGTATAAACATGGAAATATCAGCACCGCTATCTGTATGAACATGGAAATATCTACACAGCCATCTGGACGAACATGGAAATATCTACCCCGCTATCTGTATGAACATGGAAATAGCTACACCGCTATCTGTATGAACATGGAAACATCTACACCACTATCTGTATGAACATGGAAATATCTACGCCGCTATCTGTATGAACATGGAAATATCTTCACCGCCATCTATAGGAACATGGATATATCTACACAGCCATCTGGATGAACATGGAAATATCTACACTGCTATCTGTATGAACATGGAAACAGCTACTCCGCTATCTGTATGAACATGGAAATATCTACACCGCTATCTGTATGAACATGGAAATATCTACACCGCTATCTGTATGAACATGGAAATATCTTCACCGCCATCTGTATGAACATGGATATATCTACACAGCCATCTGGATGAACATGGAAATATCTACACCGCTATCTGTATGAACATGGAAACATCTACACCGCTATCTGTGTAAACATGCATACATCTTCACCGCTATCTGAATAAACATGGACATATCTACATCGCTATCTGTATGAACATGAAATTATCTACACCGCTATCTGTTTGAACATGGAAATATCTACACCGCTGTCTGCATGAAAATGGAAATATCTACACAGCTATCTGCATATACATGGAAATATCTACAAAGATATCTCTTTACACATTAGAAATAACTACACCGCTATCTCTATAAACATGGAAATATCTATACCGCCATCTGTATGAACATGGAAATATCTGCACCGCCATCTGTATTAACGTACAAATATCTACACCGCCATCTGTATTAATATGGAGATATCTACACGGCTATCTGTATAAACTTGGAAATATCTACACCGCTATCTGTATAAACATGGAAATATCTACACCGCTATCTGTATAAACATGGAAATATCTACACCGCCATCTGTATGAAGATAAAAATATCTTCACCGCCATCTGTATGAACATGGGTATATCTACACAGCCATCTGGATGAACATGGAAATATCAACACCGCTATCTGTATGAACATGGAAATATCTACACCGCTATCTGTTTTAACATGCATACATCTTCACCGCTATCTGTATAAACATGGAAATATCTACATCGCTATCCGTATGAACATGGAAATATGTACACCGCTATCTGTTTGAACATGGAAATATCTACACCGCTATCTGCATGAAAATGGAAATATCTACAAAGCTATCTGCATATACATGGAAATATCTACAAAGCTATTTCTCTACACATGGAAATATCTACACCGCAATCTCTATAAACATGGCAATATCTTCACCGCCATCTGTATGAACATGGAAATATCTGCACCGCTATCTGTATAAACATGGAAATATCTACACCGCTACCTGTATAAACATGGAAATATCAGCACGGCTATCTGTATGAACATGGAAATATCTACACCGCTATCTCTATGAACATGGAAATATCTACACCAATGTCTGTATGAACATGGAAATATCTTCAGCGCCATCTGTATCAACATGGATATATCTACACAGCCATCTGGACGAACATGGAAATATCAGCACCGCTGTCTGTATGAACATGGAAATATCTACACCGCTATCTGTATGAATATGGAAATATCTACACCGCTATCTGTATGAATATGGAAATAACTTCACCGACATCTGTATGAAAATGGATATATCTACACAGCCATCTGGATGAACATGGAAATATCTACACCGCTATCCGTATGAACATGGAAATATCTACACCACTATCTGTGTAAACATGCATACATCTTCACCGCTATCTGTATAAACATGGAATTATCTACACCGCTATCTGTATGACCATGGAAATATCTACACCGCTATCTGTTTGAACACGGAAATATCTACTCCGCTATCTGCATGAAAATGGAAATATCTACACAGCTATCTGCATATACATGGAAATATCTACAAAGCTATTTCTTTACACATGGAAATAACTACACCGCTATCTCTATTAACATGGAAATATCTACACCGCCATCTGTAGGAACATGGAAATATCTGCACCGCCATCTGTATGAACATATAAATATCTACACCGCCATCTGTATTAAGATGGAGATATCTACACCGCTATCTGTATAAACATGGAAATATCTACAACGCTATCTGTAAAACATGGAAACATCTACACCGCTATCTGTATAAACATGGAAATATCTGCACCGCTACCTGTATAAACATGGAAATATCAGCACCGCTATCTGTATGAACATGGAAATATCTACACAGCCATCTGGATGAACATGGAAATATCTACACCGCTCTCTGTATGAACATGGAAATAGCTACACCGCTATCTGTATGAACATGGAAATATCTACACCGCTACCTGTATGAACATGGAAATAGCTACACCTCTATCTGTATGAACATGGAAATATCTACACCGCTATCTGTATGAACATGGAAAGATCTACACCGCTAAATGTATGAACATGGAAATATCTTCACCGCCATCTGTATGAACATGGATATATCTACACAGCCATCTGGATGAAAATGGATATATCTCCACCGCTATCTGCATGAACATGGAAATATCTACACCGCTATCTGTGTAAACATGCATACATCTTAACCGCTATCTCTATAAACATGGAAATGTCTACACCGCTATCTGTATAAACACGGAAATATCTACACCGCTACCTGTATAAACATGGAAATATCAGCACTGCTATCTGTATGAACATGGAAATATCTACACCGCTATCTCTATGAACATGGAAATATCTACACCGATATCTGTATGAACATGGAAATATCTTCACCGCCGTCTGTAAGAACTTGGATATATCTACACAGCCATCTGGATGAACATGGAAATATCAGCACCGCTGTCTGTATGAACATGGAAATATCTACACCGCTATCTGTATGAACATGGAAATATCTACACCGCTATCTGTATGAACATGGAAATATCTTCACCACCATCTGTATGAACATGGATATATCTACACAGCCATCTGTATGAACATGGAAATATCTACACCGCTATCTGTATGAA
Source organism: Gorilla gorilla gorilla (assembly GCF_029281585.2). Classification (NCBI taxonomy): domain Eukaryota; kingdom Metazoa; phylum Chordata; class Mammalia; order Primates; family Hominidae; genus Gorilla; species Gorilla gorilla. Next base: position 52,202,592 of record NC_073246.2, on the reverse strand, counting down.
CATGGTAATATCTACACCGCTATCTGTGTAAACATGCATACATCTTCACCGCTATCTGTATAAACACGGAAATATCTACACCGCTATCTGTATAAACATGGAAATATCTACACCGCTACCTGTATAAACATGGAAATATCAGCACCGCTATCTGTATGAACATGGAAATATCTACACAGCCATCTGGATGAACATGAAAATATCTACACCGCTATCTGTATGAACATGGAAATAGTTACACCGCTACCTGTATGAACATGGAAATATCTACACCGCTATCTGAATGAACATGGAAATATCTACACCACTATCTGTATGAACATGGAAATATATTCACCGCCATCTGTATGAACATGGATATATCTACACAGCCATCTGGATGAACATGGAAATATCTACACCTCTATATGTATGAACATGGAAATAGCTACACCGCTATCTGTATGAACATGGAAATAGCTACACCGCTATCTGTATGAACATGGAAGTATCACCACCGCTATCTGTATGAACATGGAAATATCTTCACCGCCATATGTATGAACATGGATATATCTACACAGCCATCTGGATGAACATGGAAATATCTACACCACTATATGTATGAACATGGAATTAGCTAAACCGCTATGTCTATGAACATGGAAATATCTACACCGCTATCTGTATGAACATGGAAGTATCTACACCGCTATCTGTATGAACATTGAAATATCTTCACCGCCATATGTATGAACACGGATATATCTAGACAGCCATCTGGATGAACATGGAAATATCAGCACCGCTGTCTGTATGAACATGGAAATATCTACACCGCTATCTGTATGAACATGGAAATATCTACACAGCTATCTGTTTGAACATGGAAATATCTACACCGCTATCTGCAAGAAAATGGAAATATCTACAGAGCTTTCTGCATATACATCAAAATATCTACAAAGCTTTTCCTCTACACATGGAAATATCTACACCGCAATCTCTATAAACATGGAAATATCTACACCGCCATCTGTATGAACATGGAAATATCTGCACCGCCATCTGTATGAACATATAAATATCTAGACAGCCATCTGTATTAAAATGGAGATATCTAAACTGCTATCTGTAAAACACGGAAATATCTACACCGCTACCTGTATAAACATGGAAATATCTACACCGCTATCTGTATAAACATGGAAATATCTACACCGCTACCTGTATAAACATGGAAATATCAGCACCGCTATCTGTATGAACATGGAAATATCTACACCGCTATCTCTATGAACATGGAAATATCTACACCGATATCTGTAAGAACATGCAAATATCTTCACCGCCATCTGTATGAACATGGATATATCTACACAGCCATCTGGACGAAAATGGAAATATCAGCACCGCTGTCTGTATGAACATGGAAATATCTACACCGCTATCTGTATGAACATGGAAATATCTACACCGCTATCTGTATGAACATGGAAATATCTTCACCGCCATCTGTATGAACATGGATATATCTACACAGCCATCTGGAAGAACATGGAAATATCTACACCGCTATCTGTATGAACATGGAAATCTCTACACCGCTATCTGTGTAAACATGCATAAATCTTCACCGCTATCTGTATAAACATGGAAATATCTACACTGCTATCTGCATGAACATGGAAATATCTACACCGCTATCTGTATGAACATGGAAATATCTTCACCGCCATCTGTATGAACACGGATATATCTACACAGCCTTCTGGATGAACATGGAAATATCTACACCGCTATCTGTATGAACATGGAAACAGCTACACCGGTATCAGTATGAACATGGAAATATCTACACCGCTATCTGTATGAACATGGAAATATCTTCACCGCCATCTGTATGAACATGAATATATCTACACAGCCATCTGGATGAACATGGAAATATCTACACCGCTATATGTATGAACATGGAATTAACTACACCGGTATCTGAATGAACATGGAAATATCTACACCGCTATATGTATGAACATGGAAATATCTACACCGCTATCTGTATGAACATGGAAATATCTTCTCCGCCATCTGTATGAACATGGATATATCTACACAGCCATCTGGATGAACATGGAAATATCTACACCGCTATCTGTATGAACATGGAAATATCTACACCGCTCTCTGTGTAAACATGCATACATCTTCACCGCTATCTGTATAAACATGGAAATATCTACACCGCTATCCGTATAAACATGGAAATATCAGCACCGCTATCTGTATGAACATGGAAATATCTACACAGCCATCTGGACGAACATGGAAATATCTACACCGCTATCTGTATGAACATGGAAATAGCTACACCGCTATCTGTATGAACATGGAAACATCTACACCACTATCTGTATGAACATGGAAATATCTACACCGCTATCTGTATGAACATGGAAATATCTTCACCGCCATCTATATGAACATGGATATATCTACACAGCCATCTGGATGAACATGGAAATATCTACACCGCTATATGTATGAACATGGAAATAGCTACTCCGCTATCTGTATGAAGATGGAAATATCTACACAGCTATCTGTATGAACATGGAAATATCTACACCGCTATCTGTATGAACATGGAAATATCTTCACCGCCATCTGTATGAACATGGATATATCTACACAGCCATCTGGATGAACATGGAAATATCTACACCGCTATCTGTATGAACATGGAAATATCTACACCGCTATCTGTGTAAACATGCATACATCTTCACCGCTATCTGAATAAACATGGAAATATCTACATCGCTATCTGTATGAACATGGAATTATCTACACCGCTATCTGTTTGAACATGGAAATATCTACACCGCTATCTGCATGAAAATGGAAATATCTACAAAGCTATCTGCAAATACATGGAAATATCTACAAAGCTATCTCTTTACACATGGAAATATACACCGCTATCTCTATAAACATGGAAATATCTATACCGCCATCTGTATGAACATGAAAATATCTGCACCGCCATCTGTATTAACGTACAAATATCTACACCGCCATCTGTATTAAGATGGAGATATCTACACGGCTATCTGTATAAACTTGGAAATATCTACACCGCTATCTGTATAAACATGGAAATATCTACACCGCTATCTGTATAAACATGGAAATATCTACACCGCCATCTGTATGAAGATAAAAATATCTTCACCGCCATCTGTATGAACATGGGTATATCTACACAGCCATCTGGATGAACATGGAAATATCTACACCGCTATCTGTATGAACATGGAAATAGCTACACCGCTATCTGTATGAACATGGAAATATCTACACCGCTATCTGTATGAACATGGAAATATCTACACCGCTATCTGTATGAACATGGAAATATCTTTACCGCCATCTGTATGAACATGAATATATCTACACAGCCATCTGGATGAACATGGAAATATCTACAACTCTATATGTATGAACATGGAATTAGCTACACCGGTATCTGAATGAACATGGAAATATCTACACCGCTATCTGTATGAACATGGAAATATCTACACCGCTATCTGTATGAACATGGAAATATCTTCTCCGCCATCTGTATGAACATGGATATATCTACACAGCCATCTGGATGAACATGGAAATATCTACACCGCTATCTGTATGAACATGGAAATATCTACTCCGCTCTCTGTGTAAACATGCATACATCTTCACCGCTATCTGTATAAACATGGAAATATCTACACCGCTATCCGTATAAACATGGAAATATCAGCACCGCTATCTGTATGAACATGGAAATATCTACACAGCCATCTGGACGAACATGGAAATATCTACACCGCTATCTGTATGAACATGGAAATAGCTACACCGCTATCTGTATGAACATGGAAACATCTACACCACTATCTGTATGAACATGGAAATATCTACACCGCTATCTGTATGAACATGGAAATATCTTCACCGCCATCTATATGAACATGGATATATCTACACAGCCATCTGGATGAACATGGAAATATCTACACCGCTATATGTATGAACATGGAAATAGCTACTCCGCTATCTGTATGAACATGGAAATATCTACACAGCAATCTGTATGAACCTGGAAATATCTACACCGCTATCTGTATGAACATGGAAATATCTTCACCGCCATCTGTATGAACATGGATATATCTACATAGCCATCTGGATGAACATGGAAATATCTACACCGCTATCTGTATGAACATGGAAATATCTACACCGCTATCTGTGTAAACATGCATACATCTTCACCGCTATCTGAATAAACATGGAAATATCTACATCGCTATCTGTATGAACATGGAATTATCTACACCGCTATCTGTTTGAACATGGAAATATCTACACCGCTATCTGCATGAAAATGGAAATATCTACAAAGCTATCTGCAAATACATGGAAATATCTACAAAGCTATCTCTTTACACATGGAAATATACACCGCTATCTCTATAAACATGGAAATATCTATACCGCCATCTGTATGAACATGAAAATATCTGCACCGCCATCTGTATTAACGTACAAATATCTACACCGCCATCTGTATTAAGATGGAGATATCTACACGGCTATCTGTATAAACTTGGAAATATCTACACCGCTATCTGTATAAACATGGAAATATCTACACCGCTATCTGTATAAACATGGAAATATCTACACCGCCATCTGTATGAAGATAAAAATATCTTCACCGCCATCTGTATGAACATGGGTATATCTACACAGCCATCTGGATGAACATGGAAATATCTACACCGATATCTGTATGAACATGGAAATAGCTACACCGCTATCTGTATGAACATGGAAATATCTACACCGCTATCTGTATGAACATGGAAATATCTACACCGCTATCTGTATGAACATGGAAATATCTTTACCGCCATCTGTATGAACATGGATATATCTACACAGCCATCTGGATGAACATGGAAATATCAACACCGCTATCTGTATGAACATGGAAATATCTACACCGCTATCTGTTTTCACATGCATACATCTTCACCGCTATCTGTATAAACATGGAAATATCTACATCGCTATCCGTATGAACATGGAAATATCTACACCGCTATCTGTTTGAACATGGAAATATCTACTCCGCTATCTGCATGAAAATGGAAATATCTACACAGCTATCTGCATATACATGGAAATATCTACAAAGCTATTTCTTTACACATGGAAATAACTACACCGCTATCTCTATTAACATGGAAATATCTACACCGCCATCTGTAGGAACATGGAAATATCTGCACCGCCATCTGTATGAACATATAAATATCTACACCGCCATCTGTATTAAGATGGAGATATCTACACCGCTATCTGTATAAACATGGAAATATCTACAACGCTATCTGTATAAACATGGAAACATCTACACCGCTATCTGTATAAACATGGAAATATCTGCACCGCTACCTGTATAAACATGGAAATATCAGCACCGCTATCTGTATGAACATGGAAATATCTACACCACTACCTGTATGAACATGGAAATATCTTCACCGCTATCTGCATGAACATGGAAATATCTTCACCGCCATCTGTATGAACATGGATATATCTACACAGCAATCTGGATGAACATGGAAATATCTACACCGCTACCTGTATGAACATGGAAATAGCTACACCTCTATCTGTATGAACATGGAAATATCTACACCGCTATCTGTATGAACATGGAAAGATCTACACCGCTATCTGTATGAACATGGAAATATCTTCACCGCCATCTGTATGAACATGGATATATCTACACAGCCATCTGGATGAACATGGATATATCTCCACCGCTATCTGCATGAACATGGAAATATCTACACCGCTATCTGTGTAAACATGCATACATCTTCACCGCTATCTGTATAAACATGGAAATGTCTACACCGCTATCTGTATAAACACGGAAATATCTACACCGCTACCTGTATAAACATGGAAATATCAGCACCGCTATCTGTATGAACATGGAAATATCTACACAGCCATCTGGATGAACATGAAAATATCTACACCGCTATCTGTATGAACATGGAAATAGCTACACCGCTACCTGTATGAACATGGAAATATCTACACCGCTATCTGAATGAACATGGAAATATCTACACCACTATCTGTATGAACATGGAAATATATTCACCGCCATCTGTATGAACATGGATATATATACACAGCCGTCTGGATGAACATGGAAATATCTACACCTCTATATGTATGAACATGGAAATAGCTACACCGCTATCTGTATGAAAATGGAAATAGCTACACCGCTATCTGTATGAACATGGAAGTATCTACACCGCTATCTGTATGAACATGGAAATATATTCACCGCCATATGTATGAACATGGATATATCTACACAGCCATCTGGATGAACATGGAAATATCTACACCACTATATGTATGAACATGGAATTAGCTAAACCGCTATGTCTATGAACATGGAAATATCTACACCGCTATCTGTATGAACATGGAAGTATCTACACCGCTATCTGTATGAACATTGAAATATCTTCACCGCCATATGTATGAACACGGATATATCTAGACAGCCATCTGGATGAACATGGAAATATCAGCACCGCTGTCTGTATGAACATGGAAATATCTACACCGCTATCTGTATGAACATGGAAATATCTACACAGCTATCTGTTTGAACATGGAAATATCTACACCGCTATCTGCATGAAAATGGAAATATCTTCACAGCTTTCTGCATATACATCAAAATATCTACAAAGCTATTCCTCTACACATGGAAATATCTACACCGCAATCTCTATAAACATGGAAATATCTACACCGCCATCTGTATGAACATGGAAATATGTGCACCGCCATCTGTATGAACATATAAATATCTAGACCGCCATCTGTATTAAGATGGAGATATCTACACCGCTATCTGTATAAACACGGAAATATCTACACCGCTACCTGTATAAACATGGAAATATCTACACCGCTATCTGTATAAACATGGAAATATCTACACCGCTACCTGTATAAACATGGAAATATCAGCACCGCTATCTGTATGAACATGGAAATATCTACACCGCTATCTCTATGAACGTGGAAATATCTACACCGATATCTGTAAGAACATGGAAATATCTTCACCGCCATCTGTATGAACATGGATATATCTACACAGCCATCTGGATAAACATGGAAATATCTACACCGCTATATGTATGAACATGGAATTAACTACACCGGTATCTGAATGAACATGGAAATATCTACACCGCTATATGTATGAACATGGAAATATCTACACCGCTATCTGTATGAACATGGAAATATCTTCACCGCCATTTGTATGAACATGGTTATATCTACACAGCCATCTGGATGAACATGGAAATATCTACACCGCTCTCTGTGTAAACATGCATACATCTTCACCGCTATCTATATAAACATGGAAATATCTACACCGCTACCCGTATAAACATGGAAATATAAGCACCGCTATCTGTATGAACATGGAAATATCTACACAGCCATCTGGACGAACATGGAAATATCTACACCGCTATCTGTATGAACATGGAAATAGCTACACCGCTATCTGTATGAACATGGAAACATCTACACCACTATCTGCATGAACATGGAAATATCTACACCGCTATGTGTATGAACATGGAAATATATAGACCACTATCTGTATAAACATGGAAATATCTACACCGCTACCTATATAAACTTGGAAATATCAGCACCGCTATCTTTATGAACATGGAAATATCTACACCGCTATCTCTATGAACATGGAAATATTTACACCGATATCTGTATGAACATGGAAATATCTTCACCGCCATCTGTATGAACTTGGATATATCTACACAGCCATCTGGATGAACAAGGAAATATCAGCACCGCTGTCTGTATGAACATGGAAATATCTACACTGCTATCTGTATGAACATGGAAATATCTACACAGCTATCTGAACATTGAAATATCTACACCGCTATCTGCATGAAAATGGAAATATCTACACAGCTATCTGCATATACATGGAAATAACTACAAAGCTATTCCTCTACACATGGAAATATCTACACCGCAATCTCTATAAACATGGAAATATCTACACCGCCATCTGTATGAACATGGAAATATCTGCACCGCCATTTGTATGAACATATAAATATCTACACCGCCATCTGTATTAAGATGGAGATATCTACTCCGCTATCTGTATAAACACGGAAATATCTGCACCGCTACCTGTATGAACATGGAAATATCTACACCGCTATCTGTATAAACATGGAAATATCTACACCGCTACCTGTATAAACATGGAAATATCAGCACAGCTATCTGTATGAACATGGAAATATCTACACCGCTATCTCTATGAACATGGAAATATCTACACCGATATCTGTAAGAACATGGAAATATCTTCACCGCCATCTGTATGAACATGGATATATCTACACAGCCATCTGGACGGAAATGGAAATATCAGCACCGCTGTCTGTATGAACATGGAAATATCTACACCGCTATCTGTATGAACATGGAAATATCTACACTGCTCTCTGTATGAACATGGAAATATCTTCACCGCAATCCGTATGAACATTGATATATCTACGCAGCCATCAGGATGAACATGGAAATATCTACACCGCTATCTGTATGAACATGGTAATCCCTACACCGCTATCTGTGTAAACATGCATACATCTTCACCGCTACCTGTATAAACATGGAAATATCTACACTGCTATCTGCATGAACATGGAAATATCTACACCGCTGTCTGTATGAACATGGAAATATCTTCACCGCCATCTGTATGAACATGGATATAACTACACAGCCATCTGGATGAACATGGAAGTATCTACACCGCTATCTGTATGAACATGGAAATATCTACACCGCTACCTGTGTAAACATGCATACATCTTCACCGCTATCTGAATAAACATGGAAATATCTACATCGCTATCTGTATGAACATGGAAATATCTACACCGCTATCTGTTTGAACATGGAAATATCTATACCGCTATATGTATGAACATGGAATTAACTACACCGGTATCTGAATGAACATGGAAATATCTACACCGCTATGTGTATGAACATGGAAATATCTAAACCGCTATCTGTATGAACATGGAAATATCTTCACCGCCATCTGTATGAACATAGTTATATCTACACAGCCATCTGGATGAACATGGATATATCTCCACCGCTATCTGCATGAACATGGAAATATCTACACCGCTATCTGTGTAAACATGCATACATCTTCACCGCTATCTGTTTGAACATGGAAATATCGACACCGCTATATGTATGAACATGGAATTAGCTACACCGCTATCTGTATGAACATGGAAATATCTACACCGCTATCTGTATGAACATGGAAATATCTACACCGCTATCTGTATGAGCATGGAAATATCTTCACCTCCATCTGTATGAACATGGATATATCTACACAGCCATCTGGATGAACATGGAAATATCTGCACCGCTATCTGTATTTACATGGAAATATCTACACCACTATCTGTGTAAACATGCATACATCTTCAATGCTATCTGTATAAACATGGAATTATCTACACCGCTATCTGTATTACCATGGAAATATCTACACCGCTATATGTTTGAACACGGAAATATCTACTCCGCTATCTGCATGAAAATGGAAATATCTACACAGCTATCTGCATATACATGGAAATATCTACAAAGCTATTTCTTTACACATGGAAATAACTACACCGCTATCTCTATTAACATGGAAATATCTACACCGCTATCTGTATGAACATGGAAATATCTGCATCGCCATCTGTATGAACATATAAATATCTACACCGCCATCTGTATTAAGATGGAGATATCTACACCGCTATCTGCATAAACATGAAAATATCTACACCGCTATCTGTATAAACATGGAAATATCTACACCGCTATCTGTATAAACATGGAAATATCTACACCGCTACCTGTATAAACATGGAAATATCAGCACCGCTACCTGTATGAACATGGAAATATCCACAAAGCCATCTGGATGAACATGGAAATATCTACACCGCTATCTTTATGAACATGGAAATAGCTACACCGCTATCTGTATGAACATGGAAATACCTACACCACTAACTGTATGAACATGGAAATATCTACACCGCTATCTGCATGAACATGGAAATATCTTCACCGACATCTGTATGAACATGGATATATCTACACAGCAATCTGGATGAACATGGAAATAACTACACCGCTATCTGTATGAACATGGAAATATCTACACCGCTATCTGTATGAACATGGAAATATCTACACCGCTATCCGTATAAACATGGAAAGATCTACACCGCTATCTGTATGAACATGGAAATATCTTCACCGCCATCTGTATGAACATGGATATATCTACACAGCCATCTGGATGAACATGGATATATCTCCAACGCTATCTGCATGAACATGGAAATATCTACACCACTATCTGTGTAAACATGCATACTTCTTCACAGCTATCTGTATGAACATGGAAATATCTACACAGCCATCTGGATGAACATGAAAATATCTACACCGCTATCTGAATGAACATGGAAATATCAGCACCGCTATCTGTGTGAACATGGAAATATCTTCACCGCTATCTGTATGAACATGGAAATATCTACACCGCCATCTGTATGAACATGGAAATATCTGCCCCGCCATCTGTATGAACATGTGAATATCTAGACCGCCATCTGTATTAAGATGGAGATATCTACACCGCTATCTGTATAAACACGGAAATATCTACACCGCTACCTGTATAAACATGGAAATATCTACACCGCTATCTGTATAAACATGGAAATATCTACACCGCTACCTGTATAAACATGGAAATATCAGCACCGCTATCTGTATGATCATGGAAATATCTACACCGCTATCTCTATGAACTTTGAAATATCTACACCGATATCTGTAAGAACATGGAAATATCTTCACCGCCATCTGTATGAACATGGATATATCTACACAGCCATCTGGACGAAAATGGAAATATCAGCACCGCTGTCTGTATGAACATGGAAATATCTACACCGCTATCTGTATGAACATGGAAATATCTACACCGCTATCTGTATGAACATGGAAATATCTACACCGCTATCTGTATGAACATGGAAATATCTACACCGCTATCTGTATGAACATGGAAATATCTTCACCGCCATCTGTATGAACATGGATATATCTACACAGCCATCTGGATGAACATGGAAATGTCTACACCGCTATCTGTATGGACATGGAAATATCTACACCGCTCTCTGTGTAAACATGCATACATCTTCACCGCTATCTGTATAAACATGGAAATATCTACACCGCTACCCGTATAAACATGGAAATATCAGCAACGCTATCTGTATGAACATGGAAATATCTACACAGCCATCTGGACGAACATGGAAATATCTACACCGCTATCTGTATGAACATGGAAATAGCTACACCGCTATCTGTATGAACATGGAAACATCTACACCACTATCTGTATGAACATGGAAATATCTACACCGCTATCTGTATGAACATGGAAATAGCTACTCCGCTATCTGAACACGGAAATATCTACACCGCTATCTGTATGAACATGGAAATATCTACACCGCCATCTGTATGAACATGGATATATCTACACAGCCATCTGGATGAACATGGAAATATCAAAACCGCTATCTGTATGAACTTGGAACTATCTACACCGCTATCTGTGTTAACATGCATACATCTTCACCGCTATCTGTATAAACATGGAAATATCTACACCGCTATCTGTAAGAACATGGAAATATCTACACAGCTATCTGTTTGAACATGGAAATATCTACACCGCTATCTGCATGAAAATGGAAATATCTACACAGCTATCTGCATATACATGGAAATATCTACAAAGCTATTTCTCTACACAAGGAAATATCTACACCGCAATCTCTATAAACATGGAAATATCTACACCGCCATCTGTATGAACATGGAAATATCTGCACCGCCATCTGTATGAACATATAAATATCTAGACCGCCATCTGTATTAAGATGGAGATATCTACACCGCTATCTGTATAAACACGGAAATATCTACACCGCTACCTGTATAAACATGGAAATATCTACACCGCTATCTGTATAAACATGGAAATATCTACACCGCTACCTGTATAAACATGGAAATATCAGCACCGCTATCTGTATGAACATGGAATTATCTACACGGCTATCTCTATGAACATGGAAATATCTACACTGATATCTGTAAGAACTTGGAAATATCTTCACCGCCTTCTGTATGAACATGGATATATCTACACAGCCATCTGGACGAAAATGGAAATATCACCACCGCTGTCTGTATGAACATGGAAATATCTACACCGCTATCTGTATGAACATGGAAATATCTACACAGCTATCTGTATGAACATGGAAATATCTTCACCGCCATCCGTATGAACATTGATATATCTACTCAGCCATCTGGATGAACATGGAAATATCTACACCGCTATCTGTATGAACATGGAAATCTCTACACCGCTATCTGTGTAAACATGCATACATCTTCACCGCTATCTGTATAAACATGGAAATATCTACACTGCTATCTGCATGAACATGGAAATATCTACACCGCTGTCTGTATGAACATGGAAATATCTTCACCGCCATCTGTAGGAACATGGATATATCTACACAGCCATCCGGATGAACATGGAAGTATCTACACCGCTATCTGTATGAACATGAAAAAAGCTACACCGCTATCTGTATGAACATGGAAATATCTACACCGCTATCTGTATGAACACGGAAATATCTACACCGCTATCTGTATGAACATGGAAATATCTTCACCGCCATCTGTATGAACATGAATATATCTACACAGGCATCTGGATGAACATGGAAATATCTACAACTCTATATGTATGAACATGGAATTAGCTACACCGGTATCTGAATGAACATGGAAATATCTACACCGCTATCTGTATGAACATGGAAATATCTACACCGCTATCTGTATGAAAATGGAAATATCTTCACCGCCATCTGTATGAACATGGATATATCTACACAGCCATCTGGATGAACATGGAAATATCTACACCGCTATCTGTATGAACATGGAAATATCTACACCGCTCTCTGTGTAAACATGCATACATCTTCACCGCTATCTGTATAAACAGGGAAATATCTACACCGCTACCCGTATAAACATGGAAATATCAGCACCGCTATCTGTGTAAACAACCATACATCTTCACCGCTATCTGTATAAACCTGGAAATATCTACACCGCTATCTCTATGAACATGGAAATATCTCCACCGTTATCTGTTTGAGCATGGAAATATCTACACCGCTATCTGCATGAAAATGGAAATATCAACACAGCTATCTGCATATACATGGAAATATCTACAAAGCTATCTCTTTACACATGGAAATACCTACACCGATATCTCTATAAACATGGAAATATCTACACCGCCATCTGTATGAACATGGAAATATCAGCACCGCTATCTGTATGAACATGGAAATATCTACACAGCCATCTGGATGAACATGGAAATATCTACACGGCTATCTGTATGAACATGGAAATAGCTACACCGCTATCTGTATGAACATGGAAATATCTACACCGCTATCTGTATGAACATGGAAATATCTACACCGCTATCTGTATGAACATGGAAATATCTACACCGCTATCTGTATAAACATGGAAATATCTACACCGCTATCTGTATGAACATGGAAATATCTACACCGCTATCTGTATGTACATGGAAATATCTACACCGCTATCTGTTTGAGCATGGAAATATCTACACCGCTATCTGCATGAAAATGGAAATATCTACACAGCTATCTGCATATACATGGAAATATCTACAAAGCTATCTCTTTACACATGGAAATAACTACACCGATATCTCTATAAACATCGAAATATCTACACAGCCATCTGTATGAACATGGAAATATCTGCACCGCCATCTGTTTGAACATATAAATACCTGCACCGCCATCTGTATTAAGATGGAGATATCTACACCGCTATCTGTATAAACATGGAAACATCTACACCGCTATCTGTATGAGCATGGAAATATCTACACCGCCATCTGTATGAGGATAAAAATATCTTCACCGCCATCTGTATGAACATGGATATATCTACACAGCCATCTGGATGAACATGGAAATATCTACACCGCTATCTGTATGAACATGGAAATATCTACAACGCTATCTGTGTAAACGTGCATACATCTTAACCGCTATATGTATAAACATGGAAATATCTACACCGCTATCTGTATGAACATGGAAATAGCTACACCGCTATCTGCATGAACATGGAAATATCTACACCACTATCTGTATGAACACGGAAATATCTACACCGCCATCTGTATGAACATGGAAATATCTACACCGCTATCTGTATAAACATGGAAATATCTACACCGCTATCTGTATAAACATGGAAATATCTACACCGCTATCTGTATGAACATGGAAATATCTACACCGCTATCTGTTTGAGCATGGAAATATCTACACCGCTATCTGCATGAAAATGGAAATATCTACACAGCTATCTGCATATACATGGAAATATCTACAAAGCTATCTCTTTACACATGGAAATAACTACACCTATATCTCTATAAACATGGAAATATCTACACCGCCATCTGTATGAACATGGAAATATCAGCACCGCTATCTGGATGAACTTGGATATGTCTACACAGCCATCTGGATGAACATGGAAATATCTACACCGCTATCTGAATGAACATGGAAATATCTACACCGCTATCTGTGTAAACATGCCTACATCTTCACCGCTATCTGTATAAACATGGAAATATCTACACCGCTGTCTGTATGAACATTGAAATATCTACACCGCTATCTGTTTGAACATGGAAGTATCTACACCGCTATCTGCATGAAAATGGAAATATCTACACAGCTATCTGCATATACATGGAGATATCTACAAAGCTTTCTCTTTACACATGGAAATAACTACACCGCTATCTCTATAAACATGGAAATATCTACACCGCTATCTGTATAAACATGGAAATATCAGCACCGCTATCTGTATGAACATGGAAATATCTACACCGCTATCTGTATGAACATGGAAATATCTACACCGATATCTGTATGAACATGGAAATATCTTCACCGCCATCTGTATGAACATGGATATATCTACACAGCCATCTGGATGTACATGGAAATATCTACACCACTATCTGTATGAACATGGAAATATCTACACCGCTATCTGTGTAAACATGCATACATCTTCACCGCTATCTGTATAAACATGGAAATATCTACACCACTATCTGTATAAGCATGGAAATATGTACACCACTACCTGTATAAACATGGAAATATCAGCACCGCTATCTGTATGAACATGGAAATATCTACACAGCCATCTGGATGAATATGGAAATATCAGCACCGCTATCTGTATGAACATGGATATGTCTACACAGCCATCTGGATGAACATGGAAATACCTACACCGCTATCTGTATGAACATGGAAATATCTACACCGCTATCTGTGTAAACAAGCGTACATCTTCACCGCTATCTGTATAAACATGGAAATATCTACACAGCTATCTGTAGGAACATGGAAATATCTACACCGCTATCGGTTTGAGCATGGAAATATCTACACCGCTATCTGCATGAAAATGGAAATATCTACACAGCTATCTGAATATACATGGAAATATCTACAAAGCTATCTCTTTACACATGGAAATACCTACACCGATATCTCTATAAACATGGAAATATCTACACCGCCATCTGTATGAACATGGAAATATCAGCACCGCTATCTGTATGAACATGGAAATATCTACACAGCCATCTGGATGAACATGGAAATATCTACACGGCTATCTGTATGAACATGGAAATAGCTACACCGCTATCTGTATGAACATGGAAATATCTACACCGCTATCTGTATGAACATGGAAATATCTACACCGCTATCTGTTTGAGCATGGAAATATCTACACCGCTATCTGCATGAAAATGGAAATATCTACACAGCTATCTGCATATACATGGAAATATCTACAAAGCTATCTCTTTACACATGGAAATAACTACACCGATATCTCTATAAACATCGAAATATCTACACAGCCATCTGTATGAACATGGAAATATCTGCACCGCCATCTGTTTGAACATATAAATACCTGCACCGCCATCTGTATTAAGATGGAGATATTTACACCGCTATCTGTATAAACATGGAAACATCTACACCGCTATCTGTATGAGCATGGAAATATCTACACCGCCATCTGTATGAAGATAAAAATATCTTCACCGCCATCTGTATGAACATGGATATATCTACACAGCCATCTGGATGAACATGGAAATATCTACACCGCTATCTGTATGAACATGGAAATATCTACCACGCTATCTGTGTAAACGTGCATACATCTTAACCGCTATATGTATAAACATGGAAATATATACACCGCTATCTGTATGAACATGGAAATAGCTACACCGCTATCTGTATGAACATGGAAATATCTACACCACTATCTGTATGAACATGGAAATATCTACACCGCCATCTGTATGAACATGGAAATATCTACACCGCTATCTGTATAAACATGGAAATATCTACACCGCTATCTGCATGAAAATGGAAATATCTACACAGCTATCTGCATATACATGGAAATATCTACAAAGCTATCTCTTTACACATGGAAATAACTACACCGATATCTCTATAAACATCGAAATATCTACACCGACATCTGTATGAACATGGAAATATCTGCACCGCCATCTGTTTGAACATATATATATCTGCACCGCCATCTGTAGTAAGATGGAGATATCTACACCGCTATCTGTATAAACATGGAAATATCTACACCGCTATCTGTATGAGCATGGAAATATCTACACCGCCATCTGTATGAAGATATAAATATCTTCACCGCCATCTGTATGAACATGGATATATCTACACAGCCATCTGGATGAACATGGAAATATCTACACCGCTATCTGTATGAACATGGAAATATCTACAACGCTATCTGTGAAAACATGCATACATTTTAACCGCTATCTGTATAAACATGGAAATATCTACACCGCTATCTGTATGAACATGGAAATATCTACACCGCTATCTGTTTGAACATGGAAATATCTACACCGCTATCTGCATGAAAATGGAAATATCTACACAGCTATCTGCATATACATGGAAATATCTACAAAGCTATCTCTTTACACATGGAAATAACTACACCGCTATCTCTATAAACATGGAAATATCTACACCGCCATCTGTATGAACATGGAAATATCTTAACCGCCATCTCTATGAACATATAAATATCTGCACCGCCATCTGTATTAAGATGGAGATATCTACACCGCTATCTGTATAAACATGGAGATATCTACACCGCTATCTGTATAAACATGGAAATATCTACACCACTATCTGTATAAACATGGAAATATCTACACCGCTATCTGTATAAACATGGAAATATCTACACCTCTACCTGTATAAACATGGAAATATCAGCACCGCTATCTGTATGAACATGGAAATACCTACACTGCTATCTGTATGAACATGGAAATATCTACACCGATATCTGTATGAAGATGGAAATATCTTCACAACCTTCTGTATGAACATAGATATATCTACACAGCCATCTGGATGAACATGGAAATATCAGCACCGCTGTCTGTATGAACATGGAAATATCTATACCGCTATCTGTATGAACATGGAAATATCTACACCGCTATCTGTATGAACATGGAAATATCTTCACCGCCATCTGTATGAACATGGATATATCTACACCGCTATCTGTATAAACATGGAAATATCTACACAGCTATCTCTATGAACATGGAAATATCTACACCGCTATCTGTATAAACATGGAAATATCTACACAGCCATCTGTAGGAACATGTAAATATCTACCCCACTATCTCTATAAACATGGAAATATCTACACTGCTATCTGTATAAATATGGAAATATCTACACCGCTATCTGTGTAAACATGGAAAGATCTACACCGCTATCTCTGAAAACATGGAAAGATCTACAGCATTATGTGTATGAAGACGTAAATATCTACACTGCTGTCTGTATAAACATGGAAATATCTACGCAGCCATCTGTAGGAACATGTAAATATCTACACAGTTATCTGTATACACATGGAAATATCTACACCGCTATCTGTATAAACATGGAAATATCTACACCGCTATCTGTGTAAACATGGAAATATCTACACCGCTATCTGCGTAAACATGGAAATATCTACACCACTATCTGTGTAAACATGGAAATATCTACACCGCTATCTGTACAAACATGGAAATATCTACACAGCCATCTGTAGGAATATGTAAATATCTACACCGTTATCTGTATACACATGGAATTATCTACACCGCTATCTGTATGAACATGGAAATATCTACACCGCTATCTGTGTAAACATGGGAATATCTACACCGATATCTGTGTAAACATGGAAATATCTACACCGCTATCTCTGTAAACATGGAAATATCTACAGAGTCATCTGTATACATCTGTATAAACATGGAAATATCTACACCGTTATCTGTGTAAACATGGAAATATCTACACCGTTATCTGTGTAAACATGGAAATATCTACATCGCTATCTCTAAAAACATGGAAAGACCTACACCATTATGTGTATAAAGATGGAAATATCTACACCGCTATCAGTATAAACATGGAAATGTCTACACCGCCATCTGTATGAACGTGGAAATGTCTAAACCGCCATCTCTATAAACATGTAAATATCTACACCCCCCTCTGTAGGAACATGGAAATATCTGCAACGCTATCTGCTTAAACATTGAAATATCTACACCGCTATCTGCCTAAAAGTGGAAATATCTACACCGCTATCTGCATAAACTTGGAAATATCTACACCACTGTCTGTGTAAACATGGAAATATCTAAACCAAAAACTGTAGGAACATGTATATAACTACACGACTATCTCCATAAACATGGAAATATCTACACCGCTATCTGTATAAACATGGAAATATCTACACAGCCATCTGTAGGAACATGTAAATATCTACACCACTATCTCTATAAACATGGAAATATCTACACTGCTATCTGTATAAACATGGAAATATCTACACCGCTATCTGTGTAAACATGGAAAGATCTACACCACTATCTCTGAAAACATGGAAAGATCTACACCATTATGTGTATAAAGACGTAAATATCTACACCGCTATCTGTATAAACATGGAAATATCTACACAGCTATCTGTATGAACATGGAAATATCTACACCGCTATCTGTATAAACATGGAAATATCTTCACAGCCATCTGTAGGAACATGTAAATATCTACACCACTATCTCTATAAACATGGAAATATCTACACTGCTATCTGTATAAATATGGAAATATCTACACCGCTATCTGTGTAAACATGGAAAGATCTACACCGCTATCTCTGAAAACATGTAAAGATCTACAGCATTATGTGTATAAAGACGAAAATAGCTACACTGCTATCTGTAAAAACATGGAAATATCTACGCAGCCATCTGTAGGAACATGTAAATATCTACACAGTTATCTGTATACACATGGAATTATCTACACCGCTATCTGTATGAACATGGAAATATCTACACCATTATCTGTGTAAACATGGAAATATCTACACCACTATCTGTGTAAACATGGAGATATCTGCACCGCTATCTCTATAAACATTTAAATATCCACACAGCCATCTATATAAACATGGAAATATCTACACTACGCTCTGTATAAACCTGGAAATATCTACACTGATATCTCTATAAACATGGAAACATCTACACCGCTATCTCTATAAACATGGAAATATCTACACCGCTATCTGTGTAAACATGGAAATATCTACACCGCCATCTGTATGGGTAAGGAAATATCTACACCGCCATCTGTATAAACATGGAAATATCTACACCGTTATCTGTGTACACATGGAATTATCTACACCGCTATCTGTATAAACATGGAAATACCTACAATGCTATCTGCGTAAACATGGAAATATCCTCACCGCTATCTCTATATACATGCAAATATCTACACCGCTATCTGTGTAAACATGGAAATATCTACACCGATATCTCTGTAAACTTGGAAATATCTACACCGCTATCTCTGTAAACATGGAAATATCTACAGAGTCATCTGTATAAACATGGAAATATCTACACCGCTATCTGTGTAAACATGGAAATATCTACACCGCTATCTCTAAAAACATGGAAAGATCTACACCATTATGTGTATAAAGACGGAAATATCTACACCGCTATCTGTATAAACATGGAAATATCTACACTGCCATCTGTATGAACGTGGAAATGTCTAAACCGCCATCTCTATAAACATGTAAATATCTACACCGCCCTCTGTAGGAACATTGAAATATCTACAACGCTATCTGTTTAAACATTGAAATATCTACACCGCTATCTGCCTAAAAGTGGAAATATCTACACCGCTATCTGCATAAACTTGGAAATACCTACACCGCTATCTGTGTACACATGGAAATATCTACACCACCAACTCTATCAACATTGAAATATCTGCACCGCTATCTGTATAAACATGGAAATATCTACACCGCTATCTGTGTAAACATGGAAATATCTACACCGCCTTCTGTGTAAACATGGAAATATCTACACCGCCATATCTATAAACATGGAAATATCTTCAACTCCATCTGTATGAACATGGAATTATCTACACTGCCATCTGTATGAACATGGATACATCTACACCGCTATCTGTATAAACATGGAAATATCTACACCGCCATCGGTAGGAAAATGAAAATATCTACACCGCCATCTGTATGAACAGGGAACTATGTACACCACCATCTGTATCAACATGAAAATGCCTACACCGCCATCTGTATCACAATGGAAATATCTGCACCGCCATCTGTATAACAATGGAAATATCTAAACCGCCGTCTGTATGGAAATGGAAAAATCTACACCACCATCTGTATAAAGGTGGAAATATCTACACCGCTATCTGTGTGAACATGGAAATATCTACAACGCTATCTGTAAAAACATGGAAATATCTACACCTCCATCTGTATAAACATGGAAATATCTACACCGCCATCTGTAGAAACATGGAAATATCTACACCGCCATCTCTATAAACATGGAAATATCTACACAGCTATCTGTATAAACATTTAAATATCTACACCGCCATCTCTATAAACATAGAAATATCTACACCGCCATCTGTATGAACATGGAAATATGTACACCGCCATCTGTGTAAATGTGGAAATATCTACACCGCTATCTGTATAAACATGGAAATATCTACACCGCTATCTCTATAAACATGGATATATCTACACCACTATCTCTATAAACATGGAAATATCTACACCACTATCTGTATGAACATGGAAATATCTTCACCGCCATATGTATGAACATGGATATATCTACACAGCCATCTGGATGAACATGAAAATATCTACAGCACTATATGTACGAACATGGAATTAGCTAAACCGCTATGTCTATGAACATGGAAATATCTACACCGCTATCTGTATGAACATGGAAGTATCTACACCGCTATCTGTATGAACATTGAAATATCTTCACCGCCATATGTATGAACACGGATATATCTAGACAGCCATCTGGATGAACATGGAAATATCAGCACTGCTGTCTGTATAAACATGGAAATATCTACACCGCTATCTGCATGAAAATGGAAATATCTACACAGCTTTCTGCATATACATCAAAATATCTACAAAGCTATTCCTCTACACATGGAAATATCTACACCGCAATCTCTATAAACATGGAAATATCTACACCGCCATCTGTATGAACATGGAAATATCTGCACCGCCATCTGTATGAACATGTAAATATCTAGACGGCCATCTGTATTAAGATGGAGATATCTACACCGCTATCTGTATAAACACGGAAATATCTACACCGCTACCTGTATAAACATGGAAATATCTACACCGCTATCTGTATAAACATGGAAATATCTACACCGCTACCTGTATAAACATGGAAATATCAGCACCGCTATGTGTATGAACATTGAAATATCTACACCGCTATCTCTATGAACTTGGAAATATCTACACCGATATCTGTAAGAACATGGAAATATCTTCACCGCCATCTGTATGAACATGGATATATCTACACAGCCATCTGGACGAAAATGGAAATATCAGCACCGCTGTCTGTATGAACATGGAAATATCTACACCGCTATCTGTATGAACATGGAAATATCTACACCGCTATCTGTATGAACAAGGAAATATCTTCACCGCCATCTGTATGAACATGGATATATCTACACAGCCATCTGGATGAACATGGAAATATCTACACCGCTATCTGTATGAACATGGAAATCTCTACACCGCTATCTGTGTAAACATGCATACATCTTCACCGCTATCTGTATAAACATGGAAATATCTACACTGCTATCTGCATGAACATGGAAATATCTACACCGCTATCTGTATGAACATGGAAATATCTTCACCGCTATCTGTATGAACATGGAAATATCTTCACCGCTATCTGTATGAACATGGATATATCTACACAGCCATCTGGATGAACATGGAAATATCTACACCTCTATCTGTATGAACATGGAAACAGCTACACCGCAATCAGTATGAACATGGAAATATCTACACCGCTATCTGTATGAACACGGAAATATCTACACCGCTATCTGTATGAACATGGAAATATCTTCACCGCCATCTGTATGAACATGAATATATCTACACAGCCATCTGGATGAACATGGAAATATCTACACCGCTATATGTATGAACATGGAATTAACTACACCGGTATCTGAATGAACATGGAAATATCTACACCGCTATCTGTATGAACATGGAAATATCTACACCGCTATCTGTATGAACATGGAAATATCTTCACCGCCATCTGTATGAACATGGTTATATCTACACAGCCATCTGGATGAATATGGAAATATCTACACCGCTATCTGTATGAACATGGAAATATCTACAACGCTCTGTGTATAAACATGCATACATCTTCACCGCTATCTGTATAAACATGGAAATATCTACACCGCTACCCGTATAAACATGGAAATATCAGCACCACTATCTGTATGAACATGGAAATATCTACACAGCCATCTGGAAGAACATGGAAATATCTACACTGCTATCTGTATGAACATGGAAATAGCTACACCGCTATCTGTATGAAAATGGAAACATCTACACCACTATCTGTATGAACATGGAAATATCTACACCGCTATCTGTATGAACATGGAAATAGCTACTCCGCTATCTAAACATGGAAATATCTACACCGCTATCTGTATGAACATGGAAATATCTACACCGCTATCTATATGAACATGGAAATATCTTCACCGCCATCTGTATGAACATGGATATATCTACACAGCCATCTGGATGAACATGGAAATATCTACACCGCTATCTGCATGAACATGGAAATATCTACACCGCTATCTGTGTAAACATGCATACATCTTCACCGCTATCTGTATGAACATTGAAATATCTACACAGCCGTCTGGATGAACATGAAAATATCTACACCGCTATCTGAATGAACATGGAAATATCAGCACCGCTATCTGTATGAACATGGAAATATCTTCACCGCTATCTGTATGAACATGGAAATATCTACACCGCTTTCTGTATGAACATGGAAATATCTACACCGCTATCTGTATGAACATGGAAATAGCTACACCGCTATCTGTATGAACATGGAAGTATCTACACCACTATCTGTATGAACATGGAAATATCTTCACCGCCATATGTATGAACATGGATATATCTACACAGCCATCTGGATGAACATGGAAATATCTACACCACTATATGTATGAACATGGAATTAGCTAAACCGCTATGTCTATGAACATGGAAATATCTACACCGCTATCTGTATGAACATGGAAGTATCTACACCGCTATCTGTATGAACATTGAAATATCTTCACCGCCATATGTATGAACACGGATATATCTAGACAGCCATCTGGATGAACATGGAAATATCAGCACTGCTGTCTGTATAAACATGGAAATATCTACACCGCTATCTGTATGAACATGGAAATATCTACACAGCTATCTGTTTGAACATGGAAATATCTACACCGCTATCTGCATGAAAATGGAAATATCTACACAGCTTTCTGCATATACATCAAAATATCTACAAAGCTATTCCTCTACACATGGAAATATCTACACCGCCATCTGTATGAACATGGAAATATCTGCACCGCCATCTGTATGAACATGTAAATATCTAGACCGCCATCTGTATTAAGATGGAGATATCTACACCGCTACCTGTATAAACATGGAAATATCTACACCGCTATCTGTATAAACATGGAAATATCTACACCGCTACCTGTATAAACATGGAAATATCAGCACCGCTATCTGTATGAACATGGAAATATCTACACCGCTATCTCTATGAACTTGGAAATTTCTACACCGATATCTGTAAGAACATGGAAATATCTTCACCTCCATCTGTATGAACATGGATATATCTACACAGCCATCTGGACGAAAATGGAAATATCAGCACCGCTGTCTGTATGAACATGGAAATATCTACACCGCTATCTGTATGAACATGGAAATATCTACACCGCTATCTGTATGAACATGGAAATATCTTCACCGCCATCTGTATGAACATGGATATATCTACACAGCCATCTGGATGAACATGGAAATATCTACACCGCTATCTGTATGAACATGGAAATCTCTACACCGCTATCTGTATAAACATGCATACATCTTCACCGCTATCTGTATAAACATGGAAATATCTACACTGCTATCTGCATGAACATGGAAATATCTACACCGCTATCTGTATGAACATGGAAATATCTTCACCGCCATCTGTATGAACATGGATATATCTACACAGCCATCAGGATGAACATGGAAATATCTACACCACTATCTGTATGAACATGGAAACAGCTACACCGCTATCAGTATGAACATGGAAATATCTACACCGCTATCTGTATGAACACGGAAATATCTACACCGCTATCTGTATGAACATGGAAATATCTTCACCGCCATCTGTATGAACATGAACATATCTACACAGCCATCTGGATGAACATGGAAATATCTACACCGCTATATGTATGAACATGGAATTAACTACACCGGTATCTGAATGAACATGGAAATATCTACACCGCTATCTGTTTGAACATGGAAATATCTACACCGCTATCTGTATGAACATGGAAATATCTTCACCGCCATCTGTATGAACATGGTTATATCTACACAGCCATCTGGATGAACATGGAAATATCTACACCGCTATCTGTATGAACATGGAAATATCTACACCGCTCTCTGTGTAAACATGCATACATCTTCACCGCTATCTGTATAAACATGGAAATATCCACACCGCTACCCGTATAAACATGGAAATATCAGCACCGCTATCTGTATGAACATGGAAATATCTACACAGCCATCTGGACGAACATGGAAATATCTACACCGCTATCTGTATGAACATGGAAATAGCTACTCTGCTATCTGAACATGGAAATATCTACACCGCTATCTGTATGAACATGGAAATATCTACACCGCTATCTGTATGAACATGGAAATATCTTCACCGCCATCTGTATGAACATGGATATATCTACACAGCCATCTGGATGAACATGGAAATATCTACACCGCTATCTGTATGAACATGGAAATATCTACACCGCTATCTGTGTAAACATGCATACATCTTCACCGCTGTCTGTATAAACATGGAAATATCTGCACCGCTATCTGTATGAACATGGAAATATCTACATCGCTATCTGTATGAACATGGAAATAGCTACACCGCTATCTGTATGAACATGGAAATATCTACACCACTATCTGTATAAACATGGAAATATCTACACCGCTATCTGTATGAACATGGAAATATATAGAGCACTATCTGTATAAACATGGAAATATCTACACCGCTACCTATATAAACTTGGAAATATCAGCACCGCTATCTGTATGAACATGGAAATATCTACACCGCTATCTCTATGAACATGGAATTATTTACACCGATATCTGTATGAACATGGAAATATCTTCACCGCCATCTGTATGAACATGGATATATCTACACAGCCATCTGGATGAACAAGGAAATATCAGCACCGCTGTCTGTATGAACATGGAAATATCTACACCGCTATCTGTATGAACATGGAAATATCTACACAGCTATCTGTTTGAACATGGAAATATCTACACCGCTATCTGCTTGAAAATGGAAATATCTACACAGCTATCTGCATATACATGGAAATATCTACAAAGCTATTCCTCTACACATGGAAATATCTACACCGCAATCTCTATAAACATGGAAATATCTACACCGCCATCTGTATGAACATGGAAATATCTGCACTGCCATTTGTATGAACATATAAATATCTACACCGCCATCTGTGTTAAGATGGAGATATCTACACCTCTACCTGTATAAACACGGAAATATCTACACCGCTACCTGTATAAACATGGAAATATCAGCACCGCTATCTGTATGAACATGGAAATATCTACACCGCTATCTCTATGAACATGGAAATATCTACACCGATATCTGTAAGAACATGGAAATATCTTCACCACCATCTGTATGAACATGGATATATCTACACAGCCATCTGGACGGAAATGGAAATATCAGCACCGCTGTCTGTATGAACATGGAAATATCTACACCGCTATCTGTATGAACATGGAAATATCTACACCGCTATCTGTATGAACATGGAAATATCTTCACCGCCATCCGTATGAACATGGATATATCTACGCAGCCATCTGGATGAACATGGAAATATCTACACCGCTATCTGTATGAACATGGAAATCTCTGCACCGCTATCTGTGTAAACATGCATACAACTTCACCGCTATCTGTATAAACATGGAAATATCTACACTGCTATCTGCATGAACATGGAAATATCTACACGGCTGTCTGTATGAACATGGAAATATCTTCACCGCCATCTGTATGAACATGGATATATCTACACAGCCATCTGGATGAACATGGAAGTATCTACACCGCTATCTGTATGAACATGGAAACAGCTACACCGCTATCTGTATGAACATGGAAATATCTACACCGCTATCTGTATGAACACGGAAATATCTACACCACTATCTGAATGAACATGGAAATATCTACACCGCTATCTGTGTAAACATGCATACATCTTCACCGCTATCTGTATAAACATGGAAATATCTACACCGCTATCTGTATAAGCATGGAAATATGTACACCACTACCTGTATAAACATGGAAATATCAGCACCGCTATCTGTATTAACATGGAAATATCTACACAGCCATCTGGACGAATATGGAAATATCAGCACCGCTATCTGTATGAACATGGATATGTCTACACAGCCATCTGGATGAACATGGAAATATCTACACCGCTATCTGTATGAACATGGAAATATCTACACCGCTATCTGTGTAAACAAGCATACATCTTCACCGCTATCTGTATAAACATGGAAATATCTACACCGCTATCTGTATGAACATGGAAATATCTACACTGCTATCGGTTTTAGCATGGAAATATCTACACCGCTATCTGCATGAAAATGGAAATATCTACACAGCTATCTGCATATACATGGAAATATCTACAAAGCTATCTCTTTACACATGGAAATAACTACACCGATATCTCTATAAACATGGAAATATCTACACCGCCATCTGTATGAACATGGAAATATCAGCACCGCTATCTGTATGAACATGGAAATATCTACACAGCCATCTGGATGAACATGGAAATATCTACACCGCTATCTGTATGAACATGGAAATAGCTACACCGCTATCTATATGAACATGGAAATATCTACATCACTATCTGTATGAACATGGAAATATCTACACCGCTATCTGTATGAACATGGAAATATCTACACCGCTATCTGTATAAACTTGGAAATATCTACACCGCTATCTGTATAAACATGGAAATATCTACACCGCTATCTGTATGAACATGGAAATATCTACACCGCTATCTGTTTGAGCATGGAAATATCTACACCGCTATCTGCATGAAAATGGAAATATCTACACAGCTATCTGCAAATACATGGAAATATCTACAAAGCTATCTCTTTACACATGGAAATAACTACACCGTTATCTCTATAAACATGGAAATATCTACACCGCCATCTGTATGAACATGGAAATATCTGCACCGCCATCTGTATGAACATATAAATATCTGCACCGCCTTCTGTATTAAGATGGAGATATCTACACCGCTATCTATATAAACATGGAAATATCTACACCGCTATCTGTATGAGCATGGAAATATCTACACCGCCATCTGTATGAAGATATAAATATCTTCACCGACATCTGTATGAACATGGATATATCTACACAGCCATCTGGATGAACATGGAAATATCTACACCGCTATCTGAATGAACATGGAAATATCTACACCGCTATCTGTGTAAACATGCATACATCTTCACCGCTATCTGTATAAACATGGAAATATCTACACCGCTATCTGTATGAACATTGAAATATCTACACCGCTATCTGTTTGAACATGGAAGTATCTACACCGCTATCTGCATGAAAATGGAAATATCTACACAGCTATCTGCATATACATGGAGATATCTACAAAGCTTTCTCTTTACACACGGAAATAACTACACCGCTATCTCTATAAACATGGAAATATCTACACCGCCATCTGTATGAACATGGAAATATCTGAACCGCCAACTCTATGAACATATAAATATCTGCACCGCCATCTGTATTAAGATGGAGATATCTACACCGCTATCTGTATAAACTTGGAAATATCTACACCGCTATCTGTATAAACATGGAAATATCTACACCACTATCTGTATAAACATGGAAATATCTACACCGCTACCTGTATAAACATGGAAATATCTACACCACTATCTGTATAAACATGGAAATATCTACACCGCTACCTGTATAAACATGGAAATACCAGCACCGCTATCTGTATGAACATGGAAATATCTACACCGCTATCTCTATGAACTTGGAAATATCTACACCGATATCTGTAAGAAAATGGAAATATCTTCACCGCCATCTGTATGAACATGGATATATCTAAACAGCCATTTGGACGAAAATGGAAATATCAGCACCGCTGTCTGTATGAACATGGAAATATCTACACCGCTATCTGTATGAACATGGAAATATCTACACCGCTATCTGTATGAACATGGAAATATCTTCACCGCCATCTGTATGAACATGGATATACCTACACAGCCATCTGGATGAACATGGAAATATCTACACCGCTATCTATATGAACATGGAAATCTCTACACCGCTATCTGTGTAAACATGCATACATCTTCACCGCTATCTGAATAAACATGGAAATATCTACACTGCTATCTGCATGAACATGGAAATATCTACACCGCTATCTGTATGAACATGGAAATATCTTCACCGCCATCTGTATGAACATGGATATATCTACACAGCCATCAGGATGAACATGGAAATATCTACACCACTATCTGTATGAACATGGAAACAGCTACACCGCTATCAGTATGAACATGGAAATATCTACACCGCTATCTGTATGAACACGGAAATATCTACACCGCTATCTGTATGAACATGGAAATATCTTCACCGCCATCTGTATGAACATGAATATATCTACACAGCCATCTGGATGAACATGGAAATATCTACACCGCTATATGTATGAACATGGAATTAACTACACCGGTATCTGAATGAACATGGAAATATCTACACCGCTATCTGTATGAACATGGAAATATCTACACCGCTATCTGTATGAACATGGAAATATCTTCACCGCCATCTGTATGAACATGGTTATATCTACACAGCCATCTGGATGAATATGGAAATATCTACACCGCTATCTGTATGAACATGGAAATATCTACACCGCTCTCTGTGTAAACATGCATACATCTTCACCGCTATCTGTATAAACATGGAAATATCCACACCGCTACCCGTATAAACATGGAAATATCAGCACCGCTATCTGTATGAACATGGAAATATCTACACAGCCATCTGGAAGAACATGGAAATATCTACACCGCTATCTGTATGAACATGGAAATAGCTACACCGCTATCTGTATGAACATGGAAACATCTACACCACTATCTGTATGAACATGGAAATATCTACACCGCTATCTGTAGGAACATGGAAATATCTTCACCGCCATCTGTATGAACATGGATATATCTACACAGCCATCTGGATGAACATGGAAATATCTACACCGCTATCTGTATGAACATGGAAATAGCTACTCCGCTATCTGAACATGGAAATATCTACACCGCTATCTGTATGAACATGGAAATATCTACACCGCTATCTGTATGAACATGGAAATATCTTCACCGCCATCTGTATGAACATGGATATATCTACACAGCCATCTGGATGAACATGGAAATATCTACACCGCTATCTGTATGAACATGGAAATATCTACACCGCTATCTGTGTAAACATGCATACATCTTCACCGCTGTCTGTATAAACATGGAAATATCTGCACCTCTATCTGTATGAACATGGAAATATCTACATCGCTATCTGTATGAACATGGAAATAGCTACACCGCTATCTGTATGAACATGGAAATATCTACACCTCTATCTGTATAAACATGGAAATATCTACACCGCTATCTGTATGAACATGGAAATATATAGACCACTATCTGTATAAACATGGAAATATCTACACCGCTACCTATATAAACTTGGAAATATCAGCACCGCTATCTGTATGAACATGGAAATATCTACACCGCTATCTCTATGAACATGGAAATATTTACACCGATATCTGTATGAACATGGAAATATCTTCACCGCTATCTGTATGAACATGGGTATATCTACACAGCCATCTGGATGAACAAGGAAATATCAGCACCGCTGTCTGTATGAACATGGAAATATCTACACCGCTATCTGTATGAACATGGAAATATCTACACAGCTATCTGTTTGAACATGGAAATATCTACACCGCTATCTGTTTGAAAATGGAAATATCTACACAGCTATCTGCATATACATGGAAATATCTACAAAGCTATTCCTCTACACATGGAAATATCTACACCGCAATCTCTATAAACATGGAAATATCTACACCGCCATCTGTATGAACATGGAAATATCTGCACTGCCATTTGTATGAACATATAAATATCTACACCGCCATCTGTATTAAGATGGAGATATCTACACCGCTATCTGTATAAACACGGAAATATCTACACCGCTACCTGTATAAACATGGAAATATCAGCACCGCTATCCGTATGAACATGGAAATATCTACACCGCTATCTCTATGAACATGGAAATATCTACACCGCTATCTGTATGAACATGGAAATATCTTCACCGCCATCCGTATGAACATGGATATATCTACGCCATCTGGATGAACATGGAAATATCTACACCGCTATCTGTATGAACATGGAAATCTCTGCACCGCTATCTGTGTAAACATGCATACAACTTCACCGCTATCTGTATAAACATGGAAATATCTACACTGCTATCTGCATGAACATGGAAATATCTACACGGCTGTCTGTATGAACATGGAAATATCTTCACCGCCATCTGTATGAACATGGATATATCTACACAGCCATCTGGATGAACATGGAAGTATCTACACCGCTATCTGTATGAACATGGAAACAGCTACACCGCTATCTGTATGAACATGGAAATATCTACACCGCTATCTGTATGAACACGGAAATATCTACACCACTATCTGAATGAACATGGAAATATCTACACCGCTATCTGTATAAACATGCATACATCTTCACCGCTATCTGTATAAACATGGAAATATCTACACCGCTATCTGTATAAGCATGGAAATATGTACACCACTACCTGTATAAACTTGGAAATATCAGCACCGCTATCTGTATGAACATGGAAATATCTACACAGCCATCTGGACGAATATGGAAATATCAGCACCGCTATCTGTATGAACATGGATATGTCTACACAGCCATCTGGATGAACATGGAAATATCTACACCGCTATCTGTATGAACATGGAAATATCTACACCGCAATCTGTGTAAACAAGCATACATCTTCACCGCTATCTGTATAAACATGGACATACCTACACCGCTATCTGTATGAACATGGAAATATCTACACTGCTATCTGTTTGAGCATGGAAATTTCTACACCGCTATCTGTATGAACATGGAAACATCTACACCACTATCTGTATGAACATGGAAATATCTACACCGCTATCTGTAGGAACATGGAAATATCTTCACCGCCATCTGTATGAACATGGATATATCTACACAGCCATCTGGATGAACATGGAAATATCTACACCGCTATCTGTATGAACATGGAAATAGCTACTCCGCTATCTGAACATGGAAATATCTACACCGCTATCTGTATGAACATGGAAATATCTACACCGCTATCTGTATGAACATGGAAATATCTTCACCGCCATCTGTATGAACATGGATATATCTACACAGCCATCTGGATGAACATGGAAATATCTACACCGCTATCTGTATGAACATGGAAATATCTACACCGCTATCTGTGTAAACATGCATACATCTTCACCGCTGTCTGTATAAACATGGAAATATCTGCACCTCTATCTGTATGAACATGGAAATATCTACATCGCTATCTGTATGAACATGGAAATAGCTACACCGCTATCTGTATGAACATGGAAATATCTACACCCCTATCTGTATAAACATGGAAATATCTACACCGCTATCTGTATGAACATGGAAATATATAGACCACTATCTGTATAAACATGGAAATATCTACACCGCTACCTATATAAACTTGGAAATATCAGCACCGCTATCTGTATGAACATGGAAATATCTACACCGCTATCTCTATGAACATGGAAATATTTACACCGATATCTGTATGAACATGGAAATATCTTCACCGCTATCTGTATGAACATGGGTATATCTACACAGCCATCTGGATGAACAAGGAAATATCAGCACCGCTGTCTGTATGAACATGGAAATATCTACACCGCTATCTGTATGAACATGGAAATATCTACACAGCTATCTGTTTGAACATGGAAATATCTACACCGCTATCTGTTTGAAAATGGAAATATCTACACAGCTATCTGCATATACATGGAAATATCTACAAAGCTATTCCTCTACACATGGAAATATCTACACCGCAATCTCTATAAACATGGAAATATCTACACCGCCATCTGTATGAACATGGAAATATCTGCACTGCCATTTGTATGAACATATAAATATCTACACCGCCATCTGTATTAAGATGGAGATATCTACACCGCTATCTGTATAAACACGGAAATATCTACACCGCTACCTGTATAAACATGGAAATATCAGCACCGCTATCCGTATGAACATGGAAATATCTACACCGCTATCTCTATGAACATGGAAATATCTACACCGCTATCTGTATGAACATGGAAATATCTTCACCGCCATCCGTATGAACATGGATATATCTACGCCATCTGGATGAACATGGAAATATCTACACCGCTATCTGTATGAACATGGAAATCTCTGCACCGCTATCTGTGTAAACATGCATACAACTTCACCGCTATCTGTATAAACATGGAAATATCTACACTGCTATCTGCATGAACATGGAAATATCTACACGGCTGTCTGTATGAACATGGAAATATCTTCACCGCCATCTGTATGAACATGGATATATCTACACAGCCATCTGGATGAACATGGAAGTATCTACACCGCTATCTGTATGAACATGGAAACAGCTACACCGCTATCTGTATGAACATGGAAATATCTACACCGCTATCTGTATGAACACGGAAATATCTACACCACTATCTGAATGAACATGGAAATATCTACACCGCTATCTGTATAAACATGCATACATCTTCACCGCTATCTGTATAAACATGGAAATATCTACACCGCTATCTGTATAAGCATGGAAATATGTACACCACTACCTGTATAAACTTGGAAATATCAGCACCGCTATCTGTATGAACATGGAAATATCTACACAGCCATCTGGACGAATATGGAAATATCAGCACCGCTATCTGTATGAACATGGATATGTCTACACAGCCATCTGGATGAACATGGAAATATCTACACCGCTATCTGTATGAACATGGAAATATCTACACCGCAATCTGTGTAAACAAGCATACATCTTCACCGCTATCTGTATAAACATGGACATACCTACACCGCTATCTGTATGAACATGGAAATATCTACACTGCTATCTGTTTGAGCATGGAAATTTCTACACCGCTATCTGCATGAAAATGGAAATATCTACACAGCTATCTGCATATACATGGAGATATCTACAAAGCTTTCTCTTTACACATGGAAATAACTACACCACTATCTCTATAAACATGGAAATATCTACACCGCCATCTGTATGAACATGGAAATATCTGAACCGCCAACTCTATGAACATATAAATATCTGCACCGCCATCTGTATTAAGATGGAGATATCTACACCGCGATCTGTATAAACTTGGAAATATCTACACCGCTATCTGTATGAACATGGAAATATCTACACCGCTATCTGTATAAACATGGAAATATCTACACCGCTCCCTGTATAAACATGGAAATATCAGCACCGCTATCTGTATGAACATGGAAATACCTACACTGCTATCTGTATAAACATGGAAATATCTACACCGCTATCTGTATAAACATGGAAATATCTACACCGCTATCTGTATAAACATGGAAATATCAGCACCGCTATCTGTATGAACATGGAAATATCTACACCGCTATCTGTATGAACATGGAAATATCTACACCGATATCTGTATGAACATGGAAATATCTTCACCGCCATCTGTATGAACATGGATATATCTACACAGCCATCTGGATGAACATGGAAATATCTACACCACTATCTGTATGAACATGGAAATATCTACACCGTTATCTGTGTAAACATGCATACATCTTCACCGCTATCTGTATAAACATGGAAATATCTACACCACTATCTGTATAAGCATGGAAATATGTACACCACTACCTGTATAAACATGGAAATATCAGCACCGCTATCTGTATGAACATGGAAATATCTACACAGCCATCTGGATGAATATGGAAATATCAACACCGGTATCTGTATGAACATGGAAATCTCTACACCGCTATCTGTGTAAACATGCATACATCTTCACCGCTATCTGTATAAACATGGAAATATCTACACTGCTATCTGCATGAACATGGAAATATCTACACCGCTATCTGTATGAACATGGAAATATCTTCACCGCCATCTGTATGAACATGGATATATCTACACAGCCATCAGGATGAACATGGAAATATCTACACCACTATCTGTATGAACATAGAAATATCTACACCGCTATCTGTGTAAACATGCATACATCTTCACCGCTATCTGTATAAACATGGAAATATCTACACCACTATCTGTATAAGCATGGAAATATGTACACCACTACCTGTATAAACATGGAAATATCAGCACCGCTATCTGTATGAACATGGAAATATCTACACAGCCATCTGGATGAATATGGAAATATCAGCACCGCTATCTGTATGAACATGGATATGTCTACACAGCCATCTGGATGAACATGGAAATACCTACACCGCTATCTGTATGAACATGGAAATATCTACACCGCTATCTGTGTAAACAAGCATACATCTTCACCGCTATCTGTATAAACATGGAAATATCTACACAGCTATCTGTAGGAACATGGAAATATCTACACCGCTATCGGTTTGAGCATGGAAATATCTACACCGCTATCTGCATGAAAATGGAAATATCTACACAGCTATCTGAATATACATGGAAATATCTACAAAGCTATCTCTTTACACATGGAAATACCTACACCGATATCTCTATAAACATGGAAATATCTACACCGCCATCTGTATGAACATGGAAATATCAGCACCGCTATCTGTATGAACATGGAAATATCTACACAGCCATCTGGATGAACATGGAAATATCTACACGGCTATCTGTATGAACATGGAAATAGCTACACCGCTATCTGTATGAACATGGAAATATCTACACCGCTATCTGTATGAACATGGAAATATCTACACCGCTATCTGTTTGAGCATGGAAATATCTACACCGCTATCTGCATGAAAATGGAAATATCTACACAGCTATCTGCATATACATGGAAATATCTACAAAGCTATCTCTTTACACATGGAAATAACTACACCGATATCTCTATAAACATCGAAATATCTACACAGCCATCTGTATGAACATGGAAATATCTGCACCGCCATCTGTTTGAACATATAAATACCTGCACCGCCATCTGTATTAAGATGGAGATATTTACACCGCTATCTGTATAAACATGGAAACATCTACACCGCTATCTGTATGAGCATGGAAATATCTACACCGCCATCTGTATGAAGATAAAAATATCTTCGCCGCCATCTGTATGAACATGGATATATCTACACAGCCATCTGGATGAACATGGAAATATCTACACCGCTATCTGTATGAACATGGAAATATCTACCACGCTATCTGTGTAAACGTGCATACATCTTAACCGCTATATGTATAAACATGGAAATATCTACACCGCTATCTGTATGAACATGGAAATAGCTACACCGCTATCTGTATGAACATGGAAATATCTACACCACTATCTGTATGAACATGGAAATATCTACACCGCCATCTGTATGAACATGGAAATATCTACACCGCTATCTGTATAAACATGGAAATATCTACACCGCTATCTGCATGAAAATGGAAATATCTACACAGCTATCTGCATATACATGGAAATATCTACAAAGCTATCTCTTTACACATGGAAATAACTACACCGATATCTCTATAAACATCGAAATATCTACACCGACATCTGTATGAACATGGAAATATCTGCACCGCCATCTGTTTGAACATATATATATCTGCACCGCCATCTGTAGTAAGATGGAGATATCTACACCGCTATCTGTATAAACTTGGAAATATCTACACCGCTATCTGTATGAGCATGGAAATATCTACACCGCCATCTGTATGAAGATATAAATATCTTCACCGCCATCTGTATGAACATGGATATATCTACACAGCCATCTGGATGAACATGGAAATATCTACACCGCTATCTGTATGAACATGGAAATATCTACAACGCTATCTGTGAAAACATGCATACATTTTAACCGCTATCTGTATAAACATGGAAATATCTACACCGCTATCTGTATGAACATGGAAATATCTACACCGCTATCTGTTTGAACATGGAAATATCTACACCGCTATCTGCATGAAAATGGAAATATCTACACAGCTATCTGCATATACATGGAAATATCTACAAAGCTATCTCTTTACACATGGAAATAACTACACCGCTATCTCTATAAACATGGAAATATCTACACCGCCATCTGTATGAACATGGAAATATCTTAACCGCCATCTCTATGAACATATAAATATCTGCACCGCCATCTGTATTAAGATGGAGATATCTACACCGCTATCTGTATAAACATGGAAATATCTACACCACTATCTGTATAAACATGGAAATATCTACACCGCTATCTGTATAAACATGGAAATATCTACACCGCTACCTGTATAAACATGGAAATATCAGCACCGCTATCTGTATGAACATGGAAATACCTACACTGCTATCTGTATGAACATGGAAATATCTACACCGATATCTGTATGAAGATGGAAATATCTTCACAACCTTCTGTATGAACATAGATATATCTACACAGCCATCTGGATGAACATGGAAATATCAGCACCGCTGTCTGTATGAACATGGAAATATCTATACCGCTATCTGTATGAACATGGAAATATCTACACCGCTATCTGTATGAACATGGAAATATCTTCACCGCCATCTGTATGAACATGGATATATCTACACCGCTATCTGTATAAACATGGAAATATCTACACAGCTATCTCTATGAACATGGAAATATCTACACCGCTATCTGTATAAACATGGAAATATCTACACAGCCATCTGTAGGAACATGTAAATATCTACACCACTATCTCTATAAACATGGAAATATCTACACTGCTATCTGTATAAATATGGAAATATCTACACCGCTATCTGTGTAAACATGGAAAGATCTACACCGCTATCTCTGAAAACATGGAAAGATCTACAGCATTATGTGTATGAAGACGTAAATATCTACACTGCTGTCTGTATAAACATGGAAATATCTACGCAGCCATCTGTAGGAACATGTAAATATCTACACAGTTATCTGTATACACATGGAAATATCTACACCGCTATCTGTATAAACATGGAAATATCTACACCGCTATCTGTGTAAACATGGAAATATCTACACCGCTATCTGCGTAAACATGGAAATATCTACACCACTATCTGTGTAAACATGGAAATATCTACACCGCTATCTGTACAAACATGGAAATATCTACACAGCCATCTGTAGGAATATGTAAATATCTACACCGTTATCTGTATACACATGGAATTATCTACACCGCTATCTGTATGAACATGGAAATATCTACACCGCTATCTGTGTAAACATGGGAATATCTACACCGATATCTGTGTAAACATGGAAATATCTACACCG
This sequence comes from Gorilla gorilla gorilla, assembly GCF_029281585.2. Classification (NCBI taxonomy): domain Eukaryota; kingdom Metazoa; phylum Chordata; class Mammalia; order Primates; family Hominidae; genus Gorilla; species Gorilla gorilla. The sequence goes on along the minus strand of NC_073246.2, from coordinate 52,163,174 downwards.
CTATCTCTGTAAACATGGAAATATCTACAGAGTCATCTGTATACATCTGTATAAACATGGAAATATCTACACCGTTATCTGTGTAAACATGGAAATATCTACACCGTTATCTGTGTAAACATGGAAATATCTACATCGCTATCTCTAAAAACATGGAAAGACCTACACCATTATGTGTATAAAGATGGAAATATCTACACCGCTATCAGTATAAACATGGAAATGTCTACACCGCCATCTGTATGAACGTGGAAATGTCTAAACCGCCATCTCTATAAACATGTAAATATCTACACCCCCCTCTGTAGGAACATGGAAATATCTGCAACGCTATCTGCTTAAACATTGAAATATCTACACCGCTATCTGCCTAAAAGTGGAAATATCTACACCGCTATCTGCATAAACTTGGAAATATCTACACCACTGTCTGTGTAAACATGGAAATATCTAAACCAAAAACTGTAGGAACATGTATATAACTACACGACTATCTCCATAAACATGGAAATATCTACACCGCTATCTGTATAAACATGGAAATATCTACACAGCCATCTGTAGGAACATGTAAATATCTACACCACTATCTCTATAAACATGGAAATATCTACACTGCTATCTGTATAAACATGGAAATATCTACACCGCTATCTGTGTAAACATGGAAAGATCTACACCACTATCTCTGAAAACATGGAAAGATCTACACCATTATGTGTATAAAGACGTAAATATCTACACCGCTATCTGTATAAACATGGAAATATCTACACAGCTATCTGTATGAACATGGAAATATCTACACCGCTATCTGTATAAACATGGAAATATCTTCACAGCCATCTGTAGGAACATGTAAATATCTACACCACTATCTCTATAAACATGGAAATATCTACACTGCTATCTGTATAAATATGGAAATATCTACACCGCTATCTGTGTAAACATGGAAAGATCTACACCGCTATCTCTGAAAACATGTAAAGATCTACAGCATTATGTGTATAAAGACGAAAATAGCTACACTGCTATCTGTAAAAACATGGAAATATCTACGCAGCCATCTGTAGGAACATGTAAATATCTACACAGTTATCTGTATACACATGGAATTATCTACACCGCTATCTGTATGAACATGGAAATATCTACACCATTATCTGTGTAAACATGGAAATATCTACACCACTATCTGTGTAAACATGGAGATATCTGCACCGCTATCCCTATAAACATTTAAATATCCACACAGCCATCTATATAAACATGGAAATATCTACACTACGCTCTGTATAAACCTGGAAATATCTACACTGATATCTCTATAAACATGGAAACATCTACACCGCTATCTCTATAAACATGGAAATATCTACACCGCTATCTGTGTAAACATGGAAATATCTACACCGCCATCTGTATGGGTAAGGAAATATCTACACCGCCATCTGTATAAACATGGAAATATCTACACCGTTATCTGTGTACACATGGAATTATCTACACCGCTATCTGTATAAACATGGAAATACCTACAATGCTATCTGCGTAAACATGGAAATATCCTCACCGCTATCTCTATATACATGCAAATATCTACACCGCTATCTGTGTAAACATGGAAATATCTACACCGATATCTCTGTAAACTTGGAAATATCTACACCGCTATCTCTGTAAACATGGAAATATCTACAGAGTCATCTGTATAAACATGGAAATATCTACACCGCTATCTGTGTAAACATGGAAATATCTACACCGCTATCTCTAAAAACATGGAAAGATCTACACCATTATGTGTATAAAGACGGAAATATCTACACCGCTATCTGTATAAACATGGAAATATCTACACTGCCATCTGTATGAACGTGGAAATGTCTAAACCGCCATCTCTATAAACATGTAAATATCTACACCGCCCTCTGTAGGAACATTGAAATATCTACAACGCTATCTGTTTAAACATTGAAATATCTACACCGCTATCTGCCTAAAAGTGGAAATATCTACACCGCTATCTGCATAAACTTGGAAATACCTACACCGCTATCTGTGTACACATGGAAATATCTACACCACCAACTGTAGGAACATGAAAATATCTACACCGCCAACTCTATCAACATTGAAATATCTGCACCGCTATCTGTATAAACATGGAAATATCTACACCGCTATCTGTGTAAACATGGAAATATATACACCGCCTTCTGTGTAAACATGGAAATATCTACACCGCCATATCTATAAACATGGAAATATCTTCAACTCCATCTGTATGAACATGGAATTATCTACACTGCCATCTGTATGAACATGGATACATCTACACCGCTATCTGTATAAACATGGAAATATCTACACCGCCATCGGTAGGAAAATGAAAATATCTACACCGCCATCTGTATGAACAGGGAACTATGTACACCACCATCTGTATCAACATGAAAATGCCTACACCGCCATCTGTATCACAATGGAAATATCTGCACCGCCATCTGTATAACAATGGAAATATCTAAACCGCCGTCTGTATGGAAATGGAAAAATCTACACCACCATCTGTATAAAGGTGGAAATATCTACACCGCTATCTGTGTGAACATGGAAATATCTACAACGCTATCTGTAAAAACATGGAAATATCTACACCTCCATCTGTATAAACATGGAAATATCTACACCGCCATCTGTAGAAACATGGAAATATCTACACCGCCATCTCTATAAACATGGAAATATCTACACAGCTATCTGTATAAACATTTAAATATCTACACCGCCATCTCTATAAACATAGAAATATCTACACCGCCATCTGTATGAACATGGAAATATGTACACCGCCATCTGTGTAAATGTGGAAATATCTACACCGCTATCTGTATAAACATGGAAATATCTACACCGCTATCTCTATAAACATGGATATATCTACACCACTATCTCTATAAACATGGAAATATCTACACCACTATCTGTATGAACATGGAAATATCTTCACCGCCATATGTATGAACATGGATATATCTACACAGCCATCTGGATGAACATGAAAATATCTACACCACTATATGTACGAACATGGAATTAGCTAAACCGCTATGTCTATGAACATGGAAATATCTACACCGCTATCTGTATGAACATGGAAGTATCTACACCGCTATCTGTATGAACATTGAAATATCTTCACCGCCATATGTATGAACACGGATATATCTAGACAGCCATCTGGATGAACATGGAAATATTAGCACTGCTGTCTGTATAAACATGGAAATATCTACACCGCTATCTGCATGAAAATGGAAATATCTACACAGCTTTCTGCATATACATCAAAATATCTACAAAGCTATTCCTCTACACATGGAAATATCTACACCGCAATCTCTATAAACATGGAAATATCTACACCGCCATCTGTATGAACATGGAAATATCTGCACCGCCATCTGTATGAACATGTAAATATCTAGACGGCCATCTGTATTAAGATGGAGATATCTACACCGCTATCTGTATAAACACGGAAATATCTACACCGCTACCTGTATAAACATGGAAATATCTACACCGCTATCTGTATAAACATGGAAATATCTACACCGCTACCTGTATAAACATGGAAATATCAGCACCGCTATCTGTATGAACATGGAAATAGCTACACCGCTATCTCTATGAACTTGGAAATATCTACACCGATATCTGTAAGAACATGGAAATATCTTCACCGCCATCTGTATGAACATGGATATATCTACACAGCCATCTGGACGAAAATGGAAATATCAGCACCGCTGTCTGTATGAACATGGAAATATCTACACCGCTATCTGTATGAACATGGAAATATCTACACCGCTATCTGTAGTAACATGGAAATATCTTCACCGCCATCTGTTTGAACATGGATATATCTACACAGCCATCTGGATGAACATGGAAATATCTACACCGCTATCTGTATGAACATGGAAATCTCTACACCGCTATCTGTGTAAACATGCATACATCTTCACCGCTATCTGTATAAACATGGAAATATCTACACTGCTATCTGCATGAACATGGAAATATCTACACCGCTATCTGTATGAACATGGAAATATCTTCACCGCCATCTGTATGAACATGGATATATCTACACAGCCATCTGGATGAACATGGAAATATCTACACCGCTATCTGTATGAACATGGAAACAGCTACACCGCAATCAGTATGAACATGGAAATATCTACACCGCTATCTGTATGAACACGGAAATATCTACACCGCTATCTGTATGAACATGGAAATATCTTCACCGCCATCTGTATGAACATGAATATATCTACACAGCCATCTGGATGAACATGGAAATATCTACACCGCTATATGTATGAACATGGAATTAACTACACCGGTATCTGAATGAACATGGAAATATCTACACCGCTATCTGTATGAACATGGAAATATCTACACCGCTATCTGTATGAACATGGAAATATCTTCACCGCCATCTGTATGAACATGGTTATATCTACACAGCCATCTGGATGAATATGGAAATATCTACACCGCTATCTGTATGAACATGGAAATATCTACACCGCTCTGTGTATAAACATGCATACATCTTCACCGCTATCTGTATAAACATGGAAATATCTACACCGCTACCCGTATAAACATGGAAATATCAGCACCGCTATCTGTATGAACATGGAAATATCTACACAGCCATCTGGAAGAACATGGAAATATCTACACCGCTATCTGTATGAACATGGAAATAGCTACACCGCTATCTGTATGAAAATGGAAACATCTACACCACTATCTGTATGAACATGGAAATATCTACACCGCTATCTGTATGAACATGGAAATAGCTACTCCGCTATCTAAACATGGAAATATCTACACCGCTATCTGTATGAACATGGAAATATCTACACCGCTATCTGTATGAACATGGAAATATCTTCACCGCCATCTGTATGAACATGGATATATCTACACAGCCATCTGGATGAACATGGAAATATCTACACCGCTATCTGCATGAACATGGAAATATCTACACCGCTATCTGTGTAAACATGCATACATCTTCACCGCTATCTGTATGAACATTGAAATATCTACACAGCCATCTGGATGAACATGAAAATATCTACACCGCTATCTGAATGAACATGGAAATATCAGCACCGCTATCTGTATGAACATGGAAATATCTTCACCGCTATCTGTATGAACATGGAAATATCTACACCGCTTTCTGTATGAACATGGAAATATCTACACCGCTATCTGTATGAACATGGAAATAGCTACACCGCTATCTGTATGAACATGGAAGTATCTACACCACTATCTGTATGAACATGGAAATATCTTCACCGCCATATGTATGAACATGGATATATCTACACAGCCATCTGGATGAACATGGAAATATCTACACCACTATATGTATGAACATGGAATTAGCTAAACCGCTATGTCTATGAACATGGAAATATCTACACCGCTATCTGTATGAACATGGAAGTATCTACACCGCTATCTGTATGAACATTGAAATATCTTCACCGCCATATGTATGAACACGGATATATCTAGACAGCCATCTGGATGAACATGGAAATATCAGCACTGCTGTCTGTATAAACATGGAAATATCTACACCGCTATCTGTATGAACATGGAAATATCTACACAGCTATCTGTTTGAACATGGAAATATCTACACCGCTATCTGCATGAAAATGGAAATATCTACACAGCTTTCTGCATATACATCAAAATATCTACAAAGCTATTCCTCTACACATGGAAATATCTACACCGCCATCTGTATGAACATGGAAATATCTGCACCGCCATCTGTATGAACATGTAAATATCTAGACCGCCATCTGTATTAAGATGGAGATATCTACACCGCTATCTGTATAAACACGGAAATATCTACACCGCTACCTGTATAAACATGGAAATATCTACACCGCTATCTGTATAAACATGGAAATATCTACACCGCTACCTGTATAAACATGGAAATATCAGCACCGCTATCTGTATGAACATGGAAATATCTACACCGCTATCTCTATGAACTTGGAAATATCTACAACGATATCTGTAAGAACATGGAAATATCTTCACCGCCATCTGTATGAACATGGATATATCTACACAGCCATCTGGACGAAAATGGAAATATCAGCACCGCTGTCTGTATGAACATGGAAATATCTACACCGCTATCTATATGAACATGGAAATATCTACACCGCTATCTGTATGAACATGGAAATATCTTCACCGCCATCTGTATGAACATGGATATATCTACACAGCCATCTGGATGAACATGGAAATATCTACACCGCTATCTGTATGAACATGGAAATCTCTACACCGCTATCTGTGTAAACATGCATACATCTTCACCGCTATCTGTATAAACATGGAAATATCTACACTGCTATCTGCATGAACATGGAAATTTCTACACCGCTATCTGTATGAACATGGAAATATCTTCACCGCCATCTGTATGAACATGGATATATCTACACAGCCATCAGGATGAACATGGAAATATCTACACCACTATCTGTATGAACATGGAAACAGCTACACCGCTATCAGTATGAACATGGAAATATCTACACCGCTATCTGTATGAACACGGAAATATCTACACCGCTATCTGTATGAACATGGAAATATCTTCACCGCCATCTGTATGAACATGAATATATCTACACAGCCATCTGGATGAACATGGAAATATCTACACCGCTATATGTATGAACATGGAATTAACTACACCGGTATCTGAATGAACATGGAAATATCTACACCGCTATCTGTTTGAACATGGAAATATCTACACCGCTATCTGTATGAACATGGAAATATCTTCACCGCCATCTGTATGAACATGGTTATATCTACACAGCCATCTGGATGAACATGGAAATATCTACACCGCTATCTGTATGAACATGGAAATATCTACACCGCTCTCTGTGTAAACATGCATACATCTTCACCGCTATCTGTATAAACATGGAAATATCCACACCGCTACCCGTATAAACATGGAAATATCAGCACCGCTATCTGTATGAACATGGAAATATCTACACAGCCATCTGGACGAACATGGAAATATCTACACCGCTATCTGTATGAACATGGAAATAGCTACACCGCTATCTGTATGAACATGGAAACATCTACACCACTATCTGTATGAACATGGAAATATCTACACCGCTATCTGTAGTAACATGGAAATATCTTCACCGCCATCTGTATGAACATGGATATATCTACACAGCCATCTGGATGAACATGGAAATATCTACACCGCTATCTGTATGAACATGGAAATAGCTACTCTGCTATCTGAACATGGAAATATCTACACCGCTATCTGTATGAACATGGAAATATCTACACCGCCATCTGTATGAACATGGAAATATCTTCACCGCCATCTGTATGAACATGGATATATCTACACAGCCATCTGGATGAACATGGAAATATCTACACCGCTATCTGTATGAACATGGAAATATCTACACCGCTATCTGTGTAAACATGCATACATCTTCACCGCTGTCTGTATAAACATGGAAATATCTGCACCGCTATCTGTATGAACATGGAAATATCTACATCGCTATCTGTATGAACATGGAAATAGCTACACCGCTATCTGTATGAACATGGAAATATCTACACCACTATCTGTATAAACATGGAAATATCTACACCGCTATCTGTATGAACATGGAAATATATAGACCACTATCTGTATAAACATGGAAATATCTACACCGCTACCTATATAAACTTGGAAATATCAGCACCGCTATCTGTATGAACATGGAAATATCTACACCGCTATCTCTATGAACATGGAATTATTTACACCGATATCTGTATGAACATGGAAATATCTTCACCGCCATCTGTATGAACATGGATATATCTACACAGCCATCTGGATGAACAAGGAAATATCAGCACCGCTGTCTGTATGAACATGGAAATATCTACACCGCTATCTGTATGAACATGGAAATATCTACACAGCTATCTGTTTGAACATGGAAATATCTACACCGCTATCTGCTTGAAAATGGAAATATCTACACAGCTATCTGCATATACATGGAAATATCTACAAAGCTATTCCTCTACACATGGAAATATCTACACCGCAATCTCTATAAACATGGAAATATCTACACCGCCATCTGTATGAACATGGAAATATCTGCACTGCCATTTGTATGAACATATAAATATCTACACCGCCATCTGTGTTAAGATGGAGATATCTACACCTCTATCTGTATAAACACGGAAATATCTACACCGCTACCTGTATAAACATGGAAATATCAGCACCGCTATCTGTATGAACATGGAAATATCTACACCGCTATCTCTATGAACATGGAAATATCTACACCGATATCTGTAAGAACATGGAAATATCTTCACCACCATCTGTATGAACATGGATATATCTACACAGCCATCTGGACGGAAATGGAAATATCAGCACCGCTGTCTGTATGAACATGGAAATATCTACACCGATATCTGTATGAACATGGAAATATCTACACCGCTATCTGTATGAACATGGAAATATCTTCACCGCCATCCGTATGAACATGGATATATCTACGCAGCCATCTGGATGAACATGGAAATATCTACACCGCTATCTGTATGAACATGGAAATCTCTGCACCGCTATCTGTGTAAACATGCATACAACTTCACCGCTATCTGTATAAACATGGAAATATCTACACTGCTATCTGCATGAACATGGAAATATCTACACGGCTGTCTGTATGAACATGGAAATATCTTCACCGCCATCTGTATGAACATGGATATATCTACACAGCCATCTGGATGAACATGGAAGTATCTACACCGCTATCTGTATGAACATGGAAACAGCTACACCGCTATCTGTATGAACATGGAAATATCTACACCGCTATCTGTATGAACACGGAAATATCTACACCACTATCTGAATGAACATGGAAATATCTACACCGCTAACTGTGTAAACATGCATACATCTTCACCGCTATCTGTATAAACATGGAAATATCTACACCGCTATCTGTATAAGCATGGAAATATGTACACCACTACCTGTATAAACATGGAAATATCAGCACCGCTATCTGTATTAACATGGAAATATCTACACAGCCATCTGGACGAATATGGAAATATCAGCACCGCTATCTGTATGAACATGGATATGTCTACACAGCCATCTGGATGAACATGGAAATATCTACACCGCTATCTGTATGAACATGGAAATATCTACACCGCTATCTGTGTAAACAAGCATACACCTTCACCGCTATCTGTATAAACATGGAAATATCTACACCGCTATCTGCATGAAAATGGAAATATCTACACAGCTATCTGCATATACATGGAAATATCTACAAAGCTATCTCTTTACACATGGAAATAACTACACCGATATCTCTATAAACATGGAAATATCTACACCGCCATCTGTATGAACATGGAAATATCAGCACCGCTATCTGTATGAACATGGAAATATCTACACAGCCATCTGGATGAACATGGAAATATCTACACCGCTATCTGTATGAACATGGAAATAGCTACACCGCTATCTATATGAACATGGAAATATCTACATCACTATCTGTATGAACATGGAAATATCTACACCGCTATCTGTATGAACATGGAAATATCTACACCGCTATCTGTATAAACTTGGAAATATCTACACCGCTATCTGTATAAACATGGAAATATCTACACCGCTATCTGTATGAACATGGAAATATCTACACCACTATCTGTTTGAGCATGGAAATATCTACACCGCTATCTGCATGAAAATGGAAATATCTACACAGCTATCTGCAAATACATGGAAATATCTACAAAGCTATCTCTTTACACATGGAAATAACTACACCGTTATCTCTATAAACATGGAAATATCTACACCGCCATCTGTATGAACATGGAAATATCTGCACCGCCATCTGTATGAACATATAAATATCTGCACCGCCTTCTGTATTAAGATGGAGATATCTACACCGCTATCTATATAAACATGGAAATATCTACACCGCTATCTGTATGAGCATGGAAATATCTACACCGCCATCTGTATGAAGATATAAATATCTTCACCGACATCTGTATGAACATGGATATATCTACACAGCCATCTGGATGAACATGGAAATATCTACACCGCTATCTGAATGAACATGGAAATATCTACACCGCTATCTGTGTAAACATGCATACATCTTCACCGCTATCTGTATAAACATGGAAATATCTACACCGCTATCTGTATGAACATTGAAATATCTACACCGCTATCTGTTTGAACATGGAAGTATCTACACCACTATCTGCATGAAAATGGAAATATCTACACAGCTATCTGCATATACATGGAGATATCTACAAAGCTTTCTCTTTACACACGGAAATAACTACACCGCTATCTCTATAAACATGGAAATATCTACACCGCCATCTGTATGAACATGGAAATATCTGAACCGCCAACTCTATGAACATATAAATATCTGCACCGCCATCTGTATTAAGATGGAGATATCTACACCGCTATCTGTATAAACTTGGAAATATCTACACCGCTATCTGTATAAACATGGAAATATCTACACCGCTATCTGTATAAACATGGAAATATCTACACCGCTCCCTGTATAAACATGGAAATATCAGCACCGCTATCTGTATGAACATGGAAATACCTACACCACTATCTGTATAAACATGGAAATATCTACACCGCTATCTGTATAAACATGGAAATATCTACACCGCTATCTGTATAAACATGGAAATATCAGCACCGCTATCTGTATGAACATGGAAATATCTACACAGCTATCTGCATGAAAATGGAAATATCTACACAGCTTTCTGCATATACATCAAAATATCTACAAAGTTATTCCTCTACACATGGAAATATCTACACCGCAATCTCTATAAACATGGAAATATCTACACCGCCATCTGTATGAACATGGAAATATCTGCACCGCCATCTGTATGAACATGTAAATATCTAGACCGCCATCTTTATTAAGATGGAGATATCTACACAGCTATCTGTATAAACACGGAAATATCTACACCGCTACCTGTATAAACATGGAAATATCTACACCACTATCTGTATAAACATGGAAATATCTACACCGCTACCTGTATAAACATGGAAATATCAGCACCGCTATCTGTATGAACATGGAAATATCTACACCGCTATCTCTATGAACTTGGAAATATCTACACCGATATCTGTAAGAACATGGAAATATCTTCACCGCCATCTGTATGAACATGGATATATCTACACAGCCATTTGGATGAAAATGGAAATATCAGCACCGCTGTCTGTATGAACATGGAAATATCTACACCGCTATCTGTATGAACATGGAAATATCTACACCGCTATCTGTATGAACATGGAAATATCTTCACCGCCATCTGTATGAACATGGATATACCTACACAGCCATCTGGATGAACATGGAAATATCTACACCGCTATCTATATGAACATGGAAATCTCTACACCGCTATCTGTGTAAACATGCATACATCTTCACCGCTATCTGAATAAACATGGAAATATCTACACTGCTATCTGCATGAACATGGAAATATCTACACCGCTATCTGTATGAACATGGAAATATCTTCACCGCCATCTGTATGAACATGGATATATCTACACAGCCATCAGGATGAACATGGAAATATCTACACCACTATCTGTATGAACATGGAAACAGCTACACCGCTATCACTATGAACATGGAAATATCTACGCCGCTATCTGTATGAACACGGAAATATCTACACCGCTATCTGTATGAACATGGAAATATCTTCACCGCCATCTGTATGAACATGAATATATCTACACAGCCATCTGGATGAACATGGAAATATCTACACCGCTATATGTATGAACATGGAATTAACTACACCGGTATCTGAATGAACATGGAAATATCTACACCGCTATCTGTATGAACATGGAAATATCTACACCGCTATCTGTATGAACATGGAAATATCTTCACCGCCATCTGTATGAACATGGTTATATCTACACAGCCATCTGGATGAACATGGAAATATCTACACCGCTATCTGTATGAACATGGAAATATCTACACCGCTCTCTGTGTAAACATGCATACATCTTCACCGCTATCTGTATAAACATGGAAATATCCACACCGCTACCCGTATAAACATGGAAATATCAGCACCGCTATCTGTATGAACATGGAAATATCTACACAGCCATCTGGAAGAACATGGAAATATCTACACCGCTATCTGTATGAACATGGAAATAGCTACACCGCTATCTGTATGAACATGGAAACATCTACACCACTATCTGTATGAACATGGAAATATCTACACCGCTATCTGTAGGAACATGGAAATATCTTCACCGCCACCTGTATGAACATGGATATATCTACACAGCCATCTGGATGAACATGGAAATATCTACACCGCTATCTGTATGAACATGGAAATAGCTACTCCGCTATCTGAACATGGAAATATCTACACCGCTATCTGTATGAACATGGAAATATCTACACCGCTATCTGTATGAACATGGAAATATCTTCACCGCCATCTGTATGAACATGGATATATCTACACAGCCATCTGGATGAACATGGAAATATCTACACCGCTATCTGTATGAACATGGAAATATCTACACCGCTATCTGTGTAAACATGCATACATCTTCACCGCTGTCTGTATAAACATGGAAATATCTGCACCGCTATCTGTATGAACATGGAAATATCTACATCGCTATCTGTATGAACATGGAAATATCTACACCACTATCTGTATAAACATGGAAATATCTACACAGCTATCTGCATATACATGGAGATATCTACAAAGCTTTCTCTTTACACACGGAAATAACTACACCGCTATCTCTATAAACATGGAAATATCTACACCGCCATCTGTATGAACATGGAAATATCTGAACCGCCAACTCTATGAACATATAAATATCTGCACCGCCATCTGTATTAAGATGGAGATATCTACACCGCTATCTGTATAAACTTGGAAATATCTACACCGCTATCTGTATAAACATGGAAATATCTACACCGCTATCTGTATAAACATGGAAATATCTACACCGCTCCCTGTATAAACATGGAAATATCAGCACCGCTATCTGTATGAACATGGAAATACCTACACCACTATCTGTATAAACATGGAAATATCTACACCGCTATCTGTATAAACATGGAAATATCTACACCGCTATCTGTATAAACATGGAAATATCAGCACCGCTATCTGTATGAACATGGAAATATCTACACAGCTATCTGTTTGAACATGGAAATATCTACACAGCTATCTGCATGAAAATGGAAATATCTACACAGCTTTCTGCATATACATCAAAATATCTACAAAGTTATTCCTCTACACATGGAAATATCTACACCGCAATCTCTATAAACATGGAAATATCTACACCGCCATCTGTATGAACATGGAAATATCTGCACCGCCATCTGTATGAACATGTAAATATCTAGACCGCCATCTTTATTAAGATGGAGATATCTACACAGCTATCTGTATAAACACGGAAATATCTACACCGCTACCTGTATAAACATGGAAATATCTACACCACTATCTGTATAAACATGGAAATATCTACACCGCTACCTGTATAAACATGGAAATATCAGCACCGCTATCTGTATGAACATGGAAATATCTACACCGCTATCTCTATGAACTTGGAAATATCTACACCGATATCTGTAAGAACATGGAAATATCTTCACCGCCATCTGTATGAACATGGATATATCTACACAGCCATTTGGACGAAAATGGAAATATCAGCACCGCTGTCTGTATGAACATGGAAATATCTACACCGCTATCTGTATGAACATGGAAATATCTACACCGCTATCTGTATGAACATGGAAATATCTTCACCGCCATCTGTATGAACATGGATATACCTACACAGCCATCTGGATGAACATGGAAATATCTACACCGCTATCTATATGAACATGGAAATCTCTACACCGCTATCTGTGTAAACATGCATACATCTTCACCGCTATCTGAATAAACATGGAAATATCTACACTGCTATCTGCATGAACATGGAAATATCTACACCGCTATCTCTATGAACATGGAAATATCTACACCGATATCTGTAAGAACATGGAAATATCTTCACCGCCATCTGTATGAACATGGATATATCTACACAGCCATCTGGACGGAAATGGAAATATCAGCACCGCTGTCTGTATGAACATGGAAATATCTACACCGCTATCTGTATGAACATGGAAATATCTACACCGCTATCTGTATGAACATGGAAATATCTTCACCGCCATCCGTATGAACATGGATATATCTACGCAGCCATCTGGATGAACATGGAAATATCTACACCGCTATCTGTATGAACATGGAAATCTCTGCACCTCTATCTGTGTAAACATGCATACAACTTCACCGCTATCTGTATAAACATGGAAATATCTACACTGCTATCTGCATGAACATGGAAATATCTACACGGCTGTCTGTATGAACATGGAAATATCTTCACCGCCATCTGTATGAACATGGATATATCTACACAGCCATCTGGATGAACATGGAAGTATCTACACCGCTATCTGTATGAACATGGAAACAGCTACACCGCTATCTGTATGAACATGGAAATATCTACACCGCTATCTGTATGAACACGGAAATATCTACACCACTATCTGAATGAACATGGAAATATCTACACCGCTATCTGTGTAATCATGCATACATCTTCACCGCTATCTGTATAAACATGGAAATATCTACACCGCTATCTGTATAAGCATGGAAATATGTACACCACTACCTGTATAAACTTGGAAATATCAGCACCGCTATCTGTATGAACATGGAAATATCTACACAGCCATCTGGACGAATATGGAAATATCAGCACCGCTATCTGTATGAACATGGATATGTCTACACAGCCATCTGTATGAACATGGAAATATCTACACCGCTATCTGTATGAACATGGAAATATCTACACCGCTATCTGTGTAAACAAGCATACATCTTCACCGCTATCTGTATAAACATGGACATATCTACACTGCTATCTGTATGAACATGGAAATATCTACACTGCTATCTGAGCATGGAAATTTCTACACCGCTATCTGCATGAAAATGGAAATATCTACACAGCTATCTGCATATACATGGAGATATCTACAAAGCTTTCTCTTTACACATGGAAATAACTACACCACTATCTCTATAAACATGGAAATATCTACACCGCCATCTGTATGAACGTGGAAATATCTGAACCGCCAACTCTATGAACATATAAATATCTGCACCGCCATCTGTATTAAGATGGAGATATCTACACCGTGATCTGTATAAACTTGGAAATATCTACACCGCTATCTGTATAAACATGGAAATATCTACACCGCTATCTGTATAAACATGGAAATATCTACACCGCTCCCTGTATAAACATGGAAATATCAGCACCGCTATCTGTATGAACATGGAAATACCTACACTGCTATCTGTATAAACATGGAAATATCTACACCGCTATCTGTATAAACATGGAAATATCTACACCGCTATCTGTATAAACATGGAAATATCAGCACCGCTATCTGTATGAACATGGAAATATCTACACCGCTATCTGTATGAACATGGAAATATCTACACCGATATCTGTATGAACATGGAAATATCTTCACCGCCATCTGTATGAACATGGATATATCTACACAGCCATCTGGATGAACATGGAAATATCTACAGCACTATCTGTATGAACATGGAAATATCTACAACGCTATCTGTGTAAACATGCATACATCTTCACCGCTATCTGTATAAACATGGAAATATCTACACCACTATCTGTATAAGCATGGAAATATGTACACCACTACCTGTATAAACATGGAAATATCAGCACCGCTATCTGTATGAACATGGAAATATCTACACAGCCATCTGGATGAATATGGAAATATCAACACCGGTATCTGTATGAACATGGAAATCTCTACACCGCTATCTGTGTAAACATGCATACATCTTCTCCGCTATCTGTATAAACATGGAAATATCTACACTGCTATCTGCATGAACATGGAAATATCTACACCGCTAACTGTATGAACATGGAAATATCTTCACCGCCATCTGTATGAACATGGATATATCTACACAGCCATCAGGATGAACATGGAAATATCTACACCACTATCTGTATGAACATGGAAACAGCTACACCGCTATCAGTATGAACATGGAAATATCTACACCGCTATCTGTATGAACACGGAAATATCTACACCGCTATCTGTATGAACATGGAAATATCTTCACCGCCATCTGTATGAACATGAATATATCTACACAGCCATCTGGATGAACATGGAAATATCTACACCGCTATATGTATGAACATGGAATTAACTACACCGGTATCTGAATAAACATGGAAATATCTACACCGCTATCTGTATGAACATGGAAATATCTACACCGCTATCTGTATGAACATGGAAATATCTTCACCGCCATCTGTATGAACATGGTTATATCTACACAGCCATCTGGATGAACAAGGAAATATCTACACCGCTATCTGTATGAACACGGAAATATCTACACCGCTCTCTGTGTAAACATGCATACATCTTCACCGCTATCTGTATAAACATGGAAATATCCACACCGCTACCCGTATAAACATGGAAATATCAGCACCGCTATCTGTATGAACATGGAAATATCTACACAGCCATCTGGAAGAACATGGAAATATCTACACTGCTATCTGTATGAACATGGAAATAGCTACACCACTATCTGTATGAACATGGAAACATCTACACCACTATCTGTATGAACATGGAAATATCTACACCGCTATCTGTAGGAACATGGAAATATCTTCACCGCCATCTGTATGAACATGGATATATCTACACAGCCATCTGGATGAACATGGAAATATCTACACCGCTATCTGTATGAACATGGAAATAGCTACTCCGCTATCTGAACATGGAAATATCTACACCGCTATCTGTATGAACATGGAAATATCTACACCGCTATCTGTATGAACATGGAAATATCTTCACCGCCATCTGTATGAACATGGATATATCTACACAGCCATCTGGATGAACATGGAAATATCTACACCGCTATCTGTATGAACATAGAAATATCTACACCGCTATCTGTGTAAACAAGCATACATCTTCACCGCTATGTGTATAAACATGGAAATATCTACACCGCTATCTGTATGAAAATGGAAATATCTACACCGCTATCTGTTTGAGCATGGAAATAACTACACCGCTATCTGCATGAAAATGGAAATATCTAAACAGCTATCTGCATATACATGGAAATAACTACAAAGCTATCTCTTTACACAAGGAAATAACTACACCGATATCTCTATAAACATGGAAATATCTACACCGCCATCTGTATGAACATGGAAATCTCAGCACCGCTATCTGTATGAACATGTAAATATCTACACAGCCATCTGGATGAACATGGAAATATCTACACCGCTATCTGTATGAACATGGAAATAGCTACACCGCTATCTATATGAACATGGAAATATCTACATCACTATCTGTATGAACATGGAAATATCTACACCGCTATCTGTATGAACATGGAAATATCTACACCGCTATCTGTATAAACTTGGAAATACCTACACCGCTATCTGTATAAACATGGAAATATCAACACCGCTATCTGTATGAACATGGAAATATCTACACCGCGATCTGTTTGAGCATGGAAATATCTACACCGCTATCTGCATGAAAATGGAAATATCTACACAGCTATCTGCAAATACATGGAAATATCTACAAAGCTATCTCTTTACACATGGAAATAACTACACCGTTATCTCTATAAAAATGGAAATATCTACACCGCCATCTGTATGAACATGGAAATATCTGCACCGCCATCTGTATGAACATATAAATATCTGCACCGCCTTCTGTATTAAGATGGAGATATCTACACCGCTATCTGTATAAACATGGAAATATCTACACCGCTATCTGTATGAGCATGGAAATATCTACACCGCCATCTGTATGAAGATATAAATATCTTCACCGACATCTGTATGAACATGGATATATCTACAAAGCCATCTGGATTAACATGGAAATATCTACACCGCTATCTGAATGAACATGGAAATATCTACACCGCTATCTGTGTAAACATGCATACATCTTCACCGCTATCTGTATAAACATGGAAATATCTACACCGCTATCTGTATGAACATTGAAATATCTACACCGCAATCTGTTTGAACATGGAAGTATCTACACCGCTATCTGCATGAAAATGGAAATATCTACACAGCTATCTGCATATACATGGAGATATCTACAAAGCTTTCTCTTTACACATGGAAATAACTACACCGCTATCTCTATAAACATGGAAATATCTACACCGCCATCTGTATGAACATGGAAATATCTGAACCGCCAACTCTATGAACATATAAATATCTGCACCGCCATCTGTATTAAGATGGAGATATCTACACCGCTATCTGTATAAACTTGGAAATATCTACACCGCTATCTGTATAAACATGGAAATATCTACACCGCTATCTGTATAAACATGGAAATATCTACACCGCTCCCTGTATAAACATGGAAATATCAGCACCGCGATCTGTATGAACATGGAAATAACTACACCGCTATCTGTATAAACATGGAAATATCTACACCGCTATCTGCCTAAAAGTGGAAATATCTACACCACTATCTGCATAAACTTGGAAATACCTACACCGCTATCTGTGTACACATGGAAATATCTACACCGCCATCTGTATTAAGATGGAGATATCTACACCGCTATCTGTATAAACACGGAAATATCTACACCGCTACCTGTATAAACATGGAAATATCAGCACCACTATCTGTATGAACATGGAAATATCTACACCGCTATCTCTATGAATATGGAAATATCTACACCGATATCTGTAAGAACATGGAAATATCTTCACCGCCATCTGTATGAACATGGATATATCTACACAGCCATCTGGACGGAAATGGAAATATCAGCACCGCTGTCTGTATGAACATGGAAATATCTACACCGCTATCTGTATGAACATGGAAATATCTATACCGCTATCTGTATGAACATGGAAATATCTTCACCGCCATCCGTATGAACATGGATATATCTACGCAGCCATCTGGATGAACATGGAAATATCTACACCGCTATCTGTATGAACATGGAAATCTCTGCACCGCTATCTGTGTATACATGCATACAACTTCACCGCTATCTGTATAAACATGGAAATATCTACACTGCTATCTGCATGAACATGGAAATATCTACACGGCTGTCTGTATGAACATGGAAATATCTTCACCGCCATCTGTATGAACATGGATATATCTACACAGCCATCTGGATGAACATGGAAGTATCTACACCGCTATCTGTATGAACATGGAAACAGCTACACCGCTATCTGTATGAACATGGAAATATCTACACCGCTATCTCTATGAACACGGAAATATCTACACCACTATCTGAATGAACATGGAAATATCTACACCGCTATCTGTGTAAACATGCATACATCTTCACCGCTATCTGTATAAACATGGAAATATCTACACCGCTATCTGTATAAGCATGGAAATATGTACACCACTACCTGTATAAACATGGAAATATCAGCACCGCTATCTGTATGAACATGGAAATATCTACACCGCCATCTGTATGAACATGGAAATATCAGCACCGCTATCTGGATGAACTTGGATATGTCTACACAGCCATCTGGATGAAGATGGAAATATCTACACCGCTATCTGTATGAACATGGAAATATCTACACCGCTATCTTTGTAAACAAGCATACATCTTCACCGCTATGTGTATAAACATGGAAATATCTACACCGCTATCTGTATGAAAATGGAAATATCTACACCGCTATCTGTTTGAGCATGGAAATAACTACACCGCTATCTGCATGAACATGGAAATATCTACACCGCTATCTGTATGAACATGGAAATATCTACACAGCCATCTGGATGAACATGGAAATATCTACACCGCTATCTGTATGAACATGGAAATAGCTACACCGCTATCTATATGAACATGGAAATATCTACATCACTATCTGTATGAACATGGAAATATCTACACCGCTATCTGTATGAACATGGAAATATCTACACCGCTATCTGTATAAACTTGGAAATACCTACACCGCTATCTGTATAAACATGGAAATATCTACACCGCTATCTGCAAATACATGGAAATATCTACAAAGCTATCTCTTTACACATGGAAATAACTACACCGTTATCTCTATAAACATGGAAATATCTACTCCGCCATCTGTATGAACATGGAAATATCTGCACCGCCATCTGTATGAACATATAAATATCTGCACCGCCTTCTGTATTAAGATGGAGATATCTACAACGCTATCTGTATAAACATGGAAATATCTACACCGCTATCTGTATGAGCATGGAAATATCTACACCGCCATCTGTATGAAGATATAAATATCTTCACCGACATCTGTATGAACATGGATATATCTACACAGCCATCTGGATGAACATGGAAATATCTACACCGCTATCTGAATGAACATGGAAATATCTACACCGCTATCTGTTTAAACATGCATACATCTTCACCGCTATCTGTATAAACATGGAAATATCTACACCGCTATCTGTATGAACATTGAAATATCTACACCGCTATCTGTTTGAACATGGAAGTATCTACACCGCTATCTGCATGAAAATGGAAATATCTACACAGCTATCTGCATATACATGGAGATATCTACAAAGCTTTCTCTTTACACATGGAAATAACTACACCGCTATCTCTATAAACATGGAAATATCTACACCGCCATCTGTATGAACATGGAAATATCTGAACCGCCAACTCTATGAACATATAAATATCTGCACCGCCATCTGTATTAAGATGGAGATATCTACACCGCTATCTGTATAAACTTGGAAATATCTACACCGCTATCTGTATAAACATGGAAATATCTACACCGCTATCTGTTCTAACATGGAAATATCTACACCGCTCCCTGTATAAACATGGAAATATCAGCACCGCTATCTGTATGAACATGGAAATACCTACACCGCTATCTGTATAAACATGGAAATATCTACACCGCTATCTGTATAAACATGGAAATATCTACACCGCTATCTGTATAAACATGGAAATATCAGCACCGCTATCTGTATGAACATGGAAATATCTACACCGCTATCTGTATGAACATGGAAATATCTACACCGATATCTGTATGAACATGGAAATATCTTCACCGCCATCTCTATGAACATGGATATATCTACACAGCCATCTGGATGAACATGGAAATATCTACACCACTATCTGTATGAACATGGAAATATCTACACCGCTATCTGTGTAAACATGCATACATCTTCACCGCTATCTGTATAAACATGGAAATATCTACACCACTATCTGTATAAGCATGGAAATATGTACACCACTACCTGTATAAACATGGAAATATCAGCACCGCTATCTGTATGAACATGGAAATATCTACACAGCCATCTGTAGGAACATGTAAATATCTACCCCACTATCTCTATAAACATGGAAATATCTACACTGCTCTCTGTATAAATATGGAAATATCTACACCGCTATCTGTGTAAACATGGAAAGATCTACACCGCTATCTCTGAAAACATGGAAAGATCTACAGCATTATGTGTATTAAGACGTAAATATCTACACTGCTGTCTGTATAAACATGGAAATATCTACGCAGCCATCTGTAGGAACATGTAAATATCTACACAGTTATCTGTATACACATGGAAATATATACACCGCTATCTGTATAAACATGGAAATATCTACACCGCTCTCTGTGTAAACATGGAAATATCTACACCGCTATCTGCGTAAACATGGAAATATCTACACCACTATCTGTGTAAACATGGAAATATCTACACCGCTATCTGTACAAACATGGAAATATCTACACAGCCATCTGTAGGAATATGTAAATATCTACACCGTTATCTGTATACACATGGAATTATCTACACCTCTATCTGTATGAACATGGAAATATCTTAAACATGGGAATATCTACACCGATATCTGTGTAAACATGGAAATATCTACACCGCTATCTCTGTAAACATGGAAATATCTACAGAGTCATCTGTATACATCTGTATAAACATGGAAATATCTACACCGTTATCTGTGTAAACATGGAAATATCTACAGCGTTATCTGTGTAAACATGGAAATATCTACATCGCTATCTCTAAGAACATGGAAAGACCTACACCATTATGTGTATAAAGACGGAAATATCTACACCGCTATCAGTATAAACATGGAAATATCTACACCGCCATCTGTATGAACGTGGAAATGTCTAAACCGCCATCTCTATAAACATGTAAATATCTACACCCCCCTCTGTAGGAACATGGAAATATCTACAACGCTATCTGCTTAAACATTGAAATATCTACACCGCTATCTGCCTAAAAGTGGAAATATCTACACCGCTATCTGCATAAACTTGGAAATATCTACACCACTGTCTGTGTAAACATGGAAATATCTAAACCAAAAACTGTAGGAACATGTATATAACTACACGACTATCTCCATAAACATGGAAATATCTACACCGCTATCTGTATAAACATGGAAATATCTACACAGCCATCTGTAGGAACATGTAAATATATACACCACTATCTCTATAAACATGGAAATATCTACACTGCTATCTGTATAAACATGGAAATATCTACACCGCTATCTGTGTAAACATGGAAAGATCTACACCGCTATCTCTGAAAACATGGAAAGATCTACACCATTATGTGTATAAAGACGTAAATATCTACACCGCTATCTGTATAAACATGGAAATATCTACACAGCTATCTGTATGAACATGGAAATATCTACACCGCTATCTGTATAAACATGGAAATATCTTCACAGCCATCTGTAGGAACATGTAAATATCTACACCACTATCTCTATAAACATGGAAATATCTACACTGCTATCTGTATAAATATGGAAATATCTACACCGCTATCTGTGTAAACATGGAAAGATCTACACCGCTATCTCTGAAAACATGTAAAGATCTACAGCATTATGTGTATAAAGACGTAAATAGCTACACTGCTATCTGTAAAAACATGGAAGTATCTACGCAGCCATCTGTAGGAACATGTAAATATCTACACAGTTATCTGTATACACATGGAATTATCTACACCGCTATCTGTATGAACATGGAAATATCTACACCACTATCTGTGTAAACATGGAAATATCTACACCACTATCTGTGTAAACATGGAGATATCTGCACCGCTATCTCTATAAACATGGAAATATCCACACAGCCATCTATATAAACATGGAAATATCTACACTACGCTCTGTATAAACCTGGAAATATCTACACTGATATCTCTATAAACATGGAAACATCTACACCGCTATCTCTATAAACATGGAAATATCTACACCGCTATCTGTGTAAACATGGAAATATCTACACCGCCATCTGTATGGGTATGGAAATATCTACACCGCCATCTGTATAAACATGGAAATATCTACACCGTTATCTGTGTACACATGGAATTATCTACACCGCTATCTGTATAAACATGGAAATACCTACAATGCTATCTGCGTAAACATGGAAATATCCTCACCGCTATCTCTATATACATGCAAATATCTACACCGCTATCTGTGTAAACATGGAAATATCTACACCGATATCTCTGTAAACTTGGAAATATCTACACCGCTATCTCTGTAAACATGGAAATATCTACAGAGTCATCTGTATAAACATGGAAATATCTACACCGCTATCTGTGTAAACATGGAAATATCTACACCGCTATCTCTAAAAACATGGAAAGATCTACACCATTATGTGTATAAAGACGGAAATATCTACACCGCTATCTGTATAAACATGGAAATATCTACACCGCCATCTGTATGAACGTGGAAATGTCTAAACCGCCATCTCTATAAACATGTAAATATCTACACCGCCCTCTGTAGGAACATGGAAATATCTACAACGCTATCTGTTTAAACATTGAAATATCTACACCGCTATCTGCCTAAAAGTGGAAATATCTACACCGCTATCTGCATAAACTTGGAAATACCTACACCGCTATCTGTGTACACATGGAAATATCTACACCACCAACTGTAGGAACATGAAGATATCTACACCGCCAACTCTATAAACATTGAAATATCTACACCGCTATCTGTATAAACATGGAAATATCTACACCGCTATCTGTGTAAACATGGAAATAACTACACCGCCTTCTGTGTAAACATGGAAATATCTACACCGCCATATCTATAAACATGGAAATATCTTCAACTCCATCTGTATGAACATGGAGTTATCTACACTGCCATCTGTATGAACATGGATACATCTACACCGCTATCTGTATAAACATGGAAGTATCTACACCGCCATCGGTAGGAAAATGAAAATATCTACACCGCCATCTGTATGAACAGGGAACTATGTACACCACCATCTGTATCAACATGAAAATGCCTACACCGCCATCTGTATCACAATGGAAATATCTGCACCGCCATCTCTATAACAATGGAAATATCTAAACCGCCGTCTGTATGGAGATGGAAAAATCTACACCACCATCTGTATAAAGGTGGAAATATCTACACCGCTATCTGTGTGAACATGGAAATATCTACAACGCTATCTGTAAAAACATGGAAATATCTACACCTCCATCTGTATAAACATGGAAATATCTACACCGCCATCTGTAGAAACATGGAAATATCTACACCGCCATCTCTATAAACATGGAAATATCTACACAGCTATCTGTATAAACATTTAAATATCTACACCGCCATCTCTATAAACATAGAAATATCTACACCGCCATCTGTATGAACATGGAAATATGTACACCGCCATCTGTGTAAATGTGGAAATATCTACACCGCTATCTGTATGAACATTGCAATATGTACACCGCTACCTGTATTAACATGGAAATATCTACACCGCTATCTGTATAAACATGGAAATATCTACACCGCTGTCTCTATAAACATGGAAATATGTGCACCGCTATCTCTATAAATATAGAAATATATACACCTCTCTCTCTATAAACATGGAAATATCTACAATGCTATCTGTATAAACATGGAAATATCTACACCACTATCTGTATAAACATGGAAATATCTACACCGCTATCTCTATAAACATGGATATATCTACACCACTATCTCTATAAACATGGAAATATCTACACCACTATCTGTATGAACATGGAAATATCCACACCGCTATCTGTATAGACTTGGAAGTATCTACACCGGTAACTGTATAAACATGGAAATATCTACACCGCTATCGGTATAAATGTCTGTATTTGCTCTTAATTTATACCCAAGGCTGGGATGTTTCATATGATAAAAAGACCAAATACAGAAATAGACTATATTTGGTCTGGCAATTGATCTCTGCAATAATCAAACCTCAAAGACAATCAAACCTGAAATCTAAGCTACATATTAAATAGCTTGGTTTTTAGGTTGCACGTTGCTGTGTATGCTGGCTTCATAGAAAATGCAAGTAGCAATGGCCATTTTTTAATAGTCATTAGCCTTGAAGCTCTCCTACTTTTGAATCACATAGAAATAGAAACCAAATCTCACTAGATTTTTTTTTTTGAAACAGGGTCTGGCTTGGTTGCCCAGGCTGAAGAGCAGGGCATGATCTTGGCTCACACCTCTGCCTCTCGGACTCAAGCCATCCTCCCACCTCAGCCTTGGAGTAGCTGGGACCACAGGCATGTGCCACCATATCCAGCTAATATTTTTATTTTTGTACAAATGGGGTTTGTCATCTTTCCCAGGCAGGCCTCAAACTCCAAGACTCAAGCAATACACCTGCCTTGAATTCCCAAAGTACTGGGTTTACAGGCGACAGCCACTACGCCCAGCTACTAAACTTCTAAAAATCAATTTTACATAAAATTATCTAAGCGTGCAAGGAAAGATAAGAAGCCTAAGGAACCAGTGAGTTGAAGAATAAATGCAGTTTAAATCATACATGTAAACAACATGATGTGATGTGGTAGGAATCATCTAACATGCTTTAAAGCATGAGTAAAAGGTCTTTACTTAGAAAACTGGATCTTAGTTTAGGATATCTTTAGATAAGAGTATGAAAAGTCATATCATATTGATAAGTAAAGTGCTTCCTTTGGCTAATTTTAAGGATAGGACATTTACTTTCATATAATTCATAGGAATCTTAGACTTAAAAATAAAATTTCCCTTCTCAAATCCTTACTTTTATACTTTTTTGCATTTCTTTCACTTTTGTGTTAATGGCCTATGTCTCAACATATTCTATTAAGCCTTCTGGAAACACATACTTTGTTTCCAGCCTCTTCAGAGAACCATCACTCCAATTCCTAGGCTTCTGAAGAAGCAGACCCAAGCTTATAATTATTACATATTTCCAAATCTAGGTGACCAACAAAAATTGATACTTTTCCCATCATACCTTTAAGTTAACAATCAGGTGTATGCTGAGAGGTAAAGACCCAAGAGTGTTGGTTGTCTAATTGTGCAGCTGTATAAACAAATCTTAATGCTTGAAAATATTCAAAGGTTATTCTCACGTTGATTGTTGGTAACTATGTGTAACAACATGAAAAGAAAAAAAAATCAAAGAATTACGTCTGAGGATAATACACAATCTCTAAGGGTAAGAAGAGCAACAAAAATTCTGCTTCAATTACCACTGAAATAATATATTTATCCTGTAAAATCTATGGTGGCTGGTTGTAAAAATTAGGCATTAGCAAACTGATAAAGACTTTTTAATGAAAACATTATGAAACATAGTTTTTAAAAAGTTAAATACACCCACACCAGTTTTTCACATTCTTTGGGCTGCTTTAATGCTGCCATTAAATAATTGATTTAGTTGTGACATAGATCCTATGTTCCATGGAGTCTACCATTCATAAAGATGCAATGTAAGGTAACAAAAATATAAATTGTGTGTGTGGGGAGGAGAAGTCAAGAGTATTTTTATGTGACAGAAGTTAAGTTGTTATCAGTGTAAAATAGTCTGTTACAAATACCGGACTCTGTATGTTAGTTTCACTAACCAGAAAGAAAGAAATTACAGCAGATACACACACACACACCAAAAAAGGGAAAAGAAACAAAGCTTAGCACCACAGAAAACCACCAAACTAGAGGGATAAACAATAAGAAAGGAAGAAGTGAACAAGTAATCTAAAAAACAACTAATGAAATGGTAGAAGGAAGTCCTAATTTATCAATAATAAACTTCAATAGAAGTGGATTAAACTCTACTTAAAAGATATAAAGTGGATGAATGGATTCGGATAGCAAAACCCACCTATATGCTGCCTACATGATACTTACCTCACTATTAAAGACAAATAGACTGAAAGTGAAGAGATGGAAAAATATATTTTATGCAAACAAATGAAAAGCAAGCAGGAGTAGCCACAGTCATGTCATATTTTAAAAGGCTTTAAATAAAAAAAACTATATAAAAAAAGAATGTCACTGTATAATGAAATGATAAAAGGCCCAATTCAATAAGAGGACATAACATATATATTACTTAGGTGTAACTATATATGTACCCAACACCAGAACAACCAGATATATAAAGCAAATATTAGATTTAAAGGTAGAGATAGACTGCAATACAATATTAGTAGGAAATTTCAACACTCCACTTTAAAAATGGACAGATTCTATGAAGAGAAAATCAACCAAAAAATGACAGACTCAAACTATACCATAGACCAAATGGACCTAGCAGGTAAAGAAGATCTCACCTGATATGGTTTGGCTGTATATCCCCACCCAAATCTCATCTTGATTATAGCTCCCATAATTCATACATGTTGTGGGAGGGAACCAATGGGAGATAATTGAATCATGGGGGCGGTTCCCCCATACTGTTCTTGTGGTAGTGAATACGTCTAACAAGATCTGAGGTTTTATAAGGGGGAACCCTTTCACTTGGTTCTCAATTCTATTTTGTTTGCTACCATGTAAGATGTGTCTTTCACCTTCCATCATGATTGGGAGACCTCCCCAGCCACGTGGAACTATGAGTCCACTAAACCTCTTTTTCTCTGTAAATTACCCAGTCTCGGGTATGTCTTTATCAGCAGTATGAAAACAGACTAATACATCATCCAACAGCTGCAGAATACAAATTATTCTCAACTGTACACCAAACATTCTCTAGGACCAATCATACATTATGACACATAATAAGTCTTAACAAACTTAAGAAGACAGATATCATATGAAGTATCTTTTCTGATTCCAGGGATATAAAGCCAGAAATCAACAACAGGAAAGCCCTTGGAAATTTTATAAAAACATGGAAATTAAATAGCACGCACCCAAGAAATCAATAGGTCTCATTAAGACATTAATAGGAAAATGTCAAAAGTCACTGAGACAAGTAAGAATGAAAATCCAACATACCCAAACCTATGGAACGTAGCAAAAGCAGTTCTAAGAGGGAAATTTATAGCAATAAAAGCCTACACCAAAAAAGAAGAAAGATTTTCAAATCACAAAGCAAAATTATACACTTCAAGTAACTAGAACATCAAAAACAAACTAAACCCAAAATTGGTAGAAGGAAGGAAATAATAAAGCTCACAGCAGATATAAATGAAACAGACACTAAAAAATATTTCAAAAGATAAATAAGACAAAGTGTAAAGGTAAAACTGACAAACCTTTAGCTAAACTAAGACAAAAGGAGAGAAAATTCAAATAAATAAAAGATGAAAAAGGAGACATTACAACTGATACACCACAGAAATAGAAGGGATTGTAAGACATTACTCATAACTATATGCCAACAAATTTGATAGTGTAGAATAAAATGAATAAATTTCTGCACACATACAACTACCCAGATTAAATTGTGAGGAAATATAACATCTGAACACATCAATAATGAGTTTGGAAATTGAATCAATAATAAAACATCTTCCATCAAAACAACAACAACAACAACCAACACCCAGGACCTGATGTCTTCACTGCTGAATTCTACCAAACAGTTAAAGAATAACTACCAATTCTCCACAAACTTTTCCACAAAAGTAATGAGGAAGGAATACTTCCATACTCATCTTATGAGGCTCGCAATATCCTGATTCTAAAACCAGACAAAGACACGCACAAAATGAAAATAACAGGCCAATATTCCTGAAGAACATAGATACAAAAATTCTCAACAAGATACAAGTGAACTGACTTCGACAGCACACTAAAAAGAGTATTCACTATAATCAAGTGGGGTTCATCCCAGGGATGAAAGGATGGCTTAACATGCACAAATCAGTAAATATGATACACCACCACAATAGAAAGAAGAACAAAAACCATGTGATCATTTCAACAGATGCAAAAAGAACACTTGACAAAAGTCAACATTCCTTTATGATAAAAACTGTCAAGAAAGTAGGTATAGGAGTGTACCTCAACGCAGTAAAGGCCATAGGTGACAAACCCACAGCTAACATCTTATTTATGGTGAATAGTTAAATGCTTTTCCTCTTTGATGTGGAGGAAGACAAGGATGTCAACTTCTACCACTTCTATTTAGCATAGTACTGGAGGTCAGAGCCAGAGCAATTAGACAAAAGAAATAAATAAGAGGGATCCAAACTGGAAAGAAGGAAGTCAGATTGTTTCTGTTTGTAGAAAATGTGATCTCACATACATATGTATACATCTATATATATGATCATATAGATATATATGATCTCTCTCTCTTTAGGGTTCTTTCTATATATACTTATATAGAGTGAGAACCCTAAAGACTTGACCAAAAACTACTAGAAATCATAAATAAATTCAGTAAAGTTGTAGTATACAAAATCAACACAGAAAATTCAGTGGTGTTTCTATACACTAATAGTGAACTATCTGAAAAAGTCATCAAGAAAGGAATTCCATTTACAATAGCTACCAAGAAATCTGCAGATAAATTTAATCAAGGTCGTGAAAGATCTCTACAATGAAAACTATAACACACTGATGGAAAAATTTACGATCCACAAAAAATGGACACTATATACTCATGGAATGGAAGAACTGATACTATTGAAATGACCATACTAACAAAATGTCCTACAGATTCAATGCAATCCCTATCAAAATACCAATGAAATTCTTCACAGAAATAGAAAAAAATACCCTAAAATTTGTATGAAACCAGAAAAGACCCCAAATAACCAAAGCAATCCTGTGCAAAAATAACAAAGCTGGAGGCACCACACTACCTGACTTCAAAATATACTACAAAGCCATAGTAAGCAAAACAGCATGGCACTGCCATAAAGCAAACACATAGACCAATGGAAGAGAATATACAGCTCAGAAATAAATTCTCATACCTAAAGTCAACTGATTTTCCAAAAAGGAGTCAAGAGCACACACAGGGGTAAAGACAGTCTCTTCATTAAATGGTACTGAGAAGATTGGATATCTACATGTGGGATAATGAAATTAGACCCCTATCTTTTACCTTATACAAAAATCAACTCAAATGCGATTAAAGACCTAAAGGTAAGATTGAAAACTATGAAAAACTACTAGAAGATAACATGTGGGAAATTCTCTATAACTTTGGGTTCTACAAGGATTTTTTAAATGAGACGTCAAAAGCACAGGCAACAAAAGCAAAAATAGATAAATGGGGTTTCATCAAACTAAAATGCTTTTGCACAGCAAAGGAAACTTAACAGAGTGAAAAAACAACTTACAGAATGGGATACAATATTTGCAAACTATACATCTGCTAAGGAGTTAATGCCCAGATTATATAACAAACTTAAACAACTCAACAGCAAAAACATAAATAACTTATTTAAAAATGGGCAAAACTGGGAGGCTGAGGCAGGCGGATTGCCTGAGGTCAGGAGTTTGAGACCAGCCTGACCAATATGGTGAAATCATTTCTCTACTAAAAATACAAAAATTTAGCCAAACATGATGGCGTGTGCCTGTAACCCCAGCTACTCAGCAGGCTGAGGCAGGCGAATTGCTTGAACCAGGGAGATGGAGGTTGCCGTGAGCCCCGATTGCACCACTGCACTCCAGCTTGGGCAAGAGAGCAAGACTCCTTCGCAAAAAAAAAAAAAAAAAAGGGACAAAATAAACTAAAAGAAATGCCACAAGAGAAAATATAGAAATTGTCAAGACGAATATATAATAAAATCATGTTCAACATCACTAACCATCAGGGAAATGCAAATCAAACCCGCAATGAGATACCAGTTCACCCATTAGAATGGCTATTAGCAAAAAGGTAAAAGATAACAAGAGTTGGCAAGGAAGTGGAGAAAACGGAACACTTACGCACTGTTGATGGGGTTGTAAACTAGTACAACCATTAAGCAAAACTTTATGGAAGTTCGCTAAAAAATAAAAAATAAAAAAAAAAACAATCATTCGATCACATAACCCAGCAATCCCACTACTGGGTATATATCCATAGGAAATGAAATCATTGTGTTTGAAAAATATCTGCACTCTTATGTTTACTGTAGCACTATTTCTAATAATCAGATATGGAATCAACCTATGTGTATAAAAACAAACAAGTGAATTATATATATATAATATATATTATGTATATTATATATAATACATATTATGTATATTATATATAATATATTATGTATAATATATAATATATTTTATATTAATATATTATTAATATTAATGTATTATATATTAATATTAATAAAAATAATAATTATTAATTAATAATTATTAATAATTAATAATAATTAATATTAATATTAATAGATTATTAATATATAATATATATTATATGTATAATATACATTATATATTATGTATATTTTATATATAATACATATTATGTATATTATATACATAATATATATTATGTGTATTATAATATATAATGTATAATGTATATAATATACGTTATGTATATTATATATAATATACATTATGTATATTATATATAATATACATTATGTATGTTATGTATATTATATATTACATATAATATATATATATTATTATATATAATTATATATAATTATAATTATAATTATATATAATTTTATGTGTAATTATAATTATGCATAAAATTAATTATAATTATGTATAATTTTATGTGTAATTATAATTACACATAAAATTATATATGTATATATATATATATATATATGGACACACACACAATGAAATACTATTCAGCCATAAAAAAAGAATGAAATTCTGCCAGTTGCAACAACATGGATGACCCTGTAGGATACAATGTTAAGTGAAATAAGCCAGACACAGAAAGCAAATACCGCATGATCTCGCTCATATGTGGAATCTTAAAAAAAAAAATGTTAATAGAGAAGTAGAGTAGAATAGTGGTTACCAAACAGTGAGGAAGAAGTGGGGAGGGCAAAATGGAGATAGATTGGTTAACAGTTATGAAATCACAATTATATAGGAAGAATAAGTTGTAGTGTTCTTTGCAAAGCAGGGTGACTATAGTTAAAAGTAAAGTATTGTATATTACAAAGTATCTAGAAGAAAGGATTTTGAAATTTCTTATTAAAAAGAAATGATGAATGCATGAGGTAATTAATACACTAACTATCCTTATTGGATCATTAGACAACATACATATTCATTGAAACATCAAATTGTATCCTATAAATCTATATAATTACAATGTGAAAATTTTTTAAAAATAAATTAATGAATTAAATAACAATTTTAAAATGTTCTCAATCACCAATGCAAAGTTTAGGAGCTTTGTTCTTGACTCAGCCTTAAGACTGAAAACTAATGTGTTAGAAATATTTGTAGATCCTCTCAATTTTGAAAGAATCCTAGCTAAACTACTGAAATATAAAATATATTCTATGTAATATGCTCTTAGGTATATTCTTAGGTGAACTCTGCTTTTAGATGAAGCTTATAAAAATGAAAAACGTATCTGAAATAAAATTTTAAAGTATTTGGAAAATTACAGCTTAATCTCTTAAAGACAAATTTTCTATACAGTAACCTTTTTATGTGCTTTTGAAATGGGGTATACAATTATTTTCCCTGATGTGAGACAAAATATAGAATGTTGGCATTTTATCTAAGAAGTTAACTTAGGAAGAAAGAGTGAGAGGCAGAGGAATGAGGGAAGAAAGGAAGGCTGATGATGGGATACCTTATCAAGTTGCCTAATGCTGTATTGGAACCTAATAGGCCTTCTAAGGAGTTTTATTACATAATGCAAGACTCCTCAATCTGGGAGGAGGAAAGGGCTTTATTTTTGAGTGGTCACAGGTTGCCCCATGGGCATAAACTCTACCAAGCTGCTAGGTTACACCTACATGAGCATCCCACCTGCTTAAGTAAGAGCAGCCACAAACTGTGGGCCATTCCAGGTAAGTGTCATATCACACCTGCACCAACTAGTCAAAGCCTGGGTCAAAGCCTGTGCAGAACTGATCGCTACAGCAGAGGCTAAAATAAGAAATGGGGCTAAGAGAGTGAAAAGCAGTGCCCATATGTATCCAAAAACAGGTTGAAGATATCTTTAGGAAGGAACAGATAATTTTTTTTATTCATACAATAACAGATGCATATGAACTCCTCGACTAGTCACCCATTCCTGTCAGCCCTTGGGCTTCATAACTAAATCATTCTTCCTTTGTAATCCAGTCCCACATTTTCAGCTATCTCTATATGTTTATTATCTTAAATATTTCTTTGCTCTATACTCTTCCCCTAGTCTTCAACCAATTTCTTTCTTTATTGTCCCAACCCACAGACTGTTATTTCCACTTCGATGTCCCATAGAAGCTTCAAGGGTTTGAAATACCTAAAAAAAACAACTCATCTTTCTCCCTAAAATTCCCTCTCCTTCTCCCACTTCAAAATTTCAACTAATGGCTCCCCCTGTTATTCCCACCAGAATCCTGAATGATCCCTGTTTCCCCTCATTCACTCCATACATGTAAATCTCATTAACGTTACTTTCTAGATATTTCATGAATCCTTTCCATTCATTCTGTACTAGAAAGTGTTCCCAGTTTAGACCCTGGTGGTTGGTGGCCTCTTACCTAGGCGCGCTCTCTCTCTCTCTCTCTCTCTCTCTGTGGGTGTGGGTGTGGGTGTGTGTGTCCTGAGAATTTATTTACTTCTGGTTTTTGTTTGTTTTTTAGTATCCAGAATCTACAGGGAACTTAAATCAATTAGAAAAAAAAATAACCCAATTAAAAAATGGGCAAAGGACATGAACAAACACTTCTCAAAAGAACACATACAAATGGCCAACAAATACACGAAAAAAAAATGCTTAGAATCACTAATCATCAGAAAAATGCAAATCAAAACACAATGAGATACCATTTCATACCGGTTGGAATGGCTATTATTAAAAAGTCAAAATACAACAGATGCCAGCAGGGCTGTAGACAAGAGGAAGTGTCCGTATATTTTTAGCTATAGCCCTACTTCAAACGTGTCCCCATTACAGCCAAAAGAGCGGCCTATCTAAAGGACTGTTCTGATCAGCTCACTTACCTGACTGAAACCTTCAGTGACTCCCATGGCCTGCAGGTCAATGCACTAATTCATGACTATAACATCTGAGATATCCTTGATCTGGCTACTGGTCTAGCCCTCTCTGACTCACGCTTTATAAACCATGCATTCTGGAACTTTTTAGTTGTTTCCCACATCAGCATGCTACTTCCCATCCATGTAGATTTGCAGAGACCTCCTCATCTTTTTAATTCCCAGTTCCCACTCTCAACATGGGCCATCTCCTACCCACACTTCAAAACCTAAGCAAAACAACACCTTCCGTGACACCTCCATGCTGAGTCAGATGCCATCCCCTTTGTATTGTAGTTCTTTGCTTGTGTGCCTTTGTCTCACTTTGTTCTCTTTAAAATAAACTCCATGAGGACAATGATCACCTGCTATTTGTGTTAATATCTGCACCTAGTGGCATAGTGTCTGGAGTATAGTAGGATCTATTTTCAAGGAAAAAAAGATTATATCTATACCAATAGACATGAATTAGCGCTTTTTTTTTTAAAGATAAGCTCCCTTTGAACTAAGTCAATGTTTACAAGAAGAGTTATACTAAAAAGTTCACTTTTGCTGCTTATGTTTCATTTATTTCAG
Source organism: Gorilla gorilla gorilla (assembly GCF_029281585.2). Taxonomy (NCBI): domain Eukaryota; kingdom Metazoa; phylum Chordata; class Mammalia; order Primates; family Hominidae; genus Gorilla; species Gorilla gorilla. The sequence continues at coordinate 52,127,447 of NC_073246.2, read as the reverse complement.
GCAATTAATTCATTGTTATTGGTAAATCGATACTTTTTATTGATACTGAAAAGAGAGAAATAAACTAATGACTATCTCTGTTAGAGTAGATTTGTTCATATCTATCAGTAAAATGTTAATTATCTGAAAGTCAATAATAAAACATAAACTGTGATCTTAAATGTTTTTTAGGGGCTCAAAAATAATTAGAATTCATGTCAGCATATAAAAAAAGATCAGAGTATTTTTAAGATATGATAAAATTTTATTTTAGTTTCTTAATAGGGATTTTTGTGACCTTATAGAGTTCAACTAATTATAATTTTAAAAATAGGATTTATAGAGTTTTAGAATTAGAAACAATTTATAGATTATTTTATTTTTCTTTTGAGGAATCAGGTCATCAGAAGATCAAGGAACACCTATAATGTCACTAGATCCTAATTTAATTTAAATTTTAGAATCCAGGTATTCTAACTCCTGTCTTGATACTATTTCTACTTTATTATGTTGCTTCCCAGGGCTTTAAAAAATAAAAGCTGGGAAATTACATTTGCTTTGCATATACAGCACCAATTATCAAATTCAGCATAAAAGCATAACATGTATACATCAAAAAGAAAACATAAAAACTTCAAATTAAAAGCATCTCAAAACAATTGAATATAATAGGGAAACCTTATACAAATGCAACACTCACCCATTAATAAAAAGAAACCAATTGGAGAAAAAAGAAATTCAATATAAACATGTTGGAATATAACCTAATTCATTTTAATCCAATGCTTCAAATTGAAAAAAATTAGCACTAGTGTTATTTTCCTTTATCATTACAATCTTGCTTTTCATTACATTATGCTATGTTTTGTATTAAACATAAAATCAATTTTTCACCTTAACACATGCTAGAAATACAGAGTCACCATATTGGAAATCAGTAGAAAGTGTCTTTGTTTCTACTTTTTTTTCTTTGAAAAAGCTTTGGGAAAAAAAATCATTTACAATGTTTAATTTTAATAACTTAAAGAATGTAATTGATTTTTGTTTGTTTTTGACATGGAGTTTCACTCTTGTCACTCAGGCTGGAGTACAATGGCATGATCTCGGCTCACTGTAACCTCCACCTCCCAGGTTCAAATGATTCTCCTGTCTCAGCCTCCCGAGTAGCTGGGATGACAGGCACTCGCCACCACACCCGGCTAATTTTTGTATTTTTAGTAGAGATGGGGTTTCATCATGTTGGCCAGGCTGGTCTCAAACTCCTGACCTCAGGCGATCTGCCAACCTCGGCCTCCCAAAGAGCTGGGACTACAGGCGTGAGCCACCATGCCCAGCCAATTGAATAGTTTTTAACTCAGAGGATAAATGCTTGAGGGGATGGAAAGCCCATTCCTCATGACGTGATTATTTCACACTGCATGCCTGTATCAAAACATCTCATGTACCCCACAAATATATAAACCTCCTATGTACCCACAAAAATTTTATAAAATAATGAAAATATTTTAAAACTAAAAAAATTGTTTTTTAATTAAGCAACTTTATTTAAATAAAATCATTCTTCCTCATCCTCAGTCCTGGGATCTACCAGAAAGAATTAGCAACATCTTAAAGATGACAAAGTGTTAAAGATAAGCTGCTATTAAGTAAAAGTGTGAAGTGTGGAGGGGACAAGCTGGATGCCTGAACCATTTTGTTCTATCTTTAGGACAGTGAAAGAGCAAGAAGCAGGGTTGGGTGGGGGACACATATTCTGTTGAGCATTGTCACCACTATATTCACTGAAATTCATCTGCATGCTTGTATGTATACTTTTGATTCGCCTGATACACTGAAAATTATATGAAATTGTTCTCTATTCTTTAGATAATTATAATCTAAGTGCTAATATGAAGCTTAGAATTTATATGAAATATGTATGCCCACAACAAGACATTTCAGCTATTTCCTAGATAATAATCTCACTTCACCCTGCACAAAACAGGCACATGGTCATGTCACTCTGACCTGGTTTGAGTCCAAGGAGGCTTTTGTTTTTAAAATAATTTAGGTTAGTAGTTAAAATATGAACTTTGGGCCAGGAGTGGGAGCTCATGCCTATAATCCCAGCACTTCGGGAGGCTGAGGCGGGCGGATGACTTGAAGTCAGGAGTAGGAGACTGGACTGGCCAACATGCTGAAACCCCATCTCTACTAAAAAAAAAAAAAAAATAGAAAACTTAGCTGGGTGTGGTGGCGGGCACCTATAATCCCAGCTACTTGGGAGACTGAGGCAGGAGAATTGCTTGAGCCTGGGAAGTGGAGGTTGCAGTGAGCAGAGATCTTACCACTACACTCCAAAACAAACAACAAACAAAAAAATTCTAGAGTCACACTGAAAATCTTAACAACCTGCTTCTACTACCCATTTTTTTAATTTTTATTTTGACCTGATTTTAGATTGATAGCAAAATGCACAAATAACACAAAGTGCCCCCTATGTCCCTCACCCTACTTCCCCTAATGCTAACATTTTCAGAGCCATCCTTATTTTCTCTATAAAAGAGCAGAGTTCTCCTTTTAGAGATTTGGAAAGATTATTAAAAGATAAGTTACAAAATACAGTACCTGACACGTATAAAATATTAAATAAATACTAGCCATGCTTAATTATTTTGTTTTAAGTCTATATGAGTCAAGTTTTAGTAGAAATATGGGCTAGAAAAAAAAAACAGAAAGCGGGACTCTGTGATCCGACTTGGGCTTATAGAACAGACTGCACTAGTTTGTTCTCATGCTGCTAATAAAGTCATACCCAAGACCGGGTAATTTAGAAAGGAAAGAGGTTTAAGGAACTCACAATTCCACATGGCTGGGGAGGCCTCACAGTCACGGCAGAAGGCAAAAAAGAAGCAAAGGCACATCTTAAATGGTAGCAGAGAAGAAAGCTTGTGTAGGGAAGCTCCCATTTTAAAAGCATCAGATCTCGTGAGACTTATTCGCTACCAGGAGAACAGTAGGGGGAACCCGCCCCTATGATTCAATGATCTCCACCTGACTCCATCCTTGACATGCGGGGATAATTACAATCAAGGTGAGATTCGGATGGAGACACAGCCGAATCATATCAATGACTAATGAGAGTTACGTCCAGAACCTAATGAAAACCTGTCTGAGGCCACATTCCCTGTAAAGCAGATTTGAGATAGAGATTTGTGTAGAGAATATTTAACTGGGTAAAATCCTAGGAACCAACAACTGTGGCGAAAAAGCTGAATTGGATAAAGGGAGTTGAGATGTGAGGCAGTCACAACAAATACCTCAGCTAATCTCAAGGGGGAGCTGAGAAGCTGGGGCGACCCTTCAGAGTTGCCCTAAATTGAGGCAGGAGTATGGAGTTTTAATACCTTTCACTGGCCATTCTTCAGATACGAGTTGTCCCCAAGGATGGACATCAGCTTGACAAGTTATTAATTAGATCTCCTGAGAATAAATTCTAGAGAGAATCAGCTGAGAGGCATGATTTGCCAACACTCCCAATAGCTGGGCAAACTTCAGTTTTGAGGGAGGATTTGGGTCACACACAAAAGTCTCCACAACCAATTATTCATGGGAAATTCTATGTAGGCAGAGCTATTTCATGGCCAGTTAATCAAAACTACATAATCTATTTGGTTAAGCAAAAGAAATTAAAAAGATAAAATAAAATCTATGTATTAACACTCAAAAGTTTTTTAATGCATTTGCCTTGCATTTCGTATGTTTTGCCTTGCCTTTTATATGTTTTGCCTTGCATTTGCTTATTTGCTTTTAAGAACCTTTAGAGAACAATAATTACTAATATAATATGGAGTAGCACAGCATAGACGAGGGAAGCTAACTCTCTCCCTTTTCCCAGAACCTGGAACAGCTAAAGATCCTAAGCATTGTCAGCTTTGGTATCTGACATAGTTTGGATGTTTGTCCCCTTCAAATCTCACGTTAAAATGTGATCCCCAATGTTGGAGAGAGATGCCTCCTGAATGGCTTGGTGCTGTCCTCTTGGTAATGAATGAGTTCTTACCCTGTGAGTTCATGCGATATCTGGTTGTTTAAAAGAGACTGACACCTCCTCCCTGTCTCTCTTGCTTCCTCTCTCACCATGTGATATGCTGGTTTCCCTTCACCTTCCACCATGATTGGAAGGTTCCTGAGGCCCTCCCTGGAAGCAGGTGCCAGTACTATGCTTCATGTACAGCCTTCACAACAAGGAGCCAAATAAACCGCATTTCTTTATAAATTACCCAGCCTCAGGTATTTCTTTATAACAATGCAAATGGGCTAACAGAGTATCATTCATGGACAGTGAGTGTATTAGTCAATTTTCATGCTGCTGATAAAGACATACCCAAGACTGGGTAATTTATAAAGAAAAAGAGGTTTAATGAATTCACAGTTCCACATGGCTGAGGAGGCCTCACAGTTATGGCAGAAGGCGAAAGGCGCATCTTACATGGCAGCAGGCAAACAGCAAATGAGAACCAAGTGAAAGGCGAAAGGGGTTTCCCCTTATAAAACCATCAGATCTCATGAGACTTATTCACTACCACTAGAACAGTGTGGGGAAAACTGCCCCCATGATCCACTTACCTCTCACTGGGTCCCTCCCACAACATGTGAATTATGGGAGCTACAGTGCAAGATGAGATTTCAGTGGGGACACAGCCAAACCACATCAGACAGTAATAACTTTCAATTAAATATAGCTAGACTTTCTGTCAGTGGGTCACAGCAGTCTAGAGAACACATTGAAAAACTCTGGGAACAGCAGATATAGAGGTCAGATCTAGAGATTTTGAACAAAGTTTAGTGCTACAATGCATTGGTGACCACAGACAAAAGGTGTCTGTTGTTGTTATAGTTTGTTTTCTGTCTTGTTTTTCATCATGGGAGGACAAAAAGAAAAAATGGGGGCAATGGTGAAGGAGAAATGAAAAAGACCTGCTTTTCTATGGGTGGAAGCGACTAAACGAGAGAATAAATTTGGATCACACAACAAATGCAAATCAAGTTAGAAGCATGAAAGGCATGATTAAGGCCATGGTTCTAATAGAGATCAGCCAGCGGAACCAGGATCATGCCACACCGAGAGAGGCTGCAGAGCCATTGCCTTCTCTCCTGTCAAAGCTAAATTAATGAAATGGAACTCACAGAAGCACTATGTAATCAAATATTGGTGGGACACAAGCAAATTCTTAAAAAGTTTCATTGATCAGTGATAATATCTTTTGGTGTAAATATCTCCTCAAAACATTTCAGGAAAAAAAAATAAAGCTATAATTTTATGTTAGAAATATTTAACTTTGTTATACTAGTTTACTTATTTTTTACCTAATACTTCTGATATATTGTTATGTAGGTTAAAGATGCTCGATTCATGCCACTGTGGAAACCACACATAATTTAGGCAATAATGCAAATTCTTTTCAAATTCTTTTATCAGTGTATTCACTTTATTTTTATTTCAAACACAATACAAAATTACAGGATGCTATCAAAGTGATGCTACAAAACCCCACTAAAATTTTTTCAATTCTTCAAATCACACACTTACACACACACACACACACACACACCACATGCATTCCCCGTACAGACCTTTTTTTGGGGGGCCTGAGTAAATAATTGCATTTTATTTTCAATTTTTCATTTTGAAATAATTAAAGACTTACCAAAAATGTTGCAAAACTACGTGCCTTTTTGAAGTAAAGTCTTGAAAAAGTTGTTTGGTATATCCTTTATAGTAATAAAAGAAAACACGTGTATATTCTGTTGATTAAAGGCATGCTGAGATCGTCAGACATGTGATTTCATCAGAGACTCCAATATAGAGCGCAGCTGTAACGACATCCTAAGAGTGTTCTAACTGAAATGTGTTGGAAGAAGGTTCTAATTTTTTTCAACCCTTCTCAAGTTGGCACTCAGCAGATTTCCACTCTATAAAAGTAACTCCTGCTCTGCAACTAATGTTCACAGATAAGCTCCAAACATATTTACAGCTCCATTTAAGTATAATGTACACACAGTAAAATTCACCCTTTTCAATGTGCAATTTAATGGGTTATGGCAGATGAATATCATCATTTGACCACAATCATGATCAAGATACAGAAAATCTGCATCATCACAAAACGTTTTCTTTTGCTGTTTTGCATTTGATCTTTTCTCCATTCCTGAACACAGGCAACCACTAATCTGCTTCTGTTTCTACAGTTTGCATTTTCTAGAGTATCCTATTAGTGGAATGATACATTGGTGTCTTTCATGTCTAGCTTCTTTCACTGAGCATAATGCTTTTGATATTCATTTATATTGCTGTTGTATCAGTTTGCTCCTTTTTATTGTTGAGTGGTACTCCATCTACAACTGGTTTATCCATTTACAAGTTGATGGACACATCTGCTATGAACTTCAAGGATGAGGCTTGGTACGGATATGTTTTTATTTATTTTGAGTCGCAGTGGGATTATTTGGCTATATGATCAGTACTAAGTTTAACATTAAAAGAAACTGCCAAACTGCTTTCCAAAATGTCTGTACCATTTTGAAGTCCCACTAGCCAGGTGTGAATAGCAATTCTTCACATCATGTGGTATGGTCAGTTCTGCTCGTGTCAGCCACTCCAGTGGGTGTACAGTGGTACCTCAATGTGGTTTTCACTTGCATTTCCCTGATGACGGGTAATGTTAAGTATCTTTTCATTTGTGTATTGGACATCATCTCTTTTTAAATTAAAATATCTGTACAAATATTTGGCCCATTTAGGTCAAAATATTACGTTAAATGAGTTATTTGTGTTTTGTTATTTAGTTTTTTAGTTATGTGTACATTCTAGATGAAAGTTCTTTATCAGACATATTTAAAATTATTCTGTCCCAATCTGTGGTTTGCCTTTTCATTTTTTGATGCTATGTTTTAAGTTGCAAAAGTCTTAATTTCATGAAGTCCAACTTACTATTTTTTTCCATTTTCATCCATCCTTTTCTTATCTAAAAAGTTTTTAGCTATAGTAAGATTATTAAAAATTTTTCCTATTCAGTAAGCTTTATACATTTTATATTTACATTATGTATAAAATACATGTTGAGTTAATTTGAGGATATGGTGTGAGGTAATTCTGAAGTTCATATTCTCCATTTAATATCCAATTTTAATAGTACCATCTTTATAAAGACATTGATTTCCTTATTGAAATATTTTGGCAACTTTGGCCATGTAAGGCAGGATATATTTCTAAATTATTTATTCTGTTTCACTGATATATATGTCTTCTTCATGCCAGTAAGTTTACTGTACTGTTTAGTGTAGCTTTACAATATGTCTTGAAATTTGGAAAGTTTTCCAACTTTATTCTTCTTTCTAAAACATGCTCTGGCTATTCTAGGACTTCTGCATTTAAAAAAAAAATTAGAATCAGCTTTGTAATTTCTCCAAAAAGGCCTATAGGTTTGACTGGGATTGTGCCAAATCTGGAGATCAGTTTCAGAAGAATTATCATCTAATAAGTATGACATGTATATTTACCAATGAACTTGATACATATTTCTACCTATTCAATCTCTCGTATTAGTGATTTAGAAATTTTGGATCAGCATACCTTTTATTAAATTTATTCTGAATTATTTTATTATTTTTGAGGCTATTATAAGTTAAATTGCTTACATAATTTTATTTTCTAATTGGTGTTGATTGTGTATAGAAACACAATTGATTTTATTTATTGATCTTTCATCCTACAACTTTGTTAAATTCACTTCATACCTCTAGCACACTTCTGCAGATGCCTAAGGATTTTCTATGTGTATGTTTACATCACGTGAGAATAGTATTTTTCTTTCTTCCCAACTTGGGTGTCACTTATTTCTTATTTTCTTTTCTTTTCTCTTTATTTCTTTCTTCTTTCTGTCCATTCCTCCTTCCTTCCCTTCTTTCTTTCTCCCTGTTTTAGAATCAGTTTTGTAATTTATCCAAAAGGACCTATAAGGTTTCATGGGAATTCCACTGAATCTAGAGATCAATTTCAGGAGAATTATCATCTCATAAGTATTAAATATTTATCAATGAACTTGGTATATATTTCCACTTATTTAATATTGAATGCAATACTTTAAAGAACTAGGGAGAGAGGACATCATTGCATTTTTCATAATCTTATGTAGAAAGTATTAAGGCTTTCACCATTTTAAGTAAGATGTTTGCTATAGATTTTTTGTAAACACATAATCAGTTTGAAAATGTACTTTTCTATCCTCAGTTTGCTGGGAGTTTTTAATTTAAAAAATGTGTTACATTTTGTAAATTCCTTTTTTGCATCTATTGAGAGTGTCACGTGATTTTTCTTTTTTCTGTCAGCATGGTAGATTTTCAGTTGTTGAAACCAACTTGAGATAAACCCCACTTGGTTAAAACACATTATCATTTTTAAATATTCCTAGACTCAATTTGCTAATATTGTATTAAGAATGTTGCATCTAAGTTCATAATGGTTATCAGTCTGTCATTTTTGAGTTGTGATATCTGTATTTGTTTCTGATATCGAGAGAATCCACGTAAAACATCTACTTCTGTCATCAGTAATAATCTGACCAGGGATAACACCAACAGTTAGAGAGGAACCTGTCATTACCTGTGGCAGCAGAGATATCAGAGATTCCAAAAAGAAAAGCAAGGTTAAAATTTCAAATATAATCACATGAAATATCAGAAAGCCAGGGGATAGAAATATAGGAGAGCAAAATCTTAGAGGTCAAAACAAGTAGTTAAGTACTGCACATGATAATAAAAAGTAAAATCTTTTCCTAAGGCAGAGCCTGGCTGCTGCCTAGCTTCTTTGACAATTCTTGGTAGGCTTTCATGGCTTTATAAGGGCTTATACTTTAGGTAAAGTTATAGTCAGGGAAACGGTGGGTGTAGGTTGGCTCTGTAGAAATGAAGCATTACAGGAGCACTGCAGTTAGAAAGAAACTGATACTGATGATACTTCGGTCACACTAATAATACATGCTAATGATAATCATAGCAATCATGGTAATGACAGACAATATATATATAATATTAGCATGCTTCTATTTGCACATATACATATGTGAATAGAAACATTGATTTAAAGACATGAAAGTATAGAAATAGCCTACACCTGATAAAGATATGCTCATACACAATAACAAACCTCAGCATAAACAGAGATTTTGATGTATCACAGAATTCTCCAATAGATCACAATTTTGACACTATGGGAAGTGTCATTTTCAGAACTTTTCTTTATCTCCATTATCTCTATTCTCTATTTCCAACATTCCTGGAGACTGAACTCAAGGATCAGTAAATATTCTCAACCTTAACCATAGCAGACTTCATTCATCCCATATATGCTTGTTATTTTTCCCCATTGACAGAAGGCATTGTACCATGAAATATACAACATATCTCTGACACACCTGACGAAAACAAACAATGGGGAAAGATTGACTATTTAATAAATGGTGATGGGAAAACTGGCTAGCCATATGAAGAAAGCTGAAAGTGGACCCCTTCCTTACACCTTATAAAATAATTAACTCAAGATGGATTAAAGACTTAAACATAAGATCTAAAACCATAAAAACTCTAGAAGACAACCTAGCCAATACCATTCAGAACATAGGCATAGGCAAAGACTTCACGACTAAAACACCAAAAGCAGTGGCAACAAAAGCCAAAATTGAGAAATGGGATCTAATTAAACTAAAGATAGCTTCTGCACAGCAAAAGACACTATCATCGGAGTGAACACACAACCTACAGAGTGGGAGAAAATTTTTGCAATCTATCCATCTAACAAAGGGCTAATATCCAGAATCTACAAGGAACTTAAACAAATTTACAAGAAAAAAACAACCCCATCAAAAAGTGGGAAAAGGATATGAACAGACACTTCTCAAAAGAAGACATTTATGCGGCCAATAAACACATGAGAAAAAGCTCATCATAGGCTGGGCGTGGTGGCTCACACCTGTAATCCCATCACTTTGGGAGGCCAAGGCGAGTGGATCACAAGGTCAGGAGTTTGAGACTTGCCTGGCCACTATGGTGAAACTCTGTCTCTACCAAAAACACACAAAAAAACTTTAGCCAGGCGTGGTGGTATATATCTGTAATCCCAGCTACTCAAGAGGCTAAGGCAGGAGAATTGCTTGAACCCATTAGGTGGAGGTTGCAGTGAGCCGAATTTGTGCCACTGCACTCCACCCTGGGTGACAGAGTGAGGCTGTCTCGAAGAAAAAAAAAAAAAAAGCTCATCACCCCTGGTCCAATGAGATACCATCTCGCGCCAGTTAGAATGGCAATCATTAAAAAGTCAGGAAACAACAGGTGCTAGAGAGGATGTGGAGAAATAGGAATGCTTTTACACTGTTGGTGGGAGTGTAAATTAGTTCAACCATTGTGGAAGACAGTGTAGCAATTCCTCAAGGATCCAGAACTGGAAATATCATTTGACCTAACAGTCTCATTACTAGGTACACATCCAAAGGATTATAAATCATTCTACTATAAAGACACATTCACACATATGTTTATTGCAGCACTATTCACAAGAGCAAAGACTAGGAACCAACCCAAATGCCCATCAATGATAGACTGGATAAAGAATATGTGGCACATATACACCATGGAATACCATGCAGCTATAAAAAAGGATGGATTAATGTCTTTTGCAGAGACATGGATGAAGCTGGAAACCATCATTCTCAGCAAACTATCACAAGAACAGAAAACCAAACACCACATGTTCTCACTCATAAGTGGGAGTTGAACAATGAGAACACATAGACACAGGGAGGGGAACATCACACACTGGGGCCTGTCAGTGGGTAGGAAGGAAAGAGGAGGGATAGCATTAGGAGAAATACTTAATGTAGATGACGAGTTGATGGGTGCAGCAAACCACGACAGCACATGTATACCTATTTCACAAAACTGCAAGTTCTGCAAATGTATCCCAGAACTTAAAGTGTATGTATGTGTGTATATATATATACACACAAATGTAAATGTAAATGTAAATAAATTGAAAATGGTAAAAATAGAAATATGTTTCCTACACAAATAGTGACATAATAAAGCAAGATAGAATGTATGTTTGAGTTAAAAAAAATTGCTTAGAAGACAACTTGAATTCCATTCCAAGGAACTAGTTTTCAAAAGTTTACAACCAGATTTCAGTTTGGCAAAAGGCAACAATGCTGTTTTGAAAATAATTTCTGAAAAGAGCTTCCCCAGCAGTTCCAAATGGCAGTCCTGATACAAGGAAGTAGGGGCAATTTTGTTACCACCAGGAACACTGAATTTATTTTCAGACCTTGAAATTCTGGGAGGCCCTCGAATAATAATCAACTACAATATTTTACTTTACATAGAAATATTGTTTTAATGTTAATATAAAAGCTTGTATATGAACTAAAATTGTCAATCTGCCACTTTTAAGAAAGAAGAATCCATTATGTCCCTAATCTATAGTGAGTTGATATGTTCCATAAGCAGTTCTGGAAGGAGGCTACACTTAGAGCATAAATTGGTATAGATCGCTTTGCTCTCACAGATAGCGACACAATATTTTCTGCTGAATGGGAAAAAGTTTGAAGGCATAAATCAAGATAAAGCAATCATCTGACAAAGAATTACAAAGAGGCCCCATACCTTTTTCTTAGTGAACTCCATGTGACACATTGATTTTTCCACTGAAGATAAAAGCCAAAATCATGTGTCATCAATAGAAAGCAAGCAAAACTATTTGGTTCAATATGTTATGGTACTTAACAAAAAAAACTTGCAGAGAAAAGACAAATCTAAAATGTTGCACATGATTCAAACAAGTCTGGATCAGAAGAGACATTTCAGAGGTCACTGCTAGAGAGTCAAGGATACATTAGAGAGAAATAAACTCCTGCTTTTTTGTTTATCTACTTACATACACAGATACTGTCTGATGAAGATGATTGATATCAGGTATGGTATTTGATGGTATAGTCATTTACAAAATAATTCATCCCTTATGATCTAATGCAATTTTCTTCATATTACACGTGTATATTTAAATACTTCCTTGTGAAGTGGAGGCTAGCCAGGCTGCTGTTAGCATATCCAGTACATTTCTGCAAATTCCAAAATGGCAAATCCCACAGTTGAAATTTCAACCTCTCTAGCGTCCCTCGGCTGGAGTGCATAATCACGGCAAAAGTCTGCAACATCAGAGGTGGCCGCCACAGACACAAAGTCTGTGTTTCTCATTCCATTCTACCAAATCTATTCAGCAGTCTGGGTGCTTGGCAGTATCTATGAGCAGAAAGCATTCAAATGGCTGGTATATGTGCTTCCGGGGAAACTAAGGGGAAAAAAGAGAGAGGGAGGGAGGGAGGGAACAAGAAAGAAGAAGGAAACTCAAGGAGAGAGGAAGGGAAGGAGGCTGGCAAGAAGGGATGGAGGGAGCAAGGGAGGGAGGAATAAAGGAAGGAAGTTACACCAAGTTTCAAAACTGGCCACGGACTGAGAAGGATTAAGAGACAAACGGAATTGAAAGCATTTATGTTCATACTCGGTATTTTTCTTACCCATTCTTGCAAATTAGTAATTTAAAAATTTTCATTTCCACAAATCCACGTGTTTTCTTGTTCCTCTCTCTCCGCTCTTTTTCCTTCTTTCCTTCCTGCCTTTCTTCTTTCTTTTCAACATAGGTTATATAAATGTGTGAGAGCTATCACTAGTCTACATTAATCATCAGGATTTTCCTGTATATTTCCAATTAAGATGACCCATAATAATATTCTACTGTAATTTTGGAGGGTCCAAAATACTAGATGGCATTTAGTGTTTTGGAAATCATGACAAGTCTAACAGGACTTTAAAAAACCTATCAAGACATCTGATGTGTTTTCTTGCCCATACACTCTTTAATGAGGTCTGCTTGACCCTTTCTTCTTCCCTTCTCTAGTCATGGGTTCTTCACACTGAAAACTAAGCTTTGCATCAGTGTTTGACGAACAGGTGACATAATAAACTGCAGTTACATTTTAAATTCAGCTCAAGATGGTAGATGAGAAATCTAAGATTGTGAAGTGAGATTTAGCATGCTGTTCAGTATGCAACAAATCTGAGTGTTGCTCACACAGGATTCATACCAACAGGCTCCTTCCAAAACCTTTCAATGCAAATTCTAGCAAATGCACACTTGGAAGAAAAATGTTCCATGAAGTTGTATATGTAAATTTATACTTTCAGCATTTATGTATATAATTTCAGGGGAAGTGGGATCAACTTAACATTATTAAACATAGTCCAATGATATTTACAACATAACTTCAGAAACATTTTATTACTAGAAGTATTTTAAAAAGGATGTACCATTTAGGATTTAAGACACACCCCACAAATGAAAAAACAAATGAGATTATAAACAACATTTTTAAAAAAATTATGCCATCTTTTCACTACAAAATCCTCCTGGGGGAAAAATATCTTTTCCTTCATTATTAAAGGATGTTATCAGAGCACAGTGGAATTCTTTCAGATTTAGTCAGAAGGTTCTCTGGAGTTGAGAGATCTATTGGAGAATATTTTCTTTGAAAGTCCATGTCCTTTCCCCAGGCCTACATCATATATAAATAAACATTTCAGAAAAGGGGCCATGTTAAGAAAAAGTGGGTTGAAGATTGTAAGACCTGGTTCCTGGGTGCCAAATAATTCACAAGTTGGAATAAGCTGGGTTTCTGTAACACTTCTCTATGACTGCCATTGATACTGAACTATGCCAAGGAACTAAGTCCTACCAAGGAAAAGCAGGAGGAAAACAGGTGTAAGAAAACATTTCCTGTCAGTGTGTCCAGAGATAGCATGAGTCAACAGCGGCTCCTCATGAAGCCATCGATTCGTAACACTGGAGTATCTAGAATGCATCTGGGTCGAATTATTAAAAAGAAAGTTCTTCTCAAGCTAGTTGTAATGGTAGCTAATTTAAAAAATTAATGTTCTGCGATTCTGATAAAAACCTATGTGGTGAACCAACAATAAAGGCGGCTGGAGATATTGGTATGAAATAGTTATTTTTCCTTATATACCTGGACGTTCATGTAAGAAATTATACTTTTGGAAGGTCTGTCATATTCTCAGTGTAGAAGAGTTGAATCATTTTTAGAAGTTATTGTCAGAATTTTGCTTTAATAGTGCAGTAAAGTGTGCATTCTCTCTCCCTCATTTTCATTCAACAGCCTCTACAAATTGAGCCTGGCTCAAAGGTCTTTCCCTCTTGGAATATGACTCCTCCCCTGTCCCTCTACATAGGCTGTTCTATAACAAATTATTTTGCTGTCTTGATTTTTCAGAGACCTCATGCTAGTAGTAGAGAGTCAGGAGAAAGTGAGATGTCCTATATAAAAGGCCTGCTAGAAAAAGAAATCAGCACTGAGTTCTAAGGATACTGAACAACTTTTTAAAAAACAAGCAAGCCATATTAAACACATTAGTTACAACCAAATTAGATAAAACCATGAAAATTATCCAAGAAGAAAAAGTACATCACCTGTCTAGGTTTAAAATTGCTTAAGGCTGCCATCCAAGGACCATCTATGATAACAAATACAGTAGTCTGTATTGACACAAAGTTTTAGTGATAGACGTAATTACATTCTTCTGCTGGTGGTGTTCTAGAATAAATGGAATATCTGCTGATCAAATCTGAATGCATCCCATAATATTAGCATGTAGGATCCCAGATCTGCAGGCACTATCTCTTTCTCAGATCTACACTTTGAATATTATGTTAGTTAAAATGAGAAGTATGTTAGAAAATGTCTTTTACAAAAGAAATATTGGCTGAGTATGGTGGCTCATGCCTGTAATCCCAACACTCTGGGAGGCCAAGGTGAGAAGATCTCTTGAGCTCAAGAATTTGAGACCAGCTTGGGCAACATATCTATAAAAAATTTTAAAACTTAGCCGGTGTGGTGGTGCACACCTATAGGCACAGCTACTTCAGAGGCTGAATCAAGAGGATCACTTGAGCTTGGGAGTTTGAGGTTGCAGTGAACTATGAACATGGCACTGAACTCCAGTCTGGGCAACAGAGTGAGAACTTGTCTTCAAAAAAATAAAAAAGAAGAAAAAAATAGGAAATATTGTGTTCACATCTGCTATGGTACTCTTTCTTATATAAACTATTTCTTTGCAGTATTCTAGAGGATTTAAGACAAATTTACCACTGAATAATTTCATATGGTATATTATTGCATTAGTATAGTATATTATATAATTAGTATAAGTGACCAGTGCTGCAACAACCACATTCCAAAAAGTATTGTGATCCTCCAAAATTACAATGTCTAAATGACATTATTCTCCTTCATGAGACCATTATACCTTAATTTTTCAGCACCATGAAAATCTACAAATGCCCTCTAAAATATATTTAGAAAACGTGGGGAAAAAATAGATACAGTTTCAGAAGATACATATATTTTGAAAATTAGCCTTTTTGGAATAAATTATTCTTTATGACATATAAATAAACACATTTTTCAGACTGGCGGGGTAACATTTGCATCAGTCAAAATAATTAGATTACTAAAACATGTAATCTTATTAGAAAAATGGTTTATTCAGAGAATCATTGGAATTATTAGCCTTCAAGCTGCTATAGATTGAATCTGATCAAAATAATTAAGATAATATTATTTCATTTTTCAGTATAATATCTCCTTAGTATTTTTGTTTCTTATTTAATATGTGATTATATTTACTTCTGTGAATAATATGGATGAAGATCATTACAGTGTCAAGATCACTGGGTTCAGAGCACAGAAACCTCAAGTCTATTCTTTTTTCTTAAATACCTGTAAGACTTTAAAGAAGACAGAGTTTCTGGACTCTAATTTCTCTATCTGTAGAATAAATGGGTTAGACCAAATAACTCCTTTCTGCTTATAAATTTTCTAATTATATGACTGAGCTTACACCTGGAAAACAGTCTATCTCCTGTATAAATTAATGATAGAAATGAAAACCACCACGTTTCATGAAATTAACCACATAAATATCAACATCAACTGCTCAGAAGGACTTAAGTGCAAGTATCACAGGAATTCTGAAGCACAGAGAACTAAATATAAGAAATGTAACACTCTTCGTATTTTCAAAGAAGATTTTAATAATATATGTAAACACAGTAGCCTGTTCATAAGAAAAAAGAAAAGGGACGTCTTAGCATATTCAGGGTTCAACCAAAACTACTACTGGAATGTAAATCAAAGTAATATTCACCTAACTGTCATAATTGGCATGAATAATTTTAAGTAAAACACTTTTATTTGATATTAAATGTGAACAATAAGCCAAAACAGAGAAAATTAATAAATTGATCATTTATTGAAACTGAAATAAAAATATATAATTATTGAAGCCTCTTATATACATAAACCAATCATTGCTTAAATGAGCTGACATACTAGCTCCATAGTTTTATGTCACTAAGGAACTCTTTTGAACACAATAAAGAAACCAGAATTGAGCACAAAGAATGATGAACTGGGAAGTTCATGGCTTTCTATCTACTAATTAGGAGTACAATCATTCAGTCAAACAGCCACTCAACAAACATTTAGCATACAGCTTCTGGATACCAGGTACTGGTGTAGGTGCTAGAGCAACAAGGAAATAGTCCCTGCATTCAGTGAGCTCACAGGCAAGTAAACAAGTAAGTATAAAGACTGCATGACTGATTGGGAGCGGTGGTTCATGCCTGTAATCCCAGCACTTTGGGAGGCCAACGTGGGCAGATCACGAGGTCAAGAGATCGAGACCATCCTGGCCAACATAGTGAAACCCCGTCTCTACTAAAAATACAAAAATTAGCTGGGCACGGTGGTGCACGCCTGTAGTTACTTGGGAGGCTGAGGCAAGAGAATCAGTTGAACCTGGAAGGTAAAGGTTGCAGTGAGCTGAGATCACACCACTGCACTCCAGCCTGGTGACAGAGTGAGACTCTGTCTCAAAAAAAAAAAAAAAAAGACTCCATGATAAATGTGTATCTACAAAGGGCACAAAGGAATGAGTAGCTAATCCCCAAAGCCATATGGAGCAGTCAGTATAAGTCAGTCTCAAACAAGGTGAGCCTATCAACTGCCCTAATTTATGCCTGGAGAAAGTTTTCCAGCCCACTACTCCAGGAGAAAAGCCCAAGAGGAGCCCATTGTTCTCCCTGAGCTGAGGGGACAGAGCTGAGAGTCCACAGAAACCATGTTGACATGAGCTCTCAGGACAAGGTTTCCGAGAAGAAGGGGCTGCACAGAAGGAGAACTCCAGAGCTCTGCAAAGGGTCCCCCTAAAGTACATAGCTAAGTAATTGTTAGGACAGGCCTAGAGAAAAGTACCTACGGTTGGGGAAACAACACCCAGATAAGATGAAAAGTAACAGTACACATGCTCACCAAGGTCCAGTAATAGTGCTTATTTTATCAGCCAAACCAGAAACACCTCAAGATTCCCAGGGATACCCAGAAGGATCTTGCCTCACTAGTTGGGAGTGATTAGCTCTAAAATGAGAACTGGTCTGATCCCACCTAATGAATTTTTAAAGCAAGACCAAAAAGAGTCAAACTCTTTCCAACTAAACTTAAATACATACCAATACAAAGATCAAGAATATTTATATATACTTCCAGCACTCAATAAGATAAAAGTCACCATATCTGACATCCAGACACAGTTTAGCAGAGACACAACAGTAACAACAAAAGACAGAAGAACGTGGCTCATAATAAGGAGAAAAATCACTGAGTCAGAACTGATCCAGAGTAAATCAAGGTGCCAGAGTTATCAGTTAAGAACATTCAAATGCTTATTGAAACAGTATTCTATATGTTCTAAAATAGAGACATGCAAGATACACTAAAGGAGGCTGGGCGCAGTGGCTCACGCCTGTAATCTCAGCATTTTGCGAGGCCGAGGCAGGTGGATCACGAAGTCAGGAGTTCAGGACCAGCCTGACCAATATGGTGAAATCCCATCTCTACTAAAAATACAAAAATTAGCGGGGCATAGTAGCATGCGGCTGTAGTCCCAGCTACATGGTAGGCTGATAGCACATTAGTCATTAAAGAAGAAAAGATAGACACCTCTCAAAATAAAATAGAGAGAGAAAATAAATTTTTAAAAAACATGAACAGAGCAATAGTAGACAGTAAATTTCAAGTAACTGAATTTACGTGTAATCTCAGTTCCCAAAGGAGAGGAGAGGGAAGATGTGAAAACATTTGGGACTTTGAGTCAGGCAAAGCTTTCTTTGATATGACCCCACAGCATGATTTATATAATAATATATTGATAAGAAGAACTCATCAAATTTAAAAAAAAAGAATCTGCTCTTCAAAAGAATCTATTAAGAGACTGAAAAGACAAGCTGCAGGCTGTGAGAAAATATTTGCAATTCATATATCTGATGAAAGGCTTGCATCAAAAATATATTTTAAAAGCTCAAAATTTAATAATGAAAAACAAACAACCCCATTTAAAACTTGGGTGAAAGACTGGAACAGACATTACAAAGTAGACATTTGTTTGGTAAATAAGCACATATGCTCAACATAATTAATGCTTAGGGCAATGCAAATTAAAACCAAAATGAGACGCCACTATCTATTTTTAAATAGCTAAGATTAGCATGACTGATAACAGCCAAGCACTGGCTTGGATGTGGAGAAGCTGAAACTCTCATACACTGCTGATGGGAATACAAAAAAGTGTAACCTTTGAAAAACAGTTTAAGAGTCCCTTAAAAAGTTAAACATACTTCTGCCGTAAGACTCAGCCATTGCACTCCTGGGTATTTACCCAAGAGAGATAAAAGTAGGTGTTCATATAATGATATCAACACAAATGTTCATAGCACATGTATTCATAATAGCCCAAACTAGAAACAGTCTAAATATCAATCAATACATTAATGAATTAACTTGCTTTCTCCGAATTAATTATGGATACATACTATAACATGAATGAATCTCAAAATAACTATACTAAGTGAAACAAGGCAGACTCTAGAGGTAAAACATGCAGAGAAAAAAACATAAAATGTCAGACAAAAAAGTGCATAGTGTAAAATTTTATTTATATACATTTTTTGACTGTATAAATTACTGTCCAGTGACAGAAAGCAGTTTGGTGGTTTTTAAGGGCCAGGAATGAGGGGCCAGAGAAATGTATTATAAAGAGGCATCAGGAAACTGGAGGTGAAGTATATTTCCATCACCTCGATTGCGTGCTGATGGTTTCTAAACTTTCAATATTTTTAGTTTATTATATGTTATACAAAATAAAGCTTGTAATAAAAATCAAAAGATTGAGCCATCCTTATTTTCTCTATAAAAGAGCAGAATTATCCTTTTAGAGATTTGGAAAGATTATTAAAAGATAAGTTACAAAATACAGTACCTGACACGTATAAAATATTAAATAAATACTAGCCATGCTTAATTATTTTGTTTTAAGTCTATATGAGTCAAGTTTTAGTAGAAATATGGGCTAGAAAAAAAAAAAAACAGAAAGCGGGACTCTGTGATCCGACTTGGGCTTATAGAACAGACTGCACTAGTTTGTTCTCATGCTGCTAATAAAGTCATACCCAAGACCGGGTAATTTAGAAAGGAAAGAGGTTTAAGGAACTCACAATTCCACATGGCTGGGGAGGCCTCACAGTCACGGCAGAAGGCAAAAAAGAAGCAAAGGCACATCTTAAATGGTAGCAGAGAAGAAAGCTTGTGTAGGGAAACTCCCATTTTAAAAGCATCAGATCTCGTGAGACTTATTCGCTACCAGGAGAACAGTAGGGGGAACCCGCCCCTATGATTCAATGATCTCCACCTGACTCCATCCTTGACATGCGGGGATAATTACAATCAAGGTGAGATTCGGGTGGAGACACAGCCGAATCATATCAATGACTAATGAGAGTTACGTCCAGAACCTAATGAAAACCTGTCTGAGGCCACATTCCCTGTAAAGCAGATTTGAGATAGAGATTTGTGTAGAAAACATTTAACTGGGTAAAATCCTAGGAGCCAACAACTGTGGCGAAAAAGCTGAATTGGACAAAGGGATTTGAGATGTGAGGCAGTCACAACAAATACCTCAGCTAATCTCAAGGGGGAGCTGAGAAGCAGGGGTGACCCTTCAGAGTTGCCCTAAATTGAGGCAGGAGTATGGAGTTTTAATACCTTTCACTGGCCATTCTTCAGATACGAGTTGTCCCCAAGGATGGACATCAGCTTGACAAGTTATTAATTAGATCTCCTGAGAATAAATTCTAGAGAGAATCAGCTGAGAGGCATGATTTGCCAACACTCCCAATAGCTGGGCAAACTTCAGTTTTGAGGGAGGATTTGGGTCACACACAAAAGTCTCCACAACCAATTATTCATGGGAAATTCTATGTAGGCAGAGCTATTTCATGGCCAGTTAATCAAAACTACATAATCTATTTGGTTAAGCAAAAGAAATTAAAAAGATAAAATAAAACCTATATATTAACACTCAAAAGTTTTTAATGCATTTGCCTTGCATTTCATATGTTTTGCCTTGCATTTCATATGTTTTGCCTTGCATTTGTTTATTTGCTTTCAAGAACCTTTAGAGAACAATAATTACTAATATAATATGGAGTAGCACAGCATAGACGAGGGAAGCTAACTCTCTCCCTTTTCCCAGAACCTGGAACAGCTAAAGATCCTAAGCATTGTCAGCTTTGGTATCTGACATAGTTTGGATGTTTGTCCCCTTCAAATCTCACGTTAAAATGTGATCCCCAATGTTGGAGAGAGATGCCTCCTGAATGGCTTGGTGCTGTCCTCTTGGTAATGAATGAGTTCTTACCCTGTGAGTTCATGCGATATCTGGTTGTTTAAAAGAGACTGACACCTCCTCCCTGTCTCTCTTGCTTCCTCTCTCACCATGTGATATGCTGGTTTCCCTTCACCTTCCACCATGATTGGAAGGTTCCTGAGGCCCTCCCTGGAAGCAGGTGCCAGTACTATGCTTCACGTACAGCCTTCAGAACAAGAAGCCAAACAAACTTCATTTCTTTATTAATTACCCCACCTCAGGTATTTCTTTATAACAATGCAAATGGGCTAACAGAGTATCATTCATGGACAGTGAGTGTATTAGTCAATTTTCGTGCTGCTGATAAAGACATACCCAAGACTGGGTAATTTATAAAGAAAAAGAGGTTTAATGAATTCACATATCTGCACCGCTAGCTGTATAAATATGGAAATATCTTCACTGCTACCTGTACAAATATGGAAATATCTACAGCGCTACCTGTATAAACATGGAAATATCTACACCGCTATCTGTATAAACATAGAAATATCTACACCGCTATCTCTATAAACATGGAAATATCTACAGCGCTATCTGTATGAACATGGAAATATCTACACCGCTATCTGTATAAACAAGGAAATAACTACACCGCCATCTCTATAAACATGGATATATCTACAGGGCCATCTGTATAAACACGGAAATAACTACACCGCTATCTGTATATACATGGAAATATATACACCGCTATCTCTATAAACATGGAAATATCTACACCATTATCTGTATAAACATGGAAATAACTACACCTCTATCTCTATAAACATGGAAATATCTACACTGCTATCTGCATAAACATTGAAATATCTAAACCGCTACCTGTAAAACAGGGAAATATCTACACCGCTATCTCTATAAACATTGAAACATCTACACTGCTATCTTTATAAACATTGAAATACCTACACTGCTATTTGTATAAACATGGAAATATCTACAACGCTATCTCTATAAACATGGAAATAACTACACCGCTATCTCTATAAACGTGGAAATATCTACACCACCATCTGTATGAACATAGAATTATCTACAACGCCATCTGTATGAACATTGAAATATCTTCACCGCTATCTGTATAAACATGGAAATATCTACACCGCTATCTGTATATACATGGAAATATCAACACCGCTATCTCTATCAACATGGAAATATCTACACCGCTATCTCTATAAACATGGAAATATCTACACCGCCTTCTGTATAAACATGGAAATATCTACACCGCTATCTGCATGAAAATGGAAATATCTACACAGCTATCTGCATATACATGGAAATATCTACAAAGCTATCTCTTTACACATGGAAATAACTACACCAGTATATCTATAAACACGGAAATATCTACACCGCCATCTGTATGAACATGGAAATATCTGCACCACCATCTGTATGAACATATAAATATCTACACCGCAATCTGTATTAAGATGGAGACATCTACACCGCTATCTGTATAAACATGGAAAAATCTACACGGCCATCTGTATAAACATGGAAATATCTACACCGCTATCTGTATAAACAAGGAAATATCAACACTGCCATCTCTATAAACATGGAAATATCCACACTGCCATCTGTATAAACATGGAAATATCTACACCGTTATCCATATAAACATGGAAATATCTACAGCGTTATCTGCATAAACATGAAAATATCTGCACCGCCATCTCTATAAACATGGAAAATCTACACCGCTACCTGAATAAACTTGTAAATATCTACACCGGTATCTGTATAAACATGGAAATATCTACACCGCCATCTGTATGAACATGGAAATATCTACACCGCCATCTATATAAAGATGGAAATATCTGCACCGTCATTTGAATATACATAGAAATATCTACACCGCCATCTGTATAAACATGGAAATATCCACACCGCCATCTGTATAAACATGGAAAGATCTACACCGCCATCTGTATAAACATGGAAATATGTCCAAAGCCATCTGTACGAACATGGAAATATCTACACCATCATGTGTATGAACATGGAAATATCTACACTGCCATCTGTATGAACATGGAAATATCTACACCGCCATATGTATGAACATGGAAGTATCTACACCGCCATGTGTATGAACATGCAAATATCTTCACCGCCGTCTGTATGAACAATGAAATATTTACACCGCCATCTCTATGAACATGGAAATATCTACACCGCTATTTGTATGAACATGGAAATATCTACACCGCTATCTCTATAAACATGGAAATATCTACACCTCTATCTCAATAATCATGGAAATATCTACCCCGCCATCTCTATAAACACGGAAACACATACACCGCTATCTGTAAGAACATGGAAATATCTACACCACAATGTGTATAAAGATGGAAATATCTACACCGCTATCTGTATGAACATGGAAAGATCTACACCGCCATCTGTATGAACATGGAAATATCTACAGCGCCAACCATATAAAGATGGAAATATCTACACCGCTATCTGTATGAACATGGAAATATCTACACCACAATCTGTATAAACATGGAAATGTCTACAACGCTATCGCTATAAACATGGCAATATCTACACCGCTATCTCTATAAACATGGAAATATCTATACCACTCTCTATAAACTTGGAAATAACTACACTGCTATCTCTATAGACATGGAAATATCTAGACCGCCATCTCTATAAACATTTAAATATCTACACCGCCATATGCATAAACATGGAAATATCTATACCGCCATCTGTATGAACATGGAATTATCTACACCGCCATCTTTATAAAGATGGAATTAACTACACCGCCATCTGTGTAAACATGGAAATAGCTACACCGCCAACCGTATAAAGATGGAAATATCTACACCATCATCTGAATATACATGGCAATATCTACACAACCATCTTTATAAACATGCAAATATCTACACCGCCATCTGTATAAACATGGAAATATCTACACTGCCATTTGTATGAACACAGAAATATGTACAAAGCCATCTGTATGAACATGGAAATATCTACACCACCATGTGGATGAACATGGAAATATCTACACCGCCATCTGTATAAACATGGAAATATCTACACCACCATCTCTATAAACATTGAAATATCTACACCGCCATCTGTATGAACATCAAAATATCTATACCGCCAACCGTATAAAGATGGAAATATCTACACCGTTATCAGTATGAACATGGAAATATCTACACCACTACCTGTATAAACGTGGAAATATATACACCGCTATCTGTGTAAACATGGAAATATCTACACCGCTATCTGTTAAAACTTGGAAATATCTACACCGTTATGCGTGTAAACATGGAAATATCTTCACCGCCATCTGTATGAACATGGAAATATCTACACTGCCATCTACATAAACATGGAAATTTCTACACCGCCATCTGTAGGAATATGGAAATATCTACACCACCATCTGAATCAACATGCAAATATCTACACCGCCATCTGTATGAACATGGAAACATCCATACCGCCATCTGTATGAATTTGGAAATATCTACACCGCTAACTGTATGAACATGGAAATATCTGCACCGCTATCTCTATGAACATGGAAATATCTACACCTCTATCTCTATAACCATGGATATATCTACACCGCTATCTGTATATACATGGAAATATTTACACCGCTATCCGTATAAACATGGAAATATCTACAGTGTTATCTATACAAACATGGAAATAACTACACTGCTATCTCTATAAACATGGATATATCTACACCGCCATCTGTATGAACATGGAAGTATCTAAACCGCCATTTCTATAAACATGGAAACATCTACACCACCATCTGTATGAACCTGAAAATATCTACACCGCCATCTCTATAAAGATGGAAACCCCACAACCGCCATCTGTATAAACATGGAAATATCTACACCGCTATCTGCATAAAGATGGAAATATCTACACCGCTATCTGAATAAACACGGAAATACCTACACTGTCATCTGTATAAATATAGAAATATCTACAGTGCCATCTCTATAAACATGGAAATATCTACACGGCCATCTGTATGAACATGGAAATATCTACACCGCCAACCGTATAACGATGGAAATATCTACACCGCTATCTGTATGAACATGGAAATATCTACATCGCTATCGGTATAAACATGGAAATATCTACAACGCTATCTCTATAAACATGGCAATATTTACACCGGCATCTCTATAAACATGGAAATATCTACACCGCTCTCTATAATGTTGGAAATAACTACACTGCTATGTCTGTAGACATGGAAATATCTAGAACGCCATCTCTATAAACATGGAAATATCTACAACGCCATCTGCATTAACTTGGAAATATCTGAACCGCCATCTGTATGAACATGGAAATAACTACACCGCCATTTTTCTAAAGATGGAAATATCTACACCGCCATCTGTATAAACATGGAAATATCAACACCTCCATCTGTATAAAGATGGAAATATCTACACCGCCATATGAATACACATGGAAATATCTACACCGCCATCTGTATGAACATGGAAATATCTACACCGCCATCTGTGGAAACATAGAAATATCTACACCGCCATCGGTATGAACATGGAAATGTCTACACCACTATCTTGTAAACATGGAAATATCTACACCCCTAACTCTATAAACATGGAAATATCTACACCGCTATCTGCATAAACATGGAAATATCTGAACCGCCATCTGTATGAACATGGAAATAACTACACCGCCATTTTTCTAAAGATGGAAATATCTACACCGCCATCTGTATAAACATGGAAATATCTACACCTCCATCTGTATAAAGATGGAAATATCTACACCGCCATATGAATAAACATGGAAATATCTACACCGCCATCTGTATGAACATGGAAATATCTACACCGCCATCTGTGGAAACATAGAAATATCTACACCGCCATCGGTATGAACATGGAAATATCTACACCACTATCTTGTAAACATGGAAATATCTACACCCCTAACTCTATAAACATGGAAATATCTACACCGCTATCTGTTAAAACTTGGAAATATTTACACCGTTATGTGTATAATCATGGATATATCTTCACCGCCATCTGTATGAACATGGAAATATCTACCCTGCATACTATATAAACATGGAAATATCTACACCGCCATCTGTAGGAACATGGAAATATCTACACCGCCATCTGAATGGACATGCAAATATCTTCACCGCCATCTGTATGAACATGGAGATATCTACACGGACGTCTGTATGAATTTGGAAATATCTACACCGCTATCTGTATGAACATGGAAATATCTACACCGCTATCTCTATGAACATGGAAATATCTACACCGCTATCTGTATAAACAAGGAAATATCTACACTGCCATCTCTATAAACATGGAAATATCTACACTGCCATCTGTATCAACATGGAAATATCTACACCGTTATCCTTATAAACACGGAAATATCTACAGCGTTATCTGTATAAACATGGAAATAACTACACCGCCATCTCTATAAACATGGATATATCTACACTGCTATCTGTATAAACATGGAAATATCTACACTTATCTGTGAAACGGGGAAATGTCTACACTGCTATCTCTATAAACATGGAAATATCTACACCACTATCTCTATAATCATGGAAATATCTACACCACCATCTCTATAAACATGGAAATACATACACCGCCATCTGTAGGAACATGGAATTATCTACACCACCATGTGTATGAACATGGAAATATATACACCGCCATCTGTATGAACATGGAAATATCTACACTGCCATCTGTATGAACATGGAAATATGTACACCGCCATCTGTATGAACATGCAAATACCTTCACCGCCATCTGTATGAACATGGAAATATCTACACCACCATCTGTATGAAAATGGAATTATCTACACCGCTATCTGTATGAACATGGAAATATCTACACCGCTATCTCTATAAAAATGGAAATATCTACACCGCTATCTGTATAAACATGGAAATATCTACACCGCTATCTGTATAAACATGGAAATATCTACACCGCTACCTGTATAAACATGGAAATATCAGCACCACTATCTGTATGAACATGGAAATATCTACACAGCCATCTGAATGAACATGGAAATATCTACAACGCTATCTGTATTAACATGGAAGTAGCTACACCGCTATCTGTATGAACATGGAAATATCTACGCCACTATCTGTATGAACATGGAAATAACTACACCACTATCTGTATGAACATGGAAATATCTTCACCGCCATCTGTATGAACATGGATATATCTACACAGCCATCTAGAAGAACATGGATATATCAACACCGCTTTCTGTATCAACATGGAAATATCTACACCGCTATCTGTTTTAACATGCATACATCTTCACCGCTATCTGTATAAACATGGATATATCTACACCGCTATCTGCATGAAAATGGAAATATCTACACAGCTATCTGCATATACATGGAAATATCTACAAAGCTATTTCTCTACACATGGAAATATCTACACCGCAATCTATATAAACATGGAAATATCTACACTGCCATCTGTATGAACATGGAAATATCTGCACCGCCAACTGTATGAACATATAAATATCTAGACCACCATCTGTATTAAGATGGAGATATCTACACCGCTATCTGTATAAACATGGAAATATCTACACCGCTATCTGTATAAACATGGAAATATCTACACCGCTATCTGTATAAACATGGAAATATCTACACCGCTACCTGTATAAACATGGAAATATCAGCACCACTATCTGTATGAACATGGAAATATCTACACCGCTATCTGTATGAACATGGAAATATCTTCACCGCCATCTGTATGAACATGGATATATCTACACAGCCATCTGGATGAACATGGAAATATCTACACCGCTATCTGTATGAACATGGAAATATCTACACCGCTATCTGTGTAAACATGCATACATCTTCACCGCTATCTGTATAAACATGGAAATATCTACACCGCTATCTGTATGACCATGGAAATATCTACACCGCTATCTGTTTGAACACGGAAATATCTACTCCGCTATCTGCATGAAAATGGAAATATCTACACAGCTATCTGCATATACATGGAAATATCTACAAAGCTATTTCTTTACACATGGAAATAACTACACAGCTATCTCTATTAACATGGAAATATCTACACCGCCATCTGTATGAACATGGAAATATCTGCACCGCCATCTGTATGAACATATAAATATCTACACAGCCATCTGTATTAAGATGGAGATATCTACACCGCTATCTGTATAAACATGGAAATATCTACAACGCTATCTGTATAAACATGGAAATATCTACAACGCTATCTGAATAAACATGGAAATATCTACACCGCTACCTGTATAAACATGGAAATATCAGCACCACTATCTGTATGAACATGGAAATATCTACACAGCCATCTGGATGAACATGGAAATATCTACACCGCTATCTGTATGAACATGGAAATAGCTACACCGCTATCTGTATGAACATGGAAATATCTACACCGCTATCTGCATGAACATGGAAATACCTTCACCGCCATCTGTATGAACATGGATATATCTACACAGCAATCTGGATGAATATGGAAATATCTACACCGCTATCTGTATGAACATGGAAATAGCTACACCTCTATCTGTATGAACATGGAAATAGCTACACCGCTATCTGTATGAACATGGAAATATCTCCACCGCTATCTGCATGAACATAGAAATATCTACACCGCTATCTGTGTAAACATGCATACATCTTCACCGCTATCTGTATAAACATGGAAATGTCTACACCCCTATGGATATGAACATGGAAATATCTACACCGCTATCTGTTTGAACATGGAAATATCTACACCGCTATCTGCATGAAAATGTAAATATCTACACAGCTATCTGCATATACATGGAAATATCTACAAAGCTATTTCTTTACACATGGAAATATCTACACCGCTATCTCTATAAACATGGAAATATCTACTACGCCATCTGTATGAACATGGAAATATCTGCCCCGCCATCTGTATGAACATATAAATATCTACACCGCCATCTGTATTAAGATGGAGATATCTACACCGCTATCTGTATAAACATGGAAATATCTACCCCGCTATCTGTATAAACATGGAAATATCTACACCGCTATCTGTATAAACATGGAAATATCTACACCGCTACCTGTATAAACATGGAAATATCACCACCGCTATCTGTATGAACATGGAAATATCTACACAGCCATCTGAATGAACATGGCAATATCTACAACGCTATCTGTATGAACATGGAAATAGCTTCACCGCTATCTGTCTGAACATGGAAATATCTATGCCACTATCTGTATGAACATGGAAATATCTACACAGCCATCTGAATGAACATGGCAATATCTACAACGCTATCTGTATGAACATGGAAATATCTTCACCGCCATCTGTATGAACATGGATGTATCTTCACAGCCATCTGGATGAACATGGAAATAACTACACCGCTATCTGTATGAACATGGAAATAGCTACACCGCTATCTGTATGAACATGGAAATATCTACACCGCTATCTGTATGAACTTGGAGATATCTACACCGCTATCTGTATGAACATGGAAATATCTTCACCGCCATCTGTATGAACATGGATATATCTACACAGCCATCTGGATGGACATGGAAATATCAACACCGCTATCTGTATGAACATTGAAATATCTACACCGCTATCTGTGTTAACATGCATACATCTTCACCGCTATCTGTATAAACATGGAAATATCTACACCGCTATCTGTATGAACATGGAAATATCTACACAGCTATCTGTTTGAAGATGGAAATATCTAAACTGCTATCTGCATGAAAATGGAAATATCTAAACAGCTATCTGCATATACATGGAAATATCTACAAAGCTATTTCTCTACACAAGGAAATGTCTACACCGCAATCTCTATAAACATGGAAATATCTACATCGCCATCTGTATGAACATGGAAATATCTGCAGCGCCATCTCTATGAACATATAAATATCTAGACCACCATCAGTATTAAGATGGAGATATCTACACCGCTATCTGTATAAACATGGAAATATCTACACCGCTATCTGTATAAACATGGAAATATCTACACCGGTATCTGTATGAACATGGAAATATCTACACCGCTACCTGTATAAACATGGAAATATCAGCACCGCTATCTGTGTGAATATGGAAATATCTACACCGCTATCTCTATGAACATGGAATTATCTACACCGATATCTGTATGAACATGGAAATATCTTCACCGCCATCTGTATGAACATGGATGTATCTTCACAGCCATCTGGACGAACATGGAAATATCAGCACCGCTGTCTGTATGAACATGGAAATATCTACACCGCTATCTGTATGAACATGGAAATATCTACACCGCTATCTGTATGAACGTGGAAATATCTACACCGATATCTGTATGAACATGGAAATATCTTCACCGCCATCTGTATGAACATAGATATATCTACACAGCCATCTGGATGAACATGGAAATATCTACACCGCTATCTGTATGAACATGGAAATATCTACACCGCTATCTGTGTAAACATGCATACATCTTCACCGCTATCTGTATAAACATGGATATATCTACACCGCTATCTGTATAAACATGGAAATATCTACACCGCTACCTGTATAAACATGGAAATATCAGCACCGTTATCTGTATGAACATGGAAATATCTACACAGCCATCTGGATGAAAATGGAAATAGTTACACCGCTATCTGTATGAACATGGAAATAGCTACACCGCTATCTGTATGAACATGGAAATATCTACACAGCCATCTGGGTGAACATGGAAATATCTACACCGCTATCTGTATGAACATGGAAATATCTTCACCGCCATCTGTATGAACATGAATATATCTACACAGCCATCTGGATGAACATGGAAATATCTACACCGCTATATGTATGAACATGGAATTAGCTACACTGCTATCTGTATGAACATGGAAATATCTACACCGCTATCTGTATGAACATGGAAATATCTACACCGCTATCTGTATGAACATGGAAATACCTTCACCGCCATCTGTATGAACATGGATATATCTACACAGCCATCTGGATGAACATGGAAATATCTACACCGCTATCTGTATGAACATGGAAATATCTACCCCACTATCTGTGTAAACATGCATACATCTTCACCGCTATCTGTATAAACATGGAAATATCTTCACCGCTATCTGTATGACCATGGAAATATCTACACCGCTATCTGTTTGAACACGGAAATATCTACTCCGCTATCTGCATGAAAATGGAAATATCTACACAGCTTTCTGCATATACATGGAAATAGCTACAAAGCTATTTCTTTACACATGGAAATAACTACACCGCTACCTCTATTAACATGGAAATATCTACACCGCCATCTGTATCAACATGGAAATATCTGCACAGCCATCTAGAAGAACATGGATATATCAACACCGCTTTCTGTATCAACATGGAAATATCTACACCGCTATCTGTTTTAACATGCATACATCTTCACCGCTATCTGTATAAACATGGAAATATCTACACCGCTATCTGCATGAAAATGTAAATATCTACACAGCTATCTGCATATACATGGAAATATCTACAAAGCTATTTCTCTACACATGGAAATATCTACACCGCAATCTATATAAACATGGAAATATCTACACTGCCATCTGTATGAACATGGAAATATCTGCACCGCCAACTGTATGAACATATAAATATCTAGACCACCATCTGTATTAAGATGGAGATATCTACACCGCTATCTGTATAAACATGGAAATATCTACACCGCTATCTGTATAAACATGGAAATATCTACACCGCTATCTGTATAAACATGGAAATATCTACACCGCTACCTGTATAAACATGGAAATATCAGCACCACTATCTGTATGAACATGGAAATATCTACACCGCTATCTGTATGAACATGGAAATATCTTCACCGCCATCTGTATGAACATGGATATATCTACACAGCCATCTGGATGAACATGGAAATATCTACACCGCTATCTGTATGAACATGGAAATATCTACACCGCTATCTGTGTAAACATGCATACATCTTCACCGCTATCTGTATAAACATGGAAATATCTACACCGCTATCTGTATGACCATGGAAATATCTACACCGCTATCTGTTTGAACACGGAAATATCTACTCCGCTATCTGCATGAAAATGGAAATATCTACACAGCTATCTGCATATACATGGAAATGTCTACAAAGCTATTTCTTTACACATGGAAATAACTACACAGCTATCTCTATTAACATGGAAATATCTACACCGCCATCTGTATGAACATGGAAATATCTGCACCGCCATCTGTATGAACATATAAATATCTACACAGCCATCTGTATTAAGATGGAGATATCTACACCGCTATCTGTATAAACATGGAAATATCTACAACGCTATCTGTATAAACATGGAAATATCTACAACGCTATCTGAATAAACATGGAAATATCTACACCGCTACCTGTATAAACATGGAAATATCAGCACCACTATCTGTATGAACATGGAAATATCTACACAGCCATCTGGATGAACATGGAAATATCTACACCGCTATCTGTATGAACATGGAAATAGCTACACCGCTATCTGTATGAACATGGAAATATCTACACCGCTATCTGCATGAACATGGAAATACCTTCACCGCCATCTGTATGAACATGGATATATCTACACAGCAATCTGGATGAATATGGAAATATCTACACCGCTATCTGTATGAACATGGAAATAGCTACACCTCTATCTGTATGAACATGGAAATAGCTACACCGCTATCTGTATGAACATGGAAATATCTCCACCGCTATCTGCATGAACATAGAAATATCTACACCGCTATCTGTGTAAACATGCATACATCTTCACCGCTATCTGTATAAACATGGAAATGTCTACACCCCTATGGATATGAACATGGAAATATCTACACCGCTATCTGTTTGAACATGGAAATATCTACACCGCTATCTGCATGAAAATGTAAATATCTACACAGCTATCTGCATATTCATGGAAATATCTACAAAGCTATTTCTTTACACATGGAAATATCTACACCGCTATCTCTATAAACATGGAAATATCTACTACGCCATCTGTATGAACATGGAAATATCTGCCCCGCCATCTGTATGAACATATAAATATCTACACCGCCATCTGTATTAAGATGGAGATATCTACACCGCTATCTGTATAAACATGGAAATATCTACCCCGCTATCTGTATAAACATGGAAATATCTACACCGCTATCTGTATAAACATGGAAATATCTACACCGCTACCTGTATAAACATGGAAATATCACCACCGCTATCTGTATGAATATGGAAATATCTACACAGCCATCTGAATGAACATGGCAATATCTACAACGCTATCTGTATGAACATGGAAATAGCTTCACCGCTATCTGTCTGAACATGGAAATATCTATGCCACTATCTGTATGAACATGGAAATATCTACACCGCTATCTGTATGAACATGGAAATATCTTCACCGCCATCTGTATGAACATGGATGTATCTTCACAGCCATCTGGATGAACATGGAAATAACTACACCGCTATCTGTATGAACATGGAAATAGCTACACCGCTATCTGTATGAACATGGAAATATCTACACCGCTATCTGTATGAACTTGGAGATATCTACACCGCTATCTGTATGAACATGGAAATATCTTCACCGCCATCTGTATGAACATGGATATATCTACACAGCCATCTGGATGGACATGGAAATATCAACACCGCTATCTGTATGAACATTGAAATATCTACACCGCTATCTGTGTTAACATGCATACATCTTCACCGCTATCTGTATAAACATGGAAATATCTACACCGCTATCTGTATGAACATGGAAATATCTACACAGCTATCTGTTTGAAGATGGAAATATCTAAACTGCTATCTGCATGAAAATGGAAATATCTAAACAGCTATCTGCATATACATGGAAATATCTACAAAGCTATTTCTCTACACAAGGAAATGTCTACACCGCAATCTCTATAAACATGGAAATATCTACATCGCCATCTGTATGAACATGGAAATATCTGCAGCGCCATCTCTATGAACATATAAATATCTAGACCACCATCAGTATTAAGATGGAGATATCTACACCGCTATCTGTATAAACATGGAAATATCTACACCGCTATCTGTATAAACATGGAAATATCTACACCGGTATCTGTATGAACATGGAAATATCTACACCGCTACCTGTATAAACATGGAAATATCAGCACCGCTATCTGTATGAATATGGAAATATCTACACCGCTATCTCTATGAACATGGAATTATCCACACCGATATCTGTATGAACATGGAAATATCTTCACCGCCATCTGTATGAACATGGATGTATCTTCACAGCCATCTGGACGAACATGGAAATATCAGCACCGCTGTCTGTATGAACATGGAAATATCTACACCGCTATCTGTATGAACATGGAAATATCTACACCGCTATCTGTATGAACGTGGAAATATCTACACCGATATCTGTATGAACATGGAAATATCTTCACCGCCATCTGTATGAACATAGATATATCTACACAGCCATCTGGATGAACATGGAAATATCTACACCGCTATCTGTATGAACATGGAAATATCTACACCGCTATCTGTGTAAACATGCATACATCTTCACCGCTATCTGTATAAACATGGATATATCTACACCGCTATCTGTATAAACATGGAAATATCTACACCGCTACCTGTATAAACATGGAAATATCAGCACCGTTATCTGTATGAACATGAAAATATCTACACAGCCATCTGGATGAAAATGGAAATAGTTACACCGCTATCTGTATGAACATGGAAATAGCTACACCGCTATCTGTATGAACATGGAAATATCTACACAGCCATCTGGGTGAACATGGAAATATCTACACCGCTATCTGTATGAACATGGAAATATCTTCACCGCCATCTGTATGAACATGAATATATCTACACAGCCATCTGGATGAACATGGAAATATCTACACCGCTATATGTATGAACATGGAATTAGCTACACTGCTATCTGTATGAACATGGAAATATCTACACCGCTATCTGTATGAACATGGAAATATCTACACCGCTATCTGTATGAACATGGAAATACCTTCACCGCCATCTGTATGAACATGGATATATCTACACAGCCATCTGGATGAACATGGAAATATCTACACCGCTATCTGTATGAACATGGAAATATCTACCCCACTATCTGTGTAAACATGCATACATCTTCACCGCTATCTGTATAAACATGGAAATATCTTCACCGCTATCTGTATGACCATGGAAATATCTACACCGCTATCTGTTTGAACACGGAAATATCTACTCCGCTATCTGCATGAAAATGGAAATATCTACACAGCTTTCTGCATATACATGGAAATAGCTACAAAGCTATTTCTTTACACATGGAAATAACTACACCGCTACCTCTATTAACATGGAAATATCTACACCGCCATCTGTATCAACATGGAAATATCTGCACCGCCATCTATATGAACATATAAATATCTTCACCGCCATCTGTATTAAGATGGAGATATCTACACCGCTATCTGTATAAACATGGAAATATCTACACCGCTATCTGTATAAACATGGAAATATCTACACCGCTATCTGTATAAACATGGAAATATCTACACCACTACCTGTATAAACATGGAAATATCAGAACCGCTATCTGAATGAACATGGAAATATCTACACCGCTATCAGTATGAACGTGGATATATCTACACCGATATCTGTATGAACATGGAAATATCTTCACCGCCATCTGTATGAACATAGATATATCTACACAGCCATCTGAATGAACCTGGAAATATCAGCAACGCTGTCTGTATGGACACGGAAATATCTACACCGCTATCTGTATGAACATGGAAATATCTACACCGCTATCTGTATGAACATGTAAATATCTTCTCCGCCATCTGTATGAACATGGATATATCTACACAGCCAGCTGGATGAAGATGGAAATATCTACACCGCTATCTGTATGAACATGGATATATCTACACCGCTATCTGTGCAAACACGCATACATCTTCACCGCTATCTGTATAAACATGGAAATGTCTACACCCCTATGGATATGAACA
This sequence comes from Gorilla gorilla gorilla, assembly GCF_029281585.2. Lineage (NCBI taxonomy): Eukaryota > Metazoa > Chordata > Mammalia > Primates > Hominidae > Gorilla > Gorilla gorilla. The sequence goes on along the minus strand of NC_073246.2, from coordinate 52,091,196 downwards.
TGGAAATATCTACTCCGCTATCTGTTTGAACATGGAAATATCTACACCGCTATCTGCATGAAAATGTAAATATCTACACAGCTATCTGCATATACATGGAAATATCTACAAAGCTATTTCTTTACACATGGAAATATCTACACCGCTATCTCTATAAACATGGAAATATCTACACCGCCATCTGTATGAACATGGAAATATCTGCAAGGCCATCTGTATGAACATATAAATATCTAAACCGCAATCTGTATTAAGATGGAGATATCTACACCGCTATCTGTATAAACATGGAAATATCTACACCGCTATCTGTATAAACATGGAAATATCTACACCGCTATCTGTATAAACATGGAAATATCTACACCGCTACCTGTATAAACATGGAAATATCACCACCGCTATCTGTAAGAACATGGAAATATCTACACAGCCATCTGAATGAACATGGAAAAATCTACAACGCTATCTGTATGAACATGGAAATAGCTACACCGCTATCTGTATGAACAGGGAAATAACTACACCGCTATCTGTATGAACATGGAAATATCTACGCCACAATCTGTATGAACATGGAAATATCTACACCGCTCTCTGTATGAACATGGAAATACCTTCACCGCCATCTGTATGAACATGGATATATCTAAACAGCCATCTGGATAAACATGGAAATAACGACACCGCTATCTGAAAGAACATGGAAATAGCTACACCGCTATCTGTATGAACATGGAAATATCTACACAGCCATCTGGATGAACATGGAAATATCAACACCGCTATCTGCATGAACATGGAAATATCTACACCGCTATCTGTGTTAACATGCATACATCTTCACAGCTATCTGTATAAAAATGGAAATATCTACACCGCTATCTGTATGAACATGGAAATATCTACAGAGCAATCTGTTTGAACATGGAAATAACTACACCGCTATCTGCATGAAAATGGAAATATCTACACCGCCATCTGTATTAAGATGGAGATATCTACACCGCTATCTGTATAAACATGGAAATATCTACACCGCTATCTGTATAAACATGGAAATATCTACACCGCTATCTGTATAAACATGGAAATATATACACCGCTACCTGTATAAACATGGAAATATCAGCACCGCTATCTGTATGAACATGGAAATATCTACACCGCTATCTCTATGAACATGGAAATATCTACACCGATATCTGTATGAACATGGAAATATCTTCACCGCCATCTGTATGAACATGGATATATCTACACAGCCATATGGACGATCATGGAAATATCAGCATCGCAGTCTGTATGAACATGGAAATATCTACACCGCTATCTGTATGAACATGGAAATATCTACACCGCTATCTGTATGAACATGGAAATATCTTCACCGATATCTGTATGAACATGGATATTTCTACACAGCCATCTGGATGAACATGGAAATATCTACACCGCTATCTGAATGAACATGGAAATATCTACCCCGCTATCTGTGTAAACATGTATACATCTTCACCGCTATCTGTATAAACATGGATATATCTACACCGCTATCTGTATAAACATGGAAATATCTACACCGCTACCTGTATAAACATGGAAATATCAGCACCGTTATCTGAATGAACATGGAAATATCTACTCAGCCATCTGGATGATCATGGAAATATCTACACCGCTATATGTATGAACATGGAATTAGCTACACCGCTATCTGTATGAACATGAAAATATCTACACAGCTATCTGTATGAACATGGAAATATCTACACCGCTATCTGTATGAACATGGAAATATCTTCACCGCCATCTGTATGAACATGGATATATCTACACAGCCATCTGGATGAACATGGAAATATCAGCAACGCTGTCTGTATGGACATGGAAATATCTACACCGATATCTGTATGAACATGGAAATATCTTCACCGCCATCCGTATGAACATAGATATATCTACACAGCCATCTGGATGAACATGGAAATATCAGCAACGCTGTCTGTATGAACATGGAAATATCTACACCGCTATCTGTATGAACATGGAAATATCTACACCGCTATCTGTATGAACATGGAAATATCTTCACCGCCATCTGTATGAACATGGATATATCTACACAGCCATCTGGATGAACATGGAAATATCTACACCGCTATTAGTATGAACATGGAAATATCTACTCCGCTATCTGTGTAAACATGCATACATCTTCACCGCTATCTGTATAAACATGGAAATATCTACACCGCTATCTGTATAAACATGGAAATATCTACACCGCTACCTGTATAAACATGGAAATATCAGCACCGCTATCTGTATGAACATGGAAATATCTACACAGCCATCTGGATGAACATGAAAATATCTACACCGCTATCTGTATGAACATGGAAATAGCTACACCGCTATCTGTATGAACATGGAAATATCTACACCGCTATCTGTATGAACATGGAAATATCTACACCACTATCTGTATGAACATGGAAATATATTCAACGCCAGCTGTATGAACATGGATATATCTACACAGCCATCTGGATGAACATGGAAATATCTACACCTCTATATGTATGAACATGGAAATAGCTACACCTCTATATGTATGAACATGGAAATAGCTACAACGCTATCTGTATTAACATGGAAATAGCTACACCGCTATCTGTATGAACATGGAAGTATCTACACCGCTATCTGTATGAACATGGAAATATCTTCACCGCTATATGTATGAATATGGATATATCTACAAAGCCATCTGGATGAACATGGAAATATCTACACCACTATATGTATGAACATGGAAATAGCTAAACCGCTATGTCTATGAACTTGGAAATATCTACACCGCTATCTGTATGAACATGGAAGTATCTATACCGCTATCTTTATGAACATTGAAATATCTTCACCGCCATATGTATGAACACGGATATATCTAGAGAGCCATCTGGATGAACATGGAAATATCTACACCGCTATCTGTATGAACATGGAAATATCTACACCGCTATCTGTTTGAACATGGAAATATCTACACCGCTATCTGCATGAAAATGGAAATATCTAAACAGCTATCTGCATATTCATGGAAATATCTACAAAGCTATTTCTTTACACATGGAAATAACTACACCGCTATCTCTATTAACATGGAAATATCTACACCGCCATCTGTATGAACATGGAAATATCTGCACCGCCATCTGTATGAACATATAAATATCTACACCGCCATTTGTATTAAGATGGAGCTATCTACACCGCTATCTGTTTAAACATGGTAATATCTACACCGCTATCTGTATAAACACGGAAATATCTACACCGCTATCTGTATAACCATGGAAATAGCTACACCTCTATCCGTATGAACATGGAAATATCTACACCGTTATCTGTATGAACATGGAAAGATCTACACCGCTATCTGTATGAACATGGAAATATCTTCACCGCCATCCGTATGTACATGGATATATCTACACAGCCATCTGGATGAACATGGAAATATCTACACCGCTATCTGTATGAACATGGAAATATCTGCACCGCTCTCTGTGTAAACATGCATACATCTTCACCGCTATCTGTATAAACATGGAAATATCTACACCGCTATCTGTATGAACATGGAAATATCTACACCGCTATCTGTTTGAACATGGAAATATCTACACCGCTATCTGCATGAAAATGGAAATATCTACAAAGCTATCTGCATATACGTGGAAATATCTACAAAGCTATTACTTTACACATGGAAATAACTACACCACTATCTCTATAAACATGGAAATATCTACACCGTCATCTGTATGAACATATAAATATCTACACCGCCATCTGCATTAAGATGGAGATATCTACACTGCTATCTGTATAAACATGGAAATATCTACACCGCTATCTATATAAACATGGAAATAACTACACCGCTATCTGTATGAACATGGAAATATCTACACCGCTACCTGCATAAACATGGATATATCAGCACCGCTATCTCTATGAACATGGAAATATGTACACAGCCATTTGAATGAACATGGAAATATCTACATCACTATCTGTATGAACATGGAAATAGCTACACCGCTATCTGTATGAACATGGAAATATCTACACCACTATCTGTATGAACATGGAAATATCTACACCGCTATCTGTATGAACATTGAAATATATAGACAACTATCTGTATAAACATGGAAATATCTACACCGCTACCTATATAAACATGGAAATATCAGCACCGCTATCTGTATGAACATGGAAATATCTACACCGCTATCTCTATGAACATGGAAATATTTACACCGATATCTGTATGAACATGGAAATATCTTCACCTCCATCTGTATGAGCATGGATATATCTACACAGCCATCTGGATGAACAAGGAAATATCAGCACCGCAGTCAGTATGAACATGGAAATATCTACACCGCTATCTGTATGAACATGGAAATATCTACACAGCTATCTGTTTGAACATGGAAATATCTACACCGCTATCTGCATGAAAATGTAAATATCTACACAGCTATCTGCATATACATGGAAATATCTACAAAGCTATTTCTTTACACATGGAAATATCTACACCGCTATCTCTATAAACATGGAAATATCTACACCGCCATCTGTATGAACATGGAAATATCTGCACCGCCATCTGTATGAACATATAAATATCTACACTGCAATCTGTATTAAGATGGAGATATCTACACCGCTATCTGTATAAACTTGGAAAGATCTACACCGCTATCTGTATAAACATGGAAATATCTACACCGCTATCCGTATAAACATGGAAATATCAGCACCGCTATCTGCATGAACATGGAAATATCTACACAGCCATCTGGACGAACATGGAAATACCTACACCGCTATCTGTATGAACATGTAAATATCTACACCGCTATCTGTATGAACATGGAAATATCTACACCACTATCTGTATGAACATGGAAATATCTACACCGCTATCTGTATGAACATGGAAATATCTTCACCGCCATCTGTATGAACATGGATATATCTACACAGCCATTTGGATGAACATGGAAATATCTACACCGCTATCTGTATGAACATGGAAATAGCTACTCCGCTATCTGTATGAACATGGAAATATCTACACCGCTATCAGTATGAACATGGAAATATCTACACCGCTATCTGTATGAACATGGATATATCTACACAGCCATCTGGATGAACATGGAAATATCTACACCGCTATCTGTATGAACATGGAAATATCTACACCGCTATCTGTGTAAACATGCATACATCTTCACCGCTATCTGAATAAACATGGAAATATCTACATCGCTATCTGTATGAACATGGAAATATCTACACCGCTATCTGCAGGAAAATGGAAATATCTACACAGCTATCTGCATATAAATGGAAATATCTACAAAGATATCTCTTTACACATGGAAATAACTACACCTCTATCTATATAAACATGGAAATATCTATATCGCCATCTGTATGAACAAGGAAATATCTGCACCGCCATCTGTATTAGCATACAAATATCTACACCACCATCTGTATTAAGATGGATATATCTACACGGCTATCTGTATAAACATGGAAATATCTAAACCGCTACCTGTATAAACATGGAAATATCAGCACCGCTATCTGTATGAACATGGAAATATCTACACCGCCATCTGAATGAACATGGAAATATCTGCAGCGCCATCTGCATGAACATATAAATATCTACACCGCCATCTGTATTAAGAAGGAGATATCTACACCGCTATCTGTATAAACATGGAAATATCTACACCGCTATCTCAATGAACATGGAAATATCTACACCGCTATCTGTATAAACATGGAAATATGGACACTGCTACCTGTATAAACATGGAAGTATCAGCACCGCTATCGGTATGAACATGGCAATATCTACACGGCTATCTGTATGAACATGGAAATATCTACACAGCTATCTGCATGAAAATGTAAATATCTACACAGCTATCTGCATATACATGGAAATATCTACAAAGCTATTTCTCTACACATGGAAATATCTACACCGCCATCTGTATGAACATGGAAATATCTGCACCGCCATCTGTATGAACATATAAATATCTACACCGCCATCTGTATTAAGATGGAGATATCTACACCGCTATCTGTATAAACATGGAAATATCTACACCGCTATCTGTATAAACATGGAAATATCTACACCGCTATCTGTATAAACATGGAAATATATACACCGCTACCTGTATAAACATGGAAATATCAGCACCGCTATCTGTATGAACATGGAAATATCTACACCGCTATCTCTATGAACATGGAAATATCTACACCGATATCTGTATGAACATGGAAATAACTTAACCGCCATCTGTATGAACATGGATATATCTACAGAGCCATATGGACGATCATGGAAATATCAGCATCGCAGTCTGTATGAACATGGAAATATCTACACCGCTATCTGTATGAACATGGAAATATCTACACCGCTATCTGTATGAACATGGAAATATCTTCACCGACATCTGTATGAACATGGATATATCTACACAGCCATCTGGATGAACATGGAAATATCTACACCGCTATCTGAATGAACATGGAAATATCTACACCGCTATCTGTGTAAACATGCATACATCTTCACCGCTATCTGTATAAACATGGATATATCTACACCGCTATCTGTATAAACATGGAAATATCTACACCGCTACCTGTATAAACATGGAAATATCAGCACCGTTATCTGTATGAACATGGAAATATCTACTCAGCCATCTGGATGATCATGGAAATATCTACACCGCTATATGTATGAACATGGAATTAGCTACACCGCTATCTGTATGAACATGAAAATATCTACACAGCTATCTGTATGAACATGGAAATATCTACACCGCTATATGTATGAACATGGAAATATCTTCACCGCCATCTGTATGAACATGGATATATCTACACAGCCATCTGGATGAACATGGAAATATCAGCAACGCTGTCTGTATGGACATGGAAATATCTACACCGATATCTGTATGAACATGGAAATATCTTCACCGCCATCCGTATGAACATAGATATATCTACACAGCCATCTGGATGAACATGGAAATATCAGCAACGCTGTCTGTATGAACATGGAAATATCTACACCGCTATCTGTATGAACATGGAATTATCTACACCGCTATCTGTATGAACATGGAAATATCTTCACCGCCATCTGTATGAACATGGATATATCTACACAGCCATCTGGATGAACATGGAAATATCTACTCCGCTATTAGTATGAACATGGAAATATCTACTCCGCTATCTGTGTAAACATGCATACATCTTCACCGCTATCTGCATAAACATGGAAATATCTACACCGCTATCTGTATAAACATGGAAATATCTACACCGCTACCTGTATAAACATGGAAATATCAGCACCGCTATCTGCATGAACATGGAAATATCTACACAGCCATCTGGACGAACATGGAAATACCTACACCGCTATCTCTATGAACATGGAAATATCTACACCGCTATCTGTATGAACATGGAAATATCTACACCACTATCTGTATGAACATGGAAATATCTACACCGCTATCTGTATGAACATGGAAATATCTTCACCGCCATCTGTATGAACATGGATATATCTACACAGCCATCTGGATGAACATGGAAATATCTACACCGCTATCTCTATGAACATGGAAATAGCTACTCCGCTATCTGTATGAACATGGAAATATCTACACCGCTATCAGTATGAACATGGAAATATCTACACCGCTATCTGTATGAACATGGATATATCTACACAGCCATCTGGATGAACATGGAAATATCTACACCGCTATCTGTATGAACATGGAAATATCTACACCGCTATCTGTGTAAACATGCATACATCTTCACCGCTATCTGAATAAACATGGAAATATCTACATCGCGATCTGTATGAACATGGAAATATCTACACCGCTATCTGCAGGAAAATGGAAATATCTACACAGCTATCTGCATATACATGGAAATATCTACAAAGATATCTCTTTACACATGGAAATAACTACACCTCTATCTATATAAACATGGAAATATCTATATCGCCATCTGTATGAACATGGAAATATCTGCACCGCCATCTGTATTAGCATACAAATATCTACACCACCATCTGTATTAAGATGGAGATATCTACACGGCTATCTGTATAAACATGGAAATATCTAAACCGCTACCTGTATAAACATCAAATATCAGCACCGCTATCTGTATGAACATGGAAATATCTACACCGCCATCTGAATGAACATGGAAATATCTGCAGCGCCATCTGCATGAACATATAAATATCTACACCGCCATCTGTATTAAGAAGGAGATATCTACACCGCTATCTGTATAAACATGGAAATATCTACACCGCTATCTCAATGAACATGGAAATATCTACACCGCTATCTGTATAAACATGGAAATATGGACACCGCTACCTGTATAAACATGGAAGTATCAGCACCGCTATCGGTAAGAACATGGCAATATCTACACGGCTATCTGTATGAACATGGAAATATCTACACAGCTATCTGCATGAAAATGTAAATATCTACACAGCTATCTGCATATACATGGAAATATCTACAGCTATCTCCTTACACATGGAAATAACTACATCGCTATCTCTATAAACATGGAAATATCTACACCGCCATCTGTATGAACATGGGAATATCTTCACCGCCATCTGTATGAACATGAATATATCTACACAGCCATCTGGATGAACATGGAAATATCTACACGGCTACCTGTATGAACATGGAAATATCTACACCGCTATCTGTATGAACATGGAAATATCTACACTGCTATCTGTATGAACTTGGAAGTATCTACACCGCTATCTGTATGAACATGGAAATATCTTCACCGCCATCTGTATGAACATGGATATATCCACACACCCATCTGGATGAACATGGAAATATCTACACCGCTATCTGTATGAACATGGAAATATCTACAGCGCTATCTGTGTAAACATGCATACATCTTCACTGGTATCTGTATGAACATGGAAATATCTACACAGCCATCTGGATGAAAATGGAAATAGTTACACCGCTATCTGTATGAACATGGAAATAGCTACACCGCTATCTGTATGAACATGGAAATATCTACACCGCTATCTGTATGAACATGGAAATATCTACACCGCTCTCTGTATCAACATGGAAATATATTCACCGCCATCTGTATGAACACGAATATATCTACACAGCCATCTGGATGAACATGGAAATATCTACACCGCTATATGTATGAACATGGAATTAGCTACACCGCTATCTGTATGAACATGGAAATATCTACACCGCTATCTGTATGAACATGGAAATATCTATACCGCTATCTGTATGAACATGGAAATATCTTCACCGCCATCTGTATGAACATGGATATATCTACACAGCCATCTGGATGAACATGGAAATATCTACACCGCTATCTGTATGAACATGGAAATATCTACACCACAATCTGTGTAAACATGCATACATCTTCACCGCTATCTGTATAAACATGGAAATGTCTACACCGCTATGTGTATGAACATGGAAATATCTACACCGCTATCTGTTTGAACATGGAAATATCTTCACCGCCATCTGTATGAACATGGATATATCTACACAGCCATCTGGATGAACATGGATATATCTACACCGTTATCTGTATGAACATGGAAATATCTACACCGCTATCTGTGTAAACATGCATACATCTTCACCGCTATCTGTATAAACATGGAAATGTCTACACCGCTATGTGTATGAACATGGAAATATCTACATTGCTATCTGTTTGAACATGGAAATATCTACACCGCTATCTGCATGAAAATGTAAATATCTACACAGCTATCTGCATATACATGGAAATATATACAAAGCTATTTCTTTACACATGGAAATAAGTACACCGCTATCTCTATAAACATGGAAATATCTACACCGCCATCTGTATGAACATGGAAATATCTGCACCGCCATCTGTATGAACATATAAATATCTACACCGCCATCTGTATTAAGATGGAGATATCTACACCGTTATCTGTATAAACATGGAAATATCTACACCGCTATCTGTATAAACATGGAAATATCTACACAGTTATCTGTATAAACATGGAAATATCTACACCGCTACCTGTATAAACATGGAAATATCACCACCGCTATCTGTATGAACATGGAAATATCTACACAGCCATCTGAATGAACATGGAAATATCTACAACGCTATCTGTATTAACATGGAAATAGCTACACCGCTATCTGTATGAACATGGAAATATCTACGCCACTATCTGTATGAACATGGAAATAACTACACCACTATCTGTATGAACATGGAAATATCTTCACCGCCATCTGTATGAACATGGATATATCTACACAGCCATCTGGATGAACATGGAAATATCTACACCGCTAGCTGTATGAACATGGAAATAGCTACACTGCTATCTGTATGAACATGGAAATATCTACACCGCTATCTGTATGAACATGGAAATATCTACACCGCTATCTGTATGAACATGGAAATATCTTCACCGCCATCTGTATGAACATGGATATATCTACACAGCCATCTGGAAGAACATGGATATATCAACACCGCTATCTGTATCAACATGGAAATATCTACACCGCTATCTGTTTTAACATGCATACATCTTCACCGCTATCTGTATAAACATGGAAATATCTACACCGCTATCTGCATGAAAATGGAAATATCAACACAGCTATCTGCATATACATGGAAAATCTACAAAGCTATTTCTCTACACATGGAAATATCTACACCGCAATCTATATAAACATGTAAATATCTACACTGCCATCTGTATGAACATGGAAATATCTGCACCGCCAACTGTATGAACATATAAATATCTAGACCGCCATCTGTATTAAGATGGAGATATCTACACCGCTATCGGTATAAACATGGAAATATCTACACCGCTATCTGTATAAACATGGAAATATCTACACTGCTATCTGTATAAACATGGAAATATCTACACCGCTACCTGTATAAACATGGAAATATCAGCACCACTATCTGTATCAACATGGAAATATCTACACCGCTATCTGTATGAACATGGAAATATCTTCACCGCCATCTGTATGAACATGGATATATCTACACAGCCATCTGGATGAACATGAAAATATCTACACCGCTATCTGTATGAACATGGAAATATCTACACCGCTATCTGTGTAAACATGCTTACATCTTCACCGCTATCTGTATAAACATGGAAATATCTACACCGCTATCTGTATGACCATGGAAATATCTACACCGCTATCTGTTTGAACACGGAAATATCTACTCCGCTATCTGCATGAAAATGGAAATATCTACACAGCTATCTGCATATACATGGAAATATCTACAAAGCTATTTCTTTACACATGGAAATAACTACACCGCTATCTCTATTTACATGGAAATATCTACACCGCCATCTGTATGAACATGGAAATATCTGCACCGCCATCTGTATGAACATATAAATATCTACACAGCCATCTGTATTAAGATGGAGATATCTACACCGCTATCTGTATAAACATGGAAATATCTACAACGCTATCTGTATAAACATGGAAATATCTACAACGCTATCTGAATAAACATGGAAATATCTACACCGCTACCTGTATAAACATGGAAATATCAGCACCACTATCTGTATGAACATGGAAATATCTACACAGCCATCTGGATGAACATGGAAATATCTACACCGCTATCTGTATGAACATGGAAATAGCTACACCGCTATCTGTATGAACATGGAAATATCTACACCGCTATCTGCATGAACATGGAAATACCTTCACCGCCATCTGTATGAACATGGATATATCTACACAGCAATCTGGATGAATATGGAAATATCTACACCGCTATCTGTATGAACATGGAAATAGCTACACCTCTATCTGTATGAACATGGAAATATCTACACCGCTATCTTTATGAACATGGATAGATCTATACCGATATCTGTATGAACATGGAAATATCCTCACCGCCATCTGTATGAACATGGATATATCTACACAGACATCTGGATGAACATGGATTTATCTACATCGCTATCTGCATGAACATAGAAATATCTACACCGCTATCTGTGTAAACATGCATACATCTTCACCGCTATCTGTATAAACATGGAAATGTCTACACCCCTATGGATATGAACATGGAAATATCTACACCGCTATCTGTTTGAACATGGAAATATCTATACCGCTATCTGCATGAAAATGTAAATATCTACACAGCTATCTGCATATACATGGAAATATCTACAAAGCTATTTCTTTACACATGGAAATATCTACACCGCTATGTCTATAAACATGGAAATATCTACTACGCCATCTGTATGAACATGGAAATATCTGCCCCGCCATCTGTATGAACATATAAATATCTACACCGCCATCTGTATTAAGATGGAGATATCTACACCGCTATCTGTATAAACATGGAAATATCTACACCGCTATCTGTATAAACATGGAAATATCTACACCGCTATCTGTATAAACATGGAAATATCTACACCGCTACCAGTATAAACATGGAAATATCACCACCGCTATCTGTATGAACATGGAAATATCTACACAGCCATCTGAATGAACATGGAAATATCTACAACGGTATCTGTATGAACATGGAAATAGCTACACCGCTATCTGTCTGAACATGGAAATATCTATGCCACTATCTGTATGAACATGGAAATATCTACACCGCTATCTGTATGAACATGGAAATATCTTCACCGCCATCTGTATGAACATGGATGTATCTTCACAGCCATCTGGATGAACATGGAAATAACTACACCGCTATCTGTATGAACATGGAAATAGCTACACCGCTATCTGTATGAACATGGAAATATCTACACCGCTATCTGTATGAACATGGAGATATCTACACCGCTATCTGTATGAACATGGAAATATCTTCACCGCCATCTGTATGAACATGGATATATCTACACAGACATCTGGATGGACATGGAAATATCAACACCGCTATCTGTATGAACATGGAAATATCTACACCGCTATCTGCATGAAAATGTAAATATCTACACAGCTATCTGCATATACATGGAAATATATACAAAGCTATTTCTTTACACATGGAAATATGTACACCGCTATCTGTGTTAACATGCATACATCTTCACCGCTATCTGTATAAACATGGAAATATCTACACCGCTATCTGTATGAACATGGAAATATCTTCACCGCCATCTGTATGAACATGGATATATCTACACAGCCATCTGGACGAAAATGGAAATATCAGCACCGCTGTCTGTATGAACATGGAAATATCTACACCGCTATCTGTATGAACATGGAAATATCTACACCGCTATCTGTATGAACATGGAAATATCTTCACCGCCATCTGTATGAACATGGATATATCTACACAGCCATCTGGATGAACATGGAAATATCTACTCCGCTATTAGTATGAACATGGAAATATCTACTCCGCTATCTGTGTAAACATGCATACATCTTCACCGCTATCTGTATAAACATGGAAATATCTACACCGCTCTCTGTATAAACATGGAAATATCTACACCGCTACCTGTATAAACATGGAAATATCAGCACCGCTATCTGTATGAACATGGAAATATCTACACAGCCATCTGGATGAACATGAAAATATCTACACCGCTATCTGTATGAACATGGAAATAGCTACACCGCTATCTGTATGAACATGGAAATATCTACACCGCTATCTGTATGAACATGGAAATATCTACACCACTATCTGTATGAACATGGAAATATATTCAACGCCAGCTGTATGAACATGGATATATCTACACAGCCATCTGGATGAACATGGAAATATCTACACCTCTATATGTATGAACATGGAAATAGCTACAACGCTATATGTATGAACATGGAAATAGCTACACCGCTATCTGTATGAACATGGAAGTATCTACACCGCTATCTGTATGAACATGGAAATATCTTCACCGATATATGTATGAATATGGATATATCTGCAAAGCCATCTGGATGAACATGGAAATATCTACACCACTATATGTATGAACATGGAAATAGCTAAACCGCTATGTCTATGAACTTGGAAATATCTACACCGCTATCTGTATGAACATGGAAGTATCTATACCGCTATCTTTATGAACATTGAAATATCTTCACCGCCATATGTATGAACACGGATATATCTAGAGAGCCATCTGGATGAACATGGAAATATCTACACCGCTATCTGTATGAACATGGAAATATCTACACCGCTATCTGTTTGAACATGGAAATATCTACACCGCTATCTGCATGAAAATGGAAATATCTACACAGCTATCTGCATATTCATGGAAATATCTACAAAGCTATTTCTTTACACATGGAAATAACTACACCGCTATCTCTATTAACATGGAAATATCTACACCGCCATCTGTATGAACATGGAAATATCTGCACCGCCATCTGTATGAACATATAAATATCTACACCGCCATCTGTATTAAGATGGAGATATCTACACCGCTATCTGTTTAAACATGGTAATATCTACACCGCTATCTGTATAAACACGGAAATATCTACACCGCTATCTGTATAAACATGGAAATAGCTACACCTCTATCCGTATGAACATGGAAATATCTACACCGTTATCTGTATGAACATGGAAAGATCTACACCGCTATCTGTATGAACATGGAAATATCTTCACCGCCATCCGTATGTACATGGATATATCTACACAGCCATCTGGATGAACATGGAAATATCTACACCGCTATCTGTATGAACATGGAAATATCTGCACCGCTCTCTGTGTAAACATGCATACATCTTCACCGCTATCTGTATAAACATGGAAATATCTACACCGCTATCTGTATGAACATGGAAATATCTACACCGCTATCTGTTTGAACATGGAAATATCTACACCGCTATCTGCATGAAAATGGAAATATCTACAAAGCTATCTGCATATACGTGGAAATATCTACAAAGCTGTTACTTTACACATGGAAATAACTACACCACTATCTCTATAAGCATGGAAATATCTACACCGTCATCTGTATGAACATATAAATATCTACACCGCCATCTGCATTAAGATGGAGATATCTACACTGCTATCTGTATAAACATGGAAATATCTACACCGCTATCTATATAAACATGGAAATAACTACACCGCTATCTGTATGAACATGGAAATATCTACACCGCTACCTGCATAAACATGGAAATATCAGCACCGCTATCTCTATGAACATGGAAATATCTACACAGCCATCTGGAAGAACATGGAAATATCTACATCGCTATCTGTATGAACATGGAAATAGCTACACCGCTATCTGTATGAACATGGAAATATCTACACCACTATCTGTATGAACATGGAAATATCTACACCGCTATCTGTATGAACATTGAAATATATAGACCACTATCTGTATAAACATGGAAATATCTACACCGCTACCTATATAAACATGGAAATATCAGCACCGCTATCTGTATGAACATGGAAATATCTACACCGCTATCTCTATGAATATGGAAATATTTACACCGATATCTGTATGAACATGGAAATATCTTCACCTCCATCTGTATGAGCATGGATATATCTACACAGCCATCTGGATGAACAAGGAAATATCAGCACCGCAGTCAGTATGAACATGGAAATATCTACACCGCTATCTGTATGAACATGGAAATATCTACACAGCTATCTGTTTGAACATGGAAATATCTACACCGCTATCTGCATGAAAATGTAAATATCTACACAGCTATCTGCATATACATGGAAATATCTACAAAGCTATTTCTTTACACATGGAAATATCTACACCGCTATCTCTATAAACATGGAAATATCTACACCGCCATCTGTATGAACATGGAAATATCTGCACCGCCATCTGTATGAACATATAAATATCTACACCGCCATCTGTATTAAGATGGAGACATCTACACCGTTATCTGTATAAACATGGAAATATCTATACCTCTATCTATATAAACATGGAAATATCTACACCACTATCTGTATAAACATGGAAATATCTACACCGCTACCTGTACAAACATGGAAATATCACCACCGCTATCTGTATGAACATGGAAATATCTACACAGCCATCTGAATGAACATGGAAATATCTACAACGCTATCTGTATTAACATGGAAATAGCTACAACGCTATCTGTATGAACATGGAAATATCTACACCACTATCTGTATGAACATGGAAATATCTACACCGCTATCTGTATGAACATGGAAATATCTCCACCGCCATCTGTATGAACATGGATATATCTACACAGCCATCTGGATGAACATGGAAATATCTACACCGCTATCTGTATGAACATGGAAATAGCTACACCGCTATCTGTATGAACATGGAAATATCTACACCGCTATCTGTATGAACATGGAAATATCTACACCGCTATCTGTATGAACATGGAAATATCTTCACCGCCATCTGTATGAACATGGATATATCTACACAGCCATCTGGATGAACATGGAAATATCAACACCGCTATCTGTATGAACATAGAAATATCTACACCGCTATCTGTTTTAACATGCATACATCTTCACCGCTATCTGTACAAACATGGAAATATCTACACCGCTATCTGTATGAACATGGAAATATCTACACCGCTATCTGTTTGAACATGGAAATATCTACACCGCTATCTGCATGAAAATGGAAATATCTACACAGCTATCTGCATCTACATGGAAATATCTACAAAGCTATTTCTCTACACATGGAAATATCTCCACCGCAATCTCTATAAACATGGAAATATCTTCACAGCCATCTGTATGAACATGGAAGTATCTGCACCGCCATCTGTATGAACATATAAATATCTAGACAGCCATCTGTATAAAGATGGAGATATCTACACCGCTATCTGTATAAAAATGGAAATATCTACACCGCTATCTGTATAAACATGGAAATATCTACACCGCTATCTGTATAAACATGGAAATATCTACACCGCTACCTGTATAAACATGGAAATATCAGCACCGCTATCTGTATTAAAATGGAAATATCTACACCGCTATCTGTATGAACATGGAAATATCTACACCGCTATCTGTGTAAACAGGCATACATCTTCACCGCTATCTGTATAAACATGGATATATCTACACCGCTATCGGTAGAAACATGGAAATATCTACACCGCTACCTGTATAAACATGGAAATATCAGCACCGTTATCTGTATGAACATGGAAATATCTACACAGCCATCTGGATGAAAATGGAAATATTTACACCGCTATCTGTATGAACATGGAAATAGCTACACCGCTATCTGTATGAACATAGGAATATCTACACCGCTATCTGTATGAACATGGAAATATCTACACCGCTATCTGTATGAACATGGAAATATCTTCACCGCCATCTGTATGAACATGAACATATCTACACAGCCATCTGGATGAACATGGAAATACCTACACAGCTATATGTATGAACATGGAATTAGCTACACCGCCATCTGTATGAACATGGAAATATCCACACCGCTATCTGTATGAACATGGAAATGTCTACACCGCTATCTGTATGAACATGGATATATCTACACAGCCATCTAGATTAACATGGATATATCTACACAGCCATCTGGATGAACATGGAAATATCTGCACCGCTATCTGTATGAACATGGAAATATCTACACCACTATCTGTGTAAACATGCATACATCTTCACTGCTATCTGTATAAACATGGAATTAACTACACCGCTATCTGTATGACCATGGAAATATCTACACCGCTATCTGTTTGAACACGGAAATATCTACTCCGCTATCTGCATGAAAACGGAAATATCTACACAGCTATCTGCATATACATGGAAATATCTACAAAGCTATTTCTTTACACAGGGAAATAACTACACCGCTATCTCTATTAACATGGAAATATCTACACCGCCATCTGTATGAACATGGAAATATCTGCACCGCCATCTGTATGAACATATAAATATCTACACCGCCATCTGTATTAAGATGGAGATATCTACAGCGCTATCTGTATGAACATGGAAATATCTACACCGCTATCTGTATAAACATGGAAATATCTACACCGCTATCTGTATAAACATGGAAATATCTACACCGCTACCTGTATAAACATGGAAATATCAGCACCGCTATCTGTATGAACATGGAAATATCTACACAGCCATCTGGATGAACATGGAAATATCTACACCGCTATCTTTATGAACATGGAAATAGCTACACCGCTATCTGTATGAACATGGAAATATCTACACCACTAACTGTATGAACATGGAAATATCTACACCGCTATCTGCATGAACATGGAAATATCTTCACCGCCATCTGAATGAACATGGATATATCTACACAGCCATCTGGATGAACATGGATATATCTCCACCGCTATCTGCATGAACATGGAAATATCTACACCGCTATCTGTGTAAACATGCATATATCTTCACCGCTATCTGTATAAACATGGAAATATCTACACCGCTATCTGTATAAACACGGAAATATCTACACCGCTACCTGTATAAACATGGAAATATCAGCACCGCTATCTGTATGAACATGGAAATATCTACACCGCTATCTCTATGAACATGGAAATATCTACACCGATATCTGTATGAACATGGAAATATCTTCACCGCCATCTGTATGAACTTGGATATATCTACACAGCCATCTGGATGAACATGGAAATATCAGCACCGCTGTCTGTATGAACATGGAAATACCTACTCCGCTATCTGTATGAACATGGAAATATCTACACCGCTATCTGTATGAACATGGAAATATCTTCACCACCATCTGTATGAACATGGATATATCTACACAGCCATCTGGATGAACATGGAAATATCTACACCGCTATCTGTATGAACATGGAAATATCTACACCGCTATGTGTGTAAACATGCATACATCTTCACCACTATCTGTATAAACATGGAAATATCTACACCGTTATCTCTATAAATATGGAAATATCTACACCGCTACCTGTATAAACATGGAAATATCAGCACCGCTATCTGTATGAACGTGGAAATATCTACACAGCCATCTGGATGAACATGGAAATCTCTACACCGCTATCTGTATGAACATGGAAATAGCTACACCTCTATCTGTATGAACATGGAAATATCTACACCGCTATCTGTATGAACATGGAAAGATCTACACCGCCATCTGTATGAACATGGAAATATCTTCACCGCCATCTGTATGAACATGGATATATCTACACAGCCATCTGGATGAACATGGATATATCTACAGCGCAATCCGTATGAACATGGAAATATCTGCACCGCTATCTGTGTAAACATGCATACATCTTCACCGCTATCTGTATAAACATGGAAATGTCTACACCGCTATGTGTATGAACATGGAAATATCTACACCGCTATCTGTTTGAACATGGAAATATCTACACCGCTATCTGCATGAAAATGTAAATATCTACACAGCTATCTGCATATACGTGGAAATATCTACAAAGCTATTTCTTTACACATGGAAATATCTACACCGCTATCTCTATAAACATGGAAATATCTACACCGCCATCTGTATGAACATGGAAATATCTGCACCGCCATCTGTATGAACATATAAATATCTACACAGCCATCTGTATTAAGATGGAGATATCTACACCGTTATATGTATAAACATGGAAATATCTACACCGCTATCTATATAAACATGGAAATATCTACACCACTATCTGTATAAACATGGAAATATCTACACCGCTACCTGTATAAACATGGAAATATCACCACCGCTATCTGTATGAACATGGAAATATCTTCACAGCCATCTGAATGAACATGGAAATATCTACAACGCTATCTGCATTAACATGGAAATAGCTACACCGCTATCTGTATGAACATGGAAATATCTACGCCACTATCTGTATGAACATGGAAATATCTACACCGCTATCTGTATGAACATGGAAATATCTTCACCGCCATCTGTATGAACATGGATATATCTACACAGCCATCTGCATGAACATGGAAATATCTACACCGCTATCTGTATGAACATGGAAATAGCTACACCGCTATCTGCATGAACATGGAAATATCTAAACCGCTATCTGTATGAACATGGAAATATCTACACCGCTATCTGTATGAACATGGAAATATCTTCACCGCCATCTGTATGAACATGGATATATCTACACAGCCATCTGGATGAACATGGAAATATCAACACCGCTATCTGCATTAACATGGAAATATCTACACCGCTATCTGTTTTAACATGCATACCTCTTCTCCGCTATCTGTATAAACATGGAAATATCTACACCGCTATCTGTATGAACATGGAAATATCTACACAGCTATCTGTTTGAACATGGAAATATCTACACCGCTATCTGCATGAAAATGGAAATATCTACACAGCTATCTGCATATACATGGAAATATCTACAAAGCTATTTCTCTACACATGGAAATATCTACACCGCAATCTCTATAAACATGGAAATATCTTCACCGCCATCTGTATGAACATGGAAATATCTGCACCGCCATCTGTATGAACATATAAATATCTAGACCGCAATCTGTATTAAGATGGAGATATCTACACCGCTATCTGTATAAAATTGGAAATATCTACACCTCTATCTGTATAAACATGGAAATATCTACACCGCTATCTGTATAAACATGGAAATATCTACACCGCTACCTGTATAAACATGGAAATATCAGCACCGCTATCTGTATGAACATGGAAATATCTACACCGCTATCTCTATGAACATGGAAATATCTACACCGATATCTGTATGAACATGGAAATATCTTCACCGCCATCTGTATGAACATGGATATATCTACACAGCCATCTGGACGAACATGGAAATATCAGCACCGCTGTCTGTATGAACATGGAAATATCTACACCGCTATCTGTATGAACATGGAAATATCTACACCGCTATCTGTATGAACATGGAAATAACTTCACCGACATCTGTATGAACATGGATATATCAACACAGCCATCTGGATGAACATGGAAATATCTGCACCGCTATCTGTATGAACATGGAAATATCTACACCGCTATCTGTGTAAAAAGGCATACATCTTCACAGCTATCTGTATAAACATGGATATATCTACACCGCTATCTGTATAAACATGGAAATATCTACACCGCTACCTGTATAAACATGGAAATATCAGCACCGTTATCTGTATGAACATGGAAATATCTACACAGCCATCTGGATGAAAATGGAAATAGTTACACCGCTATCTGTATGAACATGGAAATAGCTACACCGCTATCTGTATGAACATGGGAATATCTACACCGATATCTGTATGAACATGGAAATATCTACACCACTATCTGTATGAACATGGAAATATCTTCACCGCCATCTGTATGAACATGAATATATCTACACAGCCATCTGCATGAACATGGAAATATCAACACCGCTATATGTATGAACATGGAAATAGCTACACCGCTATCTGTATGAACATGGAAATATCCTCACCGCCATCTGTATGAACATGGATATATCTACACAGCCATCTGGATGAACATGGAAATATCTGCACCGCTATCTGTATGAACATGGAAATATCTACACCACTATCTGTGTAAACATGCATACATCTTCACTGCTATCTGTATAAACATGGAATTATCTACACCGCTATCTGTATGACCATGGAAATATCTACACCGCTATCTGTTTGAACACGGAAATATCTACTCCGCTATCTGCATGAAAACGGAAATATCTACACAGCTATCTGCATATACATGGAAATATCTACAAAGCTATTTCTTTACACAGGGAAATAACTACACCGCTATCTCTATTAACATGGAAATATCTACACCGCCATCTGTATGAACATGGAAATATCTGCACCGCCATCTGTATGAACATATAAATATCTACACCGCCATCTGTATTAAGATGGAGATATCTACACCGCTATCTGTATGAACATGGAAATATCTACACCGCTATCTGTATAAACATGGAAATATCTACACCGCTATCTGTATAAACATGGAAATATCTACACCGCTACCTGTATAAACATGGAAATATCAGCACCGCTATCTGTATGAACATGGAAATATCTACACATCCATCTGGATGAACATGGAAATATCTACACCGCTATCTTTATGAACATGGAAATAGCTACACCGCTATCTGTATGAACATGGAAATATCTACACCACTAACTGTATGAACATGGAAATATCTACACCGCTATCTGCATGAACATGGAAATATCTTCACCGCCATCTGAATGAACATGGATACATCTACACAGCCATCTGGATGAACATGGATATATCTCCACCGCTATCTGCATGAACATGGAAATATCTACACCGCTATCTGTGTAAACATGCATACATCTTCACCGCTATCTGTATAAACATGGAAATATCTACACCGCTATCTGTATAAACACGGAAATATCTACACCGCTACCTGTATAAACATGGAAATATCAGCACCGCTATCTGTATGAACATGGAAATATCTACACCGCTATCTCTATGAACATGGAAATATCTACACCGATATCTGTATGAACATGGAAATATCTTCACCGCCATCTGTATGAACTTGGATATATCTACACAGCCATCTGGATGAACATGGAAATATCAGCACCGCTGTCTGTATGAACATGGAAATACCTACACCGCTATCTGTATGAACATGGAAATATCTACACCGCTATCTGTATGAACATGGAAATATCTTCACCACCATCTGTATGAACATGGATATATCTACACAGCCATCTGGATGAACATGGAAATATCTACACCGCTATCTGTATGAACATGGAAATATCTACACCGCTATGTGTGTAAACATGCATACATCTTCACCACTATCTGTATAAACATGGAAATATCTACACCGCTATCTCTATAAATATGGAAATATCTACACCGCTACCTGTATAAACATGGAAATATCAGCACCGCTATCTGTATGAACATGGAAATATCTACACAGCCATCTGGATGAACATGGAAATCTCTACACCGCTATCTGTATGAACATGGAAATAGCTACACCTCTATCTGTATGAACATGGAAATATCTACACCGCTATCTGTATGAACATGGAAAGATCTACACCGCCATCTGTATGAACATGGAAATATCTTCACCGCCATCTGTATGAACATGGATATATCTACACAGCCATCTGGATGAACATGGATATATCTACAGCGCAATCCGTATGAACATGGAAATATCTGCACCGCTATCTGTGTAAACATGCATACATCTTCACCGCTATCTGTATAAACATGGAAATGTCTACACCGCTATGTGTATGAACATGGAAATATCTACACCGCTATCTGTTTGAACATGGAAATATCTACACCGCTATCTGCATGAAAATGTAAATATCTACACAGCTATCTGCATATACGTGGAAATATCTACAAAGCTATTTCTTTACACATGGAAATATCTACACCGCTATCTCTATAAACATGGAAATATCTACACCGCCATCTGTATGAACATGGAAATATCTGCACCGCCATCTGTATGAACATATAAATATCTACACCGCCATCTGTATTAAGATGGAGATATCTACACCGTTATATGTATAAACATGGAAATATCTACACCGCTATCTATATAAACATGGAAATATCTACACCACTATCTGTATAAACATGGAAATATCTACACCGCTACCTGTATAAACATGGAAATATCACCACCGCTATCTGTATGAACATGGAAATATCTTCACAGCCATCTGAATGAACATGGAAATATCTACAACGCTATCTGTATTAACATGGAAATAGCTACACCGCTATCTGTATGAACATGGAAATATCTACGCCACTATCTGTATGAACATGGAAATATCTACACCGCTATCTGTATGAACATGGAAATATCTTCACCGCCATCTGTATGAACATGGATATATCTACACAGCCATCTGGATGAACATGGAAATATCTACACCGCTATCTGTATGAACATGGAAATAGCTACACCGCTATCTGCATGAACATGGAAATATCTAAACCGCTATCTGTATGAACATGGAAATATCTACACCGCTATCTGTATGAACATGGAAATATCTTCACCGCCATCTGTATGAACATGGATATATCTACACAGCCATCTGGATGAACATGGAAATATCAACACCGCTATCTGCATGAACATGGAAATATCTACACCGCTATCTGTTTTAACATGCATACCTCTTCTCCGCTATCTGTATAAACATGGAAATATCTACACCGCTATCTGTATGAACATGGAAATATCTACACAGCTATCTGTTTGAACATGGAAATATCTACACCGCTATCTGCATGAAAATGGAAATATCTACACAGCTATCTGCATATACATGGAAATATCTACAAAGCTATTTCTCTACACATGGAAATATCTACACCGCAATCTCTATAAACATGGAAATATCTTCACCGCCCTCTGTATGAACATGGAAATATCTGCACCGCCATCTGTATGAACATATAAATATCTAGACCGCAATCTGTATTAAGATGGAGATATCTACACCGCTATCTGTATAAAATTGGAAATATCTACACCTCTATCTGTATAAACATGGAAATATCTACACCGCTATCTGTATAAACATGGAAATATCTACACCGCTACCTGTATAAACATGGAAATATCAGCACCGCTATCTGTATGAACATGGAAATATCTACACCGCTATCTCTATGAACATGGAAATATCTACACCGATATCTGTATGAACATGGAAATATCTTCACCGCCATCTGTATGAACATGGATATATCTACACAGCCATCTGGACAAACATGGAAATATCAGCACCGCTGTCTGTATGAACATGGAAATATCTACACCGCTATCTGTATGAACATGGAAATATCTACACCGCTATCTGTATGAACATGGAAATAACTTCACCGACATCTGTATGAACATGGATATATCAACACAGCCATCTGGATGAACATGGAAATATCTACACCTCTATATGTACGAACATGGAAATAGCTACACCGCTATCTGTATGAACATGGAAATATCTACACCGCTATCTGTATGAACATGGAAATATCTACACCGCTATCTGTATGAACATGGAAATATCTACACCGCTATCTGTGTAAACAGGCATACATCTTCACCGCTATCTGTATAAACATGGATATATCTACACCGCTATCTGTATAAACATGGAAATATCTACACCGCTACCTGTATAAACATGGAAATATCAGCACCGTTATCTGTATGAACATGGAAATATCTACACAGCCATCTGGATGAAAATGGAAATAGTTACACCGCTATCTGTATGAACATGGAAATAGCTACACCGCTATCTGTATGAACATGGGAATATCTACACCGATATCTGTATGAACATGGAAATATCTACACCGCTATCTGTATGAACATGGAAATATCTTCACCGCCATCTGTATGAACATGAATATATCTACACAGCCATCTGGATGAACATGGAAATATCAACACCGCTATATGTATGAACATGGAATTAGCTACACCGCTATCTGTATGAACATGGAAATATCCTCACCGCCATCTGTATGAACATGGATATATCTACACAGCCATCTGGATGAACATGGAAATATCTGCACCGCTATCTGTATGAACATGGAAATATCTACACCACTATCTGTGTAAACATGCATACATCTTCACTGCTATCTGTATAAACATGGAATTATCTACACCGCTATCTGTATGACCATGGAAATATCTACACAGCTATCTGTTTGAACACTGAAATATCTACTCCGCTATCTGCATGAAAATGGAAATATCTACACAGCTATCTGCATATACATGGAAATATCTACAAAGCTATTTCTTTACACATGGAAATAACTTCACCGCTATCTCTATTAACATGGAAATATCTACACCGCCATCTGTATGAACATGGAAATATCTGCACCGCCATCTGTATGAACATATAAATATCTACACCGCCATCTGTATTAACATGGAGATATCTACACCGCTATCTGTATAAACATGGAAATATCTACACCGCTATCTGTATAAACATGGAAATATCTACACCGCTACCTGTATAAACATGGAAATATCAGCACCGCTATCTGTATGAACATGGAAATACCTACACAGCCATCTGGATGAACATGGAAATATCTACACCGCTATCTGTATGAACATGGAAATAGCTACACCGCTATCTGTATGAACATGGAAATATCTACACCACTAACTGTATGAACATGGAAATATCTACACCGCTATCTGCATGAACATGGAAATATCTTCACCGCCATCTGTATGAACATGGATATATCTACACAGCCATCTGGATGAACATGGAAATATCTACACCGCTATCTGTATGAACATGGAAATAGCTACACCTCTATCAGTATGAACATGGAAATATCTACACCACTATCTGTATGAACATGGAAAGATCTACACCGCTATGTGTATGAACATGGAAATATCTTCACCGCCATCTCTATGAACATGGATATATCTACACAGCCATCTGGATGAACATGGATATATCTCCACCGCTATCTGCATGAACATTTAAATATCTACCCCGCTATCTGTGTAAACATGCATACATCTTCACCGCTATCTGTAGAAACATGGAAATATCTACACCGCTATCTGTATAAACACGGAAATATCTACACCGCTACCTGTATAAACATGGAAATATCAGCACCGCTATCTGTATGAAAATGGAAATATCTACACCGCTATCTCTATGAACATGGAAATATCTACACCGATATATGTATGAACATGGAAATATCTTCACCGCCATCTGTATGAACTTGGATATATCTACACAGCCATCTGGATGAACATGGAAATATCAGCACCGCTGTCTGTATGAACATGGAAATATCTACACCGCTATCTGTATGAACATGGAAATATCTACACCACTATCTGTGTAAACATGCATACATCTTCACTGCTATCTGTATAAACATGGTATTATCTACACCGCTATCTGTATGACCATGGAAATATCTACACCGCTATCTGTTTGAACACGGAAATATCTACTCCGCTATCTGCATGAAAATGGAAATATCTACACAGCTATCTGCATATACATGGAAATATCTACAAAGCTATTTCTTTACACATGGAAATAACTACACCGCTATCTCTATTAACATGGAAATATCTACACCGCCATCTGTATGAACATGGAAATATCTGCACCGCCATCTGTATGAACATATAAATATCTACACCGCCATCTGTATTAAGATGGAGATATCTACACTGTTATCTGTATAAACATGGAAATATCTACACCGCTATCTGTATAAACATGGAAATATCTACACCGTTATCTGTATAAACATGGAAATATCTACACCGCTACCTGTATAAACATGGAAATATCACCACCGCTATCTGTATGAACATGGAAATATCTACACAGCCATCTGAATGAACATGGAAATATCTACAACGCTCTCTGTATTAACATGGAAATAGCTACACCGCTATCTGTATGAACATGGAAATATCTACGCCACTATCTGTATTAACATGGAAATAACTACACCACTATCTGTATGAACATGGAAATATCTTCACCGCCATCTGTATGAACATGGATATATCTACACAGCCATCTGGATGAACATGGAAATATCTACACCGCTAGCTGTATGAACATGGAAATAGCTACACTGCTATCTGTATGAACATGGAAATATCTACACCGCTATCTGTATGAACATGGAAATATCTACACCGCTATCTGTATGAACATGGAAATATCTTCACCGCCATCTGTATGAACATGGATATATCTACACAGCCATCTGGAAGAACATGGATATATCAACACCGCTATCTGTATCAACATGGAAATATCTACACCGCTATCTGTTTTAACATGCATACATCTTCACCGCTATCTGTATAAACATGGAAATAGCTACACCGCTATCTGTATGAACATGGAAATATCTACACCGCTATATCTATGAACATGGAAATATCTACACCGCTATCTGTATGAACATGGAAATATCTTCACCGCCATCTGTTTGAACATGGATATATCTACACAGCCATGTGGATGAACATGGAAATATCTTCACCGCTATCTGTGTAAACATGCATACATCTTCACCGCTATCTGTATAAACATGGAAATATCTACACCGCTATCTTTATGAACATGGAAATATCTACACCGCTAACTGTTTGAACATGGAAATATCTACACCGCTATCTGCATGAAAATGTAAGTATCTACACAGCTATCTGCATATACATGGAAATATATACAAAGCTATTTCTTTACACATGGAAATATGTACACCGCTATCTGTATGAACATGGAAATATCTTCACCGCCATCTGTATGAACATAGATATATCTACACAGCCATCTGGATGAACATGGAAATATCAGCAACGCTGTCTGTATGGACACGGAAATATCTACACCGCTATCTGTATGAACATGGAAATATCTACACCGCTATCTGTATGAACATGCAAATATCTTCTCCGCCATCTGTATGAACATGGATATATCTTCACAGCCAGCTGGATGAAGATGGAAATATCTACACCGCTATCTGTATGAACATGGAAATATCTACACCGCTATCTGTGTAAACACGCATACATCTTCACCGCTATCTGTATAAACATGGAAATGTCTACACCCCTATGGATATGAACATGGAAATATCTACTCCGCTATCTGTTTGAACATGGAAATATCTACACCACTATCTGCATGAAAATGTAAATATCTACACAGCTATCTGCATATACATGGAAATATCTACAAAGCTATTTCTTTACACATGGAAATATCTACACCGCTATCTCTATAAACATGGAAATATCTACACCGCCATCTGTATGAACATGGAAATATCTGCAAGGCCATCTGTATGAACATATAAATATCTAAACCGCAATCTGTATTAAGATGGAGATATCTACACCGCTATCTGTATAAACATGGAAATATCTACGCCGCTATCTGTATAAACATGGAAATATCTACACCGCTATCTGTATAAACAAGGAAATATCTACACCGCTACCTGTATAAACATGGAAATATCACCACCGCTATCTGTAAGAACATGGAAATATCTACACAGCCATCTGAATGAACATGGAAATATCTACAACGCTATCTGTATGAACATGGAAATAGCTACACCGCTATCTGTATGAACATGGAAATAACTACACCGCTATCTGTATGAACATGGAAATATCTACGCCACAATCTGTATGAACATGGAAATATCTACACCGCTATCTGTATGGACATGGAAATAGCTTCACTGCCATCTGTATTAACATGGATATATCTACACAGCCATCTGGATAAACATGGAAATAACGACACCGCTATCTGAAAGAACACGGAAATAGCTACACCGCTATCTGTATGAACATGGAAATATCTACACCGCTATCTGTATGAACATGGAAATATCTGCACCGCTATCTGTATGAACATGGAAACACCTTCACCGCCATCTGTAAGAACATGGATATATCTACACAGCCATCTGGATGAACATGGAAATATCAACACCGCTATCTGTATGAACATGCATACATCTTCACAGCTATCTGTATAAAAATGGAAATATCTACACCGCTATCTGTATGAACATGGAAATATCTTCAGAGCAATCTGTTTGAACATGGAAATAACTACACCGCTATCTGCATGAAAATGGAAATATCTACACAGCTATCTGCATATACATGGAAATATCTCCAAAGCTATTTCTCTACACATGGAAATATCTACACCGCCATCTGTATGAACATGGAAATATCTGCACCGCCATCTGTATGAACATATAAATATCTACACCGCCATCTGTATTAAGATGGAGATATCTACACCGCTATATGTATAAACATGGAAATATCTACACCGCTATCTGTATAAACATGGAAATATCTACACCGCTATCTGTATAAACATGGAAATATATACACCGCTACCTGTATAAACATGGAAATATCAGCACCGCTATCTGTATGAACATGGAAATATCTACACCGCTATCTCTATGAACATGGAAATATCTACACCGATATCTGTTTGAACATGGAAATATCTTCACCGTCATCTGTATGAACATGGATATATCTACACAGCCATATGGACGATCATGGAAATATCAGCATCGCAGTCTGTATGAACATGGAAATATCTACACCGCTATCTGTATGAACATGGAAATATCTACACCGCTATCTGTATGAACATGGAAATATCTTCACCGACATCTGTATGAACATGGATATATCTACACAGCCATCTGGATGAACATGGAAATATCTACACCGCTATCTGAATGAACATGGAAATATCTACACCGCTATCTGTGTAAACATGCATACATCTTCACCGCTATCTGTATAAACATGGATATATCTACACCGCTATCTGAATAAACATGGAAATATCTACACCGCTACCTGTATAAACATGGAAATATCAGCACCGTTATCTGTATGAACATGGAAATATCTACTCAGCCATCTGGATGATCATGGAAATATCTACACCGCTATATGTATGAACATGGAATTAGCTACACGGCTATCTGTATGAACATGAAAATATATACACATCTATCTGTATGAACATGGAAATATCTACACCGCTATCTGTATGAACATGGAAATATCTTCACCGCCATCTGTATGAACATGGATATATCTACACAGCCATCTGGATGAACATGGAAATATCAGCAACGCTGTCTGTATGGACATGGAAATATCTACACCGATATCTGTATGAACATGGAAATATCTTCACCGCCATCCGTATGAACATAGATATATCTACACAGCCATCTGGATGAAGATGGAAATATCAGCAACGCTGTCTGTATGAACATGGAAATATCTACACCGCTATCTGTATGAACATGGAAATATCTACACCGCTATCTGTATGAACATGGAAATATCTTCACCTCCATCTGTATGAACATGGATATATCTACACAGCCATCTGGATGAACATGGAAATATCTACACCGCTATTAGTATGAACATGGAAATATCTACTCCGCTATCTGAGTAAACATGCATACATCTTCACCGCTATCTGTATAAACATGGAAATATCTACACCGCTCTCTGTATAAACATGCAAATATCTACACCGCTACCTGTATAAACATGGAAATATCAGCACCGCTATCTGTATGAACATGGAAATATCTACACCGCTATCTCTATGAACATGGAAATATTTACACCGATATCTGTATGAACATGGAAATATCTTCACCTCCATCTGTATGAGCATGGATATATCTACACAGCCATCTGGATGAACAAGGAAATATCAGCACCGCAGTCAGTATGAACATGGAAATATCTACACCGCTATCTGTATGAACATGGAAATATCTACACAGCTATCTGTTTGAACATGGAAATATCTACACCGCTATCTGCATGAAAATGTAAATATCTACACAGCTATCTGCATATACATGGAAATATCTACAAAGCTATTTCTTTACACATGGAAATATCTACACCGCTATCTCTATAAACATGGAAATATCTACACCGCCATCTGTATGAACATGGAAATATCTGCACCGCCATCTGTATGAACATATAAATATCTACACCGCCATCTGCATTAAGATGGAGATATCTACACTGCTATCTGTATAAACATGGAAATATCTACACCGCTATCTATATAAACATGGAAATAACTACACCGCTATCTGTATGAACATGGAAATATCTACACCGCTACCTGCATAAACATGGAAATATCAGCACCGCTATCTCTATGAACATGGAAATATCTACACAGCCATCTGGATGAACATGGAAATATCTACATCGCTATCTGTATGAACATGGAAATAGCTACACCGCTATCTGTATGAACATGGAAATATCTACACCACTATCTGTATGAACATGGAAATATCTACACCGATATCTGTATGAACATTGAAATATATAGACCACTATCTGTATAAACATGGAAATATCTACACCGCTACCTATATAAACATGGAAATATCAGCACCGCTATCTGTATGAACATGGAAATATCTACACCGCTATCTCTATGAACATGGAAATATTTACACCGATATCTGTATGAACATGGAAATATCTTCACCTCCATCTGTATGAGCATGGATATATCTACACAGCCATCTGGATGAACAAGGAAATATCAGCACCGCAGTCAGTATGAACATGGAAATATCTACACCGCTATCTGTATGAACATGGAAATATCTACACAGCTATCTGTTTGAACATGGAAATATCTACACCGCTATCTGCATGAAAATGTAAATATCTACACAGCTATCTGCATACACATGGAAATATCTACAAAGCTATTTCTTTACACATGGAAATATCTACACCGCTATCTCTATAAACATGGAAATATCTACACCGCCATCTGTATGAACATGGAAATATCTGCACCGCCATCTGTATGAACATATAAATATCTACACCGCCATCTGTATTAAGATGGAGACATCTACACCGTTATCTGTATAAACATGGAAATATCTATACCTCTATCTATATAAACATGGAAATATCTACACCACTATCTGAATAAACATGGAAATATCTACACCGCTACCTGTATAAACATGGAAATATCACCACCGCTATCTGTATGAACATGGAAATATCTACACAGCCATCTGAATGAACATGGAAATATCTACAACGCTATCTGTATTAACATGGAAATAGCTACAACGCTATCTGTATGAACATGGAAATATCTACGCCACTATCTGTATGAACATGGAAATATCTACACCGCTATCTGTATGAACATGGAAATATCTACACCGCTATCTGTATGAACATGGAAATATCTTCACCGCCATCTGTATGAACATGGATATATCTACACAGCCATCTGGATGAACATGGAAATATCAACACCGCTATCTGTATGAACATGGAAATATCTACACCGCTATCTGTTTTAACATGCATACATCTTCACCGCTATCTGTATAAACATGGAAATATCTACACCGCTATCTGTATGAACATGGAAATATCTACACAGCTATCTGTTTGAACATGGAAATATCTACACCGCTATCTGCATGAAAATGGAAATACCTACACAGCTATCTGCATATACATGGAAATATCTACAAAGCTATTTCTCTACACATGGAAATATCTCCACCGCAATCTCTATAAACATGGAAATATCTTCACCGCCATCTGTATGAACATGGAAATATCTGCACCGCCATCTGTATGAACATATAAATATCTAGACAGCCATCTGTATAAAGATGGAGATATCTACACCGCTATCTGTATAAAAATGGAAATATCTACACCGCTATCTGTATAAACATGGAAATATCTACACCGCTATCTGTATAAACATGGAAATATCTACACCGCTACCTGTATAAACATGGAAATATCAGCACCTCTATCTGTATTAAAATGGAAATATCTACACCGCTATCTGTATGAACATGGAAATATCTACACCGCCATCTGTATGAACATGGAAATATCTGCACCGCCATCTGTATGAACATATAAATATCTACACCGCCATCTGCATTAAGATGGAGATATCTACACTGCTATCTGTATAAACATGGAAATATCTACACCGCTATCTATATAAACATGGAAATAACTACACCGCTATCTGTATGAACATGGAAATATCTACACCGCTACCTGCATAAACATGGAAATATCAGCACCGCTATCTCTATGAACATGGAAATATCTACACAGCCATCTGGATGAACATGGAAATATCTACATCGCTATCTGTATGAACATGGAAATAGCTACACCGCTATCTGTATGAACATGGAAATATCTACACCACTATCTGTATGAACATGGAAATATCTACACCGATATCTGTATGAACATTGAAATATATAGACCACTATCTGTATAAACATGGAAATATCTACACCGCTACCTATATAAACATGGAAATATCAGCACCGCTATCTGTATGAACATGGAAATATCTACACCGCTATCTCTATGAACATGGAAATATTTACACCGATATCTGTATGAACATGGAAATATCTTCACCTCCATCTGTATGAGCATGGATATATCTACACAGCCATCTGGATGAACAAGGAAATATCAGCACCGCAGTCAGTATGAACATGGAAATATCTACACCGCTATCTGTATGAACATGGAAATATCTACACAGCTATCTGTTTGAACATGGAAATATCTACACCGCTATCTGCATGAAAATGTAAATATCTACACAGCTATCTGCATACACATGGAAATATCTACAAAGCTATTTCTTTACACATGGAAATATCTACACCGCTATCTCTATAAACATGGAAATATCTACACCGCCATCTGTATGAACATGGAAATATCTGCACCGCCATCTGTATGAACATATAAATATCTACACCGCCATCTGTATTAAGATGGAGACATCTACACCGTTATCTGTATAAACATGGAAATATCTATACCTCTATCTATATAAACATGGAAATATCTACACCACTATCTGAATAAACATGGAAATATCTACACCGCTACCTGTATAAACATGGAAATATCACCACCGCTATCTGTATGAACATGGAAATATCTACACAGCCATCTGAATGAACATGGAAATATCTACAACGCTATCTGTATTAACATGGAAATAGCTACAACGCTATCTGTATGAACATGGAAATATCTACGCCACTATCTGTATGAACATGGAAATATCTACACCGCTATCTGTATGAACATGGAAATATCTACACCGCTATCTGTATGAACATGGAAATATCTTCACCGCCATCTGTATGAACATGGATATATCTACACAGCCATCTGGATGAACATGGAAATATCAACACCGCTATCTGTATGAACATGGAAATATCTACACCGCTATCTGTTTTAACATGCATACATCTTCACCGCTATCTGTATAAACATGGAAATATCTACACCGCTATCTGTATGAACATGGAAATATCTACACAGCTATCTGTTTGAACATGGAAATATCTACACCGCTATCTGCATGAAAATGGAAATACCTACACAGCTATCTGCATATACATGGAAATATCTACAAAGCTATTTCTCTACACATGGAAATATCTCCACCGCAATCTCTATAAACATGGAAATATCTTCACCGCCATCTGTATGAACATGGAAATATCTGCACCGCCATCTGTATGAACATATAAATATCTAGACAGCCATCTGTATAAAGATGGAGATATCTACACCGCTATCTGTATAAAAATGGAAATATCTACACCGCTATCTGTATAAACATGGAAATATCTACACCGCTATCTGTATAAACATGGAAATATCTACACCGCTACCTGTATAAACATGGAAATATCAGCACCTCTATCTGTATTAAAATGGAAATATCTACACCGCTATCTGTATGAACATGGAAATATCTACACCGCTATCTGTATGAACATGGAAATAACTTCACCGACATCTGTATGAACATGGATATATCTACACAGCCATCTGGATGAACATGGAAATATCTACACCGCTATCTGTATGAACATGGAAATATCTACACCGCTATCTGTGTAAACAGGCATACATCTTCACCGCTATCTGTATAAACATGGATATATCTACACCGCTATCGGTAGAAACATGGAAATATCTACACCGCTACCTGTATAAACATGGAAATATCAGCACCGTTATCTGTATGAACATGGAAATATCTACACAGCCATCTGGATGAAAATGGAAATATTTACACCGCTATCTGTATGAACATGGAAATAGCTACACCGCTATCTGTATGAACATAGGAATATCTACACCGCTATCTGTATGAACATGGAAATATCTACACCGCTATCTGTATGAACATGGAAATATCTTCACCGCCATCTGTATGAACATGAACATATCTACACAGCCATCTGGATGAACATGGAAATACCTACACCGCTATATGTATGAACATGGAATTAGCTACACCGCTATCTGTATGAACATGGAAATATCCACACCGCTATCTGTATGAACATGGAAATGTCTACACCGCTATCTGTATGAACATGGATATATCTACACAGCCATCTGGATTAACATGGATATATCTACACAGCCATCTGGATGAACATGGAAATATCTGCACCGCTATCTGTATGAACATGGAAATATCTACACCACTATCTGTGTAAACATGCATACATCTTCACTGCTATCTGTATAAACATGGAATTATCTACACCGCTATCTGTATGACCATGGAAATATCTACACCGCTATCTGTTTGAACACGGAAATATCTACTCCGCTATCTGCATGAAAACGGAAATATCTACACAGCTATCTGCATATACATGGAAATATCTACAAAGCTATATATTTACACAGGGAAATAACTACACCGCTATCTCTATTAACATGGAAATATCTACACCGCCATCTGTATCAACATGGAAATATCTGCACCGCCATCTGTATGAACATATAAATATCTACACCGCCATCTGTATTAAGATGGAGATATCTACACCGCTATCTGTATGAACATGGAAATATCTACACCGCTATCTGTATAAACATGGAAATATCTACACCGCTCTCTGTATAAACATGCAAATATCTACACCGCTACCTGTATAAACATGGAAATATCAGCACCGCTATCTGTATGAACATGGAAATATCTACACCGCTATCTCTATGAACATGGAAATATTTACACCGATATCTGTATGAACATGGAAATATCTTCACCTCCATCTGTATGAGCATGGATATATCTACACAGCCATCTGGATGAACAAGGAAATATCAGCACCGCAGACAGTATGAACATGGAAATATCTACACTGCTATCTGTATGAACATGGAAATATCTACACAGCTATCTGTTTGAACATGGAAATATCTACACCGCTATCTGCATGAAAATGTAAATATCTACACAGCTATCTGCATATACATGGAAATATCTACAAAGCTATTTCTTTACACATGGAAATATCTACACCGCTATCTCTATAAACATGGAAATATCTACACCGCCATCTGTATGAACATGGAAATATCTGCACCGCCATCTGTATGAACATATAAATATCTACACCGCCATCTGCATTAAGATGGAGATATCTACACTGCTATCTGTATAAACATGGAAATATCTACACCGCTATCTATACAAACATGGAAATAACTACACCGCTATCTGTATGAACATGGAAATATCTACACCGCTACCTGCATAAACATGGAAATATCAGCACCGCTATCTCTATGAACATGGAAATATCTACACAGCCATCTGGATGAACATGGAAATATCTACATCGCTATCTGTATGAACATGGAAATAGCTACACCGCTATCTGTATGAACATGGAAATATCTACACCACTATCTGTATGAACATGGAAATATCTACACCGATATCTGTATGAACATTGAAATATATAGACCACTATCTGTATAAACATGGAAATATCTACACCGCTACCTATATAAACATGGAAATATCAGCACCGCTATCTGTATGAACATGGAAATATCTACACCGCTATCTCTATGAACATGGAAATATTTACACCGATATCTGTATGAACATGGAAATATCTTCACCTCCATCTGTATGAGCATGGATATATCTACACAGCCATCTGGATGAACAAGGAAATATCAGCACCGCAGTCAGTATGAACATGGAAATATCTACACCGCTATCTGTATGAACATGGAAATATCTACACAGCTATCTGTTTGAACATGGAAATATCTACACCGCTATCTGCATGAAAATGTAAATATCTACACAGCTATCTGCATACACATGGAAATATCTACAAAGCTATTTCTTTACACATGGAAATATCTACACCGCTATCTCTATAAACATGGAAATATCTACACCGCCATCTGTATGAACATGGAAATATCTGCACCGCCATCTGTATGAACATATAAATATCTACACCGCCATCTGTATTAAGATGGAGACATCTACACCGTTATCTGTATAAACATGGAAATATCTATACCTCTATCTATATAAACATGGAAATATCTACACCACTATCTGAATAAACATGGAAATATCTACACCGCTACCTGTATAAACATGGAAATATCACCACCGCTATCTGTATGAACATGGAAATATCTACACAGCCATCTGAATGAACATGGAAATATCTACAACGCTATCTGTATTAACATGGAAATAGCTACAACGCTATCTGTATGAACATGGAAATATCTACGCCACTATCTGTATGAACATGGAAATATCTACACCGCTATCTGTATGAACATGGAAATATCTACACCGCTATCTGTATGAACATGGAAATATCTTCACCGCCATCTGTATGAACATGGATATATCTACACAGCCATCTGGATGAACATGGAAATATCAACACCGCTATCTGTATGAACATGGAAATATCTACATCGCTATCTGTTTTAACATGCATACATCTTCACCGCTATCTGTATAAACATGGAAATATCTACACCGCTATCTGTATGAACATGGAAATATCTACACAGCTATCTGTTTGAACATGGAAATATCTACACCGCTATCTGCATGAAAATGGAAACACCTACACAGCTATCTGCATATACATGGAAATATCTACAAAGCTATTTCTCTACACATGGAAATATCTCCACCGCAATCTCTATAAACATGGAAATATCTTCACCGCCATCTGTATGAACATGGAAATATCTGCACCGCCATCTGTATGAACATATAAATATCTAGACAGCCATCTGTATAAAGATGGAGATATCTACACCGCTATCTGTATAAAAATGGAAATATCTACACCGCTATCTGTATAAACATGGAAATATCTACACGGCTATCTGCATAAACATGGAAATATCTACACCGCTACCTGTATAAACATGGAAATATCAGCACCTCTATCTGTATTAAAATGGAAATATCTACACCGCTATCTGTATGAACATGGAAATATCTACACCGCTATCTGTATGA
The DNA here is from genome assembly GCF_029281585.2 of Gorilla gorilla gorilla. Lineage (NCBI taxonomy): Eukaryota > Metazoa > Chordata > Mammalia > Primates > Hominidae > Gorilla > Gorilla gorilla. The sequence goes on along the minus strand of NC_073246.2, from coordinate 52,051,683 downwards.
ACATGGAAATAACTTCACCGACATCTGTATGAACATGGATATATCTACACAGCCATCTGGATGAACATGGAAATATCAGCACCGCTATCTGTATGAACATGGAAATATCTACACCGCTATCTGTGTAAACAGGCATACATCTTCACCGCTATCTGTATAAACATGGATATATCTACACCGCTATCGGTAGAAACATGGAAATATCTACACCGCTACCTGTATAAACATGGAAATATCAGCACCGTTATCTGTATGAACATGGAAATATCTACACAGCCATCTGGATGAAAATGGAAATATTTACACCGCTATCTGTATGAACATGGAAATAGCTACACCGCTATCTGTATGAACATAGGAATATCTACACCGCTATCTGTATGAACATGGAAATATCTACACCGCTATCTGTATGAACATGGAAATATCTTCACCGCCATCTGTATGAACATGAACATATCTACACAGCCATCTGGATGAACATGGAAATACCTACACCGCTATATGTATGAACATGGAATTAGCTACACCGCTATCTGTATGAACATGGAAATATCCACACCGCTATCTGTATGAACATGGAAATGTCTACACCGCTATCTGTATGAACATGGATATATCTACACAGCCATCTGGATTAACATGGATATATCTACACAGCCATCTGGATGAACATGGAAATATCTGCACCGCTATCTGTATGAACATGGAAATATCTACACCACTATCTGTGTAAACATGCATACATCTTCACTGCTATCTGTATAAACATGGAATTATCTACACCGCTATCTGTATGACCATGGAAATATCTACACCGCTATCTGTTTGAACACGGAAATATCTACTCCGCTATCTGCATGAAAACGGAAATATCTACACAGCTATCTGCATATACATGGAAATATCTACAAAGCTATATATTTACACAGGGAAATAACTACACCGCTATCTCTATTAACATGGAAATATCTACACCGCCATCTGTATCAACATGGAAATATCTGCACCGCCATCTGTATGAACATATAAATATCTACACCGCCATCTGTATTAAGATGGAGATATCTACACCGCTATCTGTATGAACATGGAAATATCTACACCGCTATCTGTATAAACATGGAAATATCTACACCGCTATCTGTATAAACATGGAAATATCTACACCGCTACCTGTATAAACATGGAAATATCAGCACCGCTATCTGTATGAACATGGAAATATCTACACATCCATCTGGATGAACATGGAAATATCTACACCGCTATCTTTATGAACATGGAAATAGCTACACCGCTATCTGTATGAACATGGAAATATCTACACCACTAACTGTATGAACATGGAAATATCTACACCGCTATCTGCATGAACATGGAAATATCTTCACCGCCATCTGAATGAACATGGATATATCTACACAGCCATCTGGATGAACATGGATATATCTCCACCGCTATCTGCATGAACATGGAAATATCTACACCGCTATCTGTGTAAACATGCATACATCTTCACCGCTATCTGTATAAACATGGAAATATCTACACCGCTATCTGTATAAACACGGAAATATCTACACCGCTACCTGTATAAACATGGAAATATCAGCACCGCTATCTGTATGAACATGGAAATATCTACACCGCTATCTCTATGAACATGGAAATATCTACACCGATATCTGTATGAACATGGAAATATCTTCACCGCCATCTGTATGAACTTGGATATATCTACACAGCCATCTGGATGAACATGGAAATATCAGCACCGCTGTCTGTATGAACATGGAAATACCTACACCGCTATCTGTATGAACATGGAAATATCTACACCGCTATCTGTATGAACATGGAAATATCTTCACCACCATCTCTATGAACATGGATATATCTACACAGCCCTCTGGATGAACATGGAAATATCTACACCGCTATCTGTATGAACATGGAAATATCTACACCGCTATGTGTGTAAACATGCATACATCTTCACCACTATCTGTATAAACATGGAAATATCTACACCGCTATCTCTATAAATATGGAAATATCTACACCGCTACCTGTATAAACATGGAAATATCAGCACCGCTATCTGTATGAACTTGGAAATATCTACACAGCCATCTGGATGAACATGGAAATCTCTACACCGCTATCTGTATGAACATGGAAATAGCTACACCTCTATCTGTATGAACATGGAAATATCTACACCGCTATCTGTATGAACATGGAAAGATCTACACCGCCATCTGTATGAACATGGAAATATCTTCACCGCCATCTGTATGAACATGGATATATCTACACAGCCATCTGGATGAACATGGATATATCTACACCGCTATCCGTATGAACATGGAAATATCTGCACCGCTATCTGTGTAAACATGCATACATCTTCACCGCTATCTGTATAAACATGGAAATGTCTACACCGCTATGTGTATGAACATAGAAATATCTACACCGCTATCTGTTTGAACATGGAAATATCTACACCGCTATCTGCATGAAAATGTAAATATCTACACAGCTATCTGCATATACGTGGAAATATCTACAAAGCTATTTCTTTACACATGGAAATATCTACACCGCTATCTCTATAAACATGGAAATATCTACACCGCCATCTGTACGAACATGGAAATATCTGCACCGCCATCTGTATGAACATATAAATATCTACACCGCCATCTGTATTAAGATGGAGATATCTACACCGTTATATGTATAAACATGGAAATATCTACACCGCTATCTATATAAACATGGAAATATCTACACCACTATCTGTATAAACATGGAAATATCTACACCGCTACCTGTATAAACATGGAAATATCACCACCGCTATCTGTATGAACATGGAAATATCTTCACAGCCATCTGAATGAACATGGAAATATCTACAACGCTATCTGTATTAACATGGAAATAGCTACACCGCTATCTGTATGAACATGGAAATATCTACGCCACTATCTGTATGAACATGGAAATATCTACACCGCTATCTGTATGAACATGGAAATATCTTCACCGCCATCTGTATGAACATGGATATATCTACACAGCCATCTGGATGAACATGGAAATATCTACACCGCTATCTGTATGAACATGGAAATAGCTACACCGCTATCTGCATGAACATGGAAATATCTAAACCGCTATCTGTATGAACATGGAAATATCTACACCGCTATCTGTATGAACATGGAAATATCTTCACCGCCATCTGTATGAACATGGATATATCTACACAGCCATCTGGATGAACATGGAAATATCAACACCGCTATCTGCATGAACATGGAAATATCTACACCGCTATCTGTTTTAACATGCATACATCTTCACCGCTATATGTATAAACATGGAAATATCTTCACCGCTATCTGTATGACCATGGAAATATCTACACCGCTATCTGTTTGAACACGGAAATATCTACTCCGCTATCTGCATGAAAATGGAAATATCTACACAGCTTTCTGCATATACATGGAAATAGCTACAAAGCTATTTCTTTACACATGGAAATAACTACACCGCTATCTCTATTAACATGGAAATATCTACACCGCCATCTGTATCAACATGGAAATATCTGCACCGCCATCTGTATGAACATATTAATATCTACACCGCCATCTGTATTAAGATGGAGATATCTACACCGCTATCTGTATAAACATGGAAATATCTGCACCGCTATCTGTATTAACATGGAAATATCTACACCGCTATCTGTATAAACATGGAAATATCTACACCGCTACCTGTATAAACATGGAAATATCAGCACCGCTATCTGAATGAACATGGAAATACCTACACCGCTATCAGTATGAACGTGGAAATATCTACACCGATATCTGTATGAACATGGAAATATCTTCACCGCCATCTGTATGAACATAGATATATCTACACAGCCATCTGGATGAACATGGAAATATCAGCAACGCTGTCTGTATGGACACGGAAATATCTACACCGCTATCTGTATGAACATGGAAATATCTATACCGCTATCTGTATGAACATGTAAATATCTTCTCCGCCATCTGTATGAACATGGATATATCTTCACAGCCAGCTGGATGAAGATGGAAATATCTACACCGCTATCTGTATGAACATGGAAATATCTACACCGCTATCTGTGTAAACACGCATACATCTTCACCGCTATCTGTATAAACATGGAAATGTCTACACCCCTATGGATATGAACATGGAAATATCTACTCCGCTATCTGTTTGAACATGGAAATATCTACACCGCTATCTGCATGAAAATGTAAATATCTACACAGCTATCTGCATATACATGGAAATATCTACAAAGCTATTTCTTTACACATGGAAATATCTACACCGCTATCTCTATAAACATGGAAATATCTACACCGCCATCTGTATGAACATGGAAATATCTGCAAGGCCATCTGTATGAACATATAAATATCTAAACCGCAATCTGTATTAAGATGGAGATATCTACACCGCTATCTGTATAAACATGGAAATATCTACGCCGCTATTAGTATGAACATGGAAATATCTACTCCGCTATCTGAGGAAACATGCATACATCTTCACCGCTATCTGTATAAACATGGAAATATCTATACCGCTATCTGTATGAACATGTAAATATCTTCTCCGCCATCTGTATGAACATGGATATATCTACACAGCCATCTGGATGAACATGGAAATATCTACACCGCTATCAGTATGAACATGGAAATATCTGCACCGCTCTCTGTGTAAACATGCATACATCTTCACCGCTATCTGTATAAACATGGAAATATCTACACCGCTATCTGTATTAACATGGAAATATCTACACCGCTATCTGTTTGAACATGGAAATATCTACACCGCTATCTGCATGAAAATGGAAATATCTACAAAGCTATCTGCATATACGTGGAAATATCTACAAAGCTATTACTTTACACATGGAAATAACTACACCACTATCTCTATAAGCATGGAAATATCTACACCGTCATCTGTATGAACATATAAATATCTACACCGCCATCTGCATTAAGATGGAGATATCTACACTGCTATCTGTATAAACATGGAAATATCTACACCGCTATCTATATAAACATGGAAATAACTACACCGCTATCTGTATGAACATGGAAATATCTACACCGCTACCTGCATAAACATGGAAATATCAGCACCGCTATCTCTATGAACATGGAAATATCTACACAGCCATCTGGATGAACATGGAAATATCTACATCGCTATCTGTATGAACATGGAAATAGCTACACCGCTATCTGTATGAACATGGAAATATCTACACCACTATCTGTATGAACATGGAAATATCTACACCGCTATCTGTATGAACATTGAAATATATAGACCACTATCTGTATAAACATGGAAATATCTACACCGCTACCTATATAAACATGGAAATATCAGCACCGCTATCTGTATGAACATGGAAATATCTACACCGCTATCTCTATGAACATGGAAATATTTACACCGATATCTGTATGAACATGGAAATATCTTCACCTCCATCTGTATGAGCATGGATATATCTACACAGCCATCTGGATGAACAAGGAAATATCAGCACCGCAGTCAGTATGAACATGGAAATATCTACACCGCTATCTGTATGAACATGGAAATATCTACACAGCTATCTGTTTGAACATGGAAATATCTACACCGCTATCTGCATGAAAATGTAAATATCTACACAGCTATCTGCATATACATGGAAATATCTACAAAGCTATTTCTTTACACATGGAAATATCTACACCGCTATCTCTATAAACATGGAAATATCTACACCGCCATCTGTATGAACATGGAAATATCTGCACCGCCATCTGTATGAACATATAAATATCTACACCGCCATCTGTATTAAGATGGAGACATCTACACCGTTATCTGTATAAACATGGAAATATCTATACCTCTATCTATATAAACATGGAAATATCTACACCACTATCTGAATAGACATGGAAATATCTACACCGCTACCTGTATAAACATGGAAATATCACCACCGCTATCTGTATGAACATGGAAATATCTACACAGCCATCTGAATGAACATGGAAATATCTACACCGCTATATGTATGAACATGGAAATAGCTACAACGCTATCTGTATGAACATGGAAATATCTACGCCACTATCTGTATGAACATGGAAATATCTACACCGCTATCTGTATGAACATGGAAATATCTCCACCGCCATCTGTATGAACATGGATATATCTACACAGCCATCTGGATGAACATGGAAATATCTACACCGCTATCTGTATGAACATGGAAATAGCTACACCGCTATCTGTATGAACATGGAAATATCTACACCGCTATCTGTATGAACATGGAAATATCTACACCGCTATCTGTATGAACATGGAAATATCTTCACCGCCATCTGTATGAACATGGATATATCTACACAGCCATCTGGATGAACATGGAAATATCAACACCGCTATCTGTATGAACATGGAAATATCTACACCGCTATCTGTTTTAACATGCATACATCTTCACCGCTATCTGTATAAACATGGAAATATCTACACCGCTATCTGTATGAACATGGAAATATCTACACAGCTATCTGTTTGAACATGGAAATATCTACACCGCTATCTGCATGGAAATGGAAATACCTACACAGCTATCTGCATATACATGGAAATATCTACAAAGCTATTTCTCTACACATGGAAATATCTCCACCGCAATCTCTATAAACATGGAAATATCTTCACCGCCATCTGTATGAACATGGAAATATCTGCACCGCCATCTGTATGAACATATAAATATCTAGACAGCCATCTGTATAAAGATGGAGATATCTACACCGCTATCTGTATAAAAATGGAAATATCTACACCGCTATCTGTATAAACATGGAAATATCTACACCGCTATCTGTATAAACATGGAAATATCTACACCGCTACCTGTATAAACATGGAAATATCAGCACCGCTATCTGTATTAAAATGGAAATATCTACACCGCTATCTGTATGAACATGGAAATATCAACACCGCTATCTGTATGAACATGGAAATACCTTCACCGACATCTGTATGAACATGGATATATCTACACAGCCATCTGGATGAACATGGAAATATCTACACCGCTATCTGTATGAACATGGAAATATCTACACCGCTATCTGTGTAAACAGGCATACATCTTCACCGCTATCTGTATAAACATGGATATATCTACACCGCTATCGGTAGAAACATGGAAATATCTACACCGCTACCTGTATAAACATGGAAATATCAGCACCGTTATCTGTATGAACATGGAAATATCTACACAGCCATCTGGATGAAAATGGAAATATTTGCACCGCTATCTGTATGAACATGGAAATAGCTACACCGCTATCTGTATGAACATAGGAATATCTACACCGCTATCTGTATGAACATGGAAATATCTACACCGCTATCTGTATGAACATGGAAATATCTTCACCGCCATCTGTATGAACATGAACATATCTACACAGCCATCTGGATGAACATGGAAATACCTACACCGCTATATGTATGAACATGGAATTAGCTACACCGCTATCTGTATGAACATGGAAATATCCACACCGCTATCTGTATGAACATGGAAATTTCTACACCGCTATCTGTATGAACATGGATATATCTACACAGCCATCTGGATTAACATGGATATATCTACACAGCCATCTGGATGAACATGGAAATATCTGCACCGCTATCTGTATGAACATGGAAATATCTACACCACTATCTGTGTAAACATGCATACATCTTCACTGCTATCTGTATAAACATGGAATTATCTACACCGCTATCTGTATGACCATGGAAATATCTACACCGCTATCTGTTTGAACACGGAAATATCTACTCCGCTATCTGCATGAAAACGGAAATATCTACACAGCTATCTGCATATACATGGAAATATCTACAAAGCTATATCTTTACACAGGGAAATAACTACACCGCTATCTCTATTAACATGGAAATATCTACACCGCCATCTGTATGAACATGGAAATATCTGCACCGCCATCTGTATGAACATATAAATATCTACACCGCCATCTGTATTAAGATGGAGATATCTACACCGCTATCTGTATGAACATGGAAATATCTACACCGCTATCTGTATAAACATGGAAATATCTACACCGCTATCTGTATAAACATGGAAATATCTACACCGCTACCTGTATAAACATGGAAATATCAGCACCGCTATCTGTATGAACATGGAAATATCTACACATCCATCTGGATGAACATGGAAATATCTACACCGCTATCTTTATGAACATGGAAATAGCTACACCGCTATCTGTATGAACATGGAAATATCTACACCACTAACTGTATGAACATGGAAATATCTACACCGCTATCTGCATGAACATGGAAATATCTTCACCGCCATCTGAATGAACATGGATATATCTACACAGCCATCTGGATGAACATGGATATATCTCCACCGCTATCTGCATGAACATGGAAATATCTACACCGCTATCTGTGTAAACATGCATACATCTTCACCGCTATCTGTATAAACATGGAAATATCTACACCGCTATCTGTATAAACACGGAAATATCTACACCGCTACCTGTATAAACATGGAAATATCAGCACCGCTATCTGTATGAACATGGAAATATCTACACCGCTATCTCTATGAACATGGAAATATCTACACCGATATCTGTATGAACATGGAAATATCTTCACCGCCATCTGTATGAACTTGGATATATCTACACAGCCATCTGGATGAACATGGAAATATCAGCACCGCTGTCTGTATGAACATGGAAATACCTACACCGCTATCTGTATGAACATGGAAATATCTACACCGCTATCTGTATGAACATGGAAATATCTTCACCACCATCTGTATGAACATGGATATATCTACACAGCCATCTGGATGAACATGGAAATATCTACACCGCTATCTGTATGAACATGGAAATATCTACACCGCTATGTGTGTAAACATGCATACATCTTCACCACTATCTGTATAAACATGGAAATATCTACACCGCTATCTCTATAAATATGGAAATATCTACACCGCTACCTGTATAAACATGGAAATATCAGCACCGCTATCTGTATGAACATGGAAATATCTACACAGCCATCTGGATGAACATGGAAATCTCTACACCGCTATCTGTATGAACATGGAAATAGCTACACCTCTATCTGTATGAACATGGAAATATCTACACCGCTATCTGTATGAACATGGAAAGATCTACACCGCCATCTGTATGAACATGGAAATATCTTCACCGCCATCTGTATGAACATGGATATATCTACACAGCCATCTGGATGAACATGGATATATCTACACCGCTATCCGTATGAACATGGAAATATCTGCACCGCTATCTGTGTAAACATGCATACATCTTCACCGCTATCTGTATAAACATGGAAATGTCTACACCGCTATGTGTATGAACATGGAAATATCTACACCGCTATCTGTTTGAACATGGAAATATCTACACCGCTATCTGCATGAAAATGTAAATATCTACACAGCTATCTGCATATACGTGGAAATATCTACAAAGCTATTTCTTTACACATGGAAATATCTACACCGCTATCTCTATAAACATGGAAATATCTACACCGCCATCTGTACGAACATGGAAATATCTGCACCGCCATCTGTATGAACATATAAATATCTACACCGCCATCTGTATTAAGATGGAGATATCTACACCGTTATATGTATAAACATGGAAATATCTACACCGCTATCTATATAAACATGGAAATATCTACACCACTATCTGTATAAACATGGAAATATCTACACCGCTACCTGTATAAACATGGAAATATCACCACCGCTATCTGTATGAACATGGAAATATCTTCACAGCCATCTGAATGAACATGGAAATATCTACAACGCTATCTGTATTAACATGGAAATAGCTACACCGCTATCTGTATGAACATGGAAATATCTACGCCACTATCTGTATGAACATGGAAATATCTACACCGCTATCTGTATGAACATGGAAATATCTTCACCGCCATCTGTATGAACATGGATATATCTACACAGCCATCTGGATGAACATGGAAATATCTACACCGCTATCTGTATGAACATGGAAATAGCTACACCGCTATCTGCATGAACATGGAAATATCTAAACCGCTATCTGTATGAACATGGAAATATCTACACCGCTATCTGTATGAACATGGAAATATCTTCACCGCCATCTGTATGAACATGGATATATCTACACAGCCATCTGGATGAACATGGAAATATCAACACCGCTATCTGCATGAACATGGAAATATCTACACCGCTATCTGTTTTAACATGCATACCTCTTCTCCGCTATCTGTATAAACATGGAAATATCTACACCGCTATCTGTATGAACATGGAAATATCTACACAGCTATCTGTTTGAACATGGAAATATCTACACCGCTATCTGCATGAAAATGGAAATATCTACACAGCTATCTGCATATACATGGAAATATCTACAAAGCTATTTCTCTACACATGGAAATATCTACACCGCAATCTCTATAAACATGGAAATATCTTCACCGCCATCTGTATGAACATGGAAATATCTGCACCGCCATCTGTATGAACATATAAATATCTAGACCGCAATCTGTATTAAGATGGAGATATCTACACCGCTATCTGTATAAAATTGGAAATATCTACACCTCTATCTGTATAAACATGGAAATATCTACACCGCTATCTGTATAAACATGGAAATATCTACACCGCTACCTGTATAAACATGGAAATATCAGCACCGCTATCTGTATGAACATGGAAATATCTACACCGCTATCTCTATGAACATGGAAATATCTACACCGATATCTGTATGAACATGGAAATATCTTCACCGCCATCTGTATGAACATGGATATATCTACACAGCCATCTGGACGAACATGGAAATATCAGCACCGCTGTCTGTATGAACATGGAAATATCTACACCGCTATCTGTATGAACACGGAAATATCTACACCGCTATCTGTATGAACATGGAAATAACTTCACCAACATCTGTATGAACATGGATATATCAACACAGCCATCTGGATGAACATGGAAATATCTTCACCGCTATCTGTATGAACATGAATATATCTACACAGCCATCTGGATGAACATGGAAATATCAACACCGCTATATGTATGAACATGGAATTAGCTACACCGCTATCTGTATGAACATGGAAATATCCTCACCGCCATCTGTATGAACATGGATATATCTACACAGCCATCTGGATGAACATGGAAATATCTGCACCGCTATCTGTATGAACATGGAAATATCTACACCACTATCTGTGTAAACATGCATACATCTTCACTGCTATCTGTATAAACATGGAATTATCTACACCGCTATCTGTATGACCATGGAAATACCTACACCGCTATATGTTTGAACACGGAAATATCTACTCCGCTATCTGCATGAAAATGGAAATATCTACACAGCTATCTGCATATACATGGAAATATCTACAAAGCTATTTCTTTACACATGGAAATAACTACACCGCTATCTCTATTAACATGGTAATATCTACACCGCCATCTGTATGAACATGGAAATATCTGCACCGCCATCTGTATGAACATATAAATATCTACACCGCCATCTGTATGAACATGGAAATATCTGCACCGCCATCTGTATGAACATATAAATATCTACACCGCCATCTGTATTAAGATGGAGATATCTACACCGTTATCTGTATAAACATGGAAATATCTACACCGCTATCTGTATAAACATGGAAATATCTACACCGCTATCTGTATAAACATGGAAATATCTACACCACTACCTGTATAAACATGGAAATATCAGCACCGCTATCTGTATGAACATGGAAATACCTACACAGCCATCTGGATGAACATGGAAATATCTACACCGCTATCTTTATGAACATGGAAATAGCTACACCGCTATCTGTATGAACATGGAAATATCTTCAGCGCCATCTGTATGAACATGGATATATCTACACAGCAATCTGGATGAACATGGAAATATCTACACCGCTATCTGTATGAACATGGAAATAGCTACACCTCTATCAGTATGAACATGGAAATATCTACACCGCTATCTGTATGAACATGGAAAGATCTACACCGCTATGTGTATGAACATGGAAATATCTTCACCGCCATCTGTATGAACATGGATATATCTACACAGCCATCTGGATGAACATGGATATATCTCCACCGCTATCTGCATGAACATTTAAATATCTACCCCGCTATCTGTGTAAACATGCATACATCTTCACCGCTATCTGTAGAAACATGGAAATATCTACACCGCTATCTGTTTAAACACGGAAATATCTACACCGCTACCTGTATAAACATGGAAATATCAGCACCGCTATCTGTATGAAAATGGAAATATCTACACCGCTATCTCTATGAACATGGAAATATCTACACCGATATCTGTATGAACATGGAAATATCTTCACCGCCATCTGTATGAACTTGGATATATCTACACAGCCATCTGGATGAACATGGAAATATCAGCACCGCTGTCTGTATGAACATGGAAATATCTACACCGCTATCTGTATAAACATGGAAATATCTACACCACTATCTGTATGAAGATGGAAATATCTTCACCACTATCTGTATGAACATGGAAATATATTCACCGCCATCTGTATGAACATGGATATATCTACACAGCCATTTGGATGAACATGGAAATATCTACACCTCTATATGTATGAACATGGAAATAGCTACACCGCTATCTGTATGAACATGGAAATAGCTACACCGCTATCTGTATGAACATGGAAGTATCTACACCGCTATCTGTATGAACATGGAAATATATTCACCGCCATATGTATGAACATGGATATATCTACACAGCCATCTGGATGAACATGGAAATATCTACACCACTATATGTATGAACATGGAATTAGCTAAACCGCTATGTCTATGAACATGGAAATATCTACACCGCTATCTGTATGAACATGGAAGTATCTACACCGCTATCTGTATGAACATTGAAATATCTTCACCGCCATCTGTATGAACATGGATATATCTACACAGCCATCTGGATGAACAAGGAAATATCAGCACCGCTGTCTGTATGAACATGGAAATATCTACACCGCTATCTGTATGAACATGGAAATATCTACACAGCTATCTGTTTGAACATGGAAATATCTACACAGCTATCTGCATGAAAATGGAAATATCTACACAGCTTTCTGCATATACATCAAAATATCTACAAAGCTATTCCTCTACACATGGAAATATCTACACCGCAATCTCTATAAACATGGAAATATCTACACCGCCATCTGTATGAACATGGAAATATCTGCACCGCCATCTGTATGAACATATAAATATCTAGACCGCCATCTGTATTAAGATGGAGATATCTACACCGCTATCTGTATAAACACGGAAATATCTACACTGCTACCTGTATAAACATGGAAATATCTACACCGCTATCTGTATAAACATGGAAATATCTACACCGCTACCTGTATAAACATGGAAATATCAGCACCGCTATCTGTATGAACATGGAAATATCTACACCGCTATCTCTATGAACATGGAAATATCTACACCGATATCTGTAAGAACATGGAAATATCTTCACCGCCATCTGTATGAACATGGATATATATACACAGCCATCTGGACGAAAATGGAAATATCAGCACCGCTGTCTGTATGAACATGGAAATATCTACACCGCTATCTGTATGAACATGGAAATATCTACACCGCTATCTGTATGAACATGGAAATACCTTCACCGCCATCTGTATGAACATGGATATATCTACACAGCCATCTGGATGAACATGGAAATATCTACACCGCTATCTGTATGAACATGGAAATCTCTACACCGCTATCTGTGTAAACATGCATACAACTTCACCGCTATCTGTATAAACATGGAAATATCTACACTGCTATCTGCATGAACATGGAAATATCTACACCGCTATCTGTATGAACATGGAAATATCTTCACCGCCATCTGTATGAACATGGATATATCTACACAGCCATCTGTATGAACATGGAAATATCTACACCGCTATCTGTATGAACATGGAAACAGCTACACCGCTATCAGTATGAACATGGAAATATCTACACCGCTATCTGTATGAACACGGAAATATCTACACCGCTATCTGTATGAACATGGAAATATCTTCACCGCCATCTATATGAACATGAATATATCTACACAGCCATCTAGATGAACATGGAAATATCTACACCGCTGTATGTATGAACATGGAATTAACTACACAGGTATCTGAATGAACATGGAAATATCTACACCGCTATCTTTATGAACATGGAAATATCTACACCGCCATCTGTATGAACATGGTTATATCTACACAGCCATCTGGATGAACATGGAAATATCTACACCGCTATCTGTATGAACATGGAAATATCTACACCGCTCTCTGTGTAAACATGCATACATCTTCACCGCTATCTGTATAAACATGGAAATATCTACACCGCTACCCGTATAAACATGGGAATATCAGCACCGCTATCTGTATGAACATGGAAATATCTACACAGCCATCTGGACGAACATGGAAATATCTACACCGCTATCTGTATGAACATGGAAATAGCTACACCGCTATCTATATGAACATGGAAACATCTACACCACTATCTGTATGAACATGGAAATATCTACACCGCTATCTGTATGAACATGGAAATATCTTCACCGCCATCTGTATGAACATGGATATATCTACACAGCCATCTGGATGAACATGGAAATATCTACACCGCTATCTGTATGAACATGGAAATAGCTACTCCGCTATCTGAACATGGAAATATCTACACCGCTATCTGTCTGAACATGGAAATATCTACACCGCTATCTGTATGAACATGGAAATATCTTCACCGCCATCTGTATGAACATGGATATATCTACACAGCCATCTGGATGAACATGGAAATATCTACACCTCTACCTGTATGAACATGGAAATATCTACACCGCTATTTTTGTAAACATGCATACATCTTCACCGCTGTCTGTATAAACATGGAAATATCTGCACCGCTATCTGTATGAACATGGAAATATCTACATCGCTATCTGTATGAACATGGAAATAGCTACACCGCTATCTGTATGAACATGGATATATCTACACCACTATCTGTATGAACATGGAAATATCTACACCGCTATCTGTATGAACATGGAAATATATAGACCACTATCTGTATAAACATGGAAATATCTACACCGCTACCTATATAAACTTGGAAATATCAGCACCGCTATCTGTATGAACATGGAAATATCTACACCGCTATCTCTATGAACATGGAAATATTTACACCGATATCTGTATGAACATGGAAATATCTTCACCGCCATCTGTATGAACATGGATATATCTACACAGCCATCTGGATGAACAAGGAAATATCAGCACCGCTGTCTGTATGAACATGGAAATATCTACACCGCTATCTGTATGAACATGGAAATATCTACACAGCTATCTGTTTGAACATGGAAATATCTACACCGCTATCTCTATGAACATGGAAATATCTACACCGATATCTGTAAGAACATAGAAATATCTTCACCGCCATCTGTATGAACATGGATATATCTGCACAGCCATCTGGACGGAAATGTAAATATCAGCACCGCTGTCTGTATGAACATGGAAATATCTACACCGCTATCTGTATGAACATGGAAATATCTACACCGCTATCTGTATGAACATGGAAATATCTTCAGCGCCATCCGTATGAACATGGATATATCTACGCAGCCATCTGGATGAATATGGAAATATCTACACCGCTATCTGTATGAACATGGAAATGTCTACACCGCTATCTGTGTAAACATGAATACAACTTCACCGCTATCTGTATAAACATGGAAATATCTACACTGCTATCTGCATGAACATGGAAATATCTACACCGCTGTCTGTACGAACATGGAAATATCTTCACCGCCATCTGTATGAACATGGATATATCTACACAGCCATCTGGATGAACATGGAAGTATCTACACCGCTATCTGTATGAACATGGAAACAGCTACACCGCTATCTGTATGAACATGGAAATATCTACACCGCTATCTGTATGAACACGGAAATATCTACACCGCTATCTGTAAGAACATGGAAATATCTTCACCGCCATCTGTATGAACATGAATATATCTACACAGCCATCTGGATGAACATGGAAATATCTACAACTCTATATGTATGAACATGGAATTAGCTACACCGGTATCTGAATGAACATGGAAATATCTACACCGCTATCTGTATGAACATGGAAATATCTACACCGCTATCTGTATGAACATGGAAATATCTACAACGCTATCTGTGTAAACATGCATACATCTTCACCGCTGTCTGTATAAACATGTAAATATCTACACCGCTATCTGTATGAACATGGAAATATCTTCACCGCCATCTGTATGAACATGGATATATCTACACAGCCATCTGGATGAACATGAAAATATCTACACCGCTATCTGAACATGGAAATATCTACACGGCTATCTGTATGAACATGGAAATATCTACACCGCTATCTGTATGAACATGGAAATATCTTCACCGCTACCTGTATGATCATGGAAATATCTACACAGCCATCTGGATGAACATGGAAATATCTACACCGCTATCTGTATGAACATGGAAATATCTACACCGCTATCTTTGTAAACATGCATACATCTTCACCGCTGTCTGTATAAACATGGAAATATCTGCACCGCTATCTGGATGAACATGGAAATATCTACACCGCTATCTGTATGAACATGGAAATAGCTACACCGCTATCTGTATGAACATGGCAATATCTACACCGCTATCTGTATGAACATGGAAATATCTACACCGCTATCTGTATGAACATGGAAATATATAGACCACTATCTGTATAAACATGGAAATATCTACACCGCTACCTATATAAACTTGGAAATATCAGCACCGCTATCTGTATGAACATGGAAATATCTGCACCGCTATCTCTATGAACATGGAAATATTTACACCGATATCTGTATGAACATGGAAATATCTTCACCGCCATCTGTATGAACATGGATATATCTACACAGCCATCTGGATGAACAAGGAAATATCAGCACCACTGTCTGTATGAACATGGAAATATCTACACCACTATCTGTTTGAACATGGAAATATCTACACCGCTATATGCATGAAAATGGAAATATCTACACAGCTATCTGCATATACATGGAAATATCTACAAAGGTATTCCTCTACACATGGAAATATCTACACCGCAATCTCAATAAACATGGAAATATCTACACCGCCATCTGTATGAACATGGAAATATCTGCACCGCCATTTGTATGAACATATAAATATCTACACCGCCATCTGTATTAAGATGGAGATATCTACACCGCTATCTGTATAAACACGGAAATATCTACACCGCTACCTGTATAAACATGGAAATATCTACACCGCTATCTGTATAAACATGGAAATATCTACACCGCTACCTGTATAAACATGGAAATATCAGCACCGCTATCTGTATAAACATGGAAATATCTACACTGCTATCTCTATGAACATGGAAATATCTACACCGATATCTGTAAGAACATGGAAATATCTTCACCGCCATCTGTATGAACATGGATATATCTACACAGCCATCTGGACGGAAATGGAAATATCAGCACCGCTGTCTGTATGAACATGGAAATATCTACACCGCTATCTGTATGAAAGTGGAAATATCTACACCGCTATCTGTATGAACATGGAAATATCTTCACCGCCATCCGTATGAACATGGATATATCTACGCAGCCATGTGGATAAACATGGAAATATCTACACCGCTATCTGTATGAACATGGAAATCTCTACACCGCTATCTGTGTAAACATGCATACATATTCACCGCTATCTGTATAAACATGGAAATATCTACACTGCTATCTGCATGAACATGGAAATATCTACACCGCTGTCTGTATGAACATGGAAATATCTTCACCGCCATCTGCATGAAATGGAAATATCTACACAGCCATCTGGATGAACATGGAAGTATCTACACCGCTTTCTGTATGAACATGGAAACAGCTACACCGCTATCTGTATGAACATGGAAATATCTACACCGCTATCTGTATGAACACGGAAATATGTACACCGCTATCTGTATGAACATGGAAATATCTTCACCGCCATCTGTATGAACATGAATATATCTACACAGCCATCTGTATGAACATGGAAATATCTACAACTCTATATGTATGAACATGGAATTAGCTACACCGGTATCTGAATGAACATGGAAATATCTACACCGCTATCTGTATGAACATGGAAATATCTACACCGCTTTCTGTATGAACATGGAAATAGCTACACGGCTATCTGTGTAAGCATGCATACATCTTCACCGCTGTCTGTATAAACATGTAAATATCTACACCGCTATCTGTATGAACATGGAAATATCTTCACCGCCATCTGTATGAACATTG
This sequence comes from Gorilla gorilla gorilla, assembly GCF_029281585.2. Taxonomy (NCBI): domain Eukaryota; kingdom Metazoa; phylum Chordata; class Mammalia; order Primates; family Hominidae; genus Gorilla; species Gorilla gorilla. The sequence goes on along the minus strand of NC_073246.2, from coordinate 52,032,838 downwards.
GTATATCTACACAGCCATCTGGATGAACATGGATATATCTCCACCGCTATCTGCATGAACATGGAAATATCTACACCGCTATCTGTGTAAACATGCATACATCTTCACCGCTATCTGTATAAACACGGAAATATCTAAACCGCTACCTGTATAAACATGGAAATATCAGCATCGCTATCTGTATGAACATGGAAATATCTACACCGCTATCTCTATGAACATGGAAATATCTACACCGATATCTGTATGAACATGGAAATATCTTCACCGCCATCTGTATGAACTTGGATATATCTACACAGCCATCTGGATGAACATGGAAATATCAGCACCGCTGTCTGTATGAACATGGAAATACCTACACCCTATCTGTATGAACATGGAAATATCTACACCGCTATCTGTATGAACATGGAAATATCTTCACCACCATCTGTACGAACATGGATATATCTACACAGCCATCTGGATGAACATGGAAATATCTACACCGCTATCTGTACGAACATGGAAATATCTACAAAGCCATCTGGATGAACATGGAAATCTCTACACCGCTATCTGTATGAACATGGAAATAGCTACACCTCTATCTGTATGAAAATGGAAATATCTACACCGCTATCTGTATGAACATGGAAAGATCTACACCGCCATCTGTATGAACATGGAAATATCTTCACCGCCATGTGTATGAACATGGATATACCTACACAGCCATCTGGATGAACATGGATATATCTACACCGCTATCTGTATGAACATGGAAATATCTGCACCGCTATCTGTGTAAACATGCATACATCTTCACCGCTATCTGTATAAACATGGAAATGTCTACACCGCTATGTGTATGAACATGGAAATATCTACACCGCTATCTGTTTGAACATGGAAATATCTACACCGCTATCTGCATGAAAATGTAAATATCTATAAAGCTATCTGCATATACATGGAAATATCTACAAAGCTATTTCTTTACACATGGAAATATCTACACTTCTATCTCTATAAACATGGAAATATCTACACCGCCATCTGTATGAACATGGAAATATCTGCACCGCCATCTTTATGAACATATAAATATCTACACCGCCATCAGTATTAAGATGGAGATATCTACACCGTTATCTGTATAAACATGGAAATATCTACACCGCTATCTATATAAACATGGAAATATCTACACCACTATCTGTATAAACATGGAAATATCTACACCGCTACCTGTATAAACATGGAAATATCACCACCGCTATCTGTATGAACATGGAAATATCTACACAGCCATCTGAATGAACATGGAAATAACTACAACGCTATCTGTATTAACATGGAAATAGCTACACCGCTATCTGTATGAACATGGAAATATCTACGCCACTATCTGTATGAACATGGAAATATCTACACCGCTATCTGTATGAACATGGAAATATCTTCACCGCCATCTGTATGAACATGGATATATCTACACAGCCATCTGGATGAACATGGAAATATCTACACCGCTATCTGTATGAACATGGAAATAGCTACACCGCTATCTGTATGAACATGGAAATATCTACACCGCTATCTGTATGAACATGGAAATATCTACACCGCTATCTGTATGAACATGGAAATATCTTCACCGCCATCTGTATGAACATGGATATATCTACACAGCCATCTGGATGAACATGGAAATATCAACACCGCTATCTGTATGAGCATGGAAATATCTACACCGCTATCTGTTTTAACAGGCATACATCTTCACCGCTATCTGTATAAACATGGAAATATCTACACTGCTATCTGTGTAAACATGCATACATCTTCACCGCTATCTGTATAAACATGGATATATCTACACCGCTATCTGTATAAACATGGAAATATCTACACCGCTACCTGTATAAACATGGAAATATCAGCACCGTTATCTGTATGAACATGGAAATATCTACACAGCCATCTGGATGAAAATGGAAATAGTTACACCGCTATCTGTATGAACATGGAAATAGCTACACCGCTATCTGTATGAACATGGGAATATCTACACCGCTATCTGTATGAACATGGAAATATCTACACCGCTATCTGTATGAACATGGAAATATCTTCACCGCCATCAGTATGAATATGAATATATCTACACAGCCATCTGGATGAACATGGAAATATCGACACCGCTATATGTATGAACTTGGAATTAGCTACACCGTTATCTGTATGAACATGGAAATATCTACACCGCTATCTGTATGAACATGGAAATATCTACACCGCTATCTGTATGAACATGGAAATATCTTCACCGCCATCTGTATGAACATGGATATATCTACACAGCCATCTGGATGAACATGGAAATATCTGCACCGCTATCTGTATGAACATGGAAATATCTACACCACTATCTGTGTAAACATGCATATATCTTCACTGCTATCTGTATAAACATGGAATTATCTACACCGCTATCTGTATGACCATGGAAATATCTACACCGCTATCTGTTTGAACACGGAAATATCTACTCCGCTATCTGCATGAAAATGGAAATATCTACTCAGCTATCTGCAAATACATGGAAATATCTACAAAGCTATTTCTTTACACATGGAAATAACTACACCGCTATCTCTATTAACATGGAAATATCTACACCGCCATCTGTATGAACTTGGAAATATCTGCACCGCAATCTGTATGAACATATAAATATCTACACCGCCATCTGTATTAAGATGGAGATATCTACACCGCTATCTGTATAAACATGGAAATATCTACACCGCTATCTGTATAAACATGGAAATATCTACACCGCTATCTGTATAAACATGGAAATATCTACACCGCTACCTGTATAAAAATGAAAATATCAGCACCGCTATCTGTATGAACATGGAAATATCTACACAGCCATCTGGATGAACATCGAAATATCTACACCGCTATCTTTATGAACATGGAAATAGCTACACTGCTATCTGTATGAACATGGAAATATCTACACCACTAACTGTATGAACATGGAAATATCTACACTGCTATCTGCATGAACATGGAAATATCTTCACCGCCATCTGTATGAACATGGATATATCTACACAGCAATCTGGATGAACATGGAAATATCTACACCGCTATCTGTATGAACATGGAAATAGCTACACCTCTATCAGTATGAACATGGAAATATCTACACCGCTATCTGTATGAACATGGAAAGATCTACACTGCTATCTGTATGAACATGGAAATATCTTCACCGCCATCTGCATGAACATGTATATATCTACACAGCCATCTGGATGAACATGGATATATCTCCAACGCTATCTGCATGAACATGGAAATATCTACACCGCTATCTGTGTAAACATGCATACATCTTCCCCGCTATCTGTATAAACATGGAAATATCTACACCGCTATCTGTATAAACACGGAAATATCTACACCGCTACCTGTATAAACATGGAAATAGCAGCACCGCTATCTGTATGAACATGGAAATATCTACACCGCTATCTCTATGAACATGGAAATATCTACACCGATATCTGTATGAACATGGAAATATCTTCACCGCCATCTGTATGAACATGGAAATATCTACACAGCCATCTGGATGAACATGAAAATATCTACACCGCTATCTGTATGAACATGGAAATAGCTATACCGCTACCTGTATGATCATGGAAATATCTACACCGCTATCTGAATGAACATGGAAATATCTACACCACTATCTGTATGAACATGGAAATATATTCACCGCCATCTGTATGAACATGGATATATCTACACAGCCATCTGGATGAACATGGAAATATCTACACCTCTATATGTATGAACATGGAAATAGCTACACCGCTATCTGTATGAACATGGAAATATCTACACCGCTACCTGTATGAACATGGAAATATCTACACCGCTATCTGTATGAACATGGAAATATCTTCACCACCATCTGTATGAACATGGATATATCTACACAGCCATCTGGATGAACATGGAAATATCTACACCGCTATCTGTATGAACATGGTAATATCTACACCGCTATCTGTGTAAACATGCATACATCTTCACCGCTATCTGTATAAACATGGAAATATCTACACCGCTATCTGTATAAACATGGAAATATCTACACCGCTACCTGTATAAACATGGAAATATCAGCACCGCTATCTGTATGAACATGGAAATATCTACACAGCCATCTGGATGAACATGAAAATATCTACACCGCTATCTGTATGAACATGGAAATAGCTACACCGCTACCTGTATGAACGTGGAAATATCTACACCGCTACCTTAATGAACATGGAAATATCTACACCACTATCTGTATGAACATGGAAATATCTACACCGCTATCTGTATGAACATGGAAATATCTACACCGATATCTGTAAGAACATGGAAATATCTTCACCGCCATCTGTATGAACATGGATATATCTACACAGCCATCAGGACGAAAATGGAAATATCAGCACCGCTGTCTGTATGAACATGGAAATATCTACACCGCTATCTGTATGAACATGGAAATATCTACACCGCTATCTCTATGAACATGGAAATATCTTCACCGCCATCCGTATGAACATGGATATATCTACACAGCCATCTAAATGAACATGGAAATATCTACACCGCTATCTGTATGAACATGGAAATCTCTACACCGCTATCTGTGTAAACATGCATACATCTTCACCACTATCTGTATAAACATGGAAATATCTACACCACTATCTGTATGAACATGGAAATATATTCACCGCCATCTGTATGAACATGGATATATCTACACAGCCATCTGGATGAACATGGAAATATCTACACCTCTATATGTATGAACATGGAAATAGCTACACCGCTATCTGTATGAACATGGAAATATCTACACCGCTACCTGTATGAACATGGAAATATCTACACCGCTATCTGTATGAACATGGAAATATCTTCACCACCATCTGTATGAACATGGATATATCTACACAGCCATCTGGATGAACATGGAAATATCTGCACCGCTATCTGTATGAACATGGTAATATCTACACCGCTATCTGTGTAAACATGCATACATCTTCACCGCTATCTGTATAAACATGGAAATATCTACACCGCTATCTGTATAAACATGGAAATATCTACACCGCTACCTGTATAAACATGGAAATATCAGCACCGCTATCTGTATGAACATGGAAATATCTACACAGCCATCTGGATGAACATGAAAATATCTACACCGCTATCTGTATGAACATGGAAATAGCTACACCGCTACCTGTATGAACGTGGAAATATCTACACCGCTACCTGAATGAACATGGAAATATCTACACCACTATCTGTATGAACATGGAAATATCTACACCGCTATCTGTATGAACATGGAAATATCTACACCGATATCTGTAAGAACATGGAAATATCTTCACCGCCATCTGTATGAACATGGATATATCTACACAGCCATCAGGACGAAAATGGAAATATCAGCACCGCTGTCTGTATGAACATGGAAATATCTACACCGCTATCTGTATGAACATGGAAATATCTACACCGCTATCTCTATGAACATGGAAATATCTTCACCGCCATCCGTATGAACATGGATATATCTACACAGCCATCTAAATGAACATGGAAATATCTACACCGCTATCTGTATGAACATGGAAATCTCTACACCGCTATCTGTGTAAACATGCATACATCTTCACCACTATCTGTATAAACATGGAAATATCTACACTGCTATCTGCATGAACATGGAAATATCTACACCGCTATCTGTATGAACATGGAAATATCTTCACCGCCATCTGCATGAACACGGATATATCTACACAGCCATCTGGATGAGCATGGAAATATCTACACTGCTATCTGTATGAACATGGAAACAGCTACACCGCTATCAGTATGAACATGGAAATATCTACACAGCTATCTGTATGAACACGGAAATATCTACACCGCTATCTGTATGAACATGGAAATATCTTCAAAGCCATCTGTATGAACATGAATATATCTACACAGCCATCTGGATGAACATGGAAATGTCTACACCGCTATATGTATGAACATGGAATTAACTACACCGGTATCTGAATGAACATGGAAATATCTACACCGCTATATGTATGAACATGGAAATATCTACACCGCTTTCTGTATGAACATGGAAATATCTTCACCGCCATCTGTATGAACATGGTTATATCTACACAGCCGTCTGGATGAACATAGAAATATCTACACCGCTATCTATATGAACATGGAAATATCTACACTGCTCTCTGTGTAAACATGCATACATCTTCACCGCTATCTGTATAAACATGGAAATATCTACACCGCTACCCGCATAAACATGGAAATATCAGCACCGCTATCTGTATGAACATGGAAATATCTACTCAGCCATCTGGACGAACATGGAAATATCTACACCGCTATCTGTATGAACATGGAAATAGCTACACCGCTATCTGTATGAACATGGGAACACCTACACCACTATCTGTATGAACATGGAAATTTCTACACCACTATCTGTATGAACATGGAAATATCTTCACCGCCATCTGTATGAACATGGATATATCTACACAGCAATCTGGATGAACATGGAAATATCTACACCGCTATCTGTATGAACATGGAAATAGCTACTCCGCTATCTGAACATGGAAATATCTACACCGCTATCTGTATGAACATGGAAATATCTACACCGCCATCTGTATGAACATGGAAATATCTGCACCGCCATCTTTATGAACATATAAATATCTACACCGCCATCTGTATTAAGATGGAGATATCTACACCGTTATCTGTATAAACATGGAAATATCTACACCGCTATCTATATAAACATGGAAATATCTACACCACTATCTGTATAAACATGGAAATATCTACACCGCTACCTGTATAAACATGGAAATATCACCACCGCTATCTGTATGAACATGGAAATATCTACACAGCCATCTGAATGAACATGGAAATAACTACAACGCTATCTGTATTAACATGGAAATAGCTACACCGCTATCTGTATGAACATGGAAATATCAACGCCACTATCTGTATGAACATGGAAATATCTACACCGCTATCTGTATGAACATGGAAATATCTTCACCGCCATCTGTATGAACATGGATATATCTACACAGCCATCTGGATGAACATGGAAATATCTACACCGCTATCTGTATGAACATGGAAATAGCTACACCGCTATCTGTATGAACATGGAAATATCTACACCGCTATCTGTATGAACATGGAAATATCTACACCGCTATCTGTATGAACATGGAAATATCTTCACCGCCATCTGTATGAACATGGATATATCTACACAGCCATCTGGATGAACATGGAAATATCAACACCGCTATCTGTATGAGCATGGAAATATCTACACCGCTATCTGTTTTAACAGGCATACATCTTCACCGCTATCTGTATAAACATGGAAATATCTACACTGCTATCTGTGTAAACATGCATACATCTTCACCGCTATCTGTATAAACATGGATATATCTACACCGCTATCTGTATAAACATGGAAATATCTACACCGCTACCTGTATAAACATGGAAATATCAGCACCGTTATCTGTATGAACATGGAAATATCTACACAGCCATCTGGATGAAAATGGAAATAGTTACACCGCTATCTGTATGAACATGGAAATAGCTACACCGCTATCTGTATGAACATGGGAATATCTACACCGCTATGTGTATGAACATGGAAATATCTTCACCGCTATCTGTATGAACATGGAAATATCTTCACCGCCATCAGTATGAATATGAATATATCTACACAGCCATCTGGATGAACATGGAAATATCGACACCGCTATATGTATGAACATGGAATTAGCTACACCGTTATCTGTATGAACATGGAAATATCTACACCGCTATCTGTATGAACATGGAAATATCTACACCGCTATCTGTATGAACATGGAAATATCTTCACCGCCATCTGTATGAACATGGATATATCTACACAGCCATCTGGATGAACATGGAAATATCTGCACCGCTATCTGTATGAACATGGAAATATCTACACCACTATCTGTGTAAACATGCATATATCTTCACTGCTATCTGTATAAACATGGAATTATCTACACCGCTATCTGTATGACCATGGAAATATCTACACCGCTATCTGTTTGAACACAGAAATATCTACTCCGCTATCTGCATGAAAATGGAAATATCTACTCAGCTATCTGCAAATACATGGAAATATCTACAAAGCTATTTCTTTACACATGGAAATAACTACACCGCTATCTCTATTAACATGGAAATATCTACACCGCCATCTGTATGAACTTGGAAATATCTGCACCGCAATCTGTATGAACATATAAATACCTACACCGCCATCTGTATTAAGATGGAGATATCTACACCGCTATCTGTATAAACATGGAAATATCTACACCGCTATCTGTATAAACATGGAAATATCTACACCGCTACCTGTATAAAAATGAAAATATCAGCACCGCTATCTGTATGAACATGGAAATATCTACACAGCCATCTGGATGAACATCGAAATATCTACACCGCTATCTTTATGAACATGGAAATAGCTACACCGCTATCTGTATGAACATGGAAATATCTACACCACTAACTGTATGAACATGGAAATATCTACACCGCTATCTGCATGAACATGGAAATATCTTCACAACCATCTGTATGAACATGGATATATCTACACAGCAATCTGGATGAACATGGAAATATCTACACCGCTATCTGTATGAACATGGAAATAGCTACACCTCTGTCAGTATGAACATGGAAATATCTACACCGCTATCTGTATGAACATGGAAAGATCTACACTGCTATCTGTATGAACATGGAAATATCTTCACCGCCATCTGCATGAACATGTATATATCTACACAGCCATCTGGATGAACATGGATATATCTCCACCGCTATCTGCATGAACATGGAAATATCTACACCGCTATCTGTGTAAACATGCATACATCTTCCCCGCTATCTGTATAAACATGGAAATATCTACACCGCTATCTGTATAAACACGGAAATATCTACACCGCTACCTGTATAAACATGGAAATAGCAGCACCGCTATCTGTATGAACATGGAAATATCTACACCGCTATCTCTATGAACATGGAAATATCTACACCGATATCTGTATGAACATGGAAATATCTTCACCGCCATCTGTATGAACATGGAAATATCTACACAGCCATCTGGATGAACATGAAAATATCTACACCGCTATCTGTATGAACATGGAAATAGCTATACCGCTACCTGTATGATCATGGAAATATCTACACCGCTATCTGAATGAACATGGAAATATCTACACCACTATCTGTATGAACATGGAAATATATTCACCGCCATCTGTATGAACATGGATATATCTACACAGCCATCTGGATGAACATGGAAATATCTACACCTCTATATGTATGAACATGGAAATAGCTACACCGCTATCTGTATGAACATGGAAATATCTACACCGCTATCTGTATGAACATGGAAATATCTACACCGCTATCTGTATGAACATGGAAATATCTTCACCACCATCTGTATGAACATGGATATATCTACACAGCCATCTGGATGAACATGGAAATATCTACACCGCTATCTGTATGAACATGGTAATATCTACACCGCTATCTGTGTAAACATGCATACATCTTCACCGCTATCTGTATAAACATGGAAATATCTACACCGCTATCTGTATAAACATGGAAATATCTACACCGCTACCTGTATAAACATGGAAATATCAGCACCGCTATCTGTATGAACATGGAAATATCTACACAGCCATCTGGATGAACATGAAAATATCTACACCGCTATCTGTATGAACATGGAAATAGCTACACCGCTACCTGTATGAACGTGGAAATATCTACACCGCTATCTGAATGAACATGGAAATATCTACACCACTATCTGTATGAACATGGAAATATCTACACCGCTATCTGTATGAACATGGAAATATCTACACCGATATTTGTAAGAACATGGAAATATCTTCACCGCCATCTGTATGAACATGGATATATCTACACAGCCATCAGGACGAAAATGGAAATATCAGCACCGCTGTCTGTATGAACATGGAAATATCTACACCGCTATCTGTATGAACATGGAAATATCTACACCGCTATCTCTATGAACATGGAAATATCTTCACCGCCATCCGTATGAACATGGATATATCTACACAGCCATCTAAATGAACATGGAAATATCTACACCGCTATCTGTAAGAACATGGAAATCTCTACACCGCTATCTGTGTAAACATGCATACATCTTCACCACTATCTGTATAAACATGGAAATATCTACACTGCTATCTGCATGAACATGGAAATATCTACACCGCTATCTGTATGAACATGGAAATATCTTCACCGCCATCTGCATGAACACGGATATATCTACACAGCCATCTGGATGAACATGGAAATATCTACACTGCTATCTGTATGAACATGGAAACAGCTACACCGCTATCAGTATGAACATGGAAATATCTACACAGCTATCTGTATGAACACGGAAATATCTACACCGCTATCTGTATGAACATGGAAATATCTTCACCGCCATCTGTATGAACATGAATATATCTACACAGCCATCTGGATGAACATGGAAATGTCTACACCGCTATATGTATGAACATGGAATTAACTACACCGGTATCTGAATGAACATGGAAATATCTACACCGCTATATGTATGAACATGGAAATATCTACACCGCTAACTGTATGAACATGGAAATATCTTCACCGCCATCTGTATGAACATGGTTATATCTACACAGCCGTCTGGATGAACATAGAAATATCTACACCGCTATCTATATGAACATGGAAATATCTACACTGCTCTCTGTGTAAACATGCATACATCTTCACCGCTATCTGTATAAACATGGAAATATCTACACCGCTACCCGCATAAACATGGAAATATCAGCACCACTATCTGTATGAACATGGAAATATCTACACAGCCATCTGGACGAACATGGAAATATCTACACCGCTATCTGTATGAACATGGAAATAGCTACACCGCTATCTGTATGCACATGGAAATATCTTCACCGCCATCTGTATGAACATGGTGATATCTACACAGCCGTCTGGATGAACATAGAAATATCTACACCGCTATCTATATGAACATGGAAATATCTACACCGCTCTCTGTGTAAACATGCATACATCTTCACCGCTATCTGTATAAACATGGAAATATCTACACCGCTACCCGCATAAACATGGAAATATCAGCACCGCTATCTGTATGAACATGGAAATATCTACACAGCCATCTGGACGAACATGGAAATATCTACACCGCTATCTGTATAAACATGGAAATAGCTACACCGCTATCTGTATGAACATGGGAACACCTACACCACTATCTGTATGAACATGGAAATTTCTACACCACTATCTGTATGAACATGGAAATATCTTCACCGCCATCTGTATGAACATGGATATATCTACACAGCAATCTGGATGAACATGGAAATATCTACACCGCTATCTGTATGAACATGGAAATAGCTACTCCGCTATCTGAACATGGAAATATCTACACCGCTATCTGTATGAACATGGAAATATCTACACCGCTATCTGTATGAACATGGAAATATCTTCACCGCCATCTGTATGATCATGGATATATCTACACAACCATCTGGATGAACATGGAAATATCTACACCGCTATCTGGATGAACATGGAAATATCTACACCACTATCTGTGTAAACATGCATACATCTTCACCGCTGTCTGTATAAACATGGAAATATCTGCACCGCTATCTGTATGAACATGGAAATATCTACATCGCTATCTGTATGAACATGGAAATAGCTACACCGCTATCTGTATGAACATGGAAATATCTACATCGCTATCTGTATGAACATGGAAATAGCTACACCGCTATCTGTATGAACATGGAAATATCTACACCACTATCTGTATGAACATGGAAATATCTACACCGCTACCTATATAAACTTGGAAATATCAGCACCGCTATCTGTATGAACATGGAAATATCTACACCGCTATCTCTACGAACATGGAAAGATCTACACCGCCATCTGTATGAACATGGAAATATCTTCACCGCCATCTGTATGAACATGGAAATACCTACACAGCCATCTGGATGAACATGGATATATCTACATCGCTATCTGTATGAACATGGAAATATCTGCACCGCTATCTGTGTAAACATGCATACATCTTCACCTCTATCTGTATAAACATGGAAATGTCTACACCGCTATGTGTATGAACATGGAAATATCTACACCGCTATCTGTTTGAACATGGAAATATCTACACCGCTATCTGCATGAAAATGTAAATATCTAAACAGCTATCTGCATATACATGGAAATATCTACAAAGCTATTTCTTTACACATGGAAATATCTACACCGCTATCTCTATAAACATGGAAATATCTACACCGCCATCTGTATGAACATGGAAATATCTGCACCGCCATCTGTATGAACATATAAATATCTACACCGCCATCAGTATTAAGATGGAGATATCTACACCGTTATCTGTATAAACATGGAAATATCTACACCGCTATCTATATAAACATGGAAATATCTACACCACTATCTGTATAAACATGGAAATATCTACACCGCTACCTGTATAAACATGGAAATATCACCACCGCTATCTGTATGAACATGGAAATATCTACACAGCCATCTGAATGAACATGGAAATATCTACAACGCTATTTGTATTAACATGGAAATAGCTTCACCGCTATCTGTATGAACATGGAAATATCTACGCCACTATCTGTATGAACATGGAAATATCTACACCGCTATCTGTATGAACATGGAAATATCTTCACCGCCATCTGTATGAACATGGATATATCTACACAGCCATCTGGATGAACATGGAAATATCTACACCGCTATCTGTATGAACATGGAAATAGCTACACCGCTATCTGTATGAACATGGAAATATCTACACCGCTATCTGTATGAACATGGAAATATCTACACCGCTATCTGTATGAACATGGAAATATCTTCACGGCCATCTGTATGAACATGGATATATCTACACAGCCATCTGGATGAACATGGAAATATCAACACCGCTATCTGTATGAACATGGAAATATCTACACCGCTATCTGTGTTAACATGCATACATCTTCACCGCTATCTGTATAAACATGGAAATATCTACACCGCTACCCGTATAAACATGGGAATATCAGCACCGCTATCTGTATGAACATGGAAATATCTACACAGCCATCTGGACGAACATGGAAATATCTACACCGCTATCTGTATGAACATGGAAATAGCTACACCGCTATCTATATGAACATGGAAACATCTACACCACTATCTGTATGAACATGGAAATATCTACACCGCTATCTGTATAAACATGGAAATATCTACACCGCTACCTGTATAAACATGGAAATATCAGCACCGCTATCTGTATGAACATGGAAATATCTACACAGCCATCTGGATGAACATGAAAATATCTACACCGCTATCTGTATGAACATGGAAATAGCTACACCGCTACCTGTATGAACGTGGAAATATCTACACCGCTATCTGAATGAACATGGAAATATCTACACCACTATCTGTATGAACATGGAAATATCTACACCGCTATCTGTATGAACATGGAAATATCTACACCGATATTTGTAAGAACATGGAAATATCTTCACCGCCATCTGTATGAACATGGATATATCTACACAGCCATCAGGACGAAAATGGAAATATCAGCACCGCTGTCTGTATGAACATGGAAATATCTACACCGCTATCTGTATGAACATGGAAATATCTACACCGCTATCTCTATGAACATGGAAATATCTTCACCGCCATCCGTATGAACATGGATATATCTACACAGCCATCTAAATGAACATGGAAATATCTACACCGCTATCTGTAAGAACATGGAAATCTCTACACCGCTATCTGTGTAAACATGCATACATCTTCACCACTATCTGTATAAACATGGAAATATCTACACTGCTATCTGCATGAACATGGAAATATCTACACCGCTATCTGTATGAACATGGAAATATCTTCACCGCCATCTGCATGAACACGGATATATCTACACAGCCATCTGGATGAACATGGAAATATCTACACTGCTATCTGTATGAACATGGAAACAGCTACACCGCTATCAGTATGAACATGGAAATATCTACACAGCTATCTGTATGAACACGGAAATATCTACACCGCTATCTGTATGAACATGGAAATATCTTCACCGCCATCTGTATGAACATGAATATATCTACACAGCCATCTGGATGAACATGGAAATGTCTACACCGCTATATGTATGAACATGGAATTAACTACACCGGTATCTGAATGAACATGGAAATATCTACACCGCTATATGTATGAACATGGAAATATCTACACCGCTAACTGTATGAACATGGAAATATCTTCACCGCCATCTGTATGAACATGGTTATATCTACACAGCCGTCTGGATGAACATAGAAATATCTACACCGCTATCTATATGAACATGGAAATATCTACACTGCTCTCTGTGTAAACATGCATACATCTTCACCGCTATCTGTATAAACATGGAAATATCTACACCGCTACCCGCATAAACATGGAAATATCAGCACCACTATCTGTATGAACATGGAAATATCTACACAGCCATCTGGACGAACATGGAAATATCTACACCGCTATCTGTATGAACATGGAAATAGCTACACCGCTATCTGTATGCACATGGAAATATCTTCACCGCCATCTGTATGAACATGGTGATATCTACACAGCCGTCTGGATGAACATAGAAATATCTACACCGCTATCTATATGAACATGGAAATATCTACACCGCTCTCTGTGTAAACATGCATACATCTTCACCGCTATCTGTATAAACATGGAAATATCTACACCGCTACCCGCATAAACATGGAAATATCAGCACCGCTATCTGTATGAACATGGAAATATCTACACAGCCATCTGGACGAACATGGAAATATCTACACCGCTATCTGTATGAACATGGAAATAGCTACACCGCTATCTGTATGAACATGGGAACACCTACACCACTATCTGTATGAACATGGAAATTTCTACACCACTATCTGTATGAACATGGAAATATCTTCACCGCCATCTGTATGAACATGGATATATCTACACAGCAATCTGGATGAACATGGAAATATCTACACCGCTATCTGTATGAACATGGAAATAGCTACTCCGCTATCTGAACATGGAAATATCTACACCGCTATCTGTATGAACATGGAAATATCTACACCGCTATCTGTATGAACATGGAAATATCTTCACCGCCATCTGTATGATCATGGATATATCTACACAACCATCTGGATGAACATGGAAATATCTACACCGCTATCTGGATGAACATGGAAATATCTACACCACTATCTGTGTAAACATGCATACATCTTCACCGCTGTCTGTATAAACATGGAAATATCTGCACCGCTATCTGTATGAACATGGAAATATCTACATCGCTATCTGTATGAACATGGAAATAGCTACACCGCTATCTGTATGAACATGGAAATATCTACATCGCTATCTGTATGAACATGGAAATAGCTACACCGCTATCTGTATGAACATGGAAATATCTACACCACTATCTGTATGAACATGGAAATATCTACACCGCTACCTATATAAACTTGGAAATATCAGCACCGCTATCTGTATGAACATGGAAATATCTACACCGCTATCTCTACGAACATGGAAAGATCTACACCGCCATCTGTATGAACATGGAAATATCTTCACCGCCATCTGTATGAACATGGAAATACCTACACAGCCATCTGGATGAACATGGATATATCTACATCGCTATCTGTATGAACATGGAAATATCTGCACCGCTATCTGTGTAAACATGCATACATCTTCACCTCTATCTGTATAAACATGGAAATGTCTACACCGCTATGTGTATGAACATGGAAATATCTACACCGCTATCTGTTTGAACATGGAAATATCTACACCGCTATCTGCATGAAAATGTAAATATCTAAACAGCTATCTGCATATACATGGAAATATCTACAAAGCTATTTCTTTACACATGGAAATATCTACACCGCTATCTCTATAAACATGGAAATATCTACACCGCCATCTGTATGAACATGGAAATATCTGCACCGCCATCTGTATGAACATATAAATATCTACACCGCCATCAGTATTAAGATGGAGATATCTACACCGTTATCTGTATAAACATGGAAATATCTACACCGCTATCTATATAAACATGGAAATATCTACACCACTATCTGTATAAACATGGAAATATCTACACCGCTACCTGTATAAACATGGAAATATCACCACCGCTATCTGTATGAACATGGAAATATCTACACAGCCATCTGAATGAACATGGAAATATCTACAACGCTATTTGTATTAACATGGAAATAGCTTCACCGCTATCTGTATGAACATGGAAATATCTACGCCACTATCTGTATGAACATGGAAATATCTACACCGCTATCTGTATGAACATGGAAATATCTTCACCGCCATCTGTATGAACATGGATATATCTACACAGCCATCTGGATGAACATGGAAATATCTACACCGCTATCTGTATGAACATGGAAATAGCTACACCGCTATCTGTATGAACATGGAAATATCTACACCGCTATCTGTATGAACATGGAAATATCTACACCGCTATCTGTATGAACATGGAAATATCTTCACGGCCATCTGTATGAACATGGATATATCTACACAGCCATCTGGATGAACATGGAAATATCAACACCGCTATCTGTATGAACATGGAAATATCTACACCGCTATCTGTGTTAACATGCATACATCTTCACCGCTATCTGTATAAACATGGAAATATCTACACCGCTACCCGTATAAACATGGGAATATCAGCACCGCTATCTGTATGAACATGGAAATATCTACACAGCCATCTGGACGAACATGGAAATATCTACACCGCTATCTGTATGAACATGGAAATAGCTACACCGCTATCTATATGAACATGGAAACATCTACACCACTATCTGTATGAACATGGAAATATCTACACCGCTATCTGTATGAACATGGAAATATCTTCACCGCCATCTGTATGAACATGGATATATCTACACAGCCATCTGGATGAACATGGAAATATCTACACCGCTATCTGTATGAACATGGAAATAGCTACTCCGCTATCTGAACATGGAAATATCTACACCGCTATCTGTCTGAACATGGAAATATCTACACCGCTATCTGTATGAACATGGAAATATCTTCACCGCCATCTGTATGAACATGGATATATCTACACAGCCATCTGGATGAACATGGAAATATCTACACCTCTATCTGTATGAACATGGAAATATCTACACCGCTATTTTTGTAAACATGCATACATCTTCACCGCTGTCTGTATAAACATGGAAATATCTGCACCGCTATCTGTATGAACATGGAAATATCTACATCGCTATCTGTATGAACATGGAAATAGCTACACCGCTATCTGTATGAACATGGATATATCTACACCACTATCTGTATGAACATGGAAATATCTACACCGCTATCTGTATGAACATGGAAATATATAGACCACTATCTGTATAAACATGGAAATATCTACACCGCTACCTATATAAACTTGGAAATATCAGCACCGCTATCTGTATGAACATGGAAATATCTACACCGCTATCTCTATGAACATGGAAATATTTACACCGATATCTGTATGAACATGGAAATATCTTCACCGCCATCTGTATGAACATGGATATATCTACACAGCCATCTGGATGAACAAGGAAATATCAGCACCGCTGTCTGTATGAACATGGAAATATCTACACCGCTATCTGTATGAACATGGAAATATCTACACAGCTATCTGTTTGAACATGGAAATATCTACACCGCTATCTCTATGAACATGGAAATATCTACACCGATATCTGTAAGAACATAGAAATATCTTCACCGCCATCTGTATGAACATGGATATATCTGCACAGCCATCTGGACGGAAATGTAAATATCAGCACCGCTGTCTGTATGAACATGGAAATATCTACACCGCTATCTGTATGAACATGGAAATATCTACACCGCTATCTGTATGAACATGGAAATATCTTCAGCGCCATCCGTATGAACATGGATATATCTACGCAGCCATCTGGATGAATATGGAAATATCTACACCGCTATCTGTATGAACATGGAAATGCCTACACCGCTATCTGTGTAAACATGAATACAACTTCACCGCTATCTGTATAAACATGGAAATATCTACACTGCTATCTGCATGAACATGGAAATATCTACACCGCTGTCTGTACGAACATGGAAATATCTTCACCGCCATCTGTATGAACATGGATATATCTACACAGCCATCTGGATGAACATGGAAGTATCTACACCGCTATCTGTATGAACATGGAAACAGCTACACCGCTATCTGTATGAACATGGAAATATCTACACCGCTATCTGTATGAACACGGAAATATCTACACCGCTATCTGTAAGAACATGGAAATATCTTCACCGCCATCTGTATGAACATGAATATATCTACACAGCCATCTGGATGAACATGGAAATATCTACAACTCTATATGTATGAACATGGAATTAGCTACACCGGTATCTGAATGAACATGGAAATATCTACACCGCTATCTGTATGAACATGGAAATATCTACACCGCTATCTGTATGAACATGGAAATATCTACAACGCTATCTGTGTAAACATGCATACATCTTCACCGCTGTCTGTATAAACATGTAAATATCTACACCGCTATCTGTATGAACATGGAAATATCTTCACCGCCATCTGTATGAACATGGATATATCTACACAGCCATCTGGATGAACATGAAAATATCTACACCGCTATCTGAACATGGAAATATCTACACGGCTATCTGTATGAACATGGAAATATCTACACCGCTATCTGTATGAACATGGAAATATCTTCACCGCTACCTGTATGATCATGGAAATATCTACACAGCCATCTGGATGAACATGGAAATATCTACACCGCTATCTGTATGAACATGGAAATATCTACACCGCTATCTTTGTAAACATGCATACATCTTCACCGCTGTCTGTATAAACATGGAAATATCTGCACCGCTATCTGGATGAACATGGAAATATCTACACCGCTATCTGTATGAACATGGAAATAGCTACACCGCTATCTGTATGAACATGGCAATATCTACACCGCTATCTGTATGAACATGGAAATATCTACACCGCTATCTGTATGAACATGGAAATATATAGACCACTATCTGTATAAACATGGAAATATCTACACCGCTACCTATATAAACTTGGAAATATCAGCACCGCTATCTGTATGAACATGGAAATATCTGCACCGCTATCTCTATGAACATGGAAATATTTACACCGATATCTGTATGAACATGGAAATATCTTCACCGCCATCTGTATGAACATGGATATATCTACACAGCCATCTGGATGAACAAGGAAATATCAGCACCACTGTCTGTATGAACATGGAAATATCTACACCACTATCTGTTTGAACATGGAAATATCTACACCGCTATATGCATGAAAATGGAAATATCTACACAGCTATCTGCATATACATGGAAATATCTACAAAGGTATTCCTCTACACATGGAAATATCTACACCGCAATCTCTATAAACATGGAAATATCTACACCGCCATCTGTATGAACATGGAAATATCTGCACCGCCATTTGTATGAACATATAAATATCTACACCGCCATCTGTATTAAGATGGAGATATCTACACCGCTATCTGTATAAACACGGAAATATCTACACCGCTACCTGTATAAACATGGAAATATCTACACCGCTATCTGTATAAACATGGAAATATCTACACCGCTACCTGTATAAACATGGAAATATCAGCACCGCTATCTGTATAAACATGGAAATATCTACACTGCTATCTCTATGAACATGGAAATATCTACACCGATATCTGTAAGAACATGGAAATATCTTCACCGCCATCTGTATGAACATGGATATATCTACACAGCCATCTGGACGGAAATGGAAATATCAGCACCGCTGTCTGTATGAACATGGAAATATCTACACCGCTATCTGTATGAAAGTGGAAATATCTACACCGCTATCTGTATGAACATGGAAATATCTTCACCGCCATCCGTATGAACATGGATATATCTACGCAGCCATGTGGATAAACATGGAAATATCTACACCGCTATCTGTATGAACATGGAAATCTCTACACCGCTATCTGTGTAAACATGCATACATATTCACCGCTATCTGTATAAACATGGAAATATCTACACTGCTATCTGCATGAACATGGAAATATCTACACCGCTGTCTGTATGAACATGGAAATATCTTCACCGCCATCTGCATGAAATGGAAATATCTACACAGCCATCTGGATGAACATGGAAGTATCTACACCGCTTTCTGTATGAACATGGAAACAGCTACA
This sequence comes from Gorilla gorilla gorilla, assembly GCF_029281585.2. Classification (NCBI taxonomy): domain Eukaryota; kingdom Metazoa; phylum Chordata; class Mammalia; order Primates; family Hominidae; genus Gorilla; species Gorilla gorilla. The sequence continues at coordinate 52,011,953 of NC_073246.2, read as the reverse complement.
CCGCTATCTGTATGAACATGGAAATATCTACACCGCTATCTGTATGAACACGGAAATATGTACACCGCTATCTGTATGAACATGGAAATATCTTCACCGCCATCTGTATGAACATGAATATATCTACACAGCCATCTGTATGAACATGGAAATATCTACAACTCTATATGTATGAACATGGAATTAGCTACACCGGTATCTGAATGAACATGGAAATATCTACACCGCTATCTGTATGAACATGGAAATATCTACACCGCTTTCTGTATGAACATGGAAATAGCTACACGGCTATCTGTGTAAGCATGCATACATCTTCACCGCTGTCTGTATAAACATGTAAATATCTACACCGCTATCTGTATGAACATGGAAATATCTTCACCGCCATCTGTATGAACATTGGTATATCTACACAGCCATCTGGATGAACATGGATATATCTCCACCGCTATCTGCATGAACATGGAAATATCTACACCGCTATCTGTGTAAACATGCATACATCTTCACCGCTATCTGTATAAACACGGAAATATCTAAACCGCTACCTGTATAAACATGGAAATATCAGCATCGCTATCTGTATGAACATGGAAATATCTACACCGCTATCTCTATGAACATGGAAATATCTACACCGATATCTGTATGAACATGGAAATATCTTCACCGCCATCTGTATGAACTTGGATATATCTACACAGCCATCTGGATGAACATGGAAATATCAGCACCGCTGTCTGTATGAACATGGAAATACCTACACCCTATCTGTATGAACATGGAAATATCTACACCGCTATCTGTATGAACATGGAAATATCTTCACCACCATCTGTACGAACATGGATATATCTACACAGCCATCTGGATGAACATGGAAATATCTACACCGCTATCTGTACGAACATGGAAATATCTACAAAGCCATCTGGATGAACATGGAAATCTCTACACCGCTATCTGTATGAACATGGAAATAGCTACACCTCTATCTGTATGAAAATGGAAATATCTACACCGCTATCTGTATGAACATGGAAAGATCTACACCGCCATCTGTATGAACATGGAAATATCTTCACCGCCATGTGTATGAACATGGATATACCTACACAGCCATCTGGATGAACATGGATATATCTACACCGCTATCTGTATGAACATGGAAATATCTGCACCGCTATCTGTGTAAACATGCATACATCTTCACCGCTATCTGTATAAACATGGAAATGTCTACACCGCTATGTGTATGAACATGGAAATATCTACACCGCTATCTGTTTGAACATGGAAATATCTACACCGCTATCTGCATGAAAATGTAAATATCTATAAAGCTATCTGCATATACATGGAAATATCTACAAAGCTATTTCTTTACACATGGAAATATCTACACTTCTATCTCTATAAACATGGAAATATCTACACCGCCATCTGTATGAACATGGAAATATCTGCACCGCCATCTTTATGAACATATAAATATCTACACCGCCATCAGTATTAAGATGGAGATATCTACACCGTTATCTGTATAAACATGGAAATATCTACACCGCTATCTATATAAACATGGAAATATCTACACCACTATCTGTATAAACATGGAAATATCTACACCGCTACCTGTATAAACATGGAAATATCACCACCGCTATCTGTATGAACATGGAAATATCTACACAGCCATCTGAATGAACATGGAAATAACTACAACGCTATCTGTATTAACATGGAAATAGCTACACCGCTATCTGTATGAACATGGAAATATCTACGCCACTATCTGTATGAACATGGAAATATCTACACCGCTATCTGTATGAACATGGAAATATCTTCACCGCCATCTGTATGAACATGGATATATCTACACAGCCATCTGGATGAACATGGAAATATCTACACCGCTATCTGTATGAACATGGAAATAGCTACACCGCTATCTGTATGAACATGGAAATATCTACACCGCTATCTGTATGAACATGGAAATATCTACACCGCTATCTGTATGAACATGGAAATATCTTCACCGCCATCTGTATGAACATGGATATATCTACACAGCCATCTGGATGAACATGGAAATATCAACACCGCTATCTGTATGAGCATGGAAATATCTACACCGCTATCTGTTTTAACAGGCATACATCTTCACCGCTATCTGTATAAACATGGAAATATCTACACTGCTATCTGTGTAAACATGCATACATCTTCACCGCTATCTGTATAAACATGGATATATCTACACCGCTATCTGTATAAACATGGAAATATCTACACCGCTACCTGTATAAACATGGAAATATCAGCACCGTTATCTGTATGAACATGGAAATATCTACACAGCCATCTGGATGAAAATGGAAATAGTTACACCGCTATCTGTATGAACATGGAAATAGCTACACCGCTATCTGTATGAACATGGGAATATCTACACCGCTATCTGTATGAACATGGAAATATCTACACCGCTATCTGTATGAACATGGAAATATCTTCACCGCCATCAGTATGAATATGAATATATCTACACAGCCATCTGGATGAACATGGAAATATCGACACCGCTATATGTATGAACATGGAATTAGCTACACCGTTATCTGTATGAACATGGAAATATCTACACCGCTATCTGTATGAACATGGAAATATCTACACCGCTATCTGTATGAACATGGAAATATCTTCACCGCCATCTGTATGAACATGGATATATCTACACAGCCATCTGGATGAACATGGAAATATCTGCACCGCTATCTGTATGAACATGGAAATATCTACACCACTATCTGTGTAAACATGCATATATCTTCACTGCTATCTGTATAAACATGGAATTATCTACACCGCTATCTGTATGACCATGGAAATATCTACACCGCTATCTGTTTGAACACGGAAATATCTACTCCGCTATCTGCATGAAAATGGAAATATCTACTCAGCTATCTGCAAATACATGGAAATATCTACAAAGCTATTTCTTTACACATGGAAATAACTACACCGCTATCTCTATTAACATGGAAATATCTACACCGCCATCTGTATGAACTTGGAAATATCTGCACCGCAATCTGTATGAACATATAAATATCTACACCGCCATCTGTATTAAGATGGAGATATCTACACCGCTATCTGTATAAACATGGAAATATCTACACCGCTATCTGTATAAACATGGAAATATCTACACCGCTATCTGTATAAACATGGAAATATCTACACCGCTACCTGTATAAAAATGAAAATATCAGCACCGCTATCTGTATGAACATGGAAATATCTACACAGCCATCTGGATGAACATCGAAATATCTACACCGCTATCTTTATGAACATGGAAATAGCTACACTGCTATCTGTATGAACATGGAAATATCTACACCACTAACTGTATGAACATGGAAATATCTACACTGCTATCTGCATGAACATGGAAATATCTTCACCGCCATCTGTATGAACATGGATATATCTACACAGCAATCTGGATGAACATGGAAATATCTACACCGCTATCTGTATGAACATGGAAATAGCTACACCTCTATCAGTATGAACATGGAAATATCTACACCGCTATCTGTATGAACATGGAAAGATCTACACTGCTATCTGTATGAACATGGAAATATCTTCACCGCCATCTGCATGAACATGTATATATCTACACAGCCATCTGGATGAACATGGATATATCTCCAACGCTATCTGCATGAACATGGAAATATCTACACCGCTATCTGTGTAAACATGCATACATCTTCCCCGCTATCTGTATAAACATGGAAATATCTACACCGCTATCTGTATAAACACGGAAATATCTACACCGCTACCTGTATAAACATGGAAATAGCAGCACCGCTATCTGTATGAACATGGAAATATCTACACCGCTATCTCTATGAACATGGAAATATCTACACCGATATCTGTATGAACATGGAAATATCTTCACCGCCATCTGTATGAACATGGAAATATCTACACAGCCATCTGGATGAACATGAAAATATCTACACCGCTATCTGTATGAACATGGAAATAGCTATACCGCTACCTGTATGATCATGGAAATATCTACACCGCTATCTGAATGAACATGGAAATATCTACACCACTATCTGTATGAACATGGAAATATATTCACCGCCATCTGTATGAACATGGATATATCTACACAGCCATCTGGATGAACATGGAAATATCTACACCTCTATATGTATGAACATGGAAATAGCTACACCGCTATCTGTATGAACATGGAAATATCTACACCGCTACCTGTATGAACATGGAAATATCTACACCGCTATCTGTATGAACATGGAAATATCTTCACCACCATCTGTATGAACATGGATATATCTACACAGCCATCTGGATGAACATGGAAATATCTACACCGCTATCTGTATGAACATGGTAATATCTACACCGCTATCTGTGTAAACATGCATACATCTTCACCGCTATCTGTATAAACATGGAAATATCTACACCGCTATCTGTATAAACATGGAAATATCTACACCGCTACCTGTATAAACATGGAAATATCAGCACCGCTATCTGTATGAACATGGAAATATCTACACAGCCATCTGGATGAACATGAAAATATCTACACCGCTATCTGTATGAACATGGAAATAGCTACACCGCTACCTGTATGAACGTGGAAATATCTACACCGCTACCTGAATGAACATGGAAATATCTACACCACTATCTGTATGAACATGGAAATATCTACACCGCTATCTGTATGAACATGGAAATATCTACACCGATATCTGTAAGAACATGGAAATATCTTCACCGCCATCTGTATGAACATGGATATATCTACACAGCCATCAGGACGAAAATGGAAATATCAGCACCGCTGTCTGTATGAACATGGAAATATCTACACCGCTATCTGTATGAACATGGAAATATCTACACCGCTATCTCTATGAACATGGAAATATCTTCACCGCCATCCGTATGAACATGGATATATCTACACAGCCATCTAAATGAACATGGAAATATCTACACCGCTATCTGTATGAACATGGAAATCTCTACACCGCTATCTGTGTAAACATGCATACATCTTCACCACTATCTGTATAAACATGGAAATATCTACACTGCTATCTGCATGAACATGGAAATATCTACACCGCTATCTGTATGAACATGGAAATATCTTCACCGCCATCTGCATGAACACGGATATATCTACACAGCCATCTGGATGAGCATGGAAATATCTACACTGCTATCTGTATGAACATGGAAACAGCTACACCGCTATCAGTATGAACATGGAAATATCTACACAGCTATCTGTATGAACACGGAAATATCTACACCGCTATCTGTATGAACATGGAAATATCTTCAAAGCCATCTGTATGAACATGAATATATCTACACAGCCATCTGGATGAACATGGAAATGTCTACACCGCTATATGTATGAACATGGAATTAACTACACCGGTATCTGAATGAACATGGAAATATCTACACCGCTATATGTATGAACATGGAAATATCTACACCGCTTTCTGTATGAACATGGAAATATCTTCACCGCCATCTGTATGAACATGGTTATATCTACACAGCCGTCTGGATGAACATAGAAATATCTACACCGCTATCTATATGAACATGGAAATATCTACACTGCTCTCTGTGTAAACATGCATACATCTTCACCGCTATCTGTATAAACATGGAAATATCTACACCGCTACCCGCATAAACATGGAAATATCAGCACCGCTATCTGTATGAACATGGAAATATCTACTCAGCCATCTGGACGAACATGGAAATATCTACACCGCTATCTGTATGAACATGGAAATAGCTACACCGCTATCTGTATGAACATGGGAACACCTACACCACTATCTGTATGAACATGGAAATTTCTACACCACTATCTGTATGAACATGGAAATATCTTCACCGCCATCTGTATGAACATGGATATATCTACACAGCAATCTGGATGAACATGGAAATATCTACACCGCTATCTGTATGAACATGGAAATAGCTACTCCGCTATCTGAACATGGAAATATCTACACCGCTATCTGTATGAACATGGAAATATCTACACCGCCATCTGTATGAACATGGAAATATCTGCACCGCCATCTTTATGAACATATAAATATCTACACCGCCATCTGTATTAAGATGGAGATATCTACACCGTTATCTGTATAAACATGGAAATATCTACACCGCTATCTATATAAACATGGAAATATCTACACCACTATCTGTATAAACATGGAAATATCTACACCGCTACCTGTATAAACATGGAAATATCACCACCGCTATCTGTATGAACATGGAAATATCTACACAGCCATCTGAATGAACATGGAAATAACTACAACGCTATCTGTATTAACATGGAAATAGCTACACCGCTATCTGTATGAACATGGAAATATCAACGCCACTATCTGTATGAACATGGAAATATCTACACCGCTATCTGTATGAACATGGAAATATCTTCACCGCCATCTGTATGAACATGGATATATCTACACAGCCATCTGGATGAACATGGAAATATCTACACCGCTATCTGTATGAACATGGAAATAGCTACACCGCTATCTGTATGAACATGGAAATATCTACACCGCTATCTGTATGAACATGGAAATATCTACACCGCTATCTGTATGAACATGGAAATATCTTCACCGCCATCTGTATGAACATGGATATATCTACACAGCCATCTGGATGAACATGGAAATATCAACACCGCTATCTGTATGAGCATGGAAATATCTACACCGCTATCTGTTTTAACAGGCATACATCTTCACCGCTATCTGTATAAACATGGAAATATCTACACTGCTATCTGTGTAAACATGCATACATCTTCACCGCTATCTGTATAAACATGGATATATCTACACCGCTATCTGTATAAACATGGAAATATCTACACCGCTACCTGTATAAACATGGAAATATCAGCACCGTTATCTGTATGAACATGGAAATATCTACACAGCCATCTGGATGAAAATGGAAATAGTTACACCGCTATCTGTATGAACATGGAAATAGCTACACCGCTATCTGTATGAACATGGGAATATCTACACCGCTATGTGTATGAACATGGAAATATCTTCACCGCTATCTGTATGAACATGGAAATATCTTCACCGCCATCAGTATGAATATGAATATATCTACACAGCCATCTGGATGAACATGGAAATATCGACACCGCTATATGTATGAACATGGAATTAGCTACACCGTTATCTGTATGAACATGGAAATATCTACACCGCTATCTGTATGAACATGGAAATATCTACACCGCTATCTGTATGAACATGGAAATATCTTCACCGCCATCTGTATGAACATGGATATATCTACACAGCCATCTGGATGAACATGGAAATATCTGCACCGCTATCTGTATGAACATGGAAATATCTACACCACTATCTGTGTAAACATGCATATATCTTCACTGCTATCTGTATAAACATGGAATTATCTACACCGCTATCTGTATGACCATGGAAATATCTACACCGCTATCTGTTTGAACACAGAAATATCTACTCCGCTATCTGCATGAAAATGGAAATATCTACTCAGCTATCTGCAAATACATGGAAATATCTACAAAGCTATTTCTTTACACATGGAAATAACTACACCGCTATCTCTATTAACATGGAAATATCTACACCGCCATCTGTATGAACTTGGAAATATCTGCACCGCAATCTGTATGAACATATAAATACCTACACCGCCATCTGTATTAAGATGGAGATATCTACACCGCTATCTGTATAAACATGGAAATATCTACACCGCTATCTGTATAAACATGGAAATATCTACACCGCTATCTGTATAAACATGGAAATATCTACACCGCTACCTGTATAAAAATGAAAATATCAGCACCGCTATCTGTATGAACATGGAAATATCTACACAGCCATCTGGATGAACATCGAAATATCTACACCGCTATCTTTATGAACATGGAAATAGCTACACCGCTATCTGTATGAACATGGAAATATCTACACCACTAACTGTATGAACATGGAAATATCTACACCGCTATCTGCATGAACATGGAAATATCTTCACAACCATCTGTATGAACATGGATATATCTACACAGCAATCTGGATGAACATGAAAATATCTACACCGCTATCTGTATGAACATGGAAATAGCTACACCTCTGTCAGTATGAACATGGAAATATCTACACCGCTATCTGTATGAACATGGAAAGATCTACACTGCTATCTGTATGAACATGGAAATATCTTCACCGCCATCTGCATGAACATGTATATATCTACACAGCCATCTGGATGAACATGGATATATCTCCACCGCTATCTGCATGAACATGGAAATATCTACACCGCTATCTGTGTAAACATGCATACATCTTCCCCGCTATCTGCATAAACATGGAAATATCTACACCGCTATCTGTATAAACACGGAAATATCTACACCGCTACCTGTATAAACATGGAAATAGCAGCACCGCTATCTGTATGAACATGGAAATATCTACACCGCTATCTCTATGAACATGGAAATATCTACACCGATATCTGTATGAACATGGAAATATCTTCACCGCCATCTGTATGAACATGGAAATATCTACACAGCCATCTGGATGAACATGAAAATATCTACACCGCTATCTGTATGAACATGGAAATAGCTATACCGCTACCTGTATGATCATGGAAATATCTACACCGCTATCTGAATGAACATGGAAATATCTACACCACTATCTGTATGAACATGGAAATATATTCACCGCCATCTGTATGAACATGGATATATCTACACAGCCATCTGGATGAACATGGAAATATCTACACCTCTATATGTATGAACATGGAAATAGCTACACCGCTATCTGTATGAACATGGAAATATCTACACCGCTATCTGTATGAACATGGAAATATCTACACCGCTATCTGTATGAACATGGAAATATCTTCACCACCATCTGTATGAACATGGATATATCTACACAGCCATCTGGATGAACATGGAAATATCTACACCGCTATCTGTATGAACATGGTAATATCTACACCGCTATCTGTGTAAACATGCATACATCTTCACCGCTATCTGTATAAACATGGAAATATCTACACCGCTATCTGTATAAACATGGAAATATCTACACCGCTTCCTGTATAAACATGGAAATATCAGCACCGCTATCTGTATGAACATGGAAATATCTACACAGCCATCTGGATGAACATGAAAATATCTACACCGCTATCTGTATGAACATGGAAATAGCTACACCGCTACCTGTATGAACGTGGAAATATCTACACCGCTATCTGAATGAACATGGAAATATCTACACCACTATCTGTATGAACATGGAAATATCTACACCGCTATCTGTATGAACATGGAAATATCTACACCGATATCTGTAAGAACATGGAAATATCTTCACCGCCATCTGTATGAACATGGATATATCTACACAGCCATCAGGACGAAAATGGAAATATCAGCACCGCTGTCTGTATGAACATGGAAATATCTACACCGCTATCTGTATGAACATGGAAATATCTACACCGCTATCTCTATGAACATGGAAATATCTTCACCGCCATCCGTATGAACATGGATATATCTACACAGCCATCTAAATGAACATGGAAATATCTACACCGCTATCTGTATGAACATGGAAATCTCTACACCGCTATCTGTGTAAACATGCATACATCTTCACCACTATCTGTATAAACATGGAAATATCTACACTGCTATCTGCATGAACATGGAAATATCTACACCGCTATCTGTATGAACATGGAAATATCTTCACCGCCATCTGCATGAACACGGATATATCTACACAGCCATCTGGATGAACATGGAAATATCTACACTGCTATCTGTATGAACATGGAAACAGCTACACCGCTATCAGTATGAACATGGAAATATCTACACAGCTATCTGTATGAACACGGAAATATCTACACCGCTATCTGTATGAACATGGAAATATCTTCACCGCCATCTGTATGAACATGAATATATCTACACAGCCATCTGGATGAACATGGAAATGTCTACACCGCTATATGTATGAACATGGAATTAACTACACCGGTATCTGAATGAACATGGAAATATCTACACCCCTATATGTATGAACATGGAAATATCTACACCGCTAACTGTATGAACATGGAAATATCTTCACCGCCATCTGTATGAACATGGTTATATCTACACAGCCGTCTGGATGAACATAGAAATATCTACACCGCTATCTATATGAACATGGAAATATCTACACTGCTCTCTGTGTAAACATGCATACATCTTCACCGCTATCTGTATAAACATGGAAATATCTACACCGCTACCCGCATAAACATGGAAATATCAGCACCACTATCTGTATGAACATGGAAATATCTACACAGCCATCTGGACGAACATGGAAATATCTACACCGCTATCTGTATGAACATGGAAATAGCTACACCGCTATCTGTATGCACATGGAAATATCTTCACCGCCATCTGTATGAACATGGTGATATCTACACAGCCGTCTGGATGAACATAGAAATATCTACACCGCTATCTATATGAACATGGAAATATCTACACCGCTCTCTGTGTAAACATGCATACATCTTCACCGCTATCTGTATAAACATGGAAATATCTACACCGCTACCCGCATAAACATGGAAATATCAGCACCGCTATCTGTATGAACATGGAAATATCTACACAGCCATCTGGACGAACATGGAAATATCTACACCGCTATCTGTATGAACATGGAAATAGCTACACCGCTATCTGTATGAACATGGGAACACCTACACCACTATCTGTATGAACATGGAAATTTCTACACCACTATCTGTATGAACATGGAAATATCTTCACCGCCATCTGTATGAACATGGATATATCTACACAGCAATCTGGATGAACATGGAAATATCTACACCGCTATCTGTATGAACATGGAAATAGCTACTCCGCTATCTGAACATGGAAATATCTACACCGCTATCTGTATGAACATGGAAATATCTACACCGCTATCTGTATGAACATGGAAATATCTTCACCGCCATCTGTATGATCATGGATATATCTACACAACCATCTGGATGAACATGGAAATATCTACACCGCTATCTGGATGAACATGGAAATATCTACACCACTATCTGTGTAAACATGCATACATCTTCACCGCTGTCTGTATAAACATGGAAATATCTGCACCGCTATCTGTATGAACATGGAAATATCTACATCGCTATCTGTATGAACATGGAAATAGCTACACCGCTATCTGTATGAACATGGAAATATCTACATCGCTATCTGTATGAACATGGAAATAGCTACACCGCTATCTGTATGAACATGGAAATATCTACACCACTATCTGTATGAACATGGAAATATCTACACCGCTACCTATATAAACTTGGAAATATCAGCACCGCTATCTGTATGAACATGGAAATATCTACACCGCTATCTCTACGAACATGGAAAGATCTACACCGCCATCTGTATGAACATGGAAATATCTTCACCGCCATCTGTATGAACATGGAAATACCTACACAGCCATCTGGATGAACATGGATATATCTACATCGCTATCTGTATGAACATGGAAATATCTGCACCGCTATCTGTGTAAACATGCATACATCTTCACCTCTATCTGTATAAACATGGAAATGTCTACACCGCTATGTGTATGAACATGGAAATATCTACACCGCTATCTGTTTGAACATGGAAATATCTACACCGCTATCTGCATGAAAATGTAAATATCTAAACAGCTATCTGCATATACATGGAAATATCTACAAAGCTATTTCTTTACACATGGAAATATCTACACCGCTATCTCTATAAACATGGAAATATCTACACCGCCATCTGTATGAACATGGAAATATCTGCACCGCCATCTGTATGAACATATAAATATCTACACCGCCATCAGTATTAAGATGGAGATATCTACACCGTTATCTGTATAAACATGGAAATATCTACACCGCTATCTATATAAACATGGAAATATCTACACCACTATCTGTATAAACATGGAAATATCTACACCGCTACCTGTATAAACATGGAAATATCACCACCGCTATCTGTATGAACATGGAAATATCTACACAGCCATCTGAATGAACATGGAAATATCTACAACGCTATTTGTATTAACATGGAAATAGCTTCACCGCTATCTGTATGAACATGGAAATATCTACGCCACTATCTGTATGAACATGGAAATATCTACACCGCTATCTGTATGAACATGGAAATATCTTCACCGCCATCTGTATGAACATGGATATATCTACACAGCCATCTGGATGAACATGGAAATATCTACACCGCTATCTGTATGAACATGGAAATAGCTACACCGCTATCTGTATGAACATGGAAATATCTACACCGCTATCTGTATGAACATGGAAATATCTACACCGCTATCTGTATGAACATGGAAATATCTTCACGGCCATCTGTATGAACATGGATATATCTACACAGCCATCTGGATGAACATGGAAATATCAACACCGCTATCTGTATGAACATGGAAATATCTACACCGCTATCTGTGTTAACATGCATACATCTTCACCGCTATCTGTATAAACATGGAAATATCTACACCGCTATCTGTATGAAGATGAAAATATCTACACAGCTATCTGCATATACATGGAAATATCTACAAAGCTATATCTCTACACATGGAAATATCTACCCCGCAATCTCTATAAACATGGAAATATCTTCACCGCCATCTGTATGAACATGGAAATATCTGCACCGCCATCTGTATGAACATATAAATATCTAGACCGCCATCTGTATTAAGATGGAGATATCTACACCGCTATCTGTATAAACATGGATATATCTACGCCGCTATCTGTATAAACATGGAAATATCTACACCGCTACCTGTATAAACATGGAAATATCAGCACCGTTATCTGTATGAACATGGAAATATCTACACAGCCATCTGGATGAAAATAGAAAGAGTTACACCGCTATCTGTATGAACATGGAAATAGCTACACCGCTATCTGTATGAACATGGGAATATCTACACCGCTATCTGTATGAACATGGAAATATCTACACCGCTATCTGTATGAACATGGAAATATCTTCACCGCCATCTGTATGAACATGAATATATCTACACAGCCATCTGGATGAACATGGAAATATCGACACCGCTATATGTATGAACATGGAATTAGCTACACCGCTATCTGTATGAACATGGAAATATCTACACCGCTATCTGTATGAACATGGAAATATCTACACCGCTATCTGTATGAACATGGAAATATCTTCACCGCCATCTGTATGAACATGGATATATCTACACAGCCATCTGGATGAACATGGAAATATCTGCACCGCTATCTGTATGAACATGGAAATATCTACACCGCTACCAGTATAAACAGGGAAATATCAGCACCGCTATCTGTATGAACATGGAAATATCTACACAGCCATCTGGATGAACATGGAAATATCTACACCGCTATCTTTATGAACATGGAAATAGCTGCACCGCTATCTGTATGAACATGGAAATATCTACACCACTAACTGTATGAACATGGAAATATCTACACCGCTATCTGCATGAACATGGAAATATCTTCACCGCCATCTGTATGAACATGGATATATCTACACAGCAATCTGGATGAACATGGAAATATCTACACCGCTATCTGTATGAACATGGAAATAGCTACACCTCTATCAGTATGAACATGGAAATATCTACTCCGCTATCCGTATGAACATGGAAAGATCTACACCGCTATCTGTATGAACATGGAAATATCTTCACCGCCATCTGTATGAACATGGATATATCTACACAGCCATCTGGATGAACATGGATATATCTCCACCGCTATCTGCATGAACATGGAAATATCTACACCGCTATCTGTGTAAACATGCATACATCTTCACCGCTATCTGTTTGAACATGGAAATATCTACACAGCCATCTGGATGAACATGAAAATATCTACACAGCTATCTGTATGAACATGGAAATATCAGCACCGCTATCTGTATGAACATGGAAATATCTTCACCGCTATCTGTATGAACATGGAAATATCTACACTGCTATCTGTATGAACATGGAAATATCTACACCGCTATCTGTATGAACATGGAAATAGCTACACCGCTATCTGTATGAACATGGAAGTATCTACACCGCTATCTGTATGAACATGGAAATATCTTCACCGCCATATGTATGAACATGGATATATCTACACAGCCATCTGGATGAACATGGAAATATCTACACCACTACATGTATGAACATGGAATTAGCTAAACCGCTATGTCTATGAACATGCAAATATCTACACCGCTATCTGTATGAACATGGAAGTATCTACACCGCTATCTGTATGAACATTGAAATATCTTCACTGCCATATGTATGAACACGGATATATCTAGACAGCCATCTGGATGAACATGGAAATATCAGCACCGCTGTCTGTATGAACATGGAAATATCTACACCGCTATCTGTATGAACATGGAAATATCTACACAGCTATCTGTTTGAACATGGAAATATCTACACCGATATCTGCATGAAAATGGAAATATCTACACAGCTTTCTGCATATACATCAAAATATCTACAAAGCTATTCCTCTACACATGGAAATATCTACACCGCAATCTCTATAAACATGGAAATATCTACAACGCCATCTGTATGAACATGGAAATATCTGCACCGCCATCTGTATGAACACGTAAATATCTAGACCGCAATCTGTATTAAGATGGAGATATCTACACCGCTATCTGTATAAACATGGAATTATCTACACCGCTATCTGTATAAACATGGAAATATCTACACCGCTACCTGTATAAACATGGAAATATCAGCACCGCTATCTGTTTGAACATGGAAATATCTACACCGCTATCTCTATGAACATGGAAATATCTACACCGATATCTGTAAGAACATGGAAATATCTTCACCGCCATCTGTATGAACATGGATATATCTACACAGCCATCTGGACGAAAATGGAAATATCAGCACCGCTGTCTGTATGAACATGGAAATATCTACACGGCTATCTGTATGAACATGGATATATCTACCCCGCTATCTGTATGAACATGGAAATATCTTCACCACCATCTGTATGAACATGGATATATCTACACAGCCATCTGGATGAACATGGAAATATCTACACCGCTATCTGTATGAACACGGAAATCTCTACACCGCTATCTGTGTAAACATGCATACATCTTCACCGCTATCTGTATAAACATGGAAATATCTACACTGCTATCTGCATGAACATGGAAATATCTACACCGCTATCTGTATGAACATGGAAATATCTTCAGCGCCATCCGTAAGAACATGGATATATCTACGCAGCCATCTGGATGAACATGGAAATATCTACACCGCCATATGTATGAACATGGAATTAACTACACCGGTATCTGAATGAACATGGAAATATCTACACCGCTATCTGTATGAACATGGAAACAGCTACACCGCTATCAATATGAACATTGAAATATCTACCCCGCTATCTGTATGAACACGGAAATATCTACCCCGCTATCTGTATGAACATGGAAATATCTTCACCGCCATCTGTATGGACATGAATATATCTACACAGCCATCTGGATGAACATGGAAATATCTACACCGCCATATGTATGAACATGGAATTAACTACACCGGTATCTGAATGAACATGGAAATATCTACACCGCTATCTGTATGAACATGGAAATATCTACACCGCTTTCTGTATGAACATGGAAATATCTTCACCGCCATCTGTATGAACATGGTTATATCTACACAGCCATCTGGATGAACATGGAAATATCTACACCGCTATCTGTATGAACATGGAAATATCTACACCGCTCTCTGTGTAAACATGCATACATCTTCACCGCTATCTGTATAAACATGGAAATATCTACACCCCTATCTGTATAACCATGGAAATATCTACACCGCTATCTGTATAAACATGGAAATATCTACACCGCTACCTGTATAAACATGGAAATATCAGCACCGCTATCTGTATGAACATGGAAATAGCTACACCGCTTTCTGTATGAACATGGAAATAGCTACACCGCTTTCTGTTTGAACATGAAAATATCTATACCGCTACCTGTATGAACATGGAAATATCTCCACCGCTCTCTGCATGAACATGGAAATATCTTCACCGCCATCTGTATGAACATGGATATATATACACAACAATCTGGATGAACTTGGAAATATCTACACCGCTATCTGTATGAACATGGAAATAGCTACACCTCTATCTGTATGAACATGGAAATATCAACACCGCTATCTGTAGGAACATGGATATATCTACACAGCCATCTGGATGAACATGGATATATCTCCACCGCTATCTGCATGAACATGGAAATATCTACACCGCTATCTGTGTAAACATGCATACATCTTCACCGCTATCTGTATAAACATGGAAATATCTACACCCCTATGGATATGAACATGGAAATATCTACACCGCTATCTGTTTGAACATGGAAATATCTACACCGCTATCTGCATGAAAATGGAAATATCTACACAGCTATCTGCATATACATGGAAATATCTACAAAGCTATTTCTCTACACATGGAAATATCTACACCGCAATCTCTATAAACATGGAAATATCTTCATCGCCATCTGTATGAACATGGAAATATCTGCACTGCCATCTGTATGAACATATAAATATCTAGACCGCCATCTGTATTAAGATGGAGATATCTACACCGCTATCTGTATAAACATGGAAATATCTACACCGCTATCTGTATAAACATGGAAATATCTACACCGCTATCTGTATGAACATGGAAATATCTACACCGATATCTGTATAAACATGGAAATATCTTCACCGCCATCTGTATCAACATGGATATATCTACACAGCCATCTGGACGAACATGGAAATATCAGCACCGCTGTCTGTATGAACATGGAAATATCTACACCGCTATCTGTATGAATATGGAAATATCTACACCGCTATCTGTATGAATATGGAAATAACTTCACCGACATCTGTATGAAAATGGATATATCTACACAGCCATCCGGATGAACATGGAAATATCTACACCGCTATCTGTATGAACATGGAAATATCTACACCACTATCTGTGTAAACATGCATACATCTTCACCGCTATCTGTAGAAACATGGAATTATCTACACCGCTATCTGTATGACCATGGAAATATCTACACCACTATCTGTTTGAACACGGAAATATCTACTCCGCTATCTGCATGAAAATGGAAATATCTACACAGCAATCTGCATATACATGGAAATATCTACAAAGCAATTTCTTTACACATGGAAATAACTACACCGCTATCTCTATTAACATGGAAATATCTACACCGCCATCTGTAGGAACATGGAAATATCTGCACCGCCATCTGTATGAACATATAAATATCTACACCGCCATCTGTATTAAGATGGAGATATCTACACCGCTATCTGTATAAACATGGATATATCTACACCGCTATCTGTATAAACATGGAAATATCTACACCGCTACCTCTATAAACATGGAAATATCTGCACCGCTACCTGTATAAACATGGAAATATCAGCACCGCTATCTGTATGAACATGGAAATATCTACACAGCCATCTGGATGAACATGGAAATATCTACACCGCTATCTGTATGAACATGGAAATAGCTACACCGCTATCTGTATGAACATGGAAATATCTACACCACTACCTGTATGAACATGGAAATATCTACACCGCTATCTGCATGAACATGGAAATATCTTCACCGCCATCTGTATGAACATGGATATATCTACACAGCAATCTGGATGAACATGGAAATATCTACACCGCTACCTGTATGAACATGGAAATAGCTACACCTCTATCTGTATGAACATGGAAATATCTACACCGCTATCTGTATGAACATGGAAAGATCTACACCGCTATCTGTATGAACATGGAAATATCTTCACCGCCATCTGTATGAACATGGATATATCTACACAGCCATCTGGATGAACATGGATATATCTCCACCGCTATCTGCATGAACATGGAAATATCTACACCGCTATCTGTGTAAACATGCATACATCTTCACCGCTATCTGTATAAACATGGAAATGTCTACACCGCTATCTGTATAAACACGGAAATATCTACACCGCTACCTGTATAAACATGGAAATATCAACACCGCTATCTGTATGAACATGGAAATATCTACACCGCTATCTCTATGAACATGGAAATATCTACACAGATATCTGTATGAACATGGAAATATCTTCACCGCCATCTGTATGAACTTGGATATATCTACACAGCCATCTGGATGAACATGGAAATATCAGCACCGCTGTCTGTATGAACATGGAAATATCTACACCGCTATCTGTATGAACATGGAAATATCAACACCGCTATCTGTATGAACTTGGAACTATCTACACCGCTATCTGTGTTAACATGCATACATCTTCACCGCTATCTGTATAAACATGGAAATATCTACACCGCTATCTGTAAGAACATGGAAATATCTACACAGCTATCTGTTTGAACATGGAAATATCTACACCGCTATCTGCATGAAAATGGAAATATCTAAACAGCTATCTGCATATACATGGAAATATCTACAAAGCTATTTCTCTACACAAGGAAATATCTACACCGCAATCTCTATAAACATGGAAATATCTACACCGCCATCTGTATGAACATGGAAATATCTGCACCGCCATCTGTATGAACATATAAATATCTAGACCGCCATCTGTATTAAGATGGGGATATCTACACCGCTATCTGTATAAACACGGAAATATCTACACCGCTACCTGTATAAACATGGAAATATCTACACCGCTATCTGTATAAACATGGAAATATCTACACTGCTACCTGTATAAACATGGAAATATCAGCACCGCTATCTGTATGAACATGGAAATATCTACACCACTATCTCTATGAACATGGAAATATCTACACCGATATCTGTAAGAACATGGAAATATCTTCACCGCCTTCTGTATGAACATGGATATATCTACACAGCCATCTGGACGAAAATGGAAATACCGGGACCGCTGTCTGTATGAACATGGAAATATCTACATCGCTATCTATATTAACATGGAAATATCTACACCGCTATCTGTATGAACATGGAAATATCTTCACCGCCATCCGTATGAACATGGATATATCTACGCAGCCATCTGGATGAACATGGAAATATCTACACCGCTATCTGTATGAACATGGAAATCTCTACACCGCTATCTGTGTAAACATGCATACATCTTCACCGCTATCTGCATAAACATGGATATATCTACACTGCTATCTGCATGAACATGGAAATATCTACACCGCTGTCTGTATGAACATGGAAATATCTTCACCGCCATCTGTATGAACATGGATATATCTACACAGCCATCTGGATGAACATGGAAGTATCTACACCGCTATCTGTATGAACATGAAAACAGCTACACCGCTATCTGTATGAACATGGAAATATCTACACCGCTATCTGTATGAACACGGAAATATCTACACCGCTATCTGTATGAACATGGAAATATCTTCACCGCCATCTGTATGAACATGAATATATCTACACAGCCATCTGGATGAACATGGAAATATCTACAACTCTATATGTATGAACATGGAATTAGCTACACCGGTATCTGAATGAACATGGAAATATCTAAACCGCTATCTGTATGAACATGGAAATATCTACACCGCTATCTGTATGAACATGGAAATATCTTCACCGCCATCTGTATGAACATGGATATATCTACACAGCCATCTGGATGAACATGGAAATATCTACAGCGCTATCTGTATGAACATGGAAATATCTACACCGCTCTCTGTGTAAACATGCATACATCTTCACCGCTATCTGTATAAACATGGAAATATCTACACCGCTATCCGTATAAACATGGAAATATCAGCACCGCTATCTGTATGAACATGGAAATATCTACACAGCCATCTGGACGAACATGGAAATATCTACACCGCTATCTGTATGAACATGGAAATAGCTACACCGCTATCTGTATGAACATGGAAACATCTACACCACTATCTGTATGAACACGGAAATATCTACACCGCTATCTGTATGAACATGGAAATATCTTCACCGCCATCTATATGAACATGGATATATCTACACAGCCATCTGGATGAACATGGAAATATCTACACCGCTATCTGTATGAACATGGAAACAGCTACTCCGCTATCTGTATGAACATGGAAATATCTACACCGCTATCTGTATGAACATGGAAATATCTACACCGCTATCTGTATGAACATGGAAATATCTTCACCGCCATCTGTATGAACATGGATATATCTACACAGCCATCTGGATGAACATGGAAATATCTACACCGCTATCTGTATGAACATGGAAATATCTACACCCCTATCTGTGTAAACATGCATACATCTTCACCGCTATCTGAATAAACATGGAAATATCTACATCGCTATCTGTATGAACATGGAATTATCTACACCGCTATCTGTTTGAACATGGAAATATCTACACCGCTATCTGCATGAAAATGGAAATATCTACACAGCTATCTGCATATACATGGAAATATCTACAAAGCTATCTCTTTACACATTGGAAATAACTACACCGCTATCTCTATATACATGGAAATATCTATACCGCCATCTGTATGAACATGGAAATATCTGCACCGCCATCTGTATTAACGTACAAATATCTACACTGCCATCTGTATTAAGATGGAGATATCTACACGGCTATCTGTATAAACTTGGAAATATCTACACCGCTATCTGTATAAACATGGAAATATCTACACCGCTATCTGTATAAACATGGAAATATCTACACCGCCATCTGTATGAAGATAAAAATATCTTCACCGCCATCTGTATGAACATGGGTATATCTAAACAGCCATCTGGATGAACATGGAAATATCTACACCGCTATCTGTATGAACATGGAAATAGCTACACCGCTATATGTATGAACATGGAAATATCTACACCGCTATCTGTATGAACATGGAAATATCTACACCGCTATCTGTATGAACATGGAAATATCTTTACCGCCATCTGTATGAACATGGATATATCTACACAGCCATCTGGATGAACATGGAAATATCAACACCGCTATCTGTATGAACAAGGAAATATCTACACCGCTATCTGTTTTAACATGCATACATCTTCACCGCTATCTGTATAAACATGGAAATATCTACATCGCTATCTGTATGAACATGGAAATATCTACACCGCTATCTGTTTGAACATGGAAATATCTACACCGCTATCTGCATGAAAATGGAAATATCTACAAAGCTATCTGCATATACATGGAAATATCTACAAAGCTATTTCTCTACACATGGAAATATCTACACCGCAATCTCTATAAACATGGCAATATCTTCACCGCCATCTGTATGAACATGGAAATATCTGCACCGCTATCTGTATAAACATGTAAATATCTACACCGCTACCTGTATAAACATGGAAATATCAGCACCGCTATCTCTATGAACATGGAAATATCTACACCGCTATCTCTATGAACATGGAAATATCTACACCGATATCTGTATGAACATGGAAATATCTTCACCGCCATCTGTATCAACATGGATATATCTACACAGCCATCTGGACGAACATGGAAATATCAGCACCGCTGTCTGTATGAACATGGAAATATCTACACCGCTATCTGTATGAATATGGAAATATCTACACCGCTATCTGTATGAATATGGAAATAACTTCACCGACATCTGTATGAAAATGGATATATCTACACAGCCATCTGGATGAACATGGAAATATCTACACCGCTATCTGTATGAACATGGAAATATCCACACCACTATCTGTGTAAACATGCATACATCTTCACCGCTATCTGTATAAACATGGAATTATCTACACCGCTATCTGTATGACCATGGAAATATCTACACCGCTATCTGTTTGAACACGGAAATATCTACTCCGCTATCTGCATGAAAATGGAAATATCTACACAGCTATCTGCATATACATGGAAATATCTACAAAGCTATTTCTTTACACATGGAAATAACTACACCGCTATCTCTATTAACATGGAAATATCTACACCGCAATCTGTAGGAACATGGAAATATCTGCACCGCCATCTGTATGAACATATAAATATCTACACCGCCATCTGTATTAAGATGGAGATATCTACACCGCTATCTGTATAAACATGGAAATATCTACAACGCTATCTGTATAAACATGGAAACATCTACACCGCTATCTGTATAAACATGGAAATATCTGCACCGCTACCTGTATAAACATGGAAATATCAGCACCGCTATCTGTAAGAACATGGAAATATCTACACAGCCATCTGGATGAACATGGAAATATCTACACCGCTCTCTGTATGAATATGGAAATATCTACACCGCTATCTGTATGAATATGGAAATAACTTCACCGACATCTGTATGAAAATGGATATATCTACACAGCCATCTGGATGAACATGGAAATATCTACACCGCTATATGTATGAACATGGAATTAACTACACCGGTATCTGAATGAACATGGAAATATCTACACCGCTATATGTATGAACATGGAAATATCTACACCGCTATCTGTATGAACATGGAAATATCTTCACCGCCATCTGTATGAACATGGTTATATCTACACAGCCATCTGGATGAACATGGAAATATCTACACCGCTATCTGTATGAACATGGAAATATCTACACCGCTCTCTGTGTAAACATGCATACATCTTCACCGCTATCTGTATAAACATGGAAATATCTACACCGCTACCCATATAAACATGGAAATACCAGCACCGCTATCTGTATGAACATGGAAATATCTACACAGCCATCTGGACGAACATGGAAATATCTACACCGCTATCTCTATGAACATGGAAATAGCTACACCGCTATCTGTATGAACATGGAAACATCTACACCACTATCTGTATGAACATGGAAATATCTACACCGCTATCTGTATGAACATGGAAATATCTTCACCGCCATCTGTATGAACATGGATATATCTACACAGCCATCGGGATGAACATGGAAATATCTACACCGCTATCTGTATGAACATGGAAATAGCTATTCCGCTATCTGAACACGGAAATATCTACACCGCTATCTGTATGAACATGGAAATATCTACACCGCCATCTGTATGAACATGGATACATCTACACAGCCATCTGGATGAACATGGAAATATCTACACCGCTATCTGTATGAATATGGAAATATCTTCACCGCCATCTGTATGAAGATGGATATATCTACACAGCCATCTGGATGAACATGGAAATATCAAAACCGCTATCTTTATGAACTTGGAACTATCTACACCGCTATCTGTGTTAACATGCATACGTCTTCACCGCTATCTGTATAAACATGGAAATATCTACACCACTATCTGTAAGAACATGGAAATATCTACACAGCTATCTGTTTGAACATGGAAATATCTACACCGCTATCTGCATGAAAATGGAAATATCTACACAGCTATCTGCATATAAATGGAAATATCTACAAAGCTATTTCTCTACACAAGGAAATATCTACACCACAATCTCTATAAACATGGAAATATCTACACCGCCATCTGTATGAACATGGAAATATCTGCACCGCCATCTGAATGAACATATAAATATCTAGACCGCCATCTGTATTAAGATGGAGATATCTACACCGCTATCTGTATAAACACGGAAATATCTACACCGCTACCTGTATAAACATGGAAATATCTACACCGCTATCTGTATAAACATGGAAATATCTACACCGCTACCTGTATAAACATGGAAATATCAGCACCGCTATCTGTATGAGCATGGAAATATCTACACCGCTATCTCTATGAACATGGAAATATCTACACCGATATCTGTAAGAACATGGAAATATCTTCACCGCCTTCTGTATGAACATGGATATATCTACACAGCCTTCTGGACGAAAATGGAAATATCACCACCGCTGTCTGTATGAACATGGAAATATCTACACCGCTATCTGTATGAAGATGGAAATATCTACACCGCTATCTGTATGAACATGGAAATATCTTCACCGCCATCTGTATGAACATGGATATATCTACGCAGCCATCTGGATGAACATGGAAATATCTACACCGCTATCTGTATGAACATGGAAATCTCTACACCGCTATCTGTGTAAACATGCATACATCTTCACCGCTATCTGTATAAACATGGAAATATCTACACTGCTATCTGCATGAACATGGAAATATCTACACCGCTGTCTGTATGAACATGGAAATATCTACACCGCTATCTGTATGAACATGGAAATATCAACACCGCTATCTGTATGAACTTGGAACTATCTACACCGCTATCTGTGTTAACATGCATACATCTTCACCGCTATCTGTATAAACATGGAAATATCTACACCGCTATCTGTAAGAACATGGAAATATCTACACAGCTATCTGTTTGAACATGGAAATATCTACACCGCTATCTGCATGAAAATGGAAATATCTAAACAGCTATCTGCATATACATGGAAATATCTACAAAGCTATTTCTCTACACAAGGAAATATCTACACCGCAATCTCTATAAACATGGAAATATCTACACCGCCATCTGTATGAACATGGAAATATCTGCACCGCCATCTGTATGAACATATAAATATCTAGACCGCCATCTGTATTAAGATGGGGATATCTACACCGCTATCTGTATAAACACGGAAATATCTACACCGCTACCTGTATAAACATGGAAATATCTACACCGCTATCTGTATAAACATGGAAATATCTACACTGCTACCTGTATAAACATGGAAATATCAGCACCGCTATCTGTATGAACATGGAAATATCTACACCACTATCTCTATGAACATGGAAATATCTACACCGATATCTGTAAGAACATGGAAATATCTTCACCGCCTTCTGTATGAACATGGATATATCTACACAGCCATCTGGACGAAAATGGAAATACCGGGACCGCTGTCTGTATGAACATGGAAATATCTACATCGCTATCTGTATTAACATGGAAATATCTACACCGCTATCTGTATGAACATGGAAATATCTTCACCGCCATCCGTATGAACATGGATATATCTACGCAGCCATCTGGATGAACATGGAAATATCTACACCGCTATCTGTATGAACATGGAAATCTCTACACCGCTATCTGTGTAAACATGCATACATCTTCACCGCTATCTGCATAAACATGGATATATCTACACTGCTATCTGCATGAACATGGAAATATCTACACCGCTGTCTGTATGAACATGGAAATATCTTCACCGCCATCTGTATGAACATGGATATATCTACACAGCCATCTGGATGAACATGGAAGTATCTACACCGCTATCTGTATGAACATGAAAACAGCTACACCGCTATCTGTATGAACATGGAAATATCTACACCGCTATCTGTATGAACACGGAAATATCTACACCGCTATCTGTATGAACATGGAAATATCTTCACCGCCATCTGTATGAACATGAATATATCTACACAGCCATCTGGATGAACATGGAAATATCTACAACTCTATATGTATGAACATGGAATTAGCTACACCGGTATCTGAATGAACATGGAAATATCTAAACCGCTATCTGTATGAACATGGAAATATCTACACCGCTATCTGTATGAACATGGAAATATCTTCACCGCCATCTGTATGAACATGGATATATCTACACAGCCATCTGGATGAACATGGAAATATCTACAGCGCTATCTGTATGAACATGGAAATATCTACACCGCTCTCTGTGTAAACATGCATACATCTTCACCGCTATCTGTATAAACATGGAAATATCTACACCGCTATCCGTATAAACATGGAAATATCAGCACCGCTATCTGTATGAACATGGAAATATCTACACAGCCATCTGGACGAACATGGAAATATCTACACCGCTATCTGTATGAACATAGAAATAGCTACACCGCTATCTGTATGAACATGGAAACATCTACACCACTATCTGTATGAACACGGAAATATCTACACCGCTATCTGTATGAACATGGAAATATCTTCACCGCCATCTATATGAACATGGATATATCTACACAGCCATCTGGATGAACATGGAAATATCTACACCGCTATCTGTATGAACATGGAAACAGCTACTCCGCTATCTGTATGAACATGGAAATATCTACACCGCTATCTGTATGAACATGGAAATATCTACACCGCTATCTGTATGAACATGGAAATATCTTCACCGCCATCTGTATGAACATGGATATATCTACACAGCCATCTGGATGAACATGGAAATATCTACACCGCTATCTGTATGAACATGGAAATATCTACACCCCTATCTGTGTAAACATGCATACATCTTCACCGCTATCTGAATAAACATGGAAATATCTACATCGCTATCTGTATGAACATGGAATTATCTACACCGCTATCTGTTTGAACATGGAAATATCTACACCGCTATCTGCATGAAAATGGAAATATCTACACAGCTATCTGCATATACATGGAAATATCTACAAAGCTATCTCTTTACACATTGGAAATAACTACACCGCTATCTCTATATACATGGAAATATCTATACCGCCATCTGTATGAACATGGAAATATCTGCACCGCCATCTGTATTAACGTACAAATATCTACACTGCCATCTGTATTAAGATGGAGATATCTACACGGCTATCTGTATAAACTTGGAAATATCTACACCGCTATCTGTATAAACATGGAAATATCTACACCGCTATCTGTATAAACATGGAAATATCTACACCGCCATCTGTATGAAGATAAAAATATCTTCACCGCCATCTGTATGAACATGGGTATATCTAAACAGCCATCTGGATGAACATGGAAATATCTACACCGCTATCTGTATGAACATGGAAATAGCTACACCGCTATCTGTATGAACATGGAAATATCTACACCGCTATCTGTATGAACATGGAAATATCTACACCGCTATCTGTATGAACATGGAAATATCTTTACCGCCATCTGTATGAACATGGATATATCTACACAGCCATCTGGATGAACATGGAAATATCAACACCGCTATCTGTATGAACAAGGAAATATCTACACCGCTATCTGTTTTAACATGCATACATCTTCACCGCTATCTGTATAAACATGGAAATATCTACATCGCTATCTGTATGAACATGGAAATATCTACACCGCTATCTGTTTGAACATGGAAATATCTACACCGCTATCTGCATGAAAATGGAAATATCTACAAAGCTATCTGCATATACATGGAAATATCTACAAAGCTATTTCTCTACACATGGAAATATCTACACCGCAATCTCTATAAACATGGCAATATCTTCACCGCCATCTGTATGAACATGGAAATATCTGCACCGCTATCTGTATAAACATGTAAATATCTACACCGCTACCTGTATAAACATGGAAATATCAGCACCGCTATCTCTATGAACATGGAAATATCTACACCGCTATCTCTATGAACATGGAAATATCTACACCGATATCTGTATGAACATGGAAATATCTTCACCGCCATCTGTATCAACATGGATATATCTACACAGCCATCTGGACGAACATGGAAATATCAGCACCGCTGTCTGTATGAACATGGAAATATCTACACCGCTATCTGTATGAATATGGAAATATCTACACCGCTATCTGTATGAATATGGAAATAACTTCACCGACATCTGTATGAAAATGGATATATCTACACAGCCATCTGGATGAACATGGAAATATCTACACCGCTATCTGTATGAACATGGAAATATCCACACCACTATCTGTGTAAACATGCATACATTTTCACCGCTATCTGTATAAACATGGAATTATCTACACCGCTATCTGTATGACCATGGAAATATCTACACCGCTATCTGTTTGAACACGGAAATATCTACTCCGCTATCTGCATGAAAATGGAAATATCTACACAGCTATCTGCATATACATGGAAATATCTACAAAGCTATTTCTTTACACATGGAAATAACTACACCGCTATCTCTATTAACATGGAAATATCTACACCGCAATCTGTAGGAACATGGAAATATCTGCACCGCCATCTGTATGAACATATAAATATCTACACCGCCATCTGTATTAAGATGGAGATATCTACACCGCTATCTGTATAAACATGGAAATATCTACAACGCTATCTGTATAAACATGGAAACATCTACACCGCTATCTGTATAAACATGGAAATATCTGCACCGCTACCTGTATAAACATGGAAATATCAGCACCGCTATCTGTAAGAACATGGAAATATCTACACAGCCATCTGGATGAACATGGAAATATCTACACCGCTCTCTGTATGAATATGGAAATATCTACACCGCTATCTGTATGAATATGGAAATAACTTCACCGACATCTGTATGAAAATGGATATATCTACACAGCCATCTGGATGAACATGGAAATATCTACACCGCTTTATGTATGAACATGGAATTAACTACACCGGTATCTGAATGAACATGGAAATATCTACACCGCTATATGTATGAACATGGAAATATCTACACCGCTATCTGTATGAACATGGAAATATCTTCACCGCCATCTGTATGAACATGGTTATATCTACACAGCCATCTGGATGAACATGGAAATATCTACACCGCTATCTGTATGAACATGGAAATATCTACACCGCTCTCTGTGTAAACATGCATACATCTTCACCGCTATCTGTATAAACATGGAAATATCTACACCGCTACCCATATAAACATGGAAATACCAGCACCGCTATCTGTATGAACATGGAAATATCTACACAGCCATCTGGACGAACATGGAAATATCTACACCGCTATCTCTATGAACATGGAAATAGCTACACCGCTATCTGTATGAACATGGAAACATCTACACCACTATCTGTATGAACATGGAAATATCTACACCGCTATCTGTATGAACATGGAAATATCTTCACCGCCATCTGTATGAACATGGATATATCTACACAGCCATCGGGATGAACATGGAAATATCTACACCGCTATCTGTATGAACATGGAAATAGCTATTCCGCTATCTGAACACGGAAATATCTACACCGCTATCTGTATGAACATGGAAATATCTACACCGCCATCTGTATGAACATGGATACATCTACACAGCCATCTGGATGAACATGGAAATATCTACACCGCTATCTGTATGAATATGGAAATATCTTCACCGCCATCTGTATGAAGATGGATATATCTACACAGCCATCTGGATGAACATGGAAATATCAAAACCGCTATCTTTATGAACTTGGAACTATCTACACCGCTATCTGTGTTAACATGCATACGTCTTCACCGCTATCTGTATAAACATGGAAATATCTACACCACTATCTGTAAGAACATGGAAATATCTACACAGCTATCTGTTTGAACATGGAAATATCTACACCGCTATCTGCATGAAAATGGAAATATCTACACAGCTATCTGCATATAAATGGAAATATCTACAAAGCTATTTCTCTACACAAGGAAATATCTACACCACAATCTCTATAAACATGGAAATATCTACACCGCCATCTGTATGAACATGGAAATATCTGCACCGCCATCTGAATGAACATATAAATATCTAGACCGCCATCTGTATTAAGATGGAGATATCTACACCGCTATCTGTATAAACACGGAAATATCTACACCGCTACCTGTATAAACATGGAAATATCTACACCGCTATCTGTATAAACATGGAAATATCTACACCGCTACCTGTATAAACATGGAAATATCAGCACCGCTATCTGTATGAGCATGGAAATATCTACACCGCTATCTCTATGAACATGGAAATATCTACACCGATATCTGTAAGAACATGGAAATATCTTCACCGCCTTCTGTATGAACATGGATATATCTACACAGCCTTCTGGACGAAAATGGAAATATCACCACCGCTGTCTGTATGAACATGGAAATATCTACACCGCTATCTGTATGAAGATGGAAATATCTACACCGCTATCTGTATGAACATGGAAATATCTTCACCGCCATCTGTATGAACATGGATATATCTACGCAGCCATCTGGATGAACATGGAAATATCTACACCGCTATCTGTATGAACATGGAAATCTCTACACCGCTATCTGTGTAAACATGCATACATCTTCACCGCTATCTGTATAAACATGGAAATATCTACACTGCTATCTGCATGAACATGGAAATATCTACACCGCTGTCTGTATGAACATGGAAATATCTTCACCGCCATCTGTATGAACATGGATATATCTACACAGACATCTGGATGAACATGGAAGTATCTACACCGCTATCTGTATGAACATGAAAAAAGCTACACCGCTATCTGTATGAACATGGAAATATCTACACCGCTATCTGTATGAACACGGAAATATCTACACCGCTATCTGTATGAACATGGAAATAACTTCACCGCCATCTGTATGAACATGAATATATCTACACAGCCATCTGGATGAACATGGAAATATCTACAACTCTATATGTATGAACATGGAATTAGCTACACCGCTATCTGTATGAACATGGAAATATCTTCTCCGCCATCTGTATGAACATGGATATATCTACACAGCCATCTGGATGAACATGGAAATATCTACACCGCTATCTGTATGAACATGGAAATATCTACACCGCTCTCTGTGTAAACATGCATACATCTTCACCGCTATCTGTATAAACATGGAAATATCTACACCGCTATCCGTATAAACATGGAAATATCAGCACCGCTATCTGTATGAACATGGAAATATCTACACAGCCATCTGGACGAACATGGAAATATCTACCCAGCTATCTGTATGAACATGGAAATATCTACACCGCTACCTGTATGAAGATGGAAATAGCTACACCTCTATCTGTATGAACATGGAAATATCTACACCGCTATCTGTATGAACATGGAAATAGCTACACCGCTATCTGTATGAACATGGAAATATCTTCACCGCCATCTGTATGAACATGGATATATCTACACAGCCATCTGGATGAACATGGATATATCTCCACCGCTATCTGCATGAACATGGAAATATCTACACCGCTATCTGTGTAAACATGCATACAACTTCACCGCTATCTGTATAAACATGGAAATGTCTACACCGCTATCTGTATAAACACGGAAATATCTACACCGCTACCTGTATAAACATGGAAATATCAGCACTGCTATCTGTATGAACATGGAAATATCTACACCGCTATCTCTATGAACATGGAAATATCTACACCGATATCTGTATGAACATGGAAATATCTTCACCTCCATCTGTATGAACTTGGATATATCTACACAGCCATCTGGATGAACATGGAAATATCAGCACCGCTGTCTGTATGAACATGGAAATATCTACACCGCTATCTGTATGAACATGGAAATATCTACACCGCTATCTGTATGAACATGGAAATATCTTCACCACCATCTGTATGAACATGGATATATCTACACAGCCATCTGGATGAACATGGAAATATCTACACCGCTATCTGTATGAACATGGTAATATCTACACCGCTATCTGTGTAAACATGCATACATCTTCACCGCTATCTGTATAAACATGGAAATATCTACACCGATATCTGTATAAACATGGAAATATCTACACCGCTACCTGTATAAACATGGAAATATCAGCACCGCTATCTGTATGAACATGGAAATATCTACACAGCCATCTGGATGAACATGAAAATATCAGCACCGCTGTCTGTATGAACATGGAAATATCTACACCGCTATCTGTATGAACATGGAAATATCTACACAGCTATCTGTTTGAACATGGAAATATCTACACCGCTATCTGTGTAAACATGCATACATCTTCACCGCTATCTGTATAAACATGGAAATATCTACACTGCTATCTGCATGAACATGGAAATATCTACACCGCTGTCTGTATGAACATGGAAATATCTTCACCGCCATCTGTATGAACATGGATATATCTACACAGCCATCTGGATGAACATGGAAGTATCTACACCGCTATCTGTATGAACATGAAAAAAGCTACACCGCTATCTGTATGAACATGGAAATATCTACACGGCTATCTGTATGAACACGGAAATATCTACACCGCTATCTGTATGAACATGGAAATAACTTCACCGCCATCTGTATGAACATGAATATATCTACACAGCCATCTGGATGTACATGGAAATATCTACAACTCTATATGTATGAACATGGAATTAGCTACACCGGTATCTGAATGAACATGGAAATATCTTCTCCGCCATCTGTATGAACATGGATATATCTACACAGCCATCTGGATGAACATGGAAATATCTACACCGCTATCTGTATGAACATGGAAATATCTACACCGCTCTCTGCGTAAACATGCATACATCATCACCGCTATCTGTATAAACATGGAAATATCTACACCGCTATCCGTATAAACATGGAAATATCAGCACCGCTATCTGTATGAACATGGAAATATCTACACAGCCATCTGTATGAACATGGAAATATCTTCACCACCATCTGCATGAACATGGATATATCTACACAGCCATCTGGATGAACATGGAAATATCTACACCGCTATCTGTATGAACATGGTAATATCTACACCGCTATCTGTGTAAACATGCATACATCTTCACCGCTATCTGTATAAACATGGAAATATCTACACCGCTATCTGTATAAACATGGAAATATCTACACCGCTACCTGTATAAACATGGAAATATCAGCACCGCTATCTGTATGAACATGGAAATATCTACACAGCCATCTGGATGAACATGAAAATATCTACACCGCTATCTGTATGAACATGGAAATAGTTACACCGCTACCTGTATGAACATGGAAATATCTACACCGCTATCTGAATGAACATGGAAATATCTACACCACTATCTGTATGAACATGGAAATATATTCACCGCCATCTGTATGAACATGGATATATCTACACAGCCATCTGGATGAACATGGAAATATCTACACCTCTATATGTATGAACATAGGAATAGCTACACCGCTATCTGTATGAACATGGAAATAGCTACACCGCTATCTGTATGAACATGGAAGTATCACCACCGCTATCTGTATGAACATGGAAATATCTTCACCGCCATATGTATGAACATGGATATATCTACACAGCCATCTGGATGAACATGGAAATATCTACACCACTATATGTATGAACATGGAATTAGCTAAACCGCTATGTCTATGAACATGGAAATATCTACACCGCTATCTGTATGAACATGGAAGTATCTACACCGCTATCTGTATGAACATTGAAATATCTTCACCGCCATATGTATGAACACGGATATATCTAGACAGCCATCTGGATGAACATGGAAATATGAGCACCGCTGTCTGTATGAACATGGAAATATCTACACCGCTATCTGTATGAACATGGAAATATCTACACAGCTATCTGTTTGAACATGGAAATATCTACACCGCTATCTGCATGAAAATGGAAATATCTACACAGCTTTCTGCATATACATCAAAATATCTACAAAGCTTTTCCTCTACACATGGAAATATCTACACCGCAATCTCTATAAACATGGAAATATCTACACCGCCATCTGTATGAACATAGAAATATCTGCACCGCCATCTGTATGAACATATAAATATCTAGACCGCCATCTGTGTTAAGATGGAGATATCTACACTGCTATCTGTATAAACACGGAAATATCTACACCGCTACCTGTATAAACATGGAAATATCTACACCGCTATCTGTATAAACATGGAAATATCTACACCGCTACCTGTATAAACATGGAAATATCAGCACCGCTATCTGTATGAACATGGAAATATCTACACCGCTATCTCTATGAACATGGAAATATCTACACCGATATCTGTAAGAACATGGAAATATCTTCACCGCCATCTGTATGAACATGGATATATCTACACAGCCATCTGGACGAAAATGGAAATATCAGCACCGCTGTCTGTATGAACATGGAAATATCTACACCGCTATCTGTATGAACATGGAAATATCTACACCGCTATCTGTATGAACATGGAAATATCTTCACCGCCATCTGTATGAACATGGATATATCTACACAGCCATCTGGAAGAACATGGAAATATCTACACCGCTATCTGTATGAACATGGAAATCTCTACACCGCTATCTGTGTAAACATGCATAAATCTTCACCGCTATCTGTATAAACATGGAAATATCTACACTGCTATCTGCATGAACATGGAAATATCTACACCGCTATCTGTATGAACATGGAAATATCTTCACCGCCATCGGTATGAACACGGATATATCTACACAGCCATCTGGATGAACATGGAAATATCTACACCGCTATCTGTATTAACATGGAAACAGCTACACCGCAATCAGTATGAACATGGAAATATCTACACCGCTATCTGTATGAACACGGAAATATCTACAACGCTATCTGTATGAACATGGAAATATCTTCACCGCCATCTGTATGAACATGAATATATCTACACAGCCATCTGGATGAACATGGAAATATCTACACCGCTATATGTATGAACATGGAATTAACTACACCGGTATCTGAATGAACATGGAAATATCTACACCGCTATATGTATGAACATGGAAATATCCACACCGCTATCTGTATGAACATGGAAATATCTTCACCGCCATCTGTATGAACATGGTTATATCTACACAGCCATCTGGATGAACATGGAAATATCTACACCGCTATCTGTATGAACATGGAAATATCTACACCGTTCTCTGTGTAAACATGCATACATCTTCACCGCTATCTGTATAAACATGGAAATATCTACACCGCTACCCGTATAAACATGGAAATATCAGCACCGCTATCTGTATGAACATGGAAATATCTACACAGCCATCTGGACGAACATGGAAATATCTACACCGCTATCTGTATGAACATGGAAATAGCTACACCGCTATCTGTATGAACATGGAAATAGCTACACCGCTATCTGTATGAACATGGAAACATCTACACCACTATCTGTATGAACATGGAAATATCTACACCGCTATCTGTATGAACATGGAAATATCTTCACCGCCATCTGTATGAACATGGATATATCTACACAGCCATCGGGATGAACATGGAAATATCTACACCGCTATCTGTATGAACATGGAAATAGCTACTCCGCTATCTGAACATGGAAATATCTACACCGCTATCTGTATGAACATGGAATTATCTACACAGCTATCTGTTTGAACATGGAAATATCTACACCGCTATCTGCATGAAAATGGAAATATCTACACAGCTTTCTGCATATACATCAAAATATCTACAAAGCTTTTCCTCTACACATGGAAATATCTACACCGCAATCTCTATAAACATGGAAATATCTACACCGCCATCTGTATGAACATAGAAATATCTGCACCGCCATCTGTATGAACATATAAATATCTAGACCGCCATCTGTGTTAAGATGGAGATATCTACACTGCTATCTGTATAAACACGGAAATATCTACACCGCTACCTGTATAAACATGGAAATATCTACACCGCTATCTGTATAAACATGGAAATATCTACACCGCTACCTGTATAAACATGGAAATATCAGCACCGCTATCTGTATGAACATGGAAATATCTACACCGCTATCTCTATGAACATGGAAATATCTACACCGATATCTGTAAGAACATGGAAATATCTTCACCGCCATCTGTATGAACATGGATATATCTACACAGCCATCTGGACGAAAATGGAAATATCAGCACCGCTGTCTGTATGAACATGGAAATATCTTCACCGCTATCTGTATGAACATGGAAATATCTACACCGCTATCTGTATGAACATGGAAATATCTTCACCGCCATCTGTATGAACATGGATATATCTACACAGCCATCTGGAAGAACATGGAAATATCTACACCGCTATCTGTATGAACATGGAAATCTCTACACCGCTATCTGTGTAAACATGCATAAATCTTCACCGCTATCTGTATAAACATGGAAATATCTACACTGCTATCTGCATGAACATGGAAATATCTACACCGCTATCTGTATGAACATGGAAATATCTTCACCGCCATCGGTATGAACACGGATATATCTACACAGCCATCTGGATGAACATGGAAATATCTACACCGCTATCTGTATGAACATGGAAACAGCTACACCGCTATCAGTATGAACATGGAAATATCTACACCGCTATCTGTATGAACACGGAAATATCTACACCGCTATCTGTATGAACATGGAAATATCTTCACCGCCATCTGTATGAACATGAATATATCTACACAGCCATCTGGATGAACATGGAAATATCTACACCGCTATATGTATGAACATGGTATTAACTACACCGGTATCTGAATGAACATGGAAATATCTACACCGCTATATGTATGAACATGGAAATATCTACACCGCTATCTGTATGAACATGGAAATATCTTCACCGCCATCTGTATGAACATGGTTATATCTACACAGCCATCTGGATGAACATGGAAATATCTACACCGCTATCTGTATGAACATGGAAATATCTACACCGCTCTCTGTGTAAACATGCATACATCTTCACCGCTATCTGTATAAACATGGAAATATCTACACCGCTACCCGTATAAACATGGAAATATCAGCACCGCTATCTGTATGAACATGGAAATATCTACACAGCCATCTGGACGAACATGGAAATATCTACACCGCTATCTGTATGAACATGGAAATAGCTACACCGCTATCTGTATGAACATGGAAACATCTACACCACTATCTGTATGAACATGGAATTATCTACACCGCTGTCTGTATGAACATGGAAATATCTTCACCGCCATCTGTATGAACATGGATATATCTACACAGCCATCGGGATGAACATGGAAATATCTACACCGCTATCTGTATGAACATGGAAATAACTACTCCGCTATCTGAACACGGAAATATCTACACCGCTATCTGTATGAACATGGAAATATCTACACCGCCATCTGTATGAACATGGATATATCTACACAGCCATCTGGATGAACATGGAAATATCTACACCGCTATCTGTATGAATATGGAAATATCTTCACCGCCATCTGTATGAAGATGGATATATCTACACAGCCATCTGGATGAACATGGAAATATCAAAACCGCTATCTGTATGAACTTGGAACTATCTACACCGCTATCTGTGTTAACATGCATACGTCTTCACCGCTATCTGTATAAACATGGAAATATCTACACCGCTATCTGTAAGAACATGGAAATATCTACACAGCTATCTGTTTGAACATGGAAATATCTACACCGCTATCTGCATGAAAATGGAAATATCTACACAGCTATCTGCATATACATGGAAATATCTGCAAAGCTATTTCTCTACACAAGGAAATATCTACACCGCAATCTCTATAAACATGGAAATATCTACACCGCCATCTGTATGAACATGGAAATATCTGCACCGCCATCTGAATGAACATATAAATATCTAGACCGCCATCTGTATTAAGATGGAGATATCTACACCGCTATCTGTATAAACACGGAAATATCTACACCGCTACCTGTATAAACATGGAAATATCTACACCGCTATCTGTATAAACATGGAAATATCTACACCGCTACCTGTATAAACATGGAAATATCAGCACCGCTATCTGTATGAACATGGAAATATCTACACCGCTATCTCTACGAACATGGAAATATCTACACCGATATCTGTAAGAACATGGAAATATCTTCACCGCCTTCTGTATGAACATGGATATATCTACACAGCCATCTGGACGAAAATGGAAATATCACCACCGCTGTCTGTATGAACATGGAAATATCTACACCGCTATCTGTATGAAGATGGAAATATCTACACCGCTATCTGTATGAACATGGAAATATCTTCACCGCCATCTGTATGAACATGGATATATCTACGCAGCCATATGGATGAACATGGAAATATCTACACCGCTATCTGTATGAACATGGAAATCTCTACACCGCTATCTGTGTAAACATGCATACATCTTCACCGCTATCTGTATAAACATGGAAATATCTACACTGCTATCTGTATGAACATGGAAATATCTACACCGCTGTCTGTATGAACATGGAAATATCTTCACCGCCATCTGTATGAACATGGATATATCTACACAGCCATCTGGATGAACATGGAAGTATCTACACCGCTATCTGTATGAACATGAAAAAAGCTACACCGCTATCTGTATGAACATGGA
This sequence comes from Gorilla gorilla gorilla, assembly GCF_029281585.2. Classification (NCBI taxonomy): domain Eukaryota; kingdom Metazoa; phylum Chordata; class Mammalia; order Primates; family Hominidae; genus Gorilla; species Gorilla gorilla. The sequence goes on along the minus strand of NC_073246.2, from coordinate 51,973,010 downwards.
AATATCTACACCGCTATCTGTATGAACACGGAAATATCTACACCGCTATCTGTATGAACATGGAAATAACTTCACCGCCATCTGTATGAACATGAATATATCTACACAGCCATCTGGATGAACATGGAAATATCTACAACTCTGTATGTATGAACATGGAATTAGCTACACCGGTATCTGAATGAACATGGAAATATCTACACCGCTATCTGTATGAACATGGAAATATCTACACTGCTATCTGTATGAACATGGAAATATCTTCTCCGCCATCTGTATGAACATGGATATATCTACACAGCCATCTGGATGAACATGGAAATATCTACACCGCTATCTGTATGAACATGGAAATATCTACACCGCTCTCTGCGTAAACATGCATACATCATCACCGCTATCTCTATAAACATGGAAATATCTACACCGCTATCCGTATAAACATGGAAATATCAGCACCGCTATCTGTATGAACATGGAAATATCTACACAGCCATCTGGACGAACATGGAAATATCTACCCCGCTATCTGTATGAACATGGAAATAGCTACACCGCTATCTGTATGAACATGGAAACATCTACACCACTATCTGTATGAACATGGAAATATCTACACCGCTATCTGTATGAACATGGAAATATCATCACCGCCATCTGTATGAACATGGATATATCTACACAGCCATCGGGATGAACATGGAAATATCTACACCGCTATCTGTATGAACATGGAAATAGCTACTCCGCTATCTGAACACGGAAATATCTACACCGCTATCTGTATGAACATGGAAATATCTACACCGAAATCTGTATGAACATGGATATATCTACACAGCCATCTGGATGAACATGGAAATATCTACACCGCTATCTGTAAGAATATGGAAATATCTTCACCGCCATCTGTATGAAGATGGATATATCTACACAGCCATCTGGATGAACATGGAAATATCAAAACCGCTATCTGTATGAACTTGGAACTATCTACACCGCTATCTGTGTTAACATGCATACGTCTTCACCGCTATCTGTATAAACATGGAAATATCTACACCGCTATCTGTAAGAACATGGAAATATCTACACAGCTATCTGTTTGAACATGGAAATATCTACACCGCTATCTGCATGAAAATGGAAATATCTACACAGCTATCCGCATATACATGGAAATATCTACAAAGCTATTTCTCTACACAAGGAAATATCTACACCGCAATCTCTATAAACATGGAAATATCTACACCGCCATCTGTATGAACATGGAAATATCTACACCGCCATCTGTATGAACATATAAATATCTAGACCGCCATCTGTATTAAGATGGAGATATCTTCACCGCTACCTGTATAAACATGGAAATATCTACACCGCTATCTGTATAAACATGGAAATATCTACACCGCTACCTGTATAAACATGGAAATATCAGCACCGCTATCTGTATGCACATGGAAATATCTACACCGCTATCTCTAGGAACATGGAAATATCTACACCGATATCTGTAAGAACATGGAAATATCTTCACCGCCTTCTGTATGAACATGGATATATCTACACAGCCATTTGGACGAAAATGGAAATATCACCACCGCTGTCTGTATGAACATGGAAATATCTACACCGCTATCTGTATGAACATGGAAATATCTACACCGCTATCTGTATGAACATGGAAATATTTTCACCGCCATCTGTATGAACATGGATATATCTACGCAGCCATCTGGATGAACATGGAAATATCTACACCACTATCTGTATGAACATGGAAATCTCTACACCGCTATCTGTGTAAACATGCATACATCTTCACCGCTATCTGTATAAACATGGAAATATCTACACTGCTATCTGCATGAACATGGAAATATCTACACCGCTGTCTGTATGAACATGGAAATATCTTCACCGCCATCTGTATGAACTTGGATATATCTACACAGCCATCTGGATGAACATGGAAGTATCTACACCGCTATCTGTATGAACATGAAAAAAGCTACACCGCTATCTGTATGAACATGGAAATATCTACACCGCTATCTGTATGAACACGGAAATATCTACACCGCTATCTGTATGAACATGGAAATAACTTCACCGCCATCTGTATGAACATGAATATATCTACACAGCCATCTGGATGAACATGGAAATATCTACAACTCTATATGTATGAACATGGAATTAGCTACACCGGTATCTGAATGAACATGGAAATATCTACACCGCTATCTGTATGAACATGGAAATATCTTCTCCGCCATCTGTATGAACATGGATATATCTACACAGCCATCAGGATGAACATGGAAATATCTACACCGCTATCTGTATGAACATGGAAATATCTACACCGCTCTCTGTGTAAACATGCATACATCTTCACCGCTATCTGTATAAACATGGAAATATCTACACCGCTATCCGTATAAACATGGAAATATCAGCACCGCTATCTGTATGAACATGGAAATATCTACACAGCCATCTGGACGAACATGGAAATATCTACCCCTCTATCTGTATGAACATGGAAATAGCTACACCGCTATCTGTATGAAAATGGAAACATCTACACCACTATCTGTATGAACATGGAAATATCTACGCCGCTATCTGTATGAACATGGAAATATCTTCACCGCCATCTATAGGAACATGGATATATCTACACAGCCATCTGGATGAACATGGAAATATCTACACTGCTATCTGTATGAACATGGAAACAGCTACTCCGCTATCTGTATGAACATGGAAATATCTACACCGCTATCTGTATGAACATGGAAATATCTACACCGCTATCTGTATGAACATGGAAATATCTTCACCGCCATCTGTATGAACATGGATATATCTACACAGCCATCTGGATGAACATGGAAATATCTACACCGCTATCTGCATGAACATGGAAACATCTACACCGCTATCTGTGTAAACATGCATACATCTTCACCGCTATCTGAATAAACATGGACATATCTACATCGCTATCTGTATGAACATGAAATTATCTACACCGCTATCTGTTTGAACATGGAAATATCTACACCGCTATCTGCATGAAAATGGAAATATCTACACAGCTATCTGCATATACATGGAAATATCTACAAAGATATCTCTTTACACATTGGAAATAACTACACCGCTATCTCTATAAACATGGAAATATCTATACCGCCATCTGTATGAACATGGAAATATCTGCACCGCCATCTGTATTAACGTACAAATATCTACACCGCCATCTGTATTAAGATGGAGATATCTACACGGCTATCTGTATAAACTTGGAAATATCTACACCGCTATCTGTATAAACATGGAAATATCTACACCGCTATCTGTACAAACATGGAAATATCTACACCGCCATCTGTATGAAGATAAAAATATCTTCACCGCCATCTGTATGAACATGGGTATATCTACACAGCCATCTGGATGAACATGGAAATATCAACACCGCTATCTGTATGAACATGGAAATATCTACACCGCTATCTGTTTTAACATGCATACATCTTCACCGCTATCTGTATAAACATGGAAATATCTACATCGCTATCCGTATGAACATGGAAATATCTACACAGCTATCTGTTTGAACATGGAAATATCTACACCGCTATCTGCATGAAAATGGAAATATCTACAAAGCTATCTGCATATACATGGAAATATCTACAAAGCTATTTCTCTACACATGGAAATATCTACACCGCAATCTCTATAAACATGGCAATATCTTCACCGCCATCTGTATGAACATGGAAATATCTGCACCGCTATCTGTATAAACATGGAAATATCTACACCGCTACCTGTATAAACATGGAAATATCAGCACGGCTATCTGTATGAACATGGAAATATCTACACCGCTATCTCTATGAACATGGAAATATCTACACCGATATCTGTATGAACATGGAAATATCTTCAGCGCCATCTGTATCAACATGGATATATCTACACAGCCATCTGGACGAACATGGAAATATCAGCACCGCTGTCTGTATGAACATGGAAATATCTACACCGCTATCTGTATGAATATGGAAATATCTACACCGCTATCTGTATGAATATGGAAATAACTTCACCGACATCTGTATGAAAATGGATATATCTACACAGCCATCTGGATGAACATGGAAATATCTACACCGCTATCCGTATGAACATGGAAATATCTACACCACTATCTGTGTAAACATGCATACATCTTCACCGCTATCTGTATAAACATGGAATTATCTACACCGCTATCTGTATGACCATGGAAATATCTACACCGCTATCTGTTTGAACACGGAAATATCTACTCCGCTATCTGCATGAAAATGGAAATATCTACACAGCTATCAGCATATACATGGAAATATCTACAAAGCTATTTCTTTACACATGGAAATAACTACACCGCTATCTCTATTAACATGGAAATATCTACACCGCCATCTGTAGGAACATGGAAATATCTGCACCGCCATCTGTATGAACATATAAATATCTACACCGCCATCTGTATTAAGATGGAGATATCTACACCGCTATCTGTATAAACATGGAAATATCTACAACGCTATCTGTATAAACATGGAAACATCTACACCGCTATCTGTATAAACATGGAAATATCTGCACCGCTACCTGTATAAACATGGAAATATCAGCACCGCTATCTGTATGAACATGGAAATATCTACACAGCCATCTGGATGAACATGGAAATATCTACACCGCTCTCTGTATGAACATGGAAATAGCTACACCGCTATCTCTATGAACATGGAAATATCTACACCGCTACCTGTATGAACATGGAAATAGCTACACCTCTATCTGTATGAACATGGAAATATCTACACCGCTATCTGTATGAACATGGAAAGATCTACACCGCTATCTGTATGAACATGGAAATATCTTCACCGCCATCTGTATGAACATGGATATATCTACACAGCCATCTGGATGAAAATGGATATATCTCCACCGCTATCTGCATGAACATGGAAATATCTACACCGCTATCTGTGTAAACATGCATACATCTTAACCGCTATCTCTATAAACATGGAAATGTCTACACCGCTATCTGTATAAACACGGAAATATCTACACCGCTACCTGTATAAACATGGAAATATCAGCACTGCTATCTGTATGAACATGGAAATATCTACACCGCTATCTCTATGAACATGGAAATATCTACACCGATATCTGTATGAACATGGAAATATCTTCACCGCCATCTGTAAGAACTTGGATATATCTACACAGCCATCTGGATGAACATGGAAATATCAGCACCGCTGTCTGTATGAACATGGAAATATCTACACCGCTATCTGTATGAACATGGAAATATCTACACCGCTATCTGTATGAACATGGAAATATCTTCACCACCATCTGTATGAACATGGATATATCTACACAGCCATCTGTATGAACATGGAAATATCTACACCGCTATCCGTATGAACATGGTAATATCTACACCGCTATCTGTGTAAACATGCATACATCTTCACCGCTATCTGTATAAACACGGAAGTATCTACACCGCTATCTGTATAAACATGGAAATATCTACACCGCTACCTGTATAAACATGGAAATATCAGCACCGCTATCTGTATGAACATGGAAATATCTACACAGCCATCTGGATGAACATGAAAATATCTACACCGCTATCTGTATGAACATGGAAATAGTTACACCGCTACCTGTATGAACATGGAAATATCTACACCGCTATCTGAATGAACATGGAAATATCTACACCACTATCTGTATGAACATGGAAATATATTCACCGCCATCTGTAAGAACATGGATATATCTACACAGCCATCTGGATGAACATGGAAATATCTACACCTCTATATGTATGAACATGGAAATAGCTACACCGCTATCTGTATGAACATGGAAATAGCTACACCGCTATCTGTATGAACATGGAAGTATCACCACCGCTATCTGTATGAACATGGAAATATCTTCACGGCCATATGCATGAACATGGATATATCTACACAGCCATCTGGATGAACATGGAAATATCTACACCACTATATGTATGAACATGGAATTAGTTAAACCGCTATGTCTATGAACATGGAAATATCTACACCGCTATCTGTATGAACATGGAAATATCTACACCGCTATCTGTATGAACATTGAAATATCTTCACCGCCATATGTATGAACACGGATATATCTAGACAGCCATCTGGATGAACATGGAAATATCAGCACCGCTGTCTGTATGAACATGGAAATATCTACACCGCTATCTGTATGAACATGGAAATATCTACACAGCTATCTGTTTGAACATGGAAATATCTACACCGCTATCTGCAAGAAAATGGAAATATCTACAGAGCTTTCTGCATATACATCAAAATATCTACAAAGCTTTTCCTCTACACATGGAAATATCTACACCGCAATCTCTATAAACATGGAAATATCTACACCGCCATCTGTATGAACATGGAAATATCTGCACCGCCATCTGTATGAACATATAAATATCTAGACAGCCATCTGTATTAAGATGGAGATATCTAAACTGCTATCTGTAAAACACGGAAATATCTACACCGCTACCTGTATAAACATGGAAATATCTACACCGCTATCTGTATAAACATGGAAATATCTACACCGCTACCTGTATAAACATGGAAATATCAGCACCGCTATCTGTATGAACATGGAAATATCTACACCGCTATCTCTATGAACATGGAAATATCTACACCGATATCTGTAAGAACATGCAAATATCTTCACCGCCATCTGTATGAACATGGATATATCTACACAGCCATCTGGACGAAAATGGAAATATCAGCACCGCTGTCTGTATGAACATGGAAATATCTACACCGCTATCTGTATGAACATGGAAATATCTACACCGCTATCTGTATGAACATGGAAATATCTTCACCGCCATCTGTATGAACATGGATATATCTACACAGCCATCTGGAAGAACATGGAAATATCTACACCGCTATCTGTATGAACATGGAAATCTCTACACCGCTATCTGTGTAAACATGCATAAATCTTCACCGCTATCTGTATAAACATGGAAATATCTACACTGCTATCTGCATGAACATGGAAATATCTACACCGCTATCTGTATGAACATGGAAATATCTTCACCGCCATCTGTATGAACACGGATATATCTACACAGCCTTCTGGATGAACATGGAAATATCTACACCGCTATCTGTATGAACATGGAAATATCTTCACCGCTATCTGTATGAACATGGAAACAGCTACACCGCTATCAGTATGAACATGGAAATATCTACACCGCTATCTGTATGAGCATGGAAATATCTTCACCGCCATCTGTATGAACATGAATATATCTACACAGCCATCTGGATGAACATGGAAATATCTACACCGCTATATGTATGAACATGGAATTAACTACACCGGTATCTGAATGAACATGGAAATATCTACACCGCTATATGTATGAACATGGAAATATCTACACCGCTATCTGTATGAACATGGAAATATCTTCTCCGCCATCTGTATGAACATGGATATATCTACACAGCCATCTGGATGAACATGGAAATATCTACACTGCTATCTGTATGAACATGGAAATATCTACACCGCTCTCTGTGTAAACATGCATACATCTTCACCGCTATCTGTTTAAACATGGAAATATCTACACCGCTATCCGTATAAACATGGAAATATCAGCACCGCTATCTGTGTGAACATGGAAATATCTACACAGCCATCTGGACGAACATGGAAATATCTACACCGCTATCTGTATGAACATGGAAATAGCTACACCGCTATCTGTATGAACATGGAAACATCTACACCACTATCTGTATGAACATGGAAATATCTACACCGCTAAATGTATGAACATGGAAATATCTTCACCGCCATCTATATGAACATGGATATATCTACACAGCCATCTGGATGAACATGGAAATATCTACACCGCTATCTGTATGAACATGGAAATAGCTACTCCGCTATCTGTATGAACATGGAAATATCTACACCGCTATCTGTATGAACATGGAAATATCTACACCGCTATCTGTATGAACATGGAAATATCTTCACCGCAATCTGTATGAACATGGATATATCTACACAGCCATCTGGATGAACATGGAAATATCTACACCGCTATCTGTATGAACATGGAAATATCTACACCGCTATCTGTGTAAACGTGCATAAATCTTCACCGCTATCTGAATAAACATGGAAATATCTACATCGCTATCTGTATGAACATGGAATTATCTACACCGCTATCTGTTTGAACATGGAAATATCTACACCGCTATCTGTATGAACATGGAAATATCTACACCGCCATCTGTATGAAGATAAAAATATCTTCACCGCCATCTGTATGAACATGGGTATATCTACACAGCCATCTGGATGAACATGGAAATATCAACACCGCTATCTGTATGAACATGGAAATATCTACACCGCTATCTGTTTTAACATGCATACATCTTCACCGCTATCTGTATAAACATGGAAATATCTACATCGCTATCCGTATGAACATGGAAATATCTACACCGCTATCTGTTTGAACATGGAAATATCTACACCGCTATCTGCATGAAAATGGAAATATCTACAAAGCTATCTGCATATACATGGAAATATCTACAAAGCTATTTCTCTACACATGGAAATATCTACACCGCAATCTCTATAAACATGGCAATATCTTCACCGCCATCTGTATGAACATGGAAATATCTGCACCGCTATCTGTATAAACATGGAAATATCTACACCGCTACCTGTATAAACATGGAAATATCAGCACGGCTATCTGTATGAACATGGAAATATCTACACCGCTATCTCTATGAACATGGAAATATCTACACCGATATCTGTATGAACATGGAAATATCTTCAGCGCCATCTGTATCAACATGGATATATCTACACAGCCATCTGGACGAACATGGAAATATCAGCACCGCTGTCTGTATGAACATGGAAATATCTACACCGCTATCTGTATGAATATGGAAATATCTACACCGCTATCTGTATGAATATGGAAATAACTTCACCGACATCTGTATGAAAATGGATATATCTACACAGCCATCTGGATGAACATGGAAATATCTACACCGCTATCCGTATGAACATGGAAATATCTACACCACTATCTGTGTAAACATGCATACATCTTCACCGCTATCTGTATAAACATGGAATTATCTACACCGCTATCTGTATGACCATGGAAATATCTACACCGCTATCTGTTTGAACACGGAAATATCTACTCCGCTATCTGCATGAAAATGGAAATATCTACACAGCTATCTGCATATACATGGAAATATCTACAAAGCTATTTCTTTACACATGGAAATAACTACACCGCTATCTCTATTAACATGGAAATATCTACACCGCCATCTGTAGGAACATGGAAATATCTGCACCGCCATCTGTATGAACATATAAATATCTACACCGCCATCTGTATTAAGATGGAGATATCTACACCGCTATCTGTATAAACATGGAAATATCTACAACGCTATCTGTATAAACATGGAAACATCTACACCGCTATCTGTATAAACATGGAAATATCTGCACCGCTACCTGTATAAACATGGAAATATCAGCACCGCTATCTGTATGAACATGGAAATATCTACACAGCCATCTGGATGAACATGGAAATATCTACACCGCTCTCTGTATGAACATGGAAATAGCTACACCGCTATCTGTATGAACATGGAAATATCTACACCGCTACCTGTATGAACATGGAAATAGCTACACCTCTATCTGTATGAACATGGAAATATCTACACCGCTATCTGTATGAACATGGAAAGATCTACACCGCTATCTGTATGAACATGGAAATATTTCACCGCCATCTGTATGAACATGGATATATCTACACAGCCATCTGGATGAAAATGGATATATCTCCACCGCTATCTGCATGAACATGGAAATATCTACACCGCTATCTGTGTAAACATGCATACATCTTAACCGCTATCTCTATAAACATGGAAATGTCTACACCGCTATCTGTATAAACACGGAAATATCTACACCGCTACCTGTATAAACATGGAAATATCAGCACTGCTATCTGTATGAACATGGAAATATCTACACCGCTATCTCTATGAACATGGAAATATCTACACCGATATCTGTATGAACATGGAAATATCTTCACCGCCATCTGTAAGAACTTGGATATATCTACACAGCCATCTGGATGAACATGGAAATATCAGCACCGCTGTCTGTATGAACATGGAAATATCTACACCGCTATCTGTATGAACATGGAAATATCTACGCCGCTATCTGTATGAACATGGAAATATCTTCACCGCCATCTATAGGAACATGGATATATCTACACAGCCATCTGGATGAACATGGAAATATCTACACTGCTATCTGTATGAACATGGAAACAGCTACTCCGCTATCTGTATGAACATGGAAATATCTACACCGCTATCTGTATGAACATGGAAATATCTACACCGCTATCTGTATGAACATGGAAATATCTTCACCGCCATCTGTATGAACATGGATATATCTACACAGCCATCTGGATGAACATGGAAATATCTACACCGCTATCTGCATGAACATGGAAACATCTACACCGCTATCTGTGTAAACATGCATACATCTTCACCGCTATCTGAATAAACATGGACATATCTACATCGCTATCTGTATGAACATGAAATTATCTACACCGCTATCTGTTTGAACATGGAAATATCTACACCGCTATCTGCATGAAAATGGAAATATCTACACAGCTATCTGCATATACATGGAAATATCTACAAAGATATCTCTTTACACATTGGAAATAACTACACCGCTATCTCTATAAACATGGAAATATCTATACCGCCATCTGTATGAACATGGAAATATCTGCACCGCCATCTGTATTAACGTACAAATATCTACACCGCCATCTGTATTAAGATGGAGATATCTACACGGCTATCTGTATAAACTTGGAAATATCTACACCGCTATCTGTATAAACATGGAAATATCTACACCGCTATCTGTACAAACATGGAAATATCTACACCGCCATCTGTATGAAGATAAAAATATCTTCACCGCCATCTGTATGAACATGGGTATATCTACACAGCCATCTGGATGAACATGGAAATATCAACACCGCTATCTGTATGAACATGGAAATATCTACACCGCTATCTGTTTTAACATGCATACATCTTCACCGCTATCTGTATAAACATGGAAATATCTACATCGCTATCCGTATGAACATGGAAATATCTACACAGCTATCTGTTTGAACATGGAAATATCTACACCGCTATCTGCATGAAAATGGAAATATCTACAAAGCTATCTGCATATACATGGAAATATCTACAAAGCTATTTCTCTACACATGGAAATATCTACACCGCAATCTCTATAAACATGGCAATATCTTCACCGCCATCTGTATGAACATGGAAATATCTGCACCGCTATCTGTATAAACATGGAAATATCTACACCGCTACCTGTATAAACATGGAAATATCAGCACGGCTATCTGTATGAACATGGAAATATCTACACCGCTATCTCTATGAACATGGAAATATCTACACCGATATCTGTATGAACATGGAAATATCTTCAGCGCCATCTGTATCAACATGGATATATCTACACAGCCATCTGGACGAACATGGAAATATCAGCACCGCTGTCTGTATGAACATGGAAATATCTACACCGCTATCTGTATGAATATGGAAATATCTACACCGCTATCTGTATGAATATGGAAATAACTTCACCGACATCTGTATGAAAATGGATATATCTACACAGCCATCTGGATGAACATGGAAATATCTACACCGCTATCCGTATGAACATGGAAATATCTACACCACTATCTGTGTAAACATGCATACATCTTCACCGCTATCTGTATAAACATGGAATTATCTACACCGCTATCTGTATGACCATGGAAATATCTACACCGCTATCTGTTTGAACACGGAAATATCTACTCCGCTATCTGCATGAAAATGGAAATATCTACACAGCTATCAGCATATACATGGAAATATCTACAAAGCTATTTCTTTACACATGGAAATAACTACACCGCTATCTCTATTAACATGGAAATATCTACACCGCCATCTGTAGGAACATGGAAATATCTGCACCGCCATCTGTATGAACATATAAATATCTACACCGCCATCTGTATTAAGATGGAGATATCTACACCGCTATCTGTATAAACATGGAAATATCTACAACGCTATCTGTATAAACATGGAAACATCTACACCGCTATCTGTATAAACATGGAAATATCTGCACCGCTACCTGTATAAACATGGAAATATCAGCACCGCTATCTGTATGAACATGGAAATATCTACACAGCCATCTGAATGAACATGGAAATATCTACACCGCTCTCTGTATGAACATGGAAATAGCTACACCGCTATCTCTATGAACATGGAAATATCTACACCGCTACCTGTATGAACATGGAAATAGCTACACCTCTATCTGTATGAACATGGAAATATCTACACCGCTATCTGTATGAACATGGAAAGATCTACACCGCTATCTGTATGAACATGGAAATATCTTCACCGCCATCTGTATGAACATGGATATATCTACACAGCCATCTGGATGAAAATGGATATATCTCCACCGCTATCTGCATGAACATGGAAATATCTACACCGCTATCTGTGTAAACATGCATACATCTTAACCGCTATCTCTATAAACATGGAAATGTCTACACCGCTATCTGTATAAACACGGAAATATCTACACCGCTACCTGTATAAACATGGAAATATCAGCACTGCTATCTGTATGAACATGGAAATATCTACACCGCTATCTCTATGAACATGGAAATATCTACACCGATATCTGTATGAACATGGAAATATCTTCACCGCCATCTGTAAGAACTTGGATATATCTACACAGCCATCTGGATGAACATGGAAATATCAGCACCGCTGTCTGTATGAACATGGAAATATCTACACCGCTATCTGTATGAACATGGAAATATCTACACCGCTATCTGTATGAACATGGAAATATCTTCACCACCATCTGTATGAACATGGATATATCTACACAGCCATCTGTATGAACATGGAAATATCTACACCGCTATCCGTATGAACATGGTAATATCTACACCGCTATCTGTGTAAACATGCATACATCTTCACCGCTATCTGTATAAACACGGAAGTATCTACACCGCTATCTGTATAAACATGGAAATATCTACACCGCTACCTGTATAAACATGGAAATATCAGCACCGCTATCTGTATGAACATGGAAATATCTACACAGCCATCTGGATGAACATGAAAATATCTACACCGCTATCTGTATGAACATGGAAATAGTTACACCGCTACCTGTATGAACATGGAAATATCTACACCGCTATCTGAATGAACATGGAAATATCTACACCACTATCTGTATGAACATGGAAATATATTCACCGCCATCTGTAAGAACATGGATATATCTACACAGCCATCTGGATGAACATGGAAATATCTACACCTCTATATGTATGAACATGGAAATAGCTACACCGCTATCTGTATGAACATGGAAATAGCTACACCGCTATCTGTATGAACATGGAAGTATCACCACCGCTATCTGTATGAACATGGAAATATCTTCACGGCCATATGCATGAACATGGATATATCTACACAGCCATCTGGATGAACATGGAAATATCTACACCACTATATGTATGAACATGGAATTAGTTAAACCGCTATGTCTATGAACATGGAAATATCTACACCGCTATCTGTATGAACATGGAAATATCTACACCGCTATCTGTATGAACATTGAAATATCTTCACCGCCATATGTATGAACACGGATATATCTAGACAGCCATCTGGATGAACATGGAAATATCAGCACCGCTGTCTGTATGAACATGGAAATATCTACACCGCTATCTGTATGAACATGGAAATATCTACACAGCTATCTGTTTGAACATGGAAATATCTACACCGCTATCTGCAAGAAAATGGAAATATCTACAGAGCTTTCTGCATATACATCAAAATATCTACAAAGCTTTTCCTCTACACATGGAAATATCTACACCGCAATCTCTATAAACATGGAAATATCTACACCGCCATCTGTATGAACATGGAAATATCTGCACCGCCATCTGTATGAACATATAAATATCTAGACAGCCATCTGTATTAAGATGGAGATATCTAAACTGCTATCTGTAAAACACGGAAATATCTACACCGCTACCTGTATAAACATGGAAATATCTACACCGCTATCTGTATAAACATGGAAATATCTACACCGCTACCTGTATAAACATGGAAATATCAGCACCGCTATCTGTATGAACATGGAAATATCTACACCGCTATCTCTATGAACATGGAAATATCTACACCGATATCTGTAAGAACATGCAAATATCTTCACCGCCATCTGTATGAACATGGATATATCTACACAGCCATCTGGACGAAAATGGAAATATCAGCACCGCTGTCTGTATGAACATGGAAATATCTACACCGCTATCTGTATGAACATGGAAATATCTACACCGCTATCTGTATGAACATGGAAATATCTTCACCGCAATCTGTATGAACATGGATATATCTACACAGCCATCTGGAAGAACATGGAAATATCTACACCGCTATCTGTATGAACATGGAAATCTCTACACCGCTATCTGTGTAAACATGCATAAATCTTCACCGCTATCTGTATAAACATGGAAATATCTACACTGCTATCTGCATGAACATGGAAATATCTACACCGCTATCTGTATGAACATGGAAATATCTTCACCGCCATCTGTATGAACACGGATATATCTACACAAGCCTTCTGGATGAACATGGAAATATCTACACCGCTATCTGTATGAACATGGAAATATCTTCACCGCTATCTGTATGAACATGGAAACAGCTACACCGCTATCAGTATGAACATGGAAATATCTACACCGCTATCTGTATGAGCATGGAAATATCTTCACCGCCATCTGTATGAACATGAATATATCTACACAGCCATCTGGATGAACATGGAAATATCTACACCGCTATATGTATGAACATGGAATTAACTACACCGGTATCTGAATGAACATGGAAATATCTACACCGCTATATGTATGAACATGGAAATATCTACACCGCTATCTGTATGAACATGGAAATATCTTCTCCGCCATCTGTATGAACATGGATATATCTACACAGCCATCTGGATGAACATGGAAATATCTACACCGCTATCTGTATGAACATGGAAATATCTACACCGCTCTCTGTGTAAACATGCATACATCTTCACCGCTATCTGTTTAAACATGGAAATATCTACACCGCTATCCGTATAAACATGGAAATATCAGCACCGCTATCTGTGTGAACATGGAAATATCTACACAGCCATCTGGACGAACATGGAAATATCTACACCGCTATCTGTATGAACATGGAAATAGCTACACCGCTATCTGTATGAACATGGAAACATCTACACCACTATCTGTATGAACATGGAAATATCTACACCGCTAAATGTATGAACATGGAAATATCTTCACCGCCATCTATATGAACATGGATATATCTACACAGCCATCTGGATGAACATGGAAATATCTACACCGCTATCTGTATGAACATGGAAATAGCTACTCCGCTATCTGTATGAACATGGAAATATCTACACCGCTATCTGTATGAACATGGAAATATCTACACCGCTATCTGTATGAACATGGAAATATCTTCACCGCAATCTGTATGAACATGGATATATCTACACAGCCATCTGGATGAACATGGAAATATCTACACCGCTATCTGTATGAACATGGAAATATCTACACCGCTATCTGTGTAAACGTGCATAAATCTTCACCGCTATCTGAATAAACATGGAAATATCTACATCGCTATCTGTATGAACATGGAATTATCTACACCGCTATCTGTTTGAACATGGAAATATCTACACCGCTATCTGTATGAACATGGAAATATCTACACCGCCATCTGTATGAAGATAAAAATATCTTCACCGCCATCTGTATGAACATGGGTATATCTACACAGCCATCTGGATGAACATGGAAATATCAACACCGCTATCTGTATGAACATGGAAATATCTACACCGCTATCTGTTTTAACATGCATACATCTTCACCGCTATCTGTATAAACATGGAAATATCTACATCGCTATCCGTATGAACATGGAAATATCTACACCGCTATCTGTTTGAACATGGAAATATCTACACCGCTATCTGCATGAAAATGGAAATATCTACAAAGCTATCTGCATATACATGGAAATATCTACAAAGCTATTTCTCTACACATGGAAATATCTACACCGCAATCTCTATAAACATGGCAATATCTTCACCGCCATCTGTATGAACATGGAAATATCTGCACCGCTATCTGTATAAACATGGAAATATCTACACCGCTACCTGTATAAACATGGAAATATCAGCACGGCTATCTGTATGAACATGGAAATATCTACACCGCTATCTCTATGAACATGGAAATATCTACACCGATATCTGTATGAACATGGAAATATCTTCAGCGCCATCTGTATCAACATGGATATATCTACACAGCCATCTGGACGAACATGGAAATATCAGCACCGCTGTCTGTATGAACATGGAAATATCTACACCGCTATCTGTATGAATATGGAAATATCTACACCGCTATCTGTATGAATATGGAAATAACTTCACCGACATCTGTATGAAAATGGATATATCTACACAGCCATCTGGATGAACATGGAAATATCTACACCGCTATCCGTATGAACATGGAAATATCTACACCACTATCTGTGTAAACATGCATACATCTTCACCGCTATCTGTATAAACATGGAATTATCTACACCGCTATCTGTATGACCATGGAAATATCTACACCGCTATCTGTTTGAACACGGAAATATCTACTCCGCTATCTGCATGAAAATGGAAATATCTACACAGCTATCTGCATATACATGGAAATATCTACAAAGCTATTTCTTTACACATGGAAATAACTACACCGCTATCTCTATTAACATGGAAATATCTACACCGCCATCTGTAGGAACATGGAAATATCTGCACCGCCATCTGTATGAACATATAAATATCTACACCGCCATCTGTATTAAGATGGAGATATCTACACCGCTATCTGTATAAACATGGAAATATCTACAACGCTATCTGTATAAACATGGAAACATCTACACCGCTATCTGTATAAACATGGAAATATCTGCACCGCTACCTGTATAAACATGGAAATATCAGCACCGCTATCTGTATGAACATGGAAATATCTACACAGCCATCTGGATGAACATGGAAATATCTACACCGCTCTCTGTATGAACATGGAAATAGCTACACCGCTATCTGTATGAACATGGAAATATCTACACCGCTACCTGTATGAACATGGAAATAGCTACACCTCTATCTGTATGAACATGGAAATATCTACACCGCTATCTGTATGAACATGGAAAGATCTACACCGCTATCTGTATGAACATGGAAATATCTTCACCGCCATCTGTATGAACATGGATATATCTACACAGCCATCTGGATGAAAATGGATATATCTCCACCGCTATCTGCATGAACATGGAAATATCTACACCGCTATCTGTGTAAACATGCATACATCTTAACCGCTATCTCTATAAACATGGAAATGTCTACACCGCTATCTGTATAAACACGGAAATATCTACACCGCTACCTGTATAAACATGGAAATATCAGCACTGCTATCTGTATGAACATGGAAATATCTACACCGCTATCTCTATGAACATGGAAATATCTACACCGATATCTGTATGAACATGGAAATATCTTCACCGCCATCTGTAAGAACTTGGATATATCTACACAGCCATCTGGATGAACATGGAAATATCAGCACCGCTGTCTGTATGAACATGGAAATATCTACACCGCTATCTGTATGAACATGGAAATATCTACACCGCTATCTGTATGAACATGGAAATATCTTCACCACCATCTGTATGAACATGGATATATCTACACAGCCATCTGTATGAACATGGAAATATCTACACCGCTATCTGTATGAACATGGTAATATCTACACCGCTATCTGTGTAAACATGCATACATCTTCACCGCTATCTGTATAAACACGGAAATATCTACACCGCTATCTGTATAAACATGGAAATATCTACACCGCTACCTGTATAAACATGGAAATATCAGCACCGCTATCTGTATGAACATGGAAATATCTACACAGCCATCTGGATGAACATGAAAATATCTACACCGCTATCTGTATGAACATGGAAATAGTTACACCGCTACCTGTATGAACATGGAAATATCTACACCGCTATCTGAATGAACATGGAAATATCTACACCACTATCTGTATGAACATGGAAATATATTCACCGCCATCTGTATGAACATGGATATATCTACACAGCCATCTGGATGAACATGGAAATATCTACACCTCTATATGTATGAACATGGAAATAGCTACACCGCTATCTGTATGAACATGGAAATAGCTACACCGCTATCTGTATGAACATGGAAGTATCACCACCGCTATCTGTATGAACATGGAAATATCTTCACCGCCATATGTATGAACATGGATATATCTACACAGCCATCTGGATGAACATGGAAATATCTACACCACTATATGTATGAACATGGAATTAGCTAAACCGCTATGTCTATGAACATGGAAATATCTACACCGCTATCTGTATGAACATGGAAGTATCTACACCGCTATCTGTATGAACATTGAAATATCTTCACCGCCATATGTATGAACACGGATATATCTAGACAGCCATCTGGATGAACATGGAAATATCAGCACCGCTGTCTGTATGAACATGGAAATATCTACACCGCTATCTGTATGAACATGGAAATATCTACACAGCTATCTGTTTGAACATGGAAATATCTACACCGCTATCTGCAAGAAAATGGAAATATCTACAGAGCTTTCTGCATATACATCAAAATATCTACAAAGCTTTTCCTCTACACATGGAAATATCTACACCGCAATCTCTATAAACATGGAAATATCTACACCGCCATCTGTATGAACATGGAAATATCTGCACCGCCATCTGTATGAACATATAAATATCTAGACAGCCATCTGTATTAAGATGGAGATATCTAAACTGCTATCTGTAAAACACGGAAATATCTACACCGCTACCTGTATAAACATGGAAATATCTACACCGCTATCTGTATAAACATGGAAATATCTACACCGCTACCTGTATAAACATGGAAATATCAGCACCGCTATCTGTATGAACATGGAAATATCTACACCGCTATCTCTATGAACATGGAAATATCTACACCGATATCTGTAAGAACATGCAAATATCTTCACCGCCATCTGTATGAACATGGATATATCTACACAGCCATCTGGACGAAAATGGAAATATCAGCACCGCTGTCTGTATGAACATGGAAATATCTACACCGCTATCTGTATGAACATGGAAATATCTTCACCGCAATCTGTATGAACATGGATATATCTACACAGCCATCTGGATGAACATGGAAATATCTACACCGCTATCTGTATGAACATGGAAATATCTACACCGCTATCTGTGTAAACGTGCATAAATCTTCACCGCTATCTGAATAAACATGGAAATATCTACATCGCTATCTGTATGAACATGGAATTATCTACACCGCTATCTGTTTGAACATGGAAATATCTACACCGCTATCTGTATGAACATGGAAATATCTACACCGCCATCTGTATGAAGATAAAAATATCTTCACCGCCATCTGTATGAACATGGGTATATCTACACAGCCATCTGGATGAACATGGAAATATCAACACCGCTATCTGTATGAACATGGAAATATCTACACCGCTATCTGTTTTAACATGCATACATCTTCACCGCTATCTGTATAAACATGGAAATATCTACATCGCTATCCGTATGAACATGGAAATATCTACACCGCTATCTGTTTGAACATGGAAATATCTACACCGCTATCTGCATGAAAATGGAAATATCTACAAAGCTATCTGCATATACATGGAAATATCTACAAAGCTATTTCTCTACACATGGAAATATCTACACCGCAATCTCTATAAACATGGCAATATCTTCACCGCCATCTGTATGAACATGGAAATATCTGCACCGCTATCTGTATAAACATGGAAATATCTACACCGCTACCTGTATAAACATGGAAATATCAGCACGGCTATCTGTATGAACATGGAAATATCTACACCGCTATCTCTATGAACATGGAAATATCTACACCGATATCTGTATGAACATGGAAATATCTTCAGCGCCATCTGTATCAACATGGATATATCTACACAGCCATCTGGACGAACATGGAAATATCAGCACCGCTGTCTGTATGAACATGGAAATATCTACACCGCTATCTGTATGAATATGGAAATATCTACACCGCTATCTGTATGAATATGGAAATAACTTCACCGACATCTGTATGAAAATGGATATATCTACACAGCCATCTGGATGAACATGGAAATATCTACACCGCTATCCGTATGAACATGGAAATATCTACACCACTATCTGTGTAAACATGCATACATCTTCACCGCTATCTGTATAAACATGGAATTATCTACACCGCTATCTGTATGACCATGGAAATATCTACACCGCTATCTGTTTGAACACGGAAATATCTACTCCGCTATCTGCATGAAAATGGAAATATCTACACAGCTATCTGCATATACATGGAAATATCTACAAAGCTATTTCTTTACACATGGAAATAACTACACCGCTATCTCTATTAACATGGAAATATCTACACCGCCATCTGTAGGAACATGGAAATATCTGCACCGCCATCTGTATGAACATATAAATATCTACACCGCCATCTGTATTAAGATGGAGATATCTACACCGCTATCTGTATAAACATGGAAATATCTACAACGCTATCTGTATAAACATGGAAACATCTACACCGCTATCTGTATAAACATGGAAATATCTGCACCGCTACCTGTATAAACATGGAAATATCAGCACCGCTATCTGTATGAACATGGAAATATCTACACAGCCATCTGGATGAACATGGAAATATCTACACCGCTCTCTGTATGAACATGGAAATAGCTACACCGCTATCTGTATGAACATGGAAATATCTACACCGCTACCTGTATGAACATGGAAATAGCTACACCTCTATCTGTATGAACATGGAAATATCTACACCGCTATCTGTATGAACATGGAAAGATCTACACCGCTATCTGTATGAACATGGAAATATCTTCACCGCCATCTGTATGAACATGGATATATCTACACAGCCATCTGGATGAAAATGGATATATCTCCACCGCTATCTGCATGAACATGGAAATATCTACACCGCTATCTGTGTAAACATGCATACATCTTAACCGCTATCTCTATAAACATGGAAATGTCTACACCGCTATCTGTATAAACACGGAAATATCTACACCGCTACCTGTATAAACATGGAAATATCAGCACTGCTATCTGTATGAACATGGAAATATCTACACCGCTATCTCTATGAACATGGAAATATCTACACCGATATCTGTATGAACATGGAAATATCTTCACCGCCATCTGTAAGAACTTGGATATATCTACACAGCCATCTGGATGAACATGGAAATATCAGCACCGCTGTCTGTATGAACATGGAAATAGCTACACCGCTATCTGTATGAACATGGAAATATCTACACCGCTATCTGTATGAACATGGAAATATCTTCACCACCATCTGTATGAACATGGATATATCTACACAGCCATCTGTATGAACATGGAAATATCTACACCGCTATCTGTATGAACATGGTAATATCTACACCGCTATCTGTGTAAACATGCATACATCTTCACCGCTATCTGTATAAACACGGAAATATCTACACCGCTATCTGTATAAACATGGAAATATCTACACCGCTACCTGTATAAACATGGAAATATCAGCACCGCTATCTGTATGAACATGGAAATATCTACACAGCCATCTGGATGAACATGAAAATATCTACACCGCTATCTGTATGAACATGGAAATAGTTACACCGCTACCTGTATGAACATGGAAATATCTACACCGCTATCTGAATGAACATGGAAATATCTACACCACTATCTGTATGAACATGGAAATATATTCACCGCCATCTGTATGAACATGGATATATCTACACAGCCATCTGGATGAACATGGAAATATCTACACCTCTATATGTATGAACATGGAAATAGCTACACCGCTATCTGTATGAACATGGAAATAGCTACACCGCTATCTGTATGAACATGGAAGTATCACCACCGCTATCTGTATGAACATGGAAATATCTTCACCGCCATATGTATGAACATGGATATATCTACACAGCCATCTGGATGAACATGGAAATATCTACACCACTATATGTATGAACATGGAATTAGCTAAACCGCTATGTCTATGAACATGGAAATATCTACACCGCTATCTGTATGAACATGTAAGTATCTACACCGCTATCTGTATGAACATTGAAATATCTTCACCGCCATATGTATGAACACGGATATATCTAGACAGCCATCTGGATGAACATGGAAATATCAGCACCGCTGTCTGTATGAACATGGAAATATCTACACCGCTATCTGTATGAACATGGAAATATCTACACAGCTATCTGTTTGAACATGGAAATATCTACACCGCTATCTGCAAGAAAATGGAAATATCTACAGAGCTTTCTGCATATACATCAAAATATCTACAAAGCTTTTCCTCTACACATGGAAATATCTACACCGCAATCTCTATAAACATGGAAATATCTACACCGCCATCTGTATGAACATGGAAATATCTGCACCGCCATCTGTATGAACATATAAATATCTAGACAGCCATCTGTATTAAGATGGAGATATCTAAACTGCTATCTGTAAAACACGGAAATATCTACACCGCTACCTGTATAAACATGGAAATATCTACACCGCTATCTGTATAAACATGGAAATATCTACACCGCTACCTGTATAAACATGGAAATATCAGCACCGCTATCTGTATGAACATGGAAATATCTACACCGCTATCTCTATGAACATGGAAATATCTACACCGATATCTGTAAGAACATGCAAATATCTTCACCGCCATCTGTATGAACATGGATATATCTACACAGCCATCTGGACGAAAATGGAAATATCAGCACCGCTGTCTGTATGAACATGGAAATATCTACACCGCTATCTGTATGAACATGGAAATATCTTCACCGCAATCTGTATGAACATGGATATATCTACACAGCCATCTGGATGAACATGGAAATATCTACACCGCTATCTGTATGAACATGGAAATATCTACACCGCTATCTGTGTAAACGTGCATAAATCTTCACCGCTATCTGAATAAACATGGAAATATCTACATCGCTATCTGTATGAACATGGAATTATCTACACCGCTATCTGTTTGAACATGGAAATATCTACACCGCTATCTGTATGAACATGGAAATATCTACACCGCCATCTGTATGAAGATAAAAATATCTTCACCGCCATCTGTATGAACATGGGTATATCTACACAGCCATCTGGATGAACATGGAAATATCAACACCGCTATCTGTATGAACATGGAAATATCTACACCGCTATCTGTTTTAACATGCATACATCTTCACCGCTATCTGTATAAACATGGAAATATCTACATCGCTATCCGTATGAACATGGAAATATCTACACCGCTATCTGTTTGAACATGGAAATATCTACACCGCTATCTGCATGAAAATGGAAATATCTACAAAGCTATCTGCATATACATGGAAATATCTACAAAGCTATTTCTCTACACATGGAAATATCTACACCGCAATCTCTATAAACATGGCAATATCTTCACCGCCATCTGTATGAACATGGAAATATCTGCACCGCTATCTGTATAAACATGGAAATATCTACACCGCTACCTGTATAAACATGGAAATATCAGCACGGCTATCTGTATGAACATGGAAATATCTACACCGCTATCTCTATGAACATGGAAATATCTACACCGATATCTGTATGAACATGGAAATATCTTCAGCGCCATCTGTATCAACATGGATATATCTACACAGCCATCTGGACGAACATGGAAATATCAGCACCGCTGTCTGTATGAACATGGAAATATCTACACCGCTATCTGTATGAATATGGAAATATCTACACCGCTATCTGTATGAATATGGAAATAACTTCACCGACATCTGTATGAAAATGGATATATCTACACAGCCATCTGGATGAACATGGAAATATCTACACCGCTATCCGTATGAACATGGAAATATCTACACCACTATCTGTGTAAACATGCATACATCTTCACCGCTATCTGTATAAACATGGAATTATCTACACCGCTATCTGTATGACCATGGAAATATCTACACCGCTATCTGTTTGAACACGGAAATATCTACTCCGCTATCTGCATGAAAATGGAAATATCTACACAGCTATCTGCATATACATGGAAATATCTACAAAGCTATTTCTTTACACATGGAAATAACTACACCGCTATCTCTATTAACATGGAAATATCTACACCGCCATCTGTAGGAACATGGAAATATCTGCACCGCCATCTGTATGAACATATAAATATCTACACCGCCATCTGTATTAAGATGGAGATATCTACACCGCTATCTGTATAAACATGGAAATATCTACAACGCTATCTGTATAAACATGGAAACATCTACACCGCTATCTGTATAAACATGGAAATATCTGCACCGCTACCTGTATAAACATGGAAATATCAGCACCGCTATCTGTATGAACATGGAAATATCTACACAGCCATCTGGATGAACATGGAAATATCTACACCGCTCTCTGTATGAACATGGAAATAGCTACACCGCTATCTGTATGAACATGGAAATATCTACACCGCTACCTGTATGAACATGGAAATAGCTACTCCGCTATCTGTATGAACATGGAAATATCTACACCGCTATCTGTATGAACATGGAAAGATCTACACCGCTATCTGTATGAACATGGAAATATCTTCACCGCCATCTGTATGAACATGGATATATCTACACAGCCATCTGGATGAAAATGGATATATCTCCACCGCTATCTGCATGAACATGGAAATATCTACACCGCTATCTGTGTAAACATGCATACATCTTAACCGCTATCTCTATAAACATGGAAATGTCTACACCGCTATCTGTATAAACACGGAAATATCTACACCGCTACCTGTATAAACATGGAAATATCAGCACTGCTATCTGTATGAACATGGAAATATCTACACCGCTATCTCTATGAACATGGAAATATCTACACCGATATCTGTATGAACATGGAAATATCTTCACCGCCATCTGTAAGAACTTGGATATATCTACACAGCCATCTGGATGAACATGGAAATATCAGCACCGCTGTCTGTATGAACATGGAAATATCTACACCGCTATCTGTATGAACATGGAAATATCTACACCGCTATCTGTATGAACATGGAAATATCTTCACCACCATCTGTATGAACATGGATATATCTACACAGCCATCTGTATGAACATGGAAATATCTACACCGCTATCTATATGAACATGGTAATATCTACACCGCTATCTGTGTAAACATGCATACATCTTCACCGCTATCTGTATAAACACGGAAATATCTACACCGCTATCTGTATAAACATGGAAATATCTACACCGCTACCTGTATAAACATGGAAATATCAGCACCGCTATCTGTATGAACATGGAAATATCTACACAGCCATCTGGATGAACATGAAAATATCTACACCGCTATCTGTATGAACATGGAAATAGTTACACCGCTACCTGTATGAACATGGAAATATCTACACCGCTATCTGAATGAACATGGAAATATCTACACCACTATCTGTATGAACATGGAAATATATTCACCGCCATCTGTATGAACATGGATATATCTACACAGCCATCTGGATGAACATGGAAATATCTACACCTCTATATGTATGAACATGGAAATAGCTACACCGCTATCTGTATGAACATGGAAATAGCTACACCGCTATCTGTATGAACATGGAAGTATCACCACCGCTATCTGTATGAACATGGAAATATCTTCACCGCCATATGTATGAACATGGATATATCTACACAGCCATCTGGATGAACATGGAAATATCTACACCACTATATGTATGAACATGGAATTAGCTAAACCGCTATGTCTATGAACATGGAAATATCTACACCGCTATCTGTATGAACATGGAAGTATCTACACCGCTATCTGTATGAACATTGAAATATCTTCACCGCCATATGTATGAACACGGATATATCTAGACAGCCATCTGGATGAACATGGAAATATCAGCACCGCTGTCTGTATGAACATGGAAATATCTACACCGCTATCTGTATGAACATGGAAATATCTACACAGCTATCTGTTTGAACATGGAAATATCTACACCGCTATCTGCAAGAAAATGGAAATATCTACAGAGCTTTCTGCATATACATCAAAATATCTACAAAGCTTTTCCTCTACACATGGAAATATCTACACCGCAATCTCTATAAACATGGAAATATCTACACCGCCATCTGTATGAACATGGAAATATCTGCACCGCCATCTGTATGAACATATAAATATCTAGACAGCCATCTGTATTAAGATGGAGATATCTAAACTGCTATCTGTAAAACACGGAAATATCTACACCGCTACCTGTATAAACATGGAAATATCTACACCGCTATCTGTATAAACATGGAAATATCTACACCGCTACCTGTATAAACATGGAAATATCAGCACCGCTATCTGTATGAACATGGAAATATCTACACCGCTATCTCTATGAACATGGAAATATCTACACCGATATCTGTAAGAACATGCAAATATCTTCACCGCCATCTGTATGAACATGGATATATCTACACAGCCATCTGGACGAAAATGGAAATATCAGCACCGCTGTCTGTATGAACATGGAAATATCTACACCGCTATCTGTATGAACATGGAAATATCTACACCGCTATCTGTATGAACATGGTAATATCTTCACCGCCATCTGTATGAACATGGATATATCTACACAGCCATCTGGAAAAACATGGAAATATCTACACCGCTATCTGTATGAACATGGAAATCTCTACACCGCTATCTGTGTAAACATGCATAAATCTTCACCGCTATCTGTATAAACATGGAAATATCTACACTGCTATCTGCATGAACATGGAAATATCTACACCGCTATCTGTATGAACATGGAAATATCTTCACCGCCATCTGTATGAACACGGATATATCTACACAGCCTTCTGGATGAACATGGAAATATCTACACCGCTATCTGTATGAACATGGAAATATCTACACAGCTATCTGTTTGAACATGGAAATATCTACACCGCTATCTGCAAGAAAATGGAAATATCTACAGAGCTTTCTGCATATACATCAAAATATCTACAAAGCTTTTCCTCTACACATGGAAATATCTACACCGCAATCTCTATAAACATGGAAATATCTACACCGCCATCTGTATGAACATGGAAATATCTGCACCGCCATCTGTATGAACATATAAATATCTAGACAGCCATCTGTATTAAGATGGAGATATCTAAACTGCTATCTGTAAAACACGGAAATATCTACACCGCTACCTGTATAAACATGGAAATATCTACACCGCTATCTGTATAAACATGGAAATATCTACACCGCTACCTGT
Source organism: Gorilla gorilla gorilla (assembly GCF_029281585.2). NCBI lineage: Eukaryota > Metazoa > Chordata > Mammalia > Primates > Hominidae > Gorilla > Gorilla gorilla. Next base: position 51,944,741 of record NC_073246.2, on the reverse strand, counting down.
ATAAACATGGAAATATCAGCACCACTATCTGTATGAACATGGAAATATCTACACCGCTATCTCTATGAACATGGAAATATCTACACCGATATCTGTAAGAACATGCAAATATCTTCACCGCCATCTGTATGAACATGGATATATCTACACAGCCATCTGGACGAAAATGGAAATATCAGCACCGCTGTCTGTATGAACATGGAAATATCTACACCGCTATCTGTATGAACATGGAAATATCTACACCGCTATCTGTATGAACATGGAAATATCTTCACCGCCATCTGTATGAACATGGATATATCTACACAGCCATCTGGAAGAACATGGAAATATCTACACCGCTATCTGTATGAACATGGAAATCTCTACACCGCTATCTGTGTAAACATGCATAAATCTTCACCGCTATCTGTATAAACATGGAAATATCTACACTGCTATCTGCATGAACATGGAAATATCTACACCGCTATCTGTATGAACATGGAAATATCTTCACCGCCATCTGTATGAACACGGATATATCTACACAGCCTTCTGGATGAACATGGAAATATCTACACCGCTATCTGTATGAACATGGAAATATCTTCACCGCTATCTGTATGAACATGGAAACAGCTACACCGCTATCAGTATGAACATGGAAATATCTACACCGCTATCTGTATGAACATGGAAATATCTACACCGCCATCTGTATGAACATGAATATATCTACACAGCCATCTGGATGAACATGGAAATATCTACACCGCTATATGTATGAACATGGAATTAACTACACCGGTATCTGAATGAACATGGAAATATCTACACCGCTATATGTATGAACATGGAAATATCTACACCGCTATCTGTATGAACATGGAAATATCTTCTCCGCCATCTGTATGAACATGGATATATCTACACAGCCATCTGGATGAACATGGAAATATCTACACCGCTATCTGTATGAACATGGAAATATCTACACCGCTCTCTGTGTAAACATGCATACATCTTCACCGCTATCTGTTTAAACATGGAAATATCTACACCGCTATCCGTATAAACATGGAAATATCAGCACCGCTATCTGTGTGAACATGGAAATATCTACACAGCCATCTGGACGAACATGGAAATATCTACACCGCTATCTGTATGAACATGGAAATAGCTACACCGCTATCTGTATGAACATGGAAACATCTACACCACTATCTGTATGAACATGGAAATATCTACACCGCTAAATGTATGAACATGGAAATATCTTCACCGCCATCTATATGAACATGGATATATCTACACAGCCATCTGGATGAACATGGAAATATCTACACCGCTATCTGTATGAACATGGAAATAGCTACTCCGCTATCTGTATGAACATGGAAATATCTACACCGCTATCTGTATGAACATGGAAATATCTACACCGCTATCTGTATGAACATGGAAATATCTTCACCGCAATCTGTATGAACATGGATATATCTACACAGCCATCTGGATGAACATGGAAATATCTACACCGCTATCTGTATGAACATGGAAATATCTACACCGCTATCTGTGTAAACGTGCATAAATCTTCACCGCTATCTGAATAAACATGGAAATATCTACATCGCTATCTGTATGAACATGGAATTATCTACACCGCTATCTGTTTGAACATGGAAATATCTACACCGCTATCTGCATGAAAATGGAAATATCTACACAGCTATCTGCAAATACATGGAAATATCTACAAAGCTATCTCTTTACACATGGAAATAACTTCACCGCTATCTCTATAAACATGGAAATATCTATACCGCCATCTGTATGAACATGGAAATATCTGCACCGCCATCTGTATTAACGTACAAATATCTACACCGCCATCTGTATTAAGATGGAGATATCTACACGGCTATCTGTATAAACTTGGAAATATCTACACCGCTATCTGTATAAACATGGAAATATCTACACCGCCATCTGTATGAAGATAAAGATATCTTCACCGCCATCTGTATGAACATGGGTATATCTACACAGCCATCTGGATGAACATGGAAATATCTACACCGCTATCTGTATGAACATGGAAATAGCTACACCGCTATCTGTATGAACATGGAAATATCTACACCGCTATCTGTATTAACATGGAAATATCTACACCGCTATCTGTATGAACATGGAAATATCTTTACCGCCATCTCTATGAACATGGATATATCTACACAGCCATCTGGATGAACATGGAAATATCTACACCGCTATCTGTATGAACATGGAAATATCTACACCGCTATCTGTATGAACATGGAAATATCTACACCGCTATCTGTATGAACACGGAAATATCTACACCGCTATCTGTATGAACATGGAAATAACTTCACCGCCATCTGTATGAACATGAATATATCTACACAGCCATCTGGATGAACATGGAAATATCTACAACTCTATATGTATGAACATGGAATTAGCTACACCGGTATCTGAATGAACATGGAAATATCTACACCGCTATCTGTATGAACATGGAAATATCTTCTCCGCCCTCTGTATGAACATGGATATATCTACACAGCCATCAGGATGAACATGGAAATATCTACACCGCTATCTGTATGAACATGGAAATATCTACACCGCTCTCTGTGTAAACATGCATACATCTTCACCGCTATCTGTATAAACATGGAAATATCTACACCGCTATCCGTATAAACATGGAAATATCAGCACCGCTATCTGTATGAACATGGAAATATCTACACAGCCATCTGGACGAACATGGAAATATCTACCCCGCTATCTGTATGAACATGGAAATAGCTACACCGCTATCTGTATGAACATGGAAACATCTACACCACTATCTGTATGAACATGGAAATATCTACGCCGCTATCTGTATGAACATGGAAATATCTTCACCGCCATCTATAGGAACATGGATATATCTACACAGCCATCTGGATGAACATGGAAATATCTACACTGCTATCTGTATGAACATGGAAACAGCTACTCCGCTATCTGTATGAACATGGAAATATCTACACCGCTATCTGTATGAACATGGAAATATCTACACCGCTATCTGTATGAACATGGAAATATCTTCACCGCCATCTGTATGAACATGGATATATCTACACAGCCATCTGGATGAACATGGAAATATCTACACCGCTATCTGTATGAACATGGAAACATCTACACCGCTATCTGTGTAAACATGCATACATCTTCACCGCTATCTGAATAAACATGGACATATCTACATCGCTATCTGTATGAACATGAAATTATCTACACCGCTATCTGTTTGAACATGGAAATATCTACACCGCTATCTGCATGAAAATGGAAATATCTACACAGCAATCTGCATATACATGGAAATATCTACAAAGATATCTCTTTACACATTGGAAATAACTACACCGCTATCTCTATAAACATGGAAATATCTATACCGCCATCTGTATGAACATGGAAATATCTGCACCGCCATCTGTATTAACGTACAAATATCTACACCGCCATCTGTATTAAGATGGAGATATCTACACGGCTATCTGTATAAACTTGGAAATATCTACACCGCTATCTGTATAAACATGGAAATATCTACACCGCTATCTGTATAAACACGGAAATATCTACACCGCCATCTGTATGAAGATAAAAATATCTTCACCGCCATCTGTATGAACATGGGTATATCTACACAGCCATCTGGATGAACATGGAAATATCAACACCGCTATCTGTATGAACATGGAAATATCTACACCGCTATCTGTTTTAACATGCATACATCTTCACCGCTATCTGTATAAACATGGAAATATCTACATCGCTATCCGTATGAACATGGAAATATCTACACCGCTATCTGTTTGAACATGGAAATATCTACACCGCTATCTGCATGAAAATGGAAATATCTACAAAGCTATCTGCATATACATGGAAATATCTACAAAGCTATTTCTCTACACATGGAAATATCTACACCGCAATCTCTATAAACATGGCAATATCTTCACCGCCATCTGTATGAACATGGAAATATCTGCACCGCTATCTGTATAAACATGGAAATATCTACACCGCTACCTGTATAAACATGGAAATATCAGCACGGCTATCTGTATGAACATGGAAATATCTACACCGCTATCTCTATGAACATGGAAATATCTACACCGATATCTGTATGAACATGGAAATATCTTCAGCGCCATCTGTATCAACATGGATATATCTACACAGCCATCTGGACGAACATGGAAATATCAGCACCGCTGTCTGTATGAACATGGAAATATCTACACCGCTATCTGTATGAATATGGAAATATCTACACCGCTATCTGTATGAATATGGAAATAACTTCACCGACATCTGTATGAAAATGGATATATCTACACAGCCATCTGGATGAACATGGAAATATCTACACCGCTATCCGTATGAACATGGAAATATCTACACCACTATCTGTGTAAACATGCATACATCTTCACCGCTATCTGTATAAACATGGAATTATCTACACCGCTATCTGTATGACCATGGAAATATCTACACCGCTATCTGTTTGAACACGGAAATATCTACTCCGCTATCTGCATGAAAATGGAAATATATTCACAGCTATCTGCATATACATGGAAATATCTACAAAGATATTTCTTTACACATGGAAATAACTACACCGCTATCTCTATTAACATGGAAATATCTACACCGCCATCTGTAGGAACATGGAAATATCTGCACCGCCATCTGTATGAACATATAAATATCTACACCGCCATCTGTATTAAGATGGAGATATCTACACCGCTATCTGTATAAACATGGAAATATCTACAACGCTATCTGTATAAACATGGAAACATCTACACCGCTATCTGTATAAACATGGAAATATCTGCACCGCTACCTGTATAAACATGGAAATATCAGCACCGCTATCTGTATGAACATGGAAATATCTACACAGCCATCTGGATGAACATGGAAATATCTACACCGCTCTCTGTATGAACATGGAAATAGCTACAACGCTATCTGTATGAACATGGAAATATCTACACCGCTACCTGTATGAACATGGAAATAGCTACACCTCTATCTGTATGAACATGGAAATATCTACACCGCTATCTGTATGAACATGGAAAGATCTACACCGCTATCTGTATGAACATGGAAATATCTTCACCGCCATCTGTATGAACATGGATATATCTACACAGCCATCTGGATGAAAATGGATATATCTCCACCGCTATCTGCATGAACATGGAAATATCTACACCGCTATCTGTGTAAACATGCATACATCTTAACCGCTATCTCTATAAACATGGAAATGTCTACACCGCTATCTGTATAAACACGGAAATATCTACACCGCTACCTGTATAAACAAGGAAATATCAGCACTGCTATCTGTATGAACATGGAAATATCTACACCGCTATCTCTATGAACATGGAAATATCTACACCGATATCTCTATGAACATGGAAATATCTTCACCGCCATCTGTAAGAACTTGGATATATCTACACAGCCATCTGGATGAACATGGAAATATCAGCACCGCTGTCTGTATGAACATGGAAATATCTACACCGCTATCTGTATGAACATGGAAATATCTACACCGCTATCTGTATGAACATGGAAATATCTTCACCACCATCTGTATGAACATGGATATATCTACACAGCCATCTGTATGAACATGGAAATATCTACACCGCTATCTGTATGAACATGGTAATATCTACACCGCTATCTGTGTAAACATGCATACATCTTCACCGCTATCTGTATAAACACGGAAATATCTACACCGCTATCTGTATAAACATGGAAATATCTACACCGCTACCTGTATAAACATGGAAATATCAGCACCGCTATCTGTATGAACATGGAAATATCTACACAGCCATCTGGATGAACATGAAAATATCTACACCGCTATCTGTATGAACATGGAAATAGTTACACCGCTACCTGTATGAACATGGAAATATCTACACCGCTATCTGAATGAACATGGAAATATCTACACCACTATCTGTATGAACATGGAAATATATTCACCGCCATCTGTATGAACATGGATATATCTACACAGCCATCTGGATGAACATGGAAATATCTACACCTCTATATGTATGAACATGGAAATAGCTACACCGCTATCTGTATGAACATGGAAATAGCTACACCGCTATCTGTATGAACATGGAAGTATCACCACCGCTATCTGTATGAACATGGAAATATCTTCACCGCCATATGTATGAACATGGATATATCTACACAGCCATCTGGATGAACATGGAAATATCTACACCACTATATGTATGAACATGGAATTAGCTAAACCGCTATGTCTATGAACATGGAAATATCTACACCGCTATCTGTATGAACATGGAAGTATCTACACCGCTATCTGTATGAACATTGAAATATCTTCACCGCCATATGTATGAACACGGATATATCTAGACAGCCATCTGGATGAACATGGAAATATCAGCACCGCTGTCTGTATGAACATGGAAATATCTACACCGCTATCTGTATGAACATGGAAATATCTACACAGCTATCTGTTTGAACATGGAAATATCTACACCGCTATCTGCAAGAAAATGGAAATATCTACAGAGCTTTCTGCATATACATCAAAATATCTACAAAGCTTTTCCTCTACACATGGAAATATCTACACCGCAATCTCTATAAACATGGAAATATCTACACCGCCATCTGTATGAACATGGAAATATCTGCACCGCCATCTGTATGAACATATAAATATCTAGACAGCCATCTGTATTAAGATGGAGATATCTAAACTGCTATCTGTAAAACACGGAAATATCTACACCGCTACTTGTATAAACATGGAAATATCTACACCGCTATCTGTATAAACATGGAAATATCTACACCGCTACCTGTATAAACATGGAAATATCAGCACCGCTATCTGTATGAACATGGAAATATCTACACCGCTATCTCTATGAACATGGAAATATCTACACCGATATCTGTAAGAACATGCAAATATCTTCACCGCCATCTGTATGAACATGGATATATCTACACAGCCATCTGGACGAAAATGGAAATATCAGCACCGCTGTCTGTATGAACATGGAAATATCTACACCGCTATCTGTATGAACATGGAAATATCTACACCGCTATCTGTATGAACATGGAAATATCTTCTCCGCCATCTGTGTGAACATGGATATATCTACACAGCCATCTGGATGAACATGGAAATATCTACACCGCTATCTGTATGAACATGGAAATATCTACACCGCTCTCTGTGTAAACATGCATACATCTTCACCGCTATCTGTTTAAACATGGAAATATCTACACCGCTATCCGTATAAACATGGAAATATCAGCACCGCTATCTGTGTGAACATGGAAATATCTACACAGCCATCTGGACGAACATGGAAATATCTACACCGCTATCTGTATGAACATGGAAATAGCTACACCGCTATCTGTATGAACATGGAAACATCTACACCACTATCTGTATGAACATGGAAATATCTACACCGCTAAATGTATGAACATGGAAATATCTTCACCGCCATCTATATGAACATGGATATATCTACACAGCCATCTGGATGAACATGGAAATATCTACACCGCTATCTGTATGAACATGGAAATAGCTACTCCGCTATCTGTATGAACATGGAAATATCTACACCGCTATCTGTATGAACATGGAAATATCTACACCGCTATCTGTATGAACATGGAAATATCTTCACCGCAATCTGTATGAACATGGATATATCTACACAGCCATCTGGATGAACATGGAAATATCTACACCGCTATCTGTATGAACATGGAAATATCTACACCGCTATCTGTGTAAACGTGCATAAATCTTCACCGCTATCTGAATAAACATGGAAATATCTACATCGCTATCTGTATGAACATGGAATTATCTACACCGCTATCTGTTTGAACATGGAAATATCTACACCGCTATCTGCATGAAAATGGAAATATCTACACAGCTATCTGCAAATACATGGAAATATCTACAAAGCTATCTCTTTACACATGGAAATAACTACACCGCTATCTCTATAAACATGGAAATATCTATACCGCCATCTGTATGAACATGGAAATATCTGCACCGCCATCTGTATTAACGTACAAATATCTACACCGCCATCTGTATTAAGATGGAGATATCTACACGGCTATCTGTATAAACTTGGAAATATCTACACCGCTATCTGTATAAACATGGAAATATCTACACCGCCATCTGTATGAAGATAAAGATATCTTCACCGCCATCTGTATGAACATGGGTATATCTACACAGCCATCTGGATGAACATGGAAATATCTACACCGCTATCTGTATGAACATGGAAATAGCTACACCGCTATCTGTATGAACATGGAAATATCTACACCGCTATCTGTATGAACATGGAAATATCTACACCGCTATCTGTATGAACATGGAAATATCTTTACCGCCATCTCTATGAACATGGATATATCTACACAGCCATCTGGATGAACATGGAAATATCTACACCGCTATCTGTATGAACATGGAAATATCTACACCGCTATCTGTATGAACATGGAAATATCTTCACCGCCATCTGTATGAACACGGATATATCTACAAAGCCATCTGGATGAACATGGAAATATCTACACCACTATCTGTATTAACATGGAAACAGCTACACCGCTATCAGTATGAACATGGAAATATCTACACCGCTATCTGTATGAACACGGAAATATCTACACCGCTATCTGTATGAACATGGAAATATCTTCACCGCCATCTGTATGAACATGAATATATCTACACAGCCATCTGGATGAACATGGGAATATCTACACCGCTATATGTATGAACATGGAATTAACTACACCGGTATCTGAATGAACATGGAAATATCTACACCGCTATATGTATGAACATGGAAATATCTACACCGCTATCTGTATGAACATGGAAATATCTTCACCGCCATCTGTATGAACATGGTTATATCTACACAGCCATCTGGATGAACATGGAAATATCTACACCGCTATCTGTATGAACATGGAAATATCTACACCGCTCTCTGTGTAAACATGCATACATCTTCACCGCTATCTGTATAAACATGGAAATATCTACACCGCTACCAGTATAAACATGGAAATATCAGCACCGCTATCTGTATGAACATGGAAATATCTACACAGCCATCTGGACGAACATGGAAATATCTACACCGCTATCTGTATGAACATGGAAATAGCTACACCGCTATCTGTATGAACATGGAAACATCTACACCACTATCTGTATGAACATGGAAATATCTACACCGCCATCTGTATGAACATGGAAATATCTTCACCGCCATCTGTATGAACATGGATATATCTACACAGCCATCTGGATGAACATGGAAATATCTACATCGCTATCTGTATGAACATGGAAATAGCTACTCCGCTATCTGAACACGGAAATATCTACACCGCTATCTGTATGAACATGGAAATATCTACACCGCCATCTGTATGAACATGGATATATCTACACAGCCATCTGGATGAACATGGAAATAACTACACCGCTATCTGTATGAATATGGAAATATCTACACCGCTATCTGTATGAACATGGAAATATCTACACCGCTATCTGTATGAATATGGAAATATCTTCACCGCCATCTGTATGAAGATGGATATATCTACACAGCCATCTGCATGAACATGGAAATATCAAAACCGCTATCTGTATGAACTTGGAACTATCTACACCGCTATCTGTGTTAACATGCATACATCTTCACCGCTATCTGTATAAACATGGAAATATCTACACCGCTATCTGTAAGAACATGGAAATATCTACACAGCTATCTGTTTGAACATGGAAATATCTACACCGCTATCTGCATGAAAATGGAAATATCTACACAGCTATCTGCATATACATGGAAATATCTACAAAGCTATTTCTCTACACAATGAAATATCTACACCGCAATCTCTATAAACATGGAAATATCTACACCGCCATCTGTATGAACATGGAAATATCTGCACCGCCATCTGTATGAACATATAAATATCTAGACCGCCATGTGTATTAAGATGGAGATATCTACACCGCTATCTGTATAAACACGGAAATATCTACACCGCTACCTGTATAAACATGGAAATATCAACACCGCTATCTGTATAAACATGGAAATATCTACACCGCTACCTGTATAAACATGGAAATATCAGCACCGCTATCTGTATGAACATGGAATTATCTACACCGCTATCTCTATGAACATGGAAATATCTACACCGATATCTGTAAGAACATGGAAATATCTTCACCGCCTTCTGTATGAACATGGATATATCTACACAGCCATCTGGACGAAAATGGAAATATCACCACCGCTGTCTGTATGAACATGGAAATATCTACACCGCTATCTGTATGAACATGGAAATATCTTCACCGCCATCCGTATGAACATTGATATATCTACGCAGCCATCAGGATGAACATGGAAATATCTACACCGCTATCTGTATGAACATGGAAATCTCTACACCGCTATCTGTGTAAACATGCATACATCTTCACCGCTATCTGTATAAACATGGAAATATCTACAGTGCTATCTGCATGAACATGGAAATATCTACACCGCTGTCTGTATGAACATGGAAATATCTTCACCGCCATCTGTATGAACATGGATATATCTACACAGCCATCTAGATGAACATGGAAGTATCTACACCGCTATCTGTATGAACATGAAAAAAGCTAAACCGCTATCTGTATGAACATGGAAATATCTACACCGCTATCTGTATGAACACGGAAATATCTACACCGCTATCTGTATGAACACGGAAATATCTACACCGCTATCTGTATGAACATGGAAATATCTTCTCCGCCATCTGTATGAACATGGATATATGTACACAGCCATCTGGATGAACATGGAAATATCTACACCGCTATCTGTATGAACATGGAAATATCTACACCGCTCTCTGTGTAAACATGCATACATCTTCACCGCTATCTGTATAAACATGGAAATATCTACACCGCTATCCGTATAAACATGGAAATATCAGCACCGCTATCTGTATGAACATGGAAATATCTACACAGCCATCTGGACGAACATGGAAATATCTACACCGCTATCTGTATGAACATGGAAATAGCTACACCGCTATCTGTATGAACATGGAAACATCTACACCACTATCTGTATGAACATGGAAATATCTACACCGCTATCTGTATGAACATGGAAATATCTTCACCGCCATCTATATGAACATGGATATATCTACACAGCCATCTGGATGAACATGGAAATATCTACACGGCTATATGTATGAACATGGAAATAGCTACTCCGCTATCTGTATGAAGATGGAAATATCTACACAGCTATCTGTATGAACATGGAAATATCTACACTGCTATCTGTATGAACATGGAAATATCTTCACCGCCATCTGTATGAACATGGATATATCTACACAGCCATCTGGATGAACATGGAAATATCTACACCGCTATCTGTATGAACATGGAAATATCTACACCGCTATCTGTGTAAACATGCATACATCTTCACCGCTATCTGAATAAACATGGAAATATCTACATCGCTATCTGTATGAACATGGAATTATCTACACCGCTATCTGTTTGAACATGGAAATATCTACACCGCTATCTGCATGAAAATGGAAATATCTACAAAGCTATCTGCAAATACATGGAAATATCTACAAAGCTATCTCTTTACACATGGAAATATACACCGCTATCTCTATAAACATGGAAATATCTATACCGCCATCTGTATGAACATGAAAATATCTGCACCGCCATCTGTATTAACGTACAAATATCTACACCGCCATCTGTATTAAGATGGAGATATCTACACGGCTATCTGTATAAACTTGGAAATATCTACACCGCTATCTGTATAAACATGGAAATATCTACACCGCTATCTGTATAAACATGGAAATATCTACACCGCCATCTGTATGAAGATAAAAATATCTTCACCGCCATCTGTATGAACATGGGTATATCTACACAGCCATCTGGATGAACATGGAAATATCTACACCGCTATCTGTATGAACATGGAAATAGCTACACCGCTATCTGTATGAACATGGAAATATCTACACCGCTATCTGTATGAACATGGAAATATCTACACCGCTATCTGTATGAACATGGAAATATCTTTACCGCCATCTGTATGAACATGAATATATCTACACAGCCATCTGGATGAACATGGAAATATCTACAACTCTATATGTATGAACATGGAATTAGCTACACCGGTATCTGAATGAACATGGAAATATCTACACCGCTATCTGTATGAACATGGAAATATCTACACCGCTATCTGTATGAACATGGAAATATCTTCTCCGCCATCTGTATGAACATGGATATATCTACACAGCCATCTGGATGAACATGGAAATATCTACACCGCTATCTGTATGAACATGGAAATATCTACACCGCTCTCTGTGTAAACATGCATACATCTTCACCGCTATCTGTATAAACATGGAAATATCTACACCGCTATCCGTATAAACATGGAAATATCAGCACAGCTATCTGTATGAACATGGAAATATCTACACAGCCATCTGGACGAACATGGAAATATCTACACCGCTATCTGTATGAACATGGAAATAGCTACACCGCTATCTGTATGAACATGGAAACATCTACACCACTATCTGTATGAACATGGAAATATCTACACCGCTATCTGTATGAACATGGAAATATCTTCACCGCCATCTATATGAACATGGATATATCTACACAGCCATCTGGATGAACATGGAAATATCTACACCGCTATATGTATGAACATGGAAATAGCTACTCCGCTATCTGTATGAACATGGAAATATCTACACAGCTATCTGTATGAACATGGAAATATCTACACCGCTATCTGTATGAACATGGAAATATCTTCACCGCCATCTGTATGAACATGGATATATCTACACAGCCATCTGGATGAACATGGAAATATCTACACCTCTATCTGTATGAACATGGAAATATCTTTACCGCCATCTGTATGAACATGAATATATCTACACAGCCATCTGGATGAACATGGAAATATCTACAACTCTATATGTATGAACATGGAATTAGCTACACCGGTATCTGAATGAACATGGAAATATCTACACCGCTATCTGTATGAACATGGAAATATCTACACCGCTATCTGTATGAACATGGAAATATCTACACCGCTATCTGTATGAACATGGAAATATCTTTACCGCCATCTGTATGAACATGAATATATCTACACAGCCATCTGGATGAACATGGAAATATCTACAACTCTATATGTATGAACATGGAATTAGCTACACCGGTATCTGAATGAACATGGAAATATCTACACCGCTATCTGTATGAACATGGAAATATCTACACCGCTATCTGTATGAACATGGAAATATCTTCTCCGCCATCTGTATGAACATGGATATATCTACACAGCCATCTGGATGAACATGGAAATATCTACACCGCTATCTGTATGAACATGGAAATATCTACACCGCTCTCTGTGTAAACATGCATACATCTTCACCGCTATCTGTATAAACATGGAAATATCTACACCGCTATCCGTATAAACATGGAAATATCAGCACAGCTATCTGTATGAACATGGAAATATCTACACAGCCATCTGGACGAACATGGAAATATCTACACCGCTATCTGTATGAACATGGAAATAGCTACACCGCTATCTGTATGAACATGGAAACATCTACACCACTATCTGTATGAACATGGAAATATCTACACCGCTATCTGTATGAACATGGAAATATCTTCACCGCCATCTATATGAACATGGATATATCTACACAGCCATCTGGATGAACATGGAAATATCTACACCGCTATATGTATGAACATGGAAATAGCTACTCCGCTATCTGTATGAACATGGAAATATCTACACAGCTATCTGTATGAACATGGAAATATCTACACCGCTATCTGTATGAACATGGAAATATCTTCACCGCCATCTGTATGAACATGGATATATCTACACAGCCATCTGGATGAACATGGAAATATCTACACCTCTATCTGTATGAACATGGAAATATCTTTACCGCCATCTGTATGAACATGAATATATCTACACAGCCATCTGGATGAACATGGAAATATCTACAACTCTATATGTATGAACATGGAATTAGCTACACCGGTATCTGAATGAACATGGAAATATCTACACCGCTATCTGTATGAACATGGAAATATCTACACCGCTATCTGTATGAACATGGAAATATCTTCTCCGCCATCTGTATGAACATGGATATATCTACACAGCCATCTGGATGAACATGGAAATATCTACACCGCTATCTGTATGAACATGGAAATATCTACACCGCTCTCTGTGTAAACATGCATACATCTTCACCGCTATCTGTATAAACATGGAAATATCTACACCGCTATCCGTATAAACATGGAAATATCAGCACCGCTATCTGTATGAACATGGAAATATCTACACAGCCATCTGGACGAACATGGAAATATCTACCCCGCTATCTGTATGAACATGGAAATAGCTACACCGCTATCTGTATGAACATGGAAACATCTACACCACTATCTGTATGAACATGGCAATATCTACACCGCTATCTGTATGAACATGGAAATATCTTCACCGCCATCTATATGAACATGGATATATCTACACAGCCATCTGGATGAACATGGAAATATCTACACCGCTATATGTATGAACATGGAAATAGCTACTCCGCTATCTGTATGAACATGGAAATATCTACACAGCTATCTGTATGAACATGGAAATATCTACACCGCTATCTGTATGAACATGGAAATATCTTCACCGCCATCTGTATGAACATGGATATATCTACACAGCCATCTGGATGAACATGGAAATATCTACACCGCTATCTGTATGAACATGGAAATATCTACACCGCTATCTGTGTAAACATGCATACATCTTCACCGCTATCTGAATAAACATGGAAATATCTACATCGCTATCTGTATGAACATGGAATTATCTACACCGCTATCTGTTTGAACATGGAAATATCTACACCGCTATCTGCATGAAAATGGAAATATCTACAAAGCTATCTGCAAATACATGGAAATATCTACAAAGCTATCTCTTTACACATGGAAATATACACCGCTATCTCTATAAACATGGAAATATCTATACCGCCATCTGTATGAACATGAAAATATCTGCACCGCCATCTGTATTAACGTACAAAAATCTACACCGCCATCTGTATTAAGATGGAGATATCTACACGGCTATCTGTATAAACTTGGAAATATCTACACCGCTATCTGTATAAACATGGAAATATCTACACCGCTATCTGTATAAACATGGAAATATCTACACCGCCATCTGTATGAAGATAAAAATATCTTCACCGCCATCTGTATGAACATGGGTATATCTACACAGCCATCTGGATGAACATGGATATATCTACACCGCTATCTGTATGAACATGGAAATAGCTACACCGCTATCTGTATGAACATGGAAATATCTACACCGCTATCTGTATGAACATGGAAATATCTACACCGCTATCTGTATGAACATGGAAATATCTTTACCGCCATCTGTATGAACATGGATATATCTACACAGCCATCTGGATGAACATGGAAATATCAACACCGCTATCTGTATAAACATGGAAATATCTACACCGCTATCTGTTTTAACATGCATACATCTTCACCGCTATCTGTGTAAACATGGAAATATCTACATCGCTATCCGTATGAACATGGAAATATCTACACCGCTATCTGTTTGAACATGGAAATATCTACTCCGCTATCTGCATGAAAATGGAAATATCTACACAGCTATCTGCATATACATGGAAATATCTACAAAGCTATTTCTTTACACATGGAAATAACTACACCGCTATCTCTATTAACATGGAAATATCTACACCGCCATCTGTAGGAACATGGAAATATCTGCACCGCCATCTGTATGAACATATAAATATCTACACCGCCATCTGTATTAAGATGGAGATATCTACACCGCTATCTGTATAAACATGGAAATATCTACAACGCTATCTGTATAAACATGGAAACATCTACACCGCTATCTGTATAAACATGGAAATATCTGCACCGCTACCTGTATAAACATGGAAATATCAGCACCGCTATCTGTATGAACATGGAAATATCTACACAGCCATCTGGATGAACATGGAAATATCTACACCGCTATCTGTATGAACATGGAAATAGCTACACCGCTATCTGTATGAACATGGAAATATCTACACCACTACCTGTATGAACATGGAAATATCTTCACCGCTATCTGCATGAACATGGAAATATCTTCACCGCCATCTGTATGAACATATATATATCTACACAGCAATCTGGATGAACATGGAAATATCTACACCGCTACCTGTATGAACATGGAAATAGCTACACCTCTATCTGTATGAACATGGAAATATCTACACCGATATCTGTATGAACATGGAAAGATCTACACCGCTATCTGTATGAACATGGAAATATCTTCACCGCCATCTGTATGAACATGGATATATCTACACAGCCATCTGGATGAACATGGATATATCTCCACCGCTATCTGCATGAACATGGAAATATCTACACCGCTATCTGTGTAAACATGCATACATCTTCACCGCTATCTGTATAAACATGGAAATGTCTACACCGCTATCTGTATAAACACGGAAATATCTACACCGCTACCTGTATAAACATGGAAATATCAGCACCGCTATCTGTATGAACATGGAAATATCTACACAGCCATCTGGATGAACATGAAAATATCTACACCGCTATCTGTATGAACATGGAAATAGCTACACCGCTACCTGTATGAACATGGAAATATCTACACCGCTATCTGAATGAACATGGAAATATCTACACCACTATCTGTATGAACATGGAAATATATTCACCGCCATCTGTATGAACATGGATATATATACACAGCCGTCTGGATGAACATGGAAATATCTACACCTCTATATGTATGAACATGGAAATAGCTACACCGCTATCTGTATGAAAATGGAAATAGCTACACCGCTATCTGTATGAACATGGAAGTATCTACACCGCTATCTGTATGAACATGGAAATATATTCACCGCCATATGTATGAACATGGATATATCTACACAGCCATCTGGATGAACATGGAAATATCTACACCACTATATGTATGAACATGGAATTAGCTAAACCGCTATGTCTATGAACATGGAAATATCTACACCGCTATCTGTATGAACATGGAAGTATCTACACCGCTATCTGTATGAACATTGAAATATCTTCACCGCCATATGTATGAACACGGATATATCTAGACAGCCATCTGGATGAACATGGAAATATCAGCACCGCTGTCTGTATGAACATGGAAATATCTACACCGCTATCTGTATGAACATGGAAATATCTACACAGCTATCTGTTTGAACATGGAAATATCTACACCGCTATCTGCATGAAAATGGAAATATCTACACAGCTTTCTGCATATACATCAAAATATCTACAAAGCTATTCCTCTACACATGGAAATATCTACACCGCAATCTCTATAAACATGGAAATATCTACACCGCCATCTGTATGAACATGGAAATATTTGCACCGCCATCTGTATGAACATGGAATTAACTACACCGGTATCTGAATGAACATGGAAATATCTACACCGCTATATGTATGAACATGGAAATATCTACACCGCTATCTGTATGAACATGGAAATATCTTCACCGCCATCTGTATGAACATGGATATATCTACACAGACATCTGGAAGAACATGGAAATATCTACACCGCTATCTGTATGAACATGGAAATCTCTACACCGCTATCTGTGTAATCATGCATACATCTTCACCGCTATCTGTATAAACATGGAAATATCTACACTGCTATCTGCATGAACATGGAAATATCTACACCGCTATCTGTATGAACATGGAAATATCTTCACCGCCATCTGTATGAACACGGATATATCTACACAGCCATCTGGATGAACATGGAAATATCTACACCGCTATCTGTATGAACATGGAAACAGCTACACCGCTATCAGTATGAACATGGAAATATCTACACCGCTATCTGTATGAACACGGAAATATCTACACCGCTATCTGTATGAACATGGAAATATCTTCAACGCCATCTGTATGAACATGAATATATCTACACAGCCATCTGGATGAACATGGAAATATCTACACCGCTATATGTATGAACATGGAATTAACTACACCGGTATCTGAATGAACATGGAAATATCTACACCGCTATATGTATGAACATGGAAATATCTACACCGCTATCTGTATGAACATGGAAATATCTTCACCGCCATTTGTATGAACATGGTTATATCTACACAGCCATCTGGATGAACATGGAAATATCTACACCGCTCTCTGTGTAAACATGCATACATCTTCACCGCTATCTATATAAACATGGAAATATCTACACCGCTACCCGTATAAACATGGAAATATAAGCACCGCTATCTGTATGAACATGGAAATATCTACACAGCCATCTGGACGAACATGGAAATATCTACACCGCTATCTGTATGAACATGGAAATAGCTACACCGCTATCTGTATGAACATGGAAACATCTACACCACTATCTGCATGAACATGGAAATATCTACACCGCTATGTGTATGAACATGGAAATATATAGACCACAATCTGTATAAACATGGAAATATCTACACCGCTACCTATATAAACTTGGAAATATCAGCACCGCTATCTTTATGAACATGGAAATATCTACACCGCTATCTCTATGAACATGGAAATATTTACACCGATATCTGTATGAACATGGAAATATCTTCACCGCCATCTGTATGAACTTGGATATATCTACACAGCCATCTGGATGAACAAGGAAATATCAGCACCGCTGTCTGTATGAACATGGAAATATCTACACTGCTATCTGTATGAACATGGAAATATCTACACAGCTATCTGTTTGAACATTGAAATATCTACACCGCTATCTGCATGAAAATGGAAATATCTACACAGCTATCTGCATATACATGGAAATAACTACAAAGCTATTCCTCTACACATGGAAATATCTACACCGCAATCTCTATAAACATGGAAATATCTACACCGCCATCTGTATGAACATGGAAATATCTGCACCGCCATTTGTATGAACATATAAATATCTACACCGCCATCTGTATTAAGATGGAGATATCTACTCCGCTATCTGTATAAACACGGAAATATCTGCACCGCTACCTGTATGAACATGGAAATATCTACACCGCTATCTGTATAAACATGGAAATATCTACACCGCTACCTGTATAAACATGGAAATATCAGCACAGCTATCTGTATGAACATGGAAATATCTACACCGCTATCTCTATGAACATGGAAATATCTACACCGATATCTGTAAGAACATGGAAATATCTTCACCGCCATCTGTATGAACATGGATATATCTACACAGCCATCTGGACGGAAATGGAAATATCAGCACCGCTGTATGTATGAACATGGAAATATCTACACCGCGATCTGTATGAACATGGAAATATCTACACTGCTCTCTGTATGAACATGGAAATATCTTCACCGCCATCCGTATGAACATTGATATATCTACGCAGCCATCAGGATGAACATGGAAATATCTACACCGCTATCTGTATGAACATGGGAATCCCTACACCGCTATCTGTGTAAACATGCATACATCTTCACCGCTACCTGTATAAACATGGAAATATCTATACTGCTATCTGCATGAACATGGAAATATCTACACCGCTGTCTGTATGAACATGGAAATATCTTCACCGCCATCTGTATGAACATGGATATATCTACACAGCCATCTGGATGAACATGGAAGTATCTACACCGCTATCTGTATGAACATGGAAATATCTACACCGCTACCTGTGTAAACATGCATACATCTTCACCGCTATCTGAATAAACATGGAAATATCTACATCGCTATCTGTATGAACATGGAAATATCTACACCGCTATCTGTTTGAACATGGAAATATCTATACCGCTATATGTATGAACATGGAATTAACTACACCGGTATCTGAATGAACATGGAAATATCTACACCGCTATGTGTATGAACATGGAAATATCTAAACCGCTATCTGTATGAACATGGAAATATCTTCACCGCCATCTGTATGAACATAGTTATATCTACACAGCCATCTGGATGAACATGGATATATCTCCACCGCTATCTGCATGAATATGGAAATATCTACACCGCTATCTGTGTAAACATGCATACATCTTCACCGCTATCTGTATAAACATGGAAATATCTACACCGCTATCTGTATAAACACGGAAATATCTACACCGCTACCTGTATAAACATAGAAATATCAGCACCGCTATCTGTATGAACATGGAAATATCTACACCGCTATCTCTATGAACATGGAAATATCTACACCGATATCTGTATGAACATGGAAATATCTTCACCGCCATCTGTATGATCTTGGATATATCTACACAGCCATCTGGATGAACATGGAAATATCAGCACCGCTGTCTGTTTGAACATGGAAATACCTACACCGCTATCTGTATGAACATGGAAATATCTACACCGCTATCTGTATGAGCATGGAAATATCTTCACCACCATCTGTATGAACATGGATATATCTACACAGCCATCTGGATGAACATGGAAATATCTACACCGCTATCTGTATGAACATGGAAATATCTACACCGCTATCTGTGTAAACATGCATTCATCTTCACCACTATCTGTATAAACATGGAAATATCTACACCGCTATCTGTATAAACATGGAAATATCTACACCGCTACCTGTATAAACATGGAAATATCAGCACCGCTATCTGTATGAACATGGAAATATACACACAGCCATCTGGATGAACATGGAAATCTCTACACCGCTATCTGTATGAACATGGAAATAGCTACACCTCTATCTGTATGAACATGGAAATATCTACACCGCTATCTGTATGAACATGGAAAGATCTACACCGCCATCTTTATGAACATGGAAATATCTTCACCGCCATCTGTATGAACATGGTATACCTACACAGCCATCTGGATGAACATGGATATATCTACACCGCTATCTGTATGAAGATGGAAATATCTGCACCGCTATCTGTGTAAACATGCATACATCTTCACCGCTATCTGTATAAACATGGAAATATCTACACCGCTATGTGTATGAACATGGAAATATCTACACCGCTATCTGTTTGAACATGGAAATATCTACACCGCTATCTGCATGAAAGTGTAAATATCTAAACAGCTATCTGCATATACATGGAAATATCTACAAAGCTATTTCTTTACACATGGAAATATCTAAACCGCTATCTCTATAAACATGGAAATATCTACACCGCCATCTGTATGAACATGGAAATATCTGCACCGCCATCTGTATGAACATATAAATATCTACACCGCCATCTGTATTAAGATGGAGATATCTACACCGTTATCTGTATAAACGTGGAAATATCTACACCGCTATCTATATAAACATGGAAATATCTACACCACTATCTGTATAAACATGGAAATATCTACACCGCCACCTGTATAAACATGGAAATATCACCACCGCTATCTGTATGAACATGGAAATATCTACACAGCCATCTGAATGAACATGGAAATATCTACAACGCTATCTGTATTAACATGGAAATAGCTACACCGCTATCTGTATGAACATGGATATAACTACACCGCTATCTGTATAAACATGGAAATATCTGCACCGCTACCTGTATAAACATGGAAATATCAGCACCGTTATCTGTATGAACATGGATATATCTACACAGCCATCTGGATGAACATGGAAATATCTACACCGCTATCTGTATGAACATTGAAATAGCTACACCGCTATCTGTATGAACATGGGAATATCTACACCGCTATCTGTATGAACATGGAAATATCTACACCGCTATCTGTATGAACATGGAAATATCTTCACCGCCATCTGTATGAACATGAATATATCTACACAGCCATCTGGATGAACATGGAAATATCGACACCGCTATATGTATGAACATGGAATTAGCTACACAGCTATCTGTATGAACATGGAAATATCCTCACCGCCATCTGTATGAACATGGATATATCTACACAGCCATCTGGACGGAAATGGAAATATCAGCACCGCTGTCTGTATGAACATGGAAATATCTACACCGCTATCTGTATGAACATGGAAATATCTACACTGCTCTCTGTATGAACATGGAAATATCTTCACCGCCATCCGTATGAACATTGATATATCTACGCTGCCATCAGGATGAACATGGAAATATCTACACCGCTATCTGTATGAACATGGTAATCCCTACACCGCTATCTGTGTAAACATGCATACATCTTCACCGCTACCTGTATAAACATGGAAATATCTACACTGCTATCTGCATGAACATGGAAATATCTACACCGCTGTCTGTATGAACATGGAAATATCTTCACCGCCATCTGTATGAACATGGATATATCTACACAGCCATCTGGATGAACATGGAAGTATCTACACCGCTATCTGTATGAACATGGAAATATCTACACCGCTACCTGTGTAAACATGCATACATCTTCACCGCTATCTGAATAAACATGGAAATATCTACATCGCTATCTGTATGAACATGGAAATATCTACACCGCTATCTGTTTGAACATGGAAATATCTATACCGCTATATGTATGAACATGGAATTAACTACACCGGTATCTGAATGAACATGGAAATATCTACACCGCTATGTGTATGAACATGGAAATATCTAAACCGCTATCTGTATGAACATGGAAATATCTTCACCGCCATCTGTATGAACATAGTTATATCTACACAGCCATCTGGATGAACATGGATATATCTCCACCGCTATCTGCATGAACATGGAAATATCTACACCGCTATCTGTGTAAACATGCATACATCTTCACCGCTATCTGTATAAACATGGAAATATCTACACCGCTATCTGTATAAACACGGAAATATCTACACCGCTACCTGTATAAACATAGAAATATCAGCACCGCTATCTGTATGAACATGGAAATATCTACACCGCTATCTCTATGAACATGGAAATATCTACACCGATATCTGTATGAACATGGAAATATCTTCACCGCCATCTGTATGATCTTGGATATATCTACACAGCCATCTGGATGAACATGGAAATATCAGCACCGCTGTCTGTTTGAACATGGAAATACCTACACCGCTATCTGTATGAACATGGAAATATCTACACCGCTATCTGTATGAGCATGGAAATATCTTCACCACCATCTGTATGAACATGGATATATCTACACAGCCATCTGGATGAACATGGAAATATCTACACCGCTATCTGTATGAACATGGAAATATCTACACCGCTATCTGTGTAAACATGCATACATCTTCACCACTATCTGTATAAACATGGAAATATCTACACCGCTATCTGTATAAACATGGAAATATCTACACCGCTACCTGTATAAACATGGAAATATCAGCACCGCTATCTGTATGAACATGGAAATATACACACAGCCATCTGGATGAACATGGATATATCTACACCGCTATCTGTATGAACATGGAAATATCTGCACCGCTATCTGTGTAAACATGCATACATCTTCACCGCTATCTGTATAAACATGGAAATATCTACACCGCTATGTGTATGAACATGGAAATATCTACACCGCTATCTGTTTGAACATGGAAATATCTACACCGCTATCTGCATGAAAGTGTAAATATCTAAACAGCTATCTGCATATACATGGAAATATCTACAAAGCTATTTCTTTACACATGGAAATATCTAAACCGCTATCTCTATAAACATGGAAATATCTACACCGCCATCTGTATGAACATGGAAATATCTGCACCGCCATCTGTATGAACATATAAATATCTACACCGCCATCTGTGTTAAGATGGAGATATCTACACCGTTATCTGTATAAACGTGGAAATATCTACACCGCTATCTATATAAACATGGAAATATCTACACCACTATCTGTATAAACATGGAAATATCTACACCGCCACCTGTATAAACATGGAAATATCACCACCGCTATCTGTATGAACATGGAAATATCTACACAGCCATCTGAATGAACATGGAAATATCTACAACGCTATCTGTATTAACATGGAAATAGCTACACCGCTATCTGTATGAACATGGATATATCTACACCGCTATCTGTATAAACATGGAAATATCTACACCGCTACCTGTATAAACATGGAAATATCAGCACCGTTATCTGTATGAACATGGATATATCTACACAGCCATCTGGATGAACATGGAAATATCTACACCGCTATCTGTATGAACATTGAAATAGCTACACCGTTATCTGTATGAACATGGGAATATCTACACCGCTATCTGTATGAACATGGAAATATCTACACCGCTATCTGTATGAACATGGAAATATCTTCACCGCCATCTGTATGAACATGAATATATCTACACAGCCATCTGGATGAACATGGAAATATCGACACCGCTATATGTATGAACATGGAATTAGCTACACCGCTATCTGTATGAACATGGAAATATCTACACCGCTATCTGTATGAACATGGAAATATCTACACCGCTATCTGTATGAACATGGAAATATCTTCACCTCCATCTGTATGAACATGGATATATCTACACAGCCATCTGGATGAACATGGAAATATCTGCACCGCTATCTGTATGAACATGGAAATATCTACACCACTATCTGTGTAAACATGCATACATCTTCAATGCTATCTGTATAAACATGGAATTATCTACACCGCTATCTGTATTACCATGGAAATATCTACACCGCTATATGTTTGAACACGGAAATATCTACTCCGCTATCTGCATGAAAATGGAAATATCTACACAGCTATCTGCATATACATGGAAATATCTACAAAGCTATTTCTTTACACATGGAAATAACTACACCGCTATCTCTATTAACATGGAAATATCTACACCGCTATCTGTATGAACATGGAAATATCTGCATCGCCATCTGTATGAACATATAAATATCTACACCGCCATCTGTATTAAGATGGAGATATCTACACCGCTATCTGCATAAACATGAAAATATCTACACCGCTATCTGTATAAACATGGAAATATCTACACCGCTATCTGTATAAACATGGAAATATCTACACCGCTACCTGTATAAACATGGAAATATCAGCACCGCTACCTGTATGAACATGGAAATATCCACAAAGCCATCTGGATGAACATGGAAATATCTACACCGCTATCTTTATGAACATGGAAATAGCTACACCGCTATCTGTATGAACATGGAAATATCTACACCACTAACTGTATGAACATGGAAATATCTACACCGCTATCTGCATGAACATGGAAATATCTTCACCGACATCTGTATGAACATGGATATATCTACACAGCAATCTGGATGAACATGGAAATAACTACACCGCTATCTGTATGAACATGGAAATAGCTACACCTCTATCAGTATGAACATGGAAATATCTACACCGCTATCCGTATAAACATGGAAAGATCTACACCGCTATCTGTATGAACATGGAAATATCTTCACCGCCATCTGTATGAACATGGATATATCTACACAGCCATCTGGATGAACATGGATATATCTCCAACGCTATCTGCATGAACATGGAAATATCTACACCACTATCTGTGTAAACATGCATACATCTTCACAGCTATCTGTATGAACATGGAAATATCTACACAGCCATCTGGATGAACATGAAAATATCTACACCGCTATCTGAATGAACATGGAAATATCAGCACCGCTATCTGTATGAACATGGAAATATCTTCACCGCTATCTGTATGAACATGGAAATATCTACACCGCCATCTGTATGAACATGGAAATATCTGCCCCGCCATCTGTATGAACATGTAAATATCTAGACCGCCATCTGTATTAAGATGGAGATATCTACACCGCTATCTGTATAAACACGGAAATATCTACACCGCTACCTGTATAAACATGGAAATATCTACACCGCTATCTGTATAAACATGGAAATATCTACACCGCTACCTGTATAAACATGGAAATATCAGCACCGCTATCTGTATGATCATGGAAATATCTACACCGCTATCTCTATGAACTTTGAAATATCTACACCGATATCTGTAAGAACATGGAAATATCTTCACCGCCATCTGTATGAACATGGATATATCTACACAGCCATCTGGACGAAAATGGAAATATCAGCACCGCTGTCTGTATGAACATGGAAATATCTACACCGCTATCTGTATGAACATGGAAATATCTACACCGCTATCTGTATGAACATGGAAATATCTACACCGCTATCTGTATGAACATGGAAATATCTACACCGCTATCTGTATGAACATGGAAATATCTTCACCGCCATCTGTATGAACATGGATATATCTACACAGCCATCTGGATGAACATGGAAATATCTACACCGCTATCTGTATGGACATGGAAATATCTACACCGCTCTCTGTGTAAACATGCATACATCTTCACCGCTATCTGTATAAACATGGAAATATCTACACCGCTACCCGTATAAACATGGAAATATCAGCACCGCTATCTGTATGAACATGGAAATATCTACACAGCCATCTGGACGAACATGGAAATATCTACACCGCTATCTGTAGGAACATGGAAATAGCTACACCGCTATCTGTATGAACATGGAAATATCTTCACCGCCATCTGTATGAACATGGATATATCTACACAGCCATCTGGACGAACATGGAAATATCTACACCACTATCTGTATGAACATGGAAATATCTACACCGCTATCTGTATGAACATGGAAATATCTTCACCGCCATCTGTATGAACATGGATATATCTACACAGCCATCTGGATGAACATGGAAATATCTACACCGCTATCTGTATGAACATGGAAATAGCTACTCCGCTATCTGAACACGGAAATATCTACACCGCTATCTGTATGAACATGGAAATATCTACACCGCCATCTGTATGAACATGGATATATCTACACAGCCATCTGGATGAACATGGAAATATCAAAACCGCTATCTGTATGAACTTGGAACTATCTACACCGCTATCTGTGTTAACATGCATACGTCTTCACCGCTATCTGTATAAACATGGAAATATCTACACCGCTATCTGTAAGAACATGGAAATATCTACACAGCTATCTGTTTGAACATGGAAATATCTACACCGCTATCTGCATGAAAATGGAAATATCTACACAGCTATCTGCATATACATGGAAATATCTACAAAGCTATTTCTCTACACAAGGAAATATCTACACCGCAATCTCTATAAACATGGAAATATCTACACCGCCATCTGTATGAACATGGAAATATCTGCACCGCCATCTGTATGAACATATAAATATCTAGACCGCCATCTGTATTAAGATGGAGATATCTACACCGCTATCTGTATAAACACGGAAATATCTACACCGCTACCTGTATAAACATGGAAATATCTACACCGCTATCTGTATAAACATGGAAATATCTACACCGCTACCTGTATAAACATGGAAATATCAGCACCGCTATCTGTATGAACATGGAATTATCTACACCGCTATCTCTATGAACATGGAAATATCTACACTGATATCTGTAAGAACATGGAAATATCTTCACCGCATTCTGTATGAACATGGATATATCTACACAGCCATCTGGATGAAAATGGAAATATCACCACCGCTGTCTGTATGAACATGGAAATATCTACACCGCTATCTGTATGAACATGGAAATATCTACACAGCTATCTGTATGAACATGGAAATA
Organism: Gorilla gorilla gorilla; assembly: GCF_029281585.2. Classification (NCBI taxonomy): domain Eukaryota; kingdom Metazoa; phylum Chordata; class Mammalia; order Primates; family Hominidae; genus Gorilla; species Gorilla gorilla. Next base: position 51,916,387 of record NC_073246.2, on the reverse strand, counting down.
TCTTCACCGCCATGCGTATGAACATTGATATATCTACTCAGCCATCTGGATGAACATGGAAATATCTACACCGCTATCTGTATGAACATGGAAATCTCTACACCGCTGTCTGTGTAAACATGCATACATCTTCACCGCTATCTGTATAAACATGGAAATATCTACACTGCTATCTGCATGAACATGGAAATATCTACACCGCTGTCTGTATGAACATGGAAATATCTTCACCGCCATCTGTAGGAACATGGATATATCTACACAGCCATCTGGATGAACATGGAAGTATCTACACCGCTATCTGTATGAACATGAAAAAAGCTACACCGCTATCTGTATGAACATGGAAATATCTACACCGCTATCTGTATGAACACGGAAATATCTACACCGCTATCTGTATGAACATGGAAATATCTTCACCGCCATCTGTATGAACATGAATATATCTACACAGGCATCTGGATGAACATGGAAATATCTACAACTCTATATGTATGAACATGGAATTAGCTACACCGGTATCTGAATGAACATGGAAATATCTACACCGCTATCTGTATGAACATGGAAATATCTACACCGCTATCTGTATGAAAATGGAAATATCTTCACCGCCATCTGTATGAACATGGATATATCTACACAGCCATCTGGATGAACATGGAAATATCTACACCACTATCTGTATGAACATGGAAATATCAACACCGCTCTCTGTGTAAACATGCATACATCTTCACCGCTATCTGTATAAACCTGGAAATATCTACACCGCTATCTCTATGAACATGGAAATATCTCCACCGTTATCTGTTTGAGCATGGAAATATCTACACCGCTATCTGCATGAAAATGGAAATATCTACACAGCTATCTGCATATACATGGAAATATCTACAAAGCTATCTCTTTACACATGGAAATACCTACACCGATATCTCTATAAACATGGAAATATCTACACCGCCATCTGTATGAACATGGAAATATCAGCACCGCTATCTGTATGAACATGGAAATATCTACACGGCTATCTGTATGAACATGGAAATAGCTACACCGCTATCTGTATGAACATGGAAATATCTACACCGCTATCTGTATGAACATGGAAATATCTACACCGCTATCTGTATGAACATGGAAATATCTACACCGCTATCTGTATAAACATGGAAATATCTACACCGCTATCTGTATGAACATGGAAATATCTACACCGCTATCTGTATGTACATGGAAATATCTACACCGCTATCTGTTTCAGCATGGAAATATCTACACCGCTATCTGCATGAAAATGGAAATATCTACACAGCTATCTGCATATACATGGAAATATCTACAAAGCTATCTCTTTACACATGGAAATAACTACACCGATATCTCTATAAACATCGAAATATCTACACAGCCATCTGTACGAACATGGAAATATCTGCACCGCCATCTGTTTGAACATATAAATACCTGCACCGCCATCTGTATTAAGATGGAGATATCTACACCGCTATCTGTATAAACATGGAAACATCTACACCGCTATCTGTATGAGCATGGAAATATCTACACCGCCATCTGTATGAGGATAAAAATATCTTCACCGCCATCTGTATGAACATGGATATATCTACACAGCCATCTGGATGAACATGGAAATATCTACACCGCTATCTGTATGAACATGGAAATATCTACAACGCTATCTGTGTAAACGTGCATACATCTTAACCGCTATATGTATAAACATGGAAATATCTACACCGCTATCTGTATGAACATGGAAATAGCTACACCGCTATCTGCATGAACATGGAAATATCTACACCACTATCTGTATGAACACGGAAATATCTACACCGCCATCTGTATGAACATGGAAATATCTACACCGCTATCTGTATAAACATGGAAATATCTACACCGCTATCTGTATAAACATGGAAATATCTACACCGCTATCTGTATGAACATGGAAATATCTACACCGCTATCTGTTTGAGCATGGAAATATCTACACCGCTATCTGCATGAAAATGGAAATATCTACACAGCTATCTGCATATACATGGAAATATCTACAAAGCTATCTCTTTACACATGGAAATAACTACACCTATATCTCTATAAACATGGAAATATCTACACCGCCATCTGTATGAACATGGAAATATCAGCACCGCTATCTGGATGAACTTGGATATGTCTACACAGCCATCTGGATGAACATGGAAATATCTACACCGCTATCTGAATGAACATGGAAATATCTACACCGCTATCTGTGTAAACATGACTACATCTTCACCGCTATCTGTATAAACATGGAAATATCTACACCGCTGTCTGTATGAACATTGAAATATCTACACCGCTATCTGTTTGAACATGGAAGTATCTACACCGCTATCTGCATGAAAATGGAAATATCTACACAGCTATCTGCATATACATGGAGATATCTAAAAAACTTTCTCTTTACACATGGAAATAACTACACCGCTATCTCTATAAACATGGAAATATCTACACCGCTATCTGTATAAACATGGAAATATCAGCACCGCTATCTGTATGAACATGGAAATATCTACACCGCTATCTGTATGAACATGGAAATATCTACACCGATATCTGTATGAACATGGAAATATCTTCACCGCCATCTGTATGAACATGGATATATCTACACAGCCATCTGGATGTACATGGAAATATCTACACCACTATCTGTATGAACATGGAAATATCTACACCGCTATCTGTGTAAACATGCATACATCTTCACCGCTATCTGTATAAACATGGAAATATCTACACCACTATCTGTATAAGCATGGAAATATGTACACCACTACCTGTATAAACATGGAAATATCAGCACCGCTATCTGTATGAACATGGAAATATCTACACAGCCATCTGGATGAATATGGAAATATCAGCACCGCTATCTGTATGAACATGGATATGTCTACACAGCCATCTGGATGAACATGGAAATACCTACACCGCTATCTGTATGAACATGGAAATATCTACACCGCTATCTGTGTAAACAAGCATACATCTTCACCGCTATCTGTATAAACATGGAAATATCTACACAGCTATCTGTAGGAACATGGAAATATCTACACCGCTATCGGTTTGAGCATGGAAATATCTACACCGCTATCTGCATGAAAATGGAAATATCTACACAGCTATCTGAATATACATGGAAATATCTACAAAGCTATCTCTTTACACATGGAAATACCTACACCGATATCTCTATAAACATGGAAATATCTACACCGCCATCTGTATGAACATGGAAATATCAGCACCGCTATCTGTATGAACATGGAAATATCTACACAGCCATCTGGATGAACATGGAAATATCTACACGGCTATCTGTATGAACATGGAAATAGCTACACCGCTATCTGTATGAACATGGAAATATCTACACCGCTATCTGTATGAACATGGAAATATCTACACCGCTATCTGTTTGAGCATGGAAATATCTACACCGCTATCTGCATGAAAATGGAAATATCTACACAGCTATCTGCATATACATGGAAATATCTACAAAGCTATCTCTTTACACATGGAAATAACTACACCGATATCTCTATAAACATCGAAATATCTACACAGCCATCTGTATGAACATGGAAATATCTGCACCGCCATCTGTTTGAACATATAAATACCTGCACCGCCATCTGTATTAAGATGGAGATATTTACACCGCTATCTGTATAAACATGGAAACATCTACACCGCTATCTGTATGAGCATGGAAATATCTACACCGCCATCTGTATGAAGATAAAAATATCTTCACCGCCATCTGTATGAACATGGATATATCTACACAGCCATCTGGATGAACATGGAAATATCTACACCGCTATCTGTATGAACATGGAAATATCTACCACGCTATCTGTGTAAACGTGCATACATCTTAACCGCTATATGTATAAACATGGAAATATCTACACCGCTATCTGTATGAACATGGAAATAGCTACACCGCTATCTGTATGAACATGGAAATATCTACACCACTATCTGTATGAACATGGAAATATCTACACCGCCATCTGTATGAACATGGAAATATCTACACCGCTATCTGTATAAACATGGAAATATCTACACCGCTATCTGCATGAAAATGGAAATATCTACACAGCTATCTGCATATACATGGAAATATCTACAAAGCTATCTCTTTACACATGGAAATAACTACACCGATATCTCTATAAACATCGAAATATCTACACCGACATCTGTATGAACATGGAAATAACTGCACCGCCATCTGTTTGAACATATATATATCTGCACCGCCATCTGTAGTAAGATGGAGATATCTACACCGCTATCTGTATAAACATGGAAATATCTACACCGCTATCTGTATGAGCATGGAAATATCTACACCGCCATCTGTATGAAGATATAAATATCTTCACCGCCATCTGTATGAACATGGATATATCTACACAGCCATCTGGATGAACATGGAAATATCTACACCGCTATCTGTATGAACATGGAAATATCTACAACGCTATCTGTGAAAACATGCATACATTTTAACCGCTATCTGTATAAACATGGAAATATCTACACCGCTATCTGTATGAACATGGAAATATCTACACCGCTATCTGTTTGAACATGGAAATATCTACACCGCTATCTGCATGAAAATGGAAATATCTACACAGCTATCTGCATATACATGGAAATATCTACAAAGCTATCTCTTTACACATGGAAATAACTACACCGCTATCTCTATAAACATGGAAATATCTACACCGCCATCTGTATGAACATGGAAATATCTTAACCGCCATCTCTATGAACATATAAATATCTGCACCGCCATCTGTATTAAGATGGAGATATCTACACCGCTATCTGTATAAACATGGAGATATCTACACCGCTATCTGTATAAACATGGAAATATCTACACCACTATCTGTATAAACATGGAAATATCTACACCGCTATCTGTATAAACATGGAAATATCTACACCGCTACCTGTATAAACATGGAAATATCAGCACCGCTATCTGTATGAACATGGAAATACCTACACTGCTATCTGTATGAACATGGAAATATCTACACCGATATCTGTATGAAGATGGAAATATCTTCACAACCTTCTGTATGAACATAGATATATCTACACAGCCATCTGGATGAACATGGAAATATCAGCACCGCTGTCTGTATGAACATGGAAATATCTATACCGCTATCTGTATGAACATGGAAATATCTACACCGCTATCTGTATGAACATGGAAATATCTTCACCGCCATCTGTATGAACATGGATATATCTACACCGCTATCTGTATAAACATGGAAATATCTACACAGCTATCTCTATGAACATGGAAATATCTACACCGCTATCTGTATAAACATGGAAATATCTACACAGCCATCTGTGGGAACATGTAAATATCTACCCCACTATCTCTATAAACATGGAAATATCTACACTGTTATCTGTATAAATATGGAAATATCTACACCGCTATCTGTGTAAACATGGAAAGATCTACACCGCTATCTCTGAAAACATGGAAAGATCTACAGCATTATGTGTATGAAGACGTAAATATCTACACTGCTGTCTGTATAAACATGGAAATATCTACGCAGCCATCTGTAGGAACATGTAAATATCTACACAGTTATCTGTATACACATGGAAATATCTACACCGCTATCTGTATAAACATGGAAATATCTACACCGCTATCTGTGTAAACATGGAAATATCTACACCGCTATCTGCGTAAACATGGAAATATCTACACCACTATCTGTGTAAACATGGAAATATCTACACCGCTATCTGTACAAACATGGAAATATCTACACAGCCATCTGTAGGAATATGTAAATATCTACACCGTTATCTGTATACACATGGAATTATCTACACCGCTATCTGTATGAACATGGAAATATCTACACCGCTATCTGTGTAAACATGGGAATATCTACACCGATATCTGTGTAAACATGGAAATATCTACACCGCTATCTCTGTAAACATGGAAATATCTACAGAGTCATCTGTATACATCTGTATAAACATGGAAATATCTACACCGTTATCTGTGTAAACATGGAAATATCTACACCGTTATCTGTGTAAACATGGAAATATCTACATCGCTATCTCTAAAAACATGGAAAGACCTACACCATTATGTGTATAAAGATGGAAATATCTACACCGCTATCAGTATAAACATGGAAATGTCTACACCGCCATCTGTATGAACGTGGAAATGTCTAAACCGCCATCTCTATAAACATGTAAATATCTACACCCCCCTCTGTAGGAACATGGAAATATCTGCAACGCTATCTGCTTAAACATTGAAATATCTACACCGCTATCTGCCTAAAAGTGGAAATATCTACACCGCTATCTGCATAAACTTGGAAATATCTACACCACTGTCTGTGTAAACATGGAAATATCTAAAGCAAAAACTGTAGGAACATGTATATAACTACACGACTATCTCCATAAACATGGAAATATCTACACCGCTATCTGTATAAACATGGAAATATCTACACAGCCATCTGTAGGAACATGTAAATATCTACACCACTATCTCTATAAACATGGAAATATCTACACTGCTATCTGTATAAACATGGAAATATCTACACCGCTATCTGTGTAAACATGGAAAGATCTACACCACTATCTCTGAAAACATGGAAAGATCTACACCATTATGTGTATAAAGACGTAAATATCTACACCGCTATCTGTATAAACATGGAAATATCTACACAGCTATCTGTATGAACATGGAAATATCTACACCGCTATCTGTATAAACATGGAAATATCTTCACAGCCATCTGTAGGAACATGTAAATATCTACACCACTATCTCTATAAACATGGAAATATCTACACTGCTATCTGTATAAATATGGAAATATCTACACCGCTATCTGTGTAAACATGGAAAGATCTACACCGCTATCTCTGAAAACATGTAAAGATCTACAGCATTATGTGTATAAAGACGAAAATAGCTACACTGCTATCTGTAAAAACATGGAAATATCTACGCAGCCATCTGTAGGAACATGTAAATATCTACACAGTTATCTGTATACACATGGAATTATCTACACCGCTATCTGTATGAACATGGAAATATCTACACCATTATCTGTGTAAACATGGAAATATCTACACCACTATCTGTGTAAACATGGAGATATCTGCACCGCTATCTCTATAAACATTTAAATATCCACACAGCCATCTATATAAACATGGAAATATCTACACTACGCTCTGTATAAACCTGGAAATATCTACACTGATATCTCTATAAACATGGAAACATCTACACCGCTATCTCTATAAACATGGAAATATCTACACCGCTATCTGTGTAAACATGGAAATATCTACACCGCCATCTGTATGGGTAAGGAAATATCTACACCGCCATCTGTATAAACATGGAAATATCTACACCGTTATCTGTGTACACATGGAATTATCTACACCGCTATCTGTATAAACATGGAAATACCTACAATGCTATCTGCGTAAACATGGAAATATCCTCACCGCTATCTCTATATACATGCAAATATCTACACCGCTATCTGTGTAAACATGGAAATATCTACACCGATATCTCTGTAAACTTGGAAATATCTACACCGCTATCTCTGTAAACATGGAAATATCTACAGAGTCATCTGTATAAACATGGAAATATCTACACCGCTATCTGTGTAAACATGGAAATATCTACACCGCTATCTCTAAAAACATGGAAAGATCTACACCATTATGTGTATAAAGACGGAAATATCTACACCGCTATCTGTATAAACATGGAAATATCTACACTGCCATCTGTATGAACGTGGAAATGTCTAAACCGCCATCTCTATAAACATGTAAATATCTACACCGCCCTCTGTAGGAACATTGAAATATCTACAACGCTATCTGTTTAAACATTGAAATATCTACACCGCTATCTGCCTAAAAGTGGAAATATCTACACCGCTATCTGCATAAACTTGGAAATACCTACACCGCTATCTGTGTACACATGGAAATATCTACACCACCAACTCTATCAACATTGAAATATCTGCACCGCTATCTGTATAAACATGGAAATATCTACACCGCTATCTGTGTAAACATGGAAATATCTACACCGCCTTCTGTGTAAACATGGAAATATCTACACCGCCATATCTATAAACATGGAAATATCTTCAACTCCATCTGTATGAACATGGAATTATCTACACTGCCATCTGTATGAACATGGATACATCTACACCGCTATCTGTATAAACATGGAAATATCTACACCGCCATCGGTAGGAAAATGAAAATATCTACACCGCCATCTGTATGAACAGGGAACTATGTACACCACCATCTGTATCAACATGAAAATGCCTACACCGCCATCTGTATCACAATGGAAATATCTGCACCGCCATCTGTATAACAATGGAAATATCTAAACCGCCGTCTGTAAGGAAATGGAAAAATCTACACCACCATCTGTATAAAGGTGGAAATATCTACACCGCTATCTGTGTGAACATGGAAATATCTACAACGCTATCTGTAAAAACATGGAAATATCTACACCTCCATCTGTATAAACATGGAAATATCTACACCGCCATCTGTAGAAACATGGAAATATCTACACCGCCATCTCTATAAACATGGAAATATCTACACAGCTATCTGTATAAACATTTAAATATCTACACCGCCATCTCTATAAACATAGAAATATCTACACCGCCATCTGTATGAACATGGAAATATGTACACCGCCATCTGTGTAAATGTGGAAATATCTACACCGCTATCTGTATAAACATGGAAATATCTACACCGCTATCTCTATAAACATGGATATATCTACACCACTATCTCTATAAACATGGAAATATCTACACCACTATCTGTATGAACATGGAAATATCTTCACCGCCATATGTATGAACATGGATATATCTACACAGCCATCTGGATGAACATGAAAATATCTACACCACTATATGTACGAACATGGAATTAGCTAAACCGCTATGTCTATGAACATGGAAATATCTACACCGCTATCTGTATGAACATGGAAGTATCTACACCGCTATCTGTATGAACATTGAAATATCTTCACCGCCATATGTATGAACACGGATATATCTAGACAGCCATCTGGATGAACATGGAAATATCAGCACTGCTGTCTGTATAAACATGGAAATATCTACACCGCTATCTGCATGAAAATGGAAATATCTACACAGCTTTCTGCATATACATCAAAATATCTACAAAGCTATTCCTCTACACATGGAAATATCTACACCGCAATCTCTATAAACATGGAAATATCTACACCGCCATCTGTATGAACATGGAAATATCTGCACCGCCATCTGTATGAACATGTAAATATCTAGACGGCCATCTGTATTAAGATGGAGATATCTACACCGCTATCTGTATAAACACGGAAATATCTACACCGCTACCTGTATAAACATGGAAATATCTACACCGCTATCTGTATAAACATGGAAATATCTACACCGCTACCTGTATAAACATGGAAATATCAGCACCGCTATCTGTATGAACATGGAAATATCTACACCGCTATCTCTATGAACTTGGAAATATCTACACCGATATCTGTAAGAACATGGAAATATCTTCACCGCCATCTGTATGAACATGGATATATCTACACAGCCATCTGGACGAAAATGGAAATATCAGCACCGCTGTCTGTATGAACATGGAAATATCTACACCGCTATCTGTATGAACATGGAAATATCTACACCGCTATCTGTATGAACAAGGAAATATCTTCACCGCCATCTGTATGAACATGGATATATCTACACAGCCATCTGGATGAACATGGAAATATCTACACCGCTATCTGTATGAACATGGAAATCTCTACACCGCTATCTGTGTAAACATGCATACATCTTCACCGCTATCTGTATAAACATGGAAATATCTACACTGCTATCTGCATGAACATGGAAATATCTACACCGCTATCTGTATGAACATGGAAATATCTTCACCGCCATCTGTATGAACATGGATATATCTACACAGCCATCTGGATGAACATGGAAATATCTACACCGCTATCTGTATGAACATGGAAACAGCTACACCGCAATCAGTATGAACATGGAAATATCTACACCGCTATCTGTATGAACACGGAAATATCTACACCGCTATCTGTATGAACATGGAAATATCTTCACCGCCATCTGTATGAACATGAATATATCTACACAGCCATCTGGATGAACATGGAAATATCTACACCGCTATATGTATGAACATGGAATTAACTACACCGGTATCTGAATGAACATGGAAATATCTACACCGCTATCTGTATGAACATGGAAATATCTACACCGCTATCTGTATGAACATGGAAATATCTTCACCGCCATCTGTATGAACATGGTTATATCTACACAGCCATCTGGATGAATATGGAAATATCTACACCGCTATCTGTATGAACATGGAAATATCTACAACGCTCTGTGTATAAACATGCATACATCTTCACCGCTATCTGTATAAACATGGAAATATCTACACCGCTACCCGTATAAACATGGAAATATCAGCACCGCTATCTGTATGAACATGGAAATATCTACACAGCCATCTGGAAGAACATGGAAATATCTACACCGCTATCTGTATGAACATGGAAATAGCTACACCGCTATCTGTATGAAAATGGAAACATCTACACCACTATCTGTATGAACATGGAAATATCTACACCGCTATCTGTATGAACATGGAAATAGCTACTCCGCTATCTAAACATGGAAATATCTACACCGCTATCTGTATGAACATGGAAATATCTACACCGCTATCTCTATAAACATGGAAATATCTACACCGCTATCAGTGTAAACAAGGAAATATCAGCACTGCCATCTCTATAAACATGGAAACATCTACACTGCCATCTGTATAAACATAGAAATATCTACAACGCTATCTGTATATACATGGAAATATCTACACCGCTATCCGTATAAACATGGAAATATCTACAGCGTTATCTATATAAACATGGAAATAACTACACCGTTATCTCTATAAACATGGATATATCTACACTGCTATCTGTATAAACATGGAAATATCTACACTGCTATCTGTGAAACAGGGAAATATCTACACCGCTATTTCTCTAAACATGGAAATATCTACACCACTATCTCTATAATCATGGAAATATCTACACCGCCATCTCTATAAACATGGAAATACATACACCACCACCTGTATGAGCATGGAAATATCTACACCGCCATGTGTATAAAGATGGAAATATCTACACCGCTTTCTGTATGAACATGGAAATATCTACACTGCCATCTGAATAAACACAGAAATATCTATACCGCCATATCCATACACTTGGAAATATCTACACCGTTATCTGTATAAACTTTGAAATATCTACACCGCTATCTGTAAACATGGAAATATCTACACTGCTGTCTGTATAAAGATGGAAAAATCTACACCGCTATCTGAAAAAATATGGAAATATCTACACCGCCATCTTTATCAACATGGAAATATGTACACCGCTATCTCTATAAACATGGAAATATCTACACCGCCGTCTATATGAACTTCGAAATATCCACACCGCCATCTCTGTAAAGATGGAAATATCTAAACCGCCGTCTGTATAAACATGGAAACATCCACACCGCCACCTCTATAAACATGGAAATATCTATACCGCCATCTGTATGAACATGGAAATATCTACATAGCCATCTGTATAAAGATGGAAATATCTACACCGCCATCTGTATAAACATGGAAATATCTACACCGCTATCTGTATAAACAATGAAATATCTACACTGCCATCTCTATAAACATGGAAATATCTACACTGCCATCTGTATAAACATGGAAATATCTACACCGTTATCCGTATAAACATGGAAATATCTACAGCGTTATCTGCATAAACATGAAAATATCTACACCGCCATCTCTATAAACATGGAAAATCTACACCGCTATCAGAATAAACTTGTAAATATCTACACCGGTATCTGTATAAACATGGAAATATCTACACAGCTATCTGTATAAACATGGAAATATCTACAACGCCATCTGTATGAACATGGAAATATCTACACCGCCATCTATATAAAGATGGAAATATCTTCACCGTCATTTGAATATACATAGAATTATCTACACCGCCTTCTGTTTAAACATGGAAATGTCCACACCACCATCTGTATAAACATGGAAATATCTACACCGCCATCTGTATGAACATGGAAATATGTACAAAGCCATCTGTACGAACATGGAAATATCTACACCACCATGTGTATGAACATGGAAATATCTACACCACCATCTGTATGAACATGGAAATATCTACACCGCCATCTGTATGAACATGGAAATATCTACACCGCCATCTGTATGTACATGCAAATATATTCACCGCCGTCTGTATGAACATGGAAATATTTACACCGCCATCTGTATGAACATGGAAATATCTACACCGCTATCTGTATGAACATGGAAATATCTACACCTATATCTCTATAATCATGGAAATATCTACACCGCTATCTGTTTTAACATGCATACATCTTCACCGCTATCTGTATAAACATGGAAATATCTACATCGCTATCCGTATGAACATGGAAATATCTACACCGCTATCTGTTTGAACATGGAAATATCTACACCGCTATCTGCATGAAAATGGAAATATCTACAAAGCTATCTGCATATACATGGAAATATCTACAAAGCTATTTCTCTACACATGGAAATATCTACACCGCAATCTCTATAAACATGGCAATATCTTCACCGCCATCTGTATGAACATGGAAATATCTGCACCGCTATCTGTATAAACATGGAAATATCTACACCGCTACCTGTATAAACATGGAAATATCAGCACGGCTATCTGTATGAACATGGAAATATCTACACCGCTATCTCTATGAACATGGAAATATCTACACCGATATCTGTATGAACATGGAAATATCTTCAGCGCCATCTGTATCAACATGGATATATCTACACAGCCATCTGGACGAACATGGAAATATCAGCACCGCTGTCTGTATGAACATGGAAATATCTACACCGCTATCTGTATGAATATGGAAATATCTACACCGCTATCTGTATGAATATGGAAATAACTTCACCGACATCTGTATGAAAATGGATATATCTACACAGCCATCTGGATGAACATGGAAATATCTACACCGCTATCCGTATGAACATGGAAATATCTACACCACTATCTGTGTAAACATGCATACATCTTCACCGCTATCTGTATAAACATGGAATTATCTACACCGCTATCTGTATGACCATGGAAATATCTACACCGCTATCTGTTTGAACACGGAAATATCTACTCCGCTATCTGCATGAAAATGGAAATATCTACACAGCTATCTGCATATACATGGAAATATCTACAAAGCTATTTCTTTACACATGGAAATAACTACACCGCTATCTCTATTAACATGGAAATATCTACACCGCCATCTGTAGGAACATGGAAATATCTGCACCGCCATCTGTATGAACATATAAATATCTACACCGCCATCTGTATTAAGATGGAGATATCTACACCGCTATCTGTATAAACATGGAAATATCTACAACGCTATCTGTATAAACATGGAAACATCTACACCGCTATCTGTATAAACATGGAAATATCTGCACCGCTACCTGTATAAACATGGAAATATCAGCACCGCTATCTGTATGAACATGGAAATATCTACACAGCCATCTGGATGAACATGGAAATATCTACACCGCTCTCTGTATGAACATGGAAATAGCTACACCGCTATCTGTATGAACATGGAAATATCTACACCGCTACCTGTATGAACATGGAAATAGCTACTCCGCTATCTGTATGAACATGGAAATATCTACACCGCTATCTGTATGAACATGGAAAGATCTACACCGCTATCTGTATGAACATGGAAATATCTTCACCGCCATCTGTATGAACATGGATATATCTACACAGCCATCTGGATGAAAATGGATATATCTCCACCGCTATCTGCATGAACATGGAAATATCTACACCGCTATCTGTGTAAACATGCATACATCTTAACCGCTATCTCTATAAACATGGAAATGTCTACACCGCTATCTGTATAAACACGGAAATATCTACACCGCTACCTGTATAAACATGGAAATATCAGCACTGCTATCTGTATGAACATGGAAATATCTACACCGCTATCTCTATGAACATGGAAATATCTACACCGATATCTGTATGAACATGGAAATATCTTCACCGCCATCTGTAAGAACTTGGATATATCTACACAGCCATCTGGATGAACATGGAAATATCAGCACCGCTGTCTGTATGAACATGGAAATATCTACACCGCTATCTGTATGAACATGGAAATATCTACACCGCTATCTGTATGAACATGGAAATATCTTCACCACCATCTGTATGAACATGGATATATCTACACAGCCATCTGTATGAACATGGAAATATCTACACCGCTATCTATATGAACATGGTAATATCTACACCGCTATCTGTGTAAACATGCATACATCTTCACCGCTATCTGTATAAACACGGAAATATCTACACCGCTATCTGTATAAACATGGAAATATCTACACCGCTACCTGTATAAACATGGAAATATCAGCACCGCTATCTGTATGAACATGGAAATATCTACACAGCCATCTGGATGAACATGAAAATATCTACACCGCTATCTGTATGAACATGGAAATAGTTACACCGCTACCTGTATGAACATGGAAATATCTACACCGCTATCTGAATGAACATGGAAATATCTACACCACTATCTGTATGAACATGGAAATATATTCACCGCCATCTGTATGAACATGGATATATCTACACAGCCATCTGGATGAACATGGAAATATCTACACCTCTATATGTATGAACATGGAAATAGCTACACCGCTATCTGTATGAACATGGAAATAGCTACACCGCTATCTGTATGAACATGGAAGTATCACCACCGCTATCTGTATGAACATGGAAATATCTTCACCGCCATATGTATGAACATGGATATATCTACACAGCCATCTGGATGAACATGGAAATATCTACACCACTATATGTATGAACATGGAATTAGCTAAACCGCTATGTCTATGAACATGGAAATATCTACACCGCTATCTGTATGAACATGGAAGTATCTACACCGCTATCTGTATGAACATTGAAATATCTTCACCGCCATATGTATGAACACGGATATATCTAGACAGCCATCTGGATGAACATGGAAATATCAGCACCGCTGTCTGTATGAACATGGAAATATCTACACCGCTATCTGTATGAACATGGAAATATCTACACAGCTATCTGTTTGAACATGGAAATATCTACACCGCTATCTGCAAGAAAATGGAAATATCTACAGAGCTTTCTGCATATACATCAAAATATCTACAAAGCTTTTCCTCTACACATGGAAATATCTACACCGCAATCTCTATAAACATGGAAATATCTACACCGCCATCTGTATGAACATGGAAATATCTGCACCGCCATCTGTATGAACATATAAATATCTAGACAGCCATCTGTATTAAGATGGAGATATCTAAACTGCTATCTGTAAAACACGGAAATATCTACACCGCTACCTGTATAAACATGGAAATATCTACACCGCTATCTGTATAAACATGGAAATATCTACACCGCTACCTGTATAAACATGGAAATATCAGCACCGCTATCTGTATGAACATGGAAATATCTACACCGCTATCTCTATGAACATGGAAATATCTACACCGATATCTGTAAGAACATGCAAATATCTTCACCGCCATCTGTATGAACATGGATATATCTACACAGCCATCTGGACGAAAATGGAAATATCAGCACCGCTGTCTGTATGAACATGGAAATATCTACACCGCTATCTGTATGAACATGGAAATATCTACACCGCTATCTGTATGAACATGGTAATATCTTCACCGCCATCTGTATGAACATGGATATATCTACACAGCCATCTGGAAAAACATGGAAATATCTACACCGCTATCTGTATGAACATGGAAATCTCTACACCGCTATCTGTGTAAACATGCATAAATCTTCACCGCTATCTGTATAAACATGGAAATATCTACACTGCTATCTGCATGAACATGGAAATATCTACACCGCTATCTGTATGAACATGGAAATATCTTCACCGCCATCTGTATGAACACGGATATATCTACACAGCCTTCTGGATGAACATGGAAATATCTACACCGCTATCTGTATGAACATGGAAATATCTACACAGCTATCTGTTTGAACATGGAAATATCTACACCGCTATCTGCAAGAAAATGGAAATATCTACAGAGCTTTCTGCATATACATCAAAATATCTACAAAGCTTTTCCTCTACACATGGAAATATCTACACCGCAATCTCTATAAACATGGAAATATCTACACCGCCATCTGTATGAACATGGAAATATCTGCACCGCCATCTGTATGAACATATAAATATCTAGACAGCCATCTGTATTAAGATGGAGATATCTAAACTGCTATCTGTAAAACACGGAAATATCTACACCGCTACCTGTATAAACATGGAAATATCTACACCGCTATCTGTATAAACATGGAAATATCTACACCGCTACCTGTATAAACATGGAAATATCAGCACCACTATCTGTATGAACATGGAAATATCTACACCGCTATCTCTATGAACATGGAAATATCTACACCGATATCTGTAAGAACATGCAAATATCTTCACCGCCATCTGTATGAACATGGATATATCTACACAGCCATCTGGACGAAAATGGAAATATCAGCACCGCTGTCTGTATGAACATGGAAATATCTACACCGCTATCTGTATGAACATGGAAATATCTACACCGCTATCTGTATGAACATGGAAATATCTTCACCGCCATCTGTATGAACATGGATATATCTACACAGCCATCTGGAAGAACATGGAAATATCTACACCGCTATCTGTATGAACATGGAAATCTCTACACCGCTATCTGTGTAAACATGCATAAATCTTCACCGCTATCTGTATAAACATGGAAATATCTACACTGCTATCTGCATGAACATGGAAATATCTACACCGCTATCTGTATGAACATGGAAATATCTTCACCGCCATCTGTATGAACACGGATATATCTACACAGCCTTCTGGATGAACATGGAAATATCTACACCGCTATCTGTATGAACATGGAAATATCTTCACCGCTATCTGTATGAACATGGAAACAGCTACACCGCTATCAGTATGAACATGGAAATATCTACACCGCTATCTGTATGAACATGGAAATATCTACACCGCCATCTGTATGAACATGAATATATCTACACAGCCATCTGGATGAACATGGAAATATCTACACCGCTATATGTATGAACATGGAATTAACTACACCGGTATCTGAATGAACATGGAAATATCTACACCGCTATATGTATGAACATGGAAATATCTACACCGCTATCTGTATGAACATGGAAATATCTTCTCCGCCATCTGTATGAACATGGATATATCTACACAGCCATCTGGATGAACATGGAAATATCTACACCGCTATCTGTATGAACATGGAAATATCTACACCGCTCTCTGTGTAAACATGCATACATCTTCACCGCTATCTGTTTAAACATGGAAATATCTACACCGCTATCCGTATAAACATGGAAATATCAGCACCGCTATCTGTGTGAACATGGAAATATCTACACAGCCATCTGGACGAACATGGAAATATCTACACCGCTATCTGTATGAACATGGAAATAGCTACACCGCTATCTGTATGAACATGGAAACATCTACACCACTATCTGTATGAACATGGAAATATCTACACCGCTAAATGTATGAACATGGAAATATCTTCACCGCCATCTATATGAACATGGATATATCTACACAGCCATCTGGATGAACATGGAAATATCTACACCGCTATCTGTATGAACATGGAAATAGCTACTCCGCTATCTGTATGAACATGGAAATATCTACACCGCTATCTGTATGAACATGGAAATATCTACACCGCTATCTGTATGAACATGGAAATATCTTCACCGCAATCTGTATGAACATGGATATATCTACACAGCCATCTGGATGAACATGGAAATATCTACACCGCTATCTGTATGAACATGGAAATATCTACACCGCTATCTGTGTAAACGTGCATAAATCTTCACCGCTATCTGAATAAACATGGAAATATCTACATCGCTATCTGTATGAACATGGAATTATCTACACCGCTATCTGTTTGAACATGGAAATATCTACACCGCTATCTGCATGAAAATGGAAATATCTACACAGCTATCTGCAAATACATGGAAATATCTACAAAGCTATCTCTTTACACATGGAAATAACTACACCGCTATCTCTATAAACATGGAAATATCTATACCGCCATCTGTATGAACATGGAAATATCTGCACCGCCATCTGTATTAACGTACAAATATCTACACCGCCATCTGTATTAAGATGGAGATATCTACACGGCTATCTGTATAAACTTGGAAATATCTACACCGCTATCTGTATAAACATGGAAATATCTACACCGCCATCTGTATGAAGATAAAGATATCTTCACCGCCATCTGTATGAACATGGGTATATCTACACAGCCATCTGGATGAACATGGAAATATCTACACCGCTATCTGTATGAACATGGAAATAGCTACACCGCTATCTGTATGAACATGGAAATATCTACACCGCTATCTGTATTAACATGGAAATATCTACACCGCTATCTGTATGAACATGGAAATATCTTTACCGCCATCTCTATGAACATGGATATATCTACACAGCCATCTGGATGAACATGGAAATATCTACACCGCTATCTGTATGAACATGGAAATATCTACACCGCTATCTGTATGAACATGGAAATATCTACACCGCTATCTGTATGAACACGGAAATATCTACACCGCTATCTGTATGAACATGGAAATAACTTCACCGCCATCTGTATGAACATGAATATATCTACACAGCCATCTGGATGAACATGGAAATATCTACAACTCTATATGTATGAACATGGAATTAGCTACACCGGTATCTGAATGAACATGGAAATATCTACACCGCTATCTGTATGAACATGGAAATATCTTCTCCGCCATCTGTATGAACATGGATATATCTACACAGCCATCAGGATGAACATGGAAATATCTACACCGCTATCTGTATGAACATGGAAATATCTACACCGCTCTCTGTGTAAACATGCATACATCTTCACCGCTATCTGTATAAACATGGAAATATCTACACCGCTATCCGTATAAACATGGAAATATCAGCACCGCTATCTGTATGAACATGGAAATATCTACACAGCCATCTGGACGAACATGGAAATATCTACCCCGCTATCTGTATGAACATGGAAATAGCTACACCGCTATCTGTATGAACATGGAAACATCTACACCACTATCTGTATGAACATGGAAATATCTACGCCGCTATCTGTATGAACATGGAAATATCTTCACCGCCATCTATAGGAACATGGATATATCTACACAGCCATCTGGATGAACATGGAAATATCTACACTGCTATCTGTATGAACATGGAAACAGCTACTCCGCTATCTGTATGAACATGGAAATATCTACACCGCTATCTGTATGAACATGGAAATATCTACACCGCTATCTGTATGAACATGGAAATATCTTCACCGCCATCTGTATGAACATGGATATATCTACACAGCCATCTGGATGAACATGGAAATATCTACACCGCTATCTGTATGAACATGGAAACATCTACACCGCTATCTGTGTAAACATGCATACATCTTCACCGCTATCTGAATAAACATGGACATATCTACATCGCTATCTGTATGAACATGAAATTATCTACACCGCTATCTGTTTGAACATGGAAATATCTACACCGCTATCTGCATGAAAATGGAAATATCTACACAGCAATCTGCATATACATGGAAATATCTACAAAGATATCTCTTTACACATTGGAAATAACTACACCGCTATCTCTATAAACATGGAAATATCTATACCGCCATCTGTATGAACATGGAAATATCTGCACCGCCATCTGTATTAACGTACAAATATCTACACCGCCATCTGTATTAAGATGGAGATATCTACACGGCTATCTGTATAAACTTGGAAATATCTACACCGCTATCTGTATAAACATGGAAATATCTACACCGCTATCTGTATAAACATGGAAATATCTACACCGCCATCTGTATGAAGATAAAAATATCTTCACCGCCATCTGTATGAACATGGGTATATCTACACAGCCATCTGGATGAACATGGAAATATCAACACCGCTATCTGTATGAACATGGAAATATCTACACCGCTATCTGTTTTAACATGCATACATCTTCACCGCTATCTGTATAAACATGGAAATATCTACATCGCTATCCGTATGAACATGGAAATATCTACACCGCTATCTGTTTGAACATGGAAATATCTACACCGCTATCTGCATGAAAATGGAAATATCTACAAAGCTATCTGCATATACATGGAAATATCTACAAAGCTATTTCTCTACACATGGAAATATCTACACCGCAATCTCTATAAACATGGCAATATCTTCACCGCCATCTGTATGAACATGGAAATATCTGCACCGCTATCTGTATAAACATGGAAATATCTACACCGCTACCTGTATAAACATGGAAATATCAGCACGGCTATCTGTATGAACATGGAAATATCTACACCGCTATCTCTATGAACATGGAAATATCTACACCGATATCTGTATGAACATGGAAATATCTTCAGCGCCATCTGTATCAACATGGATATATCTACACAGCCATCTGGACGAACATGGAAATATCAGCACCGCTGTCTGTATGAACATGGAAATATCTACACCGCTATCTGTATGAATATGGAAATATCTACACCGCTATCTGTATGAATATGGAAATAACTTCACCGACATCTGTATGAAAATGGATATATCTACACAGCCATCTGGATGAACATGGAAATATCTACACCGCTATCCGTATGAACATGGAAATATCTACACCACTATCTGTGTAAACATGCATACATCTTCACCGCTATCTGTATAAACATGGAATTATCTACACCGCTATCTGTATGACCATGGAAATATCTACACCGCTATCTGTTTGAACACGGAAATATCTACTCCGCTATCTGCATGAAAATGGAAATATATACACAGCTATCTGCATATACATGGAAATATCTACAAAGATATTTCTTTACACATGGAAATAACTACACCGCTATCTCTATTAACATGGAAATATCTACACCGCCATCTGTAGGAACATGGAAATATCTGCACCGCCATCTGTATGAACATATAAATATCTACACCGCCATCTGTATTAAGATGGAGATATCTACACCGCTATCTGTATAAACATGGAAATATCTACAACGCTATCTGTATAAACATGGAAACATCTACACCGCTATCTGTATAAACATGGAAATATCTGCACCGCTACCTGTATAAACATGGAAATATCAGCACCGCTATCTGTATGAACATGGAAATATCTACACAGCCATCTGGATGAACATGGAAATATCTACACCGCTCTCTGTATGAACATGGAAATAGCTACAACGCTATCTGTATGAACATGGAAATATCTACACCGCTACCTGTATGAACATGGAAATAGCTACACCTCTATCTGTATGAACATGGAAATATCTACACCGCTATCTGTATGAACATGGAAAGATCTACACCGCTATCTGTATGAACATGGAAATATCTTCACCGCCATCTGTATGAACATGGATATATCTACACAGCCATCTGGATGAAAATGGATATATCTCCACCGCTATCTGCATGAACATGGAAATATCTACACCGCTATCTGTGTAAACATGCATACATCTTAACCGCTATCTCTATAAACATGGAAATGTCTACACCGCTATCTGTATAAACACGGAAATATCTACACCGCTACCTGTATAAACAAGGAAATATCAGCACTGCTATCTGTATGAACATGGAAATATCTACACCGCTATCTCTATGAACATGGAAATATCTACACCGATATCTCTATGAACATGGAAATATCTTCACCGCCATCTGTAAGAACTTGGATATATCTACACAGCCATCTGGATGAACATGGAAATATCAGCACCGCTGTCTGTATGAACATGGAAATATCTACACCGCTATCTGTATGAACATGGAAATATCTACACCGCTATCTGTATGAACATGGAAATATCTTCACCACCATCTGTATGAACATGGATATATCTACACAGCCATCTGTATGAACATGGAAATATCTACACCGCTATCTGTATGAACATGGTAATATCTACACCGCTATCTGTGTAAACATGCATACATCTTCACCGCTATCTGTATAAACACGGAAATATCTACACCGCTATCTGTATAAACATGGAAATATCTACACCGCTACCTGTATAAACATGGAAATATCAGCACCGCTATCTGTATGAACATGGAAATATCTACACAGCCATCTGGATGAACATGAAAATATCTACACCGCTATCTGTATGAACATGGAAATAGTTACACCGCTACCTGTATGAACATGGAAATATCTACACCGCTATCTGAATGAACATGGAAATATCTACACCACTATCTGTATGAACATGGAAATATATTCACCGCCATCTGTATGAACATGGATATATCTACACAGCCATCTGGATGAACATGGAAATATCTACACCTCTATATGTATGAACATGGAAATAGCTACACCGCTATCTGTATGAACATGGAAATAGCTACACCGCTATCTGTATGAACATGGAAGTATCACCACCGCTATCTGTATGAACATGGAAATATCTTCACCGCCATATGTATGAACATGGATATATCTACACAGCCATCTGGATGAACATGGAAATATCTACACCACTATATGTATGAACATGGAATTAGCTAAACCGCTATGTCTATGAACATGGAAATATCTACACCGCTATCTGTATGAACATGGAAGTATCTACACCGCTATCTGTATGAACATTGAAATATCTTCACCGCCATATGTATGAACACGGATATATCTAGACAGCCATCTGGATGAACATGGAAATATCAGCACCGCTGTCTGTATGAACATGGAAATATCTACACCGCTATCTGTATGAACATGGAAATATCTACACAGCTATCTGTTTGAACATGGAAATATCTACACCGCTATCTGCAAGAAAATGGAAATATCTACAGAGCTTTCTGCATATACATCAAAATATCTACAAAGCTTTTCCTCTACACATGGAAATATCTACACCGCAATCTCTATAAACATGGAAATATCTACACCGCCATCTGTATGAACATGGAAATATCTGCACCGCCATCTGTATGAACATATAAATATCTAGACAGCCATCTGTATTAAGATGGAGATATCTAAACTGCTATCTGTAAAACACGGAAATATCTACACCGCTACTTGTATAAACATGGAAATATCTACACCGCTATCTGTATAAACATGGAAATATCTACACCGCTACCTGTATAAACATGGAAATATCAGCACCGCTATCTGTATGAACATGGAAATATCTACACCGCTATCTCTATGAACATGGAAATATCTACACCGATATCTGTAAGAACATGCAAATATCTTCACCGCCATCTGTATGAACATGGATATATCTACACAGCCATCTGGACGAAAATGGAAATATCAGCACCGCTGTCTGTATGAACATGGAAATATCTACACCGCTATCTGTATGAACATGGAAATATCTACACCGCTATCTGTATGAACATGGAAATATCTTCTCCGCCATCTGTATGAACATGGATATATCTACACAGCCATCTGGATGAACATGGAAATATCTACACCGCTATCTGTATGAACATGGAAATATCTACACCGCTCTCTGTGTAAACATGCATACATCTTCACCGCTATCTGTTTAAACATGGAAATATCTACACCGCTATCCGTATAAACATGGAAATATCAGCACCGCTATCTGTGTGAACATGGAAATATCTACACAGCCATCTGGACGAACATGGAAATATCTACACCGCTATCTGTATGAACATGGAAATAGCTACACCGCTATCTGTATGAACATGGAAACATCTACACCACTATCTGTATGAACATGGAAATATCTACACCGCTAAATGTATGAACATGGAAATATCTTCACCGCCATCTATATGAACATGGATATATCTACACAGCCATCTGGATGAACATGGAAATATCTACACCGCTATCTGTATGAACATGGAAATAGCTACTCCGCTATCTGTATGAACATGGAAATATCTACACCGCTATCTGTATGAACATGGAAATATCTACACCGCTATCTGTATGAACATGGAAATATCTTCACCGCAATCTGTATGAACATGGATATATCTACACAGCCATCTGGATGAACATGGAAATATCTACACCGCTATCTGTATGAACATGGAAATATCTACACCGCTATCTGTGTAAACGTGCATAAATCTTCACCGCTATCTGAATAAACATGGAAATATCTACATCGCTATCTGTATGAACATGGAATTATCTACACCGCTATCTGTTTGAACATGGAAATATCTACACCGCTATCTGCATGAAAATGGAAATATCTACACAGCTATCTGCAAATACATGGAAATATCTACAAAGCTATCTCTTTACACATGGAAATAACTACACCGCTATCTCTATAAACATGGAAATATCTATACCGCCATCTGTATGAACATGGAAATATCTGCACCGCCATCTGTATTAACGTACAAATATCTACACCGCCATCTGTATTAAGATGGAGATATCTACACGGCTATCTGTATAAACTTGGAAATATCTACACCGCTATCTGTATAAACATGGAAATATCTACACCGCCATCTGTATGAAGATAAAGATATCTTCACCGCCATCTGTATGAACATGGGTATATCTACACAGCCATCTGGATGAACATGGAAATATCTACACCGCTATCTGTATGAACATGGAAATAGCTACACCGCTATCTGTATGAACATGGAAATATCTACACCGCTATCTGTATGAACATGGAAATATCTACACCGCTATCTGTATGAACATGGAAATATCTTTACCGCCATCTCTATGAACATGGATATATCTACACAGCCATCTGGATGAACATGGAAATATCTACACCGCTATCTGTATGAACATGGAAATATCTACACCGCTATCTGTATGAACATGGAAATATCTTCACCGCCATCTGTATGAACACGGATATATCTACAAAGCCATCTGGATGAACATGGAAATATCTACACCACTATCTGTATTAACATGGAAACAGCTACACCGCTATCAGTATGAACATGGAAATATCTACACCGCTATCTGTATGAACACGGAAATATCTACACCGCTATCTGTATGAACATGGAAATATCTTCACCGCCATCTGTATGAACATGAATATATCTACACAGCCATCTGGATGAACATGGGAATATCTACACCGCTATATGTATGAACATGGAATTAACTACACCGGTATCTGAATGAACATGGAAATATCTACACCGCTATATGTATGAACATGGAAATATCTACACCGCTATCTGTATGAACATGGAAATATCTTCACCGCCATCTGTATGAACATGGTTATATCTACACAGCCATCTGGATGAACATGGAAATATCTACACCGCTATCTGTATGAACATGGAAATATCTACACCGCTCTCTGTGTAAACATGCATACATCTTCACCGCTATCTGTATAAACATGGAAATATCTACACCGCTACCAGTATAAACATGGAAATATCAGCACCGCTATCTGTATGAACATGGAAATATCTACACAGCCATCTGGACGAACATGGAAATATCTACACCGCTATCTGTATGAACATGGAAATAGCTACACCGCTATCTGTATGAACATGGAAACATCTACACCACTATCTGTATGAACATGGAAATATCTACACCGCCATCTGTATGAACATGGAAATATCTTCACCGCCATCTGTATGAACATGGATATATCTACACAGCCATCTGGATGAACATGGAAATATCTACATCGCTATCTGTATGAACATGGAAATAGCTACTCCGCTATCTGAACACGGAAATATCTACACCGCTATCTGTATGAACATGGAAATATCTACACCGCCATCTGTATGAACATGGATATATCTACACAGCCATCTGGATGAACATGGAAATAACTACACCGCTATCTGTATGAATATGGAAATATCTACACCGCTATCTGTATGAACATGGAAATATCTACACCGCTATCTGTATGAATATGGAAATATCTTCACCGCCATCTGTATGAAGATGGATATATCTACACAGCCATCTGCATGAACATGGAAATATCAAAACCGCTATCTGTATGAACTTGGAACTATCTACACCGCTATCTGTGTTAACATGCATACATCTTCACCGCTATCTGTATAAACATGGAAATATCTACACCGCTATCTGTAAGAACATGGAAATATCTACACAGCTATCTGTTTGAACATGGAAATATCTACACCGCTATCTGCATGAAAATGGAAATATCTACACAGCTATCTGCATATACATGGAAATATCTACAAAGCTATTTCTCTACACAATGAAATATCTACACCGCAATCTCTATAAACATGGAAATATCTACACCGCCATCTGTATGAACATGGAAATATCTGCACCGCCATCTGTATGAACATATAAATATCTAGACCGCCATGTGTATTAAGATGGAGATATCTACACCGCTATCTGTATAAACACGGAAATATCTACACCGCTACCTGTATAAACATGGAAATATCAACACCGCTATCTGTATAAACATGGAAATATCTACACCGCTACCTGTATAAACATGGAAATATCAGCACCGCTATCTGTATGAACATGGAATTATCTACACCGCTATCTCTATGAACATGGAAATATCTACACCGATATCTGTAAGAACATGGAAATATCTTCACCGCCTTCTGTATGAACATGGATATATCTACACAGCCATCTGGACGAAAATGGAAATATCACCACCGCTGTCTGTATGAACATGGAAATATCTACACCGCTATCTGTATGAACATGGAAATATCTTCACCGCCATCCGTATGAACATTGATATATCTACGCAGCCATCAGGATGAACATGGAAATATCTACACCGCTATCTGTATGAACATGGAAATCTCTACACCGCTATCTGTGTAAACATGCATACATCTTCACCGCTATCTGTATAAACATGGAAATATCTACAGTGCTATCTGCATGAACATGGAAATATCTACACCGCTGTCTGTATGAACATGGAAATATCTTCACCGCCATCTGTATGAACATGGATATATCTACACAGCCATCTAGATGAACATGGAAGTATCTACACCGCTATCTGTATGAACATGAAAAAAGCTAAACCGCTATCTGTATGAACATGGAAATATCTACACCGCTATCTGTATGAACACGGAAATATCTACACCGCTATCTGTATGAACACGGAAATATCTACACCGCTATCTGTATGAACATGGAAATATCTTCTCCGCCATCTGTATGAACATGGATATATGTACACAGCCATCTGGATGAACATGGAAATATCTACACCGCTATCTGTATGAACATGGAAATATCTACACCGCTCTCTGTGTAAACATGCATACATCTTCACCGCTATCTGTATAAACATGGAAATATCTACACCGCTATCCGTATAAACATGGAAATATCAGCACCGCTATCTGTATGAACATGGAAATATCTACACAGCCATCTGGACGAACATGGAAATATCTACACCGCTATCTGTATGAACATGGAAATAGCTACACCGCTATCTGTATGAACATGGAAACATCTACACCACTATCTGTATGAACATGGAAATATCTACACCGCTATCTGTATGAACATGGAAATATCTTCACCGCCATCTATATGAACATGGATATATCTACACAGCCATCTGGATGAACATGGAAATATCTACACCGCTATATGTATGAACATGGAAATAGCTACTCCGCTATCTGTATGAAGATGGAAATATCTACACAGCTATCTGTATGAACATGGAAATATCTACACTGCTATCTGTATGAACATGGAAATATCTTCACCGCCATCTGTATGAACATGGATATATCTACACAGCCATCTGGATGAACATGGAAATATCTACACCGCTATCTGTATGAACATGGAAATATCTACACCGCTATCTGTGTAAACATGCATACATCTTCACCGCTATCTGAATAAACATGGAAATATCTACATCGCTATCTGTATGAACATGGAATTATCTACACCGCTATCTGTTTGAACATGGAAATATCTACACCGCTATCTGCATGAAAATGGAAATATCTACAAAGCTATCTGCAAATACATGGAAATATCTACAAAGCTATCTCTTTACACATGGAAATATACACCGCTATCTCTATAAACATGGAAATATCTATACCGCCATCGGTATGAACATGAAAATATCTGCACCGCCATCTGTATTAACGTACAAATATCTACACCGCCATCTGTATTAAGATGGAGATATCTACACGGCTATCTGTATAAACTTGGAAATATCTACACCGCTATCTGTATAAACATGGAAATATCTACACCGCTATCTGTATAAACATGGAAATATCTACACCGCCATCTGTATGAAGATAAAAATATCTTCACCGCCATCTGTATGAACATGGGTATATCTACACAGCCATCTGGATGAACATGGAAATATCTACACCGCTATCTGTATGAACATGGAAATAGCTACACCGCTATCTGTATGAACATGGAAATATCTACACCGCTATCTGTATGAACATGGAAATATCTACACCGCTATCTGTATGAACATGGAAATATCTTTACCGCCATCTGTATGAACATGAATATATCTACACAGCCATCTGGATGAACATGGAAATATCTACAACTCTATATGTATGAACATGGAATTAGCTACACCGGTATCTGAATGAACATGGAAATATCTACACCGCTATCTGTATGAACATGGAAATATCTACACCGCTATCTGTATGAACATGGAAATATCTTCTCCGCCATCTGTATGAACATGGATATATCTACACAGCCATCTGGATGAACATGGAAATATCTACACCGCTATCTGTATGAACATGGAAATATCTACACCGCTCTCTGTGTAAACATGCATACATCTTCACCGCTATCTGTATAAACATGGAAATATCTACACCGCTATCCGTATAAACATGGAAATATCAGCACAGCTATCTGTATGAACATGGAAATATCTACACAGCCATCTGGACGAACATGGAAATATCTACACCGCTATCTGTATGAACATGGAAATAGCTACACCGCTATCTGTATGAACATGGAAACATCTACACCACTATCTGTATGAACATGGAAATATCTACACCGCTATCTGTATGAACATGGAAATATCTTCACCGCCATCTATATGAACATGGATATATCTACACAGCCATCTGGATGAACATGGAAATATCTACACCGCTATATGTATGAACATGGAAATAGCTACTCCGCTATCTGTATGAACATGGAAATATCTACACAGCTATCTGTATGAACATGGAAATATCTACACCGCTATCTGTATGAACATGGAAATATCTTCACCGCCATCTGTATGAACATGGATATATCTACACAGCCATCTGGATGAACATGGAAATATCTACACCTCTATCTGTATGAACATGGAAATATCTTTACCGCCATCTGTATGAACATGAATATATCTACACAGCCATCTGGATGAACATGGAAATATCTACAACTCTATATGTATGAACATGGAATTAGCTACACCGGTATCTGAATGAACATGGAAATATCTACACCGCTATCTGTATGAACATGGAAATATCTACACCGCTATCTGTATGAACATGGAAATATCTACACCGCTATCTGTATGAACATGGAAATATCTTTACCGCCATCTGTATGAACATGAATATATCTACACAGCCATCTGGATGAACATGGAAATATCTACAACTCTATATGTATGAACATGGAATTAGCTACACCGGTATCTGAATGAACATGGAAATATCTACACCGCTATCTGTATGAACATGGAAATATCTACACCGCTATCTGTATGAACATGGAAATATCTTCTCCGCCATCTGTATGAACATGGATATATCTACACAGCCATCTGGATGAACATGGAAATATCTACACCGCTATCTGTATGAACATGGAAATATCTACACCGCTCTCTGTGTAAACATGCATACATCTTCACCGCTATCTGTATAAACATGGAAATATCTACACCGCTATCCGTATAAACATGGAAATATCAGCACAGCTATCTGTATGAACATGGAAATATCTACACAGCCATCTGGACGAACATGGAAATATCTACACCGCTATCTGTATGAACATGGAAATAGCTACACCGCTATCTGTATGAACATGGAAACATCTACACCACTATCTGTATGAACATGGAAATATCTACACCGCTATCTGTATGAACATGGAAATATCTTCACCGCCATCTATATGAACATGGATATATCTACACAGCCATCTGGATGAACATGGAAATATCTACACCGCTATATGTATGAACATGGAAATAGCTACTCCGCTATCTGTATGAACATGGAAATATCTACACAGCTATCTGTATGAACATGGAAATATCTACACCGCTATCTGTATGAACATGGAAATATCTTCACCGCCATCTGTATGAACATGGATATATCTACACAGCCATCTGGATGAACATGGAAATATCTACACCTCTATCTGTATGAACATGGAAATATCTTTACCGCCATCTGTATGAACATGAATATATCTACACAGCCATCTGGATGAACATGGAAATATCTACAACTCTATATGTATGAACATGGAATTAGCTACACCGGTATCTGAATGAACATGGAAATATCTACACCGCTATCTGTATGAACATGGAAATATCTACACCGCTATCTGTATGAACATGGAAATATCTTCTCCGCCATCTGTATGAACATGGATATATCTACACAGCCATCTGGATGAACATGGAAATATCTACACCGCTATCTGTATGAACATGGAAATATCTACACCGCTCTCTGTGTAAACATGCATACATCTTCACCGCTATCTGTATAAACATGGAAATATCTACACCGCTATCCGTATAAACATGGAAATATCAGCACCGCTATCTGTATGAACATGGAAATATCTACACAGCCATCTGGACGAACATGGAAATATCTACCCCGCTATCTGTATGAACATGGAAATAGCTACACCGCTATCTGTATGAACATGGAAACATCTACACCACTATCTGTATGAACATGGCAATATCTACACCGCTATCTGTATGAACATGGAAATATCTTCACCGCCATCTATATGAACATGGATATATCTACACAGCCATCTGGATGAACATGGAAATATCTACACCGCTATATGTATGAACATGGAAATAGCTACTCCGCTATCTGTATGAACATGGAAATATCTACACAGCTATCTGTATGAACATGGAAATATCTACACCGCTATCTGTATGAACATGGAAATATCTTCACCGCCATCTGTATGAACATGGATATATCTACACAGCCATCTGGATGAACATGGAAATATCTACACCGCTATCTGTATGAACATGGAAATATCTACACCGCTATCTGTGTAAACATGCATACATCTTCACCGCTATCTGAATAAACATGGAAATATCTACATCGCTATCTGTATGAACATGGAATTATCTACACCGCTATCTGTTTGAACATGGAAATATCTACACCGCTATCTGCATGAAAATGGAAATATCTACAAAGCTATCTGCAAATACATGGAAATATCTACAAAGCTATCTCTTTACACATGGAAATATACACCGCTATCTCTATAAACATGGAAATATCTATACCGCCATCTGTATGAACATGAAAATATCTGCACCGCCATCTGTATTAACGTACAAATATCTACACCGCCATCTGTATTAAGATGGAGATATCTACACGGCTATCTGTATAAACTTGGAAATATCTACACCGCTATCTGTATAAACATGGAAATATCTACACCGCTATCTGTATAAACATGGAAATATCTACACCGCCATCTGTATGAAGATAAAAATATCTTCACCGCCATCTGTATGAACATGGGTATATCTACACAGCCATCTGGATGAACATGGATATATCTACACCGCTATCTGTATGAACATGGAAATAGATACACCGCTATCTGTATGAACATGGAAATATCTACACCGCTATCTGTATGAACATGGAAATATCTACACCGCTATCTGTATGAACATGGAAATATCTTTACCGCCATCTGTATGAACATGGATATATCTACACAGCCATCTGGATGAACATGGAAATATCAACACCGCTATCTGTATAAACATGGAAATATCTACACCGCTATCTGTTTTAACATGCATACATCTTCACCGCTATCTGTGTAAACATGGAAATATCTACATCGCTATCCGTATGAACATGGAAATATCTACACCGCTATCTGTTTGAACATGGAAATATCTACTCCGCTATCTGCATGAAAATGGAAATATCTACACAGCTATCTGCATATACATGGAAATATCTACAAAGCTATTTCTTTACACATGGAAATAACTACACCGCTATCTCTATTAACATGGAAATATCTACACCGCCATCTGTAGGAACATGGAAATATCTGCACCGCCATCTGTATGAACATATAAATATCTACACCGCCATCTGTATTAAGATGGAGATATCTACACCGCTATCTGTATAAACATGGAAATATCTACAACGCTATCTGTATAAACATGGAAACATCTACACCGCTATCTGTATAAACATGGAAATATCTGCACCGCTACCTGTATAAACATGGAAATATCAGCACCGCTATCTGTATGAACATGGAAATATCTACACAGCCATCTGGATGAACATGGAAATATCTACACCGCTATCTGTATGAACATGGAAATAGCTACACCGCTATCTGTATGAACATGGAAATATCTACACCACTACCTGTATGAACATGGAAATATCTTCACCGCTATCTGCATGAACATGGAAATATCTTCACCGCCATCTGTATGAACATATATATATCTACACAGCAATCTGGATGAACATGGAAATATCTACACCGCTACCTGTATGAACATGGAAATAGCTACACCTCTATCTGTATGAACATGGAAATATCTACACCGATATCTGTATGAACATGGAAAGATCTACACCGCTATCTGTATGAACATGGAAATATCTTCACCGCCATCTGTATGAACATGGATATATCTACACAGCCATCTGGATGAACATGGATATATCTCCACCGCTATCTGCATGAACATGGAAATATCTACACCGCTATCTGTGTAAACATGCATACATCTTCACCGCTATCTGTATAAACATGGAAATGTCTACACC
Source organism: Gorilla gorilla gorilla (assembly GCF_029281585.2). Classification (NCBI taxonomy): domain Eukaryota; kingdom Metazoa; phylum Chordata; class Mammalia; order Primates; family Hominidae; genus Gorilla; species Gorilla gorilla. The sequence continues at coordinate 51,882,435 of NC_073246.2, read as the reverse complement.
GCTATCTGTATAAACACGGAAATATCTACACCGCTACCTGTATAAACATGGAAATATCAGCACCGCTATCTGTATGAACATGGAAATATCTACACAGCCATCTGGATGAACATGAAAATATCTACACCGCTATCTGTATGAACATGGAAATAGCTACACCGCTACCTGTATGAACATGGAAATATCTACACCGCTATCTGAATGAACATGGAAATATCTACACCACTATCTGTATGAACATGGAAATATATTCACCGCCATCTGTATGAACATGGATATATATACACAGCCGTCTGGATGAACATGGAAATATCTACACCTCTATATGTATGAACATGGAAATAGCTACACCGCTATCTGTATGAAAATGGAAATAGCTACACCGCTATCTGTATGAACATGGAAGTATCTACACCGCTATCTGTATGAACATGGAAATATATTCACCGCCATATGTATGAACATGGATATATCTACACAGCCATCTGGATGAACATGGAAATATCTACACCACTATATGTATGAACATGGAATTAGCTAAACCGCTATGTCTATGAACATGGAAATATCTACACCGCTATCTGTATGAACATGGAAGTATCTACACCGCTATCTGTATGAACATTGAAATATCTTCACCGCCATATGTATGAACACGGATATATCTAGACAGCCATCTGGATGAACATGGAAATATCAGCACCGCTGTCTGTATGAACATGGAAATATCTACACCGCTATCTGTATGAACATGGAAATATCTACACAGCTATCTGTTTGAACATGGAAATATCTACACCGCTATCTGCATGAAAATGGAAATATCTACACAGCTTTCTGCATATACATCAAAATATCTACAAAGCTATTCCTCTACACATGGAAATATCTACACCGCAATCTCTATAAACATGGAAATATCTACACCGCCATCTGTATGAACATGGAAATATTTGCACCGCCATCTGTATGAACATGGAATTAACTACACCGGTATCTGAATGAACATGGAAATATCTACACCGCTATATGTATGAACATGGAAATATCTACACCGCTATCTGTATGAACATGGAAATATCTTCACCGCCATCTGTATGAACATGGATATATCTACACAGACATCTGGAAGAACATGGAAATATCTACACCGCTATCTGTATGAACATGGAAATCTCTACACCGCTATCTGTGTAATCATGCATACATCTTCACCGCTATCTGTATAAACATGGAAATATCTACACTGCTATCTGCATGAACATGGAAATATCTACACCGCTATCTGTATGAACATGGAAATATCTTCACCGCCATCTGTATGAACACGGATATATCTACACAGCCATCTGGATGAACATGGAAATATCTACACCGCTATCTGTATGAACATGGAAACAGCTACACCGCTATCAGTATGAACATGGAAATATCTACACCGCTATCTGTATGAACACGGAAATATCTACACCGCTATCTGTATGAACATGGAAATATCTTCAACGCCATCTGTATGAACATGAATATATCTACACAGCCATCTGGATGAACATGGAAATATCTACACCGCTATATGTATGAACATGGAATTAACTACACCGGTATCTGAATGAACATGGAAATATCTACACCGCTATATGTATGAACATGGAAATATCTACACCGCTATCTGTATGAACATGGAAATATCTTCACCGCCATTTGTATGAACATGGTTATATCTACACAGCCATCTGGATGAACATGGAAATATCTACACCGCTCTCTGTGTAAACATGCATACATCTTCACCGCTATCTATATAAACATGGAAATATCTACACCGCTACCCGTATAAACATGGAAATATAAGCACCGCTATCTGTATGAACATGGAAATATCTACACAGCCATCTGGACGAACATGGAAATATCTACACCGCTATCTGTATGAACATGGAAATAGCTACACCGCTATCTGTATGAACATGGAAACATCTACACCACTATCTGCATGAACATGGAAATATCTACACCGCTATGTGTATGAACATGGAAATATATAGACCACAATCTGTATAAACATGGAAATATCTACACCGCTACCTATATAAACTTGGAAATATCAGCACCGCTATCTTTATGAACATGGAAATATCTACACCGCTATCTCTATGAACATGGAAATATTTACACCGATATCTGTATGAACATGGAAATATCTTCACCGCCATCTGTATGAACTTGGATATATCTACACAGCCATCTGGATGAACAAGGAAATATCAGCACCGCTGTCTGTATGAACATGGAAATATCTACACTGCTATCTGTATGAACATGGAAATATCTACACAGCTATCTGTTTGAACATTGAAATATCTACACCGCTATCTGCATGAAAATGGAAATATCTACACAGCTATCTGCATATACATGGAAATAACTACAAAGCTATTCCTCTACACATGGAAATATCTACACCGCAATCTCTATAAACATGGAAATATCTACACCGCCATCTGTATGAACATGGAAATATCTGCACCGCCATTTGTATGAACATATAAATATCTACACCGCCATCTGTATTAAGATGGAGATATCTACTCCGCTATCTGTATAAACACGGAAATATCTGCACCGCTACCTGTATGAACATGGAAATATCTACACCGCTATCTGTATAAACATGGAAATATCTACACCGCTACCTGTATAAACATGGAAATATCAGCACAGCTATCTGTATGAACATGGAAATATCTACACCGCTATCTCTATGAACATGGAAATATCTACACCGATATCTGTAAGAACATGGAAATATCTTCACCGCCATCTGTATGAACATGGATATATCTACACAGCCATCTGGACGGAAATGGAAATATCAGCACCGCTGTATGTATGAACATGGAAATATCTACACCGCGATCTGTATGAACATGGAAATATCTACACTGCTCTCTGTATGAACATGGAAATATCTTCACCGCCATCCGTATGAACATTGATATATCTACGCAGCCATCAGGATGAACATGGAAATATCTACACCGCTATCTGTATGAACATGGGAATCCCTACACCGCTATCTGTGTAAACATGCATACATCTTCACCGCTACCTGTATAAACATGGAAATATCTATACTGCTATCTGCATGAACATGGAAATATCTACACCGCTGTCTGTATGAACATGGAAATATCTTCACCGCCATCTGTATGAACATGGATATATCTACACAGCCATCTGGATGAACATGGAAGTATCTACACCGCTATCTGTATGAACATGGAAATATCTACACCGCTACCTGTGTAAACATGCATACATCTTCACCGCTATCTGAATAAACATGGAAATATCTACATCGCTATCTGTATGAACATGGAAATATCTACACCGCTATCTGTTTGAACATGGAAATATCTATACCGCTATATGTATGAACATGGAATTAACTACACCGGTATCTGAATGAACATGGAAATATCTACACCGCTATGTGTATGAACATGGAAATATCTAAACCGCTATCTGTATGAACATGGAAATATCTTCACCGCCATCTGTATGAACATAGTTATATCTACACAGCCATCTGGATGAACATGGATATATCTCCACCGCTATCTGCATGAATATGGAAATATCTACACCGCTATCTGTGTAAACATGCATACATCTTCACCGCTATCTGTATAAACATGGAAATATCTACACCGCTATCTGTATAAACACGGAAATATCTACACCGCTACCTGTATAAACATAGAAATATCAGCACCGCTATCTGTATGAACATGGAAATATCTACACCGCTATCTCTATGAACATGGAAATATCTACACCGATATCTGTATGAACATGGAAATATCTTCACCGCCATCTGTATGATCTTGGATATATCTACACAGCCATCTGGATGAACATGGAAATATCAGCACCGCTGTCTGTTTGAACATGGAAATACCTACACCGCTATCTGTATGAACATGGAAATATCTACACCGCTATCTGTATGAGCATGGAAATATCTTCACCACCATCTGTATGAACATGGATATATCTACACAGCCATCTGGATGAACATGGAAATATCTACACCGCTATCTGTATGAACATGGAAATATCTACACCGCTATCTGTGTAAACATGCATTCATCTTCACCACTATCTGTATAAACATGGAAATATCTACACCGCTATCTGTATAAACATGGAAATATCTACACCGCTACCTGTATAAACATGGAAATATCAGCACCGCTATCTGTATGAACATGGAAATATACACACAGCCATCTGGATGAACATGGAAATCTCTACACCGCTATCTGTATGAACATGGAAATAGCTACACCTCTATCTGTATGAACATGGAAATATCTACACCGCTATCTGTATGAACATGGAAAGATCTACACCGCCATCTTTATGAACATGGAAATATCTTCACCGCCATCTGTATGAACATGGTATACCTACACAGCCATCTGGATGAACATGGATATATCTACACCGCTATCTGTATGAAGATGGAAATATCTGCACCGCTATCTGTGTAAACATGCATACATCTTCACCGCTATCTGTATAAACATGGAAATATCTACACCGCTATGTGTATGAACATGGAAATATCTACACCGCTATCTGTTTGAACATGGAAATATCTACACCGCTATCTGCATGAAAGTGTAAATATCTAAACAGCTATCTGCATATACATGGAAATATCTACAAAGCTATTTCTTTACACATGGAAATATCTAAACCGCTATCTCTATAAACATGGAAATATCTACACCGCCATCTGTATGAACATGGAAATATCTGCACCACCATCTGTATGAACATATAAATATCTACACCGCCATCTGTATTAAGATGGAGATATCTACACCGTTATCTGTATAAACGTGGAAATATCTACACCGCTATCTATATAAACATGGAAATATCTACACCACTATCTGTATAAACATGGAAATATCTACACCGCCACCTGTATAAACATGGAAATATCACCACCGCTATCTGTATGAACATGGAAATATCTACACAGCCATCTGAATGAACATGGAAATATCTACAACGCTATCTGTATTAACATGGAAATAGCTACACCGCTATCTGTATGAACATGGATATAACTACACCGCTATCTGTATAAACATGGAAATATCTGCACCGCTACCTGTATAAACATGGAAATATCAGCACCGTTATCTGTATGAACATGGATATATCTACACAGCCATCTGGATGAACATGGAAATATCTACACCGCTATCTGTATGAACATTGAAATAGCTACACCGCTATCTGTATGAACATGGGAATATCTACACCGCTATCTGTATGAACATGGAAATATCTACACCGCTATCTGTATGAACATGGAAATATCTTCACCGCCATCTGTATGAACATGAATATATCTACACAGCCATCTGGATGAACATGGAAATATCGACACCGCTATATGTATGAACATGGAATTAGCTACACAGCTATCTGTATGAACATGGAAATATCCTCACCGCCATCTGTATGAACATGGATATATCTACACAGCCATCTGGACGGAAATGGAAATATCAGCACCGCTGTCTGTATGAACATGGAAATATCTACACCGCTATCTGTATGAACATGGAAATATCTACACTGCTCTCTGTATGAACATGGAAATATCTTCACCGCCATCCGTATGAACATTGATATATCTACGCTGCCATCAGGATGAACATGGAAATATCTACACCGCTATCTGTATGAACATGGTAATCCCTACACCGCTATCTGTGTAAACATGCATACATCTTCACCGCTACCTGTATAAACATGGAAATATCTACACTGCTATCTGCATGAACATGGAAATATCTACACCGCTGTCTGTATGAACATGGAAATATCTTCACCGCCATCTGTATGAACATGGATATATCTACACAGCCATCTGGATGAACATGGAAGTATCTACACCGCTATCTGTATGAACATGGAAATATCTACACCGCTACCTGTGTAAACATGCATACATCTTCACCGCTATCTGAATAAACATGGAAATATCTACATCGCTATCTGTATGAACATGGAAATATCTACACCGCTATCTGTTTGAACATGGAAATATCTATACCGCTATATGTATGAACATGGAATTAACTACACCGGTATCTGAATGAACATGGAAATATCTACACCGCTATGTGTATGAACATGGAAATATCTAAACCGCTATCTGTATGAACATGGAAATATCTTCACCGCCATCTGTATGAACATAGTTATATCTACACAGCCATCTGGATGAACATGGATATATCTCCACCGCTATCTGCATGAACATGGAAATATCTACACCGCTATCTGTGTAAACATGCATACATCTTCACCGCTATCTGTATAAACATGGAAATATCTACACCGCTATCTGTATAAACACGGAAATATCTACACCGCTACCTGTATAAACATAGAAATATCAGCACCGCTATCTGTATGAACATGGAAATATCTACACCGCTATCTCTATGAACATGGAAATATCTACACCGATATCTGTATGAACATGGAAATATCTTCACCGCCATCTGTATGATCTTGGATATATCTACACAGCCATCTGGATGAACATGGAAATATCAGCACCGCTGTCTGTTTGAACATGGAAATACCTACACCGCTATCTGTATGAACATGGAAATATCTACACCGCTATCTGTATGAGCATGGAAATATCTTCACCACCATCTGTATGAACATGGATATATCTACACAGCCATCTGGATGAACATGGAAATATCTACACCGCTATCTGTATGAACATGGAAATATCTACACCGCTATCTGTGTAAACATGCATACATCTTCACCACTATCTGTATAAACATGGAAATATCTACACCGCTATCTGTATAAACATGGAAATATCTACACCGCTACCTGTATAAACATGGAAATATCAGCACCGCTATCTGTATGAACATGGAAATATACACACAGCCATCTGGATGAACATGGATATATCTACACCGCTATCTGTATGAACATGGAAATATCTGCACCGCTATCTGTGTAAACATGCATACATCTTCACCGCTATCTGTATAAACATGGAAATATCTACACCGCTATGTGTATGAACATGGAAATATCTACACCGCTATCTGTTTGAACATGGAAATATCTACACCGCTATCTGCATGAAAGTGTAAATATCTAAACAGCTATCTGCATATACATGGAAATATCTACAAAGCTATTTCTTTACACATGGAAATATCTAAACCGCTATCTCTATAAACATGGAAATATCTACACCGCCATCTGTATGAACATGGAAATATCTGCACCGCCATCTGTATGAACATATAAATATCTACACCGCCATCTGTGTTAAGATGGAGATATCTACACCGTTATCTGTATAAACGTGGAAATATCTACACCGCTATCTATATAAACATGGAAATATCTACACCACTATCTGTATAAACATGGAAATATCTACACCGCCACCTGTATAAACATGGAAATATCACCACCGCTATCTGTATGAACATGGAAATATCTACACAGCCATCTGAATGAACATGGAAATATCTACAACGCTATCTGTATTAACATGGAAATAGCTACACCGCTATCTGTATGAACATGGATATATCTACACCGCTATCTGTATAAACATGGAAATATCTACACCGCTACCTGTATAAACATGGAAATATCAGCACCGTTATCTGTATGAACATGGATATATCTACACAGCCATCTGGATGAACATGGAAATATCTACACCGCTATCTGTATGAACATTGAAATAGCTACACCGTTATCTGTATGAACATGGGAATATCTACACCGCTATCTGTATGAACATGGAAATATCTACACCGCTATCTGTATGAACATGGAAATATCTTCACCGCCATCTGTATGAACATGAATATATCTACACAGCCATCTGGATGAACATGGAAATATCGACACCGCTATATGTATGAACATGGAATTAGCTACACCGCTATCTGTATGAACATGGAAATATCTACACCGCTATCTGTATGAACATGGAAATATCTACACCGCTATCTGTATGAACATGGAAATATCTTCACCTCCATCTGTATGAACATGGATATATCTACACAGCCATCTGGATGAACATGGAAATATCTGCACCGCTATCTGTATGAACATGGAAATATCTACACCACTATCTGTGTAAACATGCATACATCTTCAATGCTATCTGTATAAACATGGAATTATCTACACCGCTATCTGTATTACCATGGAAATATCTACACCGCTATATGTTTGAACACGGAAATATCTACTCCGCTATCTGCATGAAAATGGAAATATCTACACAGCTATCTGCATATACATGGAAATATCTACAAAGCTATTTCTTTACACATGGAAATAACTACACCGCTATCTCTATTAACATGGAAATATCTACACCGCTATCTGTATGAACATGGAAATATCTGCATCGCCATCTGTATGAACATATAAATATCTACACCGCCATCTGTATTAAGATGGAGATATCTACACCGCTATCTGCATAAACATGAAAATATCTACACCGCTATCTGTATAAACATGGAAATATCTACACCGCTATCTGTATAAACATGGAAATATCTACACCGCTACCTGTATAAACATGGAAATATCAGCACCGCTACCTGTATGAACATGGAAATATCCACAAAGCCATCTGGATGAACATGGAAATATCTACACCGCTATCTTTATGAACATGGAAATAGCTACACCGCTATCTGTATGAACATGGAAATATCTACACCACTAACTGTATGAACATGGAAATATCTACACCGCTATCTGCATGAACATGGAAATATCTTCACCGACATCTGTATGAACATGGATATATCTACACAGCAATCTGGATGAACATGGAAATAACTACACCGCTATCTGTATGAACATGGAAATAGCTACACCTCTATCAGTATGAACATGGAAATATCTACACCGCTATCCGTATAAACATGGAAAGATCTACACCGCTATCTGTATGAACATGGAAATATCTTCACCGCCATCTGTATGAACATGGATATATCTACACAGCCATCTGGATGAACATGGATATATCTCCAACGCTATCTGCATGAACATGGAAATATCTACACCACTATCTGTGTAAACATGCATACATCTTCACAGCTATCTGTATGAACATGGAAATATCTACACAGCCATCTGGATGAACATGAAAATATCTACACCGCTATCTGAATGAACATGGAAATATCAGCACCGCTATCTGTATGAACATGGAAATATCTTCACCGCTATCTGTATGAACATGGAAATATCTACACCGCCATCTGTATGAACATGGAAATATCTGCCCCGCCATCTGTATGAACATGTAAATATCTAGACCGCCATCTGTATTAAGATGGAGATATCTACACCGCTATCTGTATAAACACGGAAATATCTACACCGCTACCTGTATAAACATGGAAATATCTACACCGCTATCTGTATAAACATGGAAATATCTACACCGCTACCTGTATAAACATGGAAATATCAGCACCGCTATCTGTATGATCATGGAAATATCTACACCGCTATCTCTATGAACTTTGAAATATCTACACCGATATCTGTAAGAACATGGAAATATCTTCACCGCCATCTGTATGAACATGGATATATCTACACAGCCATCTGGACGAAAATGGAAATATCAGCACCGCTGTCTGTATGAACATGGAAATATCTACACCGCTATCTGTATGAACATGGAAATATCTACACCGCTATCTGTATGAACATGGAAATATCTACACCGCTATCTGTATGAACATGGAAATATCTACACCGCTATCTGTATGAACATGGAAATATCTTCACCGCCATCTGTATGAACATGGATATATCTACACAGCCATCTGGATGAACATGGAAATATCTACACCGCTATCTGTATGGACATGGAAATATCTACACCGCTCTCTGTGTAAACATGCATACATCTTCACCGCTATCTGTATAAACATGGAAATATCTACACCGCTACCCGTATAAACATGGAAATATCAGCACCGCTATCTGTATGAACATGGAAATATCTACACAGCCATCTGGACGAACATGGAAATATCTACACCGCTATCTGTAGGAACATGGAAATAGCTACACCGCTATCTGTATGAACATGGAAATATCTTCACCGCCATCTGTATGAACATGGATATATCTACACAGCCATCTGGACGAACATGGAAATATCTACACCACTATCTGTATGAACATGGAAATATCTACACCGCTATCTGTATGAACATGGAAATATCTTCACCGCCATCTGTATGAACATGGATATATCTACACAGCCATCTGGATGAACATGGAAATATCTACACCGCTATCTGTATGAACATGGAAATAGCTACTCCGCTATCTGAACACGGAAATATCTACACCGCTATCTGTATGAACATGGAAATATCTACACCGCCATCTGTATGAACATGGATATATCTACACAGCCATCTGGATGAACATGGAAATATCAAAACCGCTATCTGTATGAACTTGGAACTATCTACACCGCTATCTGTGTTAACATGCATACGTCTTCACCGCTATCTGTATAAACATGGAAATATCTACACCGCTATCTGTAAGAACATGGAAATATCTACACAGCTATCTGTTTGAACATGGAAATATCTACACCGCTATCTGCATGAAAATGGAAATATCTACACAGCTATCTGCATATACATGGAAATATCTACAAAGCTATTTCTCTACACAAGGAAATATCTACACCGCAATCTCTATAAACATGGAAATATCTACACCGCCATCTGTATGAACATGGAAATATCTGCACCGCCATCTGTATGAACATATAAATATCTAGACCGCCATCTGTATTAAGATGGAGATATCTACACCGCTATCTGTATAAACACGGAAATATCTACACCGCTACCTGTATAAACATGGAAATATCTACACCGCTATCTGTATAAACATGGAAATATCTACACCGCTACCTGTATAAACATGGAAATATCAGCACCGCTATCTGTATGAACATGGAATTATCTACACCGCTATCTCTATGAACATGGAAATATCTACACTGATATCTGTAAGAACATGGAAATATCTTCACCGCATTCTGTATGAACATGGATATATCTACACAGCCATCTGGATGAAAATGGAAATATCACCACCGCTGTCTGTATGAACATGGAAATATCTACACCGCTATCTGTATGAACATGGAAATATCTACACAGCTATCTGTATGAACATGGAAATATCTTCACCGCCATGCGTATGAACATTGATATATCTACTCAGCCATCTGGATGAACATGGAAATATCTACACCGCTATCTGTATGAACATGGAAATCTCTACACCGCTGTCTGTGTAAACATGCATACATCTTCACCGCTATCTGTATAAACATGGAAATATCTACACTGCTATCTGCATGAACATGGAAATATCTACACCGCTGTCTGTATGAACATGGAAATATCTTCACCGCCATCTGTAGGAACATGGATATATCTACACAGCCATCTGGATGAACATGGAAGTATCTACACCGCTATCTGTATGAACATGAAAAAAGCTACACCGCTATCTGTATGAACATGGAAATATCTACACCGCTATCTGTATGAACACGGAAATATCTACACCGCTATCTGTATGAACATGGAAATATCTTCACCGCCATCTGTATGAACATGAATATATCTACACAGGCATCTGGATGAACATGGAAATATCTACAACTCTATATGTATGAACATGGAATTAGCTACACCGGTATCTGAATGAACATGGAAATATCTACACCGCTATCTGTATGAACATGGAAATATCTACACCGCTATCTGTATGAAAATGGAAATATCTTCACCGCCATCTGTATGAACATGGATATATCTACACAGCCATCTGGATGAACATGGAAATATCTACACCACTATCTGTATGAACATGGAAATATCTACACCGCTCTCTGTGTAAACATGCATACATCTTCACCGCTATCTGTATAAACCTGGAAATATCTACACCGCTATCTCTATGAACATGGAAATATCTCCACCGTTATCTGTTTGAGCATGGAAATATCTACACCGCTATCTGCATGAAAATGGAAATATCTACACAGCTATCTGCATATACATGGAAATATCTACAAAGCTATCTCTTTACACATGGAAATACCTACACCAATATCTCTATAAACATGGAAATATCTACACCGCCATCTGTATGAACATGGAAATATCAGCACCGCTATCTGTATGAACATGGAAATATCTACACGGCTATCTGTATGAACATGGAAATAGCTACACCGCTATCTGTATGAACATGGAAATATCTACACCGCTATCTGTATGAACATGGAAATATCTACACCGCTATCTGTATGAACATGGAAATATCTACACCGCTATCTGTATAAACATGGAAATATCTACACCGCTATCTGTATGAACATGGAAATATCTACACCGCTATCTGTATGTACATGGAAATATCTACACCGCTATCTGTTTCAGCATGGAAATATCTACACCGCTATCTGCATGAAAATGGAAATATCTACACAGCTATCTGCATATACATGGAAATATCTACAAAGCTATCTCTTTACACATGGAAATAACTACACCGATATCTCTATAAACATCGAAATATCTACACAGCCATCTGTACGAACATGGAAATATCTGCACCGCCATCTGTTTGAACATATAAATACCTGCACCGCCATCTGTATTAAGATGGAGATATCTACACCGCTATCTGTATAAACATGGAAACATCTACACCGCTATCTGTATGAGCATGGAAATATCTACACCGCCATCTGTATGAGGATAAAAATATCTTCACCGCCATCTGTATGAACATGGATATATCTACACAGCCATCTGGATGAACATGGAAATATCTACACCGCTATCTGTATGAACATGGAAATATCTACAACGCTATCTGTGTAAACGTGCATACATCTTAACCGCTATATGTATAAACATGGAAATATCTACACCGCTATCTGTATGAACATGGAAATAGCTACACCGCTATCTGCATGAACATGGAAATATCTACACCACTATCTGTATGAACACGGAAATATCTACACCGCCATCTGTATGAACATGGAAATATCTACACCGCTATCTGTATAAACATGGAAATATCTACACCGCTATCTGTATAAACATGGAAATATCTACACCGCTATCTGTATGAACATGGAAATATCTACACCGCTATCTGTTTGAGCATGGAAATATCTACACCGCTATCTGCATGAAAATGGAAATATCTACACAGCTATCTGCATATACATGGAAATATCTACAAAGCTATCTCTTTACACATGGAAATAACTACACCTATATCTCTATAAACATGGAAATATCTACACCGCCATCTGTATGAACATGGAAATATCAGCACCGCTATCTGGATGAACTTGGATATGTCTACACAGCCATCTGGATGAACATGGAAATATCTACACCGCTATCTGAATGAACATGGAAATATCTACACCGCTATCTGTGTAAACATGACTACATCTTCACCGCTATCTGTATAAACATGGAAATATCTACACCGCTGTCTGTATGAACATTGAAATATCTACACCGCTATCTGTTTGAACATGGAAGTATCTACACCGCTATCTGCATGAAAATGGAAATATCTACACAGCTATCTGCATATACATGGAGATATCTAAAAAGCTTTCTCTTTACACATGGAAATAACTACACCGCTATCTCTATAAACATGGAAATATCTACACCGCTATCTGTATAAACATGGAAATATCAGCACCGCTATCTGTATGAACATGGAAATATCTACACCGCTATCTGTATGAACATGGAAATATCTACACCGATATCTGTATGAACATGGAAATATCTTCACCGCCATCTGTATGAACATGGATATATCTACACAGCCATCTGGATGTACATGGAAATATCTACACCACTATCTGTATGAACATGGAAATATCTACACCGCTATCTGTGTAAACATGCATACATCTTCACCGCTATCTGTATAAACATGGAAATATCTACACCACTATCTGTATAAGCATGGAAATATGTACACCACTACCTGTATAAACATGGAAATATCAGCACCGCTATCTGTATGAACATGGAAATATCTACACAGCCATCTGGATGAATATGGAAATATCAGCACCGCTATCTGTATGAACATGGATATGTCTACACAGCCATCTGGATGAACATGGAAATACCTACACCGCTATCTGTATGAACATGGAAATATCTACACCGCTATCTGTGTAAACAAGCATACATCTTCACCGCTATCTGTATAAACATGGAAATATCTACACAGCTATCTGTAGGAACATGGAAATATCTACACCGCTATCGGTTTGAGCATGGAAATATCTACACCGCTATCTGCATGAAAATGGAAATATCTACACAGCTATCTGAATATACATGGAAATATCTACAAAGCTATCTCTTTACACATGGAAATACCTACACCGATATCTCTATAAACATGGAAATATCTACACCGCCATCTGTATGAACATGGAAATATCAGCACCGCTATCTGTATGAACATGGAAATATCTACACAGCCATCTGGATGAACATGGAAATATCTACACGGCTATCTGTATGAACATGGAAATAGCTACACCGCTATCTGTATGAACATGGAAATATCTACACCGCTATCTGTATGAACATGGAAATATCTACACCGCTATCTGTTTGAGCATGGAAATATCTACACCGCTATCTGCATGAAAATGGAAATATCTACACAGCTATCTGCATATACATGGAAATATCTACAAAGCTATCTCTTTACACATGGAAATAACTACACCGATATCTCTATAAACATCGAAATATCTACACAGCCATCTGTATGAACATGGAAATATCTGCACCGCCATCTGTTTGAACATATAAATACCTGCACCGCCATCTGTATTAAGATGGAGATATTTACACCGCTATCTGTATAAACATGGAAACATCTACACCGCTATCTGTATGAGCATGGAAATATCTACACCGCCATCTGTATGAAGATAAAAATATCTTCACCGCCATCTGTATGAACATGGATATATCTACACAGCCATCTGGATGAACATGGAAATATCTACACCGCTATCTGTATGAACATGGAAATATCTACCACGCTATCTGTGTAAACGTGCATACATCTTAACCGCTATATGTATAAACATGGAAATATCTACACCGCTATCTGTATGAACATGGAAATAGCTACACCGCTATCTGTATGAACATGGAAATATCTACACCACTATCTGTATGAACATGGAAATATCTACACCGCCATCTGTATGAACATGGAAATATCTACACCGCTATCTGTATAAACATGGAAATATCTACACCGCTATCTGCATGAAAATGGAAATATCTACACAGCTATCTGCATATACATGGAAATATCTACAAAGCTATCTCTTTACACATGGAAATAACTACACCGATATCTCTATAAACATCGAAATATCTACACCGACATCTGTATGAACATGGAAATAACTGCACCGCCATCTGTTTGAACATATATATATCTGCACCGCCATCTGTAGTAAGATGGAGATATCTACACCGCTATCTGTATAAACATGGAAATATCTACACCGCTATCTGTATGAGCATGGAAATATCTACACCGCCATCTGTATGAAGATATAAATATCTTCACCGCCATCTGTATGAACATGGATATATCTACACAGCCATCTGGATGAACATGGAAATATCTACACCGCTATCTGTATGAACATGGAAATATCTACAACGCTATCTGTGAAAACATGCATACATTTTAACCGCTATCTGTATAAACATGGAAATATCTACACCGCTATCTGTATGAACATGGAAATATCTACACCGCTATCTGTTTGAACATGGAAATATCTACACCGCTATCTGCATGAAAATGGAAATATCTACACAGCTATCTGCATATACATGGAAATATCTACAAAGCTATCTCTTTACACATGGAAATAACTACACCGCTATCTCTATAAACATGGAAATATCTACACCGCCATCTGTATGAACATGGAAATATCTTAACCGCCATCTCTATGAACATATAAATATCTGCACCGCCATCTGTATTAAGATGGAGATATCTACACCGCTATCTGTATAAACATGGAGATATCTACACCGCTATCTCTATAAACATGGAAATATCTACACCACTATCTGTATAAACATGGAAATATCTACACCGCTATCTGTATAAACATGGAAATATCTACACCGCTACCTGTATAAACATGGAAATATCAGCACCGCTATCTGTATGAACATGGAAATACCTACACTGCTATCTGTATGAACATGGAAATATCTACACCGATATCTGTATGAAGATGGAAATATCTTCACAACCTTCTGTATGAACATAGATATATCTACACAGCCATCTGGATGAACATGGAAATATCAGCACCGCTGTCTGTATGAACATGGAAATATCTATACCGCTATCTGTATGAACATGGAAATATCTACACCGCTATCTGTATGAACATGGAAATATCTTCACCGCCATCTGTATGAACATGGATATATCTACACCGCTATCTGTATAAACATGGAAATATCTACACAGCTATCTCTATGAACATGGAAATATCTACACCGCTATCTGTATAAACATGGAAATATCTACACAGCCATCTGTGGGAACATGTAAATATCTACCCCACTATCTCTATAAACATGGAAATATCTACACTGTTATCTGTATAAATATGGAAATATCTACACCGCTATCTGTGTAAACATGGAAAGATCTACACCGCTATCTCTGAAAACATGGAAAGATCTACAGCATTATGTGTATGAAGACGTAAATATCTACACTGCTGTCTGTATAAACATGGAAATATCTACGCAGCCATCTGTAGGAACATGTAAATATCTACACAGTTATCTGTATACACATGGAAATATCTACACCGCTATCTGTATAAACATGGAAATATCTACACCGCTATCTGTGTAAACATGGAAATATCTACACCGCTATCTGCGTAAACATGGAAATATCTACACCACTATCTGTGTAAACATGGAAATATCTACACCGCTATCTGTACAAACATGGAAATATCTACACAGCCATCTGTAGGAATATGTAAATATCTACACCGTTATCTGTATACACATGGAATTATCTACACCGCTATCTGTATGAACATGGAAATATCTACACCGCTATCTGTGTAAACATGGGAATATCTACACCGATATCTGTGTAAACATGGAAATATCTACACCGCTATCTCTGTAAACATGGAAATATCTACAGAGTCATCTGTATACATCTGTATAAACATGGAAATATCTACACCGTTATCTGTGTAAACATGGAAATATCTACACCGTTATCTGTGTAAACATGGAAATATCTACATCGCTATCTCTAAAAACATGGAAAGACCTACACCATTATGTGTATAAAGATGGAAATATCTACACCGCTATCAGTATAAACATGGAAATGTCTACACCGCCATCTGTATGAACGTGGAAATGTCTAAACCGCCATCTCTATAAACATGTAAATATCTACACCCCCCTCTGTAGGAACATGGAAATATCTGCAACGCTATCTGCTTAAACATTGAAATATCTACACCGCTATCTGCCTAAAAGTGGAAATATCTACACCGCTATCTGCATAAACTTGGAAATATCTACACCACTGTCTGTGTAAACATGGAAATATCTAAAGCAAAAACTGTAGGAACATGTATATAACTACACGACTATCTCCATAAACATGGAAATATCTACACCGCTATCTGTATAAACATGGAAATATCTACACAGCCATCTGTAGGAACATGTAAATATCTACACCACTATCTCTATAAACATGGAAATATCTACACTGCTATCTGTATAAACATGGAAATATCTACACCGCTATCTGTGTAAACATGGAAAGATCTACACCACTATCTCTGAAAACATGGAAAGATCTACACCATTATGTGTATAAAGACGTAAATATCTACACCGCTATCTGTATAAACATGGAAATATCTACACAGCTATCTGTATGAACATGGAAATATCTACACCGCTATCTGTATAAACATGGAAATATCTTCACAGCCATCTGTAGGAACATGTAAATATCTACACCACTATCTCTATAAACATGGAAATATCTACACTGCTATCTGTATAAATATGGAAATATCTACACCGCTATCTGTGTAAACATGGAAAGATCTACACCGCTATCTCTGAAAACATGTAAAGATCTACAGCATTATGTGTATAAAGACGAAAATAGCTACACTGCTATCTGTAAAAACATGGAAATATCTACGCAGCCATCTGTAGGAACATGTAAATATCTACACAGTTATCTGTATACACATGGAATTATCTACACCGCTATCTGTATGAACATGGAAATATCTACACCATTATCTGTGTAAACATGGAAATATCTACACCACTATCTGTGTAAACATGGAGATATCTGCACCGCTATCTCTATAAACATTTAAATATCCACACAGCCATCTATATAAACATGGAAATATCTACACTACGCTCTGTATAAACCTGGAAATATCTACACTGATATCTCTATAAACATGGAAACATCTACACCGCTATCTCTATAAACATGGAAATATCTACACCGCTATCTGTGTAAACATGGAAATATCTACACCGCCATCTGTATGGGTAAGGAAATATCTACACCGCCATCTGTATAAACATGGAAATATCTACACCGTTATCTGTGTACACATGGAATTATCTACACCGCTATCTGTATAAACATGGAAATACCTACAATGCTATCTGCGTAAACATGGAAATATCCTCACCGCTATCTCTATATACATGCAAATATCTACACCGCTATCTGTGTAAACATGGAAATATCTACACCGATATCTCTGTAAACTTGGAAATATCTACACCGCTATCTCTGTAAACATGGAAATATCTACAGAGTCATCTGTATAAACATGGAAATATCTACACCGCTATCTGTGTAAACATGGAAATATCTACACCGCTATCTCTAAAAACATGGAAAGATCTACACCATTATGTGTATAAAGACGGAAATATCTACACCGCTATCTGTATAAACATGGAAATATCTACACTGCCATCTGTATGAACGTGGAAATGTCTAAACCGCCATCTCTATAAACATGTAAATATCTACACCGCCCTCTGTAGGAACATTGAAATATCTACAACGCTATCTGTTTAAACATTGAAATATCTACACCGCTATCTGCCTAAAAGTGGAAATATCTACACCGCTATCTGCATAAACTTGGAAATACCTACACCGCTATCTGTGTACACATGGAAATATCTACACCACCAACTCTATCAACATTGAAATATCTGCACCGCTATCTGTATAAACATGGAAATATCTACACCGCTATCTGTGTAAACATGGAAATATCTACACCGCCTTCTGTGTAAACATGGAAATATCTACACCGCCATATCTATAAACATGGAAATATCTTCAACTCCATCTGTATGAACATGGAATTATCTACACTGCCATCTGTATGAACATGGATACATCTACACCGCTATCTGTATAAACATGGAAATATCTACACCGCCATCGGTAGGAAAATGAAAATATCTACACCGCCATCTGTATGAACAGGGAACTATGTACACCACCATCTGTATCAACATGAAAATGCCTACACCGCCATCTGTATCACAATGGAAATATCTGCACCGCCATCTGTATAACAATGGAAATATCTAAACCGCCGTCTGTAAGGAAATGGAAAAATCTACACCACCATCTGTATAAAGGTGGAAATATCTACACCGCTATCTGTGTGAACATGGAAATATCTACAACGCTATCTGTAAAAACATGGAAATATCTACA
This sequence comes from Gorilla gorilla gorilla, assembly GCF_029281585.2. Lineage (NCBI taxonomy): Eukaryota > Metazoa > Chordata > Mammalia > Primates > Hominidae > Gorilla > Gorilla gorilla. Next base: position 51,862,368 of record NC_073246.2, on the reverse strand, counting down.
CCTCCATCTGTATAAACATGGAAATATCTACACCGCCATCTGTAGAAACATGGAAATATCTACACCGCCATCTCTATAAACATGGAAATATCTACACAGCTATCTGTATAAACATTTAAATATCTACACCGCCATCTCTATAAACATAGAAATATCTACACCGCCATCTGTATGAACATGGAAATATGTACACCGCCATCTGTGTAAATGTGGAAATATCTACACCGCTATCTGTATAAACATGGAAATATCTACACCGCTATCTCTATAAACATGGATATATCTACACCACTATCTCTATAAACATGGAAATATCTACACCACTATCTGTATGAACATGGAAATATCTTCACCGCCATATGTATGAACATGGATATATCTACACAGCCATCTGGATGAACATGAAAATATCTACACCACTATATGTACGAACATGGAATTAGCTAAACCGCTATGTCTATGAACATGGAAATATCTACACCGCTATCTGTATGAACATGGAAGTATCTACACCGCTATCTGTATGAACATTGAAATATCTTCACCGCCATATGTATGAACACGGATATATCTAGACAGCCATCTGGATGAACATGGAAATATCAGCACTGCTGTCTGTATAAACATGGAAATATCTACACCGCTATCTGCATGAAAATGGAAATATCTACACAGCTTTCTGCATATACATCAAAATATCTACAAAGCTATTCCTCTACACATGGAAATATCTACACCGCAATCTCTATAAACATGGAAATATCTACACCGCCATCTGTATGAACATGGAAATATCTGCACCGCCATCTGTATGAACATGTAAATATCTAGACGGCCATCTGTATTAAGATGGAGATATCTACACCGCTATCTGTATAAACACGGAAATATCTACACCGCTACCTGTATAAACATGGAAATATCTACACCGCTATCTGTATAAACATGGAAATATCTACACCGCTACCTGTATAAACATGGAAATATCAGCACCGCTATCTGTATGAACATGGAAATATCTACACCGCTATCTCTATGAACTTGGAAATATCTACACCGATATCTGTAAGAACATGGAAATATCTTCACCGCCATCTGTATGAACATGGATATATCTACACAGCCATCTGGACGAAAATGGAAATATCAGCACCGCTGTCTGTATGAACATGGAAATATCTACACCGCTATCTGTATGAACATGGAAATATCTACACCGCTATCTGTATGAACAAGGAAATATCTTCACCGCCATCTGTATGAACATGGATATATCTACACAGCCATCTGGATGAACATGGAAATATCTACACCGCTATCTGTATGAACATGGAAATCTCTACACCGCTATCTGTGTAAACATGCATACATCTTCACCGCTATCTGTATAAACATGGAAATATCTACACTGCTATCTGCATGAACATGGAAATATCTACACCGCTATCTGTATGAACATGGAAATATCTTCACCGCCATCTGTATGAACATGGATATATCTACACAGCCATCTGGATGAACATGGAAATATCTACACCGCTATCTGTATGAACATGGAAACAGCTACACCGCAATCAGTATGAACATGGAAATATCTACACCGCTATCTGTATGAACACGGAAATATCTACACCGCTATCTGTATGAACATGGAAATATCTTCACCGCCATCTGTATGAACATGAATATATCTACACAGCCATCTGGATGAACATGGAAATATCTACACCGCTATATGTATGAACATGGAATTAACTACACCGGTATCTGAATGAACATGGAAATATCTACACCGCTATCTGTATGAACATGGAAATATCTACACCGCTATCTGTATGAACATGGAAATATCTTCACCGCCATCTGTATGAACATGGTTATATCTACACAGCCATCTGGATGAATATGGAAATATCTACACCGCTATCTGTATGAACATGGAAATATCTACAACGCTCTGTGTATAAACATGCATACATCTTCACCGCTATCTGTATAAACATGGAAATATCTACACCGCTACCCGTATAAACATGGAAATATCAGCACCGCTATCTGTATGAACATGGAAATATCTACACAGCCATCTGGAAGAACATGGAAATATCTACACCGCTATCTGTATGAACATGGAAATAGCTACACCGCTATCTGTATGAAAATGGAAACATCTACACCACTATCTGTATGAACATGGAAATATCTACACCGCTATCTGTATGAACATGGAAATAGCTACTCCGCTATCTAAACATGGAAATATCTACACCGCTATCTGTATGAACATGGAAATATCTACACCGCTATCTGTATGAACATGGAAATATCTTCACCGCCATCTGTATGAACATGGATATATCTACACAGCCATCTGGATGAACATGGAAATATCTACACCGCTATCTGCATGAACATGGAAATATCTACACCGCTATCTGTGTAAACATGCATACATCTTCACCGCTATCTGTATGAACATTGAAATATCTACACAGCCATCTGGATGAACATGAAAATATCTACACCGCTATCTGAATGAACATGGAAATATCAGCACCGCTATCTGTATGAACATGGAAATATCTTCACCGCTATCTGTATGAACATGGAAATATCTACACCGCTTTCTGTATGAACATGGAAATATCTACACCGCTATCTGTATGAACATGGAAATAGCTACACCGCTATCTGTATGAACATGGAAGTATCTACACTACTATCTGTATGAACATGGAAATATCTTCACCGCCATATGTATGAACATGGATATATCTACACAGCCATCTGGATGAACATGGAAATATCTACACCACTATATGTATGAACATGGAATTAGCTAAACCGCTATGTCTATGAACATGGAAATATCTACACCGCTATCTGTATGAACATGGAAGAATCTACACCGCTATCTGTATGAACATTGAAATATCTTCACCGCCATATGTATGAACACGGATATATCTAGACAGCCATCTGGATGAACATGGAAATATCAGCACTGCTGTCTGTATAAACATGGAAATATCTACACCGCTATCTGTATGAACATGGAAATATCTACACAGCTATCTGTTTGAACATGGAAATATCTACACCGCTATCTGCATGAAAATGGAAATATCTACACAGCTTTCTGCATATACATCAAAATATCTACAAAGCTATTCCTCTACACATGGAAATATCTACACCGCCATCTGTATGAACATGGAAATATCTGCACCGCCATCTGTATGAACATGTAAATATCTAGACCGCCATCTGTATTAAGATGGAGATATCTACACCGCTATCTGTATAAACACGGAAATATCTACACCGCTACCTGTATAAACATGGAAATATCTACACCGCTATCTGTATAAACATGGAAATATCTACACCGCTACCTGTATAAACATGGAAATATCAGCACCGCTATCTGTATGAACATGGAAATATCTACACCGCTATCTCTATGAACTTGGAAATATCTACACCGATATCTGTAAGAACATGGAAATATCTTCACCGCCATCTGTATGAACATGGATATATCTACACAGCCATCTGGACGAAAATGGAAATATCAGCACCGCTGTCTGTATGAACATGGAAATATCTACACCGCTATCTGTATGAACATGGAAATATCTACACCGCTATCTGTATGAACATGGAAATATCTTCACCGCCATCTGTATGAACATGGATATATCTACACAGCCATCTGGATGAACATGGAAATATCTACACCGCTATCTGTATGAACATGGAAATCTCTACACCGCTATCTGTGTAAACATGCATACATCTTCACCACTATCTGTATAAACATGGAAATATCTACACTGCTATCTGCATGAACATGGAAATATCTACACCGCTATCTGTATGAACATGGAAATATCTTCACCGCCATCTGTATGAACATGGATATATCTACACAGCCATCAGGATGAACATGGAAATATCTACACCACTATCTGTATGAACATGGAAACAGCTACACCGCTATCAGTATGAACATGGAAATATCTACACCGCTATCTGTATGAACACGGAAATATCTACACCGCTATCTGTATGAACATGGAAATATCTTCACCGCCATCTGTATGAACATGAATATATCTACACAGCCATCTGGATGAACATGGAAATATCTACACCGCTATATGTATGAACATGGAATTAACTACACCGGTATCTGAATGAACATGGAAATATCTACACCGCTATCTGTTTGAACATGGAAATATCTACACCGCTATCTGTATGAACATGGAAATATCTTCACCGCCATCTGTATGAACATGGTTATATCTACACAGCCATCTGGATGAACATGGAAATATCTACACCGCTATCTGTATGAACATGGAAATATCTACACCGCTCTCTGTGTAAACATGCATACATCTTCAACGCTATCTGTATAAACATGGAAATATCCACACCGCTACCCGTATAAACATGGAAATATCAGCACCGCTATCTGTATGAACATGGAAATATCTACACAGCCATCTGGACGAACATGGAAATATCTACACCGCTATCTGTATTAACATGGAAATATCTACACAGCCATCTGGACGAACATGGAAATATCTACACCGCTATCTGTATGAACATGGAAATAGCTACACCGCTATCTGTATGAACATGGAAACATCTACACCACTATCTGTATGAACATGGAAATATCTACACCGCTATCTGTAGGAACATGGAAATATCTTCACCGCCATCTGTATGAACATGGATATATCTACACAGCCATCTGGATGAACATGGAAATATCTACACCGCTATCTGTATGAACATGGAAATAGCTACTCTGCTATCTGAACATGGAAATATCTACACCGCTATCTGTATGAACATGGAAATATCTACACCGCTATCTGTATGAACATGGAAATATCTTCACCGCCATCTGTATGAACATGGATATATCTACACAGCCATCTGGATGAACATGGAAATATCTACACCGCTATCTGTATGAACATGGAAATATCTACACCGCTATCTGTGTAAACATGCATACATCTTCACCGCTGTCTGTATAAACATGGAAATATCTGCACCGCTATCTGTATGAACATGGAAATATCTACATCGCTATCTGTATGAACATGGAAATAGCTACACCGCTATCTGTATGAACATGGAAATATCTACACCACTATCTGTATAAACATGGAAATATCTACACCGCTATCTGTATGAACATGGAAATATATAGACCACTATCTGTATAAACATGGAAATATCTACACCGCTACCTATATAAACTTGGAAATATCAGCACCGCTATCTGTATGAACATGGAAATATCTACACCGCTATCTCTATGAACATGGAATTATTTACACCGATATCTGTATGAACATGGAAATATCTTCACCGCCATCTGTATGAACATGGATATATCTACACAGCCATCTGGATGAACAAGGAAATATCAGCACCGCTGTCTGTATGAACATGGAAATATCTACACCGCTATCTGTATGAACATGGAAATATCTACACAGCTATCTGTTTGAACATGGAAATATCTACACCGCTATCTGCTTGAAAATGGAAATATCTACACAGCTATCTGCATATACATGGAAATATCTACAAAGCTATTCCTCTACACATGGAAATATCTACACCGCAATCTCTATAAACATGGAAATATCTACACCGCCATCTGTATGAACATGGAAATATCTGCACTGCCATTTGTATGAACATATAAATATCTACACCGCCATCTGTGTTAAGATGGAGATATCTACACCTCTACCTGTATAAACACAGAAATATCTACACCGCTACCTGTATAAACATGGAAATATCAGCACCGCTATCTGTATGAACATGGAAATATCTACACCGCTATCTCTATGAACATGGAAATATCTACACCGATATCTGTAAGAACATGGAAATATCTTCACCACCATCTGTATGAACATGGATATATCTACACAGCCATCTGGACGGAAATGGAAATATCAGCACCGCTGTCTGTATGAACATGGAAATATCTACACCGCTATCTGTATGAACATGGAAATATCTACACCGCTATCTGTATGAACATGGAAATATCTTCACCGCCATCCATATGAACATGGATATATCTACGCAGCCATCTGGATGAACATGGAAATATCTACACCGCTATCTGTATGAACATGGAAATCTCTGCACCGCTATCTGTGTAAACATGCATACAACTTCACCGCTATCTGTATAAACATGGAAATATCTACACTGCTATCTGCATGAACATGGAAATATCTACACGGCTGTCTGTATGAACATGGAAATATCTTCACCGCCATCTGTATGAACATGGATATATCTACACAGCCATCTGGATGAACATGGAAGTATCTACACCGCTATCTGTATGAACATGGAAACAGCTACACCGCTATCTGTATGAACATGGAAATATCTACACCGCTATCTGTATGAACACGGAAATATCTACACCACTATCTGAATGAACATGGAAATATCTACACCGCTATCTGTGTAAACATGCATACATCTTCACCGCTATCTGTATAAACATGGAAATATCTACACCGCTATCTGTATAAGCATGGAAATATGTACACCACTACCTGTATAAACATGGAAATATCAGCACCGCTATCTGTATTAACATGGAAATATCTACACAGCCATCTGGACGAATATGGAAATATCAGCACCGCTATCTGTATGAACATGGATATGTCTACACAGCCATCTGGATGAACATGGAAATATCTACACCGCTATCTGTATGAACATGGAAATATCTACACCGCTATCTGTGTAAACAAGCAAACATCTTCACCGCTATCTGTATAAACATGGAAATATCTACACCGCTATCTGTATGAACATGGAAATATCTACACTGCTATCGGTTTGAGCATGGAAATATCTACACCGCTATCTGCATGAAAATGGAAATATCTACACAGCTATCTGCATATACATGGAAATATCTACAAAGCTATCTCTTTACACATGGAAATAACTACACCGATATCTCTATAAACATGGAAATATCTACACCGCCATCTGTATGAACATGGAAATATCAGCACCGCTATCTGTATGAACATGGAAATATCTACACAGCCATCTGGATGAACATGGAAATATCTACACCGCTATCTGTATGAACATGGAAATAGCTACACCGCTATCTATATGAACATGGAAATATCTACATCACTATCTGTATGAACATGGAAATATCTACACCGCTATCTGTATGAACATGGAAATATCTACACCGCTATCTGTATAAACTTGGAAATATCTACACCGCTATCTGTATAAACATGGAAATATCTACACCGCTATGTGTATGAACATGGAAATATCTACACCGCTATCTGTTTGAGCATGGAAATATCTACACCGCTATCTGCATGAAAATGGAAATATCTACACAGCTATCTGCAAATACATGGAAATATCTACAAAGCTATCTCTTTACACATGGAAATAACTACACCGTTATCTCTATAAACATGGAAATATCTACACCGCCATCTGTATGAACATGGAAATATCTGCACCGCCATCTGTATGAACATATAAATATCTGCACCGCCTTCTGTATTAAGATGGAGATATCTACACCGCTATCTATATAAACATGGAAATATCTACACCGCTATCTGTATGAGCATGGAAATATCTACACCGCCATCTGTATGAAGATATAAATATCTTCACCGACATCTGTATGAACATGGATATATCTACACAGCCATCTGGATGAACATGGAAATATCTACACCGCTATTTGATTGAACATGGAAATATCTACACCGCTATCTGTGTAAACATGCATACATCTTCACCGCTATCTGTATAAACATGGAAATATCTACACCGCTATCTGTATGAACATTGAAATATCTACACCGCTATCTGTTTGAACATGGAAGTATCTACACCGCTATCTGCATGAAAATGGAAATATCTACACAGCTATCTGCATATACATGGAGATATCTACAAAGCTTTCTCTTTACACACGGAAATAACTACACCGCTATCTCTATAAACATGGAAATATCTACACCGCCATCTGTATGAACATGGAAATATCTGAACCGCCAACTCTATGAACATATAAATATCTGCACCGCCATCTGTATTAAGATGGAGATATCTACACCGCTATCTGTATAAACTTGGAAATATCTACACCGCTATCTGTATAAACATGGAAATATCTACACCGCTATCTGTATAAACATGGAAATATCTACACCGCTCCCTGTATAAACATGGAAATATCAGCACCGCTATCTGTATGAACATGGAAATACCTACACCACTATCTGTATAAACATGGAAATATCTACACCGCTATCTGTATAAACATGGAAATATCTACACCGCTATCTGTATAAACATGGAAATATCAGCACCGCTATCTGTATGAACATGGAAATATCTACACAGCTATCTGTTTGAACATGGAAATATCTACACAGCTATCTGCATGAAAATGGAAATATCTACACAGCTTTCTGCATATACATCAAAATATCTACAAAGTTATTCCTCTACACATGGAAATATCTACACCGCAATCTCTATAAACATGGAAATATCTACACCGCCATCTGTATGAACATGGAAATATCTGCACCGCCATCTGTATGAACATGTAAATATCTAGACCGCCATCTTTATTAAGATGGAGATATCTACACAGCTATCTGTATAAACACGGAAATATCTACACCGCTACCTGTATAAACATGGAAATATCTACACCACTATCTGTATAAACATGGAAATATCTACACCGCTACCTGTATATACATGGAAATATCAGCACCGATATCTGTATGAACATGGAAATATCTACACCGCTATCTCTATGAACTTGTAAATATCTACACCGATATCTGTAAGAACATGGAAATATCTTCACCGCCATCTGTATGAACATGGATATATCTACACAGCCATTTGGACGAAAATGGAAATATCAGCACCGCTGTCTGTATGAACATGGAAATATCTACACCGCTATCTGTATGAACATGGAAATATCTACACCGCTATCTGTATGAACATGGAAATATCTTCACCGCCATCTGTATGAACATGGATATACCTACACAGCCATCTGGATGAACATGGAAATATCTACACCGCTATCTATATGAACATGGAAATCTCTACACCGCTATCTGTGTAAACATGCATACATCTTCACCGCTATCTGAATAAACATGGAAATATCTACACTGCTATCTGCATGAACATGGAAATATCTACACAGCTATCTGTATGAACATGGAAATATCTTCACCGCCATCTGTATGAACATGGATATATCTACACAGCCATCAGGATGAACATGGAAATATCTACACCACTATCTGTATGAACATGGAAACAGCTACACCGCTATCAGTATGAACATGGAAATATCTACACCGCTATCTGTATGAACACGGAAATATCTACACCGCTATCTGTATGAACATGGAAATATCTTCACCGCCATCTGTATGAACATGAATATATCTACACAGCCATCTGGATGAACATGGAAATATCTACACCGCTATATGTATGAACATGGAATTAACTACACCGGTATCTGAATGAACATGGAAATATCTACACCGCTATCTGTATGAACATGGAAATATCTACACCGCTATCTGTATGAACATGGAAATATCTTCACCGCCATCTGTATGAACATGGTTATATCTACACAGCCATCTGGATGAACATGGAAATATCTACACCGCTATCTGTATGAACATGGAAATATCTACACCGCTCTCTGTGTAAACATGCATACATCTTCACCGCTATCTGTATAAACATGGAAATATCCACACCGCTACCCGTATAAACATGGAAATATCAGCACCGTTATCTGTATGAACATGGAAATATCTACACAGCCATCTGGAAGAACATGGAAATATCTACACCGCTATCTGTATGAACATGGAAATAGCTACACCGCTATCTGTATGAACATGGAAACATCTACACCACTATCTGTATGAACATGGAAATATCTACACCGCTATCTGTAGGAACATGGAAATATCTTCACCGCCATCTGTATGAACATGGATATATCTACACAGCCATCTGGATGAACATGGAAATATCTACACCGCTATCTGTATGAACATGGAAATAGCTACTCCGCTATCTGAACATGGAAATATCTACACCGCTATCTGTATGAACATGGAAATATCTACACCGCTATCTGTATGAACATGGAAATATCTTCACCGCCATCTGTATGAACATGGATATATCTACACAGCCATCTGGATGAACATGGAAATATCTACACCGCTATCTGTATGAACATGGAAATATCTACACCGCTATCTGTGTAAACATGCATACATCTTCACCGCTGTCTGTATAAACATGGAAATATCTGCACCGCTATCTGTATGAACATGGAAATATCTACTTCGCTATCTGTATGAACATGGAAATAGCTACACCGCTATCTGTATGAACATGGAAATATCTACACCACTATCTGTATAAACATGGAAATATCTACACCGCTATCTGTATGAACATGGAAATATATAGACCACTATCTGTATAAACATGGAAATATCTACACCGCTACCTATATAAACTTGGAAATATCAGCACCGCTATCTGTATGAACATGGAAATATCTACACCGCTATCTCTATGAACATGGAAATATTTACACCGATATCTGTATGAACATGGAAATATCTTCACCGCCATCTGTATGAACATGGGTATATCTACACAGCCATCTGGATGAACAAGGAAATATCAGCACCGCTGTCTGTATGAACATGGAAATATCTACACCGCTATCTGTATGAACATGGAAATATCTACACAGCTATCTGTTTGAACATGGAAATATCTACACCGCTATCTGTTTGAAAATGGAAATATCTACACAGCTATCTGCATATACATGGAAATATCTACAAAGCTATTCCTCTACACATGGAAATATCTACACCGCAATCTCTATAAACATGGAAATATCTACACCGCCATCTGTATGAACATGGAAATATCTGCACTGCCATTTGTATGAACATATAAATATCTACACCGCCATCTGTATTAAGATGGAGATATCTACACCGCTATCTGTATAAACACGGAAATATCTACACCGCTACCTGTATAAACATGGAAATATCAGCACCGCTATCCGTATGAACATGGAAATATCTACACCGCTATCTCTATGAACATGGAAATATCTACACCGCTATCTGTATGAACATGGAAATATCTTCACCGCCATCCGTATGAACATGGATATATCTACGCAGCCATCTGGATGAACATGGAAATATCTATACCGCTATCTGTATGAACATGGAAATCTCTGCACCGCTATCTGTGTAAACATGCATACAACTTCACCGCTATCTGTATAAACATGGAAATATCTACACTGCTATCTGCATGAACATGGAAATATCTACACGGCTGTCTGTATGAACATGGAAATATCTTCACCGCCATCTGTATGAACATGGATATATCTACACAGCCATCTGGATGAACATGGAAGTATCTACACCGCTATCTGTATGAACATGGAAACAGCTACACCGCTATCTGTATGAACATGGAAATATCTACACCGCTATCTGTATGAACACGGAAATATCTACACCACTATCTGAATGAACATGGAAATATCTACACCGCTATCTGTATAAACATGCATACATCTTCACCGCTATCTGTATAAACATGGAAATATCTACACCGCTATCTGTATAAGCATGGAAATATGTACACCACTACCTGTATAAACTTGGAAATATCAGCACCGCTATCTGTATGAACATGGAAATATCTACACAGCCATCTGGACGAATATGGAAATATCAGCACCGCTATCTGTATGAACATGGATATGTCTACACAGCCATCTGGATGAACATGGAAATATCTACACCGCTATCTGTATGAACATGGAAATATCTACACCGCAATCTGTGTAAACAAGCATACATCTTCACCGCTATCTGTATAAACATGGACATATCTACACCGCTATCTGTATGAACATGGAAATATCTACACTGCTATCTGTTTGAGCATGGAAATTTCTACACCGCTATCTGCATGAAAATGGAAATATCTACACAGCTATCTGCATATACATGGAGATATCTACAAAGCTTTCTCTTTACACATGGAAATAACTACACCACTATCTCTATAAACATGGAAATATCTACACCGCCATCTGTATGAACATGGAAATATCTGAACCGCCAACTCTATGAACATATAAATATCTGCACCGCCATCTGTATTAAGATGGAGATATCTACACCGCGATCTGTATAAACTTGGAAATATCTACACCGCTATCTGTATGAACATGGAAATATCTACACCGCTATCTGTATAAACATGGAAATATCTACACCGCTCCCTGTATAAACATGGAAATATCAGCACCGCTATCTGTATGAACATGGAAATACCTACACTGCTATCTGTATAAACATGGAAATATCTACACCGCTATCTGTATAAACATGGAAATATCTACACCGCTATCTGTATAAACATGGAAATATCTACACCGATATCTGTATGAACATGGAAATATCTTCACCGCCATCTGTATGAACATGGATATATCTACACAGCCATCTGGATGAACATGGAAATATCTACACCACTATCTGTATGAACATGGAAATATCTACACCGCTATCTGTGTAAACATGCATACATCTTCACCGCTATCTGTATAAACATGGAAATATCTACACCACTATCTGTATAAGCATGGAAATATGTACACCACTACCTGTATAAACATGGAAATATCAGCACCGCTATCTGTATGAACATGGAAATATCTACACAGCCATCTGGATGAATATGGAAATATCAACACCGGTATCTGTATGAACATGGAAATCTCTACACCGCTATCTGTGTAAACATGCATACATCTTCACCGCTATCTGTATAAACATGGAAATATCTACACTGCTATCTGCATGAACATGGAAATATCTACACCGCTATCTGTATGAACATGGAAATATCTTCACCGCCATCTGTATGAACATGGATATATCTACACAGCCATCAGGATGAACATGGAAATATCTACACCACTATCTGTATGAACATAGAAATATCTACACCGCTATCTGTGTAAACATGCATACATCTTCACCGCTATCTGTATAAACATGGAAATATCTACACCACTATCTGTATAAGCATGGAAATATGTACACCACTACCTGTATAAACATGGAAATATCAGCACCGCTATCTGTATGAACATGGAAATATCTACACAGCCATCTGGATGAATATGGAAATATCAGCACCGCTATCTGTATGAACATGGATATGTCTACACAGCCATCTGGATGAACATGGAAATACCTACACCGCTATCTGTATGAACATGGAAATATCTACACCGCTATCTGTGTAAACAAGCATACATCTTCACCGCTATCTGTATAAACATGGAAATATCTACACAGCTATCTGTAGGAACATGGAAATATCTACACCGCTATCGGTTTGAGCATGGAAATATCTACACCGCTATCTGCATGAAAATGGAAATATCTACACAGCTATCTGAATATACATGGAAATATCTACAAAGCTATCTCTTTACACATGGAAATACCTACACCGATATCTCTATAAACATGGAAATATCTACACCGCCATCTGTATGAACATGGAAATATCAGCACCGCTATCTGTATGAACATGGAAATATCTACACAGCCATCTGGATGAACATGGAAATATCTACACGGCTATCTGTATGAACATGGAAATAGCTACACCGCTATCTGTATGAACATGGAAATATCTACACCGCTATCTGTATGAACATGGAAATATCTACACCGCTATCTGTTTGAGCATGGAAATATCTACACCGCTATCTGCATGAAAATGGAAATATCTACACAGATATCTGCATATACATGGAAATATCTACAAAGCTATCTCTTTACACATGGAAATAACTACACCGATATTTCTATAAACATCGAAATATCTACACAGCCATCTGTATGAACATGGAAATATCTGCACCGCCATCTGTTTGAACATATAAATACCTGCACCGCCATCTGTATTAAGATGGAGATATTTACACCGCTATCTGTATAAACATGGAAACATCTACACCGCTATCTGTATGAGCATGGAAATATCTACACCGCCATCTGTATGAAGATAAAAATATCTTCACCGCCATCTGTATGAACATGGATATATCTACACAGCCATCTGGATGAACATGGAAATATCTACACCGCTATCTGTATGAACATGGAAATATCTACCACGCTATCTGTGTAAACGTGCATACATCTTAACCGCTATATGTATAAACATGGAAATATCTACACCGCTATCTGTATGAACATGGAAATAGCTACACCGCTATCTGTATGAACATGGAAATATCTACACCACTATCTGTATGAACATGGAAATATCTACACCGCCATCTGTATGAACATGGAAATATCTACACCGCTATCTGTATAAACATGGAAATATCTACACCGCTATCTGCATGAAAATGGAAATATCTACACAGCTATCTGCATATACATGGAAATATCTACAAAGCTATCTCTTTACACATGGAAATAACTACACCGATATCTCTATAAACATCGAAATATCTACACCGACATCTGTATGAACATGGAAATATCTGCACCGCCATCTGTTTGAACATATATATATCTGCACCGCCATCTGTAGTAAGATGGAGATATCTACACCGCTATCTGTATAAACTTGGAAATATCTACACCGCTATCTGTATGAGCATGGAAATATCTACACCGCCATCTGTATGAAGATATAAATATCTTCACCGCCATCTGTATGAACATGGATATATCTACACAGCCATCTGGATGAACATGGAAATATCTACACCGCTATCTGTATGAACATGGAAATATCTACAACGCTATCTGTGAAAACATGCATACATTTTAACCGCTATCTGTATAAACATGGAAATATCTACACCGCTATCTGTATGAACATGGAAATATCTACACCGCTATCTGTTTGAACATGGAAATATCTACACCGCTATCTGCATGAAAATGGAAATATCTACACAGCTATCTGCATATACATGGAAATATCTACAAAGCTATCTCTTTACACATGGAAATAACTACACCGCTATCTCTATAAACATGGAAATATCTACACCGCCATCTGTATGAACATGGAAATATCTTAACCGCCATCTCTATGAACATATAAATATCTGCACCGCCATCTGTATTAAGATGGAGATATCTACACCGCTATCTGTATAAACATGGAAATATCTACACCACTATCTGTATAAACATGGAAATATCTACACCGCTATCTGTATAAACATGGAAATATCTACACCGCTACCTGTATAAACATGGAAATATCAGCACCGCTATCTGTATGAACATGGAAATACCTACACTGCTATCTGTATGAACATGGAAATATCTACACCGATATCTGTATGAAGATGGAAATATCTTCACAACCTTCTGTATGAACATAGATATATCTACACAGCCATCTGGATGAACATGGAAATATCAGCACCGCTGTCTGTATGAACATGGAAATATCTTCACCGCCATCTGTATGAACATGGATATATCTACACCGCTATCTGTATAAACATGGAAATATCTACACAGCTATCTCTATGAACATGGAAATATCTACACCGCTATCTGTATAAACATTGAAATATCTACACAGCCATCTGTAGGAACATGTAAATATCTACCCCACTATCTCTATAAACATGGAAATATCTACACTGCTATCTGTATAAATATGGAAATATCTACACCGCTATCTGTGTAAACATGGAAAGATCTACACCGCTATCTCTGAAAACATGGAAAGATCTACAGCATTATGTGTATGAAGACGTAAATATCTACACTGCTGTCTGTATAAACATGGAAATATCTACGCAGCCATCTGTAGGAACATGTAAATATCTACACAGTTATCTGTATACACATGGAAATATCTACACCGCTATCTGTATAAACATGGAAATATCTACACCGCTATCTGTGTAAACATGGAAATATCTACACCGCTATCTGCGTAAACATGGAAATATCTACACCACTATCTGTGTAAACATGGAAATATCTACACCGCTATCTGTACAAACATGGAAATATCTACACAGCCATCTGTAGGAATATGTAAATATCTACACCGTTATCTGTATACACATGGAATTATCTACACCTCTATCTGTATGAACATGGAAATATCTACACCGCTATCTGTGTAAACATGGGAATATCTACACCGATATCTGTGTAAACATGGAAATATCTACACCGCTATCTCTGTAAACATGGAAATATCTACAGAGTCATCTGTATACATCTGTATAAACATGGAAATATCTACACCGTTATCTGTGTAAACATGGAAATATCTACACCGTTATCTGTGTAAACATGGAAATATCTACATCGCTATCTCTAAAAACATGGAAAGACCTACACCATTATGTGTATAAAGATGGAAATATCTACACCGCTATCAGTATAAACATGGAAATGTCTACACCGCCATCTGTATGAACGTGGAAATGTCTAAACCGCCATCTCTATAAACATGTAAATATCTACACCCCCCTCTGTAGGAACATGGAAATATCTGCAACGCTATCTGCTTAAACATTGAAATATCTACACCGCTATCTGCCTAAAAGTGGAAATATCTACACCGCTATCTGCATAAACTTGGAAATATCTACACCACTGTCTGTGTAAACATGGAAATATCTAAACCAAAAACTGTAGGAACATGTATATAACTACACGACTATCTCCATAAACATGGAAATATCTACACCGCTATCTGTATAAACATGGAAATATCTACACAGCCATCTGTAGGAACATGTAAATATCTACACCACTATCTCTATAAACATGGAAATATCTACACTGCTATCTGTATAAACATGGAAATATCTACACCGCTATCTGTGTAAACATGGAAAGATCTACACCGCTATCTCTGAAAACATGGAAAGATCTACACCATTATGTGTATAAAGACGTAAATATCTACACCGCTATCTGTATAAACATGGAAATATCTACACAGCTATCTGTATGAACATGGAAATATCTACACCGCTATCTGTATAAACATGGAAATATCTTCACAGCCATCTGTAGGAACATGTAAATATCTACACCACTATCTCTATAAACATGGAAATATCTACACTGCTATCTGTATAAATATGGAAATATCTACATCGCTATCTGTGTAAACATGGAAAGATCTACACCGCTATCTCTGAAAACATGTAAAGATCTACAGCATTATGTGTATAAAGACGAAAATAGCTAAACTGCTATCTGTAAAAACATGGAAATATCTACGCAGCCATCTGTAGGAACATGTAAATATCTACACAGTTATCTGTATACACATGGAATTATCTACACCGCTATCTGTATGAACATGGAAATATCTACACCATTATCTGTGTAAACATGGAAATATCTACACCACTATCTGTGTAAACATGGAGATATCTGCACCGCTATCTCTATAAACATTTAAATATCCACACAGCCATCTATATAAACATGGAAATATCTACACTACGCTCTGTATAAACCTGGAAATATCTACACTGATATCTCTATAAACATGGAAACATCTACACCGCTATCTCTATAAACATGGAAATATCTACACCGCTATCTGTGTAAACATGGAAATATCTACACCGCCATCTGTATGGGTATGGAAATATCTACACCGCCATCTGTATAAACATGGAAATATCTACACCGTTATCTGTGTACACATGGAATTATCTACACCGCTATCTGTATAAACATGGAAATACCTACAATGCTATCTGCGTAAACATGGAAATATCCTCACCGCTATCTCTATATACATGCAAATATCTACACCGCTATCTGTGTAAACATGGAAATATCTACACCGATATCTCTGTAAACTTGGAAATATCTACACCGCTATCTCTGTAAACATGGAAATATCTACAGAGTCATCTGTATAAACATGGAAATATCTACACCGCTATCTGTGTAAACATGGAAATATCTACACCGCTATCTCTAAAAACATGGAAAGATCTACACCATTATGTGTATAAAGACGGAAATATCTACACCGCTATCTGTATAAACATGGAAATATCTACACTGCCATCTGTATGAACGTGGAAATGTCTAAACCGCCATCTCTATAAACATGTAAATATCTACACCGCCCTCTGTAGGAACATTGAAATATCTACAACGCTATCTGTTTAAACATTGAAATATCAACACCGCTATCTGCCTAAAAGTGGAAATATCTACACCGCTATCTGCATAAACTTGGAAATACCTACACCGCTATCTGTGTACACATGGAAATATCTACACCACCAACTGTAGGAACATGAAAATATCTACACCGCCAACTCTATCAACACTGAAATATCTGCACCGCTATCTGTATAAACATGGAAATATCTACACCGCTATCTGTGTAAACATGGAAATATCTACACCGCCTTCTGTGTAAACATGGAAATATCTACACCGCCATATCTATAAACATGGAAATATCTTCAACTCCATCTGTATGAACATGGAATTATCTACACTGCCATCTGTATGAACATGGATACATCTACACCGCTATCTGTATAAACATGGAAATATCTACACCGCCATCGGTAGGAAAATGAAAATATCTACACCGCCATCTGTATGAACAGGGAACTATGTACACCACCATCTGTATCAACATGAAAATGCCTACACCGCCATCTGTATCACAATGGAAATATCTGCACCGCCATCTGTATAACAATGGAAATATCTAAACCGCCGTCTGTATGGAAATGGAAAAATCTACACCACCATCTGTATAAAGGTGGAAATATCTACACCGCTATCTGTGTGAACATGGAAATATCTACAACGCTATCTGTAAAAACATGGAAATATCTACACCTCCATCTGTATAAACATGGAAATATCTACACCGCCATCTGTAGAAACATGGAAATATCTACACCGCCATCTCTATAAACATGAAAATATCTACACAGCTATCTGTATAAACATTTAAATATCTACACCGCCATCTCTATAAACATAGAAATATCTACACCGCCATCTGTATGAACATGGAAATATGTACACCGCCATCTGTGTAAATGTGGAAATATCTACACCGCTATCTGTATAAACATGGAAATATCTACACCGCTATCTCTATAAACATGGATATATCTACACCACTATCTCTATAAACATGGAAATATCTACACCACTATCTGTATGAACATGGAAATATCTTCACCGCCATATGTATGAACATGGATATATCTACACAGCCATCTGGATGAACATGAAAATATCTACACCACTATATGTACGAACATGGAATTAGCTAAACCGCTATGTCTATGAACATGGAAATGTCTACACCGCTATCTGTATGAACATGGAAGTATCTACACCGCTATCTGTATGAACATTGAAATATCTTCACCGCCATATGTATGAACACGGATATATCTAGACAGCCATCTGGATGAACATGGAAATATCAGCACTGCTGTCTGTATAAACATGGAAATATCTACACCGCTATCTGCATGAAAATGGAAATATCTACACAGCTTTCTGCATATACATCAAAATATCTACAAAGCTATTCCTCTACACATGGAAATATCTACACCGCAATCTCTATAAACATGGAAATATCTACACCGCCATCTGTATGAACATGGAAATATCTGCACCGCCATCTGTATGAACATGTAAATATCTAGACGGCCATCTGTATTAAGATGGAGATATCTACACCGCTATCTGTATAAACACGGAAATATCTACACCGCTACCTGTATAAACATGGAAATATCTACACCGCTATCTGTATAAACATGGAAATATCTACACCGCTACCTGTATAAACATGGAAATATCAGCACCGCTATCTGTATGAACATGGAAATATCTACACCGCTATCTCTATGAACTTGGAAATATCTACACCGATATCTGTAAGAACATGGAAATATCTTCACCGCCATCTGTATGAACATGGATATATCTACACAGCCATCTGGACGAAAATGGAAATATCAGCACCGCTGTCTGTATGAACATGGAAATATCTACACCGCTATCTGTATGAACATGGAAATATCTACACCGCTATCTGTATGAACATGGAAATATCTTCACCGCCATCTGTTTGAACATGGATATATCTACACAGCCATCTGGATGAACATGGAAATATCTACACCGCTATCTGTATGAACATGGAAATCTCTACACCGCTATCTGTGTAAACATGCATACATCTTCACCGCTATCTGTATAAACATGGAAATATCTACACTGCTATCTGCATGAACATGGAAATATCTACACCGCTATCTGTATGAACATGGAAATATCTTCACCGCCATCTGTATGAACATGGATATATCTACACAGCCATCTGGATGAACATGGAAATATCTACACCGCTATCTGTATGAACATGGAAACAGCTACACCGCAATCAGTATGAACATGGAAATATCTACACCGCTATCTGTATGAACACGGAAATATCTACACCGCTATCTGTATGAACATGGAAATATCTTCACCGCCATCTGTATGAACATGAATATATCTACACAGCCATCTGGATGAACATGGAAATATCTACACCGCTATATGTATGAACATGGAATTAACTACACCGGTATCTGAATGAACATGGAAATATCTACACCGCTATCTGTATGAACATGGAAATATCTACACCGCTATCTGTATGAACATGGAAATATCTTCACCGCCATCTGTATGAACATGGTTATATCTACACAGCCATCTGGATGAATATGGAAATATCTACACCGCTATCTGTATGAACATGGAAATATCTACACCGCTCTGTGTATAAACATGCATACATCTTCACCGCTATCTGTATAAACATGGAAATATCTACACCGCTACCCGTATAAACATGGAAATATCAGCACCGCTATCTGTATGAACATGGAAATATCTACACAGCCATCTGGAAGAACATGGAAATATCTACACCGCTATCTGTATGAACATGGAAATAGCTACACCGCTATCTGTATGAAAATGGAAACATCTACACCACTATCTGTATGAACATGGAAATATCTACACCGCTATCTGTATGAACATGGAAATAGCTACTCCGCTATCTAAACATGGAAATATCTACACCGCTATCTGTATGAACATGGAAATATCTACACCGCTATCTGTATGAACATGGAAATATCTTCACCGCCATCTGTATGAACATGGATATATCTACACAGCCATCTGGATGAACATGGAAATATCTACACCGCTATCTGCATGAACATGGAAATATCTACACCGCTATCTGTGTAAACATGCATACATCTTCACCGCTATCTGTATGAACATTGAAATATCTACACAGCCATCTGGATGAACATGAAAATATCTACACCGCTATCTGAATGAACATGGAAATATCAGCACCGCTATCTGTATGAACATGGAAATATCTTCACCGCTATCTGTATGAACATGGAAATATCTACACCGCTTTCTGTATGAACATGGAAATATCTACACCGCTATCTGTATGAACATGGAAATAGCTACACCGCTATCTGTATGAACATGGAAGTATCTACACCACTATCTGTATGAACATGGAAATATCTTCACCGCCATATGTATGAACATGGATATATCTACACAGCCATCTGGATGAACATGGAAATATCTACACCACTATATGTATGAACATGGAATTAGCTAAACCGCTATGTCTATGAACATGGAAATATCTACACCGCTATCTGTATGAACATGGAAGTATCTACACCGCTATCTGTATGAACATTGAAATATCTTCACCGCCATATGTATGAACACGGATATATCTAGACAGCCATCTGGATGAACATGGAAATATCAGCACTGCTGTCTGTATAAACATGGAAATATCTACACCGCTATCTGTATGAACATGGAAATATCTACACAGCTATCTGTTTGAACATGGAAATATCTACACCGCTATCTGCATGAAAATGGAAATATCTACACAGCTTTCTGCATATACATCAAAATATCTACAAAGCTATTACTCTACACATGGAAATATCTACACCGCCATCTGTATGAACATGGAAATATCTGCACCGCCATCTGTATGAACATCTAAATATCTAGACCGCCATCTGTATTAAGATGGAGATATCTACACTGCTATCTGTATAAACACGGAAATATCTACACCGCTACCTGTATAAACATGGAAATATCTACACCGCTATCTGTATAAACATGGAAATATCTACACCGCTACCTGTATAAACATGGAAATATCAGCACCGCTATCTGTATGAACATGGAAATATCTACACCGCTATCTCTATGAACTTGGAAATATCTACACCGATATCTGTAAGAACATGGAAATATCTTCACCGCCATCTGTATGAACATGGATATATCTACACAGCCATCTGGACGAAAATGGAAATATCAGCACCGCTGTCTGTATGAACATGGAAATATCTACACCGCTATCTGTATGAACATGGAAATATCTACACCGCTATCTGTATGAACATGGAAATATCTTCACCGCCATCTGTATGAACATGGATATATCTACACAGCCATCTGGATGAACATGGAAATATCTACACCGCTATCTGTATGAACATGGAAATCTCTACACCGCTATCTGTGTAAACATGCATACATCTTCACCGCTATCTGTATAAACATGGAAATATCTACACTGCTATCTGCATGAACATGGAAATATCTACACCGCTATCTGTATGAACATGGAAATATCTTCACCGCCATCTGTATGAACATGGATATATCTACACAGCCATCAGGATGAACATGGAAATATCTACACCACTATCTGTATGAACATGGAAACAGCTACACCGCTATCAGTATGAACATGGAAATATCTACACCGCTATCTGTATGAACACGGAAATATCTACACCGCTATCTGTATGAACATGGAAATATCTTCACCGCCATCTGTATGAACATGAATATACCTACACAGCCATCTGGATGAACATGGAAATATCTACACCGCTATATGTATGAACATGGAATTAACTACACCGGTATCTGAATGAACATGGAAATATCTACACCGCTATCTGTTTGAACATGGAAATATCTACACCGCTATCTGTATGAACATGGAAATATCTTCACCGCCATCTGTATGAACATGGTTATATCTACACAGCCATCTGGATGAACATGGAAATATCTACACCGCTATCTGTATGAACATGGAAATATCTACACCGCTCTCTGTGTAAACATGCATACATCTTCACCGCTATCTGTATAAACATGGAAATATCCACACCGCTACCCGTATAAACATGGAAATATCAGCACCGCTATCTGTATGAACATGGAAATATCTACACAGCCATCTGGACGAACATGGAAATATCTACACCGCTATCTGTATGAACATGGAAATAGCTACACCGCTATCTGTATGAACATGGAAACATCTACACCACTATCTGTATGAACATGGAAATATCTACACCGCTATCTGTAGGAACATGGAAATATCTTCACCGCCATCTGTATGAACATGGATATATCTACACAGCCATCTGGATGAACATGGAAATATCTACACCGCTATCTGTATGAACATGGAAATAGCTACTCTGCTATCTGAACATGGAAATATCTACACCGCTATCTGTATGAACATGGAAATATCTACACCGCTATCTGTATGAACATGGAAATATCTTCACCGCCATCTGTATGAACATGGATATATCTACACAGCCATCTGGATGAACATGGAAATATCTACACCGCTATCTGTATGAACATGGAAATATCTACACCGCTATCTGTGTAAACATGCATACATCTTCACCGCTGTCTGTATAAACATGGAAATATCTGCACCGCTATCTGTATGAACATGGAAATATCTACATCGCTATCTGTATGAACATGGAAATAGCTACACCGCTATCTGTATGAACATGGAAATATCTACACCACTATCTGTATAAACATGGAAATATCTACACCGCTACCTATATAAACTTGGAAATATCAGCACCGCTATCTGTATGAACATGGAAATATCTACACCGCTATCTCTATGAACATGGAATTATTTACACCGATATCTGTATGAACATGGAAATATCTTCACCGCCATCTGTATGAACATGGATATATCTACACAGCCATCTGGATGAACAAGGAAATATCAGCACCGCTGTCTGTATGAACATGGAAATATCTACACCGCTATCTGTATGAACATGGAAATATCTACACAGCTATCTGTTTGAACATGGAAATATCTACACCGCTATCTGCTTGAAAATGGAAATATCTACACAGCTATCTGCATATACATGGAAATATCTACAAAGCTATTCCTCTACACATGGAAATATCTACACCGCAATCTCTATAAACATGGAAATATCTACACCGCTATCTGTATGAACATGGAAATATCTGCACTGCCATTTGTATGAACATATAAATATCTACACCGCCATCTGTGTTAAGATGGAGATATCTACACCTCTATCTGTATAAACACGGAAATATCTACACCGCTACCTGTATAAACATGGAAATATCAGCACCGCTATCTGTATGAACATGGAAATATCTACACCGCTATCTCTATGAACATGGAAATATCTACACCGATATCTGTAAGAACATGGAAATATCTTCACCACCATCTGTATGAACATGGATATATCTACACAGCCATCTGGACGGAAATGGAAATATCAGCACCGCTGTCTGTATGAACATGGAAATATCTACACCGCTATCTGTATGAACATGGAAATATCTACACCGCTATCTGTATGAACATGGAAATATCTTCACCGCCATCCGTATGAACATGGATATATCTACGCAGCCATCTGGATGAACATGGAAATATCTACACCGCTATCTGTATGAACATGGAAATCTCTGCACCGCTATCTGTGTAAACATGCATACAACTTCACCGCTATCTGTATAAACATGGAAATATCTACACTGCTATCTGCATGAACATGGAAATATCTACACGGCTGTCTGTATGAACATGGAAATATCTTCACCGCCATCTGTATGAACATGGATATATCTACACAGCCATCTGGATGAACATGGAAGTATCTACACCGCTATCTGTATGAACATGGAAACAGCTACACCGCTATCTGTATGAACATGGAAATATCTACACCGCTATCTGTATGAACACGGAAATATCTACACCACTATCTGAATGAACATGGAAATATCTACACCGCTAACTGTGTAAACATGCATACATCTTCACCGCTATCTGTATAAACATGGAAATATCTACACCGCTATCTGTATAAGCATGGAAATATGTACACCACTACCTGTATAAACATGGAAATATCAGCACCGCTATCTGTATTAACATGGAAATATCTACACAGCCATCTGGACGAATATGGAAATATCAGCACCGCTATCTGTATGAACATGTATATGTCTACACAGCCATCTGGATGAACATGGAAATATCTACACCGCTATCTGTATGAACATGGAAATATCTACACCGCTATCTGTGTAAACAAGCATACATCTTCACCGCTATCTGTATAAACATGGAAATATCTACACCGCTATCTGTATGAACATGGAAATATCTACACTGCTATCGGTTTGAGCATGGAAATATCTACACCGCTATCTGCATGAAAATGGAAATATCTACACAGCTATCTGCATATACATGGAAATATCTACAAAGCTATCTCTTTACACATGGAAATAACTACACCGATATCTCTATAAACATGGAAATATCTACACCGCCATCTGTATGAACATGGAAATATCAGCACCGCTATCTGTATGAACATGGAAATATCTACACAGCCATCTGGATGAACATGGAAATATCTACACCGCTATCTGTATGAACATGGAAATAGCTACACCGCTATCTATATGAACATGGAAATATCTACATCACTATCTGTATGAACATGGAAATATCTACACCGCTATCTGTATGAACATGGAAATATCTACACCGCTATCTGTATAAACTTGGAAATATCTACACCGCTATCTGTATAAACATGGAAATATCTACACCGCTATCTGTATGAACATGGAAATATCTACACCGCTATCTGTTTGAGCATGGAAATATCTACACCGCTATCTGCATGAAAATGGAAATATCTACACAGCTATCTGCAAATACATGGAAATATCTACAAAGCTATCTCTTTACACATGGAAATAACTACACCGTTATCTCTATAAACATGGAAATATCTACACCGCCATCTGTATGAACATGGAAATATCTGCACCGCCATCTGTATGAACATATAAATATCTGCACCGCCTTCTGTATTAAGATGGAGATATCTACACCGCTATCTATATAAACATGGAAATATCTACACCGCTATCTGTATGAGCATGGAAATATCTACACCGCCATCTGTATGAAGATATAAATATCTTCACCGACATCTGTATGAACATGGATATATCTACACAGCCATCTGGATGAACATGGAAATATCTACACCGCTATCTGAATGAACATGGAAATATCTACACCGCTATCTGTGTAAACATGCATACATCTTCACCGCTATCTGTATAAACATGGAAATATCTACACCGCTATCTGTATGAACATTGAAATATCTACACCGCTATCTGTTTGAACATGGAAGTATCTACACCGCTATCTGCATGAAAATGGAAATATCTACACAGCTATCTGCATATACATGGAGATATCTACAAAGCTTTCTCTTTACACACGGAAATAACTACACCGCTATCTCTATAAACATGGAAATATCTACACCGCCATCTGTATGAACATGGAAATATCTGAACCGCCAACTCTATGAACATATAAATATCTGCACCGCCATCTGTATTAAGATGGAGATATCTACACCGCTATCTGTATAAACTTGGAAATATCTACACCGCTATCTGTATAAACATGGAAATATCTACACCGCTATCTGTATAAACATGGAAATATCTACACCGCTCCCTGTATAAACATGGAAATATCAGCACCGCTATCTGTATGAACATGGAAATACCTACACCACTATCTGTATAAACATGGAAATATCTACACCGCTATCTGTATAAACATGGAAATATCTACACCGCTATCTGTATAAACATGGAAATATCAGCACCGCTATCTGTATGAACATGGAAATATCTACACAGCTATCTGTTTGAACATGGAAATATCTACACAGCTATCTGCATGAAAATGGAAATATCTACACAGCTTACTGCATATACATCAAAATATCTACAAAGTTATTCCTCTACACATGGAAATATCTACACCGCAATCTCTATAAACATGGAAATATCTACACCGCCATCTGTATGAACATGGAAATATCTGCACCGCCATCTGTATGAACATGTAAATATCTAGACCGCCATCTTTATTAAGATGGAGATATCTACACAGCTATCTGTATAAACACGGAAATATCTACACCGCTACCTGTATAAACATGGAAATATCTACACCACTATCTGTATAAACATGGAAATATCTACACCGCTACCTGTATAAACATGGAAATATCATCACCGCTATCTGTATGAACATGGAAATATCTACACTGCTATCTCTATGAACTTGGAAATATCTACACCGATATCTGTAAGAACATGGAAATATCTTCACCGCCATCTGTATGAACATGGATATATCTACACAGCCATTTGGACGAAAATGGAAATATCAGCACCGCTGTCTGTATGAACATGGAAATATCTACACCGCTATCTGTATGAACATGGAAATATCTACACCGCTATCTGTATGAACATGGAAATATCTTCACCGCCATCTGTATGAACATGGATATACCTACACAGCCATCTGGATGAACATGGAAATATCTACACCGCTATCTATATGAACATGGAAATCTCTACACCGCTATCTGTGTAAACATGCATACATCTTCACCGCTATCTGAATAAACATGGAAATATCTACACTGCTATCTGCATGAACATGGAAATATCTACACCGCTATCTGTATGAACATGGAAATATCTTCACCGCCATCTGTATGAACATGGATATATCTACACAGCCATCAGGATGAACATGGAAATATCTACACCACTATCTGTATGAACATGGAAACAGCTACACCGCTATCAGTATGAACATGGAAATATCTACGCCGCTATCTGTATGAACACGGAAATATCTACACCGCTATCTGTATGAACATGGAAATATCTTCACCGCCATCTGTATGAACATGAATATATCTACACAGCCATCTGGATGAACATGGAAATATCTACACCGCTATATGTATGAACATGGAATTAACTACACCGGTATCTGAATGAACATGGAAATATCTACACCGCTATCTGTATGAACATGGAAATATCTACACCGCTATCTGTATGAACATGGAAATATCTTCACCGCCATCTGTATGAACATGGTTATATCTACACAGCCATCTGGATGAACATGGAAATATCTACACCGCTATCTGTATGAACATGGAAATATCTACACCGCTCTCTGTGTAAACATGCATACATCTTCACCGCTATCTGTATAAACATGGAAATATCCACACCGCTACCCGTATAAACATGGAAATATCAGCACCGCTATCTGTATGAACATGGAAATATCTACACAGCCATCTGGAAGAACATGGAAATATCTACACCGCTATCTGTATGAACATGGAAATAGCTACACCGCTATCTGTATGAACATGGAAACATCTACACCACTATCTGTATGAACATGGAAATATCTACACCGCTATCTGTAGGAACATGGAAATATCTTCACCGCCATCTGTATGAACATGGATATATCTACACAGCCATCTGGATGAACATGGAAATATCTACACCGCTATCTGTATGAACATGGAAATAGCTACTCCGCTATCTGAACATGGAAATATCTACACCGCTATCTGTATGAACATGGAAATATCTACACCGCTATCTGTATGAACATGGAAATATCTTCACCGCCATCTGTATGAACATGGATATCTCTACACAGCCATCTGGATGAACATGGAAATATCTACACCGCTATCTGTATGAACATGGAAATATCTACACCGCTATCTGTGTAAACATGCATACATCTTCACCGCTGTCTGTATAAACATGGAAATATCTGCACCGCTATCTGTATGAACATGGAAATATCTACATCGCTATCTGTATGAACATGGAAATATCTACACCACTATCTGTATAAACATGGAAATATCTACACCGCTATCTGTATGAACATGGAAATATATAGACCACTATCTGTATAAACATGGAAATATCTACACCGCTACCTATATAAACTTGGAAATATCAGCACCGCTATCTGTATGAACATGGAAATATCTACACCGCTATCTCTATGAACATGGAAATATTTACACCGATATCTGTATGAACATGGAAATATCTTCACCGCCATCTGTATGAACATGGGTATATCTACACAGCCATCTGGATGAACAAGGAAATATCAGCACCGCTGTCTGTATGAACATGGAAATATCTACACCGCTATCTGTATGAACATGGAAATATCTACACAGCTATCTGTTTGAACATGGAAATATCTACACCGCTATCTGTTTGAAAATGGAAATATCTACACAGCTATCTGCATATACATGGAAATATCTACAAAGCTATTCCTCTACACATGGAAATATCTACACCGCAATCTCTATAAACATGGAAATATCTACACCGCCATCTGTATGAACATGGAAATATCTGCACTGCCATTTGTATGAACATATAAATATCTACACCGCCATCTGTATTAAGATGGAGATATCTACACCGCTATCTGTATAAACACGGAAATATCTACACCGCTACCTGTATAAACATGGAAATATCAGCACCGCTATCTGTATGAACATGGAAATATCTACACCGCTATCTCTATGAACATGGAAATATCTACACCGATATCTGTAAGAACATGGAAATATCTTCACCGCCATCTGTATGAACATGGATATATCTACACAGCCATCTGGACGGAAATGGAAATATCAGCACCGCTGTCTGTATGAACATGGAAATATCTACACCGCTATCTGTATGAACATGGAAATATCTACACCGCTATCTGTATGAACATGGAAATATCTTCACCGCCATCCGTATGAACATGGATATATCTACGCAGCCATCTGGATGAACATGGAAATATCTACACCGCTATCTGTATGAACATGGAAATCTCTGCACCGCTATCTGTGTAAACATGCATACAACTTCACCGCTATCTGTATAAACATGGAAATATCTACACTGCTATCTGCATGAACATGGAAATATCTACACGGCTGTCTGTATGAACATGGAAATATCTTCACCGCCATCTGTATGAACATGGATATATCTACACAGCCATCTGGATGAACATGGAAGTATCTACACCGCTATCTGTATGAACATGGAAACAGCTACACCGCTATCTGTATGAACACGGAAATATCTACACCGCTATCTGTATGAACACGGAAATATCTACACCACTATCTGAATGAACATGGAAATATCTACACCACTATCTGTGTAAACATGCATACATCTTCACCGCTATCTGTATAAACATGGAAATATCTACACCGCTATCTGTATAAGCATGGAAATATGTACACCACTACCTGTATAAACTTGGAAATATCAGCACCGCTATCTGTATGAACATGGAAATATCTACACAGCCATCTGGACGAATATGGAAATATCAGCACCGCTATCTGTATGAACATGGATATGTCTACACAGCCATCTGTATGAACATGGAAATATCTACACCGCTATCTGTATGAACATGGAAATATCTACACCGCTATCTGTGTAAACAAGCATACATCTTCACCGCTATCTGTATAAACATGGACATATCTACACCGCTATCTGTATGAACATGGAAATATCTACACTGCTATCTGAGCATGGAAATTTCTACACCGCTATCTGCTTGAAAATGGAAATATCTACACAGCTATCTGCATATACATGGAGATATCTACAAAGCTTTCTCTTTACACATGGAAATAACTACACCACTATCTCTATAAACATGGAAATATCTACACCGCCATCTGTATGAACATGGAAATATCTGAACCGCCAACTCTATGAACATATAAATATCTGCACCGCCATCTGTATTAAGATGGAGATATCTACACCGCGATCTGTATAAACTTGGAAATATCTACACCGCTATCTGTATAAACATGGAAATATCTACACCGCTATCTGTATAAACATGGAAATATCTACACCGCTCCCTGTATAAACATGGAAATATCAGCACCGCTATCTGTATGAACATGGAAATACCTACACTGCTATCTGTATAAACATGGAAATATCTACACCGCTATCTGTATAAACATGGAAATATCTACACCGCTATCTGTATAAACATGGAAATATCAGCACCGCTATCTGTATGAACATGGAAATATCTACACCGCTATCTGTATGAACATGGAAATATCTACACCGATATCTGTAT
Organism: Gorilla gorilla gorilla; assembly: GCF_029281585.2. Classification (NCBI taxonomy): domain Eukaryota; kingdom Metazoa; phylum Chordata; class Mammalia; order Primates; family Hominidae; genus Gorilla; species Gorilla gorilla. Next base: position 51,830,565 of record NC_073246.2, on the reverse strand, counting down.
GAACATGGAAATATCTTCACCGCCATCTGTATGAACATGGATATATCTACACAGCCATCTGGATGAACATGGAAATATCTACACCACTATCTGTATGAACATGGAAATATCTACAACGCTATCTGTGTAAACATGCATACATCTTCACCGCTATCTGTATAAACATGGAAATATCTACACCACTATCTGTATAAGCATGGAAATATGTACACCACTACCTGTATAAACATGGAAATATCAGCACCGCTATCTGTATGAACATGGAAATATCTACACAGCCATCTGGATGAATATGGAAATATCAACACCGGTATCTGTATGAACATGGAAATCTCTACACCGCTATCTGTGTAAACATGCATACATCTTCTCCGCTATCTGTATAAACATGGAAATATCTACACTGCTATCTCCATGAACATGGAAATATCTACACCGCTATCTGTATGAACATGGAAATATCTTCACCGCCATCTGTATGAACATGGATATATCTACACAGCCATCAGGATGAACATGGAAATATCTACACCACTATCTGTATGAACATGGAAACAGCTACACCGCTATCAGTATGAACATGGAAATATCTACACCGCTATCTGTATGAACACGGAAATATCTACACCGCTATCTGTATGAACATGGAAATATCTTCACCGCCATCTATATGAACATGAATATATCTACACAGCCATCTGGATGAACATGGAAATATCTACACCGCTATATGTATGAACATGGAATTAACTACACCGGTATCTGAATGAACATGGAAATATCTACACCGCTATCTGTATGAACATGGAAATATCTACACCGCTATCTGTATGAACATGGAAATATCTTCACCGCCATCTGTATGAACATGGTTATATCTACACAGCCATCTGGATGAACAAGGAAATATCTACACCGCTATCTGTATGAACACGGAAATATCTACACCGCTCTCTGTGTAAACATGCATACATCTTCACCGCTATCTGTATAAACATGGAAATATCCACACCGCTACCCGTATAAACATGGAAATATCAGCACCGCTATCTGTATGAACATGGAAATATCTACACAGCCATCTGGAAGAACATGGAAATATCTACACCGCTATCTGTATGAACATGGAAATAGCTACACCACTATCTGTATGAACATGGAAACATCTACACCACTATCTGTATGAACATGGAAATATCTACACCGCTATCTGTAGGAACATGGAAATATCTTCACCGCCATCTGTATGAACATGGATATATCTACACAGCCATCTGGATGAACATGGAAATATCTACACCGCTATCTGTATGAACATGGAAATAGCTACTCCGCTATCTGAACATGGAAATATCTACACCGCTATCTGTATGAACATGGAAATATCTACACCGCTATCTGTATGAACATGGAAATATCTTCACCGCCATCTGTATGAACATGGATATATCTACACAGCCATCTGGATGAACATGGAAATATCTACACCGCTATCTGTATGAACATAGAAATATCTACACCGCTATCTGTGTAAACAAGCATACATCTTCACCGCTATGTGTATAAACATGGAAATATCTACACCGCTATCTGTATGAAGATGGAAATATCTACACCGCTATCTGTTTGAGCATGGAAATAACTACACCGCTATCTGCATGAAAATGGAAATATCTAAACAACTATCTGCATATACATGGAAATAACTACAAAGCTATCTCTTTACACAAGGAAATAACTACACCGATATCTCTATAAACATGGAAATATCTACACCGCCATCTGTATGAACATGGAAATATCAGCACCGCTATCTGTATGAACATGGAAATATCTACACAGCCATCTGGATGAACATGGAAATATCTACACCGCTATCTGTATGAACATGGAAATAGCTACACCGCTATCTATATGAACATGGAAATATCTACATCACTATCTGTATGAACATGGAAATATCTACACCGCTATCTGTATGAACATGGAAATATCTACACCGCTATCTGTATAAACTTGGAAATACCTACACCGCTATCTGTATAAACATGGAAATATCTACACCGCTATCTGTATGAACATGGAAATATCTACACCGCGATCTGTTTGAGCATGGAAATATCTACACCGCTATCTGCATGAAAATGGAAATATCTACACAGCTATCTGCAAATACATGGAAATATCTACAAAGCTATCTCTTTACACATGGAAATAACTACACCGTTATCTCTATAAAAATGGAAATATCTACACCGCCATCTGTATGAACATGGAAATATCTGCACCGCCATCTGTATGAACATATAAATATCGGCACCGCCTTCTGTATTAAGATGGAGATATCTACACCGCTATCTGTATAAACATGGAAATATCTACACCGCTATCTGTATGAGCATGGAAATATCTACACCGCCATCTGTATGAAGATATAAATATCTTCACCGACATCTGTATGAACATGGATATATCTACAAAGCCATCTGGATTAACATGGAAATATCTACACCGCTATCTGAATGAACATGGAAATATCTACACCGCTATCTGTGTAAACATGCATACATCTTCACCGCTATCTGTATAAACATGGAAATATCTACACCGCTATCTGTATGAACATTGAAATATCTACACCGCAATCTGTTTGAACATGGAAGTATCTACACCGCTATCTGCATGAAAATGGAAATATCTACACAGCTATCTGCATATACATGGAGATATCTACAAAGCTTTCTCTTTACACATGGAAATAACTACACCGCTATCTCTATAAACATGGAAATATCTACACCGCCATCTGTATGAACATGGAAATATCTGAACCGCCAACTCTATGAACATATAAATATCTGCACCGCCATCTGTATTAAGAAGGAGATATCTACACCGCTATCTGTATAAACTTGGAAATATCTACACCGCTATCTGTATAAACATGGAAATATCTACACCGCTATCTGTATAAACATGGAAATATCTACACCGCTCCCTGTATAAACATGGAAATATCAGCACCGCGATCTGTATGAACATGGAAATAACTACACCGCTATCTGTATAAACATGGAAATATCTACACCGCTATCTGCCTAAAAGTGGAAATATCTACACCACTATCTGCATAAACTTGGAAATACCTACACCGCTATCTGTGTACACATGGAAATATCTACACCGCCATCTGTATTAAGATGGAGATATCTACACCGCTATCTGTATAAACACGGAAATATCTACACCGCTACCTGTATAAACATGGAAATATCAGCACCGCTATCTGTATGAACATGGAAATATCTACACCGCTATCTCTATGAATATGGAAATATCTACACCGATATCTGTAAGAACATGGAAATATCTTCACCGCCATCTGTATGAACATGGATATATCTACACAGCCATCTGGACGGAAATGGAAATATCAGCACCGCTGTCTGTATGAACATGGAAATATCTACACCGCTATCTGTATGAACATGGAAATATCTACACCGCTATCTGTATGAACATGGAAATATCTTCACCGCCATCCGTATGAACATGGATATATCTACGCAGCCATCTGGATGAACATGGAAATATCTACACCGCTATCTGTATGAACATGGAAATCTCTGCACCGCTATCTGTGTATACATGCATACAACTTCACCGCTATCTGTATAAACATGGAAATATCTACACTGCTATCTGCATGAACATGGAAATATCTACACGGCTGTCTGTATGAACATGGAAATATCTTCACCGCCATCTGTATGAACATGGATATATCTACACAGCCATCTGGATGAACATGGAAGTATCTACACCGCTATCTGTATGAACATGGAAACAGCTACACCGCTATCTGTATGAACATGGAAATATCTACACCGCTATCTGTATGAACACGGAAATATCTACACCACTATCTGAATGAACATGGAAATATCTACACCGCTATCTGTATAAGCATGGAAATATGTACACCACTACCTGTATAAACATGGAAATATCAGCACCGCTATCTGTATGAACATGGAAATATCTACACAGCCATCTGGACGAATATGGAAATATCAGCACCGCTATCTGTATGAACATGGATATGTCTACACAGCCATCTGGATGAACATGGAAATATCTACACCGCTATCTGTATGAACATGGAAATATCTACACCGCTATCTGTGTAAACAAGCATACATCTTCACCGCTATCTGTATAAACATGGAAATATCTACACCGCTATCTGTATGAACATGGAAATATCTACACTGCTATCTGAGCATGGAAATATCTACACCGCTATCTGCATGAAAATGGAAATATCTACACAGCTATCTGCATATACATGGAAATATCTACAAAGCTATCTCTTTACACATGGAAATAACTACAACGATATCTCTATAAACATGGAAATATCTACACCGCCATCTGTATGAACATGGAAATATCAGCACCGCTATCTGGATGAACTTGGATATGTCTACACAGCCATCTGGATGAAGATGGAAATATCTACGCCGCTATCTGTATGAACATGGAAATATCTACACCGCTATCTTTGTAAACAAGCATACATCTTCACCGCTATGTGTATAAACATGGAAATATCTACACCGCTATCTGTATGAAAATGGAAATATCTACACCGCTATCTGTTTGAGCATGGAAATAACTACACAGCTATCTGCATGAACATGGAAATATCTACACCGCTATCTGTATGAACATGGAAATATCTACACAGCCATCTGGATGAACATGGAAATATCTACACCGCTATCTGTATGAACATGGAAATAGCTACACCACTATCTATATGAACATGGAAATATCTACATCACTATCTGTATGAACATGGAAATATCTACACCGCTATCTGTATGAACATGGAAATATCTACACCGCTATCTTTGTAAACAAGCATACATCTTCACCGCTATGTGTATAAACATGGAAATATCTACACCGCTATCTGTATGAAAATGGAAATATCTACACCGCTATCTGTTTGAGCATGGAAATAACTACACAGCTATCTGCATGAACATGGAAATATCTACACCGCTATCTGTATGAACATGGAAATATCTACACAGCCATCTGGATGAACATGGAAATATCTACACCGCTATCTGTATGAACATGGAAATAGCTACACCACTATCTATATGAACATGGAAATATCTACATCACTATCTGTATGAACATGGAAATATCTACACCGCTATCTGTATGAACATGGAAATATCTACACCTCTATCTGAGCATGGAAATATCTACACCGCTATCTGCATGAAAATGGAAATATCTACACAGCTATCTGCAAATACATGGAAATATCTACAAAGCTATCTCTTTACACATGGAAATAACTACACCGTTATCTCTATAAACATGGAAATATCTACACCGCCATCTGTATGAACATGGAAATATCTGCACCGCCATCTGTATGAACATATAAATATCTGCACCGCCTTCTGTATTAAGATGGAGATATCTACAACGCTATCTGTATAAACATGGAAATATCTACACCGCTATCTGTATGAGCATGGAAATATCTACACCGCCATCTGTATGAAGATATAAATATCTTCACCGACATCTGTATGAACATGGATATATCTACACAGCCATCTGGATGAACATGGAAATATCTACACCGCTATCTGAATGAACATGGAAATATCTACACCGCTATCTGTTTAAACATGCATACATCTTCACCGCTATCTGTATAAACATGGAAATATCTACACCGCTATCTGTATGAACATTGAAATATCTACACCGCTATCTGTTTGAACATGGAAGTATCTACACCGCTATCTGCATGAAAATGGAAATATCTACACAGCTATCTGCATATACATGGAGATATCTACAAAGCTTTCTCTTTACACATGGAAATAACTACACCGCTATCTCTATAAACATGGAAATATCTACACCGCCATCTGTATGAACATGGAAATATCTGAACCGCCAACTCTATGAACATATAAATATCTGCACCGCCATCTGTATTAAGATGGAGATATCTACACCGCTATCTGTATAAACTTGGAAATATCTACACCGCTATCTGTATAAACATGGAAATATCTACACCGCTATCTGTATAAACATGGAAATATCTACACCGCTCCCTGTATAAACATGGAAATATCAGCACCGCTATCTGTATGAACATGGAAATACCTACACCGCTATCTGTATAAACATGGAAATATCTACACCGCTATCTGTATAAACATGGAAATATCTACACCGCTATCTGTATAAACATGGAAATATCAGCACCGCTATCTGTATGAACATGGAAATATCTACACCGCTATCTGTATGAACATGGAAATATCTACACCGATATCTGTATGAACATGGAAATATCTTCACCGCCATCTCTATGAACATGGATATATCTACACAGCCATCTGGATGAACATGGAAATATCTACACCACTATCTGTATGAACATGGAAATATCTACACCGCTATCTGTGTAAACATGCATACATCTTCACCGCTATCTGTATAAACATGGAAATATCTACACCACTATCTGTATAAGCATGGAAATATGTACACCACTACCTGTATAAACATGGAAATATCAGCACCGCTATCTGTATGAACATGGAAATATCTACACAGCCATCTGTAGGAACATGTAAATATCTACCCCACTATCTCTATAAACATGGAAATATCTACACTGCTCTCTGTATAAATATGGAAATATCTACACCGCTATCTGTGTAAACATGGAAAGATCTACACCGCTATCTCTGAAAAGATGGAAAGATCTACAGCATTATGTGTATGAAGACGTAAATATCTACACTGCTGTCTGTATAAACATGGAAATATCTACGCAGCCATCTGTAGGAACATGTAAATATCTACACAGTTATCTGTATACACATGGAAATATATACACCGCTATCTGTATAAACATGGAAATATCTACACCGCTCTCTGTGTAAACATGGAAATATCTACACCGCTATCTGCGTAAACATGGAAATATCTACACCACTATCTGTGTAAACATGGAAATATCTACACCGCTATCTGTACAAACATGGAAATATCTACACAGCCATCTGTAGGAATATGTAAATATCTACACCGTTATCTGTATACACATGGAATTATCTACACCTCTATCTGTATGAACATGGAAATATCTACACCGCTATCTGTGTAAACATGGGAATATCTACACCGATATCTGTGTAAACATGGAAATATCTACACCGCTATCTCTGTAAACATGGAAATATCTACAGAGTCATCTGTATACATCTGTATAAACATGGAAATATCTACACCGTTATCTGTGTAAACATGGAAATATCTACAGCGTTATCTGTGTAAACATGGAAATATCTACATCGCTATCTCTAAGAACATGGAAAGACCTACACCATTATGTGTATAAAGACGGAAATATCTACACCGCTATCAGTATAAACATGGAAATATCTACACCGCCATCTGTATGAACGTGGAAATGTCTAAACCGCCATCTCTATAAACTTGTAAATATCTACACCCCCCTCTGTAGGAACATGGAAATATCTACAACGCTATCTGCTTAAACATTGAAATATCTACACCGCTATCTGCCTAAAAGTGGAAATATCTACACCGCTATCTGCATAAACTTGGAAATATCTACACCACTGTCTGTGTAAACATGGAAATATCTAAACCAAAAACTGTAGGAACATGTATATAACTACACGACTATCTCCATAAACATGGAAATATCTACACCGCTATCTGTATAAACATGGAAATATCTACACAGCCATCTGTAGGAACATGTAAATATATACACCACTATCTCTATAAACATGGAAATATCTACACTGCTATCTGTATAAACATGGAAATATCTACACCGCTATCTGTGTAAACATGGAAAGATCTACACCGCTATCTCTGAAAACATGGAAAGATCTACACCATTATGTGTATAAAGACGTAAATATCTACACCGCTATCTGTATAAACATGGAAATATCTACACAGCTATCTGTATGAACATGGAAATATCTACACCGCTATCTGTATAAACATGGAAATATCTTCACAGCCATCTGTAGGAACATGTAAATATCTACACCACTATCTCTATAAACATGGAAATATCTACACTGCTATCTGTATAAATATGGAAATATCTACACCGCTATCTGTGTAAACATGGAAAGATCTACACCGCTATCTCTGAAAACATGTAAAGATCTACAGCATTATGTGTATAAAGACGTAAATAGCTACACTGCTATCTGTAAAAACATGGAAGTATCTACGCAGCCATCTGTAGGAACATGTAAATATCTACACAGTTATCTGTATACACATGGAATTATCTACACCGCTATCTGTATGAACATGGAAATATCTACACCGCTATCTGTGTAAACATGGAAATATCTACACCACTATCTGTGTAAACATGGAGATATCTGCACCGCTATCTCTATAAACATGGAAATATCCACACAGCCATCTATATAAACATGGAAATATCTACACTACGCTCTGTATAAACCTGGAAATATCTACACTGATATCTCTATAAACATGGAAACATCTACACCGCTATCTCTATAAACATGGAAATATCTACACCGCTATCTGTGTAAACATGGAAATATCTACACCGCCATCTGTATGGGTATGGAAATATCTACACCGCCATCTGTATAAACATGGAAATATCTACACCGTTATCTGTGTACACATGGAATTATCTACACCGCTATCTGTATAAACATGGAAATACCTACAATGCTATCTGCGTAAACATGGAAATATCCTCACCGCTATCTCTATATACATGCAAATATCTACACCGCTATCTGTGTAAACATGGAAATATCTACACCGATATCTCTGTAAACTTGGAAATATCTACACCGCTATCTCTGTAAACATGGAAATATCTACAGAGTCATCTGTATAAACATGGAAATATCTACACCGCTATCTGTGTAAACATGGAAATATCTACACCGCTATCTCTAAAAACATGGAAAGATCTACACCATTATGTGTATAAAGACGGAAATATCTACACCGCTATCTGTATAAACATGGAAATATCTACACCGCCATCTGTATGAACGTGGAAATGTCTAAACCGCCATCTCTATAAACATGTAAATATCTACACCGCCCTCTGTAGGAACATGGAAATATCTACAACGCTATCTGTTTAAACATTGAAATATCTACACCGCTATCTGCCTAAAAGTGGAAATATCTACACCGCTATCTGCATAAACTTGGAAATACCTACACCGCTATCTGTGTACACATGGAAATATCTACACCACCAACTGTAGGAACATGAAAATATCTACACCGCCAACTCTATAAACATTGAAATATCTACACCGCTATCTGTATAAACATGGAAATATCTACACCGCTATCTGTGTAAACATGGAAATAACTACACCGCCTTCTGTGTAAACATGGAAATATCTACACCGCCATATCTATAAACATGGAAATATCTTCAACTCCATCTGTTTGAACATGGAGTTATCTACACTGCCATCTGTATGAACATGGATACATCTACACCGCTATCTGTATAAACATGGAAGTATCTACACCGCCATCGGTAGGAAAATGAAAATATCTACACCGCCATCTGTATGAACAGGGAACTATGTACACCACCATCTGTATCAACATGAAAATGCCTACACCGCCATCTGTATCACAATGGAAATATCTGCACCGCCATCTCTATAACAATGGAAATATCTAAACCGCCGTCTGTATGGAAATGGAAAAATCTACACCACCATCTGTATAAAGGTGGAAATATCTACACCGCTATCTGTGTGAACATGGAAATATCTACAACGCTATCTGTAAAAACATGGAAATATCTACACCTCCATCTGTATAAACATGGAAATATCTACACCGCCATCTGTAGAAACATGGAAATATCTACACCGCCATCTCTATAAACATGGAAATATCTACACAGCTATCTGTATAAACATTTAAATATCTACACCGCCATCTCTATAAACATAGAAATATCTACACCGCCATCTGTATGAACATGGAAATATGTACACCGCCATCTGTGTAAATGTGGAAATATCTACACCGCTATCTGTATGAACATTGCAATATGTACACCGCTACCTGTATTAACATGGAAATATCTACACCGCTATCTGTATAAACATGGAAATATCTACACCGCTGTCTCTATAAACATGGAAATATGTGCACCGCTATCTCTATAAATATAGAAATATATACACCTCTCTCTCTATAAACATGGAAATATCTACAATGCTATCTGTATAAACATGGAAATATCTACACCACTATCTGTATAAACATGGAAATATCTACACCGCTATCTCTATAAACATGGATATATCTACACCACTATCTCTATAAACATGGAAATATCTACACCACTATCTGTATGAACATGGAAATATCCACACCGCTATCTGTATAGACTTGGAAGTATCTACACCGGTAACTGTATAAACATGGAAATATCTACACCGCTATCGGTATAAATGTCTGTATTTGCTCTTAATTTATACCCAAGGCTGGGATGTTTCATATGATAAAAAGACCAAATACAGAAATAGACTATATTTGGTCTGGCAATTGATCTCTGCAATAATCAAACCTCAAAGACAATCAAACCTGAAATCTAAGCTACATATTAAATAGCTTGGTTTTTAGGTTGCACGTTGCTGTGTATGCTGGCTTCATAGAAAATGCAAGTAGCAATGGCCATTTTTTAATAGTCATTAGCCTTGAAGCTCTCCTACTTTTGAATCACATAGAAATAGAAACCAAATCTCACTAGATTTTTTTTTTTGAAACAGGGTCTGGCTTGGTTGCCCAGGCTGAAGAGCAGGGCATGATCTTGGCTCACACCTCTGCCTCTCGGACTCAAGCCATCCTCCCACCTCAGCCTTGGAGTAGCTGGGACCACAGGCATGTGCCACCATATCCAGCTAATATTTTTATTTTTGTACAAATGGGGTTTGTCATCTTTCCCAGGCAGGCCTCAAACTCCAAGACTCAAGCAATACACCTGCCTTGAATTCCCAAAGTACTGGGTTTACAGGCGACAGCCACTACGCCCAGCTACTAAACTTCTAAAAATCAATTTTACATAAAATTATCTAAGCGTGCAAGGAAAGATAAGAAGCCTAAGGAACCAGTGAGTTGAAGAATAAATGCAGTTTAAATCATACATGTAAACAACATGATGTGATGTGGTAGGAATCATCTAACATGCTTTAAAGCATGAGTAAAAGGTCTTTACTTAGAAAACTGGATCTTAGTTTAGGATATCTTTAGATAAGAGTATGAAAAGTCATATCATATTGATAAGTAAAGTGCTTCCTTTGGCTAATTTTAAGGATAGGACATTTACTTTCATATAATTCATAGGAATCTTAGACTTAAAAATAAAATTTCCCTTCTCAAATCCTTACTTTTATACTTTTTTGCATTTCTTTCACTTTTGTGTTAATGGCCTATGTCTCAACATATTCTATTAAGCCTTCTGGAAACACATACTTTGTTTCCAGCCTCTTCAGAGAACCATCACTCCAATTCCTAGGCTTCTGAAGAAGCAGACCCAAGCTTATAATTATTACATATTTCCAAATCTAGGTGACCAACAAAAATTGATACTTTTCCCATCATACCTTTAAGTTAATAATCAGGTGTATGCTGAGAGGTAAAGACCCAAGAGTGTTGGTTGTCTAATTGTGCAGCTGTATAAACAAATCTTAATGCTTGAAAATATTCAAAGGTTATTCTCACGTTGATTGTTGGTAACTATGTGTAACAACATGAAAAGAAAAAAAAATCAAAGAATTACGTCTGAGGATAATACACAATCTCTAAGGGTAAGAAGAGCAACAAAAATTCTGCTTCAATTACCACTGAAATAATATATTTATCCTGTAAAATCTATGGTGGCTGGTTGTAAAAATTAGGCATTAGCAAACTGATAAAGACTTTTTAATGAAAACATTATGAAACATAGTTTTTAAAAAGTTAAATACACCCACACCAGTTTTTCACATTCTTTGGGCTGCTTTAATGCTGCCATTAAATAATTGATTTAGTTGTGACATAGATCCTATGTTCCATGGAGTCTACCATTCATAAAGATGCAATGTAAGGTAACAAAAATATAAATTGTGTGTGTGGGGAGGAGAAGTCAAGAGTATTTTTATGTGACAGAAGTTAAGTTGTTATCAGTGTAAAATAGTCTGTTACAAATACAGGACTCTGTATGTTAGTTTCACTAACCAGAAAGAAAGAAATTACAGCAGATACACACACACACACCAAAAAAGGGAAAAGAAACAAAGCTTAGCACCACAGAAAACCACCAAACTAGAGGGATAAACAATAAGAAAGGAAGAAGTGAACAAGTAATCTAAAAAACAACTAATGAAATTGTAGAAGGAAGTCCTAATTTATCAATAATAAACTTCAATAGAAGTGGATTAAACTCTACTTAAAAGATATAAAGTGGATGAATGGATTCGGATAGCAAAACCCACCTATATGCTGCCTACATGATACTTACCTCACTATTAAAGACAAATAGACTGAAAGTGAAGAGATGGAAAAATATATTTTATGCAAACAAATGAAAAGCAAGCAGGAGTAGCCACAGTCATGTCATATTTTAAAAGGCTTTAAATAAAAAAAACTATATAAAAAAAGAATGTCACTGTATAATGAAATGATAAAAGGCCCAATTCAATAAGAGGACATAACATATATATTACTTAGGTGTAACTATATATGTACCCAACACCAGAACAACCAGATATATAAAGCAAATATTAGATTTAAAGGTAGAGATAGACTGCAATACAATATTAGTAGGAAATTTCAACACTCCACTTTAAAAATGGACAGATTCTATGAAGAGAAAATCAACCAAAAAATGACAGACTCAAACTATACCATAGACCAAATGGACCTAGCAGGTAAAGAAGATCTCACCTGATATGGTTTGGCTGTATATCCCCACCCAAATCTCATCTTGATTATAGCTCCCATAATTCATACATGTTGTGGGAGGGAACCAATGGGAGATAATTGAATCATGGGGGCGGTTCCCCCATACTGTTCTTGTGGTAGTGAATACGTCTAACAAGATCTGAGGTTTTATAAGGGGGAACCCTTTCACTTGGTTCTCAATTCTATTTTGTTTGCTACCATGTAAGATGTGTCTTTCGCCTTCCATCATGATTGGGAGACCTCCCCAGCCACGTGGAACTATGAGTCCACTAAACCTCTTTTTCTCTGTAAATTACCCAGTCTCGGGTATGTCTTTATCAGCAGTATGAAAACAGACTAATACATCATCCAACAGCTGCAGAATACAAATTATTCTCAACTGTACACCAAACATTCTCTAGGACCAATCATACATTATGACACATAATAAGTCTTAACAAACTTAAGAAGACAGATATCATATGAAGTATCTTTTCTGATTACAGGGATATAAAGCCAGAAATCAACAACAGGAAAGCCCTTGGAAATTTTATAAAAACATGGAAATTAAATAGCACGCACCCAAGAAATCAATAGGTCTCATTAAGACATTAATAGGAAAATGTCAAAAGTCACTGAGACAAGTAAGAATGAAAATCCAACATACCCAAACCTATGGAACGTAGCAAAAGCAGTTCTAAGAGGGAAATTTATAGCAATAAAAGCCTACACCAAAAAAGAAGAAAGATTTTCAAATCACAAAGCAAAATTATACACTTCAAGTAACTAGAACATCAAAAACAAACTAAACCCAAAATTGGTAGAAGGAAGGAAATAATAAAGCTCACAGCAGATATAAATGAAACAGACACTAAAAAATATTTCAAAAGATAAATAAGACAAAGTGTAAAGGTAAAACTGACAAACCTTTAGCTAAACTAAGACAAAAGGAGAGAAAATTCAAATAAATAAAAGATGAAAAAGGAGACATTACAACTGATACACCACAGAAATAGAAGGGATTGTAAGACATTACTCATAACTATATGCCAACAAATTTGATAGTGTAGAATAAAATGAATAAATTTCTGCACACATACAACTACCCAGATTAAATTGTGAGGAAATATAACATCTGAACACATCAATAATGAGTTTGGAAATTGAATCAATAATAAAACATCTTCCATCAAAACAACAACAACAACAACCAACACCCAGGACCTGATGTCTTCACTGCTGAATTCTACCAAACAGTTAAAGAATAACTACCAATTCTCCACAAACTTTTCCACAAAAGTAATGAGGAAGGAATACTTCCATACTCATCTTATGAGGCTCGCAATATCCTGATTCTAAAACCAGACAAAGACACGCACAAAATGAAAATAACAGGCCAATATTCCTGAAGAACATAGATACAAAAATTCTCAACAAGATACAAGTGAACTGACTTCGACAGCACACTAAAAAGAGTATTCACTATAATCAAGTGGGGTTCATCCCAGGGATGAAAGGATGGCTTAACATGCACAAATCAGTAAATATGATACACCACCACAATAGAAAGAAGAACAAAAACCATGTGATCATTTCAACAGATGCAAAAAGAACACTTGACAAAAGTCAACATTCCTTTATGATAAAAACTGTCAAGAAAGTAGGTATAGGAGTGTACCTCAACGCAGTAAAGGCCATAGGTGACAAACCCACAGCTAACATCTTATTTATGGTGAATAGTTAAATGCTTTTCCTCTTTGATGTGGAGGAAGACAAGGATGTCAACTTCTACCACTTCTATTTAGCATAGTACTGGAGGTCAGAGCCAGAGCAATTAGACAAAAGAAATAAATAAGAGGGATCCAAACTGGAAAGAAGGAAGTCAGATTGTTTCTGTTTGTAGAAAATGTGATCTCACATACATATGGATACATCTATATATATGATCATATAGATATATATGATCTCTCTCTCTTTAGGGTTCTTTCTATATATACTTATATAGAGTGAGAACCCTAAAGACTTGACCAAAAACTACTAGAAATCATAAATAAATTCAGTAAAGTTGTAGTATACAAAATCAACACAGAAAATTCAGTGGTGTTTCTATACACTAATAGTGAACTATCTGAAAAAGTCATCAAGAAAGGAATTCCATTTACAATAGCTACCAAGAAATCTGCAGATAAATTTAATCAAGGTCGTGAAAGATCTCTACAATGAAAACTATAACACACTGATGGAAAAATTTACGATCCACAAAAAATGGACACTATATACTCATGGAATGGAAGAACTGATACTATTGAAATGACCATACTAACAAAATGTCCTACAGATTCAATGCAATCCCTATCAAAATACCAATGAAATTCTTCACAGAAATAGAAAAAAATACCCTAAAATTTGTATGAAACCAGAAAAGACCCCAAATAACCAAAGCAATCCTGTGCAAAAATAACAAAGCTGGAGGCACCACACTACCTGACTTCAAAATATACTACAAAGCCATAGTAAGCAAAACAGCATGGCACTGCCATAAAGCAAACACATAGACCAATGGAAGAGAATATACAGCTCAGAAATAAATTCTCATACCTAAAGTCAACTGATTTTCCAAAAAGGAGTCAAGAGCACACACAGGGGTAAAGACAGTCTCTTCATTAAATGGTACTGAGAAGATTGGATATCTACATGTGGGATAATGAAATTAGACCCCTATCTTTTACCTTATACAAAAATCAACTCAAATGCGATTAAAGACCTAAAGGTAAGATTGAAAACTATGAAAAACTACTAGAAGATAACATGTGGGAAATTCTCTATAACTTTGGGTTCTACAAGGATTTTTTAAATGAGACGTCAAAAGCACAGGCAACAAAAGCAAAAAGAGATAAATGGGGTTTCATCAAACTAAAATGCTTTTGCACAGCAAAGGAAACTTAACAGAGTGAAAAAACAACTTACAGAATGGGATACAATATTTGCAAACTATACATCTGCTAAGGAGTTAATGCCCAGATTATATAACAAACTTAAACAACTCAACAGCAAAAACATAAATAACTTATTTAAAAATGGGCAAAACTGGGAGGCTGAGGCAGGCGGATTGCCTGAGGTCAGGAGTTTGAGACCAGCCTGACCAATATGGTGAAATCATTTCTCTACTAAAAATACAAAAATTTAGCCAAACATGATGGCGTGTGCCTGTAACCCCAGCTACTCAGCAGGCTGAGGCAGGCGAATTGCTTGAACCAGGGAGATGGAGGTTGCCGTGAGCCCCGATTGCACCACTGCACTCCAGCTTGGGCAAGAGAGCAAGACTCCTTCGCAAAAAAAAAAAAAAAAAAGGGACAAAATAAACTAAAAGAAATGCCACAAGAGAAAATATAGAAATTGTCAAGACGAATATATAATAAAATCATGTTCAACATCACTAACCATCAGGGAAATGCAAATCAAACCCGCAATGAGATACCAGTTCACCCATTAGAATGGCTATTAGCAAAAAGGTAAAAGATAACAAGAGTTGGCAAGGAAGTGGAGAAAACGGAACACTTACGCACTGTTGATGGGGTTGTAAACTAGTACAACCATTAAGCAAAACTTTATGGAAGTTCGCTAAAAAATAAAAAATAAAAAAAAAAACAATCATTCGATCACATAACCCAGCAATCCCACTACTGGGTATATATCCATAGGAAATGAAATCATTGTGTTTGAAAAATATCTGCACTCTTATGTTTACTGTAGCACTATTTCTAATAATCAGATATGGAATCAACCTATGTGTATAAAAACAAACAAGTGAATTATATATATATAATATATATTATGTATATTATATATAATACATATTATGTATATTATATATAATATATTATGTATAATATATAATATATTTTATATTAATATATTATTAATATTAATGTATTATATATTAATATTAATAAAAATAATAATTATTAATTAATAATTATTAATAATTAATAATAATTAATATTAATATTAATAGATTATTAATATATAATATATATTATATGTATAATATACATTATATATTATGTATATTTTATATATAATACATATTATGTATATTATATACATAATATATATTATGTGTATTATAATATATAATGTATAATGTATATAATATACGTTATGTATATTATATATAATATACATTATGTATGTTATGTATATTATATATTACATATAATATATATATATTATTATATATAATTATATATAATTATAATTATAATTATATATAATTTTATGTGTAATTATAATTATGCATAAAATTAATTATAATTATGTATAATTTTATGTGTAATTATAATTACACATAAAATTATATATGTATATATATATATATATATATGGACACACACACAATGAAATACTATTCAGCCATAAAAAAAGAATGAAATTCTGCCAGTTGCAACAACATGGATGACCCTGTAGGATACAATGTTAAGTGAAATAAGCCAGACACAGAAAGCAAATACCGCATGATCTCGCTCATATGTGGAATCTTAAAAAAAAAAATGTTAATAGAGAAGTAGAGTAGAATAGTGGTTACCAAACAGTGAGGAAGAAGTGGGGAGGGCAAAATGGAGATAGATTGGTTAACAGTTATGAAATCACAATTATATAGGAAGAATAAGTTGTAGTGTTCTTTGCAAAGCAGGGTGACTATAGTTAAAAGTAAAGTATTGTATATTACAAAGTATCTAGAAGAAAGGATTTTGAAATTTCTTATTAAAAAGAAATGATGAATGCATGAGGTAATTAATACACTAACTATCCTTATTGGATCATTAGACAACATACATATTCATTGAAACATCAAATTGTATCCTATAAATCTATATAATTACAATGTGAAAATTTTTTAAAAATAAATTAATGAATTAAATAACAATTTTAAAATGTTCTCAATCACCAATGCAAAGTTTAGGAGCTTTGTTCTTGACTCAGCCTTAAGACTGAAAACTAATGTGTTAGAAATATTTGTAGATCCTCTCAATTTTGAAAGAATCCTAGCTAAACTACTGAAATATAAAATATATTCTATGTAATATGCTCTTAGGTATATTCTTAGGTGAACTCTGCTTTTAGATGAAGCTTATAAAAATGAAAAACGTATCTGAAATAAAATTTTAAAGTATTTGGAAAATTACAGCTTAATCTCTTAAAGACAAATTTTCTATACAGTAACCTTTTTATGTGCTTTTGAAATGGGGTATACAATTATTTTCCCTGATGTGAGACAAAATATAGAATGTTGGCATTTTATCTAAGAAGTTAACTTAGGAAGAAAGAGTGAGAGGCAGAGGAATGAGGGAAGAAAGGAAGGCTGATGATGGGATACCTTATCAAGTTGCCTAATGCTGTATTGGAACCTAATAGGCCTTCTAAGGAGTTTTATTACATAATGCAAGACTCCTCAATCTGGGAGGAGGAAAGGGCTTTATTTTTGAGTGGTCACAGGTTGCCCCATGGGCATAAACTCTACCAAGCTGCTAGGTTACACCTACATGAGCATCCCACCTGCTTAAGTAAGAGCAGCCACAAACTGTGGGCCATTCCAGGTAAGTGTCATATCACACCTGCACCAACTAGTCAAAGCCTGGGTCAAAGCCTGTGCAGAACTGATCGCTACAGCAGAGGCTAAAATAAGAAATGGGGCTAAGAGAGTGAAAAGCAGTGCCCATATGTATCCAAAAACAGGTTGAAGATATCTTTAGGAAGGAACAGATAATTTTTTTTATTCATACAATAACAGATGCATATGAACTCCTCGACTAGTCACCCATTCCTGTCAGCCCTTGGGCTTCATAACTAAATCATTCTTCCTTTGTAATCCAGTCCCACATTTTCAGCTATCTCTATATGTTTATTATCTTAAATATTTCTTTGCTCTATACTCTTCCCCTAGTCTTCAACCAATTTCTTTCTTTATTGTCCCAACCCACAGACTGTTATTTCCACTTCGATGTCCCATAGAAGCTTCAAGGGTTTGAAATACCTAAAAAAAACAACTCATCTTTCTCCCTAAAATTCCCTCTCCTTCTCCCACTTCAAAATTTCAACTAATGGCTCCCCCTGTTATTCCCACCAGAATCCTGAATGATCCCTGTTTCCCCTCATTCACTCCATACATGTAAATCTCATTAACGTTACTTTCTAGATATTTCATGAATCCTTTCCATTCATTCTGTACTAGAAAGTGTTCCCAGTTTAGACCCTGGTGGTTGGTGGCCTCTTACCTAGGCGCTCTCTCTCTCTCTCTCTCTCTCTCTCTCTCTGTGGGTGTGGGTGTGGGTGTGTGTGTCCTGAGAATTTATTTACTTCTGGTTTTTGTTTGTTTTTTAGTATCCAGAATCTACAGGGAACTTAAATCAATTAGAAAAAAAAATAACCCAATTAAAAAATGGGCAAAGGACATGAACAAACACTTCTCAAAAGAACACATACAAATGGCCAACAAATACACGAAAAAAAAATGCTTAGAATCACTAATCATCAGAAAAATGCAAATCAAAACACAATGAGATACCATTTCATACCGGTTGGAATGGCTATTATTAAAAAGTCAAAATACAACAGATGCCAGCAGGGCTGTAGACAAGAGGAAGTGTCCGTATATTTTTAGCTATAGCCCTACTTCAAACGTGTCCCCATTACAGCCAAAAGAGCGGCCTATCTAAAGGACTGTTCTGATCAGCTCACTTACCTGACTGAAACCTTCAGTGACTCCCATGGCCTGCAGGTCAATGCACTAATTCATGACTATAACATCTGAGATATCCTTGATCTGGCTACTGGTCTAGCCCTCTCTGACTCACGCTTTATAAACCATGCATTCTGGAACTTTTTAGTTGTTTCCCACATCAGCATGCTACTTCCCATCCATGTAGATTTGCAGAGACCTCCTCATCTTTTTAATTCCCAGTTCCCACTCTCAACATGGGCCATCTCCTACCCACACTTCAAAACCTAAGCAAAACAACACCTTCCGTGACACCTCCATGCTGAGTCAGATGCCATCCCCTTTGTATTGTAGTTCTTTGCTTGTGTGCCTTTGTCTCACTTTGTTCTCTTTAAAATAAACTCCATGAGGACAATGATCACCTGCTATTTGTGTTAATATCTGCACCTAGTGGCATAGTGTCTGGAGTATAGTAGGATCTATTTTCAAGGAAAAAAAGATTATATCTATACCAATAGACATGAATTAGCGCTTTTTTTTTTAAAGATAAGCTCCCTTTGAACTAAGTCAATGTTTACAAGAAGAGTTATACTAAAAAGTTCACTTTTGCTGCTTATGTTTCATTTATTTCAGGCAATTAATTCATTGTTATTGGTAAATCGATACTTTTTATTGATACTGAAAAGAGAGAAATAAACTAATGACTATCTCTGTTAGAGTAGATTTGTTCATATCTATCAGTAAAATGTTAATTATCTGAAAGTCAATAATAAAACATAAACTGTGATCTTAAATGTTTTTTAGGGGCTCAAAAATAATTAGAATTCATGTCAGCATATAAAAAAAGATCAGAGTATTTTTAAGATATGATAAAATTTTATTTTAGTTTCTTAATAGGGATTTTTGTGACCTTATAGAGTTCAACTAATTATAATTTTAAAAATAGGATTTATAGAGTTTTAGAATTAGAAACAATTTATAGATTATTTTATTTTTCTTTTGAGGAATCAGGTCATCAGAAGATCAAGGAACACCTATAATGTCACTAGATCCTAATTTAATTTAAATTTTAGAATCCAGGTATTCTAACTCCTGTCTTGATACTATTTCTACTTTATTATGTTGCTTCCCAGGGCTTTAAAAAATAAAAGCTGGGAAATTACATTTGCTTTGCATATACAGCACCAATTATCAAATTCAGCATAAAAGCATAACATGTATACATCAAAAAGAAAACATAAAAACTTCAAATTAAAAGCATCTCAAAACAATTGAATATAATAGGGAAACCTTATACAAATGCAACACTCACCCATTAATAAAAAGAAACCAATTGGAGAAAAAAGAAATTCAATATAAACATGTTGGAATATAACCTAATTCATTTTAATCCAATGCTTCAAATTGAAAAAAATTAGCACTAGTGTTATTTTCCTTTATCATTACAATCTTGCTTTTCATTACATTATGCTATGTTTTGTATTAAACATAAAATCAATTTTTCACCTTAACACATGCTAGAAATACAGAGTCACCATATTGGAAATCAGTAGAAAGTGTCTTTGTTTCTACTTTTTTTTCTTTGAAAAAGCTTTGGGAAAAAAAATCATTTACAATGTTTAATTTTAATAACTTAAAGAATGTAATTGATTTTTGTTTGTTTTTGACATGGAGTTTCACTCTTGTCACTCAGGCTGGAGTACAATGGCATGATCTCGGCTCACTGTAACCTCCACCTCCCAGGTTCAAATGATTCTCCTGTCTCAGCCTCCCGAGTAGCTGGGATGACAGGCACTCGCCACCACACCCGGCTAATTTTTGTATTTTTAGTAGAGATGGGGTTTCATCATGTTGGCCAGGCTGGTCTCAAACTCCTGACCTCAGGCGATCTGCCAACCTCGGCCTCCCAAAGAGCTGGGACTACAGGCGTGAGCCACCATGCCCAGCCAATTGAATAGTTTTTAACTCAGAGGATAAATGCTTGAGGGGATGGAAAGCCCATTCCTCATGACGTGATTATTTCACACTGCATGCCTGTATCAAAACATCTCATGTACCCCACAAATATATAAACCTCCTATGTACCCACAAAAATTTTATAAAATAATGAAAATATTTTAAAACTAAAAAAATTGTTTTTTAATTAAGCAACTTTATTTAAATAAAATCATTCTTCCTCATCCTCAGTCCTGGGATCTACCAGAAAGAATTAGCAACATCTTAAAGATGACAAAGTGTTAAAGATAAGCTGCTATTAAGTAAAAGTGTGAAGTGTGGAGGGGACAAGCTGGATGCCTGAACCATTTTGTTCTATCTTTAGGACAGTGAAAGAGCAAGAAGCAGGGTTGGGTGGGGGACACATATTCTGTTGAGCATTGTCACCACTATATTCACTGAAATTCATCTGCATGCTTGTATGTATACTTTTGATTCGCCTGATACACTGAAAATTATATGAAATTGTTCTCTATTCTTTAGATAATTATAATCTAAGTGCTAATATGAAGCTTAGAATTTATATGAAATATGTATGCCCACAACAAGACATTTCAGCTATTTCCTAGATAATAATCTCACTTCACCCTGCACAAAACAGGCACATGGTCATGTCACTCTGACCTGGTTTGAGTCCAAGGAGGCTTTTGTTTTTAAAATAATTTAGGTTAGTAGTTAAAATATGAACTTTGGGCCAGGAGTGGGAGCTCATGCCTATAATCCCAGCACTTCGGGAGGCTGAGGCGGGCGGATGACTTGAAGTCAGGAGTAGGAGACTGGACTGGCCAACATGCTGAAACCCCATCTCTACTAAAAAAAAAAAAAAATAGAAAACTTAGCTGGGTGTGGTGGCGGGCACCTATAATCCCAGCTACTTGGGAGACTGAGGCAGGAGAATTGCTTGAGCCTGGGAAGTGGAGGTTGCAGTGAGCAGAGATCTTACCACTACACTCCAAAACAAACAACAAACAAAAAAATTCTAGAGTCACACTGAAAATCTTAACAACCTGCTTCTACTACCCATTTTTTTAATTTTTATTTTGACCTGATTTTAGATTGATAGCAAAATGCACAAATAACACAAAGTGCCCCCTATGTCCCTCACCCTACTTCCCCTAATGCTAACATTTTCAGAGCCATCCTTATTTTCTCTATAAAAGAGCAGAGTTCTCCTTTTAGAGATTTGGAAAGATTATTAAAAGATAAGTTACAAAATACAGTACCTGACACGTATAAAATATTAAATAAATACTAGCCATGCTTAATTATTTTGTTTTAAGTCTATATGAGTCAAGTTTTAGTAGAAATATGGGCTAGAAAAAAAAAACAGAAAGCGGGACTCTGTGATCCGACTTGGGCTTATAGAACAGACTGCACTAGTTTGTTCTCATGCTGCTAATAAAGTCATACCCAAGACCGGGTAATTTAGAAAGGAAAGAGGTTTAAGGAACTCACAATTCCACATGGCTGGGGAGGCCTCACAGTCACGGCAGAAGGCAAAAAAGAAGCAAAGGCACATCTTAAATGGTAGCAGAGAAGAAAGCTTGTGTAGGGAAGCTCCCATTTTAAAAGCATCAGATCTCGTGAGACTTATTCGCTACCAGGAGAACAGTAGGGGGAACCCGCCCCTATGATTCAATGATCTCCACCTGACTCCATCCTTGACATGCGGGGATAATTACAATCAAGGTGAGATTCGGATGGAGACACAGCCGAATCATATCAATGACTAATGAGAGTTACGTCCAGAACCTAATGAAAACCTGTCTGAGGCCACATTCCCTGTAAAGCAGATTTGAGATAGAGATTTGTGTAGAGAATATTTAACT
Source organism: Gorilla gorilla gorilla (assembly GCF_029281585.2). Lineage (NCBI taxonomy): Eukaryota > Metazoa > Chordata > Mammalia > Primates > Hominidae > Gorilla > Gorilla gorilla. The sequence continues at coordinate 51,806,961 of NC_073246.2, read as the reverse complement.
GGGTAAAATCCTAGGAACCAACAACTGTGGCGAAAAAGCTGAATTGGATAAAGGGAGTTGAGATGTGAGGCAGTCACAACAAATACCTCAGCTAATCTCAAGGGGGAGCTGAGAAGCTGGGGCGACCCTTCAGAGTTGCCCTAAATTGAGGCAGGAGTATGGAGTTTTAATACCTTTCACTGGCCATTCTTCAGATACGAGTTGTCCCCAAGGATGGACATCAGCTTGACAAGTTATTAATTAGATCTCCTGAGAATAAATTCTAGAGAGAATCAGCTGAGAGGCATGATTTGCCAACACTCCCAATAGCTGGGCAAACTTCAGTTTTGAGGGAGGATTTGGGTCACACACAAAAGTCTCCACAACCAATTATTCATGGGAAATTCTATGTAGGCAGAGCTATTTCATGGCCAGTTAATCAAAACTACATAATCTATTTGGTTAAGCAAAAGAAATTAAAAAGATAAAATAAAATCTATGTATTAACACTCAAAAGTTTTTTAATGCATTTGCCTTGCATTTCGTATGTTTTGCCTTGCCTTTTATATGTTTTGCCTTGCATTTGCTTATTTGCTTTTAAGAACCTTTAGAGAACAATAATTACTAATATAATATGGAGTAGCACAGCATAGACGAGGGAAGCTAACTCTCTCCCTTTTCCCAGAACCTGGAACAGCTAAAGATCCTAAGCATTGTCAGCTTTGGTATCTGACATAGTTTGGATGTTTGTCCCCTTCAAATCTCACGTTAAAATGTGATCCCCAATGTTGGAGAGAGATGCCTCCTGAATGGCTTGGTGCTGTCCTCTTGGTAATGAATGAGTTCTTACCCTGTGAGTTCATGCGATATCTGGTTGTTTAAAAGAGACTGACACCTCCTCCCTGTCTCTCTTGCTTCCTCTCTCACCATGTGATATGCTGGTTTCCCTTCACCTTCCACCATGATTGGAAGGTTCCTGAGGCCCTCCCTGGAAGCAGGTGCCAGTACTATGCTTCATGTACAGCCTTCACAACAAGGAGCCAAATAAACCGCATTTCTTTATAAATTACCCAGCCTCAGGTATTTCTTTATAACAATGCAAATGGGCTAACAGAGTATCATTCATGGACAGTGAGTGTATTAGTCAATTTTCATGCTGCTGATAAAGACATACCCAAGACTGGGTAATTTATAAAGAAAAAGAGGTTTAATGAATTCACAGTTCCACATGGCTGAGGAGGCCTCACAGTTATGGCAGAAGGCGAAAGGCGCATCTTACATGGCAGCAGGCAAACAGCAAATGAGAACCAAGTGAAAGGCGAAAGGGGTTTCCCCTTATAAAACCATCAGATCTCATGAGACTTATTCACTACCACTAGAACAGTGTGGGGAAAACTGCCCCCATGATCCACTTACCTCTCACTGGGTCCCTCCCACAACATGTGAATTATGGGAGCTACAGTGCAAGATGAGATTTCAGTGGGGACACAGCCAAACCACATCAGACAGTAATAACTTTCAATTAAATATAGCTAGACTTTCTGTCAGTGGGTCACAGCAGTCTAGAGAACACATTGAAAAACTCTGGGAACAGCAGATATAGAGGTCAGATCTAGAGATTTTGAACAAAGTTTAGTGCTACAATGCATTGGTGACCACAGACAAAAGGTGTCTGTTGTTGTTATAGTTTGTTTTCTGTCTTGTTTTTCATCATGGGAGGACAAAAAGAAAAAATGGGGGCAATGGTGAAGGAGAAATGAAAAAGACCTGCTTTTCTATGGGTGGAAGCGACTAAACGAGAGAATAAATTTGGATCACACAACAAATGCAAATCAAGTTAGAAGCATGAAAGGCATGATTAAGGCCATGGTTCTAATAGAGATCAGCCAGCGGAACCAGGATCATGCCACACCGAGAGAGGCTGCAGAGCCATTGCCTTCTCTCCTGTCAAAGCTAAATTAATGAAATGGAACTCACAGAAGCACTATGTAATCAAATATTGGTGGGACACAAGCAAATTCTTAAAAAGTTTCATTGATCAGTGATAATATCTTTTGGTGTAAATATCTCCTCAAAACATTTCAGGAAAAAAAAATAAAGCTATAATTTTACGTTAGAAATATTTAACTTTGTTATACTAGTTTACTTATTTTTTACCTAATACTTCTGATATATTGTTATGTAGGTTAAAGATGCTCGATTCATGCCACTGTGGAAACCACACATAATTTAGGCAATAATGCAAATTCTTTTCAAATTCTTTTATCAGTGTATTCACTTTATTTTTATTTCAAACACAATACAAAATTACAGGATGCTATCAAAGTGATGCTACAAAACCCCACTAAAATTTTTTCAATTCTTCAAATCACACACTTACACACACACACACACACACACACCACATGCATTCCCCGTACAGACCTTTTTTTGGGGGGCCTGAGTAAATAATTGCATTTTATTTTCAATTTTTCATTTTGAAATAATTAAAGACTTACCAAAAATGTTGCAAAACTACGTGCCTTTTTGAAGTAAAGTCTTGAAAAAGTTGTTTGGTATATCCTTTATAGTAATAAAAGAAAACACGTGTATATTCTGTTGATTAAAGGCATGCTGAGATCGTCAGACATGTGATTTCATCAGAGACTCCAATATAGAGCGCAGCTGTAACGACATCCTAAGAGTGTTCTAACTGAAATGTGTTGGAAGAAGGTTCTAATTTTTTTCAACCCTTCTCAAGTTGGCACTCAGCAGATTTCCACTCTATAAAAGTAACTCCTGCTCTGCAACTAATGTTCACAGATAAGCTCCAAACATATTTACAGCTCCATTTAAGTATAATGTACACACAGTAAAATTCACCCTTTTCAATGTGCAATTTAATGGGTTATGGCAGATGAATATCATCATTTGACCACAATCATGATCAAGATACAGAAAATCTGCATCATCACAAAACGTTTTCTTTTGCTGTTTTGCATTTGATCTTTTCTCCATTCCTGAACACAGGCAACCACTAATCTGCTTCTGTTTCTACAGTTTGCATTTTCTAGAGTATCCTATTAGTGGAATGATACATTGGTGTCTTTCATGTCTAGCTTCTTTCACTGAGCATAATGCTTTTGATATTCATTTATATTGCTGTTGTATCAGTTTGCTCCTTTTTATTGTTGAGTGGTACTCCATCTACAACTGGTTTATCCATTTACAAGTTGATGGACACATCTGCTATGAACTTCAAGGATGAGGCTTGGTACGGATATGTTTTTATTTATTTTGAGTCGCAGTGGGATTATTTGGCTATATGATCAGTACTAAGTTTAACATTAAAAGAAACTGCCAAACTGCTTTCCAAAATGTCTGTACCATTTTGAAGTCCCACTAGCCAGGTGTGAATAGCAATTCTTCACATCATGTGGTATGGTCAGTTCTGCTCGTGTCAGCCACTCCAGTGGGTGTACAGTGGTACCTCAATGTGGTTTTCACTTGCATTTCCCTGATGACGGGTAATGTTAAGTATCTTTTCATTTGTGTATTGGACATCATCTCTTTTTAAATTAAAATATCTGTACAAATATTTGGCCCATTTAGGTCAAAATATTACGTTAAATGAGTTATTTGTGTTTTGTTATTTAGTTTTTTAGTTATGTGTACATTCTAGATGAAAGTTCTTTATCAGACATATTTAAAATTATTCTGTCCCAATCTGTGGTTTGCCTTTTCATTTTTTGATGCTATGTTTTAAGTTGCAAAAGTCTTAATTTCATGAAGTCCAACTTACTATTTTTTTCCATTTTCATCCATCCTTTTCTTATCTAAAAAGTTTTTAGCTATAGTAAGATTATTAAAAATTTTTCCTATTCAGTAAGCTTTATACATTTTATATTTACATTATGTATAAAATACATGTTGAGTTAATTTGAGGATATGGTGTGAGGTAATTCTGAAGTTCATATTCTCCATTTAATATCCAATTTTAATAGTACCATCTTTATAAAGACATTGATTTCCTTATTGAAATATTTTGGCAACTTTGGCCATGTAAGGCAGGATATATTTCTAAATTATTTATTCTGTTTCACTGATATATATGTCTTCTTCATGCCAGTAAGTTTACTGTACTGTTTAGTGTAGCTTTACAATATGTCTTGAAATTTGGAAAGTTTTCCAACTTTATTCTTCTTTCTAAAACATGCTCTGGCTATTCTAGGACTTCTGCATTTAAAAAAAAAAATTAGAATCAGCTTTGTAATTTCTCCAAAAAGGCCTATAGGTTTGACTGGGATTGTGCCAAATCTGGAGATCAGTTTCAGAAGAATTATCATCTAATAAGTATGACATGTATATTTACCAATGAACTTGATACATATTTCTACCTATTCAATCTCTCGTATTAGTGATTTAGAAATTTTGGATCAGCATACCTTTTATTAAATTTATTCTGAATTATTTTATTATTTTTGAGGCTATTATAAGTTAAATTGCTTACATAATTTTATTTTCTAATTGGTGTTGATTGTGTATAGAAACACAATTGATTTTATTTATTGATCTTTCATCCTACAACTTTGTTAAATTCACTTCATACCTCTAGCACACTTCTGCAGATGCCTAAGGATTTTCTATGTGTATGTTTACATCACGTGAGAATAGTATTTTTCTTTCTTCCCAACTTGGGTGTCACTTATTTCTTATTTTCTTTTCTTTTCTCTTTATTTCTTTCTTCTTTCTGTCCATTCCTCCTTCCTTCCCTTCTTTCTTTCTCCCTGTTTTAGAATCAGTTTTGTAATTTATCCAAAAGGACCTATAAGGTTTCATGGGAATTCCACTGAATCTAGAGATCAATTTCAGGAGAATTATCATCTCATAAGTATTAAATATTTATCAATGAACTTGGTATATATTTCCACTTATTTAATATTGAATGCAATACTTTAAAGAACTAGGGAGAGAGGACATCATTGCATTTTTCATAATCTTATGTAGAAAGTATTAAGGCTTTCACCATTTTAAGTAAGATGTTTGCTATAGATTTTTTGTAAACACATAATCAGTTTGAAAATGTACTTTTCTATCCTCAGTTTGCTGGGAGTTTTTAATTTAAAAAATGTGTTACATTTTGTAAATTCCTTTTTTGCATCTATTGAGAGTGTCACGTGATTTTTCTTTTTTCTGTCAGCATGGTAGATTTTCAGTTGTTGAAACCAACTTGAGATAAACCCCACTTGGTTAAAACACATTATCATTTTTAAATATTCCTAGACTCAATTTGCTAATATTGTATTAAGAATGTTGCATCTAAGTTCATAATGGTTATCAGTCTGTCATTTTTGAGTTGTGATATCTGTATTTGTTTCTGATATCGAGAGAATCCACGTAAAACATCTACTTCTGTCATCAGTAATAATCTGACCAGGGATAACACCAACAGTTAGAGAGGAACCTGTCATTACCTGTGGCAGCAGAGATATCAGAGATTCCAAAAAGAAAAGCAAGGTTAAAATTTCAAATATAATCACATGAAATATCAGAAAGCCAGGGGATAGAAATATAGGAGAGCAAAATCTTAGAGGTCAAAACAAGTAGTTAAGTACTGCACATGATAATAAAAAGTAAAATCTTTTCCTAAGGCAGAGCCTGGCTGCTGCCTAGCTTCTTTGACAATTCTTGGTAGGCTTTCATGGCTTTATAAGGGCTTATACTTTAGGTAAAGTTATAGTCAGGGAAACGGTGGGTGTAGGTTGGCTCTGTAGAAATGAAGCATTACAGGAGCACTGCAGTTAGAAAGAAACTGATACTGATGATACTTCGGTCACACTAATAATACATGCTAATGATAATCATAGCAATCATGGTAATGACAGACAATATATATATAATATTAGCATGCTTCTATTTGCACATATACATATGTGAATAGAAACATTGATTTAAAGACATGAAAGTATAGAAATAGCCTACACCTGATAAAGATATGCTCATACACAATAACAAACCTCAGCATAAACAGAGATTTTGATGTATCACAGAATTCTCCAATAGATCACAATTTTGACACTATGGGAAGTGTCATTTTCAGAACTTTTCTTTATCTCCATTATCTCTATTCTCTATTTCCAACATTCCTGGAGACTGAACTCAAGGATCAGTAAATATTCTCAACCTTAACCATAGCAGACTTCATTCATCCCATATATGCTTGTTATTTTTCCCCATTGACAGAAGGCATTGTACCATGAAATATACAACATATCTCTGACACACCTGACGAAAACAAACAATGGGGAAAGATTGACTATTTAATAAATGGTGATGGGAAAACTGGCTAGCCATATGAAGAAAGCTGAAAGTGGACCCCTTCCTTACACCTTATAAAATAATTAACTCAAGATGGATTAAAGACTTAAACATAAGATCTAAAACCATAAAAACTCTAGAAGACAACCTAGCCAATACCATTCAGAACATAGGCATAGGCAAAGACTTCACGACTAAAACACCAAAAGCAGTGGCAACAAAAGCCAAAATTGAGAAATGGGATCTAATTAAACTAAAGATAGCTTCTGCACAGCAAAAGACACTATCATCGGAGTGAACACACAACCTACAGAGTGGGAGAAAATTTTTGCAATCTATCCATCTAACAAAGGGCTAATATCCAGAATCTACAAGGAACTTAAACAAATTTACAAGAAAAAAACAACCCCATCAAAAAGTGGGAAAAGGATATGAACAGACACTTCTCAAAAGAAGACATTTATGCGGCCAATAAACACATGAGAAAAAGCTCATCATAGGCTGGGCGTGGTGGCTCACACCTGTAATCCCATCACTTTGGGAGGCCAAGGCGAGTGGATCACAAGGTCAGGAGTTTGAGACTTGCCTGGCCACTATGGTGAAACTCTGTCTCTACCAAAAACACACAAAAAAACTTTAGCCAGGCGTGGTGGTATATATCTGTAATCCCAGCTACTCAAGAGGCTAAGGCAGGAGAATTGCTTGAACCCATTAGGTGGAGGTTGCAGTGAGCCGAATTTGTGCCACTGCACTCCACCCTGGGTGACAGAGTGAGGCTGTCTCGAAGAAAAAAAAAAAAAAAGCTCATCACCCCTGGTCCAATGAGATACCATCTCGCGCCAGTTAGAATGGCAATCATTAAAAAGTCAGGAAACAACAGGTGCTAGAGAGGATGTGGAGAAATAGGAATGCTTTTACACTGTTGGTGGGAGTGTAAATTAGTTCAACCATTGTGGAAGACAGTGTAGCAATTCCTCAAGGATCCAGAACTGGAAATATCATTTGACCTAACAGTCTCATTACTAGGTACACATCCAAAGGATTATAAATCATTCTACTATAAAGACACATTCACACATATGTTTATTGCAGCACTATTCACAAGAACAAAGACTAGGAACCAACCCAAATGCCCATCAATGATAGACTGGATAAAGAATATGTGGCACATATACACCATGGAATACCATGCAGCTATAAAAAAGGATGGATTAATGTCTTTTGCAGAGACATGGATGAAGCTGGAAACCATCATTCTCAGCAAACTATCACAAGAACAGAAAACCAAACACCACATGTTCTCACTCATAAGTGGGAGTTGAACAATGAGAACACATAGACACAGGGAGGGGAACATCACACACTGGGGCCTGTCAGTGGGTAGGAAGGAAAGAGGAGGGATAGCATTAGGAGAAATACTTAATGTAGATGACGAGTTGATGGGTGCAGCAAACCACGACAGCACATGTATACCTATTTCACAAAACTGCAAGTTCTGCAAATGTATCCCAGAACTTAAAGTGTATGTATGTGTGTATATATATATACACACAAATGTAAATGTAAATGTAAATAAATTGAAAATGGTAAAAATAGAAATATGTTTCCTACACAAATAGTGACATAATAAAGCAAGATAGAATGTATGTTTGAGTTAAAAAAAATTGCTTAGAAGACAACTTGAATTCCATTCCAAGGAACTAGTTTTCAAAAGTTTACAACCAGATTTCAGTTTGGCAAAAGGCAACAATGCTGTTTTGAAAATAATTTCTGAAAAGAGCTTCCCCAGCAGTTCCAAATGGCAGTCCTGATACAAGGAAGTAGGGGCAATTTTGTTACCACCAGGAACACTGAATTTATTTTCAGACCTTGAAATTCTGGGAGGCCCTCGAATAATAATCAACTACAATATTTTACTTTACATAGAAATATTGTTTTAATGTTAATATAAAAGCTTGTATATGAACTAAAATTGTCAATCTGCCACTTTTAAGAAAGAAGAATCCATTATGTCCCTAATCTATAGTGAGTTGATATGTTCCATAAGCAGTTCTGGAAGGAGGCTACACTTAGAGCATAAATTGGTATAGATCGCTTTGCTCTCACAGATAGCGACACAATATTTTCTGCTGAATGGGAAAAAGTTTGAAGGCATAAATCAAGATAAAGCAATCATCTGACAAAGAATTACAAAGAGGCCCCATACCTTTTTCTTAGTGAACTCCATGTGACACATTGATTTTTCCACTGAAGATAAAAGCCAAAATCATGTGTCATCAATAGAAAGCAAGCAAAACTATTTGGTTCAATATGTTATGGTACTTAACAAAAAAAACTTGCAGAGAAAAGACAAATCTAAAATGTTGCACATGATTCAAACAAGTCTGGATCAGAAGAGACATTTCAGAGGTCACTGCTAGAGAGTCAAGGATACATTAGAGAGAAATAAACTCCTGCTTTTTTGTTTATCTACTTACATACACAGATACTGTCTGATGAAGATGATTGATATCAGGTATGGTATTTGATGGTATAGTCATTTACAAAATAATTCATCCCTTATGATCTAATGCAATTTTCTTCATATTACACGTGTATATTTAAATACTTCCTTGTGAAGTGGAGGCTAGCCAGGCTGCTGTTAGCATATCCAGTACATTTCTGCAAATTCCAAAATGGCAAATCCCACAGTTGAAATTTCAACCTCTCTAGCGTCCCTCGGCTGGAGTGCATAATCACGGCAAAAGTCTGCAACATCAGAGGTGGCCGCCACAGACACAAAGTCTGTGTTTCTCATTCCATTCTACCAAATCTATTCAGCAGTCTGGGTGCTTGGCAGTATCTATGAGCAGAAAGCATTCAAATGGCTGGTATATGTGCTTCTGGGGAAACTAAGGGGAAAAAAGAGAGAGGGAGGGAGGGAGGGAACAAGAAAGAAGAAGGAAACTCAAGGAGAGAGGAAGGGAAGGAGGCTGGCAAGAAGGGATGGAGGGAGCAAGGGAGGGAGGAATAAAGGAAGGAAGTTACACCAAGTTTCAAAACTGGCCACGGACTGAGAAGGATTAAGAGACAAACGGAATTGAAAGCATTTATGTTCATACTCGGTATTTTTCTTACCCATTCTTGCAAATTAGTAATTTAAAAATTTTCATTTCCACAAATCCACGTGTTTTCTTGTTCCTCTCTCTCCGCTCTTTTTCCTTCTTTCCTTCCTGCCTTTCTTCTTTCTTTTCAACATAGGTTATATAAATGTGTGAGAGCTATCACTAGTCTACATTAATCATCAGGATTTTCCTGTATATTTCCAATTAAGATGACCCATAATAATATTCTACTGTAATTTTGGAGGGTCCAAAATACTAGATGGCATTTAGTGTTTTGGAAATCATGACAAGTCTAACAGGACTTTAAAAAACCTATCAAGACATCTGATGTGTTTTCTTGCCCATACACTCTTTAATGAGGTCTGCTTGACCCTTTCTTCTTCCCTTCTCTAGTCATGGGTTCTTCACACTGAAAACTAAGCTTTGCATCAGTGTTTGACGAACAGGTGACATAATAAACTGCAGTTACATTTTAAATTCAGCTCAAGATGGTAGATGAGAAATCTAAGATTGTGAAGTGAGATTTAGCATGCTGTTCAGTATGCAACAAATCTGAGTGTTGCTCACACAGGATTCATACCAACAGGCTCCTTCCAAAACCTTTCAATGCAAATTCTAGCAAATGCACACTTGGAAGAAAAATGTTCCATGAAGTTGTATATGTAAATTTATACTTTCAGCATTTATGTATATAATTTCAGGGGAAGTGGGATCAACTTAACATTATTAAACATAGTCCAATGATATTTACAACATAACTTCAGAAACATTTTATTACTAGAAGTATTTTAAAAAGGATGTACCATTTAGGATTTAAGACACACCCCACAAATGAAAAAACAAATGAGATTATAAACAACATTTTTAAAAAAATTATGCCATCTTTTCACTACAAAATCCTCCTGGGGGAAAAATATCTTTTCCTTCATTATTAAAGGATGTTATCAGAGCACAGTGGAATTCTTTCAGATTTAGTCAGAAGGTTCTCTGGAGTTGAGAGATCTATTGGAGAATATTTTCTTTGAAAGTCCATGTCCTTTCCCCAGGCCTACATCATATATAAATAAACATTTCAGAAAAGGGGCCATGTTAAGAAAAAGTGGGTTGAAGATTGTAAGACCTGGTTCCTGGGTGCCAAATAATTCACAAGTTGGAATAAGCTGGGTTTCTGTAACACTTCTCTATGACTGCCATTGATACTGAACTATGCCAAGGAACTAAGTCCTACCAAGGAAAAGCAGGAGGAAAACAGGTGTAAGAAAACATTTCCTGTCAGTGTGTCCAGAGATAGCATGAGTCAACAGCGGCTCCTCATGAAGCCATCGATTCGTAACACTGGAGTATCTAGAATGCATCTGGGTCGAATTATTAAAAAGAAAGTTCTTCTCAAGCTAGTTGTAATGGTAGCTAATTTAAAAAATTAATGTTCTGCGATTCTGATAAAAACCTATGTGGTGAACCAACAATAAAGGCGGCTGGAGATATTGGTATGAAATAGTTATTTTTCCTTATATACCTGGACGTTCATGTAAGAAATTATACTTTTGGAAGGTCTGTCATATTCTCAGTGTAGAAGAGTTGAATCATTTTTAGAAGTTATTGTCAGAATTTTGCTTTAATAGTGCAGTAAAGTGTGCATTCTCTCTCCCTCATTTTCATTCAACAGCCTCTACAAATTGAGCCTGGCTCAAAGGTCTTTCCCTCTTGGAATATGACTCCTCCCCTGTCCCTCTACATAGGCTGTTCTATAACAAATTATTTTGCTGTCTTGATTTTTCAGAGACCTCATGCTAGTAGTAGAGAGTCAGGAGAAAGTGAGATGTCCTATATAAAAGGCCTGCTAGAAAAAGAAATCAGCACTGAGTTCTAAGGATACTGAACAACTTTTTAAAAAACAAGCAAGCCATATTAAACACATTAGTTACAACCAAATTAGATAAAACCATGAAAATTATCCAAGAAGAAAAAGTACATCACCTGTCTAGGTTTAAAATTGCTTAAGGCTGCCATCCAAGGACCATCTATGATAACAAATACAGTAGTCTGTATTGACACAAAGTTTTAGTGATAGACGTAATTACATTCTTCTGCTGGTGGTGTTCTAGAATAAATGGAATATCTGCTGATCAAATCTGAATGCATCCCATAATATTAGCATGTAGGATCCCAGATCTGCAGGCACTATCTCTTTCTCAGATCTACACTTTGAATATTATGTTAGTTAAAATGAGAAGTATGTTAGAAAATGTCTTTTACAAAAGAAATATTGGCTGAGTATGGTGGCTCATGCCTGTAATCCCAACACTCTGGGAGGCCAAGGTGAGAAGATCTCTTGAGCTCAAGAATTTGAGACCAGCTTGGGCAACATATCTATAAAAAATTTTAAAACTTAGCCGGTGTGGTGGTGCACACCTATAGGCACTGCTACTTCAGAGGCTGAATCAAGAGGATCACTTGAGCTTGGGAGTTTGAGGTTGCAGTGAACTATGAACATGGCACTGAACTCCAGTCTGGGCAACAGAGTGAGAACTTGTCTTCAAAAAAATAAAAAAGAAGAAAAAAATAGGAAATATTGTGTTCACATCTGCTATGGTACTCTTTCTTATATAAACTATTTCTTTGCAGTATTCTAGAGGATTTAAGACAAATTTACCACTGAATAATTTCATATGGTATATTATTGCATTAGTATAGTATGTTATTATATAATTAGTATAAGTGACCAGTGCTGCAACAACCACATTCCAAAAAGTATTGTGATCCTCCAAAATTACAATGTCTAAATGACATTATTCTCCTTCATGAGACCATTATACCTTAATTTTTCAGCACCATGAAAATCTACAAATGCCCTCTAAAATATATTTAGAAAACGTGGGGAAAAAATAGATACAGTTTCAGAAGATACATATATTTTGAAAATTAGCCTTTTTGGAATAAATTATTCTTTATGACATATAAATAAACACATTTTTCAGACTGGCGGGGTAACATTTGCATCAGTCAAAATAATTAGATTACTAAAACATGTAATCTTATTAGAAAAATGGTTTATTCAGAGAATCATTGGAATTATTAGCCTTCAAGCTGCTATAGATTGAATCTGATCAAAATAATTAAGATAATATTATTTCATTTTTCAGTATAATATCTCCTTAGTATTTTTGTTTCTTATTTAATATGTGATTATATTTACTTCTGTGAATAATATGGATGAAGATCATTACAGTGTCAAGATCACTGGGTTCAGAGCACAGAAACCTCAAGTCTATTCTTTTTTCTTAAATACCTGTAAGACTTTAAAGAAGACAGAGTTTCTGGACTCTAATTTCTCTATCTGTAGAATAAATGGGTTAGACCAAATAACTCCTTTCTGCTTATAAATTTTCTAATTATATGACTGAGCTTACACCTGGAAAACAGTCTATCTCCTGTATAAATTAATGATAGAAATGAAAACCACCACGTTTCATGAAATTAACCACATAAATATCAACATCAACTGCTCAGAAGGACTTAAGTGCAAGTATCACAGGAATTCTGAAGCACAGAGAACTAAATATAAGAAATGTAACACTCTTCGTATTTTCAAAGAAGATTTTAATAATATATGTAAACACAGTAGCCTGTTCATAAGAAAAAAGAAAAGGGACGTCTTAGCATATTCAGGGTTCAACCAAAACTACTACTGGAATGTAAATCAAAGTAATATTCACCTAACTGTCATAATTGGCATGAATAATTTTAAGTAAAACACTTTTATTTGATATTAAATGTGAACAATAAGCCAAAACAGAGAAAATTAATAAATTGATCATTTATTGAAACTGAAATAAAAATATATAATTATTGAAGCCTCTTATATACATAAACCAATCATTGCTTAAATGAGCTGACATACTAGCTCCATAGTTTTATGTCACTAAGGAACTCTTTTGAACACAATAAAGAAACCAGAATTGAGCACAAAGAATGATGAACTGGGAAGTTCATGGCTTTCTATCTACTAATTAGGAGTACAATCATTCAGTCAAACAGCCACTCAACAAACATTTAGCATACAGCTTCTGGATACCAGGTACTGGTGTAGGTGCTAGAGCAACAAGGAAATAGTCCCTGCATTCAGTGAGCTCACAGGCAAGTAAACAAGTAAGTATAAAGACTGCATGACTGATTGGGAGCGGTGGTTCATGCCTGTAATCCCAGCACTTTGGGAGGCCAACGTGGGCAGATCACGAGGTCAAGAGATCGAGACCATCCTGGCCAACATAGTGAAACCCCGTCTCTACTAAAAATACAAAAATTAGCTGGGCACGGTGGTGCACGCCTGTAGTTACTTGGGAGGCTGAGGCAAGAGAATCAGTTGAACCTGGAAGGTAAAGGTTGCAGTGAGCTGAGATCACACCACTGCACTCCAGCCTGGTGACAGAGTGAGACTCTGTCTCAAAAAAAAAAAAAAAGACTCCATGATAAATGTGTATCTACAAAGGGCACAAAGGAATGAGTAGCTAATCCCCAAAGCCATATGGAGCAGTCAGTATAAGTCAGTCTCAAACAAGGTGAGCCTATCAACTGCCCTAATTTATGCCTGGAGAAAGTTTTCCAGCCCACTACTCCAGGAGAAAAGCCCAAGAGGAGCCCATTGTTCTCCCTGAGCTGAGGGGACAGAGCTGAGAGTCCACAGAAACCATGTTGACATGAGCTCTCAGGACAAGGTTTCCGAGAAGAAGGGGCTGCACAGAAAGAGAACTCCAGAGCTCTGCAAAGGGTCCCCCTAAAGTACATAGCTAAGTAATTGTTAGGACAGGCCTAGAGAAAAGTACCTACGGTTGGGGAAACAACACCCAGATAAGATGAAAAGTAACAGTACACATGCTCACCAAGGTCCAGTAATAGTGCTTATTTTATCAGCCAAACCAGAAACACCTCAAGATTCCCAGGGATACCCAGAAGGATCTTGCCTCACTAGTTGGGAGTGATTAGCTCTAAAATGAGAACTGGTCTGATCCCACCTAATGAATTTTTAAAGCAAGACCAAAAAGAGTCAAACTCTTTCCAACTAAACTTAAATACATACCAATACAAAGATCAAGAATATTTATATATACTTCCAGCACTCAATAAGATAAAAGTCACCATATCTGACATCCAGACACAGTTTAGCAGAGACACAACAGTAACAACAAAAGACAGAAGAACGTGGCTCATAATAAGGAGAAAAATCACTGAGTCAGAACTGATCCAGAGTAAATCAAGGTGCCAGAGTTATCAGTTAAGAACATTCAAATGCTTATTGAAACAGTATTCTATATGTTCTAAAATAGAGACATGCAAGATACACTAAAGGAGGCTGGGCGCAGTGGCTCACGCCTGTAATCTCAGCATTTTGCGAGGCCGAGGCAGGTGGATCACGAAGTCAGGAGTTCAGGACCAGCCTGACCAATATGGTGAAATCCCATCTCTACTAAAAATACAAAAATTAGCGGGGCATAGTAGCATGCGGCTGTAGTCCCAGCTACATGGTAGGCTGATAGCACATTAGTCATTAAAGAAGAAAAGATAGACACCTCTCAAAATAAAATAGAGAGAGAAAATAAATTTTTAAAAAACATGAACAGAGCAATAGTAGACAGTAAATTTCAAGTAACTGAATTTACGTGTAATCTCAGTTCCCAAAGGAGAGGAGAGGGAAGATGTGAAAACATTTGGGACTTTGAGTCAGGCAAAGCTTTCTTTGATATGACCCCACAGCATGATTTATATAATAATATATTGATAAGAAGAACTCATCAAATTTAAAAAAAAAGAATCTGCTCTTCAAAAGAATCTATTAAGAGACTGAAAAGACAAGCTGCAGGCTGTGAGAAAATATTTGCAATTCATATATCTGATGAAAGGCTTGCATCAAAAATATATTTTAAAAGCTCAAAATTTAATAATGAAAAACAAACAACCCCATTTAAAACTTGGGTGAAAGACTGGAACAGACATTACAAAGTAGACATTTGTTTGGTAAATAAGCACATATGCTCAACATAATTAATGCTTAGGGCAATGCAAATTAAAACCAAAATGAGACGCCACTATCTATTTTTAAATAGCTAAGATTAGCATGACTGATAACAGCCAAGCACTGGCTTGGATGTGGAGAAGCTGAAACTCTCATACACTGCTGATGGGAATACAAAAAAGTGTAACCTTTGAAAAACAGTTTAAGAGTCCCTTAAAAAGTTAAACATACTTCTGCCGTAAGACTCAGCCATTGCACTCCTGGGTATTTACCCAAGAGAGATAAAAGTAGGTGTTCATATAATGATATCAACACAAATGTTCATAGCACATGTATTCATAATAGCCCAAACTAGAAACAGTCTAAATATCAATCAATACATTAATGAATTAACTTGCTTTCTCCGAATTAATTATGGATACATACTATAACATGAATGAATCTCAAAATAACTATACTAAGTGAAACAAGGCAGACTCTAGAGGTAAAACATGCAGAGAAAAAAACATAAAATGTCAGACAAAAAAGTGCATAGTGTAAAATTTTATTTATATACATTTTTTGACTGTATAAATTACTGTCCAGTGACAGAAAGCAGTTTGGTGGTTTTTAAGGGCCAGGAATGAGGGGCCAGAGAAATGTATTATAAAGAGGCATCAGGAAACTGGAGGTGAAGTATATTTCCATCACCTCGATTGCGTGCTGATGGTTTCTAAACTTTCAATATTTTTAGTTTATTATATGTTATACAAAATAAAGCTTGTAATAAAAATCAAAAGATTGAGCCATCCTTATTTTCTCTATAAAAGAGCAGAATTATCCTTTTAGAGATTTGGAAAGATTATTAAAAGATAAGTTACAAAATACAGTACCTGACACATATAAAATATTAAATAAATACTAGCCATGCTTAATTATTTTGTTTTAAGTCTATATGAGTCAAGTTTTAGTAGAAATATGGGCTAGAAAAAAAAAAAACAGAAAGCGGGACTCTGTGATCCGACTTGGGCTTATAGAACAGACTGCACTAGTTTGTTCTCATGCTGCTAATAAAGTCATACCCAAGACCGGGTAATTTAGAAAGGAAAGAGGTTTAATGAACTCACAATTCCACATGGCTGGGGAGGCCTCACAGTCACGGCAGAAGGCAAAAAAGAAGCAAAGGCACATCTTAAATGGTAGCAGAGAAGAAAGCTTGTGTAGGGAAACTCCCATTTTAAAAGCATCAGATCTCGTGAGACTTATTCGCTACCAGGAGAACAGTAGGGGGAACCCGCCCCTATGATTCAATGATCTCCACCTGACTCCATCCTTGACATGCGGGGATAATTACAATCAAGGTGAGATTCGGGTGGAGACACAGCCGAATCATATCAATGACTAATGAGAGTTACGTCCAGAACCTAATGAAAACCTGTCTGAGGCCACATTCCCTGTAAAGCAGATTTGAGATAGAGATTTGTGTAGAGAACATTTAACTGGGTAAAATCCTAGGAGCCAACAACTGTGGCGAAAAAGCTGAATTGGACAAAGGGATTTGAGATGTGAGGCAGTCACAACAAATACCTCAGCTAATCTCAAGGGGGAGCTGAGAAGCAGGGGTGACCCTTCAGAGTTGCCCTAAATTGAGGCAGGAGTATGGAGTTTTAATACCTTTCACTGGCCATTCTTCAGATACGAGTTGTCCCCAAGGATGGACATCAGCTTGACAAGTTATTAATTAGATCTCCTGAGAATAAATTCTAGAGAGAATCAGCTGAGAGGCATGATTTGCCAACACTCCCAATAGCTGGGCAAACTTCAGTTTTGAGGGAGGATTTGGGTCACACACAAAAGTCTCCACAACCAATTATTCATGGGAAATTCTATGTAGGCAGAGCTATTTCATGGCCAGTTAATCAAAACTACATAATCTATTTGGTTAAGCAAAAGAAATTAAAAAGATAAAATAAAACCTATATATTAACACTCAAAAGTTTTTAATGCATTTGCCTTGCATTTCATATGTTTTGCCTTGCATTTCATATGTTTTGCCTTGCATTTGTTTATTTGCTTTCAAGAACCTTTAGAGAACAATAATTACTAATATAATATGGAGTAGCACAGCATAGACGAGGGAAGCTAACTCTCTCCCTTTTCCCAGAACCTGGAACAGCTAAAGATCCTAAGCATTGTCAGCTTTGGTATCTGACATAGTTTGGATGTTTGTCCCCTTCAAATCTCACGTTAAAATGTGATCCCCAATGTTGGAGAGAGATGCCTCCTGAATGGCTTGGTGCTGTCCTCTTGGTAATGAATGAGTTCTTACCCTGTGAGTTCATGCGATATCTGGTTGTTTAAAAGAGACTGACACCTCCTCCCTGTCTCTCTTGCTTCCTCTCTCACCATGTGATATGCTGGTTTCCCTTCACCTTCCACCATGATTGGAAGGTTCCTGAGGCCCTCCCTGGAAGCAGGTGCCAGTACTATGCTTCACGTACAGCCTTCAGAACAAGAAGCCAAACAAACTTCATTTCTTTATTAATTACCCCACCTCAGGTATTTCTTTATAACAATGCAAATGGGCTAACAGAGTATCATTCATGGACAGTGAGTGTATTAGTCAATTTTCATGCTGCTGATAAAGACATACCCAAGACTGGGTAATTTATAAAGAAAAAGAGGTTTAATGAATTCACATATCTGCACCGCTAGCTGTATAAATATGGAAATATCTTCACTGCTACCTGTACAAATATGGAAATATCTACAGCGCTACCTGTATAAACATGGAAATATCTACACCGCTATCTGTATAAACATAGAAATATCTACACCGCTATCTCTATAAACATGGAAATATCTACAGCGCTATCTGTATGAACATGGAAATATCTACACCGCTATCTGTATAAACAAGGAAATAACTACACCGCCATCTCTATAAACATGGATATAACTACAGGGCCATCTGTATAAACACGGAAATAACTACACCGCTATCTGTATATACATGGAAATATATACACCGCTATCTCTATAAACATGGAAATATCTACACCATTATCTGTATAAACATGGAAATAACTACACCTCTATCTCTATAAACATGGAAATATCTACACTGCTATCTGCATAAACATCGAAATATCTAAACCGCTACCTGTAAAACAGGGAAATATCTACACCGCTATCTCTATAAACATTGAAACATCTACACTGCTATCTTTATAAACATTGAAATACCTACACTGCTATTTGTATAAACATGGAAATATCTACAACGCTATCTCTATAAACATGGAAATAACTACACCGCTATCTCTATAAACGTGGAAATATCTACACCACCATCTGTATGAACATAGAATTATCTACAACGCCATCTGTATGAACATTGAAATATCTTCACCGCTATCTGTATAAACATGGAAATATCTACACCGCTATCTGTATATCCATGGAAATATCAACACCGCTATCTCTATCAACATGGAAATATCTACACCGCTATCTCTATAAACATGGAAATATCTACACCGCCTTCTGTATAAACATGGAAATATCTACACCGCTATCTGCATGAAAATGGAAATATCTACAAAGCTATCTGCATATACA
Organism: Gorilla gorilla gorilla; assembly: GCF_029281585.2. Lineage (NCBI taxonomy): Eukaryota > Metazoa > Chordata > Mammalia > Primates > Hominidae > Gorilla > Gorilla gorilla. Next base: position 51,787,971 of record NC_073246.2, on the reverse strand, counting down.
TGGAAATATCTACAAAGCTATCTCTTTACACATGGAAATAACTACACCAGTATATCTATAAACATGGAAATATCTACACCGCCATCTGTATGAACATGGAAATATCTGCACCACCATCTGTATGAACATATAAATATCTACACCGCCATCTGTATTAAGATGGAGACATCTACACCGCTATCTGTATAAACATGGAAAAATCTACACGGCCATCTGTATAAACATGGAAATATCTACACCGCTATCTGTATAAACAAGGAAATATCAACACTGCCATCTCTATAAACATGGAAATATCCACACTGCCATCTGTATAAACATGGAAATATCTACACCGTTATCCATATAAACATGGAAATATCTACAGCGTTATCTGCATAAACATGAAAATATCTGCACCGCCATCTCTATAAACATGGAAAATCTACACCGCTACCTGAATAAACTTGTAAATATCTACACCGGTATCTGTATAAACATGGAAATATCTACACCGCCATCTGTATGAACATGGAAATATCTACACCGCCATCTATATAAAGATGGAAATATCTGCACCGTCATTTGAATATACATAGAAATATCTACACCGCCATCTGTATAAACATGGAAATATCCACACCGCCATCTGTATAAACATGGAAAGATCTACACCGCCATCTGTATAAACATGGAAATATGTACAAAGCCATCTGTACGAACATGGAAATATCTACACCATCATGTGTATGAACATGGAAATATCTACACTGCCATCTGTATGAACATGGAAATATCTACACCGCCATATGTATGAACATGGAAGTATCTACACCGCCATGTGTATGAACATGCAAATATCTTCACCGCCGTCTGTATGAACAATGAAATATTTACACCGCCATCTCTATGAACATGGAAATATCTACACCGCTATTTGTATGAACATGGAAATATCTACACCGCTATCTCTATAAACATGGAAATATCTACACCTCTATCTCTATAATCATGGAAATATCTACCCCGCCATCTCTATAAACACGGAAACACATACACCGCTATCTGTAAGAACATGGAAATATCTACACCACAATGTGTATAAAGATGGAAATATCTACACCGCTATCTGTATGAACATGGAAAGATCTACACCGCCATCTGTATGAACATGGAAATATCTACAGCGCCAACCATATAAAGATGGAAATATCTACACCGCTATCTGTATGAACATGGAAATATCTACACCACAATCTGTATAAACATGGAAATATCTACAACGCTATCGCTATAAACATGGCAATATCTACACCGCTATCTCTATAAACATGGAAATATCTACACCACTCTCTATAAACTTGGAAATAACTACACTGCTATCTCTATAGACATGGAAATATCTAGACCGCCATCTCTATAAACATTTAAATATCTACACCGCCATATGCATAAACATGGAAATATCTATACCGCCATCTGTATGAACATGGAATTATCTACACCGCCATCTTTATAAAGATGGAATTAACTACACCGCCATCTGTGTAAACATGGAAATAGCTACACCGCCAACCGTATAAAGATGGAAATATCTACACCATCATCTGAATATACATGGCAATATCTATACAACCATCTTTATAAACATGCAAATATCTACACCGCCATCTGTATAAACATGGAAATATCTACACTGCCATTTGTATGAACACAGAAATATGTACAAAGCCATCTGTATGAACATGGAAATATCTACACCACCATGTGGATGAACATGGAAATATCTACACCGCCATCTGTATAAACATGGAAATATCTACACCACCATCTCTATAAACATTGAAATATCTACACCGCCATCTGTATGAACATCAAAATATCTATACCGCCAACCGTATAAAGATGGAAATATCTACACCGTTATCAGTATGAACATGGAAATATCTACACCACTACCTGTATAAACGTGGAAATATATACACCGCTATCTGTGTAAACATGGAAATATCTACACCGCTATCTGTTAAAACTTGGAAATATCTACACCGTTATGCGTGTAAACATGGAAATATCTTCACCGCCATCTGTATGAACATGGAAATATCTACACTGCCATCTACATAAACATGGAAATTTCTACACCGCCATCTGTAGGAATATGGAAATATCTACACCACCATCTGAATCAACATGCAATTATCTACACCGCCATCTGTATGAACATGGAAACATCCATACCGCCATCTGTATGAATTTGGAAATATCTACACTGCTAACTGTATGAACATGGAAATATCTGCACCGCTATCTCTATGAACATGGAAATATCTACACCTCTATCTCTATAACCATGGATATATCTACACCGCTATCTGTATATACATGGAAATATTTACACCGCTATCCGTATAAACATGGAAATATCTACAGTGTTATCTATACAAACATGGAAAAAACTACACTGCTATCTCTATAAACATGGATATATCTACACCGCCATCTGTATGAACATGGAAGTATCTAAACCGCCATTTCTATAAACATGGAAACATCTACACCACCATCTGTATGAACCTGAAAATATCTACACCGCCATCTCTATAAAGATGGAAACCCCTACACCGCCATCTGTATAAACATGGAAATATCTACACCGCTATCTGCATAAAGATGGAAATATCTACACCGCTATCTGAATAAACACGGAAATACCTACACTGTCATCTGTATAAATATAGAAATATCTACAGTGCCATCTCTATAAACATGGAAATATCTACACGGCCATCTGTATGAACATGGAAATATCTACACCGCCAACCGTATAACGATGGAAATATCTACACCGCTATCTGTATGAACATGGAAATATCTACACCGCTATCTGTATAAACATGGAAATATCTACAACGCTATCTCTATAAACATGGCAATATTTACACCGGCATCTCTATAAACATGGAAATATCTACACCGCTCTCTATAATGTTGGAAATAACTACACTGCTATGTCTGTAGACATGGAAATATCTAGAACGCCATCTCTATAAACATGGAAATATCTACACCACCATCTGCATTAACTTGGAAATATCTGAACCGCCATCTGTATGAACATGGAAATAACTACACCGCCATTTTTCTAAAGATGGAAATATCTACACCGCCATCTGTATAAACATGGAAATATCTACACCTCCATCTGTATAAAGATGGAAATATCTACACTGCCATATGAATAAACATGGAAATATCTACACCGCCATCTGTATGAACATGGAAATATCTACACCGCCATCTGTGGAAACATAGAAATATCTACACCGCCATCGGTATGAACATGGAAATATCTACACCACTATCTTGTAAACATGGAAATATCTACACCCCTAACTCTATAAACATGGAAATATCTACACCGCTATCTGCATAAACATGGAAATATCTGAACCGCCATCTGTATGAACATGGAAATAACTACACCGCCATTTTTCTAAAGATGGAAATATCTACACCGCCATCTGTATAAACATGGAAATATCTACACCTCCATCTGTATAAAGATGGAAATATCTACACCGCCATATGAATAAACATGGAAATATCTACACCGCCATCTGTATGAACATGGAAATATCTACACCGCCATCTGTGGAAACATAGAAATATCTACACCGCCATCGGTATGAACATGGAAATATCTACACCACTATCTTGTAAACATGGAAATATCTACACCCCTAACTCTATAAACATGGAAATATCTACACCGCTATCTGTTAAAACTTGGAAATATTTACACCGTTATGTGTATAATCATGGATATATCTTCACCGCCATCTGTATGAACATGGAAATATCTACCCTGCATACTATATAAACATGGAAATATCTACACCGCCATCTGTAGGAACATGGAAATATCTACACCGCCATCTGAATGGACATGCAAATATCTTCACCGCCATCTGTATGAACATGGAGATATCTACACGGACGTCTGTATGAATTTGGAAATATCTACACCGCTATCTGTATGAACATGGAAATATCTACACCGCTATCTCTATGAACATGGAAATATCTACACCGCTATCTGTATAAACAAGGAAATATCTACACTGCCATCTCTATAAACATGGAAATATCTACACTGCCATCTGTATCAACATGGAAATATCTACACCGTTATCCTTATAAACACGGAAATATCTACAACGTTATCTGTATAAACATGGAAATACCTACACCGCCATCTCTATAAACATGGATATATCTACACTGCTATCTGTATAAACATGGAAATATCTACACTTATCTGTGAAACGGGGAAATGTCTACACTGCTATCTCTATAAACATGGAAATATCTACACCACTATCTCTATAATCATGGAAATATCTACACCACCATCTCTATAAACATGGAAATACATACACCGCCATCTGTAGGAACATGGAATTATCTACACCACCATGTGTATGAACATGGAAATATATACACCGCCATCAGTATGAACATGGAAATATCTACACTGCCATCTGTATGAACATGGAAATATGTACACCGCCATCTGTATGAACATGCAAATACCTTCACCGCCATCTGTATGAACATGGAAATATCTACACCACCATCTGTATGAAAATGGAAATATCTACACCGCTATCTGTATGAACATGGAAATATCTACACCGCTATCTCTATAAACATGGAAATATCTACACCGCTATCAGTGTAAACAAGGAAATATCAGCACTGCCATCTCTATAAACATGGAAACATCTACACTGCCATCTGTATAAACATAGAAATATCTACAACGCTATCTGTATATACATGGAAATATCTACACCGCTATCCGTATAAACATGGAAATATCTACAGCGTTATCTATATAAACATGGAAATAACTACACCGTTATCTCTATAAACATGGATATATCTACACTGCTATCTGTATAAACATGGAAATATCTACACTGCTATCTGTGAAACAGGGAAATATCTACACCGCTATTTCTCTAAACATGGAAATATCTACACCACTATCTCTATAATCATGGAAATATCTACACCGCCATCTCTATAAACATGGAAATACATACACCACCACCTGTATGAGCATGGAAATATCTACACCGCCATGTGTATAAAGATGGAAATATCTACACCGCTTTCTGTATGAACATGGAAATATCTACACTGCCATCTGAATAAACACAGAAATATCTATACCGCCATATCCATACACTTGGAAATATCTACACCGTTATCTGTATAAACTTTGAAATATCTACACCGCTATCTGTAAACATGGAAATATCTACACTGCTGTCTGTATAAAGATGGAAAAATCTACACCGCTATCTGAAAAAATATGGAAATATCTACACCGCCATCTTTATAAACATGGAAATATGTACACCGCTATCTCTATAAACATGGAAATATCTACACCGCCGTCTATATGAACTTCGAAATATCCACACCGCCATCTCTGTAAAGATGGAAATATCTAAACCGCCGTCTGTATAAACATGGAAACATCCACACCGCCACCTCTATAAACATGGAAATATCTATACCGCCATCTGTATGAACATGGAAATATCTACATAGCCATCTGTATAAAGATGGAAATATCTACACCGCCATCTGTATAAACATGGAAATATCTACACCGCTATCTGTATAAACAAGGAAATATCTACACTGCCATCTCTATAAACATGGAAATATCTACACTGCCATCTGTATAAACATGGAAATATCTACACCGTTATCCGTATAAACATGGAAATATCTACAGCGTTATCTGCATAAACATGAAAATATCTACACCGCCATCTCTATAAACATGGAAAATCTACACCGCTATCAGAATAAACTTGTAAATATCTACACCGGTATCTGTATAAACATGGAAATATCTACACAGCTATCTGTATAAACATGGAAATATCTACAACGCCATCTGTATGAACATGGAAATATCTACACCGCCATCTATATAAAGATGGAAATATCTTCACCGTCATTTGAATATACATAGAATTATCTACACCGCCTTCTGTTTAAACATGGAAATGTCCACACCACCATCTGTATAAACATGGAAATATCTACACCGCCATCTGTATGAACATGGAAATATGTACAAAGCCATCTGTACGAACATGGAAATATCTACACCACCATGTGTATGAACATGGAAATATCTACACCACCATCTGTATGAACATGGAAATATCTACACCGCCATCTGTATGAACATGGAAATATCTACACCGCCATCTGTATGTACATGCAAATATATTCACCGCCGTCTGTATGAACATGGAAATATTTACACCGCCATCTGTATGAACATGGAAATATCTACACCGCTATCTGTATGAACATGGAAATATCTACACCTATATCTCTATAATCATGGAAATATCTACCCCGCCATCTCTATAAACACGGAAACACATACACCACCATCTGTAAGAACATGGAAATATCTACACCACAATGTGTATAAAGATGGAAATATCTACACCGCTATCTGTATGAACATGGAAAGATCTACACCGCCATCTGTATGAACATGGAAATATCTACAGCGCCAACCATATAAAGATGGAAATATCTACTCCGCTATCTGTATGAACATGGAAATATCTACACCACAATCTGTATAAACATGGAAATATCTACACCGCCATCTCCATAAACATGCAAATATCTACACCACTCTCTATAAACTTGGAAATAACTACACTGCTATCTCTATAGACATGGAAATATCTAGACCGCCATCTCTATAAACATGGAAATATCTACACCGCCATATGCATAAACATGGAAATATCTAAACTGCCATCTGTATGAACATGGAAATATCTACACCGCCATCTTTATAAAGATGGAAATAACTACACCGCCATCTGTGTAAACATGGAAATAGCTACACCGCCATCTGTATAAAGATGGAAATATCTACACCATCATCTGAATATACATGGCAATATCTACACAACCATCTTTATAAACATGCAAATATCTACACCGCTATCTGTATAAACAGGGAAATATCTACACCGCCGTCTGTATGAACACAGATATATGTACAAAGCCATCTGTATGAACATGGAAATATCTACACCACCATGTGTATGAACATGGAAATATCTACACTGCCATCTGTATAAACATGGAAGTATCTACACTGCCATCTCTATAAACATGGAAATATCTACACCGCCATCTGTATGAACATGAAAATATCTATACCGCCAACAGTATAAAGATGGAAATATCTACACCGCTATCAGTATGAACATGGAAATATCTACACCACTATCAGTATAAACGTGGAAATATATACACCGCTATCTGTGTAAACATGGAAATATCTACACCGCTATCTGTTAAAACTTGGAAATATCTACACTGTTATGCGTGTAAACATGGAAATACCTTCACCGCCATCTGTATGAACATGGAAATATCTACACTGCCATCTATATAAACATGGAAATTTCTACACCGCCATCTGTAGGAACATGGAAATATCTACACCACCATCTGAATGAACATGCAAATATCTACACCGCCATCTGTATGAACATGGAAACATCTATACCGCCATCTGTATGAATTTGGAAATATCTACACCGCTAACTGTATGAACATGGAAATATCTGCACCGCTATCTATATGAACATGGAAATATGTACACCGCTATCTGTATAAACAAGGAAATATCTACACTGCCATCTCTATAAACATGGAAATATCTACACTGCCATCTGTATAAACATGGAAATATCTACAGCGTTATCCGTATTAACATGGAAATATCTACAGCGTTATCTGTATAAACATGAAAATATCTACACCGCCATCTCTATAAACATGGAAAATCTACACCGCTATCTGAATAAACATGTAAATATCTACAACGGTATCTGTATAAACATGGAAATGTCTACACAGCTATCTGTATAAGCATGGAAATATCAACACCGCCATCTGTAGGAACATGGAAATATCTACACCACAATCTGTATAAACATGGAAATATCTACACCGTCATCTGAATATACATAGAAATATCTACACCACCATCTGTATAAACATGGAAATATCTACACCGCCATCTGTATAAACATGGAAATATCTACATCGCCATCTGTATGAACATGGAAATATATACAAAGCCATCTGTATGAACATGGAAATATCTACACCGCCATCTCTATGAACATGGAAATATCTACACCGCCATCTGAATGAACATGCAAATATCTTCACCGCCGTCTGTATGAACTTGGAAATATCTACACCGCCATCTGAATGAACATGCAAATATATTCACCGCCGTCTGTATGAACTTGGAAATATTTACACCGCCATCTGTATGAACATGGAAATATCTACACCACTATCTGTAAGAACATGGAAATATCTACACCGCTATCTCTATAAACATGGAAATATCTACACCTCTATCTCTATAATCATGGAAATATCTACCCCGCCATCTCTATAAACACGGAAACATATATACCGCCATCTGTAAGAAGATGGCAATAACTACACCACAATGTATATAAAGATGGAAATATCTACACCGCTATCTGTAGGAACATGGAAATATCTACACCGCTATCTGTATAAACACTGAAATATCTATACCGCCATCTCTATAAACATGGAAATATCTACACCGCCATCTGTATGAACATGGAAATACCTAAACCACCACGTGTATGAACATGGAAATATCTACACCGCCATCTGTATGAACATGGAAACAACTTCACCGCCATCTGTATGAACATGGAAATATCTACACCACCATCTGTATGAACATGCAAATATCTTCATAGCCATATGTATGAACATGGAAATATCTACACCGCCATCTGTATGAAGATGGAAATATCTACACCGCTATCTGTATGAACATGGAAATATCTACACCACTATCTCTATAAACATGGAAATATCTACTCCGCTATCTGTATAAACAAGGAAATATCTATACTGCTATCTGTGAAACAGGGAAATATCTACACCGCTATCTCTATAAACATGGAAATATCTACACCACTATCTCTATAGTCATGGAAATATCTACACCGCCATCTGTATGAACATGGAAATATCTACACAACCATCTGTATAAAGATGGAAATATCTACACCAATACTGTGTGAACATGGAGAAATCTACACCGCTATCTGTATAAACGTGGAAATATCTACACCGCTATCTGAATAAACATGGAAATATCTCCACCGCAATATCTGTAAACATGGAAATAACTACAGAGCTATGTGTATAAACATGGAAATACCTAGACCGCCATCTTTCAAAACATGGAAATATCTACACAGCCATCTGTATAAACGTGGAAATATCTACACCGCCATCTGTATGAACATGGAAATATCTACACCGCCATCTGAATGAACATGCAAATATCTTCACCGCCGTCTGTATGAACTTGGAAATATCTACACTGCCATCTGAATGAACATGCAAATATCTTCACCGCCGTCTGTATGAACTTGGAAATATTTACACCGCCATCTGTATGAACATGGAAATATCTGCACCACTATCTGTAAGAACATGGAAATATCTACACCGCTATCTCTATAAACATGGAAATATCTACACCTCTATCTCTATAATCATGGAAATATCTACCCCGCCATCTCTATAAACACGGAAACATATATACCGCCATCTGTAAGAACATGGCAATATCTACACCACAATGTGTATAAAGATGGAAATATCTACACTGCTATCTGTAGGAACATGGAAATATCTACACCACCATCTGTATAAACGCTGAAATATCTATACCGCCATCTCCATACACTTGGAAATATCTACACAGCTATCTGTATAAAGATGGAAATATCAACACCGCTATCTGAATAAACATGGAAATACCTACACCGCCCTCTGTATAAACATGGAAATATCTACACCGCCATCTCTATAAACATGGAAATATCTACACCGCCATCTGTATGAACATGGAAATACCTAAACCACCACGTGTATGAACATGGAAATATGTACACCGCCATCTGTATGAACATGGAAACAACTACACCGCCATCTGTATGAACATGGAAATATCTACACCGCTATCTGTATGAACATGGAAATATCTACACCACTATCTCTATAAACATGGAAATACCTACTCCGCTATCTGTATAAACAAGGAAATATCTATACTGCTATCTGTGAAACAGGGAAATATCTACAGCGCTATCTCTATAAACATGGAAATATCTACACCACTATCTCTATAGTCATGGAAATATCTACACCGCCATCTGTATGAACATGGAAATATCTACACAACCATCTGTATAAAGATGGAAATATCTACACCGCCATCTGTATAAACATGGAAATATCTACACCGCTATCTGTATAAACAAGGAAATATCTACACTGCCATCTCTATAAACATGGAAATATCTACACTGCCATCTGTATAAACATGGAAATATCTACACCGTTATCCGTATAAACATGGAAATATCTACAGCGTTATCTGCATAAACATGAAAATATCTACACCGCCATCTCTATAAACATGGAAAATCTACACCGCTATCAGAATAAACTTGTAAATATCTACACCGGTATCTGTATAAACATGGAAATATCTACACAGCTATCTGTATAAACATGGAAATATCTACAACGCCATCTGTATGAACATGGAAATATCTACACCGCCATCTATATAAAGATGGAAATATCTTCACCGTCATTTGAATATACATAGAATTATCTACACCGCCTTCTGTTTAAACATGGAAATGTCCACACCACCATCTGTATAAACATGGAAATATCTACACCGCCATCTGTATGAACATGGAAATATGTACAAAGCCATCTGTACGAACATGGAAATATCTACACCACCATGTGTATGAACATGGAAATATCTACACCGCCATCTGTATGAACATAGAAATATCTACACCGCCATCTGTATGAACATGGAAATATCTACACCGCCATCTGTATGTACATGCAAATATATTCACCGCCGTCTGTATGAACATGGAAATATTTACACCGCCATCTGTATGAACATGGAAATATCTACACCTATATCTCTATAATCATGGAAATATCTACCCCGCCATCTCTATAAACACGGAAACACATACACCACCATCTGTAAGAACATGGAAATATCTACACCACAATGTGTATAAAGATGGAAATATCTACACCGCTATCTGTATGAACATGGAAAGATCTAAACCGCCATCTGTATGAACATGGAAATATCTACAGCGCCAACCATATAAAGATGGAAATATCTACTCCGCTATCTGTATGAACATGGAAATATCTACACCACAATCTGTATAAACATGGAAATATCTACACCGCCATCTCCATAAACATGCAAATATCTACACCACTCTCTATAAACTTGGAAATAACTACACTGCTATCTCTATAGACATGGAAATATCTAGACCGCCATCTCTATAAACATGGAAATATCTACACCGCCATATGCATAAACATGGAAATATCTAAACTGCCATCTGTATGAACATGGAAATATCTACACCGCCATCTTTATAAAGATGGAAATAACTACACCGCCATCTGTGTAAACATGGAAATAGCTACACCGCCATCTGTATAAAGATGGAAATATCTACACCATCATCTGAATATACATGGCAATATCTACACAACCATCTTTATAAACATGCAAATATCTACACCGCTATCTGTATAAACAGGGAAATATCTACACCGCCATCTGTATGAACACAGATATATGTACAAAGCCATCTGTATGAACATGGAAATATCTACACCACCATGTGTATGAACATGGAAATATCTACACTGCCATCTGTATAAACATGGAAGTATCTACACTGCCATCTCTATAAACATGGAAATATCTACACCGCCATCTGTATGAACATGAAAATATCTATACCGCCAACAGTATAAAGATGGAAATATCTACACCGCTATCAGTATGAACATGGAAATATCTACACCACTATCAGTATAAACGTGGAAATATATACACCGCTATCTGTGTAAACATGGAAATATCTACACCGCTATCTGTTAAAACTTGGAAATATCTACACCGTTATGCGTGTAAACATGGAAATACCTTCACCGCCATCTGTATGAACATGGAAATATCTACACTGCCATCTATATAAACATGGAAATTTCTACACCGCCATCTGTAGGAACATGGAAATATCTACACCACCATCTGAATGAACATGCAAATATCTACACCGCCATCTGTATGAACATGGAAACATCTATACCGCCATCTGTATGAATTTGGAAATATCTACACCGCTAACTGTATGAACATGGAAATATCTGCACCGCTATCTATATGAACATGGAAATATGTACACCGCTATCTGTATAAACAAGGAAATATCTACACTGCCATCTCTATAAACATGGAAATATCTACACTGCCATCTGTATAAACATGGAAATATCTACAGCGTTATCCGTATTAACATGGAAATATCTACAGCGTTATCTGTATAAACATGAAAATATCTACACCGCCATCTCTATAAACATGGAAAATCTACACCGCTATCTGAATAAACATGTAAATATCTACAACGGTATCTGTATAAACATGGAAATGTCTACACAGCTATCTGTATAAGCATGGAAATATCAACACCGCCATCTGTAGGAACATGGAAATATCTACACCACAATCTGTATAAACATGGAAATATCTACACCGTCATCTGAATATACATAGAAATATCTACACCACCATCTGTATAAACATGGAAATATCTACACCGCCATCTGTATAAACATGGAAATATCTACATCGCCATCTGTATGAACATGGAAATATATACAAAGCCATCTGTATGAACATGGAAATATCTACACCGCCATCTCTATGAACATGGAAATATCTACACCGCCATCTGAATGAACATGCAAATATCTTCACCGCCGTCTGTATGAACTTGGAAATATCTACACCGCCATCTGAATGAACATGCAAATATATTCACCGCCGTCTGTATGAACTTGGAAATATTTACACCGCCATCTGTATGAACATGGAAATATCTACACCACTATCTGTAAGAACATGGAAATATCTACACCGCTATCTCTATAAACATGGAAATATCTACACCTCTATCTCTATAATCATGGAAATATCTACCCCGCCATCTCTATAAACACGGAAACATATATACCGCCATCTGTAAGAAGATGGCAATAACTACACCACAATGTATATAAAGATGGAAATATCTACACCGCTATCTGTAGGAACATGGAAATATCTACACCGCTATCTGTATAAACACTGAAATATCTATACCGCCATCTCTATAAACATGGAAATATCTACACCGCCATCTGTATGAACATGGAAATACCTAAACCACCACGTGTATGAACATGGAAATATCTACACCGCCATCTGTATGAACATGGAAACAACTTCACCGCCATCTGTATGAACATGGAAATATCTACACCACCATCTGTATGAACATGCAAATATCTTCATAGCCATATGTATGAACATGGAAATATCTACACCGCCATCTGTATGAAGATGGAAATATCTACACCGCTATCTGTATGAACATGGAAATATCTACACCACTATCTCTATAAACATGGAAATATCTACTCCGCTATCTGTATAAACAAGGAAATATCTATACTGCTATCTGTGAAACAGGGAAATATCTACACCGCTATCTCTATAAACATGGAAATATCTACACCACTATCTCTATAGTCATGGAAATATCTACACCGCCATCTGTATGAACATGGAAATATCTACACAACCATCTGTATAAAGATGGAAATATCTACACCAATACTGTGTGAACATGGAGAAATCTACACCGCTATCTGTATAAACGTGGAAATATCTACACCGCTATCTGAATAAACATGGAAATATCTCCACCGCAATATCTGTAAACATGGAAATAACTACAGAGCTATGTGTATAAACATGGAAATACCTAGACCGCCATCTTTCAAAACATGGAAATATCTACACAGCCATCTGTATAAACGTGGAAATATCTACACCGCCATCTGTATGAACATGGAAATATCTACACCGCCATCTGAATGAACATGCAAATATCTTCACCGCCGTCTGTATGAACTTGGAAATATCTACACTGCCATCTGAATGAACATGCAAATATCTTCACCGCCGTCTGTATGAACTTGGAAATATTTACACCGCCATCTGTATGAACATGGAAATATCTGCACCACTATCTGTAAGAACATGGAAATATCTACACCGCTATCTCTATAAACATGGAAATATCTACACCTCTATCTCTATAATCATGGAAATATCTACCCCGCCATCTCTATAAACACGGAAACATATATACCGCCATCTGTAAGAACATGGCAATATCTACACCACAATGTGTATAAAGATGGAAATATCTACACCGCTATCTGTAGGAACATGGAAATATCTACACCACCATCTGTATAAACGCTGAAATATCTATACCGCCATCTCCATACACTTGGAAATATCTACACAGCTATCTGTATAAAGATGGAAATATCAACACCGCTATCTGAATAAACATGGAAATACCTACACCGCCCTCTGTATAAACATGGAAATATCTACACCGCCATCTCTATAAACATGGAAATATCTACACCGCCATCTGTATGAACATGGAAATACCTAAACCACCACGTGTATGAACATGGAAATATGTACACCGCCATCTGTATGAACATGGAAACAACTACACCGCCATCTGTATGAACATGGAAATATCTACACCGCTATCTGTATGAACATGGAAATATCTACACCACTATCTCTATAAACATGGAAATACCTACTCCGCTATCTGTATGAACAAGGAAATATCTATACTGCTATCTGTGAAACAGGGAAATATCTACAGCGCTATCTCTATAAACATGGAAATATCTACACCACTATCTCTATAGTCATGGAAATATCTACACCGCCATCTGTATGAACATGGAAATATCTACACAACCATCTGTATAAAGATGGAAATATCTACACCGCCATCTGTATAAACATGGAAATATCTACACCGCTATCTGTATAAACAAGGAAATATCTACACTGCCATCTCTATAAACATGGAAATATCTACACTGCCATCTGTATAAACATGGAAATATCTACACCGTTATCCGTATAAACATGGAAATATCTACAGCGTTATCTGCATAAACATGAAAATATCTACACCGCCATCTCTATAAACATGGAAAATCTACACCGCTATCAGAATAAACTTGTAAATATCTACACCGGTATCTGTATAAACATGGAAATATCTACACAGCTATCTGTATAAACATGGAAATATCTACAACGCCATCTGTATGAACATGGAAATATCTACACCGCCATCTATATAAAGATGGAAATATCTTCACCGTCATTTGAATATACATAGAATTATCTACACCGCCTTCTGTTTAAACATGGAAATGTCCACACCGCCATCTGTATGAACATGGAAATATGTACAAAGCCATCTGTACGAACATGGAAATATCTACACCACCATGTGTATGAACATGGAAATATCTACACCGCCATCTGTATGAACATAGAAATATCTACACCGCCATCTGTATGAACATGGAAATATCTACACCGCCATCTGTATGTACATGCAAATATATTCACCGCCGTCTGTATGAACATGGAAATATTTACACCGCCATCTGTATGAACATGGAAATATCTACACCTATATCTCTATAATCATGGAAATATCTACCCCGCCATCTCTATAAACACGGAAACACATACACCACCATCTGTAAGAACATGGAAATATCTACACCACAATGTGTATAAAGATGGAAATATCTACACCGCTATCTGTATGAACATGGAAAGATCTAAACCGCCATCTGTATGAACATGGAAATATCTACAGCGCCAACCATATAAAGATGGAAATATCTACTCCGCTATCTGTATGAACATGGAAATATCTACACCACAATCTGTATAAACATGGAAATATCTACACCGCCATCTCCATAAACATGCAAATATCTACACCACTCTCTATAAACTTGGAAATAACTATACTGCTATCTCTATAGACATGGAAATATCTAGACCGCCATCTCTATAAACATGGAAATATCTACACCGCCATATGCATAAACATGGAAATATCTAAACTGCCATCTGTATGAACATGGAAATATCTACACCGCCATCTTTATAAAGATGGAAATAACTACACCGCCATCTGTGTAAACATGGAAATAGCTACACCGCCATCTGTATAAAGATGGAAATATCTACACCATCATCTGAATATACATGGCAATATCTACACAACCATCTTTATAAACATGCAAATATCTACACCGCTATCTGTATAAACAGGGAAATATCTACACCGCCATCTGTATGAACACAGATATATGTACAAAGCCATCTGTATGAACATGGAAATATCTACACCACCATGTGTATGAACATGGAAATATCTACACTGCCATCTGTATAAACATGGAAGTATCTACACTGCCATCTCTATAAACATGGAAATATCTACACCGCCATCTGTATGAACATGAAAATATCTATACCGCCAACAGTATAAAGATGGAAATATCTACACCGCTATCAGTATGAACATGGAAATATCTACTCCGCTATCTGTATAAACAAGGAAATATCTATACTGCTATCTGTGAAACAGGGAAATATCTACACCGCTATCTCTATAAACATGGAAATATCTACACCACTATCTCTATATTCATGGAAATATCTACACCGCCATCTGTATGAACATGGAAATATCTACACAACCATCTGTATAAAGATGGAAATATCTACACCAATACTGTGTGAACATGGAGAAATCTACACCGCTATCTGTATAAACGTGGAAATATCTACACCGCTATCTGAATAAACATGGAAATATCTCCACCGCAATATCTGTAAACATGGAAATAACTACAGAGCTATGTGTATAAACATGGAAATACCTAGACCGCCATCTTTCAAAACATGGAAATATCTACACAGCCATCTGTATAAACGTGGAAATATCTACACCGCCATCTGTATGAACATGGAAATATCTACACCGCCATCTGAATGAACATGCAAATATCTTCACCGCCGTCTGTATGAACTTGGAAATATCTACACTGCCATCTGAATGAACATGCAAATATCTTCACCGCCGTCTGTATGAACTTGGAAATATTTACACCGCCATCTGTATGAACATGGAAATATCTGCACCACTATCTGTAAGAACATGGAAATATCTACACCGCTATCTCTATAAACATGGAAATATCTACACCTCTATCTCTATAATCATGGAAATATCTACCCCGCCATCTCTATAAACACGGAAACATATATACCGCCATCTGTAAGAACATGGCAATATCTACACCACAATGTGTATAAAGATGGAAATATCTACACCGCTATCTGTAGGAACATGGAAATATCTACACCACCATCTGTATAAACGCTGAAATATCTATACCGCCATCTCCATACACTTGGAAATATCTACACAGCTATCTGTATAAAGATGGAAATATCAACACCGCTATCTGAATAAACATGGAAATACCTACACCGCCCTCTGTATAAACATGGAAATATCTACACCGCCATCTCTATAAACATGGAAATATCTACACCGCCATCTGTATGAACATGGAAATACCTAAACCACCACGTGTATGAACATGGAAATATGTACACCGCCATCTGTATGAACATGGAAACAACTACACCGCCATCTGTATGAACATGGAAATATCTACACCGCTATCTGTATGAACATGGAAATATCTACACCACTATCTCTATAAACATGGAAATACCTACTCCGCTATCTGTATGAACAAGGAAATATCTATACTGCTATCTGTGAAACAGGGAAATATCTACAGCGCTATCTCTATAAACATGGAAATATCTACACCACTATCTCTATAGTCATGGAAATATCTACACCGCCATCTGTATGAACATGGAAATATCTACACAACCATCTGTATAAAGATGGAAATATCTACACCGCCATCTGTATAAACATGGAAATATCTACACCGCTATCTGTATAAACAAGGAAATATCTACACTGCCATCTCTATAAACATGGAAATATCTACACTGCCATCTGTATAAACATGGAAATATCTACACCGTTATCCGTATAAACATGGAAATATCTACAGCGTTATCTGCATAAACATGAAAATATCTACACCGCCATCTCTATAAACATGGAAAATCTACACCGCTATCAGAATAAACTTGTAAATATCTACACCGGTATCTGTATAAACATGGAAATATCTACACAGCTATCTGTATAAACATGGAAATATCTACAACGCCATCTGTATGAACATGGAAATATCTACACCGCCATCTATATAAAGATGGAAATATCTTCACCGTCATTTGAATATACATAGAATTATCTACACCGCCTTCTGTTTAAACATGGAAATGTCCACACCGCCATCTGTATGAACATGGAAATATGTACAAAGCCATCTGTACGAACATGGAAATATCTACACCACCATGTGTATGAACATGGAAATATCTACACCGCCATCTGTATGAACATAGAAATATCTACACCGCCATCTGTATGAACATGGAAATATCTACACCGCCATCTGTATGTACATGCAAATATATTCACCGCCGTCTGTATGAACATGGAAATATTTACACCGCCATCTGTATGAACATGGAAATATCTACACCTATATCTCTATAATCATGGAAATATCTACCCCGCCATCTCTATAAACACGGAAACACATACACCACCATCTGTAAGAACATGGAAATATCTACACCACAATGTGTATAAAGATGGAAATATCTACACCGCTATCTGTATGAACATGGAAAGATCTAAACCGCCATCTGTATGAACATGGAAATATCTACAGCGCCAACCATATAAAGATGGAAATATCTACTCCGCTATCTGTATGAACATGGAAATATCTACACCACAATCTGTATAAACATGGAAATATCTACACCGCCATCTCCATAAACATGCAAATATCTACACCACTCTCTATAAACTTGGAAATAACTATACTGCTATCTCTATAGACATGGAAATATCTAGACCGCCATCTCTATAAACATGGAAATATCTACACCGCCATATGCATAAACATGGAAATATCTAAACTGCCATCTGTATGAACATGGAAATATCTACACCGCCATCTTTATAAAGATGGAAATAACTACACCGCCATCTGTGTAAACATGGAAATAGCTACACCGCCATCTGTATAAAGATGGAAATATCTACACCATCATCTGAATATACATGGCAATATCTACACAACCATCTTTATAAACATGCAAATATCTACACCGCTATCTGTATAAACAGGGAAATATCTACACCGCCATCTGTATGAACACAGATATATGTACAAAGCCATCTGTATGAACATGGAAATATCTACACCACCATGTGTATGAACATGGAAATATCTACACTGCCATCTGTATAAACATGGAAGTATCTACACTGCCATCTCTATAAACATGGAAATATCTACACCGCCATCTGTATGAACATGAAAATATCTATACCGCCAACAGTATAAAGATGGAAATATCTACACCGCTATCAGTATGAACATGGAAATATCTACTCCGCTATCTGTATAAACAAGGAAATATCTATACTGCTATCTGTGAAACAGGGAAATATCTACACCGCTATCTCTATAAACATGGAAATATCTACACCACTATCTCTATAGTCATGGAAATATCTACACCGCCATCTGTATGAACATGGAAATATCTACACAACCATCTGTATAAAGATGGAAATATCTACACCAATACTGTGTGAACATGGAGAAATCTACACCGCTATCTGTATAAACGTGGAAATATCTACACCGCTATCTGAATAAACATGGAAATATCTCCACCGCAATATCTGTAAACATGGAAATAACTACAGAGCTATGTGTATAAACATGGAAATACCTAGACCGCCATCTTTCAAAACATGGAAATATCTACACAGCCATCTGTATAAACGTGGAAATATCTACACCGCCATCTGTATGAACATGGAAATATCTACACCGCCATCTGAATGAACATGCAAATATCTTCACCGCCGTCTGTATGAACTTGGAAATATCTACACTGCCATCTGAATGAACATGCAAATATCTTCACCGCCGTCTGTATGAACTTGGAAATATTTACACCGCCATCTGTATGAACATGGAAATATCTGCACCACTATCTGTAAGAACATGGAAATATCTACACCGCTATCTCTATAAACATGGAAATATCTACACCTCTATCTCTATAATCATGGAAATATCTACCCCGCCATCTCTATAAACACGGAAACATATATACCGCCATCTGTAAGAACATGGCAATATCTACACCACAATGTGTATAAAGATGGAAATATCTACACCGCTATCTGTAGGAACATGGAAATATCTACACCACCATCTGTATAAACGCTGAAATATCTATACCGCCATCTCCATACACTTGGAAATATCTACACAGCTATCTGTATAAAGATGGAAATATCAACACCGCTATCTGAATAAACATGGAAATACCTACACCGCCCTCTGTATAAACATGGAAATATCTACACCGCCATCTCTATAAACATGGAAATATCTACACCGCCATCTGTATGAACATGGAAATACCTAAACCACCACGTGTATGAACATGGAAATATGTACACCGCCATCTGTATGAACATGGAAACAACTACACCGCCATCTGTATGAACATGGAAATATCTACACCGCTATCTGTATGAACATGGAAATATCTACACCACTATCTCTATAAACATGGAAATACCTACTCCGCTATCTGTATGAACAAGGAAATATCTATACTGCTATCTGTGAAACAGGGAAATATCTACAGCGCTATCTCTATAAACATGGAAATATCTACACCACTATCTCTATAGTCATGGAAATATCTACACCGCCATCTGTATGAACATGGAAATATCTACACAACCATCTGTATAAAGATGGAAATATCTACACCGCCATCTGTATAAACATGGAAATATCTACACCGCTATCTGTATAAACAAGGAAATATCTACACTGCCATCTCTATAAACATGGAAATATCTACACTGCCATCTGTATAAACATGGAAATATCTACACCGTTATCCGTATAAACATGGAAATATCTACAGCGTTATCTGCATAAACATGAAAATATCTACACCGCCATCTCTATAAACATGGAAAATCTACACCGCTATCAGAATAAACTTGTAAATATCTACACCGGTATCTGTATAAACATGGAAATATCTACACAGCTATCTGTATAAACATGGAAATATCTACAACGCCATCTGTATGAACATGGAAATATCTACACCGCCATCTATATAAAGATGGAAATATCTTCACCGTCATTTGAATATACATAGAATTATCTACACCGCCTTCTGTTTAAACATGGAAATGTCCACACCACCATCTGTATAAACATGGAAATATCTTCACCGCCATCTGTATGAACATGGAAATATGTACAAAGCCATCTGTACGAACATGGAAATATCTACACCACCATGTGTATGAACATGGAAATATCTACACCGCCATCTGTATGAACATAGAAATATCTACACCGCCATCTGTATGAACATGGAAATATCTACACCGCCATCTGTATGTACATGCAAATATATTCACCGCCGTCTGTATGAACATGGAAATATTTACACCGCCATCTGTATGAACATGGAAATATCTACACCTATATCTCTATAATCATGGAAATATCTACCCCGCCATCTCTATAAACACGGAAACACATACACCACCATCTGTAAGAACATGGAAATATCTACACCACAATGTGTATAAAGATGGAAATATCTACACCGCTATCTGTATGAACATGGAAAGATCTAAACCGCCATCTGTATGAACATGGAAATATCTACAGCGCCAACCATATAAAGATGGAAATATCTACTCCGCTATCTGTATGAACATGGAAATATCTACACCACAATCTGTATAAACATGGAAATATCTACACCGCCATCTCCATAAACATGCAAATATCTACACCACTCTCTATAAACTTGGAAATAACTATACTGCTATCTCTATAGACATGGAAATATCTAGACCGCCATCTCTATAAACATGGAAATATCTACACCGCCATATGCATAAACATGGAAATATCTAAACTGCCATCTGTATGAACATGGAAATATCTACACCGCCATCTTTATAAAGATGGAAATAACTACACCGCCATCTGTGTAAACATGGAAATAGCTACACCGCCATCTGTATAAAGATGGAAATATCTACACCATCATCTGAATATACATGGCAATATCTACACAACCATCTTTATAAACATGCAAATATCTACACCGCTATCTGTATAAACAGGGAAATATCTACACCGCCATCTGTATGAACACAGATATATGTACAAAGCCATCTGTATGAACATGGAAATATCTACACCACCATGTGTATGAACATGGAAATATCTACACTGCCATCTGTATAAACATGGAAGTATCTACACTGCCATCTCTATAAACATGGAAATATCTACACCGCCATCTGTATGAACATGAAAATATCTATACCGCCAACAGTATAAAGATGGAAATATCTACACCGCTATCAGTATGAACATGGAAATATCTACACCACTATCAGTATAAACGTGGAAATATATACACCGCTATCTGTGTAAACATGGAAATATCTACACCGCTATCTGTTAAAACTTGGAAATATCTACACCGTTATGCGTGTAAACATGGAAATACCTTCACCGCCATCTGTATGAACATGGAAATATCTACACTGCCATCTATATAAACATGGAAATTTCTACACCGCCATCTGTAGGAACATGGAAATATCTACACCACCATCTGAATGAACATGCAAATATCTACACCGCCATCTGTATGAACATGGAAACATCTATACCGCCATCTGTATGAATTTGGAAATATCTACACCGCTAACTGTATGAACATGGAAATATCTGCACCGCTATCTATATGAACATGGAAATATGTACACCGCTATCTGTATAAACAAGGAAATATCTACACTGCCATCTCTATAAACATGGAAATATCTACACTGCCATCTGTATAAACATGGAAATATCTACAGCGTTATCCGTATTAACATGGAAATATCTACAGCGTTATCTGTATAAACATGAAAATATCTACACCGCCATCTCTATAAACATGGAAAATCTACACCGCTATCTGAATAAACATGTAAATATCTACAACGGTATCTGTATAAACATGGAAATGTCTACACAGCTATCTGTATAAGCATGGAAATATCAACACCGCCATCTGTAGGAACATGGAAATATCTACACCACAATCTGTATAAACATGGAAATATCTACACCGTCATCTGAATATACATAGAAATATCTACACCACCATCTGTATAAACATGGAAATATCTACACCGCCATCTGTATAAACATGGAAATATCTACATCGCCATCTGTATGAACATGGAAATATATACAAAGCCATCTGTATGAACATGGAAATATCTACACCGCCATCTCTATGAACATGGAAATATCTACACCGCCATCTGAATGAACATGCAAATATCTTCACCGCCGTCTGTATGAACTTGGAAATATCTACACCGCCATCTGAATGAACATGCAAATATATTCACCGCCGTCTGTATGAACTTGGAAATATTTACACCGCCATCTGTATGAACATGGAAATATCTACACCACTATCTGTAAGAACATGGAAATATCTACACCGCTATCTCTATAAACATGGAAATATCTACACCTCTATCTCTATAATCATGGAAATATCTACCCCGCCATCTCTATAAACACGGAAACATATATACCGCCATCTGTAAGAAGATGGCAATAACTACACCACAATGTATATAAAGATGGAAATATCTACACCGCTATCTGTAGGAACATGGAAATATCTACACCGCTATCTGTATAAACACTGAAATATCTATACCGCCATCTCTATAAACATGGAAATATCTACACCGCCATCTGTATGAACATGGAAATACCTAAACCACCACGTGTATGAACATGGAAATATCTACACCGCCATCTGTATGAACATGGAAACAACTTCACCGCCATCTGTATGAACATGGAAATATCTACACCACCATCTGTATGAACATGCAAATATCTTCATAGCCATATGTATGAACATGGAAATATCTACACCGCCATCTGTATGAAGATGGAAATATCTACACCGCTATCTGTATGAACATGGAAATATCTACACCACTATCTCTATAAACATGGAAATATCTACTCCGCTATCTGTATAAACAAGGAAATATCTATACTGCTATCTGTGAAACAGGGAAATATCTACACCGCTATCTCTATAAACATGGAAATATCTACACCACTATCTCTATAGTCATGGAAATATCTACACCGCCATCTGTATGAACATGGAAATATCTACACAACCATCTGTATAAAGATGGAAATATCTACACCAATACTGTGTGAACATGGAGAAATCTACACCGCTATCTGTATAAACGTGGAAATATCTACACCGCTATCTGAATAAACATGGAAATATCTCCACCGCAATATCTGTAAACATGGAAATAACTACAGAGCTATGTGTATAAACATGGAAATACCTAGACCGCCATCTTTCAAAACATGGAAATATCTACACAGCCATCTGTATAAACGTGGAAATATCTACACCGCCATCTGTATGAACATGGAAATATCTACACCGCCATCTGAATGAACATGCAAATATCTTCACCGCCGTCTGTATGAACTTGGAAATATCTACACTGCCATCTGAATGAACATGCAAATATCTTCACCGCCGTCTGTATGAACTTGGAAATATTTACACCGCCATCTGTATGAACATGGAAATATCTGCACCACTATCTGTAAGAACATGGAAATAT
This sequence comes from Gorilla gorilla gorilla, assembly GCF_029281585.2. Taxonomy (NCBI): domain Eukaryota; kingdom Metazoa; phylum Chordata; class Mammalia; order Primates; family Hominidae; genus Gorilla; species Gorilla gorilla. The sequence goes on along the minus strand of NC_073246.2, from coordinate 51,762,823 downwards.
CTACACCGCTATCTCTATAAACATGGAAATATCTACACCTCTATCTCTATAATCATGGAAATATCTACCCCGCCATCTCTATAAACACGGAAACATATATACCGCCATCTGTAAGAACATGGCAATATCTACACCACAATGTGTATAAAGATGGAAATATCTACACCGCTATCTGTAGGAACATGGAAATATCTACACCACCATCTGTATAAACGCTGAAATATCTATACCGCCATCTCCATACACTTGGAAATATCTACACAGCTATCTGTATAAAGATGGAAATATCAACACCGCTATCTGAATAAACATGGAAATACCTACACCGCCCTCTGTATAAACATGGAAATATCTACACCGCCATCTCTATAAACATGGAAATATCTACACCGCCATCTGTATGAACATGGAAATACCTAAACCACCACGTGTATGAACATGGAAATATGTACACCGCCATCTGTATGAACATGGAAACAACTACACCGCCATCTGTATGAACATGGAAATATCTACACCGCTATCTGTATGAACATGGAAATATCTACACCACTATCTCTATAAACATGGAAATACCTACTCCGCTATCTGTATGAACAAGGAAATATCTATACTGCTATCTGTGAAACAGGGAAATATCTACAGCGCTATCTCTATAAACATGGAAATATCTACACCACTATCTCTATAGTCATGGAAATATCTACACCGCCATCTGTATGAACATGGAAATATCTACACAACCATCTGTATAAAGATGGAAATATCTACACCGCCATCTGTATAAACATGGAAATATCTACACCGCTATCTGTATAAACAAGGAAATATCTACACTGCCATCTCTATAAACATGGAAATATCTACACTGCCATCTGTATAAACATGGAAATATCTACACCGTTATCCGTATAAACATGGAAATATCTACAGCGTTATCTGCATAAACATGAAAATATCTACACCGCCATCTCTATAAACATGGAAAATCTACACCGCTATCAGAATAAACTTGTAAATATCTACACCGGTATCTGTATAAACATGGAAATATCTACACAGCTATCTGTATAAACATGGAAATATCTACAACGCCATCTGTATGAACATGGAAATATCTACACCGCCATCTATATAAAGATGGAAATATCTTCACCGTCATTTGAATATACATAGAATTATCTACACCGCCTTCTGTTTAAACATGGAAATGTCCACACCGCCATCTGTATGAACATGGAAATATGTACAAAGCCATCTGTACGAACATGGAAATATCTACACCACCATGTGTATGAACATGGAAATATCTACACCGCCATCTGTATGAACATAGAAATATCTACACCGCCATCTGTATGAACATGGAAATATCTACACCGCCATCTGTATGTACATGCAAATATATTCACCGCCGTCTGTATGAACATGGAAATATTTACACCGCCATCTGTATGAACATGGAAATATCTACACCTATATCTCTATAATCATGGAAATATCTACCCCGCCATCTCTATAAACACGGAAACACATACACCACCATCTGTAAGAACATGGAAATATCTACACCACAATGTGTATAAAGATGGAAATATCTACACCGCTATCTGTATGAACATGGAAAGATCTAAACCGCCATCTGTATGAACATGGAAATATCTACAGCGCCAACCATATAAAGATGGAAATATCTACTCCGCTATCTGTATGAACATGGAAATATCTACACCACAATCTGTATAAACATGGAAATATCTACACCGCCATCTCCATAAACATGCAAATATCTACACCACTCTCTATAAACTTGGAAATAACTATACTGCTATCTCTATAGACATGGAAATATCTAGACCGCCATCTCTATAAACATGGAAATATCTACACCGCCATATGCATAAACATGGAAATATCTAAACTGCCATCTGTATGAACATGGAAATATCTACACCGCCATCTTTATAAAGATGGAAATAACTACACCGCCATCTGTGTAAACATGGAAATAGCTACACCGCCATCTGTATAAAGATGGAAATATCTACACCATCATCTGAATATACATGGCAATATCTACACAACCATCTTTATAAACATGCAAATATCTACACCGCTATCTGTATAAACAGGGAAATATCTACACCGCCATCTGTATGAACACAGATATATGTACAAAGCCATCTGTATGAACATGGAAATATCTACACCACCATGTGTATGAACATGGAAATATCTACACTGCCATCTGTATAAACATGGAAGTATCTACACTGCCATCTCTATAAACATGGAAATATCTACACCGCCATCTGTATGAACATGAAAATATCTATACCGCCAACAGTATAAAGATGGAAATATCTACACCGCTATCAGTATGAACATGGAAATATCTACTCCGCTATCTGTATAAACAAGGAAATATCTATACTGCTATCTGTGAAACAGGGAAATATCTACACCGCTATCTCTATAAACATGGAAATATCTACACCACTATCTCTATAGTCATGGAAATATCTACACCGCCATCTGTATGAACATGGAAATATCTACACAACCATCTGTATAAAGATGGAAATATCTACACCAATACTGTGTGAACATGGAGAAATCTACACCGCTATCTGTATAAACGTGGAAATATCTACACCGCTATCTGAATAAACATGGAAATATCTCCACCGCAATATCTGTAAACATGGAAATAACTACAGAGCTATGTGTATAAACATGGAAATACCTAGACCGCCATCTTTCAAAACATGGAAATATCTACACAGCCATCTGTATAAACGTGGAAATATCTACACCGCCATCTGTATGAACATGGAAATATCTACACCGCCATCTGAATGAACATGCAAATATCTTCACCGCCGTCTGTATGAACTTGGAAATATCTACACTGCCATCTGAATGAACATGCAAATATCTTCACCGCCGTCTGTATGAACTTGGAAATATTTACACCGCCATCTGTATGAACATGGAAATATCTGCACCACTATCTGTAAGAACATGGAAATATCTACACCGCTATCTCTATAAACATGGAAATATCTACACCTCTATCTCTATAATCATGGAAATATCTACCCCGCCATCTCTATAAACACGGAAACATATATACCGCCATCTGTAAGAACATGGCAATATCTACACCACAATGTGTATAAAGATGGAAATATCTACACCGCTATCTGTAGGAACATGGAAATATCTACACCACCATCTGTATAAACGCTGAAATATCTATACCGCCATCTCCATACACTTGGAAATATCTACACAGCTATCTGTATAAAGATGGAAATATCAACACCGCTATCTGAATAAACATGGAAATACCTACACCGCCCTCTGTATAAACATGGAAATATCTACACCGCCATCTCTATAAACATGGAAATATCTACACCGCCATCTGTATGAACATGGAAATACCTAAACCACCACGTGTATGAACATGGAAATATGTACACCGCCATCTGTATGAACATGGAAACAACTACACCGCCATCTGTATGAACATGGAAATATCTACACCGCTATCTGTATGAACATGGAAATATCTACACCACTATCTCTATAAACATGGAAATACCTACTCCGCTATCTGTATGAACAAGGAAATATCTATACTGCTATCTGTGAAACAGGGAAATATCTACAGCGCTATCTCTATAAACATGGAAATATCTACACCACTATCTCTATAGTCATGGAAATATCTACACCGCCATCTGTATGAACATGGAAATATCTACACAACCATCTGTATAAAGATGGAAATATCTACACCGCCATCTGTATAAACATGGAAATATCTACACCGCTATCTGTATAAACAAGGAAATATCTACACTGCCATCTCTATAAACATGGAAATATCTACACTGCCATCTGTATAAACATGGAAATATCTACACCGTTATCCGTATAAACATGGAAATATCTACAGCGTTATCTGCATAAACATGAAAATATCTACACCGCCATCTCTATAAACATGGAAAATCTACACCGCTATCAGAATAAACTTGTAAATATCTACACCGGTATCTGTATAAACATGGAAATATCTACACAGCTATCTGTATAAACATGGAAATATCTACAACGCCATCTGTATGAACATGGAAATATCTACACCGCCATCTATATAAAGATGGAAATATCTTCACCGTCATTTGAATATACATAGAATTATCTACACCGCCTTCTGTTTAAACATGGAAATGTCCACACCGCCATCTGTATGAACATGGAAATATGTACAAAGCCATCTGTACGAACATGGAAATATCTACACCACCATGTGTATGAACATGGAAATATCTACACCGCCATCTGTATGAACATAGAAATATCTACACCGCCATCTGTATGAACATGGAAATATCTACACCGCCATCTGTATGTACATGCAAATATATTCACCGCCGTCTGTATGAACATGGAAATATTTACACCGCCATCTGTATGAACATGGAAATATCTACACCTATATCTCTATAATCATGGAAATATCTACCCCGCCATCTCTATAAACACGGAAACACATACACCACCATCTGTAAGAACATGGAAATATCTACACCACAATGTGTATAAAGATGGAAATATCTACACCGCTATATCTATAAACATGGAAACATCTACACCGCCATCTGTATGAACATAGAAATATCTGCACCGCCATCTGTATGTACATATAAATATCTACACCGCAATCTGTATTAAGAAGGAAATATCTAAACCGCTATCTGTATGAACATGGAAATATCTACACAGCTATCTCTTTACACATGGAAATAACTACACCGCTATCTGTATGAACTTGGAAATATCTACACCGCCATCTGTATGAACATGGAAATAGCTGCACCGACATCTCTATGAACATATACATATCTACACGGCCATCTGTATTAAGATGGAGATATCTACACCGATATCTGTATAAGCATGGAAATATCTACAACGCTATCTGTATAAACATGGAAATATCTACACCGGTATCTGTATAAACATGGAAATATCTACAATGCTACCTGTATAAACAGGGAAATATCAGAACCGCTATCTGTATGAAAATGGAAATATCAGCCCCTCTATCTGCATGAACATGGAGATATTTACACCGCTATCTGTATGAACTTGGAAATATCTACACCGCTATCTGTATGAACATGGAAATACCTTCACCGACATCTGTATGAACATGGATATATCTACACAGCCTTCTGGATGAACATGGAAATATCTACACCACTATCTGTATGAACATGGAAATAGCTACACCGCTATCTGTATGAACATGGAAATATCTACACCACTATCTTTATGAACATAGAAATATCTACACCGATATCTGTATGAACATGGAAATATCTTCACCGCCATCTGTATGAACATGGATATATCTACACAGCCATCTGGATGAACATGGAAATATCTACACCGCTATCTGTATGAACATGGAAATAGCTACACCGCTATCTGTTTGAACATGGAAATATTTACACCGCTATCTGCATGAAAATGGAAATATCTACACAGCTATCTGCATGCACATGGAAATATCCACAAAGCTATCTCTTTACACATGGAAATAAGTACACCGCTATCTCTATAAACATGGAAATATCTACACCACCATCTGTATGAACATGGAAATTTCTGCACCGCCATCTGTATGAATATATAAATATCTACACCACCATATGTATTAAGATGGAGATATCTACACCGCTATCTGTATAAACCTGGAAATATCTACACCGCTTTCTGTATAAACATGGAAATATCTACACCGCTATCTGTATAAATATGGAAATATCTACACCACTACCTGTATAAACATGGAAATATCAGCACCGCTATCTGTATGAACATGGAAATATCTACACCGCTATCTGTACGAACATGGAAATATCTACACCGCTATCTGTATGAACATGGAAATAGCTGCACCGCTATCTGTATGAACATGGAAATATCTACACCGCTATCTGTATGAACATGGAAATATCTACACCATTACCTGTATGAACATGGAAATATTTACTCTGCTATCTGTATGAACATGGATATATCTACACCGCCATCTGGATGAACACGGAAATATCTACACCGCTATCTGTACGAACATGGAAATATCTACACCACTATCTGTGTAAATATGAATACATCTTCACCGCAATCTGTATAAACATGGAAATATCTACACCGCTATGTGTATGAACATGGAAATATCTACACCGCTATCTGTTTGAACATGGAAATATCTACACCGCTGTCTGCATGAAAATGGAAATATCTACACAGCTATCTGCATATACATGGAAATATCTACACTGCTATCTCTTTACACATGGAAATAACTACACTGCTATCTGTATGAACATGGAAATATCTACACCGCCATCTGTATGAACATGGAAATATCTGCACCGACATCTGTATGAACATATACATAACTACATGGCCATCTGTATTAAGATGGAGATATCTACACCGATATCTGTATAAACATGGAAATATCTACACCGCTATCTGTATAAACATGGAAATATCTACACCGCAATCTGTATAAACATGGAAATATCTACACCGCTACCTGTATAAACATGGAAATATCAGCACCGCTATCTGTATGAACATGGAAATATCAGCCCCTCTATCTGTATGAATATGGAAGTATCTACACCGCTATCTCTATGAACATGGAAATATCTACACCGCTATCTGTTTGAACATGGAAATATCTAAACCGCTATCTGCATGAAAATGGAAATATATACACAGCTATCTGCATATACATGGAAATATCTACACAGCTATCTCTTTACACATGGAAATAACTACACCGCTATCTGTATGAACAAGGAAATATCTTCACCGCCAACTGTATGAAGATGGATATATCTACACAGCCATCTGGATGTACATGGAAATATCTACACCGCTATCTGTATGAACATGGAAATATCTACACCGCTATCTGTGTAAACATGCATACATCTTCACCGCTATCTGTATAAACATGGAAATACCTACACTGTTATCTGTATGAACATGGAAATATCTACACCGCTATCTGTTTGAACATGGAAATATCTACACCAATATCTGCATGAAAATGGAAATATCTACACAGCGATCTGCATATACATGGAAATATCTTCAAAGCTATCTCTTTTCACATGGAAATAACTACAGCGCTATCTCTATAAACATGGAAATAGCTACACCGCCATATGTATGAACATGGAAATATCTGCACCGCCATCTGTATGAACATATAAATATCTACACCGCCATCGGTATTAAGATGGAGATATCTACACCGCTATCTGTATGAACTTGGAAATATCTACACCGCTATCTGTATGAACATGGATATATCTACACAGCCATCTGGATGAACATGGAAATATCTACACCGCTATCTGTATGAACATGGAAATATCTACACAGCAATCTGGATGAACATGGAAATATCCACAGCGCTATCTGTATCTACATGGATATATCTACACAGCCATCTGGATGAACACGGAAATAACTACACCGCTATCTGTAAGAACATGGAAATATCTACACCGCAATCTGTGTAAATATGCATACATCTTCACCGCTATCTGTATAAACATGGAAATATCTACACCGCTATCTGTATGAACATGGAAATATCTACACCGCTATCTGTTTGAACATGGAAATATCTACAGCGCTATCTGCATGAAAATGGAAATATCTACACAGTTGTCTGCATATACATGGAAATATCTACACAGCTATCTCTTTACACATGGAAATAACTAAACCGCTCTCTCTATGAACATGGAAATATCTACACCGCCATCTGTATGAACATGGAAATTTCTGCACTGCCATCTGTATGAACTTATAAATATCTACACCGCCATCTGTATTAACATGGAGATATCTACCCCGCTATCTGTATAAACATGGAAATACCTTCACCTCTATCTGTATAAACATGGAAATATCTACACCGCTATCTGTATAAACATGGAAATATCTACAACGCTACCTGTATAAATATGGAAATATTAGTACCGATATCTGTATGAACATGGAAACATCTACACCGCTATCTGTATGAACATGGAAATATCTACACTGCTATCTGTATGAACATGGAAATATCTAAACCGCTATCTGTATGAACATGGAAATATCTACACCACTATCTCTATGAACATGGATATATCTACACAGCCCTCTGGATGATCATGGAAATATCCACACCTCTATCTGTGTAAACATGCATACATCTTCACCGCTATCTGTATAAACATGGAAATATCTACACCGCTATCTGTATGAACATGGAAATATCTACACCGCTATCTGTTTGAAGATGGAAATATGTACACAGCTATCTGCATGAAAATGGAAATATCTACACAGCTATCTGCATACACATGGAAATATCTACACAGCTATCTCTTTACACATGGAAATAACTACACCGCTATCTGTATGAACATGGAAATATCTAAACCGCCATCTGTATGAACATGGAAATATCTGCACCGCCATCTGTATGAACATATAAATATCTACACCACCGTCTGTATTAAGATGGAGATAACTACTCTGCTATCTGTATAAACATGGAAATATCTACACCGCCATCTGTATGAACATATAAATATCTACACCATCATCTGTATTAAGAAGGAAATATCTAAACCGCTATGTGTATAAACATGGAAATATCTACACCGCTGCCTGTATAAACATGGAAATATCAGCACCGCCATCTGTAGGAACATTGAAATATCTACACCGCTATCTGTATGAACATGGAATTATCTACACCACTATCTGTATGAACATGGAAATATCTACAGCGCTATCTGTATGAACATGGAAATATCTACACAGCCATCTGTATGAACATGGAAATATCTGCACCGCCATCTGTATGAACTGATAAATATCTACACTGCCATCTGTATTAAGATGGAGATATCTACACCGCTATGTGAATAAACATGGAAATATCTACACCGCTATCTGTATAAACAGGGAAATATCTACACCGCTATCTGTATAAACATGGAAATATCTACACCGCTACCTGTATAAACATGGAAATAACAGCACCGCTACCTGTATGAACATGTAAATATCTACACCGCTATCTGTATGAACATGGAAATATCTACACCGCCATCTGTATGAACATATAAATATCTACACCGCCATCTGTATTAAGATGGAGATATCTACACCGCTATGTGTATAAACATGGAAATATCTACACCGCTATCTGTATAAACATGGAAATATCTACACCGCTATCTGTATAAACATGGAAATATCTACACCGCTGCCTGTATAAACATGGAAATATCAGCACCGCTATCTGTATGAACATGGAAATATCTACACCGCTATCTGTATGAACATGGAAATATCTACACCGGTATCTGTATGAACATGGAAATAGCTACACCGTTATCTGTATGAACATGGGAATATCTACACCGCTATCTGTATGAACATGGAAATATCTACACCGCTATCTGTATGAACATGGATATATCTACACAGCCATCTGGATGAACATGGAAATATCTACACTGCTATCTGTGTAAACATGCATACACCTTCACCGCTATCTGTATAAACATGGAAATATCTACACCGCTATCTGTATGAACATGGAAATATCTACACCGCTATCTGCATGAAATTGGAAATATCTACACTGCTATCTGCATATACATTTAAATATCTACACAGCTATCTCTTTACACATGGAAATAACTACACCGCTATTTGTATGAACATGGAAATACCTACACCGCCATCTGTATGAACATGGAAATATCTGCACCGCAATCTGTATGAACATATAAATATCTACACCACCGTCTGTATTAAGATGGAGATAACTACTCTGCTATCTGTATAAACATGGAAATATCTACACCGCCATCTGTATGAACATATAAATATCTACACCATCATCTGTATTAAGAAGGAAATATCTAAACCGCTATGTGTATAAACATGGAAATATCTACACCGCTGCCTGTATAAACATGGAAATATCAGCACCACCATCTGTAGGAACATTGAAATATCTACACCGCTATCTGTATGACCATGGAAATATCTACACCACTATCTGTATGAACATGGAAATATCTACAGCGCTATCTGTATGAACATGGAAATATCTACACAGCCATCTGTATGAACATGGAAATATCTGCACCGCCATCTGTATGAACTGATAAATATCTACACCGCCATCTGTATTAAGATGGAGATATCTACACCGGTATGTGAATAAACATGGAAATATCTACACCGCTATCTGTATAAACATGGAAATATCTACACCGCTATCTGTATAAACATGGAAATATCTACACCGCTACCTGTATAAACATGGAAATAACAGCACCGCTATCTGTATGAACATGTAAATATCTACACCGCTATCTGTATGAACATGGAAATATCTACACCGCTATCTGTTTGAACATGGAAATATCTACACCGCTATCTGTATGAACATGGAAATATCTACACCGCCATCTGTATGAACATGGAAATATCTGCACCGCCATCTGTATGAACATATAAATATCTACACCGCCATCTGTATTAAGATGGAGATATCTACACCGCTATCTGTATAAACATGGAAATATCTACACCTCTATCTCTATAAACATGGAAACATCTACACCGCTATCTGTATAAACTTGGAAATATCTACACCGGTACCTGTACAAACATGGAAATAGCACCGCTATCTGTATGAACATGGAAATATCTACACCGCTATCTCTATGAACATGGAAATATCTACACCGCTATCTGTTTGAACATGGAAATATCTACACCGCTATCTGCGAGAAAATGGAAATATCTACACTTCTATCTGCATATACATGGAAATATCTACACAGCTATCTCTTTACCCATGGAAATAACTACACCGCTCTCTGTATGAACATGGAAATATCTAAACCGCCATCTGTATGAACATGGAAATATCTACACCGCCATCTGTATTAAGATGGAGATATCTACACCGCTATCTGTATAAACATGGAACTATCTACACCTCTATCTGTATAAACATGGAAACATCTACACCGGTATCTGTATAAACATGGAAATATCTACACCGCTATCTGTATAAGCATGGAAATATCTACACGGCTACCTGTATAAACATGGAAATATCAGCACCGCTATCTGTATGAACATACAAATATCTACACTGCCATCTGTATTAAGATGGAGATATCTACACCGCTATCTGTATAAACTTGGAAATATCCACACCGCTATCTGTATAAACATGGAAATATCTACACCGCTACGCGTATAAACATGGAAATATCAGCACCGCTATCTGTATGAACATGGAAATATCTACACAGCCATCTGGACGAACATGAAAATACCTACACCGCTATCTGTATGAACATTGAAATAGCTACACCGCTATCTGTATGAACATGGAAATATCTACACCACTATCTGTATGAACATGTAAATATCTACACCGCTATCTGTATGAACATGGAAATATCTTCACCGCCATCTGTATGAACATGGATATATCTACACAGCCATCTGGATGAACATGGAAATATCTACACCGCTATCTGTATGAACATGGAAATAGCTACTCCGCTATCTGTATGAACATGGAAATATCTACACCGCTATCAGTATGAACATGGAAATATCTACACCGCTATCTGTATGAACATGGATTTATCTACACAGCCATCTGGATGAACAAGGAATTATCTACACCGCTATCTGTATGAACATGGAAATATCTACACCGCTATCTGTGTAAACATGCATACATCTTCACCGCTATCTGAATAAACATGGAAATATTTACATCGCTATCTGTATGAACATGGAAATATCTACACCGCTATCTGTTTGAACATGGAAATATCTACACCGCTATCTGCAGGAAAATGGAAATATCTACACAGCTATCTGCATATACATGGAAATATCTACAAAGATATCTCTTTACACATGGAAATAACTACACCTCTATCTCTATAAACATGGAAATATCTATATCGCCATCTGTATGAACATGGAAATATCTGCACCGCCATCTGTATTAGGATACAAATATCTAAACCACCATCTGTATTAAGATGGAGATATCTACACGGCTATCTGTATAAACATGGAAATATCTAAACCGCTACCTGTATAAACATGGAAATATCAGCACCGCTATCTGTATGAACATGGAAATATCTACACCGCAATCTGAATGAACATGGAAATATCTGCAGCGCCATCTGCATGAACATATAAATATCTACACCGCCATCTGTATTAAGAAGGAGATATCTACACCGCAATCTGTATAAACATGGAAATATCTACACCGCTATCTGTATGAACATGGAAATACCTACACCGCTATCTGTATGAACATGGAAATACCTACACCGCTATCTGTATGAACATGGAAGTATCTACACCGCTATCTGTATGAACATGGAAATATCTTCACCGCCATCTGTATGAACATGGATATATCCACACACCCATCTGGATGAACATGGAAATATCTACACCGCTATCTGTATGAACATGGAAATATCTACACCGCTATCTGTATGAACATGGAAATATCTACACCGCTATCTGTTTGAACATGGAAATATCTACAGCGCTATCTGCATGAAAATGGAAATATCTACACAGTTGTCTGCATATACATGGAAATATCTACACAGCTATCTCTTTACACATGGAAATAACTAAACCGCTCTCTCTATGAACATGGAAATATCTACACCGCCATCTGTATGAACATGGAAATTTCTGCACTGCCATCTGTATGAACTTATAAATATCTACACCGCCATCTGTATTAACATGGAGATATCTACCCCGCTATCTGTATAAACATGGAAATACCTTCACCTCTATCTGTATAAACATGGAAATATCTACACCGCTATCTGTATAAACATGGAAATATCTACAACGCTACCTGTATAAATATGGAAATATTAGTACCGATATCTGTATGAACATGGAAACATCTACACCGCTATCTGTATGAACATGGAAATATCTACACTGCTATCTGTATGAACATGGAAATATCTAAACCGCTATCTGTATGAACATGGAAATATCTACACCACTATCTCTATGAACATGGATATATCTACACAGCCCTCTGGATGATCATGGAAATATCCACACCTCTATCTGTGTAAACATGCATACATCTTCACCGCTATCTGTATAAACATGGAAATATCTACACCGCTATCTGTATGAACATGGAAATATCTACACCGCTATCTGTTTGAAGATGGAAATATGTACACAGCTATCTGCATGAAAATGGAAATATCTACACAGCTATCTGCATACACATGGAAATATCTACACAGCTATCTCTTTACACATGGAAATAACTACACCGCTATCTGTATGAACATGGAAATATCTAAACCGCCATCTGTATGAACATGGAAATATCTGCACCGCCATCTGTATGAACATATAAATATCTACACCACCGTCTGTATTAAGATGGAGATAACTACTCTGCTATCTGTATAAACATGGAAATATCTACACCGCCATCTGTATGAACATATAAATATCTACACCATCATCTGTATTAAGAAGGAAATATCTAAACCGCTATGTGTATAAACATGGAAATATCTACACCGCTGCCTGTATAAACATGGAAATATCAGCACCGCCATCTGTAGGAACATTGAAATATCTACACCGCTATCTGTATGAACATGGAATTATCTACACCACTATCTGTATGAACATGGAAATATCTACAGCGCTATCTGTATGAACATGGAAATATCTACACAGCCATCTGTATGAACATGGAAATATCTGCACCGCCATCTGTATGAACTGATAAATATCTACACTGCCATCTGTATTAAGATGGAGATATCTACACCGCTATGTGAATAAACATGGAAATATCTACACCGCTATCTGTATAAACAGGGAAATATCTACACCGCTATCTGTATAAACATGGAAATATCTACACCGCTACCTGTATAAACATGGAAATAACAGCACCGCTACCTGTATGAACATGTAAATATCTACACCGCTATCTGTATGAACATGGAAATATCTACACCGCCATCTGTATGAACATATAAATATCTACACCGCCATCTGTATTAAGATGGAGATATCTACACCGCTATGTGTATAAACATGGAAATATCTACACCGCTATCTGTATAAACATGGAAATATCTACACCGCTATCTGTATAAACATGGAAATATCTACACCGCTGCCTGTATAAACATGGAAATATCAGCACCGCTATCTGTATGAACATGGAAATATCTACACCGCTATCTGTATGAACATGGAAATATCTACACCGGTATCTGTATGAACATGGAAATAGCTACACCGTTATCTGTATGAACATGGGAATATCTACACCGCTATCTGTATGAACATGGAAATATCTACACCGCTATCTGTATGAACATGGATATATCTACACAGCCATCTGGATGAACATGGAAATATCTACACTGCTATCTGTGTAAACATGCATACACCTTCACCGCTATCTGTATAAACATGGAAATATCTACACCGCTATCTGTATGAACATGGAAATATCTACACCGCTATCTGCATGAAATTGGAAATATCTACACTGCTATCTGCATATACATTTAAATATCTACACAGCTATCTCTTTACACATGGAAATAACTACACCGCTATTTGTATGAACATGGAAATACCTACACCGCCATCTGTATGAACATGGAAATATCTGCACCGCAATCTGTATGAACATATAAATATCTACACCACCGTCTGTATTAAGATGGAGATAACTACTCTGCTATCTGTATAAACATGGAAATATCTACACCGCCATCTGTATGAACATATAAATATCTACACCATCATCTGTATTAAGAAGGAAATATCTAAACCGCTATGTGTATAAACATGGAAATATCTACACCGCTGCCTGTATAAACATGGAAATATCAGCACCACCATCTGTAGGAACATTGAAATATCTACACCGCTATCTGTATGACCATGGAAATATCTACACCACTATCTGTATGAACATGGAAATATCTACAGCGCTATCTGTATGAACATGGAAATATCTACACAGCCATCTGTATGAACATGGAAATATCTGCACCGCCATCTGTATGAACTGATAAATATCTACACCGCCATCTGTATTAAGATGGAGATATCTACACCGGTATGTGAATAAACATGGAAATATCTACACCGCTATCTGTATAAACATGGAAATATCTACACCGCTATCTGTATAAACATGGAAATATCTACACCGCTACCTGTATAAACATGGAAATAACAGCACCGCTATCTGTATGAACATGTAAATATCTACACCGCTATCTGTATGAACATGGAAATATCTACACCGCTATCTGTTTGAACATGGAAATATCTACACCGCTATCTGTATGAACATGGAAATATCTACACCGCCATCTGTATGAACATGGAAATATCTGCACCGCCATCTGTATGAACATATAAATATCTACACCGCCATCTGTATTAAGATGGAGATATCTACACCGCTATCTGTATAAACATGGAAATATCTACACCTCTATCTCTATAAACATGGAAACATCTACACCGCTATCTGTATAAACTTGGAAATATCTACACCGGTACCTGTACAAACATGGAAATAGCACCGCTATCTGTATGAACATGGAAATATCTACACCGCTATCTCTATGAACATGGAAATATCTACACCGCTATCTGTTTGAACATGGAAATATCTACACCGCTATCTGCGAGAAAATGGAAATATCTACACTTCTATCTGCATATACATGGAAATATCTACACAGCTATCTCTTTACCCATGGAAATAACTACACCGCTCTCTGTATGAACATGGAAATATCTAAACCGCCATCTGTATGAACATGGAAATATCTACACCGCCATCTGTATTAAGATGGAGATATCTACACCGCTATCTGTATAAACATGGAACTATCTACACCTCTATCTGTATAAACATGGAAACATCTACACCGGTATCTGTATAAACATGGAAATATCTACACCGCTATCTGTATAAGCATGGAAATATCTACACGGCTACCTGTATAAACATGGAAATATCAGCACCGCTATCTGTATGAACATACAAATATCTACACTGCCATCTGTATTAAGATGGAGATATCTACACCGCTATCTGTATAAACTTGGAAATATCCACACCGCTATCTGTATAAACATGGAAATATCTACACCGCTACGCGTATAAACATGGAAATATCAGCACCGCTATCTGTATGAACATGGAAATATCTACACAGCCATCTGGACGAACATGAAAATACCTACACCGCTATCTGTATGAACATTGAAATAGCTACACCGCTATCTGTATGAACATGGAAATATCTACACCACTATCTGTATGAACATGTAAATATCTACACCGCTATCTGTATGAACATGGAAATATCTTCACCGCCATCTGTATGAACATGGATATATCTACACAGCCATCTGGATGAACATGGAAATATCTACACCGCTATCTGTATGAACATGGAAATAGCTACTCCGCTATCTGTATGAACATGGAAATATCTACACCGCTATCAGTATGAACATGGAAATATCTACACCGCTATCTGTATGAACATGGATTTATCTACACAGCCATCTGGATGAACAAGGAATTATCTACACCGCTATCTGTATGAACATGGAAATATCTACACCGCTATCTGTGTAAACATGCATACATCTTCACCGCTATCTGAATAAACATGGAAATATTTACATCGCTATCTGTATGAACATGGAAATATCTACACCGCTATCTGTTTGAACATGGAAATATCTACACCGCTATCTGCAGGAAAATGGAAATATCTACACAGCTATCTGCATATACATGGAAATATCTACAAAGATATCTCTTTACACATGGAAATAACTACACCTCTATCTCTATAAACATGGAAATATCTATATCGCCATCTGTATGAACATGGAAATATCTGCACCGCCATCTGTATTAGGATACAAATATCTAAACCACCATCTGTATTAAGATGGAGATATCTACACGGCTATCTGTATAAACATGGAAATATCTAAACCGCTACCTGTATAAACATGGAAATATCAGCACCGCTATCTGTATGAACATGGAAATATCTACACCGCAATCTGAATGAACATGGAAATATCTGCAGCGCCATCTGCATGAACATATAAATATCTACACCGCCATCTGTATTAAGAAGGAGATATCTACACCGCAATCTGTATAAACATGGAAATATCTACACCGCTATCTGTATGAACATGGAAATACCTACACCGCTATCTGTATGAACATGGAAATACCTACACCGCTATCTGTATGAACATGGAAGTATCTACACCGCTATCTGTATGAACATGGAAATATCTTCACCGCCATCTGTATGAACATGGATATATCCACACACCCATCTGGATGAACATGGAAATATCTACACCGCTATCTGTATGAACATGGAAATATCTACAGCGCTATCTGTGTAAACATGCGTACATCTTCACTGGTATCTGTATGAACATGGAAATATCTACACAGCTATCTGTGTAAACATGCATACATCTTCACTGCTATCTGAATAAACATGGAAATATATACATCGATATCTGTATGAACCTGGAAATATCTAAACCGCTATCTGTTTGAACATGGAAATATCTACACCTCTATCTGCATGAAAATGGAAATATCTACACAGCTATCTGCATATACATGGAAATATCTACAAAGCTATCTCTTTACACATGGAAATAACTACACCTCTATCTCTATAAACATGGAAATATCTATACCGCCATCTGTATGAACATGGAAATATCTACAACGCTATCTGTATGAACATACAAATATCTACACCGCCATCTGTATTAAGATGGAGATATCTACACGGCTATCTGTATAAACTTGGAAATATCTACACCGCTATCTGTATAAACATGGAAATATCTACACCGCTATCTGTATAAACATGGAAATATCTACACCGCTACCTGTATAAACATGGAAATATCTACACCGCAATCTGTATGAATATGGAAATATCTACACAGCCATCTGGATGAACATGGAAATATCTACACCGCTATCTGTATGAACATGGAAATAGCTACACTTCTATCTGTATGAACATGGAAATAACTACACCGCTATCTGTATGAATATGGAAAGATCTACACCGCTATCTGTGTAAACAGGCATACATCTTCACCGCTATCTGTATAAACATGGATATATCTACACCGCTATCTGTATAAACATGGAAATATCTACACCGCTATCTGTATAAACATGGAAATATCAGCACCGTTATCTGTATGAACATGGAAATATCTACACAGCCATCTGGATGAAAATGGAAATAGTTACACCGCTATCTGTATGAACATTGAATTAGCTACACCGCTATCTGTATGAACATGGAAATATCTACACCGCTATCTGTATGAACATGGAAATCTCTATACCGCTATCTGTATGAACATGGAAATATCTTCACCGCTATCTGTATGAACATGGAAATATCTACACAGCCATCTGGATGAACATGGAAATATCTACACCGCTATCTGTATGAACATGGAAATATCTACACAGCCATCTGGATGAACATGGAAATATCTACACCGCTATCTGTATGAACATGGAAATATCTACACCACAATCTGTGTAAACATGCATACATCTTTACCGCTATCTGTATAAACATGAAAATATCTACACCGCTATCTGTATGACCATGGAAATATCTACTCCGCTATCTGCATGAAAATGGAAATATCTACACAGCTATCTGCATATACATGGAAATATCTACAAAGCTATTTCTTTACACATGGAAATAACTACACCGCTATCTCTATTAACATGGAAATATCTACACCGCCATCTGTATGAACATGGAAATATCTGCACCGCTATCTGTATGACCATATAAATATCTAGACCGCCATCTGTATTAAGATGAAGATATCTACACCGCTATCTGTATAAAAATGGAAATATCTACACCGCTATCTGTATAAACATGGAAATATCTACACCGCTATCTGTATAAACATGGAAATATCTACACCGCTACCTGTATAAACATGGAAATATCAGCACCGCTATCTGTATGAACATGGAAATATCTACACCGCTATCTGTATGAACATGGAAATATCTACACCGATATCTGTATGAACATGGAAATATCTTCACCGTCATCTGTATGAACATAGATATATCTACACAGCCATCTGGATGAACATGGAAATATCAGCAACGCTGTCTGTATGGACATGGAAATATCTACACCGCTATCTGTTTGAACATGGAAATATCTAAACCGCAATATGCATGAAAATGAAAATATCTACACATCTATCTGCATATACATGGAAATATCTACAAAGCTATCCCTATACACATGGAAATAACTACACCTCTATCTCTATAAACATGGAAATAACTATACCGCCATCTGTATGAACATGGAAATATCTGCACCGCCATCTGTATTAGCATACAAATATCTACACCGCCATCTGCATTAAGATGGAGATATCTACACGGCTATCTGTATAAACTTGGAAATATCTACACCGCTATCTGTATAAACATGGAAATATCTACACCGCTATCTGTATAAACATGGAAATATCTACACCGCTACCTGTATAAACATGGAAATATCAGCATCGCTATCTGTATGAACATGGAAATATCTACACAGCCATCTGGATGAACATGGAAATATCTACACCGCTATCTGTATGAACATGGAAATAGCTACACCTCTATCTGTATGAACATGGAAATAACTACACCGCTATCTGTATGAACAGGGAAAGATCTACACCGCTATCTGTATGAACATGGAAATATCTTCACCGCCATCTGTATGAACATGGATATATCTACACAGCCATCTGGATGAACATGTATATATCTACACCGTTATCTGTATGAACATGGAAATATCTACACCGCTATCTGTGTAAACATGCATACATCTTCACCGCTATCAGTATAAACATGGAAATGTCTACACCGCTATGTGTATGAACATGGAAATATCTACACCGCTATCTGTTTGAACATGGAAATATCTACACCGTTATCTGCATGAAAATGTAAATATCTACACAGCTATCTGCATATACATGGAAATATATACAAAGCTATTTCTTTACACATGGAAATATGTACACCGCTATCTCTATAAACATGGAAATATCTGCACCGCCATCTGTATGAACATATAAATATCTACACCGCCATCTGTATTAAGATGGAGATATCTACACCGTTATCTGTATAAACATGGAAATATCTACACCGCTATCTGTATAAACATGGAAAAATCTACACCGTTATCTGTATAAACATGGAAATATCTACACCGCTACCTGTATAAACATGGAAATATCACCACCGCTATCTGTATGAACATGGAAATATCTACAAAGCCATCTGAATGAACATGGAAATATCTACAACGCTATCTGTATTAACATGGAAATAGCTACACTGCTATCTGTATGAACATGGAAATATCTACACCGCTATCTGTATGAACATGGAAATATCTTCACCGCCATCTGTATGAACATGGATATATCTACACCGCAATCTGGATGAACATGGAAATATCTACACTGCTAGCTGTATGAACATGGAAATAGCTACACTGCTATCTGTATGAACATGGAAATATCTACACCGCTATCTGTATGAACATGGAAATATCTACACCGCAATCTGTATGAACATGGAAATATCTTCACCGCCATCTGTATGAACATGGATATATCTACACAGCCATCTGGAAGAACATGGATATATCAACACCGCTATCTGTATGAACATGGAAATATCTACAACGCTATCTGTTTTAACATGCATACATCTTCACCGCTATCTGTATAAACATGGAAATATCTACACCGCTATCTGCATGAAAATGGAAATATCTACACAGCTATCTGCATATACATGGAAATATCTACAAAGCTATTTCTCTACACATGGAAATATCTACACCGCAATCTATATAAACATGGAAATATCTACACCGCCATCTGTATGAACATGGAAATATCTGCACCGCCATCTGTATGAACATATAAATATCTAGACCGCCATCTGTATTAAGATGGAGATATCTACACCGCTATCTGTATAAACATGGAAATATCTACACCACTATCTGTATAAACATGGAAATATCTACACCGCTATCTGTATAAACATGGAAATATCTACACCGCTACCTGTATAAACATGGAAATATCAGCACCACTATCTGTATGAACATGGAAATATCTACACCGCTATCTGTATGAACATGGAAATATCTTCACCGCCATCTGTATGAACATGGATATATCTACACAGCCATCTGGACGAACATGGAAATATCAGCACCGCTATATGTATGAACATGGAATTAGCTACACCGCTATATCTATGAACATGGAAATATCTACACCGCTATCTGTTTGAACATGGAAATATCTAAACCGCTATCTGCATGAAAATGGAAATATATGCAAAGCTATCTGCATATACATGGAAATATCTACACAGCTATCTCTTTACACATGGAAATAACTACACCGCTATCTGTATGAACATGGAAATATCTTCACCGCCAACTGTATGAAGATGGATATATCTACACAGCCATCTGGATGTACATGGAAATATCTACACCGCTATCTGTATGAACATGGAAATATCTACACTGCTATCTGTGTAAACATGCATACATCTTCACCGCTATCTGTATAAACATGGAAATACCTACACTGTTATCTGTATGAACATGGAAATATCTACACCGCTATCTGTTTGAACATGGAAATATCTACACCGATATCTGCATGAAAATGGAAATATCTACACAGCGATCTGCATATACATGGAAATATCTTCAAAGCTATCTCTTTTCACATGGAAATAACTACAGCGCTATCTCTATAAACATGGAAATAGCTACACCGCCATCTGTATGAACATGGAAATATCTGCACCGCCATCTGTATGAACATATAAATATCTACACCGCCATCTGTATTAAGATGCAGATATCTACACTGCTATCTGTATAAACTTGGAAATATCTACACCGCTATCTGTATGAACATGGATATATCTACACAGCCATCTGGATGAACATGGAAATATCTACACCGCTATCTGTATGAACATGGAAATATCTACACAGCATTCTGGATGAACATGGAAATATCCACACCGCTATCTGTATCTACATGGATATATCTACACAGCCATCTGGATGTGCATGGAAACATATACACCGCTATCTGTGTAAACATGCATACATCTTCACCGCTATCTGTATAAACATGGAAATATCTACACCACTATCTTTATGAACATGGAAATATCTACACCGCTATCTGTTTGAACATGTAAATATCTACACCGCTACCTGCATGAAAATGGAAATATCTACAAAGCTATCTGCATATACATGGAAATATCTACACAGCTATCTCTTTACACATGGAAATAACTACACCGCTATATCTATAAACATGGAAAAATCTACCCCGCCATCTGTATGAACATAGAAATAACTGCACAGCCATCTGTATGAACATATAAATATCTACACCGCCATCTGTATTAAGAAGGAAATATCTAAACCGCTATATGTATGAGCATGGAAATATCTACACAGCTATCTCTTTACACATGGAAATAACTACACCGCTATCTGTATGAACATGGAAATATCTACACCGCCATCTCTATGAACATGGAAATAGCTGCACTGACATCTCTATGAACATATACATATCTACACGGCCATCTGTATTAAGATGGAGATATCTACACCGATATCTGTATAAACATGGAAATATCTACACCGCTATCTGTATAAACATGGAAATATCTACACCGCTACCTGTATAAACATGGAAATATCAGCACCACTATCTGTATGAACATGGAAATATCTACACCGCTATCTGTATGAACATGGAAATATCTTCACCGCCATCTGTATGAACATGGATATATCTACACAGCCATCTGGACGAACATGGAAATATCAGCACCGCTATATGTATGAACATGGAATTAGCTACACCGCTATATCTATGAACATGGAAATATCTACACCGCTATCTGTTTGAACATGGAAATATCTAAACCGCTATCTGCATGAAAATGGAAATATATGCAAAGCTATCTGCATATACATGGAAATATCTACACAGCTATCTCTTTACACATGGAAATAACTACACCGCTATCTGTATGAACATGGAAATATCTTCACCGCCAACTGTATGAAGATGGATATATCTACACAGCCATCTGGATGTACATGGAAATATCTACACCGCTATCTGTATGAACATGGAAATATCTACACCGCTATCTGTGTAAACATGCATACATCTTCACCGCTATCTGTATAAACATGGAAATACCTACACTGTTATCTGTATGAACATGGAAATATCTACACCGCTATCTGTTTGAACATGGAAATATCTACACCGATATCTGCATGAAAATGGAAATATCTACACAGCGATCTGCATATACATGGAAATATCTTCAAAGCTATCTCTTTTCACATGGAAATAACTACAGCGCTATCTCTATAAACATGGAAATAGCTACACCGCCATCTGTATGAACATGGAAATATCTGCACCGCCATCTGTATGAACATATAAATATCTACACCGCCATCTGTATTAAGATGCAGATATCTACACCGCTATCTGTATAAACTTGGAAATATCTACACCGCTATCTGTATGAACATGGATATATCTACACAGCCATCTGGATGAACATGGAAATATCTACACCGCTATCTGTATGAACATGGAAATATCTACACAGCAATCTGGATGAACATGGAAATATCCACACCGCTATCTGTATCTACATGGATATATCTACACAGCCATCTGGATGTGCATGGAAACATATACACCGCTATCTGTGTAAACATGCATACATCTTCACCGCTATCTGTATAAACATGGAAATATCTACACCACTATCTTTATGAACATGGAAATATCTACACCGCTATCTGTTTGAACATGTAAATATCTACACCGCTACCTGCATGAAAATGGAAATATCTACAAAGCTATCTGCATATACATGGAAATATCTACACAGCTATCTCTTTACACATGGAAATAACTACACCGCTATATCTATAAACATGGAAAAATCTACTCCGCCATCTGTATGAACATAGAAATAACTGCACAGCCATCTGTATGAACATATAAATATCTACACCGCCATCTGTATTAAGAAGGAAATATCTAAACCGCTATATGTATGAGCATGGAAATATCTACACAGCTATCTCTTTACACATGGAAATAACTACACCGCTATGTGTATGAACATGGAAATATCTACACCGCCATCTCTATGAACATGGAAATAGCTGCACTGACATCTCTATGAACATATACATATCTACACGGCCATCTGTATTAAGATGGAGATATCTACACCGATATCTGTATAAACATGTAAATATCTACACCGCTATCTGTATAAACATGGAAATATCTACACCGCTATCTGTATAAACATGGAAATATCTACACCGCTACCTGTATAAACATGGAAATATGAGCACCGCTATCTGTATGAAAATGGAAATATCAGCCCCTCTATCTGCATGAACATGGAGATATCTACACCGCTATCTGTATGAACTTGGAAATATCTACACCGCTATCTGTATGAACATGGAAATACCTTCACCGACATCTGTATGAAAATGGATATATCTACACAGCCATCTGGATGAACATGGAAATATCTACACCGCTATCTGTATGAACATGGAAATAGCTACACCGCTATCTGTATGAACATGGAAATATCTACACCACTATCTGTATGAACACAGAAATATCTACACCGCTATCTGTATGAACATGGAAATATCTTCACCGCCATCTGTATGAACATGGATATATCTACACAGCCATCTGGATGAACATGGAATTATCTACACCGCTATCTGTATGAACATGGAAATAGCTACACCGCTATCTGTATGAACATGGAAATATCTACACTGCTATCTGTATGAACATGGATATATCTACACAGCCATCTGTATGAACATGGAAATATCTACACCGCACTCTGTATGAACATGGAAATATCTACACTGCTGTCTGTTTGAACATGGAAATATCTACACCGGTATCTGCATGAAAATGGAAATATCTACACAGCTATCTGCATATACATGGAAATATCCACAAAGCTATCTCTTTACAAATGGAAATAACTACACAGCTATCTCTATAAACATGGAAATATCTACACCACCATCTGAATGAACATGGAAATTTCTGCACCGCCATCTGTATGAACATATAAATATCTTCAACAACATATGTATTAAGATGGAGATATCTACACCGCTATCTGTATAAACCTGGAAATATCTACACCGCTATCTGTATAAACATGGAAATATCTACACCGCTATCTGTATAAACATGGAAATGTCTACACCACTACCTGTATAAACATGGAAATATCAGCACCGCTATCTGTATGAACATGCAATTATCTACACCGCTATCTGTACGAACATGGAAATATCTGCACCGCCATCTGTATGAACATATAAATATCTACACCGCCATCTGTATTAAGATGGAGATATCTACACCGCTATGTGTATAAACATGGAAATATCTACACCGCTATCTGTATAAACATAGAAATATCTACACCGCTATCTGTATAAACATGGAAATATCTACACCGCTATCTGTATGAACATGGAAATATCTACACAGCCATCTGGATGAGCATGGAGATATCTACACCGCTATCTCTGTAAACATGCATACATCTTCACTGCTATCTGTATGAACATGGAAATATCTACAAAGCTATCTGAATGAACATGGAAATATCTACACCGCTATCTGTTTGAACATGGAAACATCTACACCGCTATCTGCATGAAAATGGAAATATCTACAAAGCTATCTGCATATACATGGAAATATCTACACAGCTATCTCTTTACACATGGAAATAACTACACCGCTATATCTATAAACATGGAAACATCTACACCGCCATCTGTATGAACATGGAAATATCTGCACCGCCATCTGTATGAACATATAAATATCTACACAGCCATCTGTATTAAGAAGGAAATATCTAAACCGCTATCTGTATGAACTTGGAAATATCTACACCGCTATCTGTATGAACATGGAAATATCTACACTGCTATCTGTGTAAACATGCATACATCTTCACTGCTATCTGTATAAACATGGAAATATCTACAATGCTATCTGTATGAACATGGAAATATCTACACCACTATCTGTTTGAACATGGAAATACCTACACCGCTATCTGCATGAAAATGGAAATATCTACACAGCGATATGCATATACATGGAAATACATACAAAGCTATCTCTTTACACATGGAAATCACTACAGTGCTATCTGTATAATCATGGAAATAGCTACACCGCCATCTGTATGAACATGGAAATATCTGCACCGCCATCTGTATGAACATATAAATATCTACACGGCCATCTATATTAAGATGGAGATATCTACACCGCTATCTGTATAATCTTGGAAATATCTACACCGCTATCTGTATAAACATGGAAATATCTACACCGCTACCTGTATAAACATGGAAATAGCAGCAACGCTATCTGGATGAACATGGAAATATCTACACCGCTATCTCTATGAACATGGAATTTTCTACACCGCTATCTGTATGAACATGGAAATAGCTACACTGCAATCTGTATCAACATGGAAATATCTACACCACTACCTGTATGAACATGGAAATATCTACACCGCTATCTGTTTGAACATGGATATATCTACACAGCCATCTGGATGAACACGGAAATAACTACACCGCTATCTGTATGAACATGGAAATATATACACTGCTATCTGTATGAACATGGAAATATCTACACCGCTATCTGTTTGAACATGGAAATATCTACACCGCTATCTGTTTGAACATGGATATATCTACACCGCTATCTGCATGAAAATGGAAATATCTACACAGCTATCTGCATATACATGGAAATATCTACAAAGCTATTTCTTTACACATGGAAATAACTACACCGCTATCTTTATTAACATGGAAATATATACACCGCCATCTGTATGAACATGGAAATATCTGCACCGCCATCTGTATGAACATATAAATATCTACACTGCCATCTGTATTAAGATGGAGATATCTACACCGATATCGGCATAAACATGGAAATATCTACACCAATACCTGTATAAACATGGAAATATCAGCACCGCTATCTGTATGAACATGGAAATATCTACACCGCTATCTGTACGAACATGGAAATATCTACACTGCTATCTGTATGAACATAGAAATAGCTACACCGCTATCTGTATGAACACAGAAATATCTACACCGCTATCTGTATGAACATGGAAATATCTACACCGCTATCTGTATGAACATGGATATATCTACACAGCCATCTGGATGAACATGGAAATATCTACACCGCTATCTGTATGAACATGGAAATATCTACACAGCAATCTGGATGAACATGGAAATATCCACACCGCTATCTGTATCTACATGGATATATCTACACAGCCATCTGGATGTGCATGGAAACATATACACCGCTATCTGTGTAAACATGCATACATCTTCACCGCTATCTGTATAAACATGGAAATATCTACACAACTATCTTTATGAACATGGAAATATCTACACCGCTATCTGTTTGAACATGTAAATATCTACACCGCTATCTGCATGAAAATGGAAATATCTACAAAGCTATCTGCATATACATGGAAATATCTACACAGCTATCTCTTTACACATGGAAATAACTACACCGCTATATCTATAAACATGGAAAAATCTACACCGCCATCTGTATGAACATAGAAATAACTGCACAGCCATCTGTATGAACATATAAATATCTACACCGCCATCTGTATTAAGAAGGAAATATCTAAACCGCTATCTGTATGAACATGGAAATATCTACACAGCTATCTCTTTACACATGGAAATAACTACACCGCTATCTGTATGAACATGGAAATATCTACACCGCCATCTCTATGAACATGGAAATAGCTGCACTGACATCTCTATGAACATATACATATCTACACGGCCATCTGTATTAAGATGGAGATATCTACACCGATATCTGTATAAACATGGAAATATCTACACCGCTATCTGTATAAACATGGAAATATCTACACCGCTATCTGTATAAACATGGAAATATCTACACCGCTACCTGTATAAACATGGAAATATGAGCACCGCTATCTGTATGAAAATGGAAATATCAGCCCCTCTATCTGCATGAACATGGAGATATCTACACCGCTATCTGTATGAACTTGGAAATATCTACACCGCTATCTGTATGAACATGGAAATACCTTCACCGACATCTGTATGAAAATGGATATATCTACACAGCCATCAGGATGAACATGGAAATATCTACACCGCTATCTGTATGAACATGGAAATAGCTACACCGCTATCTGTATGAACATGGAAATATCTACACCACTATCTGTATGAACACAGAAATATCTACACCGCTATCTGTATGAACATGGAAATATCTTCATCGCCATCTGTATGAACATGGATATATCTACACAGCCATCTGGATGAACATGGAATTATCTACACCGCTATCTGTATGAACATGGAAATAGCTACACCGCTATCTGTATGAACATGGAAATATCTACACTGCTATCTGTATGAACATGGATATATCTACACAGCCATCTGTATGAACATGGAAATATCTACACCGCTCTCTGTGTAAACATGCATACATCTTCACCGCTATCTGTATAAACATGGAAATATCTACACCGCACTCTGTATGAACATGGAAATATCTACACTGCTATCTGTTTGAACATGGAAATATCTACACCGGTATCTACATGAAAATGGAAATATCTACACAGCTATCTGCATATACATGGAAATATCCACAAAGCTATCTCTTTACAAATGGAAATAACTACACAGCTATCTCTATAAACATGGAAATATCTACACCACCATCTGAATGAACATGGAAATTTCTGCACCGCCATCTGTATGAACATATAAATATCTTCACCAACATATGTATTAAGATGGAGATATCTACACCGCTATCTCTATAAACCTGGAAATATCTACACCGCTATCTGTATAAACATGGAAATATGTACACCGCTATCTGTATAAACATGGAAATGACTACACCACTACCTGTATAAACATGGAAATATCAGCACCGCTATCTGTATGAACATGGAATTATCTACACCGCTATCTGTACGAACATGGAAATATCTGCACCGCCATCTGTATGAACATATAAATATCTACACCGCCATCTGTATTAAGATGGAGATATCTACACCGCTATCTGAATAAACATGGATATATCTACACCGCTATCTGTATAAACATAGAAATATCTACAACGCTATCTGTATAAACATGGAAATATCTACACCGCTATCTGTATGAACATGGAAATATCTACACTGCTATCTGTGTAAACATGCATACATCTTCACCGCTATCTGTATGAACATGGAAATATCTACAAAGCTATCTGAATGAACATGGAAATATCTACACCGCTATCTGTTTGAACATGGAAATATCTACACCGCTATCTGCATGAAAATGGAAATATCTACAAAGCTATCTGCATATACATGGAAATATCTACACAGCTATCTCTTTACACATGGAAATAACTACACCGCTATATCTATAAACATGGAAACATCTACACCGCCATCTGTATGAACATGGAAATATCTGCACCGCCATCTGTATGAACATATAAATATCTACACAGCCATCTGTATTAAGAAGGAAATATCTAAACCGCTATCTGTATGAACTTGGAAATATCTACACCGCTATCTGTATGAACATGGAAATATCTACACTGCTATCTGTGTAAACATGCATACATCTTCACTGCTATCTGTATAAACATGGAAATATCTACAATGCTATCTGTATGAACATGGAAATATCTACACCACTATCTGTTTGAACATGGAAATACCTACACCGCTATCTGCATGAAAATGGAAATATCTACACAGCGATATGCATATACATGGAAATACATACAAAGCTATCTCTTTACACATGGAAATCACTACAGTGCTATCTGTATAATCATGGAAATAGCTACACCGCCATCTGTATGAACATGGAAATATCTGCACCGCCATCTGTATGAACATATAAATATCTACACCGCCATCTATATTAAGATGGAGATATCTACACCGCTATCTGTATAATCTTGGAAATATCTACACCGCTATCTGTATAAACATGGAAATATCTACACCGCTACCTGTATAAACATGGAAATATCAGCACCGCTATCTGGATGAACATGGAAATATCTACACCGCTATCTGTATGAACATGGAAATATCTTCACCGCCATCTGTATGAACATGGATATATCTACACAGCCATCTGGACGAACATGGAAATATCAGCACCGCTATATGTATGAACATGGAATTAGCTACACCGCTATATCTATGAACATGGAAATATCTACACCGCTATCTGTTTGAACATGGAAATATCTAAACCGCTATCTGCATGAAAATGGAAATATATGCAAAGCTATCTGCATATACATGGAAATATCTACACAGCTATCTCTTTACACATGGAAATAACTACACCGCTATCTGTATGAACATGGAAATATCTTCACCGCCAACTGTATGAAGATGGATATATCTACACAGCCATCTGGATGTACATGGAAATATCTACACCGCTATCTGTATGAACATGGAAATATCTACACCGCTATCTGTGTAAACATGCATACATCTTCACCGCTATCTGTATAAACATGGAAATACCTACACTGTTATCTGTATGAACATGGAAATATCTACACCGCTATCTGTTTGAACATGGAAATATCTACACCGATATCTGCATGAAAATGGAAATATCTACACAGCGATCTGCATATACATGGAAATATCTTCAAAGCTATCTCTTTTCACATGGAAATAACTACAGCGCTATCTCTATAAACATGGAAATAGCTACACCGCCATCTGTATGAACATGGAAATATCTGCACCGCCATCTGTATGAACATATAAATATCTACACCGCCATCTGTATTAAGATGCAGATATCTACACCGCTATCTGTATAAACTTGGAAATATCTACACCGCTATCTGTATGAACATGGATATATCTACACAGCCATCTGGATGAACATGGAAATATCTACACCGCTATCTGTATGAACATGGAAATATCTACACAGCAATCTGGATGAACATGGAAATATCCACACCGCTATCTGTATCTACATGGATATATCTACACAGCCATCTGGATGTGCATGGAAACATATACACCGCTATCTGTGTAAACATGCATACATCTTCACCGCTATCTGTATAAACATGGAAATATCTACACCACTATCTTTATGAACATGGAAATATCTACACCGCTATCTGTTTGAACATGTAAATATCTACACCGCTACCTGCATGAAAATGGAAATATCTACAAAGCTATCTGCATATACATGGAAATATCTACACAGCTATCTCTTTACACATGGAAATAACTACACCGCTATATCTATAAACATGGAAAAATCTACTCCGCCATCTGTATGAACATAGAAATAACTGCACAGCCATCTGTATGAACATATAAATATCTACACCGCCATCTGTATTAAGAAGGAAATATCTAAACCGCTATATGTATGAGCATGGAAATATCTACACAGCTATCTCTTTACACATGGAAATAACTACACCGCTATGTGTATGAACATGGAAATATCTACACCGCCATCTCTATGAACATGGAAATAGCTGCACTGACATCTCTATGAACATATACATATCTACACGGCCATCTGTATTAAGATGGAGATATCTACACCGATATCTGTATAAACATGGAAATATCTACACCGCTATCTGTATAAACATGGAAATATCTACACCGCTATCTGTATAAACATGGAAATATCTACACCGCTACCTGTATAAACATGGAAATATGAGCACCGCTATCTGTATGAAAATGGAAATATCAGCCCCTCTATCTGCATGAACATGGAGATATCTACACCGCTATCTGTATGAACTTGGAAATATCTACACCGCTATCTGTATGAACATGGAAATACCTTCACCGACATCTGTATGAAAATGGATATATCTACACAGCCATCTGGATGAACATGGAAATATCTACACCGCTATCTGTATGAACATGGAAATAGCTACACCGCTATCTGTATGAACATGGAAATATCTACACCACTATCTGTATGAACACAGAAATATCTACACCGCTATCTGTATGAACATGGAAATATCTTCACCGCCATCTGTATGAACATGGATATATCTACACAGCCATCTGGATGAACATGGAATTATCTACACCGCTATCTGTATGAACATGGAAATAGCTACACCGCTATCTGTATGAACATGGAAATATCTACACTGCTATCTGTATGAACATGGATATATCTACACAGCCATCTGTATGAACATGGAAATATCTACACCGCACTCTGTATGAACATGGAAATATCTACACTGCTGTCTGTTTGAACATGGAAATATCTACACCGGTATCTGCATGAAAATGGAAATATCTACACAGCTATCTGCATATACATGGAAATATCCACAAAGCTATCTCTTTACAAATGGAAATAACTACACAGCTATCTCTATAAACATGGAAATATCTACACCACCATCTGAATGAACATGGAAATTTCTGCACCGCCATCTGTATGAACATATAAATATCTTCACCAACATATGTATTAAGATGGAGATATCTACACCGCTATCTGTATAAACCTGGAAATATCTACACCGCTATCTGTATAAACATGGAAATATCTACACCGCTATCTGTATAAACATGGAAATGTCTACACCACTACCTGTATAAACATGGAAATATCAGCACCGCTATCTGTATGAACATGGAATTATCTACACCGCTATCTGTACGAACATGGAAATATCTGCACCGCCATCTGTATGAACATATAAATATCTACACCGCCATCTGTATTAAGATGGAGATATCTACACCGCTATGTGTATAAACATGGAAATATCTACACCGCTATCTGTATAAACATAGAAATATCTACACCGCTATCTGTATAAACATGGAAATATCTACACCGCTATCTGTATGAACATGGAAATATCTACACAGCCATCTGGATGAGCATGGAGATATCTACACCGCTATCTCTGTAAACATGCATACATCTTCACTGCTATCTGTATGAACATGGAAATATCTACAAAGCTATCTGAATGAACATGGAAATATCTACACCGCTATCTGTTTGAACATGGAAACATCTACACCGCTATCTGCATGAAAATGGAAATATCTACAAAGCTATCTGCATATACATGGAAATATCTACACAGCTATCTCTTTACACATGGAAATAACTACACCGCTATATCTATAAACATGGAAACATCTACACCGCCATCTGTATGAACATGGAAATATCTGCACCGCCATCTGTATGAACATATAAATATCTACACAGCCATCTGTATTAAGAAGGAAATATCTAAACCGCTATCTGTATGAACTTGGAAATATCTACACCGCTATCTGTATGAACATGGAAATATCTACACTGCTATCTGTGTAAACATGCATACATCTTCACTGCTATCTGTATAAACATGGAAATATCTACAATGCTATCTGTATGAACATGGAAATATCTACACCACTATCTGTTTGAACATGGAAATACCTACACCGCTATCTGCATGAAAATGGAAATATCTACACAGCGATATGCATATACATGGAAATACATACAAAGCTATCTCTTTACACATGGAAATCACTACAGTGCTATCTGTATAATCATGGAAATAGCTACACCGCCATCTGTATGAACATGGAAATATCTGCACCGCCATCTGTATGAACATATAAATATCTACACGGCCATCTATATTAAGATGGAGATATCTACACCGCTATCTGTATAATCTTGGAAATATCTACACCGCTATCTGTATAAACATGGAAATATCTACACCGCTACCTGTATAAACATGGAAATATCAGCACCGCTATCTGGATGAACATGGAAATATCTACACCGCTATCTCTATGAACATGGAATTTTCTACACCGCTATCTGTATGAACATGGAAATAGCTACACTGCAATCTGTATCAACATGGAAATATCTACACCACTACCTGTATGAACATGGAAATATCTACACCGCTATCTGTTTGAACATGGATATATCTACACAGCCATCTGGATGAACACGGAAATAACTACACCGCTATCTGTATGAACATGGAAATATATACACTGCTATCTGTATGAACATGGAAATATCTACACCGCTATCTGTTTGAACATGGAAATATCTACACCGCTATCTGTTTGAACATGGATATATCTACACCGCTATCTGCATGAAAATGGAAATATCTACACAGCTATCTGCATATACATGGAAATATCTACAAAGCTATTTCTTTACACATGGAAATAACTACACCGCTATCTTTATTAACATGGAAATATATACACCGCCATCTGTATGAACATGGAAATATCTGCACCGCCATCTGTATGAACATATAAATATCTACACTGCCATCTGTATTAAGATGGAGATATCTACACCGATATCGGCATAAACATGGAAATATCTACACCAATACCTGTATAAACATGGAAATATCAGCACCGCTATCTGTATGAACATGGAAATATCTACACCGCTATCTGTACGAACATGGAAATATCTACACTGCTATCTGTATGAACATAGAAATAGCTACACCGCTATCTGTATGAACACAGAAATATCTACACCGCTATCTGTATGAACATGGAAATATCTACACCGCTATCTGTATGAACATGGATATATCTACACAGCCATCTGGATGAACATGGAAATATCTACACCGCTATCTGTATGAACATGGAAATATCTACACAGCAATCTGGATGAACATGGAAATATCCACACCACTATCTGTATCTACATGGATATATCTACACAGCCATCTGGATGTGCATGGAAACATATACACCGCTATCTGTGTAAACATGCATACATCTTCACCGCTATCTGTATAAACATGGAAATATCTACACAACTATCTTTATGAACATGGAAATATCTACACCGCTATCTGTTTGAACATGTAAATATCTACACCGCTATCTGCATGAAAATGGAAATATCTACAAAGCTATCTGCATATACATGGAAATATCTACACAGCTATCTCTTTACACATGGAAATAACTACACCGCTATATCTATAAACATGGAAAAATCTACACCGCCATCTGTATGAACATAGAAATAACTGCACAGCCATCTGTATGAACATATAAATATCTACACCGCCATCTGTATTAAGAAGGAAATATCTAAACCGCTATCTGTATGAACATGGAAATATCTACACAGCTATCTCTTTACACATGGAAATAACTACACCGCTATCTGTATGAACATGGAAATATCTACACCGCCATCTCTATGAACATGGAAATAGCTGCACTGACATCTCTATGAACATATACATATCTACACGGCCATCTGTATTAAGATGGAGATATCTACACCGATATCTGTATAAACATGGAAATATCTACACCGCTATCTGTATAAACATGGAAATATCTACACCGCTATCTGTATAAACATGGAAATATCTACACCGCTACCTGTATAAACATGGAAATATGAGCACCGCTATCTGTATGAAAATGGAAATATCAGCCCCTCTATCTGCATGAACATGGAGATATCTACACCGCTATCTGTATGAACTTGGAAATATCTACACCGCTATCTGTATGAACATGGAAATACCTTCACCGACATCTGTATGAAAATGGATATATCTACACAGCCATCTGGATGAACATGGAAATATCTACACCGCTATCTGTATGAACATGGAAATAGCTACACCGCTATCTGTATGAACATGGAAATATCTACACCACTATCTGTATGAACACAGAAATATCTACACCGCTATCTGTATGAACATGGAAATATCTTCATCGCCATCTGTATGAACATGGATATATCTACACAGCCATCTGGATGAACATGGAATTATCTACACCGCTATCTGTATGAACATGGAAATAGCTACACCGCTATCTGTATGAACATGGAAATATCTACACTGCTATCTGTATGAACATGGATATATCTACACAGCCATCTGTATGAACATGGAAATATCTACACCGCTCTCTGTGTAAACATGCATACATCTTCACCGCTATCTGTATAAACATGGAAATATCTACACCGCACTCTGTATGAACATGGAAATATCTACACTGCTATCTGTTTGAACATGGAAATATCTACACCGGTATCTACATGAAAATGGAAATATCTACACAGCTATCTGCATATACATGGAAATATCCACAAAGCTATCTCTTTACAAATGGAAATAACTACACAGCTATCTCTATAAACATGGAAATATCTACACCACCATCTGAATGAACATGGAAATTTCTGCACCGCCATCTGTATGAACATATAAATATCTTCACCAACATATGTATTAAGATGGAGATATCTACACCGCTATCTGTATAAACCTGGAAATATCTACACCGCTATCTGTATAAACATGGAAATATGTACACCGCTATCTGTATAAACATGGAAA
Organism: Gorilla gorilla gorilla; assembly: GCF_029281585.2. Classification (NCBI taxonomy): domain Eukaryota; kingdom Metazoa; phylum Chordata; class Mammalia; order Primates; family Hominidae; genus Gorilla; species Gorilla gorilla. The sequence goes on along the minus strand of NC_073246.2, from coordinate 51,725,752 downwards.
TGACTACACCACTACCTGTATAAACATGGAAATATCAGCACCGCTATCTGTATGAACATGGAATTATCTACACCGCTATCTGTACGAACATGGAAATATCTGCACCGCCATCTGTATGAACATATAAATATCTACACCGCCATCTGTATTAAGATGGAGATATCTACACCGCTATCTGAATAAACATGGATATATCTACACCGCTATCTGTATAAACATAGAAATATCTACAACGCTATCTGTATAAACATGGAAATATCTACACCGCTATCTGTATGAACATGGAAATATCTACACTGCTATCTGTGTAAACATGCGTACATCTTCACCGCTATCTGTATGAACATGGAAATATCTACAAAGCTATCTGAATGAACATGGAAATATCTACACCGCTATCTGTTTGAACATGGAAATATCTACACCGCTATCTGCATGAAAATGGAAATATCTACAAAGCTATCTGCATATACATGGAAATATCTACACAGCTATCTCTTTACACATGGAAATAACTACACCGCTATATCTATAAACATGGAAACATCTACACCGCCATCTGTATGAACATGGAAATATCTGCACCGCCATCTGTATGAACATATAAATATCTACACAGCCATCTGTATTAAGAAGGAAATATCTAAACCGCTATCTGTATGAACTTGGAAATATCTACACCGCTATCTGTATGAACATGGAAATATCTACACTGCTATCTGTGTAAACATGCATACATCTTCACTGCTATCTGTATAAACATGGAAATATCTACAATGCTATCTGTATGAACATGGAAATATCTACACCACTATCTGTTTGAACATGGAAATACCTACACCGCTATCTGCATGAAAATGGAAATATCTACACAGCGATATGCATATACATGGAAATACATACAAAGCTATCTCTTTACACATGGAAATCACTACAGTGCTATCTGTATAATCATGGAAATAGCTACACCGCCATCTGTATGAACATGGAAATATCTGCACCGCCATCTGTATGAACATATAAATATCTACACCGCCATCTATATTAAGATGGAGATATCTACACCGCTATCTGTATAATCTTGGAAATATCTACACCGCTATCTGTATAAACATGGAAATATCTACACCGCTACCTGTATAAACATGGAAATATCAGCACCGCTATCTGGATGAACATGGAAATATCTACACCGCTATCTCTATGAACATGGAATTTTCTACACCGCTATCTGTATGAACATGGAAATAGCTACACTGCAATCTGTATCAACATGGAAATATCTACACCACTACCTGTATGAACATGGAAATATCTACACCGCTATCTGTTTGAACATGGATATATCTACACAGCCATCTGGATGAACACGGAAATAACTACACCGCTATCTGTATGAACATGGAAATATCTACACCGCTATCTGTGTAAATATGCATACATCTTCACCACAATCTGTATAAACATGGAAATATCTACACCGCTATCTGTATGAACATGGAAATATCTACACAGCTATCTCTTTACACATGGAAATAACTACACTGCTATCTGTATGAACATGGAAATATATACACCGCCATCTGTATGAACATGGAAATAGCTGCACCGACATCTGTATGCACATATACATATCTACACGGCCATCTGTATTAAGATGGAGATATCTACACCGATATCTGTATAAACATGGAAATATCTACACCACTACCTGTATAAACATGGAAATATCAGCACCGCTATCTGTATGAACATGGAAATATCTACACCGCTATCTGTACGAACATGGAAATATCTACACTGCTATCTGTATGAACATAGAAATAGCTACACCGCTATCTGTATGAACACAGAAATATCTACACCGCTATCTGTATGAACATGGAAATATCTACACCGCTATCTGTATGAACATGGATATATCTACGCAGCCATCTGGATAAACATGGAAATATCTACACCTCTATCTGTATGAACATGGATATATCTACACAGCCATCTGGATGAACATGGAAATATCTACACCGCTATCTGTATGAACATGGATATATCTACACAGCCATCTGGATGAAAATGGAAATATCTACACCGCTATCTGTGTAAAGATGCATACATATTCACCGCTATCTGTATAAACATGGAAATATCTACACCGCTATCTGTATGAACATGGAAATATCTACACCGCTATCTGTATGAACATGGAAATATCTGCACCGCTATCTGTTTGAACATGGAAATATCTACACCGCTATCTGCATGAAAATGGAAATATCTACACTGCTATCTGCATATACATGGAAATATCTACACAGCTATCTCTTTACACATGGAAATAACTACACTGCTATCTGTATGAACATGGAAATATCTACACCGCCATCTGTATGAACATGGAAATATCTGCACCGCCATCTGTATGAACATATAAATATCTACACCGCCATCTGTATTAAGATGGAGATATCTACACCGCTATCTGTATAACATGAAAATATCTACACCGCTATCTGTATAAACATGGAAATATCTACACCGCTATCAGTATAAACATGGAAATATCTACACCGCTATCTCTATGAACATGGAAATATCTACACCGATATCTGTAAGAACATGGAAATATCTTCACCGCCATCTGTATGAACATGGATATATCTACACAGCCATCTGGACGAAAATGGAAATATCAGCACCGCTGTCTGTATGAACATGGAAATACCTACACTGCTATCTGTGTGAACATGGAAATAGCTACACCGCTATCTGTATGAACATGGAAATATCTACACCGCTATCTGCATGAACATGGAAATACCTACACCGCTATCTGTATGAACATGGATATATCTACACAGCCCTCTGGATGAACACGGAAATATCCACATCACTATCTGTGTAAACATGCATACATCTTCACCGCCAGCTGTATAAACATGGAAATATCTACACCGCTATCTGTATGAACATGGAAATATCTACACCGCTATCTGTTTGAAGATGCAAATATATACACCGCTATCTGCATGAAAATGGAAATATCTACACAGCTAACTGCATATACATGGAAATACCTACACAGCTATCTCTTTACACATGGAAATAACTACACCGCTATCTGTATGAACATGGAGATATCTACACCGCCATCTGTATGAACATGGAAATATCTGCACCGCCATCTGTATGAACATATAAATATGTACACCGCCATCTGTATTAAGATGGAGATATCTACACCGCTATCTGAATAAACATGGAAATATCTACACCGCAATCTGTATAAACATGGAGATATCTACACCGCTATCTGTATAAACATGGAAATATCTACAGCACTACCTGTATAAACATGGAAATATCAGCACCGCTATCTGTATGAACCTGGAAATATCTACACCGCTATCTGTATGTACATGGAAATATCGACACCGCTATCTGTATGAACATGGAAATATCTACAAAGCTATCTGAATGAACATGGAAATATCTACAGAGCTATCTGTTTGAACATGGAAATATCTACACTGCTATCTGCATGAAAATGGAAATATGTACAATGCTACCTGCATATACATGGAAATATCTACACAGCTATCTCTTTACACATGGAAATACCTACACAGCTATATCTATAAACACGGAAATATCTACACCGCCATCTATATGAACATGGAAATATCTGCACCGCCATCTGTATGAACATATAAATATCTACACCGCCATCTGTATAAATATGGAAATACCTTCACCGCTATCTGTATCAACATGGAAATATCTACACCGCTACCTGTATAAACATGGAAATATCAGCACTGCTATCTGTATGAACATGGAAATATCTACACCGCTATCTGTATGACCATGGAAATATCTACTCCGCTATCTGCATGAAAATGGAAATATCTACACAGCTATCTGCATATACATGGAAATATCTACAAAGCTAATTCTTTACACATGGAAATAACTACACCGCTATCTCTATTAACATGGAAATATCTACACCGCCGTCTGTATGAACATGGAAATATCTGCACCGCCATCTGTATGAACATATAAATATCTACACCGCTATCAGTATGAACATGGAAATATCTACACCGCTATCTGTATGAACATAGAAATATCTACACCGCTATCTGTATAAACATGGAAATATCTACACCGCTATCTGTATGAACATGGATATAACTACACAGCCATCTGGATGAACATGGAAATATCTACACCGCTATCTGCATGAACATGGAAATATCTACACCACTATCTGTTTAAACATGCATATATCTTAACCGCAATCTGTATAAGCATGGAAATATCAACACCGCTATGTGTATGAAGGTGGAAATATCTACACCGCTATCTGTTTGAACATGGAAATATCTAAACCGCTATCAGCATGAAAATGGAAATATCTACACAGCTATCTGCTTATACATGAAAATATCTACACAGCTATCTCTTTACACAAGGAAGTAACTACACCGTTATCTGTATGAACATGGGAATAGCTACACTGCTATCTGTATGAACATGGATATATCTACACAGCCATCTTGATGAATATGGAAATATCTACACCGCTATCTGTATGAACATGGAAATATCTACACCGCTATCTGCATGAACATGGATATATCTACACAGCCATCTGGATGAACATGGAAATATCTACACGACTATCTGTGTAAACATGCATACATCTTCACCGCTATCTGTATAAACATGGAAATATCTACACCGCTATCTGCATTAACATGGAAATATCTCCACCAATATCTGCATGAAATTGGAAATATCTACACTGCTATCTGCATATACATTTAAATATCTACACAGCTATCTCTTTACACATGGAAATAACTACACCGCTATCTGTATGAACATGGAAATACCTACACCGCCATCTGTATGAACATGGAAATATCTGCACCGCCATCTGTATGAACATATAAATATCTACACCACCATCTGTATTAAAATGGAGATATCTACTCTGCTATCTGTATAAACATGGAAATATCTACACCGCCATCTGTATGAACATATAAAGATCTACACCATCATCTGTATTAAGAAGGAAATATCTAAAACGCTATCTGTAAAAACATAGAAATATCTACACCGCTATCTGTATAAACATGGAAATATCTACACCACTACCTGTATAAACATGGAAATATCAGCACCGCTATCAGTATGAACCTGGAAATATCTACACCGCTATCTGTATGAACATGGAAATATCTACACCGCTATCTGTATGAACATGGAAATATCTACAAAGCTATCTGAATGAACATGGAAATATCTACACCGCTATCTGTTTGAACATGGAAATATCTACACTGCTATCTGTATGAAAATGGAAATATCTACAATGCTACCTGCATATACATGGAAATATCTACACAGCTATCTCTTTACACATGGAAATAACTACACCGCTATATCTATAAACATGGAAACATCTACACCGCCATCTGTATGAACATGGAGGTATCTACACCGCCATGTGTATGAACATATAAATATGTACACCGCCATCTGTATTAAGAGGGAAATATCTACACCGCTATCAGTATGAACATGGAAATATCTACACCGCTATCTGTAAGAACATGGAAATATCCACACCGCTATCTGTGTAAACATGCATACATCTTCACAGCTATCTGTATAAACATGGAAATATCTACAACGCTATCTGTATGAACATGGAAATATCTACACCGCTATCTGTTTGAACATGGAAATATCTTAACCGCTATCTGCATGAAAATAGAAATATCTACACAGCTATCTGCATATACATGGAAATATCTACAAAGCTATCTCTTTACACATGGAAATAACTACACCGCTATCTCTATAAACACGGAAATATCTACACCGCCATCTATATGAACATGGAAATATCTGCACCGCCATCTGTATGAACATATAAATATCTACACCGCCATCTGTATAAACATGGAAATACCTTCACCGCTATCTGTATAAACATGGAAATATCTACACCGCTACCTGTATAAACATGGAAATATCAGCACTGCTATCTGTATGAACAAGGAAATATCTACACCGATATCTCTATGAACATGGAAATATCTACACCGCTATCTGTATGAACATGGAAAAAGCTACACCGCTATCTGTATGAACATGGAAATATCTACACCGCTATCTGTATGAACATGGAAATATCTACACCGGTATCTGTATGAACATGGATATATCTACACAGCCATCTGGATGAACATGGAAATATCTACACCGCTATCTGCATGAACATGGAAATATCTACACCGTTATCTGTTTAAACATGCATATATCTTCACCTCAATCTGTATAAGCATGGAAATATCAACACCGCTATCTGTATGAAGGCGGAAATATCTACACCGCTTTCTGTTTGAACATGGAAATATCTAAACCGCTATCACCATGAAAATGGAATATTTACACAGCTATCTGCTTATACATGGAAATGTCTACACAGCTATCTCTTTACACATGGAAATAACTTCACCGCTATCTGTAGGAACATGGAAATATCTGCACCGCCATCTGTATGAACATGGAAATATCTGCACCGTCATCCGAATGAACATATAAATATCTACACAGCCATCTGTATTAAGATGGATATATCTACACAGCTATCTGTATAAACATGGAAATTTCTACACCGCTATCTGTATAAACATGGAAATATCTACACCGCTATCTGTAAAAACATGGAAATATCAGCACCGCTATGTGTATGAACATGGAAATATCAGCCCCTCTATCTGTATGAACATGGAAGTATCTACACCGCTATCTCTATGAACATGGAAGTATCTACACCGCTATCTGTTTTAACATGGAAATATCTAAACCGCTATCTGCATGAAAATGGAAATATATACACAGCTATCTGCATATACATGGAAATATCTACACATCTATCTCTTTACACATGGAAATAACTACACCGCTATGTGTATGAACATGGAAATATCTTCACCGCCATCTGTATGAACATGGATATATCTACACAGCCATCTGGATGAACATGGAATTATCTACACCGCTGTCTGAATGAACATGGAAATATCTACACCGCTATCTGTGTAAACATGCATACATCTTCACCGCTATCTGTATAAACATGGAAATATCTACAGCACTACCTGTATAAACATGGAAATATCAGCACCGCTATCTGTATGAACCTGGAAATATCTACACCGCTATCTGTATGTACATGGAAATATCTACACCGCTATCTGTATGAACATGGAAATATCTACAAAGCTATCTGAATGAACATGGAAATATCTACAGAGCTATCTGTTTGAACATGGAAATATCTACACTGCTATCTGCATGAAAATGGAAATATGTACAATGCTACCTGCATATACATGGAAATATCTACACAGCTATCTCTTTACACATGGAAATACCTACACAGCTATATCTATGAACACGGAAATATCTACACCGCCATCTATATGAACATGGAAATATCTGCACCGCCATCTGTATGAACATATAAATATCTACACCGCCATCTGTATAAATATGGAAATACCTTCACCGCTATCTGTATAAACATGGAAATATCTACACCGCTACCTGTATAAACATGGAAATATCAGCACTGCTATCTGTATGAACATGGAAATATCTACACCGCTATCTCTATGAACATGGAAATATCTACACCGCTATCAGTATGAACATGGAAATAGCTACACCGCTATCTGTATGAACATAGAAATATCTACACCGCTATCTGTATAAACATGGAAATATCTACACCGCTATCTGTATGAACATGGATATAACTACACAGCCATCTGGATGAACATGGAAATATCTACACCGCTATCTGCATGAACATGGAAATATCTACACCACTATCTGTTTAAACATGCATATATATTAACCGCAATCTGTATAAGCATGGAAATATCAACACCGCTATGTGTATGAAGGTGGAAATATCTACACCGCTATCTGTTTGAACATGGAAATATCTAAACCGCTATCAGCATGAAAATGGAAATATCTACACAGCTATCTGCTTATACATGAAAATATCTACACAGCTATCTCTTTACACAAGGAAGTAACTACACCGTTATCTGTATGAACATGGGAATAGCTACACTGCTATCTGTATGAACATGGATATATCTACACAGCCATCTTGATGAATATGGAAATATCTACACCGCTATCTGTATGAACATGGAAATATCTACACCGCTATCTGCATGAACATGGATATATCTACACAGCCATCTGGATGAACTTGGAAATATCTACACCGCTATCTGTGTAAACATGCATACATCTTCACCGCTATCTGTATAAACATGGAAATATCTACACCGCTATCTGCATTAACATGGAAATATCTCCACCAATATCTGCATGAAATTGGAAATATCTACACTGCTATCTGCATATACATTTAAATATCTACACAGCTATCTCTTTACACATGGAAATAACTACACCGCTATCTGTATGAACATGGAAATACCTACACCGCCATCTGTATGAACATGGAAATATCTGCACCGCCATCTGTATGAACATATAAATATCTACACCGCCATCTGTATTAAAATGGAGATATCTACTCTGCTATCTGTATAAACATGGAAATATCTACACCGCCATCTGTATGAACATATAAAGATCTACACCATCATCTGTATTAAGAAGGAAATATCTAAAACGCTATCTGTAAAAACATAGAAATATCTACACCGCTATCTGTATAAACATGGAAATATCTACACCACTACCTGTATAAACATGGAAATATCAGCACCGCTATCAGTATGAACCTGGAAATATCTACACCGCTATCTGTATGAACATGGAAATATCTACACCGCTATCTGTATGAACATGGAAATATCTACAAAGCTATCTGAATGAACATGGAAATATCTACACCGCTATCTGTTTGAACATGGAAATATCTACACTGCTATCTGTATGAAAATGGAAATATCTACAATGCTACCTGCATATACATGGAAATATCTACACAGCTATCTCTTTACACATGGAAATAACTACACCGCTATATCTATAAACATGGAAACATCTACACCGCCATCTGTATGAACATGGAGGTATCTACACCGCCATGTGTATGAACATATAAATATGTACACCGCCATCTGTATTAAGAGGGAAATATCTACACCGCTATCAGTATGAACATGGAAATATCTACACCGCTATCTGTAAGAACATGGAAATATCCACACCGCTATCTGTGTAAACATGCATACATCTTCACAGCTATCTGTATAAACATGGAAATATCTACAACGCTATCTGTATGAACATGGAAATATCTACACCGCTATCTGTTTGAACATGGAAATATCTTAACCGCTATCTGCATGAAAATAGAAATATCTACACAGCTATCTGCATATACATGGAAATATCTACAAAGCTATCTCTTTACACATGGAAATAACTACACCGCTATCTCTATAAACACGGAAATATCTACACCGCCATCTATATGAACATGGAAATATCTGCACCGCCATCTGTATGAACATATAAATATCTACACCGCCATCTGTATAAACATGGAAATACCTTCACCGCTATCTGTATAAACATGGAAATATCTACACCGCTACCTGTATAAACATGGAAATATCAGCACTGCTATCTGTATGAACAAGGAAATATCTACACCGATATCTCTATGAACATGGAAATATCTACACCACTATCTGTATGAACATGGAAAAAGCTACACCGCTATCTGTATGAACATGGAAATATCTACACCGCTATCTGTATGAACATGGAAATATCTACACCGGTATCTGTATGAACATGGATATATCTACACAGCCATCTGGATGAACATGGAAATATCTACACCGCTATCTGCATGAACATGGAAATATCTACACCGTTATCTGTTTAAACATGCATATATCTTCACCTCAATCTGTATAAGCATGGAAATATCAACACCGCTATCTGTATGAAGGCGGAAATATCTACACCGCTTTCTGTTTGAACATGGAAATATCTAAACCGCTATCACCATGAAAATGGAATATTTACACAGCTATCTGCTTATACATGGAAATGTCTACACAGCTATCTCTTTACACATGGAAATAACTTCACCGCTATCTGTAGGAACATGGAAATATCTGCACCGCCATCTGTATGAACATGGAAATATCTGCACCGTCATCCGAATGAACATATAAATATCTACACAGCCATCTGTATTAAGATGGATATATCTACACAGCTATCTGTATAAACATGGAAATTTCTACACCGCTATCTGTATAAACATGGAAATATCTACACCGCTATCTGTAAAAACATGGAAATATCAGCACCGCTATGTGTATGAACATGGAAATATCAGCCCCTCTATCTGTATGAACATGGAAGTATCTACACCGCTATCTCTATGAACATGGAAGTATCTACACCGCTATCTGTTTGAACATGGAAATATCTAAACCGCTATCTGCATGAAAATGGAAATATATACACAGCTATCTGCATATACATGGAAATATCTACACAGCTATCTCTTTACACATGGAAATAACTACACCGCTATGTGTATGAACATGGAAATATCTTCACCGCCATCTGTATGAACATGGATATATCTACACAGCCATCTGGATGAACATAGAATTATCTACACCGCTGTCTGAATGAACATGGAAATATCTACACCGCTATCTGTGTAAACATGCATACATCTTCACCGCTATCTGTATAAACATGGAAATATCTACACTGCTATCTATATAAACATGGAAATATCTACACCACTATCTGTTTGAACATGGAAATATCTACACCGCTATCTGCATGAAAATGGAAATATCTACACTGCTATCTTCATATACATGGAAATATCTACAAAGCTATCTCTTTACACATGGAAATAACTACAGCGCTATCTCTATAAACATGGAAATAGCTACACTGCCATCTGTATGAACATGGAAATACCTGCACAGCCATCTGTATGAACATATAAATATCTACACCGCCATCTATATTAAAATGGAGATATCTACACCGATATCTGTATAAACTTGGAAATATCTTCACCGCTATCTGTATAAACATGGAAATATCTACACCGCAGTCTGTATAAACATGGAAATATCTACACCGCTACCTGTATAAACATGGAAATATCAGCACCGCTATCTGTATGAACTTGGAAATATCTACAGCGCTATCTCTATGAACATGGAAATTTCTACACCGCTATCTGTATGAACATGGAAATAGCTACACCGCTATCTGTATGAACATGGAAATATCTACACCACTATCTGTATGAACATGGAAATATCTACACAGCTATCTGTATGAACATGGATATATCTACACAGCCATCTGGATGAACACGGAAATAACTACACCGCTATCTGTAAGAACATGGAAATATCTACACCGCAATCTGTGTAAATATGCATACATCTTCACCGCTATCTGTATAAACATGGAAATATCTACACCGCTATCTGTATGAACATGGAAATATCTACACCGCTATCTGTTTGAACATGGAAATATCTACAGCGCTATCTGCATGAAAATGGAAATATCTACACAGCTGTCTGCATATACATGGAAATATCTACACAGCTATCTCTTTACACATGGAAATAACTAAACCGCTCTCTCTATGAACATGGAAATATCTACACCGCCATCTGTATGAACATGGAAATTTCTGCACCGCCATCTGTATGAACTTATAAATATCTACACCGTGATCTGTATTAACATGGACATATCTACCCCGCTATCTGTATAAACATGGAAATATCTACACCTCTATCTGTATAAACATGGAAATATCTACACCGCTATCTGTATAAACATGGAAATATCTACAACGCTACCTGTATAAACATGGAAATATTAGCACCGATATCTGTATGAACATGGATGTATCTACACCGCTGTCTGTATGAACATGGAAATATCTACACTGCTATCTGTATGAACATGGAAATATCTAAACCGCTATCTGTATGAACATGGAAATATCTACACCGCTATCTGTATGAACATGGATATATCTACACAGCCCTCTGGATGATCATGGAAATATCCACACCTCTATCTGTGTAAACATGCATACATCTTCACCGCTATCTGTATAAACATGGAAATATCTACACCGCTATCTGTATGAACATGGAAATATCTACACCGCTATCTGTTTGAAGATGGAAATATGTACTCAGCTATCTGCATGAAAATGGAAATATCTACACAGCTATCTGCATACACATGGAAATATCTACACAGCTATCTCTTTACACATGGAAATAACTACACCGCTATCTGTATGAACATGGAAATATCTACACCGCCATCTGTATGAACATGGAAATATCTGCACCGCCATCTGTATGAACATATAAATATCTACACCGCCATCTGTATTAAGATGGAGATATCTACACCGCTATGTGTATAAACATGGAAATATCTACACTGCTATCTGTATAAACATGGAAATATCTACACCGCTATCTGTATAAACATGGAAATATCTACACCGCTGCCTGTATAAACATGGAAATATCAGCACCGCTATCTGTATGAACATGGAAATATCTACACCACTATCTGTATGAACATGGAAATATCTACACCGGTATCTGTATGAACATGGAAATAGCTACACCGTTATCTGTAAGAACATGGGAATATCTACACCGCTATCTGTATGAACATGGAAATATCTACACCGCTATCTGTATGAACATGGATATATCTACACAGCCATCTGGATGAACATGGAAATATCTACACCGCTATCTGTGTAAACATGCATACATCTTCACCGCTATCTGTATAAACATGGAAATATCTACACCGCTATCTGTATGAACATGGAAATATCTACACCACTATCTGCATGAAATTGGAAATATCTACACTGCTATCTGCATATACATTTAAATATCTACACAGCTATCTCTTTACACATGGAAATAACTACACCGCTATCTGTATGAACATGGAAATACCTACACCGCCATCTGTATGAACAGGGAAATATCTGCACCGCCATCTGTATGAACATATAAATATCTACACCACCATCTGTATTAAGATGGAGATAACTACTCTGCTATCTGTATAAACATGGAAATATCTACACCGCCATCTGTATGAACATATAAATATCTACACCATCATCTGTATTAAGAAGGAAATATCTAAACCGCTATGTGTATAAACATGGAAATATCTGCACCGCTGCCTGTATAAACATGGAAATATCAGCACCGCCATCTGTAGGAACATTGAAATATCTACACCGCTATCTGTATGAACATGGAAATATCTACACCACTATCTGTATGAACATGGAAATATCTACACCGCTATCTGTATGAACATGGAAATATCTACACAGCCATCTGTATGAACATTGAAATATCTGCACCGCCATCTGTACGAACTGATAAATATCTACACCGCCATCTGTATTATGATGGAGATATCTACACCGCTATGTGAATAAACATGGAAATATCTACACCGCTATCTGTATAAACATGGAAATATCTACACCGCTATCTGTATAAACATGGAAATATCTACACCACTACCTGTATAAACATGGAAATATCAGCACCGCTATCTGTATGAACATGTAAATATCTACACCGCTATCTGTATGAACATGGAAATATCTACACCGCTATCTGTATGAACATGGAAATATCTACAAAGCTATCTGAATGAACATGGAAATATCTACACTGCTATCTGTTTGAACATGGAAATATCGACACCGCTATCTGTATGAACATGGAAATATCTACACCGCCATCTGTATGAACTTGGAAATATCTGCACCGCCATCTGTATGAACATATAAATATCTACACCGCCATCTGTATTAAGATGGAGATATCTACACCGCTATCTGTATAAACATGGAAATATCTACACCTCTATCTCTATAAACATGGAAACATCTACACCGCTATCTGTATAAACATGGAAATAACTACACCGCTTCCTGTACAAACATGGAAATAGCACCGCTATCTGTATGAACATGGAAATATCTACACTGCTATCTCTATGAACATGGAAATATTTACACCGCTATCTGTTTGAACATGGAAATATCTACACCGCTATCTGCGTGAAAATGGAAATATCTACACTGCTATCTGCATATACATGGAAATATCTACACAGCTATCTCTTTACACATGGAAATAACTACACCGCTCTCTGTATGAACATGGAAATATCTAAACCGCCATCTGTATGAACATGGAAATATCTGCACCGCCATCTGTATGAACATATAAATATCTACACCACCATCTGTATTAAGATGGAGATATCTACACCGCTATCTGTATAAACATGGAAATATCTACACCTCTATCTGTATAAACATGGAAACATCTACACCGCTAGCTGTATAAACATGGAAATATCTACACCGCTACCTGTACAAACATGGAAATAGCACCGCTATCTGTATGAACATGGAAATATCTACACCTCTATCTGTATAAACATGGAAACATCTACACCGCTATCTGTATAAACATGGAAATATCTACACCGCTACCTGTACAAACATGGAAATAGCACCGCTATCTGTATGAACATGGAAATATCTACACCGCTATCTGTATGAACATGGAAATATCTACACCGCTAACTGTATGAACATGGAAATATCTACACCGCTATCTTTATGAACATGGAAATATCTACAAAGCTATCTGAATGAACATGGAAATATCTACACCGCTATCTGTTTGAACATGTAAATATCTACACCGCTATGTACATGAAAATGGAAATATATACAAAGCTATCTGCATATACATGGAAATATCTACACAGCTATCTCTTTACACATGGAAATAACTACACCGCTATATCTATAAACATGGAAATAACTACACCGCTATATCTATAACCATGGAAATATCTACACCGACTTCTGTATGTACATGGAAATATCTGCACCGACATCTGTATGAACATATAAATATCTACACCGCCATCTGTATTAAGAAGGAAATATCTAAACCGCTATCTATATAAACATGGAAATATCTACACCGCAGCCTGTATAAACATGGAAATATCAGCACCGCTACCTGTATGAACATGGAAATAGCTACACCGCTATCTGTATGAACATGGAAAAAGCTACACCGCTATCTGTGTAAACATGCATACATCCTCACCGCTATCTGTATAAAGATGGAAATATCTACACTGCTATCTGTATGAAAATGGAAATATCTACACCACTATCTGCATGAAATTGGAAATATCTACACTGCTATCTGCATATACATTTAAATATCTACACAGCTATCCCTTTACACATGGAAATAACTACACCGCTATCAGTATGAACATGGAAATACCTACACCGCCATCTGTATGAACATGGAAATATTTGCACCGACATCTGTATGAACATATAAATATCTACACCGCCATCTGTATTAAGATGGAGATATCTACACTGCTATCTGTATAAACATGGAAATATCTACACCGCCATCTGTATGAACATATAAATATCTACACCACCATCTGTATTAAGAAGGAAATATCTAAACTGCTATCTGTATAAACATGGAAATATCTACACCGCTGCCTGTATAAACATGGAAATATCAGCACCGCTATCTGTATGAACATGGAAATATCTACACTGCCGTCTGTATTAAGATGGAGATATCTACACCGCTATCTGTATAAACTTGGAAATATCCACACCGCTATCTGTATAAACATGGAAATATCTACACCGCTATCTGTATAAACATGGAAATATCAGCACCGCTATCTGTATGAACATGGAAATATCTACACAGCCATCTGGACGAACATGAAAATACCTACACCGCTATCTGCATGAACATGGAAATAGCTACACCGCTACCTGTATGAACATGGAAATATCTAAACCACTATCTGTATGAACATGTAAATATCTACACCGCTATCTGTATGAACATGGAAATATCTTCACCGCCATCTGTATGAACATGGATATATCTACACAGCCATCTGGATGAACATGGAAATATCTACACCGCTATCTGTATGAACATGGAAATAGCTACTCCGCTATCTGTATGAACATGGAAATATCTACACCGCTATCAGTATGAACATGGAAATATCTACACCGCTATGTGTGTAAACATGCATACATCTTCACCGCTATCTGAATAAACATGGAAATATCTACATCGCTATCTGTATGAACATGGAAATATCTACACCGCTATCTGTTTGAACATGGAAATATCTACACCGCTATCTGCAGGAAAATGGAAATATCTACACAGCTATCTGCATATACATGGAAATATCTACAAAGATATCTCTTTACACATGGAAATAACTACACCTCTATCTCTATAAACATGGAAATATCTATATCGCCATCTGTATGAACATGGAAATATCTGCACCGCCATCTGTATTAGGATACAAATACCTAAACCACCATCTGTATTAAGATGGAGATATCTACACGGCTATCTGTATAAACATGGAAATATCTAAACCGCTACCTGTATAAACATGGAAATATCAGCACCGCTATCTGTATGAACATGGAAATATCTACACCGCCATCTGAATGAACATGGAAATATCTGCAGCGCCATCTGCATGAACATATAAATATCTACACCGCCATCTGTATTAAGAAGGAGATATCTAAACCGCTATCTGTATAAACATGGAAATATCTACACCGCTATCTGTATGAACATGGAAATATCTACACCGCTATCTGTATGAACATGGAAGTATCTACACCGCTATCTGTATGAACATGGAAATATCTTCACCGCCATCTGTATGAACATGGATATATCCACACACCCATCTGGATGAACATGGAAATATCTACACCGCTATCTGTATGAACATGGAAATATCTACAGCGCTATCTGTGTAAACATGCGTACATCTTCACTGGTATCTGTATGAACATGGAAATATCTACACAGCTATCTGTGTAAACATGCATACATCTTCACCGCTATCTGAATAAACATGGAAATATCTACATCGCTATCTGTATGAACATGGAAATATCTACACCGCTGTCTGTTTGAACATGGAAATATCTACACCGCTTTCTGCATGAAAATGGAAATATCTACACAGCTATCTGCATATACATGGAAATATCTACAAAGCTATCTCTTTACACATGGAAATAACTACACCTCTATCTCTATAAACATGGAAATATCTATACCGCCATCTGTATGAACATGGAAATGTCTGCACCGCCATCTGTATTAACAAACAAATATCTACACCGCCATCTGTATTAAGATGGAGATATCTACACGGCTATCTGTATAAACTTGGAAATATCTACACCGCTATCTGTATAAACATGGAAATATCTACACCGCTATCTGTATAAACATGGAAATATCTACACCGCTACCTGTATAAACATGGAAATATCTACACCGCAATCTGTATGAATATGGAAATATCTACACAGCCATCTGGATGAACATGGAAATATCTACACCGCTATCTGTATTAACATGGAAATAGCTACACTTCTATCTGTATGAACATGGAAATAACTTCACCGCTATCTGTATGAATATGGAAAGATCTACACCGCTATCTGTTTAAACATGGAAATATCTACACCGCTACCTGTAAACATGGAAATATCAGCACCGTTATCTGTATGAACATGGAAATATCTACACAGCCATCTGGATGAAAATGGAAATAGTTACACCGCTATCTGTATGAACATGGAAATAGCTTCACCGCTATCTGTATGAACATGGAAATATCTACACCGCTATCTGTATGAACATGGAAATATCTACACCGCTATCTGTATGAACATGGAAATATCTTCACCGCCATATGTATGAACATGAATATATCTACACAGCCATCTGGATGAACATGGAAATATCTACACCGCTATATGTATGAACATGGAATTAGCTACACCGCTATCTGTATGAACATGGAAATATCTACACCGCTATCTGTATGAACATGGAAATATCTATACCGCTATCTGTATGAACATGGAAATATCTTCAACGCCATCTGTATGAACATGGATATATCTACACAGCCATCTGGATGAACATGGAAATATCTACACCGCTATCTGTATGAACATGGAAATATCTACACCACAATCTGTGTAAACATGCATACATCTTCACCGCTATCTGTATAAACATGGAAATATCTACACCGCTATCTGTATGACCATGGAAATATCTACTCCGCTATCTGCATGAAAATGGAAATATCTACACAGCTATCTGCATATACATGGAAATATCTACAAAGCTATTTCTTCACACATGGAAATAACTACACCGCTATCTCTATTAACATGGAAATATCTACACCGCCGACTGTATGAACATGGAAATATCTGCACCGCCATCTGTATGAACATATAAATATCTAGACCGCAATCTGTATTAAGATGGAGATATCTACACCGCTATCTGTATAAAAATGGAAATATCTACACCGCTATCTGTATAAACATGGAAATATCTACACCGCTATCTGTATAAACATGGAAATATCTACACCGCTACCTGTATAAACATGGAAATATCAGCACCGCTATCTGTATGAACATGGAAATATCTACACCGCTATCTGTATGAACATGGAAATATCTACACCGATATCTGTATGAACATGGAAATATCTTCACCGCCATCTGTATGAACATAGATATATCTACACAGCCATCTGGATGAACATGGAAATATCAGCAACGCTGTCTGTATGGACATGGAAATATCTACACCGCTATCTGTTTGAACATGGAAATATCTAAACCGCTATCTGCCTGAAAATGGAAATATCTACACATCTATCTGCATATACATGGAAATATCTACAAAGCTATCTCTTTACACATGGAAATAACTACACCTCTATCTCTATAAACATGGAAATAACTATACCGCCATCTGTATGAACATGGAAATATCTGCACCGCCATCTGTATTAGCATACAAATATCTACACCGCCATCTGCATTAAGATGGAGATATCTACACGGCTATCTGAATAAACTTGGAAATATCTACACCGCTATCTGTATAAACATGGAAATATCTACACCGCTATCTGTATAAACATGGAAATATCTACACCGCTACCTGTATAAACATGGAAATATCAGCATCGCGATCTGTATGAACATGGAAATATCTACACAGCCATCTGGATGAACATGGAAATATCTACACCGCTATCTGTATGAACATGGAAATAGCTACACCTCTATCTGTATGAAAATGGAAATAACTACACCGCTATCTGTATGAACAGGGAAAGATCTACACCGCTATCTGTATGAACATGGAAATATCTTCACCGCCATCTGTATGAACATGGATATATCTACACAGCCATCTGGATGAACATGGATATATCTACACCGTTATCTGTATGAACATGGAAATATCTACACCGCTATCTGTGTAAACATGCATACATATTCACCGCTATCTGTATAAACATGGAAATGTCTACACCGCTATGTGTATGAACATGGAAATATCTACACCGCTATCTGTTTGAACATGGAAATATCTACACCGTTATCTGCATGAAAATGTAAATATCTACACAGCTATCTGCATATACATGGAAATATATACAAAGCTATTTCTTTACACATGGAAATGTGTACACCGCTATCTCTATAAACATGGAAATATCTGCACCGCCATCTGTATGAACATGGAAATATCTGCACCGCCATCTGTATGAACATATAAATATCTACACCGCCATCTGTATTAAGATGGAGATAACTACACCGTTATCTGTATAAACATGGAAATATCTACACCGCTATCTATATAAACATGGAAATATCTACACCGTTATCTGTATAAACATGGAAATATCTACACCGCTACCTGTATAAACATGGAAATATCACCACCGCTATCTGTATGAACATGGAAATATCTACACAGCCATCTGAATGAACATGGAAATATCTACAACGCTATCTGTATTAACATGGAAATAGCTACACCGCTATCTGTATGAACATGGAAATATCTACGCCACTATCTGTATGAACATGGAAATAACTACACCACTATCTGTATGAACATGGAAATGTCTTCACCGCCATCTGTATGAACATGGATATATCTACACAGCCATCTGGATGAACATGGAAATATCTACACCGCTAGCTGTATGAACATGGAAATAGCTACACTGCTATCTGTATGAACATGGAAATATCTACACCGCTATCTGTATGAACATGGAAATATCTACACCGCTATCTGTATGAACATGGAAATATCTTCACCGCCATCTGTATGAACATGGATATATCTACACAGCCATCTGGAAGAACATGGATATATCAACACCGCTATCTGTATGAACATGGAAATATCTACAACGCTATCTGTTTTAACATGCATACATCTTCACCGCTATCTGTATAAACATGGAAATATCTACACCGCTATCTGCATGAAAATGGAAATATCTACACAGCTATCTGCATATACATGGAAATATCTACAAAGCTATTTCTCTACACATGGAAATACCTACACCGCAATCTATATAAACATGGAAATATCTACACCGCCATCTGTATGAACATGGAAATATCTGCACCGCCATCTGTATGAACATATAAATATCTAGACCGCCATCTGTATTAAGATGGAGATATCTACACCGCTATCTGTATAAACATGGAAATATCTACACCGCTATCTGTATAAACATGGAAATATCTACACCGCTATCTGTATAAACATGGAAATATCTACACCGCTACCTGTATAAACATGGAAATATCAGCACCACTATCTGTATGAACATGGAAATATCTACACCGCTATCTGTATGAACATGGAAATATCTTCACCGCCATCTGTATGAACATGGATATATCTACACAGCCATCTGGACGAACATGGAAATATCAGCACCGCTATATGTATGAACATGGAATTAGCTACACCGCTATCTGTATGAACATGGAAATATCTACACCGATATCTGTATGAACATGGAAATATCTACACCGCTATCTGTATGAACATGGAAATATCTTCACCGCCATCTGTATGAACATGGATATATCTACACTGCCATCTGGATGAACATGGAAATATCTACACCGCTCTCTGTATGAACATGGAAATATCTACACCGCTATCTGTGTAAACATGCATACATCTTCACCGCTATCTGTATAAACATGGAAATATCTACACCGCTATCTGTATGACCATGGAAATATCTACACCGCTATCTGTTTGAACACGGAAATATCTACTCCGCTATCTGCATGAAAATGGAAATATCTACTCAGCTATCTGCATATACATGGAAATATCTACAAAGCTATTTCTTTACACATGGAAATAACTACACCGCTATCTCTATTAACATGGAAATATCTACACCGCCATCTGTATGAACATGGAAATATCTGCACCGCCATCTGTATGAACATATAAATATCTAAACAGCCATCTGTATTAAGATGGAGATATCTACACCGCTATCTGTATAAACATGGAAATATCTACAACGCTATCTGTATAAACATGGAAATATCTACAACGCTATCTGAATAAACATGGAAATATCTACACCGCTACCTGTATAAACATGGAAATATCAGCACCACTATCTGTATGAACATGGAAATATCTACACAGCCATCTGGATGAACATGGAAATATCTACACCGCTATCTGTATTAACATGGAAATAGCTACACCGCTATCTGTATGAACATGGAAATATCTACACCACTACCTGTATGAACATGGAAATATCTACACCGCTATGTGCATGAACATGGAAATACCTTCACCGCCATCTGTATGAACATGGATATATCTACACAGCAATCTGGAAGAATATGGAAATATCTACACCGCTATCTGTATGAACATGGAAATAGCTACACCTCTATCTGTATGAACATGGAAATATCTACACAGCCATCTGTATGAACATGGAAATATCTACACCGATATCTGTATGAACATGGATAGATCTATACCGCTATCTGTATGAACATGGAAATATCTTCACCGCCATCTGTATGAACATGGATATATCTACACAGCCATCTGGATGAACATGGATATATCTCCACCGCTATCTGCATGAACATAGAAATATCTACACCGCTATCTGTGTAAACATGCATACATCTTCACCGCTATCTGTATAAACATGGAAATGTCTACACCCCTATGGATATGAATATGGAAATATCTACACCGCTATCTGTTTGAACATGGAAATATCTACACCGCTATCTGCATGAAAATGTAAATATCTACACAGCTATCTGCATATACATGGAAATATCTACAAAGCTATTTCTTTACACATGGAAATATCTACACCGCTATCTCTATAAACATGGAAATATCTACTACGCCATCTGTATGAACATGGAAATATATGCACCGCCATCTGTATGAACATATAAATAACTACACCGCCATCTGTATTAAGATGGAGATATCTACACCGCTATCTGTATAAACATGGAAATATCTACACCGCTATCTGTATAAACATGGAAATATCTACACCGCTATCTGTATAAACATGGAAATATCTACACCGCTACCTGTATAAACATGGAAATATCACCACCGCTATCTGTATGAACATGGAAATATCTACACAGCCATCTGAATGAACATGGAAATATCTACAATGCTATCTGTATGAACATGGAAATAGCTACACCGCTATCTGTATGAACATGGAAATATCTACACCGATATCTCTATGAACATGGAAATATCTACACTGCTATCTGTATGAACATGGAAAAAGCTATACCGCTATCTGTATGAACATGGAAATATCTACACCGCTATCTGTATGAACATGGAAATATCTACACCGCTATCTGTATGAACATGGATATATCTACACAGCCATCTGGATGGACATGGAAATATCTACACCGCTATCTGCATGAACATGGAAATATCTACACCGTTATCTGTTTAAACATGCATATATCTTCACCTCAATCTGTATAAGCATGGAAATATCAACACCGCTATCTGTATGAAGGCGGAAATATCTACACCGCTTACTGTTTGAACATGGAAATATCTAAACCGCTATCACCATGAAAATGGAATATTTACACAGCTATCTGCTTATACATGGAAATGTCTACACAGCTATCTCTTTACACATGGAAATAACTTCACCGCTATCTGTAGGAACATGGAAATATCTGCACCGCCATCTGTATGAACATGGAAATATCTGCACCGTCATCCGAATGAACATATAAATATCTACACAGCCATTTGTATTAAGATGGATATATCTACACAGCTATCTGTATAAACATGGAAATTTCTACACCGCTATCTGTATAAACATGGAAATATCTACACCGCTATGTGTAAAAACATGGAAATATCAGCACGGCTATGTGTATGAACATGGAAATATCAGCCCCTCTATCTGTATGAACATGGAAGTATCTACACCGCTATCTCTATGAACATGGAGGTATCTACACCGCTATCTGTTTGAACATGGAAATATCTAAACCGCTATCTACATGAAAATGGAAATATATACACAGCTATCTGCATATACATGGAAATATCTACACAGCTATCTCTTTACACATGGAAATAACTACACCGCTATGTGTATGAACATGGAAATATCTTCACCGCCATCTGTATGAACATGGATATATCTACACAGCCATCTGGATGAACATGGAATTATCTACACCGCTGTCTGTATGAACATGGAAATATCTACACCGCTATCTGTGTAAACATGCATACATCTTCACCGCTATCTGTATAAACATGGAAATATCTACACTGCTATCTATATGAACATGGAAATATCTACACCACTATCTGTTTGAACATGGAAATATCTACACCGCTATCTGCATGAAAATGGAAATATCTACACTGCTATCTGCATATACATGGAAATATCTACAAAGCTATCTCTTTACACATGGAAATAACTACAGCGCTATCTCTATAAACATGGAAATAGCTACACCGCCATCTGTATGAACATATAAATATCTACACCGCCATCTATATTAAAATGGAGATATCTACACCGCTATCTGTATAAACTTGGAAATATCTTCACCGCTATCTGTATAAACATGGAAATATCTACACCGCAGTCTGTATAAACATGGAAATATCTACACCGCTACCTGTATAAACATGGAAATATCAGCACCGCTATCTGTATGAACATGGAAATATCTACACCGCTATCTGTTTGAACACGGAAATATCTACTCCGCTATCTGCATGAAAATGGAAATATCTACTCAGCTATCTGCATATACATGGAAATATCTACAAAGCTATTTCTTTACACATGGAAATAACTACACCGCTATCTCTATTAACATGGAAATATCTACACCGCCATCTGTATGAACATGGAAATATCTGCACCGCCATCTGTATGAACATATAAATATCTAAACAGCCATCTGTATTAAGATGGAGATATCTACACCGCTATCTGTATAAACATGGAAATATCTACAACGCTATCTGTATAAACATGGAAATATCTACAACGCTATCTGAATAAACATGGAAATATCTACACCGCTACCTGTATAAACATGGAAATATCAGCACCACTATCTGTATGAACATGGAAATATCTACACAGCCATCTGGATGAACATGGAAATATCTACACCGCTATCTGTATTAACATGGAAATAGCTACACCGCTATCTGTATGAACATGGAAATATCTACACCACTACCTGTATGAACATGGAAATATCTACACCGCTATGTGCATGAACATGGAAATACCTTCACCGCCATCTGTATGAACATGGATATATCTACACAGCAATCTGGAAGAATATGGAAATATCTACACCGCTATCTGTATGAACATGGAAATAGCTACACCTCTATCTGTATGAACATGGAAATATCTACACAGCCATCTGTATGAACATGGAAATATCTACACCGATATCTGTATGAACATGGATAGATCTATACCGCTATCTGTATGAACATGGAAATATCTTCACCGCCATCTGTATGAACATGGATATATCTACACAGCCATCTGGATGAACATGGATATATCTCCACCGCTATCTGCATGAACATAGAAATATCTACACCGCTATCTGTGTAAACATGCATACATCTTCACCGCTATCTGTATAAACATGGAAATGTCTACACCCCTATGGATATGAATATGGAAATATCTACACCGCTATCTGTTTGAACATGGAAATATCTACACCGCTATCTGCATGAAAATGTAAATATCTACACAGCTATCTGCATATACATGGAAATATCTACAAAGCTATTTCTTTACACATGGAAATATCTACACCGCTATCTCTATAAACATGGAAATATCTACTACGCCATCTGTATGAACATGGAAATATATGCACCGCCATCTGTATGAACATATAAATAACTACACCGCCATCTGTATTAAGATGGAGATATCTACACCGCTATCTGTATAAACATGGAAATATCTACACCGCTATCTGTATAAACATGGAAATATCTACACCGCTATCTGTATAAACATGGAAATATCTACACCGCTACCTGTATAAACATGGAAATATCACCACCGCTATCTGTATGAACATGGAAATATCTACACAGCCATCTGAATGAACATGGAAATATCTACAATGCTATCTGTATGAACATGGAAATAGCTACACCGCTATCTGTATGAACATGGAAATATCTACACCGATATCTCTATGAACATGGAAATATCTACACTGCTATCTGTATGAACATGGAAAAAGCTATACCGCTATCTGTATGAACATGGAAATATCTACACCGCTATCTGTATGAACATGGAAATATCTACACCGCTATCTGTATGAACATGGATATATCTACACAGCCATCTGGATGGACATGGAAATATCTACACCGCTATCTGCATGAACATGGAAATATCTACACCGTTATCTGTTTAAACATGCATATATCTTCACCTCAATCTGTATAAGCATGGAAATATCAACACCGCTATCTGTATGAAGGCGGAAATATCTACACCGCTTACTGTTTGAACATGGAAATATCTAAACCGCTATCACCATGAAAATGGAATATTTACACAGCTATCTGCTTATACATGGAAATGTCTACACAGCTATCTCTTTACACATGGAAATAACTTCACCGCTATCTGTAGGAACATGGAAATATCTGCACCGCCATCTGTATGAACATGGAAATATCTGCACCGTCATCCGAATGAACATATAAATATCTACACAGCCATTTGTATTAAGATGGATATATCTACACAGCTATCTGTATAAACATGGAAATTTCTACACCGCTATCTGTATAAACATGGAAATATCTACACCGCTATGTGTAAAAACATGGAAATATCAGCACGGCTATGTGTATGAACATGGAAATATCAGCCCCTCTATCTGTATGAACATGGAAGTATCTACACCGCTATCTCTATGAACATGGAGGTATCTACACCGCTATCTGTTTGAACATGGAAATATCTAAACCGCTATCTACATGAAAATGGAAATATATACACAGCTATCTGCATATACATGGAAATATCTACACAGCTATCTCTTTACACATGGAAATAACTACACCGCTATGTGTATGAACATGGAAATATCTTCACCGCCATCTGTATGAACATGGATATATCTACACAGCCATCTGGATGAACATGGAATTATCTACACCGCTGTCTGTATGAACATGGAAATATCTACACCGCTATCTGTGTAAACATGCATACATCTTCACCGCTATCTGTATAAACATGGAAATATCTACACTGCTATCTATATGAACATGGAAATATCTACACCACTATCTGTTTGAACATGGAAATATCTACACCGCTATCTGCATGAAAATGGAAATATCTACACTGCTATCTGCATATACATGGAAATATCTACAAAGCTATCTCTTTACACATGGAAATAACTACAGCGCTATCTCTATAAACATGGAAATAGCTACACCGCCATCTGTATGAACATATAAATATCTACACCGCCATCTATATTAAAATGGAGATATCTACACCGCTATCTGTATAAACTTGGAAATATCTTCACCGCTATCTGTATAAACATGGAAATATCTACACCGCAGTCTGTATAAACATGGAAATATCTACACCGCTACCTGTATAAACATGGAAATATCAGCACCGCTATCTGTATGAACATGGAAATATCTACAGCGCTATCTCTATGAAAATGGAAATTTCTACACCGCTATCTGTATGAACATGGAAATAGCTACACCGCTATCTGTATGAACATGGAAATATCTACACCACTATCTGTATGAACATGGAAATATCTACACAGCTATCTGTATGAACATGGATATATCTACACAGCCATCTGGATGAACACGGAAATAACTACACCGCTATCTGTAAGAACATGGAAATATCTACACCGCAATCTGTGTAAATATGCATACATCTTCACCGCTATCTGTATAAACATGGAAATATCTACACCGCTATCTGTATGAACATGGAAATATCTACACCGCTATCTGTTTGAACATGGAAATATCTACAGCGCTATCTGCATGAAAATGGAAATATCTACACAGCTGTCTGCATATACATGGAAATATCTACACAGCTATCTCTTTACACATGGAAATAACTAAACCGCTCTCTCTATGAACATGGAAATATCTACACCGCCATCTGTATGAACATGGAAATTTCTGCACCGCCATCTGTATGAACTTATAAATATCTACACCGCGATCTGTATTAACAAGGACATATCTACCCCGCTATCTGTATAAACGTGGAAATATCTACACCTCTATCTGTATAAACATGGAAATATCTACACCGCTATCTGTATAAACATGGAAATATCTACAACGCTACCTGTATAAACATGGAAATATTAGCACCGATATCTGTATGAACATGGAAATATCTACACCGCTATCTGTATGAACATGGAAATATCTACACTGCTATCTGTATGAACATGGAAATATCTAAACCGCTATCTGTATGAACATGGAAATATCTACACCGCTATCTGTATGAACATGGATATATCTACACAGCCCTCTGGATGATCATGGAAATATCCACACCTCTATCTGTCTAAACATGCATACATCTTCACCGCTATCTGAATAAACATGGAAATATCTACACCGCTATCTGTATGAACATGGAAATATCTACACCGCTATCTGTTTGAAGATGGAAATATGTACTCAGCTATCTGCATGAAAATGGAAATATCTACACAGCTATCTGCATACACATGGAAATATCTACACAGCTATCTCTTTACACATGGAAATAACTACACCGCTATCTGTATGAACATGGAAATATCTACACCGCCATCTGTATGAACATGGAAATATCTGCACCGCCATCTGTATGAACATATAAATATCTACACCGCCATCTGTATTAAGATGGAGATATCTACACCGCTATGTGTATAAACATGGAAATATCTACACCGCTATCTGTATAAACATGGAAATATCTACACCGCTATCTGTATAAACATGGAAATATCTACACCGCTGCCTGTATAAACATGGAAATATCAGCACCGCTATCTGTATGAACATGGAAATATCTACACCGCTATCTGTATGAACATGGAAATATCTACACCGGTATCTGTATGAACATGGAAATAGCTACACCGTTATCTGTATGAACATGGGAATATCTACACCGCTATCTGTATGAACATGGAAATATCTACACCGCTATCTGTATGAACATGGATATATCTACACAGCAATCTGGATGAACATGGAAATACCTACACCGCTATCTGTGTAAACATGCATACATCTTCACCGCTATCTGTATAAACATGGAAATATCTACACCGCTATCTGTATGAACATGGAAATATCTACACCACTATCTGCATGAAATTGGAAATATCTACACTGCTATCTGCATATACATTTAAATATCTACACA
This sequence comes from Gorilla gorilla gorilla, assembly GCF_029281585.2. Taxonomy (NCBI): domain Eukaryota; kingdom Metazoa; phylum Chordata; class Mammalia; order Primates; family Hominidae; genus Gorilla; species Gorilla gorilla. The sequence continues at coordinate 51,696,574 of NC_073246.2, read as the reverse complement.
GCTATCTCTTTACACATGGAAATAACTACACCGCTATCTGTATGAACAAGGAAATACCTACACCGCCATCTGTATGAACATGGAAATATCTGCACCGCCATCTGTATGAACATGGAAATATCTACACCACTATCTGTATGAACATGGAAATATCTACACCGCTATCTGTATGAACATGGAAATATCTACACAGCCATCTGTATGAACATGGAAATATCTGCACCGCCATCTGTATGAACTGATAAATATCTACACCGCCATCTGTATTAAGATGGAGATATCTACACCGCTATGTGAATAAACATGGAAATATCTACACCGCTATCTGTATAAACATGGAAATATCTACACCGCTATCTGTATAAACATGGAAATATCTACACCGTTACCTGTATAAACATGGAAATATCAGCACCGCTATCTGTATGAACATGGAAATATCTACAAAGCTATCTGTATGAACATGGAAATATCTACACCGCTATCTGTATGAACATGGAAATATCTACAAAGCTATCTGAATGAACATGGAGATATCTACACCGCTATCTGTTTGAACATGGAAATATCTACACCGCTATCTGTATGAACATGGAAATATCTACACCGCCATCTGTATGAACATGGAAATATCTGCACCGCCATCTGTATGAACATATAAATATCTACACCGCAATCTGTATTAAGATGGAGATATCTACACCGCTATCTGTATAAACATGGAAATGTCTACACCTCTATCTCTATAAACATGGAAACATCTACACCGCTATCTGTATAAACATGGAAATAACTACACCGCTACCTGTACAAACATGGAAATAGCACCGCTATCTGTATGAACATGGAAATATCTACACCGCTATCTCTATGAACATGGAAATATCTACACCGCTATCTGTTTGAACATGGAAATATCTACACCGCTATCTGCGTGAAAATGGAAATATCTACACTGCTATCTGCATATACATGGAAATATCTACACAGCTATCTCTTAACACATGGAAATAACTACACCGCTCTCTGTATGAACATGGAAATATCTAAACCGCCATCTGTATGAACATGGAAATATCTACACCGCTATCTGTTTGAACATGGAAATATCTACACCGCTATCTGTTTGAACATGGATATATCTACACCGCTATCTGCATGAAAATGGAAATATCTACACAGCTATCTGCATATACATGGAAATATCTACAAAGCTATTTCTTTACACATGGAAATAACTACACCGCTATCTTTATTAACATGGAAATATATACACCGCCATCTGTATGAACATGGAAATATCTGCACCGCCATCTGTATGAACATATAAATATCTACACTGCCATCTGTATTAAGATGGAGATATCTACACCGATATCGGCATAAACATGGAAATATCTACACCAATACCTGTATAAACATGGAAATATCAGCACCGCTATCTGTATGAACATGGAAATATCTACACCGCTATCTGTACGAACATGGAAATATCTACACTGCTATCTGTATGAACATAGAAATAGCTACACCGCTATCTGTATGAACACAGAAATATCTACACCGCTATCTGTATGAACATGGAAATATCTACACCGCTATCTGTATGAACATGGATATATCTACACAGCCATCTGGATGAACATGGAAATATCTACACCGCTATCTGTATGAACATGGAAATATCTACACAGCAATCTGGATGAACATGGAAATATCCACACCACTATCTGTATCTACATGGATATATCTACACAGCCATCTGGATGTGCATGGAAACATATACACCGCTATCTGTGTAAACATGCATACATCTTCACCGCTATCTGTATAAACATGGAAATATCTACACAACTATCTTTATGAACATGGAAATATCTACACCGCTATCTGTTTGAACATGTAAATATCTACACCGCTATCTGCATGAAAATGGAAATATCTACAAAGCTATCTGCATATACATGGAAATATCTACACAGCTATCTCTTTACACATGGAAATAACTACACCGCTATATCTATAAACATGGAAAAATCTACACCGCCATCTGTATGAACATAGAAATAACTGCACAGCCATCTGTATGAACATATAAATATCTACACCGCCATCTGTATTAAGAAGGAAATATCTAAACCGCTATCTGTATGAACATGGAAATATCTACACAGCTATCTCTTTACACATGGAAATAACTACACCGCTATCTGTATGAACATGGAAATATCTACACCGCCATCTCTATGAACATGGAAATAGCTGCACTGACATCTCTATGAACATATACATATCTACACGGCCATCTGTATTAAGATGGAGATATCTACACCGATATCTGTATAAACATGGAAATATCTACACCGCTATCTGTATAAACATGGAAATATCTACACCGCTATCTGTATAAACATGGAAATATCTACACCGCTACCTGTATAAACATGGAAATATGAGCACCGCTATCTGTATGAAAATGGAAATATCAGCCCCTCTATCTGCATGAACATGGAGATATCTACACCGCTATCTGTATGAACTTGGAAATATCTACACCGCTATCTGTATGAACATGGAAATACCTTCACCGACATCTGTATGAAAATGGATATATCTACACAGCCATCTGGATGAACATGGAAATATCTACACCGCTATCTGTATGAACATGGAAATAGCTACACCGCTATCTGTATGAACATGGAAATATCTACACCACTATCTGTATGAACACAGAAATATCTACACCGCTATCTGTATGAACATGGAAATATCTTCATCGCCATCTGTATGAACATGGATATATCTACACAGCCATCTGGATGAACATGGAATTATCTACACCGCTATCTGTATGAACATGGAAATAGCTACACCGCTATCTGTATGAACATGGAAATATCTACACTGCTATCTGTATGAACATGGATATATCTACACAGCCATCTGTATGAACATGGAAATATCTACACCGCTCTCTGTGTAAACATGCATACATCTTCACCGCTATCTGTATAAACATGGAAATATCTACACCGCACTCTGTATGAACATGGAAATATCTACACTGCTATCTGTTTGAACATGGAAATATCTACACCGGTATCTACATGAAAATGGAAATATCTACACAGCTATCTGCATATACATGGAAATATCCACAAAGCTATCTCTTTACAAATGGAAATAACTACACAGCTATCTCTATAAACATGGAAATATCTACACCACCATCTGAATGAACATGGAAATTTCTGCACCGCCATCTGTATGAACATATAAATATCTTCACCAACATATGTATTAAGATGGAGATATCTACACCGCTATCTGTATAAACCTGGAAATATCTACACCGCTATCTGTATAAACATGGAAATATGTACACCGCTATCTGTATAAACATGGAAATGACTACACCACTACCTGTATAAACATGGAAATATCAGCACCGCTATCTGTATGAACATGGAATTATCTACACCGCTATCTGTACGAACATGGAAATATCTGCACCGCCATCTGTATGAACATATAAATATCTACACCGCCATCTGTATTAAGATGGAGATATCTACACCGCTATCTGAATAAACATGGATATATCTACACCGCTATCTGTATAAACATAGAAATATCTACAACGCTATCTGTATAAACATGGAAATATCTACACCGCTATCTGTATGAACATGGAAATATCTACACTGCTATCTGTGTAAACATGCGTACATCTTCACCGCTATCTGTATGAACATGGAAATATCTACAAAGCTATCTGAATGAACATGGAAATATCTACACCGCTATCTGTTTGAACATGGAAATATCTACACCGCTATCTGCATGAAAATGGAAATATCTACAAAGCTATCTGCATATACATGGAAATATCTACACAGCTATCTCTTTACACATGGAAATAACTACACCGCTATATCTATAAACATGGAAACATCTACACCGCCATCTGTATGAACATGGAAATATCTGCACCGCCATCTGTATGAACATATAAATATCTACACAGCCATCTGTATTAAGAAGGAAATATCTAAACCGCTATCTGTATGAACTTGGAAATATCTACACCGCTATCTGTATGAACATGGAAATATCTACACTGCTATCTGTGTAAACATGCATACATCTTCACTGCTATCTGTATAAACATGGAAATATCTACAATGCTATCTGTATGAACATGGAAATATCTACACCACTATCTGTTTGAACATGGAAATACCTACACCGCTATCTGCATGAAAATGGAAATATCTACACAGCGATATGCATATACATGGAAATACATACAAAGCTATCTCTTTACACATGGAAATCACTACAGTGCTATCTGTATAATCATGGAAATAGCTACACCGCCATCTGTATGAACATGGAAATATCTGCACCGCCATCTGTATGAACATATAAATATCTACACCGCCATCTATATTAAGATGGAGATATCTACACCGCTATCTGTATAATCTTGGAAATATCTACACCGCTATCTGTATAAACATGGAAATATCTACACCGCTACCTGTATAAACATGGAAATATCAGCACCGCTATCTGGATGAACATGGAAATATCTACACCGCTATCTCTATGAACATGGAATTTTCTACACCGCTATCTGTATGAACATGGAAATAGCTACACTGCAATCTGTATCAACATGGAAATATCTACACCACTACCTGTATGAACATGGAAATATCTACACCGCTATCTGTTTGAACATGGATATATCTACACAGCCATCTGGATGAACACGGAAATAACTACACCGCTATCTGTATGAACATGGAAATATCTACACCGCTATCTGTGTAAATATGCATACATCTTCACCACAATCTGTATAAACATGGAAATATCTACACCGCTATCTGTATGAACATGGAAATATCTACACAGCTATCTCTTTACACATGGAAATAACTACACTGCTATCTGTATGAACATGGAAATATATACACCGCCATCTGTATGAACATGGAAATAGCTGCACCGACATCTGTATGCACATATACATATCTACACGGCCATCTGTATTAAGATGGAGATATCTACACCGATATCTGTATAAACATGGAAATATCTACACCACTACCTGTATAAACATGGAAATATCAGCACCGCTATCTGTATGAACATGGAAATATCTACACCGCTATCTGTACGAACATGGAAATATCTACACTGCTATCTGTATGAACATAGAAATAGCTACACCGCTATCTGTATGAACACAGAAATATCTACACCGCTATCTGTATGAACATGGAAATATCTACACCGCTATCTGTATGAACATGGATATATCTACGCAGCCATCTGGATAAACATGGAAATATCTACACCTCTATCTGTATGAACATGGATATATCTACACAGCCATCTGGATGAACATGGAAATATCTACACCGCTATCTGTATGAACATGGATATATCTACACAGCCATCTGGATGAAAATGGAAATATCTACACCGCTATCTGTGTAAAGATGCATACATATTCACCGCTATCTGTATAAACATGGAAATATCTACACCGCTATCTGTATGAACATGGAAATATCTACACCGCTATCTGTATGAACATGGAAATATCTGCACCGCTATCTGTTTGAACATGGAAATATCTACACCGCTATCTGCATGAAAATGGAAATATCTACACTGCTATCTGCATATACATGGAAATATCTACACAGCTATCTCTTTACACATGGAAATAACTACACTGCTATCTGTATGAACATGGAAATATCTACACCGCCATCTGTATGAACATGGAAATATCTGCACCGCCATCTGTATGAACATATAAATATCTACACCGCCATCTGTATTAAGATGGAGATATCTACACCGCTATCTGTATAACATGAAAATATCTACACCGCTATCTGTATAAACATGGAAATATCTACACCGCTATCAGTATAAACATGGAAATATCTACACCGCTATCTCTATGAACATGGAAATATCTACACCGATATCTGTAAGAACATGGAAATATCTTCACCGCCATCTGTATGAACATGGATATATCTACACAGCCATCTGGACGAAAATGGAAATATCAGCACCGCTGTCTGTATGAACATGGAAATACCTACACTGCTATCTGTGTGAACATGGAAATAGCTACACCGCTATCTGTATGAACATGGAAATATCTACACCGCTATCTGCATGAACATGGAAATACCTACACCGCTATCTGTATGAACATGGATATATCTACACAGCCCTCTGGATGAACACGGAAATATCCACATCACTATCTGTGTAAACATGCATACATCTTCACCGCCAGCTGTATAAACATGGAAATATCTACACCGCTATCTGTATGAACATGGAAATATCTACACCGCTATCTGTTTGAAGATGCAAATATATACACCGCTATCTGCATGAAAATGGAAATATCTACACAGCTAACTGCATATACATGGAAATACCTACACAGCTATCTCTTTACACATGGAAATAACTACACCGCTATCTGTATGAACATGGAGATATCTACACCGCCATCTGTATGAACATGGAAATATCTGCACCGCCATCTGTATGAACATATAAATATGTACACCGCCATCTGTATTAAGATGGAGATATCTACACCGCTATCTGAATAAACATGGAAATATCTACACCGCAATCTGTATAAACATGGAGATATCTACACCGCTATCTGTATAAACATGGAAATATCTACAGCACTACCTGTATAAACATGGAAATATCAGCACCGCTATCTGTATGAACCTGGAAATATCTACACCGCTATCTGTATGTACATGGAAATATCGACACCGCTATCTGTATGAACATGGAAATATCTACAAAGCTATCTGAATGAACATGGAAATATCTACAGAGCTATCTGTTTGAACATGGAAATATCTACACTGCTATCTGCATGAAAATGGAAATATGTACAATGCTACCTGCATATACATGGAAATATCTACACAGCTATCTCTTTACACATGGAAATACCTACACAGCTATATCTATAAACACGGAAATATCTACACCGCCATCTATATGAACATGGAAATATCTGCACCGCCATCTGTATGAACATATAAATATCTACACCGCCATCTGTATAAATATGGAAATACCTTCACCGCTATCTGTATCAACATGGAAATATCTACACCGCTACCTGTATAAACATGGAAATATCAGCACTGCTATCTGTATGAACATGGAAATATCTACACCGCTATCTGTATGACCATGGAAATATCTACTCCGCTATCTGCATGAAAATGGAAATATCTACACAGCTATCTGCATATACATGGAAATATCTACAAAGCTAATTCTTTACACATGGAAATAACTACACCGCTATCTCTATTAACATGGAAATATCTACACCGCCGTCTGTATGAACATGGAAATATCTGCACCGCCATCTGTATGAACATATAAATATCTACACCGCTATCAGTATGAACATGGAAATATCTACACCGCTATCTGTATGAACATAGAAATATCTACACCGCTATCTGTATAAACATGGAAATATCTACACCGCTATCTGTATGAACATGGATATAACTACACAGCCATCTGGATGAACATGGAAATATCTACACCGCTATCTGCATGAACATGGAAATATCTACACCACTATCTGTTTAAACATGCATATATCTTAACCGCAATCTGTATAAGCATGGAAATATCAACACCGCTATGTGTATGAAGGTGGAAATATCTACACCGCTATCTGTTTGAACATGGAAATATCTAAACCGCTATCAGCATGAAAATGGAAATATCTACACAGCTATCTGCTTATACATGAAAATATCTACACAGCTATCTCTTTACACAAGGAAGTAACTACACCGTTATCTGTATGAACATGGGAATAGCTACACTGCTATCTGTATGAACATGGATATATCTACACAGCCATCTTGATGAATATGGAAATATCTACACCGCTATCTGTATGAACATGGAAATATCTACACCGCTATCTGCATGAACATGGATATATCTACACAGCCATCTGGATGAACATGGAAATATCTACACGACTATCTGTGTAAACATGCATACATCTTCACCGCTATCTGTATAAACATGGAAATATCTACACCGCTATCTGCATTAACATGGAAATATCTCCACCAATATCTGCATGAAATTGGAAATATCTACACTGCTATCTGCATATACATTTAAATATCTACACAGCTATCTCTTTACACATGGAAATAACTACACCGCTATCTGTATGAACATGGAAATACCTACACCGCCATCTGTATGAACATGGAAATATCTGCACCGCCATCTGTATGAACATATAAATATCTACACCACCATCTGTATTAAAATGGAGATATCTACTCTGCTATCTGTATAAACATGGAAATATCTACACCGCCATCTGTATGAACATATAAAGATCTACACCATCATCTGTATTAAGAAGGAAATATCTAAAACGCTATCTGTAAAAACATAGAAATATCTACACCGCTATCTGTATAAACATGGAAATATCTACACCACTACCTGTATAAACATGGAAATATCAGCACCGCTATCAGTATGAACCTGGAAATATCTACACCGCTATCTGTATGAACATGGAAATATCTACACCGCTATCTGTATGAACATGGAAATATCTACAAAGCTATCTGAATGAACATGGAAATATCTACACCGCTATCTGTTTGAACATGGAAATATCTACACTGCTATCTGTATGAAAATGGAAATATCTACAATGCTACCTGCATATACATGGAAATATCTACACAGCTATCTCTTTACACATGGAAATAACTACACCGCTATATCTATAAACATGGAAACATCTACACCGCCATCTGTATGAACATGGAGGTATCTACACCGCCATGTGTATGAACATATAAATATGTACACCGCCATCTGTATTAAGAGGGAAATATCTACACCGCTATCAGTATGAACATGGAAATATCTACACCGCTATCTGTAAGAACATGGAAATATCCACACCGCTATCTGTGTAAACATGCATACATCTTCACAGCTATCTGTATAAACATGGAAATATCTACAACGCTATCTGTATGAACATGGAAATATCTACACCGCTATCTGTTTGAACATGGAAATATCTTAACCGCTATCTGCATGAAAATAGAAATATCTACACAGCTATCTGCATATACATGGAAATATCTACAAAGCTATCTCTTTACACATGGAAATAACTACACCGCTATCTCTATAAACACGGAAATATCTACACCGCCATCTATATGAACATGGAAATATCTGCACCGCCATCTGTATGAACATATAAATATCTACACCGCCATCTGTATAAACATGGAAATACCTTCACCGCTATCTGTATAAACATGGAAATATCTACACCGCTACCTGTATAAACATGGAAATATCAGCACTGCTATCTGTATGAACAAGGAAATATCTACACCGATATCTCTATGAACATGGAAATATCTACACCGCTATCTGTATGAACATGGAAAAAGCTACACCGCTATCTGTATGAACATGGAAATATCTACACCGCTATCTGTATGAACATGGAAATATCTACACCGGTATCTGTATGAACATGGATATATCTACACAGCCATCTGGATGAACATGGAAATATCTACACCGCTATCTGCATGAACATGGAAATATCTACACCGTTATCTGTTTAAACATGCATATATCTTCACCTCAATCTGTATAAGCATGGAAATATCAACACCGCTATCTGTATGAAGGCGGAAATATCTACACCGCTTTCTGTTTGAACATGGAAATATCTAAACCGCTATCACCATGAAAATGGAATATTTACACAGCTATCTGCTTATACATGGAAATGTCTACACAGCTATCTCTTTACACATGGAAATAACTTCACCGCTATCTGTAGGAACATGGAAATATCTGCACCGCCATCTGTATGAACATGGAAATATCTGCACCGTCATCCGAATGAACATATAAATATCTACACAGCCATCTGTATTAAGATGGATATATCTACACAGCTATCTGTATAAACATGGAAATTTCTACACCGCTATCTGTATAAACATGGAAATATCTACACCGCTATCTGTAAAAACATGGAAATATCAGCACCGCTATGTGTATGAACATGGAAATATCAGCCCCTCTATCTGTATGAACATGGAAGTATCTACACCGCTATCTCTATGAACATGGAAGTATCTACACCGCTATCTGTTTTAACATGGAAATATCTAAACCGCTATCTGCATGAAAATGGAAATATATACACAGCTATCTGCATATACATGGAAATATCTACACATCTATCTCTTTACACATGGAAATAACTACACCGCTATGTGTATGAACATGGAAATATCTTCACCGCCATCTGTATGAACATGGATATATCTACACAGCCATCTGGATGAACATGGAATTATCTACACCGCTGTCTGAATGAACATGGAAATATCTACACCGCTATCTGTGTAAACATGCATACATCTTCACCGCTATCTGTATAAACATGGAAATATCTACAGCACTACCTGTATAAACATGGAAATATCAGCACCGCTATCTGTATGAACCTGGAAATATCTACACCGCTATCTGTATGTACATGGAAATATCTACACCGCTATCTGTATGAACATGGAAATATCTACAAAGCTATCTGAATGAACATGGAAATATCTACAGAGCTATCTGTTTGAACATGGAAATATCTACACTGCTATCTGCATGAAAATGGAAATATGTACAATGCTACCTGCATATACATGGAAATATCTACACAGCTATCTCTTTACACATGGAAATACCTACACAGCTATATCTATGAACACGGAAATATCTACACCGCCATCTATATGAACATGGAAATATCTGCACCGCCATCTGTATGAACATATAAATATCTACACCGCCATCTGTATAAATATGGAAATACCTTCACCGCTATCTGTATAAACATGGAAATATCTACACCGCTACCTGTATAAACATGGAAATATCAGCACTGCTATCTGTATGAACATGGAAATATCTACACCGCTATCTCTATGAACATGGAAATATCTACACCGCTATCAGTATGAACATGGAAATAGCTACACCGCTATCTGTATGAACATAGAAATATCTACACCGCTATCTGTATAAACATGGAAATATCTACACCGCTATCTGTATGAACATGGATATAACTACACAGCCATCTGGATGAACATGGAAATATCTACACCGCTATCTGCATGAACATGGAAATATCTACACCACTATCTGTTTAAACATGCATATATATTAACCGCAATCTGTATAAGCATGGAAATATCAACACCGCTATGTGTATGAAGGTGGAAATATCTACACCGCTATCTGTTTGAACATGGAAATATCTAAACCGCTATCAGCATGAAAATGGAAATATCTACACAGCTATCTGCTTATACATGAAAATATCTACACAGCTATCTCTTTACACAAGGAAGTAACTACACCGTTATCTGTATGAACATGGGAATAGCTACACTGCTATCTGTATGAACATGGATATATCTACACAGCCATCTTGATGAATATGGAAATATCTACACCGCTATCTGTATGAACATGGAAATATCTACACCGCTATCTGCATGAACATGGATATATCTACACAGCCATCTGGATGAACTTGGAAATATCTACACCGCTATCTGTGTAAACATGCATACATCTTCACCGCTATCTGTATAAACATGGAAATATCTACACCGCTATCTGCATTAACATGGAAATATCTCCACCAATATCTGCATGAAATTGGAAATATCTACACTGCTATCTGCATATACATTTAAATATCTACACAGCTATCTCTTTACACATGGAAATAACTACACCGCTATCTGTATGAACATGGAAATACCTACACCGCCATCTGTATGAACATGGAAATATCTGCACCGCCATCTGTATGAACATATAAATATCTACACCGCCATCTGTATTAAAATGGAGATATCTACTCTGCTATCTGTATAAACATGGAAATATCTACACCGCCATCTGTATGAACATATAAAGATCTACACCATCATCTGTATTAAGAAGGAAATATCTAAAACGCTATCTGTAAAAACATAGAAATATCTACACCGCTATCTGTATAAACATGGAAATATCTACACCACTACCTGTATAAACATGGAAATATCAGCACCGCTATCAGTATGAACCTGGAAATATCTACACCGCTATCTGTATGAACATGGAAATATCTACACCGCTATCTGTATGAACATGGAAATATCTACAAAGCTATCTGAATGAACATGGAAATATCTACACCGCTATCTGTTTGAACATGGAAATATCTACACTGCTATCTGTATGAAAATGGAAATATCTACAATGCTACCTGCATATACATGGAAATATCTACACAGCTATCTCTTTACACATGGAAATAACTACACCGCTATATCTATAAACATGGAAACATCTACACCGCCATCTGTATGAACATGGAGGTATCTACACCGCCATGTGTATGAACATATAAATATGTACACCGCCATCTGTATTAAGAGGGAAATATCTACACCGCTATCAGTATGAACATGGAAATATCTACACCGCTATCTGTAAGAACATGGAAATATCCACACCGCTATCTGTGTAAACATGCATACATCTTCACAGCTATCTGTATAAACATGGAAATATCTACAACGCTATCTGTATGAACATGGAAATATCTACACCGCTATCTGTTTGAACATGGAAATATCTTAACCGCTATCTGCATGAAAATAGAAATATCTACACAGCTATCTGCATATACATGGAAATATCTACAAAGCTATCTCTTTACACATGGAAATAACTACACCGCTATCTCTATAAACACGGAAATATCTACACCGCCATCTATATGAACATGGAAATATCTGCACCGCCATCTGTATGAACATATAAATATCTACACCGCCATCTGTATAAACATGGAAATACCTTCACCGCTATCTGTATAAACATGGAAATATCTACACCGCTACCTGTATAAACATGGAAATATCAGCACTGCTATCTGTATGAACAAGGAAATATCTACACCGATATCTCTATGAACATGGAAATATCTACACCGCTATCTGTATGAACATGGAAAAAGCTACACCGCTATCTGTATGAACATGGAAATATCTACACCGCTATCTGTATGAACATGGAAATATCTACACCGGTATCTGTATGAACATGGATATATCTACACAGCCATCTGGATGAACATGGAAATATCTACACCGCTATCTGCCTGAACATGGAAATATCTACACCGTTATCTGTTTAAACATGCATATATCTTCACCTCAATCTGTATAAGCATGGAAATATCAACACCGCTATCTGTATGAAGGCGGAAATATCTACACCGCTTTCTGTTTGAACATGGAAATATCTAAACCGCTATCACCATGAAAATGGAATATTTACACAGCTATCTGCTTATACATGGAAATGTCTACACAGCTATCTCTTTACACATGGAAATAACTTCACCGCTATCTGTAGGAACATGGAAATATCTGCACCGCCATCTGTATGAACATGGAAATATCTGCACCGTCATCCGAATGAACATATAAATATCTACACAGCCATCTGTATTAAGATGGATATATCTACACAGCTATCTGTATAAACATGGAAATTTCTACACCGCTATCTGTATAAACATGGAAATATCTACACCGCTATCTGTAAAAACATGGAAATATCAGCACCGCTATGTGTATGAACATGGAAATATCAGCCCCTCTATCTGTATGAACATGGAAGTATCTACACCGCTATCTCTATGAACATGGAAGTATCTACACCGCTATCTGTTTGAACATGGAAATATCTAAACCGCTATCTGCATGAAAATGGAAATATATACACAGCTATCTGCATATACATGGAAATATCTACACAGCTATCTCTTTACACATGGAAATAACTACACCGCTATGTGTATGAACATGGAAATATCTTCACCGCCATCTGTATGAACATGGATATATCTACACAGCCATCTGGATGAACATAGAATTATCTACACCGCTGTCTGAATGAACATGGAAATATCTACACCGCTATCTGTGTAAACATGCATACATCTTCACCGCTATCTGTATAAACATGGAAATATCTACACTGCTATCTATATAAACATGGAAATATCTACACCACTATCTGTTTGAACATGGAAATATCTACACCGCTATCTGCATGAAAATGGAAATATCTACACTGCTATCTTCATATACATGGAAATATCTACAAAGCTATCTCTTTACACATGGAAATAACTACAGCGCTATCTCTATAAACATGGAAATAGCTACACTGCCATCTGTATGAACATGGAAATACCTGCACAGCCATCTGTATGAACATATAAATATCTACACCGCCATCTATATTAAAATGGAGATATCTACACCGATATCTGTATAAACTTGGAAATATCTTCACCGCTATCTGTATAAACATGGAAATATCTACACCGCAGTCTGTATAAACATGGAAATATCTACACCGCTACCTGTATAAACATGGAAATATCAGCACCGCTATCTGTATGAACTTGGAAATATCTACAGCGCTATCTCTATGAACATGGAAATTTCTACACCGCTATCTGTATGAACATGGAAATAGCTACACCGCTATCTGTATGAACATGGAAATATCTACACCACTATCTGTATGAACATGGAAATATCTACACAGCTATCTGTATGAACATGGATATATCTACACAGCCATCTGGATGAACACGGAAATAACTACACCGCTATCTGTAAGAACATGGAAATATCTACACCGCAATCTGTGTAAATATGCATACATCTTCACCGCTATCTGTATAAACATGGAAATATCTACACCGCTATCTGTATGAACATGGAAATATCTACACCGCTATCTGTTTGAACATGGAAATATCTACAGCGCTATCTGCATGAAAATGGAAATATCTACACAGCTGTCTGCATATACATGGAAATATCTACACAGCTATCTCTTTACACATGGAAATAACTAAACCGCTCTCTCTATGAACATGGAAATATCTACACCGCCATCTGTATGAACATGGAAATTTCTGCACCGCCATCTGTATGAACTTATAAATATCTACACCGTGATCTGTATTAACATGGACATATCTACCCCGCTATCTGTATAAACATGGAAATATCTACACCTCTATCTGTATAAACATGGAAATATCTACACCGCTATCTGTATAAACATGGAAATATCTACAACGCTACCTGTATAAACATGGAAATATTAGCACCGATATCTGTATGAACATGGATGTATCTACACCGCTGTCTGTATGAACATGGAAATATCTACACTGCTATCTGTATGAACATGGAAATATCTAAACCGCTATCTGTATGAACATGGAAATATCTACACCGCTATCTGTATGAACATGGATATATCTACACAGCCCTCTGGATGATCATGGAAATATCCACACCTCTATCTGTGTAAACATGCATACATCTTCACCGCTATCTGTATAAACATGGAAATATCTACACCGCTATCTGTATGAACATGGAAATATCTACACCGCTATCTGTTTGAAGATGGAAATATGTACTCAGCTATCTGCATGAAAATGGAAATATCTACACAGCTATCTGCATACACATGGAAATATCTACACAGCTATCTCTTTACACATGGAAATAACTACACCGCTATCTGTATGAACATGGAAATATCTACACCGCCATCTGTATGAACATGGAAATATCTGCACCGCCATCTGTATGAACATATAAATATCTACACCGCCATCTGTATTAAGATGGAGATATCTACACCGCTATGTGTATAAACATGGAAATATCTACACTGCTATCTGTATAAACATGGAAATATCTACACCGCTATCTGTATAAACATGGAAATATCTACACCGCTGCCTGTATAAACATGGAAATATCAGCACCGCTATCTGTATGAACATGGAAATATCTACACCACTATCTGTATGAACATGGAAATATCTACACCGGTATCTGTATGAACATGGAAATAGCTACACCGTTATCTGTAAGAACATGGGAATATCTACACCGCTATCTGTATGAACATGGAAATATCTACACCGCTATCTGTATGAACATGGATATATCTACACAGCCATCTGGATGAACATGGAAATATCTACACCGCTATCTGTGTAAACATGCATACATCTTCACCGCTATCTGTATAAACATGGAAATATCTACACCGCTATCTGTATGAACATGGAAATATCTACACCACTATCTGCATGAAATTGGAAATATCTACACTGCTATCTGCATATACATTTAAATATCTACACAGCTATCTCTTTACACATGGAAATAACTACACCGCTATCTGTATGAACATGGAAATACCTACACCGCCATCTGTATGAACAGGGAAATATCTGCACCGCCATCTGTATGAACATATAAATATCTACACCACCATCTGTATTAAGATGGAGATAACTACTCTGCTATCTGTATAAACATGGAAATATCTACACCGCCATCTGTATGAACATATAAATATCTACACCATCATCTGTATTAAGAAGGAAATATCTAAACCGCTATGTGTATAAACATGGAAATATCTGCACCGCTGCCTGTATAAACATGGAAATATCAGCACCGCCATCTGTAGGAACATTGAAATATCTACACCGCTATCTGTATGAACATGGAAATATCTACACCACTATCTGTATGAACATGGAAATATCTACACCGCTATCTGTATGAACATGGAAATATCTACACAGCCATCTGTATGAACATTGAAATATCTGCACCGCCATCTGTACGAACTGATAAATATCTACACCGCCATCTGTATTATGATGGAGATATCTACACCGCTATGTGAATAAACATGGAAATATCTACACCGCTATCTGTATAAACATGGAAATATCTACACCGCTATCTGTATAAACATGGAAATATCTACACCACTACCTGTATAAACATGGAAATATCAGCACCGCTATCTGTATGAACATGTAAATATCTACACCGCTATCTGTATGAACATGGAAATATCTACACCGCTATCTGTATGAACATGGAAATATCTACAAAGCTATCTGAATGAACATGGAAATATCTACACTGCTATCTGTTTGAACATGGAAATATCGACACCGCTATCTGTATGAACATGGAAATATCTACACCGCCATCTGTATGAACTTGGAAATATCTGCACCGCCATCTGTATGAACATATAAATATCTACACCGCCATCTGTATTAAGATGGAGATATCTACACCGCTATCTGTATAAACATGGAAATATCTACACCTCTATCTCTATAAACATGGAAACATCTACACCGCTATCTGTATAAACATGGAAATAACTACACCGCTTCCTGTACAAACATGGAAATAGCACCGCTATCTGTATGAACATGGAAATATCTACACTGCTATCTCTATGAACATGGAAATATTTACACCGCTATCTGTTTGAACATGGAAATATCTACACCGCTATCTGCGTGAAAATGGAAATATCTACACTGCTATCTGCATATACATGGAAATATCTACACAGCTATCTCTTTACACATGGAAATAACTACACCGCTCTCTGTATGAACATGGAAATATCTAAACCGCCATCTGTATGAACATGGAAATATCTGCACCGCCATCTGTATGAACATATAAATATCTACACCACCATCTGTATTAAGATGGAGATATCTACACCGCTATCTGTATAAACATGGAAATATCTACACCTCTATCTGTATAAACATGGAAACATCTACACCGCTAGCTGTATAAACATGGAAATATCTACACCGCTACCTGTACAAACATGGAAATAGCACCGC
Organism: Gorilla gorilla gorilla; assembly: GCF_029281585.2. Taxonomy (NCBI): domain Eukaryota; kingdom Metazoa; phylum Chordata; class Mammalia; order Primates; family Hominidae; genus Gorilla; species Gorilla gorilla. The sequence goes on along the minus strand of NC_073246.2, from coordinate 51,678,600 downwards.
TATCTGTATGAACATGGAAATATCTACACCTCTATCTGTATAAACATGGAAACATCTACACCGCTATCTGTATAAACATGGAAATATCTACACCGCTACCTGTACAAACATGGAAATAGCACCGCTATCTGTATGAACATGGAAATATCTACACCGCTATCTGTATGAACATGGAAATATCTACACCGCTAACTGTATGAACATGGAAATATCTACACCGCTATCTTTATGAACATGGAAATATCTACAAAGCTATCTGAATGAACATGGAAATATCTACACCGCTATCTGTTTGAACATGTAAATATCTACACCGCTATGTACATGAAAATGGAAATATATACAAAGCTATCTGCATATACATGGAAATATCTACACAGCTATCTCTTTACACATGGAAATAACTACACCGCTATATCTATAAACATGGAAATAACTACACCGCTATATCTATAACCATGGAAATATCTACACCGACTTCTGTATGTACATGGAAATATCTGCACCGACATCTGTATGAACATATAAATATCTACACCGCCATCTGTATTAAGAAGGAAATATCTAAACCGCTATCTATATAAACATGGAAATATCTACACCGCAGCCTGTATAAACATGGAAATATCAGCACCGCTATCTGTATGAACATGGAAATAGCTACACCGCTATCTGTATGAACATGGAAAAAGCTACACCGCTATCTGTGTAAACATGCATACATCCTCACCGCTATCTGTATAAAGATGGAAATATCTACACTGCTATCTGTATGAAAATGGAAATATCTACACCACTATCTGCATGAAATTGGAAATATCTACACTGCTATCTGCATATACATTTAAATATCTACACAGCTATCCCTTTACACATGGAAATAACTACACCGCTATCAGTATGAACATGGAAATACCTACACCGCCATCTGTATGAACATGGAAATATTTGCACCGACATCTGTATGAACATATAAATATCTACACCGCCATCTGTATTAAGATGGAGATATCTACACTGCTATCTGTATAAACATGGAAATATCTACACCGCCATCTGTATGAACATATAAATATCTACACCACCATCTGTATTAAGAAGGAAATATCTAAACTGCTATCTGTATAAACATGGAAATATCTACACCGCTGCCTGTATAAACATGGAAATATCAGCACCGCTATCTGTATGAACATGGAAATATCTACACTGCCGTCTGTATTAAGATGGAGATATCTACACCGCTATCTGTATAAACTTGGAAATATCCACACCGCTATCTGTATAAACATGGAAATATCTACACCGCTATCTGTATAAACATGGAAATATCAGCACCGCTATCTGTATGAACATGGAAATATCTACACAGCCATCTGGACGAACATGAAAATACCTACACCGCTATCTGCATGAACATGGAAATAGCTACACCGCTACCTGTATGAACATGGAAATATCTAAACCACTATCTGTATGAACATGTAAATATCTACACCGCTATCTGTATGAACATGGAAATATCTTCACCGCCATCTGTATGAACATGGATATATCTACACAGCCATCTGGATGAACATGGAAATATCTACACCGCTATCTGTATGAACATGGAAATAGCTACTCCGCTATCTGTATGAACATGGAAATATCTACACCGCTATCAGTATGAACATGGAAATATCTACACCGCTATGTGTGTAAACATGCATACATCTTCACCGCTATCTGAATAAACATGGAAATATCTACATCGCTATCTGTATGAACATGGAAATATCTACACCGCTATCTGTTTGAACATGGAAATATCTACACCGCTATCTGCAGGAAAATGGAAATATCTACACAGCTATCTGCATATACATGGAAATATCTACAAAGATATCTCTTTACACATGGAAATAACTACACCTCTATCTCTATAAACATGGAAATATCTATATCGCCATCTGTATGAACATGGAAATATCTGCACCGCCATCTGTATTAGGATACAAATACCTAAACCACCATCTGTATTAAGATGGAGATATCTACACGGCTATCTGTATAAACATGGAAATATCTAAACCGCTACCTGTATAAACATGGAAATATCAGCACCGCTATCTGTATGAACATGGAAATATCTACACCGCCATCTGAATGAACATGGAAATATCTGCAGCGCCATCTGCATGAACATATAAATATCTACACCGCCATCTGTATTAAGAAGGAGATATCTAAACCGCTATCTGTATAAACATGGAAATATCTACACCGCTATCTGTATGAACATGGAAATATCTACACCGCTATCTGTATGAACATGGAAGTATCTACACCGCTATCTGTATGAACATGGAAATATCTTCACCGCCATCTGTATGAACATGGATATATCCACACACCCATCTGGATGAACATGGAAATATCTACACCGCTATCTGTATGAACATGGAAATATCTACAGCGCTATCTGTGTAAACATGCGTACATCTTCACTGGTATCTGTATGAACATGGAAATATCTACACAGCTATCTGTGTAAACATGCATACATCTTCACCGCTATCTGAATAAACATGGAAATATCTACATCGCTATCTGTATGAACATGGAAATATCTACACCGCTGTCTGTTTGAACATGGAAATATCTACACCGCTTTCTGCATGAAAATGGAAATATCTACACAGCTATCTGCATATACATGGAAATATCTACAAAGCTATCTCTTTACACATGGAAATAACTACACCTCTATCTCTATAAACATGGAAATATCTATACCGCCATCTGTATGAACATGGAAATGTCTGCACCGCCATCTGTATTAACAAACAAATATCTACACCGCCATCTGTATTAAGATGGAGATATCTACACGGCTATCTGTATAAACTTGGAAATATCTACACCGCTATCTGTATAAACATGGAAATATCTACACCGCTATCTGTATAAACATGGAAATATCTACACCGCTACCTGTATAAACATGGAAATATCTACACCGCAATCTGTATGAATATGGAAATATCTACACAGCCATCTGGATGAACATGGAAATATCTACACCGCTATCTGTATTAACATGGAAATAGCTACACTTCTATCTGTATGAACATGGAAATAACTTCACCGCTATCTGTATGAATATGGAAAGATCTACACCGCTATCTGTTTAAACATGGAAATATCTACACCGCTACCTGTAAACATGGAAATATCAGCACCGTTATCTGTATGAACATGGAAATATCTACACAGCCATCTGGATGAAAATGGAAATAGTTACACCGCTATCTGTATGAACATGGAAATAGCTTCACCGCTATCTGTATGAACATGGAAATATCTACACCGCTATCTGTATGAACATGGAAATATCTACACCGCTATCTGTATGAACATGGAAATATCTTCACCGCCATATGTATGAACATGAATATATCTACACAGCCATCTGGATGAACATGGAAATATCTACACCGCTATATGTATGAACATGGAATTAGCTACACCGCTATCTGTATGAACATGGAAATATCTACACCGCTATCTGTATGAACATGGAAATATCTATACCGCTATCTGTATGAACATGGAAATATCTTCAACGCCATCTGTATGAACATGGATATATCTACACAGCCATCTGGATGAACATGGAAATATCTACACCGCTATCTGTATGAACATGGAAATATCTACACCACAATCTGTGTAAACATGCATACATCTTCACCGCTATCTGTATAAACATGGAAATATCTACACCGCTATCTGTATGACCATGGAAATATCTACTCCGCTATCTGCATGAAAATGGAAATATCTACACAGCTATCTGCATATACATGGAAATATCTACAAAGCTATTTCTTCACACATGGAAATAACTACACCGCTATCTCTATTAACATGGAAATATCTACACCGCCGACTGTATGAACATGGAAATATCTGCACCGCCATCTGTATGAACATATAAATATCTAGACCGCAATCTGTATTAAGATGGAGATATCTACACCGCTATCTGTATAAAAATGGAAATATCTACACCGCTATCTGTATAAACATGGAAATATCTACACCGCTATCTGTATAAACATGGAAATATCTACACCGCTACCTGTATAAACATGGAAATATCAGCACCGCTATCTGTATGAACATGGAAATATCTACACCGCTATCTGTATGAACATGGAAATATCTACACCGATATCTGTATGAACATGGAAATATCTTCACCGCCATCTGTATGAACATAGATATATCTACACAGCCATCTGGATGAACATGGAAATATCAGCAACGCTGTCTGTATGGACATGGAAATATCTACACCGCTATCTGTTTGAACATGGAAATATCTAAACCGCTATCTGCCTGAAAATGGAAATATCTACACATCTATCTGCATATACATGGAAATATCTACAAAGCTATCTCTTTACACATGGAAATAACTACACCTCTATCTCTATAAACATGGAAATAACTATACCGCCATCTGTATGAACATGGAAATATCTGCACCGCCATCTGTATTAGCATACAAATATCTACACCGCCATCTGCATTAAGATGGAGATATCTACACGGCTATCTGAATAAACTTGGAAATATCTACACCGCTATCTGTATAAACATGGAAATATCTACACCGCTATCTGTATAAACATGGAAATATCTACACCGCTACCTGTATAAACATGGAAATATCAGCATCGCGATCTGTATGAACATGGAAATATCTACACAGCCATCTGGATGAACATGGAAATATCTACACCGCTATCTGTATGAACATGGAAATAGCTACACCTCTATCTGTATGAAAATGGAAATAACTACACCGCTATCTGTATGAACAGGGAAAGATCTACACCGCTATCTGTATGAACATGGAAATATCTTCACCGCCATCTGTATGAACATGGATATATCTACACAGCCATCTGGATGAACATGGATATATCTACACCGTTATCTGTATGAACATGGAAATATCTACACCGCTATCTGTGTAAACATGCATACATATTCACCGCTATCTGTATAAACATGGAAATGTCTACACCGCTATGTGTATGAACATGGAAATATCTACACCGCTATCTGTTTGAACATGGAAATATCTACACCGTTATCTGCATGAAAATGTAAATATCTACACAGCTATCTGCATATACATGGAAATATATACAAAGCTATTTCTTTACACATGGAAATGTGTACACCGCTATCTCTATAAACATGGAAATATCTGCACCGCCATCTGTATGAACATGGAAATATCTGCACCGCCATCTGTATGAACATATAAATATCTACACCGCCATCTGTATTAAGATGGAGATAACTACACCGTTATCTGTATAAACATGGAAATATCTACACCGCTATCTATATAAACATGGAAATATCTACACCGTTATCTGTATAAACATGGAAATATCTACACCGCTACCTGTATAAACATGGAAATATCACCACCGCTATCTGTATGAACATGGAAATATCTACACAGCCATCTGAATGAACATGGAAATATCTACAACGCTATCTGTATTAACATGGAAATAGCTACACCGCTATCTGTATGAACATGGAAATATCTACGCCACTATCTGTATGAACATGGAAATAACTACACCACTATCTGTATGAACATGGAAATGTCTTCACCGCCATCTGTATGAACATGGATATATCTACACAGCCATCTGGATGAACATGGAAATATCTACACCGCTAGCTGTATGAACATGGAAATAGCTACACTGCTATCTGTATGAACATGGAAATATCTACACCGCTATCTGTATGAACATGGAAATATCTACACCGCTATCTGTATGAACATGGAAATATCTTCACCGCCATCTGTATGAACATGGATATATCTACACAGCCATCTGGAAGAACATGGATATATCAACACCGCTATCTGTATGAACATGGAAATATCTACAACGCTATCTGTTTTAACATGCATACATCTTCACCGCTATCTGTATAAACATGGAAATATCTACACCGCTATCTGCATGAAAATGGAAATATCTACACAGCTATCTGCATATACATGGAAATATCTACAAAGCTATTTCTCTACACATGGAAATACCTACACCGCAATCTATATAAACATGGAAATATCTACACCGCCATCTGTATGAACATGGAAATATCTGCACCGCCATCTGTATGAACATATAAATATCTAGACCGCCATCTGTATTAAGATGGAGATATCTACACCGCTATCTGTATAAACATGGAAATATCTACACCGCTATCTGTATAAACATGGAAATATCTACACCGCTATCTGTATAAACATGGAAATATCTACACCGCTACCTGTATAAACATGGAAATATCAGCACCACTATCTGTATGAACATGGAAATATCTACACCGCTATCTGTATGAACATGGAAATATCTTCACCGCCATCTGTATGAACATGGATATATCTACACAGCCATCTGGACGAACATGGAAATATCAGCACCGCTATATGTATGAACATGGAATTAGCTACACCGCTATCTGTATGAACATGGAAATATCTACACCGATATCTGTATGAACATGGAAATATCTACACCGCTATCTGTATGAACATGGAAATATCTTCACCGCCATCTGTATGAACATGGATATATCTACACTGCCATCTGGATGAACATGGAAATATCTACACCGCTCTCTGTATGAACATGGAAATATCTACACCGCTATCTGTGTAAACATGCATACATCTTCACCGCTATCTGTATAAACATGGAAATATCTACACCGCTATCTGTATGACCATGGAAATATCTACACCGCTATCTGTTTGAACACGGAAATATCTACTCCGCTATCTGCATGAAAATGGAAATATCTACTCAGCTATCTGCATATACATGGAAATATCTACAAAGCTATTTCTTTACACATGGAAATAACTACACCGCTATCTCTATTAACATGGAAATATCTACACCGCCATCTGTATGAACATGGAAATATCTGCACCGCCATCTGTATGAACATATAAATATCTAAACAGCCATCTGTATTAAGATGGAGATATCTACACCGCTATCTGTATAAACATGGAAATATCTACAACGCTATCTGTATAAACATGGAAATATCTACAACGCTATCTGAATAAACATGGAAATATCTACACCGCTACCTGTATAAACATGGAAATATCAGCACCACTATCTGTATGAACATGGAAATATCTACACAGCCATCTGGATGAACATGGAAATATCTACACCGCTATCTGTATTAACATGGAAATAGCTACACCGCTATCTGTATGAACATGGAAATATCTACACCACTACCTGTATGAACATGGAAATATCTACACCGCTATGTGCATGAACATGGAAATACCTTCACCGCCATCTGTATGAACATGGATATATCTACACAGCAATCTGGAAGAATATGGAAATATCTACACCGCTATCTGTATGAACATGGAAATAGCTACACCTCTATCTGTATGAACATGGAAATATCTACACAGCCATCTGTATGAACATGGAAATATCTACACCGATATCTGTATGAACATGGATAGATCTATACCGCTATCTGTATGAACATGGAAATATCTTCACCGCCATCTGTATGAACATGGATATATCTACACAGCCATCTGGATGAACATGGATATATCTCCACCGCTATCTGCATGAACATAGAAATATCTACACCGCTATCTGTGTAAACATGCATACATCTTCACCGCTATCTGTATAAACATGGAAATGTCTACACCCCTATGGATATGAATATGGAAATATCTACACCGCTATCTGTTTGAACATGGAAATATCTACACCGCTATCTGCATGAAAATGTAAATATCTACACAGCTATCTGCATATACATGGAAATATCTACAAAGCTATTTCTTTACACATGGAAATATCTACACCGCTATCTCTATAAACATGGAAATATCTACTACGCCATCTGTATGAACATGGAAATATATGCACCGCCATCTGTATGAACATATAAATAACTACACCGCCATCTGTATTAAGATGGAGATATCTACACCGCTATCTGTATAAACATGGAAATATCTACACCGCTATCTGTATAAACATGGAAATATCTACACCGCTATCTGTATAAACATGGAAATATCTACACCGCTACCTGTATAAACATGGAAATATCACCACCGCTATCTGTATGAACATGGAAATATCTACACAGCCATCTGAATGAACATGGAAATATCTACAATGCTATCTGTATGAACATGGAAATAGCTACACCGCTATCTGTATGAACATGGAAATATCTACACCGATATCTCTATGAACATGGAAATATCTACACTGCTATCTGTATGAACATGGAAAAAGCTATACCGCTATCTGTATGAACATGGAAATATCTACACCGCTATCTGTATGAACATGGAAATATCTACACCGCTATCTGTATGAACATGGATATATCTACACAGCCATCTGGATGGACATGGAAATATCTACACCGCTATCTGCATGAACATGGAAATATCTACACCGTTATCTGTTTAAACATGCATATATCTTCACCTCAATCTGTATAAGCATGGAAATATCAACACCGCTATCTGTATGAAGGCGGAAATATCTACACCGCTTACTGTTTGAACATGGAAATATCTAAACCGCTATCACCATGAAAATGGAATATTTACACAGCTATCTGCTTATACATGGAAATGTCTACACAGCTATCTCTTTACACATGGAAATAACTTCACCGCTATCTGTAGGAACATGGAAATATCTGCACCGCCATCTGTATGAACATGGAAATATCTGCACCGTCATCCGAATGAACATATAAATATCTACACAGCCATTTGTATTAAGATGGATATATCTACACAGCTATCTGTATAAACATGGAAATTTCTACACCGCTATCTGTATAAACATGGAAATATCTACACCGCTATGTGTAAAAACATGGAAATATCAGCACGGCTATGTGTATGAACATGGAAATATCAGCCCCTCTATCTGTATGAACATGGAAGTATCTACACCGCTATCTCTATGAACATGGAGGTATCTACACCGCTATCTGTTTGAACATGGAAATATCTAAACCGCTATCTACATGAAAATGGAAATATATACACAGCTATCTGCATATACATGGAAATATCTACACAGCTATCTCTTTACACATGGAAATAACTACACCGCTATGTGTATGAACATGGAAATATCTTCACCGCCATCTGTATGAACATGGATATATCTACACAGCCATCTGGATGAACATGGAATTATCTACACCGCTGTCTGTATGAACATGGAAATATCTACACCGCTATCTGTGTAAACATGCATACATCTTCACCGCTATCTGTATAAACATGGAAATATCTACACTGCTATCTATATGAACATGGAAATATCTACACCACTATCTGTTTGAACATGGAAATATCTACACCGCTATCTGCATGAAAATGGAAATATCTACACTGCTATCTGCATATACATGGAAATATCTACAAAGCTATCTCTTTACACATGGAAATAACTACAGCGCTATCTCTATAAACATGGAAATAGCTACACCGCCATCTGTATGAACATATAAATATCTACACCGCCATCTATATTAAAATGGAGATATCTACACCGCTATCTGTATAAACTTGGAAATATCTTCACCGCTATCTGTATAAACATGGAAATATCTACACCGCAGTCTGTATAAACATGGAAATATCTACACCGCTACCTGTATAAACATGGAAATATCAGCACCGCTATCTGTATGAACATGGAAATATCTACACCGCTATCTGTTTGAACACGGAAATATCTACTCCGCTATCTGCATGAAAATGGAAATATCTACTCAGCTATCTGCATATACATGGAAATATCTACAAAGCTATTTCTTTACACATGGAAATAACTACACCGCTATCTCTATTAACATGGAAATATCTACACCGCCATCTGTATGAACATGGAAATATCTGCACCGCCATCTGTATGAACATATAAATATCTAAACAGCCATCTGTATTAAGATGGAGATATCTACACCGCTATCTGTATAAACATGGAAATATCTACAACGCTATCTGTATAAACATGGAAATATCTACAACGCTATCTGAATAAACATGGAAATATCTACACCGCTACCTGTATAAACATGGAAATATCAGCACCACTATCTGTATGAACATGGAAATATCTACACAGCCATCTGGATGAACATGGAAATATCTACACCGCTATCTGTATTAACATGGAAATAGCTACACCGCTATCTGTATGAACATGGAAATATCTACACCACTACCTGTATGAACATGGAAATATCTACACCGCTATGTGCATGAACATGGAAATACCTTCACCGCCATCTGTATGAACATGGATATATCTACACAGCAATCTGGAAGAATATGGAAATATCTACACCGCTATCTGTATGAACATGGAAATAGCTACACCTCTATCTGTATGAACATGGAAATATCTACACAGCCATCTGTATGAACATGGAAATATCTACACCGATATCTGTATGAACATGGATAGATCTATACCGCTATCTGTATGAACATGGAAATATCTTCACCGCCATCTGTATGAACATGGATATATCTACACAGCCATCTGGATGAACATGGATATATCTCCACCGCTATCTGCATGAACATAGAAATATCTACACCGCTATCTGTGTAAACATGCATACATCTTCACCGCTATCTGTATAAACATGGAAATGTCTACACCCCTATGGATATGAATATGGAAATATCTACACCGCTATCTGTTTGAACATGGAAATATCTACACCGCTATCTGCATGAAAATGTAAATATCTACACAGCTATCTGCATATACATGGAAATATCTACAAAGCTATTTCTTTACACATGGAAATATCTACACCGCTATCTCTATAAACATGGAAATATCTACTACGCCATCTGTATGAACATGGAAATATATGCACCGCCATCTGTATGAACATATAAATAACTACACCGCCATCTGTATTAAGATGGAGATATCTACACCGCTATCTGTATAAACATGGAAATATCTACACCGCTATCTGTATAAACATGGAAATATCTACACCGCTATCTGTATAAACATGGAAATATCTACACCGCTACCTGTATAAACATGGAAATATCACCACCGCTATCTGTATGAACATGGAAATATCTACACAGCCATCTGAATGAACATGGAAATATCTACAATGCTATCTGTATGAACATGGAAATAGCTACACCGCTATCTGTATGAACATGGAAATATCTACACCGATATCTCTATGAACATGGAAATATCTACACTGCTATCTGTATGAACATGGAAAAAGCTATACCGCTATCTGTATGAACATGGAAATATCTACACCGCTATCTGTATGAACATGGAAATATCTACACCGCTATCTGTATGAACATGGATATATCTACACAGCCATCTGGATGGACATGGAAATATCTACACCGCTATCTGCATGAACATGGAAATATCTACACCGTTATCTGTTTAAACATGCATATATCTTCACCTCAATCTGTATAAGCATGGAAATATCAACACCGCTATCTGTATGAAGGCGGAAATATCTACACCGCTTACTGTTTGAACATGGAAATATCTAAACCGCTATCACCATGAAAATGGAATATTTACACAGCTATCTGCTTATACATGGAAATGTCTACACAGCTATCTCTTTACACATGGAAATAACTTCACCGCTATCTGTAGGAACATGGAAATATCTGCACCGCCATCTGTATGAACATGGAAATATCTGCACCGTCATCCGAATGAACATATAAATATCTACACAGCCATTTGTATTAAGATGGATATATCTACACAGCTATCTGTATAAACATGGAAATTTCTACACCGCTATCTGTATAAACATGGAAATATCTACACCGCTATGTGTAAAAACATGGAAATATCAGCACGGCTATGTGTATGAACATGGAAATATCAGCCCCTCTATCTGTATGAACATGGAAGTATCTACACCGCTATCTCTATGAACATGGAGGTATCTACACCGCTATCTGTTTGAACATGGAAATATCTAAACCGCTATCTACATGAAAATGGAAATATATACACAGCTATCTGCATATACATGGAAATATCTACACAGCTATCTCTTTACACATGGAAATAACTACACCGCTATGTGTATGAACATGGAAATATCTTCACCGCCATCTGTATGAACATGGATATATCTACACAGCCATCTGGATGAACATGGAATTATCTACACCGCTGTCTGTATGAACATGGAAATATCTACACCGCTATCTGTGTAAACATGCATACATCTTCACCGCTATCTGTATAAACATGGAAATATCTACACTGCTATCTATATGAACATGGAAATATCTACACCACTATCTGTTTGAACATGGAAATATCTACACCGCTATCTGCATGAAAATGGAAATATCTACACTGCTATCTGCATATACATGGAAATATCTACAAAGCTATCTCTTTACACATGGAAATAACTACAGCGCTATCTCTATAAACATGGAAATAGCTACACCGCCATCTGTATGAACATATAAATATCTACACCGCCATCTATATTAAAATGGAGATATCTACACCGCTATCTGTATAAACTTGGAAATATCTTCACCGCTATCTGTATAAACATGGAAATATCTACACCGCAGTCTGTATAAACATGGAAATATCTACACCGCTACCTGTATAAACATGGAAATATCAGCACCGCTATCTGTATGAACATGGAAATATCTACAGCGCTATCTCTATGAAAATGGAAATTTCTACACCGCTATCTGTATGAACATGGAAATAGCTACACCGCTATCTGTATGAACATGGAAATATCTACACCACTATCTGTATGAACATGGAAATATCTACACAGCTATCTGTATGAACATGGATATATCTACACAGCCATCTGGATGAACACGGAAATAACTACACCGCTATCTGTAAGAACATGGAAATATCTACACCGCAATCTGTGTAAATATGCATACATCTTCACCGCTATCTGTATAAACATGGAAATATCTACACCGCTATCTGTATGAACATGGAAATATCTACACCGCTATCTGTTTGAACATGGAAATATCTACAGCGCTATCTGCATGAAAATGGAAATATCTACACAGCTGTCTGCATATACATGGAAATATCTACACAGCTATCTCTTTACACATGGAAATAACTAAACCGCTCTCTCTATGAACATGGAAATATCTACACCGCCATCTGTATGAACATGGAAATTTCTGCACCGCCATCTGTATGAACTTATAAATATCTACACCGCGATCTGTATTAACAAGGACATATCTACCCCGCTATCTGTATAAACGTGGAAATATCTACACCTCTATCTGTATAAACATGGAAATATCTACACCGCTATCTGTATAAACATGGAAATATCTACAACGCTACCTGTATAAACATGGAAATATTAGCACCGATATCTGTATGAACATGGAAATATCTACACCGCTATCTGTATGAACATGGAAATATCTACACTGCTATCTGTATGAACATGGAAATATCTAAACCGCTATCTGTATGAACATGGAAATATCTACACCGCTATCTGTATGAACATGGATATATCTACACAGCCCTCTGGATGATCATGGAAATATCCACACCTCTATCTGTCTAAACATGCATACATCTTCACCGCTATCTGAATAAACATGGAAATATCTACACCGCTATCTGTATGAACATGGAAATATCTACACCGCTATCTGTTTGAAGATGGAAATATGTACTCAGCTATCTGCATGAAAATGGAAATATCTACACAGCTATCTGCATACACATGGAAATATCTACACAGCTATCTCTTTACACATGGAAATAACTACACCGCTATCTGTATGAACATGGAAATATCTACACCGCCATCTGTATGAACATGGAAATATCTGCACCGCCATCTGTATGAACATATAAATATCTACACCGCCATCTGTATTAAGATGGAGATATCTACACCGCTATGTGTATAAACATGGAAATATCTACACCGCTATCTGTATAAACATGGAAATATCTACACCGCTATCTGTATAAACATGGAAATATCTACACCGCTGCCTGTATAAACATGGAAATATCAGCACCGCTATCTGTATGAACATGGAAATATCTACACCGCTATCTGTATGAACATGGAAATATCTACACCGGTATCTGTATGAACATGGAAATAGCTACACCGTTATCTGTATGAACATGGGAATATCTACACCGCTATCTGTATGAACATGGAAATATCTACACCGCTATCTGTATGAACATGGATATATCTACACAGCAATCTGGATGAACATGGAAATACCTACACCGCTATCTGTGTAAACATGCATACATCTTCACCGCTATCTGTATAAACATGGAAATATCTACACCGCTATCTGTATGAACATGGAAATATCTACACCACTATCTGCATGAAATTGGAAATATCTACACTGCTATCTGCATATACATTTAAATATCTACACAGCTATCTCTTTACACATGGAAATAACTACACCGCTATCTGTATGAACAAGGAAATACCTACACCGCCATCTGTATGAACATGGAAATATCTGCACCGCCATCTGTATGAACATGGAAATATCTACACCACTATCTGTATGAACATGGAAATATCTACACCGCTATCTGTATGAACATGGAAATATCTACACAGCCATCTGTATGAACATGGAAATATCTGCACCGCCATCTGTATGAACTGATAAATATCTACACCGCCATCTGTATTAAGATGGAGATATCTACACCGCTATGTGAATAAACATGGAAATATCTACACCGCTATCTGTATAAACATGGAAATATCTACACCGCTATCTGTATAAACATGGAAATATCTACACCGTTACCTGTATAAACATGGAAATATCAGCACCGCTATCTGTATGAACATGGAAATATCTACAAAGCTATCTGTATGAACATGGAAATATCTACACCGCTATCTGTATGAACATGGAAATATCTACAAAGCTATCTGAATGAACATGGAGATATCTACACCGCTATCTGTTTGAACATGGAAATATCTACACCGCTATCTGTATGAACATGGAAATATCTACACCGCCATCTGTATGAACATGGAAATATCTGCACCGCCATCTGTATGAACATATAAATATCTACACCGCAATCTGTATTAAGATGGAGATATCTACACCGCTATCTGTATAAACATGGAAATGTCTACACCTCTATCTCTATAAACATGGAAACATCTACACCGCTATCTGTATAAACATGGAAATAACTACACCGCTACCTGTACAAACATGGAAATAGCACCGCTATCTGTATGAACATGGAAATATCTACACCGCTATCTCTATGAACATGGAAATATCTACACCGCTATCTGTTTGAACATGGAAATATCTACACCGCTATCTGCGTGAAAATGGAAATATCTACACTGCTATCTGCATATACATGGAAATATCTACACAGCTATCTCTTAACACATGGAAATAACTACACCGCTCTCTGTATGAACATGGAAATATCTAAACCGCCATCTGTATGAACATGGAAATATCTGCACCGCCATCTGTATGAACATATAAATATCTACACCGCCATCTGTATTAAGATGGAGATATCTACACCGCTATCTGTATAAACATGGAAATATCTACACCTCTATCTGTATAAACATGGAAACATCTACACCGCTATCTGTATAAACATGGAAATATCTACACCGCTACCTGTACAAACATGGAAATAGCACCGCTATCTGTAAGAACATGGAAATATCTACACCGCTATCTGTATGAACATGGAAATATCTACACCGCTAACTGTATGAACATGGAAATATCTACACCGCTATCTTTACGAACATGGAAATATCTACAAAGCTATCTGAATGAACATGGAAATATCTACACCGCTATCTGTTTGAACATGTAAATATCTACACCGCTATGTACATGAAAATGGAAATATCTACAAAGCTATCTGCATATACATGGAAATATCTACACAGCTATCTCTTTACACATGGAAATAACTACACCGCTATATCTATAAACATGGAAATAACTACACCGCTATATCTATAAACATGGAAATATCTACACCGACTTCTGTATGTACATGGAAATATCTGCACCGACATCTGTATGAACATATAAATATCTACACCGCCATCTGTATTAAGAAGGAAATATCTAAACCGCTATCTATATAAACATGGAAATATCTACACCGCTGCCTGTATAAACATGGAAATATCAGCACCGCTATCTGTATGAACATGGAAATAGCTACACCGCTATCTGTATGAACATGGAAAAAGCTACACCGCTATCTGTGTAAACATGCATACATCCTCACCGCTATCTGTATAAAGATGGAAATATCTACACTGCTATCTGTATGAACATGGAAATATCTACACCACTATCTGCATGAAATTGGAAATATCTACACTGCTATCTGCATATACATTTAAATATCTACACAGCTATCCCTTTACACATGGAAATAACTACACCGCTATCAGTATGAACATGGAAATACCTACACCGCCATCTGTATGAACATGGAAATATTTGCACCGACATCTGTATGAACATATAAATATCTACACCGCCATCTGTATTAAGATGGAGATATCTACACTGCTATCTGTATAAACATGGAAATATCTACACCGCCATCTGTATGAACATATAAATATCTACACCACCATCTGTATTAAGAAGGAAATATCTAAACCGCTATCTGTATAAACATGGAAATATCTACACCGCTGCCTGTATAAACATGGAAATATCAGCACCGCTATCTGTATGAACATGGAAATATCTACACCGCTATCTGTATGAACATGGAAATAGCTACACCGCTATCTGTATGAACATGGATATATCTACACAGCCATCTGGATGAACATGGAAATAGCTACACCGCTATCTGTGTAAACACGCATACATCTTCACCGCTATCTGTATAAACATGGAAATATCTACACCGCTATCTGTATGAACATGGAAATATCTACACTGCTATCTGTATGAACATGGAAATATCTACACCGCTATCTGTTTGAACATGGAAATATCTACACCGCTATCTGTATGAACATGGAAATATCTACACCGCTATCTGTTTGAACATGGAAATATCTACACCGCTATCAGCGTGAAAATGGAAATATCTGCACTGCTATCTGCATATACATGGAAATAACTACACAGCTATCTCTTTACACATGGAAATAACTACACCGCTCTCTGTATGAACATGGAAACATCTACACCGCCATCTGTATGAACATGGAAATATCTGCACCGCCATCTGTATGAACTTATAAATATCTACACCACCATCTGTATTAAGATGGAGATATCTACACTGCTATCTGAATAAACATGGAAATATCTACACCTCTATCTGTATAAACATGGAAATATCTACACCGCTATCTGTATTAACATGGAAATATCTACACCGCTAACTGTATAAACATGGAAATATCTGCACCGCTATCTGTATGAACATGGAAATATCTACAAAGCTATCAGTATGAACATGGAAATATCTACACGGCTATCTGTATGAACATGGAAATATCTACACCGCTATCTGTATGAACATGGAAATATCTACACCGCTATCTGTATGAACATGGATATATCTACACAGCCCTCTGGATGAACATGGAAATATCCACACCGCTATCTGTGTAAACATGCATACATCTTCACCGCTATCTGTATAAACATGGAAATATCTACAAAGCTATCTGTATGAACATGGAAATATCTACACCGCGATCTGTTTGAAGATGGAAATATATACACCGCTATCTGCATGAAAATGGAAATATCTACACAGCTATCTGCATACACTTGGAAATATCTTCACAGCTATCTCTTTACACATGGAAATAACTACACCGCTATCTGTATGAACATGGAAATATCTACACAGCCATCTGTATGAACATGGAAATATCTGCACCGCCATCTGTATGAACTGATAAATATCTACACCGCAATCTGTATTAAGATGGAGATATCTACACCGCTATGTGAATAAACATGGAAATATCTACACCTCTATCTGTATAAACATGGAAATATCTACACCGCTATCTGTATAAACATGGAAATATCTACACCGCTACCTGTATAAACATGGAAATAACAGCACCGCTATCTGTATGAACATGGAAATATCTACACAGCTATCTGTATGAACATGGAAATATCTACACCGCTATCTGTATGAACATGGAAATATCTACAAAGCTATCTGAATGAACATGGAAATATCTACACCGCTATCTGTTTGAACATGGAAATATCTACACCGCTATCTGTATGAACATGGAAATATCTGCACCGCCATCTGTATGAACATATAAATATCTACACCGCCATCTGTATTAAGATGGAGATATCTACACCGCTATCTGTATAAACATGGAAATATCTACACCTCTATCTGTATAAACATGGAAACATCTACACCGCTATCTGTATAAACATGGAAATATCTACACCGCTACCTGTACAAACATGGAAATAGCACCGCTATCTGTATGAACATGGAAATATCTACACCGCTATCTGTATGAACATGGAAATATCTACACCGCTATCTGTTTGAACATGGAAATATCTACACCGCTATCTGCGTGAAAATGGAAATATCTACACTGCTATCTGCATATACATGGAAATATCTACACATCTATCTCTTTACACATGGAAATAACTACACCGCTATATCTATAAACATGGAAATATCTACACGGCTACCTGTATAAACATGGAAATATCAGCACCGCTATCTGTATGAACATATAAATATCTACACTGCCATCTGTATTAAGATGGAGATATCTACACCGCTATCTGTATAAACTTCGAAATATCTACACCGCTATCTGTATAAACATGGAAATATCTACACCGCTATCCGTATAAACATGGAAATATCAGCACCGCTATCTGCATGAAAATGGAAATATCTACACAGCCATCTGGACGAACATGGAAATACCTACACCGCTATCTGTATGAACATGGAAATATCTACACCGCTATCTGTATGAACATGGAAATATCTACACCACTATCTGTATGAACATGGAAATATCTACACCGCTATCTGTATGAACATGGAAATATCTTCACCGCCATCTGTATGAACCTGGATATATCTACACAGCCATCTGGATGAACATGGAAATATCTACACCGCTATCTGTATGAACATGGAAATAGCTACTCCGCTATCTGTATGAACATGGAAATATCTACACCGCTATCAGTATGAACATGGAAATATCTACACCGCTATCTGTATGAACATGGATATATCTACACAGCCATCTGGATGAACATGGAAATATCTACACCGCTATCTGTATGAACATGGAAATATCTACACCGCTATCTGTGTAAACATGCATACATCTTCACCGCTATCTGAATAAACATGGAAATATCTACATCGCTATCTGTATGAACATGGAAATATCTACACCGCTATCTGCAGGAAAATGGAAATATCTACAAAGCTATCTGCATATACATGGAAATATCTACAAAGATATCTCTTTACACATGGAAATAACTACACCTCTATCTATATAAACATGGAAATATCTATATCGCCATCTGTATGAACATGGAAATATCTAAACCGCAACCTGTATAAACATGGAAATATCAGCACCGCTATCTGTATGAACATGGAAATATCTACACCGCTATCTGTTTGAACATGGAAATATCTACACCGCTATCAGCGTGAAAATGGAAATATCTGCACTGCTATCTGCATATACATGGAAATAACTACACAGCTATCTCTTTACACATGGAAATAACTACACCGCTCTCTGTATGAACATGGAAACATCTACACCGCCATCTGTATGAACATGGAAATATCTGCACCGCCATCTGTATGAACTTATAAATATCTACACCACCATCTGTATTAAGATGGAGATATCTACACTGCTATCTGAATAAACATGGAAATATCTACACCTCTATCTGTATAAACATGGAAATATCTACACCGCTATCTGTATTAACATGGAAATATCTACACCGCTAACTGTATAAACATGGAAATATCTGCACCGCTATCTGTATGAACATGGAAATATCTACAAAGCTATCAGTATGAACATGGAAATATCTACACGGCTATCTGTATGAACATGGAAATATCTACACCGCTATCTGTATGAACATGGAAATATCTACACCGCTATCTGTATGAACATGGATATATCTACACAGCCCTCTGGATGAACATGGAAATATCCACACCGCTATCTGTGTAAACATGCATACATCTTCACCGCTATCTGTATAAACATGGAAATATCTACAAAGCTATCTGTATGAACATGGAAATATCTACACCGCGATCTGTTTGAAGATGGAAATATATACACCGCTATCTGCATGAAAATGGAAATATCTACACAGCTATCTGCATACACTTGGAAATATCTTCACAGCTATCTCTTTACACATGGAAATAACTACACCGCTATCTGTATGAACATGGAAATATCTACACAGCCATCTGTATGAACATGGAAATATCTGCACCGCCATCTGTATGAACTGATAAATATCTACACCGCCATCTGTATTAAGATGGAGATATCTACACCGCTATGTGAATAAACATGGAAATATCTACACCTCTATCTGTATAAACATGGATATATCTACACCGCTATCTGTATAAACATGGAAATATCTACACCGCTACCTGTATAAACATGGAAATAACAGCACCGCTATCTGTATGAACATGGAAATATCTACACAGCTATCTGTATGAACATGGAAATATCTACACCGCTATCTGTATGAACATGGAAATATCTACAAAGCTATCTGAATGAACATGGAAATATCTACACCGCTATCTGTTTGAACATAGAAATATCTACACCGCTATCTGTATGAACATGGAAATATCTGCACCGCAATCTGTATGAACATATAAATATCTACACCGCCATCTGTATTAAGATGGAGATATCTACACCGCTATCTGTATAAACATGGAAATATCTACACCTCTATCTGTATAAACATGGAAACATCTACACCGCTATCTGTATAAACATGGAAATATCTACACCGCTACCTGTACAAACATGGAAATAGCACCGCTATCTGTATGAACATGGAAATATCTACACCGCTATCTGTATGAACATGGAAATATCTACACCGCTATCTGTTTGAACATGGAAATATCTACACCGCTATCTGCGTGAAAATGGAAATATCTACACTGCTATCTGCATATACATGGAAATATCTACACATCTATCTCTTTACACATGGAAATAACTACACCGCTATATCTATAAACATGGAAATATCTACACGGCTACCTGTATAAACATGGAAATATCAGCACCGCTATCTGTATGAACATATAAATATCTACACTGCCATCTGTATTAAGATGGAGATATCTACACCGCTATCTGTATAAACTTCGAAATATCTACACCGCTATCTGTATAAACATGGAAATATCTACACCGCTATCCGTATAAACATGGAAATATCAGCACCGCTATCTGCATGAACATGGAAATATCTACACAGCCATCTGGACGAACATGGAAATACCTACACCGCTATCTGTATGAACATGGAAATATCTACACCGCTATCTGTATGAACATGGAAATATCTACACCACTATCTGTATGAACATGGAAATATCTACACCGCTATCTGTATGAACATGGAAATATCTTCACCGCCATCTGTATGAACCTGGATATATCTACACAGCCATCTGGATGAACATGGAAATATCTACACCGCTATCTGTATGAACATGGAAATAGCTACTCCGCTATCTGTATGAACATGGAAATATCTACACCGCTATCAGTATGAACATGGAAATATCTACACCGCTATCTGTATGAACATGGATATATCTACACAGCCATCTGGATGAACATGGAAATATCTACACCGCTATCTGTATGAACATGGAAATATCTACACCGCTATCTGTGTAAACATGCATACATCTTCACCGCTATCTGAATAAACATGGAAATATCTACATCGCTATCTGTATGAACATGGAAATATCTACACCGCTATCTGCAGGAAAATGGAAATATCTACAAAGCTATCTGCATATACATGGAAATATCTACAAAGATATCTCTTTACACATGGAAATAACTACACCTCTATCTATATAAACATGGAAATATCTATATCGCCATCTGTATGAACATGGAAATATCTAAACCGCAACCTGTATAAACATGGAAATATCAGCACCGCTATCTGTATGAACATGGAAATATCTACACCGCTATCTGTTTGAACATGGAAATATCTACACCGCTATCAGCGTGAAAATGGAAATATCTGCACTGCTATCTGCATATACATGGAAATAACTACACAGCTATCTCTTTACACATGGAAATAACTACACCGCTCTCTGTATGAACATGGAAACATCTACACCGCCATCTGTATGAACATGGAAATATCTGCACCGCCATCTGTATGAACTTATAAATATCTACACCACCATCTGTATTAAGATGGAGATATCTACACTGCTATCTGAATAAACATGGAAATATCTACACCTCTATCTGTATAAACATGGAAATATCTACACCGCTATCTGTATTAACATGGAAATATCTACACCGCTAACTGTATAAACATGGAAATATCTGCACCGCTATCTGTATGAACATGGAAATATCTACAAAGCTATCAGTATGAACATGGAAATATCTACACGGCTATCTGTATGAACATGGAAATATCTACACCGCTATCTGTATGAACATGGAAATATCTACACCGCTATCTGTATGAACATGGATATATCTACACAGCCCTCTGGATGAACATGGAAATATCCACACCGCTATCTGTGTAAACATGCATACATCTTCACCGCTATCTGTATAAACATGGAAATATCTACAAAGCTATCTGTATGAACATGGAAATATCTACACCGCGATCTGTTTGAAGATGGAAATATATACACCGCTATCTGCATGAAAATGGAAATATCTACACAGCTATCTGCATACACTTGGAAATATCTTCACAGCTATCTCTTTACACATGGAAATAACTACACCGCTATCTGTATGAACATGGAAATATCTACACAGCCATCTGTATGAACATGGAAATATCTGCACCGCCATCTGTATGAACTGATAAATATCTACACCGCCATCTGTATTAAGATGGAGATATCTACACCGCTATGTGAATAAACATGGAAATATCTACACCTCTATCTGTATAAACATGGAAATATCTACACCGCTATCTGTATAAACATGGAAATATCTACACCGCTACCTGTATAAACATGGAAATAACAGCACCGCTATCTGTATGAACATGGAAATATCTACACAGCTATCTGTATGAACATGGAAATATCTACACCGCTATCTGTATGAACATGGAAATATCTACAAAGCTATCTGAATGAACATGGAAATATCTACACCGCTATCTGTTTGAACATGGAAATATCTACACCGCTATCTGTATGAACATGGAAATATCTGCACCGCCATCTGTATGAACATATAAATATCTACACCGCCATCTGTATTAAGATGGAGATATCTACACCGCTATCTGTATAAACATGGAAATATCTACACCTCTATCTGTATAAACATGGAAACATCTACACCGCTATCTGTATAAACATGGAAATATCTACACCGCTACCTGTACAAACATGGAAATAGCACCGCTATCTGTATGAACATGGAAATATCTACACCGCTATCTGTATGAACATGGAAATATCTACACCGCTATCTGTTTGAACATGGAAATATCTACACCGCTATCTGTTTGAACATGGAAATATCTACACCGCTATCTGCGTGAAAATGGAAATATCTACACTGCTATCTGCATATACATGGAAATATCTACACATCTATCTCTTTACACATGGAAATAACTACACCGCTATATCTATAAACATGGAAATATCTACACGGCTACCTGTATAAACATGGAAATATCAGCACCGCTATCTGTATGAACATATAAATATCTACACTGCCATCTGTATTAAGATGGAGATATCTACACCGCTATCTGTATAAACTTCGAAATATCTACACCGCTATCTGTATAAACATGGAAATATCTACACCGCTATCCGTATAAACATGGAAATATCAGCACCGCTATCTGCATGAACATGGAAATATCTACACAGCCATCTGGACGAACATGGAAATACCTACACCGCTATCTGTATGAACATGGAAATATCTACACCGCTATCTGTATGAACATGGAAATATCTACACCACTATCTGTATGAACATGGAAATATCTACACCGCTATCTGTATGAACATGGAAATATCTTCACCGCCATCTGTATGAACCTGGATATATCTACACAGCCATCTGGATGAACATGGAAATATCTACACCGCTATCTGTATGAACATGGAAATAGCTACTCCGCTATCTGTATGAACATGGAAATATCTACACCGCTATCAGTATGAACATGGAAATATCTACACCGCTATCTGTATGAACATGGATATATCTACACAGCCATCTGGATGAACATGGAAATATCTACACCGCTATCTGTATGAACATGGAAATATCTACACCGCTATCTGTGTAAACATGCATACATCTTCACCGCTATCTGAATAAACATGGAAATATCTACATCGCTATCTGTATGAACATGGAAATATCTACACCGCTATCTGCAGGAAAATGGAAATATCTACAAAGCTATCTGCAAATACATGGAAATATCTACAAAGGTATCTCTTTACACATGGAAATAACTACACCTCTATCTATATAAACATGGAAATATCTATATCGCCATCTGTATGAACATGGAAATATCTAAACCGCAACCTGTATAAACATGGAAATATCAGCACCGCTATCTGTATGAACATGGAAATATCTACACCGCTATCTGTTTGAACATGGAAATATCTACACCGCTATCAGCGTGAAAATGGAAATATCTGCACTGCTATCTGCATATACATGGAAATAACTACACAGCTATCTCTTTACACATGGAAATAACTACACCGCTCTCTGTATGAACATGGAAACATCTACACCGCCATCTGTATGAACATGGAAATATCTGCACCGCCATCTGTATGAACTTATAAATATCTACACCACCATCTGTATTAAGATGGAGATATCTACACTGCTATCTGAATAAACATGGAAATATCTACACCTCTATCTGTATAAACATGGAAATATCTACACCGCTATCTGTATTAACATGGAAATATCTACACCGCTAACTGTATAAACATGGAAATATCTGCACCGCTATCTGTATGAACATTGAAATATCTACAAAGCTATCAGTATGAACATGGAAATATCTACACGGCTATCTGTATGAACATGGAAATATCTACACCGCTATCTGTATGAACATGGAAATATCTACACCGCTATCTGTATGAACATGGATATATCTACACAGCCCTCTGGATGAACATGGAAATATCCACACCGCTATCTGTGTAAACATGCATACATCTTCACCGCTATCTGTATAAACATGGAAATATCTACAAAGCTATCTGTATGAACATGGAAATATCTACACCGCGATCTGTTTGAAGATGGAAATATATACACCGCTATCTGCATGAAAATGGAAATATCTACACAGCTATCTGCATACACTTGGAAATATCTTCACAGCTATCTCTTTACACATGGAAATAACTACACCGCTATCTGTATGAACATGGAAATATCTACACAGCCATCTGTATGAACATGGAAATATCTGCACCGCCATCTGTATGAACTGATAAATATCTACACCGCCATCTGTATTAAGATGGAGATATCTACACCGCTATGTGAATAAACATGGAAATATCTACACCTCTATCTGTATAAACATGGAAATATCTACACCGCTATCTGTATAAACATGGAAATATCTACACCGCTACCTGTATAAACATGGAAATAACAGCACCGCTATCTGTATGAACATGGAAATATCTACACAGCTATCTGTATGAACATGGAAATATCTACACCGCAATCTGTATGAACATGGAAATATCTACAAAGCTATCTGAATGAACATGGATATATCTACACAGCCATCTGGATGAACATGGAAATATCTACACCGCTATCTGTATGAACATGGAAATATCTACACCGCTATCTGTGTAAACATGCATACATCTTCACCGCTATCTGAATAAACATGGAAATATCTACATCGCTATCTGTATGAACATGGAAATATCTACACCGCTATCTGCAGGAAAATGGAAATATCTACAAAGCTATCTGCATATACATGGAAATATCTACAAAGATATCTCTTTACACATGGAAATAACTACACCTCTATCTATATAAACATGGAAATATCTATATCGCCATCTGTATGAACATGGAAATATCTGCACCGCCATCTGTATTAGCATACAAATATCTACACCACCATCTGTATTAAGATGGAGATATCTACACGGCTATCTGTATAAACATGGAAATATCTAAACCGCAACCTGTATAAACATGGAAATATCAGCACCGCTATCTGTATGAACATGGAAATATCTACACCGCCATCTGAATGAACATGGAAATATCTGCAGCGCCATCTGCATGAACATATAAATATCTACACCGCCATCTGTATTAAGAAGGAGATATCTACACCGCTATCTGTATAAACATGGAAATATCTACACTGCTATCTCAATGAACATGGAAATATCTACACCGCTATCTGTATAAACATGGAAATATGGACACCGCTACCTGTATAAACATGGAAGTATCAGCACCACTATCGGTATGAACATGGCAATATCTACACGGCTATCTGTATGAACATGGAAATATCTACACTGCTATCTGCATGAAAATGTAAATATCTACACAGCTATCTGCATATACATGGAAATATCTACAGCTATCTCCTTACACATGGAAATAACTACATCGCTATCTCTATAAACATGGAAATATCTACACCGCCATCTGTATGAACATGGAAATATCTTCACCGCCATCTGTATGAACATGAATATATCTACACAGCCATCTGGATGAACATGGAAATATCTACACGGCTATCTGTATGAACATGGAAATATCTACACCGCTATCTGTATGAACATGGAAATATCTACACCGCTATCTGTATGAACATGGAAGTATCTACACCGCTATGTGTATGAACATGGAAATATCTTCACCGCCATCTGTATGAACATGGATATATCCACACACCCATCTGGATGAACATGGAAATATCTACACCGCTATCTGTATGAACATGGAAATATCTACAGCGCTATCTGGGTAAACATGCGTACATCTTCACTGGTATCTGTATGAACATGGAAATATCTACACAGCTATCTGTGTAAACATGCATACATCTTCACCGCTATCTGAATAAACATGGAAATATCTACATCGCTATCTGTATGAACATGGAAATATCTACACCGCTATCTGTTTGAACATGGAAATATCTACACCGCTATCTGCATGAAAATGGAAATATCTACACAGCTATCTGCATATACATGGAAATATCTACAAAGCTATCTCTTTACACATGGAAATAACTACACCTCTATCTCTATAAACATGGAAATATCTATACCGCCATCTGTATGAACATGGAAATATCTGCACCGCCATCTGTATTAACATACAAATATCTACACCGCCATCTGTATTAAGATGGAGATATCTACACGGCTATCTGTATAAACTTGGAAATATCTACACCGCTATCTGTATAAACATGGAAATATCTACACCGCTATCTGTATAAACATTGAAATATCTACACCGCTACCTGTATAAACATGGAAATATCTACACCGCAATCTGTATGAATATGGAAATATCTACACAGCCATCTGGATGAACATGGAAATATCTACACCGCTATCTGTATGAACATGGAAATAGCTACACCTCTATCTGTATGAACATGGAAATAACTACACCGCTATCTGTATGAACATGGAAAGATCTACACCGCTATCTGTTTAAACATGGAAATATCTACACCGCTACCTGTAAAAACATGGAAATATCAGCACCGTTATCTGTATGAACATGGAAATATCTACACAGCCATCTGGATGAAAATGGAAATAGTTACACCGCTATCTGTATGAACATGGAAATAGCTACACCGCTATCTGTATGAACATGGAAATATCTACACCGCTATCTGTATGAACATGGAAATATCTAAACCGCTATCTGTATCAACATGGAAATATCTTCACCGCCATCTGTATGAACACGAATATATCTACACAGCCATCTGGATGAACATGGAAATATCTACACCGCTATATGTATGAACATGGAATTAGCTACACCGCTATCTGTATGAACATGGAAATATCTACACCGCTATCTGTATGAACATGGAAATATCTATACCGCTATCTGTATGAACATGGAAATATCTTCACCGCCATCTGTATGAACATGGATATATCTACACAGCCATCTGGATGAACATGGAAATATCTACACCGCTATCTGTATGAACATGGAAATATCTACACCACCATCTGTGTAAACATGCATACATCTTCACCGCTATCTGTATAAACATGGAAATATCTACACCGCTATCTGTATGACCATGGAAATATCTACTCCGCTATCTGCATGAAAATGGAAATATCTACACAGCTATCTGCATATACATGGAAATATCTACAAAGCTAATTCTTTACACATGGAAATAACTACACCGCTATCTCTATTAACATGGAAATATCTACACCGCCGTCTGTATGAACATGGAAATATCTGCACCGCCATCTGTATGAACATATAAATATCTACACCGCCATCTGTATTAAGATGGAGATATCTACACCGCTATCTGTATAAACATGGAAATATCTACACCGCTATCTGTATAAACAAGAAATATCTACACCGCTATCTGTATAAACATGGAAATATCTACACCGCTACCTGTATAAACTTGGAAATATCAGCACCGCTATCTGTCTGAACATGGAAATATCTACACCGCTATCTGTATGAACATGGAAAATCTACACCGATATCTCTATGAACATGGAAATATCTTCACCGCCATCTGTATGAACATAGATATATCTACACAGCCATCTGGATGAACATGGAAATATCATCAACGCTGTCTGTATGGACATGGAAATATCTACACCGCTATCTGTTTGAACATGGAAATATCTAAACCGCTATCTGCATGAAAATGGAAATATCTACACATCTATCTGCATATACATGGAAATATCTACAAAGCTATCTCTTTACACATGGAAATAACTACACCTCTATCTCTATAAATATGGAAATAACTATACCGCCATCTGTATGAACATGGAAATATCTGCACCGCCATCTGTATTAGCATACAAATATCTACACCGCCATCTGCATTAAGATGGAGATATCTACACGGCTATCTGTATAAACTTGGAAATATCTACACCGCTATCTGTATAAACATGGAAATATCTACACCGCTATCTGTATAAACATGGAAATATCTACACCGCTACCTGTATAAACATGGAAATATCAGCACCACTATCTGTATGAACATGGAAATATCTACACCGCTATCTGTATGAACATGGAAATATCTTCACCGCCATCTGTATGAACATGGATATATCTACACAGCCATCTGGATGAACATGGAAATATCTACACCGCTATCTGTATGAACATGGAAATATCTACACCGCTATCTGTGTAAACATGCATACATCTTCACCGCTATCTGTATAAACATTGAAATATCTACACCGCTATCTGTATGACCATGGAAATATCTACACCGCTATCTGTTTGGACACGGAAATATCTACTCCGCTATCTGCATGAAAATGGAAATATCTACACAGCTATCTGCATATACATGGAAATATCTACAAAGCTATTTCTTTACACATGGAAATAACTACACCGCTATCTCTATTAACATGGAAATATCTACACCGCCATCTGTATGAACATGGAAATATCTGCACCGCCATCTGTATGAACATATAAATATCTACACAGACATCTGTATTAAGATGGAGATATCTACACCGCTATCTGTATAAACATGGAAATATCTACAACGCTATCTGTATAAACATGGAAATATCTACAACGCTATCTGAATAAACATGGAAATATCTACACCGCTACCTGTATAAACATGGAAATATCAGCACCACTATCTGTATGAACATGGAAATATCTACACAGCCATCTGGATGAACATGGAAATATCTACACCGCTATCTGTATGAACATGGAAATAGCTACACCGCTATCTGTATGAACATGGAAATATCTACACCGCTATCTGCATGAACATGGAAATAACTTCACCGCCATCTGTATGAACATGGATATATCTACACAGCAATCTGGATGAATATGGAAATATCTACACCGCTATCTGTATGAACATGGAAATAGCTACACCTCTATCTGTATGAACATGGAAATATCTACACCGCTATCTTTATGAACATGGATAGATCTATACCGCTACCTGTATGAACATGGAAATATCTTCACCGCCATCTGTATGAACATGGATATATCTACACAGCCATCTGGATGAACATGGATATATCTCCACCGCTATCTGCATGAACATAGAAATATCTACACCGCTATCTGTGTAAACATGCATACATCTTCACCGCTATCTGTATAAACATGGAAATGTCTACACCCCTATGGATATGAACATGGAAATATCTACACCGCTATCTGTTTGAACATGGAAATATCTACACCGCTATCTGCATGAAAATGTAAATATCTACACAGCTATCTGCATATACATGGAAATATCTACAAAGCTATTTCTTTACACATGGAAATATCTACACCGCTATCTCTATAAACATGGAAATATCTACTACGCCATCTGTATGAACATGGAAATATCTGCCCCGCCATCTGTATGAACATATAAATATCTACACCGCCATCTGTATTAAGATGGAGATATCTACACCGCTATCTGTATAAATATGGAAATATCTACACCGCTATCTGTATAAACATGGAAATATCTACACCGCTATCTGTATAAACATGGAAATATCTACACCGCTACCTGTATAAACATGGAAATATCACCACCGCTATCTGTATGAACATGGAAATATCTACACAGCCATCTGAATGAACATAGAAATATCTACAACGCTATCTGTATGAACATGGAAATAGCTACACCGCTATCTGTCTGAACATGGAAATATCTATGCCACTATCTGTATGAACATGGAAATATCTACACCGCTATCTGTATGAACATGGAAATATCTTCACCGCCATCTGTATGAACATGGATGTATCTTCACAGCCATCTGGATGAACATGGAAATAACTACACCGATATCTGTATGAACATGGAAATAGCTACACCGCTATCTGTATGAACATGGAAATATCTACACCGCTATCTGTATGAACATGGAGATATCTACACCGCTATCTGTATGAACATGGAAATATCTTCACCGCCATCTGTATGAACATGGATATATCTACACAGCCATCTGGATGGACATGCAAATATCAACACCGCTATCTGTATGAACATGGAAATATCTACACCGCTATCTGTGTTAACATGCATACATCTTCACCGCTATCTGTATAAACATGGAAATATCTACACCGCTATCTGTATGAACATGGAAATATCTACACAGCTATCTGTTTGAAGATGGAAATATCTAAACTGCTATCTGCATGAAAATGGAAATATCTAAACAGCTATCTGCATATACATGGAAATATCTACAAAGCTATTTCTCTACACAAGGAAATATCTACACCGCAATCTCTATAAACATGGAAATATCTACATCGCCATCTGTATGAACATGGAAATATCTGCACCGCCATCTGTATGAACATATAAATATCTAGACCACCATCAGTATTAAGATGGAGATATCTACACCGCTACCTGTATAAACATGGAAATATCTACACCGCTATCTGTATAAACATGGAAATATCTACACCGGTATCTGTATGAACATGGAAATATCTACACCGCTACCTGTATAAACATGGAAATATCAGCACCGCTATCTGTATGAATATGGAAATATCTACACCGCTATCTCTATGAAGATGGAATTATCTACACCGATATCTGTATGAACATGGAAATATCTTCACCGCCATCTGTATGAACATGGATGTATCTTCACAGCCATCTGGACGAACATGGAAATATCAGCACCGCTGTCTGTATGAACACGGAAATATCTACACCGCTATCTGTATGAACATGGAAATATCTACACCGCTATCTGTATGAACGTGGAAATATCTACACCGATATCTGTATGAACATGGAAATATCTTCACCGCCATCTGTATGAACATAGATATATCTACACAGCCATCTCGATGAACATGGAAATATCTACACCGCTATCTGTATGAACATGGAAATATCTACACCGCTATCTGTGTAAACATGCATACATCTTCACCGCTATCTGTATAAACATGGATATATCTACACCGCTATCTGTATAAACATGGAAATATCTACACCGCTACCTGTATAAACATGGAAATATCAGCACCGTTATCTGTATGAACATGGAAATATCTACACAGCCATCTGGATGAAAATGGAAATAGTTACACCGCTATCTGTATGAACATGGAAATAGCTACACCGCTATCTGTATGAACATGGAAATATCTACACAGCCATCTGGGTGAACATGGAAATATCTACACCGCTATCTGTATGAACATGGAAATATCTTCACCGCCATCTGTATGAACATGAATATATCTACACAGCCATCTGGATGAACATGGAAATATCTACACCGCTATATGTATGAACATGGAATTAGCTACACTGCTATCTGTATGAACATGGAAATATCTACACCGCTATCTGTATGAACATGGAAATATCTACACCGCTATCTGTATGAACATGGAAATACCTTCACCGCCATCTGTATGAACATGGATATATCTACACAGCCATCTGGATGAACATGGAAATATCTACACCGCTATCTGTATGAACATGGAAATATCTACCCCACTATCTGTGTAAACATGCATACATCTTCACCGCTATCTGTATAAACATGGAAATATCTTCACCGCTATCTGTATGACCATGGAAATATCTACACCGCTATCTGTTTGAACACGGAAATATCTACTCCGCTATCTGCATGAAAATGGAAATATCTACACAGCTTTCTGCATATACATGGAAATAGCTACAAAGCTATTTCTTTACACATGGAAATAACTACACCGCTACCTCTATTAACATGGAAATATCTACACCGCCATCTGTATCAACATGGAAATATCTGCACCGCCATCTGTATGAACATATAAATATCTACACCGCCATCTGTATTAAGATGGAGATATCTACACCGCTATCTGTATAAACATGGAAATATCTACACCGCTATCTGTATTAACATGGAAATATCTACACCGCTATCTGTATAAACATGGAAATATCTACACCGCTACCTGTATAAACATGGAAATATCACCACCGCTATCTGTATGAACATGGAAATATCTACACAGCCATCTGAATGAACATAGAAATATCTACAACGCTATCTGTATGAACATGGAAATAGCTACACCGCTATCTGTCTGAACATGGAAATATCTATGCCACTATCTGTATGAACATGGAAATATCTACACCGCTATCTGTATGAACATGGAAATATCTTCACCGCCATCTGTATGAACATGGATGTATCTTCACAGCCATCTGGATGAACATGGAAATAACTACACCGCTATCTGTATGAACATGGAAATAGCTACACCGCTATCTGTATGAACATGGAAATATCTACACCACTATCTGTATGAACATGGAGATATCTACACCGCTATCTGTATGAACATGGAAATAGCTACACCGCTATCTGTATGAACATGGATATATCTACACAGCCATCTGGATGGACATGGAAATATCAACACCGCTATCTGTATGAACATGGAAATATCTACACCGCTATCTGTGTTAACATGCATACATCTTCACCGCTATCTGTATAAACATGGAAATATCTACACCGCTATCTGTATGAACATGGAAATATCTACACAGCTATCTGTTTGAAGATGGAAATATCTAAACTGCTATCTGCATGAAAATGGAAATATCTAAACAGCTATCTGCATATACATGGAAATATATACAAAGCTATTTCTCTACACAAGGAAATATCTACACCGCAATCTCTATAAACATGGAAATATCTACATCGCCATCTGTATGAACATGGAAATATCTGCACCGCCATCTGTATGAACATATAAATATCTAGACCACCATCAGTATTAAAATGGAGATATCTACACCGCTACCTGTATAAACATGGAAATATCTACACCGCTATCTCTATAAACATGGAAATATCTACACCGGTATCTGTATGAACATGGAAATATCTACACCGCTACCTGTATAAACATGGAAATATCAGCACCGCTATCTGTATGAATATGGAAATATCTACACCGCTATCTCTATGAACATGGAATTATCTACACCGATATCTGTATGAACATGGAAATATCTTCACCGCCATCTGTATGAACATGGATGTATCTTCACAGCCATCTGGACGAACATGGAAATATCAGCACCGCTGTCTGTATGAACACGGAAATATCTACACCGCTATCTGTATGAACATGGAAATATCTACACCGCTATCTGTATGAACGTGGAAATATCTACACCGATATCTGTATGAACATGGAAATATCTTCACCGCCATCTGTATGAACATAGATATATCTACACAGCCATCTCGATGAACATGGAAATATCTACACCGCTATCTGTATGAACATGGAAATATCTACACCGCTATCTGTGTAAACATGCATACATCTTCACCGCTATCTGTATAAACATGGATATATCTACACCGCTATCTGTATAAACATGGAAATATCTACACCGCTACCTGTATAAACATGGAAATATCAGCACCGTTATCTGTATGAACATGGAAATATCTACACAGCCATCTGGATGAAAATGGAAATAGTTACACCGCTATCTGTATGAACATGGAAATAGCTACACCGCTATCTGTATGAACATGGAAATATCTACACAGCCATCTGGGTGAACATGGAAATATCTACACCGCTATCTGTATGAACATGGAAATATCTTCACCGCCATCTGTATGAACATGAATATATCTACACAGCCATCTGGATGAACATGGAAATATCTACACCGCTATATGTATGAACATGGAATTAGCTACACTGCTATCTGTATGAACATGGAAATATCTACACCGCTATCTGTATGAACATGGAAATATCTACACAGCCATCTGAATGAACATAGAAATATCTACAACGCTATCTGTATGAACATGGAAATAGCTACACCGCTATCTGTCTGAACATGGAAATATCTATGCCACTATCTGTATGAACATGGAAATATCTACACCGCTATCTGTATGAACATGGAAATATCTTCACCGCCATCTGTATGAACATGGATGTATCTTCACAGCCATCTGGATGAACATGGAAATAACTACACCGATATCTGTATGAACATGGAAATAGCTACACCGCTATCTGTATGAACATGGAAATATCTACACCGCTATCTGTATGAACATGGAGATATCTACACCGCTATCTGTATGAACATGGAAATATCTTCACCGCCATCTGTATGAACATGGATATATCTACACAGCCATCTGGATGGACATGCAAATATCAACACCGCTATCTGTATGAACATGGAAATATCTACACCGCTATCTGTGTTAACATGCATACATCTTCACCGCTATCTGTATAAACATGGAAATATCTACACCGCTATCTGTATGAACATGGAAATATCTACACAGCTATCTGTTTGAAGATGGAAATATCTAAACTGCTATCTGCATGAAAATGGAAATATCTAAACAGCTATCTGCATATACATGGAAATATCTACAAAGCTATTTCTCTACACAAGGAAATATCTACACCGCAATCTCTATAAACATGGAAATATCTACATCGCCATCTGTATGAACATGGAAATATCTGCACCGCCATCTGTATGAACATATAAATATCTAGACCACCATCAGTATTAAGATGGAGATATCTACACCGCTACCTGTATAAACATGGAAATATCTACACCGCTATCTGTATAAACATGGAAATATCTACACCGGTATCTGTATGAACATGGAAATATCTACACCGCTACCTGTATAAACATGGAAATATCAGCACCGCTATCTGTATGAATATGGAAATATCTACACCGCTATCTCTATGAAGATGGAATTATCTACACCGATATCTGTATGAACATGGAAATATCTTCACCGCCATCTGTATGAACATGGATGTATCTTCACAGCCATCTGGACGAACATGGAAATATCAGCACCGCTGTCTGTATGAACACGGAAATATCTACACCGCTATCTGTATGAACATGGAAATATCTACACCGCTATCTGTATGAACGTGGAAATATCTACACCGATATCTGTATGAACATGGAAATATCTTCACCGCCATCTGTATGAACATAGATATATCTACACAGCCATCTCGATGAACATGGAAATATCTACACCGCTATCTGTATGAACATGGAAATATCTACACCGCTATCTGTGTAAACATGCATACATCTTCACCGCTATCTGTATAAACATGGATATATCTACACCG
The DNA here is from genome assembly GCF_029281585.2 of Gorilla gorilla gorilla. Lineage (NCBI taxonomy): Eukaryota > Metazoa > Chordata > Mammalia > Primates > Hominidae > Gorilla > Gorilla gorilla. Next base: position 51,641,571 of record NC_073246.2, on the reverse strand, counting down.
CTATCTGTATAAACATGGAAATATCTACACCGCTACCTGTATAAACATGGAAATATCAGCACCGTTATCTGTATGAACATGGAAATATCTACACAGCCATCTGGATGAAAATGGAAATAGTTACACCGCTATCTGTATGAACATGGAAATAGCTACACCGCTATCTGTATGAACATGGAAATATCTACACAGCCATCTGGGTGAACATGGAAATATCTACACCGCTATCTGTATGAACATGGAAATATCTTCACCGCCATCTGTATGAACATGAATATATCTACACAGCCATCTGGATGAACATGGAAATATCTACACCGCTATATGTATGAACATGGAATTAGCTACACTGCTATCTGTATGAACATGGAAATATCTACACCGCTATCTGTATGAACATGGAAATATCTACACCGCTATCTGTATGAACATGGAAATACCTTCACCGCCATCTGTATGAACATGGATATATCTACACAGCCATCTGGATGAACATGGAAATATCTACACCGCTATCTGTATGAACATGGAAATATCTACCCCACTATCTGTGTAAACATGCATACATCTTCACCGCTATCTGTATAAACATGGAAATATCTTCACCGCTATCTGTATGACCATGGAAATATCTACACCGCTATCTGTTTGAACACGGAAATATCTACTCCGCTATCTGCATGAAAATGGAAATATCTACACAGCTTTCTGCATATACATGGAAATAGCTACAAAGCTATTTCTTTACACATGGAAATAACTACACCGCTACCTCTATTAACATGGAAATATCTACACCGCCATCTGTATCAACATGGAAATATCTGCACCGCCATCTGTATGAACATATAAATATCTACACCGCCATCTGTATTAAGATGGAGATATCTACACCGCTATCTGTATAAACATGGAAATATCTACACCGCTATCTGTATTAACATGGAAATATCTACACCGCTATCTGTATAAACATGGAAATATCTACACCGCTACCTGTATAAACATGGAAATATCACCACCGCTATCTGTATGAACATGGAAATATCTACACAGCCATCTGAATGAACATAGAAATATCTACAACGCTATCTGTATGAACATGGAAATAGCTACACCGCTATCTGTCTGAACATGGAAATATCTATGCCACTATCTGTATGAACATGGAAATATCTACACCGCTATCTGTATGAACATGGAAATATCTTCACCGCCATCTGTATGAACATGGATGTATCTTCACAGCCATCTGGATGAACATGGAAATAACTACACCGCTATCTGTATGAACATGGAAATAGCTACACCGCTATCTGTATGAACATGGAAATATCTACACCACTATCTGTATGAACATGGAGATATCTACACCGCTATCTGTATGAACATGGAAATAGCTACACCGCTATCTGTATGAACATGGATATATCTACACAGCCATCTGGATGGACATGGAAATATCAACACCGCTATCTGTATGAACATGGAAATATCTACACCGCTATCTGTGTTAACATGCATACATCTTCACCGCTATCTGTATAAACATGGAAATATCTACACCGCTATCTGTATGAACATGGAAATATCTACACAGCTATCTGTTTGAAGATGGAAATATCTAAACTGCTATCTGCATGAAAATGGAAATATCTAAACAGCTATCTGCATATACATGGAAATATATACAAAGCTATTTCTCTACACAAGGAAATATCTACACCGCAATCTCTATAAACATGGAAATATCTACATCGCCATCTGTATGAACATGGAAATATCTGCACCGCCATCTGTATGAACATATAAATATCTAGACCACCATCAGTATTAAAATGGAGATATCTACACCGCTACCTGTATAAACATGGAAATATCTACACCGCTATCTCTATAAACATGGAAATATCTACACCGGTATCTGTATGAACATGGAAATATCTACACCGCTACCTGTATAAACATGGAAATATCAGCACCGCTATCTGTATGAATATGGAAATATCTACACCGCTATCTCTATGAACATGGAATTATCTACACCGATATCTGTATGAACATGGAAATATCTTCACCGCCATCTGTATGAACATGGATGTATCTTCACAGCCATCTGGACGAACATGGAAATATCAGCACCGCTGTCTGTATGAACACGGAAATATCTACACCGCTATCTGTATGAACATGGAAATATCTACACCGCTATCTGTATGAACGTGGAAATATCTACACCGATATCTGTATGAACATGGAAATATCTTCACCGCCATCTGTATGAACATAGATATATCTACACAGCCATCTCGATGAACATGGAAATATCTACACCGCTATCTGTATGAACATGGAAATATCTACACCGCTATCTGTGTAAACATGCATACATCTTCACCGCTATCTGTATAAACATGGATATATCTACACCGCTATCTGTATAAACATGGAAATATCTACACCGCTACCTGTATAAACATGGAAATATCAGCACCGTTATCTGTATGAACATGGAAATATCTACACAGCCATCTGGATGAAAATGGAAATAGTTACACCGCTATCTGTATGAACATGGAAATAGCTACACCGCTATCTGTATGAACATGGAAATATCTACACAGCCATCTGGGTGAACATGGAAATATCTACACCGCTATCTGTATGAACATGGAAATATCTTCACCGCCATCTGTATGAACATGAATATATCTACACAGCCATCTGGATGAACATGGAAATATCTACACCGCTATATGTATGAACATGGAATTAGCTACACTGCTATCTGTATGAACATGGAAATATCTACACCGCTATCTGTATGAACATGGAAATATCTACACCGCTATCTGTATGAACATGGAAATACCTTCACCGCCATCTGTATGAACATGGATATATCTACACAGCCATCTGGATGAACATGGAAATATCTACACCGCTATCTGTATGAACATGGAAATATCTACCCCACTATCTGTGTAAACATGCATACATCTTCACCGCTATCTGTATAAACATGGAAATATCTTCACCGCTATCTGTATGACCATGGAAATATCTACACCGCTATCTGTTTGAACACGGAAATATCTACTCCGCTATCTGCATGAAAATGGAAATATCTACACAGCTTTCTGCATATACATGGAAATAGCTACAAAGCTATTTCTTTACACATGGAAATAACTACACCGCTACCTCTATTAACATGGAAATATCTACACCGCCATCTGTATCAACATGGAAATATCTGCACCGCCATCTGTATGAACATATAAATATCTACACCGCCATCTGTATTAAGATGGAGATATCTACACCGCTATCTGTATAAACATGGAAATATCTACACCGCTATCTGTATTAACATGGAAATATCTACACCGCTATCTGTATAAACATGGAAATATCTACACCGCTACCTGTATAAACATGGAAATATCACCACCGCTATCTGTATGAACATGGAAATATCTACACAGCCATCTGAATGAACATAGAAATATCTACAACGCTATCTGTATGAACATGGAAATAGCTACACCGCTATCTGTCTGAACATGGAAATATCTATGCCACTATCTGTATGAACATGGAAATATCTACACCGCTATCTGTATGAACATGGAAATATCTTCACCGCCATCTGTATGAACATGGATGTATCTTCACAGCCAGCTGGATGAACATGGAAATAACTACACCGCTATCTGTATGAACATGGAAATAGCTACACCGCTATCTGTATGAACATGGAAATATCTACACCACTATCTGTATGAACATGGAGATATCTACACCGCTATCTGTATGAACATGGAAATATCTTCACCGCCATCTGTATGAACATGGATATATCTACACAGCCATCTGGATGGACATGGAAATATCAACACCGCTATCTGTATGAACATGGAAATATCTACACCGCTATCTGTGTTAACATGCATACATCTTCACCGCTATCTGTATAAACATGGAAATATCTACACCGCTATCTGTATGAACATGGAAATATCTACACAGCTATCTGTTTGAAGATGGAAATATCTAAACTGCTATCTGCATGAAAATGGAAATATCTAAACAGCTATCTGCATATACATGGAAATATCTACAAAGCTATTTCTCTACACAAGGAAATATCTACACCGCAATCTCTATAAACATGGAAATATCTACATCGCCATCTGTATGAACATGGAAATATCTGCACCGCCATCTGTATGAACATATAAATATCTAGACCACCATCAGTATTAAGATGGAGATATCTACACCGCTACCTGTATAAACATGGAAATATCTACACCGCTATCTCTATAAACATGGAAATATCTACACCGGTATCTGTATGAACATGGAAATATCTACACCGCTACCTGTATAAACATGGAAATATCAGCACCGCTATCTGTATGAATATGGAAATATCTACACCGCTATCTCTATGAACATGGAATTATCTACACCGATATCTGTATGAACATGGAAATATCTTCACCGCCATCTGTATGAACATGGATGTATCTTCACAGCCATCTGGACGAACATGGAAATATCAGCACCGCTGTCTGTATGAACACGGAAATATCTACACCGCTATCTGTATGAACATGGAAATATCTACACCGCTATCTGTATGAACGTGGAAATATCTACACCGATATCTGTATGAACATGGAAATATCTTCACCGCCATCTGTATGAACATAGATATATCTACACAGCCATCTGGATGAACATGGAAATATCTACACCGCTATCTGTATGAACATGGAAATATCTACACCGCTATCTGTGTAAACATGCATACATCTTCACCGCTATCTGTATAAACATGGATATATCTACACCGCTATCAGTATAAACATGGAAATATCTACACCGCTACCTGTATAAACATGGAAATATCAGCACCGTTATCTGTATGAACATGGAAATATCTACACAGCCATCTGGATGAAAATGGAAATAGTTACACCGCTATCTGTATGAACATGGAAATAGCTACACCGCTATCTGTATGAACATGGAAATATCTACACAGCCATCTGGGTGAACATGGAAATATCTACACCGCTATCTGTATGAACATGGAAATATCTTCACCGCCATCTGTATGAACATGAATATATCTACACAGCCATCTGGATGAACATGGAAATATCTACACCGCTATATGTATGAACATGGAATTAGCTACACTGCTATCTGTATGAAAATGGAAATATCTACACCGCTATCTGTATGAACATGGAAATATCTACACCGCTATCTGTATGAACATGGAAATACCTTCACCGCCATCTGTATGAACATGGATATATCTACACAGCCATCTGGATGAACATGGAAATATCTACACCGCTATCTGTATGAACATGGAAATATCTACCCCACTATCTGTGTAAACATGCATACATCTTCACCGCTATCTGTATAAACATGGAAATATCTTCACCGCTATCTGTATGACCATGGAAATATCTACACCGCTATCTGTTTGAACACGGAAATATCTACTCCACTATCTGCATGAAAATGGAAATATCTACACAGCTTTCTGCATATACATGGAAATAGCTACAAAGCTATTTCTTTACACATGGAAATAACTACACCGCTACCTCTATTAACATGGAAATATCTACACCGCCATCTGTATCAACATGGAAATATCTGCACCGCCATCTGTATGAACATATAAATATCTACACCGCCATCTGTATTAAGATGGAGATATCTACACCGCTATCTGTATAAACATGGAAATATCTACACCGCTATCTGTATTAACATGGAAATATCTACACCGCTATCTGTATAAACATGGAAATATCTACACCGCTACCTGTATAAACATGGAAATATCAGCACCGCTATCTGAATGAACATGGAAATATCTACACCGCTATCAGTATGAACGTGGAAATATCTACACCGATATCTGTATGAACATGGAAATATCTTCACCGCCATCTGTATGAACATAGATATATCTACACAGCCATCTGAATGAACATGGAAATATCAGCAACGCTGTCTTTATGGACACGGAAATATCTACACCGCTATCTGTATGAACATGGAAATATCTACACCGCTATCTGTATGAACATGTAAATATCTTCTCCGCCATCTGTATGAACATGGATATATCTACACAGCCAGCTGGATGAAGATGGAAATATCTACACCGCTATCTGTATGAACATGGAAATATCTACACCGCTATCTGTGTAAACACGCATACATCTTCACCGCTATCTGTATAAACATGTAAATGTCTACACCCCTATGGATATGAACATGGAAATATCTACTCCGCTATCTGTTTGAACATGGAAATATCTACACCGCTATCTGCATGAAAATGTAAATATCTACACAGCTATCTGCATATACATGGAAATATCTACAAAGCTATTTCTTTACACATGGAAATATCTACACCGCTATCTCTATAAACATGGAAATATCTACACCGCCATCTGTATGAACATGGAAATATCTGCAAGGCCATCTGTATGAACATATAAATATCTAAACCGCAATCTGTATTAAGATGGAGATATCTACACCGCTATCTGTATAAACATGGAAATATCTACACCGCTATCTGTATAAACATGGAAATATCTACACCGCTATCTGTATAAACATGGAAATATCTACACCGCTACCTGTATAAACATGGAAATATCACCACCGCTATCTGTAAGAACATGGAAATATCTACACAGCCATCTGAATGAACATGGAAATATCTACAACGCTATCTGTATGAACATGGAAATAGCTACACCGCTATCTGTATGAACATGGAAATAACTACACCGCTATCTGTATGAACATGGAAATATCTACGCCACAATCTGTATGAACATGGAAATATCTACACCGCTATCTGTATGAACATGGAAATACCTTCACCGCCATCTGTATGAACATGGATATATCTAAACAGCCATCTGGATAAACATGGAAATAACGACACCGCTATCTGAAAGAACATGGAAATAGCTACACCGCTATCTGTATGAACATGGAAATATCTACACAGCCATCTGGATGAACATGGAAATATCAACACCGCTATCTGTATGAACATGGAAATATCTACACCGCTATCTGTGTTAACATGCATACATCTTCACAGCTATCTGTATAAAAATGGAAATATCTACACCGCTATCTGTATGAACATGGAAATATCTACAGAGCAATCTGTTTGAACATGGAAATAACTACACCGCTATCTGCATGAAAATGGAAATATCTACACAGCTATCTGCATATACATGGAAATATCTACAAAGCTATTTCTCTACACATGGAAATATCTACACCGCCATCTGTATGAACATGGAAATATCTGCACCGCCATCTGTATGAACATATAAATATCTACACCGCCATCTGTATTAAGATGGAGATATCTACACCGCTATCTGTATAAACATGGAAATATCTACACCGCTATCTGTATAAACATGGAAATATCTACACCACTATCTGTATAAACATGGAAATATACACACCGCTACCTGTATAAACATGGAAATATCAGCACCGCTATCTGTATGAACATGGAAATATCTACACCGCTATCTCTATGAACATGGAAATATTTACACCGATATCTGTATGAACATGGAAATATCTTCACCTCCATCTGTATGAGCATGGATATATCTACACAGCCATCTGGATGAACAAGGAAATATCAGCACCGCAGTCAGTATGAACATGGAAATATCTACACCGCTATCTGTATGAACATGGAAATATCTACACAGCTATCTGTTTGAACATGGAAATATCTACACCGCTATCTGCATGAAAATGTAAATATCTACACAGCTATCTGCATATACATGGAAATATCTACAAAGCTATTTCTTTACACATGGAAATATCTACACCGCTATCTCTATAAACATGGAAATATCTACACCGCCATCTGTATGAACATGGAAATATCTGCACCGCCATCTGTATGAACATATAAATATCTACACTGCCATCTGTATTAAGATGGAGATATCTACACCGCTATCTGTATAAACTTGGAAATATCTACACCGCTATCTGTATAAACATGGAAATATCTACACCGCTATCCGTATAAACATGGAAATATCAGCACCGCTATCTGCATGAACATGAAAATATCTACACAGCCATCTGGACGAACATGGAAATACCTACACCGCTATCTGTATGAACATGGAAATATCTACACCGCTATCTGTATGAACATGGAAATATCTACACCACTATCTGTATGAACATGGAAATATCTACACCGCTATCTGTATGAACATGGAAATATCTTCACCGCCATCTGTATGAACATGGATATATCTACAAAGCCATCTGGATGAACATGGAAATATCTACACCGCTATCTGTATGAACATGGAAATAGCTACTCCGCTATCTGTATGAACATGGAAATATCTACACCGCTATCAGAATGAAAACATGGAAATATCTACACCGCTATCTGTATTAACATGGATATATCTACACAGCCATCTGGATGAACATGGAAATATCTACACCGCTATCTGTATGAACATGGAAATATCTACACCGCTATCTGTGTAAACATGCATACATCTTCACCGCTATCTGAATAAACATGGAAATATCTACATCGCTATCTGTATGAACATGGAAATATCTACACCGCTATCTGCAGGAAAATGGAAATATCTACACAGCTATCTGCATATAAATGGAAATATCTACAAAGATATCTCTTTACACATGGAAATAACTACACCTCTATCTATATAAACATGGAAATATCTATATCGCCATCTGTATGAACATGGAAATATCTGCACCACCATCTGTATTAGCATACAAATATCTACACCACCATCTGTATTAAGATGGATATATCTACACGGCTATCTGTATAAACATGGAAATATCTAAACCGCTACCTGTATAAACATGGAAATATCAGCACCGCTATCTGTATGAACATGGAAATATCTACACCGCCATCTGAATGAACATGGAAATATCTGCAGCGCCATCTGCATGAACATATAAATATCTACACCGCCATCTGTATTAAGAAGGAGATATCTACACCGCTATCTGTATAAACATGGAAATATCTACACCGCTATCTCAATGAACATGGAAATATCTACACAGCTATCTGTATAAACATGGAAATATGGACACCGCTACCTGTATAAACATGGAAGTATCAGCACCGCTATCGGTATGAACATGGCAATATCTACACGGCTATCTGTATGAACATGGAAATATCTACACTGCTATCTGCATGAAAATGTAAATATCTACACAGCTATCTGCATATACATGGAAATATCTACAAAGCTATTTCTCTACACATGGAAATATCTACACCGCCATCTGTATGAACATGGAAATATCTGCACCGCCATCTGTATGAACATATAAATATCTACACCGCCATCTGTATTAAGATGGAGATATCTACACCGCTATCTGTATAAACATGGAAATATCTACACCGCTATCTGTATAAACATGGAAATATCTACACCGCTATCTGTATAAACATGGAAATATATACACCGCTACCTGTATAAACATGGAAATATCAGCACCGCTATCTGTATGAACATGGAAATATCTACACCGCTATCTCTATGAACATGGAAATATCTACACCGATATCTGTATGAACATGGAAATATCTTCACCGCCATCTGTATGAACATGGATATATCTACAGAGCCATATGGACGATCATGGAAATATCAGCATCGCAGTCTGTATGAACATGGAAATATCTACACCGCTATCTGAATGAACATGGAAATATCTACACCACTATCTGTGTAAACATGCATACATCTTCACCGCTATCTGTATAAACATGGATATATCTACACCGCTATCTGTATAAACATGGAAATATCTACACCGCTACCTGTATAAACATGGAAATATCAGCACCGTTATCTGTATGAACATAGAAATATCTACTCAGCCATCTGGATGATCATGGAAATATCTACACCGCTATATGTATGAACATGGAATTAGCTACACCGCTATCTGTATGAACATGAAAATATCTACACAGCTATCTGTATGAACATGGAAATATCTACACCGCTATCTGTATGAACATGGAAATATCTTCACCGCCATCTGTATGAACATAGATATATCTACACAGCCATCTGGATGAACATGGAAATATCAGCAACGCTGTCTGTATGGACATGGAAATATCTACACCGATATCTGTATGAACATGGAAATATCTTCACCGCCATCCGTATGAACATAGATATATCTACACAGCCATCTGGATGAACATGGAAATATCAGCAACGCTGTCTGTATGAACATGGAAATATCTACACCGCTATCTGTATGAACATGGAAATATCTACACCGCTATCTGTATGAACATGGAAATATCTTCACCGCCATCTGTATGAACATGGATATATCTACACAGCCATCTGGATGAACATGGAAATATCTACACCGCTATTAGTATGAACATGGAAATATCTACTCCGCTATCTGTGTAAACATGCATACATCTTCACCGCTATCTGTATAAACATGGAAATATCTACACCGCTATCTGTATAAACATGGAAATATCTACACCGCTACCTGTATAAACATGGAAATATCAGCACCGCTATCTGTATGAACATGAAAATATCTACACAGCCATCTGGATGAACATGAAATTATCTACAACGCTATCTGTATGAACATGGAAATAGCTACACCGCTATCTGTATGAACATGGAAATATCTACACCGCTATCTGTATGAACATGGAAATATCTACACCACTATCTGTATGAACATGGAAATATATTCAACGCCAGCTGTATGAACATGGATATATCTACACAGCCATCTGGATGAACATGGAAATATCTACACCTCTATATGTATGAACATGGAATTAGCTACAACGCTATCTGTATTAACATGGAAATAGCTACACCGCTATCTGTATGAACATGGAAGTATCTACACCGCTATCTGTATGAACATGGAAATATCTTCACCGCTATATGTATGAATATGGATATATCTACAAAGCCATCTGGATGAACATGGAAATATCTACACCACTATATGTATGAACATGGAAATAGCTAAACCGCTATGTCTATGAACTTGGAAATATCTACACCGCTATCTGTATGAACATGGAAGTATCTATACCGCTATCTTTATGAACATTGAAATATCTTCACCGCCATATGTATGAACACGGATATATCTAGAGAGCCATCTGGATGAACATGGAAATATCTACACCGCTATCTGTATGAACATGGAAATATCTACACCGCTATCTGTTTGAACATGGAAATATCTACACCGCTATCTGCATGAAAATGGAAATATCTACACAGCTATCTGCATATTCATGGAAATATCTACAAAGCTATTTCTTTACACATGGAAATAACTACACCGCTATCTCTATTAACATGGAAATATCTACACCGCCATCTGTATGAACATGGAAATATCTGCACCGCCATCTGTATGAACATATAAATATCTACACCGCCATCTGTATTAAGATGGAGATATCAACACCGCTATCTGTTTAAACATGGTAATATCTACACCGCTATCTGTATAAACACGGAAATATCTACACCGCTATCTGTATAAACATGGAAATAGCTACACCTCTATCCGTATGAACATGGAAATATCTACACCGTTATCTGTATGAACATGGAAAGATCTACACCGCTATCTGTATGAACATGGAAATATCTTCACCGCCATCCGTATGTACATGGATATATCTACACAGCCATCTGGATGAACATGGAAATATCTACACCGCTATCTGTTTGAACATGGAAATATCTGCACCGCTCTCTGTGTAAACATGCATACATCTTCACCGCTATCTGTATAAACATGGAAATATCTACACCGCTATCTGTATGAACTTGGAAATATCTACACCGCTATCTGTTTGAACATGGAAATATCTACACCGCTATCTGCATGAAAATGGAAATATCTACAATGCTATCTGCATATACGTGGAAATATCTACAAAGCTATTACTTTACACATGGAAATAACTACACCACTATCTCTATAAACATGGAAATATCTACACCGTCATCTGTATGAACATATAAATATCTAAACCGCCATCTGCATTAAGATGGAGATATCTACACTGCTATCTGTATAAACATGGAAATATCTACACCGCTATCTATATAAACATGGAAATAACTACACCGCTATCTGTATGAACATGGAAATATCTACACCGCTACCTGCATAAACATGGATATATCAGCACCGCTATCTCTATGAACATGGAAATATCTACACAGCCATCTGGATGAACATGGAAATATCTACATCGCTATCTGTATGAACATGGAAATAGCTACACCGCTATCTGTATGAACATGGAAATATCTACACCACTATCTGTATGAACATGGAAATATCTACACCGCTATCTGTATGAACATTGAAATATATAGACCACTATCTGTATAAACATGGAAATATCTACACCGCTACCTATATAAACATGGAAATATCAGCACCGCTATCTGTATGAACATGGAAATATCTACACCGCTATCTCTATGAACATGGAAATATTTACACCGATATCTGTATGAACATGGAAATATCTTCACCTCCATCTGTATCAGCATGGATATATCTACACAGCCATCTGGATGAACAAGGAAATATCAGCACCGCAGTCAGTATGAACATGGAAATATCTACACCGCTATCTGTATGAACATGGAAATATCTACACAGCTATCTGTTTGAACATGGAAATATCTACACCGCTATCTGCATGAAAATGTAAATATCTACACAGCTATCTGCATATACATGGAAATATCTACAAAGCTATTTCTTTACACATGGAAATATCTACACCGCTATCTCTATAAACATGGAAATATCTACACCACCATGTGTATGAACATGGAAATATCTGCACCGCCATCTGTATGAACATATAAATATCTACACCGCCATCTGTATTAAGATGGAGATATCTACACCGCTATCTGTATAAACTTGGAAATATCTACACCGCTATCTGTATAAACATGGAAATATCTACACCGCTATCCGTATAAACATGGAAATATCAGCACCGCTATCTGCATGAACATGGAAATATCTACACAGCCATCTGGACGAGCATGGAAATACCTACACCGCTATCTCTATGAACATGGAAATATCTACACCGCTATCTGAATGAACATGGAAATATCTTCACCGCCATCTGTATGAACATGGATATATCTACACAGCCATCTGGATGAACATGGAAATATCTACACCGCTATCTCTATGAACATGGAAATAGCTACTCCGCTATCTGTATGAACATGGAAATATCTACACCGCTATCAGTATGAACATGGAAATATCTACACCGCTATCTGTATGAACATGGATATATCTACACAGCCATCTGGATGAACATGGAAATATCTACACCGCTATCTGTATGAACATGGAAATATCTACACCGCTATCTGTGTAAACATTCATACATCTTCACCGCTATCTGAATAAACATGGAAATATCTACATCGCGATCTGTATGAACATGGAAATAGCTACACCGCTATCTGCAGGAAAATGGAAATATCTACACAGCTATCTGCATATACATGGAAATATCTACAAAGATATCTCTTTACACATGGAAATAACTACACCTCTATCTATATAAACATGGAAATATCCATATCGCCATCTGTATGAACATGGAAATATCTGCACCGCCATCTGTATTAGCATACAAATATCTACACCACCATCTGTATTAAGATGGAGATATCTACACGGCTATCTGTATAAACATGGAAATATCTAAGCCGCTACCTGTATAAACATGGAAATATCAGCACCGCTATCTGTATGAACATGGAAATATCTACACCGCCATCTGAATGAACATGGAAATATCTGCACCGCCATCTGCATGAACATATAAATATCTACACCGCCATCTGTATTAAGGAGATATCTACACCGCTATCTGTATAAACATGGAAATATCTACACCGCTATCTCAATGAACATGGAAATATCTACACCGCTATCTGTATAAACATGGAAATATGGACACCGCTACCTGTATAAACATGGAAGTATCAGCACCGCTATCGGTATGAACATGGCAATATCTACACGGCTATCTGTATGAACATGGAAATATCTACACAGCTATCTGCATGAAAATGTAAATATCTACACAGCTATCTGCATATACATGGAAATATCTACAGCTATCTCCTTACACACGGAAATAACTACATCGCTATCTCTATAAACATGGAAATATCTACACCGCCATCTGTATGAACATGGAAATATCTTCACCGCCATCTGTATGAACGTGAATATATCTACACAGCCATCTGGATGAACATGGAAATATCTACACGGCTACCTGTATGAACATGGAAATATCTACACCGCTATATGTATGAACATGGAAATATCTACACCGCTATCTGAATGAACATGGAAGTATCTACACCGCTATCTGTATGAACATGGAAATATCTTCACCGCCATCTGTATGAACATGGATATATCCACACACCCATCTGGATGAACATGGAAATATCTACACCGCTACCTGTATGAACATGGAAATATCTACAGCGCTATCTGTGTAAACATGCATACATCTTCACTGGTATCTGTATGAACATGGAAATATCTACACAGCCATCTGGATGAAAATGGAAATAGTTACACCGCTATCTGTGTGAACATGGAAATAGCTACACCGCTATCTGTATGAACATGGAAATATCTACACCGCTATCTGTATGAACATGGAAATATCTACACCGCTATCTGTATCAACATGGAAATATCTTCACCGCCATCTGTATGAACACGAATATATCTACACAGCCATCTGGATGAACATGGAAATATCTACACCGCTATATGTATGAACATGGAATTAGCTACACCGCTATCTGTATGAACATGGAAATATCTACACCGCTATCTGTATGAACATGGAAATATCTATACCGCTATCTGTATGAACATGGAAATATCTTCACCGCCATCTGTATGAACATGGATATATCTACACAGCCATCTGGATGAACATGGAAATATCTACACCGCTATCTGTATGAACATGGAAATATCTACACCACAATCTGTGTAAACATGCATACATCTTCACCGCTATCTGTATAAACATGGAAATATCTACACCGCTATCTGTATGACCATGGAAATATCTACTCCGCTATCTGCATGAAAATGGAAATATCTACACAGCTATCTGCATATACATGGAAATATCTACAAAGCTATTTCTTTACACATGGAAATAACTACACCGCTATCTCTATTAACATGGAAATATCTACACCGCCGTCTGTATGAACATGGAAATATCTGCACCGCCATCTGTATGAACATATAAATATCTACACCGCCATCTGTATTAAGATGGAGATATCTACACCGCTATCTGTATAAACATGGAAATATCTACACCGCTATCTGTATAAACAAGAAATATCTACACCGCTATCTGTATAAACATGGAAATATCTACACCGCTACCTGTATAAACATGGAAATACACCGCTATCTGTCTGAACATGGAAATATCTACACCGCTATCTGTATGAACATGGAAATATCTACACCGATATCTGTATGAACATGGAAATATCTTCACCGCCATCTGTATGAACATAGATAAATCTACACAGCCATCTGGATGAACATGGAAATATCAGCAACGCTGTCTGTATGGACATGGAAATATCTACACCGCTATCGGTTTGAACATGGAAATATCTAAACCGCTATCTGCATGAAAATGGAAATATCTACACATCTATCTGCATATACATGGAAATATCTACAAAGCTATCTCTTTACACATGGAAATAACTACACCTCTATCTCTATAAATATGGAAATAACTATACCGCCATCTGTATGAACATGGAAATATCTGCACCGCCATCTGTATTAGCATACAAATATCTACACCGCCATCTGCATTAAGATGGAGATATCTACACGGCTATCTGTATAAACTTGGAAATATCTACACCGCTATCTGTATAAACATGGAAATATCTACACCGCTATCTGTATAAACATGGAAATATCTACACCGCTACCTGTATAAACATGGAAATATCAGCATCGCTATCTGTATGAACATGGAAATATCTACACAGCCATCTGGATGAACATGGAAATATCTACACCGCTATATGTATGAACATGGAAATAGCTACACCTCTATCTGTATGAACATGGAAATAACTACACCGCTATCTGTATGAACAGGGAAAGATCTACACCGCTATCTGTATGAACATGGAAATATCTTCACCGCCATCTGTATGAACATGGATATATCTACACAGCCATCTGGATGAACATGGATATATCTACACCGTTATCTGTATGAACATGGAAATATCTACACGGCTATCTGTGTAAACATGCATACATCTTCACCGCTATCTGTATAAACATGGAAATGTCTACACCGCTATGTGTATGAACATGGAAATATCTACACCGCTATCTGTTTGAACATGGAAATATCTACACCGCTATCTGCATGAAAATGTAAGTATCTACACAGCTATCTGCATATACATGGAATTACATACAAAGCTATTTCTTTACACATGGAAATATGTACACCGCTATCTCTATAAACATGGAAATATCTACACCGCCATCTGTATGAACATGGAAATATCTGCACCGCCATCTGTATGAACATATAAATATCTACAACGCCATCTGTATTAAGATGGAGATATCTACACCGTTATCTGTATAAACATGGAAATATCTACACCGCTATCTGTATAAACATGGAAATATCTACAACGCTATCTGTATAAACATGGAAATATCTACAACGCTATCTGAATAAACATGGAAATATCTACACCGCTACCTGTATAAACATGGAAATATCAGCACCACTATCTGTATGAACATGGAAATATCTACACAGCCATCTGGATGAACATGGAAATATCTACACCGCTATCTGTATGAACATGGAAATAACTACACCGCTATCTGTATGAACATGGAAATATCTACACCGCTATCTGCATGAACATGGAAATACCTTCACCGCCATCTGTATGAACATGGATATATCTACACAGCAATCTGGATGAATATGGAAATATCTACACCGCTATCTGTATGAACATGGAAATAGCTACACCTCTATCTGTATGAACATGGAAATATCTACACCGCTATCTTTATGAACATGGATAGATCTATACCGCTATCTGTATGAACATGGAAATATTTTCACCGCCATCTGTATGAACATGGATATATCTACACAGCCATCTGGATGAACATGGATATATCTCCACCGCTATCTGCATGAACATAGAAATATCTACACCGCTATCTGTGTAAACATGCATACATCTTCACCGCTATCTGTATAAACATGGAAATGTCTACACCCCTATGGATATGAACATGGAAATATCTACACCGCTATCTGTTTGAACATGGAAATATCTACACCGCTATCTGCATGAAAATGTAAATATCTACACAGCTATCTGCCTATACATGGAAATATCTACAAAGCTATTTCTTTACACATGGAAATATCTACACCGCTATCTCTATAAACATGGAAATATCTACTACGCCATCTGTATGAACATGGAAACATCTGCCCCGCCATCTGTATGAACATATAAATATCTACACAGCCAACTGTATTAAGATGGAGATATCTACACCGCTATCTGTATAAACATGGAAATATCTACACCGCTATCTGTATAAACATGGAAATATCTACACCGCTATCTGTATAAACATGGAAATATCTACACCGCTACCTGTATAAACATGGAAATATCACCACCGCTATCTGTATGAACATGGAAATAACTACACAGCCATCTGAATGAACATGGAAATATCTACAACGCTATCTGTATGAACATGGAAATAGCTACACCGCTATCTGTATGAACATGGAAATATCTATGCCACTATCTGTATGAACATGGAAATATCTACACCGTTATCTGTATGAACATGGAAATATCTTCACCGCCATCTGTATGAACATGGATGTATCTTCACAGCCATCTGGATGAACATGGAAATATCTACACCGCTATCTGTATGAACATGGAAATAGCTACACCGCTATCTGTATGAACATGGAAATATCTACACCGCTATCTGTATGAACATGGAGATATCTACACCGCTATCTGTATGAACATGGAAATATCTTCACCGCCATCTGTATGAACATGGATATATCTACACAGCCATCTGGATGGACATGGAAATATCAACACCGCTATCTGTATGAACATGGAAATATCTACACCGCTATCTGTGTTAACATGCATACATCTTCACCGCTATCTGTATAAACATGGAAATATCTACACCGCTATCTGTATGAACATGGAAATATCTACACAGCTATCTGTTTGAAGATGGAAATATCTAAACTGCTATCTGCATGGAAATGGAAATATCTAAACAACTATCTGCATATACATGGAAATATCTACAAAGCTATTTCTCTACACAAGGAAATATCTACACCGCAATCTCTATAAACATGGAAATATCTACATCGCCATCTGTATGAACATGGAAATATCTGCACCGCCATCTGTATGAACATATAAATATCTAGACCACCATCAGTATTAAGATGGAGATATCTACACCGCTATCTGTATAAACATGGAAATATCTACACCGCTATCTGTATAAACATGGAAATATCTACACCGGTATCTGTATGAACATGGAAATATCTACACCGCTACCTGTATAAACATGGAAATATCAGCACCGCTATCTGTATGAACATGGAAATATCTACACAGCCATCTGGATGAACATGAAAATATCTACACCGCCATCTGTATGAACATGGAAATAGCTACACCGCTACCTGTATGAACATGGAAATATCTACACCGCTATCTGAATGAACATGGAAATATCTACACCACTATCTGTATGAACATGGAAATATATTCACCGCCATCTGTATGAACATGGATATATCTACACAGCCATCTGGATGAACATGGAAATATCTACACCTCTATATGTATGAACATGGAAATAGCTACACCGCTATCTGTATGAACATGGAAATATCTACACCGCTATCTGTATGAACATGGAAATATCTACACCGCTATCTGTATGAACATGGAAATATCTACACCGCTATCTGTGTAAACATGCATACATCTTCACCGCTGTCTGTATAAACTTGTAAATATCTACACCGCTATCTGTATGAACATGGAAATATCTTCACCGCCATCTGTATGAACATGGATATATCTACACAGCCATCTGGATGAACATGGAAATATCTACACCGCTATCTGAACATGGAAATATCTACACGGCTATCTGTATGAACATGGAAATATCTACACCGCTATCTGTATGAACATGGAAATATCTTCACCGCCATCTGTATGAACATGGATGTATCTTCACAGCCATCTGGACGAACATGGAAATATCAGCACCGCTGTCTGTATGAACATGGAAATATCTACACCGCTATCTGTATGAACATGGAAATATCTACATCGCTATCTGTATGAACGTGGAAATATCTACACCGATATCTGTATGAACATGGAAATATCTTCACCGCCATCTGTATGAACATAGATATATCTACACAGCCATCTGGATGAGCATGGAAATATCTACACCGCTATCTGTATGAACATGGAAATATCTACACCGCTATCTGTGTAAACATGCATACATCTTCACCGCTATCTGTATAAACATGGATATATCTACACCGCTATCTGTATAAACATGGAAATATCTACACCGCTACCTGTATAAACATGGAAATATCAGCACCGTTATCTGTATTAACATGGAAATATCTACACAGCCATCTGGATGAAAATGGAAATAGTTACACCGCTATCTGTATGAACATGGAAATAGCTACACCGCTATCTGTATGAACATGGAAATATCTACACAGCCATCTGGGTGAACATGGAAATATCTACACCGCTATCTGTATGAACATGGAAATATCTTCACCGCCATCTGTATGAACATGAATATATCTACACAGCCATCTGGATGAACATGGAAATATCTACACCGCTATATGTATGAACATGGAATTAGCTACACTGCTATCTGTATGAACATGGAAATATCTACACCGCTATCTGTATGAACATGGAAATATCTACACCGCTATCTGTATGAACATGGAAATACCTTCACCGCCATCTGTATGAACATGGATATATCTACACAGCCATCTGGATGAACATGGAAATACCTACACCGCTATCTGTATGAACATGGAAATATCTACCCCACTATCTGTGTAAACATGCATACATCTTCACCGCTATCTGTATAAACATGGAAATATCTTCACCGCTATCTGTATGACCATGGAAATATCTACACCGCTATCTGTTTGAACACGGAAATATCTACTCCGCTATCTGCATGAAAATGGAAATATCTACACAGCTTTCTGCATATACATGGAAATAGCTACAAAGCTATTTCTTTACACATGGAAATAACTACACCGCTATCTCTATTAACATGGAAATATCTACACCGCCATCTGTATCAACATGGAAATATCTGCACCTCCATCTGTATGAACATATAAATATCTACACCGCCATCTGTATTAAGATGGAGATATCTACACCGCTATCTGTATAAACATGGAAATATCTACACCGCTATCTGTATTAACATGGAAATATCTACACCGCTATCTGTATAAACAAGGAAATATCTACACCGCTACCTGTATAAACATGGAAATATCAGCACCGCTATCTGAATGAACATGGAAATATCTACACCACTATCAGTATGAACGTGGAAATATCTACACCGATATCTGTATGGACATGGAAATATCTTCACCGCCATCTGTATGAAAATAGATATATCTACACAGCCATCTGGATGAACATGGAAATATCAGCAACGCTGTCTGTATGGACACGGAAATATCTACACCGCTATCTGTATGAACATGGAAATATCTACACCGCTATCTGTATGAACATGTAAATATCTTCTCCGCCATCTGTATGAACATGGATATATCTACACAGCCAGCTGGATGAAGATGGAAATATCTACACCGCTATCTGTATGAACATGGAAATATCTACACCGCTATCTGTGTAAACACGCATACATCTTCACCGCTATCTGTATAAACATGGAAATGTCTACACCCCTATGGATATGAACATGGAAATATCTACTCCGCTATCTGTTTGAACATGGAAATATCTATACCGCTATCTGCATGAAAATGTAAATATCTACACAGCTATCTGCATATACATGGAAATATCTACAAAGCTATTGCTTTACACATGGAAATATCTACACCGCTATCTCTATAAACATGGAAATATCTACACCGCCATCTGTATGAACATGGAAATATCTGCAAGGCCATCTGTATGAACATATAAATATCTAAACCGCAATCTGTATTAAGATGGAGATATCTACACCGCTATCTGTATAAACATGGAAATATCTACACCGCTATCTGTATAAACATGGAAATATCTACACCGCTATCTGTATAAACATGGAAATATCTACACCGCTACCTGTATAAACATGGAAATATCACCACCGCTATCTGTAAGAACATGGAAATATCTACACAGCCATCTGAATGAACATGGAAATATCTACAACGCTATCTGTATGAACATGGAAATAGCTACACCGCTATCTGTATGAACATGGAAATAACTACACCGCTATCTGTATGAACATGGAAATATCCACACCGCTATCTGTATGGACATGGAAATACCTTCACCGCCATCTGTATGAACATGGATATATCTACACAGCCATCTGGATAAACATGGAAATAACGACACCGCTATCTGAAAGAACATGGAAATAGCTACACCGCTATCTGTATGAACATGGAAATATCTACACCGCTATCTGTATGAACATGGAAATATCTGCACCGCTATCTGTATGAACATGGAAATACCTTCACCGCCATCTGTAAGAACATGGATATATCTACACAGCCATCTGGATGAACATGGAAATATCAACACCGCTATCTGTATGAACATGGAAATATCTACACCGCTATCTGTGTTAACATGCATACATCTTCACAGCTATCTGTATAAAAATGGAAATATCTACACCGCTATCTGTATGAACATGAAAATATCTACAGAGCAATCTGTTTGAACATGGAAATAACTACACCGCTATCTGCATGAAAATGGAAATATCTACACAGCTATCTGCATATACATGGAAATATCTCCAAAGCTATTTCTCTACACATGGAAATATCTACACCGCCATCTGTATGAACATGGAAATATCTGCACCGCCATCTGTATGAACATATAAATATCGACACGGCCATCTGTATTAAGATGGAGATATCTACACCGCTATCTGTATAAACATGGAAATATCTACACCGCTATCTGTATAAACATGGAAATATCTACACCGCTATCTGTATAAACATGGAAATATCTACACCGCTACCTGTATAAACATGGAAATATCACCACCGCTATCTGTAAGAACATGGAAATATCTACACCGCTATCTGAATGAACATGGAAATATCTACACCGCTATCTGTGTAAACATGCATACATATTCACCACTATCTGTATAAACATGGATATATCTACACCGCTATCTGTATAAACATGGAAATATCTACACCGCTACCTGTATAAACATGGAAATATCAGCACCTTTATCTGTATGAACATGGAAATATCTACTCAGCCATCTGGATGATCATGGAAATATCTACACCGCTATATGTATGAACATGGAATTAGCTACACCGCTATCTGTATGAACATGAAAATCTCTACACAGCTATCTGTATGAACATGGAAATATCTACACCGCTATCTGTATGAACATGGAAATATCTTCACCGCCATCTGTATGAACATGGATATATCTACACAGCCATCTGGATGAACATGGAAATATCAGCAACGCTGTCTGTATGGACATGGAAATATCTACACCGATATCTGTATGAACATGGAAATATCTTCACCGCCATCCGTATGAACATAGATATATCTACACAGCCATCTGGATGAACATGGAAATATCAGCAACGCTGTCTGTATGAACATGGAAATATCTACACCGCTATCTGTATGAACATGGAAATATCTACACCGCTATCTGTATGAACATGGAAATATCTTCACCGCCATCTGTATGAACATGGATATATCTACACAGCCATCTGGATGAACATGGAAATATCTACACCGCTATTAGTATGAACATGGAAATATCTACTCCGCTATCTGTGTAAACATGCATACATCTTCAACGCTATCTGTATAAACATGGAAATATCTACACCGCTATCTGAATAAACATGGAAATATCTACACCGCTACCTGTATAAACATGGAAATATCAGCACCGCTATCTGTATGAACATGGAAATATCTACACAGCCATCTGGATGAACATGAAAATATCTACAACGCTATCTGTATGAACAGGGAAATAGCTACACCGCTATCTGTATGAACATGGAAATATCTACACCGCTATCTGTATGAACATGGAAATATCTACACCACTATCTGTATGAACATGGAAATATATTCAACGCCAGCTGTATGAACATGGATATATCTACACAGCCATCTGGATGAACATGGAAATATCTACACCTCTATATGTATGAACATGGAAATAGCTACAACGCTATCTGTATAAACATGGAAATAGCTACACCGCTATCTGTATGAACATGGAAGTATCTACACCGCTATCTGTATGAACATGGAAATATCTTCACCGCTATATGTATGAATATGGATATATCTACAAAGCCATCTGGATGAACATGGAAATATCTACACCACTATATGTATGAACATGGAAATAGCTAAACCGCTATGTCTATGAACTTGGAAATATCTACACCGCTATCTGTATGAACATGGAAGTATCTATACCGCTATCTTTATGAACATTGAAATATCTTCACCGCCATATGTATGAACACGGATATATCTAGAGAGCCATCTGGATGAACATGGAAATATCTACACCGCTATCTGTATGAACATGGAAATATCTACACCGCTATCTGTTTGAACATGGAAATATCTACACCGCTATCTGCATGAAAATGGAAATATCTACACAGCTATCTGCATATTCATGGAAATATCTACAAAGCTATTTCTTTACACATGGAAATAACTACACCGCTATCTCTATTAACATGGAAATATCTACACCGCCATCTGTATGAACATGGAAATATCTGCACCGCCATCTTTATGAACATATAAATATCTACACCGCCATCTGTATTATGATGGAGATATCTACACCGCTATCTGTTTAAACATGGTAATATCTACACGGCTATCTGTATACACACGGAAATATCTACACCGCTATCTGTATAAACATGGAAATAGCTACACCTCTATCCGTATGAACATGGAAATATCTACACCGTTATCTGTATGAACATGGAAAGATCTACACCGCTATCTGTATGAACATGGAAATATCTTCACCGCCATCCGTATGTACATGGATATATCTACACAGCTATCTGGATGAACATGGAAATATCTACACCGCTATCTGTATGAACAAGGAAATATCTGCAACGCTCTCTGTGTAAACATGCATACATCTTCACCGCTATCTGTATAAACATGGAAATATCTACACCGCTATCAGTATGAACATGGAAATATCTACACCGCTATCTGTTTGAACATGGAAATATCTACACCGCTATCTGCATGAAAATGGAAATATCTACAAAGCTATCTGCATATACGTGGAAATATCTACAAAGCTATTACTTTACACATGGAAATAACTACACCACTATCTCTATAAGCATGGAAATATCTACACCGACATCTGTATGAACATATAAATATCTACACCGCCATCTGCATTAAGATGGAGATATCTACACTGCTATCTGTATAAACATGGAAATATCTACACCGCTATCTATATAAACATGGAAATAACTACACCGCTATCTGTATGAACATGGAAATATCTACACCGCTACCTGCATAAACATGGAAATATCAGCACCGCTATCTCTATGAACATGGAAATATCTACACAGCCATCTGGATGAACATGGAAATATCTACATCGCTATCTGTATGAACATGGAAATAGCTACACAGCTATCTGTTTGAACATGGAAATATCTACACCGCTATCTGCATGAAAATGGAAATATCTACACAGCTATCTGCATATACATGGAAATATCTACAAAGCTATTTCTCTACACATGGAAATATCTCCACCGCAATCTCTATCAACATGGAAATATCTTCACCGCCATCTGTATGAACATGGAAATATCTGCACCGCCATCTGTATGAACATATAAATATCTACACCGCCATCTGTATTAAGATGGAGATATCTACACCGCTATCTGTATAAACATGGAAATATCTACACCGCTATCTGTATAAACATGGAAATATCTACACCGCTACCTGTATAAACATGGAAATATCAGCACCGCTATCTGTATGAAAATGGAAATATCTTCACCGCTATCTGTATGAACATGGAAATATCTACACCGCTATCTGTATGAACATGGAAATAACTTCACCGACATCTGTATGAACATGGATATATCTACACAGCCATCTGGATGAACATGGAAATATCTACACCGCTATCTGTATGAACATGGAAATATCTACACCGCTATCTGTGTAAACAGGCATACATCTTCACCGCTATCTGTATAAACATGGATATATCTACACCGCTATTGGTAGAAACATGGAAATATCTACACCGCTACCTGTATAAACATGGAAATATCAGCACCGTTATCTGTATGAACATGGAAATATCTACACAGCCATCTGGATGAAAATGGAAATATGTACACCGCTATCTGTATGAACATGGAAATAGCTACACCGCTATCTGAATGAACATAGGAATATCTACACCGCTATCTGTATGAACATGGAAATATCTACACCGCTATCTGTATGAACATGGAAATATCTTCACCGCCATCTGTATGAACATGAACATATCTACACAGCCATCTGGATGAACATGGAAATACCTACACCGCTATATGTATGAACATGGAATTAGCTACACCGCTATCTGTATGAACATGGAAATATCCACACCGCTATCTGTATGAACATGGAAATGTCTACACCGCTATCTGTATGAACATGGATATATCTACACAGCCATCTGGATGAACATGGATATATCTACACAGCCATCTGGATGAACATGGAAATATCTGCACCGCTATCTGTATGAACATGGAAATATCTACACCACTATCTGTGTAAACATGCATACATCTTCACTGCTATCTGTATAAACATGGAATTATCTACACCGCTATATGTATGACCATGGAAATATCTACCCCGCTATCTGTTTGAACACGGAAATATCTACTCCGCTATCTGCATGAAAACGGAAATATCTACACAGCTATCTGCATATACATGGAAATATCTACAAAGCTATTTCTTTACACAGGGAAATAACTACACCGCTATCTCTATTAACATGGAAATATCTACACCGCCATCTGTATGAACATGGAAATATCTGCACCGCCATCTGTATGAACATATAAATATCTACACCGCCATCTGTATTAAGATGGAGATATCTACACCGCTATCTGTATGAACATGGAAATATCTACACCGCTATCTGTATAAACATGGAAATATCTACACCGCTATCTGTATAAACATGGAAATATCTACACCGCTACCTGTATAAACATGGAAATATCAGCACCGCTATCTGTATGAACATGGTAATATCTACACATCCATCTGGATGAACATGGAAATATCTACACCGCTATCTTTATGAACATGGAAATAGCTACACCGCTATCTGTATGAACATGGAAATATCTACACCACTAACTGTATGAACATGGAAATATCTACACCGCTATCTGCATGAACATGGAAATATCTTCACCGCCATCTGAATGAACATGGATATATCTACACAGCCATCTGGATGAACATGGATATATCTCCACCGCTATCTGCATGAACATGGAAATATCTACACCGCTATCTGTGTAAACATGCATACATCTTCACCGCTATCTGTATAAACATGGAAATATCTACACCGCTATCTGTATAAACACGGAAATGTCTACACCGCTACCTGTATAAACATGGAAATATCAGCATCGCTATCTGTATGAACATGGAAATATCTACACCGCTATCTCTATGAACATGGAAATATCTACACCGATATCTGTATGAACATGGAAATATCTTCACCGCCATCTGTATGAACTTGGATATAGCTACACAGCCATCTGGATGAACATGGAAATATCAGCACCGCTGTCTGTATGAACATGGAAATACCTACACCGCTATCTGTATGAACATGGAAATATCTACACCGCTATCTGTATGAACATGGAAATATCTTCACCACCATCTGTATGAACATGGATATATCTACACAGCCATCTGGATGAACATGGAAATATCTACACCGCTATCTGTATGAACATGGAAATATCTACACCGCTATGTGTGTAAACATGCATACATCTTCACCACTATCTGTATAAACATGGAAATATCTACACCGCTATCTCTATAAATATGGAAATATCTACACCGCTACCTGTATAAAAATGGAAATATCAGCACCGCTATCTGTATGAACATGGAAATATCTACACAGCCATCTGGATGAACATGGGAATCTCTACACCGCTATCTGTATGAACATGGAAATAGCTACACCTCTATCTGTATGAACATGGAAATATCTACACCGCTATCTGTATGAACATGGATGTATCTACACCGCTATCTGTGTAAACATGCATACATCTTCACCTCTATCTGTATGAACATGGAAATATCAGCACCGCTATCTGTATGAACATGGATATATCTACACAGCCATCTGGATGAACATGGATATATCTACACCGCTATCCGTATGAACATGGAAATATCTGCACCGCTATCTGTGTAAACATGCATACATCTTCACCGCTATCTGTATAAACATGGAAATGTCTACACCGCTATGTGTATGAACATGGAAACATCTACACCGCTATCTGTTTGAACATGGAAATATCTACACCGCTATCTGCATGAAAATGTAAATATCTACACAGCTATCTGCATATACGTGGAAATATCTACAAAGCTATTTCTTTACACATGGAAATATCTACACCGCTATCTCTATAAACATGGAAATATCTACACCGCCATCTGTATGAACATGGAAATATCTGCACCGCCATCTGTATGAACATATAAATATCTACACCGCCATCTGTATTAAGATGGAGATATCTACACCGTTATATGTATAAACATGGAAATATCTACACCGCTATCTATATAAACATGGAAATATCTACACCACTATCTGTATAAACATGGAAATATCACCACCGCTATCTGTATGAACATGGAAATATCTTCACAGTCATCTGAATGAACATGGAAATATCTACAACGCTATCTGTATTAACATGGAAATAGCTACACCGCTATCTGTATGAACATGGAAATATCTACGCCGCTATCTGTATGAACATGGAAATATCTACACCGCTATCTGTATGAACATGGAAATATCTTCACCGCCATCTGTATGAACATGGATATATCTACACAGCCATCTGGATGAACATGGAAATATCTACACCGCTATCTGTATGAACATGGAAATAGCTACACCACTATCTGCATGAACATGGAAATATCTAAACCGCTATCTGTATGAACATGGAAATATCTACACCGCTATCTGTATGAACATGGAAATATCTTCACCGCCATCTGTATGAACATGGATATATCTACACAGCCATCTGGATGAACATGGAAATATCAACACTGCTATCTGTATGAACATGGAAATATCTACACCGCTATCTGTTTTAACATGCATACATCTTCTCCGCTATCTGTATAAACATGGAAATATCTACACCGCTATCTGTATGAACATGGAAATATCTACACAGCTATCTGTTTGAACATGGAAATATCTACACCGCTATCTGCATGAAAATGGAAATATCTACACAGCTATCTGCATATACATGGAAATATCTACAAAGCTATTTCTCTACACATGGAAATATCTACACCGCAATCTCTATAAACATGGAAATATCTTCACCGCCATCTGTATGAACATGGAAATATCTGCACCGCCATCTGTATGAACATATAAATATCTAGACCGCAATCTGTATTAAGATGGAGATATCTACACCGCTATCTGTATAAAATTGGAAATATCTACACCTCTATCTGTATAAACATGGAAATATATACACCGCTATCTGTATAAACATGGAAATATCTACACCGCTACCTGTATAAACATGGAAATATCAGCACCGCAATCTGTATGAACATGGAAATATCTACACCGCTATCTCTATGAACATGGAAATATCTACACCGATATCTGTATGAACATGGAAATATCTTCACCGCCATCTGTATGAACATGGATATATCTACACAGCCATCTGGACGAACATGGAAATATCAGCACCGCTGTCTGTATGAACATGGAAATATCTACACCGCTATCTGTATGAACATGGAAATATCTACACCGCTATCTGTATGAACATGGAAATAACTTCACCGACATCTGTATGAACATGGATATATCAACACAGCCATCTGGATGAACATGGAAATATCTGCACCGATATCTGTATGAACATGGAAATATCTACACCGCTATCTGTGTAAACAGGCATACACCTTCACCGCTATCTGAATAAACATGGATATATCTACACCGCTATCTGTATAAACATGGAAATATCTACACCGCTACCTGTATAAACATGGAAATATCAGCACCGTTATCTGTATGAACATGGAAATATCTACACAGCCATCTGGATGAAAATGGAAATAGTTACACCGCTATCTGTATGAACATTGAAATACCTACACCGCTATCTGTATGAACATGGGAATATCTACACCGCTATCTGTATGAACATGGAAATACCTACACCGCTATCTGTATGAACATGGAAATATCTTCACCGCCATCTGTATGAACATGAATATATCTACACAGCCATCTGGATGAACATGGAAATATCAACACCGCTATATGTATGAACATGGAATTAGCTACACCGCTATCTGTATGAACATGGAAATATCCTCACCGCCATTTGTATGAACATGGATATATCTACACAGCCATCTGGATGAACATGGAAATATCTGCACCGCTATCCGTATGAACATGGAAATATCTACACCACTATCTGTGTAAACATGCATACATCTTCACTGCTATCTGTATAAACATGGAATTATCTACACCGCTATCTGTATGACCATGGAAATATCTACACCGCTATATGTTTGAACACGGAAATATCTACTCCGCTATCTGCATGAAAATGGAAATATCTACACAGCTATCTGCATATACATGGAAATATCTACAAAGCTATTTCCTTACACATGGAAATAACTACACCGCTATCTCTATTAACATGGAAATATCTACATCGCCATCTGTATGAACATGGAAATATCTGCACCGCCATCTGTATGAACATATAAATATCTACACCGCCATCTGTATAAAGATGGAGATATCTACACCGCTATCTGTATAAACATGGAAATATCTACACCGCTATCTGTATACACATGGAAATATCTACACCGATATCTGTATAAACATGGAAATATCTACACCGCTACCTGTATAAACATGGAAATATCAGCACCGCTATCTGTATGAACATGGAAATACCTACACAGCCATCTGGATGAACATGGAAATATCTACACCGCTATCTTTATGAACATGGAAATAGCTACACCGCTATCTGTATGAACATGGAAATATCTACACCGCTATCTGTATGAACATGGAAAGATCTACACCGCTATGTGTGTGAACATGGAAATATCTTCACCGCCATCTGTATGAACATGGATATATCTACACAGCCATCTGGATGAACATGGATATATCTCCACCGCTATCTGCATGAACATTTAAATATCTACCCCGCTATCTGTGTAAACATGCATACATCTTCACCGCTATCTGTAGAAACATGGAAATATCTACACCGCTATCTGTATAAACACGGAAATATCTACACCGCTACCTGTATAAACATGGAAATATCAGCACCGCTATCTGTATGAAAATGGAAATATCTACACCGCTATCTCTATGAACATGGAAATATCTACACCGATATCTGTATGAACATGGAAATATCTTCACCGCCATCTGTATGAACTTGGATATATCTACACAGCCATCTGGATGAACATGGAAATATCAGCACCGCTGTCTGTATGAACATGGAAATATCTACACCGCTATCTGTATGAACATGGAAATATCTACACCACTATCTGTGTAAACATGCATACATCTTCACTGCTATCTGTATAAACATGGTATTATCTACACCGCTATCTGTATGACCATGGAAATATCTACACCGCTATCTGTTTGAACACGGAAATATCTACTCCGCTATCTGCATGAAAATGGAAATATCTACACAGCTATCTGCATATACATGGAAATATCTACAAAGCTATTTCTTTACACATGGAAATAACTACACCGCTATCTCTATTAACATGGAAATATCTACACCGCCATCTGTATGAACATGGAAATATCTGCACCGCCATCTGTATGAACATATAAATATCTACACCGCCATCTGTACTAAGATGGAGATATCTACACCGCTATCTGTATAAACATGGAAATATCTACACCGCTATCTGTATAAACATGTAAATATCTACACCGCTATCTGTATAAACATGGAAATATCTACACCGCTACCTGTATAAACATGGAAATATCAGCACCGCTATCTGTATGAACATGGAAATATCCACACAGCCATCTGGATGAACATGGAAATATCTACACCGCTATCTTTATGAACATGGAAATAGCTACACCGCTATCTGTATGAACATGGAATCATCTACACCACTAACTATATGAACAAGGAAATATCTACACCGCTATCTGCATGAACATGGAAATATCTTCACCGCCATCTGTATGAACATGGATATATCTACACAGCAATCTGGATGAACATGGAAATATCTACACCGCTATCTGTATGAACATGGAAAGATCTACACCGCTATCTGTATGAACATGGAAATATCTTCCCCGCCATCTGTATGAACATGGATATATCTACACAGCCATCTGGATGAACATGGATATATCTCCACCGCTATCTGCATGAACATGGAAATATCTACACCGCTATCTGTGTAAACATGCATACATCTTCACCGCTATCTGTATAAACATGGAAATATTAGCACCGCTATCTGTATGAAAATGGAAATATCTACACCGCTATCTCTATGAACATGGAAATATCTACACCGATATCTGTATGAACATGGAAATATCTTCACCACCATCTGTATGAGCTTGGATATACCTACACAGCCATCTGGATGAACATGGAAATATCAGCACCGCTGTCTGTATGAACATGGAAATATCTACACCGCTATCTGTATGAACATGTAAATATCTACACCGCTATCTGTATGAACATGCAAATATCTTCACCACCATCTGTATGAACACGGATATATCTACACAGCCATCTGGATGAACATGGAAATTTCTACACCGCTATCTGTATGAACATGGAAATATCTACACGGCTATCTGTGTAAACATGCATACATCTTCACCGCTATCTGTATAAACATGGAAATATCTACACCGCTATCTGTATAAACATGGAAATATCTACACCGCTACCTGTATAAACATGGAAATATCAGCACCGCTATCTGTATGAACATGGAAATATCTACACAGCCATCTGGATGAACATGAAAATATCTACACCGCTATCTGTATGAACATGGAAATAGCTACACCGCTACCTGTATGAACATGGAAATATCTACACCGCTATCTGAATGAACATGGAAATATCTACACCACTATCTGTATGAACATGGAAATATCTTCACCGCCATCTGTATGAACATGGATATATCTACACAGCCATCTGGATGAACATGGAAATATCTACACCGCTATCTTTATGAACATGGAAATAGCTACACCGCTATCTGTATGAACATGGAAATATCTACACCGCTATCTGTATGAACATGGAAAGATCTACACCGCTATGTGTGTGAACATGGAAATATCTTCACCGCCATCTGTATGAACATGGATATATCTACACAGCCATCTGGATGAACATGGATATATCTCCACCGCTATCTGCATGAACATTTAAATATCTACCCCGCTATCTGTGTAAACATGCATACATCTTCACCGCTATCTGTAGAAACATGGAAATATCTACACCGCTATCTGTATAAACACGGAAATATCTACACCGCTACCTGTATAAACATGGAAATATCAGCACCGCTATCTGTATGAAAATGGAAATATCTACACCGCTATCTCTATGAACATGGAAATATCTACACCGATA
The DNA here is from genome assembly GCF_029281585.2 of Gorilla gorilla gorilla. Taxonomy (NCBI): domain Eukaryota; kingdom Metazoa; phylum Chordata; class Mammalia; order Primates; family Hominidae; genus Gorilla; species Gorilla gorilla. Next base: position 51,607,820 of record NC_073246.2, on the reverse strand, counting down.
TCTGTATGAACATGGAAATATCTTCACCGCCATCTGTATGAACTTGGATATATCTACACAGCCATCTGGATGAACATGGAAATATCAGCACCGCTGTCTGTATGAACATGGAAATATCTACACCGCTATCTGTATGAACATGGAAATATCTACACCACTATCTGTGTAAACATGCATACATCTTCACTGCTATCTGTATAAACATGGTATTATCTACACCGCTATCTGTATGACCATGGAAATATCTACACCGCTATCTGTTTGAACACGGAAATATCTACTCCGCTATCTGCATGAAAATGGAAATATCTACACAGCTATCTGCATATACATGGAAATATCTACAAAGCTATTTCTTTACACATGGAAATAACTACACCGCTATCTCTATTAACATGGAAATATCTACACCGCCATCTGTATGAACATGGAAATATCTGCACCGCCATCTGTATGAACATATAAATATCTACACCGCCATCTGTACTAAGATGGAGATATCTACACCGCTATCTGTATAAACATGGAAATATCTACACCGCTATCTGTATAAACATGTAAATATCTACACCGCTATCTGTATAAACATGGAAATATCTACACCGCTACCTGTATAAACATGGAAATATCAGCACCGCTATCTGTATGAACATGGAAATATCCACACAGCCATCTGGATGAACATGGAAATATCTACACCGCTATCTTTATGAACATGGAAATAGCTACACCGCTATCTGTATGAACATGGAATCATCTACACCACTAACTATATGAACAAGGAAATATCTACACCGCTATCTGCATGAACATGGAAATATCTTCACCGCCATCTGTATGAACATGGATATATCTACACAGCAATCTGGATGAACATGGAAATATCTACACCGCTATCTGTATGAACATGGAAAGATCTACACCGCTATCTGTATGAACATGGAAATATCTTCCCCGCCATCTGTATGAACATGGATATATCTACACAGCCATCTGGATGAACATGGATATATCTCCACCGCTATCTGCATGAACATGGAAATATCTACACCGCTATCTGTGTAAACATGCATACATCTTCACCGCTATCTGTATAAACATGGAAATATTAGCACCGCTATCTGTATGAAAATGGAAATATCTACACCGCTATCTCTATGAACATGGAAATATCTACACCGATATCTGTATGAACATGGAAATATCTTCACCACCATCTGTATGAGCTTGGATATACCTACACAGCCATCTGGATGAACATGGAAATATCAGCACCGCTGTCTGTATGAACATGGAAATATCTACACCGCTATCTGTATGAACATGTAAATATCTACACCGCTATCTGTATGAACATGCAAATATCTTCACCACCATCTGTATGAACACGGATATATCTACACAGCCATCTGGATGAACATGGAAATTTCTACACCGCTATCTGTATGAACATGGAAATATCTACACGGCTATCTGTGTAAACATGCATACATCTTCACCGCTATCTGTATAAACATGGAAATATCTACACCGCTATCTGTATAAACATGGAAATATCTACACCGCTACCTGTATAAACATGGAAATATCAGCACCGCTATCTGTATGAACATGGAAATATCTACACAGCCATCTGGATGAACATGAAAATATCTACACCGCTATCTGTATGAACATGGAAATAGCTACACCGCTACCTGTATGAACATGGAAATATCTACACCGCTATCTGAATGAACATGGAAATATCTACACCACTATCTGTATGAACATGGAAATATCTTCACCGCCATCTGTATGAACATGGATATATCTACACAGCCATCTGGATGAACATGGAAATATCTACACCGCTATCTGTATGAACATGGAAATAGCTACACCGCTATCTGCATGAACATGGAAATATCTAAACCGCTATCTGTATGAACATGGAAATATCTACACCGCTATCTGTATGAACATGGAAATATCTTCACCGCCATCTGTATGAACATGGATATATCTACACAGCCATCTGGATGAACATGGAAATATCAACACCGCTATCTGTATGAACATGGAAATATCTACACCGCTATCTGTTTTAACATGCATACATCTTCTCCGCTATCTGTATAAACATGGAAATATCTACACCGCTATCTGTATGAACATGGAAATATCTACACAGCTATCTGTTTGAACATGGAAATATCTACACCGCTATCTGCATGAAAATGGAAATATCTACACAGCTATCTGCATATACATGGAAATATCTACAAAGCTATTTCTCTACACATGGAAATATCTACACCGCAATCTCTATAAACATGGAAATATCTTCACCGCCATCTGTATGAACATGGAAATATCTGCACCGCCATCTGTATGAACATATAAATATCTAGACCGCAATCTGTATTAAGATGGAGATATCTACACCGCTATCTGTATAAAATTGGAAATATCTACACCTCTATCTGTATAAACATGGAAATATCTACACCGCTATCTGTATAAACATGGAAATATCTACACCGCTACCTGTATAAACATGGAAATATCAGCACCGCTATCTGTATGAACATGGAAATATCTACACCGCTATCTCTATGAACATGGAAATATCTACACTGATATCTGTATGAACATGGAAATATCTTCACCGCCATCTGTATGAACATGGATATATCTACACAGCCATCAGGACGAACATGGAAATATCAGCACCGCTGTCTGTATGAACCTGGAAATATCTACACCGCTATCTGTATGAACATGGAAATATCTACACCGCTATCTGTATGAACATGGAAATAACTTCACCGACATCTGTATCAACATGGATATATCAACACAGCCATCTGGATGAACATGGAAATATCTGCACCGCTATCTGTGTAAACAGGCATACATCTTCACCGCTATCTGTATAATCATGGATATATCTACACCGCTATCTGTATAAACATGGAAATATCTACACCGCTACCTGTATAAACATGGAAATATCAGCACCGTTATCTGTATGAACATGGAAATATCTACACAGCCATCTGGATGAAAATGGAAATAGTTACACCGCTATCTGTATGAACATGGAAATAGCTACACCGCTATCTGTATGAACATGGGAATATCTACACCGCTATCTGTATGAACATGGAAATATCTACACCGCTATCTGTATGAACATGGAAATATCTTCACCGCCATCTGTATGAACATGAATATATCTACACAGCCATCTGGATGAACATGGCAATATCAACACCGCTATATGTATGAACATGGAATTAGCTACACCGCTATCTGTATGAACATGGAAATATCCTCACCGCCATCTGTATGAACATGGAAATATCTACACCACTATCTGTGTAAACATGCATACATCTTCACTGCTATCTGTATAAACATGGAATTATCTACACCGCTATCTGTATGACCATGGAAATATCTACACCGCTATATGTTTGAACACGGAAATATCTACTCCGCTATCTGCATGAAAATGGAAATATCTACACAACTATCTGCATATACATGGAAATATCTACAAAGCTATTTCCTTACACATGGAAATAACTACACCGCTATCTCTATTAACATGGAAATATCTACACCGCCATCTGTATGAACATGGAAATATCTGCACCGCCATCTGTATGAACATATAAATATCTACACCGCCATCTGTATTAAGATGGAGATATCTACACCGCTATCTGTATAAACATGGAAATATCTACACCGCTATCTGTATAAACATGGAAATATCTACACCGCTATCTGTATAAACATGGAAATATCTACACCGCTACCTGTATAAACATGGAAATATCAGCACCGCTATCTGTATGAACATGGAAATACCTACACAGCCATCTGGATGAACATGGAAATATCTACACCGCTATCTTTATGAACATGGAAATAGCTACACCGCTATCTGTATGAACATGGAAATATCTACACCACTAACTGTATGAACATGGAAATATCTACACCGCTATCTGCATGAACATGGAAATATCTTCACCGCCATCTGTATGAACATGGATATATCTACACAGCCATCTGGATGAACATGGAAATATCTGCACCGCTATCTGTATGAACATGGAAATATCTACACCACTATCTGTGTAAACATGCATACGTCTTCACTGCTATCTGTATAAACATGGAATTATCTACACCGCTATCTGTATGACCATGGAAATATCTACACCGCTATATGTTTGAACACGGAAATATCTACTCCGCTATCTGCATGAAAATGGAAATATCTACACAGCTATCTGCATACACATGGAAATATCTACAAAGCTATTTCCTTACACATGGAAATAACTACACCGCTATCTCTATTAACATGGAAATATCTACACCGCCATCTGTATGAACATGGAAATATCTGCACCGCCATCTGTATGAACATATAAATATCTACACCGCCATCTGTATTAAGATGGAGATATCTACACCGCTATCTGTATAAACATGGAAATATCTACACCGCTATCTGTATAAACATGGAAATATCTACACCGCTATCTGTATAAACATGGAAATATCTACACCGCTACCTGTATAAACATGGAAATATCAGCACCGCTATCTGTATGAACATGGAAATAGCTACACCGCTATCTGTATGAACATGGAAATATCTACACCACTAACTGTATGAACATGGAAATATCTACACCGCTATCTGTATGAACATGGAAATAGCTACACCTCTATCAGTATGAACATGGAAATATCTACACCGCTATCTGTATGAACATGGAAAGATCTACACCGCTATGTGTATGAACATGGAAATATCTTCACCGCCATCTGTATGAATATGGATATATCTACACAGCCATCTGGATGAACATGGATATATCTCCACCGCTATCTGCATGAACATTTAAATATCTACCCCGCTATCTGTGTAAACATGCATACATCTTCACCGCTATCTGTAGAAACATGGAAATATCTACACCGCTATCTGTATAAACACGGAAATATCTACACCGCTACCTGTATAAACATGGAAATATCAGCACCGCTATCTGTATGAAAATGGAAATATCTACACCGCTATCTCTATGAACATGGAAATATCTACACCGATATCTGTATGAACATGGAAATATCTTCACCGCCATCTGTATGAACTTGGATATATCTACACAGCCATCTGGATGAACATGGAAATATCAGCACCGCTGTCTGTATGAACATGGAAATATCTACACCGCTATCTGTATGAACATGGAAATATCTACACCACTATCTGTGTAAACATGCATACATCTTCACTGCTATCTGTATAAACATGGTATTATCTACACCGCTATCTGTATGACCATGGAAATATCTACACCGCTATCTGTTTGAACACGGAAATATCTACTCCGCTATCTGCATGAAAATGGAAATATCTACACAGCTATCTGCATATACATGGAAATATCTACAAAGCTATTTCTTTACACATGGAAATAACTACACCGCTATCTCTATTAACATGGAAATATCTACACCGCCATCTGTATGAACATGGAAATATCTGCACCGCCATCTGTATGAACATATAAATATCTACACCTCCATCTGTACTAAGATGGAGATATCTACACCGCTATCTGTATAAACATGGAAATATCTACACCGCTATCTGTGTAAACATGTAAATATCTACACCGCTATCTGTATAAACATGGAAATATCTACACCGCTACCTGTATAAACATGGAAATATCAGCACCGCTATCTGTATGAACATGGAAATATCTACACAGCCATCTGGATGAACATGGAAATATCTGCACCGCTATCTTTATGAACATGGAAATAGCTACACCGCTATCTGTATGAACATGGAATCATCTACACCACTAACTGTATGAACATGGAAATATCTACACCGCTATCTGCATGAACATGGAAATATCTTCACCGCCATCTGTATGAACATGGATATATCTACACAGCAATCTGGATGAACATGGAAATATCTACACCGCTATCTGTATGAACATGGAAAGATCTACACCGCTATCTGTATGAACATGGAAATATCTTCACCGCCATCTGTATGAACATGGATATATCTACACAGCCATCTGGATGAACATGGATATATCTCCACCGCTATCTGCATGAACATGGAAATATCTACACCGCTATCTGTGTAAACATGCATACATCTTCACCGCTATCTGTATAAACATGGAAATATCAGCACCGCTATCTGTATGAAAATGGAAATATCTACACCGCTATCACTATGAACATGGAAATATCTACACCGATATCTGTATGAACATGGAAATATCTTCACCGCCATCTGTATGAGCTTGGATATACCTACACAGCCATCTGGATGAACATGGAAATATCAGCACCGCTGTCTGTATGAACATGGAAATATCTACACCGCTATCTGTATGAACATGTAAATATCTACACCGCTATCTGTATGAACATACAAATATCTTCACCACCATCTGTATGAACACGGATATATCTACACAGCCATCTGTATGAACATGGAAATTTCTACACCGCTATCTGTATGAACATGGAAATATCTACACCGCTATCTGTGTAAACATGCATACATCTTCACCGCTATCTGTATAAACATGGAAATATCTACACCGCTATCTGTATAAACATGGAAATATCTACACCGCTACCTGTATAAACATGGAAATATCAGCACCGCTATCTGTATGAACATGGAAATATCTACACAGCCATCTGGATGAACATGAAAATATCTACACCGCTATCTGTATGAACATGGAAATAGCTACACCGCTACCTGTATGAACATGGAAATATCTACACCGCTATCTGAATGAACATGGAAATATCTACACCACTATCTGTATGAACATGGAAATATCTTCACCGCCATCTGTATGAACATGGATATATCTACACAGCCATCTGGATGAACATGGAAATATCAACACCGCTATCTGTATGAACATGGAAATATCTACACCGCTATCTGTTTTAACATGCATACATCTTCTCCGCTATCTGTATAAACATGGAAATATCTACACCGCTATCTGTATGAACATGGAAATATCTACACAGTTATCTGTATGAACATGGAAATATATTCACCGCCATCTGTATGAACACGGATATATCTACACAGCCATCTGGATAAACATGGAAATATCTACACTTCTATATGTATGAACATGGAAATAGCTACACCGCTATCTATATGAACATGGAAATAGCTACACTGCTATCTGTATGAACATGGAAGTATCTACACCGCTATCAGTATGAACATGGAAATATCTTCACCGCCATATGTATGAACATGGATATATCTACACAGCCATCTGGATGAACATGGAAATATCTACACCACTATATGTATGAACATGGAATTAGCTAAACCGCTATGTCTATGAACATGGAAATATCTACACCGCTATCTGTGTGAACCTGGAAGTATCTACCCCGCTATCTGTATGAACATTGAAATATCTTCACCGCCATATGTATGAACACGGATATATCTAGACAGCCATCTGGATGAACATGGAAATATCAGCACCGCTGTCTGTATGGACATGGAAATATCTACACCGCTATCTGTATGAACATGGAAATATCTACACAGCTATCTGTTTGAAAATGGAAATATCTACACCGCTATCTGCATGAAAATGGAAATATTTACACAGCTTTCTGCATATACATCAAAATATCTACAAAGCTATTCCTCTACACATGGAAATATCTACACCGCAATCTCTATAAACATGGAAATATCTACACCGCCATCCGTATGAACATGGAAATATCTGCACCGCCATCTGTATGAACATATAAATACCTAGACCGCCATCTGTATTAAGATGGAGATATCTACACCGCTATCTGTATAAACACGGAAATATCTACACCGCTACCAGTATAAACATGGAAATATCTAAACCGCTGTCTGTATAAACATGGAAATATCTACACCGCTACCTGTATAAACATGGAAATATCAGCACCGCTATCTGTATGAACATGGAAATATCTACACCGCTATCTCTATGAACATGGAAATATCTACACCGATATCTGTAAGAACATGGAAATATCTTCACCGCCATCTGTATGAACATGGATATATCTACACAGCCATCTGGACGAAAATGGAAATATCAGCACCGCTGTCTGTATGAACATGGAAATATCTACACCGCTATCTGTATGAACATGGAAATATCTACACCGATATCTGTATGAACATGGAAATATCTTCACCGCCATCTGTATGAGCTTGGATATACCTACACAGCCATCTGGATGAACATGGAAATATCAGCACCGCTGTCTGTATGAACATGGAAATATCTACACCGCTATCTGTATGAACATGTAAATATCTACACCGCTATCTGTATGAACATACAAATATCTTCACCACCATCTGTATGAACACGGATATATCTACACAGCCATCTGGATGAACATGGAAATTTCTACACCGCTATCTGTATGAACATGGAAATATCTACACCGCTATCTGTGTAAACATGCATACATCTTCACCGCTATCTGTATAAACATGGAAATATCTACACAGCTATCTGTATAAACATGGAAATATCTACACCGCTACCTGTATAAATATGGAAATATCAGCACCGCTATCTGTATGAACATGGAAATATCTACACAGCCATCTGGATGAACATGAAAATATCTACACCGCTATCTGTATGAACATGGAAATAGCTACACCGCTACCTGTATGAACATGGAAATATCTACACCGCTATCTGAATGAACATGGAAATATCTACACCACTATCTGTATGAACATGGAAATATCTTCACCGCCATCTGTATGAACATGGATATATCTACACAGCCATCTGGATGAACATGGAAATATCAACACCGCTATCTGTATGAACATGGAAATATCTACACCGCTATCTGTTTTAACATGCATACATCTTCTCCGCTATCTGTATAAACATGGAAATATCTACACCGCTATCTGTATGAACATGGAAATATCTACACAGTTATCTGTATGAACATGGAAATATATTCACCGCCATCTGTATGAACACGGATATATCTACACAGCCATCTGGATAAACATGGAAATATCTACACTTCTATATGTATGAACATGGAAATAGCTACACCGCTATCTATATGAACATGGAAATAGCTACACCGCTATCTGTATGAACATGGAAGTATCTACACCGCTATCAGTATGAACATGGAAATATCTTCACCGCCATATGTATGAACATGGATATATCTACACAGCCCTCTGGATGAACATGGAAATATCTACACCACTATATGTATGAACATGGAGTTAGCTAAACCGCTATGTCTATGAACATGGAAATATCTACACCGCTATCTGTGTGAACCTGGAAGTATCTACCCCGCTATCTGTATGAACATTGAAATATCTTCACCGCCATATGTATGAACACGGATATATCTAGACAGCCATCTGGATGAACATGGAAATATCAGCACCGCTGTCTGTATGGACATGGAAATATCTACACCGCTATCTGTATGAACATGGAAATATCTACACAGCTATCTGTTTGAAAATGGAAATATCTACACCGCTATCTGCATGAAAATGGAAATATTTACACAGCTTTCTGCATATACATCAAAATATCTACAAAGCTATTCCTCTACACATGGAAATATCTACACCGCAATCTCTATAAACATGGAAATATCTACACCGCCATCCGTATGAACATGGAAATATCTGCACCGCCATCTGTATGAACATATAAATACCTAGACCGCCATCTGTATTAAGATGGAGATATCTACACCGCTATCTGTATAAACACGGAAATATCTACACCGCTACCTGTATAAACATGGAAATATCTAAACCGCTGTCTGTATAAACATGGAAATATCTACACCGCTACCTGTATAAACATGGAAATATCAGCACCGCTATCTGTATGAACATGGAAATATCTACACCGCTATCTCTATGAACATGGAAATATCTACACCGATATCTGTAAGAACATGGAAATATCTTCACCGCCATCTGTATGAACATGGATATATCTACACAGCCATCTGGACGAAAATGGAAATATCAGCACCGCTGTCTGTATGAACATGGAAATATCTACACCGCTATCTGTATGAACATGGAAATATCTACACCGCTATCTGTATGAACATGGAAATATCTTCACCGCCATCTGTATGAACATGGATATATCTACACAGCCATCTGGATGAACATGGAAATATGTACACCACTATCTGTATGAACATGGAAATCTCTACACCGCTATCTGTGTAAACATGCATACATCTTCACCGCTATCTGTATAAACATGGAAATATCTACACTGCTATCTGCATGAAAATGGAAATATCTACACCGCTATCTGTATGAACATGGAAATATCTTCACCGCCATCTGTATGAACATGGATATATCTACACAGCCATCTGGATGAACTTGGAAATATCTACACCGCTATCTGTATGAACATGGAAACAGCTACACCGCTATCAGTATGAACATGGAAATATCTACACCGCTATCTGTATGAACACGGAAATATCTACACCGCTATCTGTATGAACATGGAAATATCTTCACCGCCATCTGTATGAACGTGAATATATCTACACAGCCATCTAGATGAACATGGAAATATCTACACCGCTATATGTATGAACATGGAATTAACTACACCGGTATCTGAATGAACATGGAAATATCTACACCGCTATCTGTATGAACATGGAAATATCCACACCGCCATCTGTATGAACATGGTTATATCTACACAGCCATCTGGATGAACATGGAAATATCTACACCGCTATCTGTATGAACATGGAAATAGCTACACCGCTCTCTGTGTAAACATGCATACATCTTCACCGCTATCTGTAGAAACATGGAAATATCTACACCGCTACCCGTATAAACATGGAAATATCAGCACCGCTATCTGTATGAACATGGAAATATCTACACAGCCATATGGACGAACATGGAAATATCTACACCGCTATCTGTATGAACATGGAAATAGCTACACCGCTATCTGTATGAACATGGAAACATCTACACCACTATCTGTATGAACATGGAAATATCTACACCGCTATCTGTATGAACATGGAAATATCTTCACCGCCATCTGTATGAACATGGATATATCTACACAGCCATCCGGATGAACATGGAAATATCTACACCGCTATCTGTATGAACATGGAAATAGCTACTCCGCTATCTGAACATGGAAATATCTTCACCGCTATCTGCATGAACATGGAAATATCTACACCGCTATCTGTATGAACATGGAAATTCCTTCACCGCCATCTGTATGAACATGGATATATCTACACAGCCATCTGGATGAACATGGAAATATCTACACCGCTATCTGTATGAACATGGAAATATCTACACAGCTATCTTTGTAAACATGCATACATCTTCACCGCTGTCTGTATAAACATGGAAATATCTGCACCGCTATCTGTGTAAACATGCATACATCTTCACCGCTATCTGTATAAACATGGAGATATCTACACCGCTATCTGTATAAACATGGAAATATCTACACCGCTACCTGTATAAACATGGAAATATCAGCACCGCTATCTGTATGAACATGGAAATATCTACACAGCCATCTGGATGAACATGAAAATATCTACACCGCCATCTGTATGAACATGGAAATAGCTACACCGCTACCTGTATGAACATGGAAATATCTACACCGCTATCTGAATGAACATGGAAATATCTACACCACTATCTGTATGAACATGGAAATATATTCACCGCCATCTGTATGAACATGGATATATCTACACAGCCATCTGGATGAACATGGAAATATCTACACCTCTATATGTATGAACATGGAAATAGCTACACCGCTATCTGTATGAACATGGAAATATCTACACCGCTATCTGTATGAACATGGAAATATCTACACCGCTATCTGTATGAACATGGAAATATCTACACCGCTATCTGTGTAAACATGCATACATCTTCACCGCTGTCTGTATAAACTTGTAAATATCTACACCGCTATCTGTATGAACATGGAAATATCTTCACCGCCATCTGTATGAACATGGATATATCTACACAGCCATCTGGATGAACATGGAAATATCTACACCGCTATCTGAACATGGAAATATCTACACGGCTATCTGTATGAACATGGAAATATCTACACCGCTATCTGTATGAACATGGAAATATATAGACCACTATCTGTATAAACATGGAAATATCTACACCGCTACCTATATAAACTTGGAAATATCAGCACCGCTATCTGTATGAACATGGAAATATCTACACCGCTATCTCTATGAACATGGAAATATTTACACCGATATCTGTATGAACATGGAAATATCTTCACCGCCATCTGTATGAACATGGATATATCTACACAGCCATCTGGATGAACAAGGAAATATCAGCACCGCTGTCTGTATGAACATGGAAATATCTACACCACTATCTGTTTGAACATGGAAATATCTACACCGCTATATGCATGAAAATGGAAATATCTACACAGCTATCTGCATATACATGGAAATATCTACAAAGCTATTCCTCTACACATGGAAATATCTACACCGCAATCTCTATAAACATGGAAATATCTACACCGCAATCTGTATGAACATGGAAATATCTGCACCGCCATTTGTATGAACATATAAATATCTACACCGCCATCTGTATTAAGATGGAGATATCTACACCGCTATCTGTATAAACACGGAAATATCTACACCGCTACCTGTATAAACATGGAAATATCTACACCGCTATCTGTATAAACATGGAAATATCTACACCGCTACCTGTATAAACATGGAAATATCAGCACCGCTATCTGTATGAACATGGAAATATCTACACCGCTATCTCTATGAACATGGAAATATCTACACCGATATCTGTAATAACATGGAAATATCTTCACCGCCATCTGTATGAACATGGATATATCTACACAGCCATCTGGACGGAAATGGAAATATCAGCACCGCTGTCTGTATGAACATGGAAATATCTACACCGCTATCTGTATGAACATGGAAATATCTTCACCGCCATCCGTATTAACATTGATATATCTACGCAGCCATCTGGATAAACATGGAAATATCTACACCGCTATCTGTATGAACATGGAAATCTCTACACCGCTATCTGTGTAAACATGCATACATATTCACCGCTATCTGTATAAACATGGAAATATCTACACTGCTATCTGCATGAACATGGAAATATCTACACCGCTGTCTGTATGAACATGGAAATATCTTCACCGCCATCTGTATGAACATGGAAATATCTACACAGCCATCTGGATGAACATGGAAGTATCTACACCGCTTTCTGTATGAACATGGAAACAGCTACACCGCTATCTGTATGAACATGGAAATATCTACACCGCTATCTGTATGAACACGGAAATATGTACACCGCTATCTGTATGAACATGGAAATATCTTCACCGCCATCTGTATGAACATGAATATATCTACACAGCCATCTGTATGAACATGGAAATATCTACAACTCTATATGTATGAACATAGAATTAGCTACACCGGTATCTGAATGAACATGGAAATATCTACACCGCTATCTGTATGAACATGGAAATATCTACACCGCTATCTGTATGAACATGGAAATATCTACACCGCTATCTGTGTAAGCATGAATACATCTTCACCGCTGTCTGTATAAACATGTAAATATCTACACCGCTATCTGTATGAACATGGAAATATCTTCACCGCCATCTGTATGAACATTCGTATATCTACACAGCCATCTGGATGAACATGGATATATCTCCACCGCTATCTGCATGAACATGGAAATATCTACACCGCTATCTGTGTAAACATGCATACATCTTCACCGCTATCTGTATAAACACGGAAATATCTAAACCGCTACCTGTATAAACATGGAAATATCAGCATCGCTATCTGTATGAACATGGAAATATCTACACCGCTATCTCTATGAACATGGAAATATCTACACCGATATCTGTATGAACATGGAAATATCTTCACCGCCATCTGTATGAACTTGGATATATCTACACAGCCATCTGGATGAACATGGAAATATCAGCACCGCTGTCTGTATGAACATGGAAATACCTACACCCTATCTGTATGAACATGGAAATATCTACACCGCTATCTGTATGAACATGGAAATATCTTCACCACCATCTGTACGAACATGGATATATCTACACAGCCATCTGGATGAACACGGAAATATCTACACCGCTATCTGTATGAACATGGAAATATCTACACAGCCATCTGGATGAACATGGAAATCTCTACACCGCTATCTGTATGAACATGAAAATAGCTACACCTCTATCTGTATGAAAATGGAAATATCTACACCGCTATCTGTATGAACATGGAAAGATCTACACCGCCATCTGTATGAACATGGAAATATCTTCACCGCCATCTGTATGAACATGGATATACCTACACAGCCATCTGGATGAACATGGATATATCTACACCGCTATCTGTATGAACATGGAAATATCTGCACCGCTATCTGTGTAAACATGCATACATCTTCACCGCTATCTGTATAAACATGGAAATGTCTACACCGCTATGTGTATGAACATGGAAATATCTACACCGCTATCTGTTTGAACATGGAAATATCTACACCGCTATCTGCATGAAAATGTAAATATCTATAAAGCTATCTGCATATACATGGAAATATCTACAAAGCTATTTCTTTACACATGGAAATATCTACACTGCTATCTCTATAAACATGGAAATATCTACACCGCCATCTGTATGAACATGGAAATATCTGCACCGCCATATTTATGAACATATAAATATCTACACCGCCATCTGTATTAAGATGGAGATATCTACACCGTTATCTGTATAAACATGGAAATATCTACACCGCTATCTATATAAACATGGAAATATCTACACCACTATCTGTACAAACATGGAAATATCTACACCGCTTCCTGTATAAACATGGAAATATCACCACCGCTATCTGTATGAACATGGAAATATCTACACAGCCATCTGAATGAACATGGAAATAACTACAACGCTATCTGTATTAACATGGAAATAGCTACACCGCTATCTGTATGAACATGGAAATATCTACGCCACTATCTGTATGAACATGGAAATATCTACACCGCTATCTGTATGAACATGGAAATATCTTCACCGCCATCTGTATGAACATGGATATATCTACACAGCCATCTGGATGAACATGGAAATATCTACACCGCTATCTGTATGAACATGGAAATAGCTACACCGCTATCTGTATGAACATGGAAATATCTACACCGCTATCTGTATGAACATGGAAATATCTACACCGCTATCTGTATGAACATGGAAATATCTTCACCGCCATCTGTATGAACATGGATATATCTACACAGCCATCTGGATGAACATGGAAATATCAACACCTCTATCTGTATGAACATGGAAATATCTACACCGCTATCTGTTTTAACAGGCATACATCTTCACCGCTATCTGAATAAACATGGAAATATCTACACTGCTATCTGTGTAAACATGCATACATCTTCACCGCTATCTGTATAAACATGGATATATCTACACCGCTATCTGTATAAACATGGAAATATCTACTCCGCTACCTGTATAAACATGGAAATATCAGCACCGTTATCTGTATGAACATGGAAATATCTACACAGCCATCTGGATGAAAATGGAAATAGTTACACCGCTATCTGTATGAACATGGAAATAGCTACACCGCTATCTGTATGAACATGGGAATATCTACACCGCTATCTGTATGAACATGGAAATATCTACACCGCTATCTGTATGAACATGGAAATATCTTCACCGCCATCTGTATGAACATGAATATATCTACACAGCCATCTGGATGAACATGGAAATATCGACACCGCTATATGTATGAACATGGAATTAGCTACACCGCTATCTGTATGAACATGGAAATATCTACACCGCTTTCTGTATGAACATGGAAATATCTACACCGCTATCTGTATGAACATGGAAATATCTTCACCGCCATCTGTATGAACATGGATATATCTACACAGCCATCTGGATGAACATGGAAATATCTGCACCGCTATCTGTATGAACATGGAAATATCTACACCACTATCTGTGTAAACATGCATATATCTTCACTGCTATCTGTATAAACATGGAATTATCTACACCGCTATCTGTATGACCATGGAAATATCTACACCGCTATCTGTTTGAACACGGAAATATCTACTCCGCTATCTGCATGAAAATGGAAATATCTACTCAGCTATCTGCAAATACATGGAAATATCTACAAAGCTATTTCTTTACACATGGAAATAAATACACCGCTATCTCTATTAACATGGAAATATCTACACCGCCATTTGTATGAACTTGGAAATATCTGCACCGCAATCTGTATGAACATATAAATATCTACACCGCCATCTGTATTAAGATGGAGATATCTACACCGCTATCTGTATAAACATGGAAATATCTACACCGCTATCTGTATAAACATGGAAATATCTACACCGCTACCTGTATAAACATGGAAATATCAGCACCGCTATCTGTATGAACATGGAAATATCTACACAGCCATCTGGATGAATATCGAAATATCTACACCGCTATCTTTATGAACATGGAAATAGCTACACCGCTATCTGTATGAACATGGAAATATCTACACCACTAACTGTATGAACATGGAAATATCTACACCGCTATCTGCATGAACATGGAAATATCTTCACCGCCATCTGTATGAACATGGATATATCTACACAGCAATCTGGATGAACATGGAAATATCTACACCGCTATCTGTATGAACATGGAAATAGCTACACCTCTATCAGTATGAACATGGAAATATCTACACCGCTATCTGTATGAACATGGAAAGATCTACACCGCTATCTGTATGAACATGGAAATATCTTCACCGCCATCTGCATGAACATGTATATATCTACACAGCCATCTGGATGTACATGGATATATCTCCACCGCTATCTGCATGAACATGGAAATATCTACACCGCTATCTGTGTAAACATGCATACATCTTCACCGCTATCTGTATAAACATGGAAATATCTACACCGCTATCTGTATAAACACGGAAATATCTACACCGCTACCTGTATAAACATGGAAATATCAGCACCGCTATCTGTATGAACATGGAAATATCTACACCGCTATCTCTATGAACATGGAAATATCTACACCGATATCTGTATGAACATGGAAATATCTTCACCACCATCTGTATGAACATGGATATATCTACAAAGCCATCTGGATGAACATGGAAATATCTACACCGCTATCTGTATGAACATGGTAATATCTACACCGCTATCTGTGTAAACATGCATACATCTTCACCGCTATCTGTATAAACATGGAAATATCTACACCTCTATCTGTATAAACATGGAAATATCTACACCGCTACCTGTATAAACATGGAAATATCAGCACCGCTATCTGTATGAACATGGAAATATCTACACAGCCATCTGGATGAACATGAAAATATCTACACCGCTATCTGTATGAACATGGAAATAGCTATACCGCTACCTGTATGATCATGGAAATATCTACACCGCTATCTGAATGAACATGGAAATATCTACACCACTATCTGTATGAACATGGAAATATATTCACCGCCATCTGTATGAACATGGATATATCTACACAGCCATCTGGATGAACATGGAAATATCTACACCTCTATATGTATGAACATGGAAATAGCTACACCGCTATCTGTATGAACATGGAAATAGCTACACCGCTATCTGTATGAACATGGAAGTATCTACACCGCTATCTGTATGAACATGGAAATATCTTCACCGCCATATGTATGAACATGGATATATCTACACAGCCATCTGGATGAACATGGAAATATCTACACCACTATATGTATGAACATGGAATTAGCTAAACCGCTATGTCTATGAACATGGAAATATCTACACCGCTATCTGTATGAACATGGAAGTATCTACACCGCTATCTGTATGAACATTGAAATATCTTCACCGCCATATGTATGAACACGGATATATCTAGACAGCCATCTGGATGAACATGGAAATATCAGCACCGCTGTCTGAATGAACATGGAAATATCTAAACCGCAATCTGTATGAACATGGAAATATCTACAGAGCTATCTGTTTGAACATGGAAATATCTACACCGCTATCTGCATGAAAATGGAAATATCTACACAGCTTTCTGCATATACATCAAAATATCTACAAAGATATTCCTCTACACATGGAAATATCTACACCGCAATCTCTATAAACATGGAAATATCTACACCGCCATCTGTATGAACATGGAAATATCTGCACCGCCATCTGTATGAACATATAAATATCTAGACCGCCATCTGTATTAAGATGGAGATATCTACACCGCTATCTGTATAAACACGGAAATATCTACACCGCTACCTGTATAAACATGGAAATATCTACACCGCTATCTGTATAAACATGGAAATATCTACACCGCTACCTGTATAAACATGGAAATATCAGCACCGCTATCTGTATGAACATGGAAATATCTACACCGCTATCTCTATGAACATGGAAATATCTACACCGATATCTGTAAGAACATGGAAATATCTTCACCGCCATCTGTATGAACATGGATATATCTACACAGCTATCTGGACGAAAATGGAAATAGCACCGCTGTCTGTATGAACATGGAAATATCTACACCGCTATCTGTATGAACATGGAAATATCTACACCGCTATCTGTATGAACATGGAAATATCTTCACCGCCATCTGTATGAACATGGATATATCTACACAGCCATCTGGATGAACATGGAAATATCTACACAGCTATCTGTATGAACATGGAAATCTCTACACCACTATCTGTGTAAACATGCATACATCTTCACCGCTATCTGTATAAACATGGAAATATCTACACTGCTATATGCATGAACATGGAAATATCTACACCGCTATCTGTATGAACATGGAAATATCTACACAGCTCTCTGTTTGAACATGGAAATATCTACACCGCTATCTGCATGAAAATGGAAATATCTACCCAGCTATCTGCATATACATGGAAATATCTACAAAGCTATTTCTCTACACATGGAAATATCTACACCGCAATCTCTATAAACATGGAAATATCTTCACCGCCATCTGTATGAACATGGAAATATCTGCACCGCCATCTGTATGAACATATAAATATCTAGACCGCCATCTGTATTAAGATGGAGATATCTACACCGCTATCTGTATAAACATGGATATATCTACACCGCTATCTGTATAAACATGGAAATATCTACACCGCTACCTGTATAAACATGGAAATATCAGCACCGTTATCTGTATGAACATGGAAATATCTACACAGCCATCTGGATGAGAATGGAAATAGTTACACCGCTATCTGTATGAACATGGAAATAGCTACACCGCTATCTGTATGAACATGGGAATATCTACACCGCTATCTGTATGAACATGGAAATATCTACACCGCTGTCTGTATGAACATGGAAATATCTTCACCGCCATCTGTATGAACATGAATATATCTACACAGCCATCTGTATGAACATGGAAATATCTACAACTCTATATGTATGAACATGGAATTAGCTTCACCGGTATCTGAATGAACATGGAAATATCTACACCGCTATCTGTATGAACATGGAAATATCTACACCGCTATCTGTATGAACATGGAAATATCTTCACCGACATCTGTATGAACATGGATATATCTACACAGCCATCTGGATGAACATGGAAATATCTACACCGCTATCTGAATGAACATGGAAATATCTACACCGCTATCTGTGTAAACATGCATACATCTTCACCGCTATCTGTATAAACATGGATATATCTACACCGCTATCTGTATAAACATGGAAATATCTACACCGCTACCTGTATAAACATGGAAATATCAGCACCGTTATCTGTATGAACATGGAAATATCTACTCAGCCATCTGGATGATCATGGAAATATCTACACCGCTATATGTATGAACATGGAATTAGCTACACCGCTATCTGTATGAACATGAAAATATCTACACAGCTATCTGTATGAACATGGAAATATCTACACCGCTATCTGTATGAACATGGAAATATCTTCACCGCCATCTGTATGAACATAGATATATCTACACAGCCATCTGGATGAACATGGAAATATCAGCAACGCTGTCTGTATGGACATGGAAATATCTACACCGATATCTGTATGAACATGGAAATATCTTCACCGCCATCCGTATGAACATAGATATATCTACACAGCCATCTGGATGAACATGGAAATATCAGCAACGCTGTCTGTATGAACATGGAAATATCTACACCGCTATCTGTATGAACATGGAAATATCTACACCGCTATCTGTATGAACATGGAAATATCTTCACCGCCATCTGTATGAACATGGATATATCTACACAGCCATCTGGATGAACATGGAAATATCTACACCGCTATTAGTATGAACATGGAAATATCTACTCCGCTATCTGTGTAAACATGCATACATCTTCACCGCTATCTGTATAAACATGGAAATATCTACACCGCTATCTGTATAAACATGGAAATATCTACACCGCTACCTGTATAAACATGGAAATATCAGCACCGCTATCTGTATGAACATGGAAATATATACACAGCCATCTGGATGAACATGAAAATATCTACAACGCTATCTGTATGAACATGGAAATAGCTACACCGCTATCTGTATGAACATGGAAATATCTACACCGCTATCTGTATGAACATGGAAATATCTACACCACTATCTGTATGAACATGGAAATATATTCAACGCCAGCTGTATGAACATGGATATATCTACACAGCCATCTGGATGAACATGGAAATATCTAAACCTCTATATGTATGAACATGGAAATAGCTACAACGCTATCTGTATTAACATGGAAATAGCTACACCGCTATCTGTATGAACATGGAAGTATCTACACCGCTATCTGTATGAACATGGAAATATCTTCACCGCTATATGTATGAATATGGATATATCTACAAAGCCATCTGGATGAACATGGAAATATCTACACCACTATATGTATGAACATGGAAATAGCTAAACCTCTATGTCTATGAACTTGGAAATATCTACACTGCTATCTGTATGAACATGGAAGTATCTATACCGCTATCTTTATGAACATTGAAATATCTTCACCGCCATATGTATGAACACGGATATATCTAGAGAGCCATCTGGATGAACATGGAAATATCTACACCGCTATCTCTATGAACATGGAAATATCTACACCGCAATCTGTTTGAACATGGAAATATCTACACCGCTATCTGCATGAAAATGGAAATATCTACACAGCTATCTGCATATTCATGGAAATATCTACAAAGCTATTTCTTTACACATGGAAATAACTACACCGCTATCTCTATTAACATGGAAATATCTACACCGCCATCTGTATGAACATGGAAATATCTGCACCGCCATCTGTATGAACATATAAATATCTACACCGCCATCTGTATTAAGATGGAGATATCAACACCGCTATCTGTTTAAACATGGTAATATCTACACCGCTATCTGTATAAACACGGAAATATCTACACCGCTATCTGTATAAACATGGAAATAGCTACACCTCTATCCGTATGAACATGGAAATATCTACACCGTTATCTGTATGAACATGGAAAGATCTACACCGCTATCTGTATGAACATGGAAATATCTTCACCGCCATCCGTATGTACATGGATATATCTACACAGCCATCTGGATGAACATGGAAATATCTACACCGCTATCTGTATGAACATGGAAATATCTGCACCGCTCTCTGTGTAAACATGCATACATCTTCACCGCTATCTGTATAAACATGGAAATATCTACACCGCTATCTGTATGAACTTGGAAATATCTACACCGCTATCTGTTTGAACATGGAAATATCTACACCGCTATCTGCATGAAAATGGAAATATCTACAATGCTATCTGCATATACGTGGAAATATCTACAAAGCTATTACTTTACACATGGAAATAACTACACCACTATCTCTATAAACATGGAAATATCTACACCGTCATCTGTATGAACATATAAATATCTAAACCGCCATCTGCATTAAGATGGAGATATCTACACTGCTATCTGTATAAACATGGAAATATCTACACCGCTACCTGTATAAACATGGAAATATCAGCACCGCTATCTGAATGAACATGGAAATATCTACACCGCTATCAGTATGAACGTGGAAATATCTACACCGATATCTGTATGGACATGGAAATATCTTCACCGCCATCTGTATGAACATAGATATATCTACACAGCCATCTGGATGAACATGGAAATATCAGCAACGCTGTCTGTATGGACACGGAAATATCTACACCGCTATCTGTATGAACATGGAAATATCTACACCGCTATCTGTATGAACATGTAAATATCTTCTCCGCCATCTGTATGAACATGGATATATCTACACAGCCAGCTGGATGAAGATGGAAATATCTACACCGCTATCTGTATGAACATGGAAATATCTACACCGCTATCTGTGTAAACACGCATACATCTTCACCGCTATCTGTATAAACATGGAAATGTCTACACCCCTATGGATATGAACATGGAAATATCTACTCCGCTATCTGTTTGAACATGGAAATATCTACACCGCTATCTGCATGAAAATGTAAATATCTACACAGCTATCTGCATATACATGGAAATATCTACAAAGCTATTTCTTTACACATGGAAATATCTACACCGCTATCTCTATAAACATGGAAATATCTACACCGCCATCTGTATGAACATGGAAATATCTGCAAGGCCATCTGTATGAACATATAAATATCTAAACCGCAATCTGTATTAAGATGGAGATATCTACACCGCTATCTGTATAAACATGGAAATATCTACACCGCTATCTGTATAAACATGGAAATATCTACACCGCTATCTGTATAAACATGGAAATATCTACACCGCTACCTGTATAAACATGGAAATATCACCACCGCTATCTGTAAGAACATGGAAATATCTACACAGCCATCTGAATGAACATGGAAATATCTACAACGCTATCTGTATGAACATGGAAATAGCTACACCGCTATCTGTATGAACATGGAAATAACTACACCGCTATCTGTATGAACATGGAAATATCTACACCGCTATCTGTATGGACATGGAAATAACTTCACCGCCATCTGTATGAACATGGATATATCTACACAGTCATCTGGATAAACATGGAAATAACGACACCGCTATCTGAAAGAACATGGAAATAGCTACACCGCTATCTGTATGAACATGGAAATATCTACACCGCTATCTGTATGAACATGGAAATATCTGCACCGCTATCTGTATGAACATGGAAATACCTTCACCGCCATCTGTAAGAACATGGATATATCTACACAGCCATCTGGATGAACATGGAAATATCAACACCGCTATCTGTATGAACATGGAAATATCTACACCGCTATCTGTGTTAACATGCATACATCTTCACAGCTATCTGTATAAAAATGGAAATATCTACACCGCTATCTGTATGAACATGAAAATATCTACAGAGCAATCTGTTTGAACATGGAAATAACTACACCGCTATCTGCATGAAAATGGAAATATCTACACAGCTATCTGCATATACATGGAAATATCTCCAAAGCTATTTCTCTACACATGGAAATATCTACACCGCCATCTGTATGAACATGGAAATATCTGCACCGCCATCTGTATGAACATATAAATATCGACACGGCCATCTGTATTAAGATGGAGATATCTACACCGCTATCTGTATAAACATGGAAATATCTACACCGCTATCTGTATAAACATGGAAATATCTACACCGCTATCTGTATAAACATGGAAATATCTACACCGCTACCTGTATAAACATGGAAATATCACCACCGCTATCTGTAAGAACATGGAAATATCTACACCGCTATCTGAATGAACATGGAAATATCTACACCGCTATCTGTGTAAACATGCATACATCTTCACCACTATCTGTATAAACATGGATATATCTACACCGCTATCTGTATAAACATGGAAATATCTACACCGCTACCTGTATAAACATGGAAATATCAGCACCTTTATCTGTATGAACATGGAAATATCTACTCAGCCATCTGGATGATCATGGAAATATCTACACCGCTATATGTATGAACATGGAATTAGCTACACTGCTATCTGTATGAACATGAAAATATCTACACAGCTATCTGTATGAACATGGAAATATCTACACCGCTATCTGTATGAACATGGAAATATCTTCACCGCCATCTGTATGAACATGGATATATCTACACAGCCATCTGGATGAACATGGAAATATCAGCAACGCTGTCTGTATGGACATGGAAATATCTACACCGATATCTGTATGAACATGGAAATATCTTCACCGCCATCCGTATGAACATAGATATATCTACACAGCCATCTGGATGAACATGGAAATATCAGCAACGCTGTCTGTATGAACATGGAAATATCTACACCGCTATCTGTATGAACATGGAAATATCTACACCGCTATCTGTTTGAACATGGAAATATCTACACCGCTATCTGCATGATAATGGAAATATCTACACAGCTATCTGCATATTCATGGAAATATCTACAAAGCTATTTCTTTACACATGGAAATAACTACACCGCTATCTCTATTAACATGGAAATATCTACACCGCCATCTGTATGAACATGGAAATATCTGCACCGCCATCTTTATGAACATATAAATATCTACACCGCCATCTGTATTATGATGGAGATATCTACACCGCTATCTGTTTAAACATGGTAATATCTACACGGCTATCTGTATACACACGGAAATATCTACACCGCTATCTGTGTAAACATGCATACATCTTCACCGCTATCTGTATAAACATGGAAATATCTACACCGCTGTCTGTATAAACACGGAAATATCTACACCGCTACCTGTATAAACATGGAAATATCAGCACCGCTATCTGTATGAACATGGAAATATCTACACCACTATCTCTATGAACATGGAAATATCTACACCGATATCTGTATGAACATGGAAATATCTTCACCACCATCTGTATGAACATGGATATATCTACAAAGCCATCTGGATGAACATGGAAATATCTACACCGCTATCTGTATGAACATGGTAATATCTACACCGCTATCTGTGTAAACATGCATACATCTTCACCGCTATCTGTATAAACATGGAAATATCTACACCTCTATCTGTATAAACATGGAAATATCTACACCGCTACCTGTATAAACATGGAAATATCAGCACCGCTATCTGTATGAACATGGAAATATCTACACAGCCATCTGGATGAACATGAAAATATCTACACCGCTATCTGTATGAACATGGAAATAGCTATACCGCTACCTGTATGATCATGGAAATATCTACACCGCTATCTGAATGAACATGGAAATATCTACACCACTATCTGTATGAACATGGAAATATATTCACCACCATCTGTATGAACATGGATATATCTACACAGCCATCTGGATGAACATGGAAATATCTACACCTCTATATGTATGAACATGGAAATAGCTACACCGCTATCTGTATGAACATGGAAATAGCTACACCGCTATCTGTATGAACATGGAAGTATCTACACCGCTATCTGTATGAACATGGAAATATCTTCACCGCCATATGTATGAACATGGATATATCTACACAGCCATCTGGATGAACATGGAAATATCTACACCACTATATGTATGAACATGGAATTAGCTAAACCGCTATGTCTATGAACATGGAAATATCTACACCGCTATCTGTATGAACATGGAAGTATCTACACCGCTATCTGTATGAACATTGAAATATCTTCACCGCCATATGTATGAACACGGATATATCTAGACAGCCATCTGGATGAACATGGAAATATCAGCACCGCTGTCTGTATGAACATGGAAATATCTAAACCGCTATCTGTATGAACATGGAAATATCTACACCGCTATCTGTTTGAACATGGAAATATCTACACCGCTATCTGCATGAAAATGGAAATATCTACACAGCTTTCTGCATATACATCAAAATATCTACAAAGATATTCCTCTACACATGGAAATATCTACACCGCAATCTCTATAAACATGGAAATATCTACACCGCCATCTGTATGAACATGGAAATATCTGCACCGCCATCTGTATGAACATATAAATATCTAGACCGCCATCTGTATTAAGATGGAGATATCTACACCGCTATCTGTATAAACACG
This sequence comes from Gorilla gorilla gorilla, assembly GCF_029281585.2. Taxonomy (NCBI): domain Eukaryota; kingdom Metazoa; phylum Chordata; class Mammalia; order Primates; family Hominidae; genus Gorilla; species Gorilla gorilla. Next base: position 51,581,162 of record NC_073246.2, on the reverse strand, counting down.
GAAATATCTACACCGCTACCTGTATAAACATGGAAATATCTACACCGCTATCTGTATAAACATGGAAATATCTACACCGCTACCTGTATAAACATGGAAATATCAGCACCGCTATCTGTATGAACATGGAAATATCTACACCGCTATCTCTATGAACATGGAAATATCTACACCGATATCTGTAAGAACATGGAAATATCTTCACCGCCATCTGTATGAACATGGATATATCTACACAGCTATCTGGACGAAAATGGAAATAGCACCGCTGTCTGTATGAACATGGAAATATCTACACCGCTATCTGTATGAACATGGAAATATCTACACCGCTATCTGTATGAACATGGAAATATCTTCACCGCCATCTGTATGAACATGGATATATCTACACAGCCATCTGGATGAACATGGAAATATCTACACAGCTATCTGTATGAACATGGAAATCTCTACACCACTATCTGTGTAAACATGCATACATCTTCACCGCTATCTGTATAAACATGGAAATATCTACACTGCTATCTGCATGAACATGGAAATATCTACACCGCTATCTGTATGAACATGGAAATATCTACACAGCTCTCTGTTTGAACATGGAAATATCTACACCGCTATCTGCATGAAAATGGAAATATCTACCCAGCTATCTGCATATACATGGAAATATCTACAAAGCTATTTCTCTACACATGGAAATATCTACACCGCAATCTCTATAAACATGGAAATATCTTCACCGCCATCTGTATGAACATGGAAATATCTGCACCGCCATCTGTATGAACATATAAATATCTAGACCGCCATCTGTATTAAGATGGAGATATCTACACCGCTATCTGTATAAACATGGATATATCTACACCGCTATCTGTATAAACATGGAAATATCTACACCGCTACCTGTATAAACATGGAAATATCAGCACCGTTATCTGTATGAACATGGAAATATCTACACAGCCATCTGGATGAGAATGGAAATAGTTACACCGCTATCTGTATGAACATGGAAATAGCTACACCGCTATCTGTATGAACATGGGAATATCTACACCGCTATCTGTATGAACATGGAAATATCTACACCGCTGTCTGTATGAACATGGAAATATCTTCACCGCCATCTGTATGAACATGAATATATCTACACAGCCATCTGTATGAACATGGAAATATCTACAACTCTATATGTATGAACATGGAATTAGCTACACCGGTATCTGAATGAACATGGAAATATCTACACCGCTATCTGTATGAACATGGAAATATCTACACCGCTATCTGTATGAACATGGAAATATCTTCACCGACATCTGTATGAACATGGATATATCTACACAGCCATCTGGATGAACATGGAAATATCTACACCGCTATCTGAATGAACATGGAAATATCTACACCGCTATCTGTGTAAACATGCATACATCTTCACCGCTATCTGTATAAACATGGATATATCTACACCGCTATCTGTATAAACATGGAAATATCTACACCGCTACCTGTATAAACATGGAAATATCAGCACCGTTATCTGTATGAACATGGAAATATCTACTCAGCCATCTGGATGATCATGGAAATATCTACACCGCTATATGTATGAACATGGAATTAGCTACACCGCTATCTGTATGAACATGAAAATATCTACACAGCTATCTGTATGAACATGGAAATATCTACACCGCTATCTGTATGAACATGGAAATATCTTCACCGCCATCTGTATGAACATAGATATATCTACACAGCCATCTGGATGAACATGGAAATATCAGCAACGCTGTCTGTATGGACATGGAAATATCTACACCGATATCTGTATGAACATGGAAATATCTTCACCGCCATCCGTATGAACATAGATATATCTACACAGCCATCTGGATGAACATGGAAATATCAGCAACGCTGTCTGTATGAACATGGAAATATCTACACCGCTATCTGTATGAACATGGAAATATCTACACCGCTATCTGTATGAACATGGAAATATCTTCACCGCCATCTGTATGAACATGGATATATCTACACAGCCATCTGGATGAACATGGAAATATCTACACCGCTATTAGTATGAACATGGAAATATCTACTCCGCTATCTGTGTAAACATGCATACATCTTCACCGCTATCTGTATAAACATGGAAATATCTAAACCGCTATCTGTATAAACATGGAAATATCTACACCGCTACCTGTATAAACATGGAAATATCAGCACCGCTATCTGTATGAACATGGAAATATCTACACAGCCATCTGGATGAACATGAAAATATCTACAACGCTATCTGTATGAACATGGAAATAGCTACACCGCTATCTGTATGAACATGGAAATATATACACCGCTATCTGTATGAACATGGAAATATCTACACCACTATCTGTATGAACATGGAAATATATTCAACGCCAGCTGTATGAACATGGATATATCTACACAGCCATCTGGATGAACATGGAAATATCTACACCTCTATATGTATGAACATGGAAATAGCTACAACGCTATCTGTATTAACATGGAAATAGCTACACCGCTATCTGTATGAACATGGAAGTATCTACACCGCTATCTGTATGAACATGGAAATATCTTCACCGCTATATGTATGAATATGGATATATCTACAAAGCCATCTGGATGAACATGGAAATATCTACACCACTATATGTATGAACATGGAAATAGCTAAACCGCTATGTCTATGAACTTGGAAATATCTACACTGCTATCTGTATGAACATGGAAGTATCTATACCGCTATCTTTATGAACATTGAAATATCTTCACCGCCATATGTATGAACACGGATATATCTAGAGAGCCATCTGGATGAACATGGAAATATCTACACCGCTATCTGTATGAACATGGAAATATCTACACCGCTATCTGTTTGAACATGGAAATATCTACACCGCTATCTGCATGAAAATGGAAATATCTACACAGCTATCTGCATATTCATGGAAATATCTACAAAGCTATTTCTTTACACATGGAAATAACTACACCGCTATCTCTATTAACATGGAAATATCTACACCGCCATCTGTATGAACATGGAAATATCTGCACCGCCATCTGTATGAACATATAAATATCTACACCGCCATCTGTATTAAGATGGAGATATCAACACCGCTATCTGTTTAAACATGGTAATATCTACACCGCTATCTGTATAAACACGGAAATATCTACACCGCTATCTGTATAAACATGGAAATAGCTACACCTCTATCCGTATGAACATGGAAATATCTACACCGTTATCTGTATGAACATGGAAAGATCTACACCGCTATCTGTATGAACATGGAAATATCTTCACCGCCATCCGTATGTACATGGATATATCTACACAGCCATCTGGATGAACATGGAAATATCTACACCGCTATCTGTATGAACATGGAAATATCTGCACCGCTCTCTGTGTAAACATGCATACATCTTCACCGCTATCTGTATAAACATGGAAATATCTACACCGCTATCTGTATGAACTTGGAAATATCTACACCGCTATCTGTTTGAACATGGAAATATCTACACCGCTATCTGCATGAAAATGGAAATATCTACAATGCTATCTGCATATACGTGGAAATATCTACAAAGCTATTACTTTACACATGGAAATAACTACACCACTATCTCTATAAACATGGAAATATCTACACCGTCATCTGTATGAACATATAAATATCTAAACCGCCATCTGCATTAAGATGGAGATATCTACACTGCTATCTGTATAAACATAGAAATATCTACACCGCTACCTGTATAAACATGGAAATATCAGCACCGCTATCTGAATGAACATGGAAATATCTACACCGCTATCAGAATGAACGTGGAAATATCTACACCGATATCTGTATGGACATGGAAATATCTTCACCGCCATCTGTATGAACATAGATATATCTACACAGCCATCTGGATGAACATGGAAATATCAGCACCGCTGTCTGTATGGACACGGAAATATCTACACCGCTATCTGTATGAACATGGAAATATCTACACCGCTATCTGTATGAACATGTAAATATCTTCTCCGCCATCTGTATGAACATGGATATATCTACACAGCCAGCTGGATGAAGATGGAAATATCTACACCGCTATCTGTATGAACATGGAAATATCTACAGCGCTATCTGTGTAAACACGCATACATCTTCACCGCTATCTGTATAAACATGGAAATGTCTACACCCCTATGGATATGAACATGGAAATATCTACTCCGCTATCTGTTTGAACATGGAAATATCTACACCGCTATCTGCATGAAAATGTAAATATCTACACAGCTATCTGCATATACATGGAAATATGTACAAAGCTATTTCTTTACACATGGAAATATCTACACCGCTATCTCTATAAACATGGAAATATCTACACCGCCATCTGTATGAACATGGAAATATCTGCAAGGCCATCTGTATGAACATATAAATATCTAAACCGCAATCTGTATTAAGATGGAGATATCTACACCGCTATCTGTATAAACATGGAAATATCTACACCGCTATCTGTATAAACATGGAAATATCTACACCGCTATCTGTATAAACATGGAAATATCTACACCGCTACCTGTATAAACATGGAAATATCACCACCGCTATCTGTAAGAACATGGAAATATCTACACAGCCATCTGAATGAACATGGAAATATCTACAACGCTATCTGTATGAACATGGAAATAGCTACACCGCTATCTGTATGAACATGGAAATAACTACACCGCTATCTGTATGAACATGGAAATATCTACACCGCTATCTGTATGGACATGGAAATAACTTCACCGCCATCTGTATGAACATGGATATATCTACACAGTCATCTGGATAAACATGGAAATAACAACACCGCTATCTGAAAGAACATGGAAATAGCTACACCGCTATCTGTATGAACATGGAAATATCTACACCGCTATCTGTATGAACATGGAAATATCTGCACCGCTATCTGTATGAACATGGAAATACCTTCACCGCCATCTGTAAGAACATGGATATATCTACACAGCCATCTGGATGAACATGGAAATATCAACACCGCTATCTGTATGAACATGGAAATATCTACACCACTATCTGTGTTAACATGCATACATCTTCACAGCTATCTGTATAAAAATGGAAATATCTACACCGCTATCTGTATGAACATGAAAATATCTACAGAGCAATCTGTTTGAACATGGAAATAACTACACCGCTATCTGCATGAAAATGGAAATATCTACACAGCTATCTGCATATACATGGAAATATCTCCAAAGCTATTTCTGTACACATGGAAATATCTACACCGCCATCTGTATGAACATGGAAATATCTGCACCGCCATCTGTATGAACATATAAATATCGACACGGCCATCTGTATTAAGATGGAGATATCTACACCGCTATCTGTATAAACATGGAAATATCTACACCGCTATCTGTATAAACATGGAAATATCTACACCGCTATCTGTATAAACATGGAAATATCTACACCGCTACCTGTATAAACATGGAAATATCACCACCGCTATCCGTAAGAACATGGAAATATCTACACCGCTTTCTGAATGAACATGGAAATATCTACACTGCTATCTGTGTAAACATGCATACATCTTCACCACTATCTGTATAAACATGGATATATCTACACCGCTATCTGTATAAACATGGAAATATCTACACCGCTACCTGTATAAACATGGAAATATCAGCACCTTTATCTGTATGAACATGGAAATATCTACTCAGCCATCTGGATGATCATGGAAATATCTACACCGCTATATGTATGAACATGGAATTAGCTACACTGCTATCTGTATGAACATGAAAATATCTACACAGCTATCTGTATGAACATGGAAATATCTACACCGCTATCTGTATGAACATGGAAATATCTTCACCGCCATCTGTATGAACATGGATATATCTACACAGCCATCTGGATGAACATGGAAAAATCAGCAACGCTGTCTGTATGGACATGGAAATATCTACACCGATATCTGTATGAACATGGAAATATCTTCACCGCCATCCGTATGAACATAGATATATCTACACAGCCATCTGGATGAACATGGAAATATCAGCAACGCTGTCTGTATGAACATGGAAATATCTACACCGCTATCTGTATGAACATGGAAATATCTACACCGCTATCTGTATGAACATGGAAATATCTTCACCGCCATCTGTATGAACATGGATATATCTACACAGCCATCTGGATGAACATGGAAATATCTACACCGCTATTAGTATGAACATGGAAATATCTACTCCGCTATCTGTGTAAACATGCATACATCTTCACCGCTATCTGTATAAACATGGAAATATCTACACCGCTATCTGAATAAACATGGAAATATCTACACCGCTACCTGTATAAACATGGAAATATCAGCACCGCTCTCTGTATGAACATGGAAATATCTACACAGCCATCTGGATGAACATGAAAATATCTACACCGCTATCTGTATGAACAGGGAAATAGCTACACCGCTATCTGTATGAACATGGAAATATCTACACCGCTATCTGTATGAACATGGAAATATCTACACCACTATCTGTATGAACATGGAAATATATTCAACGCCAGCTGTATGAACATGGATATATCTACACAGCCATCTGGATGAACATGGAAATATCTACACCTCTATATGTATGAACATGGAAATAGCTACAACGCTATCTGTATAAACATGGAAATAGCTACACCGCTATCTGTATGAACATGGAAGTATCTACACCGCTATCTGTATGAACATGGAAATATCTTCACCGCTATATGTATGAATATGGATATATCTACAAAGCCATCTGGATGAACATGGAAATATCTACACCACTATATGTATGAACATGGAAATAGCTAAACCGCTATGTCTATGAACTTGGAAATATCTACACCGCTATCTGTATGAACATGGAAGTATCTATACCGCTATCTTTATGAACATTGAAATATCTTCACCGCCATATGTATGAACACGGATATATCTAGAGAGCCATCTGGATGAACATGGAAATATCTACACCGCTATCTGTATGAACATGGAAATATCTACACCGCTATCTGTTTGAACATGGAAATATCTACACCGCTATCTGCATGATAATGGAAATATCTACACAGCTATCTGCATATTCATGGAAATATCTACAAAGCTATTTCTTTACACATGGAAATAACTACACCGCTATCTCTATTAACATGGAAATATCTACACCGCCATCTGTATGAACATGGAAATATCTGCACCGCCATCTTTATGAACATATAAATATCTACACCGCCATCTGTATTATGATGGAGATATCTACACCGCTATCTGTTTAAACATGGTAATATCTACACGGCTATCTGTATACACACGGAAATATCTACACCGCTATCTGTATAAACATGGAAATAGCTACACCTCTATCCGTATGAACATGGAAATATCTACACCGTTATCTGTATGAACATGGAAAGATCTACACCGCTATCTGTATGAACATGGAAATATCTTCACCGCCATCCGTATGTACATGGATATATCTACACAGCTATCTGGATGAACATGGAAATATCTACACCGCTATCTGTATGAACATGGAAATATCTGCACCGCTCTCTGTGTAAACATGCATACATCTTCACCGCTATCTGTATAAACATGGAAATATCTACACCGCTATCAGTATGAACATGGAAATATCTACACCGCTATCTGTTTGAACATGGAAATATCTACACCGCTATCTGCATGAAAATGGAAATATCTACAAAGCTATCTGCATATACGTGGAAATATCTACAAAGCTATTACTTTACACATGGAAATAACTACACCACTATCTCTATAAGCATGGAAATATCTACACCGTCATCTGTATGAACATATAAATATCTACACCGCCATCTGCATTAAGATGGAGATATCTACACTGCTATCTGTATAAACATGGAAATATCTACACCGCTATCTATATAAACATGGAAATAACTACACCGCTATCTGTATGAACATGGAAATATCTACACCGCTACCTGCATAAACATGGAAATATCAGCACCGCTATCTCTATGAACATGGAAATATCTACACAGACATCTGGATGAACATGGAAATATCTACATCGCTATCTGTATGAACATGGAAATAGCTACACCGCTATTTGTATGAACATGGAAATATCTACACCACTATCTGTATGAACATGGAAATATCTACACCGCTATCTGCATGAACATTGAAATATATAGACCACTATCTGTATAAACATGGAAATATCTACACCGCTACCTATATAAACATGGAAATATCAGCACCGCTATCTGTATGAACATGGAAATATCTACACCGCTATCTCTATGAACATGGAAATATTTACACCGATATCTGTATGAACATGGAAATATCTTCACCTCCATCTGTATGAGCATGGATATATCTACACAGCCATCTGGATGAACAAGGAAATATCAGCACCGCAGTCAGTATTAACATGGAAATATCTACACCGCTATCTGTATGAACATGGAAATATCTACACAGCTATCTGTTTGAACATGGAAATATCTACACCGCTATCTGCATGAAAATGTAAATATCTACACAGCTATCTGCATATACATGGAAATATCTACAAAGCTATTTCTTTACACATGGAAATATCTACACCGCTATCTCTATAAACATGGAAATATCTACACCGCCATCTGTATGAACATGGAAATATCTGCACCGCCATCTGTATGAACATATAAATATCTACACAGCCATCTGTATTAAGATGGAGACATCTACACCGTTATCTGTATAAAAATGGAAATATCTATACCTCTATCTATATAAACATGGAAATATCTGCACCACTATCTGTATAAACATGGAAATATCTACACCACTACCTGTATAAACATGGAAATATCACCACCGCTATCTGTATGAACATGGAAATATCTACACAGCCATCTGAATGAACATGGAAATATCTACAACGCTATCTGTATGAACATGGAAATAGCTACAACGCTATCTGTATGAACATGGAAATATCTACACCGCTATCTGTATGAACATGGAAATATCTACACCGCTATCTGTATGAACATGGAAATATCTTCACCGCCATCTGTATGAACATGGATATATCTACACAGCCATCTGGATGAACATGGAAATATCAACACCGCTATCTGTATGAACATGGAAATATCTACACCGCTATCTGTTTTAACATGCATACATCTTCACCGCTATCTGTATAAACATGGAAATATCTACACCGCTATCTGTATGAACATGGAAATATCTACACAGCTATCTGTTTGAACATGGAAATATCTACACCGCTATCTGCATGAAAATGGAAATATCTACACAGCTATCTGCATATACATGGAAATATCTACAAAGCTATTTCTCTACACATGGAAATATCTCCACCGCAATCTCTATAAACATGGAAATATCTTCACCGCCATCTGTATGAACATGGAAATATCTGCACCGCCATCTGTATGAACATATAAATATCTAGACAGCCATCTGTATAAAGATGGAGATATCTACACCGCTATCTGTATAAAAATGGAAATATCTACACCGCTATCTGTATAAACATGGAAATATCTACACCGCTATCTGTATAAACATGGAAATATCTACACCGCTACCTGTATAAACATGGAAATATCAGCACCGCAATCTGTATGAAAATGGAAATATCTACACCGCTATCTGTATGAACATGGAAATATCTACACCGCTATCTGTATGAACATGGAAATAACTTCACCGACATCTGTATGAACATGGATATATCTACAGAGCCATCTGGATGAACATGGAAATATCTACACCGCTATCTGTATGAACATGGAAATATCTACACCGCTATCTGTGTAAACAGGCATACATCTTCACCGCTATCTGTATAAACATGGATATATCTACACCGCTATTGGTAGAAACATGGAAATATCTACACCGCTACCTGTATAAACATGGAAATATCAGCACCGTTATCTGTATGAACATGGAAATATCTACACAGCCATCTGGATGAAAATGGAAATATGTACACCGCTATCTGTATGAACATGGAAATAGCTACACCGCTATCTGTATGAACATAGGAATATCTACACCGCTATCTGTATGAACATGGAAATATCTACACCGCTATCTGTATGAACATGGAAATATCTTCACCGCCATCTGTATGAACATGAACATATCTACCCAGCCATCTGGATGAACATGGAAATACCTACACCGCTATATGTATGAACATGGAATTAGCTACACCGCTATATGTATGACCATGGAAATATCTACCCCGCTATCTGTTTGAACACGGAAATATCTACTCCGCTATCTGCATGAAAACGGAAATATCTACACAGCTATCTGCATATACATGGAAATATCTACAAAGCTATTTCTTTACACAGGGAAATAACTACACCGCTATCTCTATTAACATGGAAATATCTACACCGCCATCTGTATGAACATGGAAATATCTGCACCGCCATCTGTATGAACATATAAATATCTACACCGCCATCTGTATTAAGATGGAGATATCTACACCGCTATCTGTATGAACATGGAAATATCTACACCGCTATCTGTATAAACATGGAAATATCTACACCGCTATCTGTATAAACATGGAAATATCTACACCGCTACCTGTATAAACATGGAAATATCAGCACCGCTATCTGTATGAACATGGAAATATCTACACATCCATCTGGATGAACATGGAAATATCTACACCGCTATCTTTATGAACATGGAAATAGCTACACCGCTATCTGTATGAACATGGAAATATCTACACCACTAACTGTATGAACATGGAAATATCTACACCGCTATCTGCATGAACATGGAAATATCTTCACCGCCATCTGAATGAACATGGATATATCAACACAGCCATCTGGATGAACATGGATATATCTCCACCGCTATCTGCATGAACATGGAAATATCTACACCGCTATCTGTGTAAACATGCATACATCTTCACCGCTATCTGTATAAACATGGAAATATCTACACCGCTATCTGTATAAACACGGAAATGTCTACACCGCTACCTGTATAAACATGGAAATATCAGCATCGCTATCTGTATGAACATGGAAATATCTACACCGCTATCTCTATGAACATGGAAATATCTACACCGATATCTGTATGAACATGGAAATATCTTCACCGCCATCTGTATGAACTTGGATATAGCTACACAGCCATCTGGATGAACATGGAAATATCAGCACCGCTGTCTGTATGAACATGGAAATACCTACACCGCTATCTGTATGAACATGGAAATATCTACACCGCTATCTGTATGAACATGGAAATATCTTCACCACCATCTGTATGAACATGGATATATCTACACAGCCATCTGGATGAACATGGAAATATCTACACCGCTATCTGTATGAACATGGAAATATCTACACCGCTATGTGTGTAAACATGCATACATCTTCACCACTATCTGTATAAACATGGAAATATCTACACCGCTATCTCTATAAATATGGAAATATCTACACCGCTACCTGTATAAACATGGAAATATCAGCACCGCTATCTGTATGAACATGGAAATATCTACACAGCCATCTGGATGAACATGGAAATCTCTACACCGCTATCTGTATGAACATGGAAATAGCTACACCTCTATCTGTATGAACATGGAAATATCTACACCGCTATCTGTATGAACATGGATGTATCTACACCGCTATCTGTGTAAACATGCATACATCTTCACCTCTATCTGTATGAACATGGAAATATCAGCACCGCTATCTGTATGAACATGGATATATCTACACAGCCATCTGGATGAACATGGATATATCTACACCGCTATCCGTATGAACATGGAAATATCTGCACCGCTATCTGTGTAAACATGCATACATCTTCACCGCTATCTGTATAAACATGGAAATGTCTACACCGCTATGTGTATGAACATGGAAACATCTACACCGCTATCTGTTTGAACATGGAAATATCTACACCGCTATCTGCATGAAAATGTAAATATCTACACAGCTATCTGCATATACGTGGAAATATCTACAAAGCTATTTCTTTACACATGGAAATATCTACACCGCTATCTCTATAAACATGGAAATATCTACACCGCCCTCTGTATGAACATGGAAATATCTGCACCGCCATCTGTATGAACATATAAATATCTACACCGCCATCTGTATTAAGATGGAGATATCTACACCGTTATATGTATAAACATGGAAATATCTACACCGCTATCTATATAAACATGGAAATATCTACACCACTATCTGTATAAACATGGAAATATCTACACCGCTACCTGTATAAACATGGAAATATCACCACCGCTATCTGTATGAACATGGAAATATCTTCACAGTCATCTGAATGAACATGGAAATATCTACAACGCTATCTGTATTAACATGGAAATAGCTACACCGCTATCTGTATGAACATGGAAATATCTACGCCACTATCTGTATGAACATGGAAATATCTACACCGCTATCTGTATGAACATGGAAATATCTTCACCGCCATCTGTATGAACATGGATATATCTACACAGCCATCTGGATGAACATGGAAATATCTACACCGCTATCTGTATGAACATGGAAATAGCTACACCACTATCTGCATGAACATGGAAATATCTAAACCGCTATCTGTATGAACATGGAAATATCTACACCGCTATCTGTATGAACATGGAAATATCTTCACCGCCATCTGTATGAACATGGATATATCTACACAGCCATCTGGATGAACATGGAAATATCAACACCGCTATCTGTATGAACATGGAAATATCTACACCGCTATCTGTTTTAACATGCATACATCTTCTCCGCTATCTGTATAAACATGGAAATATCTACACCGCTATCTGTATGAACATGGAAATATCTACACAGCTATCTGTTTGAACATGGAAATATCTACACCGCTATCTGCATGAAAATGGAAATATCTACAGAGCTATCTGCATATACATGGAAATATCTACAAAGCTATTTCTCTACACATGGAAATATCTACACCGCAATCTCTATAAACATGGAAATATCTTCACCGCCATCTGTATGAACATGGAAATATCTGCACCGCCATCTGTATGAACATATAAATATCTAGACCGCAATCTGTATTAAGATGGAGATATCTACACCGCTATCTGTATAAAATTGGAAATATCTACACCTCTATCTGTATAAACATGGAAATATCTAAACCGCTATCTGTATAAACATGGAAATATCTACACCGCTACCTGTATAAACATGGAAATATCAGCACCGCAATCTGTATGAACATGGAAATATCTACACCGCTATCTCTATGAACATGGAAATATCTACACCGATATCTGTATGAACATGGAAATATCTTCACCGCCATCTGTATGAACATGGATATATCTACACAGCCATCTGGACGAACATGGAAATATCAGCACCGCTGTCTGTATGAACATGGAAATATCTACACCGCTATCTGTATGAACATGGAAATATCTACACCGCTATCTGTATGAACATGGAAATAACTTCACCGACATCTGTATGAACATGGATATATCAACACAGCCATCTGGATGAAAATGGAAATAGTTACACCGCTATCTGTATGAACATGGAAATAGCTACACCGCTATCTGTATGAACATGGGAATATCTACACCGCTATCTGTATGAACATGGAAATATCTACACCGCTATCTGTATGAACATGGAAATATCTTCACCGCCATCTGAATGAACATGAATATATCTACACAGCCATCTGGATGAACATGGAAATATCAACACCGCTATATGTATGAACATGGAATTAGCTACACCGCTATCTGTATGAACATGGAAATATCCTCACCGCCATCTGTATGAACATGGATATATCTACACAGCCATCTGGATGAACATGGAAATATCTGCACCGCTATCTGTATGAACATGGAAATATCTACACCACTATCTGTGTAAACATGCATACATCTTCACTGCTATCTGTATAAACATGGAATTATCTACACCGCTATCTGTATGACCTTGGAAATATCTACACCGCTATATGTTTGAACACGGAAATATCTACTCCGCTATCTGCATGAAAATGGAAATATCTTCACAGCTATCTGCATATACATGGAAATATCTACAAAGCTATTTCCTTACACATGGAAATAACTACACCGCTATCTCTATTAACATGGAAATATCTACATCGCCATCTGTATGAACATGGAAATATCTGCACCGCCATCTGTATGAACATATAAATATCTAAACCGCCATCTTTATAAAGATGGAGATATCTACACCGCTATCTGTATAAACATGGAAATATCTACACCGCTATCTGTATACACATGGAAATATCTACACCGATATCTGTATAAACATGGAAATATCTACACCGCTACCTGTATAAACATGGAAATATCAGCACCGCTATCTGTATGAACATGGAAATACCTACACAGCCATCTGGATGAACATGGAAATATCTACACCGCTATCTTTATGAACATGGAAATAGCTACACCGCTATCTGTATGAACATGGAAATATCTACACGACTAACTGTATGAACATGGAAATATCTACACCGCTATCTGCATGAACATGGAAATATCTTCACCGCCATCTGTATGAACATGGATATATCTACACAGCCATCTGGATGATCATGGAAATATCTACACCGCTATCTGTATGAACATGGAAATAGCTACACCTCTATCAGTATGAACATGGAAATATCTACACCGCTATCTGTATGAACATGGAAAGATCTACACCGCTATGTGTGTGAACATGGAAATATCTTCACCGCCATCTGTATGAACATGGATATATCTACACAGCCATCTGGATGAACATGGATATATCTCCAACGCTATCTGCATGAACATTTAAATATCTACCCCGCTATCTGTGTAAACATGCATACATCTTCACCGCTATCTGTAGAAACATGGAAATATCTACACCGCTATCTGTATAAACACGGAAATATCTACACCGGTACCTGTATAAACATGGAAATATCAGCACCGCTATCTGTATGAAAATGGAAATATCTACACCGCTATCTCTATGAACATGGAAATATCTACACCGATATCTGTATGAACATGGAAATATCTTCACCGCCATCTGTATGAACTTGGATATATCTACACAGCCATCTGGATGAACATGGAAATATCAGCACCGCTGTCTGTATGAACATGGAAATATCTACACCGCTATCTGTATGAACATGGAAATATCTACACCACTATCTGTGTAAACATGCATACATCTTCACTGCTATCTGTATAAACATGGTATTATCTACACCGCTATCTGTATGACCATGGAAATATCTACACCGCTATCTGTTTGAACACGGAAATATCTACTCCGCTATCTGCATGAAAATGGAAATATCTACACAGCTATCTGCATATACATGGAAATATCTACAAAGCTATTTCTTTACACATGGAAATAACTACACCGCTATCTCTATTAACATGGAAATATCTACACCGCCATCTGTATGAACATGGAAATATCTGCACCGCCATCTGTATGAACATATAAATATCTACACCGCCATCTGTACTAAGATGGAGATATCTACACCGCTATCTGTATAAACATGGAAATATCTACACCGCTATCTGTATAAACATGTAAATATCTACACCGCTATCTGTATAAACATGGAAATATCTACACCGCTACCTGTATAAACATGGAAATATAAGCACCGCTATCTGTATGAACATGGAAATATCTACACAGCCATCTGGATGAACATGGAAATATCTACACCGCTATCTTTATGAACATGGAAATAGCTACACCGCTATCTGTATGAACATGGAATCATCTACACCACTAACTGTATGAACATGGAAATATCTACACCGCTATCTGCATGAACATGGAAATATCTTCACCGCCATCTGTATGAACATGGATATATCTACACAGCAATCTGGATGAACTTGGAAATATCTACACCGCTATCTGTATGAACATGGAAAGATCTACACCGCTATCTGTATGAACATGGAAATATCTTCACCGCCATCTGTATGAACATGGATATATCTACACAGCCATCTGGATGAACATGGATATATCTCCACCGCTATCTGCATGAACATGGAAATATCTACACCGCTATCTGTGTAAACATGCATACATCTTCACCGCTATCTGTATAAACATGGAAATATCAGCACCGCTATCTGTATGAAAATGGAAATATCTACACTGCTATCTCTATGAACATGGAAATATCTACACAGATATCTGTATGAACATGGAAATATCTTCACCGCCATCTGTATGAGCTTGGATATACCTACACAGCCATCTGGATGAACATGGAAATATCAGCACCGCTGTCTGTATGAACATGGAAATATCTACACCGCTATCTGTATGAACATGTAAATATCTACACCGCTATCTGTATGAACATACAAATATCTTCACCACCATCTGTATGAACACGGATATATCTACACAGCCATCTGGATGAACATGGAAATTTCTACACCGCTATCTGTATGAACATGGAAATATCTACACCGCTATCTGTGTAAACATGCATACATCTTCACCGCTATCTGTATAAACATGGAAATATCTACACCGCTATCTGTATAAACATGGAAATATCTACACCGCTACCTGTATAAACATGGAAATATCAGCACCGCTATCTGTATGAACATGGAAATATCTACACAGCCATCTGGATGGACATGAAAATATCTACACCGCTATCTGTATGAACATGGAAATAGCTACACCGCTACCTGTATGAACATGGAAATATCTACACCGCTATCTGAATGAACATGGAAATATCTACACCACTATCTGTATGAACATGGAAATATCTTCACCGCCATCTGTATGAACATGGATATATCTACACAGCCATCTGGATGAACATGGAAATATCAACACCGCTATCTGTATGAACATGGAAATATCTACACCGCTATCTGTTTTAACATGCATACATCTTCTCCGCTATCTGTATAAACATGGAAATATCTACACCGCTATCTGTATGAACATGGAAATATCTACACAGTTATCTGTATGAACATGGAAATATATTCACCGCCATCTGTATGAACACGGATATATCTACACAGCCATCTGGATAAACATGGAAATATCTACACTTCTATATGTATGAACATGGAAATAGCTACACCGCTATCTATATGAACATGGAAATAGCTACACCGCTATCTGTATGAACATGGAAGTATCTACACCGCTATCAGTATGAACATGGAAATATCTTCACCGCCATATGTATGAACATGGATATATCTACACAGCCATCTGGATGAACATGGAAATATCTACACCACTATATGTATGAACATGGAATTAGCTAAACCGCTATGTCTATGAACATGGAAATATCTACACCGCTATCTGTGTGAACCTGGAAGTATCTACCCCGCTATCTGTATGAACATTGAAATATCTTCACCGCCATATGTATGAACACGGATATATCTAGACAGCCATCTGGATGAACATGGAAATATCAGCACCGCTGTCTGTATGGACATGGAAATATCTACACCGCTATCTGTATGAACATGGAAATATCTACACAGCTATCTGTTTGAAAATGGAAATATCTACACCGCTATCTGCATGAAAATGGAAATATTTACACAGCTTTCTGCATATACATCAAAATATCTACAAAGCTATTCCTCTACACATGGAAATATCTACACCGCAATCTCTATAAACATGGAAATATCTACACCGCCATCCGTATGAACATGGAAATATCTGCACCGCCATCTGTATGAACATATAAATACCTAGACCGCCATCTGTATTAAGATGGAGATATCTACACCACTATCTGTATAAACACGGAAATATCTACACCGCTACCTGTATAAACATGGAAATATCTAAACCGCTGTCTGTATAAACATGGAAATATCTACACCGCTACCTGTATAAACATGGAAATATCAGCACCGCTATCTGTATGAACATGGAAATATCTACACCGCTATCTCTATGAACATGGAAATATCTACACCGATATCTGTAAGAACATGGAAATATCTTCACCGCCATCTGTATGAACATGGATATATCTACACAGCCATCTGGACGAAAATGGAAATATCAGCACCGCTGTCTGTATGAACATGGAAATATCTACACCGCTATCTGTATGAACATGGAAATATCTACACCGCTATCTGTATGAACATGGAAATATCTTCACCGCCATCTGTATGAACATGGATATATCTACACAGCCATCTGGATGAACATGGAAATATGTACACCACTATCTGTATGAACATGGAAATCTCTACACCGCTATCTGTGTAAACATGCATACATCTTCACCGCTATCTGTATAAACATGGAAATATCTACACTGCTATCTGCATGAACATGGAAATATCTACACCGCTATCTGTATGAACATGGAAATATCTTCACCGCCATCTGTATGAACATGGATATATCTACACAGCCATCTGGATGAACTTGGAAATATCTACACCGCTATCTGTATGAACATGGAAACAGCTACACCGCTATCAGTATGAACATGGAAATATCTACACCGCTATCTGTATGAACACGGAAATATCTACACCGCTATCTGTATGAACATGGAAATATCTTCACCGCCATCTGTATGAACGTGAATATATCTACACAGCCATCTAGATGAACATGGAAATATCTACACCGCTATATGTATGAACATGGAATTAACTACACCGGTATCTGAATGAACATGGAAATATCTACACCGCTATCTGTATGAACATGGAAATATCCACACCGCCATCTGTATGAACATGGTTATATCTACACAGCCATCTGGATGAACATGGAAATATCTACACCGCTATCTGTATGAACATGGAAATAGCTACACCGCTCTCTGTGTAAACATGCATACATCTTCACCGCTATCTGTAGAAACATGGAAATATCTACACCGCTACCCGTATAACCATGGAAATATCAGCACCGCTATCTGTATGAACATGGAAATATCTACACAGCCATATGGACGAACATGGAAATATCTACACTGCTATCTGTATGAACATGGAAATAGCTACACCGCTATCTATATGAACATGGAAACATCTACACCACTATCTGTATGAACATGGAAATATCTACACCGCTATCTGTATGAACATGGAAATATCTTCACCGCCATCTGTATGAACATGGATATATCTACACAGCCATCCGGATGAACATGGAAATATCTACACCGCTATCTGTATGAACATGGAAATAGCTACTCCGCTATCTGAACATGGAAATATCTACACCGCTATCTGCATGAACATGGAAATATCTACACCGCTATCTGTATGAACATGGAAATACCTTCACCGCCATCTGTATGAACATGGATATATCTACACAGCCATCTGGATGAACATGGAAATATCTACACCGCTATCTGTATGAACATGGAAATATCTACACCGCTATCTTTGTAAACATGCATACATCTTCACCGCTGTCTGTATAAACATGGAAATATCTGCACCGCTATCTGTGTAAACATGCATACATCTTCACCGCTATCTGTATAAACATGGAAATATCTACACCGCTATCTGTATAAACATGGAAATATCTACACCGCTACCTGTATAAACATGGAAATATCAGCACCGCTATCTGTATGAACATGGAAATATCTACACAGCCATCTGGATGAACATGAAAATATCTACACCGCCATCTGTATGAACATGGAAATAGCTACACCGCTACCTGTATGAACATGGAAATATCTACACCGCTATCTGAATGAACATGGAAATATCTACACCACTATCTGTATGAACATGGAAATATATTCACCGCCATCTGTATGAACATGGATATATCTACACAGCCATCTGGATGAACATGGAAATATCTACACCTCTATATGTATGAACATGGAAATAGCTACACCGCTATCTGTATGAACATGGAAATAGCTACACTGCTATCTGTATGAACATGGAAGTATCTACACCGCTATCTGTATGAACATGGAAATATATTCACCGCCATATGTATGAACATGGATATATCTACACAGCCATCTGGATGAACATGGAAATATCTACACCACTATATGTATGAACATGGAATTAGCTAAACCGCTATGTCTATGAACATGGAAATATCTACACCGCTATCTGTATGAACATGGAAGTATCTACACCGCTATCTGTATGAACATTGAAATATCTTCACCGCCATATGTATGAACACGGATATATCTAGACAGCCATCTGGATGAACATGGAAATATCAGCACCGCTGTCTGTATGAACATGGAAATATCTACACCGCTATCTGTATGAACATGGAAATATCTACACCGCTATCTGTTTGAACATGGAAATATCTACACAGCTATCTGCATGAAAATGGAAATATCTACACAGCTTTCTGCATATACATCAAAATATCTACAAAGCTATTCCTCTACACATGGAAATATCTACACCGCAATCTCTATAAACA
The DNA here is from genome assembly GCF_029281585.2 of Gorilla gorilla gorilla. Taxonomy (NCBI): domain Eukaryota; kingdom Metazoa; phylum Chordata; class Mammalia; order Primates; family Hominidae; genus Gorilla; species Gorilla gorilla. The sequence goes on along the minus strand of NC_073246.2, from coordinate 51,560,403 downwards.
TGGAAATATCTACACCGCCATCTGTATGAACATGGAAATATCTGCACCGCCATCTGTATGAACATATAAATATCTAGACCGCCATCTGTATTAAGATGGAGATATCTACACCGCTATCTGTATAAACACGGAAATATCTACACAGCTACCTGTATAAACATGGAAATATCTACACCGCTATCTGTATAAACATGGAAATATCTACACCGCTACCTGCATAAACATGGAAATATCAGCACCGCTATCTGTATGAACATGGAAATATCTACACCGCTATCTCTATGAACATGGAAATATCTACACCGATATCTGTAAGAACATGGAAATATCTTCACCGCCATCTGTATGAACATGGATATATCTACACAGCCATCTGGACGAAAATGGAAATATCAGCACCGCTGTCTGTATGAACATGGAAATATCTACACCGCTATCTGTATGAACATGGAAATATCTACACCGCTATCTGTATGAACATGGAAATACCTTCACCGCCATCTGTATGAACATGGATATATCTACACAGCCATCTGGATGAACATGGAAATATCTACACCACTATCTGAATGAACATGGAAATCTCTACACCGCTATCTGTGTAAACATGCATACATCTTCACCGCTATCTGTATAAACATGGAAATATCTACACTGCTATCTGCATGAACATGGAAATATCTACACCGCTATCTGTATGAACATGGAAATATCTTCACCGCCATCTGTATGAACATGGATATATCTACACAGCCATCTGTATGAACATGGAAATATCTACACCGCTATCTGTATGAACATGGAAACAGCTACACCGCTATCAGTATGAACATGGAAATATCTACACCGCTATCTGTATGAACACGGAAATATCTACACCGCTATCTGTATGAACATGGAAATATCTTCACCGCCATCTATATGAACATGAATATATCTACACAGCCATCTGGATGAACATGGAACTATCTACACCGCTGTATGTATGAACATGGAATTAACTACACCGGTATCTGAATGAACATGGAAATATCTACACCGCTATCTGTATGAACATGGAAATATCTACACCGCCATCTGTATGAACATGGTTATATCTACACAGCCATCTGGATGAACATGGAAATATCTACACCGCTATCTGTATGAACATGGAAATATCTACACCGCTCTCTGTGTAAACATGCATACATCTTCACCGCTATCTGTATAAACATGGAAATATCTACACCGTTACCCGTATAAACATGGGAATATCCGCACCGCTATCTGTATGAACATGGAAATATCTACACAGCCATCTGGACGAACATGGAAATATCTACACCGCTATCTGTATGAACATGGAAATAGCTACACCGCTATCTATATGAACATGGAAACATCTACACCACTATCTGTATGAACACGGAAATATCTACACCGCTATCTGTATGAACATGGAAATATCTTCACCGCCATCTGTATGAACATGGATATATCTACACAGCCATCTGGATGAACATGGAAATATCTACACCGCTATCTGTATGAACATGGAAATAGCTACTCCGCTATCTGAACATGGAAATATCTACACCGCTATCTGTACATGGAAATATCTACACCGCTATCTGTATGAACATGGAAATATCTTCACCGCCAACTGTATGAACATGGATATATCTACACAGCCATCTGGATGAACATGGAAATATCTACACCGCTATCTGTATGAACATGGAAATATCTACACCGCTATTTTTGTAAACATGCATACATCTTCACCGCTGTCTGTATAAACATGGAAATATCTGCACCGCTATCTGTATGAACATGGAAATATCTACATCGCTATCTGTATGAACATGGAAATAGCTACACCGCTATCTGTATGAACATGGAAATATCTACACCACTATCTGTATAAACATGGAAATATCTACACCGCTATCTGTATGAACATGGAAATATATAGACCACTATCTGTATAAACATGGAAATATCTACACCGCTACCAATATAAACTTGGAAATATCAGCACCGCTATCTGTATGAACATGGAAATATCTACACCGCTATCTCTATGAACATGGAAATATTTACACCGATATCTGTATGAACATGGAAATATCTTCACCGCCATCTGTATGAACATGGATATATCTACACAGCCATCTGGATGAACAAGGAAATATCAGCACCGCTGTCTGTATGAACATGGAAATATCTACACCGCTATCTGTATGAACATGGAAATATCTACACAGCTATCTGTTTGAACATGGAAATATCTACACCGCTATCTCTATGAACATGGAAATATCTACACCGATATCTGTAAGAACATGGAAATATCTTCACCGCCATCTGTATGAACATGGATATATCTGCACAGCCATCTGGACGGAAATGGAAATATCAGCACCGCTGTCTGTATGAACATGGAAATATCTACACCGCTATCTGTATGAACATGGAAATATCTACACCGCTATCTGTATGAACATGGAAATATCTTCACCGCCATCCGTATGAACATGGATATATCTACGCAGCCATCTGGATGAATATGGAAATATCTACACCGCTATCTGTATGAACATGGAAATCTCTACACCGCTATCTGTGTAAACATGTATACAACTTCACCGCTATCTGTATAAACATGGAAATATCTACACTGCTATCTGCATGAACATGGAAATATCTACACCGCTGTCTGTACGAACAAGCAAATATCTTCACCGCCATCTGTATGAACATGGATATATCTACACAGCCATCTGGATGAACATGGAAGTATCTACACCGCTATATGTATGAACATGGAAACAGCTACACCGCTATCTGTATGAACATGGAAATATCTACACCGCTATCTGTATGAACACGGAAATATCTACACCGCTATCTGTAAGAACATGGAAATATCTTCACCGCCATCTGTATGAACATGAATATATCTACACAGCCATCTGGATGAACATGGAAATATCTACAACTCTATATGTATGAACATGGAATTAGCTACACCGGTATCTGAATGAACATGGAAATATCTACACCGCTATCTGTATGAACATGGAAATATCTACACCGCTATCTGTATGAACATGGAAATATCTACACCGCTATCTGTGTAAACATGCATACATCTTCACCGCCGTCTGTATAAACATGTAAATATCTACACCGCTATCTGTATGAACATGGAAATACCTTCACCGCCATCTGTATGAACATGGATATATCTACACAGCCATCTGGATGAACATGGAAATATCTACACCGCTATCTGAACATGGAAATATCTACACGGCTATCTGTATGAACATGGAAATATCTACACCGCTATCTGTATGAACATGGAAATATATAGACCACTATCTGTATAAACATGGAAATATCTACACCGCTACCTATATAAACTTGGAAATATCAGCACCGCTATCTGTATGAACATGGAAATATCTACACCGCTATCTCTATGAACATGGAAATATTTACACCGATATCTGTATGAACATGGAAATATCTTCACCGCCATCTGTACGAACATGGATATATCTACACAGCCATCTGGATGAACAAGGAAATATCAGCACCGCTGTCTGTATGAACATGGAAATATCTACACCACTATCTGTTTGAACATGGAAATATCTACACCGCTATATGCATGAAAATGGAAATATCTACACAGCTATCTGCATATACATGGAAATATCTACAAAGCTATTCCTCTACACATGGAAATATCTACACCGCAATCTCTATAAACATGGAAATATCTACACCGCAATCTGTATGAACATGGAAATATCTGCACCGCCATTTGTATGAACATATAAATATCTACACCGCCATCTGTATTAAGATGGAGATATCTACACCGCTATCTGTATAAACACGGAAATATCTACACCGCTACCTGTATAAACATGGAAATATCTACACCGCTATCTGTATAAACATGGAAATATCTACACCGCTACCTGTATAAACATGGAAATATCAGCACCGCTATCTGTATGAACATGGAAATATCTACACCGCTATCTCTATGAACATGGAAATATCTACACCGATATCTGTAATAACATGGAAATATCTTCACCGCCATCTGTATGAACATGGATATATCTACACAGCCATCTGGACGGAAATGGAAATATCAGCACCGCTGTCTGTATGAACATGGAAATATCTACACCGCTATCTGTATGAACATGGAAATATCTTCACCGCCATCCGTATTAACATTGATATATCTACGCAGCCATCTGGATAAACATGGAAATATCTACACCGCTATCTGTATGAACATGGAAATCTCTACACCGCTATCTGTGTAAACATGCATACATATTCACCGCTATCTGTATAAACATGGAAATATATACACTGCTATCTGCATGAACATGGAAATATCTACACCGCTGTCTGTATGAACATGGAAATATCTTCACCGCCATCTGTAGGAACATGGAAATATCTACAGAGCCATCTGGATGAACATGGAAGTATCTACACCGCTTTCTGTATGAACATGGAAACAGCTACACCGCTATCTGTATGAACATGGAAATATCTACACCGCTATCTGTATGAACACGGAAATATGTACACCGCTATCTGTATGAACATGGAAATATCTTCACCACCATCTGTATGAACATGAATATATCTACACAGCCATCTGTATGAACATGGAAATATCTACAACTCTATATGTATGAACATAGAATTAGCTACACCGGTATCTGAATGAACATGGAAATATCTACACCGCTATCTGTATGAACATGGAAATATCTACACCGCTATCTGTATGAACATGGAAATATCTACACCGCTATCTGTGTAAGCATGAATACATCTTCACCGCTGTCTGTATAAACATGTAAATATCTACACCGCTATCTGTATGAACATGGAAATATCTTCACCGCCATCTGTATGAACATTCGTATATCTACACAGCCATCTGGATGAACATGGATATATCTCCACCGCTATCTGCATGAACATGGAAATATCTACACCGCTATCTGTGTAAACATGCATACATCTTCACCGCTATCTGTATAAACACGGAAATATCTAAACCGCTACCTGTATAAACATGGAAATATCAGCATCGCTATCTGTATGAACATGGAAATATCTACACCGCTATCTCTATGAACATGGAAATATCTACACCGATATCTGTATGAACATGGAAATATCTTCACCGCCATCTGTATGAACTTGGATATATCTACACAGCCATCTGGATGAACATGGAAATATCAGCACCGCTGTCTGTATGAACATGGAAATACCTACACCCTATCTGTATGAACATGGAAATATCTACACCGCTATCTGTATGAACATGGAAATATCTTCACCACCATCTGTACGAACATGGATATATCTACACAGCCATCTGGATGAACACGGAAATATCTACACCGCTATCTGTATGAACATGGAAATATCTACACAGCCATCTGGATGAACATGGAAATCTCTACACCGCTATCTGTATGAACATGGAAATAGCTACACATCTATCTGTATGAAAATGGAAATATCTACACCGCTATCTGTATGAACATGGAAAGATCTACACCGCCATCTGTATGAACATGGAAATATCTTCACCGCCATCTGTATGAACATGGATATACCTACACAGCCATCTGGATGAACATGGATATATCTACACCGCTATCTGTATGAACATGGAAATATCTGCACCGCTATCTGTGTAAACATGCATACATCTTCACCGCTATCTGTATAAACATGGAAATGTCTACACCGCTATGTGTATGAAGATGGAAATATCTACACCGCTATCTGTTTGAACATGGAAATATCTACACCGCTATCTGCATGAAAATGTAAATATCTATAAAGCTATCTGCATATACATGGAAATATCTACAAAGCTATTTCTTTACACATGGAAATATCTACACTGCTATCTCTATAAACATGGAAATATCTACACCGCCATCTGTATGAACATGGAAATATCTGCACCGCCATATTTATGAACATATAAATATCTACACCGCCATCTGTATTAAGATGGAGATATCTACACCGTTATCTGTATAAACATGGAAATATCTACACCGCTATCTATATAAACATGGAAATATCTACACCACTATCTATACAAACATGGAAATATCTACACCGCTTCCTGTATAAACATGGAAATATCACCACCGCTATCTGTATGAACATGGAAATATCTACACAGCCATCTGAATGAACATGGAAATAACTACAACGCTATCTGTATTAACATGGAAATAGCTACACCGCTATCTGTATGAACATGGAAATATCTACGCCACTATCTGTATGAACATGGAAATATCTACACCGCTATCTGTATGAACATGGAAATATCTTCACCGCCATCTGTATGAACATGGATATATCTACACAGCCATCTGGATGAACATGGAAATATCTACACCGCTATCTGTATGAACATGGAAATAGCTACACCGCTATCTGTATGAACATGGAAATATCTACACCGCTATCTGTATGAACATGGAAATATCTACACCACTATCTGTATGAACATGGAAATATCTTCACCGCCATCTGTATGAACATGGATATATCTACACAGCCATCTGGATGAACATGGAAATATCAACACCGCTATCTGTGTGAACATGGAAATATCTACACCGCTATCTGTTTTAACAGGCATACATCTTCACCGCTATCTGAATAAACATGGAAATATCTACACTGCTATCTGTGTAAACATGCATACATCTTCACCGCTATCTGTATAAACATGGATATATCTACACCGCTATGTGTATAAACATGGAAATATCTACTCCGCTACCTGTATAAACATGGAAATATCAGCACCGTTATCTGTATGAACATGGAAATATCTACACAGCCATCTGGATGAAAATGGAAATAGTTACACCGCTATCTGTATGAACATGGAAATAGCTACACCGCTATCTGTATGAACATGGGAATATCTACACCGCTATCTGTATGAACATGGAAATATCTACACCGCCATCTGTATGAACATGGAAATATCTTCACCGCCATCTGTATGAACATGAATATATCTACACAGCCATCTGGATGAACATGGAAATATCGACACCGCTATATGTATGAACATGGAATTAGCTACACCGCTATCTGTATGAACATGGAAATATCTACACCGCTTTCTGTATGAACATGGAAATATCTACACCGCTATCTGTATGAACACGGAAATATCTTCACCGCCATCTGTATGAACATGGATATATCTACACAGCCATCTGGATGAACATGGAAATATCTGCACCGCTATCTGTATGAACATGGAAATATCTACACCACTATCTGTGTAAACATGCATATATCTTCACTGCTATCTGTATAAACATGGAATTATCTACACCGCTATCTGTATGACCATGGAAATATCTACACCGCTATCTGTTTGAACACGGAAATATCTACTCCGCTATCTGCATGAAAATGGAAATATCTACTCAGCTATCTGCAAATACATGGAAATATCTACAAAGCTATTTTTTACACATGGAAATAACTACACCGCTATCTCTATTAACATGGAAATATCTACACCGCCATTTGTATGAACTTGGAAATATCTGCACCGCAATCTGTATGAACATATAAATATCTACACCGCCATCTGTATTAAGTTGGAGATATCTACACCGCTATCTGTATAAACATGGAAATATCTACACCGCTATCTGTATAAACATGGAAATATCTACACCGCTACCTGTATAAACATGGAAATATCAGCACCGCTATCTGTATGAACATGGAAATATCTACACAGCCATCTGGATGAATATCGAAATATCTACACCGCTATCTTTATGAACATGGAAATAGCTACACCGCTATCTGTATGAACATGGAAATATCTACACCACTAACTGTATGAACATGGAAATATCTACACCGCTATCTGCATGAACATGGAAATATCTTCACCGCCATCTGTATGAACATGGATATATCTACACAGCAATCTGGATGAACATGGAAATATCTACACCGCTATCTGTATGAACATGGAAATAGCTACACCTCTATCAGTATGAACATGGAAATATCTACACCGCTATCTGTATGAACATGGAAAGATCTACACCGCTATCTGTATGAACATGGAAATATCTTCACCGCCATCTGCATGAACATGTATATAACTACACAGCCATCTGGATGTACATGGATATATCTCCACCGCTATCTGCATGAACATGGAAATATCTACACCGCTATCTGTGTAAACATGCATACATCTTCACCGCTATCTGTATAAACATGGAAATATCTACACCGCTATCTGTATAAACACGGAAATATCTACACCGCTACCTGTATAAACATGGAAATATCAGCACCGCTATCTGTATGAACATGGAAATATCTACACCGCTATCTCTATGAACATGGAAATATCTACACCGATATCTGTATGAACATGGAAATATCTTCACCGCCATCTGTATGAACTTGGATATATCTACACAGCCATCTGGATGAACATGGAAATATCAGCACCGCTGTCTGTATGAACATGGAAATATCTACACCGCTATCTGTATGAACATGGAAATATCTACACCGCTATCTGTATGAACATGGAAATATCTTCACCACCATCTGTATGAACATGGATATATCTACAAAGCCATCTGGATGAACATGGAAATATCTACACCGCTATCTGTATGAACATGGTAATATCTACACCGCTATCTGTGTAAACATGCATACATCTTCACCGCTATCTGTATAAACATGGAAATATCTACACCTCTATCTGTATAAACATGGAAATATCTACACCGCTACCTGTATAAACATGGAAATATCAGCACCGCTATCTGTATGAACATGGAAATATCTACACAGCCATCTGGATGAACATGAAAATATCTACACCGCTATCTGTATGAACATGGAAATAGCTATACCGCTACCTGTATGATCATGGAAATATCTACACCGCTATCTGAATGAACATGGAAATATCTACACCACTATCTGTATGAACATGGAAATATATTCACCGCCATCTGTATGAACATGGATATATCTACACAGCCATCTGGATGAACATGGAAATATCTACACCTCTATATGTATGAACATGGAAATAGCTACACCGCTATCTGTATGAACATGGAAATAGCTACACCGCTATCTGTATGAACATGGAAGTATCTACACCGCTATCTGTATGAACATGGAAATATCTTCACCGCCATATGTATGAACATGGATATATCTACACAGCCATCTGGATGAACATGGAAATATCTACACCACTATATGTATGAACATGGAATTAGCTAAACCGCTATGTCTATGAACATGGAAATATCTACACCGCTATCTGTATGAACATGGAAGTATCTACACCGCTATCTGTATGAACATTGAAATATCTTCACCGCCATATGTATGAACACGGATATATCTAGACAGCCATCTGGATGAACATGGAAATATCAGCACCGCTGTCTGTATGAACATGGAAATATCTAAACCGCTATCTGTATGAACATGGAAATATCTACAGAGCTATCTGTTTGAACATGGAAATATCTACACCGCTATCTGCATGAAAATGGAAATATCTACACAGCTTTCTGCATATACATCAAAATATCTACAAAGATATTCCTCTACACATGGAAATATCTACACCGCAATCTCTATAAACATGGAAATATCTACACCGCCATCTGTATGAACATGGAAATATCTGCACCGCCATCTGTATGAACATATAAATATCTAGACCGCCATCTGTATTAAGATGGAGATATCTACACCGCTATCTGTATAAACACGGAAATATCTACACCGCTACCTGTATAAACATGGAAATATCTACACCGCTATCTGTATAAACATGGAAATATCTACACCGCTACCTGTATAAACATGGAAATATCAGCACCGCTATCTGTATGAACATGGAAATATCTACACCGCTATCTCTATGAACATGGAAATATCTACACCGATATCTGTAAGAACATGGAAATATCTTCACCGCCATCTGTATGAACATGGATATATCTACACAGCTATCTGGACGAAAATGGAAATAGCACCGCTGTCTGTATGAACATGGAAATATCTACACCGCTATCTGTATGAACATGGAAATATCTACACCGCTATCTGTATGAACATGGAAATATCTTCACCGCCATCTGTATGAACATGGATATATCTACACAGCCATCTGGATGAACATGGAAATATCTACACAGCTATCTGTATGAACATGGAAATCTCTACACCACTATCTGTGTAAACATGCATACATCTTCACCGCTATCTGTATAAACATGGAAATATCTACACTGCTATCTGCATGAACATGGAAATATCTACACCGCTATCTGTATGAACATGGAAATATCTACACAGCTCTCTGTTTGAACATGGAAATATCTACACCGCTATCTGCATGAAAATGGAAATATCTACCCAGCTATCTGCATATACATGGAAATATCTACAAAGCTATTTCTCTACACATGGAAATATCTCCACCGCAATCTCTATAAACATGGAAATATCTTCACCGCCATCTGTATGAACATGGAAATATCTGCACCGCCATCTGTATGAACATATAAATATCTAGACCGCCATCTGTATTAAGATGGAGATATCTACACCGCTATCTGTATAAACATGGATATATCTACACCGCTATCTGTATAAACATGGAAATATCTACACCGCTACCTGTATAAACATGGAAATATCAGCACCGTTATCTGTATGAACATGGAAATATCTACACAGCCATCTGGATGAGAATGGAAATAGTTACACCGCTATCTGTATGAACATGGAAATAGCTACACCGCTATCTGTATGAACATGGGAATATCTACACCGCTATCTGTATGAACATGGAAATATCTACAACGCTGTCTGTATGAACATGGAAATAACTTCACCGCCATCTGTATGAACATGAATATATCTACACAGCCATCTGTATGAACATGGAAATATCTACAACTCTATATGTATGAACATGGAATTAGCTACACCGGTATCTGAATGAACATGGAAATATCTACACCGCTATCTGTATGAACATGGAAATATCTACACCGCTATCTGTATGAACATGGAAATATCTACACCGCTATCTGTGTAAGCATGCATACATCTTCACCGCTGTCTGTATAAACATGTAAATATCTACACCGCTATCTGTATGAACATGGAAATATCTTCACCACCATCTGTACGAACATGGATATATCTACACAGCCATCTGGATGAACATGGAAATATCTACACCGCTATCTGTATGAACATGGAAATATCTACACAGCCATCTGGATGAACATGGAAATCTCTACACCGCTATCTGTATGATGATGGAAATAGCTACACCTCTATCTGTATGAACATGGAAATATCTACACCGCTATCTGTATGAACATGGAAAGATCTACACCGCCATCTGTATGAACATGGAAATATCTTCACCGCCATCTGTATGAACATGGATATACCTACACAGCCATCTGGATGAACATGGATATATCTACACCGCTATCTGTATGAACATGGAAATATCTGCACCGCTATCTGTGTAAACATGCATACATCTTCACCGCTATCTGTATAAACATGGAAATGTCTACACCGCTATGTGTATGAACATGGAAATATCTACACCGCTATCTGTTTGAACATGGAAATATCTACACCGCTATCTGCATGAAAATGTAAATATCTATACAGCTATCTGCATATACATGGAAATATCTACAAAGCTATTTCTTTACACATGGAAATATCTACACTGCTATCTCTATAAACATGGAAATATCTACACCGCCATCTGTATGAACATGGAAATATCTGCACCGCCATCTTTATGAACATATAAATATGTACACCGCTATCTCTATTAAGATGGAGATATCTACACCGTTATCTGTATAAACATGGAAATATCTACACCGCTATCTATATAAACATGGAAATATCTACACCACTATCTGTATAAACATGGAAATATCTACACCGCTACCTGTATAAACATGGAAATATCACCACCGCTATGTGTATGAACATTTAAATATCTACACAGCCATCTGAATGAACATGGAAATAACTACAACGCTATCTGTATTAACATGAAAATAGGCTACACCGCTATCTGTATGAACATGGAAATATCTACGCCACTATCTGTATGAACATGGAAATATCTACACCGCTATCTGTATGAACATGGAAATATCTTCACCGCCATCTGTATGAACATGGATATATCTACACAGCCATCTGGATGAACATGGAAATATCTACACCGCTATCTGTATGAACATGGAAATAGCTACACCGCTATCTGTATGAACATGGAAATAGCTACACCGCTATCTGTATGAACATGGAAATATCTACACCACTAACTGTATGAACATGGAAATATCTACACCGCTATCTGCATGAACATGGAAATATCTTCACCGCCATCTGTATGAACATGGATATATCTACACAGCAATCTGGATGAACATGGAAATATCTACACCGCTATCTGTATGAACATGGAAATAGCTACACCTCTATCAGTATGAACATGGAAATATCTACACCGCTATCTGTATGAACATGGAAAGATCTACACCGCTATCTGTATGAACATGGAAATATCTTCACCGCCATCTGCATGAACATGTATATATCTACACAGCCATCTGGATGAACATGGATATATCTCCACCGCTATCTGCATGAACATGGAAATATCTACACCGCTATCTGTGTAAACATGCATACATCTTCACCGCTATCTGTATAAACATGGAAATATCTACACCGCTATCTGTATAAACACGGAAATATCTACACCGCTACCTGTATAAACATGGAAATATCAGCACCGCTATCTGTATGAACATGGAAATATCTACACCGCTATCTCTATGAACATGGAAATATCTACACCGATATCTGTATGAACATGGAAATATCTTCACCGCCATCTGTATGAACATGGAAATATCTACACAGCCATCTGGATGAACATGAAAATATCTACACCGCTATCTGTATGAACATGGAAATAGCTATACCGCTACCTGTATGATCATGGAAATATCTACACCGCTATCTGAATGAACATGGAAATATCTACACCACTATCTGTATGAACATGGAAATATATTCACCGCCATCTGTATGAACATGGATATATCTACACAGCCATCTGGATGAACATGGAAATATCTACACCTCTATATGTATGAACATGGAAATAGCTACACCGCTATCTGTATGAACATGGAAATAGCTACACCGCTATCTGTATGAACATGGAAGTATCTACACCGCTATCTGTATGAACATGGAAATATCTTCACCGCCATATGTATGAACATGGATATATCTACACAGCCATGTGGATGAACATGGAAATATCTACACCACTATATGTATGAACATGGAATTAGCTAAACCGCTATGTCTATGAACATGGAAATATCTACACCGCTATCTGTATGAACATGGAAGAATCTACACCGCTATCTGTATGAACATTGAAATATCTTCTCCGCCATATGCATGAAAACGGATATATCTAGACAGCCATCTGGATGAACATGGAAATATCAGCACCGCTGTCTGTATGAACATGGAAATATCTAAACCGCTATCTGTATGAACATGGAAATATCTACAGAGCTATCTGTTTGAACATGGAAATATCTACACCGCTATCTGCATTAAAATGGAAATATCTACACAGCTTTCTGCATATACATCAAAATATCTACAAAGATATTCCTCTACACATGGAAATATCTACACCGCAACCTCTATAAACATGGAAATATCTACACCGCCATCTGTATGAACATGGAAATATCTGCACCGCCATCTGTATGAACATATAAATATCTAGACCGCCATCTGTATTAAGATGGAGATATCTACACCGCTATCTGTATAAACACGGACATAACTACACCGCTACCTGTATAAACATGGAAATATCTACACCGCTATCTGTATAAACATGGAAATATCTACACCGCTACCTGTATAAACATGGAAATATCAGCACCGCTATCTGTATGAACATGGAAATATCTACACCGCAATCTCTATGAACATGGAAATATCTACACCGATATCTGTAAGAACATGGAAATATCTTCACCGCCATCTGTATGAACATGGATATATCTACACAGCTATCTGGACGAAAATGGAAATAGCACCGCTGTCTGTATGAACATGGAAATATCTACACCGCTATCTGTATGAACATGGAAATATCTACACCGCTATCTGTATGAACATGGAAATATCTTCACCGCCATCTGTATGAACATGGATATATCTACACAGCCATCTGGATGAACATGGAAATATCTACACCGCTATCTGTATGAACATGGAAATTTCTACACCACTATCTGTGTAAACATGCACACATCTTCACCGCTATCTGTATAAACTTGGAAATATCTACACTGCTATCTGCATGAACTTGGAAATATCTACACCGCTATCTGTATGAACATGGAAATATCTTCACCGCCATCTGTATGAACATGGATATATCTACACAGCCATCTGGATGAACATGGAAATATCTACACCGCTATGTGTATGAACATGGAAACATCAGCACCGCTGTCTGTATGAACATGGAAATATCTACACCGCTATCTGTATGAACATGGAAATATCTTCACCGCCATCTGTATGAACATGGATATATCTACACAGCCATCTGGATGAACATGGAAATATCAACACCGCTATCTGTATGAACATGGAAATATCTACACCGCTATCTGTGTAAACATGCATACATCTTCACCGCTATCTGTATAAACATGGAAATATCTACACCGCTATCTGTATAAACACGGAAATATCTACACCGCAACCTGTATAAACATGGAAATATCAGCACCGCTATCTGTATGAACATGGAAATATCTACACCGCTATCTCTCTGAACATGGAAATATCTACACCGATATCTGTATGAACATGGAAATATCTTCACCGCTATCTGTATGAACTTGGATATATCTACACAGCCATCTGGATGAACATGGAAATATCAGCACCGCTGTCTGTATGAACATGGAAATATCTACACCGCTATCTGTATGAACATGGAAATATCTACTCCGCTATCTGTGTGAACATGGAGATATCTTCACCACCATCTGTATGAACATGGATATATCTACACAGCCATCTGGATGAACATGGAAATATCTACACCGCTATCTTTATGAACATGGTAATATCTACACCGCTATCTGTGTAAACATGCATACATCTTCACCGCTATCTGTATAAACATGGAAATATCTACACCGCTATCTGTATAAACATGGAAATATCTACACCGCTACCTGTATAAACATGGAAATATCAGCACCGCTATCTGTATGAACATGGAAATATCTACACAGCCATCTGGATGAACATGAAAATATCTACACCGCTATCTGTATGAACATGGAAATAGCTACACCGCTACCTGTATGAACTTGGAAATATCTACACCGCTATCTGAATGAACATGGAAATATCTACACCGCTATCTGTATGAACATGGAAATATCTTCACCGCCATCTGTATGAACATGGATATATCTACACAGCCATCTGGATGAACATGGAAATATCAACACCGCTATCTGTATGAACATGGAAATATCTACACCGCTATCTGTTTTAACATGCATACATCTTCACCGCTATCTGTATAAACATGGAAATATCTACACCGCTATCTGTATGAACATGGAAATATCTACACAGCTCTCTGTTTGAACATGGAAATATCTTCACCGCTATCTGCATGAAAATGGAAATATCTACCCAGCTATCTGCATATACATGGAATATCTACAAAGCTATTTCTCTACACATGGAAATATCTACACCGCAATCTCTATAAACATGGAAATATCTTCACCGCCATCTGTATGAACATGGAAATATCTGCACCGCCATCTGTATGAACATATAAATATCTAGACCGCCATCTGTATTAAGATGGAGATATCTACACCGCTATCTGTATAAACATGGATATATCTACACCGCTATCTGTATAAACATGGAAATATCTACACCGCTACCTGTATACACATGGAAATATCAGCACCGTTATCTGTATGAACATGGAAATATCTACACAGCCATCTGGATGAAAATGGAAATAGTTACACCGCTATCTGTATGAACATGGAAATAGCTACACCGCTATCTGTATGAACATGGGAATATCTACACCGCTATCTGTATGAACATGGAAATATGTAAACCGCTGTCTGTATGAACATGGAAATATCTTCACCGCCATCTGTATGAACATGAATATATCTACACAGCCATCTGGATGAACATGGAAATATCGACACCGCTATATGTATGAACATGGAATTTGTTACACCGCTATCTGTATGAACATGGAAATATCTACACCGCTATCTGTATGAACATGGAAATATCTACACCGCTATCTGTATGAACATGGAAATATCTTCACCGCCATCTGTATGAACATGGATATATCTACACAGCCATCTGGATGAACATGGAAATATCTGCACCGCTATCTGTATGACCATGGAAATATCTACACCGCTATCTGTTTGAACACGGAAATATCTACTCTGCTATCTGCATGAAAATGGAAATATCTACACAGCTATCTGCACATACATGGAAATATCTACAAAGCTATTTCTTCACACATGGAAATAACTACACCGCTATCTCTATTAACATGGAAATATCTACACCGCCTTCTGTATGAACATGGAAATATCTGCACCGCCATCTGTATGAACATATAAATATCTACACCGCCATCTGTATTAAGATGGAGATATCTACACCGCTATCTGTATAAACATGGAAATATCTACACCGCTATCTGTATAAACATGGAAATATCTACACCGCTATCTGTATAAACATGGAAATATCTACACCGCTACCTGTATAAACATGGAAATATCAGCACCGCTATCTGTATGAACATGGAAATATCTACACAGCCATCTGGATGAACATGGAAATATCTACACCGCTATCTGTATGAACATGGAAATAGCTACACCTCTATCAGTATGAACATGGAAATATCTACACCGCTATCTGTATGAACATGGAAAGATCTACACCGCTATCTGTATGAACATGGAAATATCTTCACCGCCATCTGTATGAACATGGATATATATACACAGCCATCTGGATGAACATGGATATATCTCCACCGCTATCTGCATGAACATGGAAATATCTACACCGCTATCTGTGTAAACATGCATACATCTTCACCGCTATCTGTTTAAACATGGAAATATCTACACCGCTATCTGTATAAACACGGAAATATCTACACCGCTACCTGTATAAACATGGAAATATCAGCACCGCTATCTGTATGAACATGGAAATATCTACACCGCTATCTCTATGAACATGGAAATATCTACACCGATATCTGTATGAACATGGAAATATCTTCACCGCTATCTGTATGAACTTGGATATATCTACACAGCCATCTGGATGAACATGGAAATATCAGCACCGCTGTCTGTATGAACATGGAAATATCTACACCGCTATCTGTATGAACATGGAAATATCTACACCGCTATCTGTGTGAACATGGAGATATCTTCACCACCATCTGTATGAACATGGATATATCTACACAGCCATCTGGATGAACATGGAAATATCTACACCGCTATCTTTATGAACATGGTAATATCTACACCGCTATCTGTGTAAACATGCATACATCTTCACCGCTATCTGTATAAACATGGAAATATCTACACCGCTATCTGTATAAACATGGAAATATCTACACCGCAACCTGTATAAACATGGAAATATCAGCACCGCTATCTGTATGAACATGGAAATATCTACACAGCCATCTGGATGAACATGAAAATATCTACACCGTTATCTGTATGAACATGGAAATAGCTACACCGCTACCTGTATGAACTTGGAAATATCTACACCGCTATCTGAATGAACATGGAAATATCTACACCGCTATCTGTATGAACATGGAAATATATTCACCGCCATCTGTATGAACATGGATATATCTACACAGCCATCTGGATGAACATGGAAATATCTACACCTCTATATGTATGAACATGGAAATAGCTACACCGCTATCTGTATGAACATGGAAATAGCTACACCGCTATCTGTATGAGCATGGAAGTATCTACACCGCTATCTGTATGAACATTGAAATATCTTCACCGCCATATGTATGAACACGGATATATCTAGACAGCCATCTGGATGAACATGGAAATATCAGCACCGCTGTCTGTATGAACATGGAAATATCTACACCGCTATCTGTATGAACATGGAAATATCTACACAGCTATCTGTTTGAACATGGAAATATCTACACCGCTATCTGCATGAAAATGGAAATATCTACACAGCTTTCTGCATATACATCAAAATATCTACAAAGCTATTCCTCTACACATGGAAATATCTACACCGCAATCTCTATAAACATGGAAATATCTACACCGCCATCTGTATGAACATGGAAATGTCTGCACCGCCATCTGTATGAACATATAAATATCTAGACCACCATCTGTATTAAGATGGAGATATCTACACAGCTATCTGTATAAACACGGAAATATCTACACCGCTACCTGTATAAACATGGAAATATCTACACCGCTATCTGTATAAACATGGAAATATCTACACCGCTACCTGTATAACCATGGAAATATCAGCACCGCTATCTGTATGAACATGGAAATATCTACACCGCTATCTCTATGAACATGGAAATATCTACACCGATATCTGTAAGAACATGGAAATATCTTCACCGCCATCTGTATGAACATGGATATATCTACACAGCCATCAGGACGAAAATGGAAATATCAGCACCGCTGTCTGTATGAACATGGAAATATCTACACCGCTATCTGTATGAACATGGAAATATCTACACCGCTATCTCTATGAACATGGAAATATCTTCACCGCCATCTGTATGAACATGGATATATCTACACAGCCATCTGGATGAACATGGAAATATCTACACCGCTATCTGTATGAACATGGAAATCTCTACACCGCTATCTGTGTAAACATGCATACATCTTCACCACTATCTGTATAAACATGGAAATATCTACACTGCTATCTGCATGAACATGGAAATATCTACACCGCTATCTGTATGAACATGGAAATATCTTCACCGCCATCTGCATGAACACGGATATATCTACACAGCCATCTGGATGAACATGGAAATATCTACACTGCTATCTGTATGAACATGGAAACAGCTACACTGCTATCAGTATGAACATGGAAATATCTACACCGGTATCTGTATGAACACGAAAATATCTACACCGCTATCTGTATGAACATGGAAATATCTTCACCGCCATCTGTATGAACATGAATATATCTACACAGCCATCTGGATGAACATGGAAATGTCTACACCGCTATATGTATGAACATGGAATTAACTACACCGGTATCTGAATGAACATGGAAATATCTACACCGCTATATGTATGAACATGGAAATATCTACACCGATATCTGTATGAACATGGAAATATCTTCACCGCCATCTGTATGAACATGGTTATATCTACACAGCCATCTGGATGAACATGGAAATATCAGCACAGCTGTCTGTATGAACATGGAAATATCTACACCGCTATCTGTATGAACATGGAAATATCTACACCGCTATCTGTATGAACATGGAAATATCTTCACCACCATCTGTATGAACATGGATATATCTACACAGCCATCTGGATAAACATGGAAATATCTACACCGCTATCTTTATGAACATGGTAATATCTACACCGCTATCTGTGTAAACATGCATACATCTTCACCGCTATCTGTATAAACATGGAAATATCTACACCGCTATCTGTATAAACATGGAAATATCTACACCGCTACCTGTATAAACATGGAAATATCAGCACCGCTATCTGTATGAACATGGAAATATCTACACAGCCATCTGGATGAACATGAAAATATCTACACCGCTATCTGCATGAACATGGAAATAGCTACACCGCTACCTGTATGAACTTGGAAATATCTACACCGCTATCTGAATGAACATGGAAATATCTACACCACTATCTGTATGAACATGGAAATATATTCACCGCCATCTGTATGAACATGGATATATCTACACAGCCATCTGGATGAACATGGAAATATCTACACCTCTATATGTATGAACATGGAAATATCTACACCGCTATCTGTATGAACATGGAAATATCTACACCGCTATCTCTATGAACATGGAAATATCTTCACCGCCATCCGTATGAACATGGATATATCTACACAGCCATCTAAATGAACATGGAAATATCTACACCGCTATCTGTATGAACATGGAAATCTCTACACCGCTATCTGTGTAAACATGCATACATCTTCACCACTATCTGTATAAACATGGAAATATCTACACTGCTATCTGCATGAAAATGGAAATATCTACACCGCTATCTGTATGAACATGGAAATATCTTCACCGCCATCTGCATGAACTCGGATATATCTACACAGCCATCTGGATGAACATGGAAATATCTACACTGCTATCTGTATGAACATGGAAACAGCTACACCGCTATCAGTATGAACATGGAAATATCTACACAGCTATCTGTATGAACACGGAAATATTTACACCGCTATCTGTATGAACATGGAAATATCTTCACCGCCATCTGTATGAACATGAATATATCTACACAGCCATCTGGATGAACATGGAAATGTCTACACCGCTATATGTATGAACATGGAATTAACTACACCGGTATCTGAATGAGCATGGAAATATCTACACCGCTATCTGTATGAACATGGATATATCTTCACCGCCATCTGTATGAACATGGTTATATCTACACAGCCGTCTGGATGAACATAGAAATATCTACACCGCTATCTATATGAACATGGAAATATCTACACCGCTCTCTGTGTAAACATGCATACATCTTCACCGCTATCTGTATAAACATGGAAATATCTACACCGCTACCCGCATAAACATGGAAATATCAGCACCGCTATCTGTATGAACATGGAAATATCTACACAGCCATCTGGACGAACATGGAAATATCTACACCGCTATCTGTATGAACATGGAAATAGCTACACCGCTATCTGTATGAACATGGAAACATCTACACCACTATCTGTATGAACATGGAAATATCTACACCGCTACCTATATAAACTTGGAAAAATCAGCACCGCTATCTGTATGAACATGGAAATATCTACACCGTTATCTCTACGAACATGGAAAGATCTACACGGCCATCTGTATGAACATGGAAATATCTTCACCGCCATCTGTATGAACATGGATATACCTACACAGCCATCTGGATGAACATGGATATATCTACACCGCTATCTGTATGAACATGGAAATATCTGCACCGCTATCTGTGTAAACATGCATACATCTTCACCGCTATCTGTATAAACATGGAAATGTCTACACCGCTATGTGTATGAACATGGAAATATCTACACCGCTATCTGTTTGAACATGGAAATATCTCCACCGCTATCTGCATGAAAATGTAAATATCTAAACAGCTATCTGCATATACATGGAAATATCTACAAAGCTATTTCTTTACACATGGAAATATCTACACCGCTATCTCTATAAACATGGAAATATCTACACCGCCATCTGTATGAACATGGAAATATCTGCACCGCCATCTGTATGAACATATAAATATCTACACCGCCATCTGTATTAAGATGGAGATATCTACACCGTTATCTGTATAAACATGGAAATATCTACACCGCTATCTATATAAACATGGAAATATCTACACCACTATCTGTATAAACATGGAAATATCTACACCGCTACCTGTATAAACATGGAAATATCACCACCGCTATCTGTATGAACATGGAAATATCTAAACAGCCATCTGAATGAACATGGAAATATCTACAACGCTATTTGTATTAACATGGAAATAGCTACACCGCTATCTGTATGAACATGGAAATATCTACGCCACTATCTGTATGAACATGGAAATATCTACACCGCTATCTGTATGAACATGGAAATATCTTCACCGCCATCTGTATGAACATGGATATATCTACACAGCCATCTGGATGAACATGGAAATATCTACACCGCTATCTGTATGAACATGGAAATAGCTACACCGCGATCTGTATGAACATGGAAATATCTACACCACTATCTGTATGAACATGGAAATATCTACACCGCTATCTGTATGAACATGGAAATATCTTCACCGCCATCTGTATGAACATGGATATATCTACACAGCCATCTGGATGAACATGGAAATATCAACACCGCTATCTGTATGAACATGGAAATATCTACACCGCTATCTGTGTTAACATGCATACATTTTCACCGCTATCTGTATAAACATGGAAATATCTACACCGCTATCTGTATGAAGATGAAAATATCTACACAGCTATCTGTTTGAGCATGGAAATATCTACACCGCTATCTGCATGAAAATGGAAATATCTACCCAGCTATCTGCATATACATGGAAATATCTACAAAGCTATTTCTCTACACATGGAAATATCTACACCGCAATCTCTATAAACATGGAAATATCTTCACCGCCATCTGTATGAACATGGAAATATCTGCACCGCCATCTGTATGAACATATAACTATCTAGACCGCCATCTGTATTAAGATGGAGATATCTAAACCGCTATCTGTATAAACATGGATATATCTACACCGCTATCTGTATAAACATGGAAATATCTACACCGCTACCTGTATAAACATGGAAATATCAGCACCGTTATCTGTATGAACATGGAAATATCTACACAGCCATCTGGATGAAAATAGAAATAGTTACACCGCTATCTGTATGAACATGGAAATAGCTACACCGCTATCTGTATGAACATGAGAATATCTACACCGCTATCTGTATGAACATGGAAATATCTACACCGCTATCTGTATGAACATGGAAATATCTTCACCGCCATCTGTATGAACATGAATATATCTACACAGCCATCTGGATGAACATGGAAATATCGACACCGCTATGTGTATGAACATGGAATTAGCTACACCGCTATCTGTATGAACATGGAAATATCTACACCGCTATCTGTATGAACATGGAAATATCTACACCGCTATCTGTATGAACATGGAAATATCTTCACCGCCATCTGTATGAACATGGATATATCTACACAGCCATCTGGATGAACATGGAAATATCTGCACCGTTATCTGTATAAACATGGAAATATCTACACCACTATGTGTGTAAACATGCATACATCTTCAATGCTATCTGTATAAACATGGAATTATCTACACCGCTATCTGTATGACCATGGAAATATCTACACCGCTATCTGTTTGAACACGGAAATATCTACCCTGCTATCTGCATGAAAATGGAAATATCTACACAGCTATCTGCATATACATGGAAATATCTACAAAGCTATTTCTTTACACATGGAAATAACTACACCGCTATCTCTATTAACATGGAAATATCTACACCGCCATCTGTATGAACATGGAAATATCTGCACCGCCATCTGTATGAACATATAAATATCTACACCGCCATCTGTATTAAGATGGAGATATCTACACCGCTATCTGTATAAACATGAAAATATCTACACCGCTATCTGTATAAACATGGAAATATCTACACCGCTACCTGTATAAACAGGGAAATATCAGCACCGCTATCTGTATGAACATGGAAATATCTACACAGCCATCTGGTTGAACATGGAAATATCTACACCGCTATTTTAATGAACATGGAAATAGCTACACCGCTATCTGTATGAACATGGAAATATCTACACCACTAACTGTATGAACTTGGAAATATCTACACCGCTTTCTTCATGAACATGGAAATATCTTCACCGCCATCTGTATGAACATGGATATATCTACACAGCAATCTGGATGAACATGGAAATATCTACACCGCTATCTGTATGAACATGGAAATAGCTACACCTCTATCAGTATGAACATGGAAATATCTACTCCGCTATCCGTATGAACATGGAAAGATCTACACCGCTATCTGTATGAACATGGAAATATCTTCACCGCCATCTGTATGAACATGGATATATCTACACAGCCATCTGGATGAACATGGATATATCTCCACCGCTATCTGCATGAACATGGAAAAATCTACACCGCTATCTGTGTAAACATGCATACATCTTCACCGCTATCTGTTTGAACATGGAAATATCTACATAGCCATCTGGATGAACATGAAAATATCTACACAGCTATCTGTATGAACATGGAAATATCAGCACCGCTATCTGTATAAACACGGAAATATCTACACCGCTACCTGTATAAACATGGAAATATCACCACCGCTATCTGTAAGAACATGGAAATATCTACACAGCCATCTGAATGAACATGGAAATATCTACAACGCTATCTGTATGAACATGGAAATATCTACACCGCTATCAGTATGAACATGGAAATATCTACACCGCTATCTGTATGAACATGGAAATATCTACACCGCTATCTGTATGAACATGGAAATAGCTACACCGCTATCTGTATGAACATGGAAGTATCTACACCGCTATCTGTATGACCATGGAAATATCTTCACCGCCATATGTATGAACATGGATATATCTAGACAGCCATCTGGATGAACATGGAAATATCAGCACCGCTGTCTGTATGAACATGGAAATATCTACACCGCTATCTGTATGAACATGGAAATATCTACACCGCTATCTGCATGAAAATGGAAATATCTACACAGCTTTCTGCATATACATCAAAATATCTACAAAGCTATTCCTCTACACATGGAAATATCTACACCGCAATCTCTATAAACATGGAAATATCTACACCGCCATCTGTATGAACATGGAAATATCTGCACCGCCATCTGTATGAACATGTAAATATCTAGACCGCCATCTGTATTAAGATGGAGATATCTACACCGCTATCTGTATAAACATGGAAATATCTACACCGCTATCTGTATAAACATGGAAATATCTACACCGCTACCTGAATAAACATGGAAACATCAGCACCGCTATCTGTATGAACATGGAAATATCTACACCGCTATCTCTATGAACATGGAAATATCTACACCGATATCTGTAAGAACATGGAAATATCTTCACCGCCATCTGTATGAACATGGATATATCTACACAGCCATCTGGACGAAAATGGAAATATCAGCACCGCTGTCTGTATGAACATGGAAATATCTACACGGCTATCTGTATGAACATGGATATATCTACCCCGCTATCTGTATGAACATGGAAATATCTTCACCACCATCTGTATGAAAATGGATATATCTACACAGCCATCTGGATGAACATGGAAATATCTACACCGCTATCTGTATGAACATGGAAATAGCTACACCTCTATCTGTATGAACATGGAAATATCTACACCGCTATCTGTATGAACATGGATATATCTACACAGCCATCTGGATGAACATGGATATATCTCCACCGCTATCTGCATGAACATGGAAATATCTACACCGCTATCTGTGTAAACATGCATACATCTTCACCGCTATCTGTATAAACATGGAAATGTCTACACCCCTATGGATATGAACATGGAAACAGCTACACCGCTATCAGTATGAACATGGAAATATCTACCCCGCTATCTGTATGAACACGGAAATATCTACCACGCTATCTGTATGAACATGGAAATATCTTCACCGCCATCTGGATGAACATGAATATATCTACACAGCCATCTGGATGAACATGGAAATATCTACACCGCCATATGTATGAACATGGAATTAACTACACCGGTATCTGAATGAACATGGAAATATCTACACCGCTATCTGTATGAACATGGAAATATCTACACCGCTTTCTGTATGAACATGGAAATATCTTCACCGCCATCTGTATGAACATGGTTATATCTACACAGCCATCTGGATGAACATGGAAATATCTACACCGATATCTGTATGAACATGGAAATATCTACACCGCTCTCTGTGTAAACATGCATACATCTTCACCGCTATCTGTATAAACATGGAAATATCTACACCGCTATCTGTATAACCATGGAAATATCTACACCGCTATCTGTATAAACATGGAAATATCTACACCGCTACCTGTATAAACATGGAAATATCAGGACCGCTATCTGTATGAACATGGAAATAGCTACACCGCTTTCTGTATGAACATGGAAATAGCTACACCGCTTTCTGTTTGAACATGAAAATATCTACACCGCTACCTGTATGAACATGGAAATATCTCCACCGCTATCTGCATGAACATGGAAATATCTTCACCGCCATCTGTATGAACATGGATATATATACACAGCAATCTGGATGAACATGGAAATATCTACACCGCTATCTGTATGAACATGGAAATAGCTACACCTCTATCTGTATGAACATGGAAATATCTACACCGCTATCTGTATGAACATGGATATATCTACACAGCCATCTGGATGAACATGGATATATCTCCACCGCTATCTGCATGAACATGGAAATATCTACACCGCTATCTGTGTAAACATGCATACATCTTCACCGCTATCTGTATAAACATGGAAATGTCTACACCCCTATGGATATGAACATGGAAATATCTACACCGCTATCTGTTTGAACATGGAAATATCTACACAGCCATCTGTATGAACATGGATATACCTACACAGCCATCTGGATGAACATGGATATATCTACACCGCTATCTGTATGAACATGGAAATATCTGCACCGCTATCTGTGTAAACATGCATACATCTTCACCGCTATCTGTATAAACATGGAAATGTCTACACCGCTATGTGTATGAACATGGAAATATCTACACCGCTATCTGTTTGAACATGGAAATATCTACACCGCTATCTGCATGAAAATGTAAATATCTAAACAGCTATCTGCATATACATGGAAATATCTACAAAGCTATTTCTTTACACATGGAAATATCTACACCGCTATCTCTATAAACATGGAAATATCTACACCGCCATCTGTATGAACATGGAAATATCTGCACCGCCATCTGTATGAACATATAAATATCTACACCGCCATCTGTATTAAGATGGAGATATCTAAACCGTTATCTGTATAAACATGGAAATATCTACACCGCTATCTATATAAACATGGAAATATCTACACCACTATCTGTATCAACATGGAAATATCTACACCGCTACCTGTATAAACATGGAAATATCACGACCGATATCTGTATGAACATGGAAATATCTACACAGCCATCTGAATGAACATGGAAATATCTACAACGCTATTTGTATTAACATGGAAATAGCTACACCGCTATCTGTATGAACATGGAAATATCTACGCCACTATCTGTATGAACATGGAAATATCTACACCGCTATCTGTATGAACATGGAAATATCTTCACTGCCATCTGTATGAACATGGATATATCTACACAGCCATCTGGATGAACATGGAAATATCTACACCGCTATCTGTATGAACATGGAAATAGCTACACCGCGATCTGTATGAACATGGAAATATCTACACCGCTATCTGTATGAACATGGAAATATCTACACCGCTATCTGTATGAACATGGAAATATCTTCACCGCCATCTGTATGAACATGGATATATCTACACAGCCATCTGGATGAACATGGAAATATCAACACCGCTATCTGTATGAACATGGAAATATCTACACCGCTATCTGTGTTAACATGCATACATTTTCACCGCTATCTGTATAAACATGGAAATATCTACACCGCTATCGGTATGAAGATGAAAATATCTACACAGCTATCTGTTTGAACATGGAAATATCTACACTGCTATCTGCATGAAAATGGAAATATCTACCCAGCTATCTGCATATACATGGAAATATCTACAAAGCTATTTCTCTACACATGGAAATATCTACACCGCAATCTCTATAAACATGGAAATATCTTCTCCGCCATCTGTATGAACATGGAAATATCTGCACCGCCATCTGTATGAACATATAACTATCTAGACCGCCATCTGTATTAAGATGGAGATATCTACACCGCTATCTGTATAAACATGGATGTATCTACACCGCTATCTGTATAAACATGGAAATATCTACACCGCTACCTGTATAAACATGGAAATATCAGCCCCGTTATCTGTATGAACATGGAAATATCTACACAGCCATCTGGATGAAAATAGAAATAGTGACACCGCTATCTGTATGAACATGGAAATAGCTACACCGCTATCTGTATGAACATGAGAATATCTACACCGCTATCTGTATGAACATGGAAATATCTACACCGCTATCTGTATGAACATGGAAATATCTTCACCGCCATCTGTATGAACATGAATATATCTACACAGCCATCTGGATGAACATGGAAATATCGACACCGCTATGTGTATGAACATGGAATTAGCTACACCGCTATCTGTATGAACATGGAAATATCTACACCGCTATCTGTATGAACATGGAAATATCTACACCGCTATCTCTATGAACATGGAAATATCTTAACCGCCATCTGTATGAACATGGATATATCTACACAGCCATCTGGATGAACATGGAAATATCTGCACCGTTATCTGTATGAACATGGAAATATCTACACCACTATGTGTGTAAACATGCATACATCTTCAATGCTATCTGTATAAACATGGAATTATCTACACCGCTATCTGTATGACCATGGAAATATCTACACCGCTATCTGTTTGAACACGGAAATATCTACTCCGCTATCTGCATGAAAATGGAAATATCTACACAGCTATCTGCATATACATGGAAATATCTACAAAGCTATTTCTTTACACATGGAAATAACTACACCGCTATCTCTATTAACATGGAAATATCTACACCGCCATCTGTATGAACATGGAAATATCTGCACCGCCATCTGTATGAACATATAAATATCTACACCGCCATCTGTATTAAGATGGAGATATCTACACCGCTATCTGTATAAACATGAAAATATCTACACCGCTATCTGTATAAACATGGAAATATCTACACCGCTACCTGTATAAACAGGGAAATATCAGCACCGCTATCTGTATGAACATGGAAATATCTACACAGCCATCTGGTTGAACATGGAAATATCTACACCGCTATTTTAATGAACATGGAAATAGCTACCCCGCTATCTGTATGAACATGGATATATCTACACCACTAACTGTATGAACTTGGAAATATCTACACCGCTTTCTTCATGAACATGGAAATATCTTCACCGCCATCTGTATGAACATGGATATATCTACACAGCAATCTGGATGAACATGGAAATATCTACACCGCTATCTGTATGAACATGGAAATAGCTACACCTCTATCAGTATGAACATGGAAATATCTACTCCGCTATCCGTATGAACATGGAAAGATCTACACCGCTATCTGTATGAACATGGAAATATCTTCACCGCCATCTGTATGAACATGGATATATCTACACAGCCATCTGGATGAACATGGATATATCTCCACCGCTATCTGCATGAACATGGAAAAATCTACTCCGCTATCTGTGTAAACATGCATACATCTTCACCGCTATCTGTTTGAACATGGAAATATCTACACAGCCATCTGGATGAACATGAAAATATCTACACAGCTATCTGTATGAACATGGATATATCAGCACCGCTATCTGTATGAACATGGAAATATCTACACCGCTATCTGTATGAACATGGAAATACCTACACCGCTATCTGTATGAACATGGAAATAGCTACACCGCTATTTGTATGAACATGGAAGTATCTACACCGCTATCTGTATGACCATGGAAATATCTTCACCGCCATATGTATGAACATGGATATATCTACACAGCCATCTGGATGAACATGGAAATATCTACACCACTACATGTATGAACATGGAATTAGCTAAACCGCAGTGTCTATGAACATGGAAATATCTACACCGCTATGTGTATGAACATGGAAGTATCTACACCGCTATCTGTATGAACATTGAAATATCTTCACTGCCATATGTATGAACACGGATATATCTAGACAGCCATCTGGATGAACATGGAAATATCAGCACCGCTGTCTGTATGAACATGGAAATATCTACACCGCTATCTGTATGAACATGGAAATATCTACACAGCTATCTGTTTGAACATGGAAATATCTACACCGCTATCTGCATGAAAATGGAAATATCTACACAGCTTTCTGCATATACATCAAAATATCTACAAAGCTATTCCTCTACACATGGAAATATCTACACCGCAATCTCTATAAACATGGAAATATCTACACCGCCATCTGTATGAACATGGAAATATGTGCACCGCCATCTGTATGAACATATAAATATCTAGACCGCCATCTGTATTAAGATGGAGATATCTACACCGCTATCTGTATAAACATGGAAATATCTACACCGCTATCTGTATAAACATGGAAATATCTACACCGCTACCTGTATAAACATGGAAATATCAGCACCGCTATCTGTATGAACATGGAAATATCTACACCGCTATCTCTATGAACATTGAAATATCTACACCGATATCTGTAAGAACATGGAAATATCTTCACCGCCATCTGTATGAAGATGGATATATCTACACAGCCATCTGGAAGAAAATGGAAATATCAGCACCGCTGTCTGTATGAACATGGAAATATCTACACGGCTATCTGTATGAACATGGATATATCTACCCCGCTATCTGTATGAACATGGAAATATCTTCACCACCATCTGTATGAAAATGGATATATCTACACAGCCATCTGGATGAACATGGAAATATCTACACCGCTCTCTGTATGAACATGGAAATCTCTACACCGCTATCTGTGTAAACATGCATACATCTTCACCGCTATCTGTATAAACATGGAAATATCTACACTGCTATCTGCATGAACATGGAAATATCTACACCGCTATCTGTATGAACATGGAAATATCTTCACCGCCATCTGTATGAACATGGATATATCTACAGAGCCATCTGGATGACATGGAAATATCTACACCGCTATCTGTATGAACATGGAAACAGCTACACCGCTATCAGTATGAACATGGAAATATCTACCCCGCTATCTGTATGAACACGGAAATATCTACCCCGCTATCTGTATGAACATGGATATATCTTCACCGCCATCTGGATGAACATGAATATATCTACACAGCCATCTGGATGAACATGGAAATATCTACACCGCCATATGCATGAACATGGAATTAACTACACCGGTATCTGAATGAACATGGAAATATCTACACCGCTATCTGTATGAACATGGAAATATCTACACCGCTTTCTGTATGAACATGGAAATATCTTCACCGCCATCTGTATGAACATGGTTATATCTACACAGCCATCTGGATGAACATGGAAATATCTACACCGATATCTGTATGAACATGGAAATATCTACACCGCTCTCTGTGTAAACATGCATACATCTTCACCGCTATCTGTATAAACATGGAAATATCTACACCGCTATCTGTATAACCATGGAAATATCTACACCGCTATCTGTATAAACATGGAAATATCTACACCGCTACCTGTATAAACATGGAAATATCAGGACCGCTATCTGTATGAACATGGAAATAGCTACACCGCTTTCTGTATGAACATGGAAATAGCTACACCGCTTTCTGTTTGAACATGAAAATATCTACACCGCTACCTGTATGAACATGGAAATATCTCCACCGCTATCTGCATGAACATGGAAATATCTTCACCGCCATCTGTATGAACATGGATATATCTACACAGCCATCTGGATGAACATGGATATATCTCCACCGCTATCTGCATGAACATGGAAATATCTACACTGCTATCTGTGTAAACATGCATACATCTTCACCGCTATCTGTATAAACATGGAAATGTCTACACCCCTATGGATATGAACATGGAAATATCTACACCGCTATCTGTTTGAACATGGAAATATCTACACCGCTATCTGCATGAAAATGGAAATATCTACACAGCTATCTGCATATACATGGAAATATCTACAAAGCTATTTCTCTACACATGGAAATATCTACACCGCAATCTCTATAAACATGGAAATATCTTCATCGCCATCTGTATGAACATGGAAATATCTGCACTGCCATCTGTATGAACATATAAATATCTAGACCGCCATCTGTATTAAGATGGAGATATCTACACCGCTATCTGTATAAACATGGAAATATCTACACCGCTATCTGTATAAACATGGAAATATCTACACCGCTATCTGTATAAACATGGAAATATCTAAACCGCTACCTGTATAAACATGGAAATATCAGCACCGCTATCTGTATGAACATGGAAATATCTACACCGCTATCTCTATGAACATGGAAATATCTACACCGATATCTGTATGAACATGGAAATATCTTCACCGCCATCTGTATCAACATGGATATATCTACACAGCCATCTGGACGAACATGGAAATATCAGCACCGCTGTCTGTATGAACATGGAAATATCTACACCGCTATCTGTATGAATATGGAAATATCTACACCGCTATCTGTATGAATATGGAAATAACTTCACCGACATCTGTATGAAAATGGATATATCTACACAGCCATCTGGATGAACATGGAAATATCTACACCGCTATCTGTATGAACATGGAAATATCTACACCACTATCTGTGTAAACATGCATACATCTTCACCTCTATCTATATAAACATGGAATTATCTACACCGCTATCTGTATGACCATGGAAATATCTACACCACTATCTGTTTGAACACGGAAATTACTCCGCTATCTGCATGAAAATGGAAATATCTACACAGCTATCTGCATATACATGGAAATATCTATAAAGCTATTTCTTTACACATGGAAATAACTACACCGCTATCTCTGTTAACATGGAAATATCTACACCGCCATCTGTAGGAACATGGAAATATCTGCACCGCCATCTGTATGAACATATAAATATCTAGACCGCCATCTGTATTAAGATGGAGATATCTACACCGCTATCTGTATAAACATGGAAATATCTACAACGCTATCTGTATAAACATGGAAACATCTACACCGCTATCTGTATAAACATGGAAGTATCTGCACCGCTACCTGTATAAACATGGAAATATCAGCACCGCTATCTGTATGAACATGGAAATATCTACACAACCATCTGGATGAACATGGAAATATCTACACCGCTATCTGTATGAACATGGAAATAGCTACACCGATATCTGTAAGAACATGGAAATATCTTCACCGCCATCTGTATGAAGATGGATATATCTACACAGCCATCTGGAAGAAAATGGAAATATCAGCACCGCTGTCTGTATGAACATGGAAATATCTACACGGCTATCTGTATGAACATGGATATATCTACCCCGCTATCTGTATGAACATGGAAATATCTTCACCACCATCTGTATGAAAATGGATATATCTACACAGCCATCTGGATGAACATGGAAATATCTACACCGCTATCTGTATGAACATGGAAATCTCTACACCGCTATCTGTGTAAACATGCATACATCTTCACCGCTATCTGTATAAACATGGAAATATCTACACTGCTATCTGCATGAACATGGAAATATCTACACCGCTATCTGTATGAACATGGAAATATCTTCACCGCCATCTGTATGAACATGGATATATCTACAGAGCCATCTGGATGACATGGAAATATCTACACCGCTATCTGTATGAACATGGAAACAGCTACACCGCTATCAGTATGAACATGGAAATATCTACCCCGCTATCTGTATGAACACGGAAATATCTACCCCGCTATCTGTATGAACATGGATATATCTTCACCGCCATCTGGATGAACATGAATATATCTACACAGCCATCTGGATGAACATGGAAATATCTACACCGCCATATGCATGAACATGGAATTAACTACACCGGTATCTGAATGAACATGGAAATATCTACACCGCTATCTGTATGAACATGGAAATATCTACACCGCTTTCTGTATGAACATGGAAATATCTTCACCGCCATCTGTATGAACATGGTTATATCTACACAGCCATCTGGATGAACATGGAAATATCTACACCGATATCTGTATGAACATGGAAATATCTACACCGCTCTCTGTGTAAACATGCATACATCTTCACCGCTATCTGTATAAACATGGAAATATCTACACCGCTATCTGTATAACCATGGAAATATCTACACCGCTATCTGTATAAACATGGAAATATCTACACCGCTACCTGTATAAACATGGAAATATCAGGACCGCTATCTGTATGAACATGGAAATAGCTACACCGCTTTCTGTATGAACATGGAAATAGCTACACCGCTTTCTGTTTGAACATGAAAATATCTACACCGCTACCTGTATGAACATGGAAATATCTCCACCGCTATCTGCATGAACATGGAAATATCTTCACCGCCATCTGTATGAACATGGATATATCTACACAGCCATCTGGATGAACATGGATATATCTCCACCGCTATCTGCATGAACATGGAAATATCTACACTGCTATCTGTGTAAACATGCATACATCTTCACCGCTATCTGTATAAACATGGAAATGTCTACACCCCTATGGATATGAACATGGAAATATCTACACCGCTATCTGTTTGAACATGGAAATATCTACACCGCTATCTGCATGAAAATGGAAATATCTACACAGCTATCTGCATATACATGGAAATATCTACAAAGCTATTTCTCTACACATGGAAATATCTACACCGCAATCTCTATAAACATGGAAATATCTTCATCGCCATCTGTATGAACATGGAAATATCTGCACTGCCATCTGTATGAACATATAAATATCTAGACCGCCATCTGTATTAAGATGGAGATATCTACACCGCTATCTGTATAAACATGGAAATATCTACACCGCTATCTGTATAAACATGGAAATATCTACACCGCTATCTGTATAAACATGGAAATATCTAAACCGCTACCTGTATAAACATGGAAATATCAGCACCGCTATCTGTATGAACATGGAAATATCTACACCGCTATCTCTATGAACATGGAAATATCTACACCGATATCTGTATGAACATGGAAATATCTTCACCGCCATCTGTATCAACATGGATATATCTACACAGCCATCTGGACGAACATGGAAATATCAGCACCGCTGTCTGTATGAACATGGAAATATCTACACCGCTATCTGTATGAATATGGAAATATCTACACCGCTATCTGTATGAATATGGAAATAACTTCACCGACATCTGTATTAAAATGGATATATCTACACAGCCATCTGGATGAACATGGAAATATCTACACCGCTATCTGTATGAACATGGAAATATCTACACCACTATCTGTGTAAACATGCATACATCTTCACCTCTATCTATATAAACATGGAATTATCTACACCGCTATCTGTATGACCATGGAAATATCTACACCACTATCTGTTTGAACACGGAAATATCTACTCCGCTATCTGCATGAAAATGGAAATATCTACACAGCTATCTGCATATACATGGAAATATCTATAAAGCTATTTCTTTACACATGGAAATAACTACACCGCTATCTCTATTAACATGGAAATATCTACACCGCCATCTGTAGGAACATGGAAATATCTGCACCGCCATCTGTATGAACATATAAATATCTAGACCGCCATCTGTATTAAGATGGAGATATCTACACCGCTATCTGTATAAACATGGAAATATCTACAACGCTATCTGTATAAACATGGAAACATCTACACCGCTATCTGTATAAACATGGAAGTATCTGCACCGCTACCTGTATAAACATGGAAATATCAGCACCGCTATCTGTATGAACATGGAAATATCTACACAATCATCTGGATGAACATGGAAATATCTACACCGCTATCTGTATGAACATGGAAATAGCTACACCGCTATCTGTATGAACATGGAACTATCTACACCACTACCAGTATGAACATGGAAATATCTACACCGCTATCTGCATGAACATGGAAATATCTTCACCGCCATCTGTATGAACATGGATATATCTACACAGCAATCTGGATGAACATGGAAATATCTACACCGCTACCTGTATGAACATGGAAATAGCTACACCTCTATCTGTATGAACATGGAAATATCTACACCGCTATCTGTATGAACATGGAAAGATCTACACCGCTATCTGTATGAACATGGAAATATCTTCACCGCCATCTGTATGAACATGGATATATCTACACAGCCATCTGGATGAACATGGATATATCTCCACCGCTATCTGCATGAACATGGAAATATCTACACCGCTATCTGTGTAAACATGCATACATCTTCACCGCTATCTGTATAAACATGGAAATGTCTACACCGCTATCTGTATAAACACGGAAATATCTACACCGCTACCTGTATAAACATGGAAATATCAGCACCGCTATCTGTATTAACATGGAAATATCTACACCGCTATCTCTATGAACATGGAAATATCTACACCGATATCTGTATGAACATGGAAATATCTTCACCGCCATCTGTATGAACTTGGACATATCTACACAGCCATCTGGATGAACATGGAAATATCAGCACCGCTGTCAGTATGAACATGGAAATATCTACACCGCTATCTGTATGAACATGGAAATATCTACACCGCTATCTGTATGAACATGGAAATATCTTCACCACCATCTGTATGAACATGGATATATCTACACAGCCGTCTGGATGAACATGGAAATATCTACACCGCTATCTGTATGAAAATGGTAATATCTACACCGCTATCTGTATGAACATGGAAATACCTACACCGCTATCTGTATGAACATGGAAGTATCTACACCGCTATCTGTATGAACATGGAAATATATTCACCGCCATATGTATGAACATGGATATATCTACACAGCCATCTGGATGAACATGGAAATATCTACACCACTATATGTATGAACATGGAATTAGCTAAACCGCTATGTCTATGAACATGGAAATATCTACACCGCTAACTGTATGAACATGGAAGTATCTACACCGCTATCTGTATGAACATTGAAATACCTTCACCGCCATATGTATGAACACGGATATATCTAGACAGCCATCTGGATGAACATGGAAATATCAGCACCGCTGTCTGTAGGAACATGGAAATATCTACACCGCTGTCTGTATGAACATGGAAATATCTACACAGCTATCTGTTTGAACATGGAAATATCTACACCGCTATCTGCATGAACATGGAAATAGCTACACCGCTATCTGTATGAACATGGAACTATCTACACCACTACCAGTATGAACATGGAAATATCTACACCGCTATCTGCATGAACATGGAAATATCTTCACCGCCATCTGTATGAACATGGATATATCTACACAGCAATCTGGATGAACATGGAAATATCTACACCGCTACCTGTATGAACATGGAAATAGCTACACCTCTATCTGTATGAACATGGAAATATCTACACCGCTATCTGTATGAACATGGAAAGATCTACACCGCTATCTGTATGAACATGGAAATATCTTCACCGCCATCTGTATGAACATGGATATATCTACACAGCCATCTGGATGAACATGGATATATCTCCACCGCTATCTGCATGAACATGGAAATATCTACACCGCTATCTGTGTAAACATGCATACATCTTCACCGCTATCTGTATAAACATGGAAATGTCTACACCGCTATCTGTATAAACACGGAAATATCTACACCGCTACCTGTATAAACATGGAAATATCAGCACCGCTATCTGTATTAACATGGAAATATCTACACCGCTATCTCTATGAACATGGAAATATCTACACCGATATCTGTATGAACATGGAAATATCTTCACCGCCATCTGTATGAACTTGGACATATCTACACAGCCATCTGGATGAACATGGAAATATCAGCACCGCTGTCAGTATGAACATGGAAATATCTACACCGCTATCTGTATGAACATGGAAATATCTACACCGCTATCTGTATGAACATGGAAATATCTTCACCACCATCTGTATGAACATGGATATATCTACACAGCCGTCTGGATGAACATGGAAATATCTACACCGCTATCTGTATGAAAATGGTAATATCTACACCGCTATCTGTATGAACATGGAAATACCTACACCGCTATCTGTATGAACATGGAAGTATCTACACCGCTATCTGTATGAACATGGAAATATATTCACCGCCATATGTATGAACATGGATATATCTACACAGCCATCTGGATGAACATGGAAATATCTACACCACTATATGTATGAACATGGAATTAGCTAAACCGCTATGTCTATGAACATGGAAATATCTACACCGCTAACTGTATGAACATGGAAGTATCTACACCGCTATCTGTATGAACATTGAAATACCTTCACCGCCATATGTATGAACACGGATATATCTAGACAGCCATCTGGATGAACATGGAAATATCAGCACCGCTGTCTGTAGGAACATGGAAATATCTACACCGCTGTCTGTATGAACATGGAAATATCTACACAGCTATCTGTTTGAACATGGAAATATCTACACCGCTATCTGCATGAAAATGGAAATATCTACACAGCTATCTGCATATACATGGAAATATCTACAAAGCTATTTCTCTACACATGGAAATATCTACACCGCAATCTCTATAAACATGGAAATATCTTCACCGCCATCTGTATGAACATGGAAATATCTGCACCGCCATCTGTATGAACATATAAATATCTAGACCGCCATCTGTATTAAGATGGAGATATCTACACCGCTATCTATATAAACATGGAAATTTCTACACCGCTATCTGTATAACCATGGAAATATCTACACCGCTATCTGTATAAACATGGAAATATCTACACCGCTACCTGTATAAACATGGAAATATCAGCACCGCTATCTGTATGAACATGGAAATAGCTACACCGCTTTCTGTATGAACATGGAAATAGCTACACCGCTTTCTGTATGAACATGGAAATATCTACACCGCTACCTGTATGAACATGGAAATATCTCCACCGCTATCTGCATGAACATGGAAATATCTTCACCGCCATCTGTATGAACATGGATATATATACACAGCCATCTGGATGAACATGGAAATATCTACACCGCTATCTGTATGAACATGGAAATAGCTACACCTCTATCTGTATGAACATGGAAATATCTACACCGCTATCTGTATGAACATGGATATATCTACAGAGCCATCTGGATGAACATGGATATATCTCCACCGCTATCTGCATGAACATGGAAATATCTACACCGCTATCTGTGTAAACATGCATACATCTTCACCGCTATCTGTATAAACATGGAAATGTCTACACCCCTATGGATATGAACATGGAAATATCTACACCGCTATCTGTTTGAACATGGAAATATCTACACCGCTATCTGCATGAAAATGTAAATATCTACACAGCTATCTCTATATACATGGAAATATCTACAAAGCTATTTCTTTACACATGGAAATATCTACACCGCTATCACTATAAACATGGAAATATCTACCACGCCATCTGTATGAACATGGAAATATCTGCAGCGCCATCTGTATGAACATATAAATATCTAAACCGCCATCTGTATTAAGATGGAGATATCTACACCGCTATCTGTATAAACAGGGAAATATCTACACCGCTATCTGTATAAACATGGAAATATCTACACCGCTATCTGTATAAACACGGAAATATCTACACCGCTACCTGTATAAACATGGAAATATCACCACCGCTATCTGCATGAACATGGAAATATCTACACAGCCATCTGAATGAACATGGAAATATCTACACCGCTATCTGTATGAACATGGAAATATCTTCACCGCCATCTGTATGAACATGGATATATCTACACAGCCATCTGGATGAACATGGAAATAAATACACCGCTATCTGTATGAATATGGAAATAGCTACACCGCTGTCTGTGTTAACATGCATACATCTTCACCGCTATCTGTATAAACATGGAAATATCTACACCGCTATCTGTAAGAACATGGAAATATCTACACAGCTATCTGTTTAATCATGGAAATATCTACACCGCTATCTGCATGAAAATGGAAATATCTACACAGCTATCTGCATATACATGGAAATATCTACAAAGCTATTTCTCTACACAAGGAAATATCTACACCGCAATCTCTATAAACATGGAAATATCTACACCGCCATCTGTATGAACATGGAAATATCTGCACCGCCATCTGTATGAACATATAAATATCTAGACCGCCATCTGTATTAAGATGGCGATATCTACACCGCTATCTGTATAAACACGGAATTATCTACACCGCTACC
The DNA here is from genome assembly GCF_029281585.2 of Gorilla gorilla gorilla. Taxonomy (NCBI): domain Eukaryota; kingdom Metazoa; phylum Chordata; class Mammalia; order Primates; family Hominidae; genus Gorilla; species Gorilla gorilla. Next base: position 51,519,606 of record NC_073246.2, on the reverse strand, counting down.
TGTATAAACATGGAAATATCTACACCGCTATCTGTATAAACATGGAAATATCTACACCGCTACCTGTATAAACATGGAAATATCAGCACCGCTATCTGTATGAACATGGAAATATCTACACCGCTATCTCTATGAACATGGAAATATCTACACCGATATCTGTAAGAACATGGAAATATCTTCACCGCCTTCTGTATGAACATGGATATATCTACACAGCCATCTGGACGAAAATGGAAATATCAGCACCGCTGTCTGTATGAACATGGAAATATCTACATCGCTATCTGTATGAACATGGAAATATCTACACTGCTATCTGTATGAACATGGAAAAATCTTCACCGCCATCTGTATGAACATGGATATATCTACACAGCCAGCTGGATGAACATGGAAATATCTACACCGCTATCTGTATGAACATGGAAATCTCTACACCGCTATCTGTGTAAACATGCATACATCTTCACCGCTATCTGCATAAACATGGAAATATCTACACTGCTATCTGCATGAACATGGAAATATCTACACCGCTGTCTGTATGAACATGGAAATATCTTCACCGCCATCTGTATGAACATGGATATATCTAAACAGCCATCTGGATGAACATGGAAGTATCTACACCGCTATCTGTATGAACATGAAAACAGCTACACTGCTATCTGTATGAACATGGAAATATCTACACCGCTATCTGTATGAACACGGAAATATCTACACCGCTATCTGTATGAACATGGAAATATCTTCACCGCCATCTGTATGAACATGAATATATCTACACAGCCATCTGGATGAACATGGAAATATCTACAACTCTATATGTATGAACATGGAATTAGCTACACCGGTATCTGAATGAACATGGAAATATCTAAACCGCTATCTGTATGAACATGGAAATATCTACACCGCTATCTGTATGAACATGGAAATATCTTCACCGCCATCTGTATGAACATGGATATATCTACACAGCCATCTGGATGAACATGGAAATATCTACAGCGCTATCTGTATGAACATGGAAATATCTACACCGCTCTCTGTGTAAACATGCATACATCTTCACCGCTATCTGTATAAACATGGAAATATCTACACCTCTATCCGTATAAACATGGAAATATCAGCACCGCTATCTGTATGAACATGGAAATATCTACACAGCCATCTGGACGAACATGGAAATATCTACACCGCTATCTGTATGAACATGGAAATAGCTACACCGCTATCTGTATGAACATGGAAACATCTACACCGCTATCTGTATGAACATGGAAATATCTACACCGCTATCTGTATGAACATGGAAATATCTTCACCGCCATCTATATGAACATGGATATATCTACACAGCCATCTGGATGAACATGGAAATATCTACACCGCTATCTGTATGAACATGGAAACAGCTACTCCGCTATCTGTATGAACATGGAAATATCTACACCGCTATCTGTATGAACATGGAAATATCTACACCGCTATCTGTATGAACATGGGAATATCTTCACCGCCATCTGTATGAACATGGATATATCTACACAGCCATCTGGATGAACATGGAAATATCTACATCGCTATCTGTATGAACATGGAAATATCTACACCCCTATCTGTGTAAACATGCATACATCTTCACCGCTATCTGAATAAACATGGAAATATCTACATCGCTATCTGTATGAACATGGAATTATCTACACCGCTATCTGTTTTAACATGGAAATATCTACAACACTATCTGCATGAAAATGGACATATCTACACAGCTATCTGCATATACATGGAAATATCTACAAAGCTATCTCTTTACACATTGGAAATAACTACACCGCTATCTCTATAAACATGGAAATATCTATACCGCCATCTGTATGAACATGGAAATATCTGCACCGCCATCTGTATTAACGTACAAATATCTACACTGCCATCTGTATTAAGATGGAGATATCTACACGGCTATCTGTATAAACTTGGAAATATCTAAACCGCTATCTGTATAAACATGGAAATATCTACACCGCTATCTGTATAAACATGGAAATATCTACACCGCCATCTGTATGAAGATAAAAATATCTTCACCGCCATCTGTATGAACATGGATATATCTACACAGCCATCTGGATGAACATGGAAATATCTACACCGCTATCTGTATGAACATGGAAATAGCTACACCACTATCTGTATGAACATGGAAATATCTACACCGCTATCTGTATGAACATGGAAATATCTACACCGCTATCTGTATGAACATGGAAATATCTTTACCGCCATCTGTATGAACATGGATATATCTACACAGCCATCTGGATGAACATGGAAATAACACCGCTATCTGTATGAACATGGAAATATCTACACCGCTATCTGTTTTAACATGCATACATCTTCACCGCTATCTGTATAAACATGGAAATATCTACATCGCTATCCGTATGAACATGGAAATATCTACACCGCTATCTGTTTGAACATGGAAATATCTACACCGCTATCTGCATGAAAATGGAAATATCTACAAAGCTATCTGCATATACATGGAAATATCTACAAAGCTATTTCTCTACACATGGAAATATCTACACCGCAATCTCTATAAACATGGCAATATCTTCACCGCCATCTGTATGAACATGGAAATATCTGCACCGCTATCTGTATAAACATGGAAATATCTACACCGCTACCTGTATAAACATGGAAATATCAGCACCGCTATCTCTATGAACATGGAAATATCTACACCGCTATCTCTATGAACATGGAAATATCTACACCGATATCTGTATGAACATGGAAATATCTTCACCGCCATCTGTATCAACATGGATATATCTACACAGCCATCTGGACGAACATGGAAATATCAGCACCGATGTCTGTATGAACATGGAAATATCTACACCGCTATCTGTATGAATATGGAAATATCTACACCGCTATCTGTATGAATATGGAAATAACTTCACCGACATCTGTATGAAAATGGATATATCTACACAGCCATCTGGATGAACATGGAAATATCTACACCGCTATCTGTATGAACATGGAAATATCTACACCACTATCTGTGTAAACATGCATACATCTTCACCGCTATCTGTATAAACATGGAATTATCTACACCGCTATCTGTATGACCATGGAAATATCTACACCGCTATCTGTTTGAACACGGAAATATCTACTCCACTATCTGCATGAAAATGGAAATATCTACACAGCTATCTGCATATACATGGAAATATCTACAAAGCTATTTCTTTACACATGGAAATAACTACACCGCTATCTCTATTAACATGGAAATATCTACACCGCCATCTGTAGGAACATGAAAATATCTGCACCGCCATCTGTATGAACATATAAATATCTACACCGCCATCTGTATTAAGATGGAGATATCTACACCGCTATCTGTATAAACATGGAAATATCTACACCGCTATCTGTATAAACATGGAAATATCTGCACCGCGACCTGTATAAACATGGAAATATCAGCACCGCTATCTGTATGAACATGGAAATATCTACACAGCCATCTGGATGAACATGGAAATATCTACACCGCTCTCTGTATGAACATGGAAATAGCTACACCGCTATCTGTATGAACATGGAAATATCTACACCGCTACCTGTATGAAGATGGAAATAGCTACACCTCTATCTGTATGAACATGGAAATATCTACACCGCTATCTGTATGAACATGGAAAGATCTACACCGCTATCTGTATGAACATGGAAATATCTTCACCGCCATCTGTATGAACATGGATATATCTACACAGCCATCTGGATGAACATGGATATATCTCCACCGCTATCTGCATGAACATGGAAATATCTACACCGCTATCTGTGTAAACATGCATACAACTTCACCGCTATCTGTATAAACATGGAAATGTCTACACCGCTATCTGTATAAACACGGAAATATCTACACCGCTACCTGTATAAACATGGAAATATCAGCACTGCTATCTGTATGAACATGGAAATATCTACACCGCTATCTCTATGAACATGGAAATATCTAAACCGATATCTGTATGAACATGGAAATATCTTCACCGCCATCTGTATGAACTTGGATATATCTACACAGCCATCTGGATGAACATGGAAATATCAGCACCGCTGTCTGTATGAACATGGAAATATCTACACCGCTATCTATATGAACATGGAAATATCTACACCGCTATCTGTATGAACATGGAAATATCTTCACCACCATCTGTATGAACATGGATATATCTACACAGCCATCTGGATGAACATGGAAATGTCTACACCGCTATCTGTATGAACATGGTAATATCTACACCGCTATCTGTGTAAACATGCATACATCTTCACCGCTATCTGTATAAACATGGAAATATCTACACCGCTATCTGTATAAACATGGAAATATCTACACCGCTACCTGTATAAACATGGAAATATCAGCACCGCTATCTGTATGAACATGGAAATATCTACACAGCCATCTGGATGAACATGAAAATATCTACACCGCTATCTTTATGAACATGGAAATAGTTACACCGCTACCTGTATGAACATGGAAATATCTACACCGCTATCTGAATGAACATGGAAATATCTACACCACTATCTGTATGAACATGGAAATATATTCACCGCCATCTGTATGAACATGGATATATCTACACAGCCATCTGGATGAACATGGAAATATCTACACCTCTATATGTATGAACATGGAAATAGCTACACCGCTATCTGTATGAACATGGAAATAGCTACACCGCTATCTGTATGAACATGGAATTATAACCACCGCTATCTGTATGAACATGGAAATATCTTCACCGCCATATGTATGAACATGGATATATCTACACAGCCATCTGGATGAACATGGAAATATCTACACCACTATATGTATGAACATGGAATTAGCTAAACCGCTATGTCTATGAACATGGAAATATCTACACCGCTATCTGTATGAACATGGAAGTATCTACACCGCTATCTGTATGAACATTGAAATATCTTCACCGCCATATGTATGAACACGGATATATCTAGACAGCCATCTGGATGAACATGGAAATATCAGCACCGCTGTCTGTATGAACATGGAAATATCTACACCGCTATCTGTATGAACATGGAAATATCTACACAGCTATCTGTTTGAACATGGAAATATCTACACAGCTATCTGCATGAAAATAGAAATATCTACACAGCTTTCTGCATATACATCAAAATATCTACAAAGCTTTTCCTCTACACATGGAAATATCTACACCGCAATCTCTATAAACATGGAAATATCTACACCGCCATCTGCATGAACATAGAAATATCTGCACCGCCATCTGTATGAACATATAAATATCTAGACCGCCATCTGTATTAAGATGGAGATATCTACACTGCTATCTGTATAAACACGGAAATATCTACACAGCTACCTGTATAAACATGGAAATATCTACACCGCTATCTGTATAAACATGGAAATATCTACACCGCTACCTGTATAAACATGGAAATATCAGCACCGCTATCTGTATGAACATGGAAATATCTACACCGCTATCTCTATGAACATGGAAATATCTACACCGATATCTGTAAGAACATGGAAATATCTTCACCGCCATCTGTATGAACATGGATATATCTACACAGCCATCTGGACGAAAATGGAAATATCAGCACCACTGTCTGTATGAACATGGAAATATCTACACCGCTATCTGTATGAACATGGAAATATCTACACCGCTATCTGTATGAACATGGAAATATCTTCACCGCCATCTGTATGAACATGGATATATCTACACAGCCATCTGGAAGAACATGGAAATATCTACACCGCTATCTGTATGAACATGGAAATCTCTACACCGCTATCTGTGTAAACATGCATAAATCTTCACCGCTATCTGTATAAACATGGAAATATCTACACTGCTATCTGCATGAACATGGAAATATCTACACCGCTATCTGTATGAACATGGAAATATCTTCACCGCCATCTGTATGAACACGGATATATCTACACAGCCATCTGGATGAACATGGAAATATCTACACCGCTATCTGTATGAACATGGAAACAGCTAAACCGCTTTCAGTATGAACATGGAAATATCTACACCGCTATCTGTATGAACACGGAAATATCTACACCGCTATCTGTATGAACATGGAAATATCTTCACCGCCACCTGTATGAACATGAATATATCTACACAGCCATCTGGATGAACATGGAAATATCTACACAGCTATATGTATGAACATGGAATTAACTACACCGGTATCTGAATGAAGATGGAAATATCTACACCGCTATATGTATGAACATGGAAATATCTACACCGCTATCTCTATGAACATGGAAATATCTACACCGATATCTGTATGAACATGGAAATATCTTCACCGCCATCTGTATCAACATGGATATATCTACACAGCCATCTGGACGAACATGGAAATATCAGCACCGCTGTCTGTATGAACATGGAAATATCTACACCGCTATCTGTATGAATATGGAAATATCTACACCGCTATCTGTATGAATATGGAAATAACTTCACCGACATCTGTATGAAAATGGATATATCTACACAGCCATCTGGATGAACATGGAAATATCTACACCGCTATCTGTATGAACATGGAAATATCTACACCACTATCTGTGTAAACATGCATACATCTTCACCTCTATCTATATAAACATGGAATTATCTACACCGCTATCTGTATGACCATGGAAATATCTACACCACTATCTGTTTGAACACGGAAATATCTACTCCGCTATCTGCATGAAAATGGAAATATCTACACAGCTATCTGCATATACATGGAAATATCTATAAAGCTATTTCTTTACACATGGAAATAACTACACCGCTATCTCTATTAACATGGAAATATCTACACCGCCATCTGTAGGAACATGGAAATATCTGCACCGCCATCTGTATGAACATATAAATATCTAGACCGCCATCTGTATTAAGATGGAGATATCTACACCGCTATCTGTATAAACATGGAAATATCTACAACGCTATCTGTATAAACATGGAAACATCTACACCGCTATCTGTATAAACATGGAAGTATCTGCACCGCTACCTGTATAAACATGGAAATATCAGCACCGCTATCTGTATGAACATGGAAATATCTACACAACCATCTGGATGAACATGGAAATATCTACACCGCTATCTGTATGAACATGGAAATAGCTACACCGCTATCTGTATGAACATGGAACTATCTACACCACTACCAGTATGAACATGGAAATATCTACACCGCTATCTGCATGAACATGGAAATATCTTCACCGCCATCTGTATGAACATGGATATATCTACACAGCAATCTGGATGAACATGGAAATATCTACACCGCTACCTGTATGAACATGGAAATAGCTACACCTCTATCTGTATGAACATGGAAATATCTACACCGCTATCTGTATGAATATGGAAAGATCTACACCGCTATCTGTATGAACATGGAAATATCTTCACCGCCATCTGTATGAACATGGATATATCTACACAGCCATCTGGATGAACATGGATATATCTCCACCGCTATCTGCATGAACATGGAAATATCTACACCGCTATCTGTGTAAACATGCATACATCTTCACCGCTATCTGTATAAACATGGAAATGTCTACACCGCTATCTGTATAAACACGGAAATATCTACACCGCTACCTGTATAAACATGGAAATATCAGCACCGCTATCTGTATTAACATGGAAATATCTACACCGCTATCTCTATGAACATGGAAATATCTACACCGATATCTGTATGAACATGGAAATATCTTCACCGCCATCTGTATGAACTTGGACATATCTACACAGCCATCTGGATGAACATGGAAATATCAGCACCGCTGTCAGTATGAACATGGAAATATCTACACCGCTATCTGTATGAACATGGAAATATCTACACCGCTATCTGTATGAACATGGAAATATCTTCACCACCATCTGTATGAACATGGATATATCTACACAGCCGTCTGGATGAACATGGAAATATCTACACCGCTATCTGTATGAAAATGGTAATATCTACACCGCAATCTGTGTAAACATGCATACATCTTCACCGCTATCTGTATAAACATGGAAATATCTACACCGCTATCTGTATGAACATGGAAATATCTACACCGCTATCTGTATGAACATGGAAATACCTACACCGCTATCTGTATGAACATGGAAGTATCTACACCGCTATCTGTATGAACATGGAAATATATTCACCGCCATATGTATGAAAATGGATATATCTACACAGCCATCTGGATGAACATGGAAATATCTACACCACTATATGTATGAACATGGAATTAGCTAAACCGCTATGTCTATGAACATGGAAATATCTACACCGCTATCTGTATGAACATGGAAGTATCTACACCGCTATCTGTATGAACATTGAAATACCTTCACCGCCATATGTATGAACACGGATATATCTAGACAGCCATCTGGATGAACATGGAAATATCAGCACCGCTGTCTGTAGGAACATGGAAATATCTACACCGCTGTCTGTATGAACATGGAAATATCTACACAGCTATCTGTTTGAACATGGAAATATCTACACCGCTATCTGCATGAAAATGGAAATATCTACACAGCTATCTGCATATACATGGAAATATCTACAAAGCTATTTCTCTACACATGGAAATATCTACACCGCAATCTCTATAAACATGGAAATATCTTCACCGCCATCTGTATGAACATGGAAATATCTGCACCGCCATCTGTATGAACATATAAATATCTAGACCGCCATCTGTATTAAGATGGAGATATCTACACCGCTATCTATATAAACATGGAAATTTCTACACCGCTATCTGTATAACCATGGAAATATCTACACCGCTATCTGTATAAACATGGAAATATCTACACCGCTACCTGTATAAACATGGAAATATCAGCACCGCTATCTGTATGAACATGGAAATAGCTACACCGCTTTCTGTATGAACATGGAAATAGCTACACCGCTTTCTGTATGAACATGGAAGTATCTACACCGCTACCTGTATGAACATGGAAATATCTCCACCGCTATCTGCATGAACATGGAAATATCTTCACCGCCATCTGTATGAACATGGATATATATACACAGCCATCTGGATGAACATGGAAATATCTACACCGCTATCTGTATGAACATGGAAATAGCTACACCTCTATCTGTATGAACATGGAAATATCTACACCGCTATCTGTATGAACATGGATATATCTACAGAGCCATCTGGATGAACATGGATATATCTCCACCGCTATCTGCATGAACATGGAAATATCTACACCGCTATCTGTGTAAACATGCATACATCTTCACCGCTATCTGTATAAACATGGAAATGTCTACACCCCTATGGATATGAACATGGAAATATCTACACCGCTATCTGTTTGAACATGGAAATATCTACACCGCTATCTGCATGAAAATGTAAATATCTACACAGCTATCTCTATATACATGGAAATATCTACAAAGCTTTTTCTTTACACATGGAAATATCTACACCGCTATCACTATAAACATGGAAATATCTACCACGCCATCTGTATGAACATGGAAATATCTGCAGCGCCATCTGTATGAACATATAAATATCTAAACCGCCATCTGTATTAAGATGGAGATATCTACACCGCTATCTGTATAAACAGGGAAATATCTACACCGCTATCTGTATAAACATGGAAATATCTACACCGCTATCTGTATAAACACGGAAATATCTACACCGCTACCTGTATAAACATGGAAATATCACCACCGCTATCTGCATGAACATGGAAATATCTACACAGCCATCTGAATGAACATGGAAATATCTACACCGCTATCTGTATGAACATGGAAATATCTTCACCGCCATCTGTATGAACATGGATATATCTACACAGCCATCTGGATGAACATGGAAATAAATACACCGCTATCTGTATGAATATGGAAATAGCTACACCGCTGTCTGTGTTAACATGCATACATCTTCACCGCTGTCTGTATAAACATGGAAATATCTACACCGCTATCTGTAAGAACATGGAAATATCTACACAGCTATCTGTTTGAACATGGAAATATCTACACCGCTATCTGCATGAAAATGGAAATATCTACACAGCTATCTGCATATACATGGAAATATCTACAAAGCTATTTCTCTACACAAGGAAATATCTACACCGCAATCTCTATAAACATGGAAATATCTACACCGCCATCTGTATGAACATGGAAATATCTGCACCGCCATCTGTATGAACATATAAATATCTAGACCGCCATCTGTATTAAGATGGCGATATCTACACCGCTATCTGTATAAACACGGAAATATCTACACCGCTACCTGTATAAACATGGAAATATCTACACCGCTATCTGTATAAACATGGAAATATCTACACCGCTACCTGTATAAACATGGAAATATCAGCACCGCTATCTGTATGAACATGGAAATATCTACACCGCTATCTCTATGAACATGGAAATATCTACACCGATATCTGTAAGAACATGGAAATATCTTCACCGCCTTCTGTATGAACATGGATATATCTACACAGCCATCTGGACGAAAATGGAAATATCAGCACCGCTGTCTGTATGAACATGGAAATATCTACATCGCTATCTGTATGAACATGGAAATATCTACACTGCTATCTGTATGAACATGGAAAAATCTTCACCGCCATCTGTATGAACATGGATATATCTACACAGCCAGCTGGATGGACATGGAAATATCTACACCGCTATCTGTATGAACATGGAAATCTCTACACCGCTATCTGTGTAAACATGCATACATCTTCACCGCTATCTGCATAAACATGGAAATATCTACACTGCTATCTGCATGAACATGGAAATATCTACACCGCTGTCTGTATGAACATGGAAATATCTTCACCGCCATCTGTATGAACATGGATATATCTAAACAGCCATCTGGATGAACATGGAAGTATCTACACTGCTATCTGTATGAACATGAAAACAGCTACACTGCTATCTGTATGAACATGGAAATATCTACACCGCTATCTGTATGAACACGGAAATATCTACACCGCTATCTGTATGAACATGGAAATATCTTCACCGCCATCTGTATTAACATGAATATATCTACACAGCCATCTGGATGAACATGGAAATATCTACAACTCTATATGTATGAACATGGAATTAGCTACACCGGTATCTGAATGAACATGGAAATATCTAAACCGCTATCTGTATGAACATGGAAATATCTACACCGCTATCTGTATGAACATGGAAATATCTTCACCGCCATCTGTATGAACATGGATATATCTACACAGCCATCTGGATGAACATGGAAATATCTACAGCGCTATCTGTATGAACATGGAAATATCTACACCGCTCTCTGTGTAAACATGCATACATCTTCACCGCTATCTGTATAAACATGGAAATATCTACACCTCTATCCGTATAAACATGGAAATATCAGCACCGCTATCTGTATGAACATGGAAATATCTACACAGCCATCTGGACGAACATGGAAATATCTACACCGCTATCTGTATGAACATGGAAATAGCTACACCGCTATCTGTATGAACATGGAAACATCTACACCACTATCTGTATGAACATGGAAATATCTACACCGCTATCTGTATGAACATGGAAATATCTTCACCGCCATCTATATGAACATGGATATATCTACACAGCCATCTGGATGAACATGGAAATATCTACACCGCTATCTGTATGAACATGGAAACAGCTACTCCGCTATCTGTATGAACATGGAAATATCTACACCGCTATCTGTATGAACATGGAAATATCTACACCGCTATCTGTATGAACATGGGAATATCTTCACCGCCATCTGTATGAACATGGATATATCTACACAGCCATCTGGATGAACATGGAAATATCTACACCGCTATCTGTATGAACATGGAAATATCTACACCCCTATCTGTGTAAACATGCATACATATTCACCGCTATCTGAATAAACATGGAAATATCTACATCGCTATCTGTATGAACATGGAATTATCTACACCGCTATCTGTTTTAACATGGAAATATCTACAACACTATCTGCATGAAAATGGACATATCTACACAGCTATCTGCATATACATGGAAATATCTACAAAGCTATCTCTTTACACATTGGAAATAACTACACCGCTATCTCTATAAACATGGAAATATCTATACCGCCATCTGTATGAACATGGAAATATCTGCACCGCCATCTGTATTAACGTACAAATATCTACACTGCCATCTGTATTAAGATGGAGATATCTACACGGCTATCTGTATAAACTTGGAAATATCTAAACCGCTATCTGTATAAACATGGAAATATCTACACCGCTATCTGTATAAACATGGAAATATCTACACCGCCATCTGTATGAAGATAAAAATATCTTCACCGCCATCTGTATGAACATGGATATATCTACACAGCCATCTGGATGAACATGGAAATATCTACACCGCTATCTGTATGAACATGGAAATAGCTACACCGCTATCTGTATGAACATGGAAATATCTACACCGCTATCTGTATGAACATGGAAATATCTACACCGCTATCTGTATGAACATGGAAATATCTTTACCGCCATCTGTATGAACATGGATATATCTACACAGCCATCTGGATGAACATGGAAATAACACCGCTATCTGTATGAACATGGAAATATCTACACCGCTATCTGTTTTAACATGCATACATCTTCACCGCTATCTGTATAAACATGGAAATATCTACATCGCTATCCGTATGAACATGGAAATATCTACACCGCTATCTGTTTGAACATGGAAATATCTACACCGCTATCTGCATGAAAATGGAAATATCTACAAAGCTATCTGCATATACATGGAAATATCTACAAAGCTATTTCTCTACACATGGAAATATCTACACCGCAATCTCTATAAACATGGCAATATCTTCACCGCCATCTGTATGAACATGGAAATATCTGCACCGCTATCTGTATAAACATGGAAATATCTACACCGCTACCTGTATAAACATGGAAATATCAGCACCGCTATCTCTATGAACATGGAAATATCTACACCGCTATCTCTATGAACATGGAAATATCTACACCGATATATGTATGAACATGGAAATATCTTCACCGCCATCTGTATCAACATGGATATATCTACACAGCCATCTGGACGAACATGGAAATATCAGCACCGATGTCTGTATGAACATGGAAATATCTACACCGCTATCTGTATGAATATGGAAATATCTACACCGCTATCTGTATGAATATGGAAATAACTTCACCGACATCTGTATGAAAATGGATATATCTACACAGCCATCTGGATGAACATGGAAATATCTACACCGCTATCTGTATGAACATGGAAATATCTACACCACTAGCTGTGTAAACATGCATACATCTTCACCGCTATCTGTATAAACATGGAATTATCTACACCGCTATCTGTATGACCATGGAAATATCTACACCGCTATCTGTTTGAACACGGAAATATCTACTCCACTATCTGCATGAAAATGGAAATATCTACACAGCTATCTGCATATACATGGAAATATCTACAAAGCTATTTCTTTACACATGGAAATAACTACACCGCTATCTCTATTAACATGGAAATATCTACACCGCCATCTGTAGGAACATGAAAATATCTGCACCGCCATCTGTATGAACATATAAATATCTACACCGCCATCTGTATTAAGATGGAGATATCTACACCGCTATCTGTATAAACATGGAAATATCTACACCGCTATCTGTATAAAGATGGAAATATCTGCACCGCGACCTGTATAAACATGGAAATATCAGCACCGCTATCTGTATGAACATGGAAATATCTACACAGCCATCTGGATGAACATGGAAATATCTACACCGCTCTCTGTATGAACATGGAAATAGCTACACCGCTATCTGTATGAACATGGAAATATCTACACCGCTACCTGTATGAAGATGGAAATAGCTACACCTCTATCTGTATGAACATGGAAATATCTACACCGCTATCTGTATGAACATGGAAAGATCTACACCGCTATCTGTATGAACATGGAAATATCTTCACCACCATCTGTATGAACATGGATATATCTACACAGCCATCTGGATGAACATGGATATATCTCCACCGCTATCTGCATGAACATGGAAATATCTACACCGCTATCTGTGTAAACATGCATACAACTTCACCGCTATCTGTATAAACATGGAAATGTCTACACCGCTATCTGTATAAACACGGAAATATCTACACCGCTACCTGTATAAACATGGAAATATCAGCACTGCTATCTGTATGAACATGGAAATATCTACACCGCTATCTCTATGAACATGGAAATATCTAAACCGATATCTGTATGAACATGGAAATATCTTCACCGCCATCTGTATGAACTTGGATATATCTACACAGCCATCTGGATGAACATGGAAATATCAGCACCGCTGTCTGTATGAACATGGAAATATCTACACCGCTATCTATATGAACATGGAAATATCTACACCGCTATCTGTATGAACATGGAAATATCTTCACCACCATCTGTATGAACATGGATATATCTACACAGCCATCTGGATGAACATGGAAATGTCTACACCGCTATCTGTATGAACATGGTAATATCTACACCGCTATCTGTGTAAACATGCATACATCTTCACCGCTATCTGTATAAACATGGAAATATCTACACCGCTATCTGTATAAACATGGAAATATCTACACCGCTACCTGTATAAACATGGAAATATCAGCACCGCTATCTGTATGAACATGGAAATATCTACACAGCCATCTGGATGAACATGAAAATATCTACACCGCTATCTGTATGAACATGGAAATAGTTACACCGCTACCTGTATGAACATGGAAATATCTACACCGCTATCTGAATGAACATCGAAATATCTACACCACTATCTGTATGAACATGGAAATATATTCACCGCCATCTGTATGAACATGGATATATCTACACAGCCATCTGGATGAACATGGAAATATCTACACCTCTATATGTATGAACATGGAAATAGCTACACCGCTATCTGTATGAACATGGAAATAGCTACACCGCTATCTGTATGAACATGGAATTATAACCACCGCTATCTGTATGAACATGGAAATATCTTCACCGCCATATGTATGAACATGGATATATCTACACAGCCATCTGGATGAACATGGAAATATCTACACCACTATATGTATGAACATGGAATTAGCTAAACCGCTATGTCTATGAACATGGAAATATCTACACCGCTATCTGTATGAACATGGAAGTATCTACACCACTATCTGTATGAACATTGAAATATCTTCACCGCCATATGTATGAACACGGATATATCTAGACAGCCATCTGGATGAACATGGAAATATCAGCACCGCTGTCTGTATGAACATGGAAATATCTACACCGCTATCTGTATGAACATGGAAATATCTACACAGCTATCTGTTTGAACATGGAAATATTTACACAGCTATCTGCATGAAAATAGAAATATCTACACAGCTTTCTGCATATACATCAAAATATCTACAAAGCTTTTCCTCTACACATGGAAATATCTACACCGCAATCTCTATAAACATGGAAATATCTACACCGCCATCTGCATGAACATAGAAATATCTGCACCGCCATCTGTATGAACATATAAATATCTAGACCGCCATCTGTATTAAGATGGAGATATCTACACTGCTATCTGTATAAACACGGAAATATCTACACAGCTACCTGTATAAACATGGAAATATCTACACCGCTATCTGTATAAACATGGAAATATCTACACCGCTACCTGTATAAACATGGAAATATCAGCACCGCTATCTGTATGAACATGGAAATATCTACACCGCTATCTCTATGAACATGGAAATATCTACACCGATATCTGTAAGAACATGGAAATATCTTCACCGCCATCTGTATGAACATGGATATATCTACACAGCCATCTGGACGAAAATGGAAATATCAGCACCACTGTCTGTATGAACATGGAAATATCTACACCGCTATCTGTATGAACATGGAAATATCTACACCGCTATCTGTATGAACATGGAAATATCTTCACCGCCATCTGTATGAACATGGATATATCTACACAGCCATCTGGAAGAACATGGAAATATCTACACCGCTATCTGTATGAACATGGAAATCTCTACACCGCTATCTGTGTAAACATGCATAAATCTTCACCGCTATCTGTATAAACATGGAAATATCTACACTGCTATCTGCATGAACATGGAAATATCTACACCGCTATCTGTATGAACATGGAAATATCTTCACCGCCATCTGTATGAACACGGATATATCTACACAGCCATCTGGATGAACATGGAAATATCTACACCGCTATCTGTATGAACATGGAAACAGCTAAACCGCTATCAGTATGAACATGGAAATATCTACACCGCTATCTGTATGAACACGGAAATATCTACACCGCTATCTGTATGAACATGGAAATATCTTCACCGCCACCTGTATGAACATGAATATATCTACACAGCCATCTGGATGAACATGGAAATATCTACACCGCTATCTGTATGAACATGGAAATAGCTACACCTCTATCTGTATGAACATGGAAATATCTACACCGCTATCTGTATGAACATGGATATATCTACAGAGCCATCTGGATGAACATGGATATATCTCCACCGCTATCTGCATGAACATGGAAATATCTACACCGCTATCTGTGTAAACATGCATACATCTTCACCGCTATCTGTATAAACATGGAAATGTCTACACCCCTATGGATATGAACATGGAAATATCTACACCGCTATCTGTTTGAACATGGAAATATCTACACCGCTATCTGCATGAAAATGTAAATATCTACACAGCTATCTCTATATACATGGAAATATCTACAAAGCTATTTCTTTACACATGGAAATATCTACACCGCTATCACTATAAACATGGAAATATCTACCACGCCATCTGTATGAACATGGAAATATCTGCAGCGCCATCTGTATGAACATATAAATATCTAAACCGCCATCTGTATTAAGATGGAGATATCTACACCGCTATCTGTATAAACAGGGAAATATCTACACCGCTATCTGTATAAACATGGAAATATCTACACCGCTATCTGTATAAACACGGAAATATCTACACCGCTACCTGTATAAACATGGAAATATCACCACCGCTATCTGCATGAACATGGAAATATCTACACAGCCATCTGAATGAACATGGAAATATCTACACCGCTATCTGTATGAACATGGAAATATCTTCACCGCCATCTGTATGAACATGGATATATCTACACAGCCATCTGGATGAACATGGAAATAAATACACCGCTATCTGTATGAATATGGAAATAGCTACACCGCTGTCTGTGTTAACATGCATACATCTTCACCGCTATCTGTATAAACATGGAAATATCTACACCGCTATCTGTAAGAACATGGAAATATCTACACAGCTATCTGTTTAATCATGGAAATATCTACACCGCTATCTGCATGAAAATGGAAATATCTACACAGCTATCTGCATATACATGGAAATATCTACAAAGCTATTTCTCTACACAAGGAAATATCTACACCGCAATCTCTATAAACATGGAAATATCTACACCGCCATCTGTATGAACATGGAAATATCTACACCGCCATCTGTATGAACATATAAATATCTAGACCGCCATCTGTATTAAGATGGCGATATCTACACCGCTATCTGTATAAACACGGAATTATCTACACCGCTACCTGTATAAACATGGAAATATCTACACCGCTATCTGTATAAACATGGAAATATCTACACCGCTACCTGTATAAACATGGAAATATCAGCACCGCTATCTGTATGAACATGGAAATATCTACACCGCTATCTCTATGAACATGGAAATATCTACACCGATATCTGTAAGAACATGGAAATATCTTCACCGCCTTCTGTATGAACATGGATATATCTACACAGCCATCTGGACGAAAATGGAAATATCAGCACCGCTGTCTGTATGAACATGGAAATATCTACATCGCTATCTGTATGAACATGGAAATATCTACACTGCTATCTGTATGAACATGGAAAAATCTTCACCGCCATCTGTATGAACATGGATATATCTAAACAGCCATCTGGATGAACATGGAAGTATCTACACCGCTATCTGTATGAACATGAAAACAGCTACACTGCTATCTGTATGAACATGGAAATATCTACACCGCTATCTGTATGAACACGGAAATATCTACACCGCTATCTGTATGAACATGGAAATATCTTCACCGCCATCTGTATGAACATGAATATATCTACACAGCCATCTGGATGAACATGGAAATATCTACAACTCTATATGTATGAACATGGAATTAGCTACACCGGTATCTGAATGAACATGGAAATATCTAAACCGCTATCTGTATGAACATGGAAATATCTACACCGCTATCTGTATGAACATGGAAATATCTTCACCGCCATCTGTATGAACATGGATATATCTACACAGCCATCTGGATGAACATGGAAATATCTACAGCGCTATCTGTATGAACATGGAAATATCTACACCGCTCTCTGTGTAAACGTGCATACATCTTCACCGCTATCTGTATAAACATGGAAATATCTACACCTCTATCCGTATAAACATGGAAATATCAGCACCGCTATCTGTATGAACATGGAAATATCTACACAGCCATCTGGACGAACATGGAAATATCTACACCGCTATCTGTATGAACATGGAAATAGCTACACCGCTATCTGTATGAACATGGAAACATCTACACCGCTATCTGTATGAACATGGAAATATCTACACCGCTATCTGTATGAACATGGAAATATCTTCACCGCCATCTATATGAACATGGATATATCTACACAGCCATCTGGATGAACATGGAAATATCTACACCGCTATCTGTATGAACATGGAAACAGCTACTCCGCTATCTGTATGAACATGGAAATATCTACACCGCTATCTGTATGAACATGGAAATATCTACAACGCTATCTGTATGAACATGGGAATATCTTCACCGCCATCTGTATGAACATGGATATATCTACACAGCCATCTGGATGAACATGGAAATATCTACATCGCTATCTGTATGAACATGGAAATATCTACACCCCTATCTGTGTAAACATGCATACATCTTCACCGCTATCTGAATAAACATGGAAATATCTACATCGCTATCTGTATGAACATGGAATTATCTACACCGCTATCTGTTTTAACATGGAAATATCTACAACACTATCTGCATGAAAATGGACATATCTACACAGCTATCTGCATATACATGGAAATATCTACAAAGCTATCTCTTTACACATTGGAAATAACTACACCGCTATCTCTATAAACATGGAAATATCTATACCGCCATCTGTATGAACATGGAAATATCT
This sequence comes from Gorilla gorilla gorilla, assembly GCF_029281585.2. NCBI lineage: Eukaryota > Metazoa > Chordata > Mammalia > Primates > Hominidae > Gorilla > Gorilla gorilla. The sequence continues at coordinate 51,499,844 of NC_073246.2, read as the reverse complement.
GCACCGCCATCTGTATTAACGTACAAATATCTACACTGCCATCTGTATTAAGATGGAGATATCTACACGGCTATCTGTATAAACTTGGAAATATCTAAACCGCTATCTGTATAAACATGGAAATATCTACACCGCTATCTGTATAAACATGGAAATATCTACACCGCCATCTGTATGAAGATAAAAATATCTTCACCGCCATCTGTATGAACATGGATATATCTACACAGCCATCTGGATGAACATGGAAATATCTACACCGCTATCTGTATGAACATGGAAATAGCTACACCGCTATCTGTATGAACATGGAAATATCTACACCGCTATCTGTATGAACATGGAAATATCTACACCGCTATCTGTATGAACATGGAAATATCTTTACCGCCATCTGTATGAACATGGATATATCTACACAGCCATCTGGATGAACATGGAAATAACACCGCTATCTGTATGAACATGGAAATATCTACACCGCTATCTGTTTTAACATGCATACATCTTCACCGCTATCTGTATAAACATGGAAATATCTACATCGCTATCCGTATGAACATGGAAATATCTACACCGCTATCTGTTTGAACATGGAAATATCTACACCGCTATCTGCATGAAAATGGAAATATCTACAAAGCTATCTGCATATACATGGAAATATCTACAAAGCTATTTCTCTACACATGGAAATATCTACACCGCAATCTCTATAAACATGGCAATATCTTCACCGCCATCTGTATGAACATGGAAATATCTGCACCGCTATCTGTATAAACATGGAAATATCTACACCGCTACCTGTATAAACATGGAAATATCAGCACCGCTATCTCTATGAACATGGAAATATCTACACCGCTATCTCTATGAACATGGAAATATCTACACCGATATCTGTATGAACATGGAAATATCTTCACCGCCATCTGTATCAACATGGATATATCTACACAGCCATCTGGACGAACATGGAAATATCAGCACCGATGTCTGTATGAACATGGAAATATCTACACCGCTATCTGTATGAATATGGAAATATCTACACCGCTATCTGTATGAATATGGAAATAACTTCACCGACATCTGTATGAAAATGGATATATCTACACAGCCATCTGGATGAACATGGAAATATCTACACCGCTATCTGTATGAACATGGAAATATCTACACCACTATCTGTGTAAACATGCATACATCTTCACCGCTATCTGTATAAACATGGAATTATCTACACCGCTATCTGTATGACCATGGAAATATCTACACCGCTATCTGTTTGAACACGGAAATATCTACTCCACTATCTGCATGAAAATGGAAATATCTACACAGCTATCTGCATATACATGGAAATATCTACAAAGCTATTTCTTTACACATGGAAATAACTACACCGCTATCTCTATTAACATGGAAATATCTACACCGCCATCTGTAGGAACATGAAAATATCTGCACCGCCATCTGTATGAACATATAAATATCTACACCGCCATCTGTATTAAGATGGAGATATCTACACCGCTATCTGTATAAACATGGAAATATCTACACCGCTATCTGTATAAACATGGAAATATCTGCACCGCGACCTGTATAAACATGGAAATATCAGCACCGCTATCTGTATGAACATGGAAATATCTACACAGCCATCTGGATGAACATGGAAATATCTACACCGCTCTCTGTATGAACATGGAAATAGCTACACCGCTATCTGTATGAACATGGAAATATCTACACCGCTACCTGTATGAAGATGGAAATAGCTACACCTCTATCTGTATGAACATGGAAATATCTACACCGCTATCTGTATGAACATGGAAAGATCTACACCGCTATCTGTATGAACATGGAAATATCTTCACCGCCATCTGTATGAACATGGATATATCTACACAGCCATCTGGATGAACATGGATATATCTCCACCGCTATCTGCATGAACATGGAAATATCTACACCGCTATCTGTGTAAACATGCATACAACTTCACCGCTATCTGTATAAACATGGAAATGTCTACACCGCTATCTGTATAAACACGGAAATATCTACACCGCTACCTGTATAAACATGGAAATATCAGCACTGCTATCTGTATGAACATGGAAATATCTACACCGCTATCTCTATGAACATGGAAATATCTAAACCGATATCTGTATGAACATGGAAATATCTTCACCGCCATCTGTATGAACTTGGATATATCTACACAGCCATCTGGATGAACATGGAAATATCAGCACCGCTGTCTGTATGAACATGGAAATATCTACACCGCTATCTATATGAACATGGAAATATCTACACCGCTATCTGTATGAACATGGAAATATCTTCACCACCATCTGTATGAACATGGATATATCTACACAGCCATCTGGATGAACATGGAAATGTCTACACCGCTATCTGTATGAACATGGTAATATCTACACCGCTATCTGTGTAAACATGCATACATCTTCACCGCTATCTGTATAAACATGGAAATATCTACACCGCTATCTGTATAAACATGGAAATATCTACACCGCTACCTGTATAAACATGGAAATATCAGCACCGCTATCTGTATGAACATGGAAATATCTACACAGCCATCTGGATGAACATGAAAATATCTACACCGCTATCTTTATGAACATGGAAATAGTTACACCGCTACCTGTATGAACATGGAAATATCTACACCGCTATCTGAATGAACATGGAAATATCTACACCACTATCTGTATGAACATGGAAATATATTCACCGCCATCTGTATGAACATGGATATATCTACACAGCCATCTGGATGAACATGGAAATATCTACACCTCTATATGTATGAACATGGAAATAGCTACACCGCTATCTGTATGAACATGGAAATAGCTACACCGCTATCTGTATGAACATGGAATTATAACCACCGCTATCTGTATGAACATGGAAATATCTTCACCGCCATATGTATGAACATGGATATATCTACACAGCCATCTGGATGAACATGGAAATATCTACACCACTATATGTATGAACATGGAATTAGCTAAACCGCTATGTCTATGAACATGGAAATATCTACACCGCTATCTGTATGAACATGGAAGTATCTACACCGCTATCTGTATGAACATTGAAATATCTTCACCGCCATATGTATGAACACGGATATATCTAGACAGCCATCTGGATGAACATGGAAATATCAGCACCGCTGTCTGTATGAACATGGAAATATCTACACCGCTATCTGTATGAACATGGAAATATCTACACAGCTATCTGTTTGAACATGGAAATATCTACACAGCTATCTGCATGAAAATAGAAATATCTACACAGCTTTCTGCATATACATCAAAATATCTACAAAGCTTTTCCTCTACACATGGAAATATCTACACCGCAATCTCTATAAACATGGAAATATCTACACCGCCATCTGCATGAACATAGAAATATCTGCACCGCCATCTGTATGAACATATAAATATCTAGACCGCCATCTGTATTAAGATGGAGATATCTACACTGCTATCTGTATAAACACGGAAATATCTACACAGCTACCTGTATAAACATGGAAATATCTACACCGCTATCTGCATAAACATGGAAATATCTACACCGCTACCTGTATAAACATGGAAATATCAGCACCGCTATCTGTATGAACATGGAAATATCTACACCGCTATCTCTATGAACATGGAAATATCTACACCGATATCTGTAAGAACATGGAAATATCTTCACCGCCATCTGTATGAACATGGATATATCTACACAGCCATCTGGACGAAAATGGAAATATCAGCACCACTGTCTGTATGAACATGGAAATATCTACACCGCTATCTGTATGAACATGGAAATATCTACACCGCTATCTGTATGAACATGGAAATATCTTCACCGCCATCTGTATGAACATGGATATATCTACACAGCCATCTGGAAGAACATGGAAATATCTACACCGCTATCTGTATGAACATGGAAATCTCTACACCGCTATCTGTGTAAACATGCATAAATCTTCACCGCTATCTGTATAAACATGGAAATATCTACACTGCTATCTGCATGAACATGGAAATATCTACACCGCTATCTGTATGAACATGGAAATATCTTCACCGCCATCTGTATGAACACGGATATATCTACACAGCCATCTGGATGAACATGGAAATATCTACACCGCTATCTGTATGAACATGGAAACAGCTAAACCGCTATCAGTATGAACATGGAAATATCTACACCGCTATCTGTATGAACACGGAAATATCTACACCGCTATCTGTATGAACATGGAAATATCTTCACCGCCACCTGTATGAACATGAATATATCTACACAGCCATCTGGATGAACATGGAAATATCTACACAGCTATATGTATGAACATGGAATTAACTACACCGGTATCTGAATGAAGATGGAAATATCTACACCGCTATATGTATGAACATGGAAATATCTACACCGCTATCTCTATGAACATGGAAATATCTACACCGATATCTGTATGAACATGGAAATATCTTCACCGCCATCTGTATCAACATGGATATATCTACACAGCCATCTGGACGAACATGGAAATATCAGCACCGCTGTCTGTATGAACATGGAAATATCTACACCGCTATCTGTATGAATATGGAAATATCTACACCGCTATCTGTATGAATATGGAAATAACTTCACCGACATCTGTATGAAAATGGATATATCTACACAGCCATCTGGATGAACATGGAAATATCTACACCGCTATCTGTATGAACATGGAAATATCTACACCACTATCTGTGTAAACATGCATACATCTTCACCTCTATCTATATAAACATAGAATTATCTACACCGCTATCTGTATGACCATGGAAATATCTACACCACTATCTGTTTGAACACGGAAATATCTACTCCGCTATCTGCATGAAAATGGAAATATCTACACAGCTATCTGCATATACATGGAAATATCTATAAAGCTATTTCTTTACACATGGAAATAACTACACCGCTATCTCTATTAACATGGAAATATCTACACCGCCATCTGTAGGAACATGGAAATATCTGCACCGCCATCTGTATGAACATATAAATATCTAGACCGCCATCTGTATTAAGATGGAGATATCTACACCGCTATCTGTATAAACATGGAAATATCTACAACGCTATCTGTATAAACATGGAAACATCTACACCGCTATCTGTATAAACATGGAAGTATCTGCACCGCTACCTGTATAAACATGGAAATATCAGCACCGCTATCTGTATGAACATGGAAATATCTACACAACCATCTGGATGAACATGGAAATATCTACACCGCTATCTGTATGAACATGGAAATAGCTACACCGCTATCTGTATGAACATGGAACTATCTACACCACTACCAGTATGAACATGGAAATATCTACACCGCTATCTGCATGAACATGGAAATATCTTCACCGCCATCTGTATGAACATGGATATATCTACACAGCAATCTGGATGAACATGGAAATATCTACACCGCTACCTGTATGAACATGGAAATAGCTACACCTCTATCTGTATGAACATGGAAATATCTACACCGCTATCTGTATGAATATGGAAAGATCTACACCGCTATCTGTATGAACATGGAAATATCTTCACCGCCATCTGTATGAACATGGATATATCTACACAGCCATCTGGATGAACATGGATATATCTCCACCGCTATCTGCATGAACATGGAAATATCTACACCGCTATCTGTGTAAACATGCATACATCTTCACCGCTATCTGTATAAACATGGAAATGTCTACACCGCTATCTGTATAAACACGGAAATATCTACACCGCTACCTGTATAAACATGGAAATATCAGCACCGCTATCTGTATTAACATGGAAATATCTACACCGCTATCTCTATGAACATGGAAATATCTACACCGATATCTGTATGAACATGGAAATATCTTCACCGCCATCTGTATGAACTTGGACATATCTACACAGCCATCTGGATGAACATGGAAATATCAGCACCGCTGTCAGTATGAACATGGAAATATCTACACCGCTATCTGTATGAACATGGAAATATCTACACCGCTATCTGTATGAACATGGAAATATCTTCACCACCATCTGTATGAACATGGATATATCTACACAGCCGTCTGGATGAACATGGAAATATCTACACCGCTATCTGTATGAAAATGGTAATATCTACACCGCAATCTGTGTAAACATGCATACATCTTCACCGCTATCTGTATAAACATGGAAATATCTACACCGCTATCTGTATGAACATGGAAATATCTACACCGCTATCTGTATGAACATGGAAATACCTACACCGCTATCTGTATGAACATGGAAGTATCTACACCGCTATCTGTATGAACATGGAAATATATTCACCGCCATATGTATGAAAATGGATATATCTACACAGCCATCTGGATGAACATGGAAATATCTACACCACTATATGTATGAACATGGAATTAGCTAAACCGCTATGTCTATGAACATGGAAATATCTACACCGCTATCTGTATGAACATGGAAGTATCTACACCGCTATCTGTATGAACATTGAAATACCTTCACCGCCATATGTATGAACACGGATATATCTAGACAGCCATCTGGATGAACATGGAAATATCAGCACCGCTGTCTGTAGGAACATGGAAATATCTACACCGCTGTCTGTATGAACATGGAAATATCTACACAGCTATCTGTTTGAACATGGAAATATCTACACCGCTATCTGCATGAAAATGGAAATATCTACACAGCTATCTGCATATACATGGAAATATCTACAAAGCTATTTCTCTACACATGGAAATATCTACACCGCAATCTCTATAAACATGGAAATATCTTCACCGCCATCTGTATGAACATGGAAATATCTGCACCGCCATCTGTATGAACATATAAATATCTAGACCGCCATCTGTATTAAGATGGAGATATCTACACCGCTATCTATATAAACATGGAAATTTCTACACCGCTATCTGTATAACCATGGAAATATCTACACCGCTATCTGTATAAACATGGAAATATCTACACCGCTACCTGTATAAACATGGAAATATCAGCACCGCTATCTGTATGAACATGGAAATAGCTACACCGCTTTCTGTATGAACATGGAAATAGCTACACCGCTTTCTGTATGAACATGGAAGTATCTACACCGCTACCTGTATGAACATGGAAATATCTCCACCGCTATCTGCATGAACATGGAAATATCTTCACCGCCATCTGTATGAACATGGATATATATACACAGCCATCTGGATGAACATGGAAATATCTACACCGCTATCTGTATGAACATGGAAATAGCTACACCTCTATCTGTATGAACATGGAAATATCTACACCGCTATCTGTATGAACATGGATATATCTACAGAGCCATCTGGATGAACATGGATATATCTCCACCGCTATCTGCATGAACATGGAAATATCTACACCGCTATCTGTGTAAACATGCATACATCTTCACCGCTATCTGTATAAACATGGAAATGTCTACACCCCTATGGATATGAACATGGAAATATCTACACCGCTATCTGTTTGAACATGGAAATATCTACACCGCTATCTGCATGAAAATGTAAATATCTACACAGCTATCTCTATATACATGGAAATATCTACAAAGCTATTTCTTTACACATGGAAATATCTACACCGCTATCACTATAAACATGGAAATATCTACCACGCCATCTGTATGAACATGGAAATATCTGCAGCGCCATCTGTATGAACATATAAATATCTAAACCGCCATCTGTATTAAGATGGAGATATCTACACCGCTATCTGTATAAACAGGGAAATATCTACACCGCTATCTGTATAAACATGGAAATATCTACACCGCTATCTGTATAAACACGGAAATATCTACACCGCTACCTGTATAAACATGGAAATATCACCACCGCTATCTGCATGAACATGGAAATATCTACACAGCCATCTGAATGAACATGGAAATATCTACACCGCTATCTGTATGAACATGGAAATATCTTCACCGCCATCTGTATGAACATGGATATATCTACACAGCCATCTGGATGAACATGGAAATAAATACACCGCTATCTGTATGAATATGGAAATAGCTACACCGCTGTCTGTGTTAACATGCATACATCTTCACCGCTGTCTGTATAAACATGGAAATATCTACACCGCTATCTGTAAGAACATGGAAATATCTACACAGCTATCTGTTTGAACATGGAAATATCTACACCGCTATCTGCATGAAAATGGAAATATCTACACAGCTATCTGCATATACATGGAAATATCTACAAAGCTATTTCTCTACACAAGGAAATATCTACACCGCAATCTCTATAAACATGGAAATATCTACACCGCCATCTGTATGAACATGGAAATATCTGCACCGCCATCTGTATGAACATATAAATATCTAGACCGCCATCTGTATTAAGATGGCGATATCTACACCGCTATCTGTATAAACACGGAAATATCTACACCGCTACCTGTATAAACATGGAAATATCTACACCGCTATCTGTATAAACATGGAAATATCTACACCGCTACCTGTATAAACATGGAAATATCAGCACCGCTATCTGTATGAACATGGAAATATCTACACCGCTATCTCTATGAACATGGAAATATCTACACCGATATCTGTAAGAACATGGAAATATCTTCACCGCCTTCTGTATGAACATGGATATATCTACACAGCCATCTGGACGAAAATGGAAATATCAGCACCGCTGTCTGTATGAACATGGAAATATCTACATCGCTATCTGTATGAACATGGAAATATCTACACTGCTATCTGTATGAACATGGAAAAATCTTCACCGCCATCTGTATGAACATGGATATATCTACACAGCCAGCTGGATGAACATGGAAATATCTACACCGCTATCTGTATGAACATGGAAATCTCTACACCGCTATCTGTGTAAACATGCATACATCTTCACCGCTATCTGCATAAACATGGAAATATCTACACTGCTATCTGCATGAACATGGAAATATCTACACCGCTGTCTGTATGAACATGGAAATATCTTCACCGCCATCTGTATGAACATGGATATATCTAAACAGCCATCTGGATGAACATGGAAGTATCTACACTGCTATCTGTATGAACATGAAAACAGCTACACTGCTATCTGTATGAACATGGAAATATCTACACCGCTATCTGTATGAACACGGAAATATCTACACCGCTATCTGTATGAACATGGAAATATCTTCACCGCCATCTGTATTAACATGAATATATCTACACAGCCATCTGGATGAACATGGAAATATCTACAACTCTATATGTATGAACATGGAATTAGCTACACCGGTATCTGAATGAACATGGAAATATCTAAACCGCTATCTGTATGAACATGGAAATATCTACACCGCTATCTGTATGAACATGGAAATATCTTCACCGCCATCTGTATGAACATGGATATATCTACACAGCCATCTGGATGAACATGGAAATATCTACAGCGCTATCTGTATGAACATGGAAATATCTACACCGCTCTCTGTGTAAACATGCATACATCTTCACCGCTATCTGTATAAACATGGAAATATCTACACCTCTATCCGTATAAACATGGAAATATCAGCACCGCTATCTGTATGAACATGGAAATATCTACACAGCCATCTGGACGAACATGGAAATATCTACACCGCTATCTGTATGAACATGGAAATAGCTACACCGCTATCTGTATGAACATGGAAACATCTACACCACTATCTGTATGAACATGGAAATATCTACACCGCTATCTGTATGAACATGGAAATATCTTCACCGCCATCTATATGAACATGGATATATCTACACAGCCATCTGGATGAACATGGAAATATCTACACCGCTATCTGTATGAACATGGAAACAGCTACTCCGCTATCTGTATGAACATGGAAATATCTACACCGCTATCTGTATGAACATGGAAATATCTACACCGCTATCTGTATGAACATGGGAATATCTTCACCGCCATCTGTATGAACATGGATATATCTACACAGCCATCTGGATGAACATGGAAATATCTACACCGCTATCTGTATGAACATGGAAATATCTACACCCCTATCTGTGTAAACATGCATACATATTCACCGCTATCTGAATAAACATGGAAATATCTACATCGCTATCTGTATGAACATGGAATTATCTACACCGCTATCTGTTTTAACATGGAAATATCTACAACACTATCTGCATGAAAATGGACATATCTACACAGCTATCTGCATATACATGGAAATATCTACAAAGCTATCTCTTTACACATTGGAAATAACTACACCGCTATCTCTATAAACATGGAAATATCTATACCGCCATCTGTATGAACATGGAAATATCTGCACCGCCATCTGTATTAACGTACAAATATCTACACTGCCATCTGTATTAAGATGGAGATATCTACACGGCTATCTGTATAAACTTGGAAATATCTAAACCGCTATCTGTATAAACATGGAAATATCTACACCGCTATCTGTATAAACATGGAAATATCTACACCGCCATCTGTATGAAGATAAAAATATCTTCACCGCCATCTGTATGAACATGGATATATCTACACAGCCATCTGGATGAACATGGAAATATCTACACCGCTATCTGTATGAACATGGAAATAGCTACACCGCTATCTGTATGAACATGGAAATATCTACACCGCTATCTGTATGAACATGGAAATATCTACACCGCTATCTGTATGAACATGGAAATATCTTTACCGCCATCTGTATGAACATGGATATATCTACACAGCCATCTGGATGAACATGGAAATAACACCGCTATCTGTATGAACATGGAAATATCTACACCGCTATCTGTTTTAACATGCATACATCTTCACCGCTATCTGTATAAACATGGAAATATCTACATCGCTATCCGTATGAACATGGAAATATCTACACTGCTATCTGTTTGAACATGGAAATATCTACACCGCTATCTGCATGAAAATGGAAATATCTACAAAGCTATCTGCATATACATGGAAATATCTACAAAGCTATTTCTCTACACATGGAAATATCTACACCGCAATCTCTATAAACATGGCAATATCTTCACCGCCATCTGTATGAACATGGAAATATCTGCACCGCTATCTGTATAAACATGGAAATATCTACACTGCTACCTGTATAAACATGGAAATATCAGCACCGCTATCTCTATGAACATGGAAATATCTACACCGCTATCTCTATGAACATGGAAATATCTACACCGATATCTGTATGAACATGGAAATATCTTCACCGCCATCTGTATCAACATGGATATATCTACACAGCCATCTGGACGAACATGGAAATATCAGCACCGATGTCTGTATGAACATGGAAATATCTACACCGCTATCTGTATGAATATGGAAATATCTACACCGCTATCTGTATGAATATGGAAATAACTTCACCGACATCTGTATGAAAATGGATATATCTACACAGCCATCTGGATGAACATGGAAATATCTACACCGCTATCTGTATGAACATGGAAATATCTACACCACTATCTGTGTAAACATGCATACATCTTCACCGCTATCTGTATAAACATGGAATTATCTACACCGCTATCTGTATGACCATGGAAATATCTACACCGCTATCTGTTTGAACACGGAAATATCTACTCCACTATCTGCATGAAAATGGAAATATCTACACAGCTATCTGCATATACATGGAAATATCTACAAAGCTATTTCTTTACACATGGAAATAACTACACCGCTATCTCTATTAACATGGAAATATCTACACCGCCATCTGTAGGAACATGAAAATATCTGCACCGCCATCTGTATGAACATATAAATATCTACACCGCCATCTGTATTAAGATGGAGATATCTACACCGCTATCTGTATAAACATGGAAATATCTACACCGCTATCTGTATAAACATGGAAATATCTGCACCGCGACCTGTATAAACATGGAAATATCAGCACCGCTATCTGTATGAACATGGAAATATCTACACAGCCATCTGGATGAACATGGAAATATCTACACCGCTCTCTGTATGAACATGGAAATAGCTACACCGCTATCTGTATGAACATGGAAATATCTACACCGCTACCTGTATGAAGATGGAAATAGCTACACCTCTATCTGTATGAACATGGAAATATCTACACCGCTATCTGTATGAACATGGAAAGATCTACACCGCTATCTGTATGAACATGGAAATATCTTCACCACCATCTGTATGAACATGGATATATCTACACAGCCATCTGGATGAACATGGATATATCTCCACCGCTATCTGCATGAACATGGAAATATCTACACCGCTATCTGTGTAAACATGCATACAACTTCACCGCTATCTGTATAAACATGGAAATGTCTACACCGCTATCTGTATAAACACGGAAATATCTGCACCGCTACCTGTATAAACATGGAAATATCAGCACTGCTATCTGTATGAACATGGAAATATCTACACCGCTATCTCTATGAACATGGAAATATCTAAACCGATATCTGTATGAACATGGAAATATCTTCACCGCCATCTGTATGAACTTGGATATATCTACACAGCCATCTGGATGAACATGGAAATATCAGCACCGCTGTCTGTATGAACATGGAAATATCTACACCGCTATCTATATGAACATGGAAATATCTACACCGCTATCTGTATGAACATGGAAATATCTTCACCACCATCTGTATGAACATGGATATATCTACACAGCCATCTGGATGAACATGGAAATGTCTACACCGCTATCTGTATGAACATGGTAATATCTACACCGCTATCTGTGTAAACATGCATACATCTTCACCGCTATCTGTATAAACATGGAAATATCTACACCGCTATCTGTATAAACATGGAAATATCTACACCGCTACCTGTATAAACATGGAAATATCAGCACCGCTATCTGTATGAACATGGAAATATCTACACAGCCATCTGGATGAACATGAAAATATCTACACCGCTATCTGTATGAACATGGAAATAGTTACACCGCTACCTGTATGAACATGGAAATATCTACACCGCTATCTGAATGAACATCGAAATATCTACACCACTATCTGTATGAACATGGAAATATATTCACCGCCATCTGTATGAACATGGATATATCTACACAGCCATCTGGATGAACATGGAAATATCTACACCTCTATATGTATGAACATGGAAATAGCTACACCGCTATCTGTATGAACATGGAAATAGCTACACCGCTATCTGTATGAACATGGAATTATAACCACCGCTATCTGTATGAACATGGAAATATCTTCACCGCCATATGTATGAACATGGATATATCTACACAGCCATCTGGATGAACATGGAAATATCTACACCACTATATGTATGAACATGGAATTAGCTAAACCGCTATGTCTATGAACATGGAAATATCTACACCGCTATCTGTATGAACATGGAAGTATCTACACCACTATCTGTATGAACATTGAAATATCTTCACCGCCATATGTATGAACACGGATATATCTAGACAGCCATCTGGATGAACATGGAAATATCAGCACCGCTGTCTGTATGAACATGGAAATATCTACACCGCTATCTGTATGAACATGGAAATATCTACACAGCTATCTGTTTGAACATGGAAATATTTACACAGCTATCTGCATGAAAATAGAAATATCTACACAGCTTTCTGCATATACATCAAAATATCTACAAAGCTTTTCCTCTACACATGGAAATATCTACACCGCAATCTCTATAAACATGGAAATATCTACACCGCCATCTGCATGAACATAGAAATATCTGCACCGCCATCTGTATGAACATATAAATATCTAGACCGCCATCTGTATTAAGATGGAGATATCTACACTGCTATCTGTATAAACACGGAAATATCTACACAGCTACCTGTATAAACATGGAAATATCTACACCGCTATCTGTATAAACATGGAAATATCTACACCGCTACCTGTATAAACATGGAAATATCAGCACCGCTATCTGTATGAACATGGAAATATCTACACCGCTATCTCTATGAACATGGAAATATCTACACCGATATCTGTAAGAACATGGAAATATCTTCACCGCCATCTGTATGAACATGGATATATCTACACAGCCATCTGGACGAAAATGGAAATATCAGCACCACTGTCTGTATGAACATGGAAATATCTACACCGCTATCTGTATGAACATGGAAATATCTACACCGCTATCTGTATGAACATGGAAATATCTTCACCGCCATCTGTATGAACATGGATATATCTACACAGCCATCTGGAAGAACATGGAAATATCTACACCGCTATCTGTATGAACATGGAAATCTCTACACCGCTATCTGTGTAAACATGCATAAATCTTCACCGCTATCTGTATAAACATGGAAATATCTACACTGCTATCTGCATGAACATGGAAATATCTACACCGCTATCTGTATGAACATGGAAATATCTTCACCGCCATCTGTATGAACACGGATATATCTACACAGCCATCTGGATGAACATGGAAATATCTACACCGCTATCTGTATGAACATGGAAACAGCTAAACCGCTATCAGTATGAACATGGAAATATCTACACCGCTATCTGTATGAACACGGAAATATCTACACCGCTATCTGTATGAACATGGAAATATCTTCACCGCCACCTGTATGAACATGAATATATCTACACAGCCATCTGGATGAACATGGAAATATCTACACAGCTATATGTATGAACATGGAATTAACTACACCGGTATCTGAATGAAGATGGAAATATCTACACCGCTATCTGTATGAACATGGAAATATCTACACCGCTATCTGTATGAACATGGAAATATCTTCACCGCCATCTGTATGAACATGGTTATATCTACACAGCCATCTGGATGAACATGGAAATATCTACACCGCTATCTGTATGAACATGGAAATATCTACACCGCTGTCTGTGTAAACATGCATACATCTTCACCGCTATCTGTATAAACATGGAAATATCTACACCGCTACCCGTATAAACATGGAAATATCAGCACCGCTATCTGTATGAACTTGGAAATATCTACACAGCCATCTGGACGAACATGGAAATATCTACACCGCTATCTATATGAACATGGAAATATCTTCACCGCCATCTGTATGAACATGGATATATCTACACAGCCATCGGGATGAACATGGAAATATCTACACCGCTATCTGTATGAACATGGAAATAGCTACTCCGCTATCTGAACACGGAAATATCTACACCGCTATCTGTATGAACATGGAAATATCTACACCGCCATCTGTATGAACATGGATATATCTACACAGCCATCTGGATGAACATGGAAATATCAAAACCGCTATCTGTATGAACTTGGAACTATCTACACCGCTATCTGTGTTAACATGCATACGTCTTCACCGCTATCTGTATAAACATGGAAATATCTACACCACTATCTGTAAGAACATGGAAATATCTACACAGCTATCTGTTTGAACATGGAAATATCTACACCGCTATCTGCATGAAAATGGAAATATCTACACAGCTATCTGCATATACATGGAAATATCTACAAAGCTATTTCTCTACACAAGGAAATATCTACACCGCAATCTCTATAAACATGGAAATATCTACACCGCCATCTGTATGAACATGGAAATATCTGCACCGCCATCTGAATGAACATATAAATATCTAGACCGCCATCTGTATTAAGATGGAGATATCTACACCGATATCTGTATAAACACGGAAATATCTACACCGCTGCCTGTATAAACATGGAAATATCTACACCGCTATCTGTATAAACATGGAAATATCTACACCGCTACCTGTATAAACATGGAAATATCAGCACCGCTATCTGTATGAACATGGAAATATCTACACCGCTATCTCTATGAACATGGAAATATCTACACCGATATCTGTAAGAACATGGAAATATCTTCACCGCCTTCTGTATGAACATGGATATATCTACACAGCCATCTGGACGAAAATGGAAATATCACCACCGCTGTCTGTATGAACATGGAAATATCTACACCGC
This sequence comes from Gorilla gorilla gorilla, assembly GCF_029281585.2. NCBI lineage: Eukaryota > Metazoa > Chordata > Mammalia > Primates > Hominidae > Gorilla > Gorilla gorilla. The sequence continues at coordinate 51,483,558 of NC_073246.2, read as the reverse complement.
TATCTGTATGAACATGGAAATATCTACACCGCTATCTGTATGAACAAGGAAATATCTTCACCGCCATCTGTATGAACATGGATATATCTACGCAGCCATCTGGATGAACATGGAAATATCTACACCGCTATCTGTATGAACATGGAAATCTCTACACCGCTATCTGTGTAAACATGCATACATCTTCACCGCTATCTGTATAAACATGGAAATATCTACACTGCTATCTGCATGAACATGGAAATATCTACACCGCTGTCTGTATGAACATGGAAATATCTTCACCGCCATCTGTATGAACATGGATATATCTACACAGCCATCTGGATGAACATGGAAGTATCTACACCGCTATCTGTATGAACATGAATAAAGCTACACCGCTATCTGTATGAACATGGAAATATCTACACCGCTATCTGTATGAACACGGAAATATCTACACCGCTATCTGTATGAACATGGAAATAACTTCACCGCCATCTGTATGAACATGAATATATCTACACAGCCATCTGGATGAACATGGAAATATCTACAACTCTATATGTATGAACATGGAATTAGCTACACCGGTATCTGAATGAAGATGGAAATATCTACACCGCTATCTGTATGAACATGGAAATATCTACACCGCTATCTGTATGAACATGGAAATATCTTCTCCGCCATCTGTATGAACATGGATATATCTACACAGCCATCTGGATGAACATGGAAATATCTACACCGCTATCTGTATGAACATGGAAATATCTACACCGCTCTCTGTGTAAACATGCATACATCTTCACCGCTATCTGTATAAACATGGAAATATCTACACTGCTATCCGTATAAACATGGAAATATCAGCACCGCTATCTGTATGAACATGGAAATATCTACACAGCCATCTGGACGAACATGGAAATATCTACCCCGCTATCTGTATGAACATGGAAATATCTACACCGCTACCTGTATGAAGATGGAAATAGCTACACCTCTATCTGTATGAACATGGAAATATCTACACCGCTATCTGTATGAACATGGAAAGATCTACACCGCTATCTGTATGAACATGGAAATATCTTCACCGCCATCTGTATGAACATGGATATATCTACACAGCCATCTGGATGAACATGGATATATCTACACAGCCATCTGGATGAACATGGATATATCTCCACCGCTATCTGCATGAACATGGAAATATCTACACCGCTATCTGTGTAAACATGCATACAACTTCACCGCTATCTGTATAAACATGGAAATGTCTACACCGCTATCTGTATAAACACGGAAATATCTACACCGCTACCTGTATAAACATGGAAATATCAGCACTGCTATCTGTATGAACATGGAAATATCTACACCGCTATCTCTATGAACATGGAAATATCTACACCGATATCTGTATGAACATGGAAATATGTTCACCGCCATCTGTATGAACTTGGATATATCTACACAGCCATCTGGATGAACATGGAAATATCAGCACCGCTGTCTGTATGAACATGGAAATATCTACACCGCTATCTGTATGAACATGGAAATATCTACACCGCTATCTGTATGAACATGGAAATATCTTCACCACCATCTGTATGAACATGGATATATCTACACAGCCATCTGGATGAACATGGAAATATCTACACCGCTATCTGTATGAACATGGTAATATCTACACCGCTATCTGTGTAAACATGCATACATCTTCACCGCTATCTGTATAAACATGGAAATATCTACTCCGCTATCTGTATAAACATGGAAATATCTACACCGCTACCTGTATAAACATGGAAATATCAGCACCGCTATCTGTATGAACACGGAAATATCTACACAGCCATCTGGATGAACATGAAAATATCTACACCGCTATCTGTATGAACATGGAAATAGTTACACCGCTACCTGTATGAACATGGAAATATCTACACCGCTATCTGAATGAACATGGAAATATCTACACCACTATCTGTATGAACATGGAAATATATTCACCGCCATCTGTATGAACATGGATATATCTACACAGCCATCTGGATGAACATGGAAATATCTACACCTCTATATGTATGAACATGGAAATAGCTACACCGCTATCTGTATGAACATGGAAATAGCTACACCGCTATCTGTATGAACATGGAAGTATCACCACCGCTATCTGTATGAACATGGAAATATCTTCACCGCCATATGTATGAACATGGATATATCTACACAGCCATCTGGATGAACATGGAAATATCTACACCACTATATGTATGAACATGGAATTAGCTAAACCGCTATGTCTATGAACATGGAAATATCTACACCGCTATCTGTATGAACATGGAAGTATCTACACCGCTATCTGTATGAACATTGAAATATCTTCACCGCCATATGTATGAACACGGATATATCTAGACAGCCATCTGGATGAACATGGAAATATCAGCACCGCTGTCTGTATGAACATGGAAATATCTACACCGCTATCTGTATGAACATGGAAATATCTACACAGCTATCTGTTTGAACATGGAAATATCTACACCTCTATCTGCATGAAAATGGAAATATCTACACAGCTTTCTGCATATACATCAAAATATCTACAAAGCTTTTCCTCTACACATGGAAATATCTACACCGCAATCTCTATAAACATGGAAATATCTACACCGCCATCTGTATGAACATAGAAATATCTGCACCGCCATCTGTATGAACATATAAATATCTAGACCGCCATCTGTATTAAGATGGAGATATCTACACTGCTATCTGTATAAACACGGAAATATCTACACCGCTACCTGTATAAACATGGAAATATCTACACCGCTACCTGTATAAACATGGAAATATCAGCACCGCTATCTGTATGAACATGGAAATATCTACACCGCTATCTCTATGAACATGGAAATATCTACACCGATATCTGTAAGAACATAGAAATATCTTCACCGCCATCTGTATGAACATGGATATATCTACACAGCCATCTGGACGAAAATGGAAATATCAGCACCGCTGTCTGTATGAACATGGAAATATCTACACCGCTATCTGTATGAACACGGAAATATCTACACCGCTATCTGTATGAACATGGAAATAACTTCACCGCCATCTGTATGAACATGGATATATCTACACAGCCATCTGGAAGAACATGGAAATATCTACACTGCTATCTGTATGAACATGGAAATCTCTACACCACTATCTGTGTAAACATGCAAAAATCTTAACCGCTATCTGTATAAACATGGAAATATCTACACTGCTATCTGCATGAACATGGAAATATCTACACCGCTATCTGTATGAACATGGAAATATCTTCACCGCCATCGGTATGAACACGGATATATCTACACAGCCATCTGGATGAACATGGAAATATCTACACCGCTATCTGTATGAACATGGAAACAGCTACACCGCTATCAGTATGAACATGGAAATATCTACACCGCTATCTGTATGAACACGGAAATATCTACACCGCTATCTGTATGAACATGGAAATATCTTCACCGCCATCTGTATGAACATGAATATATCTACACAGCCATCTGGATGAACATGGAAATATCTACACCGCTATATGTATGAACATGGAATTAACTACACCGGTATCTGAATGAACATGGAAATATCTACACCGCTATATGTATGAACATGGAAATATCTACACCGCTATCTGTATGAACATGGAAATATCTTCACCGCCATCTGTATGAACATGGTTATATCTACACAGCCATCTGGATGAACATGGAAATATCTACACCGCTATCTGTATGAACATGGAAATATCTACACCGCTCTCTGTGTAAACATGCATACATCTTCACCGCTATCTGTATAAACATGGAAATATCTACACCGCTACCCGTATAAACATGGAAATATCAGCACCGCTATCTGTATGAACATGGAAATATCTACACAGCCATCTGGATGAACATGGAAATATCTACACCGCTATCTGTATGAACATGGAAATATCTACACCGCTATCTCTATGAACATGGAAATATCTACACCGATATCTGTAAGAACATGGAAATATCTTCACCGCCTTCTGTATGAACATGGATATATCTACACAGCCATCTGGACGAAAATGGAAATATCACCACCGCTGTCTGTATGGACATGGAAATATCTACACCGCTATCTGTATGAACATGGAAATATCTACACCGCTATCCGTATAAACATGGAAATATCAGCACCGCTATCTGTATGAACATGGAAATATCTACACAGCCATCTGGACGAACATGGAAATATCTACACCGCTATCTGTATGAACATGGAAATAGCTACACCGCTATCTGTATGAACATGGAAACATCTACACCACTATCTGTATGAACATGGAAATATCTACACCGCTATCTGTATGAACATGGAAATATCTTCCCCGCCATCTGTATGAACATGGATATATCTACACAGCCATCGGGATGAACATGGAAATATCTACACCGCTATCTGTATGAACATGGAAATAGCTACTCCGCTATCTGAACACGGAAATATCTACACCGCTATCTGTATGAACATGGAAATATCTACACCGCCATCTGTATGAACATGGATATATCTACACAGCCATCTGGATGAACATGGAAATATCTACACCGCTATCTGTATGAATATGGAAATATCTTCACTGCCATCTGTATGAAGATGGATATATCTACACAGCCATCTGGATGAACATGGAAATATCAAAACCGCTATCTGTATGAACTTGGAACTATCTACACCGCTATCTGTGTTAACATGCATACGTCTTCACCGCTATCTGTATAAACATGGAAATATCTACACCGCTATCTGTAAGAACATGGAAATATCTACACAGCTATCTGTTTGAACATGGAAATATCTACACCGCTATCTGCATGAAAATGGAAATATCTACACAGCTATCTGCATATACATGGAAATATCTACAAAGCTATTTCTCTACACAAGGAAATATCTACACCGCAATCTCTATAAACATGGAAATATCTACACCGCCATCTGTATGAACATGGAAATATCTGCACCGCCACCTGTATGAACATATAAATATCTAGACCGCCATCTGTATTAAGATGGAGATATCTACACCGCTATCTGTATAAACACGGAAATATCTACACCGCTACCTGTATAAACATGGAAATATCTACACCGCTATCTGTATAAACATGGAAATATCTACACCGCTACCTGTATAAACATGGAAATATCAGCACCGCTATCTGTATGAACATGGAAATATCTACACCGCTATCTCTATGAACATGGAAATATCTACACCGATATCTGTAAGAACATGGAAATATCTTCACCGCCTTCTGTATGAACATGGATATATCTACACAGCCATCTGGACGAAAATGGAAATATCACCACCGCTGTATGTATGAACATGGAAATATCTACACCGCTATCTGTATGAACATGGAAATATCTACACCGCTATCTGTATGAACATGGAAATATTTTCACCGCCATCTGTATGAACATGGATATATCTACGCAGCCATCTGGATGAACATGGAAATATCTACACCACTATCTGTATGAACATGGAAATCTCTACACCGCTATCTGTGTAAACATGCATACATCTTCACCGCTATCTGTATAAACATGGAAATATCTACACTGCTATCTGCATGAACATGGAAATATCTACACCGCTGTCTGTATGAACATGGAAATATCTTCACCGCCATCTGTATGAACATGGATATATCTACACAGCCATCTGGATGAACATGGAAGTATCTACACCGTTATCTGTATGAACATGAAAAAAGCTACACCGCTATCTGTATGAACATGGAAATATCTACACCGCTATCTGTATGAACACGGAAATATCTACACCGCTATCTGTATGAACATGGAAATAACTTCACCGCCATCTGTATGAACATGAATATATCTACACAGCCATCTGGATGAACATGGAAATATCTACAACTCTATATGTATGAACATGGAATTAGCTACACCGGTATCTGAATGAACATGGAAATATCTACACCGCTATCTGTATGAACATGGAAACAGCTACTCCGCTATCTGTATGAACATGGAAATATCTACACCGCTATCTGTATGAACATGGAAATATCTACACCGCTATCTGTATGAACATGGAAATATCTTCACCGCCATCTGTATGAACATGGATATATCTACACAGCCATCTGGATGAACATGGAAATATCTACACCGCTATCTGTATGAACATGGAAATATCTACACCGCTATCTGTGTAAACATGCATACATCTTCACCGCTATCTGAATAAACATGGACATATCTACATCGCTATCTGTATGAACATGAAATTATCTACACCGCTATCTGTTTGAACATGGAAATATCTACACCGCTATCTGCATGTAAATGAAAATATCTACACAGCTATCTGCATATACATGGAAATATCTACAAAGATATCTCTTTACACATTGGAAATAACTACACCGCTATCTCTATAAACATGGAAATATCTATACCGCCATCTGTATGAACATGGAAATATCTGCACCGCCATCTGTATTAACGTACAAATATCTACACCGCCATCTGTATTAAGATGGAGATATCTACACGGCTATCTGTATAAACTTGGAAATATCTACACCGCCATCTGTATGAACATGGGTATATCTACACAGCCATCTGGATGAACATGGAAATATCTACACCGCTATCTGTATGAACATGGAAATAGCTACACCGCTATCTGTATGAACATGGAAATATCTACACCGCTATCTGTATGAACATGGAAAGATCTACACCGCTATCTGTATGAACATGGAAATATCTTCACCGCCATCTGTATGAACATGGATATATCTACACAGCAATCTGGATGAACATGGATATATCTCCACCGCTATCTGCATGAACATGGAAATATCTACACCGCTATCTGTGTAAACATGCATACATCTTAACCGCTATCTCTATAAACATGGAAATGTCTACACCGCTATCTGTATAAACACGGAAATATCTACACCGCTACCTGTATAAACATGGAAATATCAGCACTGCTATCTGTATGAACATGGAAATATCTACACCGCTATCTCTATGAACATGGAAATATCTACACCGATATCTGTATGAACATGGAAATATCTTCACCGCCATCTGTATGAACATGGATATATCTACACAGCCATCTGGATGAACATGGAAATATCAGCACCGCTGTCTGTATGAACATGGAAATATCTACACCGCTATCTGTATGAACATGGAAATATCTACACCGCTATCTGTATGAACATGGAAATATCTTCACCACCATCTGTATGAACATGGATATATCTACACAGCCATCTGTATGAACATGGAAATATCTACACCGCTATCTGTATGAACATGGTAATATCTACACCGCTATCTGTGTAAACATGCATACATCTTCACCGCTATCTGTATAAACACGGAAATATCTACACCGCTATCTGTATAAACATGGAAATATCTACACCGCTACCTGTATAAACATGGAAATATCAGCACCGCTATCTGTATGAACATGGAAATATCTACACAGCCATCTGGATGAACATGAAAATATCTACACCGCTATCTGTATGAACATGGAAATAGTTACACCGCTACCTGTATGAACATGGAAATATCTACACCGCTATCTGAATGAACATGGAAATATCTACACCACTATCTGTATGAACATGGAAACATATTCACCGCCATCTGTATGAACATGGATATATCTACACAGCCATCTGGATGAACATGGAAATATCTACACCTCTATATGTATGAACATGGAAATAGCTACACCGCTATCTGTATGAACATGGAAATAGCTACACCGCTATCTGTATGAACATGGAAGTATCACCACCGCTATCTGTATGAACATGGAAATATCTTCACCGCCATATGTATGAACATGGATATATCTACACAGCCATCTGGATGAACATGGAAATATCTACACCACTATATGTATGAACATGGAATTAGCTAAACCGCTATGTCTATGAACATGGAAATATCTACACCGCTATCTGTATGAACATGGAAGTATCTACACCGCTATCTGTATGAACATTGAAATATCTTCACCACCATATGTATGAACACGGATATATCTAGACAGCCATCTGGATGAACATGGAAATATCAGCACCGCTGTCTGTATGAACATGGAAATATCTACACCGCTATCTGTATGAACATGGAAATATCTACACAGCTATCTGTTTGAACATGGAAATATCTACACCGCTATCTGCATGAAAATGGAAATATCTACACAGCTTTCTGCATATACATCAAAATATCTACAAAGCTTTTCCTCTACACATGGAAATATCTACACCGCAATCTCTATAAACATGGAAATATCTACACCGCCATCTGTATGAACATGGAAATATCTGCACCGCCATCGCTATGAACATATAAATATCTAGACAGCCATCTGTATTAAGATGGAGATATCTACACCGCTATCTGTATAAACACGGAAATATCTACACCGCTACCTGTATAAACATGGAAATATCTACACCGCTATCTGTATAAACATGGAAATATCTACACCGCTACCTGTATAAACATGGAAATATCAGCACCGCTATCTGTATGAACATGGAAATATCTACACCGCTATCTCTATGAACATGGAAATATCTACACCGATATCTGTAAGAACATGGAAATATCTTCACCGCCATCTGTATGAACATGGATATATCTACACAGCCATCTGGACGAAAATGGAAATATCAGCACCGCTGTCTGTATGAACATGGAAATATCTACACCGCTATCTGTATGAACATGGAAATATCTACACCGCTATCTGTATGAACATGGAAATATCTTCACCGCCATCTGTATGAACATGGATATATCTACACAGCCATCTGGAAGAACATGGAAATATCTACACCGCTATCTGTATGAACATGGAAATCCCTACACCGCTATCTGTGTAAACATGCATAAATCGTCACCGCTATCTGTATAAACATGGAAATATCTACACTGCTATCTGCATGAACATGGAAATATCTACACCGCTATCTGTATGAACATGGAAATACCTTCACCGCCATCTGTATGAACACGGATATATCTACACAGCCTTCTGGATGAACATGGAAATATCTACACCGCTATCTGTATGAACATGGAAACAGCTACACTGCTATCAGTATGAACATGGAAATATCTACACCGCTATCTGTATGAACACGGAAATATCTACACCGCTATCTGTATGAACATGGAAATATCTTCACCGCCATCTGTATGAACATGAATATATCTACACAGCCATCTGGATGAACATGGAAATATCTACACCGCTATATGTATGAACATGGAATTAACTACACCGGTATCTGAATGAACATGGAAATATCTACACCGCTATATGTATGAACATGGAAATATCTACACCGCTATCTGTATGAACATGGAAATATCTTCTCCGCCATCTGTATGAACATGGATATATCTACACAGCCATCTGGATGAACATGGAAATATCTACACCGCTATCTGTATGAACATGGAAATATCTACACCGCTCTCTGTGTAAACATGCATACATCTTCACCGCTATCTGTATAAACATGGAAATATCTACACCGCTATCCGTATAAACATGGAAATATCAGCACCGCTATCTGTATGAACATGGAAATATCTACACAGCCATCTGTTTGAACATTTAAATATCTACACCGCTATCTGTATGAACATGGAAATAGCTACACCGCTATCTGTATGAACATGGAAACATCTACACCACTATCTGTATGAACATGGAAATATCTACACCGCTATCTGTATGAACATGGAAATATCTTCACCGCCATCTATATGAACATGGATATATCTACACAGCCATCTGGATGAACATGGAAATATCTACACCGCTATCTGTATGAACATGGAAATAGCTACTCCGCTATCTGTATGAACATGGAAATATCTACACCGCTATCTGTATGAACATGGAAATATCTACACCGCTATCTGTATGAACATGGAAATATCTTCACCGCCATCTGTATGAACATGGATATATCTACACAGCCATCTGGATGAACATGGAAATATCTACACCGCTATCTGTAAGAACATGGAAATATCTACACCGCTATCTGTGTAAACATGCATACATCTTCACCGCTATCTGAATAAACATGGAAATATCTACATCGCTATCAGTATGAACATGGAATTATCTACACCGCTATCTGTTTGAACATGGAAATATCTACACCGCTATCTGCATGAAAATGGAAATATCTACACAGCTATCTGCAAATACATGGAAATATCTACAAAGCTATCTCTTTACACATGGAAATAACTACACCGCTATCTCTATAAACATGGAAATATCTATACCGCCATCTGTATGAACATGGAAATATCTGCACCTCCATCTGTATTAACGTACAAATATCTACACCGCCATCTGTATTAAGATGGAGATATCTACACGGCTATCTGTATAAACTTGGAAATATCTACACCGCTATCTGTATAAACATGGAAATATCTACACCGCTATCTGTATAAACATGGAAATATCTACACTGCCATCTGTATGAAGATAAAGATATCTTCACCGCCATCTGTATGAACATGGGTATATCTACACAGCCATCTGGATGAACATGGAAATATCTACACCGCTATCTGTATGAACATGGAAATAGCTACACCGCTATCTGTATGAACATGGAAATATCTACACCGCTATCTGTATGAACATGGAAATATCTACACCGCTATCTGTATGAACATGGAAATATCTTTACCGCCATCTCTATGAACATGGATATATCTACACAGCCATCTGGATGAACATGGAAATATCTACACCGCTATCTGTATGAACATGGAAATATCTACACCGCTATCTGTATGAACATGGAAATATCTTCACCGCCATCTGTATGAACACGGATATATCTACACAGCCATCTGGATGAACATGGAAATATCTACACCGCTATGTGTATGAACATGGAAACAGCTACACCGCTATCAGTATGAACATGGAAATATCTACACTGCTATCTGTATGAACACGGAAATATCTACACCGCTATCTGTATGAACATGGAAATATCTTCACCGCCATCTGTATGAACATGAATATATCTACACAGCCATCTGGATGAACATGGAAATATCTACACCGCTATATGTATGAACATGGGATTAACTACACCGGTATCTGAATGAACTTGGAAATATCTACATCGCTATATGTATGAACATGGAAATATCTACACCGCTATCTGTATGAACATGGAAATATCTTCACCGCCATCTGTATGAACATGGTTATATCTACACAGCCATCTGGATGAACATGGAAATATCTACACCGCTATCTGTATGAACATGGAAATATCTACACAGCTCTCTGTGTAAACATGCATACATCTTCACCGCTATCTATATAAACATGGAAATATCTACACCGCTACCCGTATAAACATGGAAATATCAGCACCGCTATCTGTATGAACATGGAAATATCTACACAGCCATCTGGACGAACATGGAAATATCTACACCGCTATCTGTATGAACATGGAAATAGCTACACCGCTATCTGTATGAACATGGAAACATCTACACCACTATCTGTATGAACATGGAAATATCTACACCGCTATCTGTATGAACATGGAAATATCTTCACCGCCATCTGTATGAACATGGATATATCTACACAGCCATCTGGATGAACATGGAAATATCTACATCGCTATCTGTATGAACATGGAAATAGCTACTCCGCTATCTGAACACGGAAATATCTACACCGCTATCTGTATGAACATGGAAATATCTACACCGCCATCTGTATGAACATGGATATATCTACACAGCCATCTGGATGAACATGGAAATAACTACACGGCTATCTGTATGAATATGGAAATAGCTACACCGCTATCTGTATGAACATGGAAATATCTACACCGCTATCTGTATGAACATGGAAATATCTACACCGCTATCTGTATGAATATGGAAATATCTTCACCGCCATCTGTATGAAGATGGATATATCTACACAGCCATCTGGATGAACATGGAAATATCAAAACCGCTATCTGTATGAACTTGGAACTATCTACACCGCTATCTGTGTTAACATGCATACATCTTCACCGCTATCTGTATAAACATGGAAATATCTACACCGCTATCTGTAAGAACATGGAAATATCTACACAGCTATCTGTTTGAACATGGAAATATCTACACCGCTATCTGCATGAAAATGGAAATATCCACACAGCTATCTGCATATACATGGAAATATCTACAAAGCTATTTCTCTACACAAGGAAATATCTACACCGCAATCTCTATAAACATGGAAATATCTACACCGCCATCTGTATGAAAATGGAAATATCTGCACCGCCATCTGTATGAACATATAAATATCTACACCGCCATCTGTATTAAGATGGAGATATCTACACCGCTATCTGTATAAACACGGAAATATCTACACCGCTACCTGTATAAACATGGAAATATCTACACCGCTATCTGTATAAACATGGAAATATCTACACCGCTACCTGTATAAACATGGAAATATCAGCACCGCTATCTGTATGAACATGGAATTATCTACACCGCTATCTCTATGAACATGGAAATATCTACACCGATATCTGTAAGAACATGGAAATATCTTCACCGCCTTCTGTATGAACATGGATATATCTACACAGCCATCTGGACGAAAATGGAAATATCACCACCGCTGTCTGTATGAACATGGAAATATCTACACCGCTATCTGTATGAACATGGAAATATCTACAACGCTATCTGTATGAACATGGAAATATCTTCACCGCCATCCGTATGAACATTGATATATCTACGCAGCCATCTGGATGAACATGGAAATATCTACACCACTATCTGTATGAACATGGAAATCTCTACACCGCTATCTGTGTAAACATGCATACATCTTCACCGCTATCTGTATAAACATGGAAATATCTACACTGCTATCTGCATGAACATGGAAATATCTACACGGCTGTCTGTATGAACATGGAAATATCTTCACCGCCATCTGTATGAACATGGATATATCTACACAGCCATCTGGATGAACATGGAAGTATCTACACCGCTATCTGTATGAACATGAAAAAAGCTAAACCGCTATCTGTATGAACATGGAAATATCTACACCGCTATCTGTATGAACACGGAAATATCTACACAGCTATCTGTATGAACATGGAAATATCTTCACCGCCATCTGTATGAACATGAATATATCTACACAGCCATCTGGATGAACATGGAAATATCTACAACTCTATATGTATGAACATGGAATTAGCTACACCGGTATCTGAATGAACATGGAAATATCTACACCGCTATCTGTATGAACATGGAAATATCTACACCGCTATCTGTATGAACATGGAAATATCTTCTCCGCCATCTGTATGAACATGGATATATCTACACAGCCATCTGGATGAACATGGAAATATCTACACCGCTATCTGTATGAACATGGAAATATCTACCCCGCTCTCTGTGTAAACATGCATACATCTTCACCGCTATCTGTATAAACATGGAAATATCTACACCGCTATCCGTATAAACATGGAAATATCAGCACCGCTATCTGTATGAACATGGAAATATCTACACAGCCATCTGGACGAACATGGAAATATCTACACCGCTATCTGTATGAACATGGAAATAGCTACACCGCTATCTGTATGAACATGGAAACATCTACACCACTATCTGTATGAACATGGAAATATCTACACCGCTATCTGTATGAACATGGAAATATCTTCACCGCCATCTATATGAACATGGATATATCTACACAGCCATCTGGATGAACATGGAAATATCTACACCGCTATATGTATGAACATGGAAATAGCTACTCCGCTATCTGTATGAACATGGAAATATCTACACAGCTATCTGTATGAACATGGAAATATCTACACCGCTATCTGTATGAACATGGAAATATCTTCACCGCCATCTGTATGAACATGGATATATCTACACAGCCATCTGGATGAACATGGAAATATCTACATCGCTATCTGTATGAACATGGAAACAGCTACTCCGCTATCTGAACACGGAAATATCTAAACCGCTATCTGTATGAACATGGAAATATCTTTACCGCCATCTGTATGAACATGGATATATCTACACAGCCATCTGGATGAACATGGAAATATCAACACCGCTATCTGTATGAACATGGAAATATCTACACCGCTATCTGTTTTAACATGCATACATCTTCACCGCTATCTGTATAAACATGGAAATATCTACATCGCTATCTGTATGAACATGGAAATATCTACACCGGTATCTGTTTGAACATGGAAATATCTACACCGCTATCTGCATGAAAATGGAAATATCTACACAGCTATCTGCATATACATGGAAATATCTACAAAGCTATTTCTCTACACATGGAAATATCTACACCGCAATCTCTATAAACATGGAAATATCTTCACCGCCATCTGTATGAACATGGAAATATCTGCACCGCCATCTGTATGAACATATAAATATCTACACTGCCATCTGTATTAAGATGGAGATATCTACACCGCTATCTGTATAAACATGGAAATATCTACAACGCTATCTGTATCAACATGGAAACATCTACACCGCTATCTGTATAAACATGGAAATATCTGCACCGCTACCTGTATAAACATGGAAATATCAGCACCGCTATCTGTATGAACATGGAAATATCTACACAGCCATCTGGATGAACATGGAAATATCTACACCGCTATCTGTATGAACATGGAAATAGCTACACCGCTATCTGTATGAACATGGAAATATCTACACCACTACCTGTATGAACATGGAAATATCTACACCGCTATCTCCATGAACATGGAAATATCTTCACCGCCATCTGTATGAACATGGATATATCTACACAGCAATCTGTATGAACATGGAAATATCTACACCGCTACCTGTATGAACATGGAAATAGCTACACCTCTATCTGTATGAACATGAAAATATCTACACCGCTATCTGTATGAACATGGAAAGATCTACACCGCTATCTGTATGAACATGGAAATATCTTCACCGCCATCTGTATGAACATGGATATATCTACACAGCCATCTGGATGAACATGGATATATCTCCACCGCTATCTGCATGAACATGGAAATATCTACACCGCTATCTGTGTAAACATGCATACATCTTCACCGCTATCTGTATAAACATGGAAATGTCTACACCGCTATCTGTATAAACACGGAAATATCTACACCGCTACCTGTATAAACATGGAAATATCAGCACCGCTATCTGTATGAACATGGAAATATCTACACAGCCATCTGGATGAACATGAAAATATCTACACCGCTATCTGTATGAACATGGAAATAGCTACACCGCTACCTGTATGAACATGGAAATATCTACACCGCTATCTGAATGAACATGGAAATATCTACACCACTATCTGTATGAACATGGAAATATATTCACCGCCATCTGTATGAACATGGATATATCTGCACAGCCGTCTGGATGAACATGGATATATCTACACCTCTATATGTATGAACATGGAAATAGCTACACCGCTATCTGTATGAAAATGGAAATAGCTACACCGCTATCTGTATGAACATGGAAGTATCTACACCGCTATCTGTATGAACATGGAAATATATTCACCGCCATATGTATGAACATGGATATATCTACACAGCCATCTGGATGAACATGGAAATATCTACACCACTATATGTATGAACATGGAATTAGCTAAACCGCTATGTCTATGAACATGGAAATATCTACACCGCTATCTGTATGAACATGGAAGTATCTACACCGCTATCTGTATGAACATTGAAATATCTTCACCGCCATATGTATGAACACGGATATATCTAGACAGCCATCTGGATGAACATGGAAATATCAGCACCGCTGTCTGTATGAACATGGAAATATCTACACCGCTATCTGTATGAACATGGAAATATCTACACAGCTATCTGTTTGAACATGGAAATATCTACACCGCTATCTGCATGAAAATGGAAATATCTACACAGCTTTCTGCATATACATCAAAATATCTACAAAGCTATTCCTCTACACATGGAAATATCTACACCGCAATCTCTATAAACATGGAAATATCTACACCGCCATCTGTATGAACATGGAAATATGTGCACCGCCATCTGTATGAACATATAAATATCTAGACCGCCATCTGTATTAAGATGGAGATATCTACACTGCTATCTGTATAAACACGGAAATATCTACACCGCTACCTGTATAAACATGGAAATATCTACACCGCTATCTGTATAAACATGGAAATATCTACACCGCTATCTCTATGAACATGGAAATATCTACACCGATATCTGTAAGAACATGGAAATATCTTCACCGCCATCAGTATGAACATGGATATATCTACACAGCCATCTGGACGAAAATGGAAATATCAGCACCGCTGTCTGTATGAACATGGAAATATCTACACCGCTATCTGTATGAACATGGAAATATCTACACCGCTATCTGTATGAACATGGAAATATCTTCACCGCCATCTGTATGAACATGGATATATCTACAAAGCCATCTGGAAGAACATGGAAATATCTACACCGCTATCTGTATGAACATGGAAATCTCTACACCGCTATCTGTGTAAACATGCATACATCTTCACCGCTATCTGTATAAACATGGAAATATCTACACTGCTATCTGCATGAACATGGAAATATCTACACCGCTATCTGTATGAACATGGAAATATCTTCACCGCCATCTGTATGAACACGGATATATCTACACAGCCATCTGGATGAACATGGAAGTATCTACACCGCTATCTGTATGAACATGGAAATATCTACACCGCTACCTGTGTAAACATGCATACATCTTCACTGCTATCTGAATAAACATGGAAATATCTACATCGCTATCTGTATGAACATGGAAATATCTACACCGCTATCTGTTTGAAAATAGAAATATCTATACCGCTATATGTATGAACATGGAATTAAATACACCGGTATCTGAATGAACATGGAAATATCTACACCGCTATCTGTATGAACATGGAAATATCTAAACCGCTATCTGTATGAACATGGAAATATCTTCACCGCCATCTGTATGAACATGGTTATATCTACACAGCCATCTGGATGAACATGGATATATCTCCACCGCTATCTGCATGAACATGGAAATATCTACACCGCTATCTGTGTAAACATGCATACATCTTCACCGCTATCTGTATAAACATGGAAATATCTACACCGCTATCTGTATAAACACGGAAATATCTACACCGCTACCTGTATAAACATAGAAATATCAGCACCGCTATCTCTATGAACATGGAAATATCTACACCGCTATCTCTATGAACATGGAAATATCTACACCGATATCTGTATGAACATGGAAATATCTTCACCGCCATCTGTATGACCTTGGATATATCTACACAGCCATCTGGATGAACATGGAAATATCAGCACCGCTGTCTGTTTGAACATGGAAATACCTACACCGCTATCTGTATGAACATGGAAATATCTACACCGCTATCTGTATGAGCATGGAAATATCTTCACCACCATCTGTATGAACATGGATATATCTACACAGCCATCTGGATGAACATGGAAATATCTACACCGCTATCTGTATGAACCTGGAAATATCTACAGCGCTGTCTGTGTAAACATGCATACATCTTCACCACTATCTGTATAAACATGGAAATATCTACACCGCAATCTGTATAAACATGGAAATATCTACACCGCTACCTGTATAAAGATGGAAATATCAGCACCGCTATCTGTATGAACATGGAAATATATACACAGCCATCTGGATGAACATGGAAATCTCTACACCGCTATCTGTATGAACATGGAAATAGCTACACCTCTATCTGTATGAACATGGAAATATCTACACCGCTATCTGTATGAACATGGAAAGATCTACACCGCCATCTGTATGAACATGGAAATATCTTCACCGCCATCTGTATGAACATGGTATACCTACACAGCCATCTGGATGAACATGGATATATCTACACCGCTATCTGTATGAACATGGAAATATCTGCACCGCTATCTGTGTAAACATGCATACATCTTCACCGCTATCTGTATAAACATGGAAATATCTACACCGCTATGTGTATGAACATGGAAATATCTACACCGCTATCTGTTTGAACATGGAAATATCTACACCGCTATCTGCATGAAAATGTAAATATCTAAACAGCTATCTGCATATACATGGAAATATCTACAAAGCTATTTCTTTACACATGGAAATATCTAAACCGCTATCTCTATAAACATGGAAATATCTACACCGCCATCTGTATGAACCTGGAAATATCTGCACCGCCATCTGTATGAACATATAAATATCTACACCGCCATCTGTATTAAGATGGAGATATCTACACCGTTATCTGTATAAACGTGGAAATATCTACACCGCTATCTATATAAACATGGAAATATCTACACCACTATCTGTATAAACATGGAAATATCTACACCGCTACCTGTATAAACATGGAAATATCACCACCGCTATCTGTATGAACATGGAAATATCTACACAGCCATCTGAATGTACATGGAAATATCTACAACGCTATCTGTATTAACATGGAAATAGCTACACCGCTATCTGTATGAACATGGATATATCTACACCGCTATCTGTATAAACATGGAAATATCTACACCGCTACCTGTATAAACATGGAAATATCAGCACCGTTATCTGTATGAACATGGATATATCTACACAGCCATCTGGATGAACATGGAAATATCTACACCGCTATCTGTATGAACATTGAAATAGCTACACCGCTATCTGTATGAACATGGGAATATCTACACCGCTATCTGTATGAACATGGAAATATCTACACCGCTATCTGTATGAACATGGAAATATCTTCACCGCCATCTGTATGAACATGAATATATCTACACAGCCGTCTGGATGAACATGGAAATATCGACACCGCTATATGTATGAACATGGAATTAGCTACACCGCTATCTGTATGAACATGGAAATATCTACACCGCTATCTGTATGAACATGGAAATATCCACACAGCCATCTGGATGAACATGGAAATATCTACACCGCTATCTTTATGAACATGGAAATAGCTACACCGCCATCTGTATGAACATGGAAATATCTACACCACTAACTGTATGAACATGGAAATATCTACACCGCTATCTGCATGAACATGGAAATATCTTCACCGACATCTGTATGAACATGGATATATCTACACAGCAATCTGGATGAACATGGAAATAACTACACCGCTATCTGTATGAACATGGAAATAGCTACACCTCTATCAGTATGAACATGGAAATATCTACACCGCTATCCGTATAAACATGGAAAGATCTACACCGCTATCTGTATGAACATGGAAATATCTTCACCGCCATCTGAATGAACATGGATATATCTACACAGCCATCTGGATGAACATGGATATATCTCCACCGCTATCTGCATGAACATGGAAATATCTACACCACTATCTGTGTAAACATGCATACATCTTCACAGCTATCTGTATGAACATGGAAATATCTACACAGCCATCTGGAGGAAAATGAAAATATCTACACCGCTATCTGAATGAACATGGAAATATCAGCACCGCTATCTGTATGAACATGGAAATATCTTCACCGCTATCTGTATGAACATGGAAATATCTACACCGCTTTCTGTATGAACATGGAAATATCTACACCGCTATCTGTATGAACATGGAAATAGCTACACCGCTATCTGTATGAACATGGAAGTATCTACACCACTATCTGTATGAACATGGAAATATCTTCACCGCCATATGTATGAACATGGATATATCTACACAGCCATCTGGATGAACATGGAAATATCTACACCACTATATGTACGAACATGGAATTAGCTAAACCGCTATGTCTATGAACATGGAAATATCTACACCGCTATCTGTATGAACATGGAAGTATCTACACCGCTATCTGTATGAACATTGAAATATCTTCACCGCCATATGTATGAACACGGATATATCTAGACAGCCATCTGGATGAACATGGAAATATCAGCACTGCTGTCTGTATAAACATGGAAATATCTACACCGCTATCTGTATGAACATGGAAATATCTACACCGCTATCTGTTTGAACATGGAAATATCTACACCGCTATCTGCATGAAAATGGAAATATCTGCACAGCTTTCTGCATATACATCAAAATATCTACAAAGCTATTCCTCTACACATGGAAATATCTACACCGCAATCTCTATAAACTTGGAAATATCTACACCGCCATCTGTATGAACATGGAAATATCTGCACCGCCATCTGTATGAACATGTAAATATCTAGACCGCCATCTGTATTAAGATGGAGATATCTACACCGCTATCTGTATAAACACGGAAATATCTACACCGCTACCTGTATAAACATGGAAATATCTACACCGCTATCTGTATAAACATGGAAATATCTACACCGCTACCTGTATAAACATGGAAATATCAGCACCGCTATCTGTATGATCATGGAAATATCTACACCGCTGTCTCTATGAACTTGGAAATATCTACACCGATATCTGTAAGAACATGGAAATATCTTCACCGCCCTCTGTATGAACATGGATATATCTACACAGCCATCTGGACGAAAATGGAAATATCAGCACCGCTGTCTGTATGAACATGGAAATATCTACACCGCTATCTGTATGAACATGGAAATATCTACACCGCTATCTGTATGAACATTGAAATATCTACACCGCTATCTGTATGAACATGGAAATATCTGCACCGCTATCTGTATGAACATGGGAATATCTTCACCGCCATCTGTATGAACATGGATATATCTACACAGCCATCTGGATGAACATGGAAATATCTACACCGCTATCTGTATGAACATGGAAATATCTACACCGCTCTCTGTGTAAACATGCATACATCTTCACCGCTATCTGTATAAACATGGAAATATCTACACCGCTACCCGTATAAACATGGAAATATCAGCACCGCTATCTGTATGAACATGGAAATATCTACACAGCCATCTGGACGAACATGGAAATATCTACACCGCTATCTGTATGAACATGGAAATAGCTACACCGCTATCTGTATGAACATGGAAACATCTACACCACTATCTGTATGAACATGGAAATATCTACACCGCTATCTGTATGAACATGGAAATATCTTCACCGCCATCTGTATGAACATGGATATATCTACACAGCCATCTGGATGAACATGGAAATATCTACACCGCTATCTGTATGAACATGGAAATAGCTACTCCGCTATCTGAACACGGAAATATCTACACCGCTATCTTTATGAACATGGAAATATCTACCCCGCCATCTGTATGAACATGGATATATCTACACAGCCATCTGGATGAACATGGAAATATCAAAACCGCTATCTGTATGAACTTGGAACTATCTACACCGCTATCTGTGTTAACAGGCATACATCTTCACCGCTATCTGTATAAACATGGAAATATCTACACCGCTATCTGTAAGAACATGGAAATATCTACACAGCTGTCTGTTTGAACATGGAAATATCTACACCGCTATCTGCATGAAAATGGAAATAGCTACACAGCTATCTGCATATACATGGAAATATCTACAAAGCTATTTCTCTACACAAGGAAATATCTACACCGCAATCTCTATAAACATGGAAATATCTACACCGCCATCTGTATGAACATGGAAATATCTGCACCGCCATCTGTATGAACATATAAATATCTAGACCGCCATCTGTATTAAGATGGAGATATCTACACCGCTATCTGTATAAACACGGAAATATCTACACCGCTACCTGTATAAACATGGAAATATCTACACCGCTATCTGTATAAACATGGAAATATCTACACCGCTACCTGTATAAACATGGAAATATCAGCACCGCTATCTGTATGAACATGGAATTATCTACACCGCTATCTCTATGAACATGGAAATATCTACACTGATATCTGTAAGAACATGGAAATACCTTCACCGCCTTCTGTTTGAACATGGATATATCTACACAGCCATCTGGACGAAAATGGAAATATCACCACCGCTGTCTGTATGAACATGGAAATATCTACACCGCTATCTGTATGAACATGGAAATATCTACACCGCTATCTGTATGAACATGGAAATATCTTCACCGCCATCCGTATGAACATTGATATATCCACTCAGCCATCTGGATGGACATGGAAATATCTACACCGCTATCTGTATGAACATGGAAATCTCTACACCGCTATCTGTGTAAACATGCATACATCTTCACCGCTATCTGTATAAACATGGAAATATCTACACTGCTATCTGCATGAACATGGAAATATCTACACCGCTGTCTGTATGAACATGGAAATATCTTCACCGCCATCTGTAGGAACATGGATATATCTACACAGCCATCTGGATGAACATGGAAGTATCTACACCGCTATCTGTATGAACATGAAAAAAGCTACACCGCTATCTGTATGAATAAGGAAATATCTACACCGCTATCTGTATGAACACGGAAATATCTACACCGCTATCTGTATGAACATGGAAATATCTTCACCGCCATCTGTATGAACATGAATATATCTACACAGCCATCTGGATGAACATGGAAATATCTACAACTCTATATGTATGAACATGGAATTAGCTACACCGATATCTGAATGAACATGGAAATATCTACACCGCAATCTCTATAAACATGGAAATATCTACACCGCCATCTGTATGAACATGGAAATATCTGCACCGCCATCTGTATGAACATGTAAATATCTAGACCGCCATCTGTATTAAGATGGAGATATCTACACCGCTATCTGTATAAACACGGAAATATCTACACCGCTACCTGTATAAACATGGAAATATCTACACCGCTATCTGTATAAACATGGAAATATCTTCACCGCTACCTGTATAAACATGGAAATATCAGCACCGCTATCTGTATGATCATGGAAATATCTACACCGCTATCTCTATGAACTTGGAAATATCTACACCGATATCTGTAAGAACATGGAAATATCTTCACCGCCATCTGTATGAACATGGATATATCTACACAGCCATCTGGACGAAAATGGAAATATCAGCACCGCTGTCTGTATGAACATGGAAATATCTACACCGCTATCTGTATGAACATGGAAATATCTACACCGCTATCTGTATGAACATGGAAATATCTACACCGCTATCTGTATGAACATGGAAATATCTACACCGCTATCTGTATGAACATGGAAATATCTTCACCGCCATCTGTATGAACATGGATATATCTACACAGCCATCTGGATGAACATGGAAATATCTACACCGCTATCTGTATGAACATAGAAATATCTACACCGCTCTCTGTGTAAACATGCATACATCTTCACCGCTATCTGTATAAACATGGAAATATCTACACCGCTACCCGTATAAACATGGAAATATCAGCACCGCTATCTGTATGAACATGGAAATATCTACACAGCCATCTGGACGAACATGGAAATATCTACACCGCTATCTGTATGAACATGGAAATAGCTACACCGCTATCTGTATGAACATGGAAACATCTACACCACTATCTGTATGAACATGGAAATATCTACACCGCTATCTGTATGAACATGGAAATATCTTCACCGCCATCTGTATGAACATGGATATATCTACACAGCCATCTGGATGAACATGGAAATATCTACACCGCTATCTGTATGAACATGGAAATAGCTACTCCGCTATCTGAACACGGAAATATCTACACCGCTATCTGTATGAACATGGAAATATCTACCACGCCATCTGTATGAACATGGATATATCTACAGAGCCATCTGGATGAACATGGAAATATCAAAACCGCTATCTGTATGAACTTGGAACTATCTACACCGCTATCTGTGTTAACAGGCATACATCTTCACCGCTATCTGTATAAACATGGAAATATCTACACCGCTATCTGTAAGAACATGGAAATATCTACACAGCTATCTGTTTGAACATGGAAATATCTACACCGCTATCTGCATGAAAATGGAAATATCTACACAGCTATCTGCATATACATGGAAATATCTACAAAGCTATTTCTCTACACAAGGAAATATCTACACCGCAATCTCTATAAACATGGAAATATCTACACCGCCATCTGTATGAACATGGAAATATCTGCACCGCCATCTGTATGAACATATAAATATCTAGACCGCCATCTGTATTAAGATGGAGATATCTACACCGCTATCTGTATGAACATGGAAATATCTACACCGCTCTCTGTGTAAACATGCATACATCTTCACCGCTATCTGTATAAACATGGAAATATCTACACCGCTATCCGTATAAACATGGAAATATCAGCACCGCTATCTGTATGAACATGGAAATATCTACACAGCCATCTGGACGAACATGGAAATATCTACACCGCTATCTGTATGAACATGGAAATAGCTACACCGCTATCTGTATGAACATGGAAACATCTACACCACTATCTGTATGAACATGGAAATATCTACACTGCTATCTGTATGAACATGGAAATATCTTCACCGCCATCTATATGAACATGGATATATCTACACAGCCATCTGGATGAACATGGAAATATCTACACCGCTATCTGTATGAACATGGAAATAGCTACTCCGCTATCTGTATGAACATGGAAATATCTACACCGCTATCTGTATGAACATGGAAATATCTACACCGCTATCTGTATGAACATGGAAATATCTTCACCGCCATCTGTATGAACATGGATATATCTACAAAGCAATCTGGATGAACATGGAAATATCTACACCGCTATCTGTATGAACATGGAAATATCTACACCGCTATCTGTGTAAACATGCATACATCTTCACCGCTATCTGAATAAACATGGAAATATCTACATCGCTATCTGTATGAACATGGAATTATCTACACCGCTATCTGTTTGAACATGGAAATATCTACACCGCTATCTGCATGAAAATGGAAATATCTACACAGCTATCTGCAAATACATGGAAATATCTACAAAGCTATCTCTTTACACATGGAAATATACACCGCTATCTCTATAAACATGGAAATATCTATACCGCCATCTGTATGAACATGGAAATATCTGCACCGCCATCTGTATTAATGTACAAATATCTACACCGCCATCTGTATTAAGATGGAGATATCTACACGGCTATCTGTATAAACTTGGAAATATCTACACCGCTATCTGTATAAACATGGAAATATCTACACCGCTATCTGTATAAACATGGAAATATCTACACCGCCATCAGTATGAAGATAAAAATATCTTCACCGCCATCTGTATGAACATCGGTATATCTACACAGCCATCTGGATGAACCTGGAAATATCTACACCGCTATCTGTATGAACATGGAAATAGCTACACCGCTATCTGTATGAACATGGAAATATCTACACCGCTATCTGTATGAACATGGAAATATCTACACCGCTATCTGTATGAACATGGAAATATCTTTACCGCCATCTGTATGAACATGGATATATCTACACAGCCATCTGGATGAACATGGAAATATCTACACCGCTATCTGTATGAACATGGAAATATCTACACCGCTCTCTGTGTAAACATGCATACATCTTCACCGCTATCTGTATAAACATGGAAATATCTACACCGCTACCCGTATAAACATGGAAATATCAGCACCGCTATCTGTATGAACATGGAAATATCTACACAGCCATCTGGACGAACATGGAAATATCTACACCGCTATCTGTATGAACATGGAAATAGCTACACCGCTATCTGTATGAACATGGAAACATCTACACCACTATCTGTATGAACATGGAAATATCTACACCGCTATCTGTATGAACATGGAAATATCTTCACCGCCATCTGTATGAACATGGATATATCTACACAGCCATCTGGATGAACATGGAAATATCTATACCGCTATCTGTATGAACATGGAAATAGCTACTCCGCTATCTGAACACGGAAATATCTACACCGCTATCTGTATGAACATGGAAATATCTACACCGCCATCTGTATGAACATGGATATATCTACACAGCCATCTGGATGAACATGGAAATATCAAAACCGCTATCTGTATGAACTTGGAACTATCTACACCGCTATCTGTGTTAACATGCATACATCTTCACCGCTATCTGTATAAACATGGAAATATCTACACCGCTATCTGTAAGAACATGGAAATATCTACACAGCTATCTGTTTGAACATGGAAATATCTACACCGCTATCTGCATGAAAATGGAAATATCTACACAGCTATCTGCATATACTTGGAAATATCTACAAAGCTATTTCTCTACACAAGGAAATATCTACACCGCAATCTCTATAAACATGGAAATATCTACACCGCCATCTGTATGAACATGGAAATATCTGCACCGCCATCTGTATGAACATATAAATATCTAGACCGCCATCTGTATTAAGATGGAGATATCTACACCGCTATCTGTATAAACACGGAAATATCTACACCGCTACCTGTATAAACATGGAAATATCTACACCGCTATCTGTATAAACATGGAAATATCTACACCGCTACCTGTATAAACATGGAAATATCAGCACCGCTATCTGTATGAACATGGAATTATCTACACCGCTATCTCTATGAACATGGAAATATCTACACCGATATCTGTAAGAACATGGAAATATCTTCACCGCCTTCTGAATGAACATGGATATATCTACACAGCCATCTGGACGAAAATGGAAATATCACCACCGCTGTCTGTATGAACATGGAAATATCTACACCGCTATCTGTATGAACATGGAAATATCTACACCGCTATCTGTATGAACATGGAAATATCTTCACCGCCATCCGTATGAACATTGATATATCTACTCAGCCATCTGTATGAACATGGAAATATCTACACCGCTATCTGTATGAACATGGAAATCTCTACACCGCTATCTGTGTAAACATGCATACATCTTCACCGCTATCTGTATAAACATGGAAATATCTACAATGCTATCTGCATGAACATGGAAATATCTACACCGCTGTCTGTATGAACATGGAAATATCTTCACCGCCATCTGTAGGAACATGGATATATCTACACAGCCATCTGGATGAACATGGAAGTATCTACACCGCTATCTGTATGAACATGAAAAAAGCTACACCGCTATCTGTATGAACATGGAAATATCTACACAGCTATCTGTATGAACACGGAAATATCTACACCGCTATCTGTATGAACATGGAAATATCTTCTCCGCCATCTGTATGAACATGAATATATCTACACAGCCATCTGGATGAACATGGAAATATCTACAACTCTATATGTATGAACATGGAATTAGCTACACCGGTATCTGAATGAACATGGAAATATCTACACCGCTATCTGTATGAACATGGAAATATCTACACCGCTATCTGTATGAACATGGAAATATCTTCTCCGCCATCTGTATGAACATGGATATATCTACACAGCCATCTGGATGAACATGGAAATATCTACACCGCTATCTGTATGAACATGGAAATATCTACACCGCTCTCTGTGTAAACATGCATACATCTTCACCGCTATCTGTATAAACATGGAAATATCTACACCGCTATCCGTATAAACATGGAAATATCAGCACCGCTATCTGTATGAACATGGAAATATCTACACAGCCATCTGGACGAACATGGAAATATCTACACCGCTATCTGTATGAACATGGAAATAGCTACACCGCTATCTGTATGAACATGGAAACATCTACACCACTATCTGTATGAACATGGAAATATCTACACCGCTATCTGTATGAACATGGAAATATCTTCACCGCCATCTATATGAACATGGATATATCTACACAGCCTTCTGGATGAACATGGAAATATCTACACCGCTATCTGTATGAACATGGAAATAGCTACTCCGCTATCTGTATGAACATGGAAATATCTACACCGCTATCTGTATGAACATGGAAATATCTACACCGCTATCTGTATGAACATGGAAATATCTTCACCGACATCTGTATGAACATGGATATATCTACACAGCCATCTGGATGAACATGGAAATATCTACACTGCTATCTGTATGAACATGGAAATATCTACACCGCTATCTGTGTAAACATGCATACATCTTCACCGCTATCTGAATAAACATGGAAATATCTACATCGCTATCTGTATGAACGTGGAATTATCTACACCGCTATCTGTTTGAACATGGAAATATCTACACCGCTATCTGCATGAAAATGGAAATATCTACACAGCTATCTGCAAATACATGGAAATATCTACAAAGCTATCTCTTTACACATGGAAATATACACCGCTATCTCTATAAACATGGAAATATCTATACCGCCATCTGTATGAACATGGAAATATCTGCACCGCCATCTGTATTAACGTACAAATATCTACACCGCCATCTGTATTAAGATGGAGATATCTACACGGCTATCTGTATAAACTTGGAAATATCTACACCGCTATCTGTATAAACATGGAAATATCTACACCGCTATCTGTATAAACATGGAAATATCTACACCGCCATCTGTATGAAGATAAAAATATCTTCACCGCCATCTGTAAGAACATCGGTATATCTACACAGCCATCTGGATGAACATGGAAATATCTACACCGCTATATGTATGAACATGGAAATAGCTACACCGCTATCTGTATGAACATGGAAATATCTACACCGCTATCTGTATGAACATGGAAATATCTACACCGCTATCTGTATGAACATGGAAATATCTTTACCGCCATCTGTATGAACATGGATATATCTACACAGCCATCTGGATGAACATGGAAATATCAACACCGCTATCTGTATGAACATGGAAATATCTACACCGCTATCTGTTTTAACATGCATACATCTTCACCGCTATCTGTATAAACATGGAAATATCTACATCGCTATCCGTATGAACATGGAAATATCTACACCGCTATCTGTTTGAACATGGAAATATCTACACCGCTATCTGCATGAAAATGGAAATATCTACACAGCTATCTGCATATACATGGAAATATCTACAAAGCTATTTCTCTACACATGGAAATATCTACACCGCAATCTCTATAAACATGGAAATATCTTCACCGCCATCTGTATGAACATGGAAATATCTGCACTGCCATCTGTATGAACATATAAATATCTAGACCGCCATCTGTATTAAGATGGAGATATCTACACCGCTATCTGTATAAACATGGAAATATCTACACCGCTATCTGTATAAACATGGAAATATCTACACCGCTATCTGTATAAACATGGAAATATCTACACCGCTACCTGTATAAACATGGAAATATCAGCACCGCTATCTGTATGAACATGGAAATATCTACACCGCTATCTCTATGAACATGGAAATATCTACACCGATACCTGTATGAACATGGAAATATCTTCACTGCCATCTGTATCAACACGGATATATCTACACAGCCATCTGGACGAACATGGAAATATCAGCACCGCTGTCTGTATGAACATGGAAATATCTACAACGCTATCTGTATGAATATGGAAATATCTACACCGCTATCTGTATGAATATGGAAATAACTTCACTGACATCTGTATGAAAATGGATATATCTACACAGCCATCTGGATGAACATGGAAATATCTACACCGCTATCTGTATGAACATGGAAATATCTACACCACTATCTGTGTAAACATGCATACATCTTCACCGCTATCTGTATAAACATGGAATTATCTACCCCGCTATCTGTATGACCATGGAAATATCTACACCGCTATCTGTTTGAACACGGAAATATCTACTCCGCTATCTGCATGAAAATGGAAATATCTACACAGCTATCTGCATATACATGGAAATATCTACAAAGCTATTTCTTTACACATGGAAATAACTACACCGCTATCTCTATTAACATGGAAATATCTACACCGCCATCTGTAGGAACATGGAAATATCTGCACCGCCATATGTATGAACATATAAATATCTACACCGCCATCCGTATTAAGATGGAGATATCTACACCGCTATCTGTATAAACATGGAAATATCTACAACGCTATCTGTATAAACATGGAAACATCTACACCGCTATCTGTATAAACATGGAAATATCTGCACCGCTACCTGTATAAACATGGAAATATCAGCACCGCTATCTGTATGAACATGGAAATATCTACACAGCCATCTGGATGAACATGGAAATATCTACACCGCTATCTGTATGAACATGGAAATAGCTACACCGCTATCTGTATGAACATGGAAATATCTACACCACTACCTGTATGAACATGGAAATATATACACCGCTATCTGCATGAACATGGAAATATCTTCACCGCCATCTGTATGAACATGGATATATCTACACAGCAATCTGGATGAACATGGAAATATCTACACCGCTACCTGTATGAACATGGAAATAGCTACACCTCTATCTGTATGAACATGGAAATATCTACACCGCTATCTGTATGAACATGGAAAGATCTACACCGCTATCTGTATGAACATGGAAATACCTTCACCGCCATCTGTATGAACATGGATATATCTACACAGCCATCTGGATGAACATGGATATATCTCCACCGCTATCTGCATGAACATGGAAATACCTACACCGCTATCTGTGTAAACATGCATACATCTTCACCGCTATCTGTATAAACATGGAAATGTCTACACCGCTATCTGTATAAACACGGAAATATCTACACCGCTACCTGTATAAACATGGAAATATCAGCACCGCTGTCTGTATGAACATGGAAATATCTACACCTCTATCTGTATGAACATGGAAATATCTACACCACTATCTGTATGAACATGGAAATATCTTCACCACCATCTGTATGAACATGGATATATCTACACAGCCATCTGGATGAACATGGAAATATCTACACCGCTATCTGTATGAAAATGGTAATATCTACACCGCTATCTGTGTAAACATGCATACATCTTCACCGCTATCTGTATAAACATGGAAATATCTACACCGCTATCTGTATAAACATGGAAATATCTACACCGCTACCTGTATAAACATGGAAATATCAGCACCGCTATCTGTATGAACATGGAAATATCTACATAGCCATCTGGATGAACATGAAAATATCTACACCGCTATCTGTATGAACATGGAAATAGCTACACCGCTACCTGTATGAACATGGAAATATCTACACCGCTATCTGAATGAACATGGAAATATCTACACCACTATCTGTATGAACATGGAAATATATTCACCGCCATCTGTATGAACATGGATATATCTACACAGCCATCTGGATGAACATGGAAATATCTACACCTCTATATGTATGAACATGGAAATAGCTACACCGCTATCTGTATGAACATGGAAATAGCTACACCGCTATCTGTATGAACATGGAAGTATCTACACCGCTATATGTATGAACATGGAAATATATTCACCGCCATATGTATGAACATGGATATATCTACACAGACATCTGGATGAACATGGAAATATCTACACCACTATATGTATGAACATGGAATTAGCTAAACCGCTATGTCTATGAACATGGAAATATCTACACCGCTATCTGTATGAACATGGAAGTATCTACACCGCTATCTGTATGAACATTGAAATATCTTCACCGCCATATGTATGAACACGGATATATCTAGACAGCCATCTGGATGAACATGGAAATATCAGCACCGCTGTCTGTATGAACATGGAAATATCTACACCGCTATCTGTATGAACATGGAAATAGCTACACAGCTATCTGTTTGAACATGGAAATATCTACACCGCTATCTGCATGAAAATGGAAATATCTACACAGCTTTCTGCATATACATCAAAATATCTACAAAGCTATTCCTCTACACATGGAAATATCTACACCGCAATCTCTATAAACATGGAAATATCTACACCGCCATCTGTATGAACATGGAAATATGTGCACCGCCATCTGTATGAACATATAAATATCTAGACCGCCATCTGTATTAAGATGGAGATATCTACACCGCTATCTGTATAAACACGGAAATATCTACACCGCTACCTGTATAAACATGGAAATATCTACACCGCTATCTGTATAAACATGGAAATATCTACACCGCTACCTGTATAAACATGGAAATATCAGCACCGCTCTCTGTATGAACATGGAAATATCTACACCGCTATCTCTATGAACATGGAAATATCTACACCGATATCTGTAAGAACATGGAAATATCTTCACCGCCATCTGTATGAACATGGATATAACTACACAGCCATCTGGACGAAAATGGAAATATCAGCACCGCTGTCTGTATGAACATGGAAATATCTACACCGCTATCTGTATGAACATGGAAATATCTTTACCGCCATCTGTATGAACATGGATATATCTACACAGCCATCTGGATGAACATGGAAATATCTACACCGCTATCTGTATGAACATGGAAATATCTACACCGCTCTCTGTGTAAACATGCATACATCTTCACCGCTATCTGTATAAACATGGAAATATCTACACCGCTACCCGTATAAACATGGAAATATCAGCACCGCTATCTGTATGAACATGGAAATATCTACACAGCCATCTGGACGAACATGGAAATATCTACACCGCTATCTGTATGAACATGGAAATAGCTACACCGCTATCTGTATGAACATGGAAACATCTACACCACTATCTGTATGAACATGGAAATATCTACACCGCTATCTGTATGAACATGGAAATATCTTCACCGCCATCTGTATGAACATGGATATATCTACACAGCCATCTGGATGAACATGGAAATATCTACACCGCTATCTGTATGAACATGGAAATAGCTACTCCGCTATCTGAACACGGAAATATCTACACCGCTATCTGTATGAACATGGAAATATCTACACCGCCATCTGTATGAACATGGATATATCTACACAGCCATCTGGATGAACATGGAAATATCAAAACCGCTATCTGTATGAACTTGGAACTATCTACACCGCTATCTGTGTTAACATGCATACATCTTCACCGCTATCTGTATAAACATGGAAATATCTACACCGCTATCTGTAAGAACATGGAAATATCTACACAGCTATCTGTTTGAACATGGAAATATCTACACCGCTATCTGCATGAAAATGGAAATATCTACACAGCTATCTGCATATACATGGAAATATCTACAAAGCTATTTCTCTACACAAGGAAATATCTACACCACAATCTCTATAAACATGGAAATATCTACACCGCCATCTGTATGAACATGGAAATATCTGCACCGCCATCTGTATGAACATATAAATATCTAGACCGCCATCTGTATTAAGATGGAGATATCTACACCGCTATCTGTATAAACACGGAAATATCTACACCGCTACCTGTATAAACATGGAAATATCTACACCGCTATCTGTATAAACATGGAAATATCTACACCGCTACCTGTATAAACATGGAAATATCAGCACCGCTATCTGTATGAACCTGGAATTATCTACACCGCTATCTCTATGAACATGGAAATATCTACACCGATATCTGTAAGAACATGGAAATATCTTCACCGCCTTCTGAATGAACATGGATATATCTACACAGCCATCTGGACGAAAATGGAAATATCACCACCGCTGTCTGTATGAACATGGAAATATCTACACCGCTATCTGTATGAACATGGAAATATCTACACCGCTATCTGTATGAACATGGAAATATCTTCACCGCCATCCGTATGAACATTGATATATCTACTCAGCCATCTGGATGAACATGGAAATATCTACACCGCTATCTGTATGAACATGGAAATCTCTACACCGCTATCTGTGTAAACATGCATACATCTTCACCGCTATCTGTATAAACATGGAAATATCTACAATGCTATCTGCATGAACATGGAAATATCTACACCGCTGTCTGTATGAACATGGAAATATCTTCACCGCCATCTGTAGGAACATGGATATATCTACACAGCCATCTGGATGAACATGGAAGTATCTACACCGCTATCTGTATGAACATGAAAAAAGCTACACCGCTATCTGTATGAACATGGAAATATCTACACAGCTATCTGTATGAACACGGAAATATCTACACCGCTATCTGTATGAACATGGAAATATCTTCTCCGCCATCTGTATGAACATGAATATATCTACACAGCCATCTGGATGAACATGGAAATATCTACAACTCTATATGTATGAACATGGAATTAGCTACACCGGTATCTGAATGAACATGGAAATATCTACACCGCTATCTGTATGAACATGGAAATATCTACACCGCTATCTGTATGAACATGGAAATATCTTCTCCGCCATCTGTATGAACATGGATATATCTACACAGCCATCTGGATGAACATGGAAATATCTACACCGCTATCTGTATGAACATGGAAAT
The DNA here is from genome assembly GCF_029281585.2 of Gorilla gorilla gorilla. Lineage (NCBI taxonomy): Eukaryota > Metazoa > Chordata > Mammalia > Primates > Hominidae > Gorilla > Gorilla gorilla. The sequence continues at coordinate 51,448,625 of NC_073246.2, read as the reverse complement.
ATCTACACCGCTCTCTGTGTAAACATGCATACATCTTCACCGCTATCTGTATAAACATGGAAATATCTACACCGCTATCCGTATAAACATGGAAATATCAGCACCGCTATCTGTATGAACATGGAAATATCTACACAGCCATCTGGACGAACATGGAAATATCTACACCGCTATCTGTATGAACATGGAAATAGCTACACCGCTATCTGTATGAACATGGAAACATCTACACCACTATCTGTATGAACATGGAAATATCTACACCGCTATCTGTATGAACATGGAAATATCTTCACCGCCATCTATATGAACATGGATATATCTACACAGCCTTCTGGATGAACATGGAAATATCTACACCGCTATCTGTATGAACATGGAAATAGCTACTCCGCTATCTGTATGAACATGGAAATATCTACACCGCTATCTGTATGAACATGGAAATATCTACACCGCTATCTGTATGAACATGGAAATATCTTCACCGACATCTGTATGAACATGGATATATCTACACAGCCATCTGGATAAACATGGAAATATCTACACTGCTATCTGTATGAACATGGAAATATCTACACCGCTATCTGTGTAAACATGCATACATCTTCACCGCTATCTGAATAAACATGGAAATATCTACATCGCTATCTGTATGAACGTGGAATTATCTACACCGCTATCTGTTTGAACATGGAAATATCTACACCGCTATCTGCATGAAAATGGAAATATCTACACAGCTATCTGCAAATACATGGAAATATCTACAAAGCTATCTCTTTACACATGGAAATATACACCGCTATCTCTATAAACATGGAAATATCTATACCGCCATCTGTATGAACATGGAAATATCTGCACCGCCATCTGTATTAACGTACAAATATCTACACCGCCATCTGTATTAAGATGGAGATATCTACACGGCTATCTGTATAAACTTGGAAATATCTACACCGCTATCTGTATAAACATGGAAATATCTACACCGCTATCTGTATAAACATGGAAATATCTACACCGCCATCTGTATGAAGATAAAAATATCTTCACCGCCATCTGTATGAACATCGGTATATCTACACAGCCATCTGGATGAACATGGAAATATCTACACCGCTATATGTATGAACATGGAAATAGCTACACCGCTATCTGTATGAACATGGAAATATCTACACCGCTATCTGTATGAACATGGAAATATCTACACCGCTATCTGTATGAACATGGAAATATCTTTACCGCCATCTGTATGAACATGGATATATCTACACAGCCATCTGGATGAACATGGAAATATCAACACCGCTATCTGTATGAACATGGAAATATCTACACCGCTATCTGTTTTAACATGCATACATCTTCACCGCTATCTGTATAAACATGGAAATATCTACATCGCTATCCGTATGAACATGGAAATATCTACACCGCTATCTGTTTGAACATGGAAATATCTACACCGCTATCTGCATGAAAATGGAAATATCTACACAGCTATCTGCATATACATGGAAATATCTACAAAGCTATTTCTCTACACATGGAAATATCTACACCGCAATCTCTATAAACATGGAAATATCTTCACCGCCATCTGTATGAACATGGAAATATCTGCACTGCCATCTGTATGAACATATAAATATCTAGACCGCCATCTGTATTAAGATGGAGATATCTACACCGCTATCTGTATAAACATGGAAATATCTACACCGCTATCTGTATAAACATGGAAATATCTACACCGCTATCTGTATAAACATGGAAATATCTACACCGCTACCTGTATAAACATGGAAATATCAGCACCGCTATCTGTATGAACATGGAAATATCTACACCGCTATCTCTATGAACATGGAAATATCTACACCGATATCTGTATGAACATGGAAATATCTTCACTGCCATCTGTATCAACACGGATATATCTACACAGCCATCTGGACGAACATGGAAATATCAGCACCGCTGTCTGTATGAACATGGAAATATCTACAACGCTATCTGTATGAATATGGAAATATCTACACCGCTATCTGTATGAATATGGAAATAACTTCACTGACATCTGTATGAAAATGGATATATCTACACAGCCATCTGGATGAACATGGAAATATCTACACCGCTATCTGTATGAACATGGAAATATCTACACCACTATCTGTGTAAACATGCATACATCTTCACCGCTATCTGTATAAACATGGAATTATCTACCCCGCTATCTGTATGACCATGGAAATATCTACACCGCTATCTGTTTGAACACGGAAATATCTACTCCGCTATCTGCATGAAAATGGAAATATCTACACAGCTATCTGCATATACATGGAAATATCTACAAAGCTATTTCTTTACACATGGAAATAACTACACCGCTATCTCTATTAACATGGAAATATCTACACCGCCATCTGTAGGAACATGGAAATATCTGCACCGCCATATGTATGAACATATAAATATCTACACCGCCATCCGTATTAATATGGAGATATCTACACCGCTATCTGTATAAACATGGAAATATCTACAACGCTATCTGTATAAACATGGAAACATCTACACCGCTATCTGTATAAACATGGAAATATCTGCACCGCTACCTGTATAAACATGGAAATATCAGCACCGCTATCTGTATGAACATGGAAATATCTACACAGCCATCTGGATGAACATGGAAATATCTACACCGCTATCTGTATGAACATGGAAATAGCTACACCGCTATCTGTATGAACATGGAAATATCTACACCACTACCTGTATGAACATGGAAATATATACACCGCTATCTGCATGAACATGGAAATATCTTCACCGCCATCTGTATGAACATGGATATATCTACACAGCAATCTGGATGAACATGGAAATATCTACACCGCTACCTGTATGAACATGGAAATAGCTACACCTCTATCTGTATGAACATGGAAATATCTACACCGCTATCTGTATGAACATGGAAAGATCTACACCGCTATCTGTATGAACATGGAAATACCTTCACCGCCATCTGTATGAACATGGATATATCTACACAGCCATCTGGATGAACATGGATATATCTCCACCGCTATCTGCATGAACATGGAAATACCTACACCGCTATCTGTGTAAACATGCATACATCTTCACCGCTATCTGTATAAACATGGAAATGTCTACACCGCTATCTGTATAAACACGGAAATATCTACACCGCTACCTGTATAAACATGGAAATATCAGCACCGCTGTCTGTATGAACATGGAAATATCTACACCTCTATCTGTATGAACATGGAAATATCTACACCACTATCTGTATGAACATGGAAATATCTTCACCACCATCTGTATGAACATGGATATATCTACACAGCCATCTGGATGAACATGGAAATATCTACACCGCTATCTGTATGAAAATGGTAATATCTACACCGCTATCTGTGTAAACATGCATACATCTTCACCGCTATCTGTATAAACATGGAAATATCTACACCGCTATCTGTATAAACATGGAAATATCTACACCGCTACCTGTATAAACATGGAAATATCAGCACCGCTATCTGTATGAACATGGAAATATCTACATAGCCATCTGGATGAACATGAAAATATCTACACCGCTATCTGTATGAACATGGAAATAGCTACACCGCTACCTGTATGAACATGGAAATATCTACACCGCTATCTGAATGAACATGGAAATATCTACACCACTATCTGTATGAACATGGAAATATATTCACCGCCATCTGTATGAACATGGATATATCTACACAGCCATCTGGATGAACATGGAAATATCTACACCTCTATATGTATGAACATGGAAATAGCTACACCGCTATCTGTATGAACATGGAAATAGCTACACCGCTATCTGTATGAACATGGAAGTATCTACACCGCTATATGTATGAACATGGAAATATATTCACCGCCATATGTATGAACATGGATATATCTACACAGACATCTGGATGAACATGGAAATATCTACACCACTATATGTATGAACATGGAATTAGCTAAACCGCTATGTCTATGAACATGGAAATATCTACACCGCTATCTGTATGAACATGGAAGTATCTACACCGCTATCTGTATGAACATTGAAATATCTTCACCGCCATATGTATGAACACGGATATATCTAGACAGCCATCTGGATGAACATGGAAATATCAGCACCGCTGTCTGTATGAACATGGAAATATCTACACCGCTATCTGTATGAACATGGAAATAGCTACACAGCTATCTGTTTGAACATGGAAATATCTACACCGCTATCTGCATGAAAATGGAAATATCTACACAGCTTTCTGCATATACATCAAAATATCTACAAAGCTATTCCTCTACACATGGAAATATCTACACCGCAATCTCTATAAACATGGAAATATCTACACCGCCATCTGTATGAACATGGAAATATGTGCACCGCCATCTGTATGAACATATAAATATCTAGACCGCCATCTGTATTAAGATGGAGATATCTACACCGCTATCTGTATAAACACGGAAATATCTACACCGCTACCTGTATAAACATGGAAATATCTACACCGCTATCTGTATAAACATGGAAATATCTACACCGCTACCTGTATAAACATGGAAATATCAGCACCGCTCTCTGTATGAACATGGAAATATCTACACCGCTATCTCTATGAACATGGAAATATCTACACCGATATCTGTAAGAACATGGAAATATCTTCACCGCCATCTGTATGAACATGGATATAACTACACAGCCATCTGGACGAAAATGGAAATATCAGCACCGCTGTCTGTATGAACATGGAAATATCTACACCGCTATCTGTATGAACATGGAAATATCTACACCGCTATCTGTATGAACATGGAAATATCTTCACCGCCATCTGTATGAACATGGATATATCTACATAGCCATCTGGAAGAACATGGAAATATCTACACCGCTATCTGTATGAAAATGGAAATCTCTAAACCGCTATCTGTGTAAACATGCATACATCTTCACCGCTATCTGTATAAACATGGAAATATCTACACTGCTATCTCCATGAACATGGAAATATCTACACAGCTATCTGTATGAAGATGGAAATATCTTCACCGCCATCTGTATGAACACGGATATATCTACACAGCCATCTGGATGAACATGGAAATATCTACACCGCTACCCGTATAAACATGGAAATATCAGCACCGCTATCTGTATGAACATGGAAATATCTACACAGCCATCTGGACGAACATGGAAATATCTACACCGCTATCTGTATGAACATGGAAATATCTACACCGCTATCTGTGTAAACATGAATACATCTTCACCGCTATCTGAATAAACATGGAAATATCTACATCGCTATCTGTATGAACATGGAATTACCTACACCGCTATCTGTTTGAACATGGAAATATCTACACCGCTATCTGCATGAAAATGGAAATATGTACACAGCTATCTGCATATACATGGAAATATCTACAAAGCTATCTCTTTACACATGGAAATAACTACACCGCTATCTCTATAAACATGGAAATATCTATACCGCCATCTGTATGAACATGGAAATATCTGCACCGCCATCTGTATTAACGTACAAATATCTACACCGCCATCTGTATTAAGATGGAGATATCTACACGGCTATCTGTATAAACTTGGAAATATCTACACCGCTATCTGTATAAACATGGAAATATCTACACCGCTATCTGTACAAACATGGAAATATCTACACCGCCATCTGTATGAAGATAAAAATATCTTCACCGCCATCTGTATGAACATGGGTATATCTACACAGCCATCTGGATGAACATGGAAATATCTACACCGCTATCTGTATGAACATGGAAATAGCTACACCGCTATCTGTATGAACATGGAAATATCTACACCGCTATCTGTATGAACATGGAAATATCTACACCGCTATCTGTATGAACATGGAAATATCTTTACCGCCATCTGTATGAACATGGATATATCTACACAGCCATCTGGATGAACATGGAAATATCAACACCGCTATCTGTATGAACATGGAAATATCTACACCGCTATCTGTTTTAACATGCATACATCTTCACCGCTATCTGTATAAACATGGAAATATCTACATCGCTATCCGTATGAACATGGAAATATCTACACCGCTATCTGTTTGAACATGGAAATATCTACACCGCTATCTGCATGAAAATGGAAATATCTACACAGCTATCTGCATATACATGGAAATATCTACAAAGCTATTTCTCTACACATGGAAATATCTACACCGCAATCTCTATAAACATGGAAATATCTTCACCGCCATCTGTATGAACATGGAAATATCTGCACTGCCATCTGTATGAACATATAAATATCTAGACCGCCATCTGTATTAAGATGGAGATATCTACACCGCTATCTGTATAAACATGGAAATATCTACACCGCTATCTGTATAAACATGGAAATATCTACACCGCTATCTGTATAAACATGGAAATATCTACACCGCTACCTGTATAAACATGGAAATATCAGCACCGCTATCTGTATGAACATGGAAATATCTACACCGCTATCTGTATGAACATGGAAAGATCTACACCGCTATCTGTATGAACATGGAAATATCTTCACCGCCATCTGTATGAACATGGATATATCTACACAGCCATCTGTATGAACATGGATATATCTCCACCGCTATCTGCATGAACATGGAAATATCTATACCGCTATCTGTGTAAACATGCATACATCTTCACCGCTATCTGTATAAACATGGAAATGTCTACACCGCTATCTGTATAAACACGGAAATATCTACACCGCTACCTGTATAAACATGGAAATATCAGCACCGCTATCTGTATGAACATGGAAATATCTACACAGCCATCTGGATGAACATGGAAATATCTACACCGCTATCTGTATGAACATGGAAATAGCTACACCGCTACCTGTATGAACATGGAAATATCTACACCGCTATCTGAATGAACATGGAAATATCTACACCACTATCTGTATGAACATGGAAATATCTTCACTGCCATCTGTATGAACATGGATGTATCTACACAGCCATCTGGATGAACATGGAAATATCTACACCTCTATATGTATGAACATGGAAATATCTACACCGCTATCTGTATGAACATGGAAATATCTACACCGCTATCTGTATGAACATGGAAGTATCTACACCGCTATCTGTATGAACATGGAAATATATTCACCGCCATATGTATGAACATGGAAATATCTACACAGCCATCTGGATGAACATGGAAATATCTACACCACTATCTGTATGAACATGGAAATAGCTAAACCGCTATGTCTATTAACATGGAAATATCTACACCGCTATCTGTATGAACATGGAAATATCTACACCGCTATCTGTATGAACATGGAAATATCTTCACCGCCATATGTATGAACACGGATATATCTAGACAGCCATCTGGATGAACATGGAAATATCAGCACCGCTGTCTGTATGAACATGGAAATATCTACACCGCTATCTGTATGAACATGGAAATATCTACACAGCTATCTGTTTGAACATGGAAATATCTACACCGCTATCTGCATGAAAATGGAAATATCTACACAGCTTTCTGCATATACATCAAAATATCTACAAAGCTATTCCTCTACACATGGAAATATCTACACCGCAATCTCTATAAACATGGAAATATCTACACCGCCATCTGTATGATCATGGAAATATCTGCACCGCCATCTGTATGAACATATAAATATCTAGACCACCATCTGTATTAACATGGAGATATCTACACCGCTATCTGTATGAACATGGAAATATCTACACCGCTACCTGTATGAACATGGAAATATCTACACCGCTATCTGTATGAACATGGAAATATCTACACCGCTACCTGTATGAACATGGAAATATCTACACCGCTATCTGTATGAACATGGAAATATCTACACCGCTATCTGTATGAACATGGAAATATCTACACCGATATCTGTATGAACATGGAAATATCTTCACCGCCATATGTATGAACATGGATATATCTACACAGCCATCTGGATGACCATGGAAATATGAGCACCGCTGTCTGTTTGAACATGGAAATATCTACACCGCTATCTGTATGAACATGGAAGTATCTACACCGCTATCTGTATGAACATTGAAATATCTTCACCGCCATATGTATGAACACGGATATATCTAGACAGCCATCTGGATGAACATGGAAATATCAGCACTGCTGTCTGTATAAACATGGAAATATCTACACCGCTATCTGTATGAACATGGAAATATCTACACCGCTATCTGTTTGAACATGGAAATATCTACACCGCTATCTGCATGAAAATGGAAATATCTACACAGCTTTCTGCATATACATCAAAATATCTACAAAGCTATTCCTCTACACATGGAAATATCTACACCGCAATCTCTATAAACATGGAAATATCTACACCGCCATCTGTATGAACATGGAAATATCTGCACCGCCATCTGTATGAACATGTAAATATCTAGACCGCCATCTGTATTAAGATGGAGATATCTACACCGCTATCTGTATAAACACGGAAATATCTACACCGCTACCTGTATAAACATGGAAATATCTACACCGCTATCTGTATAAACATGGAAATATCTACACCGCTACCTGTATAAACATGGAAATATCAGCACCGCTATCTGTATGAACATGGAAATATCTACACCGCTATCTCTATGAACTTGGAAATATCTACACCGATATCTGTAAGAACATGGAAATATCTTCACCGCCATCTGTATGAAGATGGATATATCTACACAGCCATCTGGACGAAAATGGAAATATCAGCACCGCTGTCTGTATGAACATGGAAATATCTACACCGCTATCTGTATGAACATGGAAATATCTACACCGCTATCTGTATGAACATGGAAATATCTTCACCGCCATCTGTATGAACATGGATATATCTACACAGCCATCTGGATGAACATGGAAATATCTACACCGCTATCTGTATGAACATGGAAATCTCTACACCGCTATCTGTGTAAACATGCATACATCTTCACCGCTATCTGTATAAACATGGAAATATCTACACTGCTATCTGCATGAACATGGAAATATCTACAACGCTATCTGTATGAACATGGAAATATCTTCAACGCCATCTGTATGAACATGGATATATCTACACAGCCATCTGGATGAACATGGAAATATCTACACCGCTATCTGTATGAACATGGAAACAGCTACACCGCTATCAGTATGAACATGGAAATATCTACACCGCTATCTGTATGAACACGGAAATATCTACACCGCTATCTGTATGAACATGGAAATATCTTCACCGCCATCTGTATGAACATGAATATATCTACACAGCCATCTGGATGAACATGGAAATATCTACACCGCTATATGTATGAACATGGAATTAACTACACCGGTATCTGAATGAACATGGAAATATCTACACCGCTATCTGTATGAACATGGAAATATCTACACCGCTATCTGTATGAACATGGAAATACCTTCACCGCCATCTGTATGAACATGGTTATATCTACACAGCCATCTGGATGAACATGGAAATATCTACACCGCTATCTGTATGAACATGGAAATATCTACACCGCTCTCTGTGTAAACATGCATACATCTTCACCGCTATCTGTATAAACATGGAAATATCTACACCGCTACCCGTATAAACATGGAAATATCAGCACCGCTATCTGTATGAACATGGAAATATCTACACAGCCATCTGGAAGAACATGGAAATATCTACACCGCTATCTGTATGAACATGGAAATAGCTACACCGCTATCTGTATGAACATGGAAACATCTACACCACTATCTGAACATGGAAATATCTACACCGCTATCTGTATGAACATGGAAATATCTTCACCGCCATCTATATGAACATGGATATATCTACACAGCAATCTGGACGAACATGGAAATATCTACAGCGCTATCTGTATGAACATGGAAATAGCTACTCCGCTATCTGAACATGGAAATATCTACACCGCTATCTGTATGAACATGGAAATATCTACACCGCTATCTGTATGAACATGGAAATATCTTCACCGCCATCTGTATGAACATGGATATATCTACACAGCCATCTGGATGAACATGGAAATATCTACACCGCTATCTGCATGAACATGGAAATATCTACACCGCTATCTGTGTAAACATGCATACATCTTCACCGCTATCTGTATGAACATGGAAATATCTACACAGCCATCTGGATGAACATGCAAATATCTACACCGCTATCTGCATGAACATGGAAATATCAGCACAGCTGTCTGTATGAACATGGAAATATCTTCACCGCTATCTGTATGAACATGGAAATATCTACACCGCTTTCTCTATGAACATGGAAATATCTACACCGCTATCTGTATGAACATGGAAGTATCTACACCACTATCTGTATGAACATGGAAATATCTTCACCGCCATATGTATGAACATGGATATATCTACACAGCCATCTGGATGAACATGGAAATATCTACACCACTATATGTATGAACATGGAATTAGCTAAACCGCTATGTCTATGAACATGGAAATATCTACACCGCTATCTGTATGAACATGGAAGTATCTACACCGCTATCTGTATGAACATTGAAATATCTTCACCGCCTTATGTATGAACACGGATATATCTAGACAGCCATCTGGATGAACATGGAAATATCAGCACTGCTGTCTGTATAAACATGGAAATATCTACACCGCTATCTGTATGAACATGGAAATATCTACACAGCTATCTGTTTGAACATGGAAATATCTACACCGCTATCTGCATGAAAATGGAAATATCTACACAGCTTTCTGCATATACATCAAAATATCTACAAAGCTATTCCTCTACACATGGAAATATCTACACCGCAATCTCTATGAACATGGAAATATCTACACCGCCATCTGTATGAACATGGAAATATCTGCACCGCCATCTGTATGAACATGTAAATATCTAGACCGCCATCTGTATTAAGATGGAGATATCTACACCGCTATCTGTATAAACACGGAAATATCTACACCGCTACCTGTATAAACATGGAAATATCTACACCGCTATCTGTATAAACATGGAAATATCTACACCGCTACCTGTATAAACATGGAAATATCAGCACCGCTATCTGTATGCACATGGAAATATCTACACCGCTATCTCTATGAACTTGGAAATATCTACACCGATATCTGTAAGAACATGGAAATATCTTCACCGCCATCTGTATGAACATGTATATATCTACACAGCCATCTGGACGAAAATGGAAATATCAGCACCGCTGTCTGTATGAACATGGAAATATCTACACCGCTATCTGTATGAACATGGAAATATCTACACCGCTATCTGTATGAACATGGAAATATCTTCACCGCCATCTGTATGAACATGGATATATCTACACAGCCATCTGGATGAACATGGAAATATCTACACCGCTATCTGTATGAACATGGAAATCTCTACACCGCTATCTGTGTAAACATGCATACATCTTCACCGCTATCTGTATAAACATGGAAATATCTACACTGCTATCTGCATGAACATGGAAATATCTACACCGCTATCTGTATGAACATGGAAATATCTTCACCGCCATCTGTATGAACATGGATATATCTACACAGCCATCAGGATGAACATGGAAATATCTACACCACTATCTGTATGAACATGGAAACAGCTACACCGCTATCAGTATGAACATGGAAATATCTACACCGCTATCTGTATGAACACGGAAATATCTACACCGCTATCTGTATGAACATGGAAATATCTTCACCGCCATCTGTATGAACATGAATATATCTACACAGCCATCTGGATGAACATGGAAATATCTACACCGCTATATGTATGAACATGGAATTAACTACACCGGTATCTGAATGAACATGGAAATATCTACACCGCTATCTGTTTGAACATGGAAATATCTACACCGCTATCTGTATGAACATGGAAATATCTTCACCGCCATCTGTATGAACATGGTTATATCTACACAGCCATCTGGATGAACATTGAAATATCTACACCGCTATCTGTATGAACATGGAAATATCTACACCGCTCTCTGTGTAAACATGCATACATCTTCACCGCTATCTGTATAAACATGGAAATATCCACACCGCTACCCGTATAAACATGGAAATATCAGCACTGCTATCTGTATGAACATGGAAATATCTACACAGCCATCTGGACGTACATGGAAATATCTACACCGCTATCTGTATGAACATGGAAATAGCTACACCGCTATCTGTATGAACATGGAAACATCTACACCACTATCTGTATGAACATGGAAATATCTACACCGCTATCTGTAGGAACATGGAAATATCTTCACCGCCATCTGTATGAACATGGATATATCTACACAGCCATCTGGATGAACATGGAAATATCTACACCGCTATCTGTATGAACATGGAAATAGCTACTCTGCTATCTGAACATGGAAATATCTACACCGCTATCTGTATGAACATGGAAATATCTACACCGCTACCTGTATGAACATGGAAATATCTTCACCGCCATCTGTATGAACATGGATATATCTACACAGCCATCTGGATGAACATGGAAATACCTACACCGCTATCTGTATGAACATGGAAATATCTACACCGCTATCTGTGTAAACATGCATACATCTTCACCGCTGTCTGTATCAACATGGAAATATCTGCACCGCTATCTGTATGAACATGGAAATATCTACATCGCTATCTGTATGTACATGGAAATAGCTACACCGCTATCTGTATGAACATGGAAATATCTACACCACTATCTGTATAAACATGGAAATATCTACACCGCTATCTGTATGAACATGGAAATATATAGACCACTATCTGTATAAACATGGAAATATCTACACCGCTACCTATATAAACTTGGAAATATCAGCACCGCTATCTGTATGAACATGGAAATATCTACACCGCTATCTCTATGAACATGGAATTATTTACACCGATATCTGTATGAACATGGAAATATCTTCACCGCCATCTGTATGAACATGGATATATCTACACAGCCATCTGGATGAACAAGGAAATATCAGCACCGCTGTCTGTATGAACATGGAAATATCTACACCGCTATCTGTATGAACATGGAAATATCTACACAGCTATCTGTTTGAACATGGAAATATCTACACCGCTATCTGCTTGAAAATGGAAATATCTACACAGCTATCTGCATATACAAGGAAATATCTACAAATCTATTCCTCTACACATGGAAATATCTACACCGCAATCTCTATAAACATGGAAATATCCACACCGCCATCTGTATGAACATGGAAATATCTGCACTGCCATTTGTATGAACATATAAATATCTACACCGCCATCTGTGTTAAGATGGAGATATCTACACCGCTATCTGTATAAACACGGAAATATCTACACCGCTACCTGTATAAACATGGAAATATCAGCACCGCTATCTGTATGAACATGGAAATATCTACACCGCTATCTCTATGAACATGGAAATATCTACACCGATATCTGTAAGAACATGGAAATATCTTCACCGCCATCTGTATGAACATGGATATATCTACAGAGCCATCTGGACGGAAATGGAAATATCAGCACCGCTGTCTGTATGAACATGGAAATATCTACACCGCTATCTGTATGAACATGGAAATATCTACACCGCTATCTGTATGAACATGGAAATATCTTCACCGCCATCCGTATGAACATGGATATATCTACGCAGCCATCTGGATGAACATGGAAATATCTACACCGCTATCTGTATGAACATGGAAATCTCTGCACCGCTATCTGTGTAAACATGCATACAACTTCACCGCTATCTGTATAAACATGGAAATATCTACACTGCTATCTGCATGAACATGGAAATATCTACACGGCTGTCTGTATGAACATGGAAATATCTTCACCGCGATCTGTATGAACATGGATATATCTACACAGCCATCTGGATGAACATGGAAGTATCTACACCGCTATCAGTATGAACATGGAAACAGCTACACCGCTATCTGTATGAACATGGAAATATCTACACCGCTATCTGTATGAACACGGAAATATCTACACCACTATCTGAATGAACATGGAAATATCTACACCGCTATCTGTATAAACATGCATACATCTTCACCGCTATCTGTATAAACATGGAAATATCTACACCGCTATCTGTATAAGCATGGAAATATGTACACCACTACCTGTATAAACATGGAAATATCAGCACCGCTATCTGTATGAACATGGATATATCTACACCGCTATCTGTGTAAACAAGCATACATCTTCACCGCTATCAGTATAAACTTGGAAATATCTACACCGCTATCTGTATAAACATGGAAATATCTACACCGCTATCTGTATGAACATGGAAATATCTACACCGCTATCTGTTTGAGCATGGAAATATCTACACCGCTATCTGCATGAAAATGGAAATATCTACACAGCTATCTGCAAATACATGGAAATATCTACAAAGCTATCTCTTTACACATGGAAATAACTACACCGTTATCTCTATAAACATGGAAATATCTACACCGCCATCTGTATGAACATGGAAATATCTGCACCGCCATCTGTATGAACATATAAATATCTGCACCGCCTTCTGTATTAAGATGGAGATATCTACACCGCTATCTGTATAAACATGGAAATATCTACACCGCTATCTGTATGAGCATGGAAATATCTACACCGCCATCTGTATGAAGATATAAATATCTTCACCGACATCTGTATGAACATGGATATATCTACACAGCCATCTGGATGAACATGGAAATATCTACACCGCTATCTGAATGAACATGGAAATATCTACACCGCTATCTGTGTAAACATGCATACATCTTCACCGCTATCTGTATAAACATGGAAATATCTACACCGCTATCTGTATGAACATTGAAATATCTACACCGCTATCTGTTTGAACATGGAAGTATCTACACCGCTATCTGCATGAAAATGGAAATATCTACACAGCTATCTGCATATACATGGAGATATCTACAAAGCTTTCTCTTTACACATGGAAATAACTACACCGCTATCTCTATAAACATGGAAATATCTACACCGCCATCTGTATGAACATGGAAATATCTGAACCGTCAACTCTATGAACATATAAATATCTGCACCGCCATCTGTATTAAGATGGAGATATCTACACCGCTATCTGTATACACTTCGAAATATCTACACCGCTATCTGTATAAACATGGAAATATCTACACCGCTATCTGTATAAACATGGAAATATCTACACCGCTCCCTGTATAAACATGGAAATATCAGCACCGCTATCTGTATGAACATGGAAATAACTACACCGCTATCTGTATAAACATGGAAATATCTACACCGTTATCTGTATAAACATGGAAATATCTACACCGCTATCTGTATAAACATGGAAATATCAGCACCGCTATCTGTATGAACATGGAAATATCTACACAGCTATCTGTTTGAACATGGAAATATCCACACCGCTATCTGCATGAAAATGGAAATATCTACACAGCTTTCTGCATATACATCAAAATATCTACAAAGTTATTCCTCTACACATGGAAATATCTACACCGCAATCTCTATAAATATGGAAATATCTACACCGCCATCTGTATGAACATGGAAATATCTGCACCGCCATCTGTATGAACATGTAAATATCTAGACCGCCATCTGTATTAAGATGGAGATATCTACACCGCTATCTGTATAAACACGGAAATATCTACACCGCTACCTGTATAAACATGGAAATATCTACACCACTATCTGTATAAACATGGAAATATCTACACCGCTACCAGTATAAACATGGAAATATCAGCACCGCTATCTGAATGAACATGGAAATATCTACACCGCTATCTCTATGAACTTGGAAATATCTACACCGATATCTGTAAGAACATGGAAATATCTTCACCGCCATCTGTATGAACATGGATATATCTACACAGCCATCTGGACGAAAATGGAAATATCAGCACCGCTGTCTGTATGAACATGGAAATATCTACACCGCTATCTGTATGAACATGGAAATATCTACACCGCTATCTGTATGAACATGGAAATATCTTCACCGCCATCTGTATGAACATGGATATACCTACACAGCCATCTGGATGAACATGGAAATATCTACACCGCTATCTATATGAACATGGAAATCTCTACACCGCTATCTGTGTAAACATGCATACATCTTCACCGCTATCTGAATAAACATGGAAATATCTACACTGCTATCTGCATGAACATGGAAATATCTACACCGCTATCTGTATGAACATGGAAATATCTTCACCGCCATCTGTATGAACATGGATATATCTACACAGCCATCAGGATGAACATGGAAATATCTACACCACTATCTGTATGAACATGGAAACAGCTACACCGCTATCAGTATGAACATGGAAATATCTACACCGCTATCTGTATGAACACGGAAATATCTACACCGCTATCTGTATGAACATGGAAATATCTTCACCGCCATCTGTATGAACATGAATATATCTACACAGCCATCTGGATGAACATGGAAATATCTACACCGCTATATGTATGAACATGGAATTAACTACACCGGTATCTGAATGAACATGGAAATATCTACAACGCTATCTGTATGAACATGGAAATATCTACACCGCTATCTGTATGAACATGGAAATATCTTCACCGCCATCTGTATGAACATGGTTATATCCACACAGCCATCTGGATGAACAAGGAAATATCTACACCGCTATCTGTATGAACATGGAAATATCTACACCGCTCTCTGTGTAAACCTGCATACATCTTCACCGCTATCTGTATAAACATGGAAATATCCACACCGCTACCCGTATAAACATGGAAATATCAGCACCGCTATCTGTATGAACATGGAGATATCTACACAGCCATCTGGAAGAACATGGAAATATCTACACCGCTATCTGTATGAACATGGAAATAGCTACACCGCTCTCTGTATGAACATGGAAACATCTACACCACTATCTGTATGAACATGGAAATATCTACACCGCTATCTGTAGGAACATGGAAATATCTTCACCGCCATCTGTATGAACATGGATATATCTACACAGCCATCTGGATGAACATGGAAATATCTACACCGCTATCTGTATGAACATGGAAATATCTACACCGCTATCTATGTAAACATGCATACCTCTTCACCGCTGTCTGTATAAACATGGAAATATCTGCACCGCTATCTGTATGAACATGGAAATATATAGACCACTATCTGTATAAACATGGAAATATCTACACCGCTACCTATATAAACTTGGAAATATCAGCACCGCTATCTGTATGAACATGGAAATATCTACACCGCTATCTCTATGAACATGGAAATATTTACACCGATATCTGTATGAACATGGAAATATCTTCACCGCCATCTGTATGAACATGGATATATCTACACAGCCATCTGGATGAACAAGGAAATATCAGCACCGCTGTCTGTATGAACATGGAAATATCTACACCGCTATCTGTATGAACATGGAAATATCTACACGGCTATCTGTTTGAACATGGAAATATCTACACCGCTATCTGCTTGAAAATGGAAATATCTACACAGCTATCTGCATATACATGGAAATATCTACAAAGCTATTCCTCTACACATGGAAATATCTACACCGCAATCTCTATAAACATGGAAATATCTACACCGCCATCTGTATGAACATGGAAATATCTGCACTGCCATTTGTATGAACATATAAATATCTACACTGCCATCTGTATTAAGATGGAGATATCTACACCGCTATCTGTATAAACACGGAAATATCTACACCGCTACCTGTATAAACATGGAAATATCAGCACCGCTATCTGTATGAACATGGAAATATCTACACCGCTATCTCTATGAACATGGAAATATCTACACCGATATCTGTTATAACATGGAAATATCTTCACCGCCATCTGTATGAACATGGATATATCTACACAGCCATCTGGACGGAAATGGAAATATCAGCACCGCTGTCTGTATGAACATGGAAATATCTACACCGCTATCTGTATGAACATGGAAATATCTACACCGCTATCTGTATGAACATGGAAATATCTTCACCGCCATCCGTATGAACATGGATATATCTACGCAGCCATCTGGATGAACATGGAAATATCTACACCGCTATCTGTATGAACATGGAAATCTCTGCACCGCTATCTGTGTAAACATGCATACAACTTCACCGCTATCTGTATAAACATGGAAATATCTACACTGCTATCTGCATGAACATGGAAATATCTACACGGCTGTCTGTATGAACATGGAAATATCTTCACCGCCATCTGTATGAACATGGATATATCTACACAGCCATCTCGATGAACATGGAAGTATCTACACCGCTATCTGTATGAACATGGAAACAGCTACACCGCTATCTGTATGAACATGGAAATACCTACACCGCTATCTGTATGAACACGGAAATATCTACACCACTATCTGAATGACCATGGAAATATCTACACCGCTATCTGTGTAAACATGCATACATCTTCACCGCTATCTGTATAAACATGGAAATATCTACACCGCTATCTGTATAAGCATGGAAATATGTACACCACTACCTGTATAAACATGGAAATATCAGCACCGCTGTCTGTATGAACATGGAAATATCTACACAGCCATCTGGACGAATATGGAAATATCAGCACCGCTATCTGTATGAACATGGATATGTCTACACAGCCATCTGGATGAACATGGAAATATCTACACCGCTATCTGTATGAACATGGAAATATCTACACCGCTATCTGTGTAAACAAGCATACATCTTCACCGCTATCTGCATAAACATGGAAATATCTACACCGCTATCTGTATGAACATGGAAATATCTACACTGCTATCTGTTTGAGCATGGAAATATCTACACCGCTATCTGCATGAAAATGGAAATATCTACACAGCTATCTGCATATACATGGAAATATCTACAAAGCTATCTCTTTACACATGGAAATAACTTCAACGATATCTCTATAAACATGGAAATATCTACACCGCGATCTGTATGAACATGGAAATATCAGTACCGCTATCTGGATGAACTTGGATATGTCTACACAGCCATCTGGATGAACATGGAAATATCTACACCGCTATCTGTATGAACATGGAAATTCTACACCGCTATCTGTGTAAACAAGCATACATCTTCACCGCTATGTGTTTAAACATGGAAATATCTACACCGCTATCTGTATGAAAATGGAAATATCTACACCGCTATCTGTTTGAGCATGGAAATAACTACACCGCTATCTGCATGAAAATGGAAATATCTACACAGCTATCTGCATATACATGGAAATAACAACAAAGCTATCTCTTCACACAAGGAAATAACTACACCGATATCTCTATAAACATGGAAATATCTACACCGCCATCTGTATGAACATGGAAATATCAGCACCGCTATCTGTATGAACATGGAAATATCTACACAGCCATCTGGATGAACATGGAAATATCTACACCGCTATCTGTATGAACATGGAAATAGCTACACCGCTATCTATATGAACATGGAAATATCTACATCACTATCTGTATGAACATGGAAATATCTACACCGCTATCTGTATGAACATGGAAATATCTACACCGCTATCTGTATAAACTTGGAAATACATACACCGCTATCTGTATAAACATGGAAATATCTACACCGCTATCTGTATGAACATGGAAATATCTACACCGCTATCTGTTTGAGCATGGAAATATCTACACCGCTATCTGCATGAAAATGGAAATATCTACACAGCTATCTGGAAATACATGGAAATATCTACAAAGCTATCTCTTTACACATGGAAATAACTACACCGTTATCTCTATAAACATGGAAATATCTACACCGCCATCTGTATGAACATGGAAATATCTGCACCGCCATCTGTATGAACATATAAATATCTGCACCGCCTTCTGTATTAAGATGGAGATATCTACACCGCTATCTGTATAAACATGGAAATATCTACACCGCTATCTGTATGAGCATGGAAATATCTACACCCCCATCTGTATGAAGATATAAATATCTTCACCGACATCTGTATGAACATGGATATATCTACACAGCCATCTGGATGAACATGGAAATATCTACACCGCTATCTGAATGAACATGGAAATATCTACACCGCTATCTGTGTAAACATGCATACATCTTCACCGCTATCTGTATAAACATGGAAATATCTACACCGCTATCTGTATGAACATTGAAATATCTACACCGCTATCTGTTTGAACATGGAAGTATCTACACCGCTATCTGCATGAAAATGGAAATATCTACACAGCTATCTGCGTATACATGGAGATATCTACAAAGCTTTCTCTTTACACATGGAAATAACTACACCGCTATCTCTATAAACATGGAAATATCTACACCGCCATCTGTATGAACATGGAAATATCTGAACCGCCAACTCTATGAACATATAAATATCTGCACCGCCATCTGTATTAAGATGGAGATATCTACACCGCTATCTGTATAAACTTGGAAATATCTACACCGCTATCTGTATAAACATGGAAATATCTACACCGCTATCTGTATAAACATGGAAATATCTACACCGCTCCCTGTATAAACATGGAAATATCAGCACCGCTATCTGTATGAACATGGAAATACCTACACCGCTATCTGTATAAACATGGAAATATCTACACCGCTATCTGTATAAACATGGAAATATCTACACCGCTATCTGTCTAAACATGGAAATATCAGCACCGCTATCTGTATGAACATGGAAATATCTACACCGCTATCTGTATGAACATGGAAATATCTACACCGATATCTGTATGAACATGGAAATATCTTCACCGCCATCTCTATGAACATGGATATATCTACACAGCCATCTGGATGAACATGGAAATATCTACACCACTATCTGTATGAACATGGAAATATCTACACCGCTATCTGTGTAAACATGCATACATCTTCACCGCTATCTGTATAAACATGGAAATATCTACACCACTATCTGTATAAGCATGGAAATATGTACACCACTACCTGTATAAACATGGAAATATCAGCACCGCTATCTGTATGAACATGGAAATATCTACACAGCCATCTGGATGAATATGGAAATATCAACACCGGTATCTGTATGAACATGGATATGTCTACACAGCCATCTGGATGAACATGGAAATATCTACACCGCTATCTGTATGAACATGGAAATATCTACACGGCTATCTGTGTAAACAAGCATACATCTTCACCGCTATCTGTATAAACATGGAAATATCTACACCGCTATCTGTATGAACATGGAAATATCTACACCGCTATCTGTTTGAGCATGGAAATATCTACACCGCTATATGCATGAAAATGGAAATATCTACACAGCTATCTGCATATACATGGAAATATCTACAAAGCTATCTCTTTACACATGGAAATAACTACACCGCTATCTCTATATACATGGAAATATCTACACCGCCATCTGTATGAACATGGAAATATCAGCACCGCTATCTGTATGAACATGGATATGTCTACACAGCCATCTGGATGAACATGGAAATATCTACACCGCTATCTGTATGAACATGGAAATATCTACACCGCTATCTGTGTAAACAAGCATACATCTTCACCGCTATCTGTATAAACCTAGAAATATCTACACCGCTATCTCTATGAACATGGAAATATCTCCACCGTTATCTGTTTGAGCATGGAAATATCTACTCCGCTATCTGCATGAAAATGGAAATATCTACACATCTATCTGCATATACATGGAAATATCTACAAAGCTATCTCTTTACACATGGAAATAACTACACCGATATCTCTATAAACATCGAAATATCTACACAGCCATCTGTATGAACATGGAAATATCTGCACCGCCATCTGTTTGAACATATAAATATCTGCACCGCCATCTGTATTAAGATGGAGATATCTACACCGCTATCTGTATAAACATGGAAACATCTACACCGCTATCTGTATGAGCATGGAAATATCTACACCGCCATCTGTATGAAGATAAAAATATCTTCACTGCCATCTGTATGAACATGGATATATCTACACAGCCATCTGGATGAACATGGAAATATCTACACCGCTATCTGTATGAACATGGAAATATCTACAACGCTATCTGTGTAAACGTGCATACATCTTAACCGCTATATGTATAAACATGGAAATATCTACACCGCTATCTGTATGAACATAGAAATAGCTACACCGCTATCTGTATGAACATGGAAATATCTACACCACTATCTGTATGAACATGGAAATATCTACACCGCCATCTGTATGAACATGGAAATATCTACACCGCCATCTGTATGAACATGGAAATATCTACACCGCTATCTGTATAAACATGGAAATATCTACACCGCTATCTGTATAAACATGGAAATATCTACACCGCTATCTGTATGAACATGGAAATATCTACACCGCTATCTGTTTGAGCATGGAAATATCTACACCGCTATCTGCATGAAAATGGAAATATCTACACAGCTATCTGCATATACATGGAAATATCTACAAAGCTATCTCTTTACACATGGAAATAACTACACCGATATCTCTATAAACATCGAAATATCTACACCGCCATCTGTATGAACATGGAAATATCTGCACCGCCATCTGTTTGAACATATATATATCTGCACCGCCATCTGTAGTAAGATGGAGATATCTACACCGCTATCTGTATAAACATGGAAATATCTACACCGCTATCTGTATGAGCATGGAAATATCTACACCGCTATCTGTATGAAGATATAAATATCTTCACCGCCATCTGTATGAACATGGATATATCTACACAGCCATCTGGATGAACATGGAAATATCTACACCGCTATCTGTATGAACATGGAAATATCTACAACGCTATCTGTGAAAACATGCATACATCTTAACCGCTATCTGTATAAACATGGAAATATCTACACCGCTATCTGTATGAACATGGAAATATCTACACCGCTATCTGTTTGAACATGGAAATATCTACACCGCTATCTGCATGAAAATGGAAATATCTACACAGCTATCTGCATATACATGGAAATATCTACAAAGCTATCTCTTTACACATGGAAATAACTACACCGCTATCTCTATAAACATGGAAATATCTACACCGCCATCTGTATGAACATGGAAATATCTGAACCGCCATCTCTATGAACATATAAATATCTGCACCGCCATCTGTATTAAGATGGAGATATCTACACCGCTGTCTGTATAAACATGGAAATATCTACACCACTATCTGTATAAACATGGAAATATCTACACCGCTATCCGTATAAACATGGAAATATCTACACCGCTACCTGTATAAACATGGAAATATCAGCACCGCTATCTGTATGAACATGGAAATACCTACACTGCTATCTGTATGAACATGGAAATATCTACACCGATATCTGTATGAAGATGGAAATATCTTCACCACCTACTGTATGAACATAGATATACCTACACAGCCATCTGGATGAACATGGAAATATCAGCACCGCTGTCTGTATGAACATGGAAATATCTACACCGCTATCTGCATGAACATGGAAATATCTACACCGCTATCTGTATGAACATGGAAATATCTTCACTGCCATCTGTATGAACATGGATATATCTACACCGCTATCTGTATAAACATGGAAATATCTACACAGCTATCTCTATGAACATGGAAATATCTACACCGCTATCTGTATAAACATGGAAATATCTACACAGCCATCTGTAGGAACATGTAAATATCTACCCCACTATCTCTATAAACATGGAAATATCTACACTGCTCTCTGTATAAATATGGAAATATCTACACCGCTATCTGTGTAAACATGGAAAGATCTACACCGCTATCTCTGAAAACATGGAAAGATCTACAGCATTATGTGTATGAAGACGTAAATATCTACACTGCTGTCTGTATAAACATGGAAATATCTACGCAGCCATCTGTAGGAACATGTAAATATCTACACAGTTATCTGTATACACATGGAAATATCTACACCGCTATCTGTATAAACATGGAAATATCTACACCGCTATCTGTGTAAACATGGAAATATCTACACCGCTATCTGCGTAAACATGGAAATATCTACACCACTATCTGTGTAAACATGGAAATATCTACACCGCTATGTGTACAATCATGGAAATATCTACACAGCCATCTGTAGGAATATATAAATATCTACACCGTTATCTGTATACACATGGAATTATCTACACCTCTATCTGTATGAACATGGAAATATCTACACCGCTATCTGTGTAAACATGGGAATATCTACACCGATATCTGTGTAAACATGGAAATATCTACACCGCTATCTCTGTAAACATGGAAATATCTACAGAGTCATCTGTATACATCTGTATAAACATGGAAATATCTACACCGTTATCTGTGTAAACATGGAAATATCTACACCGTTATCTGTGTAAACATGGAAATATCTACATCGCTATCTCTAAAAACATGGAAAGACCTACACCATTATGTGTATAAAGACGGAAATATCTACACCGCTATCAGTATAAACATGGAAATATCTACACCACCATCTGTATGAACGTGGAAATGTCTAAACCGCCATCTCTATAAACATGTAAATATCTACACCCCCCTCTGTAGGAACATGGAAATATCTACAACGCTATCTGCTTAAACATTGAAATATCTACACCGCTATCTGCCTAAAAGTGGAAATATCTACACCGCTATCTGCATAAACTTGGAAATATCTACACCACTGTCTGTGTAAACATGGAAATATCTAAACCAAAAACTGTAGGAACATGTATATAACTACACGACTATCTCCATAAACATGGAAATATCTACACCGCTATCTGTATAAACATGGAAATATCTACACAGCCATCTGTAGGAACATGTAAATATCTACACCACTATCTCTATAAACATGGAAATATCTACACTGCTATCTGTATAAACATGGAAATATCTACACCGCTATCTGTGTAAACATGGAAAGATCTACACCGCTATCTCTGAAAACATGGAAAGATCTACACCATTATGTGTATAAAGACGTAAATATCTACACCGCTATCTGTATAAACATGGAAATATCTACACAGCTATCTGTATGAACATGGAAATATCTACACCGCTATCTGTATAAACATGGAAATATCTTCACAGCCATCTGTAGGAACATGTAAATATCTACACCACTATCTCTATAAACATGGAAATATCTACACTGCTATCTGTATAAATATGGAAATATCTACACCGCTATCTGTGTAAACATGGAAAGATCTACACCGCTATCTCTGAAAACATGTAAAGATCTACAGCATTATGTGTATAAAGACGTAAATAGCTACACTGCTATCTGTAAAAACATGGAAATATCTACGCAGCCATCTGTAGGAACATGTAAATATCTACACAGTTATCTGTATACACATGGAATTATCTACACCGCTATCTGTATGAACATGGAAATATCTACACCACTATCTGTGTAAACATGGAAATATCTACACCACTATCTGTGTAAACATGGAGATATCTGCACCGCTATCTCTATAAACATGGAAATATCCACACAGCCATCTATATAAACATGGAAATATCTACACTACGCTCTGTATAAACCTGGAAATATCTACACTGATATCTCTATAAACATGGAAACATCTACACCGCTATCTCTATAAACATGGAAATATCTACACCGCTATCTGTGTAAACATGGAAATATCTACACCGCCATCTGTATGGGTATGGAAATATCTACACCGCCATCTGTATAAACATGGAAATATCTACACCGTTATCTGTGTACACATGGAATTATCTACACCGCTATCTGTATAAACATGGAAATACCTACAATGCTATCTGCGTAAACATGGAAATATCCTCACCGCTATCTCTATATACATGCAAATATCTACACCGCTATCTGTGTAAACATGGAAATATCTACACCGATATCTCTGTAAACTTGGAAATATCTACACCGCTATCTCTGTAAACATGGAAATATCTACAGAGTCATCTGTATAAACATGGAAATATCTACACCGCTATCTGTGTAAACATGGAAATATCTACACCGCTATCTCTAAAAACATGGAAAGATCTACACCATTATGTGTATAAAGACGGAAATATCTACACCGCTATCTGTATAAACATGGAAATATCTACACCGCCATCTGTATGAACGTGGAAATGTCTAAACCGCCATCTCTATAAACATGTAAATATCTACACCGCCCTCTGTAGGAACATGGAAATATCTACAACGCTATCTGTTTAAACATTGAAATATCTACACCGCTATCTGCCTAAAAGTGGAAATATCTACACCGCTATCTGCATAAACTTGGAAATACCTACACCGCTATCTGTGTACACATGGAAATATCTACACCACCAACTGTAGGAACATGAAAATATCTACACCGCCAACTCTGTAAACATTGAAATATCTACACCGCTATCTGTATAAACATGGAAATATCTACACCGCTATCTGTGTAAACATGGAAATAACTACACCGCCTTCTGTGTAAACATGGAAATATCTACACCGCCATATCTATAAACATGGAAATATCTTCAACTCCATCTGTATGAACATGGAGTTATCTACACTGCCATCTGTATGAACATGGATACATCTACACCGCTATCTGTATAAACATGGAAATATCTACACCGCCATCGGTAGGAAAATGAATATATCTACACCGCCATCTGTATGAACAGGGAACTATGTACACCACCATCTGTATCAACATGAAAATGCCTACACCGCCATCTGTATCACAATGGAAATATCTGCACCGCCATCTCTATAACAATGGAAATATCTAAACCGCCGTCTGTATGGAAATGGAAAAATCTACACCACCATCTGTATAAAGGTGGAAATATCTACACCGCTATCTGTGTGAACATGGAAATATCTACAACGCTATCTGTAAAAACATGGAAATATCTACACCTCCATCTGTATAAACATGGAAATATCTACACCGCCATCTGTAGAAACATGGAAATATCTACACCGCCATCTCTATAAACATGGAAATATCTACACAGCTATCTGTATAAACATTTAAATATCTACACCGCCATCTCTATAAACATAGAAATATCTACACCGCCATCTGTATGAACATGGAAATATGTACACCGCCATCTGTGTAAATGTGGAAATATCTACACCGCTATCTGTATGAACATGGCAATATGTACACCGCTACCTGTATTAACATGGAAATATCTACACCGCTATCTGTATAAACATGGAAATATCTACACCGCTGTCTCTATAAACATGGAAATATGTGCACCGCTATCTCTATAAATATAGAAATATATACACCTCTCTCTCTATAAACATGGAAATATCTACAATGCTATCTGTATAAACATGGAAATATCTACACCACTATCTGTATAAACATGGAAATATCTACACCGCTATCTCTATAAACATGGATATATCTACACCACTATCTCTATAAACATGGAAATATCTACACCACTATCTGTATGAACATGGAAATATCCACACCGCTATCTGTATAGACTTGGAAGTATCTACACCGGTAACTGTATAAACATGGAAATATCTACACCGCTATCGGTATAAATGTCTGTATTTGCTCTTAATTTATACCCAAGGCTGGGATGTTTCATATGATAAAAAGACCAAATACAGAAATAGACTATATTTGGTCTGGCAATTGATCTCTGCAATAATCAAACCTCAAAGACAATCAAACCTGAAATCTAAGCTACATATTAAATAGCTTGGTTTTTAGGTTGCACGTTGCTGTGTATGCTGGCTTCATAGAAAATGCAAGTAGCAATGGCCATTTTTTAATAGTCATTAGCCTTGAAGCTCTCCTACTTTTGAATCACATAGAAATAGAAACCAAATCTCACTAGATTTTTTTTTTTGAAACAGGGTCTGGCTTGGTTGCCCAGGCTGAAGAGCAGGGCATGATCTTGGCTCACACCTCTGCCTCTCGGACTCAAGCCATCCTCCCACCTCAGCCTTGGAGTAGCTGGGACCACAGGCATGTGCCACCATATCCAGCTAATATTTTTATTTTTGTACAAATGGGGTTTGTCATCTTTCCCAGGCAGGCCTCAAACTCCAAGACTCAAGCAATACACCTGCCTTGAATTCCCAAAGTACTGGGTTTACAGGCGACAGCCACTACGCCCAGCTACTAAACTTCTAAAAATCAATTTTACATAAAATTATCTAAGCGTGCAAGGAAAGATAAGAAGCCTAAGGAACCAGTGAGTTGAAGAATAAATGCAGTTTAAATCATACATGTAAACAACATGATGTGATGTGGTAGGAATCATCTAACATGCTTTAAAGCATGAGTAAAAGGTCTTTACTTAGAAAACTGGATCTTAGTTTAGGATATCTTTAGATAAGAGTATGAAAAGTCATATCATATTGATAAGTAAAGTGCTTCCTTTGGCTAATTTTAAGGATAGGACATTTACTTTCATATAATTCATAGGAATCTTAGACTTAAAAATAAAATTTCCCTTCTCAAATCCTTACTTTTATACTTTTTTGCATTTCTTTCACTTTTGTGTTAATGGCCTATGTCTCAACATATTCTATTAAGCCTTCTGGAAACACATACTTTGTTTCCAGCCTCTTCAGAGAACCATCACTCCAATTCCTAGGCTTCTGAAGAAGCAGACCCAAGCTTATAATTATTACATATTTCCAAATCTAGGTGACCAACAAAAATTGATACTTTTCCCATCATACCTTTAAGTTAATAATCAGGTGTATGCTGAGAGGTAAAGACCCAAGAGTGTTGGTTGTCTAATTGTGCAGCTGTATAAACAAATCTTAATGCTTGAAAATATTCAAAGGTTATTCTCACGTTGATTGTTGGTAACTATGTGTAACAACATGAAAAGAAAAAAAAAATCAAAGAATTACGTCTGAGGATAATACACAATCTCTAAGGGTAAGAAGAGCAACAAAAATTCTGCTTCAATTACCACTGAAATAATATATTTATCCTGTAAAATCTATGGTGGCTGGTTGTAAAAATTAGGCATTAGCAAACTGATAAAGACTTTTTAATGAAAACATTATGAAACATAGTTTTTAAAAAGTTAAATACACCCACACCAGTTTTTCACATTCTTTGGGCTGCTTTAATGCTGCCATTAAGTAATTGATTTAGTTGTGACATAGATCCTATGTTCCATGGAGTCTACCATTCATAAAGATGCAATGTAAGGTAACAAAAATATAAATTGTGTGTGTGGGGAGGAGAAGTCAAGAGTATTTTTATGTGACAGAAGTTAAGTTGTTATCAGTGTAAAATAGTCTGTTACAAATACCGGACTCTGTATGTTAGTTTCACTAACCAGAAAGAAAGAAATTACAGCAGATACACACACACACACCAAAAAAGGGAAAAGAAACAAAGCTTAGCACCACAGAAAACCACCAAACTAGAGGGATAAACAATAAGAAAGGAAGAAGTGAACAAGTAATCTAAAAAACAACTAATGAAATTGTAGAAGGAAGTCCTAATTTATCAATAATAAACTTCAATAGAAGTGGATTAAACTCTACTTAAAAGATATAAAGTGGATGAATGGATTCGGATAGCAAAACCCACCTATATGCTGCCTACATGATACTTACCTCACTATTAAAGACAAATAGACTGAAAGTGAAGAGATGGAAAAATATATTTTATGCAAACAAATGAAAAGCAAGCAGGAGTAGCCACAGTCATGTCATATTTTAAAAGGCTTTAAATAAAAAAAACTATATAAAAAAAGAATGTCACTGTATAATGAAATGATAAAAGGCCCAATTCAATAAGAGGACATAACATATATATTACTTAGGTGTAACTATATATGTACCCAACACCAGAACAACCAGATATATAAAGCAAATATTAGATTTAAAGGTAGAGATAGACTGCAATACAATATTAGTAGGAAATTTCAACACTCCACTTTAAAAATGGACAGATTCTATGAAGAGAAAATCAACCAAAAAATGACAGACTCAAACTATACCATAGACCAAATGGACCTAGCAGGTAAAGAAGATCTCACCTGATATGGTTTGGCTGTATATCCCCACCGAAATCTCATCTTGATTATAGCTCCCATAATTCATACATGTTGTGGGAGGGAACCAGTGGGAGATAATTGAATCATGGGGGCGGTTCCCCCATACTGTTCTTGTGGTAGTGAATACGTCTAACAAGATCTGAGGTTTTATAAGGGGGAACCCTTTCACTTGGTTCTCAATTCTATTTTGTTTGCTACCATGTAAGATGTGTCTTTCGCCTTCCATCATGATTGGGAGACCTCCCCAGCCACGTGGAACTATGAGTCCACTAAACCTCTTTTTCTCTGTAAATTACCCAGTCTCGGGTATGTCTTTATCAGCAGTATGAAAACAGACTAATACATCATCCAACAGCTGCAGAATACAAATTATTCTCAACTGTACACCAAACATTCTCTAGGACCAATCATACATTATGACACATAATAAGTCTTAACAAACTTAAGAAGACAGATATCATATGAAGTATCTTTTCTGATTCCAGGGATATAAAGCCAGAAATCAACAACAGGAAAGCCCTTGGAAATTTTATAAAAACATGGAAATTAAATAGCACGCACCCAAGAAATCAATAGGTCTCATTAAGACATTAATAGGAAAATGTCAAAAGTCACTGAGACAAGTAAGAATGAAAATCCAACATACCCAAACCTATGGAACGTAGCAAAAGCAGTTCTAAGAGGGAAATTTATAGCAATAAAAGCCTACACCAAAAAAGAAGAAAGATTTTCAAATCACAAAGCAAAATTATACACTTCAAGTAACTAGAACATCAAAAACAAACTAAACCCAAAATTGGTAGAAGGAAGGAAATAATAAAGCTCACAGCAGATATAAATGAAACAGACACTAAAAAATATTTCAAAAGATAAATAAGACAAAGTGTAAAGGTAAAACTGACAAACCTTTAGCTAAACTAAGACAAAAGGAGAGAAAATTCAAATAAATAAAAGATGAAAAAGGAGACATTACAACTGATACACCACAGAAATAGAAGGGATTGTAAGACATTACTCATAACTATATGCCAACAAATTTGATAGTGTAGAATAAAATGAATAAATTTCTGCACACATACAACTACCCAGATTAAATTGTGAGGAAATATAACATCTGAACACATCAATAATGAGTTTGGAAATTGAATCAATAATAAAACATCTTCCATCAAAACAACAACAACAACAACCAACACCCAGGACCTGATGTCTTCACTGCTGAATTCTACCAAACAGTTAAAGAATAACTACCAATTCTCCACAAACTTTTCCACAAAAGTAATGAGGAAGGAATACTTCCATACTCATCTTATGAGGCTCGCAATATCCTGATTCTAAAACCAGACAAAGACACGCACAAAATGAAAATAACAGGCCAATATTCCTGAAGAACATAGATACAAAAATTCTCAACAAGATACAAGTGAACTGACTTCGACAGCACACTAAAAAGAGTATTCACTATAATCAAGTGGGGTTCATCCCAGGGATGAAAGGATGGCTTAACATGCACAAATCAGTAAATATGATACACCACCACAATAGAAAGAAGAACAAAAACCATGTGATCATTTCAACAGATGCAAAAAGAACACTTGACAAAAGTCAACATTCCTTTATGATAAAAACTGTCAAGAAAGTAGGTATAGGAGTGTACCTCAACGCAGTAAAGGCCATAGGTGACAAACCCACAGCTAACATCTTATTTATGGTGAATAGTTAAATGCTTTTCCTCTTTGATGTGGAGGAAGACAAGGATGTCAACTTCTACCACTTCTATTTAGCATAGTACTGGAGGTCAGAGCCAGAGCAATTAGACAAAAGAAATAAATAAGAGGGATCCAAACTGGAAAGAAGGAAGTCAGATTGTTTCTGTTTGTAGAAAATGTGATCTCACATACATATGGATACATCTATATATATGATCATATAGATATATATGATCTCTCTCTCTTTAGGGTTCTTTCTATATATACTTATATAGAGTGAGAACCCTAAAGACTTGACCAAAAACTACTAGAAATCATAAATAAATTCAGTAAAGTTGTAGTATACAAAATCAACACAGAAAATTCAGTGGTGTTTCTATACACTAATAGTGAACTATCTGAAAAAGTCATCAAGAAAGGAATTCCATTTACAATAGCTACCAAGAAATCTGCAGATAAATTTAATCAAGGTCGTGAAAGATCTCTACAATGAAAACTATAACACACTGATGGAAAAATTTACGATCCACAAAAAATGGACACTATATACTCATGGAATGGAAGAACTGATACTATTGAAATGACCATACTAACAAAATGTCCTACAGATTCAATGCAATCCCTATCAAAATACCAATGAAATTCTTCACAGAAATAGAAAAAAATACCCTAAAATTTGTATGAAACCAGAAAAGACCCCAAATAACCAAAGCAATCCTGTGCAAAAATAACAAAGCTGGAGGCACCACACTACCTGACTTCAAAATATACTACAAAGCCATAGTAAGCAAAACAGCATGGCACTGCCATAAAGCAAACACATAGACCAATGGAAGAGAATATACAGCTCAGAAATAAATTCTCATGCCTAAAGTCAACTGATTTTCCAAAAAGGAGTCAAGAGCACACACAGGGGTAAAGACAGTCTCTTCATTAAATGGTACTGAGAAGATTGGATATCTACATGTGGGATAATGAAATTAGACCCCTATCTTTTACCTTATACAAAAATCAACTCAAATGCGATTAAAGACCTAAAGGTAAGATTGAAAACTATGAAAAACTACTAGAAGATAACATGTGGGAAATTCTCTATAACTTTGGGTTCTACAAGGATTTTTTAAATGAGACGTCAAAAGCACAGGCAACAAAAGCAAAAAGAGATAAATGGGGTTTCATCAAACTAAAATGCTTTTGCACAGCAAAGGAAACTTAACAGTGTGAAAAAACAACTTACAGAATGGGATACAATATTTGCAAACTATACATCTGCTAAGGAGTTAATGCCCAGATTATATAACAAACTTAAACAACTCAACAGCAAAAACATAAATAACTTATTTAAAAATGGGCAAAACTGGGAGGCTGAGGCAGGCGGATTGCCTGAGGTCAGGAGTTTGAGACCAGCCTGACCAATATGGTGAAATCATTTCTCTACTAAAAATACAAAAATTTAGCCAAACATGATGGCGTGTGCCTGTAACCCCAGCTACTCAGCAGGCTGAGGCAGGCGAATTGCTTGAACCAGGGAGATGGAGGTTGCCGTGAGCCCCGATTGCACCACTGCACTCCAGCTTGGGCAAGAGAGCAAGACTCCTTCGCAAAAAAAAAAAAAAAAGGGACAAAATAAACTAAAAGAAATGCCACAAGAGAAAATATAGAAATTGTCAAGACGAATATATAATAAAATCATGTTCAACATCACTAACCATCAGGGAAATGCAAATCAAAACCGCAATGAGATACCAGTTCACCCATTAGAATGGCTATTAGCAAAAAGGTAAAAGATAACAAGAGTTGGCAAGGAAGTGGAGAAAACGGAACACTTACGCACTGTTGATGGGGTTGTAAACTAGTACAACCATTAAGCAAAACTTTATGGAAGTTCGCTAAAAAATAAAAAATAAAAAAAAAACCAATCATTCGATCACATAACCCAGCAATCCCACTACTGGGTATATATCCATAGGAAATGAAATCATTGTGTTTGAAAAATATCTGCACTCTTATGTTTACTGTAGCACTATTTCTAATAATCAGATATGGAATCAACCTATGTGTATAAAAACAAACAAGTGAATTATATATATATAATATATATTATGTATATTATATATAATACATATTATGTATATTATATATAATATATTATGTATAATATATAATATATTTTATATTAATATATTATTAATATTAATGTATTATATATTAATATTAATAAAAATAATAATTATTAATTAATAATTAATAATAATTAATAATAATTAATATTAATATTAATAGATTATTAATATATAATATATATTATATGTATAATATACATTATATATTATGTATATTTTATATATAATACATATTATGTATATTATATACATAATATATATTATGTGTATTATAATATATATAATGTATAATGTATATAATATACGTTATGTATATTATATATAATATACGTTATGTATATTATATATAATATACATTATGTATGTTATGTATATTATATATTACATATAATATATATATTATTATATATAATTATATATAATTATAATTATAATTATATATAATTTTATGTGTAATTATAATTATGCATAAAATTAATTATAATTATGTATAATTTTATGTGTAATTATAATTACACATAAAATTATATATGTATATATATATATATATATATATATATGGACACACACACAATGAAATACTATTCAGCCATAAAAAAAGAATGAAATTCTGCCAGTTGCAACAACATGGATGACCCTGTAGGATACAATGTTAAGTGAAATAAGCCAGACACAGAAAGCAAATACCGCATGATCTCGCTCATATGTGGAATCTTAAAAAAAAAAATGTTAATAGAGAAGTAGAGTAGAATAGTGGTTACCAAACAGTGAGGAAGAAGTGGGGAGGGCAAAATGGAGATAGATTGGTTAACAGTTATGAAATCACAATTATATAGGAAGAATAAGTTGTAGTGTTCTTTGCAAAGCAGGGTGACTATAGTTAAAAGTAAAGTATTGTATATTACAAAGTATCTAGAAGAAAGGATTTTGAAATTTCTTATTAAAAAGAAATGATGAATGCATGAGGTAATTAATACACTAACTATCCTTATTGGATCATTAGACAACATACATATTCATTGAAACATCAAATTGTATCCTATAAATCTATATAATTACAATGTGAAAATTTTTTAAAAATAAATTAATGAATTAAATAACAATTTTAAAATGTTCTCAATCACCAATGCAAAGTTTAGGAGCTTTGTTCTTGACTCAGCCTTAAGACTGAAAACTAATGTGTTAGAAATATTTGTAGATCCTCTCAATTTTGAAAGAATCCTAGCTAAACTACTGAAATATAAAATATATTCTATGTAATATGCTCTTAGGTATATTCTTAGGTGAACTCTGCTTTTAGATGAAGCTTATAAAAATGAAAAACGTATCTGAAATAAAATTTTAAAGTATTTGGAAAATTACAGCTTAATCTCTTAAAGACAAATTTTCTATACAGTAACCTTTTTATGTGCTTTTGAAATGGGGTATACAATTATTTTCCCTGATGTGAGACAAAATATAGAATGTTGGCATTTTATCTAAGAAGTTAACTTAGGAAGAAAGAGTGAGAGGCAGAGGAATGAGGGAAGAAAGGAAGGCTGATGATGGGATACCTTATCAAGTTGCCTAATGCTGTATTGGAACCTAATAGGCCTTCTAAGGAGTTTTATTACATAATGCAAGACTCCTCAATCTGGGAGGAGGAAAGGGCTTTATTTTTGAGTGGTCACAGGTTGCCCCATGGGCATAAACTCTACCAAGCTGCTAGGTTACACCTACATGAGCATCCCACCTGCTTAAGTAAGAGCAGCCACAAACTGTGGGCCATTCCAGGTAAGTGTCATATCACACCTGCACCAACTAGTCAAAGCCTGGGTCAAAGCCTGTGCAGAACTGATCGCTACAGCAGAGGCTAAAATAAGAAATGGGGCTAAGAGAGTGAAAAGCAGTGCCCATATGTATCCAAAAACAGGTTGAAGATATCTTTAGGAAGGAACAGATAATTTTTTTTATTCATACAATAACAGATGCATATGAACTCCTCGACTAGTCACCCATTCCTGTCAGCCCTTGGGCTTCATAACTAAATCATTCTTCCTTTGTAATCCAGTCCCACATTTTCAGCTATCTCTATATGTTTATTATCTTAAATATTTCTTTGCTCTATACTCTTCCCCTAGTCTTCAACCAATTTCTTTCTTTATTGTCCCAACCCACAGACTGTTATTTCCACTTCGATGTCCCATAGAAGCTTCAAGGGTTTGAAATACTTAAAAAAAACAACTCATCTTTCTCCCTAAAACTCCCTCTCCTTCTCCCACTTCAAAATTTCAACTAATGGCTCCCCCTGTTATTCCCACCAGAATCCTGAATGATCCCTGTTTCCCCTCATTCACTCCATACATGTAAATCTCATTAACGTTACTTTCTAGATATTTCATGAATCCTTTCCATTCATTCTGTACTAGAAAGTGTTCCCAGTTTAGACCCTGGTGGTTGGTGGCCTCTTACCTAGGCGTGCTCTCTCTCTCTCTCTCTCTCTCTCTCTCTGTGGGTGTGGGTGTGGGTGTGTGTGTCCTGAGAATTTATTTACTTCTGGTTTTTGTTTGTTTTTTAGTATCCAGAATCTACAGGGAACTTAAATCAATTAGAAAAAAAAATAACCCAATTAAAAAATGGGCAAAGGACATGAACAAACACTTCTCAAAAGAACACATACAAATGGCCAACAAATACACGAAAAAAAAATGCTTAGAATCACTAATCATCAGAAAAATGCAAATCAAAACACAATGAGATACCATTTCATACCGGTTGGAATGGCTATTATTAAAAAGTCAAAATACAACAGATGCCAGCAGGGCTGTAGACAAGAGGAAGTGTCCGTATATTTTTAGCTATAGCCCTACTTCAAACGTGTCCCCATTACAGCCAAAAGAGCGGCCTATCTAAAGGACTGTTCTGATCAGCTCACTTACCTGACTGAAACCTTCAGTGACTCCCATGGCCTGCAGGTCAATGCACTAATTCATGACTATAACATCTGAGATATCCTTGATCTGGCTACTGGTCTAGCCCTCTCTGACTCACGCTTTATAAACCATGCATTCTGGAACTTTTTAGTTGTTTCCCACATCAGCATGCTACTTCCCATCCATGTAGATTTGCAGAGACCTCCTCATCTTTTTAATTCCCAGTTCCCACTCTCAACATGGGCCATCTCCTACCCACACTTCAAAACCTAAGCAAAACAACACCTTCCGTGACACCTCCATGCTGAGTCAGATGCCATCCCCTTTGTATTGTAGTTCTTTGCTTGTGTGCCTTTGTCTCACTTTGTTCTCTTTAAAATAAACTCCATGAGGACAATGATCACCTGCTATTTGTGTTAATATCTGCACCTAGTGGCATAGTGTCTGGAGTATAGTAGGATCTATTTTCAAGGAAAAAAAGATTATATCTATACCAATAGACATGAATTAGCGCTTTTTTTTTTTAAAGATAAGCTCCCTTTGAACTAAGTCAATGTTTACAAGAAGAGTTATACTAAAAAGTTCACTTTTGCTGCTTATGTTTCATTTATTTCAGGCAATTAATTCATTGTTATTGGTAAATCGATACTTTTTATTGACACTGAAAAGAGAGAAATAAACTAATGACTATCTCTGTTAGAGTAGATTTGTTCATATCTATCAGTAAAATGTTAATTATCTGAAAGTCAATAATAAAACATAAACTGTGATCTTAAATGTTTTTTAGGGGCTCAAAAATAATTAGAATTCATGTCAGCATATAAAAAAAGATCAGAGTATTTTTAAGATATGATAAAATTTTATTTTAGTTTCTTAATAGGGATTTTTGTGACCTTATAGAGTTCAACTAATTATAATTTTAAAAATAGGATTTATAGAGTTTTAGAATTAGAAACAATTTATAGATTATTTTATTTTTCTTTTGAGGAATCAGGTCATCAGAAGATCAAGGAACACCTATAATGTCACTAGATCCTAATTTAATTTAAATTTTAGAATCCAGGTATTCTAACTCCTGTCTTGATACTATTTCTACTTTATTATGTTGCTTCCCAGGGCTTTAAAAAATAAAAGCTGGGAAATTACATTTGCTTTGCATATACAGCACCAATTATCAAATTCAGCATAAAAGCATAACATGTATACATCAAAAAGAAAACATAAAAACTTCAAATTAAAAGCATCTCAAAACAATTGAATATAATAGGGAAACCTTATACAAATGCAACACTCACCCATTAATAAAAAGAAACCAATTGGAGAAAAAAGAAATTCAATATAAACATGTTGGAATATAACCTAATTCATTTTAATCCAATGCTTCAAATTGAAAAAAATTAGCACTAGTGTTATTTTCCTTTATCATTACAATCTTGCTTTTCATTACATTATGCTATGTTTTGTATTAAACATAAAATCAATTTTTCACCTTAACACATGCTAGAAATACAGAGTCACCATATTGGAAATCAGTAGAAAGTGTCTTTGTTTCTACTTTTTTTTCTTTGAAAAAGCTTTGGGAAAAAAAATCATTTACAATGTTTAATTTTAATAACTTAAAGAATGTAATTGATTTTTGTTTGTTTTTGACATGGAGTTTCACTCTTGTCACTCAGGCTGGAGTACAATGGCATGATCTCGGCTCACTGTAACCTCCACCTCCCAGGTTCAAATGATTCTCCTGTCTCAGCCTCCCGAGTAGCTGGGATGACAGGCACTCGCCACCACACCCGGCTAATTTTTGTATTTTTAGTAGAGATGGGGTTTCATCATGTTGGCCAGGCTGGTCTCAAACTCCTGACCTCAGGCGATCCGCCAACCTCGGCCTCCCAAAGAGCTGGGACTACAGGCGTGAGCCACCGTGTCCAGCCAATTGAATAGTTTTTAACTCAGAGGATAAATGCTTGAGGGGATGGAAAGCCCATTCCTCATGACGTGATTATTTCACACTGCATGCCTGTATCAAAACATCTCATGTACCCCACAAATATATAAACCTCCTATGTACCCACAAAAATTTTATAAAATAATGAAAATATTTTAAAACTAAAAAAATTGTTTTTTAATTAAGCAACTTTATTTAAATAAAATCATTCTTCCTCATCCTCAGTCCTGGGATCTACCAGAAAGAATTAGCAACATCTTAAAGATGACAAAGTGTTAAAGATAAGCTGCTATTAAGTAAAAGTGTGAAGTGTGGAGGGGACAAGCTGGATGCCTGAACCATTTTGTTCTATCTTTAG
This sequence comes from Gorilla gorilla gorilla, assembly GCF_029281585.2. Lineage (NCBI taxonomy): Eukaryota > Metazoa > Chordata > Mammalia > Primates > Hominidae > Gorilla > Gorilla gorilla. The sequence continues at coordinate 51,409,005 of NC_073246.2, read as the reverse complement.
GACAGTGAAAGAGCAAGAAGCAGGGTTGGGTGGGGGACACATATTCTGTTGAGCATTGTCACCACTATATTCACTGAAATTCATCTGCATGCTTGTATGTATACTTTTGATTCGCCTGATACACTGAAAATTATATGAAATTGTTCTCTATTCTTTAGATAATTATAATCTAAGTGCTAATATGAAGCTTAGAATTTATATGAAATATGTATGCCCACAACAAGACATTTCAGCTATTTCCTAGATAATAATCTCACTTCACCCTGCACAAAACAGGCACATGGTCATGTCACTCTGACCTGGTTTGAGTCCAAGGAGGCTTTTGTTTTTAAAATAATTTAGGTTAGTAGTTAAAATATGAACTTTGGGCCAGGAGTGGGAGCTCATGCCTATAATCCCAGCACTTCGGGAGGCTGAGGCGGGCGGATGACTTGAAGTCAGGAGTAGGAGACTGGACTGGCCAACATGCTGAAACCCCATCTCTACTAAAAAAAAAAAAAAATAGAAAACTTAGCTGGGTGTGGTGGCGGGCACCTATAATCCCAGCTACTTGGGAGACTGAGGCAGGAGAATTGCTTGAGCCTGGGAAGTGGAGGTTGCAGTGAGCAGAGATCTTACCACTACACTCCAAAACAAACAACAAACAAAAAAATTCTAGAGTCACACTGAAAATCTTAACAACCTGCTTCTACTACCCATTTTTTTAATTTTTATTTTGACCTGATTTTAGATTGATAGCAAAATGCACAAATAACACAAAGTGCCCCCTATGTCCCTCACCCTACTTCCCCTAATGCTAACATTTTCAGAGCCATCCTTATTTTCTCTATAAAAGAGCAGAGTTCTCCTTTTAGAGATTTGGAAAGATTATTAAAAGATAAGTTACAAAATACAGTACCTGACACGTATAAAATATTAAATAAATACTAGCCATGCTTAATTATTTTGTTTTAAGTCTATATGAGTCAAGTTTTAGTAGAAATATGGGCTAGAAAAAAAAAACAGAAAGCGGGACTCTGTGATCCGACTTGGGCTTATAGAACAGACTGCACTAGTTTGTTCTCATGCTGCTAATAAAGTCATACCCAAGACCGGGTAATTTAGAAAGGAAAGAGGTTTAAGGAACTCACAATTCCACATGGCTGGGGAGGCCTCACAGTCACGGCAGAAGGCAAAAAAGAAGCAAAGGCACATCTTAAATGGTAGCAGAGAAGAAAGCTTGTGTAGGGAAGCTCCCATTTTAAAAGCATCAGATCTCGTGAGACTTATTCGCTACCAGGAGAACAGTAGGGGGAACCCGCCCCTATGATTCAATGATCTCCACCTGACTCCATCCTTGACATGCGGGGATAATTACAATCAAGGTGAGATTCGGATGGAGACACAGCCGAATCATATCAATGACTAATGAGAGTTACGTCCAGAACCTAATGAAAACCTGTCTGAGGCCACATTCCCTGTAAAGCAGATTTGAGATAGAGATTTGTGTAGAGAATATTTAACTGGGTAAAATCCTAGGAACCAACAACTGTGGCGAAAAAGCTGAATTGGATAAAGGGAGTTGAGATGTGAGGCAGTCACAACAAATACCTCAGCTAATCTCAAGGGGGAGCTGAGAAGCTGGGGCGACCCTTCAGAGTTGCCCTAAATTGAGGCAGGAGTATGGAGTTTTAATACCTTTCACTGGCCATTCTTCAGATACGAGTTGTCCCCAAGGATGGACATCAGCTTGACAAGTTATTAATTAGATCTCCTGAGAATAAATTCTAGAGAGAATCAGCTGAGAGGCATGATTTGCCAACACTCCCAATAGCTGGGCAAACTTCAGTTTTGAGGGAGGATTTGGGTCACACACAAAAGTCTCCACAACCAATTATTCATGGGAAATTCTATGTAGGCAGAGCTATTTCATGGCCAGTTAATCAAAACTACATAATCTATTTGGTTAAGCAAAAGAAATTAAAAAGATAAAATAAAATCTATGTATTAACACTCAAAAGTTTTTTAATGCATTTGCCTTGCATTTCGTATGTTTTGCCTTGCCTTTTATATGTTTTGCCTTGCATTTGCTTATTTGCTTTTAAGAACCTTTAGAGAACAATAATTACTAATATAATATGGAGTAGCACAGCATAGACGAGGGAAGCTAACTCTCTCCCTTTTCCCAGAACCTGGAACAGCTAAAGATCCTAAGCATTGTCAGCTTTGGTATCTGACATAGTTTGGATGTTTGTCCCCTTCAAATCTCACGTTAAAATGTGATCCCCAATGTTGGAGAGAGATGCCTCCTGAATGGCTTGGTGCTGTCCTCTTGGTAATGAATGAGTTCTTACCCTGTGAGTTCATGCGATATCTGGTTGTTTAAAAGAGACTGACACCTCCTCCCTGTCTCTCTTGCTTCCTCTCTCACCATGTGATATGCTGGTTTCCCTTCACCTTCCACCATGATTGGAAGGTTCCTGAGGCCCTCCCTGGAAGCAGGTGCCAGTACTATGCTTCATGTACAGCCTTCACAACAAGGAGCCAAATAAACCTCATTTCTTTATAAATTACCCAGCCTCAGGTATTTCTTTATAACAATGCAAATGGGCTAACAGAGTATCATTCATGGACAGTGAGTGTATTAGTCAATTTTCATGCTGCTGATAAAGACATACCCAAGACTGGGTCATTTATAAAGAAAAAGAGGTTTAATGAATTCACAGTTCCACATGGCTGAGGAGGCCTCACAGTTATGGCAGAAGGCGAAAGGCGCATCTTACATGGCAGCAGGCAAACAGCAAATGAGAACCAAGTGAAAGGCGAAAGGGGTTTCCCCTTATAAAACCATCAGATCTCATGAGACTTATTCACTACCACTAGAACAGTGTGGGGAAAACTGCCCCCATGATCCACTTACCTCTCACTGGGTCCCTCCCACAACATGTGAATTATGGGAGCTACAGTGCAAGATGAGATTTCAGTGGGGACACAGCCAAACCACATCAGACAGTAATAACTTTCAATTAAATATAGCTAGACTTTCTGTCAGTGGGTCACAGCAGTCTAGAGAACACATTGAAAAACTCTGGGAACAGCAGATATAGAGGTCAGATCTAGAGATTTTGAACAAAGTTTAGTGCTACAATGCATTGGTGACCACAGACAAAAGGTGTCTGTTGTTGTTATAGTTTGTTTTCTGTCTTGTTTTTCATCATGGGAGGACAAAAAGAAAAAATGGGGGCAATGGTGAAGGAGAAATGAAAAAGACCTGCTTTTCTATGGGTGGAAGCGACTAAACGAGAGAATAAATTTGGATCACACAACAAATGCAAATCAAGTTAGAAGCATGAAAGGCATGATTAAGGCCATGGTTCTAATAGAGATCAGCCAGCGGAACCAGGATCATGCCACACCGAGAGAGGCTGCAGAGCCATTGCCTTCTCTCCTGTCAAAGCTAAATTAATGAAATGGAACTCACAGAAGCACTATGTAATCAAATATTGGTGGGACACAAGCAAATTCTGAAAAAGTTTCATTGATCAGTGATAATATCTTTTGGTGTAAATATCTCCTCAAAACATTTCAGGAAAAAAAAATAAAGCTATAATTTTACGTTAGAAATATTTAACTTTGTTATACTAGTTTACTTATTTTTTACCTAATACTTCTGATATATTGTTATGTAGGTTAAAGATGCTCGATTCATGCCACTGTGGAAACCACACATAATTTAGGCAATAATGCAAATTCTTTTCAAATTCTTTTATCAGTGTATTCACTTTATTTTTATTTCAAACACAATACAAAATTACAGGATGCTATCAAAGTGATGCTACAAAACCCCACTAAAATTTTTTCAATTCTTCAAATCACACACTTACACACACACACACACACACACACCACATGCATTCCCCGTACAGACCTTTTTTTGGGGGGCCTGAGTAAATAATTGCATTTTATTTTCAATTTTTCATTTTGAAATAATTAAAGACTTACCAAAAATGTTGCAAAACTACGTGCCTTTTTGAAGTAAAGTCTTGAAAAAGTTGTTTGGTATATCCTTTATAGTAATAAAAGAAAACACGTGTATATTCTGTTGATTAAAGGCATGCTGAGATCGTCAGACATGTGATTTCATCAGAGACTCCAATATAGAGCGCAGCTGTAACGACATCCTAAGAGTGTTCTAACTGAAATGTGTTGGAAGAAGGTTCTAATTTTTTTCAACCCTTCTCAAGTTGGCACTCAGCAGATTTCCACTCTATAAAAGTAACTCCTGCTCTGCAACTAATGTTCACAGATAAGCTCCAAACATATTTACAGCTCCATTTAAGTATAATGTACACACAGTAAAATTCACCCTTTTCAATGTGCAATTTAATGGGTTATGGCAGATGAATATCATCATTTGACCACAATCATGATCAAGATACAGAAAATCTGCATCATCACAAAACGTTTTCTTTTGCTGTTTTGCATTTGATCTTTTCTCCATTCCTGAACACAGGCAACCACTAATCTGCTTCTGTTTCTACAGTTTGCATTTTCTAGAGTATCCTATTAGTGGAATGATACATTGGTGTCTTTCATGTCTAGCTTCTTTCACTGAGCATAATGCTTTTGATATTCATTTATATTGCTGTTGTATCAGTTTGCTCCTTTTTATTGTTGAGTGGTACTCCATCTACAACTGGTTTATCCATTTACAAGTTGATGGACACATCTGCTATGAACTTCAAGGATGAGGCTTGGTACGGATATGTTTTTATTTATTTTGAGTCGCAGTGGGATTATTTGGCTATATGATCAGTACTAAGTTTAACATTAAAAGAAACTGCCAAACTGCTTTCCAAAATGTCTGTACCATTTTGAAGTCCCACTAGCCAGGTGTGAATAGCAATTCTTCACATCATGTGGTATGGTCAGTTCTGCTCGTGTCAGCCACTCCAGTGGGTGTACAGTGGTACCTCAATGTGGTTTTCACTTGCATTTCCCTGATGACGGGTAATGTTAAGTATCTTTTCATTTGTGTATTGGACATCATCTCTTTTTAAATTAAAATATCTGTACAAATATTTGGCCCATTTAGGTCAAAATATTACGTTAAATGAGTTATTTGTGTTTTGTTATTTAGTTTTTTAGTTATGTGTACATTCTAGATGAAAGTTCTTTATCAGACATATTTAAAATTATTCTGTCCCAATCTGTGGTTTGCCTTTTCATTTTTTGATGCTATGTTTTAAGTTGCCAAAGTCTTAATTTCATGAAGTCCAACTTACTATTTTTTTCCATTTTCATCCATCCTTTTCTTATCTAAAAAGTTTTTAGCTATAGTAAGATTATTAAAAATTTTTCCTATTCAGTAAGCTTTATACATTTTATATTTACATTATGTATAAAATACATGTTGAGTTAATTTGAGGATATGGTGTGAGGTAATTCTGAAGTTCATATTCTCCATTTAATATCCAATTTTAATAGTACCATCTTTATAAAGACATTGATTTCCTTATTGAAATATTTTGGCAACTTTGGCCATGTAAGGCTGGATATATTTCTAAATGATTTATTCTGTTTCACTGATATATATGTCTTCTTCATGCCAGTAAGTTTACTGTACTGTTTAGTGTAGCTTTACAATATGTCTTGAAATTTGGAAAGTTTTCCAACTTTATTCTTCTTTCTAAAACATGCTCTGGCTATTCTAGGACTTCTGCATTTAAAAAAAAAATTAGAATCAGCTTTGTAATTTCTCCAAAAAGGCCTATAGGTTTGACTGGGATTGTGCCAAATCTGGAGATCAGTTTCAGAAGAATTATCATCTAATAAGTATGACATGTATATTTACCAATGAACTTGATACATATTTCTACCTATTCAATCTCTCGTATTAGTGATTTAGAAATTTTGGATCAGCATACCTTTTATTAAATTTATTCTGAATTATTTTATTATTTTTGAGGCTATTATAAGTTAAATTGCTTACATAATTTTATTTTCTAATTGGTGTTGATTGTGTATAGAAACACAATTGATTTTATTTATTGATCTTTCATCCTACAACTTTGTTAAATTCACTTCATACCTCTAGCACACTTCTGCAGATGCCTAAGGATTTTCTATGTATATGTTTACATCACGTGAGAATAGTATTTTTCTTTCTTCCCAACTTGGGTGTCACTTATTTCTTATTTTCTTTTCTTTTCTCTTTATTTCTTTCTTCTTTCTGTCCATTCCTCCTTCCTTCCCTTCTTTCTTTCTCCCTGTTTTAGAATCAGTTTTGTAATTTATCCAAAAGGACCTATAAGGTTTCATGGGAATTCCACTGAATCTAGAGATCAATTTCAGGAGAATTATCATCTCATAAGTATTAAATATTTATCAATGAACTTGGTATATATTTCCACTTATTTAATATTGAATGCAATACTTTAAAGAACTAGGGAGAGAGGACATCATTGCATTTTTCATAATCTTATGTAGAAAGTATTAAGGCTTTCACCATTTTAAGTAAGATGTTTGCTATAGATTTTTTGTAAACACATAATCAGTTTGAAAATGTACTTTTCTATCCTCAGTTTGCTGGGAGTTTTTAATTTAAAAAATGTGTTACATTTTGTAAATTCCTTTTTTGCATCTATTGAGAGTGTCACGTGATTTTTCTTTTTTCTGTCAGCATGGTAGATTTTCAGTTGTTGAAACCAACTTGAGATAAACCCCACTTGGTTAAAACACATTATCATTTTTAAATATTCCTAGACTCAATTTGCTAATATTGTATTAAGAATGTTGCATCTAAGTTCATAATGGTTATCAGTCTGTCATTTTTGAGTTGTGATATCTGTATTTGTTTCTGATATCGAGAGAATCCACGTAAAACATCTACTTCTGTCATCAGTAATAATCTGACCAGGGATAACACCAACAGTTAGAGAGGAACCTGTCATTACCTGTGGCAGCAGAGATATCAGAGATTCCAAAAAGAAAAGCAAGGTTAAAATTTCAAATATAATCACATGAAATATCAGAAAGCCAGGGGATAGAAATATAGGAGAGCAAAATCTTAGAGGTCAAAACAAGTAGTTAAGTACTGCACATGATAATAAAAAGTAAAATCTTTTCCTAAGGCAGAGCCTGGCTGCTGCCTAGCTTCTTTGACAATTCTTGGTAGGCTTTCATGGCTTTATAAGGGCTTATACTTTAGGTAAAGTTATAGTCAGGGAAACGGTGGGTGTAGGTTGGCTCTGTAGAAATGAAGCATTACAGGAGCACTGCAGTTAGAAAGAAACTGATACTGATGATACTTCGGTCACACTAATAATACATGCTAATGATAATCATAGCAATCATGGTAATGACAGACAATATATATATAATATTAGCATGCTTCTATTTGCACATATACATATGTGAATAGAAACATTGATTTAAAGACATGAAAGTATAGAAATAGCCTACACCTGATAAAGATATGCTCATACACAATAACAAACCTCAGCATAAACAGAGATTTTGATGTATCACAGAATTCTCCAATAGATCACAATTTTGACACTATGGGAAGTGTCATTTTCAGAACTTTTCTTTATCTCCATTATCTCTATTCTCTATTTCCAACATTCCTGGAGACTGAACTCAAGGATCAGTAAATATTCTCAACCTTAACCATAGCAGACTTCATTCATCCCATATATGCTTGTTATTTTTCCCCATTGACAGAAGGCATTGTACCATGAAATATACAACATATCTCTGACACACCTGACGAAAACAAACAATGGGGAAAGATTGACTATTTAATAAATGGTGATGGGAAAACTGGCTAGCCATATGAAGAAAGCTGAAAGTGGACCCCTTCCTTACACCTTATAAAATAATTAACTCAAGATGGATTAAAGACTTAAACATAAGATCTAAAACCATAAAAACTCTAGAAGACAACCTAGCCAATACCATTCAGAACATAGGCATAGGCAAAGACTTCACGACTAAAACACCAAAAGCAGTGGCAACAAAAGCCAAAATTGAGAAATGGGATCTAATTAAACTAAAGATAGCTTCTGCACAGCAAAAGACACTATCATCGGAGTGAACACACAACCTACAGAGTGGGAGAAAATTTTTGCAATCTATCCATCTAACAAAGGGCTAATATCCAGAATCTACAAGGAACTTAAACAAATTTACAAGAAAAAAACAACCCCATCAAAAAGTGGGAAAAGGATATGAACAGACACTTCTCAAAAGAAGACATTTATGCGGCCAATAAACACATGAGAAAAAGCTCATCATAGGCTGGGCGTGGTGGCTCACACCTGTAATCCCATCACTTTGGGAGGCCAAGGCGAGTGGATCACAAGGTCAGGAGTTTGAGACTTGCCTGGCCACTATGGTGAAACTCTGTCTCTACCAAAAACACACAAAAAAACTTTAGCCAGGCGTGGTGGTATATATCTGTAATCCCAGCTACTCAAGAGGCTAAGGCAGGAGAATTGCTTGAACCCATTAGGTGGAGGTTGCAGTGAGCCGAATTTGTGCCACTGCACTCCACCCTGGGTGACAGAGTGAGGCTGTCTCGAAGAAAAAAAAAAAAAAAGCTCATCACCCCTGGTCCAATGAGATACCATCTCGCGCCAGTTAGAATGGCAATCATTAAAAAGTCAGGAAACAACAGGTGCTAGAGAGGATGTGGAGAAATAGGAATGCTTTTACACTGTTGGTGGGAGTGTAAATTAGTTCAACCATTGTGGAAGACAGTGTAGCAATTCCTCAAGGATCCAGAACTGGAAATATCATTTGACCTAACAGTCTCATTACTAGGTACACATCCAAAGGATTATAAATCATTCTACTATAAAGACACATTCACACATATGTTTATTGCAGCACTATTCACAAGAGCAAAGACTAGGAACCAACCCAAATGCCCATCAATGATAGACTGGATAAAGAATATGTGGCACATATACACCATGGAATACCATGCAGCTATAAAAAAGGATGGATTAATGTCTTTTGCAGAGACATGGATGAAGCTGGAAACCATCATTCTCAGCAAACTATCACAAGAACAGAAAACCAAACACCACATGTTCTCACTCATAAGTGGGAGTTGAACAATGAGAACACATAGACACAGGGAGGGGAACATCACACACTGGGGCCTGTCAGTGGGTAGGAAGGAAAGAGGAGGGATAGCATTAGGAGAAATACTTAATGTAGATGACGAGTTGATGGGTGCAGCAAACCACGACAGCACATGTATACCTATTTCACAAAACTGCAAGTTCTGCAAATGTATCCCAGAACTTAAAGTGTATGTATGTGTGTATATATATATATACACACAAATGTAAATGTAAATGTAAATAAATTGAAAATGGTAAAAATAGAAATATGTTTCCTACACAAATAGTGACATAATAAAGCAAGATAGAATGTATGTTTGAGTTAAAAAAAATTGCTTAGAAGACAACTTGAATTCCATTCCAAGGAACTAGTTTTCAAAAGTTTACAACCAGATTTCAGTTTGGCAAAAGGCAACAATGCTGTTTTGAAAATAATTTCTGAAAAGAGCTTCCCCAGCAGTTCCAAATGGCAGTCCTGATACAAGGAAGTAGGGGCAATTTTGTTACCACCAGGAACACTGAATTTATTTTCAGACCTTGAAATTCTGGGAGGCCCTCGAATAATAATCAACTACAATATTTTACTTTACATAGAAATATTGTTTTAATGTTAATATAAAAGCTTGTATATGAACTAAAATTGTCAATCTGCCACTTTTAAGAAAGAAGAATCCATTATGTCCCTAATCTATAGTGAGTTGATATGTTCCATAAGCAGTTCTGGAAGGAGGCTACACTTAGAGCATAAATTGGTATAGATCGCTTTGCTCTCACAGATAGCGACACAATATTTTCTGCTGAATGGGAAAAAGTTTGAAGGCATAAATCAAGATAAAGCAATCATCTGACAAAGAATTACAAAGAGGCCCCATACCTTTTTCTTAGTGAACTCCATGTGACACATTGATTTTTCCACTGAAGATAAAAGCCAAAATCATGTGTCATCAATAGAAAGCAAGCAAAACTATTTGGTTCAATATGTTATGGTACTTAACAAAAAAAACTTGCAGAGAAAAGACAAATCTAAAATGTTGCACATGATTCAAACAAGTCTGGATCAGAAGAGACATTTCAGAGGTCACTGCTAGAGAGTCAAGGATACATTAGAGAGAAATAAACTCCTGCTTTTTTGTTTATCTACTTACATACACAGATACTGTCTGATGAAGATGATTGATATCAGGTATGGTATTTGATGGTATAGTCATTTACAAAATAATTCATCCCTTATGATCTAATGCAATTTTCTTCATATTACACGTGTATATTTAAATACTTCCTTGTGAAGTGGAGGCTAGCCAGGCTGCTGTTAGCATATCCAGTACATTTCTGCAAATTCCAAAATGGCAAATCCCACAGTTGAAATTTCAACCTCTCTAGCGTCCCTCGGCTGGAGTGCATAATCACGGCAAAAGTCTGCAACATCAGAGGTGGCCGCCACAGACACAAAGTCTGTGTTTCTCATTCCATTCTACCAAATCTATTCAGCAGTCTGGGTGAGGGGGCTTGGCAGTATCTATGAGCAGAAAGCATTCAAATGGCTGGTATATGTGCTTCCGGGGAAACTAAGGGGAAAAAAGAGAGAGGGAGGGAGGGAGGGAACAAGAAAGAAGAAGGAAACTCAAGGAGAGAGGAAGGGAAGGAGGCTGGCAAGAAGGGATGGAGGGAGCAAGGGAGGGAGGAATAAAGGAAGGAAGTTACACCAAGTTTCAAAACTGGCCACGGACTGAGAAGGATTAAGAGACAAACGGAATTGAAAGCATTTATGTTCATACTCGGTATTTTTCTTACCCATTCTTGCAAATTAGTAATTTAAAAATTTTCATTTCCACAAATCCACGTGTTTTCTTGTTCCTCTCTCTCCGCTCTTTTTCCTTCTTTCCTTCCTGCCTTTCTTCTTTCTTTTCAACATAGGTTATATAAATGTGTGAGAGCTATCACTAGTCTACATTAATCATCAGGATTTTCCTGTATATTTCCAATTAAGATGACCCATAATAATATTCTACTGTAATTTTGGAGGGTCCAAAATACTAGATGGCATTTAGTGTTTTGGAAATCATGACAAGTCTAACAGGACTTTAAAAAACCTATCAAGACATCTGATGTGTTTTCTTGCCCATACACTCTTTAATGAGGTCTGCTTGACCCTTTCTTCTTCCCTTCTCTAGTCATGGGTTCTTCACACTGAAAACTAAGCTTTGCATCAGTGTTTGACGAACAGGTGACATAATAAACTGCAGTTACATTTTAAATTCAGCTCAAGATGGTAGATGAGAAATCTAAGATTGTGAAGTGAGATTTAGCATGCTGTTCAGTATGCAACAAATCTGAGTGTTGCTCACACAGGATTCATACCAACAGGCTCCTTCCAAAACCTTTCAATGCAAATTCTAGCAAATGCACACTTGGAAGAAAAATGTTCCATGAAGTTGTATATGTAAATTTATACTTTCAGCATTTATGTATATAATTTCAGGGGAAGTGGGATCAACTTAACATTATTAAACATAGTCCAATGATATTTACAACATAACTTCAGAAACATTTTATTACTAGAAGTATTTTAAAAAGGATGTACCATTTAGGATTTAAGACACACCCCACAAATGAAAAAACAAATGAGATTATAAACAACATTTTTAAAAAAATTATGCCATCTTTTCACTACAAAATCCTCCTGGGGGAAAAATATCTTTTCCTTCATTATTAAAGGATGTTATCAGAGCACAGTGGAATTCTTTCAGATTTAGTCAGAAGGTTCTCTGGAGTTGAGAGATCTATTGGAGAATATTTTCTTTGAAAGTCCATGTCCTTTCCCCAGGCCTACATCATATATAAATAAACATTTCAGAAAAGGGGCCATGTTAAGAAAAAGTGGGTTGAAGATTGTAAGACCTGGTTCCTGGGTGCCAAATAATTCACAAGTTGGAATAAGCTGGGTTTCTGTAACACTTCTCTATGACTGCCATTGATACTGAACTATGCCAAGGAACTAAGTCCTACCAAGGAAAAGCAGGAGGAAAACAGGTGTAAGAAAACATTTCCTGTCAGTGTGTCCAGAGATAGCATGAGTCAACAGCGGCTCCTCATGAAGCCATCGATTCGTAACACTGGAGTATCTAGAATGCATCTGGGTCGAATTATTAAAAAGAAAGTTCTTCTCAAGCTAGTTGTAATGGTAGCTAATTTAAAAAATTAATGTTCTGCGATTCTGATAAAAACCTATGTGGTGAACCAACAATAAAGGCGGCTGGAGATATTGGTATGAAATAGTTATTTTTCCTTATATACCTGGACGTTCATGTAAGAAATTATACTTTTGGAAGGTCTGTCATATTCTCAGTGTAGAAGAGTTGAATCATTTTTAGAAGTTATTGTCAGAATTTTGCTTTAATAGTGCAGTAAAGTGTGCATTCTCTCTCCCTCATTTTCATTCAACAGCCTCTACAAATTGAGCCTGGCTCAAAGGTCTTTCCCTCTTGGAATATGACTCCTCCCCTGTCCCTCTACATAGGCTGTTCTATAACAAATTATTTTGCTGTCTTGATTTTTCAGAGACCTCATGCTAGTAGTAGAGAGTCAGGAGAAAGTGAGATGTCCTATATAAAAGGCCTGCTAGAAAAAGAAATCAGCACTGAGTTCTAAGGATACTGAACAACTTTTTAAAAAACAAGCAAGCCATATTAAACACATTAGTTACAACCAAATTAGATAAAACCATGAAAATTATCCAAGAAGAAAAAGTACATCACCTGTCTAGGTTTAAAATTGCTTAAGGCTGCCATCCAAGGACCATCTATGATAACAAATACAGTAGTCTGTATTGACACAAAGTTTTAGTGATAGACGTAATTACATTCTTCTGCTGGTGGTGTTCTAGAATAAATGGAATATCTGCTGATCAAATCTGAATGCATCCCATAATATTAGCATGTAGGATCCCAGATCTGCAGGCACTATCTCTTTCTCAGATCTACACTTTGAATATTATGTTAGTTAAAATGAGAAGTATGTTAGAAAATGTCTTTTACAAAAGAAATATTGGCTGAGTATGGTGGCTCATGCCTGTAATCCCAACACTCTGGGAGGCCAAGGTGAGAAGATCTCTTGAGCTCAAGAATTTGAGACCAGCTTGGGCAACATATCTATAAAAAATTTTAAAACTTAGCCGGTGTGGTGGTGCACACCTATAGGCACTGCTACTTCAGAGGCTGAATCAAGAGGATCACTTGAGCTTGGGAGTTTGAGGTTGCAGTGAACTATGAACATGGCACTGAACTCCAGTCTGGGCAACAGAGTGAGAACTTGTCTTCAAAAAAATAAAAAAGAAGAAAAAAATAGGAAATATTGTGTTCACATCTGCTATGGTACTCTTTCTTATATAAACTATTTCTTTGCAGTATTCTAGAGGATTTAAGACAAATTTACCACTGAATAATTTCATATGGTATATTATTGCATTAGTATAGTATGTTATTATATAATTAGTATAAGTGACCAGTGCTGCAACAACCACATTCCAAAAAGTATTGTGATCCTCCAAAATTACAATGTCTAAATGACATTATTCTCCTTCATGAGACCATTATACCTTAATTTTTCAGCACCATGAAAATCTACAAATGCCCTCTAAAATATATTTAGAAAACGTGGGGAAAAAATAGATACAGTTTCAGAAGATACATATATTTTGAAAATTAGCCTTTTTGGAATAAATTATTCTTTATGACATATAAATAAACACATTTTTCAGACTGGCGGGGTAACATTTGCATCAGTCAAAATAATTAGATTACTAAAACATGTAATCTTATTAGAAAAATGGTTTATTCAGAGAATCATTGGAATTATTAGCCTTCAAGCTGCTATAGATTGAATCTGATCAAAATAATTAAGATAATATTATTTCATTTTTCAGTATAATATCTCCTTAGTATTTTTGTTTCTTATTTAATATGTGATTATATTTACTTCTGTGAATAATATGGATGAAGATCATTACAGTGTCAAGATCACTGGGTTCAGAGCACAGAAACCTCAAGTCTATTCTTTTTTCTTAAATACCTGTAAGACTTTAAAGAAGACAGAGTTTCTGGACTCTAATTTCTCTATCTGTAGAATAAATGGGTTAGACCAAATAACTCCTTTCTGCTTATAAATTTTCTAATTATATGACTGAGCTTACACCTGGAAAACAGTCTATCTCCTGTATAAATTAATGATAGAAATGAAAACCACCACGTTTCATGAAATTAACCACATAAATATCAACATCAACTGCTCAGAAGGACTTAAGTGCAAGTATCACAGGAATTCTGAAGCACAGAGAACTAAATATAAGAAATGTAACACTCTTCGTATTTTCAAAGAAGATTTTAATAATATATGTAAACACAGTAGCCTGTTCATAAGAAAAAAGAAAAGGGACGTCTTAGCATATTCAGGGTTCAACCAAAACTACTACTGGAATGTAAATCAAAGTAATATTCACCTAACTGTCATAATTGGCATGAATAATTTTAAGTAAAACACTTTTATTTGATATTAAATGTGAACAATAAGCCAAAACAGAGAAAATTAATAAATTGATCATTTATTGAAACTGAAATAAAAATATATAATTATTGAAGCCTCTTATATACATAAACCAATCATTGCTTAAATGAGCTGACATACTAGCTCCATAGTTTTATGTCACTAAGGAACTCTTTTGAACACAATAAAGAAACCAGAATTGAGCACAAAGAATGATGAACTGGGAAGTTCATGGCTTTCTATCTACTAATTAGGAGTACAATCATTCAGTCAAACAGCCACTCAACAAACATTTAGCATACAGCTTCTGGATACCAGGTACTGGTGTAGGTGCTAGAGCAACAAGGAAATAGTCCCTGCATTCAGTGAGCTCACAGGCAAGTAAACAAGTAAGTATAAAGACTGCATGACTGATTGGGAGCGGTGGTTCATGCCTGTAATCCCAGCACTTTGGGAGGCCAACGTGGGCAGATCACGAGGTCAAGAGATCGAGACCATCCTGGCCAACATAGTGAAACCCCGTCTCTACTAAAAATACAAAAATTAGCTGGGCACGGTGGTGCACGCCTGTAGTTACTTGGGAGGCTGAGGCAAGAGAATCAGTTGAACCTGGAAGGTAAAGGTTGCAGTGAGCTGAGATCACACCACTGCACTCCAGCCTGGTGACAGAGTGAGACTCTGTCTCAAAAAAAAAAAAAAAGACTCCATGATAAATGTGTATCTACAAAGGGCACAAAGGAATGAGTAGCTAATCCCCAAAGCCATATGGAGCAGTCAGTATAAGTCAGTCTCAAACAAGGTGAGCCTATCAACTGCCCTAATTTATGCCTGGAGAAAGTTTTCCAGCCCACTACTCCAGGAGAAAAGCCCAAGAGGAGCCCATTGTTCTCCCTGAGCTGAGGGGACAGAGCTGAGAGTCCACAGAAACCATGTTGACATGAGCTCTCAGGACAAGGTTTCCGAGAAGAAGGGGCTGCACAGAAAGAGAACTCCAGAGCTCTGCAAAGGGTCCCCCTAAAGTACATAGCTAAGTAATTGTTAGGACAGGCCTAGAGAAAAGTACCTACGGTTGGGGAAACAACACCCAGATAAGATGAAAAGTAACAGTACACATGCTCACCAAGGTCCAGTAATAGTGCTTATTTTATCAGCCAAACCAGAAACACCTCAAGATTCCCAGGGATACCCAGAAGGATCTTGCCTCACTAGTTGGGAGTGATTAGCTCTAAAATGAGAACTGGTCTGATCCCACCTAATGAATTTTTAAAGCAAGACCAAAAAGAGTCAAACTCTTTCCAACTAAACTTAAATACATACCAATACAAAGATCAAGAATATTTATATATACTTCCAGCACTCAATAAGATAAAAGTCACCATATCTGACATCCAGACACAGTTTAGCAGAGACACAACAGTAACAACAAAAGACAGAAGAACGTGGCTCATAATAAGGAGAAAAATCACTGAGTCAGAACTGATCCAGAGTAAATCAAGGTGCCAGAGTTATCAGTTAAGAACATTCAAATGCTTATTGAAACAGTATTCTATATGTTCTAAAATAGAGACATGCAAGATACACTAAAGGAGGCTGGGCGCAGTGGCTCACGCCTGTAATCTCAGCATTTTGCGAGGCCGAGGCAGGTGGATCACGAAGTCAGGAGTTCAGGACCAGCCTGACCAATATGGTGAAATCCCATCTCTACTAAAAATACAAAAATTAGCGGGGCATAGTAGCATGCGGCTGTAGTCCCAGCTACATGGTAGGCTGATAGCACATTAGTCATTAAAGAAGAAAAGATAGACACCTCTCAAAATAAAATAGAGAGAGAAAATAAATTTTTAAAAAACATGAACAGAGCAATAGTAGACAGTAAATTTCAAGTAACTGAATTTACGTGTAATCTCAGTTCCCAAAGGAGAGGAGAGGGAAGATGTGAAAACATTTGGGACTTTGAGTCAGGCAAAGCTTTCTTTGATATGACCCCACAGCATGATTTATATAATAATATATTGATAAGAAGAACTCATCAAATTTAAAAAAAAAGAATCTGCTCTTCAAAAGAATCTATTAAGAGACTGAAAAGACAAGCTGCAGGCTGTGAGAAAATATTTGCAATTCATATATCTGATGAAAGGCTTGCATCAAAAATATATTTTAAAAGCTCAAAATTTAATAATGAAAAACAAACAACCCCATTTAAAACTTGGGTGAAAGACTGGAACAGACATTACAAAGTAGACATTTGTTTGGTAAATAAGCACATATGCTCAACATAATTAATGCTTAGGGCAATGCAAATTAAAACCAAAATGAGACGCCACTATCTATTTTTAAATAGCTAAGATTAGCATGACTGATAACAGCCAAGCACTGGCTTGGATGTGGAGAAGCTGAAACTCTCATACACTGCTGATGGGAATACAAAAAAGTGTAACCTTTGAAAAACAGTTTAAGAGTCCCTTAAAAAGTTAAACATACTTCTGCCGTAAGACTCAGCCATTGCACTCCTGGGTATTTACCCAAGAGAGATAAAAGTAGGTGTTCATATAATGATATCAACACAAATGTTCATAGCACATGTATTCATAATAGCCCAAACTAGAAACAGTCTAAATATCAATCAATACATTAATGAATTAACTTGCTTTCTCCGAATTAATTATGGATACATACTATAACATGAATGAATCTCAAAATAACTATACTAAGTGAAACAAGGCAGACTCTAGAGGTAAAACATGCAGAGAAAAAAACATAAAATGTCAGACAAAAAAGTGCATAGTGTAAAATTTTATTTATATACATTTTTTGACTGTATAAATTACTGTCCAGTGACAGAAAGCAGTTTGGTGGTTTTTAAGGGCCAGGAATGAGGGGCCAGAGAAATGTATTATAAAGAGGCATCAGGAAACTGGAGGTGAAGTATATTTCCATCACCTCGATTGCGTGCTGATGGTTTCTAAACTTTCAATATTTTTAGTTTATTATATGTTATACAAAATAAAGCTTGTAATAAAAATCAAAAGATTGAGCCATCCTTATTTTCTCTATAAAAGAGCAGAATTATCCTTTTAGAGATTTGGAAAGATTATTAAAAGATAAGTTACAAAATACAGTACCTGACACATATAAAATATTAAATAAATACTAGCCATGCTTAATTATTTTGTTTTAAGTCTATATGAGTCAAGTTTTAGTAGAAATATGGGCTAGAAAAAAAAAAACAGAAAGCGGGACTCTGTGATCCGACTTGGGCTTATAGAACAGACTGCACTAGTTTGTTCTCATGCTGCTAATAAAGTCATACCCAAGACCGGGTAATTTAGAAAGGAAAGAGGTTTAATGAACTCACAATTCCACATGGCTGGGGAGGCCTCACAGTCACGGCAGAAGGCAAAAAAGAAGCAAAGGCACATCTTAAATGGTAGCAGAGAAGAAAGCTTGTGTAGGGAAACTCCCATTTTAAAAGCATCAGATCTCGTGAGACTTATTCGCTACCAGGAGAACAGTAGGGGGAACCCGCCCCTATGATTCAATGATCTCCACCTGACTCCATCCTTGACATGCGGGGATAATTACAATCAAGGTGAGATTCGGGTGGAGACACAGCCGAATCATATCAATGACTAATGAGAGTTACGTCCAGAACCTAATGAAAACCTGTCTGAGGCCACATTCCCTGTAAAGCAGATTTGAGATAGAGATTTGTGTAGAGAACATTTAACTGGGTAAAATCCTAGGAGCCAACAACTGTGGCGAAAAAGCTGAATTGGACAAAGGGATTTGAGATGTGAGGCAGTCACAACAAATACCTCAGCTAATCTCAAGGGGGAGCTGAGAAGCAGGGGTGACCCTTCAGAGTTGCCCTAAATTGAGGCAGGAGTATGGAGTTTTAATACCTTTCACTGGCCATTCTTCAGATACGAGTTGTCCCCAAGGATGGACATCAGCTTGACAAGTTATTAATTAGATCTCCTGAGAATAAATTCTAGAGAGAATCAGCTGAGAGGCATGATTTGCCAACACTCCCAATAGCTGGGCAAACTTCAGTTTTGAGGGAGGATTTGGGTCACACACAAAAGTCTCCACAACCAATTATTCATGGGAAATTCTATGTAGGCAGAGCTATTTCATGGCCAGTTAATCAAAACTACATAATCTATTTGGTTAAGCAAAAGAAATTAAAAAGATAAAATAAAACCTATATATTAACACTCAAAAGTTTTTAATGCATTTGCCTTGCATTTCATATGTTTTGCCTTGCATTTCATATGTTTTGCCTTGCATTTGTTTATTTGCTTTCAAGAACCTTTAGAGAACAATAATTACTAATATAATATGGAGTAGCACAGCATAGACGAGGGAAGCTAACTCTCTCCCTTTTCCCAGAACCTGGAACAGCTAAAGATCCTAAGCATTGTCAGCTTTGGTATCTGACATAGTTTGGATGTTTGTCCCCTTCAAATCTCACGTTAAAATGTGATCCCCAATGTTGGAGAGAGATGCCTCCTGAATGGCTTGGTGCTGTCCTCTTGGTAATGAATGAGTTCTTACCCTGTGAGTTCATGCGATATCTGGTTGTTTAAAAGAGACTGACACCTCCTCCCTGTCTCTCTTGCTTCCTCTCTCACCATGTGATATGCTGGTTTCCCTTCACCTTCCACCATGATTGGAAGGTTCCTGAGGCCCTCCCTGGAAGCAGGTGCCAGTACTATGCTTCACGTACAGCCTTCAGAACAAGAAGCCAAACAAACTTCATTTCTTTATTAATTACCCCACCTCAGGTATTTCTTTATAACAATGCAAATGGGCTAACAGAGTATCATTCATGGACAGTGAGTGTATTAGTCAATTTTCATGCTGCTGATAAAGACATACCCAAGACTGGGTAATTTATAAAGAAAAAGAGGTTTAATGAATTCACATATCTGCACCGCTAGCTGTATAAATATGGAAATATCTTCACTGCTACCTGTACAAATATGGAAATATCTACAGCGCTACCTGTATAAACATGGAAATATCTACACCGCTATCTGTATAAACATAGAAATATCTACACCGCTATCTCTATAAACATGGAAATATCTACAGCGCTATCTGTATGAACATGGAAATATCTACACCGCTATCTGTATAAACAAGGAAATAACTACACCGCCATCTCTATAAACATGGATATAACTACAGGGCCATCTGTATAAACACGGAAATAACTACACCGCTATCTGTATATACATGGAAATATATACACCGCTATCTCTATAAACATGGAAATATCTACACCATTATCTGTATAAACATGGAAATAACTACACCTCTATCTCTATAAACATGGAAATATCTACACTGCTATCTGCATAAACATCGAAATATCTAAACCGCTACCTGTAAAACAGGGAAATATCTACACCGCTATCTCTATAAACATTGAAACATCTACACTGCTATCTTTATAAACATTGAAATACCTACACTGCTATTTGTATAAACATGGAAATATCTACAACGCTATCTCTATAAACATGGAAATAACTACACCGCTATCTCTATAAACGTGGAAATATCTACACCACCATCTGTATGAACATAGAATTATCTACAACGCCATCTGTATGAACATTGAAATATCTTCACCGCTATCTGTATAAACATGGAAATATCTACACCGCTATCTGTATATACATGGAAATATCAACACCGCTATCTCTATCAACATGGAAATATCTACACCGCTATCTCTATAAACATGGAAATATCTACACCGCCTTCTGTATAAACATGGAAATATCTACACCGCTATCTGCATGAAAATGGAAATATCTACAAAGCTATCTGCATATACATGGAAATATCTACAAAGCTATCTCTTTACACATGGAAATAACTACACCAGTATATCTATAAACATGGAAATATCTACACCGCCATCTGTATGAACATGGAAATATCTGCACCACCATCTGTATGAACATATAAATATCTACACCGCCATCTGTATTAAGATGGAGACATCTACACCGCTATCTGTATAAACATGGAAAAATCTACACGGCCATCTGTATAAACATGGAAATATCTACACCGCTATCTGTATAAACAAGGAAATATCAACACTGCCATCTCTATAAACATGGAAATATCCACACTGCCATCTGTATAAACATGGAAATATCTACACCGTTATCCATATAAACATGGAAATATCTACAGCGTTATCTGCATAAACATGAAAATATCTGCACCGCCATCTCTATAAACATGGAAAATCTACACCGCTACCTGAATAAACTTGTAAATATCTACACCGGTATCTGTATAAACATGGAAATATCTACACCGCCATCTGTATGAACATGGAAATATCTACACCGCCATCTATATAAAGATGGAAATATCTGCACCGTCATTTGAATATACATAAAAATATCTACACCGCCATCTGTATAAACATGGAAATATCCACACCGCCATCTGTATAAACATGGAAAGATCTACACCGCCATCTGTATAAACATGGAAATATGTACAAAGCCATCTGTACGAACATGGAAATATCTACACCATCATGTGTATGAACATGGAAATATCTACACTGCCATCTGTATGAACATGGAAATATCTACACCGCCATATGTATGAACATGGAAGTATCTACACCGCCATGTGTATGAACATGCAAATATCTTCACCGCCGTCTGTATGAACAATGAAATATTTACACCGCCATCTCTATGAACATGGAAATATCTACACCGCTATTTGTATGAACATGGAAATATCTACACCGCTATCTCTATAAACATGGAAATATCTACACCTCTATCTCTATAATCATGGAAATATCTACCCCGCCATCTCTATAAACACGGAAACACATACACCGCTATCTGTAAGAACATGGAAATATCTACACCACAATGTGTATAAAGATGGAAATATCTACACCGCTATCTGTATGAACATGGAAAGATCTACACCGCCATCTGTATGAACATGGAAATATCTACAGCGCCAACCATATAAAGATGGAAATATCTACACCGCTATCTGTATGAACATGGAAATATCTACACCACAATCTGTATAAACATGGAAATATCTACAACGCTATCGCTATAAACATGGCAATATCTACACCGCTATCTCTATAAACATGGAAATATCTACACCACTCTCTATAAACTTGGAAATAACTACACTGCTATCTCTATAGACATGGAAATATCTAGACCGCCATCTCTATAAACATTTAAATATCTACACCGCCATATGCATAAACATGGAAATATCTATACCGCCATCTGTATGAACATGGAATTATCTACACCGCCATCTTTATAAAGATGGAATTAACTACACCGCCATCTGTGTAAACATGGAAATAGCTACACCGCCAACCGTATAAAGATGGAAATATCTACACCATCATCTGAATATACATGGCAATATCTATACAACCATCTTTATAAACATGCAAATATCTACACCGCCATCTGTATAAACATGGAAATATCTACACTGCCATTTGTATGAACACAGAAATATGTACAAAGCCATCTGTATGAACATGGAAATATCTACACCACCATGTGGATGAACATGGAAATATCTACACCGCCATCTGTATAAACATGGAAATATCTACACCACCATCTCTATAAACATTGAAATATCTACACCGCCATCTGTATGAACATCAAAATATCTATACCGCCAACCGTATAAAGATGGAAATATCTACACCGTTATCAGTATGAACATGGAAATATCTACACCACTACCTGTATAAACGTGGAAATATATACACCGCTATCTGTGTAAACATGGAAATATCTACACCGCTATCTGTTAAAACTTGGAAATATCTACACCGTTATGCGTGTAAACATGGAAATATCTTCACCGCCATCTGTATGAACATGGAAATATCTACACTGCCATCTACATAAACATGGAAATTTCTACACCGCCATCTGTAGGAATATGGAAATATCTACACCACCATCTGAATCAACATGCAATTATCTACACCGCCATCTGTATGAACATGGAAACATCCATACCGCCATCTGTATGAATTTGGAAATATCTACACTGCTAACTGTATGAACATGGAAATATCTGCACCGCTATCTCTATGAACATGGAAATATCTACACCTCTATCTCTATAACCATGGATATATCTACACCGCTATCTGTATATACATGGAAATATTTACACCGCTATCCGTATAAACATGGAAATATCTACAGTGTTATCTATACAAACATGGAAAAAACTACACTGCTATCTCTATAAACATGGATATATCTACACCGCCATCTGTATGAACATGGAAGTATCTAAACCGCCATTTCTATAAACATGGAAACATCTACACCACCATCTGTATGAACCTGAAAATATCTACACCGCCATCTCTATAAAGATGGAAACCCCTACACCGCCATCTGTATAAACATGGAAATATCTACACCGCTATCTGCATAAAGATGGAAATATCTACACCGCTATCTGAATAAACACGGAAATACCTACACTGTCATCTGTATAAATATAGAAATATCTACAGTGCCATCTCTATAAACATGGAAATATCTACACGGCCATCTGTATGAACATGGAAATATCTACACCGCCAACCGTATAACGATGGAAATATCTACACCGCTATCTGTATGAACATGGAAATATCTACACCGCTATCTGTATAAACATGGAAATATCTACAACGCTATCTCTATAAACATGGCAATATTTACACCGGCATCTCTATAAACATGGAAATATCTACACCGCTCTCTATAATGTTGGAAATAACTACACTGCTATGTCTGTAGACATGGAAATATCTAGAACGCCATCTCTATAAACATGGAAATATCTACACCACCATCTGCATTAACTTGGAAATATCTGAACCGCCATCTGTATGAACATGGAAATAACTACACCGCCATTTTTCTAAAGATGGAAATATCTACACCGCCATCTGTATAAACATGGAAATATCTACACCTCCATCTGTATAAAGATGGAAATATCTACACTGCCATATGAATAAACATGGAAATATCTACACCGCCATCTGTATGAACATGGAAATATCTACACCGCCATCTGTGGAAACATAGAAATATCTACACCGCCATCGGTATGAACATGGAAATATCTACACCACTATCTTGTAAACATGGAAATATCTACACCCCTAACTCTATAAACATGGAAATATCTACACCGCTATCTGCATAAACATGGAAATATCTGAACCGCCATCTGTATGAACATGGAAATAACTACACCGCCATTTTTCTAAAGATGGAAATATCTACACCGCCATCTGTATAAACATGGAAATATCTACACCTCCATCTGTATAAAGATGGAAATATCTACACCGCCATATGAATAAACATGGAAATATCTACACCGCCATCTGTATGAACATGGAAATATCTACACCGCCATCTGTGGAAACATAGAAATATCTACACCGCCATCGGTATGAACATGGAAATATCTACACCGCCATCTGTATGAACATGGAAATATCTACACCGCCATCTGTATGTACATGCAAATATATTCACCGCCGTCTGTATGAACATGGAAATATTTACACCGCCATCTGTATGAACATGGAAATATCTACACCGCTATCTGTATGAACATGGAAATATCTACACCTATATCTCTATAATCATGGAAATATCTACCCCGCCATCTCTATAAACACGGAAACACATACACCACCATCTGTAAGAACATGGAAATATCTACACCACAATGTGTATAAAGATGGAAATATCTACACCGCTATCTGTATGAACATGGAAAGATCTACACCGCCATCTGTATGAACATGGAAATATCTACAGCGCCAACCATATAAAGATGGAAATATCTACTCCGCTATCTGTATGAACATGGAAATATCTACACCACAATCTGTATAAACATGGAAATATCTACACCGCCATCTCCATAAACATGCAAATATCTACACCACTCTCTATAAACTTGGAAATAACTACACTGCTATCTCTATAGACATGGAAATATCTAGACCGCCATCTCTATAAACATGGAAATATCTACACCGCCATATGCATAAACATGGAAATATCTAAACTGCCATCTGTATGAACATGGAAATATCTACACCGCCATCTTTATAAAGATGGAAATAACTACACCGCCATCTGTGTAAACATGGAAATAGCTACACCGCCATCTGTATAAAGATGGAAATATCTACACCATCATCTGAATATACATGGCAATATCTACACAACCATCTTTATAAACATGCAAATATCTACACCGCTATCTGTATAAACAGGGAAATATCTACACCGCCATCTGTATGAACACAGATATATGTACAAAGCCATCTGTATGAACATGGAAATATCTACACCACCATGTGTATGAACATGGAAATATCTACACTGCCATCTGTATAAACATGGAAGTATCTACACTGCCATCTCTATAAACATGGAAATATCTACACCGCCATCTGTATGAACATGAAAATATCTATACCGCCAACAGTATAAAGATGGAAATATCTACACCGCTATCAGTATGAACATGGAAATATCTACACCACTATCAGTATAAACGTGGAAATATATACACCGCTATCTGTGTAAACATGGAAATATCTACACCGCTATCTGTTAAAACTTGGAAATATCTACACCGTTATGCGTGTAAACATGGAAATACCTTCACCGCCATCTGTATGAACATGGAAATATCTACACTGCCATCTATATAAACATGGAAATTTCTACACCGCCATCTGTAGGAACATGGAAATATCTACACCACCATCCGAATGAACATGCAAATATCTACACCGCCATCTGTATGAACATGGAAACATCTATACCGCCATCTGTATGAATTTGGAAATATCTACACCGCTAACTGTATGAACATGGAAATATCTGCACCGCTATCTATATGAACATGGAAATATGTACACCGCTATCTGTATAAACAAGGAAATATCTACACTGCCATCTCTATAAACATGGAAATATCTACACTGCCATCTGTATAAACATGGAAATATCTACAGCGTTATCCGTATTAACATGGAAATATCTACAGCGTTATCTGTATAAACATGAAAATATCTACACCGCCATCTCTATAAACATGGAAAATCTACACCGCTATCTGAATAAACATGTAAATATCTACAACGGTATCTGTATAAACATGGAAATGTCTACACAGCTATCTGTATAAGCATGGAAATATCAACACCGCCATCTGTAGGAACATGGAAATATCTACACCACAATCTGTATAAACATGGAAATATCTACACCGTCATCTGAATATACATAGAAATATCTACACCACCATCTGTATAAACATGGAAATATCTACACCGCCATCTGTATAAACATGGAAATATCTACATCGCCATCTGTATGAACATGGAAATATATACAAAGCCATCTGTATGAACATGGAAATATCTACACCGCCATCTCTATGAACATGGAAATATCTACACCGCCATCTGAATGAACATGCAAATATCTTCACCGCCGTCTGTATGAACTTGGAAATATCTACACCGCCATCTGAATGAACATGCAAATATATTCACCGCCGTCTGTATGAACTTGGAAATATTTACACCGCCATCTGTATGAACATGGAAATATCTACACCACTATCTGTAAGAACATGGAAATATCTACACCGCTATCTCTATAAACATGGAAATATCTACACCTCTATCTCTATAATCATGGAAATATCTACCCCGCCATCTCTATAAACACGGAAACATATATACCGCCATCTGTAAGAAGATGGCAATAACTGCACCACAATGTATATAAAGATGGAAATATCTACACCGCTATCTGTAGGAACATGGAAATATCTATACCGCCATCTCTATAAACATGGAAATATCTACACCGCCATCTGTATGAACATGGAAATACCTAAACCACCACGTGTATGAACATGGAAATATCTACACCGCCATCTGTATGAACATGGAAACAACTTCACCGCCATCTGTATGAACATGGAAATATCTACACCACCATCTGTATGAACATGCAAATATCTTCATAGCCATATGTATGAACATGGAAATATCTACACCGCCATCTGTATGAAGATGGAAATATCTACACCGCTATCTGTATGAACATGGAAATATCTACACCACTATCTCTATAAACATGGAAATATCTACTCCGCTATCTGTATAAACAAGGAAATATCTATACTGCTATCTGTGAAACAGGGAAATATCTACACCGCTATCTCTATAAACATGGAAATATCTACACCACTATCTCTATAGTCATGGAAATATCTACACCGCCATCTGTATGAACATGGAAATATCTACACAACCATCTGTATAAAGATGGAAATATCTACACCAATACTGTGTGAACATGGAGAAATCTACACCGCTATCTGTATAAACGTGGAAATATCTACACCGCTATCTGAATAAACATGGAAATATCTCCACCGCAATATCTGTAAACATGGAAATAACTACAGAGCTATGTGTATAAACATGGAAATACCTAGACCGCCATCTTTCAAAACATGGAAATATCTACACAGCCATCTGTATAAACGTGGAAATATCTGCACCGCCATCTGTATGAACATGGAAATATCTACACCGCCATCTGAATGAACATGCAAATATCTTCACCGCCGTCTGTATGAACTTGG
Source organism: Gorilla gorilla gorilla (assembly GCF_029281585.2). Taxonomy (NCBI): domain Eukaryota; kingdom Metazoa; phylum Chordata; class Mammalia; order Primates; family Hominidae; genus Gorilla; species Gorilla gorilla. The sequence continues at coordinate 51,381,601 of NC_073246.2, read as the reverse complement.
AAATATCTACACTGCCATCTGAATGAACATGCAAATATCTTCACCGCCGTCTGTATGAACTTGGAAATATTTACACCGCCATCTGTATGAACATGGAAATATCTGCACCACTATCTGTAAGAACATGGAAATATCTACACCGCTATCTCTATAAACATGGAAATATCTACACCTCTATCTCTATAATCATGGAAATATCTACCCCGCCATCTCTATAAACACGGAAACATATATACCGCCATCTGTAAGAACATGGCAATATCTACACCACAATGTGTATAAAGATGGAAATATCTACACTGCTATCTGTAGGAACATGGAAATATCTACACCACCATCTGTATAAACGCTGAAATATCTATACCGCCATCTCCATACACTTGGAAATATCTACACAGCTATCTGTATAAAGATGGAAATATCAACACCGCTATCTGAATAAACATGGAAATACCTACACCGCCCTCTGTATAAACATGGAAATATCTACACCGCCATCTCTATAAACATGGAAATATCTACACCGCCATCTGTATGAACATGGAAATACCTAAACCACCACGTGTATGAACATGGAAATATGTACACCGCCATCTGTATGAACATGGAAACAACTACACCGCCATCTGTATGAACATGGAAATATCTACACCGCTATCTGTATGAACATGGAAATATCTACACCACTATCTCTATAAACATGGAAATACCTACTCCGCTATCTGTATAAACAAGGAAATATCTATACTGCTATCTGTGAAACAGGGAAATATCTACAGCGCTATCTCTATAAACATGGAAATATCTACACCACTATCTCTATAGTCATGGAAATATCTACACCGCCATCTGTATGAACATGGAAATATCTACACAACCATCTGTATAAAGATGGAAATATCTACACCGCCATCTGTATAAACATGGAAATATCTACACCGCTATCTGTATAAACAAGGAAATATCTACACTGCCATCTCTATAAACATGGAAATATCTACACTGCCATCTGTATAAACATGGAAATATCTACACCGTTATCCGTATAAACATGGAAATATCTACAGCGTTATCTGCATAAACATGAAAATATCTACACCGCCATCTCTATAAACATGGAAAATCTACACCGCTATCAGAATAAACTTGTAAATATCTACACCGGTATCTGTATAAACATGGAAATATCTACACAGCTATCTGTATAAACATGGAAATATCTACAACGCCATCTGTATGAAGATGGAAATATCTACACCGCCATCTATATAAAGATGGAAATATCTTCACCGTCATTTGAATATACATAGAATTATCTACACCGCCTTCTGTTTAAACATGGAAATGTCCACACCACCATCTGTATAAACATGGAAATATCTACACCGCCATCTGTATGAACATGGAAATATGTACAAAGCCATCTGTACGAACATGGAAATATCTACACCACCATGTGTATGAACATGGAAATATCTACACCGCCATCTGTATGAACATAGAAATATCTACACCGCCATCTGTATGAACATGGAAATATCTACACCGCCATCTGTATGTACATGCAAATATATTCACCGCCGTCTGTATGAACATGGAAATATTTACACCGCCATCTGTATGAACATGGAAATATCTACACCTATATCTCTATAATCATGGAAATATCTACCCCGCCATCTCTATAAACACGGAAACACATACACCACCATCTGTAAGAACATGGAAATATCTACACCACAATGTGTATAAAGATGGAAATATCTACACCGCTATCTGTATGAACATGGAAAGATCTAAACCGCCATCTGTATGAACATGGAAATATCTACAGCGCCAACCATATAAAGATGGAAATATCTACTCCGCTATCTGTATGAACATGGAAATATCTACACCACAATCTGTATAAACATGGAAATATCTACACCGCCATCTCCATAAACATGCAAATATCTACACCACTCTCTATAAACTTGGAAATAACTACACTGCTATCTCTATAGACATGGAAATATCTAGACCGCCATCTCTATAAACATGGAAATATCTACACCGCCATATGCATAAACATGGAAATATCTAAACTGCCATCTGTATGAACATGGAAATATCTACACCGCCATCTTTATAAAGATGGAAATAACTACACCGCCATCTGTGTAAACATGGAAATAGCTACACCGCCATCTGTATAAAGATGGAAATATCTACACCATCATCTGAATATACATGGCAATATCTACACAACCATCTTTATAAACATGCAAATATCTACACCGCCAACTGTATAAACAGGGAAATATCTACACCGCCATCTGTATGAACACAGATATATGTACAAAGCCATCTGTATGAACATGGAAATATCTACACCACCATGTGTATGAACATGGAAATATCTACACTGCCATCTGTATAAACATGGAAGTATCTACACTGCCATCTCTATAAACATGGAAATATCTACACCGCCATCTGTATGAACATGAAAATATCTATACCGCCAACAGTATAAAGATGGAAATATCTACACCGCTATCAGTATGAACATGGAAATATCTACACCACTATCAGTATAAACGTGGAAATATATACACCGCTATCTGTGTAAACATGGAAATATCTACACCGCTATCTGTTAAAACTTGGAAATATCTACACCGTTATGCGTGTAAACATGGAAATACCTTCACCGCCATCTGTATGAACATGGAAATATCTACACTGCCATCTATATAAACATGGAAATTTCTACACCGCCATCTGTAGGAACATGGAAATATCTACACCACCATCTGAATGAACATGCAAATATCTACACCGCCATCTGTATGAACATGGAAACATCTATACCGCCATCTGTATGAATTTGGAAATATCTACACCGCTAACTGTATGAACATGGAAATATCTGCACCGCTATCTATATGAACATGGAAATATGTACACCGCTATCTGTATAAACAAGGAAATATCTACACTGCCATCTCTATAAACATGGAAATATCTACACTGCCATCTGTATAAACATGGAAATATCTACAGCGTTATCCGTATTAACATGGAAATATCTACAGCGTTATCTGTATAAACATGAAAATATCTACACCGCCATCTCTATAAACATGGAAAATCTACACCGCTATCTGAATAAACATGTAAATATCTACAACGGTATCTGTATAAACATGGAAATGTCTACACAGCTATCTGTATAAGCATGGAAATATCAACACCGCCATCTGTAGGAACATGGAAATATCTACACCACAATCTGTATAAACATGGAAATATCTACACCGTCATCTGAATATACATAGAAATATCTACACCACCATCTGTATAAACATGGAAATATCTACACCGCCATCTGTATAAACATGGAAATATCTACATCGCCATCTGTATGAACATGGAAATATATACAAAGCCATCTGTATGAACATGGAAATATCTACACCGCCATCTCTATGAACATGGAAATATCTACACCGCCATCTGAATGAACATGCAAATATCTTCACCGCCGTCTGTATGAACTTGGAAATATCTACACCGCCATCTGAATGAACATGCAAATATATTCACCGCCGTCTGTATGAACTTGGAAATATTTACACCGCCATCTGTATGAACATGGAAATATCTACACCACTATCTGTAAGAACATGGAAATATCTACACCGCTATCTCTATAAACATGGAAATATCTACACCTCTATCTCTATAATCATGGAAATATCTACCCCGCCATCTCTATAAACACGGAAACATATATACCGCCATCTGTAAGAAGATGGCAATAACTACACCACAATGTATATAAAGATGGAAATATCTACACCGCTATCTGTAGGAACATGGAAATATCTACACCGCTATCTGTATAAACACTGAAATATCTATACCGCCATCTCTATAAACATGGAAATATCTACACCGCCATCTGTATGAACATGGAAATACCTAAACCACCACGTGTATGAACATGGAAATATCTACACCGCCATCTGTATGAACATGGAAACAACTTCACCGCCATCTGTATGAACATGGAAATATCTACACCACCATCTGTATGAACATGCAAATATCTTCATAGCCATATGTATGAACATGGAAATATCTACACCGCCATCTGTATGAAGATGGAAATATCTACACCGCTATCTGTATGAACATGGAAATATCTACACCACTATCTCTATAAACATGGAAATATCTACTCCGCTATCTGTATAAACAAGGAAATATCTATACTGCTATCTGTGAAACAGGGAAATATCTACACCGCTATCTCTATAAACATGGAAATATCTACACCACTATCTCTATAGTCATGGAAATATCTACACCGCCATCTGTATGAACATGGAAATATCTACACAACCATCTGTATAAAGATGGAAATATCTACACCAATACTGTGTGAACATGGAGAAATCTACACCGCTATCTGTATAAACGTGGAAATATCTACACCGCTATCTGAATAAACATGGAAATATCTCCACCGCAATATCTGTAAACATGGAAATAACTACAGAGCTATGTGTATAAACATGGAAATACCTAGACCGCCATCTTTCAAAACATGGAAATATCTACACAGCCATCTGTATAAACGTGGAAATATCTACACCGCCATCTGTATGAACATGGAAATATCTACACCGCCATCTGAATGAACATGCAAATATCTTCACCGCCGTCTGTATGAACTTGGAAATATCTACACTGCCATCTGAATGAACATGCAAATATCTTCACCGCCGTCTGTATGAACTTGGAAATATTTACACCGCCATCTGTATGAACATGGAAATATCTGCACCACTATCTGTAAGAACATGGAAATATCTACACCGCTATCTCTATAAACATGGAAATATCTACACCTCTATCTCTATAATCATGGAAATATCTACCCCGCCATCTCTATAAACACGGAAACATATATACCGCCATCTGTAAGAACATGGCAATATCTACACCACAATGTGTATAAAGATGGAAATATCTACACCGCTATCTGTAGGAACATGGAAATATCTACACCACCATCTGTATAAACGCTGAAATATCTATACCGCCATCTCCATACACTTGGAAATATCTACACAGCTATCTGTATAAAGATGGAAATATCAACACCGCTATCTGAATAAACATGGAAATACCTACACCGCCCTCTGTATAAACATGGAAATATCTACACCGCCATCTCTATAAACATGGAAATATCTACACCGCCATCTGTATGAACATGGAAATACCTAAACCACCACGTGTATGAACATGGAAATATGTACACCGCCATCTGTATGAACATGGAAACAACTACACCGCCATCTGTATGAACATGGAAATATCTACACCGCTATCTGTATGAACATGGAAATATCTACACCACTATCTCTATAAACATGGAAATACCTACTCCGCTATCTGTATGAACAAGGAAATATCTATACTGCTATCTGTGAAACAGGGAAATATCTACAGCGCTATCTCTATAAACATGGAAATATCTACACCACTATCTCTATAGTCATGGAAATATCTACACCGCCATCTGTATGAACATGGAAATATCTACACAACCATCTGTATAAAGATGGAAATATCTACACCGCCATCTGTATAAACATGGAAATATCTACACCGCTATCTGTATAAACAAGGAAATATCTACACTGCCATCTCTATAAACATGGAAATATCTACACTGCCATCTGTATAAACATGGAAATATCTACACCGTTATCCGTATAAACATGGAAATATCTACAGCGTTATCTGCATAAACATGAAAATATCTACACCGCCATCTCTATAAACATGGAAAATCTACACCGCTATCAGAATAAACTTGTAAATATCTACACCGGTATCTGTATAAACATGGAAATATCTACACAGCTATCTGTATAAACATGGAAATATCTACAACGCCATCTGTATGAACATGGAAATATCTACACCGCCATCTATATAAAGATGGAAATATCTTCACCGTCATTTGAATATACATAGAATTATCTACACCGCCTTCTGTTTAAACATGGAAATGTCCACACCGCCATCTGTATGAACATGGAAATATGTACAAAGCCATCTGTACGAACATGGAAATATCTACACCACCATGTGTATGAACATGGAAATATCTACACCGCCATCTGTATGAACATAGAAATATCTACACCGCCATCTGTATGAACATGGAAATATCTACACCGCCATCTGTATGTACATGCAAATATATTCACCGCCGTCTGTATGAACATGGAAATATTTACACCGCCATCTGTATGAACATGGAAATATCTACACCTATATCTCTATAATCATGGAAATATCTACCCCGCCATCTCTATAAACACGGAAACACATACACCACCATCTGTAAGAACATGGAAATATCTACACCACAATGTGTATAAAGATGGAAATATCTACACCGCTATCTGTATGAACATGGAAAGATCTAAACCGCCATCTGTATGAACATGGAAATATCTACAGCGCCAACCATATAAAGATGGAAATATCTACTCCGCTATCTGTATGAACATGGAAATATCTACACCACAATCTGTATAAACATGGAAATATCTACACCGCCATCTCCATAAACATGCAAATATCTACACCACTCTCTATAAACTTGGAAATAACTATACTGCTATCTCTATAGACATGGAAATATCTAGACCGCCATCTCTATAAACATGGAAATATCTACACCGCCATATGCATAAACATGGAAATATCTAAACTGCCATCTGTATGAACATGGAAATATCTACACCGCCATCTTTATAAAGATGGAAATAACTACACCGCCATCTGTGTAAACATGGAAATAGCTACACCGCCATCTGTATAAAGATGGAAATATCTACACCATCATCTGAATATACATGGCAATATCTACACAACCATCTTTATAAACATGCAAATATCTACACCGCTATCTGTATAAACAGGGAAATATCTACACCGCCATCTGTATGAACACAGATATATGTACAAAGCCATCTGTATGAACATGGAAATATCTACACCACCATGTGTATGAACATGGAAATATCTACACTGCCATCTGTATAAACATGGAAGTATCTACACTGCCATCTCTATAAACATGGAAATATCTACACCGCCATCTGTATGAACATGAAAATATCTATACCGCCAACAGTATAAAGATGGAAATATCTACACCGCTATCAGTATGAACATGGAAATATCTACTCCGCTATCTGTATAAACAAGGAAATATCTATACTGCTATCTGTGAAACAGGGAAATATCTACACCGCTATCTCTATAAACATGGAAATATCTACACCACTATCTCTATAGTCATGGAAATATCTACACCGCCATCTGTATGAACATGGAAATATCTACACAACCATCTGTATAAAGATGGAAATATCTACACCAATACTGTGTGAACATGGAGAAATCTACACCGCTATCTGTATAAACGTGGAAATATCTACACCGCTACCTGAATAAACATGGAAATATCTCCACCGCAATATCTGTAAACATGGAAATAACTACAGAGCTATGTGTATAAACATGGAAATACCTAGACCGCCATCTTTCAAAACATGGAAATATCTACACAGCCATCTGTATAAACGTGGAAATATCTACACCGCCATCTGTATGAACATGGAAATATCTACACCGCCATCTGAATGAACATGCAAATATCTTCACCGCCGTCTGTATGAACTTGGAAATATCTACACTGCCATCTGAATGAACATGCAAATATCTTCACCGCCGTCTGTATGAACTTGGAAATATTTACACCGCCATCTGTATGAACATGGAAATATCTGCACCACTATCTGTAAGAACATGGAAATATCTACACCGCTATCTCTATAAACATGGAAATATCTACACCTCTATCTCTATAATCATGGAAATATCTACCCCGCCATCTCTATAAACACGGAAACATATATACCGCCATCTGTAAGAACATGGCAATATCTACACCACAATGTGTATAAAGATGGAAATATCTACACCGCTATCTGTAGGAACATGGAAATATCTACACCACCATCTGTATAAACGCTGAAATATCTATACCGCCATCTCCATACACTTGGAAATATCTACACAGCTATCTGTATAAAGATGGAAATATCAACACCGCTATCTGAATAAACATGGAAATACCTACACCGCCCTCTGTATAAACATGGAAATATCTACACCGCCATCTCTATAAACATGGAAATATCTACACCGCCATCTGTATGAACATGGAAATACCTAAACCACCACGTGTATGAACATGGAAATATGTACACCGCCATCTGTATGAACATGGAAACAACTACACCGCCATCTGTATGAACATGGAAATATCTACACCGCTATCTGTATGAACATGGAAATATCTACACCACTATCTCTATAAACATGGAAATACCTACTCCGCTATCTGTATGAACAAGGAAATATCTATACTGCTATCTGTGAAACAGGGAAATATCTACAGCGCTATCTCTATAAACATGGAAATATCTACACCACTATCTCTATAGTCATGGAAATATCTACACCGCCATCTGTATGAACATGGAAATATCTACACAACCATCTGTATAAAGATGGAAATATCTACACCGCCATCTGTATAAACATGGAAATATCTACACCGCTATCTGTATAAACAAGGAAATATCTACACTGCCATCTCTATAAACATGGAAATATCTACACTGCCATCTGTATAAACATGGAAATATCTACACCGTTATCCGTATAAACATGGAAATATCTACAGCGTTATCTGCATAAACATGAAAATATCTACACCGCCATCTCTATAAACATGGAAAATCTACACCGCTATCAGAATAAACTTGTAAATATCTACACCGGTATCTGTATAAACATGGAAATATCTACACAGCTATCTGTATAAACATGGAAATATCTACAACGCCATCTGTATGAACATGGAAATATCTACACCGCCATCTATATAAAGATGGAAATATCTTCACCGTCATTTGAATATACATAGAATTATCTACACCGCCTTCTGTTTAAACATGGAAATGTCCACACCACCATCTGTATAAACATGGAAATATCTTCACCGCCATCTGTATGAACATGGAAATATGTACAAAGCCATCTGTACGAACATGGAAATATCTACACCACCATGTGTATGAACATGGAAATATCTACACCGCCATCTGTATGAACATAGAAATATCTACACCGCCATCTGTATGAACATGGAAATATCTACACCGCCATCTGTATGTACATGCAAATATATTCACCGCCGTCTGTATGAACATGGAAATATTTACACCGCCATCTGTATGAACATGGAAATATCTACACCTATATCTCTATAATCATGGAAATATCTACCCCGCCATCTCTATAAACACGGAAACACATACACCACCATCTGTAAGAACATGGAAATATCTACACCACAATGTGTATAAAGATGGAAATATCTACACCGCTATCTGTATGAACATGGAAAGATCTAAACCGCCATCTGTATGAACATGGAAATATCTACAGCGCCAACCATATAAAGATGGAAATATCTACTCCGCTATCTGTATGAACATGGAAATATCTACTCCACAATCTGTATAAAAATGGAAATATCTACACCGCCATCTCCATAAACATGCAAATATCTACACCACTCTCTATAAACTTGGAAATAACTATACTGCTATCTCTATAGACATGGAAATATCTAGACCGCCATCTCTATAAACATGGAAATATCTACACCGCCATATGCATAAACATGGAAATATCTAAACTGCCATCTGTATGAACATGGAAATATCAACACCGCCATCTTTATAAAGATGGAAATAACTACACCGCCATCTGTGTAAACATGGAAATAGCTACACCGCCATCTGTATAAAGATGGAAATATCTACACCATCATCTGAATATACATGGCAATATCTACACAACCATCTTTATAAACATGCAAATATCTACACCGCTATCTGTATAAACAGGGAAATATCTACACCGCCATCTGTATGAACACAGATATATGTACAAAGCCATCTGTATGAACATGGAAATATCTACACCACCATGTGTATGAACATGGAAATATCTACACTGCCATCTGTATAAACATGGAAGTATCTACACTGCCATCTCTATAAACATGGAAATATCTACACCGCCATCTGTATGAACATGAAAATATCTATACCGCCAACAGTATAAAGATGGAAATATCTACACCGCTATCAGTATGAACATGGAAATATCTACACCACTATCAGTATAAACGTGGAAATATATACACCGCTATCTGTGTAAACATGGAAATATCTACACCGCTATCTGTTAAAACTTGGAAATATCTACACCGTTATGCGTGTAAACATGGAAATACCTTCACCGCCATCTGTATGAACATGGAAATATCTACACTGCCATCTATATAAACATGGAAATTTCTACACCGCCATCTGTAGGAACATGGAAATATCTACACCACCATCTGAATGAACATGCAAATATCTACACCGCCATCTGTATGAACATGGAAACATCTATACCGCCATCTGTATGAATTTGGAAATATCTACACCGCTAACTGTATGAACATGGAAATATCTGCACCGCTATCTATATGAACATGGAAATATGTACACCGCTATCTGTATAAACAAGGAAATATCTACACTGCCATCTCTATAAACATGGAAATATCTACACTGCCATCTGTATAAACATGGAAATATCTACAGCGTTATCCGTATTAACATGGAAATATCTACAGCGTTATCTGTATAAACATGAAAATATCTACACCGCCATCTCTATAAACATGGAAAATCTACACCGCTATCTGAATAAACATGTAAATATCTACAACGGTATCTGTATAAACATGGAAATGTCTACACAGCTATCTGTATAAGCATGGAAATATCAACACCGCCATCTGTAGGAACATGGAAATATCTACACCACAATCTGTATAAACATGGAAATATCTACACCGTCATCTGAATATACATAGAAATATCTACACCACCATCTGTATAAACATGGAAATATCTACACCGCCATCTGTATAAACATGGAAATATCTACATCGCCATCTGTATGAACATGGAAATATATACAAAGCCATCTGTATGAACATGGAAATATCTACACCGCCATCTCTATGAACATGGAAATATCTACACCGCCATCTGAATGAACATGCAAATATCTTCACCGCCGTCTGTATGAACTTGGAAATATCTACACCGCCATCTGAATGAACATGCAAATATATTCACCGCCGTCTGTATGAACTTGGAAATATTTACACCGCCATCTGTATGAACATGGAAATATCTACACCACTATCTGTAAGAACATGGAAATATCTACACCGCTATCTCTATAAACATGGAAATATCTACACCTCTATCTCTATAATCATGGAAATATCTACCCCGCCATCTCTATAAACACGGAAACATATATACCGCCATCTGTAAGAAGATGGCAATAACTACACCACAATGTATATAAAGATGGAAATATCTACACCGCTATCTGTAGGAACATGGAAATATCTACACCGCTATCTGTATAAACACTGAAATATCTATACCGCCATCTCTATAAACATGGAAATATCTACACCGCCATCTGTATGAACATGGAAATACCTAAACCACCACGTGTATGAACATGGAAATATCTACACCGCCATCTGTATGAACATGGAAACAACTTCACCGCCATCTGTATGAACATGGAAATATCTACACCACCATCTGTATGAACATGCAAATATCTTCATAGCCATATGTATGAACATGGAAATATCTACACCGCCATCTGTATGAAGATGGAAATATCTACACCGCTATCTGTATGAACATGGAAATATCTACACCACTATCTCTATAAACATGGAAATATCTACTCCGCTATCTGTATAAACAAGGAAATATCTATACTGCTATCTGTGAAACAGGGAAATATCTACACCGCTATCTCTATAAACATGGAAATATCTACACCACTATCTCTATAGTCATGGAAATATCTACACCGCCATCTGTATGAACATGGAAATATCTACACAACCATCTGTATAAAGATGGAAATATCTACACCAATACTGTGTGAACATGGAGAAATCTACACCGCTATCTGTATAAACGTGGAAATATCTACACCGCTATCTGAATAAACATGGAAATATCTCCACCGCAATATCTGTAAACATGGAAATAACTACAGAGCTATGTGTATAAACATGGAAATACCTAGACCGCCATCTTTCAAAACATGGAAATATCTACACAGCCATCTGTATAAACGTGGAAATATCTACACCGCCATCTGTATGAACATGGAAATATCTACACCGCCATCTGAATGAACATGCAAATATCTTCACCGCCGTCTGTATGAACTTGGAAATATCTACACTGCCATCTGAATGAACATGCAAATATCTTCACCGCCGTCTGTATGAACTTGGAAATATTTACACCGCCATCTGTATGAACATGGAAATATCTGCACCACTATCTGTAAGAACATGGAAATATCTACACCGCTATCTCTATAAACATGGAAATATCTACACCTCTATCTCTATAATCATGGAAATATCTACCCCGCCATCTCTATAAACACGGAAACATATATACCGCCATCTGTAAGAACATGGCAATATCTACACCACAATGTGTATAAAGATGGAAATATCTACACCGCTATCTGTAGGAACATGGAAATATCTACACCACCATCTGTATAAACGCTGAAATATCTATACCGCCATCTCCATACACTTGGAAATATCTACACAGCTATCTGTATAAAGATGGAAATATCAACATCGCTATCTGAATAAACATGGAAATACCTACACCGCCCTCTGTATAAACATGGAAATATCTACACCGCCATCTCTATAAACATGGAAATATCTACACCGCCATCTGTATGAACATGGAAATACCTAAACCACCACGTGTATGAACATGGAAATATGTACACCGCCATCTGTATGAACATGGAAACAACTACACCGCCATCTGTATGAACATGGAAATATCTACACCACTATCTCTATAAACATGGAAATACCTACTCCGCTATCTGTATAAACAAGGAAATATCTATACTGCTATCTGTGAAACACGGAAATATCTACAGCGCTATCTCTATAAACATGGAAATATCTACACCACTATCTCTATAGTCATGGAAATATCTACACCGCCATCTGTATGAACATGGAAATATCTACACAACCATCTGTATAAAGATGGAAATATCTACACCGCTACTGTGTGAACATGGAGATATCTACACCGCTATCTGTATAAACGTGGAAATATCTACACAGCTATCTGAATAAACATGGAAATATCTCCACCGCAATATCTATAAACATGGAAATAACTACAGAGCTATGTGTATAAACATGGAAATACCTAGACCGCCATCTTTAAAAACATGTTAATATCTACACAGCCATCTGTATAAACGTGGAAATACCTACACCGCCATCTGTATGAACATGGAAATATCTATAGCGCCAACCATATAAAGATGGAAATATCTACACCGCTATCTCTATGAACGTGGAAATATCTACAACGCAATCTGTATAAACATGGAAATATCTACACCGCTATCCCTATAAACATGGAAATATCTACACCACTCTCTATATACTTGGAAATAACTACACTACTATCTCTATACACATGGAAATATCAAGACCGCCATCTCTATAAACATGGAAATATCTACACCGCCATATGCATAAACGTGGAAATATCTAAACCGCCATCTGTATGAACCTGGAAATATCTACACCGCTATCTGTGTAAATATGCATACATTTTCACCGCTATCTGTATAAACATGGAAATATCTACACCGCTATCTGTATGAACATGGAAATATCTACACCGCTATCTGTTTGAACATGGAAATATCTACACCGCTATCTGCATATACATAGAAATATCTACAAAGCTATCTCTTTACACAAGGAAATAACTACACCGCTATCTGTATGAACATGGAAATATCTACACCGCTATCTGCATGAAAATGGAAATATCTACACAGCTATCTGCATATACATGGAAATATCTACAAAGCTATCTCTTTACACATGGAAATAACTACACCGCTATCTGTATGAACATGGAAATATCTACACCGCCATCTGTATGTACATGGAAATATCTGCACCGCCATCTGTATTAACATACAAATATCTACACCGCCGTCTGTATTAAGATGGAGATATCTACACCGCTATCTGTATAAACTTGGAAATATCTACACCGCTATCTGTATAAACATGGAAATATCTACACCGCTATCTGTATAAACATGGAAATATCTACACCACTACCACTATAAACATGGAAATATCAGCACCGCTATCTGTATGAACATGGAAATATCTACACAGCCATCTGGATGAACATGGAAATATCTACACCGCTATCTGTATGAACATGGAAATAGCTACACCGCTATCTGTATGAAGATGGAAATATCTACACCACTATCTGTATGAACATGGAAACATCTACACCTCTATCTGTATGAACATGGAAATATCTACACCGCTATCTGTATGAACATGGAAATATCTACACCGCTATCTTTATGAACATGGAAATATCTTCACCGCCATCTGTATGAACACGGATATATCTACACAGCCATCTGTATGACATTGGAAATATCTAAACCGCTATCCGTATGAACATGGAAATATCTACACCGCAATCTGTATGAACATGGAAATATCTTCACCGCGATCTGTATGAACATGGATATCTCTACACAGCCATCTGGATGAACATGCAAATATCTACACTGCTATCTATATGAACATGGAAATATCTACACCGCTATTTGTGTAAACATGCATACATCTTCACCGCTATCTGTATGAACATGGAAATATCTACACCTCTATCTGCTTGAACATGG
Source organism: Gorilla gorilla gorilla (assembly GCF_029281585.2). Classification (NCBI taxonomy): domain Eukaryota; kingdom Metazoa; phylum Chordata; class Mammalia; order Primates; family Hominidae; genus Gorilla; species Gorilla gorilla. The sequence continues at coordinate 51,366,553 of NC_073246.2, read as the reverse complement.
AAATATCTACACCGCTATCTGCATGAAAATGGAAATATCTACACAGCTATCTGCATATACATGGAAATATCTACAAAGCTATCTCTTTACACATGGAAATAACTACACCGTTATCTGTATGAACATGGAAATATCTACACCGCCATCTGTATGAACATGGAAATATCTGCACAGCCATCTGTATTAACATACAAATATCTACACCGCCGTCTGTATTAAGATGGAGATATCTACACCGCTATCTGTATAAACTTGGAAATATGTACACCGCTATCTGTATAAACATGGAAATATCTACACCGCTATCTGTATAAACATGGAAATATCTACACCGCTACCAGTATAAACATGGAGATATCAGCACCGCTATCTGTATGAACATGGAAATATCTACACAGCCATCTGGATGAACATGGAAATATCTACACCGTTATCTATATGAACATGGAAATAGCTACACCGCTATCTGTATGAAGATGGAAATATCTACACCACTGTCTGTATGAACATGGAAATATCTACACCTCTATCTGTATGAACACGGAAATATCTACACCGCTATGTGTGTAAACATGCATACATCTTCACCGCTATCTGTATAAACATGGAAATATCTACACTGCTATCTGTATGAACATGGAAATATCTACACCGCTATCTGTTTGAACATGGAAATAGCTACACCGCTATCTGTATGAACTTGGAAATATCTACACCACTATCTGTGTGAACATGGAAATACCAACACCGCTATCTGTATGAACATGGAAATATCTTCACCGCCATCTGTATGAACATGGATATATCTACACAGCCATCTGGATGAACATGGAAATATCTACACGGCTATCTGTATGAACATGGAAATAGCTACACCTCTATCTGTATGAACACGGAAATATCTACACCGCTATCTGTATGAACATGGAAAGATCTACACCGCTATCTATATGAAAATTAAAATATCTTCACCGCCTTCTGTATGAACATGGATATATCTACACAGCCATCTGGATGAACATGGAAATATCTACACCGCTATCTGTACGAACATGGAAATATCTACACCGCTATCTGGGTAAACATGCATACATCTTCACCGCTATCTGTATAAACATGGAAATATCTACACCACTATCTGTATGAACATGGAAATATCTACACTGCTTTCTGTTTGAACATGGAAATATCTACACCGCTATCTGCATGAAAATGGAAATATCAACACAGATCTCTGCATATACATGGAAATATCTACAAAGCTATCTCCTTACACATGGAAATATCTACACCGCTATCTCTATAAACATGGAAATATCTACACCGCCATCTGTATGAACATGGAAATATCTGCACCGCCATCTGTATGAACATACAAATATCTACACCGCCATCTGTATTAAGATGGAGATATCTACACCGCTATCTGTATAAACATGGAAATATCTACAGGGCTATCCATATAAACACAGAAATATCTACACCGCTATCTGTATAAACATGGAAATATCTACACCGCTACCTGTATAAACATGGAAATATCAGCACCGCTATCTGTATGAACATGGATATATCTACAAAGCCATCAGGATGAACATGGAAATATCTACACCGCGATCTGTATTAACATGGAAATAGCTACACCGCTATCTGTATGAACATGGAAATATCTACACCGCTATCTGTATGAACATGGAAATATCTACATGGCTATCTGTATGAACATGGAAATATCTTCACCGCCATCTGTATGAACATGGATATATCTACACAGCCATCTGGATGAACATGGAAATATCTACACCGCTATCTATATGAACATGGAAATATCTACACCGCTATTTGTGTAAACATGCATACATCTTCACTGCTATCTGTATAAACATGCAAATATCTACACCGCTATCTGTATGAACATGGAAATATCTACACCGCTATCTGTTTGAACATGGAAATATCTACACCGCTATCTGCATGAAAATGGAAATATCTACACAGCTATCTGCATATACATGGAAATATCTACAAAGCTATCTCTTTACACATGGAAATAACTACACCGCTATCTCTATAAACATGGAAATACCTACACCACCATCTGTATGAACAAGGAAATATCTGCACCGCCATCTGTATGAACATATAAATATCTACACCACCATCTTTATTAAGATGGAGATATCTACACCGCTATCTGTATAAACCTGGAAATATCTACACCGCTATCTGTATAAACATGGAAATATGTACACCGCTATCTGTATAAACATGGAAATATCTACACCACTACCTGTAAAAACATGGAAATATCAGCACCGCTATCTGTATGAACATGGAAATATCTACACCGCTATCTGTACGAACATGGAAATATCTACACCGCTATCTGTATGAACATGGAAATAGCTACACCGCTATCTGTATGAACATGGAAATATCTACACCACTATCTGTATGAACATGGAAATATCTACACCGCTATCTGTATAAACATGGAAATATCTACAAAGCTATCTGAATGAAGATGGAAATATCTACACCGCTATCTGTTTGAACATGTAAATATCTACACCGCTATCTGCATGAAAATGGAAATATCTACAAAGCTATCTGCATATACATGGAAATATCTACACTGCTATCTCTTCACACATGGAAATAACTACACCGCTATATCTATAAACATGGAAACATCTACACCGCCATCTGTATGAACATAGAAATATCTGCACCGCCATCTGTATGTACATATAAATATCTACACCGCAATCTGTATTAAGAAGGAAATATCTAAACCGCTATCTGTATGAACATGGAAATATCTACACAGCTATCTCTTTACACATGGAAATAACTACACCGCTATCTGTATGAACTTGGAAATATCTACACCGCCATCTGTATGAACATGGAAATAGCTGCACCGACATCTCTATGAACATATACATATCTACACGGCCATCTGTATTAAGATGGAGATATCTACACCGATATCTGTATAAGCATGGAAATATCTACAACGCTATCTGTATAAACATGGAAATATCTACACCGGTATCTGTATAAACATGGAAATATCTACACTGCTACCTGTATAAACAGGGAAATATCAGAACCGCTATCTGTATGAAAATGGAAATATCAGCCCCTCTATCTGCATGAACATGGAGATATTTACACCGCTATCTGTATGAACTTGGAAATATCTACACCGCTATCTGTATGAACATGGAAATACCTTCACCGACATCTGTATGAACATGGATATATCTACACAGCCTTCTGGATGAACATGGAAATATCTACCCCACTATCTGTATGAACATGGAAATAGCTACACCGCTATCTGTATGAACATGGAAATATCTACACCACTATCTTTATGAACATAGAAATATCTACACCGATATCTGTATGAACATGGAAATATCTTCACCGCCATCTGTATGAACATGGATATATCTACACAGCCATCTGGATGAACATGGAAATATCTACACCGCTATCTGTATGAACATGGAAATAGCTACACCGCTATCTGTTTGAACATGGAAATATGTACACCGCTATCTGCATGAAAATGGAAATATCTACACAGCTATCTGCATGCACATGGAAATATCCACAAAGCTATCTCTTTACACATGGAAATAAGTACACCGCTATCTCTATAAACATGGAAATATCTACACCACCATCTGTATGAACATGGAAATTTCTGCACCGCCATCTGTATGAATATATAAATATCTACACCACCATATGTATTAAGATGGAGATATCTACACCGCTATCTGTATAAACCTGGAAATATCTACACCGCTTTCTGTATAAACATGGAAATATCTACACCGCTATCTGTATAAATATGGAAATATCTACACCACTACCTGTATAAACATGGAAATATCAGCACCGCTATCTGTATGAACATGGAAATATCTACACCGCTATCTGTACGAACATGGAAATATCTACACCGCTATCTGTATGAACATGGAAATAGCTGCACCGCTATCTGTATGAACATGGAAATATCTACACCGCTATCTGTATGAACATGGAAATATCTACACCATTACCTGTATGAACATGGAAATATTTACTCTGCTATCTGTATGAACATGGATATATCTACACCGCCATCTGGATGAACACGGAAATATCTACACCGCTATCTGTACGAACATGGAAATATCTACACCACTATCTGTGTAAATATGAATACATCTTCACCGCAATCTGTATAAACATGGAAATATCTACACCGCTATGTGTATGAACATGGAAATATCTACACCGCTATCTGTTTGAACATGGAAATATCTACACCGCTGTCTGCATGAAAATGGAAATATCTACACAGCTATCTGCATATACATGGAAATATCTACACTGCTATCTCTTTACACATGGAAATAACTACACTGCTATCTGTATGAACATGGAAATATCTACACCGCCATCTGTATGAACATGGAAATATCTGCACCGACATCTGTATGAACATATACATAACTACATGGCCATCTGTATTAAGATGGAGATATCTACACCGATATCTGTATAAACATGGAAATATCTACACCGCTATCTGTATAAACATGGAAATATCTACACCGCAATCTCTATAAACATGGAAATATCTACACCGCTACCTGTATAAACATGGAAATATCAGCACCGCTATCTGTATGAACATGGAAATATCAGCCCCTCTATCTGTATGAATATGGAAGTATCTACACCGCTATCTCTATGAACATGGAAATATCTACACCGCTATCTGTTTGAACATGGAAATATCTAAACCGCTATCTGCATGAAAATGGAAATATATACACAGCTATCTGCATATACATGGAAATATCTACACAGCTATCTCTTTACACATGGAAATAACTACACCGCTATCTGTATGAACAAGGAAATATCTTCACCGCCAACTGTATGAAGATGGATATATCTACACAGCCATCTGGATGTACATGGAAATATCTACACCGCTATCTGTATGAACATGGAAATATCTACACCGCTATCTGTGTAAACATGCATACATCTTCACCGCTATCTGTATAAACATGGAAATACCTACACTGTTATCTGTATGAACATGGAAATATCTACACCGCTATCTGTTTGAACATGGAAATATCTACACCAATATCTGCATGAAAATGGAAATATCTACACAGCGATCTGCATATACATGGAAATATCTTCAAAGCTATCTCTTTTCACATGGAAATAACTACAGCGCTATCTCTATAAACATGGAAATAGCTACACCGCCATATGTATGAACATGGAAATATCTGCACCGCCATCTGTATGAACATATAAATATCTACACCGCCATCGGTATTAAGATGGAGATATCTACACCGCTATCTGTATGAACTTGGAAATATCTACACCGCTATCTGTATGAACATGGATATATCTACACAGCCATCTGGATGAACATGGAAATATCTACACCGCTATCTGTATGAACATGGAAATATCTACACAGCAATCTGGATGAACATGGAAATATCCACAGCGCTATCTGTATCTACATGGATATATCTACACAGCCATCTGGATGAACACGGAAATAACTACACCGCTATCTGTAAGAACATGGAAATATCTACACCGCAATCTGTGTAAATATGCATACATCTTCACCGCTATCTGTATAAACATGGAAATATCTACACCGCTATCTGTATGAACATGGAAATATCTACACCGCTATCTGTTTGAACATGGAAATATCTACAGCGCTATCTGCATGAAAATGGAAATATCTACACAGTTGTCTGCATATACATGGAAATATCTACACAGCTATCTCTTTACACATGGAAATAACTAAACCGCTCTCTCTATGAACATGGAAATATCTACACCGCCATCTGTATGAACATGGAAATTTCTGCACTGCCATCTGTATGAACTTATAAATATCTACACCGCCATCTGTATTAACATGGAGATATCTACCCCGCTATCTGTATAAACATGGAAATACCTTCACCTCTATCTGTATAAACATGGAAATATCTACACCGCTATCTGTATAAACATGGAAATATCTACAACGCTACCTGTATAAATATGGAAATATTAGTACCGATATCTGTATGAACATGGAAACATCTACACCGCTATCTGTATGAACATGGAAATATCTACACTGCTATCTGTATGAACATGGAAATATCTAAACCGCTATCTGTATGAACATGGAAATATCTACACCACTATCTCTATGAACATGGATATATCTACACAGCCCTCTGGATGATCATGGAAATATCCACACCTCTATCTGTGTAAACATGCATACATCTTCACCGCTATCTGTATAAACATGGAAATATCTACACCGCTATCTGTATGAACATGGAAATATCTACACCGCTATCTGTTTGAAGATGGAAATATGTACACAGCTATCTGCATGAAAATGGAAATATCTACACAGCTATCTGCATACACATGGAAATATCTACACAGCTATCTCTTTACACATGGAAATAACTACACCGCTATCTGTATGAACATGGAAATATCTAAACCGCCATCTGTATGAACATGGAAATATCTGCACCGCCATCTGTATGAACATATAAATATCTACACCGCCATCTGTATTAAGATGGAGATATCTACACCGCTATGTGTATAAACATGGAAATATCTACACCGCTATCTGTATAAACATGGAAATATCTACACCGCTATCTGTATAAACATGGAAATATCTACACCGCTGCCTGTATAAACATGGAAATATCAGCACCGCTATCTGTATGAACATGGAAATATCTACACCGCTATCTGTATGAACATGGAAATATCTACACCGGTATCTGTATGAACATGGAAATAGCTACACCGTTATCTGTATGAACATGGGAATATCTACACCGCTATCTGTATGAACATGGAAATATCTACACCGCTATCTGTATGAACATGGATATATCTACACAGCCATCTGGATGAACATGGAAATATCTACACTGCTATCTGTGTAAACATGCATACACCTTCACCGCTATCTGTATAAACATGGAAATATCTACACCGCTATCTGTATGAACATGGAAATATCTACACCACTATCTGCATGAAATTGGAAATATCTACACTGCTATCTGCATATACATTTAAATATCTACACAGCTATCTCTTTACACATGGAAATCACTACACCGCTATCTGTATGAACATGGAAATACCTACACCGCCATCTGTATGAACATGGAAATATCTGCACCGCCATCTGTATGAACATATAAATATCTACACCACCGTCTGTATTAAGATGGAGATAACTACTCTGCTATCTGTATAAACATGGAAATATCTACACCGCCATCTGTATGAACATATAAATATCTACACCATCATCTGTATTAAGAAGGAAATATCTAAACCGCTATGTGTATAAACATGGAAATATCTACACCGCTGCCTGTATAAACATGGAAATATCAGCACCGCCATCTGTAGGAACATTGAAATATCTACACCGCTATCTGTATGAACATGGAATTATCTACACCACTATCTGTATGAACATGGAAATATCTACAGCGCTATCTGTATGAACATGGAAATATCTACACAGCCATCTGTATGAACATGGAAATATCTGCACCGCCATCTGTATGAACTGATAAATATCTACACTGCCATCTGTATTAAGATGGAGATATCTACACCGCTATGTGAATAAACATGGAAATATCTACACCGCTATCTGTATAAACAGGGAAATATCTACACCGCTATCTGTATAAACATGGAAATATCTACACCGCTACCTGTATAAACATGGAAATAACAGCACCGCTACCTGTATGAACATGTAAATATCTACACCGCTATCTGTATGAACATGGAAATATCTACACCGCCATCTGTATGAACATATAAATATCTACACCGCCATCTGTATTAAGATGGAGATATCTACACCGCTATGTGTATAAACATGGAAATATCTACACCGCTATCTGTATAAACATGGAAATATCTACACCGCTATCTGTATAAACATGGAAATATCTACACCGCTGCCTGTATAAACATGGAAATATCAGCACCGCTATCTGTATGAACATGGAAATATCTACACCGCTATCTGTATGAACATGGAAATATCTACACCGGTATCTGTATGAACATGGAAATAGCTACACCGTTATCTGTATGAACATGGGAATATCTACACCGCTATCTGTATGAACATGGAAATATCTACACCGCTATCTGTATGAACATGGATATATCTACACAGCCATCTGGATGAACATGGAAATATCTACACTGCTATCTGTGTAAACATGCATACACCTTCACCGCTATCTGTATAAACATGGAAATATCTACACCGCTATCTGTATGAACATGGAAATATCTACACCGCTATCTGCATGAAATTGGAAATATCTACACTGCTATCTGCATATACATTTAAATATCTACACAGCTATCTCTTTACACATGGAAATAACTACACCGCTATGTGTATGAACATGGAAATACCTACACCGCCATCTGTATGAACATGGAAATATCTGCACCGCAATCTGTATGAACATATAAATATCTACACCACCGTCTGTATTAAGATGGAGATAACTACTCTGCTATCTGTATAAACATGGAAATATCTACACCGCCATCTGTATGAACATATAAATATCTACACCATCATCTGTATTAAGAAGGAAATATCTAAACCGCTATGTGTATAAACATGGAAATATCTACACCGCTGCCTGTATAAACATGGAAATATCAGCACCACCATCTGTAGGAACATTGAAATATCTACACCGCTATCTGTATGACCATGGAAATATCTACACCACTATCTGTATGAACATGGAAATATCTACAGCGCTATCTGTATGAACATGGAAATATCTACACAGCCATCTGTATGAACATGGAAATATCTGCACCGCCATCTGTATGAACTGATAAATATCTACACCGCCATCTGTATTAAGATGGAGATATCTACACCGCTATGTGAATAAACATGGAAATATCTACACCGCTATCTGTATAAACATGGAAATATCTACACCGCTATCTGTATAAACATGGAAATATCTACACCGCTACCTGTATAAACATGGAAATAACAGCACCGCTATCTGTATGAACATGTAAATATCTACACCGCTATCTGTATGAACATGGAAATATCTACACCGCTATCTGTTTGAACATGGAAATATCTACACCGCTATCTGTATGAACATGGAAATATCTACACCGCCATCTGTATGAACATGGAAATATCTGCACCGCCATCTGTATGAACATATAAATATCTACACCGCCATCTGTATTAAGATGGAGATATCTACACCGCTATCTGTATAAACATGGAAATATCTACACCTCTATCTCTATAAACATGGAAACATCTACACCGCTATCTGTATAAACTTGGAAATATCTACACCGGTACCTGTACAAACATGGAAATAGCACCGCTATCTGTATGAACATGGAAATATCTACACCGCTATCTCTATGAACATGGAAATATCTACACCGCTATCTGTTTGAACATGGAAATATCTACACCGCTATCTGCGTGAAAATGGAAATATCTACACTTCTATCTGCATATACATGGAAATATCTACACAGCTATCTCTTTACCCATGGAAATAACTACACCGCTCTCTGTATGAACATGGAAATATCTAAACCGCCATCTGTATGAACATGGAAATATCTACACCGCCATCTGTATTAAGATGGAGATATCTACACCGCTATCTGTATAAACATGGAACTATCTACACCTCTATCTGTATAAACATGGAAACATCTACACCGCTATCTGTATAAACATGGAAATATCTACACCGCTATCTGTATAAGCATGGAAATATCTACACGGCTACCTGTATAAACATGGAAATATCAGCACCGCTATCTGTATGAACATACAAATATCTACACTGCCATCTGTATTAAGATGGAGATATCTACACCGCTATCTGTATAAACTTGGAAATATCCACACCGCTATCTGTATAAACATGGAAATATCTACACCGCTATGCGTATAAACATGGAAATATCAGCACCGCTCTCTGTATGAACATGGAAATATCTACACAGCCATCTGGACGAACATGAAAATACCTACACCGCTATCTGTATGAACATTGAAATAGCTACACCGCTATCTGTATGAACATGGAAATATCTACACCACTATCTGTATGAACATGTAAATATCTACACCGCTATCTGTATGAACATGGAAATATCTTCACCGCCATCTGTATGAACATGGATATATCTACACAGCCATCTGGATGAACATGGAAATATCTACACCGCTATCTGTATGAACATGGAAATAGCTACTCCGCTATCTGTATGAACATGGAAATATCTACACCGCTATCAGTATGAACATGGAAATATCTACACCGCTATCTGTATGAACATGGATTTATCTACACAGCCATCTGGATGAACAAGGAATTATCTACACCGCTATCTGTATGAACATGGAAATATCTACACCGCTATCTGTGTAAACATGCATACATCTTCACCGCTATCTGAATAAACATGGAAATATTTACATCGCTATCTGTATGAACATGGAAATATCTACACCGCTATCTGTTTGAACATGGAAATATCTACACCGCTATCTGCAGGAAAATGGAAATATCTACACAGCTATCTGCATATACATGGAAATATCTACAAAGATATCTCTTTACACATGGAAATAACTACACCTCTATCTCTATAAACATGGAAATATCTATATCGCCATCTGTATGAACATGGAAATATCTGCACCGCCATCTGTATTAGGATACAAATATCTAAACCACCATCTGTATTAAGATGGAGATATCTACACGGCTATCAGTATAAACATGGAAATATCTAAACCGCTACCTGTATAAACATGGAAATATCAGCACCGCTATCTGTATGAACATGGAAATATCTACACCGCAATCTGAATGAACATGGAAATATCTGCAGCGCCATCTGCATGAACATATAAATATCTACACCGCCATCTGTATTAAGAAGGAGATATCTACACCGCAATCTGTATAAACATGGAAATATCTACACCGCTACCTGTATAAACATGGAAATATCAGCATCGCTATCTGTATGAACATGGAAATATCTACACAGCCATCTGGATGAACATGGAAATATCTACACCGCTATCTGTATGAACATGGAAATAGCTACACCTCTATCTGTATGAACATGGAAATAACTACACCGCTATCTGTATGAACAGGGAAAGATCTACACCGCTATCTGTATGAACATGGAAATATCTTCACCGCCATCTGTATGAACATGGATATATCTACACAGCCATCTGGATGAACATGTATATATCTACACCGTTATCTGTATGAACATGGAAATATCTACACCGCTATCTGTGTAAACATGCATACATCTTCACCGCTATCAGTATAAACATGGAAATGTCTACACCGCTATGTGTATGAACATGGAAATATCTACACCGCTATCTGTTTGAACATGGAAATATCTACACCGTTATCTGCATGAAAATGTAAATATCTACACAGCTATCTGCATATACATGGAAATATATACAAAGCTATTTCTTTACACATGGAAATATGTACACCGCTATCTCTATAAACATGGAAATATCTGCACCGCCATCTGTATGAACATATAAATATCTACACCGCCATCTGTATTAAGATGGAGATATCTACACCGTTATCTGTATAAACATGGAAATATCTACACCGCTATCTGTATAAACATGGAAAAATCTACACCGTTATCTGTATAAACATGGAAATATCTACACCGCTACCTGTATAAACATGGAAATATCACCACCGCTATCTGTATGAACATGGAAATATCTACAAAGCCATCTGAATGAACATGGAAATATCTACAACGCTATCTGTATTAACATGGAAATAGCTACACTGCTATCTGTATGAACATGGAAATATCTACACCGCTATCTGTATGAACATGGAAATATCTTCACCGCCATCTGTATGAACATGGATATATCTACACCGCAATCTGGATGAACATGGAAATATCTACACTGCTAGCTGTATGAACATGGAAATAGCTACACTGCTATCTGTATGAACATGGAAATATCTACACCGCTATCTGTATGAACATGGAAATATCTACACCGCAATCTGTATGAACATGGAAATATCTTCACCGCCATCTGTATGAACATGGATATATCTACACAGCCATCTGGAAGAACATGGATATATCAACACCGCTATCTGTATGAACATGGAAATATCTACAACGCTATCTGTTTTAACATGCATACATCTTCACCGCTATCTGTATAAACATGGAAATATCTACACCGCTATCTGCATGAAAATGGAAATATCTACACAGCTATCTGCATATACATGGAAATATCTACAAAGCTATTTCTCTACACATGGAAATATCTACACCGCAATCTATATAAACATGGAAATATCTACACCGCCATCTGTATGAACATGGAAATATCTGCACCGCCATCTGTATGAACATATAAATATCTAGACCGCCATCTGTATTAAGATGGAGATATCTACACCGCTATCTGTATAAACATGGAAATATCTACACCACTATCTGTATAAACATGGAAATATCTACACCGCTATCTGTATAAACATGGAAATATCTACACCGCTACCTGTATAAACATGGAAATATCAGCACCACTATCTGAATGAACATGGAAATATCTACACCGCTATCTGTATGAACATGGAAATATCTTCACCGCCATCTGTATGAACATGGATATATCTACACAGCCATCTGGACGAACATGGAAATATCAGCACCGCTATATGTATGAACATGGAATTAGCTACACCGCTATATCTATGAACATGGAAATATCTACACCGCTATCTGTTTGAACATGGAAATATCTAAACCGCTATCTGCATGAAAATGGAAATATATGCAAAGCTATCTGCATATACATGGAAATATCTACACAGCTATCTCTTTACACATGGAAATAACTACACCGCTATCTGTATGAACATGGAAATATCTTCACCGCCAACTGTATGAAGATGGATATATCTACACAGCCATCTGGATGTACATGGAAATATCTACACCGCTATCTGTATGAACATGGAAATATCTACACCGCTATCTGTGTAAACATGCATACATCTTCACCGCTATCTGTATAAACATGGAAATACCTTCACTGTTATCTGTATGAACATGGAAATATCTACACCGCTATCTGTTTGAACATGGAAATATCTACACCGATATCTGCATGAAAATGGAAATATCTACACAGCGATCTGCATATACATGGAAATATCTTCAAAGCTATCTCTTTTCACATGGAAATAACTACAGCGCTATCTCTATAAACATGGAAATAGCTACACCGCCATCTGTATGAACATGGAAATATCTGCACCGCCATCTGTATGAACATATAAATATCTACACCGCCATCTGTATTAAGATGCAGATATCTACACTGCTATCTGTATAAACTTGGAAATATCTACACCGCTATCTGTATGAACATGGATATATCTACACAGCCATCTGGATGAACATGGAAATATCTACACCGCTATCTGTATGAACATGGAAATATCTACACAGCATTCTGGATGAACATGGAAATATCCACACCGCTATCTGTATCTACATGGATATATCTACACAGCCATCTGGATGTGCATGGAAACATATACACCGCTATCTGTGTAAACATGCATACATCTTCACCGCTATCTGTATAAACATGGAAATATCTACACCACTATCTTTATGAACATGGAAATATCTACACCGCTATCTGTTTGAACATGTAAATATCTACACCGCTACCTGCATGAAAATGGAAATATCTACAAAGCTATCTGCATATACATGGAAATATCTACACAGCTATCTCTTTACACATGGAAATAACTACACCGCTATATCTATAAACATGGAAAAATCTACTCCGCCATCTGTATGAACATAGAAATAACTGCACAGCCATCTGTATGAACATATAAATATCTACACCGCCATCTGTATTAAGAAGGAAATATCTAAACCGCTATATGTATGAGCATGGAAATATCTACACAGCTATCTCTTTACACATGGAAATAACTACACCGCTATCTGTATGAACATGGAAATATCTACACCGCCATCTCTATGAACATGGAAATAGCTGCACTGACATCTCTATGAACATATACATATCTACACGGCCATCTGTATTAAGATGGAGATATCTACACCGATATCTGTATAAACATGGAAATATCTACACCGCTATCTGTATAAACATGGAAATATCTACACCGCTACCTGTATAAACATGGAAATATCAGCACCACTATCTGTATGAACATGGAAATATCTACACCGCTATCTGTATGAACATGGAAATATCTTCACCGCCATCTGTATGAACATGGATATATCTACACAGCCATCTGGACGAACATGGAAATATCAGCACCGCTATATGTATGAACATGGAATTAGCTACACCGCTATATCTATGAACATGGAAATATCTACACCGCTATCTGTTTGAACATGGAAATATCTAAACCGCTATCTGCATGAAAATGGAAATATATGCAAAGCTATCTGCATATACATGGAAATATCTACACAGCTATCTCTTTACACATGGAAATAACTACACCGCTATCTGTATGAACATGGAAATATCTTCACCGCCAACTGTATGAAGATGGATATATCTACACAGCCATCTGGATGTACATGGAAATATCTACACCGCTATCTGTATGAACATGGAAATATCTACACCGCTATCTGTGTAAACATGCATACATCTTCACCGCTATCTGTATAAACATGGAAATACCTACACTGTTATCTGTATGAACATGGAAATATCTACACCGCTATCTGTTTGAACATGGAAATATCTACACCGATATCTGCATGAAAATGGAAATATCTACACAGCGATCTGCATATACATGGAAATATCTTCAAAGCTATCTCTTTTCACATGGAAATAACTACAGCGCTATCTCTATAAACATGGAAATAGCTACACCGCCATCTGTATGAACATGGAAATATCTGCACCGCCATCTGTATGAACATATAAATATCTACACCGCCATCTGTATTAAGATGCAGATATCTACACCGCTATCTGTATAAACTTGGAAATATCTACACCGCTATCTGTATGAACATGGATATATCTACACAGCCATCTGGATGAACATGGAAATATCTACACCGCTATCTGTATGAACATGGAAATATCTACACAGCAATCTGGATGAACATGGAAATATCCACACCGCTATCTGTATCTACATGGATATATCTACACAGCCATCTGGATGTGCATGGAAACATATACACCGCTATCTGTGTAAACATGCATACATCTTCACCGCTATCTGTATAAACATGGAAATATCTACACCACTATCTTTATGAACATGGAAATATCTACACCGCTATCTGTTTGAACATGTAAATATCTACACCGCTACCTGCATGAAAATGGAAATATCTACAAAGCTATCTGCATATACATGGAAATATCTACACAGCTATCTCTTTACACATGGAAATAACTACACCGCTATATCTATAAACATGGAAAAATCTACTCCGCCATCTGTATGAACATAGAAATAACTGCACAGCCATTTGTATGAACATATAAATATCTACACCGCCATCTGTATTAAGAAGGAAATATCTAAACCGCTATATGTATGAGCATGGAAATATCTACACAGCTATCTCTTTACACATGGAAATAACTACACCGCTATGTGTATGAACATGGAAATATCTACACCGCCATCTCTATGAACATGGAAATAGCTGCACTGACATCTCTATGAACATATACATATCTACACGGCCATCTGTATTAAGATGGAGATATCTACACCGATATCTGTATAAACATGGAAATATCTACACCGCTATCTGTATAAACATGGAAATATCTACACCGCTATCTGTATAAACATGGAAATATCTACACCGCTACCTGTATAAACATGGAAATATGAGCACCGCTATCTGTATGAAAATGGAAATATCAGCCCCTCTATCTGCATGAACATGGAGATATCTACACCGCTATCTGTATGAACTTGGAAATATCTACACCGCTATCTGTATGAACATGGAAATACCTTCACCGACATCTGTATGAAAATGGATATATCTACACAGCCATCTGGATGAACATGGAAATATCTACACCGCTATCTGTATGAACATGGAAATAGCTACACCGCTATCTGTATGAACATGGAAATATCTACACCACTATCTGTATGAACACAGAAATATCTACACCGCTATCTGTATGAACATGGAAATATCTTCACCGCCATCTGTATGAACATGGATATATCTACACAGCCATCTGGATGAACATGGAATTATCTACACCGCTATCTGTATGAACATGGAAATAGCTACACCGCTATCTGTATGAACATGGAAATATCTACACTGCTATCTGTATGAACATGGATATATCTACACAGCCATCTGTATGAACATGGAAATATCTACACCGCACTCTGTATGAACATGGAAATATCTACACTGCTGTCTGTTTGAACATGGAAATATCTACACCGGTATCTGCATGAAAATGGAAATATCTACACAGCTATCTGCATATACATGGAAATATCCACAAAGCTATCTCTTTACAAATGGAAATAACTACACAGCTATCTCTATAAACATGGAAATATCTACACCACCATCTGAATGAACATGGAAATTTCTGCACCGCCATCTGTATGAACATATAAATATCTTAAACAACATATGTATTAAGATGGAGATATCTACACCGCTATCTGTATAAACCTGGAAATATCTACACCGCTATCTGTATAAACATGGAAATATCTACACCGCTATCTGTATAAACATGGAAATGTCTACACCACTACCTGTATAAACATGGAAATATCAGCACCGCTATCTGTATGAACATGGAATTATCTACACCGCTATCTGTACGAACATGGAAATATCTGCACCGCCATCTGTATGAACATATAAATATCTACACCGCCATCTGTATTAAGATGGAGATATCTACACCGCTATGTGTATAAACATGGAAATATCTACACCGCTATCTGTATAAACATAGAAATATCTACACCGCTATCTGTATAAACATGGAAATATCTACACCGCTATCTGTATGAACATGGAAATATCTACACAGCCATCTGGATGAGCATGGAGATATCTACACCGCTATCTCTGTAAACATGCATACATCTTCACTGCTATCTGTATGAACATGGAAATATCTACAAAGCTATCTGAATGAACATGGAAATATCTACACCGCTATCTGTTTGAACATGGAAACATCTACACCGCTATCTGCATGAAAATGGAAATATCTACAAAGCTATCTGCATATACATGGAAATATCTACACAGCTATCTCTTTACACATGGAAATAACTACACCGCTATATCTATAAACATGGAAACATCTACACCGCCATCTGTATGAACATGGAAATATCTGCACCGCCATCTGTATGAACATATAAATATCTACACAGCCATCTGTATTAAGAAGGAAATATCTAAACCGCTATCTGTATGAACTTGGAAATATCTACACCGCTATCTGTATGAACATGGAAATATCTACACTGCTATCTGTGTAAACATGCATACATCTTCACTGCTATCTGTATAAACATGGAAATATCTACAATGCTATCTGTATGAACATGGAAATATCTACACCACTATCTGTTTGAACATGGAAATACCTACACCGCTATCTGCATGAAAATGGAAATATCTACACAGCGATATGCATATACATGGAAATACATACAAAGCTATCTCTTTACACATGGAAATCACTACAGTGCTATCTGTATAATCATGGAAATAGCTACACCGCCATCTGTATGAACATGGAAATATCTGCACCGCCATCTGTATGAACATATAAATATCTACACGGCCATCTATATTAAGATGGAGATATCTACACCGCTATCTGTATAATCTTGGAAATATCTACACCGCTATCTGTATAAACATGGAAATATCTACACCGCTACCTGTATAAACATGGAAATATCAGCAACGCTATCTGGATGAACATGGAAATATCTACACCGCTATCTCTATGAACATGGAATTTTCTACACCGCTATCTGTATGAACATGGAAATAGCTACACTGCAATCTGTATCAACATGGAAATATCTACACCACTACCTGTATGAACATGGAAATATCTACACCGCTATCTGTTTGAACATGGATATATCTACACAGCCATCTGGATGAACACGGAAATAACTACACCGCTATCTGTATGAACATGGAAATATATACACTGCTATCTGTATGAACATGGAAATATCTACACCGCTATCTGTTTGAACATGGAAATATCTACACCGCTATCTGTTTGAACATGGATATATCTACACCGCTATCTGCATGAAAATGGAAATATCTACACAGCTATCTGCATATACATGGAAATATCTACAAAGCTATTTCTTTACACATGGAAATAACTACACCGCTATCTCTATTAACATGGAAATATATACACCGCCATCTGTATGAACATGGAAATATCTGCACCGCCATCTGTATGAACATATAAATATCTACACTGCCATCTGTATTAAGATGGAGATATCTACACCGATATCGGCATAAACATGGAAATATCTACACCAATACCTGTATAAACATGGAAATATCAGCACCGCTATCTGTATGAACATGGAAATATCTACACCGCTATCTGTACGAACATGGAAATATCTACACTGCTATCTGTATGAACATAGAAATAGCTACACCGCTATCTGTATGAACACAGAAATATCTACACCGCTATCTGTATGAACATGGAAATATCTACACCGCTATCTGTATGAACATGGATATATCTACACAGCCATCTGGATGAACATGGAAATATCTACACCGCTATCTGTATGAACATGGAAATATCTACACAGCAATCTGGATGAACATGGAAATATCCACACCGCTATCTGTATCTACATGGATATATCTACACAGCCATCTGGATGTGCATGGAAACATATACACCGCTATCTGTGTAAACATGCATACATCTTCACCGCTATCTGTATAAACATGGAAATATCTACACCACTATCTTTATGAACATGGAAATATCTACACCGCTATCTGTTTGAACATGTAAATATCTACACCGCTATCTGCATGAAAATGGAAATATCTACAAAGCTATCTGCATATACATGGAAATATCTACACAGCTATCTCTTTACACATGGAAATAACTACACCGCTATATCTATAAACATGGAAAAATCTACACCGCCATCTGTATGAACATAGAAATAACTGCACAGCCATCTGTATGAACATATAAATATCTACACCGCCATCTGTATTAAGAAGGAAATATCTAAACCGCTATCTGTATGAACATGGAAATATCTACACAGCTATCTCTTTACACATGGAAATAACTACACCGCTATCTGTATGAACATGGAAATATCTACACCGCCATCTCTATGAACATGGAAATAGCTGCACTGACATCTCTATGAACATATACATATCTACACGGCCATCTGTATTAAGATGGAGATATCTACACCGATATCTGTATAAACATGGAAATATCTACACCGCTATCTGTATAAACATGGAAATATCTACACCGCTATCTGTATAAACATGGAAATATCTACACCGCTACCTGTATAAACATGGAAATATGAGCACCGCTATCTGTATGAAAATGGAAATATCAGCCCCTCTATCTGCATGAACATGGAGATATCTACACCGCTATCTGTATGAACTTGGAAATATCTACACCGCTATCTGTATGAACATGGAAATACCTTCACCGACATCTGTATGAAAATGGATATATCTACACAGCCATCCGGATGAACATGGAAATATCTACACCGCTATCTGTATGAACATGGAAATAGCTACACCGCTATCTGTATGAACATGGAAATATCTACACCACTATCTGTATGAACACAGAAATATCTACACCGCTATCTGTATGAACATGGAAATATCTTCATCGCCATCTGTATGAACATGGATATATCTACACAGCCATCTGGATGAACATGGAATTATCTACACCGCTATCTGTATGAACATGGAAATAGCTACACCGCTATCTGTATGAACATGGAAATATCTACACTGCTATCTGTATGAACATGGATATATCTACACAGCCATCTGTATGAACATGGAAATATCTACACCGCTCTCTGTGTAAACATGCATACATCTTCACCGCTATCTGTATAAACATGGAAATATCTACACCGCACTCTGTATGAACATGGAAATATCTACACTGCTATCTGTTTGAACATGGAAATATCTACACCGGTATCTACATGAAAATGGAAATATCTACACAGCTATCTGCATATACATGGAAATATCCACAAAGCTATCTCTTTACAAATGGAAATAACTACACAGCTATCTCTATAAACATGGAAATATCTACACCACCATCTGAATGAACATGGAAATTTCTGCACCGCCATCTGTATGAACATATAAATATCTTCACCAACATATGTATTAAGATGGAGATATCTACACCGCTATCTGTATAAACCTGGAAATATCTACACCGCTATCTGTATAAACATGGAAATATGTACACCGCTATCTGTATAAACATGGAAATGACTACACCACTACCTGTATAAACATGGAAATATCAGCACCGCTATCTGTATGAACATGGAATTATCTACACCGCTATCTGTACGAACATGGAAATATCTGCACCGCCATCTGTATGAACATATAAATATCTACACCGCCATCTGTATTAAGATGGAGATATCTACACCGCTATCTGAATAAACATGGATATATCTACACCGCTATCTGTATAAACATAGAAATATCTACAACGCTATCTGTATAAACATGGAAATATCTACACCGCTATCTGTATGAACATGGAAATATCTACACTGCTATCTGTGTAAACATGCATACATCTTCACCGCTATCTGTATGAACATGGAAATATCTACAAAGCTATCTGAATGAACATGGAAATATCTACACCGCTATCTGTTTGAACATGGAAATATCTACACCGCTATCTGCATGAAAATGGAAATATCTACAAAGCTATCTGCATATACATGGAAATATCTACACAGCTATCTCTTTACACATGGAAATAACTACACCGCTATATCTATAAACATGGAAACATCTACACCGCCATCTGTATGAACATGGAAATATCTGCACCGCCATCTGTATGAACATATAAATATCTACACAGCCATCTGTATTAAGAAGGAAATATCTAAACCGCTATCTGTATGAACTTGGAAATATCTACACCGCTATCTGTATGAACATGGAAATATCTACACTGCTATCTGTGTAAACATGCATACATCTTCACTGCTATCTGTATAAACATGGAAATATCTACAATGCTATCTGTATGAACATGGAAATATCTACACCACTATCTGTTTGAACATGGAAATACCTACACCGCTATCTGCATGAAAATGGAAATATCTACACAGCGATATGCATATACATGGAAATACATACAAAGCTATCTCTTTACACATGGAAATCACTACAGTGCTATCTGTATAATCATGGAAATAGCTACACCGCCATCTGTATGAACATGGAAATATCTGCACCGCCATCTGTATGAACATATAAATATCTACACCGCCATCTATATTAAGATGGAGATATCTACACCGCTATCTGTATAATCTTGGAAATATCTACACCGCTATCTGTATAAACATGGAAATATCTACACCGCTACCTGTATAAACATGGAAATATCAGCACCGCTATCTGGATGAACATGGAAATATCTACACCGCTATCTCTATGAACATGGAATTTTCTACACCGCTATCTGTATGAACATGGAAATAGCTACACTGCAATCTGTATCAACATGGAAATATCTACACCACTACCTGTATGAACATGGAAATATCTACACCGCTATCTGTTTGAACATGGATATATCTACACAGCCATCTGGATGAACACGGAAATAACTACACCGCTATCTGTATGAACATGGAAATATCTACACCGCTATCTGTGTAAATATGCATACATCTTCACCACAATCTGTATAAACATGGAAATATCTACACCGGTATCTGTATGAACATGGAAATATCTACACAGCTATCTCTTTACACATGGAAATAACTACACTGCTATCTGTATGAACATGGAAATATATACACCGCCATCTGTATGAACATGGAAATAGCTGCACCGACATCTGTATGCACATATACATATCTACACGGCCATCTGTATTAAGATGGAGATATCTACACCGATATCTGTATAAACATGGAAATATCTACACCACTACCTGTATAAACATGGAAATATCAGCACCGCTATCTGTATGAACATGGAAATATCTACACCGCTATCTGTACGAACATGGAAATATCTACACTGCTATCTGTATGAACATAGAAATAGCTACACCGCTATCTGTATGAACACAGAAATATCTACACCGCTATCTGTATGAACATGGAAATATCTACACCGCTATCTGTATGAACATGGATATATCTACGCAGCCATCTGGATGAACATGGAAATATCTACACCGCTATCTGTATGAACATGGATATATCTACACAGCCATCTGGATGAACATGGAAATATCTACACCGCTATCTGTATGAACATGGATATATCTACACAGCCATCTGGATGAAAATGGAAATATCTACACCGCTATCTGTGTAAAGATGCATACATATTCACCGCTATCTGTATAAACATGGAAATATCTACACCGCTATCTGTATGAACATGGAAATATCTACACCGCTATCTGTATGAACATGGAAATATCTGCACCGCTATCTGTTTGAACATGGAAATATCTACACCGCTATCAGCATGAAAATGGAAATATCTACACTGCTATCTGCATATACATGGAAATATCTACACAGCTATCTCTTTACACATGGAAATAACTACACTGCTATCTGTATGAACATGGAAATATCTACACCGCCATCTGTATGAACATGGAAATATCTGCACCGCCATCTGTATGAACATATAAATATCTACACCGCCATCTGTATTAAGATGGAGATATCTACACCGCTATCTGTATAACATGAAAATATCTACACCGCTATCTGTATAAACATGGAAATATCTACACCGCTATCAGTATAAACATGGAAATATCTACACCGCTACCTCTATAAGCATGGAAATATCAGCACCGCTATCTGTATGAACATGGAAATACCTACACTGCTATCTGTGTGAACATGGAAATAGCTACACCGCTATCTGTATGAACATGGAAATATCTACACCGCTATCTGCATGAACATGGAAATACCTACACCGCTATCTGTATGAACATGGATATATCTACACAGCCCTCTGGATGAACACGGAAATATCCACATCACTATCTGTGTAAACATGCATACATCTTCACCGCCAGCTGTATAAACATGGAAATATCTACACCGCTATCTGTATGAACATGGAAATATCTACACCACTATCTGTTTGAAGATGCAAATATATACACCGCTATCTGCATGAAAATGGAAATATCTACACAGCTAACTGCATATACATGGAAATACCTACACAGCTATCTCTTTACACATGGAAATAACTACACCGCTATCTGTATGAACATGGAGATATCTACACCGCCATCTGTATGAACATGGAAATATCTGCACCGCCATCTGTATGAACATATAAATATGTACACCGCCATCTGTATTAAGATGGAGATATCTACACCGCTATCTGAATAAACATGGAAATATCTACACCGCAATCTGTATAAACATGGAGATATCTACACCGCTATCTGTATAAACATGGAAATATCTACAGCACTACCTGTATAAACATGGAAATATCAGCACCGCTATCTGTATGAACCTGGAAATATCTACACCGCTATCTGTATGTACATGGAAATATCGACACCGCTATCTGTATGAACATGGAAATATCTACAAAGCTATCTGAATGAACATGGAAATATCTACAGAGCTATCTGTTTGAACATGGAAATATCTACACTGCTATCTGCATGAAAATGGAAATATGTACAATGCTACCTGCATATACATGGAAATATCTACACAGCTATCTCTTTACACATGGAAATACCTACACAGCTATATCTATAAACACGGAAATATCTACACCGCCATCTATATGAACATGGAAATATCTGCACCGCCATCTGTATGAACATATAAATATCTACACCGCCATCTGTATAAATATGGAAATACCTTCACCGCTATCTGTATAAACATGGAAATATCTACACCGCTACCTGTATAAACATGGAAATATCAGCACTGCTATCTGTATGAACATGGAAATATCTACACCGCTATCTCTATGAACATGGAAATATCTACACCGCTATCAGTATGAACATGGAAATATCTACACCGCTATCTGTATGAACATAGAAATATCTACACCGCTATCTGTATAAACATGGAAATATCTACACCGCTATCTGTATGAACATGGATATAACTACACAGCCATCTGGATGAACATGGAAATATCTACACCGCTATCTGCATGAACATGGAAATATCTACACCACTATCTGTTTAAACATGCATATATCTTAACCGCAATCTGTATAAGCATGGAAATATCAACACCGCTATGTGTATGAAGGTGGAAATATCTACACCGCTATCTGTTTGAACATGGAAATATCTAAACCGCTATCAGCATGAAAATGGAAATATCTACACAGCTATCTGCTTATACATGAAAATATCTACACAGCTATCTCTTTACACAAGGAAGTAACTACACCGTTATCTGTATGAGCATGGGAATAGCTACACTGCTATCTGTATGAACATGGATATATCTACACAGCCATCTTGATGAATATGGAAATATCTACACCGCTATCTGTATGAACATGGAAATATCTACACCGCTATCTGCATGAACATGGATATATCTACACAGCCATCTGGATGAACATGGAAATATCTACACCGCTATCTGTGTAAACATGCATACATCTTCACCGCTATCTGTATAAACATGGAAATATCTACACCGCTATCTGCATTAACATGGAAATATCTCCACCAATATCTGCATGAAATTGGAAATATCTACACTGCTATCTGCATATACATTTAAATATCTACACAGCTATCTCTTTACACATGGAAATAACTACACCGCTATCTGTATGAACATGGAAATACCTACACCGCCATCTGTATGAACATGGAAATATCTGCACCGCCATCTGTATGAACATATAAATATCTACACCGCCATCTGTATTAAAATGGAGATATCTACTCTGCTATCTGTATAAACATGGAAATATCTACACCGCCATCTGTATGAACATATAAAGATCTACACCATCATCTGTATTAAGAAGGAAATATCTAAAACGCTATCTGTAAAAACATAGAAATATCTACACCGCTATCTGTATAAACATGGAAATATCTACACCACTACCTGTATAAACATGGAAATATCAGCACCGCTATCAGTATGAACCTGGAAATATCTACACCGCTATCTGTATGAACATGGAAATATCTACACCGCTATCTGTATGAACATGGAAATATCTACAAAGCTATCTGAATGAACATGGAAATATCTACACCGCTATCTGTTTGAACATGGAAATATCTACACTGCTATCTGTATGAAAATGGAAATATCTACAATGCTACCTGCATATACATGGAAATATCTACACAGCTATCTCTTTACACATGGAAATAACTACACCGCTATATCTATAAACATGGAAACATCTACACCGCCATCTGTATGAACATGGAGGTATCTACACCGCCATGTGTATGAACATATAAATATGTACACCGCCATCTGTATTAAGAGGGAAATATCTACACCGCTATCAGTATGAACATGGAAATATCTACACCGCTATCTGTAAGAACATGGAAATATCCACACCGCTATCTGTGTAAACATGCATACATCTTCACAGCTATCTGTATAAACATGGAAATATCTACAACGCTATCTGTATGAACATGGAAATATCTACACCGCTATCTGTTTGAACATGGAAATATCTTAACCGCTATCTGCATGAAAATAGAAATATCTACACAGCTATCTGCATATACATGGAAATATCTACAAAGCTATCTCTTTACACATGGAAATAACTACACCGCTATCTCTATAAACACGGAAATATCTACACCGCCATCTATATGAACATGGAAATATCTGCACCGCCATCTGTATGAACATATAAATATCTACACCGCCATCTGTATAAACATGGAAATACCTTCACCGCTATCTGTATAAACATGGAAATATCTACACCGCTACCTGTATAAACATGGAAATATCAGCACTGCTATCTGTATGAACAAGGAAATATCTACACCGATATCTCTATGAACATGGAAATATCTACACCGCTATCTGTATGAACATGGAAAAAGCTACACCGCTATCTGTATGAACATGGAAATATCTACACCGCTATCTGTATGAACATGGAAATATCTACACCGGTATCTGTATGAACATGGATATATCTACACAGCCATCTGGATGAACATGGAAATATCTACACCGCTATCTGCATGAACATGGAAATATCTACACCGTTATCTGTTTAAACATGCATATATCTTCACCTCAATCTGTATAAGCATGGAAATATCAACACCGCTATCTGTATGAAGGCGGAAATATCTACACCGCTTTCTGTTTGAACATGGAAATATCTAAACCGCTATCACCATGAAAATGGAATATTTACAGAGCTATCTGCTTATACATGGAAATGTCTACACAGCTATCTCTTTACACATGGAAATAACTTCACCGCTATCTGTAGGAACATGGAAATATCTGCACCGCCATCTGTATGAACATGGAAATATCTGCACCGTCATCCGAATGAACATATAAATATCTACACAGCCATCTGTATTAAGATGGATATATCTACACAGCTATCTGTATAAACATGGAAATTTCTACACCGCTATCTGTATAAACATGGAAATATCTACACCGCTATCTGTAAAAACATGGAAATATCAGCACCGCTATGTGTATGAACATGGAAATATCAGCCCCTCTATCTGTATGAACATGGAAGTATCTACACCGCTATCTCTATGAACATGGAAGTATCTACACCGCTATCTGTTTGAACATGGAAATATCTAAACCGCTATCTGCATGAAAATGGAAATATATACACAGCTATCTGCATATACATGGAAATATCTACACATCTATCTCTTTACACATGGAAATAACTACACCGCTATGTGTATGAACATGGAAATATCTTCACCGCCATCTGTATGAACATGGATATATCTACACAGCCATCTGGATGAACATGGAATTATCTACACCGCTGTCTGAATGAACATGGAAATATCTACACCGCTATCTGTGTAAACATGCATACATCTTCACCGCTATCTGTATAAACATGGAAATATCTACAGCACTACCTGTATAAACATGGAAATATCAGCACCGCTATCTGTATGAACCTGGAAATATCTACACCGCTATCTGTATGTACATGGAAATATCTACACCGCTATCTGTATGAACATGGAAATATCTACAAAGCTATCTGAATGAACATGGAAATATCTACAGAGCTATCTGTTTGAACATGGAAATATCTACACTGCTATCTGCATGAAAATGGAAATATGTACAATGCTACCTGCATATACATGGAAATATCTACACAGCTATCTCTTTACACATGGAAATACCTACACAGCTATATCTATGAACACGGAAATATCTACACCGCCATCTATATGAACATGGAAATATCTGCACCGCCATCTGTATGAACATATAAATATCTACACCGCCATCTGTATAAATATGGAAATACCTTCACCGCTATCTGTATAAACATGGAAATATCTACACCGCTACCTGTATAAACATGGAAATATCAGCACTGCTATCTGTATGAACATGGAAATATCTACACCGCTATCTCTATGAACATGGAAATATCTACACCGCTATCAGTATGAACATGGAAATAGCTACACCGCTATCTGTATGAACATAGAAATATCTACACCGCTATCTGTATAAACATGGAAATATCTACACCGCTATCTGTATGAACATGGATATAACTACACAGCCATCTGGATGAACATGGAAATATCTACACCGCTATCTGCATGAACATGGAAATATCTACACCACTATCTGTTTAAACATGCATATATATTAACCGCAATCTGTATAAGCATGGAAATATCAACACCGCTATGTGTATGAAGGTGGAAATATCTACACCGCTATCTGTTTGAACATGGAAATATCTAAACCGCTATCAGCATGAAAATGGAAATATCTACACAGCTATCTGCTTATACATGAAAATATCTACACAGCTATCTCTTTACACAAGGAAGTAACTACACCGTTATCTGTATGAACATGGGAATAGCTACACTGCTATCTGTATGAACATGGATATATCTACACAGCCATCTTGATGAATATGGAAATATCTACACCGCTATCTGTATGAACATGGAAATATCTACACCGCTATCTGCATGAACATGGATATATCTACACAGCCATCTGGATGAAGTTGGAAATATCTACACCGCTATCTGTGTAAACATGCATACATCTTCACCGCTATCTGTATAAACATGGAAATATCTACACCGCTATCTGCATTAACATGGAAATATCTCCACCAATATCTGCATGAAATTGGAAATATCTACACTGCTATCTGCATATACATTTAAATATCTACACAGCTATCTCTTTACACATGGAAATAACTACACCGCTATCTGTATGAACATGGAAATACCTACACCGCCATCTGTATGAACATGGAAATATCTGCACCGCCATCTGTATGAACATATAAATATCTACACCGCCATCTGTATTAAAATGGAGATATCTACTCTGCTATCTGTATAAACATGGAAATATCTACACCGCCATCTGTATGAACATATAAAGATCTACACCATCATCTGTATTAAGAAGGAAATATCTAAAACGCTATCTGTAAAAACATAGAAATATCTACACCGCTATCTGTATAAACATGGAAATATCTACACCACTACCTGTATAAACATGGAAATATCAGCACCGCTATCAGTATGAACCTGGAAATATCTACACCGCTATCTGTATGAACATGGAAATATCTACACCGCTATCTGTATGAACATGGAAATATCTACAAAGCTATCTGAATGAACATGGAAATATCTACACCGCTATCTGTTTGAACATGGAAATATCTACACTGCTATCTGTATGAAAATGGAAATATCTACAATGATACCTGCATATACATGGAAATATCTACACAGCTATCTCTTTACACATGGAAATAACTACACCGCTATATCTATAAACATGGAAACATCTACACCGCCATCTGTATGAACATGGAGGTATCTACACCGCCATGTGTATGAACATATAAATATGTACACCGCCATCTGTATTAAGAGGGAAATATCTACACCGCTATCAGTATGAACATGGAAATATCTACACCGCTATCTGTAAGAACATGGAAATATCCACACCGCTATCTGTGTAAACATGCATACATCTTCACAGCTATCTGTATAAACATGGAAATATCTACAACGCTATCTGTATGAACATGGAAATATCTACACCGCTATCTGTTTGAACATGGAAATATCTTAACCGCTATCTGCATGAAAATAGAAATATCTACACAGCTATCTGCATATACATGGAAATATCTACAAAGCTATCTCTTTACACATGGAAATAACTACACCGCTATCTCTATAAACACGGAAATATCTACACCGCCATCTATATGAACATGGAAATATCTGCACCGCCATCTGTATGAACATATAAATATCTACACCGCCATCTGTATAAACATGGAAATACCTTCACCGCTATCTGTATAAACATGGAAATATCTACACCGCTACCTGTATAAACATGGAAATATCAGCACTGCTATCTGTATGAACAAGGAAATATCTACACCGATATCTCTATGAACATGGAAATATCTACACCGCTATCTGTATGAACATGGAAAAAGCTACACCGCTATCTGTATGAACATGGAAATATCTACACCGCTATCTGTATGAACATGGAAATATCTACACCGGTATCTGTATGAACATGGATATATCTACACAGCCATCTGGATGAACATGGAAATATCTACACCGCTATCTGCATGAACATGGAAATATCTACACCGTTATCTGTTTAAACATGCATATATCTTCACCTCAATCTGTATAAGCATGGAAATATCAACACCGCTATCTGTATGAAGGCGGAAATATCTACACCGCTTTCTGTTTGAACATGGAAATATCTAAACCGCTATCACCATGAAAATGGAATATTTACACAGCTATCTGCTTATACATGGAAATGTCTACACAGCTATCTCTTTACACATGGAAATAACTTCACCGCTATCTGTAGGAACATGGAAATATCTGCACCGCCATCTGTATGAACATGGAAATATCTGCACCGTCATCCGAATGAACATATAAATATCTACACAGCCATCTGTATTAAGATGGATATATCTACACAGCTATCTGTATAAACATGGAAATTTCTACACCGCTATCTGTATAAACATGGAAATATCTACACCGCTATCTGTAAAAACATGGAAATATCAGCACCGCTATGTGTATGAACATGGAAATATCAGCCCCTCTATCTGTATGAACATGGAAGTATCTACACCGCTATCTCTATGAACATGGAAGTATCTACACCGCTATCTGTTTGAACATGGAAATATCTAAACCGCTATCTGCATGAAAATGGAAATATATACACAGCTATCTGCATATACATGGAAATATCTACACAGCTATCTCTTTACACATGGAAATAACTACACCGCTATGTGTATGAACATGGAAATATCTTCACCGCCATCTGTATGAACATGGATATATCTACACAGCCATCTGGATGAACATAGAATTATCTACACCGCTGTCTGAATGAACATGGAAATATCTACACCGCTATCTGTGTAAACATGCATACATCTTCACCGCTATCTGTATAAACATGGAAATATCTACACTGCTATCTATATAAACATGGAAATATCTACACCACTATCTGTTTGAACATGGAAATATCTACACCGCTATCTGCATGAAAATGGAAATATCTACACTGCTATCTTCATATACATGGAAATATCTACAAAGCTATCTCTTTACACATGGAAATAACTACACCGCTATATCTATAAACATGGAAATAACTACACCGCTATATCTATAAACATGGAAATATCTACACCGACTTCTGTATGTACATGGAAATATCTGCACCGACATCTGTATGAACATATAAATATCTACACCGCCATCTGTATTAAGAAGGAAATATCTAAACCGCTATCTATATAAACATGGAAATATCTACACCGCAGCCTGTATAAACATGGAAATATCAGCACCGCTATCTGTATGAACATGGAAATAGCTACACCGCTATCTGTATGAACATGGAAAAAGCTACACCGCTATCTGTGTAAACATGCATACATCCTCTCCGCTATCTGTATAAAGATGGAAATATCTACACTGCTATCTGTATGAAAATGGAAATATCTACACCACTATCTGCATGAAATTGGAAATATCTACACTGCTATCTGCATATACATTTAAATATCTACACAGCTATCCCTTTACACATGGAAATAACTACACCGCTATCAGTATGAACATGGAAATACCTACACCGCCATCTGTATGAACATGGAAATATTTGCACCGACATCTGTATGAACATATAAATATCTACACCGCCATCTGTATTAAGATGGAGATATCTACACTGCTATCTGTATAAACATGGAAATATCTACACCGCCATCTGTATGAACATATAAATATCTACACCACCATCTGTATTAAGAAGGAAATATCTAAACTGCTATCTGTATAAACATGGAAATATCTACACCGCTGCCTGTATAAACATGGAAATATCAGCACCGCTATCTGTATGAACATGGAAATATCTACACTGCCGTCTGTATTAAGATGGAGATATCTACACCGCTATCTGTATAAACTTGGAAATATCCACACCGCTATCTGTATAAACATGGAAATATCTACACCGCTATCTGTATAAACATGGAAATATCAGCACCGCTATCTGTATGAACACGGAAATATCTACACAGCCATCTGGACGAACATGAAAATACCTACACCGCTATCTGCATGAACATGGAAATAGCTACACCGCTACCTGTATGAACATGGAAATATCTAAACCACTATCTGTATGAACATGTAAATATCTACACCGCTATCTGTATGAACATGGAAATATCTTCACCGCCATCTGTATGAACATGGATATATCTACACAGCCATCTGGATGAACATGGAAATATCTACACCGCTATCTGTATGAACATGGAAATAGCTACTCCGCTATCTGTATGAACATGGAAATATCTACACCGCTATCAGTATGAACATGGAAATATCTACACCGCTATGTGTGTAAACATGCATACATCTTCACCGCTATCTGAATAAACATGGAAATATCTACATCGCTATCTGTATGAACATGGAAATATCTACACCGCTATCTGTTTGAACATGGAAATATCTACACCGCTATCTGCAGGAAAATGGAAATATCTACACAGCTATCTGCATATACATGGAAATATCTACAAAGATATCTCTTTACACATGGAAATAACTACACCTCTATCTCTATAAACATGGAAATATCTATATCGCCATCTGTATGAACATGGAAATATCTGCACCGCCATCTGTATTAGGATACAAATACCTAAACCACCATCTGTATTAAGATGGAGATATCTACACGGCTATCTGTATAAACATGGAAATATCTAAACCGCTACCTGTATAAACATGGAAATATCAGCACCGCTATCTGTATGAACATGGAAATATCTACACCGCCATCTGAATGAACATGGAAATATCTGCAGCGCCATCTGCATGAACATATAAATATCTACACCGCCATCTGTATTAAGAAGGAGATATCTAAACCGCTATCTGTATAAACATGGAAATATCTACACCGCTATCTGTATGAACATGGAAATATCTACACCGCTATCTGTATGAACATGGAAGTATCTACACCGCTATCTGTATGAACATGGAAATATCTTCACCGCCATCTGTATGAACATGGATATATCCACACACCCATCTGGATGAACATGGAAATATCTACACCGCTATCTGTATGAACATGGAAATATCTACAGCGCTATCTGTGTAAACATGCGTACATCTTCACTGGTATCTGTATGAACATGGAAATATCTACACAGCTATCTGTGTAAACATGCATACATCTTCACCGCTATCTGAATAAACATGGAAATATCTACATCGCTATCTGTATGAACATGGAAATATCTACACCGCTGTCTGTTTGAACATGGAAATATCTACACCGCTTTCTGCATGAAAATGGAAATATCTACACAGCTATCTGCATATACATGGAAATATCTACAAAGCTATCTCTTTACACATGGAAATAACTACACCTCTATCTCTATAAACATGGAAATATCTATACCGCCATCTGTATGAACATGGAAATGTCTGCACCGCCATCTGTATTAACAAACAAATATCTACACCGCCATCTGTATTAAGATGGAGATATCTACACGGCTATCTGTATAAACTTGGAAATATCTACACCGCTATCTGTATAAACATGGAAATATCTACACCGCTATCTGTATAAACATGGAAATATCTACACCGCTACCTGTATAAACATGGAAATATCTACACCGCAATCTGTATGAATATGGAAATATCTACACAGCCATCTGGATGAACATGGAAATATCTACACCGCTATCTGTATTAACATGGAAATAGCTACACTTCTATCTGTATGAACATGGAAATAACTTCACCGCTATCTGTATGAATATGGAAAGATCTACACCGCTATCTGTTTAAACATGGAAATATCTACACCGCTACCTGTAAACATGGAAATATCAGCACCGTTATCTGTATGAACATGGAAATATCTACACAGCCATCTGGATGAAAATGGAAATAGTTACACCGCTATCTGTATGAACATGGAAATAGCTTCACCGCTATCTGTATGAACATGGAAATATCTACACCGCTATCTGTATGAACATGGAAATATCTACACCGCTATCTGTATGAACATGGAAATATCTTCACCGCCATATGTATGAACATGAATATATCTACACAGCCATCTGGATGAACATGGAAATATCTACACCGCTATATGTATGAACATGGAATTAGCTACACCGCTATCTGTATGAACATGGAAATATCTACACCGCTATCTGTATGAACATGGAAATATCTATACCGCTATCTGTATGAACATGGAAATATCTTCAACGCCATCTGTATGAACATGGATATATCTACACAGCCATCTGGATGAACATGGAAATATCTACACCGCTATCTGTATGAACATGGAAATATCTACACCACAATCTGTGTAAACATGCATACATCTTCACCGCTATCTGTATAAACATGGAAATATCTACACCGCTATCTGTTTGAACATGGAAATATCTACTCCGCTATCTGCATGAAAATGGAAATATCTACACAGCTATCTGCATATACATGGAAATATCTACAAAGCTATTTCTTTACACATGGAAATAACTACACCGCTATCTCTATTAACATGGAAATATCTACACCGCCGACTGTATGAACATGGAAATATCTGCACCGCCATCTGTATGAACATATAAATATCTAGACCGCAATCTGTATTAAGATGGAGATATCTACACCGCTATCTGTATAAAAATGGAAATATCTACACCGCTATCTGTATAAACATGGAAATATCTACACCGCTATCTGTATAAACATGGAAATATCTACACCGCTACCTGTATAAACATGGAAATATCAGCACCGCTATCTGTATGAACATGGAAATATCTACACCGCTATCTGTATGAACATGGAAATATCTACACCGATATCTGTATGAACATGGAAATATCTTCACCGCCATCTGTATGAACATAGATATATCTACACAGCCATCTGGATGAACATGGAAATATCAGCAACGCTGTCTGTATGGACATGGAAATATCTACACCGCTATCTGTTTGAACATGGAAATATCTAAACCGCTATCTGCCTGAAAATGGAAATATCTACACATCTATCTGCATATACATGGAAATATCTACAAAGCTATCTCTTTACACATGGAAATAACTACACCTCTATCTCTATAAACATGGAAATAACTATACCGCCATCTGTATGAACATGGAAATATCTGCACCGCCATCTGTATTAGCATACAAATATCTACACCGCCATCTGCATTAAGATGGAGATATCTACACGGCTATCTGAATAAACTTGGAAATATCTACACCGCTATCTGTATAAACATGGAAATATCTACACCGCTATCTGTATAAACATGGAAATATCTACACCGCTACCTGTATAAACATGGAAATATCAGCATCGCGATCTGTATGAACATGGAAATATCTACACAGCCATCTGGATGAACATGGAAATATCTACACCGCTATCTGTATGAACATGGAAATAGCTACACCTCTATCTGTATGAAAATGGAAATAACTACACCGCTATCTGTATGAACAGGGAAAGATCTACACCGCTATCTGTAGGAACATGGAAATATCTTCACCGCCATCTGTATGAACATGGATATATCTACACAGCCATCTGGATGAACATGGATATATCTACACCGTTATCTGTATGAACATGGAAATATCTACACCGCTATCTGTGTAAACATGCATACATATTCACCGCTATCTGTATAAACATGGAAATGTCTACACCGCTATGTGTATGAACATGGAAATATCTACACCGCTATCTGTTTGAACATGGAAATATCTACACCGTTATCTGCATGAAAATGTAAATATCTACACAGCTATCTGCATATACATGGAAATATATACAAAGCTATTTCTTTACACATGGAAATGTGTACACCGCTATCTCTATAAACATGGAAATATCTGCACCGCCATCTGTATGAACATGGAAATATCTGCACCGCCATCTGTATGAACATATAAATATCTACACCGCCATCTGTATTAAGATGGAGATAACTACACCGTTATCTGTATAAACATGGAAATATCTACACCGCTATCTATATAAACATGGAAATATCTACACCGTTATCTGTATAAACATGGAAATATCTACACCGCTACCTGTATAAACATGGAAATATCACCACCGCTATCTGTATGAACATGGAAATATCTACACAGCCATCTGAATGAACATGGAAATATCTACAACGCTATCTGTATTAACATGGAAATAGCTACACCGCTATCTGTATGAACATGGAAATATCTACGCCACTATCTGTATGAACATGGAAATAACTACACCACTATCTGTATGAACATGGAAATGTCTTCACCGCCATCTGTATGAACATGGATATATCTACACAGCCATCTGGATGAACATGGAAATATCTACACCGCTAGCTGTATGAACATGGAAATAGCTACACTGCTATCTGTATGAACATGGAAATATCTACACCGCTATCTGTATGAACATGGAAATATCTACACCGCTATCTGTATGAACATGGAAATATCTTCACCGCCATCTGTATGAACATGGATATATCTACACAGCCATCTGGAAGAACATGGATATATCAACACCGCTATCTGTATGAACATGGAAATATCTACAACGCTATCTGTTTTAACATGCATACATCTTCACCGCTATCTGTATAAACATGGAAATATCTACACCGCTATCTGCATGAAAATGGAAATATCTACACAGCTATCTGCATATACATGGAAATATCTACAAAGCTATTTCTCTACACATGGAAATACCTACACCGCAATCTATATAAACATGGAAATATCTACACCGCCATCTGTATGAACATGGAAATATCTGCACCGCCATCTGTATGAACATATAAATATCTAGACCGCCATCTGTATTAAGATGGAGATATCTACACCGCTATCTGTATAAACATGGAAATATCTACACCGCTATCTGTATAAACATGGAAATATCTACACCGCTATCTGTATAAACATGGAAATATCTACACCGCTACCTGTATAAACATGGAAATATCAGCACCACTATCTGTATGAACATGGAAATATCTACACCGCTATCTGTATGAACATGGAAATATCTTCACCGCCATCTGTATGAACATGGATATATCTACACAGCCATCTGGACGAACATGGAAATATCAGCACCGCTATATGTATGAACATGGAATTAGCTACACCGCTATCTGTATGAACATGGAAATATCTACACCGATATCTGTATGAACATGGAAATATCTACACCGCTATCTGTATGAACATGGAAATATCTTCACCGCCATCTGTATGAACATGGATATATCTACACTGCCATCTGGATGAACATGGAAATATCTACACCGCTCTCTGTATGAACATGGAAATATCTACACCGCTATCTGTGTAAACATGCATACATCTTCACCGCTATCTGTATAAACATGGAAATATCTACACCGCTATCTGTATGACCATGGAAATATCTACACCGCTATCTGTTTGAACACGGAAATATCTACTCCGCTATCTGCATGAAAATGGAAATATCTACTCAGCTATCTGCATATACATGGAAATATCTACAAAGCTATTTCTTTACACATGGAAATAACTACACCGCTATCTCTATTAACATGGAAATATCTACACCGCCATCTGTATGAACATGGAAATATCTGCACCGCCATCTGTATGAACATATAAATATCTAAACAGCCATCTGTATTAAGATGGAGATATCTACACCGCTATCTGTATAAACATGGAAATATCTACAACGCTATCTGTATAAACATGGAAATATCTACAACGCTATCTGAATAAACATGGAAATATCTACACCGCTACCTGTATAAACATGGAAATATCAGCACCACTATCTGTATGAACATGGAAATATCTACACAGCCATCTGGATGAACATGGAAATATCTACACCGCTATCTGTATTAACATGGAAATAGCTACACCGCTATCTGTATGAACATGGAAATATCTACACCACTACCTGTATGAACATGGAAATATCTACACCGCTATGTGCATGAACATGGAAATACCTTCACCGCCATCTGTATGAACATGGATATATCTACACAGCAATCTGGAAGAATATGGAAATATCTACACCGCTATCTGTATGAACATGGAAATAGCTACACCTCTATCTGTATGAACATGGAAATATCTACACAGCCATCTGTATGAACATGGAAATATCTACACCGATATCTGTATGAACATGGATAGATCTATACCGCTATCTGTATGAACATGGAAATATCTTCACCGCCATCTGTATGAACATGGATATATCTACACAGCCATCTGGATGAACATGGATATATCTCCACCGCTATCTGCATGAACATAGAAATATCTACACCGCTATCTGTGTAAACATGCATACATCTTCACCGCTATCTGTATAAACATGGAAATGTCTACACCCCTATGGATATGAATATGGAAATATCTACACCGCTATCTGTTTGAACATGGAAATATCTACACCGCTATCTGCATGAAAATGTAAATATCTACACAGCTATCTGCATATACATGGAAATATCTACAAAGCTATTTCTTTACACATGGAAATATCTACACCGCTATCTCTATAAACATGGAAATATCTACTACGCCATCTGTATGAACATGGAAATATATGCACCGCCATCTGTATGAACATATAAATAACTACACCGCCATCTGTATTAAGATGGAGATATCTACACCGCTATCTGTATAAACATGGAAATATCTACACCGCTATCTGTATAAACATGGAAATATCTACACCGCTATCTGTATAAACATGGAAATATCTACACCGCTACCTGTATAAACATGGAAATATCACCACCGCTATCTGTATGAACATGGAAATATCTACACAGCCATCTGAATGAACATGGAAATATCTACAATGCTATCTGTATGAACATGGAAATAGCTACACCGCTATCTGTATGAACATGGAAATATCTACACCGATATCTCTATGAACATGGAAATATCTACACTGCTATCTGTATGAACATGGAAAAAGCTATACCGCTATCTGTATGAACATGGAAATATCTACACCGCTATCTGTATGAACATGGAAATATCTACACCGCTATCTGTATGAACATGGATATATCTACACAGCCATCTGGATGGACATGGAAATATCTACACCGCTATCTGCATGAACATGGAAATATCTACACCGTTATCTGTTTAAACATGCATATATCTTCACCTCAATCTGTATAAGCTTGGAAATATCAACACCGCTATCTGTATGAAGGCGGAAATATCTACACCGCTTACTGTTTGAACATGGAAATATCTAAACCGCTATCACCATGAAAATGGAATATTTACACAGCTATCTGCTTATACATGGAAATGTCTACACAGCTATCTCTTTACACATGGAAATAACTTCACCGCTATCTGTAGGAACATGGAAATATCTGCACCGCCATCTGTATGAACATGGAAATATCTGCACCGTCATCCGAATGAACATATAAATATCTACACAGCCATTTGTATTAAGATGGATATATCTACACAGCTATCTGTATAAACATGGAAATTTCTACACCGCTATCTGTATAAACATGGAAATATCTACACCGCTATGTGTAAAAACATGGAAATATCAGCACGGCTATGTGTATGAACATGGAAATATCAGCCCCTCTATCTGTATGAACATGGAAGTATCTACACCGCTATCTCTATGAACATGGAGGTATCTACACCGCTATCTGTTCGAACATGGAAATATCTAAACCGCTATCTACATGAAAATGGAAATATATACACAGCTATCTGCATATACATGGAAATATCTACACAGCTATCCCTTTACACATGGAAATAACTACACCGCTATGTGTATGAACATGGAAATATCTTCACCGCCATCTGTATGAACATGGATATATCTACACAGCCATCTGGATGAACATGGAATTATCTACACCGCTGTCTGTATGAACATGGAAATATCTACACCGCTATCTGTGTAAACATGCATACATCTTCACCGCTATCTGTATAAACATGGAAATATCTACACTGCTATCTATATGAACATGGAAATATCTACACCACTATCTGTTTGAACATGGAAATATCTACACCGCTATCTGCATGAAAATGGAAATATCTACACTGCTATCTGCATATACATGGAAATATCTACAAAGCTATCTCTTTACACATGGAAATAACTACAGCGCTATCTCTATAAACATGGAAATAGCTACACCGCCATCTGTATGAACATATAAATATCTACACCGCCATCTATATTAAAATGGAGATATCTACACCGCTATCTGTATAAACTTGGAAATATCTTCACCGCTATCTGTATAAACATGGAAATATCTACACCGCAGTCTGTATAAACATGGAAATATCTACACCGCTACCTGTATAAACATGGAAATATCAGCACCGCTATCTGTATGAACATGGAAATATCTACAGCGCTATCTCTATGAAAATGGAAATTTCTACACCGCTATCTGTATGAACATGGAAATAGCTACACCGCTATCTGTATGAACATGGAAATATCTACACCACTATCTGTATGAACATGGAAATATCTACACAGCTATCTGTATGAACATGGATATATCTACACAGCCATCTGGATGAACACGGAAATAACTACACCGCTATCTGTAAGAACATGGAAATATCTACACCGCAATCTGTGTAAATATGCATACATCTTCACCGCTATCTGTATAAACATGGAAATATCTACACCGCTATTTGTATGAACATGGAAATATCTACACCGCTATCTGTTTGAACATGGAAATATCTACAGCGCTATCTGCATGAAAATGGAAATATCTACACAGCTGTCTGCATATACATGGAAATATCTACACAGCTATCTCTTTACACATGGAAATAACTAAACCGCTCTCTCTATGAACATGGAAATATCTACACCGCCATCTGTATGAACATGGAAATTTCTGCACCGCCATCTGTATGAACTTATAAATATCTACACCGCGATCTGTATTAACATGGACATATCTACCCCGCTATCTGTATAAACATGGAAATATCTACACCTCTATCTGTATAAACATGGAAATATCTACACCGCTATCTGTATAAACATGGAAATATCTACAACGCTACCTGTATAAACATGGAAATATTAGCACCGATATCTGTATGAACATGGAAATATCTACACCGCTATCTGTATGAACATGGAAATATCTACACTGCTATCTGTATGAACATGGAAATATCTAAACCGCTATCTGTATGAACATGGAAATATCTACACCGCTATCTGTATGAACATGGATATATCTACACAGCCCTCTGGATGATCATGGAAATATCCACACCTCTATCTGTCTAAACATGCATACATCTTCACCGCTATCTGAATAAACATGGAAATATCTACACCGCTATCTGTATGAACATGGAAATATCTACACCGCTATCTGTTTGAAGATGGAAATATGTACTCAGCTATCTGCATGAAAATGGAAATATCTACACAGCTATCTGCATATACATGGAAATATCTACACAGCTATCTCTTTACACATGGAAATAACTACACCGCTATCTGTATGAACATGGAAATATCTACACCGCCATCTGTATGAACATGGAAATATCTGCACCGCCATCTGTATGAACATATAAATATCTACACCGCCATCTGTATTAAGATGGAGATATCTACACCGCTATGTGTATAAACATGGAAATATCTACACCGCTATCTGTATAAACATGGAAATATCTACACCGCTATCTGTATAAACATGGAAATATCTACACCGCTGCCTGTATAAACATGGAAATATCAGCACCGCTATCTGTATGAACATGGAAATATCTACACCGCTATCTGTATGAACATGGAAATATCTACACCGGTATCTGTATGAACATGGAAATAGCTACACCGTTATCTGTA
Source organism: Gorilla gorilla gorilla (assembly GCF_029281585.2). Taxonomy (NCBI): domain Eukaryota; kingdom Metazoa; phylum Chordata; class Mammalia; order Primates; family Hominidae; genus Gorilla; species Gorilla gorilla. The sequence goes on along the minus strand of NC_073246.2, from coordinate 51,324,107 downwards.
TGAACATGGGAATATCTACACCGCTATCTGTATGAACATGGAAATATCTACAGCGCTATCTGTATGAACATGGATATATCTACACAGCAATCTGGATGAACATGGAAATACCTACACCGCTATCTGTGTAAACATGCATACATCTTCACCGCTATCTGTATAAACATGGAAATATCTACACCGCTATCTGTATGAACATGGAAATATCTACACCACTATCTGCATGAAATTGGAAATATCTACACTGCTATCTGCATATACATTTAAATATCTACACAGCTATCTCTTTACACATGGAAATAACTACACCGCTATCTGTATGAACAAGGAAGTACCTACACCGCCATCTGTATGAACATGGAAATATCTGCACCGCCATCTGTATGAACATGGAAATATCTACACCACTATCTGTATGAACATGGAAATATCTACACCGCTATCTGTATGAACATGGAAATATCTACACAGCCATCTGTATGAACATGGAAATATCTGCACCGCCATCTGTATGAACTGATAAATATCTACACCGCCATCTGTATTAAGATGGAGATATCTACACCGCTATGTGAATAAACATGGAAATATCTACACCGCTATCTGTATAAACATGGAAATATCTACACCGCTATCTGTATAAACATGGAAATATCTACACCGTTACCTGTATAAACATGGAAATATCAGCACCGCTATCTGTATGAACATGGAAATATCTACAAAGCTATCTGTATGAACATGGAAATATCTACACCGCTATCTGTATGAACATGGAAATATCTACAAAGCTATCTGAATGAACATGGAAATATCTACACCGCTATCTGTTTGAACATGGAAATATCTACACCGCTATCTGTATGAACATGGAAATATCTACACCGCCATCTGTATGAACATGGAAATATCTGCACCGCCATCTGTATGAACATATAAATATCTACACCGCAATCTGTATTAAGATGGAGATATCTACACCGCTATCTGTATAAACATGGAAATGTCTACACCTCTATCTCTATAAACATGGAAACATCTACACCGCTATCTGTATAAACATGGAAATAACTACACCGCTACCTGTACAAACATGGAAATAGCACCGCTATCTGTATGAACATGGAAATATCTACACCGCTATCTCTATGAACATGGAAATATCTACACCGCTATCTGTTTGAACATGGAAATATCTACACCGCTATCTGCGTGAAAATGGAAATATCTACACTGCTATCTGCATATACATGGAAATATCTACACAGCTATCTCTTAACACGTGGAAATAACTACACCGCTCTCTGTATGAACATGGAAATATCTAAACCGCCATCTGTATGAACATGGAAATATCTGCACCGCCATCTGTATGAACATATAAATATCTACACCGCCATCTGTATTAAGATGGAGATATCTACACCGCTATCTGTATAAACATGGAAATATCTACACCTCTATCTGTATAAACATGGAAACATCTACACCGCTATCTGTATAAACATGGAAATATCTACACCGCTACCTGTACAAACATGGAAATAGCACCGCTATCTGTAAGAACATGGAAATATCTACACCGCTATCTGTATGAACATGGAAATATCTACACCGCTAACTGTATGAACATGGAAATACCTACACCGCTATCTTTACGAACATGGAAATATCTACAAAGCTATCTGAATGAACATGGAAATATCTACACCGCTATCTGTTTGAACATGTAAATATCTACACCGCTATGTACATGAAAATGGAAATATCTACAAAGCTATCTGCATATACATGGAAATATCTACACAGCTATCTCTTTACACATGGAAATAACTACACCGCTATATCTATAAACATGGAAATAACTACACCGCTATATCTATAAACATGGAAATATCTACACCGACTTCTGTATGTACATGGAAATATCTGCACCGACATCTGTATGAACATATAAATATCTACACCGCCATCTGTATTAAGAAGGAAATATCTAAACCGCTATCTATATAAACATGGAAATATCTACACCGCTGCCTGTATAAACATGGAAATATCAGCACCGCTATCTGTATGAACATGGAAATAGCTACACCGCTATCTGTATGAACATGGAAAAAGCTACACCGCTATCTGTGTAAACATGCATACATCCTCACCGCTATCTGTATAAAGATGGAAATATCTACACTGCTATCTGTATGAACATGGAAATATCTACACCACTATCTGCATGAAATTGGAAATATCTACACTGCTATCTGCATATACATTTAAATATCTACACAGCTATCCCTTTACACATGGAAATAACTACACCGCTATCAGTATGAACATGGAAATACCTACACCGCCATCTGTATGAACATGGAAATATTTGCACCGACATCTGTATGAACATATAAATATCTACACCGCCATCTGTATTAAGATGGAGATATCTACACTGCTATCTGTATAAACATGGAAATATCTACACCGCCATCTGTATGAACATATAAATATCTACACCACCATCTGTATTAAGAAGGAAATATCTAAACCGCTATCTGTATAAACATGGAAATATCTACACCGCTGCCTGTATAAACATGGAAATATCAGCACCGCTATCTGTATGAACATGGAAATATCTACACCGCTATCTGTATGAACATGGAAATAGCTACACCGCTATCTGTATGAACATGGATATATCTACACAGCCATCTGGATGAACATGGAAATAGCTACACCGCTATCTGTGTAAACACGCATACATCTTCACCGCTATCTGTATAAACATGGAAATATCTACACCGCTATCTGTATGAACATGGAAATATCTACACTGCTATCTGTATGAACATGGAAATATCTACACCGCTATCTGTTTGAACATGGAAATATCTACACCGCTATCTGTATGAACATGGAAATATCTACACCGCTATCTGTTTGAACATGGAAATATCTACACCGCTATCAGCGTGAAAATGGAAATATCTGCACTGCTATCTGCATATACATGGAAATAACTACACAGCTATCTCTTTACACATGGAAATAACTACACCGCTCTCTGTATGAACATGGAAACATCTACACCGCCATCTGTATGAACATGGAAATATCTGCACCGCCATCTGTATGAACTTATAAATATCTACACCACCATCTGTATTAAGATGGAGATATCTACACTGCTATCTGAATAAACATGGAAATATCTACACCTCTATCTGTATAAACATGGAAATATCTACACCGCTATCTGTATTAACATGGAAATATCTACACCGCTAACTGTATAAACATGGAAATATCTGCACCGCTATCTGTATGAACATGGAAATATCTACAAAGCTATCAGTATGAACATGGAAATATCTACACGGCTATCTGTATGAACATGGAAATATCTACACCGCTATCTGTATGAACATGGAAATATCTACACCGCTATCTGTATGAACATGGATATATCTACACAGCCCTCTGGATGAACATGGAAATATCCACACCGCTATCTGTGTAAACATGCATACATCTTCACCGCTATCTGTATAAACATGGAAATATCTACAAAGCTATCTGTATGAACATGGAAATATCTACACCGCGATCTGTTTGAAGATGGAAATATATACACTGCTATCTGCATGAAAATGGAAATATCTACACAGCTATCTGCATACACTTGGAAATATCTTCACAGCTATCTCTTTACACATGGAAATAACTACACCGCTATCTGTATGAACATGGAAATATCTACACAGCCATCTGTATGAACATGGAAATATCTGCACCGCCATCTGTATGAACTGATAAATATCTACACCGCCATCTGTATTAAGATGGAGATATCTACACCGCTATGTGAATAAACATGGAAATATCTACACCTCTATCTGTATAAACATGGAAATATCTACACCGCTATCTGTATAAACATGGAAATATCTACACCGCTACCTGTATAAACATGGAAATAACAGCACCGCTATCTGTATGAACATGGAAATATCTACACAGCTATCTGTATGAACATGGAAATATCTACACCGCTATCTGTATGAACATGGAAATATCTACAAAGCTATCTGAATGAACATGGAAATACCTACACCGCTATCTGTTTGAACATGGAAATATCTACACCGCTATCTGTATGAACATGGAAATATCTGCACCGCCATCTGTATGAACATATAAATATCTACACCGCCATCTGTATTAAGATGGAGATATCTACACCGCTATCTGTATAAACATGGAAATATCTACACCTCTATCTGTATAAACATGGAAACATCTACACCGCTATCTGTATAAACATGGAAATATCTACACCGCTACCTGTACAAACATGGAAATAGCACCGCTATCTGTATGAACATGGAAATATCTACACCGCTATCTGTATGAACATGGAAATATCTACACCGCTATCTGTTTGAACAAGGAAATATCTACACCGCTATCTGCGTGAAAATGGAAATATCTACACTGCTATCTGCATATACATGGAAATATCTACACATCTATCTCTTTACACATGGAAATAACTACACCGCTATATCTATAAACATGGAAATATCTACACGGCTACCTGTATAAACATGGAAATATCAGCACCGCTATCTGTATGAACATATAAATATCTACACTGCCATCTGTATTAAGATGGAGATATCTACACCGCTATCTGTATAAACTTCGAAATATCTACACCGCTATCTGTATAAACATGGAAATATCTACACCGCTATCCGTATAAACATGGAAATATCAGCACCGCTATCTGCATGAACATGGAAATATCTACACAGCCATCTGGACGAACATGGAAATACCTACACCGCTATCTGTATGAACATGGAAATATCTACACCGCTATCTGTATGAACATGGAAATATCTACACCACTATCTGTATGAACATGGAAATATCTACACCGCTATCTGTATGAACATGGAAATATCTTCACCGCCATCTGTATGAACCTGGATATATCTACACAGCCATCTGGATGAACATGGAAATATCTACACCGCTATCTGTATGAACATGGAAATAGCTACTCCGCTATCTGTATGAACATGGAAATATCTACACCGCTATCAGTATGAACATGGAAATATCTACACCGCTATCTGTATGAACATGGATATATCTACACAGCCATCTGGATGAACATGGAAATATCTACACCGCTATCTGTATGAACATGGAAATATCTACACCGCTATCTGTGTAAACATGCATACATCTTCACCGCTATCTGAATAAACATGGAAATATCTACATCGCTATCTGTATGAACATGGAAATATCTACACCGCTATCTGCAGGAAAATGGAAATATCTACAAAGCTATCTGCATATACATGGAAATATCTACAAAGATATCTCTTTACACATGGAAATAACTACACCTCTATCTATATAAACATGGAAATATCTATATCGCCATCTGTATGAACATGGAAATATCTAAACCGCAACCTGTATAAACATGGAAATATCAGCACCGCTATCTGTATGAACATGGAAATATCTACACAGCTATCTGTTTGAACATGGAAATATCTACACCGCTATCAGCGTGAAAATGGAAATATCTGCACTGCTATCTGCATATACATGGAAATAACTACACAGCTATCTCTTTACACATGGAAATAACTACACCGCTCTCTGTATGAACATGGAAACATCTACACCGCCATCTGTATGAACATGGAAATATCTGCACCGCCATCTGTATGAACTTATAAATATCTACACCACCATCTGTATTAAGATGGAGATATCTACACTGCTATCTGAATAAACATGGAAATATCTACACCTCTATCTGTATAAACATGGAAATATCTACACCGCTATCTGTATTAACATGGAAATATCTACACCGCTAACTGTATAAACATGGAAATATCTGCACCGCTATCTGTATGAACATGGAAATATCTACAAAGCTATCAGTATGAACATGGAAATATCTACACGGCTATCTGTATGAACATGGAAATATCTACACCGCTATCTGTATGAACATGGAAATATCTACACCGCTATCTGTATGAACATGGATATATCTACACAGCCCTCTGGATGAACATGGAAATATCCACACCGCTATCTGTGTAAACATGCATACATCTTCACCGCTATCTGTATAAACATGGAAATATCTACAAAGCTATCTGTATGAACATGGAAATATCTACACCGCGATCTGTTTGAAGATGGAAATATATACACCGCTATCTGCATGAAAATGGAAATATCTACACAGCTATCTGCATACACTTGGAAATATCTTCACAGCTATCTCTTTACACATGGAAATAACTACACCGCTATCTGTATGAACATGGAAATATCTACACAGCCATCTGTATGAACATGGAAATATCTGCACCGCCATCTGTATGAACTGATAAATATCTACACCGCCATCTGTATTAAGATGGAGATATCTACACCGCTATGTGAATAAACATGGAAATATCTACACCTCTATCTGTATAAACATGGAAATATCTACACCGCTATCTGTATAAACATGGAAATATCTACACCGCTACCTGTATAAACATGGAAATAACAGCACCGCTATCTGTATGAACATGGAAATATCTACACAGCTATCTGTATGAACATGGAAATATCTACACCGCTATCTGTATGAACATGGAAATATCTACAAAGCTATCTGAATGAACATGGAAATATCTACACCGCTATCTGTTTGAACATGGAAATATCTACACCGCTATCTGTATGAACATGGAAATATCTGCACCGCCATCTGTATGAACATATAAATATCTACACCGCCATCTGTATTAAGATGGAGATATCTACACCGCTATCTGTATAAACATGGAAATATCTACACCTCTATCTGTATAAACATGGAAACATCTACACCGCTATCTGTATAAACATGGAAATATCTACACCGCTACCTGTACAAACATGGAAATAGCACCGCTATCTGTATGAACATGGAAATATCTACACCGCTATCTGTATGAACATTTAAATATCTACACCGCTATCTGTTTGAACATGGAAATATCTACACCGCTATCTGCGTGAAAATGGAAATATCTACAGTGCTATCTGCATATACATGGAAATATCTACACATCTATCTCTTTACACATGGAAATAACTACACCGCTATATCTATAAACATGGAAATATCTACACGGCTACCTGTATAAACATGGAAATATCAGCACCGCTATCTGTATGAACATATAAATATCTACACTGCCATCTGTATTAAGATGGAGATATCTACACCGCTATCTGTATAAACTTCGAAATATCTACACCGCTATCTGTATAAACATGGAAATATCTACACCGCTATCCGTATAAACATGGAAATATCAGCACCGCTATCTGCATGAACATGGAAATATCTACACAGCCATCTGGACGAACATGGAAATACCTACACCGCTATCTGTATGAACATGGAAATATCTACACCGCTATCTGTATGAACATGGAAATATCTACACCACTATCTGTATGAACATGGAAATATCTACACCGCTATCTGTATGAACATGGAAATATCTTCACCGCCATCTGTATGAACCTGGATATATCTACACAGCCATCTGGATGAACATGGAAATATCTACACCGCTATCTGTATGAACATGGAAATAGCTACTCCGCTATCTGTATGAACATGGAAATATCTACACCGCTATCAGTATGAACATGGAAATATCTACACCGCTATCTGTATGAACATGGATATATCTACACAGCCATCTGGATGAACATGGAAATATCTACACCGCTATCTGTATGAACATGGAAATATCTACACCGCTATCTGTGTAAACATGCATACATCTTCACCGCTATCTGAATAAACATGGAAATATCTACATCGCTATCTGTATGAACATGGAAATATCTACACCGCTATCTGCAGGAAAATGGAAATATCTACAAAGCTATCTGCATATACATGGAAATATCTACAAAGATATCTCTTTACACATGGAAATAACTACACCTCTATCTATATAAACATGGAAATATCTATATCGCCATCTGTATGAACATGGAAATATCTAAACCGCAACCTGTATAAACATGGAAATATCAGCACCGCTATCTGTATGAACATGGAAATATCTACACCGCTATCTGTTTGAACATGGAAATATCTACACCGCTATCAGCGTGAAAATGGAAATATCTGCACTGCTATCTGCATATACATGGAAATAACTACACAGCTATCTCTTTACACATGGAAATAACTACACCGCTCTCTGTATGAACATGGAAACATCTACATCGCCATCTGTATGAACATGGAAATATCTGCACCGCCATCTGTATGAACTTATAAATATCTACACCACCATCTGTATTAAGGTGGAGATATCTACACTGCTATCTGAATAAACATGGAAATATCTACACCTCTATCTGTATAAACATGGAAATATCTACACCGCTATCTGTATTAACATGGAAATATCTACACCGCTAACTGTATAAACATGGAAATATCTGCACCGCTATCTGTATGAACATGGAAATATCTACAAAGCTATCAGTATGAACATGGAAATATCTACACGGCTATCTGTATGAACATGGAAATATCTACACCGCTATCTGTATGAACATGGAAATATCTACACCGCTATCTGTATGAACATGGATATATCTACACAGCCCTCTGGATGAACATGGAAATATCCACACCGCTATCTGTGTAAACATGCATACATCTTCACCGCTATCTGTATAAACATGGAAATATCTACAAAGCTATCTGTATGAACATGGAAATATCTACACCGCGATCTGTTTGAAGATGGAAATATATACACCGCTATCTGCATGAAAATGGAAATATCTACACAGCTATCTGCATACACTTGGAAATATCTTCACAGCTATCTCTTTACACATGGAAATAACTACACCGCTATCTGTATGAACATGGAAATATCTACACAGCCATCTGTATGAACATGGAAATATCTGCACCGCCATCTGTATGAACTGATAAATATCTACACCGCCATCTGTATTAAGATGGAGATATCTACACCGCTATGTGAATAAACATGGAAATATCTACACCTCTATCTGTATAAACATGGAAATATCTACACCGCTATCTGTATAAACATGGAAATATCTACACCGCTACCTGTATAAACATGGAAATAACAGCACCGCTATCTGTATGAACATGGAAATATCTACACAGCTATCTGTATGAACATGGAAATATCTACACCTCTATCTGTATGAACATGGAAATATCTACAAAGCTATCTGAATGAACATGGAAATATCTACACCGCTATCTGTTTGAACATGGAAATATCTACACCGCTATCTGTATGAACATGGAAATATCTGCACCGCCATCTGTATGAACATATAAATATCTACACCGCCATCTGTATTAAGATGGAGATATCTACACCGCTATCTGTATAAACATGGAAATATCTACACCTCTATCTGTATAAACATGGAAACATCTACACCGCTATCTGTATAAACATGGAAATATCTACACCGCTACCTGTACAAACATGGAAATAGCACCGCTATCTGTATGAACATGGAAATATCTACACCGCTATCTGTATGAACATGGAAATATCTACACCGCTATCTGTTTGAACATGGAAATATCTACACCGCTATCTGTTTGAACATGGAAATATCTACACCGCTATCTGCGTGAAAATGGAAATATCTACACTGCTATCTGCATATACATGGAAATATCTACACATCTATCTCTTTACACATGGAAATAACTACACCGCTATATCTATAAACATGGAAATATCTACACGGCTACCTGTATAAACATGGAAATATCAGCACCGCTATCTGTATGAACATATAAATATCTACACTGCCATCTGTATTAAGATGGAGATATCTACACCGCTATCTGTATAAACTTCGAAATATCTACACCGCTATCTGTATAAACATGGAAATATCTACACCGCTATCCGTATAAACATGGAAATATCAGCACCGCTATCTGCATGAACATGGAAATATCTACACAGCCATCTGGACGAAAATGGAAATACCTACACCGCTATCTGTATGAACATGGAAATATCTACACCGCTATCTGTATGAACATGGAAATATCTACACCACTATCTGTATGAACATGGAAATATCTACACCGCTATCTGTATGAACATGGAAATATCTTCACCGCCATCTGTATGAACCTGGATATATCTACACAGCCATCTGGATGAACATGGAAATATCTACACCGCTATCTGTATGAACATGGAAATAGCTACTCCGCTATCTGTATGAACATGGAAATATCTACACCGCTATCAGTATGAACATGGAAATATCTACACCGCTATCTGTATGAACATGGATATATCTACACAGCCATCTGGATGAACATGGAAATATCTACACCGCTATCTGTATGAACATGGAAATATCTACACCGCTATCTGTGTAAACATGCATACATCTTCACCGCTATCTGAATAAACATGGAAATATCTACATCGCTATCTGTATGAACATGGAAATATCTACACCGCTATCTGCAGGAAAATGGAAATATCTACAAAGCTATCTGCATATACATGGAAATATCTACAAAGGTATCTCTTTACACATGGAAATAACTACACCTCTATCTATATAAACATGGAAATATCTATATCGCCATCTGTATGAACATGGAAATATCTAAACCGCAACCTGTATAAACATGGAAATATCAGCACCGCTATCTGTATGAACATGGAAATATCTACACCGCTATCTGTTTGAACATGGAAATATCTACACCGCTATCAGCGTGAAAATGGAAATATCTGCACTGCTATCTGCATATACATGGAAATAACTACACAGCTATCTCTTTACACATGGAAATAACTACACCGCTCTCTGTATGAACATGGAAACATCTACACCGCCATCTGTATGAACATGGAAATATCTGCACCGCCATCTGTATGAACTTATAAATATCTACACCACCATCTGTATTAAGATGGAGATATCTACACTGCTATCTGAATAAACATGGAAATATCTACACCTCTATCTGTATAAACATGGAAATATCTACACCGCTATCTGTATTAACATGGAAATATCTACACCGCTAACTGTATAAACATGGAAATATCTGCACCGCTATCTGTATGAACATGGAAATATCTACAAAGCTATCAGTATGAACATGGAAATATCTACACGGCTATCTGTATGAACATGGAAATATCTACACCGCTATCTGTATGAACATGGAAATATCTACACCGCTATCTGTATGAACATGGATATATCTACACAGCCCTCTGGATGAACATGGAAATATCCACACCGCTATCTGTGTAAACATGCATACATCTTCACCGCTATCTGTATAAACATGGAAATATCTACAAAGCTATCTGTATGAACATGGAAATATCTACACCGCGATCTGTTTGAAGATGGAAATATATACACCGCTATCTGCATGAAAATGGAAATATCTACACAGCTATCTGCATACACTTGGAAATATCTTCACAGCTATCTCTTTACACATGGAAATAACTACACCGCTATCTGTATGAACATGGAAATATCTACACAGCCATCTGTATGAACATGGAAATATCTGCACCGCCATCTGTATGAACTGATAAATATCTACACCGCCATCTGTATTAAGATGGAGATATCTACACCGCTATGTGAATAAACATGGAAATATCTACACCTCTATCTGTATAAACATGGAAATATCTACACCGCTATCTGTATAAACATGGAAATATCTACACCGCTACCTGTATAAACATGGAAATAACAGCACCGCTATCTGTATGAACATGGAAATATCTACACAGCTATCTGTATGAACATGGAAATATCTACACCGCTATCTGTATGAACATGGAAATATCTACAAAGCTATCTGAATGAACATGGATATATCTACACAGCCATCTGGATGAACATGGAAATATCTACACCGCTATCTGTATGAACATGGAAATATCTACACCGCTATCTGTGTAAACATGCATACATCTTCACCGCTATCTGAATAAACATGGAAATATCTACATCGCTATCTGTATGAACATGGAAATATCTACACCGCTATCTGCAGGAAAATGGAAATATCTACAAAGCTATCTGCATATACATGGAAATATCTACAAAGATATCTCTTTACACATGGAAATAACTACACCTCTATCTATATAAACATGGAAATATCTATATCGCCATCTGTATGAACATGGAAATATCTGCACCGCCATCTGTATTAGCATACAAATATCTACACCACCATCTGTATTAAGATGGAGATATCTACACGGCTATCTGTATAAACATGGAAATATCTAAACCGCAACCTGTATAAACATGGAAATATCAGCACCGCTATCTGTATGAACATGGAAATATCTACACCGCCATCTGAATGAACATGGAAATATCTGCAGCGCCATCTGCATGAACATATAAATATCTACACCGCCATCTGTATTAAGAAGGAGATATCTACACCGCTATCTGTATAAACATGGAAATATCTACACTGCTATCTCAATGAACATGGAAATATCTACACCGCTATCTGTATAAACATGGAAATATGGACACCGCTACCTGTATAAACATGGAAGTATCAGCACCACTATCGGTATGAACATGGCAATATCTACACGGCTATCTGTATGAACATGGAAATATCTACACTGCTATCTGCATGAAAATGTAAATATCTACACAGCTATCTGCATATACATGGAAATATCTACAGCTATCTCCTTACACATGGAAATAACTACATCGCTATCTCTATAAACATGGAAATATCTACACCGCCATCTGTATGAACATGGAAATATCTTCACCGCCATCTGTATGAACATGAATATATCTACACAGCCATCTGGATGAACATGGAAATATCTACACGGCTATCTGTATGAACATGGAAATATCTACACCGCTATCTGTATGAACATGGAAATATCTACACCGCTATCTGTATGAACATGGAAGTATCTACACCGCTATGTGTATGAACATGGAAATATCTTCACCGCCATCTGTATGAACATGGATATATCCACACACCCATCTGGATGAACATGGAAATATCTACACCGCTATCTGTATGAACATGGAAATATCTACAGCGCTATCTGGGTAAACATGCGTACATCTTCACTGGTATCTGTATGAACATGGAAATATCTACACAGCTATCTGTGTAAACATGCATACATCTTCACCGCTATCTGAATAAACATGGAAATATCTACATCGCTATCTGTATGAACATGGAAATATCTACACCGCTATCTGTTTGAACATGGAAATATCTACACCGCTATCTGCATGAAAATGGAAATATCTACACAGCTATCTGCATATACATGGAAATATCTACAAAGCTATCTCTTTACACATGGAAATAACTACACCTCTATCTCTATAAACATGGAAATATCTATACCGCCATCTGTATGAACATGGAAATATCTGCACCGCCATCTGTATTAACATACAAATATCTACACCGCCATCTGTATTAAGATGGAGATATCTACACGGCTATCTGTATAAACTTGGAAATATCTACACCGCTATCTGTATAAACATGGAAATATCTACACCGCTATCTGTATAAACATTGAAATATCTACACCGCTACCTGTATAAACATGGAAATATCTACACCGCAATCTGTATGAATATGGAAATATCTACACAGCCATCTGGATGAACATGGAAATATCTACACCGCTATCTGTATGAACATGGAAATAGCTACACCTCTATCTGTATGAACATGGAAATAACTACACCGCTATCTGTATGAACATGGAAAGATCTACACCGCTATCTGTTTAAACATGGAAATATCTACACCGCTACCTGTAAAAACATGGAAATATCAGCACCGTTATCTGTATGAACATGGAAATATCTACACAGCCATCTGGATGAAAATGGAAATAGTTACACCGCTATCTGTATGAACATGGAAATAGCTACACCGCTATCTGTATGAACATGGAAATATCTACACCGCTATCTGTATGAACATGGAAATATCTAAACCGCTATCTGTATCAACATGGAAATATCTTCACCGCCATCTGTATGAACACGAATATATCTACACAGCCATCTGGATGAACATGGAAATATCTACACCGCTATATGTATGAACATGGAATTAGCTACACCGCTATCTGTATGAACATGGAAATATCTACACCGCTATCTGTATGAACATGGAAATATCTATACCGCTATCTGTATGAACATGGAAATATCTTCACCGCCATCTGTATGAACATGGATATATCTACACAGCCATCTGGATGAACATGGAAATATCTACACCGCTATCTGTATGAACATGGAAATATCTACACCACAATCTGTGTAAACATGCATACATCTTCACCGCTATCTGTATAAACATGGAAATATCTACACCGCTATCTGTATGACCATGGAAATATCTACTCCGCTATCTGCATGAAAATGGAAATATCAACACAGCTATCTGCATATACATGGAAATATCTACAAAGCTAATTCTTTACACATGGAAATAACTACACCGCTATCTCTATTAACATGGAAATATCTACACCGCCGTCTGTATGAACATGGAAATATCTGCACCGCCATCTGTATGAACATATAAATATCTACACCGCCATCTGTATTAAGATGGAGATATCTACACCGCTATCTGTATAAACATGGAAATATCTACACCGCTATCTGTATAAACAAGAAATATCTACACCGCTATCTGTATAAACATGGAAATATCTACACCGCTACCTGTATAAACTTGGAAATATCAGCACCGCTATCTGTCTGAACATGGAAATATCTACACCGCTATCTGTATGAACATGGAAAATCTACACCGATATCTCTATGAACATGGAAATATCTTCACCGCCATCTGTATGAACATAGATATATCTACACAGCCATCTGGATGAACATGGAAATATCATCAACGCTGTCTGTATGGACATGGAAATATCTACACCGCTATCTGTTTGAACATGGAAATATCTAAACCGCTATCTGCATGAAAATGGAAATATCTACACATCTATCTGCATATACATGGAAATATCTACAAAGCTATCTCTTTACACATGGAAATAACTACACCTCTATCTCTATAAATATGGAAATAACTATACCGCCATCTGTATGAACATGGAAATATCTGCACCGCCATCTGTATTAGCATACAAATATCTACACCGCCATCTGCATTAAGATGGAGATATCTACACGGCTATCTGTATAAACTTGGAAATATCTACACCGCTATCTGTATAAACATGGAAATATCTACACCGCTATCTGTATAAACATGGAAATATCTACACCGCTACCTGTATAAACATGGAAATATCAGCATCGCTATCTGTATGAACATGGAAATATCTACACAGCCATCTGGATGAACATGGAAATATCTACACCGCTATCTGTATGAACATGGAAATAGCTACACCTCTATCTGTATGAACATGGAAATAACTACACCGCTATCTGTATGAACAGGGAAAGATCTACACCGCTATCTGTATGAACATGGAAATATCTTCACCGCCATCTGTATGAACATGGATATATCTACACAGCCATCTGGATGAACATGGAAATATCTTCACCGCCATCTGTATGAACATGGATATATCTACACAGCCATCTAGAAGAACATGGATAAATCAACACCGCTATCTGTATCAACATGGAAATATCTACACCGCTATCTGTTTTAACATGCATACATCTTCACCGCTATCTGTATAAACATGGAAATATCTACACCGCTATCTGCATGAAAATGGAAATATCTACACAGCTATCTGCATATACATGGAAATATCTACAAAGCTATTTCTCTACACATGGAAATATCTACACCGCAATCTATATAAACGTGGAAATATCTACACCGCCATCTGTATGAACATGGAAATATCTGCACCGCCAACTGTATGAACATATAAATATCTAGACCACCATCTGTATTAAGATGGAGATATCTACACCGCTATCTGTATAAAAATGGAAATATCTACACCGCTATCTGTATAAAAATGGAAATATCTACAGCGCTATCTGTATAAACATGGAAATATCTACACCGCTACCTGTATAAACATGGAAATATCAGCACCACTATCTGTATGAACATGGAAATATCTACACCGCTATCTGTATGAACATGGAAATATCTTCACCGCCATCTGTATGAACATGGATATATCTACACAGCCATCTGGATGAACATGGAAATATCTACACCGCTATCTGTATGAACATGGAAATATCTACACCGCTATCTGTGTAAACATGCATACATCTTCACCGCTATCTGTATAAACATGGAAATATCTACACCGCTATCTGTATGACCATGGAAATATCTACACCGCTCTCTGTTTGGACACGGAAATATCTACTCCGCTATCTGCATGAAAATGGAAATATCTACACAGCTATCTGCATATACATGGAAATATCTACAAAGCTATTTCTTTACACATGGAAATAACTACACCGCTATCTCTATTAACATGGAAATATCTACACCGCCATCTGTATGAACATGGAAATATCTGCACCGCCATCTGTATGAACATATAAATATCTACACAGACATCTGTATTAAGATGGAGATATCTACACCGCTATCTGTATAAACATGGAAATATCTACAACGCTATCTGTATAAACATGGAAATATCTACAACGCTATCTGAATAAACATGGAAATATCTACACCGCTACCTGTATAAACATGGAAATATCAGCACCACTATCTGTATGAACATGGAAATATCTACACAGCCATCTGTATGAACATGGAAATATCTACACCGCTATCTGTATGAACATGGAAATAGCTACACCGCTATCTGTATGAACATGGAAATATCTACACCGCTATCTGCATGAACATGGAAATAACTTCACCGCCATCTGTATGAACATGGATATATCTACACAGCAATCTGGATGAATATGGAAATATCTACACCGCTATCTGTATGAACATGGAAATAGCTACACCTCTATCTGTATGAACATGGAAATATCTACACCGCTATCTTTATGAACATGGATAGATCTATACCGCTACCTGTATGAACATGGAAA
This sequence comes from Gorilla gorilla gorilla, assembly GCF_029281585.2. Taxonomy (NCBI): domain Eukaryota; kingdom Metazoa; phylum Chordata; class Mammalia; order Primates; family Hominidae; genus Gorilla; species Gorilla gorilla. The sequence goes on along the minus strand of NC_073246.2, from coordinate 51,306,866 downwards.
TATCTTCACCGCCATCTGTATGAACATGGATATATCTACACAGCCATCTGGATGAACATGGATATATCTCCACCGCTATCTGCATGAACATAGAAATATCTACACCGCTATCTGTGTAAACATGCATACATCTTCACCGCTATGTGTATAAACATGGAAATGTCTACACCCCTAGGGATATGAACATGGAAATATCTACACCGCTATCTGTTTGAACATGGAAATATCTACACCGCTATCTGCATGAAAATGTAAATATCTACACAGCTATCTGCATATACATGGAAATATCTACAAAGCTATTTCTTTACACATGGAAATATCTACACCGCTATCTCTATAAACATGGAAATATCTACTACGCCATCTGTATGAACATGGAAATATCTGCCCCGCCATCTGTATGAACATATAAATATCTACACCGCCATCTGTATTAAGATGGAGATATCTACACCGCTATCTGTATAAATATGGAAATATCTACACCGCTATCTGTATAAACATGGAAATATCTACACCGCTATCTGTATAAACATGGAAATATCTACACCGCTACCTGTATAAACATGGAAATATCACCACCGCTATCTGTATGAACATGGAAATATCTACACAGCCATCTGAATGAACATAGAAATATCTACAACGCTATCTGTATGAACATGGAAATAGCTACACCGCTATCTGTCTGAACATGGAAATATCTATGCCACTATCTGTATGAACATGGAAATATCTACACCGCTATCTGTATGAACATGGAAATATCTTCACCGCCATCTGTATGAACATGGATGTATCTTCACAGCCATCTGGATGAACATGGAAATAACTACACCGCTATCTGTATGAACATGGAAATAGCTACACCGCTATCTGTATGAACATGGAAATATCTACACCGCTATCTGTATGAACATGGAGATATCTACACCGCTATCTGTATGAACATGGAAATATCTTCACCGCCATCTGTATGAACATGGATATATCTACACAGCCATCTGGATGGACATGCAAATATCAACACCGCTATCTGTATGAACATGGAAATATCTACACCGCTATCTGTGTTAACATGCATACATCTTCACCGCTATCTGTATAAACATGGAAATATCTACACCGCTATCTGTATGAACATGGAAATATCTACACAGCTATCTGTTTGAAGATGGAAATATCTAAACTGCTATCTGCATGAAAATGGAAATATCTAAACAGCTATCTGCATATACATGGAAATATCTACAAAGCTATTTCTCTACACAAGGAAATATCTACACCGCAATCTCTATAAACATGGAAATATCTACATCGCCATCTGTATGAACATGGAAATATCTGCACCGCCATCTGTATGAACATATAAATATCTAGACCACCATCAGTATTAAGATGGAGATATCTACACCGCTACCTGTATAAACATGGAAATATCTACACCGCTATCTCTATAAACATGGAAATATCTACACCGGTATCTGTATGAACATGGAAATATCTACACCGCTACCTGTATAAACATGGAAATATCAGCACCGCTATCTGTATGAATATGGAAATATCTACACCGCTATCTCTATGAACATGGAATTATCTACACCGATATCTGTATGAACATGGAAATATCTTCACCGCCATCTGTATGAACATGGATGTATCTTCACAGCCATCTGGACGAACATGGAAATATCAGCACCGCTGTCTGTATGAACACGGAAATATCTACACCGCTATCTGTATGAACATGGAAATATCTACACCGCTATCTGTATGAACGTGGAAATATCTACACCGATATCTGTATGAACATGGAAATATCTTCACCGCCATCTGTATGAACATAGATATATCTACACAGCCATCTCGATGAACATGGAAATATCTACACCGCTATCTGTATGAACATGGAAATATCTACACCGCTATCTGTGTAAACATGCATACATCTTCACCGCTATCTGTATAAACATGGATATATCTACACCGCTATCTGTATAAACATGGAAATATCTACACCGCTACCTGTATAAACATGGAAATATCAGCACCGTTATCTGTATGAACATGGAAATATCTACACAGCCATCTGGATGAAAATGGAAATAGTTACACCGCTATCTGTATGAACATGGAAATAGCTACACCGCTATCTGTATGAACATGGAAATATCTACACAGCCATCTGGGTGAACATGGAAATATCTACACCGCTATCTGTATGAACATGGAAATATCTTCACCGCCATCTGTATGAACATGAATATATCTACACAGCCATCTGGATGAACATGGAAATATCTACACCGCTATATGTATGAACATGGAATTAGCTACACTGCTATCTGTATGAACATGGAAATATCTACACCGCTATCTGTATGAACATGGAAATATCTACACCGCTATCTGTATGAACATGGAAATACCTTCACCGCCATCTGTATGAACATGGATATATCTACACAGCCATCTGGATGAACATGGAAATATCTACACCGCTATCTGTATGAACATGGAAATATCTACCCCACTATCTGTGTAAACATGCATACATCTTCACCGCTATCTGTATAAACATGGAAATATCTTCACCGCTATCTGTATGACCATGGAAATATCTACACCGCTATCTGTTTGAACACGGAAATATCTACTCCGCTATCTGCATGAAAATGGAAATATCTACACAGCTTTCTGCATATACATGGAAATAGCTACAAAGCTATTTCTTTACACATGGAAATAACTACACCGCTACCTCTATTAACATGGAAATATCTACACCGCCATCTGTATCAACATGGAAATATCTGCACCGCCATCTGTATGAACATATAAATATCTACACCGCCATCTGTATTAAGATGGAGATATCTACACCGCTATCTGTATAAACATGGAAATATCTACACCGCTATCTGTATTAACATGGAAATATCTACACCGCTATCTGTATAAACATGGAAATATCTACACCGCTACCTGTATAAACATGGAAATATCACCACCGCTATCTGTATGAACATGGAAATATCTACACAGCCATCTGAATGAACATAGAAATATCTACAACGCTATCTGTATGAACATGGAAATAGCTACACCGCTATCTGTCTGAACATGGAAATATCTATGCCACTATCTGTATGAACATGGAAATATCTACACCGCTATCTGTATGAACATGGAAATATCTTCACCGCCATCTGTATGAACATGGATGTATCTTCACAGCCATCTGGATGAACATGGAAATAACTACACCGCTATCTGTATGAACATGGAAATAGCTACACCGCTATCTGTATGAACATGGAAATATCTACACCACTATCTGTATGAACATGGAGATATCTACACCGCTATCTGTATGAACATGGAAATATCTTCACCGCCATCTGTATGAACATGGATATATCTACACAGCCATCTGGATGGACATGGAAATATCAACACCGCTATCTGTATGAACATGGAAATATCTACACCGCTATCTGTGTTAACATGCATACATCTTCACCGCTATCTGTATAAACATGGAAATATCTACACCGCTATCTGTATGAACATGGAAATATCTACACAGCTATCTGTTTGAAGATGGAAATATCTAAACTGCTATCTGCATGAAAATGGAAATATCTAAACAGCTATCTGCATATACATGGAAATATATACAAAGCTATTTCTCTACACAAGGAAATATCTACACCGCAATCTCTATAAACATGGAAATATCTACATCGCCATCTGTATGAACATGGAAATATCTGCACCGCCATCTGTATGAACATATAAATATCTAGACCACCATCAGTATTAAGATGGAGATATCTACACCGCTACCTGTATAAACATGGAAATATCTACACCGCTATCTCTATAAACATGGAAATATCTACACCGGTATCTGTATGAACATGGAAATATCTACACCGCTACCTGTATAAACATGGAAATATCAGCACCGCTATCTGTATGAATATGGAAATATCTACACCGCTATCTCTATGAACATGGAATTATCTACACCGATATCTGTATGAACATGGAAATATCTTCACCGCCATCTGTATGAACATGGATGTATCTTCACAGCCATCTGGACGAACATGGAAATATCAGCACCGCTGTCTGTATGAACACGGAAATATCTACACCGCTATCTGTATGAACATGGAAATATCTACACCGCTATCTGTATGAACGTGGAAATATCTACACCGATATCTGTATGAACATGGAAATATCTTCACCGCCATCTGTATGAACATAGATATATCTACACAGCCATCTCGATGAACATGGAAATATCTACACCGCTATCTGTATGAACATGGAAATATCTACACCGCTATCTGTGTAAACATGCATACATCTTCACCGCTATCTGTATAAACATGGATATATCTACACCGCTATCTGTATAAACATGGAAATATCTACACCGCTACCTGTATAAACATGGAAATATCAGCACCGTTATCTGTATGAACATGGAAATATCTACACAGCCATCTGGATGAAAATGGAAATAGTTACACCGCTATCTGTATGAACATGGAAATAGCTACACCGCTATCTGTATGAACATGGAAATATCTACACAGCCATCTGGGTGAACATGGAAATATCTACACCGCTATCTGTATGAACATGGAAATATCTTCACCGCCATCTGTATGAACATGAATATATCTACACAGCCATCTGGATGAACATGGAAATATCTACACCGCTATATGTATGAACATGGAATTAGCTACACTGCTATCTGTATGAACATGGAAATATCTACACCGCTATCTGTATGAACATGGAAATATCTACACCGCTATCTGTATGAACATGGAAATACCTTCACCGCCATCTGTATGAACATGGATATATCTACACAGCCATCTGGATGAACATGGAAATATCTACACCGCTATCTGTATGAACATGGAAATATCTACCCCACTATCTGTGTAAACATGCATACATCTTCACCGCTATCTGTATAAACATGGAAATATCTTCACCGCTATCTGTATGACCATGGAAATATCTACACCGCTATCTGTTTGAACACGGAAATATCTACTCCGCTATCTGCATGAAAATGGAAATATCTACACAGATTTCTGCATATACATGGAAATAGCTACAAAGCTATTTCTTTACACATGGAAATAACTACACCGCTACCTCTATTAACATGGAAATATCTACACCGCCATCTGTATCAACATGGAAATATCTGCACCGCCATCTGTATGAACATATAAATATCTACACCGCCATCTGTATTAAGATGGAGATATCTACACCGCTATCTGTATAAACATGGAAATATCTACACCGCTATCTGTATTAACATGGAAATATCTACACCGCTATCTGTATAAACATGGAAATATCTACACCGCTACCTGTATAAACATGGAAATATCACCACCGCTATCTGTATGAACATGGAAATATCTACACAGCCATCTGAATGAACATAGAAATATCTACAACGCTATCTGTATGAACATGGAAATAGCTACACCGCTATCTGTCTGAACATGGAAATATCTATGCCACTATCTGTATGAACATGGAAATATCTACACCGCTATCTGTATGAACATGGAAATATCTTCACCGCCATCTGTATGAACATGGATGTATCTTCACAGCCATCTGGATGAACATGGAAATAACTACACCGCTATCTGTATGAACATGGAAATAGCTACACCGCTATCTGTATGAACATGGAAATATCTACACCACCATCTGTATGAACATGGAGATATCTACACCGCTATCTGTATGAACATAGAAATATCTTCACCGCCATCTGTATGAACATGGATATATCTACACAGCCATCTGGATGGACATGGAAATATCAACACCGCTATCTGTATGAACATGGAAATATCTACACCGCTATCTGTGTTAACATGCATACATCTTCACCGCTATCTGTATAAACATGGAAATATCTACACCGCTATCTGTATGAACATGGAAATATCTACACAGCTATCTGTTTGAAGATGGAAATATCTAAACTGCTATCTGCATGAAAATGGAAATATCTAAACAGCTATCTGCATATACATGGAAATATCTACAAAGCTATTTCTCTACACAAGGAAATATCTACACCGCAATCTCTATAAACATGGAAATATCTACATCGCCATCTGTATGAACATGGAAATATCTGCACCGCCATCTGTATGAACATATAAATATCTAGACCACCATCAGTATTAAGATGGAGATATCTACACCGCTACCTGTATAAACATGGAAATATCTACACCGCTATCTCTATAAACATGGAAATATCTACACCGGTATCTGTATGAACATGGAAATATCTACACCGCTACCTGTATAAACATGGAAATATCAGCACCGCTATCTGTATGAATATGGAAATATCTACACCGCTATCTCTATGAACATGGAATTATCTACACCGATATCTGTATGAACATGGAAATATCTTCACCGCCATCTGTATGAACATGGATGTATCTTCACAGCCATCTGGACGAACATGGAAATATCAGCACCGCTGTCTGTATGAACACGGAAATATCTACACCGCTATCTGTATGAACATGGAAATATCTACACCGCTATCTGTATGAACGTGGAAATATCTACACCGATATCTGTATGAACATGGAAATATCTTCACCGCCATCTGTATGAACATAGATATATCTACACAGCCATCTGGATGAACATGGAAATATCTACACCGCTATCTGTATGAACATGGAAATATCTACACCGCTATCTGTGTAAACATGCATACATCTTCACCGCTATCTGTATAAACATGGATATATCTACACCGCTATCAGTATAAACATGGAAATATCTACACCGCTACCTGTATAAACATGGAAATATCAGCACCGTTATCTGTATGAACATGGAAATATCTACACAGCCATCTGGATGAAAATGGAAATAGTTACACCGCTATCTGTATGAACATGGAAATAGCTACACCGCTATCTGTATGAACATGGAAATATCTACACAGCCATCTGGGTGAACATGGAAATATCTACACCGCTATCTGTATGAACATGGAAATATCTTCACCGCCATCTGTATGAACATGAATATATCTACACAGCCATCTGGATGAACATGGAAATATCTACACCGCTATATGTATGAACATGGAATTAGCTACACTGCTATCTGTATGAACATGGAAATATCTACACCGCTATCTGTATGAACATGGAAATATCTACACCGCTATCTGTATGAACATGGAAATACCTTCACCGCCATCTGTATGAACATGGATATATCTACACAGCCATCTGGATGAACATGGAAATATCTACACCGCTATCTGTATGAACATGGAAATATCTACCCCACTATCTGTGTAAACATGCATACATCTTCACCGCTATCTGTATAAACATGGAAATATCTTCACCGCTATCTGTATGACCATGGAAATATCTACACCGCTATCTGTTTGAACACGGAAATATCTACTCCACTATCTGCATGAAAATGGAAATATCTACACAGCTTTCTGCATATACATGGAAATAGCTACAAAGCTATTTCTTTACACATGGAAATAACTACACCGCTACCTCTATTAACATGGAAATATCTACACCGCCATCTGTATCAACATGGAAATATCTGCACCGCCATCTGTATGAACATATAAATATCTACACCGCCATCTGTATTAAGATGGAGATATCTACACCGCTATCTGTATAAACATGGAAATATCTACACCGCTATCTGTATTAACATGGAAATATCTACACCGCTATCTGTATAAACATGGAAATATCTACACCGCTACCTGTATAAACATGGAAATATCAGCACCGCTATCTGAATGAACATGGAAATATCTACACCGCTATCAGTATGAACGTGGAAATATCTACACCGATATCTGTATGAACATGGAAATATCTTCACCGCCATCTGTATGAACATAGATATATCTACACAGCCATCTGAATGAACATGGAAATATCAGCAACGCTGTCTTTATGGACACGGAAATATCTACACCGCTATCTGTATGAACATGGAAATATCTACACCGCTATCTGTATGAACATGTAAATATCTTCTCCGCCATCTGTATGAACATGGATATATCTACACAGCCAGCTGGATGAAGATGGAAATATCTACACCGCTATCTGTATGAACATGGAAATATCTACACCGCTATCTGTGTAAACACGCATACATCTTCACCGCTATCTGTATAAACATGTAAATGTCTACACCCCTATGGATATGAACATGGAAATATCTACTCCGCTATCTGTTTGAACATGGAAATATCTACACCGCTATCTGCATGAAAATGTAAATATCTACACAGCTATCTGCATATACATGGAAATATCTACAAAGCTATTTCTTTACACATGGAAATATCTACACCGCTATCTCTATAAACATGGAAATATCTACACCGCCATCTGTATGAACATGGAAATATCTGCAAGGCCATCTGTATGAACATATAAATATCTAAACCGCAATCTGTATTAAGATGGAGATATCTACACCGCTATCTGTATAAACATGGAAATATCTACACCGCTATCTGTATAAACATGGAAATATCTACACCGCTATCTGTATAAACATGGAAATATCTACACCGCTACCTGTATAAACATGGAAATATCACCACCGCTATCTGTAAGAACATGGAAATATCTACACAGCCATCTGAATGAACATGGAAATATCTACAACGCTATCTGTATGAACATGGAAATAGCTACACCGCTATCTGTATGAACATGGAAATAACTACACCGCTATCTGTATGAACATGGAAATATCTACGCCACAATCTGTATGAACATGGAAATATCTACACCGCTATCTGTATGAACATGGAAATACCTTCACCGCCATCTGTATGAACATGGATATATCTAAACAGCCATCTGGATAAACATGGAAATAACGACACCGCTATCTGAAAGAACATGGAAATAGCTACACCGCTATCTGTATGAACATGGAAATATCTACACAGCCATCTGGATGAACATGGAAATATCAACACCGCTATCTGTATGAACATGGAAATATCTACACCGCTATCTGTGTTAACATGCATACATCTTCACAGCTATCTGTATAAAAATGGAAATATCTACACCGCTATCTGTATGAACATGGAAATATCTACAGAGCAATCTGTTTGAACATGGAAATAACTACACCGCTATCTGCATGAAAATGGAAATATCTACACAGCTATCTGCATATACATGGAAATATCTACAAAGCTATTTCTCTACACATGGAAATATCTACACCGCCATCTGTATGAACATGGAAATATCTGCACCGCCATCTGTATGAACATATAAATATCTACACCGCCATCTGTATTAAGATGGAGATATCTACACCGCTATCTGTATAAACATGGAAATATCTACACCGCTATCTGTATAAACATGGAAATATCTACACCACTATCTGTATAAACATGGAAATATACACACCGCTACCTGTATAAACATGGAAATATCAGCACCGCTATCTGTATGAACATGGAAATATCTACACCGCTATCTCTATGAACATGGAAATATTTACACCGATATCTGTATGAACATGGAAATATCTTCACCTCCATCTGTATGAGCATGGATATATCTACACAGCCATCTGGATGAACAAGGAAATATCAGCACCGCAGTCAGTATGAACATGGAAATATCTACACCGCTATCTGTATGAACATGGAAATATCTACACAGCTATCTGTTTGAACATGGAAATATCTACACCGCTATCTGCATGAAAATGTAAATATCTACACAGCTATCTGCATATACATGGAAATATCTACAAAGCTATTTCTTTACACATGGAAATATCTACACCGCTATCTCTATAAACATGGAAATATCTACACCGCCATCTGTATGAACATGGAAATATCTGCACCGCCATCTGTATGAACATATAAATATCTACACTGCCATCTGTATTAAGATGGAGATATCTACACCGCTATCTGTATAAACTTGGAAATATCTACACCGCTATCTGTATAAACATGGAAATATCTACACCGCTATCCGTATAAACATGGAAATATCAGCACCGCTATCTGCATGAACATGAAAATATCTACACAGCCATCTGGACGAACATGGAAATACCTACACCGCTATCTGTATGAACATGGAAATATCTACACCGCTATCTGTATGAACATGGAAATATCTACACCACTATCTGTATGAACATGGAAATATCTACACCGCTATCTGTATGAACATGGAAATATCTTCACCGCCATCTGTATGAACATGGATATATCTACGAAGCCATCTGGATGAACATGGAAATATCTACACCGCTATCTGTATGAACATGGAAATAGCTACTCCGCTATCTGTATGAACATGGAAATATCTACACCGCTATCAGTATGAACATGGAAATATCTACACCGCTATCTGTATTAACATGGATATATCTACACAGCCATCTGGATGAACATGGAAATATCTACACCGCTATCTGTATGAACATGGAAATATCTACACCGCTATCTGTGTAAACATGCATACATCTTCACCGCTATCTGAATAAACATGGAAATATCTACATCGCGATCTGTATGAACATGGAAATAGCTACACCGCTATCTGCAGGAAAATGGAAATATCTACACAGCTATCTGCATATAAATGGAAATATCTACAAAGATATCTCTTTACACATGGAAATAACTACACCTCTATCTATATAAACATGGAAATATCTATATCGCCATCTGTATGAACATGGAAATATCTGCACCGCCATCTGTATTAGCATACAAATATCTACACCACCATCTGTATTAAGATGGATATATCTACACGGCTATCTGTATAAACATGGAAATATCTAAACCGCTACCTGTATAAACATGGAAATATCAGCACCGCTATCTGTATGAACATGGAAATATCTACACCGCCATCTGAATGAACATGGAAATATCTGCAGCGCCATCTGCATGAACATATAAATATCTACACCGCCATCTGTATTAAGAAGGAGATATCTACACCGCTATCTGTATAAACATGGAAATATCTACACCGCTATCTCAATGAACATGGAAATATCTACACAGCTATCTGTATAAACATGGAAATATGGACACCGCTACCTGTATAAACATGGAAGTATCAGCACCGCTATCGGTATGAACATGGCAATATCTACACGGCTATCTGTATGAACATGGAAATATCTACACTGCTATCTGCATGAAAATGTAAATATCTACACAGCTATCTGCATATACATGGAAATATCTACAAAGCTATTTCTCTACACATGGAAATATCTACACCGCCATCTGTATGAACATGGAAATATCTGCACCGCCATCTGTATGAACATATAAATATCTACACCGCCATCTGTATTAAGATGGAGATATCTACACCGCTATCTGTATAAACATGGAAATATCTACACCGCTATCTGTATAAACATGGAAATATCTACACCGCTATCTGTATAAACATGGAAATATATACACCGCTACCTGTATAAACATGGAAATATCAGCACCGCTATCAGTATGAACATGGAAATATCTACACCGCTATCTCTATGAACATGGAAATATCTACACCGATATCTGTATGAACATGGAAATATCTTCACCGCCATCTGTATGAACATGGATATATCTACAGAGCCATATGGACGATCATGGAAATATCAGCATCGCAGTCTGTATGAACATGGAAATATCTACACCGCTATCTGAATGAACATGGAAATATCTACACCACTATCTGTGTAAACATGCATACATCTTCACCGCTATCTGTATAAACATGGATATATCTACACCGCTATCTGTATAAACATGGAAATATCTACACCGCTACCTGTATAAACATGGAAATATCAGCACCGTTATCTGTATGAACATAGAAATATCTACTCAGCCATCTGGATGATCATGGAAATATCTACACCGCTATATGTATGAACATGGAATTAGCTACACCGCTATCTGTATGAACATGAAAATATCTACACAGCTATCTGTATGAACATGGAAATATCTACACCGCTATCTGTATGAACATGGAAATATCTTCACCGCCATCTGTATTAACATAGATATATCTACACAGCCATCTGGATGAACATGGAAATATCAGCAACGCTGTCTGTATGGACATGGAAATATCTACACCGATATCTGTATGAACATGGAAATATCTTCACCGCCATCCGTATGAACATAGATATATCTACACAGCCATCTGGATGAACATGGAAATATCAGCAACGCTGTCTGTATGAACATGGAAATATCTACACCGCTATCTGTATGAACATGGAAATATCTACACCGCTATCTGTATGAACATGGAAATATCTTCACCGCCATCTGTATGAACATGGATATATCTACACAGCCATCTGGATGAACATGGAAATATCTACACCGCTATTAGTATGAACATGGAAATATCTACTCCGCTATCTGTGTAAACATGCATACATCTTCACCGCTATCTGTATAAACATGGAAATATCTACACCGCTATCTGTATAAACATGGAAATATCTACACCGCTACCTGTATAAACATGGAAATATCAGCACCGCTATCTGTATGAACATGGAAATATCTACACAGCCATCTGGATGAACATGAAATTATCTACAACGCTATCTGTATGAACATGGAAATAGCTACACCGCTATCTGTATGAACATGGAAATATCTACACCGCTATCTGTATGAACATGGAAATATCTACACCACTATCTGTATGAACATGGAAATATATTCAACGCCAGCTGTATGAACATGGATATATCTACACAGCCATCTGGATGAACATGGAAATATCTACACCTCTATATGTATGAACATGGAAATAGCTACAACGCTATCTGTATTAACATGGAAATAGCTACACCGCTATCTGTATGAACATGGAAGTATCTACACCGCTATCTGTATGAACATGGAAATATCTTCACCGCTATATGTATGAATATGGATATATCTACAAAGCCATCTGGATGAACATGGAAATATCTACACCACTATATGTATGAACATGGAAATAGCTAAACCGCTATGTCTATGAACTTGGAAATATCTACACCGCTATCTGTATGAACATGGAAGTATCTATACCGCTATCTTTATGAACATTGAAATATCTTCACCGCCATATGTATGAACACGGATATATCTAGAGAGCCATCTGGATGAACATGGAAATATCTACACCGCTATCTGTATGAACATGGAAATATCTACACCGCTATCTGTTTGAACATGGAAATATCTACACCGCTATCTGCATGAAAATGGAAATATCTACACAGCTATCTGCATATTCATGGAAATATCTACAAAGCTATTTCTTTACACATGGAAATAACTACACCGCTATCTCTATTAACATGGAAATATCTACACCGCCATCTGTATGAACATGGAAATATCTGCACCGCCATCTGTATGAACATATAAATATCTACACCGCCATCTGTATTAAGATGGAGATATCAACACCGCTATCTGTTTAAACATGGTAATATCTACACCGCTATCTGTATAAACACGGAAATATCTACACCGCTATCTGTATAAACATGGAAATAGCTACACCTCTATCCGTATGAACATGGAAATATCTACACCGTTATCTGTATGAACATGGAAAGATCTACACCGCTATCTGTATGAACATGGAAATATCTTCACCGCCATCCGTATGTACATGGATATATCTACACAGCCATCTGGATGAACATGGAAATATCTACACCGCTATCTGTTTGAACATGGAAATATCTGCACCGCTATCTGTTTGAACATGGAAATATCTACACCGCTATCTGTTTGAACATGGAAATATCTACACCGCTATCTGCATGAAAATGGAAATATCTACAATGCTATCTGCATATACGTGGAAATATCTACAAAGCTATTACTTTACACATGGAAATAACTACACCACTATCTCTATAAACATGGAAATATCTACACCGTCATCTGTATGAACATATAAATATCTAAACCGCCATCTGCATTAAGATGGAGATATCTACACTGCTATCTGTATAAACATGGAAATATCTACACCGCTATCTATATAAACATGGAAATAACTACACCGCTATCTGTATGAACATGGAAATATCTACACCGCTACCTGCATAAACATGGATATATCAGCACCGCTATCTCTATGAACATGGAAATATCTACACAGCCATCTGGATGAACATGGAAATATCTACATCGCTATCTGTATGAACATGGAAATAGCTACACCGCTATCTGTATGAACATGGAAATATCTACACCACTATCTGTATGAACATGGAAATATCTACACCGCTATCTGTATGAACATTGAAATATATAGACCACTATCTGTATAAACATGGAAATATCTACACCGCTACCTATATAAACATGGAAATATCAGCACCGCTATCTGTATGAACATGGAAATATCTACACCGCTATCTCTATGAACATGGAAATATTTACACCGATATCTGTATGAACATGGAAATATCTTCACCTCCATCTGTATCAGCATGGATATATCTACACAGCCATCTGGATGAACAAGGAAATATCAGCACCGCAGTCAGTATGAACATGGAAATATCTACACCGCTATCTGTATGAACATGGAAATATCTACACAGCTATCTGTTTGAACATGGAAATATCTACACCGCTATCTGCATGAAAATGTAAATATCTACACAGCTATCTGCATATACATGGAAATATCTACAAAGCTATTTCTTTACACATGGAAATATCTACACCGCTATCTCTATAAACATGGAAATATCTACACCACCATGTGTATGAACATGGAAATATCTGCACCGCCATCTGTATGAACATATAAATATCTACACCGCCATCTGTATTAAGATGGAGATATCTACACCGCTATCTGTATAAACTTGGAAATATCTACACCGCTATCTGTATAAACATGGAAATATCTACACCGCTATCCGTATAAACATGGAAATATCAGCACCGCTATCTGCATGAACATGGAAATATCTACACAGCCATCTGGACGAGCATGGAAATACCTACACCGCTATCTCTATGAACATGGAAATATCTACACCGCTATCTGAATGAACATGGAAATATCTTCACCGCCATCTGTATGAACATGGATATATCTACACAGCCATCTGGATGAACATGGAAATATCTACACCGCTATCTCTATGAACATGGAAATAGCTACTCCGCTATCTGTATGAACATGGAAATATCTACACCGCTATCAGTATGAACATGGAAATATCTACACCGCTATCTGTATGAACATGGATATATCTACACAGCCATCTGGATGAACATGGAAATATCTACACCGCTATCTGTATGAACATGGAAATATCTACACCGCTATCTGTGTAAACATTCATACATCTTCACCGCTATCTGAATAAACATGGAAATATCTACATCGCGATCTGTATGAACATGGAAATAGCTACACCGCTATCTGCAGGAAAATGGAAATATCTACACAGCTATCTGCATATACATGGAAATATCTACAAAGATATCTCTTTACACATGGAAATAACTACACCTCTATCTATATAAACATGGAAATATCCATATCGCCATCTGTATGAACATGGAAATATCTGCACCGCCATCTGTATTAGCATACAAATATCTACACCACCATCTGTATTAAGATGGAGATATCTACACGGCTATCTGTATAAACATGGAAATATCTAAACCGCTACCTGTATAAACATGGAAATATCAGCACCGCTATCTGTATGAACATGGAAATATCTACACCGCCATCTGAATGAACATGGAAATATCTGCACCGCCATCTGCATGAACATATAAATATCTACACCGCCATCTGTATTAAGAAGGAGATATCTACACCGCTATCTGTATAAACATGGAAATATCTACACCGCTATCTCAATGAACATGGAAATATCTACACCGCTATCTGTATAAACATGGAAATATGGACACCGCTACCTGTATAAACATGGAAGTATCAGCACCGCTATCGGTATGAACATGGCAATATCTACACGGCTATCTGTATGAACATGGAAATATCTACACAGCTATCTGCATGAAAATGTAAATATCTACACAGCTATCTGCATATACATGGAAATATCTACAGCTATCTCCTTACACACGGAAATAACTACATCGCTATCTCTATAAACATGGAAATATCTACACCGCCATCTGTATGAACATGGAAATATCTTCACCGCCATCTGTATGAACGTGAATATATCTACACAGCCATCTGGATGAACATGGAAATATCTACACGGCTACCTGTATGAACATGGAAATATCTACACCGCTATATGTATGAACATGGAAATATCTACACCGCTATCTGAATGAACATGGAAGTATCTACACCGCTATCTGTATGAACATGGAAATATCTTCACCGCCATCTGTATGAACATGGATATATCCACACACCCATCTGGATGAACATGGAAATATCTACACCGCTACCTGTATGAACATGGAAATATCTACAGCGCTATCTGTGTAAACATGCATACATCTTCACTGGTATCTGTATGAACATGGAAATATCTACACAGCCATCTGGATGAAAATGGAAATAGTTACACCGCTATCTGTGTGAACATGGAAATAGCTACACCGCTATCTGTATGAACATGGAAATATCTACACCGCTATCTGTATGAACATGGAAATATCTACACCGCTATCTGTATCAACATGGAAATATCTTCACCGCCATCTGTATGAACACGAATATATCTACACAGCCATCTGGATGAACATGGAAATATCTACACCGCTATATGTATGAACATGGAATTAGCTACACCGCTATCTGTATGAACATGGAAATATCTACACCGCTATCTGTATGAACATGGAAATATCTATACCGCTATCTGTATGAACATGGAAATATCTTCACCGCCATCTGTATGAACATGGATATATCTACACAGCCATCTGGATGAACATGGAAATATCTACACCGCTATCTGTATGAACATGGAAATATCTACACCACAATCTGTGTAAACATGCATACATCTTCACCGCTATCTGTATAAACATGGAAATATCTACACCGCTATCTGTATGACCATGGAAATATCTACTCCGCTATCTGCATGAAAATGGAAATATCTACACAGCTATCTGCATATACATGGAAATATCTACAAAGCTATTTCTTTACACATGGAAATAACTACACCGCTATCTCTATTAACATGGAAATATCTACACCGCCGTCTGTATGAACATGGAAATATCTTCACCGCCATCTGTATGAACATAGATAAATCTACACAGCCATCTGGATGAACATGGAAATATCAGCAACGCTGTCTGTATGGACTTGGAAATATCTACACCGCTATCGGTTTGAACATGGAAATATCTAAACCGCTATCTGCATGAAAATGGAAATATCTACACATCTATCTGCATATACATGGAAATATCTACAAAGCTATCTCTTTACACATGGAAATAACTACACCTCTATCTCTATAAATATGGAAATAACTATACCGCCATCTGTATGAACATGGAAATATCTGCACCGCCATCTGTATTAGCATACAAATATCTACACCGCCATCTGCATTAAGATGGAGATATCTACACGGCTATCTGTATAAACTTGGAAATATCTACACCGCTATCTGTATAAACATGGAAATATCTACACCGCTATCTGTATAAACATGGAAATATCTACACCGCTACCTGTATAAACATGGAAATATCAGCATCGCTATCTGTATGAACATGGAAATATCTACACAGCCATCTGGATGAACATGGAAATATCTACACCGCTATATGTATGAACATGGAAATAGCTACACCTCTATCTGTATGAACATGGAAATAACTACACCGCTATCTGTATGAACAGGGAAAGATCTACACCGCTATCTGTATGAACATGGAAATATCTTCACCGCCATCTGTATGAACATGGATATATCTACACAGCCATCTGGATGAACATGGATATATCTACACCGTTATCTGTATGAACATGGAAATATCTACACGGCTATCTGTGTAAACATGCATACATCTTCACCGCTATCTGTATAAACATGGAAATGTCTACACCGCTATGTGTATGAACATGGAAATATCTACACCGCTATCTGTTTGAACATGGAAATATCTACACCGCTATCTGCATGAAAATGTAAGTATCTACACAGCTATCTGCATATACATGGAAATATATACAAAGCTATTTCTTTACACATGGAAATATGTACACCGCTATCTCTATAAACATGGAAATATCTACACCGCCATCTGTATGAACATGGAAATATCTGCACCGCCATCTGTATGAACATATAAATATCTACACCGCCATCTGTATTAAGATGGAGATATCTACACCGTTATCTGTATAAACATGGAAATATCTACACCGCTATCTGTATAAACATGGAAATATCTACAACGCTATCTGTATAAACATGGAAATATCTACAACGCTATCTGAATAAACATGGAAATATCTACACCGCTACCTGTATAAACATGGAAATATCAGCACCACTATCTGTATGAACATGGAAATATCTACACAGCCATCTGGATGAACATGGAAATATCTACACCGCTATCTGTATGAACATGGAAATAACTACACCGCTATCTGTATGAACATGGAAATATCTACACCGCTATCTGCATGAACATGGAAATACCTTCACCGCCATTTGTATGAACATGGATATATCTACACAGCAATCTGGATGAATATGGAAATATCTACACCGCTATCTGTATGAACATGGAAATAGCTACACCTCTATCTGTATGAACATGGAATTATCTACACCGCTATCTTTATGAACATGGATAGATCTATACCGCTATCTGTATGAACATGGAAATATTTTCACCGCCATCTGTATGAACATGGATATATCTACACAGCCATCTGGATGAACATGGATATATCTCCACCGCTATCTGCATGAACATAGAAATATCTACACCGCTATCTGTGTAAACATGCATACATCTTCACCGCTATCTGTATAAACATGGAAATGTCTACACCCCTATGGATATGAACATGGAAATATCTACACCGCTATCTGTTTGAACATGGAAATATCTACACCGCTATCTGCATGAAAATGTAAATATCTACACAGCTATCTGCCTATACATGGAAATATCTACAAAGCTATTTCTTTACACATGGAAATATCTACACCACTATCTCTATAAACATGGAAATATCTACTACGCCATCTGTATGAACATGGAAATATCTGCCCCGCCATCTGTATGAACATATAAATATCTACACAGCCAACTGTATTAAGATGGAGATATCTACACCGCTATCTGTATAAACATGGAAATATCTACACCGCTATCTGTATAAACATGGAAATATCTACACCGCTATCTGTATAAACATGGAAATATCTACACCGCTACCTGTATAAACATGGAAATATCACCACCGCTATCTGTATGAACATGGAAATATCTACACAGCCATCTGAATGAACATGGAAATATCTACAACGCTATCTGTATGAACATGGAAATAGCTACACCGCTATCTGTATGAACATGGAAATATCTATGCCACTATCTGTATGAACATGGAAATATCTACACCGTTATCTGTATGAACATGGAAATATCTTCACCGCCATCTGTATGAACATGGATGTATCTTCACAGCCATCTGGATGAACATGGAAATATCTACACCGCTATCTGTATGAACATGGAAATAGCTACACCGCTATCTGTATGAACATGGAAATATCTACACCGCTATCTGTATGAACATGGAGATATCTACACCGCTATCTGTATGAACATGGAAATATCTTCACCGCCATCTGTATGAACATGGATATATCTACACAGCCATCTGGATGGACATGGAAATATCAACACCGCTATCTGTATGAACATGGAAATATCTACACCGCTATCTGTGTTAACATGCATACATCTTCACCGCTATCTGTATAAACATGGAAATATCTACACCGCTATCTGTATGAACATGGAAATATCTACACAGCTATCTGTTTGAAGATGGAAATATCTAAACTGCTATCTGCATGGAAATGGAAATATCTAAACAACTATCTGCATATACATGGAAATATCTACAAAGCTATTTCTCTACACAAGGAAATATCTACACCGCAATCTCTATAAACATGGAAATATCTACATCGCCATCTGTATGAACATGGAAATATCTGCACCGCCATCTGTATGAACATATAAATATCTAGACCACCATCAGTATTAAGATGGAGATATCTACACCGCTATCTGTATAAACATGGAAATATCTACACCGCTATCTGTATAAACATGGAAATATCTACACCGGTATCTGTATGAACATGGAAATATCTACACCGCTACCTGTATAAACATGGAAATATCAGCACCGCTATCTGTATGAATATGGAAATATCTACACCGCTATCTCTATGAACATGGAATTATCTACACCGATATCTGTATGAACATGGAAATATCTTCACCGCCATCTGTATGAACATGGATGTATCTTCACAGCCATCTGGACGAACATGGAAATATCAGCACCGCTGTCTGTATGAACATGGAAATATCTACACCGCTATCTGTATGAACATGGAAATATCTACATCGCTATCTGTATGAACGTGGAAATATCTACACCGATATCTGTATGAACATGGAAATATCTTCACCGCCATCTGTATGAACATAGATATATCTACACAGCCATCTGGATGAGCATGGAAATATCTACACCGCTATCTGTATGAACATGGAAATATCTACACCGCTATCTGTGTAAACATGCATACATCTTCACCGCTATCTGTATAAACATGGATATATCTACACCGCTATCTGTATAAACATGGAAATATCTACACCGCTACCTGTATAAACATGGAAATATCAGCACCGTTATCTGTATTAACATGGAAATATCTACACAGCCATCTGGATGAAAATGGAAATAGTTACACCGCTATCTGTATGAACATGGAAATAGCTACACCGCTATCTGTATGAACATGGAAATATCTACACAGCCATCTGGGTGAACATGGAAATATCTACACCGCTATCTGTATGAACATGGAAATATCTTCACCGCCATCTGTATGAACATGAATATATCTACACAGCCATCTGGATGAACATGGAAATATCTACACCGCTATATGTATGAACATGGAATTAGCTACACTGCTATCTGTATGAACATGGAAATATCTACACCGCTATCTGTATGAACATGGAAATATCTACACCGCTATCTGTATGAACATGGAAATACCTTCACCGCCATCTGTATGAACATGGATATATCTACACAGCCATCTGGATGAACATGGAAATACCTACACCGCTATCTGTATGAACATGGAAATATCTACCCCACTATCTGTGTAAACATGCATACATCTTCACCGCTATCTGTATAAACATGGAAATATCTTCACCGCTATCTGTATGACCATGGAAATATCTACACCGCTATCTGTTTGAACACGGAAATATCTACTCCGCTATCTGCATGAAAATGGAAATATCTACACAGCTTTCTGCATATACATGGAAATAGCTACAAAGCTATTTCTTTACACATGGAAATAACTACACCGCTATCTCTATTAACATGGAAATATCTACACCGCCATCTGTATCAACATGGAAATATCTGCACCTCCATCTGTATGAACATATAAATATCTACACCGCCATCTGTATTAAGATGGAGATATCTACACCGCTATCTGTATAAACATGGAAATATCTACACCGCTATCTGTATTAACATGGAAATATCTACACCGCTATCTGTATAAACAAGGAAATATCTACACCGCTACCTGTATAAACATGGAAATATCAGCACCGCTATCTGAATGAACATGGAAATATCTACACCACTATCAGTATGAACGTGGAAATATCTACACCGATATCTGTATGGACATGGAAATATCTTCACCGCCATCTGTATGAAAATAGATATATCTACACAGCCATCTGGATGAACATGGAAATATCAGCAACGCTGTCTGTATGGACACGGAAATATCTACACCGCTATCTGTATGAACATGGAAATATCTACACCGCTATCTGTATGAACATGTAAATATCTTCTCCGCCATCTGTATGAACATGGATATATCTACACAGCCAGCTGGATGAAGATGGAAATATCTACACCGCTATCTGTATGAACATGGAAATATCTACACCGCTATCTGTGTAAACACGCATACATCTTCACCGCTATCTGTATAAACATGGAAATGTCTACACCCCTATGGATATGAACATGGAAATATCTACTCCGCTATCTGTTTGAACATGGAAATATCTACACCGCTATCTGCATGAAAATGTAAATATCTACACAGCTATCTGCATATACATGGAAATATCTACAAAGCTATTGCTTTACACATGGAAATATCTACACCGCTATCTCTATAAACATGGAAATATCTACACCGCCATCTGTATGAACATGGAAATATCTGCAAGGCCATCTGTATGAACATATAAATATCTAAACCGCAATCTGTATTAAGATGGAGATATCTACACCGCTATCTGTATAAACATGGAAATATCTACACCGCTATCTGTAAAAACATGGAAATATCTACACCGCTATCTGTATAAACATGGAAATATCTACACCGCTACCTGTATAAACATGGAAATATCACCACCGCTATCTGTAAGAACATGGAAATATCTACACAGCCATCTGAATGAACATGGAAATATCTACAACGCTATCTGTATGAACATGGAAATAGCTACACCGCTATCTGTATGAACATGGAAATAACTACACCGCTATCTGTATGAACATGGAAATATCCACACCGCTATCTGTATGGACATGGAAATACCTTCACCGCCATCTGTATGAACATGGATATATCTACACAGCCATCTGGATAAACATGGAAATAACGACACCGCTATCTGAAAGAACATGGAAATAGCTACACCGCTATCTGTATGAACATGGAAATATCTACACCGCTATCTGTATGAACATGGAAATATCTGCACCGCTATCTGTATGAACATGGAAATACCTTCACCGCCATCTGTAAGAACATGGATATATCTACACAGCCATCTGGATGAACATGGAAATATCAACACCGCTATCTGTATGAACATGGAAATATCTACACCGCTATCTGTGTTAACATGCATACATCTTCACAGCTATCTGTATAAAAATGGAAATATCTACACCGCTATCTGTATGAACATGAAAATATCTACAGAGCAATCTGTTTGAACATGGAAATAACTACACCGCTATCTGCATGAAAATGGAAATATCTACACAGCTATCTGCATATACATGGAAATATCTCCAAAGCTATTTCTCTACACATGGAAATATCTACACCGCCATCTGTATGAACATGGAAATATCTGCACCGCCATCTGTATGAACATATAAATATCGACACGGCCATCTGTATTAAGATGGAGATATCTACACCGCTATCTGTATAAACATGGAAATATCTACACCGCTATCTGTATAAACATGGAAATATCTACACCGCTATCTGTATAAACATGGAAATATCTACACCGCTACCTGTATAAACATGGAAATATCACCACCGCTATCTGTAAGAACATGGAAATATCTACACCGCTATCTGAATGAACATGGAAATATCTACACCGCTATCTGTGTAAACATGCATACATATTCACCACTATCTGTATAAACATGGATATATCTACACCGCTATCTGTATAAACATGGAAATATCTACACCGCTACCTGTATAAACATGGAAATATCAGCACCTTTATCTGTATGAACATGGAAATATCTACTCAGCCATCTGGATGATCATGGAAATATCTACACCGCTATATGTATGAACATGGAATTAGCTACACCGCTATCTGTATGAACATGAAAATCTCTACACAGCTATCTGTATGAACATGGAAATATCTACACCGCTATCTGTATGAACATGGAAATATCTTCACCGCCATCTGTATGAACATGGATATATCTACACAGCCATCTGGATGAACATGGAAATATCAGCAACGCTGTCTGTATGGACATGGAAATATCTACACCGATATCTGTATGAACATGGAAATATCTTCACCGCCATCCGTATGAACATAGATATATCTACACAGCCATCTGGATGAACATGGAAATATCAGCAACGCTGTCTGTATGAACATGGAAATATCTACACCGCTATCTGTATGAACATGGAAATATCTACACCGCTATCTGTATGAACATGGAAATATCTTCACCGCCATCTGTATGAACATGGATATATCTACACAGCCATCTGGATGAACATGGAAATATCTACACCGCTATTAGTATGAACATGGAAATATCTACTCCGCTATCTGTGTAAACATGCATACATCTTCACCGCTATCTGTATAAACATGGAAATATCTACACCGCTATCTGAATAAACATGGAAATATCTACACCGCTACCTGTATAAACATGGAAATATCAGCACCGCTATCTGTATGAACATGGAAATATCTACACAGCCATCTGGATGAACATGAAAATATCTACACCGCTATCTGTATGAACAGGGAAATAGCTACACCGCTATCTGTATGAACATGGAAATATCTACACCGCTATCTGTATGAACATGGAAATATCTACACCACTATCTGTATGAACATGGAAATATATTCAACGCCAGCTGTATGAACATGGATATATCTACACAGCCATCTGGATGAACATGGAAATATCTACACCTCTATATGTATGAACATGGAAATAGCTACAACGCTATCTGTATAAACATGGAAATAGCTACACCGCTATCTGTATGAACATGGAAGTATCTACACCGCTATCTGTATGAACATGGAAATATCTTCACCGCTATATGTATGAATATGGATATATCTACAAAGCCATCTGGATGAACATGGAAATATCTACACCACTATATGTATGAACATGGAAATAGCTAAACCGCTATGTCTATGAACTTGGAAATATCTACACCGCTATCTGTATGAACATGGAAGTATCTATACCGCTATCTTTATGAACATTGAAATATCTTCACCGCCATATGTATGAACACGGATATATCTAGAGAGCCATCTGGATGAACATGGAAATATCTACACCGCTATCTGTATGAACATGGAAATATCTACACCGCTATCTATTTGAACATGGAAATATCTACACCGCTATCTGCATGAAAATGGAAATATCTACACAGCTATCTGCATATTCATGGAAATATCTACAAAGCTATTTCTTTACACATGGAAATAACTACACCGCTATCTCTATTAACATGGAAATATCTACACCGCCATCTGTATGAACATGGAAATATCTGCACCGCCATCTTTATGAACATATAAATATCTACACCGCCATCTGTATTATGATGGAGATATCTACACCGCTATCTGTTTAAACATGGTAATATCTACACGGCTATCTGTATACACACGGAAATTTCTACACCGCTATCTGTATAAACATGGAAATAGCTACACCTCTATCCGTATGAACATGGAAATATCTACACCGTTATCTGTATGAACATGGAAAGATCTACACCGCTATCTGTATGAACATGGAAATATCTTCACCGCCATCCGTATGTACATGGATATATCTACACAGCTATCTGGATGAACATGGAAATATCTACACCGCTATCTGTATGAACAAGGAAATATCTGCAACGCTCTCTGTGTAAACATGCATACATCTTCACCGCTATCTGTATAAACATGGAAATATCTACACCGCTATCAGTATGAACATGGAAATATCTACACCGCTATCTGTTTGAACATGGAAATATCTACACCGCTATCTGCATGAAAATGGAAATATCTACAAAGCTATCTGCATATACGTGGAAATATCTACAAAGCTATTACTTTACACATGGAAATAACTACACCACTATCTCTATAAGCATGGAAATATCTACACCGACATCTGTATGAACATATAAATATCTACACCGCCATCTGCATTAAGATGGAGATATCTACACTGCTATCTGTATAAACATGGAAATATCTACACCGCTATCTATATAAACATGGAAATAACTACACCGCTATCTGTATGAACATGGAAATATCTACACCGCTACCTGCATAAACATGGAAATATCAGCACCGCTATCTCTATGAACATGGAAATATCTACACAGCCATCTGGATGAACATGGAAATATCTACATCGCTATCTGTATGAACATGGAAATAGCTACACCGCTATTTGTATGAACATGGAAATATCTACACCACTATCTGTATGAACATGGAAATATCTACACCGCTATCTGTATGAACATTGAAATATATAGACCACTATCTGAATAAACATGGAAATATCTACACCGCTACCTATATAAACATGGAAATATCAGCACCGCTATCTGTATGAACATGGAAATATCTACACCGCTATCTCTATGAACATGGAAATATTTACACCGATATCTGTATGAACATGGAAATATCTTCACCTCCATCTGTATGAGCATGGATATATCTACACAGCCATCTGGATGAACAAGGAAATATCAGCACCGCAGTCAGTATTAACATGGAAATATCTACACCGCTATCTGTATGAACATGGAAATATCTACACAGCTATCTGTTTGAACATGGAAATATCTACACCGCTATCTGCATGAAAATGTAAATATCTACACAGCTATCTGCATATACATGGAAATATCTACAAAGCTATTTCTTTACACATGGAAATATCTACACCGCTATCTCTATAAACATGGAAATATCTACACCGCCATCTGTATGAACATGGAAATATCTGCACCGCCATCTGTATGAACATATAAATATCTACACAGCCATCTGTATTAAGATGGAGACATCTACACCGTTATCTGTATAAACATGGAAATATCTATACCTCTATCTATATAAACATGGAAATATCTGCACCACTATCTGTATAAACATGGAAATATCTACACCGCTACCTGTATAAACATGGAAATATCACCACCGCTATCTGTATGAACATGGAAATATCTACACAGCCATCTGAATGAACATGGAAATATCTACAACGCTATCTGTATTAACATGGAAATAGCTACAACGCTATCTGTATGAACATGGAAATATCTACGCCACTATCTGTATGAACATGGAAATATCTACACCGCTATCTGTATGAACATGGAAATATCTCCACCGCCATCTGTATGAACATGGATATATCTACACAGCCATCTGGATGAACATGGAAATATCTACACCGCTATCTGTATGAACATGGAAATAGCTACACCGCTATCTGTATGAACATGGAAATATCTACACCGCTATCTGTATGAACATGGAAATATCTACACCGCTATCTGTATGAACATGGAAATATCTTCACCGCCATCTGTATGAACATGGATATATCTACACAGCCATCTGGATGAACATGGAAATATCAACACCGCTATCTGTATGAACATGGAAATATCTACACCGCTATCTGTTTTAACATGCATACATCTTCACCGCTATCTGTATAAACATGGAAATATCTACACCGCTATCTGTATGAACATGGAAATATCTACACAGCTATCTGTTTGAACATGGAAATATCTACACCGCTATCTGCATGAAAATGGAAATATCTACACAGCTATCTGCATATACATGGAAATATCTACAAAGCTATTTCTCTACACATGGAAATATCTCCACCGCAATCTCTATAAACATGGAAATATCTTCACCGCCATCTGTATGAACATGGAAATATCTGCACCGCCATCTGTATGAACATATAAATATCTAGACAGCCATCTGTATAAAGATGGAGATATCTACACCGCTATCTGTATAAAAATGGAAATATCTACACCGCTATCTGTATAAACATGGAAATATCTACACCGCTATCTGTATAAACATGGAAATATCTACACCGCTACCTGTATAAACATGGAAATATCAGCACCGCTATCTGTATGAAAATGGAAATATCTTCACCGCTATCTGTATGAACATGGAAATATCTACACCGCTATCTGTATGAACATGGAAATAACTTCACCGACATCTGTATGAACATGGATATATCTACACAGCCATCTGGATGAACATGGAAATATCTACACCGCTATCTGTATGAACATGGAAATATCTACACCGCTATCTGTGTAAACAGGCATACATCTTCACCGCTATCTGTATAAACATGGATATATCTACACCGCTATTGGTAGAAACATGGAAATATCTACACCGCTACCTGTATAAACATGGAAATATCAGCACCGTTATCTGTATGAACATGGAAATATCTACACAGCCATCTGGATGAAAATGGAAATATGTACACCGCTATCTGTATGAACATGGAAATAGCTACACCGCTATCTGAATGAACATAGGAATATCTACACCGCTATCTGTATGAACATGGAAATATCTACACCGCTATCTGTATGAACATGGAAATATCTTCACCGCCATCTGTATGAACATGAACATATCTACACAGCCATCTGGATGAACATGGAAATACCTACACCGCTATATGTATGAACATGGAATTAGCTACACCGCTATCTGTATGAACATGGAAATATCCACACCGCTATCTGTATGAACATGGAAATGTCTACACCGCTATCTGTATGAACATGGATATATCTACACAGCCATCTGGATGAACATGGATATATCTACACAGCCATCTGGATGAACATGGAAATATCTGCACCGCTATCTGTATGAACATGGAAATATCTACACCACTATCTGTGTAAACATGCATACATCTTCACTGCTATCTGTATAAACATGGAATTATCTACACCGCTATATGTATGACCATGGAAATATCTACCCCGCTATCTGTTTGAACACGGAAATATCTACTCCGCTATCTGCATGAAAACGGAAATATCTACACAGCTATCTGCATATACATGGAAATATCTACAAAGCTATTTCTTTACACAGGGAAATAACTACACCGCTATCTCTATTAACATGGAAATATCTACACCGCCATCTGTATGAACATGGAAATATCTGCACCGCCATCTGTATGAACATATAAATATCTACACCGCCATCTGTATTAAGATGGAGATATCTACACCGCTATCTGTATGAACATGGAAATATCTACACCGCTATCTGTATAAACATGGAAATATCTACACCGCTATCTGTATAAACATGGAAATATCTACACCGCTACCTGTATAAACATGGAAATATCAGCACCGCTATCTGTATGAACATGGAAATATCTACACATCCATCTGGATGAACATGGAAATATCTACACCGCTATCTTTATGAACATGGAAATAGCTACACCGCTATCTGTATGAACATGGAAATATCTACACCACTAACTGTATGAACATGGAAATATCTACACCGCTATCTGCATGAACATGGAAATATCTTCACCGCCATCTGAATGAACATGGATATATCTACACAGCCATCTGGAT
Source organism: Gorilla gorilla gorilla (assembly GCF_029281585.2). NCBI lineage: Eukaryota > Metazoa > Chordata > Mammalia > Primates > Hominidae > Gorilla > Gorilla gorilla. The sequence goes on along the minus strand of NC_073246.2, from coordinate 51,277,151 downwards.
GAACATGGATATATCTCCACCGCTATCTGCATGAACATGGAAATATCTACACCGCTATCTGTGTAAACATGCATACATCTTCACCGCTATCTGTATAAACATGGAAATATCTACACCGCTATCTGTATAAACACGGAAATGTCTACACCGCTACCTGTATAAACATGGAAATATCAGCATCGCTATCTGTATGAACATGGAAATATCTACACCGCTATCTCTATGAACATGGAAATATCTACACCGATATCTGTATGAACATGGAAATATCTTCACCGCCATCTGTATGAACTTGGATATAGCTACACAGCCATCTGGATGAACATGGAAATATCAGCACCGCTGTCTGTATGAACATGGAAATACCTACACCGCTATCTGTATGAACATGGAAATATCTACACCGCTATCTGTATGAACATGGAAATATCTTCACCACCATCTGTATGAACATGGATATATCTACACAGCCATCTGGATGAACATGGAAATATCTACACCGCTATCTGTATGAACATGGAAATATCTACACCGCTATGTGTGTAAACATGCATACATCTTCACCACTATCTGTATAAACATGGAAATATCTACACCGCTATCTCTATAAATATGGAAATATCTACACCGCTACCTGTATAAACATGGAAATATCAGCACCGCTATCTGTATGAACATGGAAATATCTACACAGCCATCTGGATGAACATGGAAATCTCTACACCGCTATCTGTATGAACATGGAAATAGCTACACCTCTATCTGTATGAACATGGAAATATCTACACCGCTATCTGTATGAACATGGATGTATCTACACCGCTATCTGTGTAAACATGCATACATCTTCACCTCTATCTGTATGAACATGGAAATATCAGCACCGCTATCTGTATGAACATGGATATATCTACACAGCCATCTGGATGAACATGGATATATCTACACCGCTATCCGTATGAACATGGAAATATCTGCACCGCTATCTGTGTAAACATGCATACATCTTCACCGCTATCTGTATAAACATGGAAATGTCTACACCGCTATGTGTATGAACATGGAAACATCTACACCGCTATCTGTTTGAACATGGAAATATCTACACCGCTATCTGCATGAAAATGTAAATATCTACACAGCTATCTGCATATACGTGGAAATATCTACAAAGCTATTTCTTTACACATGGAAATATCTACACCGCTATCTCTATAAACATGGAAATATCTACACCGCCATCTGTATGAACATGGAAATATCTGCACCGCCATCTGTATGAACATATAAATATCTACACCGCCATCTGTATTAAGATGGAGATATCTACACCGTTATATGTATAAACATGGAAATATCTACACCGCTATCTATATAAACATGGAAATATCTACACCACTATCTGTATAAACATGGAAATATCTACACCGCTACCTGTATAAACATGGAAATATCACCACCGCTATCTGTATGAACATGGAAATATCTTCACAGTCATCTGAATGAACATGGAAATATCTACAACGCTATCTGTATTAACATGGAAATAGCTACACCGCTATCTGTATGAACATGGAAATATCTACGCCACTATCTGTATGAACATGGAAATATCTACACCGCTATCTGTATGAACATGGAAATATCTTCACCGCCATCTGTATGAACATGGATATATCTACACAGCCATCTGGATGAACATGGAAATATCTACACCGCTATCTGTATGAACATGGAAATAGCTACACCACTATCTGCATGAACATGGAAATATCTAAACCGCTATCTGTATGAACATGGAAATATCTACACCGCTATCTGTATGAACATGGAAATATCTTCACCGCCATCTGTATGAACATGGATATATCTACACAGCCATCTGGATGAACATGGAAATATCAACACTGCTATCTGTATGAACATGGAAATATCTACACCGCTATCTGTTTTAACATGCATACATCTTCTCCGCTATCTGTATAAACATGGAAATATCTACACCGCTATCTGTATGAACATGGAAATATCTACACAGCTATCTGTTTGAACATGGAAATATCTACACAGCTATCTGCATGAAAATGGAAATATCTACACAGCTATCTGCATATACATGGAAATATCTACAAAGCTATTTCTCTACACATGGAAATATCTACACCGCAATCTCTATAAACATGGAAATATCTTCACCGCCATCTGTATGAACATGGAAATATCTGCACCGCCATCTGTATGAACATATAAATATCTAGACCGCAATCTGTATTAAGATGGAGATATCTACACCGCTATCTGTATAAAATTGGAAATATCTACACCTCTATCTGTATAAACATGGAAATATCTACACCGCTATCTGTATAAACATGGAAATATCTACACCGCTACCTGTATAAACATGGAAATATCAGCACCACAATCTGTATGAACATGGAAATATCTACACCGCTATCTCTATGAACATGGAAATATCTACACCGATATCTGTATGAACATGGAAATATCTTCACCGCCATCTGTATGAACATGGATATATCTACACAGCCATCTGGACGAACATGGAAATATCAGCACCGCTGTCTGTATGAACATGGAAATATCTACACCGCTATCTGTATGAACATGGAAATATCTACACCGCTATCTGTATGAACATGGAAATAACTTCACCGACATCTGTATGAACATGGATATATCAACACAGCCATCTGGATGAACATGGAAATATCTGCACCGATATCTGTATGAACATGGAAATATCTACACCGCTATCTGTGTAAACAGGCATACACCTTCACCGCTATCTGAATAAACATGGATATATCTACACCGCTATCTGTATAAACATGGAAATATCTACACCGCTACCTGTATAAACATGGAAATATCAGCACCGTTATCTGTATGAACATGGAAATATCTACACAGCCATCTGGATGAAAATGGAAATAGTTACACCGCTATCTGTATGAACATTGAAATACCTACACCGCTATCTGTATGAACATGGGAATATCTACACCGCTATCTGTATGAACATGGAAATACCTACACCGCTATCTGTATGAACATGGAAATATCTTCACCGCCATCTGTATGAACATGAATATATCTACACAGCCATCTGGATGAACATGGAAATATCAACACCGCTATATGTATGAACATGGAATTAGCTACACCGCTATCTGTATGAACATGGAAATATCCTCACCGCCATTTGTATGAACATGGATATATCTACACAGCCATCTGGATGAACATGGAAATATCTGCACCGCTATCTGTATGAACATGGAAATATCTACACCACTATCTGTGTAAACATGCATACATCTTCACTGCTATCTGTATAAACATGGAATTATCTACACCGCTATCTGTATGACCATGGAAATATCTACACCGCTATATGTTTGAACACGGAAATATCTACTCCGCTATCTGCATGAAAATGGAAATATCTACACAGCTATCTGCATATACATGGAAATATCTACAAAGCTATTTCCTTACACATGGAAATAACTACACCGCTATCTCTATTAACATGGAAATATCTACATCGCCATCTGTATGAACATGGAAATATCTGCACCGCCATCTGTATGAACATATAAATATCTACACCGCCATCTGTATAAAGATGGAGATATCTACACCGCTATCTGTATAAACATGGAAATATCTACACCGCTATCTGTATACACATGGAAATATCTACACCGATATCTGTATAAACATGGAAATATCAACACCGCTACCTGTATAAACATGGAAATATCAGCACCGCTATCTGTATGAACATGGAAATACCTACACAGCCATCTGGATGAACATGGAAATATCTACACCGCTATCTTTATGAACATGGAAATAGCTACACCGCTATCTGTATGAACATGGAAATATCTACACCACTAACTGTATGAACATGGAAATATCTACACCGCTATCTGCATGAACATGGAAATATCTTCACCGCCATCTGTATGAACATGGATATATCTACACAGCCATCTGGATGATCATGGAAATATCTACACCGCTATCTGTATGAACATGGAAATAGCTACACCTCTATCAGTATGAACATGGAAATATCTACACCGCTATCTGTATGAACATGGAAAGATCTACACCGCTATGTGTGTGAACATGGAAATATCTTCACCGCCATCTGTATGAACATAGATATATCTACACAGCCATCTGGATGAACATGGATATATCTCCACCGCTATCTGCATGAACATTTAAATATCTACCCCGCTATCTGTGTAAACATGCATACATCTTCACCGCTATCTGTAGAAACATGGAAATATCTACACCGCTATCTGTATAAACACGGAAATATCTACACCGCTACCTGTATAAACATGGAAATATCAGCACCGCTATCTGTATGAAAATGGAAATATCTACACCGCTATCTCTATGAACATGGAAATATCTACACCGATATCTGTATGAACATGGAAATATCTTCACCGCCATCTGTATGAACTTGGATATATCTACACAGCCATCTGGATGAACATGGAAATATCAGCACCGCTGTCTGTATGAACATGGAAATATCTACACCGCTATCTGTATGAACATGGAAATATCTACACCACTATCTGTGTAAACATGCATACATCTTCACTGCTATCTGTATAAACATGGTATTATCTACACCGCTATCTGTATGACCATGGAAATATCTACACCGCTATCTGTTTGAACACGGAAATATCTACTACGCTATCTGCATGAAAATGGAAATATCTACACAGCTATCTGCATATACATGGAAATATCTACAAAGCTATTTCTTTACACATGGAAATAACTACACCGCTATCTCTATTAACATGGAAATATCTACACCGCCATCTGTATGAACATGGAAATATCTGCACCGCCATCTGTATGAACATATAAATATCTACACCGCCATCTGTACTAAGATGGAGATATCTACACCGCTATCTGTATAAACATGGAAATATCTACACCGCTATCTGTATAAACATGTAAATATCTACACCGCTATCTGTATAAACATGGAAATATCTACACCGCTACCTGCATAAACATGGAAATATCAGCACCGCTATCTGTATGAACATGGAAATATCTACACAGCCATCTGGATGAACATGGAAATATCTACACCGCTATCTTTATGAACATGGAAATAGCTACACCGCTATCTGTATGAACATGGAATCATCTACACCACTAACTATATGAACAAGGAAATATCTACACCGCTATCTGCATGAACATGGAAATATCTTCACCGCCATCTGTATGAACATGGATATATCTACACAGCAATCTGGATGAACATGGAAATATCTACACCGCTATCTGTATGAACATGGAAAGATCTACACCGCTATCTGTATGAACATGGAAATATCTTCCCCGCCATCTGTATGAACATGGATATATCTACACAGCCATCTGGATGAACATGGATATATCTCCACCGCTATCTGCATGAACATGGAAATATCTACACCGCTATCTGTGTAAACATGCATACATCTTCACCGCTATCTGTATAAACATGGAAATATTAGCACCGCTATCTGTATGAAAATGGAAATATCTACACCGCTATCTCTATGAACATGGAAATATCTACACCGATATCTGTATGAACATGGAAATATCTTCACCACCATCTGTATGAGCTTGGATATACCTACACAGCCATCTGGATGAACATGGAAATATCAGCACCGCTGTCTGTATGAACATGGAAATATCTACACCGCTATCTGTATGAACATGTAAATATCTACACCGCTATCTGTATGAACATGCAAATATCTTCACCACCATCTGTATGAACACGGATATATCTACACAGCCATCTGGATGAACATGGAAATTTCTACACCGCTATCTGTATGAACATGGAAATATCTACACGGCTATCTGTGTAAACATGCATACATCTTCACCGCTATCTGTATAAACATGGAAATATCTACACCGCTATCTGTATAAACATGGAAATATCTACACCGCTACCTGTATAAACATGGAAATATCAGCACCGCTATCTGTATGAACATGGAAATATCTACACAGCCATCTGGATGAACATGAAAATATCTACACCGCTATCTGTATGAACATGGAAATAGCTACACCGCTACCTGTATGAACATGGAAATATCTACACCGCTATCTGAATGAACATGGAAATATCTACACCACTATCTGTATGAACATGGAAATATCTTCACCGCCATCTGTATGAACATGGATATATCTACACAGCCATCTGGATGAACATGGAAATATCTACACCGCTATCTGTATGAACATGGAAATAGCTACACCGCTATCTGCATGAACATGGAAATATCTAAACCGCTATCTGTATGAACATGGAAATATCTACACCGCTATCTGTATGAACAAGGAAATATCTTCACCGCCATCTGTATGAACATGGATATATCTACACAGCCATCTGGATGAACATGGAAATATCAACACCGCTATCTGTATGAACATGGAAATATCTACACCGCTATCTGTTTTAACATGCATACATCTTCTCCGCTATCTGTATAAACATGGAAATATCTACACCGCTATCTGTATGAACATGGAAATATCTACACAGCTATCTGTTTGAACATGGAAATATCTACACCGCTATCTGCATGAAAATGGAAATATCTACACAGCTATCTGCATATACATGGAAATATCTACAAAGCTATTTCTCTACACATGGAAATATCTACACCGCAATCTCTATAAACATGGAAATATCTTCACCGCCATCTGTATGAACATGGAAATATCTGCACCGCCATCTGTATGAACATATAAATATCTAGACCGCAATCTGTATTAAGATGGAGATATCTACACCGCTATCTGTATAAAATTGGAAATATCTACACCTCTATCTGTATAAACATGGAAATATCTACACCGCTATCTGTATAAACATGGAAATATCTACACCGCTACCTGTATAAACATGGAAATATCAGCACCGCTATCTGTATGAACATGGAAATATCTACACCGCTATCTCTATGAACATGGAAATATCTACACTGATATCTGTATGAACATGGAAATATCTTCACCGCCATCTGTATGAACATGGATATATCTACACAGCCATCAGGACGAACATGGAAATATCAGCACCGCTGTCTGTATGAACATGGAAATATCTACACCGCTATCTGTATGAACATGGAAATATCTACACCGCTATCTGTATGAACATGGAAATAACTTCACCGACATCTGTATCAACATGGATATATCAACACAGCCATCTGGATGAACATGGAAATATCTGCACCGCTATCTGTGTAAACAGGCATACATCTTCACCGCTATCTGTATAATCATGGATATATCTACACCGCTATCTGTATAAACATGGAAATATCTACACCGCTACCTGTATAAACATGGAAATATCAGCACCGTTATCTGTATGAACATGGAAATATCTACACAGCCATCTGGATGAAAATGGAAATAGTTACACCGCTATCTGTATGAACATGGAAATAGCTACACCGCTATCTGTATGAACATGGGAATATCTACACCGCTATCTGTATGAACATGGAAATATCTACACCGCTATCTGTATGAACATGGAAATATCTTCACCGCCATCTGTATGAACATGAATATATCTACACAGCCATCTGGATGAACATGGCAATATCAACACCGCTATATGTATGAACATGGAATTAGCTACACCGCTATCTGTATGAACATGGAAATATCCTCACCGCCATCTGTATGAACATGGAAATATCTACACCACTATCTGTGTAAACATGCATACATCTTCACTGCTATCTGTATAAACATGGAATTATCTACACCGCTATCTGTATGACCATGGAAATATCTACACCGCTATATGTTTGAACACGGAAATATCTACTCCGCTATCTGCATGAAAATGGAAATATCTACACAGCTATCTGCATATACATGGAAATATCTACAAAGCTATTTCCTTACACATGGAAATAACTACACCGCTATCTCTATTAACATGGAAATATCTACACCGCCATCTGTATGAACATGGAAATATCTGCACCGCCATCTGTATGAACATATAAATATCTACACCGCCATCTGTATTAAGATGGAGATATCTACACCGCTATCTGTATAAACATGGAAATATCTACACCGCTATCTGTATAAACATGGAAATATCTACACCGCTATCTGTATAAACATGGAAATATCTACACCGCTACCTGTATAAACATGGAAATATCAGCACCGCTATCTGTATGAACATGGAAATACCTACACAGCCATCTGGATGAACATGGAAATATCTACACCGCTATCTTTATGAACATGGAAATAGCTACACCGCTATCTGTATGAACATGGAAATATCTACACCACTAACTGTATGAACATGGAAATATCTACACCGCTATCTGCATGAACATGGAAATATCTTCACCGCCATCTGTATGAACATGGATATATCTACACAGCCATCTGGATGAACATGGAAATATCTGCACCGCTATCTGTATGAACATGGAAATATCTACACCACTATCTGTGTAAACATGCATACGTCTTCACTGCTATCTGTATAAACATGGAATTATCTACACCGCTATCTGTATGACCATGGAAATATCTACACCGCTATATGTTTGAACACGGAAATATCTACTCCGCTATCTGCATGAAAATGGAAATATCTACACAGCTATCTGCATACACATGGAAATATCTACAAAGCTATTTCCTTACACATGGAAATAACTACACCGCTATCTCTATTAACATGGAAATATCTACACCGCCATCTGTATGAACATGGAAATATCTGCACCGCCATCTGTATGAACATATAAATATCTACACCGCCATCTGTATTAAGATGGAGATATCTACACCGCTATCTGTATAAACATGGAAATATCTACACCGCTATCTGTATAAACATGGAAATATCTACACCGCTATCTGTATAAACATGGAAATATCTACACCGCTACCTGTATAAACATGGAAATATCAGCACCGCTATCTGTATGAACATGGAAATACCTACACAGCCATCTGGATGAACATGGAAATATCTACACCGCTATCTTTATGAACATGGAAATAGCTACACCGCTATCTGTATGAACATGGAAATATCTACACCACTAACTGTATGGACATGGAAATATCTACACCGCTATCTGTATGAACATGGAAATAGCTACACCTCTATCAGTATGAACATGGAAATATCTACACCGCTATCTGTATGAACATGGAAAGATCTACACCGCTATGTGTATGAACATGGAAATATCTTCACCGCCATCTGTATGAATATGGATATATCTACACAGCCATCTGGATGAACATGGATATATCTCCACCGCTATCTGCATGAACATTTAAATATCTACCCCGCTATCTGTGTAAACATGCATACATCTTCACCGCTATCTGTAGAAACATGGAAATATCTACACCGCTATCTGTATAAACACGGAAATATCTACACCGCTACCTGTATAAACATGGAAATATCAGCACCGCTATCTGTATGAAAATGGAAATATCTACACCGCTATCTCTATGAACATGGAAATATCTACACCGATATCTGTATGAACATGGAAATATCTTCACCGCCATCTGTATGAACTTGGATATATCTACACAGCCATCTGGATGAACATGGAAATATCAGCACCGCTGTCTGTATGAACATGGAAATATCTACACCGCTATCTGTATGAACATGGAAATATCTACACCACTATCTGTGTAAACATGCATACATCTTCACTGCTATCTGTATAAACATGGTATTATCTACACCGCTATCTGTATGACCATGGAAATATCTACACCGCTATCTGTTTGAACACGGAAATATCTACTCCGCTATCTGCATTAAAATGGAAATATCTACACAGCTATCTGCATATACATGGAAATATCTACAAAGCTATTTCTTTACACATGGAAATAACTACACCGCTATCTCTATTAACATGGAAATATCTACACCGCCATCTGTATGAACATGGAAATATCTGCACCGCCATCTGTATGAACATATAAATATCTACACCTCCATCTGTACTAAGATGGAGATATCTACACCGCTATCTGTATAAACATGGAAATATCTACACCGCTATCTGTATAAACATGTAAATATCTACACCGCTATCTGTATAAACATGGAAATATCTACACCGCTACCTGTATAAACATGGAAATATCAGCACCGCTATCTGTATGAACATGGAAATATCTACATAGCCATCTGGATGAACATGGAAATATCTACACCGCTATCTTTATGAACATGGAAATAGCTACACCGCTATCTGTATGAACATGGAATCATCTACACCACTAACTGTATGAACATGGAAATATCTACACCGCTATCTGCATGAACATGGAAATATCTTCACCGCCATCTGTATGAACATGGATATATCTACACAGCAATCTGGATGAACATGGAAATATCTACACCGCTATCTGTATGAACATGGAAAGATCTACACCGCTATCTGTATGAACATGGAAATATCTTCACCGCCATCTGTATGAACATGGATATATCTACACAGCCATCTGGATGAACATGGATATATCTCCACCGCTATCTGCATGAACATGGAAATATCTACACCGCTATCTGTGTAAACATGCATACATCTTCACCGCTATCTGTATAAACATGGAAATATCAGCACCGCTATCTGTATGAAAATGGAAATATCTACACCGCTATCTCTATGAACATGGAAATATCTACACCGATATCTGTATGAACATGGAAATATCTTCACCGCCATCTGTATGAGCTTGGATATACCTACACAGCCATCTGGATGAACATGGAAATATCAGCACCGCTGTCTGTATGAACATGGAAATATCTACACCGCTATCTGTATGAACATGTAAATATCTACACCGCTATCTGTATGAACATACAAATATCTTCACCACCATCTGTATGAACACGGATATATCTACACAGCCATCTGTATGAACATGGAAATTTCTACACCGCTATCTGTATGAACATGGAAATATCTACACCGCTATCTGTGTAAACATGCATACATCTTCACCGCTATCTGTATAAACATGGAAATATCTACACCGCTATCTGTATAAACATGGAAATATCTACACCGCTACCTGTATAAACATGGAAATATCAGCACCGCTATCTGTATGAACATGGAAATATCTACACAGCCATCTGGATGAACATGAAAATATCTACACCGCTATCTGTATGAACATGGAAATAGCTACACCGCTACCTGTATGAACATGGAAATATCTACACCGCTATCTGAATGAACATGGAAATATCTACACCACTATCTGTATGAACATGGAAATATCTTCACCGCCATCTGTATGAACATGGATATATCTACACAGCCATCTGGATGAACATGGAAATATCAACACCGCTATCTGTATGAACATGGAAATATCTACACCGCTATCTGTTTTAACATGCATACATCTTCTCCGCTATCTGTATAAACATGGAAATATCTACACCGCTATCTGTATGAACATGGAAATATCTACACAGTTATCTGTATGAACATGGAAATATATTCACCGCCATCTGTATGAACACGGATATATCTACACAGCCATCTGGATAAACATGGAAATATCTACACTTCTATATGTATGAACATGGAAATAGCTACACCGCTATCTATATGAACATGGAAATAGCTACACCGCTATCTGTATGAACATGGAAGTATCTACACCGCTATCAGTATGAACATGGAAATATCTTCACCGCCATATGTATGAACATGGATATATCTACACAGCCCTCTGGATGAACATGGAAATATCTACACCACTATATGTATGAACATGGAATTAGCTAAACCGCTATGTCTATGAACATGGAAATATCTACACCGCTATCTGTGTGAACCTGGAAGTATCTACCCCGCTATCTGTATGAACATTGAAATATCTTCACCGCCATATGTATGAACACGGATATATCTAGACAGCCATCTGGATGAACATGGAAATATCAGCACCGCTGTCTGTATGGACATGGAAATATCTACACCGCTATCTGTATGAACATGGAAATATCTACACAGCTATCTGTTTGAAAATGGAAATATCTACACCGCTATCTGCATGAACATGGAAATATATAGACCACTATCTGTATAAACATGGAAATATCTACACCGCTACCTATATAAACTTGGAAATATCAGCACCGCTATCTGTATGAACATGGAAATATCTACACCGCTATCTCTATGAACATGGAAATATTTACACCGATATCTGTATGAACATGGAAATATCTTCACCGCCATCTGTATGAACATGGATATATCTACACAGCCATCTGGATGAACAAGGAAATATCAGCACCGCTGTCTGTATGAACATGGAAATATCTACACCACTATCTGTTTGAACATGGAAATATCTACACCGCTATATGCATGAAAATGGAAATATCTACACAGCTATCTGCATATACATGGAAATATCTACAAAGCTATTCCTCTACACATGGAAATATCTACACCGCAATCTCTATAAACATGGAAATATCTACACCGCAATCTGTATGAACATGGAAATATCTGCACCGCCATTTGTATGAACATATAAATATCTACACCGCCATCTGTATTAAGATGGAGATATCTACACCGCTATCTGTATAAACACGGAAATATCTACACCGCTACCTGTATAAACATGGAAATATCTACACCGCTATCTGTATAAACATGGAAATATCTACACCGCTACCTGTATAAACATGGAAATATCAGCACCGCTATCTGTATGAACATGGAAATATCTACACCGCTATCTCTATGAACATGGAAATATCTACACCGATATCTGTAATAACATGGAAATATCTTCACCGCCATCTGTATGAACATGGATATATCTACACAGCCATCTGGACGGAAATGGAAATATCAGCACCGCTGTCTGTATGAACATGGAAATATCTACACCGCTATCTGTATGAACATGGAAATATCTTCACCGCCATCCGTATTAACATTGATATATCTACGCAGCCATCTGGATAAACATGGAAATATCTACACCGCTATCTGTATGAACATGGAAATCTCTACACCGCTATCTGTGTAAACATGCATACATATTCACCGCTATCTGTATAAACATGGAAATATCTACACTGCTATCTGCATGAACATGGAAATATCTACACCGCTGTCTGTATGAACATGGAAATATCTTCACCGCCATCTGTATGAACATGGAAATATCTACACAGCCATCTGGATGAACATGGAAGTATCTACACCGCTTTCTGTATGAACATGGAAACAGCTACACCGCTATCTGTATGAACATGGAAATATCTACACCGCTATCTGTATGAACACGGAAATATGTACACCGCTATCTGTATGAACATGGAAATATCTTCACCGCCATCTGTATGAACATGAATATATCTACACAGCCATCTGTATGAACATGGAAATATCTACAACTCTATATGTATGAACATAGAATTAGCTACACCGGTATCTGAATGAACATGGAAATATCTACACCGCTATCTGTATGAACATGGAAATATCTACACCGCTATCTGTATGAACATGGAAATATCTACACCGCTATCTGTGTAAGCATGAATACATCTTCACCGCTGTCTGTATAAACATGTAAATATCTACACCGCTATCTGTATGAACATGGAAATATCTTCACCGCCATCTGTATGAACATTCGTATATCTACACAGCCATCTGGATGAACATGGATATATCTCCACCGCTATCTGCATGAACATGGAAATATCTACACCGCTATCTGTGTAAACATGCATACATCTTCACCGCTATCTGTATAAACACGGAAATATCTAAACCGCTACCTGTATAAACATGGAAATATCAGCATCGCTATCTGTATGAACATGGAAATATCTACACCGCTATCTCTATGAACATGGAAATATCTACACCGATATCTGTATGAACATGGAAATATCTTCACCGCCATCTGTATGAACTTGGATATATCTACACAGCCATCTGGATGAACATGGAAATATCAGCACCGCTGTCTGTATGAACATGGAAATACCTACACCCTATCTGTATGAACATGGAAATATCTACACCGCTATCTGTATGAACATGGAAATATCTTCACCACCATCTGTACGAACATGGATATATCTACACAGCCATCTGGATGAACACGGAAATATCTACACCGCTATCTGTATGAACATGGAAATATCTACACAGCCATCTGGATGAACATGGAAATCTCTACACCGCTATCTGTATGAACATGAAAATAGCTACACCTCTATCTGTATGAAAATGGAAATATCTACACCGCTATCTGTATGAACATGGAAAGATCTACACCGCCATCTGTATGAACATGGAAATATCTTCACCGCCATCTGTATGAACATGGATATACCTACACAGCCATCTGGATGAACATGGATATATCTACACCGCTATCTGTATGAACATGGAAATATCTGCACCGCTATCTGTGTAAACATGCATACATCTTCACCGCTATCTGTATAAACATGGAAATGTCTACACCGCTATGTGTATGAACATGGAAATATCTACACCGCTATCTGTTTGAACATGGAAATATCTACACCGCTATCTGCATGAAAATGTAAATATCTATAAAGCTATCTGCATATACATGGAAATATCTACAAAGCTATTTCTTTACACATGGAAATATCTACACTGCTATCTCTATAAACATGGAAATATCTACACCGCCATCTGTATGAACATGGAAATATCTGCACCGCCATATTTATGAACATATAAATATCTACACCGCCATCTGTATTAAGATGGAGATATCTACACCGTTATCTGTATAAACATGGAAATATCTACACCGCTATCTATATAAACATGGAAATATCTACACCACTATCTGTACAAACATGGAAATATCTACACCGCTTCCTGTATAAACATGGAAATATCACCACCGCTATCTGTATGAACATGGAAATATCTACACAGCCATCTGAATGAACATGGAAATAACTACAACGCTATCTGTATTAACATGGAAATAGCTACACCGCTATCTGTATGAACATGGAAATATCTACGCCACTATCTGTATGAACATGGAAATATCTACACCGCTATCTGTATGAACATGGAAATATCTTCACCGCCATCTGTATGAACATGGATATATCTACACAGCCATCTGGATGAACATGGAAATATCTACACCGCTATCTGTATGAACATGGAAATAGCTACACCGCTATCTGTATGAACATGGAAATATCTACACCGCTATCTGTATGAACATGGAAATATCTACACCGCTATCTGTATGAACATGGAAATATCTTCACCGCCATCTGTATGAACATGGATATATCTACACAGCCATCTGGATGAACATGGAAATATCAACACCGCTATCTGTATGAACATGGAAATATCTACACCGCTATCTGTTTTAACAGGCATACATCTTCACCGCTATCTGAATAAACATGGAAATATCTACACTGCTATCTGTGTAAACATGCATACATCTTCACCGCTATCTGTATAAACATGGATATATCTACACCGCTATCTGTATAAACATGGAAATATCTACTCCGCTACCTGTATAAACATGGAAATATCAGCACCGTTATCTGTATGAACATGGAAATATCTACACAGCCATCTGGATGAAAATGGAAAAAGTTACACCGCTATCTGTATGAACATGGAAATAGCTACACCGCTATCTGTATGAACATGGGAATATCTACACCGCTATCTGTATGAACCTGGAAATATCTACACCGCTATCTGTATGAACATGGAAATATCTTCACCGCCATCTGTATGAACATGAATATATCTACACAGCCATCTGGATGAACATGGAAATATCGACACCGCTATATGTATGAACATGGAATTAGCTACACCGCTATCTGTATGAACATGGAAATATCTACACCGCTTTCTGTATGAACATGGAAATATCTACACCGCTATCTGTATGAACATGGAAATATCTTCACCGCCATCTGTATGAACATGGATATATCTACACAGCCATCTGGATGAACATGGAAATATCTGCACCGCTATCTGTATGAACATGGAAATATCTACACCACTATCTGTGTAAACATGCATATATCTTCACTGCTATATGTATAAACATGGAATTATCTACACCGCTATCTGTATGACCATGGAAATATCTACACCGCTATCTGTTTGAACACGGAAATATCTACTCCGCTATCTGCATGAAAATGGAAATATCTACTCAGCTATCTGCAAATACATGGAAATATCTACAAAGCTATTTCTTTACACATGGAAATAAATACACCGCTATCTCTATTAACATGGAAATATCTACACCGCCATTTGTATGAACTTGGAAATATCTGCACCGCAATCTGTATGAACATATAAATATCTACACCGCCATCTGTATTAAGATGGAGATATCTACACCGCTATCTGTATAAACATGGAAATATCTACACCGCTACCTGTATAAACATGGAAATATCAGCACCGCTATCTGTATGAACATGGAAATATCTACACAGCCATCTGGATGAATATCGAAATATCTACACCGCTATCTTTATGAACATGGAAATAGCTACACCGCTATCTGTATGAACATGGAAATATCTACACCACTAACTGTATGAACATGGAAATATCTACACCGCTATCTGCATGAACATGGAAATATCTTCACCGCCATCTGTATGAACATGGATATATCTACACAGCAATCTGGATGAACATGGAAATATCTACACCGCTATCTGTATGAACATGGAAATAGCTACACCTCTATCAGTATGAACATGGAAATATCTACACCGCTATCTGTATGAACATGGAAAGATCTACACCGCTATCTGTATGAACATGGAAATATCTTCACCGCCATCTGCATGAACATGTATATATCTACACAGCCATCTGGATGTACATGGATATATCTCCACCGCTATCTGCATGAACATGGAAATATCTACACCGCTATCTGTGTAAACATGCATACATCTTCACCGCTATCTGTATAAACATGGAAATATCTACACCGCTATCTGTATAAACACGGAAATATCTACACCGCTACCTGTATAAACATGGAAATATCAGCACCGCTATCTGTATGAACATGGAAATATCTACACCGCTATCTCTATGAACATGGAAATATCTACACCGATATCTGTATGAACATGGAAATATCTTCACCACCATCTGTATGAACATGGATATATCTACAAAGCCATCTGGATGAACATGGAAATATCTACACCGCTATCTGTATGAACATGGTAATATCTACACCGCTATCTGTGTAAACATGCATACATCTTCACCGCTATCTGTATAAACATGGAAATATCTACACCTCTATCTGTATAAACATGGAAATATCTACACCGCTACCTGTATAAACATGGAAATATCAGCACCGCTATCTGTATGAACATGGAAATATCTACACAGCCATCTGGATGAACATGAAAATATCTACACCGCTATCTGTATGAACATGGAAATAGCTATACCGCTACCTGTATGATCATGGAAATATCTACACCGCTATCTGAATGAACATGGAAATATCTACACCACTATCTGTATGAACATGGAAATATATTCACCGCCATCTGTATGAACATGGATATATCTACACAGCCATCTGGATGAACATGGAAATATCTACACCTCTATATGTATGAACATGGAAATAGCTACACCGCTATCTGTATGAACATGGAAATAGCTACACCGCTATCTGTATGAACATGGAAGTATCTACACCGCTATCTGTATGAACATGGAAATATCTTCACCGCCATATGTATGAACATGGATATATCTACACAGCCATCTGGATGAACATGGAAATATCTACACCACTATATGTATGAACATGGAATTAGCTAAACCGCTATGTCTATGAACATGGAAATATCTACACCGCTATCTGTATGAACATGGAAGTATCTACACCGCTATCTGTATGAACATTGAAATATCTTCAACGCCATATGTATGAACACGGATATATCTAGACAGCCATCTGGATGAACATGGAAATATCAGCACCGCTGTCTGTATGAACATGGAAATATCTAAACCGCAATCTGTATGAACATGGAAATATCTACAGAGCTATCTGTTTGAACATGGAAATATCTACACCGCTATCTGCATGAAAATGGAAATATCTACACAGCTTTCTGCATATACATCAAAATATCTACAAAGATATTCCTCTACACATGGAAATATCTACACCGCAATCTCTATAAACATGGAAATATCTACACCGCCATCTGTATGAACATGGAAATATCTGCACCGCCATCTGTATGAACATATAAATATCTAGACCGCCATCTGTATTAAGATGGAGATATCTACACCGCTATCTGTATAAACACGGAAATATCTACACCGCTACCTGTATAAACATGGAAATATCTACACCGCTATCTGTATAAACATGGAAATATCTACACCGCTACCTGTATAAACATGGAAATATCAGCACCGCTATCTGTATGAACATGGAAATATCTACACCGCTATCTCTATGAACATGGAAATATCTACACCGATATCTGTAAGAACATGGAAATATCTTCACCGCCATCTGTATGAACATGGATATATCTACACAGCTATCTGGACGAAAATGGAAATAGCACCGCTGTCTGTATGAACATGGAAATATCTACACCGCTATCTGTATGAACATGGAAATATCTACACCGCTATCTGTATGAACATGGAAATATCTTCACCGCCATCTGTATGAACATGGATATATCTACACAGCCATCTGGATGAACATGGAAATATCTACACAGCTATCTGTATGAACATGGAAATCTCTACACCACTATCTGTGTAAACATGCATACATCTTCACCGCTATCTGTATAAACATGGAAATATCTACACTGCTATCTGCATGAACATGGAAATATCTACACCGCTATCTGTATGAACATGGAAATATCTACACAGCTCTCTGTTTGAACATGGAAATATCTACACCGCTATCTGCATGAAAATGGAAATATCTACCCAGCTATCTGCATATACATGGAAATATCTACAAAGCTATTTCTCTACACATGGAAATATCTACACCGCAATCTCTATAAACATGGAAATATCTTCACCGCCATCTGTATGAACATGGAAATATCTGCACCGCCATCTGTATGAACATATAAATATCTAGACCGCCATCTGTATTAAGATGGAGATATCTACACCGCTATCTGTATAAACATGGATATATCTACACCGCTATCTGTATAAACATGGAAATATCTACACCGCTACCTGTATAAACATGGAAATATCAGCACCGTTATCTGTATGAACATGGAAATATCTACACAGCCATCTGGATGAGAATGGAATTAGTTACACCGCTATCTGTATGAACATGGAAATAGCTACACCGCTATCTGTATGAACATGGGAATATCTACACCGCTATCTGTATGAACATGGAAATATCTACACCGCTGTCTGTATGAACATGGAAATATCTTCACCGCCATCTGTATGAACATGAATATATCTACACAGCCATCTGTATGAACATGGAAATATCTACAACTCTATATGTATGAACATGGAATTAGCTACACCGGTATCTGAATGAACATGGAAATATCTACACCGCTATCTGTATGAACATGGAAATATCTACACCGCTATCTGTATGAACATGGAAATATCTTCACCGACATCTGTATGAACATGGATATATCTACACAGCCATCTGGATGAACATGGAAATATCTACACCGCTATCTGAATGAACATGGAAATATCTACACCGCTATCTGTGTAAACATGCATACATCTTCACCGCTATCTGTATAAACATGGATATATCTACACCGCTATCTGTATAAACATGGAAATATCTACACCGCTACCTGTATAAACATGGAAATATCAGCACCGTTATCTGTATGAACATGGAAGTATCTACTCAGCCATCTGGATGATCATGGAAATATCTACACCGCTATATGTATGAACATGGAATTAGCTACACCGCTATCTGTATGAACATGAAAATATCTACACAGCTATCTGTATGAACATGGAAATATCTACACCGCTATCTGTATGAACATGGAAATATCTTCACCGCCATCTGTATGAACATAGATATATCTACACAGCCATCTGGATGAACATGGAAATATCAGCAACGCTGTCTGTATGGACATGGAAATATCTACACCGATATCTGTATGAACATGGAAATATCTTCACCGCCATCCGTATGAACATAGATATATCTACACAGCCATCTGGATGAACATGGAAATATCAGCAACGCTGTCTGTATGAACATGGAAATATCTACACCGCTATCTGTATGAACATGGAAATATCTACACCGCTATCTGTATGAACATGGAAATATCTTCACCGCCATCTGTATGAACATGGATATATCTACACAGCCATCTGGATGAACATGGAAATATCTACACCGCTATTAGTATGAACATGGAAATATCTACTCCGCTATCTGTGTAAACATGCATACATCTTCACCGCTATCTGTATAAACATGGAAATATCTACACCGCTATCTGTATAAACATGGAAATATCTACACCGCTACCTGTATAAACATGGAAATATCAGCACCGCTATCTGTATGAACATGGAAATAACTACACAGCCATCTGGATGAACATGAAAATATCTACAACGCTATCTGTATGAACATGGAAATAGCTACACCGCTATCTGTATGAACATGGAAATATCTACACCGCTATCTGTATGAACATGGAAATATCTACACCACTATCTGTATGAACATGGAAATATATTCAACGCCAGCTGTATGAACATGGATATATCTACACAGCCATCTGGATGAACATGGAAATATCTACACCTCTATATGTATGAACATGGAAATAGCTACAACGCTATCTGTATTAACATGGAAATAGCTACACCGCTATCTGTATGAACATGGAAGTATCTACACCGCTATCTGTATGAACATGGAAATATCTTCACCGCTATATGTATGAATATGGATATATCTACAAAGCCATCTGGATGAACATGGAAATATCTACACCACTATATGTATGAACATGGAAATAGCTAAACCTCTATGTCTATGAACTTGGAAATATCTACACTGCTATCTGTATGAACATGGAAGTATCTATACCGCTATCTTTATGAACATTGAAATATCTTCACCGCCATATGTATGAACACGGATATATCTAGAGAGCCATCTGGATGAACATGGAAATATCTACACCGCTATCTCTATGAACATGGAAATATCTACACCGCTATCTGTTTGAACATGGAAATATCTACACCGCTATCTGCATGAAAATGGAAATATCTACACAGCTATCTGCATATTCATGGAAATATCTACAAAGCTATTTCTTTACACATGGAAATAACTACACCGCTATCTCTATTAACATGGAAATATCTACACCGCCATCTGTATGAACATGGAAATATCTGCACCGCCATCTGTATGAACATATAAATATCTACACCGCCATCTGTATTAAGATGGAGATATCAACACCGCTATCTGTTTAAACATGGTAATATCTACACCGCTATCTGTATAAACACGGAAATATCTACACCGCTATCTGTATAAACATGGAAATAGCTACACCTCTATCCGTATGAACATGGAAATATCTACACCGTTATCTGTATGAACATGGAAAGATCTACACCGCTATCTGTATGAACATGGAAATATCTTCACCGCCATCCGTATGTACATGGATATATCTACACAGCCATCTGGATGAACATGGAAATATCTACACCGCTATCTGTATGAACATGGAAATATCTGCACCGCTCTCTGTGTAAACATGCATACATCTTCACCGCTATCTGTATAAACATGGAAATATCTACACCGCTATCTGTATGAACTTGGAAATATCTACACCGCTATCTGTTTGAACATGGAAATATCTACACCGCTATCTGCATGAAAATGGAAATATCTACAATGCTATCTGCATATACGTGGAAATATCTACAAAGCTATTACTTTACACATGGAAATAACTACACCACTATCTCTATAAACATGGAAATATCTACACCGTCATCTGTATGAACATATAAATATCTAAACCGCCATCTGCATTAAGATGGAGATATCTACACTGCTATCTGTATAAACATGGAAATATCTACACCGCTACCTGTATAAACATGGAAATATCAGCACCGCTATCTGAATGAACATGGAAATATCTACACCGCTATCAGTATGAACGTGGAAATATCTACACCGATATCTGTATGGACATGGAAATATCTTCACCGCCATCTGTATGAACATAGATATATCTACACAGCCATCTGGATGAACATGGAAATATCAGCAACGCTGTCTGTATGGACACGGAAATATCTACACCGCTATCTGTATGAACATGGAAATATCTACACCGCTATCTGTATGAACATGTAAATATCTTCTCCGCCATCTGTATGAACATGGATATATCTACACAGCCAGCTGGATGAAGATGGAAATATCTACACCGCTATCTGTATGAACATGGAAATATCTACACCGCTATCTGTGTAAACACGCATACATCTTCACCGCTATCTGTATAAACATGGAAATGTCTACACCCCTATGGATATGAACATGGAAATATCTACTCCGCTATCTGTTTGAACATGGAAATATCTACACCGCTATCTGCATGAAAATGTAAATATCTACACAGCTATCTGCATATACATGGAAATATCTACAAAGCTATGTCTTTACACATGGAAATATCTACACCGCTATCTCTATAAACATGGAAATATCTACACCGCCATCTGTATGAACATGGAAATATCTGCAAGACCATCTGTATGAACATATAAATATCTAAACCGCAATCTGTATTAAGATGGAGATATCTACACCGCTATCTGTATAAACATGGAAATATCTACACCGCTATCTGTATAAACATGGAAATATCTACACCGCTATCTGTATAAACACGGAAATATCTACACCGCTACCTGTATAAACATGGAAATATCACCACCGCTATCTGTAAGAACATGGAAATATCTACACAGCCATCTGAATGAACATGGAAATATCTACAACGCTATCTGTATGAACATGGAAATAGCTACACCGCTATCTGTATGAACATGGAAATAACTACACCGCTATCTGTATGAACATGGAAATATCTACACCGCTATCTGTATGGACATGGAAATAACTTCACCGCCATCTGTATGAACATGGATATATCTACACAGTCATCTGGATAAACATGGAAATAACGACACCGCTATCTGAAAGAACATGGAAATAGCTACACCGCTATCTGTATGAACATGGAAATATCTACACCGCTATCTGTATGAACATGGAAATATCTGCACCGCTATCTGTATGAACATGGAAATACCTTCACCGCCATTTGTAAGAACATGGATATATCTACACAGCCATCTGGATGAACATGGAAATATCAACACCGCTATCTGTATGAACATGGAAATATCTACACCGCTATCTGTGTTAACATGCATACATCTTCACAGCTATCTGTATAAAAATGGAAATATCTACACCGCTATCTGTATGAACATGAAAATATCTACAGAGCAATCTGTTTGAACATGGAAATAACTACACCGCTATCTGCATGAAAATGGAAATATCTACACAGCTATCTGCATATACATGGAAATATCTCCAAAGCTATTTCTCTACACATGGAAATATCTACACCGCCATCTGTATGAACATGGAAATATCTGCACCGCCATCTGTATGAACATATAAATATCGACACGGCCATCTGTATTAAGATGGAGATATCTACACCGCTATCTGTATAAACATGGAAATATCTACACCGCTATCTGTATAAACATGGAAATATCTACACCGCTATCTGTATAAACATGGAAATATCTACACCGCTACCTGTATAAACATGGAAATATCACCACCGCTATCTGTAAGAACATGGAAATATCTACACCGCTATCTGAATGAACATGGAAATATCTACACCGCTATCTGTGTAAACATGCATACATCTTCACCACTATCTGTATAAACATGGATATATCTACACCGCTATCTGTATAAACATGGAAATATCTACACCGCTACCTGTATAAACATGGAAATATCAGCACCTTTATCTGTATGAACATGGAAATATCTACTCAGCCATCTGGATGATCATGGAAATGTCTACACCGCTATATGTATGAACATGGAATTAGCTACACTGCTATCTGTATGAACATGAAAATATCTACACAGCTATCTGTATGAACATGGAAATATCTACACCGCTATCTGTATGAACATGGAAATATCTTCACCGCCATCTGTATGAACATGGATATATCTACACAGCCATCTGGATGAACATGGAAATATCAGCAACGCTGTCTGTATGGACATGGAAATATCTACACCGATATCTGTATGAACATGGAAATATCTTCACCGCCATCCGTATGAACATAGATATATCTACACAGCCATCTGGATGAACATGGAAATATCAGCAACGCTGTCTGTATGAACATGGAAATATCTACACCGCTATCTGTATGAACATGGAAATATCTACACCGCTATCTGTATGAACATGGAAATATCTTCACCGCCATCTGTATGAACATGGATATATCTACACAGCCATCTGGATGAACATGGAAATATCTACACCGCTATTAGTATGAACATGGAAATATCTACTCCGCTATCTGTGTAAACATGCATACATCTTCACCGCTATCTGTATAAACATGGAAATATCTACACCGCTATCTGAATAAACATGGAAATATCTACACCGCTACCTGTGTAAACATGGAAATATCAGCACCGCTATCTGTATGAACATGGAAATATCTACACAGCCATCTGGATGAACATGAAAATATCTACACCGCTATCTGTATGAACAGGGAAATAGCTACACCGCTATCTGTATGAACATGGAAATATCTACACCGCTATCTGTATGAACATGGAAATATCTACACCACTATCTGTATGAACATGGAAATATATTCAACGCCAGCTGTATGAACATGGATATATCTACACAGCCATCTGGATGAACATGGAAATATCTACACCTCTATATGTATGAACATGGAAATAGCTACAACGCTATCTGTATAAACATGGAAATAGCTACACCGCTATCTGTATGAACATGGAAGTATCTACACCGCTATCTGTATGAACATGGAAATATCTTCACCGCTATATGTATGAATATGGATATATCTACAAAGCCATCTGGATGAACATGGAAATATCTACACCACTATATGTATGAACATGGAAATAGCTAAACCGCTATGTCTATGAACTTGGAAATATCTACACCGCTATCTGTATGAACATGGAAGTATCTATACCGCTATCTTTATGAACATTGAAATATCTTCACCGCCATATGTATGAACACGGATATATCTAGAGAGCCATCTGGATGAACATGGAAATATCTACACCGCTATCTGTATGAACATGGAAATATCTACACCGCTATCTGTTTGAACATGGAAATATCTACACCGCTATCTGCATGATAATGGAAATATCTACACAGCTATCTGCATATTCATGGAAATATCTACAAAGCTATTTCTTTACACATGGAAATAACTACACCGCTATCTCTATTAACATGGAAATATCTACACCGCCATCTGTATGAACATGGAAATATCTGCACCGCCATCTTTATGAACATATAAATATCTACACCGCCATCTGTATTATTATGGAGATATCTACACCGCTATCTGTTTAAACATGGTAATATCTACACGGCTATCTGTATACACACGGAAATATCTACACCGCTATCTGTGTAAACATGCATACATCTTCACCGCTATCTGTATAAACATGGAAATATCTACACCGCTGTCTGTATAAACACGGAAATATCTACACCGCTACCTGTATAAACATGGAAATATCAGCACCGCTATCTGTATGAACATGGAAATATCTACACCACTATCTCTATGAACATGGAAATATCTACACCGATATCTGTATGAACATGGAAATATCTTCACCACCATCTGTATGAACATGGATATATCTACAAAGCCATCTGGATGAACATGGAAATATCTACACCGCTATCTGTATGAACATGGTAATATCTACACCGCAATCTGTGTAAACATGCATACATCTTCACCGCTATCTGTATAAACATGGAAATATCTACACCTCTATCTGTATAAACATGGAAATATCTACACCGCTACCTGTATAAACATGGAAATATCAGCACCGCTATCTGTATGAACATGGAAATATCTACACAGCCATCTGGATGAACATGAAAATATCTACACCGCTATCTGTATGAACATGGAAATAGCTATACCGCTACCTGTATGATCATGGAAATATCTACACCGCTATCTGAATGAACATGGAAATATCTACACCACTATCTGTATGAACATGGAAATATATTCACCGCCATCTGTATGAACATGGATATATCTACACAGCCATCTGGATGAACATGGAAATATCTACACCTCTATATGTATGAACATGGAAATAGCTACACCGCTATCTGTATGAACATGGAAATAGCTACACCGCTATCTGTATGAACATGGAAGTATCTACACCGCTATCTGTATGAACATGGAAATATCTTCACCGCCATATGTA
The DNA here is from genome assembly GCF_029281585.2 of Gorilla gorilla gorilla. NCBI lineage: Eukaryota > Metazoa > Chordata > Mammalia > Primates > Hominidae > Gorilla > Gorilla gorilla. Next base: position 51,250,244 of record NC_073246.2, on the reverse strand, counting down.
TGAACATGGATATATCTACACAGCCATCTGGATGAACATGGAAATATCTACACCACTATATGTATGAACATGGAATTAGCTAAACCGCTATGTCTATGAACATGGAAATATCTACACCGCTATCTGTATGAACATGGAAGTATCTACACCGCTATCTGTATGAACATTGAAATATCTTCACCGCCATATGTATGAACACGGATATATCTAGACAGCCATCTGGATGAACATGGAAATATCAGCACCGCTGTCTGTATGAACATGGAAATATCTAAACCGCTATCTGTATGAACATGGAAATATCTACACCGCTATCTGTTTGAACATGGAAATATCTACACCGCTATCTGCATGAAAATGGAAATATCTACACAGCTTTCTGCATATACATCAAAATATCTACAAAGATATTCCTCTACACATGGAAATATCTACACCGCAATCTCTATAAACATGGAAATATCTACACCGCCATCTGTATGAACATGGAAATATCTGCACCGCCATCTGTATGAACATATAAATATCTAGACCGCCATCTGTATTAAGATGGAGATATCTACACCGCTATCTGTATAAACACGGAAATATCTACACCGCTACCTGTATAAACATGGAAATATCTACACCGCTATCTGTATAAACATGGAAATATCTACACCGCTACCTGTATAAACATGGAAATATCAGCACCGCTATCTGTATGAACATGGAAATATCTACACCGCTATCTCTATGAACATGGAAATATCTACACCGATATCTGTAAGAACATGGAAATATCTTCACCGCCATCTGTATGAACATGGATATATCTACACAGCTATCTGGACGAAAATGGAAATAGCACCGCTGTCTGTATGAACATGGAAATATCTACACCGCTATCTGTATGAACATGGAAATATCTACACCGCTATCTGTATGAACATGGAAATATCTTCACCGCCATCTGTATGAACATGGATATATCTACACAGCCATCTGGATGAACATGGAAATATCTACACAGCTATCTGTATGAACATGGAAATCTCTACACCACTATCTGTGTAAACATGCATACATCTTCACCGCTATCTGTATAAACATGGAAATATCTACACTGCTATCTGCATGAACATGGAAATATCTACACCGCTATCTGTATGAACATGGAAATATCTACACAGCTCTCTGTTTGAACATGGAAATATCTACACCGCTATCTGCATGAAAATGGAAATATCTACCCAGCTATCTGCATATACATGGAAATATCTACAAAGCTATTTCTCTACACATGGAAATATCTACACCGCAATCTCTATAAACATGGAAATATCTTCACCGCCATCTGTATGAACATGGAAATATCTGCACCGCCATCTGTATGAACATATAAATATCTAGACCGCCATCTGTATTAAGATGGAGATATCTACACCGCTATCTGTATAAACATGGATATATCTACACCGCTATCTGTATAAACATGGAAATATCTACACCGCTACCTGTATAAACATGGAAATATCAGCACCGTTATCTGTATGAACATGGAAATATCTACACAGCCATCTGGATGAGAATGGAAATAGTTACACCGCTATCTGTATGAACATGGAAATAGCTACACCGCTATCTGTATGAACATGGGAATATCTACACCGCTATCTGTATGAACATGGAAATATCTACACCGCTGTCTGTATGAACATGGAAATATCTTCACCGCCATCTGTATGAACATGAATATATCTACACAGCCATCTGTATGAACATGGAAATATCTACAACTCTATATGTATGAACATGGAATTAGCTACACCGGTATCTGAATGAACATGGAAATATCTACACCGCTATCTGTATGAACATGGAAATATCTACACCGCTATCTGTATGAACATGGAAATATCTTCACCGACATCTGTATGAACATGGATATATCTACACAGCCATCTGGATGAACATGGAAATATCTACACCGCTATCTGAATGAACATGGAAATATCTACACCGCTATCTGTGTAAACATGCATACATCTTCACCGCTATCTGTATAAACATGGATATATCTACACCGCTATCTGTATAAACATGGAAATATCTACACCGCTACCTGTATAAACATGGAAATATCAGCACCGTTATCTGTATGAACATGGAAATATCTACTCAGCCATCTGGATGATCATGGAAATATCTACACCGCTATATGTATGAACATGGAATTAGCTACACCGCTATCTGTATGAACATGAAAATATCTACACAGCTATCTGTATGAACATGGAAATATCTACACCGCTATCTGTATGAACATGGAAATATCTTCACCGCCATCTGTATGAACATAGATATATCTACACAGCCATCTGGATGAACATGGAAATATCAGCAACGCTGTCTGTATGGACATGGAAATATCTACACCGATATCTGTATGAACATGGAAATATCTTCACCGCCATCCGTATGAACATAGATATATCTACACAGCCATCTGGATGAACATGGAAATATCAGCAACGCTGTCTGTATGAACATGGAAATATCTACACCGCTATCTGTATGAACATGGAAATATCTACACCGCTATCTGTATGAACATGGAAATATCTTCACCGCCATCTGTATGAACATGGATATATCTACACAGCCATCTGGATGAACATGGAAATATCTACACCGCTATTAGTATGAACATGGAAATATCTACTCCGCTATCTGTGTAAACATGCATACATCTTCACCGCTATCTGTATAAACATGGAAATATCTACACCGCTATCTGTATAAACATGGAAATATCTACACCGCTACCTGTATAAACATGGAAATATCAGCACCGCTATCTGTATGAACATGGAAATAACTACACAGCCATCTGGATGAACATGAAAATATCTACAACGCTATCTGTATGAACATGGAAATAGCTACACCGCTATCTGTATGAACATGGAAATATCTACACCGCTATCTGTATGAACATGGAAATATCTACACCACTATCTGTATGAACATGGAAATATATTCAACGCCAGCTGTATGAACATGGATATATCTACACAGCCATCTGGATGAACATGGAAATATCTACACCTCTATATGTATGAACATGGAAATAGCTACACCGCTATCAGTATGAACATGGAAATATCTACACCGCTATCTGTATGAACACGGAAATATCTACACCGCTATCTGTATGAACATGGAAATATCTTCACCGCCATCTGTATGAACGTGAATATATCTACACAGCCATCTAGATGAACATGGAAATATCTACACCGCTATATGTATGAACATGGAATTAACTACACCGGTATCTGAATGAACATGGAAATATCTACACCGCTATCTGTATGAACATGGAAATATCCACACCGCCATCTGTATGAACATGGTTATATCTACACAGCCATCTGGATGAACATGGAAATATCTACACCGCTATCTGTATGAACATGGAAATAGCTACACCGCTCTCTGTGTAAACATGCATACATCTTCACCGCTATCTGTAGAAACATGGAAATATCTACACCGCTACCCGTATAAACATGGAAATATCAGCACCGCTATCTGTATGAACATGGAAATATCTACACAGCCATATGGACGAACATGGAAATATCTACACCGCTATCTGTATGAACATGGAAATAGCTACACCGCTATCTATATGAACATGGAAACATCTACACCACTATCTGTATGAACATGGAAATATCTACACCGCTATCTGTATGAACATGGAAATATCTTCACCGCCATCTGTATGAACATGGATATATCTACACAGCCATCCGGATGAACATGGAAATATCTACACCGCTATCTGTATGAACATGGAAATAGCTACTCCGCTATCTGAACATGGAAATATCTACACCGCTATCTGCATGAACATGGAAATATCTACACCGCTATCTGTATGAACATGGAAATACCTTCACCGCCATCTGTATGAACATGGATATATCTACACAGCCATCTGGATGAACATGGAAATATCTACACCGCTATCTGTATGAACATGGAAATATCTACACCGCTATCTTTGTAAACATGCATACATCTTCACCGCTGTCTGTATAAACATGGAAATATCTGCACCGCTATCTGTGTAAACATGCATACATCTTCACCGCTATCTGTATAAACATGGAAATATCTACACCGCTATCTGTATAAACATGGAAATATCTACACCGCTACCTGTATAAACATGGAAATATCAGCACCGCTATCTGTATGAACATGGAAATATCTACACAGCCATCTGGATGAACATGAAAATATCTACACCGCCATCTGTATGAACATGGAAATAGCTACACCGCTACCTGTATGAACATGGAAATATCTACACCGCTATCTGAATGAACATGGAAATATCTACACCACTATCTGTATGAACATGGAAATATATTCACCGCCATCTGTATGAACATGGATATATCTACACAGCCATCTGGATGAACATGGAAATATCTACACCTCTATATGTATGAACATGGAAATAGCTACACCGCTATCTGTATGAACATGGAAATAGCTACACTGCTATCTGTATGAACATGGAAGTATCTACACCGCTATCTGTATGAACATGGAAATATATTCACCGCCATATGTATGAACATGGATATATCTACAAAGCCATCTGGATGAACATGGAAATATCTACACCACTATATGTATGAACATGGAATTAGCTAAACCGCTATGTCTATGAACATGGAAATATCTACACCGCTATCTGTATGAACATGGAAGTATCTACACCGCTATCTCTATGAACATTGAAATATCTTCACCGCCATATGTATGAACACGGATATATCTAGACAGCCATCTTGATGAACATGGAAATATCAGCACCGCTGTCTGTATGAACATGGAAATATCTTCACCGCTATCTGTATGAACATGGAAATATCTACACCGCTATCTGTTTGAACATGGAAATATCTACACAGCTATCTGCATGAAAATGGAAATATCTACACAGCTTTCTGCATATACATCAAAATATCTACAAAGCTATTCCTCTACACATGGAAATATCTACACCGCAATCTCTATAAACATGGAAATATCTACACCGCCATCTGTATGAACATGGAAATATCTGCACCGCCATCTGTATGAACATATAAATATCTAGACCGCCATCTGTATTAAGATGGAGATATCTACACCGCTATCTGTATAAACACGGAAATATCTACACTGCTACCTGTATAAACATGGAAATATCTACACCGCTATCTGTATAAACATGGAAATATCTACACCGCTACCTGTATAAACATGGAAATATCAGCACCGCTATCTGTATGAACATGGAAATATCTACACCGCTATCTCTATGAACATGGAAATATCTACACCGATATCTGTAAGAACATGGAAATATCTTCACCGCCATCTGTATGAACATGGATATATCTACACAGCCATCTGGACGAAAATGGAAATATCAGCACCGCTGTCTGTATGAACATGGAAATATCTACACCGCTATCTGTATGAACATGGAAATATCTACACCGCTATCTGTATGAACATGGAAATACCTTCACCGCCATCTGTATGAACATGGATATATCTACACAGCCATCTGGATGAACATGGAAATATCTACACCACTATCTGAATGAACATGGAAATCTCTACACCGCTATCTGTGTAAACATGCATACATCTTCACCGCTATCTGTATAAACATGGAAATATCTACACTGCTATCTGCATGAACATGGAAATATCTACACCGCTATCTGTATGAACATGGAAATATCTTCACCGCCATCTGTATGAACATGGATATATCTACACAGCCATCTGTATGAACATGGAAATATCTACACCGCTATCTGTATGAACATGGAAACAGCTACACCGCTATCAGTATGAACATGGAAATATCTACACCGCTATCTCTATGAACACGGAAATATCTACACCGCTATCTGTATGAACATGGAAATATCTTCACCGCCATCTATATGAACATGAATATATCTACACAGCCATCTGGATGAACATGGAAATATCTACACCGCTGTATGTATGAACATGGAATTAACTACACCGGTATCTGAATGAACATGGAAATATCTACACCGCTATCTGTATGAACATGGAAACAGCTACACCGCTATCAGTATGAACATGGAAATATCTACACCGCTATCTGTATGAACACGGAAATATCTACACCGCTATCTGTATGAACATGGAAATATCTTCACCGCCATCTATATGAACATGAATATATCTACACAGCCATCTGGATGAACATGGAAATATCTACACCGCTGTATGTATGAACATGGAATTAACTACACCGGTATCTGAATGAACATGGAAATATCTACACCGCCATCTGTATGAACATGGTTATATCTACACAGCCATCTGGATGAACATGGAAATATCTACACCGCTATCTGTATGAACATGGAAATATCTACACCGCTCTCTGTGTAAACATGCATACATCTTCACCGCTATCTGTATAAACATGGAAATATCTACACCGTTACCCGTATAAACATGGGAATATCCGCACCGCTATCTGTATGAACATGGAAATATCTACACAGCCATCTGGACGAACATGGAAATATCTACACCGCTATCTGTATGAACATGGAAATAGCTACACCGCTATCTATATGAACATGGAAACATCTACACCACTATCTGTATGAACATGGAAATATCTACACCGCTATCTGTATGAACATGGAAATATCTTCACCGCCATCTGTATGAACATGGATATATCTACACAGCCATCTGGATGAACATGGAAATATCTACACCGCTATCTGTATGAACATGGAAATAGCTACTCCGCTATCTGAACATGGAAATATCTACACCGCTATCTGTACATGGAAATATCTACACCGCTATCTGTATGAACATGGAAATATCTTCACCGCCAACTGTATGAACATGGATATATCTACACAGCCATCTGGATGAACATGGAAATATCTACACCGCTATCTGTATGAACATGGAAATATCTACACCGCTATTTTTGTAAACATGCATACATCTTCACCGCTGTCTGTATAAACATGGAAATATCTGCACCGCTATCTGTATGAACATGGAAATATCTACATCGCTATCTGTATGAACATGGAAATAGCTACACCGCTATCTGTATGAACATGGAAATATCTACACCACTATCTGTATAAACATGGAAATATCTACACCGCTATCTGTATGAACATGGAAATATATAGACCACTATCTGTATAAACATGGAAATATCTACACCGCTACGAATATAAACTTGGAAATATCAGCACCGCTATCTGTATGAACATGGAAATATCTACACCGCTATCTCTATGAACATGGAAATATTTACACCGATATCTGTATGAACATGGAAATATCTTCACCGCCATCTGTATGAACATGGATATATCTACACAGCCATCTGGATGAACAAGGAAATATCAGCACCGCTGTCTGTATGAACATGGAAATATCTACACCGCTATCTGTATGAACATGGAAATATCTACACAGCTATCTGTTTGAACATGGAAATATCTACACCGCTATCTCTATGAACATGGAAATATCTACACCGATATCTGTAAGAACATGGAAATATCTTCACCGCCATCTGTATGAACATGGATATATCTGCACAGCCATCTGGACGGAAATGGAAATATCAGCACCGCTGTCTGTATGAACATGGAAATATCTACACCGCTATCTGTATGAACATGGAAATATCTACACCGCTATCTGTATGAACATGGAAATATCTTCACCGCCATCCGTATGAACATGGATATATCTACGCAGCCATCTGTATGAATATGGAAATATCTACACCGCTATCTGTATGAACATGGAAATCTCTACACCGCTATCTGTGTAAACATGTATACAACTTCACCGCTATCTGTATAAACATGGAAATATCTACACTGCTATCTGCATGAACATGGAAATATCTACACCGCTGTCTGTACGAAGAAGCAAATAACTTCACCGCCATCTGTATGAACATGGATATATCTACACAGCCATCTGGATGAACATGGAAGTATCTACACCGCTATATGTATGAACATGGAAACAGCTACACCGCTATCTGTATGAACATGGAAATATCTACACCGCTATCTGTATGAACACGGAAATATCTACACCGCTATCTGTAAGAACATGGAAATATCTTCACCGCCATCTGTATGAACATGAATATATCTACACAGCCATCTGGATGAACATGGAAATATCTACAACTCTATATGTATGAACATGGAATTAGCTACACCGGTATCTGAATGAACATGGAAATATCTACACCGCTATCTGTATGAACATGGAAATATCTACACCGCTATCTGTATGAACATGGAAATATCTACACCGCTATCTGTGTAAACATGCATACATCTTCACCGCTGTCTGTATAAACATGTAAATATCTACACCGCTATCTGTATGAACATGGAAATACCTTCACCGCCATCTGTATGAACATGGATATATCTACACAGCCATCTGGATGAACATGGAAATATCTACACCGCTATCTGAACATGGAAATATCTACACGGCTATCTGTATGAACATGGAAATATCTACACCGCTATCTGTATGAACATGGAAATATATAGACCACTATCTGTATAAACATGGAAATATCTACACCGCTACCTATATAAACTTGGAAATATCAGCACCGCTATCTGTATGAACATGGAAATATCTACACCGCTATCTCTATGAACATGGAAATATTTACACCGATATCTGTATGAACATGGAAATATCTTCACCGCCATCTGTACGAACATGGATATATCTACACAGCCATCTGGATGAACAAGGAAATATCAGCACCGCTGTCTGTATGAACATGGAAATATCTACACCACTATCTGTTTGAACATGGAAATATCTACACCGCTATATGCATGAAAATGGAAATATCTACACAGCTATCTGCATATACATGGAAATATCTACAAAGCTATTCCTCTACACATGGAAATATCTACACCGCAATCTCTATAAACATGGAAATATCTACACCGCAATCTGTATGAACATGGAAATATCTGCACCGCCATTTGTATGAACATATAAATATCTACACCGCCATCTGTATTAAGATGGAGATATCTACACCGCTATCTGTATAAACACGGAAATATCTACACCGCTACCTGTATAAACATGGAAATATCTACACCGCTATCTGTATAAACATGGAAATATCTACACCGCTACCTGTATAAACATGGAAATATCAGCACCGCTATCTGTATGAACATGGAAATATCTACACCGCTATCTCTATGAACATGGAAATATCTACACCGATATCTGTAATAACATGGAAATATCTTCACCGCCATCTGTATGAACATGGATATATCTACACAGCCATCTGGACGGAAATGGAAATATCAGCACCGCTGTCTGTATGAACATGGAAATATCTACACCGCTATCTGTATGAACATGGAAATATCTTCACCGCCATCCGTATTAACATTGATATATCTACGCAGCCATCTGGATAAACATGGAAATATCTACACCGCTATCTGTATGAACATGGAAATCTCTACACCGCTATCTGTGTAAACATGCATACATATTCACCGCTATCTGTATAAACATGGAAATATATACACTGCTATCTGCATGAACATGGAAATATCTACACCGCTGTCTGTATGAACATGGAAATATCTTCACCGCCATCTGTATGAACATGGAAATATCTACAGAGCCATCTGGATGAACATGGAAGTATCTACACCGCTTTCTGTATGAACATGGAAACAGCTACACCGCTATCTGTATGAACATGGAAATATCTACACCGCTATCTGTATGAACACGGAAATATGTACACCGCTATCTGTATGAACATGGAAATATCTTCACCACCATCTGTATGAACATGAATATATCTACACAGCCATCTGTATGAACATGGAAATATCTACAACTCTATATGTATGAACATAGAATTAGCTACACCGGTATCTGAATGAACATGGAAATATCTACACCGCTATCTGTATGAACATGGAAATATCTACACCGCTATCTGTATGAACATGGAAATATCTACACCGCTATCTGTGTAAGCATGAATACATCTTCACCGCTGTCTGTATAAACATGTAAATATCTACACCGCTATCTGTATGAACATGGAAATATCTTCACCGCCATCTGTATGAACATTCGTATATCTACACAGCCATCTGGATGAACATGGATATATCTCCACCGCTATCTGCATGAACATGGAAATATCTACACCGCTATCTGTGTAAACATGCATACATCTTCACCGCTATCTGTATAAACACGGAAATATCTAAACCGCTACCTGTATAAACATGGAAATATCAGCATCGCTATCTGTATGAACATGGAAATATCTACACCGCTATCTCTATGAACATGGAAATATCTACACCGATATCTGTATGAACATGGAAATATCTTCACCGCCATCTGTATGAACTTGGATATATCTACACAGCCATCTGGATGAACATGGAAATATCAGCACCGCTGTCTGTATGAACATGGAAATACCTACACCCTATCTGTATGAACATGGAAATATCTACACCGCTATCTGTATGAACATGGAAATATCTTCACCACCATCTGTACGAACATGGATATATCTACACAGCCATCTGGATGAACACGGAAATATCTACACCGCTATCTGTATGAACATGGAAATATCTACACAGCCATCTGGATGAACATGGAAATCTCTACACCGCTATCTGTATGAACATGGAAATAGCTACACCTCTATCTGTATGAAAATGGAAATATCTACACCGCTATCTGTATGAACATGGAAAGATCTACACCGCCATCTGTATGAACATGGAAATATCTTCACCGCCATCTGTTTGAACATGGATATACCTACACAGCCATCTGGATGAACATGGATATATCTACACCGCTATCTGTATGAACATGGAAATATCTGCACCGCTATCTGTGTAAACATGCATACATCTTCACCGCTATCTGTATAAACATGGAAATGTCTACACCGCTATGTGTATGAAGATGGAAATATCTACACCGCTATCTGTTTGAACATGGAAATATCTACACCGCTATCTGCATGAAAATGTAAATATCTATAAAGCTATCTGCATATACATGGAAATATCTACAAAGCTATTTCTTTACACATGGAAATATCTACACTGCTATCTCTATAAACATGGAAATATCTACACCGCCATCTGTATGAACATGGAAATATCTGCACCGCCATATTTATGAACATATAAATATCTACACCGCCATCTGTATTAAGATGGAGATATCTACACCGTTATCTGTATAAACATGGAAATATCTACACCGCTATCTATATAAACATGGAAATATCTACACCACTATCTGTACAAACATGGAAATATCTACACCGCTTCCTGTATAAACATGGAAATATCACCACCGCTATCTGTATGAACATGGAAATATCTACACAGCCATCTGAATGAACATGGAAATAACTACAACGCTATCTGTATTAACATGGAAATAGCTACACCGCTATCTGTATGAACATGGAAATATCTACGCCACTATCTGTATGAACATGGAAATATCTACACCGCTATCTGTATGAACATGGAAATATCTTCACCGCCATCTGTATGAACATGGATATATCTACACAGCCATCTGGATGAACATGGAAATATCTACACCGCTATCTGTATGAACATGGAAATAGCTACACCGCTATCTGTATGAACATGGAAATATCTACACCGCTATCTGTATGAACATGGAAATATCTACACCGCTATCTGTATGAACATGGAAATATCTTCACCGCCATCTGTATGAACATGGATATATCTACACAGCCATCTGGATGAACATGGAAATATCAACACCGCTATCTGTGTGAACATGGAAATATCTACACCGCTATCTGTTTTAACAGGCATACATCTTCACCGCTATCTGAATAAACATGGAAATATCTACACTGCTATCTGTGTAAACATGCATACATCTTCACCGCTATCTGTATAAACATGGATATATCTACACCGCTATCTGTATAAACATGGAAATATCTACTCCGCTACCTGTATAAACATGGAAATATCAGCACCGTTATCTGTATGAACATGGAAATATCTACACAGCCATCTGGATGAAAATGGAAATAGTTACACCGCTATCTGTATGAACATGGAAATAGCTACACCGCTATCTGTATGAACATGGGAATATCTACACCGCTATCTGTATGAACATGGAAATATCTACACCGCTATCTGTATGAACATGGAAATATCTTCACCGCCATCTGTATGAACATGAATATATCTACACAGCCATCTGGATGAACATGGAAATATCGACACCGCTATATGTATGAACATGGAATTAGCTACACCGCTATCTGTATGAACATGGAAATATCTACACCGCTTTCTGTATGAACATGGAAATATCTACACCGCTATCTGTATGAACACGGAAATATCTTCACCGCCATCTGTATGAACATGGATATATCTACACAGCCATCTGGATGAACATGGAAATATCTGCACCGCTATCTGTATGAACATGGAAATATCTACACCACTATCTGTGTAAACATGCATATATCTTCACTGCTATCTGTATAAACATGGAATTATCTACACCGCTATCTGTATGACCATGGAAATATCTACACCGCTATCTGTTTGAACACGGAAATATCTACTCCGCTATCTGCATGAAAATGGAAATATCTACTCAGCTATCTGCAAATACATGGAAATATCTACAAAGCTATTTTTTACACATGGAAATAACTACACCGCTATCTCTATTAACATGGAAATATCTACACCGCCATTTGTATGAACTTGGAAATATCTGCACCGCAATCTGTATGAACATATAAATATCTACACCGCCATCTGTATTAAGTTGGAGATATCTACACCGCTATCTGTATAAACATGGAAATATCTACACCGCTATCTGTATAAACATGGAAATATCTACACCGCTACCTGTATAAACATGGAAATATCAGCACCGCTATCTGTATGAACATGGAAATATCTACACAGCCATCTGGATGAATATCGAAATATCTACACCGCTATCTTTATGAACATGGAAATAGCTACACCGCTATCTGTATGAACATGGAAATATCTACACCACTAACTGTATGAACATGGAAATATTTACACCGCTATCTGCATGAACATGGAAATATCTTCACCGCCATCTGTATGAACATGGATATATCTACACAGCAATCTGGATGAACATGGAAATATCTACACCGCTATCTGTATGAACATGGAAATAGCTACACCTCTATCAGTATGAACATGGAAATATCTACACCGCTATCTGTATGAACATGGAAAGATCTACACCGCTATCTGTATGAACATGGAAATATCTTCACCGCCATCTGCATGAACATGTATATAACTACACAGCCATCTGGATGTACATGGATATATCTCCACCGCTATCTGCATGAACATGGAAATATCTACACCGCTATCTGTGTAAACATGCATACATCTTCACCGCTATCTGTATAAACATGGAAATATCTACACCGCTATCTGTATAAACACGGAAATATCTACACCGCTACCTGTATAAACATGGAAATATCAGCACCGCTATCTGTATGAACATGGAAATATCTACACCGCTATCTCTATGAACATGGAAATATCTACACCGATATCTGTATGAACATGGAAATATCTTCACCGCCATATGTATGAACTTGGATATATCTACACAGCCATCTGGATGAACATGGAAATATCAGCACCGCTGTCTGTATGAACATGGAAATATCTACACCGCTATCTGTATGAACATGGAAATATCTACACCGCTATCTGTATGAACATGGAAATATCTTCACCACCATCTGTATGAACATGGATATATCTACAAAGCCATCTGGATGAACATGGAAATATCTACACCGCTATCTGTATGAACATGGTAATATCTACACCGCTATCTGTGTAAACATGCATACATCTTCACCGCTATCTGTATAAACATGGAAATATCTACACCTCTATCTGTATAAACATGGAAATATCTACACCGCTACCTGTATAAACATGGAAATATCAGCACCGCTATCTGTATGAACATGGAAATATCTACACAGCCATCTGGATGAACATGAAAATATCTACACCGCTATCTGTATGAACATGGAAATAGCTATACCGCTACCTGTATGATCATGGAAATATCTACACCGCTATCTGAATGAACATGGAAATATCTACACCACTATCTGTATGAACATGGAAATATATTCACCGCCATCTGTATGAACATGGATATATCTACACAGCCATCTGGATGAACATGGAAATATCTACACCTCTATATGTATGAACATGGAAATAGCTACACCGCTATCTGTATGAACATGGAAATAGCTACACCGCTATCTGTATGAACATGGAAGTATCTACACCGCTATCTGTATGAACATGGAAATATCTTCACCGCCATATGTATGAACATGGATATATCTACACAGCCATCTGGATGAACATGGAAATATCTACACCACTATATGTATGAACATGGAATTAGCTAAACCGCTATGTCTATGAACATGGAAATATCTACACCGCTATCTGTATGAACATGGAAGTATCTACACCGCGATCTGTATGAACATTGAAATATCTTCACCGCCATATGTATGAACACGGATATATCTAGACAGCCATCTGGATGAACATGGAAATATCTAAACCGCTATCTGTATGAACATGGAAATATCTACAGAGCTATCTGTTTGAACATGGAAATATCTACACCGCTATCTGCATGAAAATGGAAATATCTACACAGCTTTCTGCATATACATCAAAATATCTACAAAGATATTCCTCTACACATGGAAATATCTACACCGCAATCTCTATAAACATGGAAATATCTACACCGCCATCTGTATGAACATGGAAATATCTGCACCGCCATCTGTATGAACATATAAATATCTAGACCGCCATCTGTATTAAGATGGAGATATCTACACCGCTATCTGTATAAACACGGAAATATCTACACCGCTACCTGTATAAACATGGAAATATCTACACCGCTATCTGTATAAACATGGAAATATCTACACCGCTACCTGTATAAACATGGAAATATCAGCACCGCTATCTGTATGAACATGGAAATATCTACACCGCTATCTCTATGAACATGGAAATATCTACACCGATATCTGTAAGAACATGGAAATATCTTCACCGCCATCTGTATGAACATGGATATATCTACACAGCTATCTGGACGAAAATGGAAATAGCACCGCTGTCTGTATGAACATGGAAATATCTACACCGCTATCTGTATGAACATGGAAATATCTACACCGCTATCTGTATGAACATGGAAATATCTTCACCGCCATCTGTATGAACATGGATATATCTACACAGCCATCTGGATGAACATGGAAATATCTACACAGCTATCTGTATGAACATGGAAATCTCTACACCACTATCTGTGTAAACATGCATACATCTTCACCGCTATCTGTATAAACATGGAAATATCTACACTGCTATCTGCATGAACATGGAAATATCTACACCGCTATCTGTATGAACATGGAAATATCTACACAGCTCTCTGTTTGAACATGGAAATATCTACACCGCTATCTGCATGAAAATGGAAATATCTACCCAGCTATCTGCATATACATGGAAATATCTACAAAGCTATTTCTCTACACATGGAAATATCTCCACCGCAATCTCTATAAACATGGAAATATCTTCACCGCCATCTGTATGAACATGGAAATATCTGCACCGCCATCTGTATGAACATATAAATATCTAGACCGCCATCTGTATTAAGATGGAGATATCTACACCGCTATCTGTATAAACATGGATATATCTACACCGCTATCTGTATAAACATGGAAATACCTACACCGCTACCTGTATAAACATGGAAATATCAGCACCGTTATCTGTATGAACATGGAAATATCTACACAGCCATCTGGATGAGAATGGAAATAGTTACACCGCTATCTGTATGAACATGGAAATAGCTACACCGCTATCTGTATGAACATGGGAATATCTACACCGCTATCTGTATGAACATGGAAATATCTACACCGCTGTCTGTATGAACATGGAAATAACTTCACCGCCATCTGTATGAACATGAATATATCTACACAGCCATCTGTATGAACATGGAAATATCTACAACTCTATATGTATGAACATGGAATTAGCTACACCGGTATCTGAATGAACATGGAAATATCTACACCGCTATCTGTATGAACATGGAAATATCTACACCGCTATCTGTATGAACATGGAAATATCTACACCGCTATCTGTGTAAGCATGCATACATCTTCACCGCTGTCTGTATAAACATGTAAATATCTACACCGCTATCTGTATGAACATGGAAATATCTTCACCACCATCTGTACGAACATGGATATATCTACACAGCCATCTGGATGAACATGGAAATATCTACACCGCTATCTGTATGAACATGGAAATATCTACACAGCCATCTGGATGAACATGGAAATCTCTACACCGCTATCTGTATGAAGATGGAAATAGCTACACCTCTATCTGTATGAACATGGAAATATCTACACCGCTATCTGTATGAACATGGAAAGATCTACACCGCCATCTGTATGAACATGGAAATATCTTCACCGCCATCTGTATGAACATGGATATACCTACACAGCCATCTGGATGAACATGGATATATCTACACCGCTATCTGTATGAACATGGAAATATCTGCACCGCTATCTGTGTAAACATGCATACATCTTCACCGCTATCTGTATAAACATGGAAATGTCTACACCGCTATGTGTATGAACATGGAAATATCTACACCGCTATCTGTTTGAACATGGAAATATCTACACCGCTATCTGCATGAAAATGTAAATATCTATACAGCTATCTGCATATACATGGAAATATCTACAAAGCTATTTCTTTACACATGGAAATATCTACACTGCTATCTCTATAAACATGGAAATATCTACACCGCCATCTGTATGAACATGGAAATATCTGCACCGCCATCTTTATGAACATATAAATATCTACACCGCTATCTGTATTAAGATGGAGATATCTACACCGTTATCTGTATAAACATGGAAATATCTACACCGCTATCTATATAAACATGGAAATATCTACACCACTATCTGTATAAACATGGAAATATCTACACCGCTACCTGTATAAACATGGAAATATCACCACCGCTATGTGTATGAACATTTAAATATCTACACAGCCATCTGAATGAACATGGAAATAACTACAACGCTATCTGTATTAACATGAAAATAGGCTACACCGCTATCTGTATGAACATGGAAATATCTACGCCACTATCTGTATGAACATGGAAATATCTACACCGCTATCTGTATGAACATGGAAATATCTTCACCGCCATCTGTATGAACATGGATATATCTACACAGCCATCTGGATGAACATGGAAATATCTACACCGCTATCTGTATGAACATGGAAATAGCTACACCGCTATCTGTATGAACATGGAAATAGCTACACCGCTATCTGTATGAACATGGAAATATCTACACCACTAACTGTATGAACATGGAAATATCTACACCGCTATCTGCATGAACATGGAAATATCTTCACCGCCATCTGTATGAACATGGATATATCTACACAGCAATCTGGATGAACATGGAAATATCTACACCGCTATCTGTATGAACATGGAAATAGCTACACCTCTATCAGTATGAACATGGAAATATCTACACCGCTATCTGTATGAACATGGAAAGATCTACACCGCTATCTGTATGAACATGGAAATATCTTCACCGCCATCTGCATGAACATGTATATATCTACACAGCCATCTGGATGAACATGGATATATCTCCACCGCTATCTGCATGAACATGGAAATATCTACACCGCTATCTGTGTAAACATGCATACATCTTCACCGCTATCTGTATAAACATGGAAATATCTACACCGCTATCTGTATAAACACGGAAATATCTACACCGCTACCTGTATAAACATGGAAATATCAGCACCGCTATCTGTATGAACATGGAAATATCTACACCGCTATCTCTATGAACATGGAAATATCTACACCGATATCTGTATGAACATGGAAATATCTTCACCGCCATCTGTATGAACATGGAAATATCTACACAGCCATCTGGATGAACATGAAAATATCTACACCGCTATCTGTATGAACATGGAAATAGCTATACCGCTACCTGTATGATCATGGAAATATCTACACCGCTATCTGAATGAACATGGAAATATCTACACCACTATCTGTATGAACATGGAAATATATTCACCGCCATCTGTATGAACATGGATATATCTACACAGCCATCTGGATGAACATGGAAATATCTACACCTCTATATGTATGAACATGGAAATAGCTACACCGCTATCTGTATGAACATGGAAATAGCTACACCGCTATCTGTATGAACATGGAAGTATCTACACCGCTATCTGTATGAACATGGAAATATCTTCACCGCCATATGTATGAACATGGATATATCTACACAGCCATGTGGATGAACATGGAAATATCTACACCACTATATGTATGAACATGGAATTAGCTAAACCGCTATGTCTATGAACATGGAAATATCTACACCGCTATCTGTATGAACATGGAAGAATCTACACCGCTATCTGTATGAACATTGAAATATCTTCTCCGCCATATGCATGAAAACGGATATATCTAGACAGCCATCTGGATGAACATGGAAATATCAGCACCGCTGTCTGTATGAACATGGAAATATCTAAACCGCTATCTGTATGAACATGGAAATATCTACAGAGCTATCTGTTTGAACATGGAAATATCTACACCGCTATCTGCATTAAAATGGAAATATCTACACAGCTTTCTGCATATACATCAAAATATCTACAAAGATATTCCTCTACACATGGAAATATCTACACCGCAACCTCTATAAACATGGAAATATCTACACCGCCATCTGTATGAACATGGAAATATCTGCACCGCCATCTGTATGAACATATAAATATCTAGACCGCCATCTGTATTAAGATGGAGATATCTACACCGCTATCTGTATAAACACGGACATAACTACACCGCTACCTGTATAAACATGGAAATATCTACACCGCTATCTGTATAAACATGGAAATATCTACACCGCTACCTGTATAAACATGGAAATATCAGCACCGCTATCTGTATGAACATGGAAATATCTACACCGCAATCTCTATGAACATGGAAATATCTACACCGATATCTGTAAGAACATGGAAATATCTTCACCGCCATCTGTATGAACATGGATATATCTACACAGCTATCTGGACGAAAATGGAAATAGCACCGCTGTCTGTATGAACATGGAAATATCTACACCGCTATCTGTATGAACATGGAAATATCTACACCGCTATCTGTATGAACATGGAAATATCTTCACCGCCATCTGTATGAACATGGATATATCTACACAGCCATCTGGATGAACATGGAAATATCTACACCGCTATCTGTATGAACATGGAAATTTCTACACCACTATCTGTGTAAACATGCATACATCTTCACCGCTATCTGTATAAACTTGGAAATATCTACACTGCTATCTGCATGAACTTGGAAATATCTACACCGCTATCTGTATGAACATGGAAATATCTTCACCGCCATCTGTATGAACATGGATATATCTACACAGCCATGTGGATGAACATGGAAATATCTACACCACTATATGTATGAACATGGAATTAGCTAAACCGCTATGTCTATGAACATGGAAATATCTACACCGCTATCTGTATGAACATGGAAGAATCTACACCGCTATCTGTATGAACATTGAAATATCTTCTCCGCCATATGCATGAAAACGGATATATCTAGACAGCCATCTGGATGAACATGGAAATATCAGCACCGCTGTCTGTATGAACATGGAAATATCTAAACCGCTATCTGTATGAACATGGAAATATCTACAGAGCTATCTGTTTGAACATGGAAATATCTACACCGCTATCTGCATTAAAATGGAAATATCTACACAGCTTTCTGCATATACATCAAAATATCTACAAAGATATTCCTCTACACATGGAAATATCTACACCGCAACCTCTATAAACATGGAAATATCTACACCGCCATCTGTATGAACATGGAAATATCTGCACCGCCATCTGTATGAACATATAAATATCTAGACCGCCATCTGTATTAAGATGGAGATATCTACACCGCTATCTGTATAAACACGGACATAACTACACCGCTACCTGTATAAACATGGAAATATCTACACCGCTATCTGTATAAACATGGAAATATCTACACCGCTATCTGTATAAACACGGAAATATCTACACCGCTACCTGTATAAACATGGAAATATCAGCACCGCTATCTGTATGAACATGGAAATATCTACACCGCTATCTCTATGAACATGGAAATATCTACACCGATATCTGTATGAACATGGAAATATCTTCACCGCCATCTGTATGAACTTGGATATATCTACACAGCCATCTGGATGAACATGGAAATATCAGCACCGCTGTCTGTATGAACATGGAAATATCTACACCGCTATCTGTATGAACATGGAAATATCTACACCGCTATCTGTATGAACATGGAAATATCTTCACCACCATCTGTATGAACATGGATATATCTACAAAGCCATCTGGATGAACATGGAAATATCTACACCGCTATCTGTATGAACATGGTAATATCTACACCGCTATCTGTGTAAACATGCATACATCTTCACCGCTATCTGTATAAACATGGAAATATCTACACCTCTATCTGTATAAACATGGAAATATCTACACCGCTACCTGTATAAACATGGAAATATCAGCACCGCTATCTGTATGAACATGGAAATATCTACACAGCCATCTGGATGAACATGAAAATATCTACACCGCTATCTGTATGAACATGGAAATAGCTATACCGCTACCTGTATGATCATGGAAATATCTACACCGCTATCTGAATGAACATGGAAATATCTACACCACTATCTGTATGAACATGGAAATATATTCACCGCCATCTGTATGAACATGGATATATCTACACAGCCATCTGGATGAACATGGAAATATCTACACCTCTATATGTATGAACATGGAAATAGCTACACCGCTATCTGTATGAACATGGAAATAGCTACACCGCTATCTGTATGAACATGGAAGTATCTACACCGCTATCTGTATGAACATGGAAATATCTTCACCGCCATATGTATGAACATGGATATATCTACACAGCCATCTGGATGAACATGGAAATATCTACACCACTATATGTATGAACATGGAATTAGCTAAACCGCTATGTCTATGAACATGGAAATATCTACACCGCTATCTGTATGAACATGGAAGTATCTACACCGCGATCTGTATGAACATTGAAATATCTTCACCGCCATATGTATGAACACGGATATATCTAGACAGCCATCTGGATGAACATGGAAATATCTAAACCGCTATCTGTATGAACATGGAAATATCTACAGAGCTATCTGTTTGAACATGGAAATATCTACACCGCTATCTGCATGAAAATGGAAATATCTACACAGCTTTCTGCATATACATCAAAATATCTACAAAGATATTCCTCTACACATGGAAATATCTACACCGCAATCTCTATAAACATGGAAATATCTACACCGCCATCTGTATGAACATGGAAATATCTGCACCGCCATCTGTATGAACATATAAATATCTAGACCGCCATCTGTATTAAGATGGAGATATCTACACCGCTATCTGTATAAACACGGAAATATCTACACCGCTACCTGTATAAACATGGAAATATCTACACCGCTATCTGTATAAACATGGAAATATCTACACCGCTACCTGTATAAACATGGAAATATCAGCACCGCTATCTGTATGAACATGGAAATATCTACACCGCTATCTCTATGAACATGGAAATATCTACACCGATATCTGTAAGAACATGGAAATATCTTCACCGCCATCTGTATGAACATGGATATATCTACACAGCTATCTGGACGAAAATGGAAATAGCACCGCTGTCTGTATGAACATGGAAATATCTACACCGCTATCTGTATGAACATGGAAATATCTACACCGCTATCTGTATGAACATGGAAATATCTTCACCGCCATCTGTATGAACATGGATATATCTACACAGCCATCTGGATGAACATGGAAATATCTACACAGCTATCTGTATGAACATGGAAATCTCTACACCACTATCTGTGTAAACATGCATACATCTTCACCGCTATCTGTATAAACATGGAAATATCTACACTGCTATCTGCATGAACATGGAAATATCTACACCGCTATCTGTATGAACATGGAAATATCTACACAGCTCTCTGTTTGAACATGGAAATATCTACACCGCTATCTGCATGAAAATGGAAATATCTACCCAGCTATCTGCATATACATGGAAATATCTACAAAGCTATTTCTCTACACATGGAAATATCTCCACCGCAATCTCTATAAACATGGAAATATCTTCACCGCCATCTGTATGAACATGGAAATATCTGCACCGCCATCTGTATGAACATATAAATATCTAGACCGCCATCTGTATTAAGATGGAGATATCTACACCGCTATCTGTATAAACATGGATATATCTACACCGCTATCTGTATAAACATGGAAATACCTACACCGCTACCTGTATAAACATGGAAATATCAGCACCGTTATCTGTATGAACATGGAAATATCTACACAGCCATCTGGATGAGAATGGAAATAGTTACACCGCGATCTGTATGAACATGGAAATAGCTACACCGCTATCTGTATGAACATGGGAATATCTACACCGCTATCTGTATGAACATGGAAATATCTACACCGCTGTCTGTATGAACATGGAAATAACTTCACCGCCATCTGTATGAACATGAATATATCTACACAGCCATCTGTATGAACATGGAAATATCTACAACTCTATATGTATGAACTTGGAATTAGCTACACCGGTATCTGAATGAACATGGAAATATCTACACCGCTATCTGTATGAACATGGAAATATCTACACCGCTATCTGTATGAACATGGAAATATCTACACCGCTATCTGTGTAAGCATGCATACATCTTCACCGCTGTCTGTATAAACATGTAAATATCTACACCGCTATCTGTATGAACATGGAAATATCTTCACCACCATCTGTACGAACATGGATATATCTACACAGCCATCTGGATGAACATGGAAATATCTACACCGCTATCTGTATGAACATGGAAATATCTACACAGCCATCTGGATGAACATGGAAATCTCTACACCGCTATCTGTATGAAGATGGAAATAGCTACACCTCTATCTGTATGAACATGGAAATATCTACACCGCTATCTGTATGAACATGGAAAGATCTACACCGCCATCTGTATGAACATGGAAATATCTTCACCGCCATCTGTATGAACATGGATATACCTACACAGCCATCTGGATGAACATGGATATATCTACACCGCTATCTGTATGAACATGGAAATATCTGCACCGCTATCTGTGTAAACATGCATACATCTTCACCGCTATCTGTATAAACATGGAAATGTCTACACCGCTATGTGTATGAACATGGAAATATCTACACCGCTATCTGTTTGAACATGGAAATATCTACACCGCTATCTGCATGAAAATGTAAATATCTATACAGCTATCTGCATATACATGGAAATATCTACAAAGCTATTTCTTTACACATGGAAATATCTACACTGCTATCTCTATAAACATGGAAATATCTACACCGCCATCTGTATGAACATGGAAATATCTGCACCGCCATCTTTATGAACATATAAATATCTACACCGCTATCTGTATTAAGATGGAGATATCTACACCGTTATCTGTATAAACATGGAAATATCTACACCGCTATCTATATAAACATGGAAATATCTACACCACTATCTGTATAAACATGGAAATATCTACACCGCTACCTGTATAAACATGGAAATATCACCACCGCTATGTGTATGAACATTTAAATATCTACACAGCCATCTGAATGAACATGGAAATAACTACAACGCTATCTGTATTAACATGAAAATAGGCTACACCGCTATCTGTATGAACATGGAAATATCTACGCCACTATCTGTATGAACATGGAAATATCTACACCGCTATCTGTATGAACATGGAAATATCTTCACCGCCATCTGTATGAACATGGATATATCTACACAGCCATCTGGATGAACATGGAAATATCTACACCGCTATCTGTATGAACATGGAAATAGCTACACCGCTATCTGTATGAACATGGAAATAGCTACACCGCTATCTGTATGAACATGGAAATATCTACACCACTAACTGTATGAACATGGAAATATCTACACCGCTATCTGCATGAACATGGAAATATCTTCACCGCCATCTGTATGAACATGGATATATCTACACAGCAATCTGGATGAACATGGAAATATCTACACCGCTATCTGTATGAACATGGAAATAGCTACACCTCTATCAGTATGAACATGGAAATATCTACACCGCTATCTGTATGAACATGGAAAGATCTACACCGCTATCTGTATGAACATGGAAATATCTTCACCGCCATCTGCATGAACATGTATATATCTACACAGCCATCTGGATGAACATGGATATATCTCCACCGCTATCTGCATGAACATGGAAATATCTACACCGCTATCTGTGTAAACATGCATACATCTTCACCGCTATCTGTATAAACATGGAAATATCTACACCGCTATCTGTATAAACACGGAAATATCTACACCGCTACCTGTATAAACATGGAAATATCAGCACCGCTATCTGTATGAACATGGAAATATCTACACCGCTATCTCTATGAACATGGAAATATCTACACCGATATCTGTATGAACATGGAAATATCTTCACCGCCATCTGTATGAACATGGAAATATCTACACAGCCATCTGGATGAACATGAAAATATCTACACCGCTATCTGTATGAACATGGAAATAGCTATACCGCTACCTGTATGATCATGGAAATATCTACACCGCTATCTGAATGAACATGGAAATATCTACACCACTATCTGTATGAACATGGAAATATATTCACCGCCATCTGTATGAACATGGATATATCTACACAGCCATCTGGATGAACATGGAAATATCTACACCTCTATATGTATGAACATGGAAATAGCTACACCGCTATCTGTATGAACATGGAAATAGCTACACCGCTATCTGTATGAACATGGAAGTATCTACACCGCTATCTGTATGAACATGGAAATGTCTTCACCGCCATCTGTATGAACATGGAAATATCTGCACCGCCATCTGTATGAACATATAAATATCTAGACCGCCATCTGTATTAAGATGGAGATATCTACACCGCTATCTGTATAAACACGGACATAACTACACCGCTACCTGTATAAACATGGAAATATCTACACCGCTATCTGTATAAACATGGAAATATCTACACCGCTACCTGTATAAACATGGAAATATCAGCACCGCTATCTGTATGAACATGGAAATATGTACACCGCAATCTCTATGAACATGGAAATATCTACACCGATATCTGTAAGAACATGGAAATATCTTCACCGCCATCTGTATGAACATGGATATATCTACACAGCTATCTGGACGAAAATGGAAATAGCACCGCTGTCTGTATGAACATGGAAATATCTACACCGCTATCTGTATGAACATGGAAATATCTACACCGCTATCTGTATGAACATGGAAATATCTTCACCGCCATCTGTATGAACATGGATATATCTACACAGCCATCTGGATGAACATGGAAATATCTACACCGCTATCTGTATGAACATGGAAATTTCTACACCACTATCTGTGTAAACATGCATACATCTTCACCGCTATCTGTATAAACTTGGAAATATCTACACTGCTATCTGCATGAACTTGGAAATATCTACACCGCTATCTGTATGAACATGGAAATATCTTCACCGCCATCTGTATGAACATGGATATATCTACACAGCCATGTGGATGAACATGGAAATATCTACACCACTATATGTATGAACATGGAATTAGCTAAACCGCTATGTCTATGAACATGGAAATATCTACACCGCTATCTGTATGAACATGGAAGAATCTACACCGCTATCTGTATGAACATTGAAATATCTTCTCCGCCATATGCATGAAAACGGATATATCTAGACAGCCATCTGGATGAACATGGAAATATCAGCACCGCTGTCTGTATGAACATGGAAATATCTAAACCGCTATCTGTATGAACATGGAAATATCTACAGAGCTATCTGTTTGAACATGGAAATATCTACACCGCTATCTGCATTAAAATGGAAATATCTACACAGCTTTCTGCATATACATCAAAATATCTACAAAGATATTCCTCTACACATGGAAATATCTACACCGCAACCTCTATAAACATGGAAATATCTACACCGCCATCTGTATGAACATGGAAATATCTGCACCGCCATCTGTATGAACATATAAATATCTAGACCGCCATCTGTATTAAGATGGAGATATCTACACCGCTATCTGTATAAACACGGACATAACTACACCGCTACCTGTATAAACATGGAAATATCTACACCGCTATCTGTATAAACATGGAAATATCTACACCGCTACCTGTATAAACATGGAAATATCAGCACCGCTATCTGTATGAACATGGAAATATCTACACCGCAATCTCTATGAACATGGAAATATCTACACCGATATCTGTAAGAACATGGAAATATCTTCACCGCCATCTGTATGAACATGGATATATCTACACAGCTATCTGGACGAAAATGGAAATAGCACCGCTGTCTGTATGAACATGGAAATATCTACACCGCTATCTGTATGAACATGGAAATATCTACACCGCTATCTGTATGAACATGGAAATATCTTCACCGCCATCTGTATGAACATGGATATATCTACACAGCCATCTGGATGAACATGGAAATATCTACACCGCTATCTGTATGAACATGGAAATTTCTACACCACTATCTGTGTAAACATGCATACATCTTCACCGCTATCTGTATAAACTTGGAAATATCTACACTGCTATCTGCATGAACTTGGAAATATCTACACCGCTATCTGTATGAACATGGAAATATCTTCACCGCCATCTGTATGAACATGGATATATCTACACAGCCATCTGGATGAACATGGAAATATCTACACCGCTATCTGTATGAACATGGAAACATCAGCACCGCTGTCTGTATGAACATGGAAATATCTACACCGCTATCTGTATGAACATGGAAATATCTTCACCGCCATCTGTATGAACATGGATATATCTACACAGCCATCTGGATGAACATGGAAATATCAACACCGCTATCTGTATGAACATGGAAATATCTACACCGCTATCTGTGTAAACATGCATACATCTTCACCGCTATCTGTATAAACATGGAAATATCTACACCGCTATCTGTATAAACACGGAAATATCTACACCGCAACCTGTATAAACATGGAAATATCAGCACCGCTATCTGTATGAACATGGAAATATCTACACCGCTATCTCTATGAACATGGAAATATCTACACCGATATCTGTATGAACATGGAAATATCTTCACCGCTATCTGCATGAACTTGGATATATCTACACAGCCATCTGGATGAACATGGAAATATCAGCACCGCTGTCTGTATGAACATGGAAATATCTACACCGCTATCTGTATGAACATGGAAATATCTACTCCGCTATCTGTGTGAACATGGAGATATCTTCACCACCATCTGTATGAACATGGATATATCTACACAGCCATCTGGATGAACATGGAAATATCTACACCGCTATCTTTATGAACATGGTAATATCTACACCGCTATCTGTGTAAACATGCATACATCTTCACCGCTATCTGTATAAACATGGAAATATCTACACCGCTATCTGTATAAACATGGAAATATCTACACCGCTACCTGTATAAACATGGAAATATCAGCACCGCTATCTGTATGAACATGGAAATATCCACAGCCATCTGGATGAACATGAAAATATCTACACCGCTATCTGTATGAACATGGAAATAGCTACACCGCTACCTGTATGAACTTGGAAATATCTACACCGCTATCTGAATGAACATGGAAATATCTACACCGCTATCTGTATGAACATGGAAATATCTTCACCGCCATCTGTATGAACATGGATATATCTACACAGCCATCTGGATGAACATGGAAATATCAACACCGCTATCTGTATGAACATGGAAATATCTACACCGCTATCTGTTTTAACATGCATACATCTTCACTGCTATCTGTATAAACATGGAAATATCTACACCGCTATCTGTATGAACATGGAAATATCTACACAGCTCTCTGTTTGAACATGGAAATATCTTCACCGCTATCTGCATGAAAATGGAAATATCTACCCAGCTATCTGCATATACATGGAATATCTACAAAGCTATTTCTCTACACATGGAAATATCTACACTGCAATCTCTATAAACATGGAAATATCTTCACCGCCATCTGTATGAACATGGAAATATCTGCACCGCCATCTGTATGAACATATAAATATCTAGACCGCCATCTGTATTAAGATGGAGATATCTACACCGCTATCTGTATAAACATGGATATATCTACACCGCTATCTGTATAAACATGGAAATATCTACACCGCTACCTGTATACACATGGAAATATCAGCACCGTTATCTGTATGAACATGGAAATATCTACACAGCCATCTGGATGAAAATGGAAATAGTTACACCGCTATCTGTATGAACATGGAAATAGCTACACCGCTATCTGTATGAACATGGGAATATCTACACCGCTATCTGTATGAACATGGAAATATGTAAACCGCTGTCTGTATGAACATGGAAATATCTTCACCGCCATCTGCATGAACATGAATATATCTACACAGCCATCTGGATGAACATGGAAATATCGACACCGCTATATGTATGAACATGGAATTTGTTACACCGCTATCTGTATGAACATGGAAATATCTACACCGCTATCTGTATGAAAATGGAAATATCTACACCGCTATCTGTATGAACATGGAAATATCTTCACCGCCATCTGTATGAACATGGATATATCTACACAGCCATCTGGATGAACATGGAAATATCTGCACCGCTATCTGTATGAACATGGAAATATCTACACCGCTATCTGTTTGAACACGGAAATATCTACTCCGCTATCTGCATGAAAATGGAAATATCTACAAAGCTATCTGCACATACATGGAAATATCTACAAAGCTATTTCTTTACACATGGAAATAACTACACCGCTATCTCTATTAACATGGAAATATCTACACCGCCATCTGTATGAACATGGAAATATCTGCACCGCAATCTGTATGAAAATATAAATATCTACACCGCCATCTGTATTAAGATGGAGATATCTACACCGCTATCTGTATAAACATGGAAATATCTACACCGCTATCTGTATAAACATGGAAATATCTACACCGCTATCTGTATAAACATGGAAATATCTACACCGCTACCTGTATAAACATGGAAATATCAGCACCGCTATCTGTATGAACATGGAAATATCTACACAGCCATCTGGATGAACATGGAAATATCTACACCGCTATCTGTATGAACATGGAAATAGCTACACCTCTATCAGTATGAACATGGAAATATCTACACCGCTATCTGTATGAACATGGAAAGATCTACACCGCTATCTGTATGAACATGGAAATATCTTCACCGCCATCTGTATGAACATGGATATATATACACAGCCATCTGGATGAACATGGATATATCTCCACCGCTATCTGCATGAACATGGAAATATCTACACCGCTATCTGTGTAAACATGCATACATCTTCACCGCTATCTGTTTAAACATGGAAATATCTACACCGCTATCTGTATAAACACGGAAATATCTACACCGCTACCTGTATAAACATGGAAATATCAGCACCGCTATCTGTATGAACATGGAAATATCTACACCGCTATCTCTATGAACATGGAAATATCTACACCGATATCTGTATGAACATGGAAATATCTTCACCGCTATCTGTATGAACTTGGATATATCTACACAGCCATCTGGATGAACATGGAAATATCAGCACCGCTGTCTGTATGAACATGGAAATATCTACACCGCTATCTGTATGAACATGGAAATATCTACACCGCTATCTGTGTGAACATGGAGATATCTTCACCACCATCTGTATGAACATGGATATATCTACACAGACATCTGGATGAACATGGAAATATCTACACCGCTATCTTTATGAACATGGTAATATCTACACCGCTATCTGTGTAAACATGCATACATCTTCACCGCTATCTGTATAAACATGGAAATATCTACACCGCTATCTGTATAAACATGGAAATATCTACACCGCTACCTGTATAAACATGGAAATATCAGCACCGCTATCTGTATGAACATGGAAATATCTACACAGCCATCTGGATGAACATGAAAATATCTACACCGTTATCTGTATGAACATGGAAATAGCTACACCGCTACCTGTATGAACTTGGAAATATCTACACCGCTATCTGAATGAACATGGAAATATCTACACCGCTATCTGTATGAACATGGAAATATATTCACCGCCATCTGTATGAACATGGATATATCTACACAGCCATCTGGATGAACATGGAAATATCTACACCTCTATATGTATGAACATGGAAATAGCTACACCGCTATCTGTATGAACATGGAAATAGCTACACCGCTATCTGTATGAGCATGGAAGTATCTACACCGCTATCTGTATGAACATTGAAATATCTTCACCGCCATATGTATGAACACGGATATATCTAGACAGCCATCTGGATGAACATGGAAATATCAGCACCGCTGTCTGTATGAACATGGAAATATCTACACCGCTATCTGTATGAACATGGAAATATCTACACAGCTATCTGTTTGAACATGGAAATATCTACACCGCTATCTGCATGAAAATGGAAATATCTACACAGCTTTCTGCATATACATCAAAATATCTACAAAGCTATTCCTCTACACATGGAAATATCTACACCGCAATCTCTATAAACATGGAAATATCTACACCGCCATCTGTATGAACATGGAAATGTCTGCACCGCCATCTGTATGAACATATAAATATCTAGACCACCATCTGTATTAAGATGGAGATATCTACACAGCTATCTGTATAAACACGGAAATATCTACACCGCTACCTGTATAAACATGGAAATATCTACACCGCTATCTGTATAAACATGGAAATATCTACACCGCTACCTGTATAACCATGGAAATATCAGCACCGCTATCTGTATGAACATGGAAATATCTACACCGCTATCTCTATGAACATGGAAATATCTACACCGATATCTGTAAGAACATGGAAATATCTTCACCGCCATCTGTATGAACATGGATATATCTACACAGCCATCAGGACGAAAATGGAAATATCAGCACCGCTGTCTGTATGAACATGGAAATATCTACACCGCTATCTGTATGAACATGGAAATATCTACACCGCTATCTCTATGAACATGGAAATATCTTCACCGCCATCTGTATGAACATGGATATATCTACGCAGCCATCTGGATGAACATGGAAATATCTACACCGCTATCTGTATGAACATGGAAATCTCTACACCGCTATCTGTGTAAACATGCATACATCTTCACCACTATCTGTATAAACATGGAAATATCTACACTGCTATCTGCATGAACATGGAAATATCTACACCGCTATCTGTATGAACATGGAAATATCTTCACCGCCATCTGCATGAACACGGATATATCTACACAGCCATCTGGATGAACATGGAAATATCTACACTGCTATCTGTATGAACATGGAAACAGCTACACCGCTATCAGTATGAACATGGAAATATCTACACCGGTATCTGTATGAACACGGAAATATCTACACCGCTATCTGTATGAACATGGAAATATCTTCACCGCCATCTGTATGAACATGAATATATCTACACAGCCATCTGGATGAACATGGAAATGTCTACACCGCTATATGTATGAACATGGAATTAACTACACCGGTATCTGAATGAACATGGAAACATCTACACCGCTATATGTATGAACATGGAAATATCTACACCGATATCTGTATGAACATGGAAATATCTTCACCGCCATCTGTATGAACATGGTTATATCTACACAGCCATCTGGATGAACATGGAAATATCAGCACAGCTGTCTGTATGAACATGGAAATATCTACACCGCTATCTGTATGAACATGGAAATATCTACACCGCTATCTGTATGAACATGGAAATATCTTCACCACCATCTGTATGAACATGGATATATCTACACAGCCATCTGGATAAACATGGAAATATCTACACCGCTATCTTTATGAACATGGTAATATCTACACCGCTATCTGTGTAAACATGCATACATCTTCACCGCTATCTGTATAAACATGGAAATATCTACACCGCTATCTGTATAAACATGGAAATATCTACACCGCTACCTGTATAAACATGGAAATATCAGCACCGCTATCTGTATGAACATGGAAATATCTACACAGCCATCTGGATGAACATGAAAATATCTACACCGCTATCTGCATGAACATGGAAATAGCTACACCGCTACCTGTATGAACTTGGAAATATCTACACCGCTATCTGAATGAACATGGAAATATCTACACCACTATCTGTATGAACATGGAAATATATTCACCGCCATCTGTATGAACATGGATATATCTACACAGCCATCTGGATGAACATGGAAATATCTACACCTCTATATGTATGAACATGGAAATATCTACACCGCTATCTGTATGAACATGGAAATATCTACACCGCTATCTCTACGAACATGGAAATATCTTCACCGCCATCCGTATGAACATGGATATATCTACACAGCCATCTAAATGAACATGGAAATATCTACACCGCTATCTGTATGAACATGGAAATCTCTACACCGCTATCTGTGTAAACATGCATACATCTTCACCACTATCTGTATAAACATGGAAATATCTACACTGCTATCTGCATGAAAATGGAAATATCTACACCGCTATCTGTATGAACATGGAAATATCTTCACCGCCATCTGCATGAACTCGGATATATCTACACAGCCATCTGGATGAACATGGAAATATCTACACTGCTATCTGTATGAACATGGAAACAGCTACACCGCTATCAGTATGAACATGGAAATATCTACACAGCTATCTGTATGAACACGGAAATATCTACACCGCTATCTGTATGAACATGGAAATATCTTCACCGCCATCTGTATGAACATGAATATATCTACACAGCCATCTGGATGAACATGGAAATGTCTACACCGCTATATGTATGAACATGGAATTAACTACACCGGTATCTGAATGAGCATGGAAATATCTACACCGCTATCTGTATGAACATGGATATATCTTCACCGCCATCTGTATGAACATGGTTATATCTACACAGCCGTCTGGATGAACATAGAAATATCTACACCGCTATCTATATGAACATGGAAATATCTACACCGCTCTCTGTGTAAACATGCATACATCTTCACCGCTATCTGTATAAACATGGAAATATCTACACCGCTACCCGCATAAACATGGAAATATCAGCACCGCTATCTGTATGAACATGGAAATATCTACACAGCCATCTGGACGAACATGGAAATATCTACACCGCTATCTGTATGAACATGGAAATAGCTACACCGCTATCTGTATGAACATGGAAACATCTACACCACTATCTGTATGAACATGGAAATATCTACACCGCTACCTATATAAACTTGGAAAAATCAGCACCGCTATCTGTATGAACATGGAAATATCTACACCGCTATCTCTACGAACATGGAAAGATCTACACGGCCATCTGTATGAACATGGAAATATCTTCACCGCCATCTGTATGAACATGGATATACCTACACAGCCATCTGGATGAACATGGATATATCTACACCGCTATCTGTATGAACATGGAAATATCTGCACCGCTATCTGTGTAAACATGCATACATCTTCACCGCTATCTGTATAAACATGGAAATGTCTACACCGCTATGTGTATGAACATGGAAATATCTACACCGCTATCTGTTTGAACATGGAAATATCTCCACCGCTATCTGCATGAAAATGTAAATATCTAAACAGCTATCTGCATATACATGGAAATATCTACAAAGCTATTTCTTTACACATGGAAATATCTACACCGCTATCTCTATAAACATGGAAATATCTACACCGCCATCTGTATGAACATGGAAATATCTGCACCGCCATCTGTATGAACATATAAATATCTACACCGCCATCTGTATTAAGATGGAGATATCTACACCGCTATCTGTATAAACATGAAAATATCTACACCGCTATCTGTATAAACATGGAAATATCTACACCGCTACCTGTATAAACAGGGAAATATCAGCACCGCTATCTGTATGAACATGGAAATATCTACACAGCCATCTGGTTGAACATGGAAATATCTACACCGCTATTTTAATGAACATGGAAATAGCTACACCGCTATCTGTATGAACATGGAAATATCTACACCACTAACTGTATGAACTTGGAAATATCTACACCGCTTTCTTCATGAACATGGAAATATCTTCACCGCCATCTGTATGAACATGGATATATCTACACAGCAATCTGGATGAACATGGAAATATCTACACCGCTATCTGTATGAACATGGAAATAGCTACACCTCTATCAGTATGAACATGGAAATATCAACTCCGCTATCCGTATGAACATGGAAAGATCTACACCGCTATCTGTATGAACATGGAAATATCTTCACCGCCATCTGTATGAACATGGATATATCTACACAGCCATCTGGATGAACATGGATATATCTCCACCGCTATCTGCATGAACATGGAAAAATCTACACCGCTATCTGTGTAAACATGCATACATCTTCACCGCTATCTGTTTGAACATGGAAATATCTACAGAGCCATCTGGATGAACATGAAAATATCTACACAGCTATCTGTATGAACATGGAAATATCAGCACCGCTATCTGTATGAACATGGAAATATCTTCACCGCTATCAGTATGAACATGGAAATATCTACACCGCTATCTGTATGAACATGGAAATATCTACACCGCTATCTGTATGAACATGGAAATAGCTACACCGCTATCTGTATGAACATGGAAGTATCTACACCGCTATCTGTATGACCATGGAAATATCTTCACCGCCATATGTATGAACATGGATATATCTAGACAGCCATCTGGATGAACATGGAAATATCAGCACCGCTGTCTGTATGAACATGGAAATATCTACACCGCTATCTGTATGAACATGGAAATATCTACACCGCTATCTGCATGAAAATGGAAATATCTACACAGCTTTCTGCATATACATCAAAATATCTACAAAGCTATTCCTCTACACATGGAAATATCTACACCGCAATCTCTATAAACATGGAAATATCTACACCGCCATCTGTATGAACATGGAAATATCTGCACCGCCATCTGTATGAACATGTAAATATCTAGACCGCCATCTGTATTAAGATGGAGATATCTACACCGCTATCTGTATAAACATGGAAATATCTACACCGCTATCTGTATAAACATGGAAATATCTACACCGCTACCTGTATAAACATGGAAACATCAGCACCGCTATCTGTATGAACATGGAAATATCTACACCGCTATCTCTATGAACATGGAAATATCTACACCGATATCTGTAAGAACATGGAAATATCTTCACCGCCATCTGTATGAACATGGATATATCTACACAGCCATCTGGACGAAAATGGAAATATCAGCACCGCTGTCTGTATGAACATGGAAATATCTACACGGCTATCTGTATGAACATGGATATATCTACCCCGCTATCTGTATGAACATGGAAATATCTTCACCACCATCTGTATGAAAATGGATATATCTACACAGCCATCTGGATGAACATGGAAATATCTACACCGCTATCTGTATGAACATGGAAATAGCTACACCTCTATCTGTATGAACATGGAAATATCTACACCGCTATCTGTATGAACATGGATATATCTACACAGCCATCTGGATGAACATGGATATATCTCCACCGCTATCTGCATGAACATGGAAATATCTACACCGCTATCTGTGTAAACATGCATACATCTTCACCGCTATCTGTATAAACATGGAAATGTCTACACCCCTATGGATATGAACATGGAAACAGCTACACCGCTATCAGTATGAACATGGAAATATCTACCCCGCTATCTGTATGAACACGGAAATATCTACCACGCTATCTGTATGAACATGGAAATATCTTCACCGCCATCTGGATGAACATGAATATATCTACACAGCCATCTGGATGAACATGGAAATATCTACACCGCCATATGTATGAACATGGAATTAACTACACCGGTATCTGAATGAACATGGAAATATCTACACCGCTATCTGTATGAACATGGAAATATCTACACCGCTTTCTGTATGAACATGGAAATATCTTCACCGCCATCTGTATGAACATGGTTATATCTACACAGCCATCTGGATGAACATGGAAATATCTACACCGATATCTGTATGAACATGGAAATATCTACACCGCTCTCTGTGTAAACATGCATACATCTTCACCGCTATCTGTATAAACATGGAAATATCTACACCGCTATCTGTATAACCATGGAAATATCTACACCGCTATCTGTATAAACATGGAAATATCTACACCGCTACCTGTATAAACATGGAAATATCAGGACCGCTATCTGTATGAACATGGAAATAGCTACACCGCTTACTGTATGAACATGGAAATAGCTACACCGCTTTCTGTTTGAACATGAAAATATCTACACCGCTACCTGTATGAACATGGAAATATCTCCACCGCTATCTGCATGAACATGGAAATATCTTCACCGCCATCTGTATGAACATGGATATATATACACAGCAATCTGGATGAACATGGAAATATCTACACCGCTATCTGTATGAACATGGAAATAGCTACACCTCTATCTGTATGAACATGGAAATATCTACACCGCTATCTGTATGAACATGGATATATCTACACAGCCATCTGGATGAACATGGATATATCTCCACCGCTATCTTCATGAACATGGAAATATCTACACCGCTATCTGTGTAAACATGCATACATCTTCACCGCTATCTGTATAAACATGGAAATGTCTACACCCCTATGGATATGAACATGGAAATATCTACACCGCTATCTGTTTGAACATGGAAATATCTACACAGCCATCTGTATGAACATGGATATACCTACACAGCCATCTGGATGAACATGGATATATCTACACCGCTATCTGTATGAACATGGAAATATCTGCACCGCTATCTGTGTAAACATGCATACATCTTCACCGCTATCTGTATAAACATGGAAATGTCTACACCGCTATGTGTATGAACATGGAAATATCTACACCGCTATCTGTTTGAACATGGAAATATCTACACCGCTATCTGCATGAAAATGTAAATATCTAAACAGCTATCTGCATATACATGGAAATATCTACAAAGCTATTTCTTTACACATGGAAATATCTACACCGCTATCTCTATAAACATGGAAATATCTACACCGCCATCTGTATGAACATGGAAATATCTGCACCGCCATCTGTATGAACATATAAATATCTACACCGCCATCTGTATTAAGATGGAGATATCTAAACCGTTATCTGTATAAACATGGAAATATCTACACCGCTATCTATATAAACATGGAAATATCTACACCACTATCTGTATCAACATGGAAATATCTACACCGCTACCTGTATAAACATGGAAATATCACCACCGATATCTGTATGAACATGGAAATATCTACACAGCCATCTGAATGAACATGGAAATATCTACAACGCTATTTGTATTAACATGGAAATAGCTACACCGCTATCTGTATGAACATGGAAATATCTACGCCACTATCTGTATGAACATGGAAATATCTACACCGCTATCTGTATGAACATGGAAATATCTTCACTGCCATCTGTATGAACATGGATATATCTACACAGCCATCTGGATGAACATGGAAATATCTACACCGCTATCTGTATGAACATGGAAATAGCTACACCGCGATCTGTATGAACATGGAAATATCTACACCGCTATCAGTATGAACATGGAAATATCTACACCGCTATCTGTATGAACATGGAAATATCTTCACCGCCATCTGTATGAACATGGATATATCTACACAGCCATCTGGATGAACATGGAAATATCAACACCGCTATCTGTATGAACATGGAAATATCTACACCGCTATCTGTGTTAACATGCATACATTTTCACCGCTATCTGTATAAACATGGAAATATCTACACCGCTATCTGTATGAAGATGAAAATATCTACACAGCTATCTGTTTGAACATGGAAATATCTACACTGCTATCTGCATGAAAATGGAAATATCTACCCAGCTATCTGCATATACATGGAAATATCTACAAAGCTATTTCTCTACACATGGAAATATCTACACCGCAATCTCTATAAACATGGAAATATCTTCTCCGCCATCTGTATGAACATGGAAATATCTGCACCGCCATCTGTATGAACATATAACTATCTAGACCGCCATCTGTATTAAGATGGAGATATCTACACCGCTATCTGTATAAACATGGATATATCTACACCGCTATCTGTATAAAC
The DNA here is from genome assembly GCF_029281585.2 of Gorilla gorilla gorilla. Lineage (NCBI taxonomy): Eukaryota > Metazoa > Chordata > Mammalia > Primates > Hominidae > Gorilla > Gorilla gorilla. Next base: position 51,210,948 of record NC_073246.2, on the reverse strand, counting down.
ATGGAAATATCTACACCGCTACCTGTATAAACATGGAAATATCAGCACCGTTATCTGTATGAACATGGAAATATCTACACAGCCATCTGGATGAAAATAGAAATAGTTACACCGCTATCTGTATGAACATGGAAATAGCTACACCGCTATCTGTATGAACATGAGAATATCTACACCGCTATCTGTATGAACATGGAAATATCTACACCGCTATCTGTATGAACATGGAAATATCTTCACCGCCATCTGTATGAACATGAATATATCTACACAGCCATCTGGATGAACATGGAAATATCGACACCGCTATGTGTATGAACATGGAATTAGCTACACCGCTATCTGTATGAACATGGAAATATCTACACCGCTATCTGTATGAACATGGAAATATCTACACCGCTATCTCTATGAACATGGAAATATCTTAACCGCCATCTGTATGAACATGGATATATCTACACAGCCATCTGGATGAACATGGAAATATCTGCACCGTTATCTGTATGAACATGGAAATATCTACACCACTATCTGTGTAAACATGCATACATCTTCAATGCTATCTGTATAAACATGGAATTATCTACACCGCTATCTGTATGACCATGGAAATATCTACACCGCTATCTGTTTGAACACGGAAATATCTACTCCACTATCTGCATGAAAATGGAAATATCTACACAGCTATCTGCATATACATGGAAATATCTACAAAGCTATTTCTTTACACATGGAAATAACTACACCGCTATCTCTATTAACATGGAAATATCTACACCGCCATCTGTATGAACATGGAAATATCTGCACCGCCATCTGTATGAACATATAAATATCTACACCGCCATCTGTATTAAGATGGAGATATCTACACCGCTATCTGTATAAACATGAAAATATCTACACCGCTATCTGTATAAACATGGAAATATCTACACCGCTACCTGTATAAACAGGGAAATATCAGCACCGCTATCTGTATGAACATGGAAATATCTACACAGCCATCTGGTTGAACATGGAAATATCTACACCGCTATTTTAATGAACATGGAAATAGCTACACCGCTATCTGTATGAACATGGAAATATCTACACCACTAACTGTATGAACTTGGAAATATCTACACCGCTTTCTTCATGAACATGGAAATATCTTCACCGCCATCTGTATGAACATGGATATATCTACACAGCAATCTGGATGAACATGGAAATATCTACACCGCTATCTGTATGAACATGGAAATAGCTACACCTCTATCAGTATGAACATGGAAATATCTACTCCGCTATCCGTATGAACATGGAAAGATCTACACCGCTATCTGTATGAACATGGAAATATCTTCACCGCCATCTGTATGAACATGGATATATCTACACAGCCATCTGGATGAACATGGATATATCTCCACCGCTATCTGCATGAACATGGAAAAATCTACACCGCTATCTGTGTAAACATGCATACATCTTCACCGCTATCTGTTTGAACATGGAAATATCTACACAGCCATCTGGATGAACATGAAAATATCTACACAGCTATCTGTATGAACATGGAAATATCAGCACCGCTATCTGTATGAACATGGAAATATCTACACCGCTATCTGTATGAACATGGAAATATCTACACCGCTATCTGTATGAACATGGAAATAGCTACACCGCTATTTGTATGAACATGGAAGTATCTACACCGATATCTGTATGACCATGGAAATATCTTCACCGCCATATGTATGAACATGGATATATCTACACAGCCATCTGGATGAACATGGAAATATCTACACCACTACATGTATGAACATGGAATTAGCTAAACCGCAGTGTCTATGAACATGGAAATATCTACACCGCTATCTGTATGAACATGGAAGTATCTACACCGCTATCTGTATGAACATTGAAATATCTTCACTGCCATATGTATGAACACGGATATATCTAGACAGACATCTGGATGAACATGGAAATATCAGCACCACTGTCTGTATGAACATGGAAATATCTACACCGCTATCTGTATGAACATGGAAATATCTACACAGCTATCTGTTTGAACATGGAAATATCTACACCGCTATCTGCATGAAAATGGAAATATCTACACAGCTTTCTGCATATACATCAAAATATCTACAAAGCTATTCCTCTACACATGGAAATATCTACACCGCAATCTCTATAAACATGGAAATATCTACACCGCCATCTGTATGAACATGGAAATATGTGCACCGCCATCTGTATGAACATATAAATATCTAGACCGCCATCTGTATTAAGATGGAGATATCTACACCGCTATCTGTATAAACATGGAAATATCTACACCGCTATCTGTATAAACATGGAAATATCTACACCGCTACCTGTATAAACATGGAAATATCAGCACCGCTATCTGTATGAACATGGAAATATCTACACCGCTATCTCTATGAACATTGAAATATCTACACCGATATCTGTAAGAACATGGAAATATCTTCACCGCCATCTGTATGAAGATGGATATATCTACACAGCCATCTGGACGAAAATGGAAATATCAGCACCGCTGTCTGTATGAACATGGAAATATCTACACGGCTATCTGTATGAACATGGATATATCTACCCCGCTATCTGTATGAACATGGAAATATCTTCACCACCATCTGTATGAAAATGGATATATCTACACAGCCATCTGGATGAACATGGAAATATCTACACCGCTATCTGTATGAACATGGAAATCTCTACACCGCTATCTGTGTAAACATGCATACATCTTCACCGCTATCTGTATAAACATGGAAATATCTACACTGCTATCTGCATGAACATGGAAATATCTACACCGCTATCTGTATGAACATGGAAATATCTTCACCGCCATCTGTATGAACATGGATATATCTACAGAGCCATCTGGATGACATGGAAATATCTACACCGCTATCTGTATGAACATGGAAACAGCTACACCGCTATCAGTATGAACATGGAAATATCTACCCCGCTATCTGTATGAACACGGAAATATCTACCCCGCTATCTGTATGAACATGGATATATCTTCACCGCCATCTGGATGAACATGAATATATCTACACAGCCATCTGGATGAACATGGAAATATCTACACCGCCATATGCATGAACATGGAATTAACTACACCGGTATCTGAATGAACATGGAAATATCTACACCGCTATCTGTATGAACATGGAAATATCTACACCGCTTTCTGTATGAACATGGAAATATCTTCACCGCCATCTGTATGAACATGGTTATATCTACACAGCCATCTGGATGAACATGGAAATATCTACACCGATATCTGTATGAACATGGAAATATCTACACCGCTCTCTGTGTAAACATGCATACATCTTCACCGCTATCTGTATAAACATGGAAATATCTACACCGCTATCTGTATAACCATGGAAATATCTACACCGCTATCTGTATAAACATGGAAATATCTACACCGCTACCTGTATAAACATGGAAATATCAGGACCGCTATCTGTATGAACATGGAAATAGCTACACCGCTTTCTGTATGAACATGGAAATAGCTACACCGCTTTCTGTTTGAACATGAAAATATCTACACCGCTACCTGTATGAACATGGAAATATCTCCACCGCTATCTGCATGAACATGGAAATATCTTCACCGCCATCTGTATGAACATGGATATATCTACACAGCCATCTGGATGAACATGGATATATCTCCAAGGCTATCTGCATGAACATGGAAATATCTACACTGCTATCTGTGTAAACATGCATACATCTTCACCGCTATCTGTATAAACATGGAAATGTCTACACCCCTATGGATATGAACATGGAAATATCTACACCGCTATCTGTTTGAACATGGAAATATCTACACCGCTATCTGCATGAAAATGGAAATATCTACACAGCTATCTGCATATACATGGAAATATCTACAAAGCTATTTCTCTACACATGGAAATATCTACACCGCAATCTCTATAAACATGGAAATATCTTCATCGCCATCTGTATGAACATGGAAATATCTGCACTGCCATCTGTATGAACATATAAATATCTAGACCGCCATCTGTATTAAGATGGAGATATCTACACCGCTATCTGTATAAACATGGAAATATCTACACCGCTATCTGTATAAACATGGAAATATCTACACCGCTATCTGTATAAACATGGAAATATCTACACCGCTACCTGTATAAACATGGAAATATCAGCACCGCTATCTGTATGAACATGGAAATATCTACACCGCTATCTCTATGAACATGGAAATATCTACACCGATATCTGTATGAACATGGAAATATCTTCACCGCCATCTGTATCAACATGGATATATCTACACAGCCATCTGGACGAACATGGAAATATCAGCACCGCTGTCTGTATGAACATGGAAATATCTACACCGCTATCTGTATGAATATGGAAATATCTACACCGCTATCTGTATGAATATGGAAATAACTTCACCGACATCTGTATGAAAATGGATATATCTACACAGCCATCTGGATGAACATGGAAATATCTACACCGCTATCTGTATGAACATGGAAATATCTACACCACTATCTGTGTAAACATGCATACATCTTCACCTCTATCTATATAAACATGGAATTATCTACACCGCTATCTGTATGACCATGGAAATATCTACACCACTATCTGTTTGAACACGGAAATATCTACTCCGCTATCTGCATGAAAATGGAAATATCTACACAGCTATCTGCATATACATGGAAATATCTATAAAGCTATTTCTTTACACATGGAAATAACTACACCGCTATCTCTATTAACATGGAAATATCTACACCGCCATCTGTAGGAACATGGAAATATCTGCACCGCCATCTGTATGAACATATAAATATCTAGACCGCCATCTGTATTAAGATGGAGATATCTACACCGCTATCTGTATAAACATGGAAATATCTACAACGCTATCTGTATAAACATGGAAACATCTACACCGCTATCTGTATAAACATGGAAGTATCTGCACCGCTACCTGTATAAACATGGAAATATCAGCACCGCTATCTGTATGAACATGGAAATATCTACACAACCATCTGGATGAACATGGAAATATCTACACCGCTATCTGTATGAACATGGAAATAGCTACACCGCTATCTGTATGAACATGGAACTATCTACACCACTACCAGTATGAACATGGAAATATCTACACCGCTATCTGCATGAACATGGAAATACCTTCACCGCCATCTGTATGAACATGGATATATCTACACAGCAATCTGGATGAACATGGAAATATCTACACCGCTACCTGTATGAACATGGAAATAGCTACACCTCTATCTGTATGAACATGGAAATATCTACACCGCTATCTGTATGAACATGGAAAGATCTACACCGCTATCTGTATGAACATGGAAATATCTTCACCGCCATCTGTATGAACATGGATATATCTACACAGCCATCTGGATGGACATGGATATATCTCCACCGCTATCTGCATGAACATGGAAATATCTACACCGCTATCTGTGTAAACATGCATACATCTTCACCGCTATCTGTATAAACATGGAAATGTCTACACCGCTATCTGTATAAACACGGAAATATCTACACCGCTACCTGTATAAACATGGAAATATCAGCACCGCTATCTGTATTAACATGGAAATATCTACACCGCTATCTCTATGAACATGGAAATATCTACACCGATATCTGTATGAACATGGAAATATCTTCACCGCCATCTGTATGAACTTGGACATATCTACACAGCCATCTGGATGAACATGGAAATATCAGCACCGCTGTCAGTATGAACATGGAAATATCTACACCGCTATCTGTATGAACATGGAAATATCTACACCGCTATCTGTATGAACATGGAAATATCTTCACCACCATCTGTATGAACATGGATATATCTACACAGCCGTCTGGATGAACATGGAAATATCTACACCGCTATCTGTATGAAAATGGTAATATCTACACCGCAATCTGTGTAAACATGCATACATCTTCACCGCTATCTGTATAAACATGGAAATATCTACACCGCTATCTGTATGAACATGGAAATATCTACACCGCTATCTGTATGAACATGGAAATACCTACACCGCTATCTGTATGAACATGGAAGTATCTACACCGCTATCTGTATGAACATGGAAATATATTCACCGCCATATGTATGAACATGGATATATCTACACAGCCATCTGGATGAACATGGAAATATCTACACCACTATATGTATGAACATGGAATTAGCTAAACCGCTATGTCTATGAACATGGAAATATCTACACCGCTATCTGTATGAACATGGAAGTATCTACACCGCTATCTGTATGAACATTGAAATACCTTCACCGCCATATGTATGAACACGGATATATCTAGACAGCCATCTGGATGAACATGGAAATATCAGCACCGCTGTCTGTAGGAACATGGAAATATCTACACCGCTGTCTGTATGAACATGGAAATATCTACACAGCTATCTGTTTGAACATGGAAATATCTACACCGCTATCTGCATGAAAATGGAAATATCTACACAGCTATCTGCATATACATGGAAATATCTACAAAGCTATTTCTCTACACATGGAAATATCTACACCGCAATCTCTATAAACATGGAAATATCTTCACCGCCATCTGTATGAACATGGAAATATCTGCACCGCCATCTGTATGAACATATAAATATCTAGACCGCCATCTGTATTAAGATGGAGATATCTACACCGCTATCTATATAAACATGGAAATTTCTACACCGCTATCTGTATAACCATGGAAATATCTACACCGCTATCTGTATAAACATGGAAATATCTACACCGCTACCTGTATAAACATGGAAATATCAGCACCGCTATCTGTATGAACATGGAAATAGCTACACCGCTTTCTGTATGAACATGGAAATAGCTACACCGCTTTCTGTATGAACATGGAAATATCTACACCGCTACCTGTATGAACATGGAAATATCTCCACCGCTATCTGCATGAACATGGAAATATCTTCACCGCCATCTGTATGAACATGGATATATATACACAGCCATCTGGATGAACATGGAAATATCTACACCGCTATCTGTATGAACATGGAAATAGCTACACCTCTATCTGTATGAACATGGAAATATCTACACCGCTATCTGTATGAACATGGATATATCTACAGAGCCATCTGGATGAACATGGATATATCTCCACCGCTATCTGCATGAACATGGAAATATCTACACCGCTATCTGTGTAAACATGCATACATCTTCACCGCTATCTGTATAAACATGGAAATGTCTACACCCCTATGGATATGAACATGGAAATATCTACACCGCTATCTGTTTGAACATGGAAATATCTACACCGCTATCTGCATGAAAATGTAAATATCTACACAGCTATCTCTATATACATGGAAATATCTACAAAGCTATTTCTTTACACATGGAAATATCTACACCGCTATCACTATAAACATGGAAATATCTACCACGCCATCTGTATGAACATGGAAATATCTGCAGCGCCATCTGTATGAACATATAAATATCTAAACCGCCATCTGTATTAAGATGGAGATATCTACACCGCTATCTGTATAAACAGGGAAATATCTACACCGCTATCTGTATAAACATGGAAATATCTACACCGCTATCTGTATAAACACGGAAATATCTACACCACTACCTGTATAAACATGGAAATATCACCACCGCTATCTGCATGAACATGGAAATATCTACACAGCCATCTGAATGAACATGGAAATATCTACACCGCTATCTGTATGAACATGGAAATATCTTCACCGCCATCTGTATGAACATGGATATATCTACACAGCCATCTGGATGAACATGGAAATAAATACACCGCTATCTGTATGAATATGGAAATAGCTACACCGCTGTCTGTGTTAACATGCATACATCTTCACCGCTATCTGTATAAACATGGAAATATCTACACCGCTATCTGTAAGAACATGGAAATATCTACACAGCTATCTGTTTGAACATGGAAATATCTACACCGCTATCTGCATGAAAATGGAAATATCTACACAGCTATCTGCATATACATGGAAATATCTACAAAGCTATTTCTCTACACAAGGAAATATCTACACCGCAATCTCTATAAACATGGAAATATCTACACCGCCATCTGTATGAACATGGAAATATCTGCACCGCCATCTGTATGAACATATAAATATCTAGACCGCCATCTGTATTAAGATGGCGATATCTACACCGCTATCTGTATAAACACGGAAATATCTACACCGCTACCTGTATAAACATGGAAATATCTACACCGCTATCTGTATAAACATGGAAATATCTACACCGCTACCTGTATAAACATGGAAATATCAGCACCGCTATCTGTATGAACATGGAAATATCTACACCGCTATCTCTATGAACATGGAAATATCTACACCGATATCTGTAAGAACATGGAAATATCTTCACCGCCTTCTGTATGAACATGGATATATCTACACAGCCATCTGGACGAAAATGGAAATATCAGCACCGCTGTCTGTATGAACATGGAAATATCTACATCGCTATCTGTATGAACATGGAAATATCTACACTGCTATCTGTATGAACATGGAAAAATCTTCACCGCCATCTGTATGAACATGGATATATCTACACAGCCAGCTGGATGAACATGGAAATATCTACACCGCTATCTGTATGAACCTGGAAATCTCTACACCGCTATCTGTGTAAACATGCATACATCTTCACCGCTATCTGCATAAACATGGAAATATCTACACTGCTATCTGCATGAACATGGAAATATCTACACCGCTGTCTGTATGAACATGGAAATATCTTCACCGCCATCTGTATGAACATGGATATATCTAAACAGCCATCTGGATGAACATGGAAGTATCTACACCGCTATCTGTATGAACATGAAAACAGCTACACTGCTATCTGTATGAACATGGAAATATCTACACCGCTATCTGTATGAACACGGAAATATCTACACCGCTATCTGTATGAACATGGAAATATCTTCACCGCCATCTGTATGAACATGAATATATCTACACAGCCATCTGGATGAACATGGAAATATCTACAACTCTATATGTATGAACATGGAATTAGCTACACCGGTATCTGAATGAACATGGAAATATCTAAACCGCTATCTGTATGAACATGGAAATATCTACACCGCTATCTGTATGAACATGGAAATATCTTCACCGCCATCTGTATGAACATGGATATATCTACACAGCCATCTGGATGAACATGGAAATATCTACAGCGCTATCTGTATGAACATGGAAATATCTACACCGCTCTCTGTGTAAACATGCATACATCTTCACCGCTATCTGTATAAACATGGAAATATCTACACCTCTATCCGTATAAACATGGAAATATCAGCACCGCTATCTGTATGAACATGGAAATATCTACACAGCCATCTGGACGAACATGGAAATATCTACACCGCTATCTGTATGAACATGGAAATAGCTACACCGCTATCTGTATGAACATGGAAACATCTACACCACTATCTGTATGAACATGGAAATATCTACACCGCTATCTGTATGAACATGGAAATATCTTCACCGCCATCTATATGAACATGGATATATCTACACAGCCATCTGGATGAACATGGAAATATCTACACCGCTATCTGTATGAACATGGAAACAGCTACTCCGCTATCTGTATGAACATGGAAATATCTACACCGCTATCTGTATGAACATGGAAATATCTACACCGCTATCTGTATGAACATGGGAATATCTTCACCGCCATCTGTATGAACATGGATATATCTACACAGCCATCTGGATGAACATGGAAATATCTACACCGCTATCTGTATGAACATGGAAATATCTACACCCCTATCTGTGTAAACATGCATACATCTTCACCGCTATCTGAATAAACATGGAAATATCTACATCGCTATCTGTATGAACATGGAATTATCTACACCGCTATCTGTTTTAACATGGAAATATCTACAACACTATCTGCATGAAAATGGACATATCTACACAGCTATCTGCATATACATGGAAATATCTACAAAGCTATCTCTTTACACATTGGAAATAACTACACCGCTATCTCTATAAACATGGAAATATCTATACCGCCATCTGTATGAACATGGAAATATCTGCACCGCCATCTGTATTAACGTACAAATATCTACACTGCCATCTGTATTAAGATGGAGATATCTACACGGCTATCTGTATAAACTTGGAAATATCTAAACCGCTATCTGTATAAACATGGAAATATCTACACCGCTATCTGTATAAACATGGAAATATCTACACCGCCATCTGTATGAAGATAAAAATATCTTCACCGCCATCTGTATGAACATGGATATATCTACACAGCCATCTGGATGAACATGGAAATATCTACACCGCTATCTGTATGAACATGGAAATAGCTACACCGCTATCTGTATGAACATGGAAATATCTACACCGCTATCTGTATGAACATGGAAATATCTACACCGCTATCTGTATGAACATGGAAATATCTTTACCGCCATCTGTATGAACATGGATATATCTACACAGCCATCTGGATGAACATGGAAATAACACCGCTATCTGTATGAACATGGAAATATCTACACCGCTATCTGTTTTAACATGCATACATCTTCACCGCTATCTGTATAAACATGGAAATATCTACATCGCTATCCGTATGAACATGGAAATATCTTCACCGCTATCTGTTTGAACATGGAAATATCTACACCGCTATCTGCATGAAAATGGAAATATCTACAAAGCTATCTGCATATACATGGAAATATCTACAAAGCTATTTCTCTACACATGGAAATATCTACACCGCAATCTCTATAAACATGGCAATATCTTCACCGCCATCTGTATGAACATGGAAATATCTGCACCGCTATCTGTATAAACATGGAAATATCTACACCGCTACCTGTATAAACATGGAAATATCAGCACCGCTATCTCTATGAACATGGAAATATCTACACCGCTATCTCTATGAACATGGAAATATCTACACCGATATCTGTATGAACATGGAAATATCTTCACCGCCATCTGTATCAACATGGATATATCTACACAGCCACCTGGACGAACATGGAAATATCAGCACCGATGTCTGTATGAACATGGAAATATCTACACCGCTATCTGTATGAATATGGAAATATCTACACCGCTATCTGTATGAATATGGAAATAACTTCACCGACATCTGTATGAAAATGGATATATCTACACAGCCATCTGGATGAACATGGAAATATCTACACCGCTATCTGTATGAACATGGAAATATCTACACCACTATCTGTGTAAACATGCATACATCTTCACCGCTATCTGTATAAACATGGAATTATCTACACCGCTATCTGTATGACCATGGAAATATCTACACCGCTATCTGTTTGAACACGGAAATATCTACTCCACTATCTGCATGAAAATGGAAATATCTACACAGCTATCTGCATATACATGGAAATATCTACAAAGCTATTTCTTTACACATGGAAATAACTACACCGCTATCTCTATTAACATGGAAATATCTACACCGCCATCTGTAGGAACATGAAAATATCTGCACCGCCATCTGTATGAACATATAAATATCTACACCGCCATCTGTATTAAGATGGAGATATCTACACCGCTATCTGTATAAACATGGAAATATCTACACCGCTATCTGTATAAACATGGAAATATCTGCACCGCGACCTGTATAAACATGGAAATATCAGCACCGCTATCTGTATGAACATGGAAATATCTACACAGCCATCTGGATGAACATGGAAATATCTACACCGCTCTCTGTATGAACATGGAAATAGCTACACCGCTATCTGTATGAACATGGAAATATCTACACCGCTACCTGTATGAAGATGGAAATAGCTACACCTCTATCTGTATGAACATGGAAATATCTACACCGCTATCTGTATGAACATGGAAAGATCTACACCGCTATCTGTATGAACATGGAAATATCTTCACCGCCATCTGTATGAACATGGATATATCTACACAGCCATCTGGATGAACATGGATATATCTCCACCGCTATCTGCATGAACATGGAAATATCTACACCGCTATCTGTGTAAACATGCATACAACTTCACCGCTATCTGTATAAACATGGAAATGTCTACACCGCTATCTGTATAAACACGGAAATATCTACACCGCTACCTGTATAAACATGGAAATATCAGCACTGCTATCTGTATGAACATGGAAATATCTACACCGCTATCTCTATGAACATGGAAATATCTAAACCGATATCTGTATGAACATGGAAATATCTTCACCGCCATCTGTATGAACTTGGATATATCTACACAGCCATCTGGATGAACATGGAAATATCAGCACCGCTGTCTGTATGAACATGGAAATATCTACACCGCTATCTATATGAACATGGAAATATCTACACCGCTATCTGTATGAACATGGAAATATCTTCACCACCATCTGTATGAACATGGATATATCTACACAGCCATCTGGATGAACATGGAAATGTCTACACCGCTATCTGTATGAACATGGTAATATCTACACCGCTATCTGTGTAAACATGCATACATCTTCACCGCTATCTGTATAAACATGGAAATATCTACACCGCTATCTGTATAAACATGGAAATATCTACACCGCTACCTGTATAAACATGGAAATATCAGCACCGCTATCTGTATGAACATGGAAATATCTACACAGCCATCTGGATGAACATGAAAATATCTACACCGCTATCTGTATGAACATGGAAATAGTTACACCGCTACCTGTATGAACATGGAAATATCTACACCGCTATCTGAATGAACATGGAAATATCTACACCACTATCTGTATGAACATGGATATATATTCACCGCCATCTGTATGAACATGGATATATCTACACAGCCATCTGGATGAACATGGAAATATCTACACCTCTATATGTATGAACATGGAAATAGCTACACCGCTATCTGTATGAACATGGAAATAGCTACACCGCTATCTGTATGAACATGGAATTATAACCACCGCTATCTGTATGAACATGGAAATATCTTCACCGCCATATGTATGAACATGGATATATCTACACAGCCATCTGGATGAACATGGAAATATCTACACCACTATATGTATGAACATGGAATTAGCTAAACCGCTATGTCTATGAACATGGAAATATCTACACCGCTATCTGTATGAACATGGAAGTATCTACACCGCTATCTGTATGAACATTGAAATATCTTCACCGCCATATGTATGAACACGGATATATCTAGACAGCCATCTGGATGAACATGGAAATATCAGCACCGCTGTCTGTATGAACATGGAAATATCTACACCGCTATCTGTATGAACATGGAAATATCTACACAGCTATCTGTTTGAACATGGAAATATCTACACAGCTATCTGCATGAAAATAGAAATATCTACACAGCTTTCTGCATATACATCAAAATATCTACAAAGCTTTTCCTCTACACATGGAAATATCTACACCGCAATCTCTATAAACATGGAAATATCTACACCGCCATCTGCATGAACATAGAAATATCTGCACCGCCATCTGTATGAACATATAAATATCTAGACCGCCATCTGTATTAAGATGGAGATATCTACACTGCTATCTGTATAAACACGGAAATATCTACACAGCTACCTGTATAAACATGGAAATATCTACACCGCTATCTGTATAAACATGGAAATATCTACACCGCTACCTGTATAAACATGGAAATATCAGCACCGCTATCTGTATGAACATGGAAATATCTACACCGCTATCTCTATGAACATGGAAATATCTACACCGATATCTGTAAGAACATGGAAATATCTTCACCGCCATCTGTATGAACATGGATATATCTACACAGCCATCTGGACGAAAATGGAAATATCAGCACCACTGTCTGTATGAACATGGAAATATCTACACCGCTATCTGTATGAACATGGAAATATCTACACCGCTATCTGTATGAACATGGAAATATCTTCACCGCCATCTGTATGAACATGGATATATCTACACAGCCATCTGGAAGAACATGGAAATATCTACACCGCTATCTGTATGAACATGGAAATCTCTACACCGCTATCTGTGTAAACATGCATAAATCTTCACCGCTATCTGTATAAACATGGAAATATCTACACTGCTATCTGCATGAACATGGAAATATCTACACCGCTATCTGTATGAACATGGAAATATCTTCACCGCCATCTGTATGAACACGGATATATCTACACAGCCATCTGGATGAACATGGAAATATCTACACCGCTATCTGTATGAACATGGAAACAGCTAAACCGCTATCAGTATGAACATGGAAATATCTACACCGCTATCTGTATGAACACGGAAATATCTACACTGCTATCTGTATGAACATGGAAATATCTTCACCGCCACCTGTATGAACATGAATATATCTACACAGCCATCTGGATGAACATGGAAATATCTACACAGCTATATGTATGAACATGGAATTAACTACACCGGTATCTGAATGAAGATGGAAATATCTACACCGCTATATGTATGAACATGGAAATATCTACACCGCTATCTCTATGAACATGGAAATATCTACACCGATATCTGTATGAACATGGAAATATCTTCACCGCCATCTGTATCAACATGGATATATCTACACAGCCATCTGGACGAACATGGAAATATCAGCACCGCTGTCTGTATGAACATGGAAATATCTACACCGCTATCTGTATGAATATGGAAATATCTACACCGCTATCTGTATGAATATGGAAATAACTTCACCGACATCTGTATGAAAATGGATATAACTACACAGCCATCTGGATGAACATGGAAATATCTACACCGCTATCTGTATGAACATGGAAATATCTACACCACTATCTGTGTAAACATGCATACATCTTCACCTCTATCTATATAAACATGGAATTATCTACACCGCTATCTGTATGACCATGGAAATATCTACACCACTATCTGTTTGAACACGGAAATATCTACTCCGCTATCTGCATGAAAATGGAAATATCTACACAGCTATCTGCATATACATGGAAATATCTATAAAGCTATTTCTTTACACATGGAAATAACTACACCGCTATCTCTATTAACATGGAAATATCTACACCGCCATCTGTAGGAACATGGAAATATCTGCACCGCCATCTGTATGAACATATAAATATCTAGACCGCCATCTGTATTAAGATGGAGATATCTACACCGCTATCTGTATAAACATGGAAATATCTACAACGCTATCTGTATAAACATGGAAACATCTACACCGCTATCTGTATAAACATGGAAGTATCTGCACCGCTACCTGTATAAACATGGAAATATCAGCAGCGCTATCTGTATGAACATGGAAATATCTACACAACCATCTGGATGAACATGGAAATATCTACACCGCTATCTGTATGAACATGGAAATAGCTACACCGCTATCTGTATGAACATGGAACTATCTACACCACTACCAGTATGAACATGGAAATATCTACACCGCTATCTGCATGAACATGGAAATATCTTCACCGCCATCTGTATGAACATGGATATATCTACACAGCAATCTGGATGAACATGGAAATATCTACACCGCTACCTGTATGAACATGGAAATAGCTACACCTCTATCTGTATGAACATGGAAATATCTACACCGCTATCTGTATGAACATGGAAAGATCTACACCGCTATCTGTATGAACATGGAAATATCTTCACCGCCATCTGTATGAACATGGATATATCTACACAGCCATCTGGATGAACATGGATATATCTCCACCGCTATCTGCATGAACATGGAAATATCTACACCGCTATCTGTGTAAACATGCATACATCTTCACCGCTATCTGTATAAACATGGAAATGTCTACACCGCTATCTGTATAAACACGGAAATATCTACACCGCTACCTGTATAAACATGGAAATATCAGCACCGCTATCTGTATTAACATGGAAATATCTACACCGCTATCTCTATGAACATGGAAATATCTACACCGATATCTGTATGAACATGGAAATATCTTCACCGCCATCTGTATGAACTTGGACATATCTACACAGCCATCTGGATGAACATGGAAATATCAGCACCGCTGTCAGTATGAACATGGAAATATCTACACCGCTATCTGTATGAACATGGAAATATCTACACCGCTATCTGTATGAACATGGAAATATCTTCACCACCATCTGTATGAACATGGATATATCTACACAGCCGTCTGGATGAACATGGAAATATCTACACCGCTATCTGTATGAAAATGGTAATATCTACACCGCAATCTGTGTAAACATGCATACATCTTCACCGCTATCTGTATAAACATGGAAATATCTACACCGCTATCTGTATGAACATGGAAATATCTACACCGCTATCTGTATGAACATGGAAATACCTACACCGCTATCTGTATGAACATGGAAGTATCTACACCGCTATCTGTATGAACATGGAAATATATTCACCGCCATATGTATGAACATGGATATATCTACACAGCCATCTGGATGAACATGGAAATATCTACACCACTATATGTATGAACATGGAATTAGCTAAACCGCTATGTCTATGAACATGGAAATATCTACACCGCTATCTGTATGAACATGGAAGTATCTACACCGCTATCTGTATGAACATTGAAATACCTTCACCGCCATATGTATGAACACGGATATATCTAGACAGCCATCTGGATGAACATGGAAATATCAGCACCGCTGTCTGTAGGAACATGGAAATATCTACACCGCTGTCTGTATGAACATGGAAATATCTACACAGCTATCTGTTTGAACATGGAAATATCTACACCGCTATCTGCATGAAAATGGAAATATCTACACAGCTATCTGCATATACATGGAAATATCTACAAAGCTATTTCTCTACACATGGAAATATCTACACCGCAATCTCTATAAACATGGAAATATCTTCACCGCCATCTGTATGAACATGGAAATATCTGCACCGCCATCTGTATGAACATATAAATATCTAGACCGCCATCTGTATTAAGATGGAGATATCTACACCGCTATCTATATAAACATGGAAATTTCTACACCGCTATCTGTATAACCATGGAAATATCTACACCGCTATCTGTATAAACATGGAAATATCTACACCGCTACCTGTATAAACATGGAAATATCAGCACCGCTATCTGTATGAACATGGAAATAGCTACACCGCTTTCTGTATGAACATGGAAATAGCTACACCGCTTTCTGTATGAACATGGAAATATCTACACCGCTACCTGTATGAACATGGAAATATCTCCACCGCTATCTGCATGAACATGGAAATATCTTCACCGCCATCTGTATGAACATGGATATATATACACAGCCATCTGGATGAACATGGAAATATCTACACCGCTATCTGTATGAACATGGAAATAGCTACACCTCTATCTTTATGAACATGGAAATATCTACACCGCTATCTGTATGAACATGGATATATCTACAGAGCCATCTGGATGAACATGGATATATCTCCACCGCTATCTGCATGAACATGGAAATATCTACACCGCTATCTGTGTAAACATGCATACATCTTCACCGCTATCTGTATAAACATGGAAATGTCTACACCCCTATGGATATGAACATGGAAATATCTACACCGCTATCTGTTTGAACATGGAAATATCTACACCGCTATCTGCATGAAAATGTAAATATCTACACAGCTATCTCTATATACATGGAAATATCTACAAAGCTATTTCTTTACACATGGAAATATCTACACCGCTATCACTATAAACATGGAAATATCTACCACGCCATCTGTATGAACATGGAAATATCTGCAGCGCCATCTGTATGAACATATAAATATCTAAACCGCCATCTGTATTAAGATGGAGATATCTACACCGCTATCTGTATAAACAGGGAAATATCTACACCGCTATCTGTATAAACATGGAAATATCTACACCGCTATCTGTATAAACACGGAAATATCTACACCGCTACCTGTATAAACATGGAAATATCACCACCGCTATCTGCATGAACATGGAAATATCTACACAGCCATCTGAATGAACATGGAAATATCTACACCGCTATCTGTATGAACATGGAAATATCTTCACCGCCATCTGTATGAACATGGATATATCTACACAGCCATCTGGATGAACATGGAAATAAATACACCGCTATCTGTATGAATATGGAAATAGCTACACCGCTGTCTGTGTTAACATGCATACATCTTCACCGCTATCTGTATAAACATGGAAATATCTACACCGCTATCTGTAAGAACATGGAAATATCTACACAGCTATCTGTTTGAACATGGAAATATCTACACCGCTATCTGCATGAAAATGGAAATATCTACACAGCTATCTGCATATACATGGAAATATCTACAAAGCTATTTCTCTACACAAGGAAATATCTACACCGCAATCTCTATAAACATGGAAATATCTACACCGCCATCTGTATGAACATGGAAATATCTGCACCGCCATCTGTATGAACATATAAATATCTAGACCGCCATCTGTATTAAGATGGCGATATCTACACCGCTATCTGTATAAACACGGAAATATCTACACCGCTACCTGTATAAACATGGAAATATCTACACCGCTATCTGTATAAACATGGAAATATCTACACCGCTACCTGTATAAACATGGAAATATCAGCACCGCTATCTGTATGAACATGGAAATATCTACACCGCTATCTCTATGAACATGGAAATATCTACACCGATATCTGTAAGAACATGGAAATATCTTCACCGCCTTCTGTATGAACATGGATATATCTACACAGCCATCTGGACGAAAATGGAAATATCAGCACCGCTGTCTGTATGAACATGGAAATATCTACATCGCTATCTGTATGAACATGGAAATATCTACACTGCTATCTGTATGAACATGGAAAAATCTTCACCGCCATCTGTATGAACATGGATATATCTACACAGCCAGCGGAATGAACATGGAAATATCTACACCGCTATCTGTATGAACATGGAAATCTCTACACCGCTATCTGTGTAAACATGCATACATCTTCACCGCTATCTGCATAAACATGGAAATATCTACACTGCTATCTGCATGAACATGGAAATATCTACACCGCTGTCTGTATGAACATGGAAATATCTTCACCGCCATCTGTATGAACATGGATATATCTAAACAGCCATCTGGATGAACATGGAAGTATCTACACCGCTATCTGTATGAACATGAAAACAGCTACACTGCTATCTGTATGAACATGGAAATATCTACACCGCTATCTGTATGAACACGGAAATATCTACACCGCTATCTGTATGAACATGGAAATATCTTCACCGCCATCTGTATGAACATGAATATATCTACACAGCCATCTGGATGAACATGGAAATATCTACAACTCTATATGTATGAACATGGAATTAGCTACACCGGTATCTGAATGAACATGGAAATATCTAAACCGCTATCTGTATGAACATGGAAATATCTACACCGCTATCTGTATGAACATGGAAATATCTTCACCGCCATCTGTATGAACATGGATATATCTACACAGCCATCTGGATGAACATGGAAATATCTACAGCGCTATCTGTATGAACATGGAAATATCTACACCGCTCTCTGTGTAAACATGCATACATCTTCACCGCTATCTGTATAAACATGGAAATATCTACACCTCTATCCGTATAAACATGGAAATATCAGCACCGCTATCTGTATGAACATGGAAATATCTACACAGCCATCTGGACGAACATGGAAATATCTACACCGCTATCTGTATGAACATGGAAATAGCTACACCGCTATCTGTATGAACATGGAAACATCTACACCACTATCTGTATGAACATGGAAATATCTACACCGCTATCTGTATGAACATGGAAATATCTTCACCGCCATCTATATGAACATGGATATATCTACACAGCCATCTGGATGAACATGGAAATATCTACACCGCTATCTGTATGAACATGGAAACAGCTACTCCGCTATCTGTATGAACATGGAAATATCTACACCGCTATCTGTATGAACATGGAAATATCTACACCGCTATCTGTATGAACATGGGAATATCTTCACCGCCATCTGTATGAACATGGATATATCTACACAGCCATCTGGATGAACATGGAAATATCTACACCGCTATCTGTATGAACATGGAAATATCTACACCCCTATCTGTGTAAACATGCATACATCTTCACCGCTATCTGAATAAACATGGAAATATCTACATCGCTATCTGTATGAACATGGAATTATCTACACCGCTATCTGTTTTAACATGGAAATATCTACAACACTATCTGCATGAAAATGGACATATCTACACAGCTATCTGCATATACATGGAAATATCTACAAAGCTATCTCTTTACACATTGGAAATAACTACACCGCTATCTCTATAAACATGGAAATATCTATACCGCCATCTGTATGAACATGGAAATATCTGCACCGCCATCTGTATTAACGTACAAATATCTACACTGCCATCTGTATTAAGATGGAGATATCTACACGGCTATCTGTATAAACTTGGAAATATCTAAACCGCTATCTGTATAAACATGGAAATATCTACACCGCTATCTGTATAAACATGGAAATATCTACACCGCCATCTGTATGAAGATAAAAATATCTTCACCGCCATCTGTATGAACATGGATATATCTACACAGCCATCTGGATGAACATGGAAATATCTACACCGCTATCTGTATGAACATGGAAATAGCTACACCGCTATCTGTATGAACATGGAAATATCTACACCGCTATCTGTATGAACATGGAAATATCTACACCGCTATCTGTATGAACATGGAAATATCTTTACCGCCATCTGTATGAACATGGATATATCTACACAGCCATCTGGATGAACATGGAAATAACACCGCTATCTGTATGAACATGGAAATATCTACACCGCTATCTGTTTTAACATGCATACATCTTCACCGCTATCTGTATAAACATGGAAATATCTACATCGCTATCCGTATGAACATGGAAATATCTACACCGCTATCTGTTTGAACATGGAAATATCTACACCGCTATCTGCATGAAAATGGAAATATCTACAAAGCTATCTGCATATACATGGAAATATCTACAAAGCTATTTCTCTACACATGGAAATATCTACACCGCAATCTCTATAAACATGGCAATATCTTCACCGCCATCTGTATGAACATGGAAATATCTGCACCGCTATCTGTATAAACATGGAAATATCTACACCGCTACCTGTATAAACATGGAAATATCAGCACCGCTATCTCTATGAACATGGAAATATCTACACCGCTATCTCTATGAACATGGAAATATCTACACCGATATCTGTATGAACATGGAAATATCTTCACCGCCATCTGTATCAACATGGATATATCTACACAGCCATCTGGACGAACATGGAAATATCAGCACCGATGTCTGTATGAACATGGAAATATCTACACCGCTATCTGTATGAATATGGAAATATCTACACCGCTATCTGTATGAATATGGAAATAACTTCACCGACATCTGTATGAAAATGGATATATCTACACAGCCATCTGGATGAACATGGAAATATCTACACCGCTATCTGTATGAACATGGAAATATCTACACCACTATCTGTGTAAACATGCATACATCTTCACCGCTATCTGTATAAACATGGAATTATCTACACCGCTATCTGTATGACCATGGAAATATCTACACCGCTATCTGTTTGAACACGGAAATATCTACTCCACTATCTGCATGAAAATGGAAATATCTACACAGCTATCTGCATATACATGGAAATATCTACAAAGCTATTTCTTTACACATGGAAATAACTACACCGCTATCTCTATTAACATGGAAATATCTACACCGCCATCTGTAGGAACATGAAAATATCTGCACCGCCATCTGTATGAACATATAAATATCTACACCGCCATCTGTATTAAGATGGAGATATCTACACCGCTATCTGTATAAACATGGAAATATCTACACCGCTATCTGTATAAACATGGAAATATCTGCACCGCGACCTGTATAAACATGGAAATATCAGCACCGCTATCTGTATGAACATGGAAATATCTACACAGCCATCTGGATGAACATGGAAATATCTACACCGCTCTCTGTATGAACATGGAAATAGCTACACCGCTATCTGTATGAACATGGAAATATCTACACCGCTACCTGTATGAAGATGGAAATAGCTACACCTCTATCTGTATGAACATGGAAATATCTACACCGCTATCTGTATGAACATGGAAAGATCTACACCGCTATCTGTATGAACATGGAAATATCTTCACCGCCATCTGTATGAACATGGATATATCTACACAGCCATCTGGATGAACATGGATATATCTCCACCGCTATCTGCATGAACATGGAAATATCTACACCGCTATCTGTGTAAACATGCATACAACTTCACCGCTATCTGTATAAACATGGAAATGTCTACAACGCTATCTGTATAAACACGGAAATATCTACACCGCTACCTGTATAAACATGGAAATATCAGCACTGCTATCTGTATGAACATGGAAATATCTACACCGCTATCTCTATGAACATGGAAATATCTAAACCGATATCTGTATGAACATGGAAATATCTTCACCGCCATCTGTATGAACTTGGATATATCTACACAGCCATCTGGATGAACATGGAAATATCAGCACCGCTGTCTGTATGAACATGGAAATATCTACACCGCTATCTATATGAACATGGAAATATCTACACCGCTATCTGTATGAACATGGAAATATCTTCACCACCATCTGTATGAACATGGATATATCTACACAGCCATCTGGATGAACATGGAAATGTCTACACCGCTATCTGTATGAACATGGTAATATCTACACCGCTATCTGTGTAAACATGCATACATCTTCACCGCTATCTGTATAAACATGGAAATATCTACACCGCTATCTGTATAAACATGGAAATATCTACACCGCTACCTGTATAAACATGGAAATATCAGCACCGCTATCTGTATGAACATGGAAATATCTACACAGCCATCTGGATGAACATGAAAATATCTACACCGCTATCTGTATGAACATGGAAATAGTTACACCGCTACCTGTATGAACATGGAAATATCTACACCGCTATCTGAATGAACATGGAAATATCTACACCACTATCTGTATGAACATGGAAATATATTCACCGCCATCTGTATGAACATGGATATATCTACACAGCCATCTGGATGAACATGGAAATATCTACACCTCTATATGTATGAACATGGAAATAGCTACACCGCTATCTGTATGAACATGGAAATAGCTACACCGCTATCTGTATGAACATGGAATTATAACCACCGCTATCTGTATGAACATGGAAATATCTTCACCGCCATATGTATGAACATGGATATATCTACACAGCCATCTGGATGAACATGGAAATATCTACACCACTATATGTATGAACATGGAATTAGCTAAACCGCTATGTCTATGAACATGGAAATATCTACACCGCTATCTGTATGAACATGGAAGTATCTACACCGCTATCTGTATGAACATTGAAATATCTTCACCGCCATATGTATGAACACGGATATATCTAGACAGCCATCTGGATGAACATGGAAATATCAGCACCGCTGTCTGTATGAACATGGAAATATCTACACCGCTATCTGTATGAACATGGAAATATCTACACAGCTATCTGTTTGAACATGGAAATATCTACACAGCTATCTGCATGAAAATAGAAATATCTACACAGCTTTCTGCATATACATCAAAATATCTACAAAGCTTTTCCTCTACACATGGAAATATCTACACCGCAATCTCTATAAACATGGAAATATCTACACCGCCATCTGCATGAACATAGAAATATCTGCACCGCCATCTGTATGAACATATAAATATCTAGACCGCCGTCTGTATTAAGATGGAGATATCTACACTGCTATCTGTATAAACACGGAAATATCTACACAGCTACCTGTATAAACATGGAAATATCTACACCGCTATCTGTATAAACATGGAAATATCTACACCGCTACCTGTATAAACATGGAAATATCAGCACCGCTATCTGTATGAACATGGAAATATCTACACCGCTATCTCTATGAACATGGAAATATCTACACCGATATCAGTAAGAACATGGAAATATCTTCACCGCCATCTGTATGAACATGGATATATCTACACAGCCATCTGGACGAAAATGGAAATATCAGCACCACTGTCTGTATGAACATGGAAATATCTACACCGCTATCTGTATGAACATGGAAATATCTACACCGCTATCTGTATGAACATGGAAATATCTTCACCGCCATCTGTATGAACATGGATATATCTACACAGCCATCTGGAAGAACATGGAAATATCTACACCGCTATCTGTATGAACATGGAAATCTCTACACCGCTATCTGTGTAAACATGCATAAATCTTCACCGCTATCTGTATAAACATGGAAATATCTACACTGCTATCTGCATGAACATGGAAATATCTACACCGCTATCTGTATGAACATGGAAATATCTTCACCGCCATCTGTATGAACACGGATATATCTACACAGCCATCTGGATGAACATGGAAATATCTACACCGCTATCTGTATGAACATGGAAACAGCTAAACCGCTATCAGTATGAACATGGAAATATCTACACCGCTATCTGTATGAACACGGAAATATCTACACCGCTATCTGTATGAACATGGAAATATCTTCACCGCCACCTGTATGAACATGAATATATCTACACAGCCATCTGGATGAACATGGAAATATCTACACAGCTATATGTATGAACATGGAATTAACTACACCGGTATCTGAATGAAGATGGAAATATCTACACCGCTATATGTATGAACATGGAAATATCTACACCGCTATCTGTATGAACATGGAAATATCTTCACCGCCATCTGTATGAACATGGTTATATCTACACAGCCATCTGGATGAACATGGAAATATCTACACCGCTATCTGTATGAACATGGAAATATCTACACCGCTGTCTGTGTAAACATGCATACATCTTCACCGCTATCTGTATAAACATGGAAATATCTACACCGCTACCCGTATAAACATGGAAATATCAGCACCGCTATCTGTATGAACTTGGAAATATCTACACAGCCATCTGGACGAACATGGAAATATCTACACCGCTATCTATATGAACATGGAAATATCTTCACCGCCATCTGTATGAACATGGATATACCTACACAGCCATCGGGATGAACATGGAAATATCTACACCGCTATCTGTATGAACATGGAAATAGCTACTCCGCTATCTGAACACGGAAATATCTACACCGCTATCTGTATGAACATGGAAATATCTACACCGCCATCTGTATGAACATGGATATATCTACACAGCCATCTGGATGAACATGGAAATATCAAAACCGCTATCTGTATGAACATGGAAATATCTACACCGCTATCTGTATGAATATGGAAATATCTTCACCGCCATCTGTATGAAGATGGATATATCTACACAGCCATCTGGATGAACATGGAAATATCAAAACCGCTATCTGTATGAACTTGGAACTATCTACACCGCTATCTGTGTTAACATGCATACGTCTTCACCGCTATCTGTATAAACATGGAAATATCTACACCACTATCTGTAAGAACATGGAAATATCTACACAGCTATCTGTTTGAACATGGAAATATCTACACCGCTATCTGCATGAAAATGGAAATATCTACACAGCTATCTGCATATACATGGAAATATCTACAAAGCTGTTTCTCTACACAAGGAAATATCTACACCGCAATCTCTATAAACATGGAAATATCTACACCGCCATCTGTATGAACATGGAAATATCTGCACCGCCATCTGAATGAACATATAAATATCTAGACCGCCATCTGTATTAAGATGGAGATATCTACACCGATATCTGTATAAACACGGAAATATCTACACCGCTGCCTGAATAAACATGGAAATATCTACACCGCTATCTGTATAAACATGGAAATATCTACACCGCTACCTGTATAAACATGGAAATATCAGCACCGCTATCTGTATGAACATGGAAATATCTACACCGCTATCTCTATGAACATGGAAATATCTACACCGATATCTGTAAGAACATGGAAATATCTTCACCGCCTTCTGTATGAACATGGATATATCTACACAGCCATCTGGACGAAAATGGAAATATCACCACCGCTGTCTGTATGAACATGGAAATATCTACACCGCTATCTGTATGAACATGGAAATATCTACACCGCTATCTGTATGAACAAGGAAATATCTTCACCGCCATCTGTATGAACATGGATATATCTACGCAGCCATCTGGATGAACATGGAAATATCTACACCGCTATCTGTATGAACATGGAAATCTCTACACCGCTATCTGTGTAAACATGCATACATCTTCACCGCTATCTGTATAAACATGGAAATATCTACACTGCTATCTGCATGAACATGGAAATATCTACACCGCTGTCTGTATGAACATGGAAATATCTTCACCGCCATCTGTATGAACATGGATATATCTACACAGACATCTGGATGAACATGGAAGTATCTACACCGCTATCTGTATGAACATGAATAAAGCTACACCGCTATCTGTATGAACATGGAAATATCTACACCGCTATCTGTATGAACACGGAAATATCTACACCGCTATCTGTATGAACATGGAAATAACTTCACCGCCATCTGTATGAACATGAATATATCTACACAGCCATCTGGATGAACTTGGAAATATCTACAACTCTATATGTATGAACATGGAATTAGCTACACCGGTATCTGAATGAAGATGGAAATATCTACACCGCTATCTGTATGAACATGGAAATATCTACACCGCTATCTGTATGAACATGGAAATATCTTCTCCGCCATCTGTATGAACATGGATATATCTACACAGCCATCTGGATGAACATGGAAATATCTACACCGCTATCTGTATGAACATGGAAATATCTACACCGCTCTCTGTGTAAACATGCATACATCTTCACCGCTATCTGTATAAACATGGAAATATCTACACTGCTATCCGTATAAACATGGAAATATCAGCACCGCTATCTGTATGAACATGGAAATATCTACACAGCCATCTGGACGAACATGGAAATATCTACCCCGCTATCTGTATGAACATGGAAATATCTACACCGCTACCTGTATGAAGATGGAAATAGCTACACCTCTATCTGTATGAACATGGAAATATCTACACCGCTATCTGTATGAACATGGAAAGATCTACACCGCTATCTGTATGAACATGGAAATATCTTCACCGCCATCTGTATGAACATGGATATATCTACACAGCCATCTGGATGAACATGGAAATATCTCCACCGCTATCTGCATGAACATGGAAATATCTACACCGCTATCTGTGTAAACATGCATACAACTTCACCGCTATCTGTATAAACATGGAAATGTCTACACCGCTATCTGTATAAACACGGAAATATCTACACCGCTACCTGTATAAACATGGAAATATCAGCACTGCTATCTGTATGAACATGGAAATATCTACACCGCTATCTCTATGAACATGGAAATATCTACACCGATATCTGTATGAACATGGAAATATGTTCACCGCCATCTGTATGAACTTGGATATATCTACACAGCCATCTGGATGAACATGGAAATATCAGCACCGCTGTCTGTATGAACATGGAAATATCTACACCACTATCTGTATGAACATGGAAATATCTACACCGCTATCTGTATGAACATGGAAATATCTTCACCACCATCTGTATGAACATGGATATATCTACACAGCCATCTGGATGAACATGGAAATATCTACACCGCTATCTGTATAAACATGGTAATATCTACACCGCTATCTGTGTAAACATGCATACATCTTCACCGCTATCTGTATAAACATGGAAATATCTACTCCGCTATCTGTATAAACATGGAAATATCTACACCGCTACCTGTATAAACATGGAAATATCAGCACCGCTATCTGTATGAACACGGAAATATCTACACAGCCATCTGGATGAACATGAAAATATCTACACCGCTATCTGTATGAACATGGAAATAGTTACACCGCTACCTGTATGAACATGGAAATATCTACACCGCTATCTGAATGAACATGGAAATATCTACACCACTATCTGTATGAACATGGAAATATATTCACCGCCATCTGTATGAACATGGATATATCTACACAGCCATCTGGATGAACATGGAAATATCTACACCTCTATATGTATGAACATGGAAATAGCTACACCGCTATCTGTATGAACATGGAAATAGCTACACCGCTATCTGTATGAACATGGAAGTATCACCACCGCTATCTGTATGAACATGGAAATATCTTCACCGCCATATGTATGAACATGGATATATCTACACAGCCATCTGGATGAACATGGAAATATCTACACCACTATATGTATGAACATGGAATTAGCTAAACCGCTATGTCTATGAACATGGAAATATCTACACCGCTATCTGTATGAACATGGAAGTATCTACACCGCTATCTGTATGAACATTGAAATATCTTCACCGCCATATGTATGAACACGGATATATCTAGACAGCCATCTGGATGAACATGGAAATATCAGCACCGCTGTCTGTATGAACATGGAAATATCTACACCGCTATCTGTATGAACATGGAAATATCTACACAGCTATCTGTTTGAACATGGAAATATCTACACCGCTATCTGCATGAAAATGGAAATATCTACACAGCTTTCTGCATATACATCAAAATATCTACAAAGCTTTTCCTCTACACATGGAAATATCTACACCGCAATCTCTATAAACATGGAAATATCTACACCGCCATCTGTATGAACATGGAAATATCTGCACCGCCATCGCTATGAACATATAAATATCTAGACAGCCATCTGTATTAAGATGGAGATATCTACACCGCTATCTGTATAAACACGGAAATATCTACACCGCTACCTGTATAAACATGGAAATATCTACACCGCTATCTGTATAAACATGGAAATATCTACACCGCTACCTGTATAAACATGGAAATATCAGCACCGCTATCTGTATGAACATGGAAATATCTACACCGCTATCTCTATGAACATGGAAATATCTACACCGATATCTGTAAGAACATGGAAATATCTTCACCGCCATCTGTATGAACATGGATATATCTACACAGCCATCTGGACGAAAATGGAAATATCAGCACCGCTGTCTGTATGAACATGGAAATATCTACACCGCTATCTGTATGAACATGGAAATATCTACACCGCTATCTGTATGAACATGGAAATATCTTCACCGCCATCTGTATGAACATGGATATATCTACACAGCCATCTGGAAGAACATGGAAATATCTACACCGCTATCTGTATGAACATGGAAATCCCTACACCGCTATCTGTGTAAACATGCATAAATCGTCACCGCTATCTGTATAAACATGGAAATATCTACACTGCTATCTGCATGAACATGGAAATATCTACACCGCTATCTGTATGAACATGGAAATATCTTCACCGCCATCTGTATGAACACGGATATATCTACACAGCCTTCTGGATGAACATGGAAATATCTACACCGCTATCTGTATGAACATGGAAACAGCTACACTGCTATCAGTATGAACATGGAAATATCTACACCGCTATCTGTATGAACACGGAAATATCTACACCGCTATCTGTATGAACATGGAAATATCTTCACCGCCATCTGTATGAACATGAATATATCTACACAGCCATCTGGATGAACATGGAAATATCTACACCGCTATATGTATGAACATGGAATTAACTACACCGGTATCTGAATGAACATGGAAATATCTACACCGCTATATGTATGAAGATGGAAATATCTACACCGCTATCTGTATGAACATGGAAATATCTTCTCCGCCATCTGTATGAACATGGATATATCTACACAGCCATCTGGATGAACATGGAAATATCTACACCGCTATCTGTATGAACATGGAAATATCTACACCGCTCTCTGTGTAAACATGCATACATCTTCACCGCTATCTGTATAAACATGGAAATATCTACACCGCTATCCGTATAAACATGGAAATATCAGCACCGCTATCTGTATGAACATGGAAATATCTACACAGCCATCTGTTTGAACATTTAAATATCTACACCGCTATCTGTATGAACATGGAAATAGCTACACCGCTATCTGTATGAACATGGAAACATCTACACCACTATCTGTATGAACATGGAAATATCTACACCGCTATCTGTATGAACATGGAAATATCTTCACCGCCATCTATATGAACATGGATATATCTACACAGCCATCTGGATGAACATGGAAATATCTACACCGCTATCTGTATGAACATGGAAATAGCTACTCCGCTATCTGTATGAACATGGAAATATCTACACCGCTATCTGTATGAACATGGAAATATCTACACCGCTATCTGTATGAACATGGAAATATCTTCACCGCCATCTGTATGAACATGGATATATCTACACAGCCATCTGGATGAACATGGAAATATCTACACCGCTATCTGTAAGAACATGGAAATATCTACACCGCTATCTGTGTAAACATGCATACATCTTCACCGCTATCTGAATAAACATGGAAATATCTACATCGCTATCAGTATGAACATGGAATTATCTACACCGCTATCTGTTTGAACATGGAAATATCTACACCGCTATCTGCATGAAAATGGAAATATCTACACAGCTATCTGCAAATACATGGAAATATCTACAAAGCTATCTCTTTACACATGGAAATAACTACACCGCTATCTCTATAAACATGGAAATATCTATACCGCCATCTGTATGAACATGGAAATATCTGCACCTCCATCTGTATTAACGTACAAATATCTACACCGCCATCTGTATTAAGATGGAGATATCTACACGGCTATCTGTATAAACTTGGAAATATCTACACCGCTATCTGTATAAACATGGAAATATCTACACCGCTATCTGTATAAACATGGAAATATCTACACTGCCATCTGTATGAAGATAAAGATATCTTCACCGCCATCTGTATGAACATGGGTATATCTACACAGCCATCTGGATGAACATGGAAATATCTACACCGCTATCTGTATGAACATGGAAATAGCTACACCGCTATCTGTATGAACATGGAAATATCTACACCGCTATCTGTATGAACATGGAAATATCTACACCGCTATCTGTATGAACATGGAAATATCTTTACCGCCATCTCTATGAACATGGATATATCTACACAGCCATCTGGATGAACATGGAAATATCTACACCGCTATGTGTATGAACATGGAAACAGCTACACCGCTATCAGTATGAACATGGAAATATCTACACTGCTATCTGTATGAACACGGAAATATCTACACCGCTATCTGTATGAACATGGAAATATCTTCACCGCCATCTGTATGAACAAGAATATATCTACACAGCCATCTGGATGAACATGGAAATATCTACACCGCTATATGTATGAACATGGGATTAACTACACCGGTATCTGAATGAACTTGGAAATATCTACATCGCTATATGTATGAACATGGAAATATCTACACCGCTATCTGTATGAACATGGAAATATCTTCACCGCCATCTGTATGAACATGGTTATATCTACACAGCCATCTGGATGAACATGGAAATATCTACACCGCTATCTGTATGAACATGGAAATATCTACACCGCTCTCTGTGTAAACATGCATACATCTTCACCGCTATCTATATAAACATGGAAATATCTACACCGCTACCCGTATAAACATGGAAATATCAGCACCGCTATCTGTATGAACATGGAAATATCTACACAGCCATCTGGACGAACATGGAAATATCTACACCGCTATCTGTATGAACATGGAAATAGCTACACCGCTATCTGTATGAACATGGAAACATCTACACCACTATCTGTATGAACATGGAAATATCTACACCGCTATCTGTATGAACATGGAAATATCTTCACCGCCATCTGTATGAACATGGATATATCTACACAGCCATCTGGATGAACATGGAAATATCTACATCGCTATCTGTATGAACATGGAAATAGCTACTCCGCTATCTGAACACGGAAATATCTACACCGCTATCTGTATGAACATGGAAATATCTACACCGCCATCTGTATGAACATGGATATATCTACACAGCCATCTGGATGGACATGGAAATAACTACACGGCCATCTGTATGAATATGGAAATAGCTACACCGCTATCTGTATGAACATGGAAATATCTACACCGCTATCTGTATGAAC
This sequence comes from Gorilla gorilla gorilla, assembly GCF_029281585.2. Classification (NCBI taxonomy): domain Eukaryota; kingdom Metazoa; phylum Chordata; class Mammalia; order Primates; family Hominidae; genus Gorilla; species Gorilla gorilla. Next base: position 51,178,065 of record NC_073246.2, on the reverse strand, counting down.
ATGGAAATATCTACACCGCTATCTGTATGAACACGGAAATATCTACACAGCTATCTGTATGAACATGGAAATATCTTCACCGCCATCTGTATGAACATGAATATATCTACACAGCCATCTGGATGAACATGGAAATATCTACAACTCTATATGTATGAACATGGAATTAGCTACACCGGTATCTGAATGAACATGGAAATATCTACACCGCTATCTGTATGAACATGGAAATATCTACACCGCTATCTGTATGAACATGGAAATATCTTCTCCGCCATCTGTATGAACATGGATATATCTACACAGCCATCTGGATGAACATGGAAATATCTACACCGCTATCTGTATGAACATGGAAATATCTACCCCGCTCTCTGTGTAAACATGCATACATCTTCACCGCTATCTGTATAAACATGGAAATATCTACACCGCTATCCGTATAAACATGGAAATATCAGCACCGCTATCTGTATGAACATGGAAATATCTACACAGCCATCTGGACGAACATGGAAATATCTACACCGCTATCTGTATGAACATGGAAATAGCTACACCGCTATCTGTATGAACATGGAAACATCTACACCACTATCTGTATGAACATGGAAATATCTACACCGCTATCTGTATGAACATGGAAATATCTTCACCGCCATCTATATGAACATGGATATATCTACACAGCCATCTGGATGAACATGGAAATATCTACACCGCTATATGTATGAACATGGAAATAGCTACTCCGCTATCTGTATGAACATGGAAATATCTACACAGCTATCTGTATGAACATGGAAATATCTACACCGCTATCTGTATGAACATGGAAATATCTTCACCGCCATCTGTATGAACATGGATATATCTACACAGCCATCTGGATGAACATGGAAATATCTACATCGCTATCTGTATGAACATGGAAACAGCTACTCCGCTATCTGAACACGGAAATATCTACACCGCTATCTGTATGAACATGGAAATATCTTTACCGCCATCTGTATGAACATGGATATATCTACACAGCCATCTGGATGAACATGGAAATATCAACACCGCTATCTGTATGAACATGGAAATATCTACACCGCTATCTGTTTTAACATGCATACATCTTCACCGCTATCTGTATAAACATGGAAATATCTACATCGCTATCTGTATGAACATGGAAATATCTACACCGGTATCTGTTTGAACATGGAAATATCTACACCGCTATCTGCATGAAAATGGAAATATCTACACAGCTATCTGCATATACATGGAAATATCTACAAAGCTATTTCTCTACACATGGAAATATCTACACCGCAATCTCTATAAACATGGAAATATCTTCACCGCCATCTGTATGAACATGGAAATATCTGCACTGCCATCTGTATGAACATATAAATATCTAGACCGCCATCTGTATTAAGATGGAGATATCTACACCGCTATCTGTATAAACATGGAAATATCTACACCGCTATCTGTATAAACATGGAAATATCTACACCGCTACCTGTATAAACATGGAAATATCAGCACCGCTATCTGTATGAACATGGAAATATCTACACCGCTATCTGTATGAATATGGAAATATCTACACCGCTATCTGTATGAATATGGAAATAACTTCACCGACATCTGTATGAAAATGGATATATCTACACAGCCATCTGGATGAACATGGAAATATCTACACCGCTATCTGTATGAACATGGAAATATCTACACCACTATCTGTGAAAACATGCATACATCTTCACCGCTATCTGTATAAAGATGGAATTATCTACACCGCTATCTGTATGACCATGGAAATATCTACACCGCTATCTGTTTGAACACGGAAATATCTACTCCGCTATCTGCATGAAAATGGAAATATCTACACAGCTATCTGCATATACATGGAAATATCTACAAAGCTATTTCTTTACATATGGAAATAACTACACCGCTATCTCTATTAACATGGAAATATCTACACCGCCATCTGTAGGAACATGGAAATATCTGCACCGCCATCTGTATGAACATATAAATATCTACACCACCATCTGTATTAAGATGGAGATATCTACACCGCTATCTCTATAAACATGGAAATATCTACAACGCTATCTGTATAAACATGGAAACATCTACACCGCTATCTGTATAAACATGGAAATATCTGCACCGCTACCTGTATAAACATGGAAATATCAGCACCGCTATCTGTATGAACATGGAAATATCTACACAGCCATCTGGATGAACATGGAAATATCTACACCGCTATCTGTATGAACATGGAAATAGCTACACCGCTATCTGTATGAACATGGAAATATCTACACCTCTACCTGTATGAACATGGAAATATCTACACCGCTATCTGCATGAACATGGAAATATCTTCACCGCCATCTGTATGAACATGGATATATCTACACAGCAATCTGGATGAACATGGAAATATCTACACCGCTACCTGTATGAACATGGAAATAGCTACACCTCTATCTGTATGAACATGGAAATATCTACACCGCTATCTGTATGAACATGGAAAGATCTACACCGCTATCTGTATGAACATGGAAATATCTTCACCGCCATCTGTATGAACATGGATATATCTACACAGCCATCTGGATGAACATGGATATATCTCCACCGCTATCTGCATGAACATGGAAATATCTACACCGCTATCTGTGTAAACATGCATACATCTTCACCGCTATCTGTATAAACATGGAAATGTCTACACCGCTATCTGTATAAACACGGAAATATCTACACCGCTACCTGTATAAACATGGAAATATCAGCACCGCTATCTGTATGAACATGGAAATATCTACACTGCTATCTCTATGAACATGGAAATATCTACACCGATATCTGTAAGAACATGGAAATATCTTCACCGCCATCTGTATGAACTTGGATATATCTACACAGCCATCTGGATGAACATGGAAATATCAGCACCGCTGTCTGTATGAACATGGAAATATCTACACCGCTATCTGTATGAACATAGAAATATCTACACCGCTATCTGTATGAACATGGAAATATCTTCACCACCATCTGTATGAACATTGATATATCTACACAGCCATCTGGATGAACATGGAAATATCTACACCGCTATCTGTATGAAAATGGTAATATCTACACCGCTATCTGTGTAAACATGCATACACCTTCACCGCTATCTGTATAAACATGGAAATATCTACACCGCTATCTGTATAAACATGGAAATATCTACACCGCTACCTGTATAAACATGGAAATATCAGCACCGCTATCTGTATGAACATGGAAATATCTCCACAGCCATCTGGATGAACATGAAAATATCTACACCGCTATCTGTATGAACATGGAAATAGCTACACCGCTACCTGTATGAACATGGAAATATCTACACCGCTATCTGAATGAACATGGAAATATCTACACCACTATCTGTATGAACATGGAAATATATTCACCGCCATCTGTATGAACATGGATATATCTACACAGCCATCTGGATGAACATGGAAATATCTACACCTCTATATGTATGAACATGGAAATAGCTACACCGCTATCTGTATGAACATGGAAATAGCTACACCGCTATCTGTATGAACATGGAAGTATCTACACCGCTATCTGTATGAACATGGAAATATATTCACCGCTATATGTATGAACATGGATATATCTACACAGCCATCTGGATGAACATGGAAATATCTACACCACTATCTGTATGAACATGGAATTAGCTAAACCGCTATGTCTATGAACATGGAAATATCTACACCGCTATCTGTATGAACATGGAAGTATCTACGCCGCTATCTCTATGAACATTGAAATATCTTCTCCGCCATATGTATGAACACGGATATATCTAGACAGCCATCTGGATGAACATGGAAATATCAGCACCGCTGTCTGTATGAACATGGAAATATCTACACCGCTATCTGTATGAACATGGAAATATCTACACAGCTATCTGTTTGAACATGGAAATATCTACACCGCTATCTGCATGAAAATGGAAATATCTACACAGCTTTCTGCATATACATCAAAATATCTACAAAGCTATTCCTCTACACATGGAAATATCTACACCGCAATCTCTATAAACATGGAAATATCTACACCGCCATCTGTATGAACATGGAAATATGTGCACCGCCATCTGTATGAACATATAAATATCTAGACCGCCATCTGTATTAAGGTGGAGATATCTACACCGCTATCTGTATAAACACGGAAATATCTACACCGCTACCTGTATAAACATGGAAATATCTACACCGCTATCTGTATAAACATGGAAATATCTACACCGCTACCTGTATAAACATGGAAATATCAGCACCGCTATCTGTATGTACATGGAAATATCTACACCGCTATCTCTATGAACATGGAAATATCTACACCGATATCTGTAAGAACATGGAAATATCTTCACCGCCATCTGTATGAACATGGATATATCTACACAGCCATCTTGACGAAAATGGAAATATCAGCACCGCTGTCTGTATGAACATGGAAATATCTACACCGCTATCTGTATGAACATGGAAATATCTACACCGCTATCTGTATGAACATGGAAATATCTTCACCGCCATCTGTATGAACATGGATATATCTACACAGCCATCTGGAAGAACATGGAAATATCTACACCGCTATCTGTATGAACATGGAAATCTCTACACCGCTATCTGTGTAAACATGCATACATCTTCACCGCTATCTGTATAAACATGGAAATATCTACACTGCTATCTGTATGAACATGGAAATATCTACACCGCTATCTGTATGAACATGGAAATATCTTCACCGCCATCTGTATGAACACGGATATATCTACACAGCCATCTGGATGAACATGGAAATATCTAACCCGCTATCTGTATGAACATGGAAACAGCTACACCGCTATCAGTATGAACATGGAAATATCTACACCGCTATCTGTATGAACACGGAAATATCTTCACCGCTATCTGTATGAACATGGAAATATCTTCACCGCCATCTGTATGAACATGAATATATCTACACAGCCATCTGGAAGAACATGGAAATATCTACACCTCTATATGTATGAACATGGAATTAACTACACCGGTATCTGAATGAACATGGAAATATCTACACCGCTATATGTATGAACATGGAAATATCTACACCGCTATCTGTATGAACATGGAAATATCTTCACCGCCATCTGTATGAACATGGTTATATCTACACAGCCATCTGGATGAACATGGAAATATCTACACCGCTATCTGTATGAACATGGAAATATCTACACCGCTCTCTGTGTAAACATGCATACATCTTCACCGCTATCTGTATAAACATGGAAATATCTACACCGCTACCCGTATAAACATGGAAATATCAGCACCGCTATCTGTATGGACATGGAAATATCTACACAGCCATCTGGACGAACTTGGAAATATCTACACCGCTATCTGTATGAACATGGAAATATCTACACCGCTATCTGTGTAAACATGCATACATCTTCACCGCTATCTGAATAAACATGGAAATATCTACATCGCTATCTGTATGAACATGGAATTATCTACACCGCTATCTGTTTGAACATGGAAATATATACACCGCTATCTGCATGAAAATGGAAATATCTACACAGCTATCTGCATATACATGGAAATATCTACAAAGCTATCTCTTTACACATGGAAATAACTACACTGCTATCTCTATAAACATGGAAATATCTATACCGCCATCTGTATGAACATGGAAATATCTGCACCGCCATCTGTATTAACGTACAAATATCTACACCGCCATCTGTATTAAGATGGAGATATCTACACGGCTATCTGTATAAACTTGGAAATATCTACACCGCTATCTGTATAAACATGGAAATATCTACACCGCTATCTGTATAAACATGGAAATATCTACACCGCCATCTGTATGAAGATAAAAATATCTTCACCGCCATCTGTATGAACATGGGTATATCTACACAGCCATCTGGATGAACATGGAAATATCTACACTGCTATCTGTATGAACATGGAAATAGCTACACCGCTATCTGTATGAACATGGAAATATCTACACCGCTATCTGTATGAACATGGAAATATCTACACCGCTATCTGTATGAACATGGAAATATCTTTACCGCCATCTGTATGAACATGGATATATCTACACAGCCATCTGGATGAACATGGAAATATCAACACCGCTATCTGTATGAACATGGAAATATCTACACCGCTATCTGTTTTAACATGCATACATCTTCACCGCTATCTGTATAAACATGGAAATATCTACATCGCTATCCGTATGAACATGGAAATATCTACACCGCTATCTGTTTGAACATGGAAATATCTACACCGCTATCTGCATGAAAATGGAAATATCTACACAGCTATCTGCATATACATGGAAATATATACAAAGCTATTTCTCTACACATGGAAATATCTACACCGCAATCTCTATAAACATGGAAATATCTTCACCGCCATCTGTATGAACATGGAAATATCTGCACTGCCATCTCTATGAACATATAAATATCTAGACCGCCATCTGTATTAAGATGGAGATATCTACACTGCTATCTGCATAAACATGGTAATATCTACACCGCTATCTGTATAAACATGGAAATATCTACACCGCTATCTGTATAAACATGGAAATATCTACACCGCTACCTGTATAAACATGGAAATATCAGCACCGCTATCTGTATGAACATGGAAATATCTACACCGCTATCTCTATGAACATGGAAATATCTACACAGATATCTGTATGAACATGGAAATATCTTCACCGCCATCTGTATCAACATGGATATATCTACACAGCCATCTGGACGAACATGGAAATATCAGCACCGCTGTCTGTATGAACATGGAAATATCTACACCGCTATCTGTATGAATATGGAAATATCTACACCGCTATCTGTATGAATATGGAAATAACTTCACCGACATCTGTATGAAAATGGATATATCTACACAGCCATCTGGATGAACATGGAAATATCTACACCGCTATCTGTATGAACATGGAAATATCTACACCACTATCTGTGTAAACATGCATACATCTTCACCGCTATCTGTATAAACATGGAATTATCTACACCGCTATCTGTATGACCATGGAAATATCTACACCGCTATCTGTTTGAACACGGAAATATCTACTCCGCTATCTGCATGAAAATGGAGATATCTACACAGCTATCTGCATATACATGGAAATATCTACAAAGCTATTTCTTTACACATGGAAATAACTACACCGCTATCTCTATTAACATGGAAATATCTACACCGCCATCTGTAGGAACATGGAAATATCTGCACCGCCATCTGTATGAACATATAAATATCTACACTGCCATCTGTATTAAGATGGAGATATCTACACCGCTATCTGTATAAACATGGAAATATCTACAACGCTATCTGTATCAACATGGAAACATCTACACCGCTATCTGTATAAACATGGAAATATCTGCACCGCTACCTGTATAAACATGGAAATATCAGCACCGCTATCTGTATGAACATGGAAATATCTACACAGCCATCTGGATGAACATGGAAATATCTACACCGCTATCTGTATGAACATGGAAATAGCTACACCGCTATCTGTATGAACATGGAAATATCTACACCACTACCTGTATGAACATGGAAATATCTACACCGCTATCTGCATGAACATGGAAATATCTTCACCGCCATCTGTATGAACATGGATATATCTACACAGCAATCTGTATGAACATGGAAATATCTACACCGCTACCTGTATGAACATGGAAATAGCTACACCTCTATCTGTATGAACATGAAAATATCTACACCGCTATCTGTATGAACATGGAAAGATCTACACCGCTATCTGTATGAACATGGAAATATCTTCACCGCCATCTGTATGAACATGGATATATCTACACAGCCATCTGGATGAACATGGATATATCTCCACCGCTATCTGCATGAACATGGAAATATCTACACCGCTATCTGTGTAAACATGCATACATCTTCACCGCTATCTGTATAAACATGGAAATGTCTACACCGCTATCTGTATAAACACGGAAATATCTACACCGCTACCTGTATAAACATGGAAATATCAGCACCGCTATCTGTATGAACATGGAAATATCTACACAGCCATCTGGATGAACATGAAAATATCTACACCGCTATCTGTATGAACATGGAAATAGCTACACCGCTACCTGTATGAACATGGAAATATCTACACCGCTATCTGAATGAACATGGAAATATCTACACCACTATCTGTATGAACATGGAAATATATTCACCGCCATCTGTATGAACATGGATATATCTGCACAGCCGTCTGGATGAACATGGATATATCTACACCTCTATATGTATGAACATGGAAATAGCTACACCGCTATCTGTATGAAAATGGAAATAGCTACACCGCTATCTGTATGAACATGGAAGTATCTACACCGCTATCTGTATGAACATGGAAATATATTCACCGCCATATGTATGAACATGGATATATCTACACAGCCATCTGGATGAACATGGAAATATCTACACCACTATATGTATGAACATGGAATTAGCTAAACCGCTATGTCTATGAACATGGAAATATCTACACCGCTATCTGTATGAACATGGAAGTATCTACACCGCTATCTGTATGAACATTGAAATATCTTCACCGCCATATGTATGAACACGGATATATCTAGACAGCCATCTGGATGAACATGGAAATATCAGCACCGCTGTCTGTATGAACATGGAAATATCTACACCGCTATCTGTATGAACATGGAAATATCTACACAGCTATCTGTTTGAACATGGAAATATCTACACCGCTATCTGCATGAAAATGGAAATATCTACACAGCTTTCTGCATATACATCAAAATATCTACAAAGCTATTCCTCTACACATGGAAATATCTACACCGCAATCTCTATAAACATGGAAATATCTACACCGCCATCTGTATGAACATGGAAATATGTGCACCGCCATCTGTATGAACATATAAATATCTAGACCGCCATCTGTATTAAGATGGAGATATCTACACTGCTATCTGTATAAACACGGAAATATCTACACCGCTACCTGTATAAACATGGAAATATCTACACCGCTATCTGTATAAACATGGAAATATCTACACCGCTACCTGTATAAACATGGAAATATCAGCACCGCTATCTGTATGAACATGGAAATATCTACACCGCTATCTCTATGAACATGGAAATATCTACACCGATATCTGTAAGAACATGGAAATATCTTCACCGCCATCAGTATGAACATGGATATATCTACACAGCCATCTGGACGAAAATGGAAATATCAGCACCGCTGTCTGTATGAACATGGAAATATCTACACCGCTATCTGTATGAACATGGAAATATCTACACCGCTATCTGCATGAACATGGAAATATCTTCACCGCCATCTGTATGAACATGGATATATCTACACAGCCATCTGGAAGAACATGGAAATATCTACACCGCTATCTGTATGAACATGGAAATCTCTACACCGCTATCTGTGTAAACATGCATACATCTTCACCGCTATCTGTATAAACATGGAAATATCTACACTGCTATCTGCATGAACATGGAAATATCTACACCGCTATCTGTATGAACATGGAAATATCTTCACCGCCATCTGTATGAACACGGATATATCTACACAGCCATCTGGATGAACATGGAAGTATCTACACCGCTATCTGTATGAACATGGAAATATCTACACCGCTACCTGTGTAAACATGCATACATCTTCACTGCTATCTGAATAAACATGGAAATATCTACATCGCTATCTGTATGAACATGGAAATATCTACACCGCTATCTGTTTGAAAATAGAAATATCTATACCGCTATATGTATGAACATGGAATTAAATACACCGGTATCTGAATGAACATGGAAATATCTACACCGCTATCTGTATGAACATGGAAATATCTAAACCGCTATCTCTATGAACATGGAAATATCTTCACCGCCATCTGTATGAACATGGTTATATCTACACAGCCATCTGGATGAACATGGATATATCTCCACCGCTATCTGCATGAACATGGAAATATCTACACCGCTATCTGTGTAAACATGCATACATCTTCACCGCTATCTGTATAAACATGGAAATATCTACACCGCTATCTGTATAAACACGGAAATATCTACACCGCTACCTGTATAAACATAGAAATATCAGCACCGCTATCTCTATGAACATGGAAATATCTACACCGCTATCTCTATGAACATGGAAATATCTACACCGATATCTGTATGAACATGGAAATATCTTCACCGCCATCTGTATGACCTTGGATATATCTACACAGCCATCTGGATGAACATGGAAATATCAGCACCGCTGTCTGTTTGAACATGGAAATACCTACACCGCTATCTGTATGAACATGGAAATATCTACACCGCTATCTGTATGAGCATGGAAATATCTTCACCACCATCTGTATGAACATGGATATATCTACACAGCCATCTGGATGAACATGGAAATATCTACACCGCTATCTGTATGAACCTGGAAATATCTACACCGCTGTCTGTGTAAACATGCATACATCTTCACCACTATCTGTATAAACATGGAAATATCTACACCGCTATCTGTATAAACATGGAAATATCTACACCGCTACCTGTATAAAGATGGAAATATCAGCACCACTATCTGTATGAACATGGAAATATATACACAGCCATCTGGATGAACATGGAAATCTCTACACCGCTATCTGTATGAACATGGAAATAGCTACACCTCTATCTGTATGAACATGGAAATATCTACACCGCTATCTGTATGAACATGGAAAGATCTACACCGCCATCTGTATGAACATGGAAATATCTTCACCGCCATCTGTATGAACATGGTATACCTACACAGCCATCTGGATGAACATGGATATATCTACACCGCTATCTGTATGAACATGGAAATATCTGCACCGCTATCTGTGTAAACATGCATACATCTTCACCGCTATCTGTATAAACATGGAAATATCTACACCGCTATGTGTATGAACATGGAAATATCTACACCGCTATCTGTTTGAACATGGAAATATCTACACCGCTATCTGCATGAAAATGTAAATATCTAAACAGCTATCTGCATATACATGGAAATATCTACAAAGCTATTTCTTTACACATGGAAATATCTAAACCGCTATCTCTATAAACATGGAAATATCTACACCGCCATCTGTATGAACCTGGAAATATCTGCACCGCCATCTGTATGAACATATAAATATCTACACCGCCATCTGTATTAAGATGGAGATATCTACACCGTTATCTGTATAAACGTGGAAATATCTACACCGCTATCTGTATAAACATGGAAATATCTACACCACTATCTGTATAAACATGGAAATATCTACACCGCTACCTGTATAAACATGGAAATATCACCACCGCTATCTGTATGAACATGGAAATATCTACACAGCCATCTGAATGTACATGGAAATATCTACAACGCTATCTGTATTAACATGGAAATAGCTACACCGCTATCTGTATGAACATGGATATATCTACACCGCTATCTGTATAAACATGGAAATATCTACACCGCTACCTGTATAAACATGGAAATATCAGCACCGTTATCTGTATGAACATGGATATATCTACACAGCCATCTGGATGAACATGGAAATATCTACACCGCTATCTGTATGAACATTGAAATAGCTACACCGCTATCTGTATGAACATGGGAATATCTACACCGCTATCTGTATGAACATGGAAATATCTACACCGCTATCTGTATGAACATGGAAATATCTTCACCGCCATCTGTATGAACATGAATATATCTACACAGCCGTCTGGATGAACATGGAAATATCGACACCGCTATATGTATGAACATGGAATTAGCTACACCGCTATCTGTATGAACATGGAAATATCTACACCGCTATCTGTATGAACATGGAAATATCCACACAGCCATCTGGATGAACATGGAAATATCTACACCGCTATCTTTATGAACATGGAAATAGCTACACCGCCATCTGTATGAACATGGAAATATCTACACCACTAACTGTATGAACATGGAAATATCTACACCGCTATCTGCATGAACATGGAAATATCTTCACCGACATCTGTATGAACATGGATATATCTACACAGCAATCTGGATGAACATGGAAATAACTACACCGCTATCTGTATGAACATGGAAATAGCTACACCTCTATCAGTATGAACATGGAAATATCTACACCGCTATCCGTATAAACATGGAAAGATCTACACCGCTATCTGTATGAACATGGAAATATCTTCACCGCCATCTGAATGAACATGGATATATCTACACAGCCATCTGGATGAACATGGATATATCTCCACCGCTATCTGCATGAACATGGAAATATCTACACCACTATCTGTGTAAACATGCATACATCTTCACAGCTATCTGTATGAACATGGAAATATCTACACAGCCATCTGGAGGAAAATGAAAATATCTACACCGCTATCTGAATGAACATGGAAATATCAGCACCGCTATCTGTATGAACATGGAAATATCTTCACCGCTATCTGTATGAACATGGAAATATCTACACCGCTTTCTGTATGAACATGGAAATATCTACACCGCTATCTGTATGAACATGGAAATAGCTACACCGCTATCTGTATGAACATGGAAGTATCTACACCACTATCTGTATGAACATGGAAATATCTTCACCGCCATATGTATGAACATGGATATATCTACACAGCCATCTGGATGAACATGGAAATATCTACACCACTATATGTACGAACATGGAATTAGCTAAACCGCTATGTCTATGAACATGGAAATATCTACACCGCTATCTGTATGAACATGGAAGTATCTACACCGCTATCTGTATGAACATTGAAATATCTTCACCGCCATATGTATGAACACGGATATATCTAGACAGCCATCTGGATGAACATGGAAATATCAGCACTGCTGTCTGTATAAACATGGAAATATCTACACCGCTATCTGTATGAACATGGAAATATCTACACCGCTATCTGTTTGAACATGGAAATATCTACACCGCTATCTGCATGAAAATGGAAATATCTGCACAGCTTTCTGCATATACATCAAAATATCTACAAAGCTATTCCTCTACACATGGAAATATCTACACCGCAATCTCTATAAACTTGGAAATATCTACACCGCCATCTGTATGAACATGGAAATATCTGCACCGCCATCTGTATGAACATGTAAATATCTAGACCGCCATCTGTATTAAGATGGAGATATCTACACCGCTATCTGTATAAACACGGAAATATCTACACCGCTACCTGTATAAACATGGAAATATCTACACCGCTATCTGTATAAACATGGAAATATCTACACCGCTACCTGTATAAACATGGAAATATCAGCACCGCTATCTGTATGATCATGGAAATATCTACACCGCTGTCTCTATGAACTTGGAAATATCTACACCGATATCTGTAAGAACATGGAAATATCTTCACCGCCCTCTGTATGAACATGGATATATCTACACAGCCATCTGGACGAAAATGGAAATATCAGCACCGCTGTCTGTATGAACATGGAAATATCTACACCGCTATCTGTATGAACATGGAAATATCTACACCGCTATCTGTATGAACATGGAAATATCTACACTGCTATCTGTATGAACATGGAAATATCTGCACCGCTATCTGTATGAACATGGGAATATCTTCACCGCCATCTGTATGAACATGGATATATCTACACAGCCATCTGGATGAACATGGAAATATCTACACCGCTATCTGTATGAACATGGAAATATCTACACCGCTCTCTGTGTAAACATGCATACATCTTCACCGCTATCTGTATAAACATGGAAATATCTACACCGCTACCCGTATAAACATGGAAATATCAGCACCGCTATCTGTATGAACATGGAAATATCTACACAGCCATCTGGACGAACATGGAAATATCTACACCGCTATCTGTATGAACATGGAAATAGCTACACCGCTATCTGTATGAACATGGAAACATCTACACCACTATCTGTATGAACATGGAAATATCTACACCGCTATCTGTATGAACATGGAAATATCTTCACCGCCATCTGTATGAACATGGATATATCTACACAGCCATCTGGATGAACATGGAAATATCTACACCGCTATCTGTATGAACATGGAAATATCTACTCCGCTATCTGAACACGGAAATATCTACACCGCTATCTGTATGAACATGGAAATATCTACCCCGCCATCTGTATGAACATGGATATATCTACACAGCCATCTGGATGAACATGGAAATATCAAAACCGCTATCTGTATGAACTTGGAACTATCTACACCGCTATCTGTGTTAACAGGCATACATCTTCACCGCTATCTGTATAAACATGGAAATATCTACACCGCTATCTGTAAGAACATGGAAATATCCACACAGCTATCTGTTTGAACATGGAAATATCTACACCGCTATCTGCATGAAAATGGAAATAGCTATACAGCTATCTGCATATACATGGAAATATCTACAAAGCTATTTCTCTACACAAGGAAATATCTACACCGCAATCTCTATAAACATGGAAATATCTACACCGCCATCTGTATGAACATGGAAATATCTGCACCGCCATCTGTATGAACATATAAATATCTAGACCGCCATCTGTATTAAGATGGAGATATCTACACCGCTATCTGTATAAACACGGAAATATCTACACCGCTACCTGTATAAACATGGAAATATCTACACCGCTATCTGTATAAACATGGAAATATCTACACCGCTACCTGTATAAACATGGAAATATCAGCACCGCTATCTGTATGAACATGGAATTATCTACACCGCTATCTCTATGAACATGGAAATATCTACACTGATATCTGTAAGAACATGGAAATATCTTCACCGCCTTCTGTTTGAACATGGATATATCTACACAGCCATCTGGACGAAAATGGAAATATCACCACCGCTGTCTGTATGAACATGGAAATATCTACACCGCTATCTGTATGAACATGGAAATATCTACACCGCTATCTGTATGAACATGGAAATATCTTCACCGCCATCCGTATGAACATTGATATATCCACTCAGCCATCTGGATGAACATGGAAATATCTACACCGCTATCTGTATGAACATGGAAATCTCTACACCGCTATCTGTGTAAACATGCATACATCTTCACCGCTATCTGTATAAACATGGAAATATCTACACTGCTATCTGCATGAACATGGAAATATCTACACCGCTGTCTGTATGAACATGGAAATATCTTCACCGCCATCTGTAGGAACATGGATATATCTACACAGCCATCTGGATGAACATGGAAGTATCTACACCGCTATCTGTATGAACATGAAAAAAGCTACACCGCTATCTGTATGAATAAGGAAATATCTACACCGCTATCTGTATGAACACGGAAATATCTACACCGCTATCTGTATGAACATGGAAATATCTTCACCGCCATCTGTATGAACATGAATATATCTACACAGCCATCTGGATGAACATGGAAATATCTACAACTCTATATGTATGAACATGGAATTAGCTACACCGGTATCTGAATGAACATGGAAATATCTACACCGCAATCTCTATAAACATGGAAATATCTACACCGCCATCTGTATGAACATGGAAATATCTGCACCGCCATCTGTATGAACATGTAAATATCTAGACCGCCATCTGTATTAAGATGGAGATATCTACACCGCTATCTGTATAAACATGGAAATATCTACACCGCTATCTGTATAAACATGGAAATATCTTCACCGCTACCTGTATAAACATGGAAATATCAGCACCGCTATCTGTATGATCATGGAAATATCTACACCGCTATCTCTATGAACTTGGAAATATCTACACCGATATCTGTAAGAACATGGAAATATCTTCACCGCCAT
Source organism: Gorilla gorilla gorilla (assembly GCF_029281585.2). NCBI lineage: Eukaryota > Metazoa > Chordata > Mammalia > Primates > Hominidae > Gorilla > Gorilla gorilla. Next base: position 51,161,860 of record NC_073246.2, on the reverse strand, counting down.
CTGTATGAACATGGATATATCTACACAGCCATCTGGACGAAAATGGAAATATCAGCACCGCTGTCTGTATGAACATGGAAATATCTACACCGCTATCTGTATGAACATGGAAATATCTACACCGCTATCTGTATGAACATGGAAATATCTACACCGCTATCTGTATGAACATGGAAATATCTACACCGCTATCTGTATGAACATGGAAATATCTTCACCGCCATCTGTATGAACATGGATATATCTACACAGCCATCTGGATGAACATGGAAATATCTACACCGCTATCTGTATGAACATGGAAATATCTACACCGCTCTCTGTGTAAACATGCATACATCTTCACCGCTATCTGTATAAACATGGAAATATCTACACCGCTACCCGTATAAACATGGAAATATCAGCACCGCTATCTGTATGAACATGGAAATATCTACACAGCCATCTGGACGAACATGGAAATATCTACACCGCTATCTGTATGAACATGGAAATAGCTACACCGCTATCTGTATGAACATGGAAACATCTACACCACTATCTGTATGAACATGGAAATATCTACACCGCTATCTGTATGAACATGGAAATATCTTCACCGCCATCTGTATGAACATGGATATATCTACACAGCCATCTGGATGAACATGGAAATATCTAAACCGCTATCTGTATGAACATGGAAATAGCTACTCCGCTATCTGAACACGGAAATATCTACACCGCTATCTGTATGAACATGGAAATATCTACCACGCCATCTGTATGAACATGGATATATCTACACAGCCATCTGGATGAACATGGAAATATCAAAACCGCTATCTGTATGAACTTGGAACTATCTACACCGCTATCTGTGTTAACAGGCATACATCTTCACCGCTATCTGTATAAACATGGAAATATCTACACCGCTATCTGTAAGAACATGGAAATATCTACACAGCTATCTGTTTGAACATGGAAATATCTACACCGCTATCTGCATGAAAATGGAAATATCTACACAGCTATCTGCATATACATGGAAATATCTACAAAGCTATTTCTCTACACAAGGAAATATCTACACCGCAATCTCTATAAACATGGAAATATCTACACCGCCATCTGTATGAACATGGAAATATCTGCACCGCCATCTGTATGAACATATAAATATCTAGACCGCCATCTGTATTAAGATGGAGATATCTACACCGCTATCTGTATGAACATGGAAATATCTACACCGCTCTCTGTGTAAACATGCATACATCTTCACCGCTATCTGTATAAACATGGAAATATCTACACCGCTATCCGTATAAACATGGAAATATCAGCACCGCTATCTGTATGAACATGGAAATATCTACACAGCCATCTGGACGAACATGGAAATATCTACACCGCTATCTGTATGAACATGGAAATAGCTACACCGCTATCTGTATGAACATGGAAACATCTACACCACTATCTGTATGAACATGGAAATATCTACACTGCTATCTGTATGAACATGGAAATATCTTCACCGCCATCTATATGAACATGGATATATCTACACAGCCATCTGGATGAACATGGAAATATCTACACCGCTATCTGTATGAACATGGAAATAGCTACTCCGCTATCTGTATGAACATGGAAATATCTACACCGCTATCTGTATGAACATGGAAATATCTACACCGCTATCTGTATGAACATGGAAATATCTTCACCGCCATCTGTATGAACATGGATATATCTACAAAGCCATCTGGATGAACATGGAAATATCTACACCGCTATCTGTATGAACATGGAAATATCTACACCGCTATCTGTGTAAACATGCATACATCTTCACCGCTATCTGAATAAACATGGAAATATCTACATCGCTATCTGTATGAACATGGAATTATCTACACCGCTATCTGTTTGAACATGGAAATATCTACACCGCTATCTGCATGAAAATGGAAATATCTACACAGCTATCTGCAAATACATGGAAATATCTACAAAGCTATCTCTTTACACATGGAAATATACACCGCTATCTCTATAAACATGGAAATATCTATACCGCCATCTGTATGAACATGGAAATATCTGCACCGCCATCTGTATTAATGTACAAATACCTACACCGCCATCTGTATTAAGATGGAGATATCTACACGGCTATCTGTATAAACTTGGAAATATCTACACCGCTATCTGTATAAACATGGAAATATCTACACCGCTATCTGTATAAACATGGAAATATCTACACCGCCATCTGTATGAAGATAAAAATATCTTCACCGCCATCTGTATGAACATCGGTATATCTACACAGCCATCTGGATGAACATGGAAATATCTACACCGCTATCTGTATGAACATGGAAATAGCTACACCGCTATCTGTATGAACATGGAAATATCTACACCGCTATCTGTATGAACATGGAAATATCTACACCGCTATCTCTATGAACATGGAAATATCTTTACCGCCATCTGTATGAACATGGATATATCTACACAGCCATCTGGATGAAAATGGAAATATCTACACCGCTATCTGTATGAACATGGAAATATCTACACCGCTCTCTGTGTAAACATGCATACATCTTCACCGCTATCTGTATAAACATGGAAATATCTACACCGCTACCCGTATAAACATGGAAATATCAGCACCGCTATCTGTATGAACATGGAAATATCTACACAGCCATCTGGACGAACATGGAAATATCTACACCGCTATCTGTATGAACATGGAAATAGCTACACCGCTATCTGTATGAACATGGAAACATCTACACCACTATCTGTATGAACATGGAAATATCTACACCGCTATCTGTATGAACATGGAAATATCTTCACCGCCATCTGTATGAACATGGATATATCTACACAGCCATCTGGATGAACATGGAAATATCTACACCGCTATCAGTATGAACATGGAAATAGCTACTCCGCTATCTGAACACGGAAATATCTACACCGCTATCTGTATGAACATGGAAATATCTACACCGCCATCTGTATGAACATGGATATATCTACACAGCCATCTGGATGAACATGGAAATATCAAAACCGCTATCTGTATGAACTTGGAACTATCTACACCGCTATCTGTGTTAACATGCATACATCTTCACCGCTATCTGTATAAACATGGAAATATCTACACCGCTATCTGTAAGAACATGGAAATATCTACACAGCTATCTGTTTGAACATGGAAATATCTACACCGCTATCTGCATGAAAATGGAAATATCTACACAGCTATCTGCATATACATGGAAATATCTACAAAGCTATTTCTCTACACAAGGAAATATCTACACCGCAATCTCTATAAACATGGAAATATCTACACCGCCATCTGTATGAACATGGAAATATCCGCACCGCCATCTGTATGAACATATAAATATCTAGACCGCCATCTGTATTAAGATGGAGATATCTACACCGCTATCTGTATAAACACGGAAATATCTACACCGCTACCTGTATAAACATGGAAATATCTACACCGCTATCTGTATAAACATGGAAATATCTACACCGCTACCTGTATAAACATGGAAATATCAGCACCGCTATCTGTATGAACATGGAATTATCTACACCGCTATCTCTATGAACATGGAAATATCTACACCGATATCTGTAAGAACATGGAAATATCTTCACCGCCTTCTGAATGAACATGGATATATCTACACAGCCATCTGGACGAAAATGGAAATATCACCACCGCTGTCTGTATGAACATGGAAATATCTACACCGCTATCTGTATGAACATGGAAATATCTACACCGCTATCTGTATGAACATGGAAATATCTTCACCGCCATCCGTATGAACATTGATATATCTACTCAGCCATCTGGATGAACATGGAAATATCTACACCGCTATCTGTATGAACATGGAAATCTCTACACCGCTATCTGTGTAAACATGCATACATCTTCACCGCTATCTGTATAAACATGGAAATATCTACAATGCTATCTGCATGAACATGGAAATATCTACACCGCTGTCTGTATGAACATGGAAATATCTTCACCGCCATCTGTAGGAACATGGATATATCTACACAGCCATCTGGATGAACATGGAAGTATCTACACCGCTATCTGTATGAACATGAAAAAAGCTACACCGCTATCTGTATGAACATGGAAATATCTACACAGCTATCTGTATGAACACGGAAATATCTACACCGCTATCTGTATGAACATGGAAATATCTTCTCCGCCATCTGTATGAACATGAATATATCTACACAGCCATCTGGATGAACATGGAAATATCTACAACTCTATATGTATGAACATGGAATTAGCTACACCGGTATCTGAATGAACATGGAAATATCTACACCGCTATCTGTATGAACATGGAAATATCTACACCGCTATCTGTATGAACATGGAAATATCTTCTCCGCCATCTGTATGAACATGGATATATCTACACAGCCATCTGGATGAACATGGAAATATCTACACCGCTATCTGTATGAACATGGAAATATCTACACCGCTCTCCGTGTAAACATGCATACATCTTCACCGCTATCTGTATAAACATGGAAATATCTACACCGCTATCCGTATAAACATGGAAATATCAGCACCGCTATCTGTATGAACATGGAAATATCTACACAGCCATCTGGACGAACATGGAAATATCTACACCGCTATCTGTATGAACATGGAAATAGCTACACCGCTATCTGTATGAACATGGAAACATCTACACCACTATCTGTATGAACATGGAAATATCTACACCGCTATCTGTATGAACATGGAAATATCTTCACCGCCATCTATATGAACATGGATATATCTACACAGCCTTCTGGATGAACATGGAAATATCTACACCGCTATCTGTATGAACATGGAAATAGCTACTCCGCTATCTGTATGAACATGGAAATATCTACACCGCTATCTGTATGAACATGGAAATATCTACACCGCTATCTGTATGAACATGGAAATATCTTCACCGACATCTGTATGAACATGGATATATCTACACAGCCATCTGGATGAACATGGAAATATCTACACTGCTATCTGTATGAACATGGAAATATCTACACCGCTATCTGTGTAAACATGCATACATCTTCACCGCTATCTGAATAAACATGGAAATATCTACATCGCTATCTGTATGAACGTGGAATTATCTACACCGCTATCTGTTTGAACATGGAAATATCTACACCGCTATCTGCATGAAAATGGAAATATCTACACAGCTATCTGCAAATACATGGAAATATCTACAAAGCTATCTCTTTACACATGGAAATATACACCGCTATCTCTATAAACATGGAAATATCTATACCGCCATCTGTATGAACATGGAAATATCTGCACCGCCATCTGTATTAACGTACAAATATCTACACCGCCATCTGTATTAAGATGGAGATATCTACACGGCTATCTGTATAAACTTGGAAATATCTACACCGCTATCTGTATAAACATGGAAATATCTACACCGCTATCTGTATAAACATGGAAATATCTACACCGCCATCTGTATGAAGATAAAAATATCTTCACCGCCATCTGTATGAACATCGGTATATCTACACAGCCATCTGGATGAACATGGAAATATCTACACCGCTATATGTATGAACATGGAAATAGCTACACCGCTATCTGTATGAACATGGAAATATCTACACCGCTATCTGTATGAACATGGAAATATCTACACCGCTATCTGTATGAACATGGAAATATCTTTACCGCCATCTGTATGAACATGGATATATCTACACAGCCATCTGGATGAACATGGAAATATCAACACCGCTATCTGTATGAACATGGAAATATCTACACCGCTATCTGTTTTAACATGCATACATCTTCACCGCTATCTGTATAAACATGGAAATATCTACATCGCTATCCGTATGAACATGGAAATATCTACACCGCTATCTGTTTGAACATGGAAATATCTACACCGCTATCTGCATGAAAATGGAAATATCTACACAGCTATCTGCATATACATGGAAATATCTACAAAGCTATTTCTCTACACATGGAAATATCTACACCGCAATCTCTATAAACATGGAAATATCTTCACCGCCATCTGTATGAACATGGAAATATCTGCACTGCCATCTGTATGAACATATAAATATCTAGACCGCCATCTGTATTAAGATGGAGATATCTACACCGCTATCTGTATAAACATGGAAATATCTACACCGCTATCTGTATAAACATGGAAATATCTACACCGCTATCTGTATAAACATGGAAATATCTACACCGCTACCTGTATAAACATGGAAATATCAGCACCGCTATCTGTATGAACATGGAAATATCTACACCGCTATCTCTATGAACATGGAAATATCTACACCGATATCTGTATGAACATGGAAATATCTTCACTGCCATCTGTATCAACACGGATATATCTACACAGCCATCTGGACGAACATGGAAATATCAGCACCGCTGTCTGTATGAACATGGAAATATCTACAACGCTATCTGTATGAATATGGAAATATCTACACCGCTATCTGTATGAATATGGAAATAACTTCACTGACATCTGTATGAAAATGGATATATCTACACAGCCATCTGGATGAACATGGAAATATCTACACCGCTATCTGTATGAACATGGAAATATCTACACCACTATCTGTGTAAACATGCATACATCTTCACCGCTATCTGTATAAACATGGAATTATCTACCCCGCTATCTGTATGACCATGGAAATATCTACACCGCTATCTGTTTGAACACGGAAATATCTACTCCGCTATCTGCATGAAAATGGAAATATCTACACAGCTATCTGCATATACATGGAAATATCTACAAAGCTATTTCTTTACACATGGAAATAACTACACCGCTATCTCTATTAACATGGAAATATCTACACCGCCATCTGTAGGAACATGGAAATATCTGCACCGCCATATGTATGAACATATAAATATCTACACCGCCATCCGTATTAAGATGGAGATATCTACACCGCTATCTGTATAAACATGGAAATATCTACAACGCTATCTGTATAAACATGGAAACATCTACACCGCTATCTGTATAAACATGGAAATATCTGCACCGCTACCTGTATAAACATGGAAATATCAGCACCGCTATCTGTATGAACATGGAAATATCTACACAGCCATCTGGATGAACATGGAAATATCTACACCGCTATCTGTATGAACATGGAAATAGCTACACCGCTATCTGTATGAACATGGAAATATCTACACCACTACCTGTATGAACATGGAAATATATACACCGCTATCTGCATGAACATGGAAATATCTTCACCGCCATCTGTATGAACATGGATATATCTACACAGCAATCTGGATGAACATGGAAATATCTACACCGCTACCTGTATGAACATGGAAATAGCTACACCTCTATCTGTATGAACATGGAAATATCTACACCGCTATCTGTATGAACATGGAAAGATCTACACCGCTATCTGTATGAACATGGAAATACCTTCACCGCCATCTGTATGAACATGGATATATCTACACAGCCATCTGGATGAACATGGATATATCTCCACCGCTATCTGCATGAACATGGAAATACCTACACCGCTATCTGTGTAAACATGCATACATCTTCACCGCTATCTGTATAAACATGGAAATGTCTACACCGCTATCTGTATAAACACGGAAATATCTACACCGCTACCTGTATAAACATGGAAATATCAGCACCGCTGTCTGTATGAACATGGAAATATCTACACCTCTATCTGTATGAACATGGAAATATCTACACCACTATCTGTATGAACATGGAAATATCTTCACCACCATCTGTATGAACATGGATATATCTACACAGCCATCTGGATGAACATGGAAATATCTACACCGCTATCTGTATGAAAATGGTAATATCTACACCGCTATCTGTGTAAACATGCATACATCTTCACCGCTATCTGTATAAACATGGAAATATCTACACCGCTATCTGTATAAACATGGAAATATCTACACCGCTACCTGTATAAACATGGAAATATCAGCACCGCTATCTGTATGAACATGGAAATATCTACATAGCCATCTGGATGAACATGAAAATATCTACACCGCTATCTGTATGAACATGGAAATAGCTACAACGCTACCTGTATGAACATGGAAATATCTACACCGCTATCTGAATGAACATGGAAATATCTACACCACTATCTGTATGAACATGGAAATATATTCACCGCCATCTGTATGAACATGGATATATCTACACAGCCATCTGGATGAACATGGAAATATCTACACCTCTATATGTATGAACATGGAAATAGCTACACCGCTATCTGTATGAACATGGAAATAGCTACACCGCTATCTGTATGAACATGGAAGTATCTACACCGCTATATGTATGAACATGGAAATATATTCACCGCCATATGTATGAACATGGATATATCTACACAGACATCTGGATGAACATGGAAATATCTACACCACTATATGTATGAACATGGAATTAGCTAAACCGCTATGTCTATGAACATGGAAATATCTACAACGCTATCTGTATGAACATGGAAGTATCTACACCGCTATCTGTATGAACATTGAAATATCTTCACCGCCATATGTATGAACACGGATATATCTAGACAGCCATCTGGATGAACATGGAAATATCAGCACCGCTGTCTGTATGAACATGGAAATATCTACACCGCTATCTGTATGAACATGGAAATAGCTACACAGCTATCTGTTTGAACATGGAAATATCTACACCGCTATCTGCATGAAAATGGAAATATCTACACAGCTTTCTGCATATACATCAAAATATCTACAAAGCTATTCCTCTACACATGGAAATATCTACACCGCAATCTCTATAAACATGGAAATATCTACACCGCCATCTGTATGAACATGGAAATATGTGCACCGCCATCTGTATGAACATATAAATATCTAGACCGCCATCTGTATTAAGATGGAGATATCTACACCGCTATCTGTATAAACACGGAAATATCTACACCGCTACCTGTATAAACATGGAAATATCTACACCGCTATCTGTATAAACATGGAAATATCTACACCGCTACCTGTATAAACATGGAAATATCAGCACCGCTCTCTGTATGAACATGGAAATATCTACACCGCTATCTCTATGAACATGGAAATATCTACACCGATATCTGTAAGAACATGGAAATATCTTCACCGCCATCTGTATGAACATGGATATAACTACACAGCCATCTGGACGAAAATGGAAATATCAGCACCGCTGTCTGTATGAACATGGAAATATCTACACCGCTATCTGTATGAACATGGAAATATCTTTACCGCCATCTGTATGAACATGGATATATCTACACAGCCATCTGGATGAACATGGAAATATCTACACCGCTATCTGTATGAACATGGAAATATCTACACCGCTCTCTGTGTAAACATGCATACATCTTCACCGCTATCTGTATAAACATGGAAATATCTACACCGCTACCCGTATAAACATGGAAATATCAGCACCGCTATCTGTATGAACATGGAAATATCTACACAGCCATCTGGACGAACATGGAAATATCTACACCGCTATCTGTATGAACATGGAAATAGCTACACCGCTATCTGTATGAACATGGAAACATCTACACCACTATCTGTATGAACATGGAAATATCTACACCGCTATCTGTATGAACATGGAAATATCTTCACCGCCATCTGTATGAACATGGATATATCTACACAGCCATCTGGATGAACATGGAAATATCTACACCGCTATCTGTATGAACATGGAAATAGCTACTCCGCTATCTGAACACGGAAATATCTACACCGCTATCTGTATGAACATGGAAATATCTACACCGCCATCTGTATGAACATGGATATATCTACACAGCCATCTGGATGAACATGGAAATATCAAAACCGCTATCTGTATGAACTTGGAACTATCTACACCGCTATCTGTGTTAACATGCATACATCTTCACCGCTATCTGTATAAACATGGAAATATCTACACCGCTATCTGTAAGAACATGGAAATATCTACACAGCTATCTGTTTGAACATGGAAATATCTACACCGCTATCTGCATGAAAATGGAAATATCTACATAGCTATCTGCATATACATGGAAATATCTACAAAGCTATTTCTCTACACAAGGAAATATCTACACCGCAATCTCTATAAACATGGAAATATCTACACCGCCATCTGTATGAACATGGAAATATCTGCACCGCCATCTGTATGAACATATAAATATCTAGACCGCCATCTGTATTAAGATGGAGATATCTACACCGCTATCTGTATAAACACGGAAATATCTACACCGCTACCTGTATAAACATGGAAATATCTACACCGCTATCTGTATAAACATGGAAATATCTACACCGCTACCTGTATAAACATGGAAATATCAGCACCGCTATCTGTATGAACATGGAATTATCTACACCGCTATCTCTATGAACATGGAAATATCTACACCGATATCTGTAAGAACATGGAAATATCTTCACCGCCTTCTGAATGAACATGGATATATCTACACAGCCATCTGGACGAAAATGGAAATATCACCACCGCTGTCTGTATGGACATGGAAATATCTACACCGCTATCTGTATGAACATGGAAATATCTACACCGCTATCTGTATGAACATGGAAATATCTTCACCGCCATCCGTATGAACATTGATATATCTACTCAGCCATCTGGATGAACATGGAAATATCTACACCGCTATCTGTATGAACATGGAAATCTCTACACCGCTATCTGTGTAAACATGCATACATCTTCACCGCTATCTGTATAAACATGGAAATATCTACAATGCTATCTGCATGAACATGGAAATATCTACACCGCTGTCTGTATGAACATGGAAATAACTTCACCGCCATCTGTAGGAACATGGATATATCTACACAGCCATCTGGATGAACATGGAAGTATCTACACCGCTATCTGTATGAACATGAAAAAAGCTACACCGCTATCTGTATGAACATGGAAATATCTACACAGCTATCTGTATGAACACGGAAATATCTACACCGCTATCTGTATGAACATGGAAATATCTTCTCCGCCATCTGTATGAACATGAATATATCTACACAGCCATCTGGATGAACATGGAAATATCTACAACTCTATATGTATGAACATGGAATTAGCTACACCGGTATCTGAATGAACATGGAAATATCTACACCGCTATCTGTATGAACATGGAAATATCTACACCGCTATCTGTATGAACATGGAAATATCTTCTCCGCCATCTGTATGAACATGGATATATCTACACAGCCATCTGGATGAACATGGAAATATCTACACCGCTATCTGTATGAACATGGAAATATCTACACCGCTCTCTGTGTAAACATGCATACATCTTCACCGCTATCTGTATAAACATGGAAATATCTACACCGCTATCCGTATAAACATGGAAATATCAGCACCGCTATCTGTATGAACATGGAAATATCTACACAGCCATCTGGACGAACATGGAAATATCTACACCGCTATCTGTATGAACATGGAAATAGCTACACCGCTATCTGTATGAACATGGAAACATCTACACCACTATCTGTATGAACATGGAAATATCTACACCGCTATCTGTATGAACATGGAAATATCTTCACCGCCATCTATATGAACATGGATATATCTACACAGCCTTCTGGATGAACATGGAAATATCTACACCGCTATCTGTATGAACATGGAAATAGCTACTCCGCTATCTGTATGAACATGGAAATATCTACACCGCTATCTGTATGAACATGGAAATATCTACACCGCTATCTGTATGAACATGGAAATATCTTCACCGACATCTGTATGAACATGGATATATCTACACAGCCATCTGGATGAACATGGAAATATCTACACTGCTATCTGTATGAACATGAAAATATCTACACCGCTATCTGTGTAAACATGCATACATCTTCACCGCTATCTGAATAAACATGGAAATATCTACATCGCTATCTGTATGAACGTGGAATTATCTACACCGCTATCCGTTTGAACATGGAAATATCTACACCGCTATCTGCATGAAAATGGAAATATCTACACAGCTATCTGCAAATACATGGAAATATCTACAAAGCTATCTCTTTACACATGGAAATATACACCGCTATCTCTATAAACATGGAAATATCTATACCGCCATCTGTATGAACATGGAAATATCTGCACCGCCATCTGTATTAACGTACAAATATCTACACCGCCATCTGTATTAAGATGGAGATATCTACACGGCTATCTGTATAAACTTGGAAATATCTACACCGCTATCTGTATAAACATGGAAATATCTACACCGCTATCTGTATAAACATGGAAATATCTACACCGCCATCTGTATGAAGATAAAAATATCTTCACCGCCATCTGTATGAACATCGGTATATCTACACAGCCATCTGGATGAACATGGAAATATCTACACCGCTATATGTATGAACATGGAAATAGCTACACCGCTATCTGTATGAACATGGAAATATCTACACCGCTATCTGTATGAACATGGAAATATCTACACCGCTATCTGTATGAACATGGAAATATCTTTACCGCCATCTGTATGAACATGGATATATCTACACAGCCATCTGGATGAACATGGAAATATCAACACCGCTATCTGTATGAACATGGAAATATCTACACCGCTATCTGTTTTAACATGCATACATCTTCACCGCTATCTGTATAAACATGGAAATATCTACATCGCTATCCGTATGAACATGGAAATATCTACACCGCTATCTGTTTGAACATGGAAATATCTACACCGCTATCTGCATGAAAATGGAAATATCTACACAGCTATCTGCATATACATGGAAATATCTACAAAGCTATTTCTCTACACATGGAAATATCTACACCGCAATCTCTATAAACATGGAAATATCTTCACCGCCATCTGTATGAACATGGAAATATCTGCACTGCCATCTGTATGAACATATAAATATCTAGACCGCCATCTGTATTAAGATGGAGATATCTACACCGCTATCTGTATAAACATGGAAATATCTACACCGCTATCTGTATAAACATGGAAATATCTACACCGCTATCTGTATAAACATGGAAATATCTACACCGCTACCTGTATAAACATGGAAATATCAGCACCGCTATCTGTATGAACATGGAAATATCTACACCGCTATCTCTATGAACATGGAAATATCTACACCGATATCTGTATGAACATGGAAATATCTTCACTGCCATCTGTATCAACACGGATATATCTACACAGCCATCTGGACGAACATGGAAATATCAGCACCGCTGTCTGTATGAACATGGAAATATCTACAACGCTATCTGTATGAATATGGAAATATCTACACCGCTATCTGTATGAATATGGAAATAACTTCACTGACATCCGTATGAAAATGGATATATCTACACAGCCATCTGGATGAACATGGAAATATCTACACCGCTATCTGTATGAACATGGAAATATCTACACCACTATCTGTGTAAACATGCATACATCTTCACCGCTATCTGTATAAACATGGAATTATCTACCCCGCTATCTGTATGACCATGGAAATATCTACACCGCTATCTGTTTGAACACGGAAATATCTACTCCGCTATCTGCATGAAAATGGAAATATCTACACAGCTATCTGCATATACATGGAAATATCTACAAAGCTATTTCTTTACACATGGAAATAACTACACCGCTATCTCTATTAACATGGAAATATCTACACCACCATCTGTAGGAACATGGAAATATCTGCACCGCCATATGTATGAACATATAAATATCTACACCGCCATCCGTATTAAGATGGAGATATCTACACCGCTATCTGTATAAACATGGAAATATCTACAACGCTATCTGTATAAACATGGAAACATCTACACCGCTATCTGTATAAACATGGAAATATCTGCACCGCTACCTGTATAAACATGGAAATATCAGCACCGCTATCTGTATGAACATGGAAATATCTACACAGCCATCTGGATGAACATGGAAATATCTACACCGCTATCTGTATGAACATGGAAATAGCTACACCGCTATCTGTATGAACATGGAAATATCTACACCACTACCTGTATGAACATGGAAATATATACACCGCTATCTGCATGAACATGGAAATATCTTCACCGCCATCTGTATGAACATGGATATATCTACACAGCAATCTGGATGAACATGGAAATATCTACACCGCTACCTGTATGAACATGGAAATAGCTACACCTCTATCTGTAAGAACATGGAAATATCTACACCGCTATCTGTATGAACATGGAAAGATCTACACCGCTATCTGTATGAACATGGAAATACCTTCACCGCCATCTGTATGAACATGGATATATCTACACAGCCATCTGGATGAACATGGATATATCTCCACCGCTATCTGCATGAACATGGAAATACCTACACCGCTATCTGTGTAAACATGCATACATCTTCACCGCTATCTGTATAAACATGGAAATGTCTACACCGCTATCTGTATAAACACGGAAATATCTACACCGCTACCTGTATAAACATGGAAATATCAGCACCGCTGTCTGTATGAACATGGAAATATCTACACCTCTATCTGTATGAACATGGAAATATCTACACCACTATCTGTATGAACATGGAAATATCTTCACCACCATCTGTATGAACATGGATATATCTACACAGCCATCTGGATGAACATGGAAATATCTACACCGCTATCTGTATGAAAATGGTAATATCTACACCGCTATCTGTGTAAACATGCATACATCTTCACCGCTATCTGTATAAACATGGAAATATCTACACCGCTATCTGTATAAACATGGAAATATCTACACCGCTACCTGTATAAACATGGAAATATCAGCACCGGTATCTGTATGAACATGGAAATATCTACATAGCCATCTGGATGAACATGAAAATATCTACACCGCTATCTGTATGAACATGGAAATAGCTACACCGCTACCTGTATGAACATGGAAATATCTACACCGCTATCTGAATGAACATGGAAATATCTACACCACTATCTGTATGAACATGGAAATATATTCACCGCCATCTGTATGAACATGGATATATCTACACAGCCATCTGGATGAACATGGAAATATCTACACCTCTATATGTATGAACATGGAAATAGCTACACCGCTATCTGTATGAACATGGAAATAGCTACACCGCTATCTGTATGAACATGGAAGTATCTACACCGCTATATGTATGAACATGGAAATATATTCACCGCCATATGTATGAACATGGATATATCTACACAGACATCTGGATGAACATGGAAATATCTACACCACTATATGTATGAACATGGAATTAGCTAAACCGCTATGTCTATGAACATGGAAATATCTACACCGCTATCTGTATGAACATGGAAGTATCTACACCGCTATCTGTATGAACATTGAAATATCTTCACCGCCATATGTATGAACACGGATATATCTAGACAGCCATCTGGATGAACATGGAAATATCAGCACCGCTGTCTGTATGAACATGGAAATATCTACACCGCTATCTGTATGAACATGGAAATAGCTACACAGCTATCTGTTTGAACATGGAAATATCTACACCGCTATCTGCATGAAAATGGAAATATCTACACAGCTTTCTGCATATACATCAAAATATCTACAAAACTATTCCTCTACACATGGAAATATCTACACCGCAATCTCTATAAACATGGAAATATCTACACCGCCATCTGTATGAACATGGAAATATGTGCACCGCCATCTGTATGAACATATAAATATCTAGACCGCCATCTGTATTAAAATGGAGATATCTACACCGCTATCTGTATAAACACGGAAATATCTACACCGCTACCTGTATAAACATGGAAATATCTACACCGCTATCTGTATAAACATGGAAATATCTACACCGCTACCTGTATAAACATGGAAATATCAGCACCGCTCTCTGTATGAACATGGAAATATCTACACCGCTATCTCTATGAACTTGGAAATATCTACACCGATATCTGTAAGAACATGGAAATATCTTCACCGCCATCTGTATGAACATGGATATAACTACACAGCCATCTGGACGAAAATGGAAATATCAGCACCGCTGTCTGTATGAACATGGAAATATCTACACCGCTATCTGTATGAACATGGAAATATCTACACCGCTATCTGTATGAACATGGAAATATCTTCACCGCCATCTGTATGAACATGGATATATCTACATAGCCATCTGGAAGAACATGGAAATATCTACACCGCTATCTGTATGAAAATGGAAATCTCTAAACCGCTATCTGTGTAAACATGCATACATCTTCACCGCTATCTGTATAAACATGGAAATATCTACACTGCTATCTCCATGAACATGGAAATATCTACACAGCTATCTGTATGAAGATGGAAATATCTTCACCGCCATCTGTATGAACACGGACATATCTACACAGCCATCTGGATGAACATGGAAATATCTACACAGCTACCCGTATAAACATGGAAATATCAGCACCGCTATCTGTATGAACATGGAAATATCTACACAGCCATCTGGACGAACATGGAAATATCTACACCGCTATCTGTATGAACATGGAAATATCTACACCGCTATCTGTGTAAACATGAATACATCTTCACCGCTATCTGAATAAACATGGAAATATCTACATCGCTATCTGTATGAACATGGAATTACCTACACCGCTATCTGTTTGAACATGGAAATATCTACACCGCTATCTGCATGAAAATGGAAATATGTACACAGCTATCTGCATATACATGGAAATATCTACAAAGCTATCTCTTTACACATGGAAATAACTACACCGCTATCTCTATAAACATGGAAATATTTATACCGCCATCTGTATGAACATGGAAATATCTGCACCGCCATCTGTATTAACGTACAAATATCTACACCGCCATCTGTATTAAGATGGAGATATCTACACGGCTATCTGTATAAACTTGGAAATATCTACACCGCTATCTGTATAAACATGGAAATATCTACACCGCTATCTGTACAAACATGGAAATATCTACACCGCCATCTGTATGAAGATAAAAATATCTTCACCGCCATCTGTATGAACATGGGTATATCTACACAGCCATCTGGATGAACATGGAAATATCTACACCGCTATCTGTATGAACATGGAAATAGCTACACCGCTATCTGTATGAACATGGAAATATCTACACCGCTATCTGTATGAACATGGAAATATCTACACCGCTATCTGTATGAACATGGAAATATCTTTACCGCCATCTGTATGAACATGGATATATCTACACAGCCATCTGGATGAACATGGAAATATCAACACCGCTATCTGTATGAACATGGAAATATCTACACCGCTATCTGTTTTAACATGCATACATCTTCACCGCTATCTGTATAAACATGGAAATATCTACATCGCTATCCGTATGAACATGGAAATATCTACACCGCTATCTGTTTGAACATGGAAATATCTACACCGCTATCTGCATGAAAATGGAAATATCTACACAGCTATCTGCATATACATGGAAATATCTACAAAGCTATTTCTCTACACATGGAAATATCTACACCGCAATCTCTATAAACATGGAAATATCTTCACCGCCATCTGTATGAACATGGAAATATCTGCACTGCCATCTGTATGAACATATAAATATCTAGACCGCCATCTGTATTAAGATGGAGATATCTACACCGCTATCTGTATAAACATGGAAATATCTACACCGCTATCTGTATAAACATGGAAATATCTACACCGCTATCTGTATAAACATGGAAATATCTACACCGCTACCTGTATAAACATGGAAATATCAGCACCGCTATCTGTATGAACATGGAAATATCTACACCGCTATCTGTATGAACATGGAAAGATCTACACCGCTATCTGTATGAACATGGAAATATCTTCACCGCCATCTGTATGAACATGGATATATCTACACAGCCATCTATATGAACATGGATATATCTCCACCGCTATCTGCATGAACATGGAAATATCTATACCGCTATCTGTGTAAACATGCATAGATCTTCACCGCTATCTGTATAAACATGGAAATGTCTACACCGCTATCTGTATAAACACGGAAATATCTACACCGCTACCTGTATAAACATGGAAATATCAGCACCGCTATCTGTATGAACATGGAAATATCTACACAGCCATCTGGATGAACATGAAAATATCTACACCGCTATCTGTATGAACATGGAAATAGCTACACCGCTACCTGTATGAACATGGAAATATCTACACCGCTATCTGAATGAACATGGAAATATCTACACCACTATCTGTATGAACATGGAAATATATTCACTGCCATCTGTATGAACATGGATGTATCTACACAGCCATCTGGATGAACATGGAAATATCTACACCTCTATATGTATGAACATGGAAATAGCTACACCGCTATCTGTATGAACATGGAAATAGCTACACCGCTATCTGTATGAACATGGAAGTATCTACACCGCTATCTGTATGAACATGGAAATAAATTCACCGCCATATGTATGAACATGGATATATCTACACAGCCATCTGGATGAACATGGAAATATCTACACCACTATATGTATGAACATGGAATTAGCTAAACCGCTATGTCTATGAACATGGAAATATCTACACCGCTATCTGTATGAACATGGAAGTATCTACACCGCTATCTGTATGAACATTGAAATATCTTCACCGCCATATGTATGAACACGGATATATCTAGACAGCCATCTGGATGAACATGGAAATATCAGCACCGCTGTCTGTATGAACATGGAAATATCTACACCGCTATCTGTATGAACATGGAAATATCTACACAGCTATCTGTTTGAACATGGAAATATCTACACCGCTATCTGCATGAAAATGGAAATATCTACACAGCTTTCTGCATATACATCAAAATATCTACAAAGCTATTCCTCTACACATGGAAATATCTACACCGCAATCTCTATAAACATGGAAATATCTACACCGCCATCTGTATGATCATGGAAATATCTGCACCGCCATCTGTATGAACATATAAATATCTAGACCACCATCTGTATTAAGATGGAGATATCTACACCGCTATCTGTATAAACACGGAAATATCTACACCGCTACCTGTATAAACATGGAAATATCTACACCGCTATCTGTATAAACATGGAAATATCTACACCGCTACCTGTATAAACATGGAAATATCAGCACCGCTATCTGTATGAACATGGAAATATCTACACCGCTATCTCTATGAACATGGAAATATCTACACCGATATCTGTAAGAACATGGAAATATCTTCACCGCCATCTGTATGAACATGGATATATCTACACAGCCATCTGGATGACCATGGAAATATGAGCACCGCTGTCTGTTTGAACATGGAAATACCTACACCGCTATCTGTATGAACATGGAAATATCTACACCGCTATCTGTATGAGCATGGAAATAACTTCACCACCATCTGTATGAACATGGATATATCTACACAGCCATCTGGATGAACATGGAAATATCTACACCGCTATCTGTATGAACATGGAAATATCTACACCGCTATCTGTGTAAACATGCATACATCTTCACCACTATCTGTAAAAACATGGAAATATCTACACCGCTATCTGTATAAACATGGAAATATCTACACCACTACCTGTATAAAAAAGGAAATATCAGCACCGCTATCTGTATGAACATGGAAATATATACACAGCCATCTGGATGAACATGGAAATCTCTTCACCGCTATCTGTATGAACATGGAAATAGCTACACCTCTATCTGTATGAACATGGAAATATCTACACCGCTATCTGTATGAACATGGAAAGATCTACACCGCCATCTGTATGAACATGGAAATATCTTCACCGCCATCTGTATGAACGTGGTATACCTACACAGCCATCTGGATGAACATGGATATATCTACACCGCTATCTGTATGAACATGGAAATATCTGCACCGCTATCTGTGTAAACATGCATACATCTTCACCGCTATCTGTATAAACATGGAAATATCTACACCGCTATGTGTATGAACATGGAAATATCTACACCGCTATCTGTTTGAACATGGAAATATCTACACCGCTATCTGCATGAAAATGTAAATATCTAAACAGCTATCTGCATATACATGGAAATATTTACAAAGCTATTTCTTTACACATGGAAATATCTAAACCGCTATCTCTATAAACATGGAAATATCTACACTGCCATCTGTATGAACATGGAAATATCTGCACCGCCATCTGTATGAACATATAAATATCTACACCGCCATCTGTATTAAGATGGAGATATCTACACCGTTATCTGTATAAACGTGGAAATATCTACACCGCTATCTATATAAACATGGAAATATCTACACCACTATCAGTATAAACATGGAAATATCTACACCGCTACATGTATAAACATGGAAATATCACCACCGCTATCTGTATGAACATGGAAATATCTACACAGCCATCTGAATGAACATGGAAATATCTACAACGCTATCTGTATTAACATGGGAATAGCTACACCGCTATCTGTATGAACATGGATATATCTACACCGCTATCTGTATAAACATGAAAATATCTACACCGCTACCTGTATAAACATGGAAATATCAGCACCGTTATCTGTATGAACATGGATATATCTACACAGCCATCTGGATGGACATGGAAATATCGACACCGCTATATGTATGAACATGGAATTAGCTACACCGCTATCTGTATGAACATGGAAATATCTACACCGCTATCTGTATGAACATGGAAATATCTACACCGCTATCTGTATGAACATGGAAATATCTTCACCGCCATCTGTATGAACATGGATATATCTACACAGCCATCTGGATGAACATGGAAATATCTGCACCGCTATCTGCATGAACATGGAAATATCTACACCACTATCTGTGTAAACATGCATACATCTTCACTGCTATCTGTATAAACATGGAATTATCTACACCGCTATCTGTATGACCATGGAAATATCTACACCGCTATATGTTTGAACACGGAAATATCTACTCCGCTATCTGCATGAAAATGGAAATATCTACACAGCTATCTGCATATACATGGAAATATCTACAAAGCTATTTCTTTACACATGGAAATAACTACACCGCTATCTCTATTAACATGGAAATATCTACACCGCCATCTGTATGAACATGGAAATATCTGCACCGCCATCTGTATGAACATATAAATATCTAAACCGCCATCTGTATTAAGATGGAGATATCTACACCGCTATCTGTATAAACATGAAAATATCTACACTGCTATCTGTATAAACATGGAAATATCTACACCGCTGTCTGGATAAACATGGAAATATCTACACCGCTACCTGTATAAACATGGAAATATCAGCACCGCTATCTGTATGAACATGGATATATCCACACAGCCATCTGGATGAACATGGAAATATCTACACCGCTATCTTTATGAACATGGAAATATCTACACCACTATCTGTGTAAACATGCATACATTTTCACCGCTATCTGTATGAACATGGAAATATCTACACAGCCATCTGGATGAACATGAAAATATCTACACCGCTATCTGAATGAACATGGAAATATCAGCACCGCTATCTGTATGAACATGGGAATATCTTCACCGCTATCTGTATGAACATGGAAATATCTACACCGCTTTCTGTATGAACATGGAAATATCTACACCGCTATCTGTATGAACATGGAAATAGCTACACCGCTATCTGTATGAACATGGAAGTATCTACACCACTATCTGTATGAACATGGAAATATCTTCACCGCCATATGTATGAACATGGATATATCTACACAGCCATCTGGATGAGCATGGAAATATCTACACCACTATATGTACGAACATGGAATTAGCTAAACCGCTATGTCTATGAACATGGAAATATCTACACCGCTATCTGTATGAACATGGAAGTATCTACACCGCTATCTGTATGAACATTGAAATATCTTCACCGCCATATGTATGAACACGGATATATCTAGACAGCCATCTGGATGAACATGGAAATATCAGCACTGCTGTCTGTATAAACATGGAAATATCTACACCGCTATCTGTATGAACATGGAAATATCTACTCCGCTATCTGTTTGAACATGGAAATATCTACACCGCTATCTGCATGAAAATGGAAATATCTACACAGCTTTCTGCATATACATCAAAATATCTACAAAGCTATTCCTCTACACATGGAAATATCTACACCGCAATCTCTATAAACATGGAAATATCTACACCGCCATCTGTATGAACATGGAAATATCTGCACCGCCATCTGTATGAACATGTAAATATCTAGACCGCCATCTGTATTAAGATGGAGATATCTACACCGCTATCTGTATAAACACGGAAATATCTACACCGCTACCTGTATAAACATGGAAATATCTACACCGCTATCTGTATAAACATGGAAATATCTACACCGCTACCTGTATAAACATGGAAATATCAGCACCGCTATCTGTATGAACATGGAAATATCTACACCGCTATCTCTATGAACTTGGAAATATCTACACCGATATCTGTAAGAACATGGAAATATCTTCACCGCCATCTGTATGAAGATGGATATATCTACACAGCCATCTGGACGAAAATGGAAATATCAGCACCGCTGTCTGTATGAACATGGAAATATCTACACCGCTATCTGTATGAACATGGAAATATCTACACCGCTATCTGTATGAACATGGAAATATCTTCACCGCCATCTGTATGAACATGGATATATCTACACAGCCATCTGGATGAACATGGAAATATCTACACCGCTATCTGTATGAACATGGAAATCTCTACACCGCTATCTGTGTAAACATGCATACATCTTCACCGCTATCTGTATAAACATGGAAATATCTACACTGCTATCTGCATGAACATGGAAATAACTACAACGCTATCTGTATGAACATGGAAATATCTTCAACGCCATCTGTATGAACATGGATATATCTACACAGCCATCTGGATGAACATGGAAATATCTACACCGCTATCTGTATGAACATGGAAACAGCTACACCGCTATCAGTATGAACATGGAAATATCTACACCGCTATCTGTATGAACACGGAAATATCTACACCGCTATCTGTATGAACATGGAAATATCTTCACCGCCATCTGTATGAACATGAATATATCTACACAGCCATCTGGATGAACATGGAAATATCTACACCGCTATATGTATGAACATGGAATTAACTACACCGGTATCTGAATGAACATGGAAATATCTACACCGCTATCTGTATGAACATGGAAATATCTACACCGCTATCTGTATGAACATGGAAATACCTTCACCGCCATCTGTATGAACATGGTTATATCTACACAGCCATCTGGATGAACATGGAAATATCTACACCGCTATCTGTATGAACATGGAAATATCTACACCGCTCTCTGTGTAAACATGCATACATCTTCACCGCTATCTGTATAAACATGGAAATATCTACACCGCTACCCGTATAAACATGGAAATATCAGCACCGCTATCTGTATGAACATGGAAATATCTACACAGCCATCTGGAAGAACATGGAAATATCTACACCGCTATCTGTATGAACATGGAAATAGCTACACCGCTATCTGTATGAACATGGAAACATCTACACCACTATCTGTATGAACATGGAAATATCTACACCGCTATCTGTATGAACATGGAAATATCTTCACCGCCATCTATATGAACATGGATATATCTACACAGCAATCTGGACGAACATGGAAATATCTACAGCGCTATCTGTATGAACATGGAAATAGCTACTCCGCTATCTGAACATGGAAATATCTACACCGCTATCTGTATGAACATGGAAATATCTACACCGCTATCTGTATGAACATGGAAATATCTTCACCGCCATCTGTATGAACATGGATATATCTACACAGCCATCTGGATGAACATGGAAATATCTACATCGCTATCTGCATGAACATGGAAATATCTACACCGCTATCTGTGTAAACATGCATACATCTTCACCGCTATCTGTATGAACATGGAAATATCTACACAGCCATCTGGATGAACATGCAAATATCTACACCGCTATCTGCATGAACATGGAAATATCAGCACAGCTGTCTGTATGAACATGGAAATATCTTCACCGCTATCTGTATGAACATGGAAATATCTGCACCGCTTTCTCTATGAACATGGAAATATCTACACCGCTATCTGTATGAACATGGAAGTATCTACACCACTATCTGTATGAACATGGAAATATCTTCACCGCCATATGTATGAACATGGATATATCTACACAGCCATCTGGATGAACATGGAAATATCTACACCACTATATGTATGAACATGGAATTAGCTAAACCGCTATGTCTATGAACATGGAAATATCTACACCGCTATCTGTATGAACATGGAAGTATCTACACCGCTATCTGTATGAACATTGAAATATCTTCACCGCCTTATGTATGAACACGGATATATCTAGACAGCCATCTGGATGAACATGGAAATATCAGCACTGCTGTCTGTATAAACATGGAAATATCTACACCGCTATCTGTATGAACATGGAAATATCTACACAGCTATCTGTTTGAACATGGAAATATCTACACCGCTATCTGCATGAAAATGGAAATATCTACACAGCTTTCTGCATATACATCAAAATATCTACAAAGCTATTCCTCTACACATGGAAATATCTACACCGCAATCTCTATGAACATGGAAATATCTACACCGCCATCTGTATGAACATGGAAATATCTGCACCGCCATCTGTATGAACATGTAAATATCTAGACCGCCATCTGTATTAAGATGGAGATATCTACACCGCTATCTGTATAAACACGGAAATATCTACACCGCTACCTGTATAAACATGGAAATATCTACACCGCTATCTGTATAAACATGGAAATATCTACACCGCTACCTGTATAAACATGGAAATATCAGCACCGCTATCTGTATGCACATGGAAATATCTACACCGCTATCTCTATGAACTTGGAAATATCTACACCGATATCTGTAAGAACATGGAAATATCTTCACCGCCATCTGTATGAACATGTATATATCTACACAGCCATCTGGACGAAAATGGAAATATCAGCACCGCTGTCTGTATGAACATGGAAATATCTACACCGCTATCTGTATGAACATGGAAATATCTACACCGCTATCTGTATGAACATGGAAATATCTTCACCGCCATCTGTATGAACATGGATATATCTACACAGCCATCTGGATGAACATGGAAATATCTACACCGCTATCTGTATGAACATGGAAATCTCTACACCGCTATCTGTGTAAACATGCATACATCTTCACCGCTATCTGTATAAACATGGAAATATCTACACTGCTATCTGCATGAACATGGAAATATCTACACCGCTATCTGTATGAACATGGAAATATCTTCACCGCCATCTGTATGAACATGGATATATCTACACAGCCATCAGGATGAACATGGAAATATCTACACCACTATCTGTATGAACATGGAAACAGCTACACCGCTATCAGTATGAACATGGAAATATCTACACCGCTATCTGTATGAACACGGAAATATCTACACCGCTATCTGTATGAACATGGAAATATCTTCACCGCCATCTGTATGAACATGAATATATCTACACAGCCATCTGGATGAACATGGAAATATCTACACCGCTATATGTATGAACATGGAATTAACTACACCGGTATCTGAATGAACATGGAAATATCTACACCGCTATCTGTTTGAACATGGAAATATCTACACCGCTATCTGTATGAACATGGAAATATCTTCACCGCCATCTGTATGAACATGGTTATATCTACACAGCCATCTGGATGAACATTGAAATATCTACACCGCTATCTGTATGAACATGGAAATATCTACACCGCTCTCTGTGTAAACATGCATACATCTTCACCGCTATCTGTATAAACATGGAAATATCCACACCGCTACCCGTATAAACATGGAAATATCAGCACTGCTATCTGTATGAACATGGAAATATCTACACAGCCATCTGGACGTACATGGAAATATCTACACCGCTATCTGTATGAACATGGAAATAGCTACACCGCTATCTGTATGAACATGGAAACATCTACACCACTATCTGTATGAACATGGAAATATCTACACCGCTATCTGTAGGAACATGGAAATATCTTCACCGCCATCTGTATGAACATGGATATATCTACACAGCCATCTGGATGAACATGGAAATATCTACACCGCTATCTGTATGAACATGGAAATAGCTACTCTGCTATCTGAACATGGAAATATCTACACCGCTATCTGTATGAACATGGAAATATCTACACTGCTACCTGTATGAACATGGAAATATCTTCACCGCCATCTGTATGAACATGGATATATCTACACAGCCATCTGGATGAACATGGAAATACCTACACCGCTATCTGTATGAACATGGAAATATCTACACCGCTATCTGTGTAAACATGCATACATCTTCACCGCTGTCTGTATAAACATGGAAATATCTGCACCGCTATCTGTATGAACATGGAAATATCTACATCGCTATCTGTATGTACATGGAAATAGCTACACCGCTATCTGTATGAACATGGAAATATCTACACCACTATCTGTATAAACATGGAAATATCTACACCGCTATCTGTATGAACATGGAAATATATAGACCACTATCTGTATAAACATGGAAATATCTACACCGCTACCTATATAAACTTGGAAATATCAGCACCGCTATCTGTATGAACATGGAAATATCTACACCGCTATCTCTATGAACATGGAATTATTTACACCGATATCTGTATGAACATGGAAATATCTTCACCGCCATCTGTATGAACATGGATATATCTACACAGCCATCTGGATGAACAAGGAAATATCAGCACCGCTGTCTGTATGAACATGGAAATATCTACACCGCTATCTGTATGAACATGGAAATATCTACACAGCTATCTGTTTGAACATGGAAATATCTACACCGCTATCTGCTTGAAAATGGAAATATCTACACAGCTATCTGCATATACAAGGAAATATCTACAAATCTATTCCTCTACACATGGAAATATCTACACCGCAATCTCTATAAACATGGAAATATCCACACCGCCATCTGTATGAACATGGAAATATCTGCACTGCCATTTGTATGAACATATAAATATCTACACCGCCATCTGTGTTAAGATGGAGATATCTACACCGCTATCTGTATAAACACGGAAATATCTACACCGCTACCTGTATAAACATGGAAATATCAGCACTGCTATCTGTATGAACATGGAAATATCTACACCGCTATCTCTATGAACATGGAAATATCTACACCGATATCTGTAAGAACATGGAAATATCTTCACCGCCATCTGTATGAACATGGATATATCTACAGAGCCATCTGGACGGAAATGGAAATATCAGCACCGCTGTCTGTATGAACATGGAAATATCTACACCGCTATCTGTATGAACATGGAAATATCTACACCGCTATCTGTATGAACATGGAAATATCTTCACCGCCATCCGTATGAACATGGATATATCTACGCAGCCATCTGGATGAACATGGAAATATCTACACCGCTATCTGTATGAACATGGAAATCTCTGCACCGCTATCTGTGTAAACATGCATACAACTTCACCGCTATCTGTATAAACATGGAAATATCTACACTGCTATCTGCATGAACATGGAAATATCTACACGGCTGTCTGTATGAACATGGAAATATCTTCACCGCCATCTGTATGAACATGGATATATCTACACAGCCATCTGGATGAACATGGAAGTATCTACACCGCTATCTGTATGAACATGGAAACAGCTACACCGCTATCTGTATGAACATGGAAATATCTACACCGCTATCTGTATGAACACGGAAATATCTACACCACTATCTGAATGAACATGGAAATATCTACACCGCTATCTGTATAAACATGCATACATCTTCACCGCTATCTGTATAAACATGGAAATATCTACACCGCTATCTGTATAAGCATGGAAATATGTACACCACTACCTGTATAAACATGGAAATATCAGCACCGCTATCTGTATGAACATGGATATATCTACACCGCTATCTGTGTAAACAAGCATACATCTTCACCGCTATCTGTATAAACTTGGAAATATCTACACCGCTATCTGTATAAACATGGAAATATCTACACCGCTATCTGTATGAACATGGAAATATCTACACCGCTATCTGTTTGAGCATGGAAATATCTACACCGCTATCTGCATGAAAATGGAAATATCTACACAGCTATCTGCAAATACATGGAAATATCTACAAAGCTATCTCTTTACACATGGAAATAACTACACCGTTATCTCTATAAACATGGAAATATCTACACCGCCATCTGTATGAACATGGAAATATCTGCACCGCCATCTGTATGAACATATAAATATCTGCACCGCCTTCTGTATTAAGATGGAGATATCTACACCGCTATCTGTATAAACATGGAAATATCTACACCGCTATCTGTATGAGCATGGAAATATCTACACCGCCATCTGTATGAAGATATAAATATCTTCACCGACATCTGTATGAACATGGATATATCTACACAGCCATCTGGATGAACATGGAAATATCTACACCGCTATCTGAATGAACATGGAAATATCAACACCGCTATCTGTGTAAACATGCATACATCTTCACCGCTATCTGTATAAACATGGAAATATCTACACCGCTATCTGTATGAACATTGAAATATCTACACCGCTATCTGTTTGAACATGGAAGTATCTACACCGCTATCTGCATGAAAATGGAAATATCTACACAGCTATCTGCATATACATGGAGATATCTACAAAGCTTTCTCTTTACACATGGAAATAACTACACCGCTATCTCTATAAACATGGAAATATCTACACCGCCATCTGTATGAACATGGAAATATCTGAACCGTCAACTCTATGAACATATAAATATCTGCACCGCCATCTGTATTAAGATGGAGATATCTACACCGCTATCTGTATAAACTTCGAAATATCTACACCGCTATCTGTATAAACATGGAAATATCTACACCGCTATCTGTATAAACATGGAAATATCTACACCGCTCCCTGTATAAACATGGAAATATCAGCACCGCTATCTGTATGAACATGGAAATACCTACACCGCTATCTGTATAAACATGGAAATATCTACACCGCTATCTGTATAAACATGGAAATATCTACACCGCTATCTGTATAAACATGGAAATATCAGCACCGCTATCTGTATGAACATGGAAATATCTACACAGCTATCTGTTTGAACATGGAAATATCCACACCGCTATCTGCATGAAAATGGAAATATCTACACAGCTTTCTGCATATACATCAAAATATCTACAAAGTTATTCCTCTACACATGGAAATATCTACACCGCAATCTCTATAAATATGGAAATATCTACACCGCCATCTGTATGAACATGGAAATATCTGCACCGCCATCTGTATGAACATGTAAATATCTAGACCGCCATCTGTATTAAGATGGAGATATCTACACCGCTATCTGTATAAACACGGAAATATCTACACCGCTACCTGTATAAACATGGAAATATCTACACCACTATCTGTATAAACATGGAAATATCTACACCGCTACCAGTATAAACATGGAAATATCAGCACCGCTATCTGAATGAAAATGGAAATATCTACACCGCTATCTCTATGAACTTGGAAATATCTACACCGATATCTGTAAGAACATGGAAATATCTTCACCGCCATCTGTATGAACATGGATATATCTACACAGCCATCTGGACGAAAATGGAAATATCAGCACCGCTGTCTGTATGAACATGGAAATATCTACACCGCTATCTGTATGAACATGGAAATATCTACACCGCTATCTGTATGAACATGGAAATATCTTCACCACCATCTGTATGAACATGGATATACCTACACAGCCATCTGGATGAACATGGAAATATCTACACCGCTATCTATATGAACATGGAAATCTCTACACCGCTATCTGTGTAAACATGCATACATCTTCACCGCTATCTGAATAAACATGGAAATATCTACACTGCTATCTGCATGAACATGGAAATATCTACACCGCTATCTGTATGAACATGGAAATATATAGACCACTATCTGTATAAACATGGAAATATCTACACCGCTACCTATATAAACTTGGAAATATCAGCACCGCTATCTGTATGAACATGGAAATATCTACACCGCTATCTCTATGAACATGGAATTATTTACACCGATATCTGTATGAACATGGAAATATCTTCACCGCCATCTGTATGAACATGGATATATCTACACAGCCATCTGGATGAACAAGGAAATATCAGCACCGCTGTCTGTATGAACATGGAAATATCTACACCGCTATCTGTATGAACATGGAAATATCTACACAGCTATCTGTTTGAACATGGAAATATCTACACCGCTATCTGCTTGAAAATGGAAATATCTACACAGCTATCTGCATATACAAGGAAATATCTACAAATCTATTCCTCTACACATGGAAATATCTACACCGCAATCTCTATAAACATGGAAATATCCACACCGCCATCTGTATGAACATGGAAATATCTGCACTGCCATTTGTATGAACATATAAATATCTACACCGCCATCTGTGTTAAGATGGAGATATCTACACCGCTATCTGTATAAACACGGAAATATCTACACCGCTACCTGTATAAACATGGAAATATCAGCACTGCTATCTGTGTGAACATGGAAATATCTACACCGCTATCTCTATGAACATGGAAATATCTACACCGATATCTGTAAGAACATGGAAATATCTTCACCGCCATCTGTATGAACATGGATATATCTACAGAGCCATCTGGACGGAAATGGAAATATC
Source organism: Gorilla gorilla gorilla (assembly GCF_029281585.2). NCBI lineage: Eukaryota > Metazoa > Chordata > Mammalia > Primates > Hominidae > Gorilla > Gorilla gorilla. The sequence continues at coordinate 51,130,442 of NC_073246.2, read as the reverse complement.
AGCACCGCTGTCTGTATGAACATGGAAATATCTACACCGCTATCTGTATGAACATGGAAATATCTACACCGCTATCTGTATGAACATGGAAATATCTTCACCGCCATCCGTATGAACATGGATATATCTACGCAGCCATCTGGATGAACATGGAAATATCTACACCGCTATCTGTATGAACATGGAAATCTCTGCACCGCTATCTGTGTAAACATGCATACAACTTCACCGCTATCTGTATAAACATGGAAATATCTACACTGCTATCTGCATGAACATGGAAATATCTACACGGCTGTCTGTATGAACATGGAAATATCTTCACCGCCATCTGTATGAACATGGATATATCTACACAGCCATCTGGATGAACATGGAAGTATCTACACCGCTATCTGTATGAACATGGAAACAGCTACACCGCTATCTGTATGAACATGGAAATATCTACACCGCTATCTGTATGAACACGGAAATATCTACACCACTATCTGAATGAACATGGAAATATCTACACCGCTATCTGTATAAACATGCATACATCTTCACCGCTATCTGTATAAACATGGAAATATCTACACCGCTATCTGTATAAGCATGGAAATATGTACACCACTACCTGTATAAACATGGAAATATCAGCACCGCTATCTGTATGAACATGGATATATCTACACCGCTATCTGTGTAAACAAGCATACATCTTCACCGCTATCTGTATAAACTTGGAAATATCTACACCGCTATCTGTATAAACATGGAAATATCTACACCGCTATCTGTATGAACATGGAAATATCTACACCGCTATCTGTTTGAGCATGGAAATATCTACACCGCTATCTGCATGAAAATGGAAATATCTACACAGCTATCTGCAAATACATGGAAATATCTACAAAGCTATCTCTTTACACATGGAAATAACTACACCGTTATCTCTATAAACATGGAAATATCTACACCGCCATCTGTATGAACATGGAAATATCTGCACCGCCATCTGTATGAACATATAAATATCTGCAACGCCTTCTGTATTAAGATGGAGATATCTACACCGCTATCTGTATAAACATGGAAATATCTACACCGCTATCTGTATGAGCATGGAAATATCTACACCGCCATCTGTATGAAGATATAAATATCTTCACCGACATCTGTATGAACATGGATATATCTACACAGCCATCTGGATGAACATGGAAATATCTACACCGCTATCTGAATGAACATGGAAATATCTACACCGCTATCTGTGTAAACATGCATACATCTTCACCGCTATCTGTATAAACATGGAAATATCTACACCGCTATCTGTATGAACATTGAAATATCTACACCGCTATCTGTTTGAACATGGAAGTATCTACACCGCTATCTGCATGAAAATGGAAATATCTACACAGCTATCTGCATATACATGGAGATATCTACAAAGCTTTCTCTTTACACATGGAAATAACTACACCGCTATCTCTATAAACATGGAAATATCTACACCGCCATCTGTATGAACATGGAAATATCTGAACCGTCAACTCTATGAACATATAAATATCTGCACCGCCATCTGTATTAAGATGGAGATATCTACACCGCTATCTGTATAAACTTCGAAATATCTACACCGCTATCTGTATAAACATGGAAATATCTACACCGCTATCTGTATAAACATGGAAATATCTACACCGCTCCCTGTATAAACATGGAAATATCAGCACCGCTATCTGTATGAACATGGAAATACCTACACCGCTATCTGTATAAACATGGAAATATCTACACCGCTATCTGTATAAACATGGAAATATCTACACCGCTATCTGTATAAACATGGAAATATCAGCACCGCTATCTGTATGAACATGGAAATATCTACACAGCTATCTGTTTGAACATGGAAATATCCACACCGCTATCTGCATGAAAATGGAAATATCTACACAGCTTTCTGCATATACATCAAAATATCTACAAAGTTATTCCTCTACACATGGAAATATCTACACCGCAATCTCTATAAATATGGAAATATCTACACCGCCATCTGTATGAACATGGAAATATCTGCACCGCCATCTGTATGAACATGTAAATATCTAGACCGCCATCTGTATTAAGATGGAGATATCTACACCGCTATCTGTATAAACACGGAAATATCTACACCGCTACCTGTATAAACATGGAAATATCTACACCACTATCTGTATAAACATGGAAATATCTACACCGCTACCAGTATAAACATGGAAATATCAGCACCGCTATCTGAATGAAAATGGAAATATCTACACCGCTATCTCTATGAACTTGGAAATATCTACACCGATATCTGTAAGAACATGGAAATATCTTCACCGCCATCTGTATGAACATGGATATATCTACACAGCCATCTGGACGAAAATGGAAATATCAGCACCGCTGTCTGTATGAACATGGAAATATCTACACCGCTATCTGTATGAACATGGAAATATCTACACCGCTATCTGTATGAACATGGAAATATCTTCACCACCATCTGTATGAACATGGATATACCTACACAGCCATCTGGATGAACATGGAAATATCTACACCGCTATCTATATGAACATGGAAATCTCTACACCGCTATCTGTGTAAACATGCATACATCTTCACCGCTATCTGAATAAACATGGAAATATCTACACTGCTATCTGCATGAACATGGAAATATCTACACCGCTATCTGTATGAACATGGAAATATCTTCACCGCCATCTGTATGAACATGGATATATCTACACAGCCATCAGGATGAACATGGAAATATCTACACCACTATCTGTATGAACATGGAAACAGCTACACCGCTATCAGTATGAACATGGAAATATCTACACCGCTATCTGTATGAACACGGAAATATCTACACCGCTATCTGTATGAACATGGAAATATCTTCACCGCCATCTGTATGAACATGAATATATCTACACAGCCATCTGGATGAACATGGAAATATCTACACCGCTATATGTATGAACATGGAATTAACTACACCGGTATCTGAATGAACATGGAAATATCTACAACGCTATCTGTATGAACATGGAAATATCTACACCGCTATCTGTATGAACATGGAAATATCTTCACCGCCATCTGTATGAACATGGTTATATCTACACAGCCATCTGGATGAACAAGGAAATATCTACACCGCTATCTGTATGAACATGGAAATATCTACACCGCTCTCTGTGTAAACATGCATACATCTTCACCGCTATCTGTATAAACATGGAAATATCCACACCGCTACCCGTATAAACATGGAAATATCAGCACCGCTATCTGTATGAACATGGAAATATCTACACAGCCATCTGGAAGAACATGGAAATATCTACACCGCTATCTGTATGAACATGGAAATAGCTACACCGCTATCTGTATGAACATGGAAACATCTACACCACTATCTGTATGAACATGGAAATATCTACACCGCTATCTGTAGGAACATGGAAATATCTTCACCGCCATCTGTATGAACATGGATATATCTACACAGCCATCTGGATGAACATGGAAATATCTACACCGCTATCTGTATGAACATGGAAATATCTACACCGCTATCTATGTAAACATGCATACCTCTTCACCGCTGTCTGTATAAACATGGAAATATCTGCACCGCTATCTGTATGAACATGGAAATATATAGACCACTATCTGTATAAACATGGAAATATCTACACCGCTACCTATATAAACTTGGAAATATCAGCACCGCTATCTGTATGAACATGGAAATATCTACACCGCTATCTCTATGAACATGGAAATATTTACACCGATATCTGAATGAACATGGAAATATCTTCACCGCCATCTGTATGAACATGGATATATCTACACAGCCATCTGGATGAACAAGGAAATATCAGCACCGCTGTCTGTATGAACATGGAAATATCTACACCGCTATCTGTATGAACATGGAAATATCTACACGGCTATCTGTTTGAACATGGAAATATCTACACCGCTATCTGCTTGAAAATGGAAATATCTACACAGCTATCTGCATATACATGGAAATATCTACAAAGCTATTCCTCTACACATGGAAATATCTACACCGCAATCTCTATAAACATGGAAATATCTACACCGCCATCTGTATGAACATGGAAATATCTGCACTGCCATTTGTATGAACATATAAATATCTACACTGCCATCTGTATTAAGATGGAGATATCTACACCGCTATCTGTATAAACACGGAAATATCTACACCGCTACCTGTATAAACATGGAAATATCAGCACCGCTATCTGTATGAACATGGAAATATCTACACCGCTATCTCTATGAACATGGAAATATCTACACCGATATCTGTTATAACATGGAAATATCTTCACCGCCATCTGTATGAACATGGATATATCTACACAGCCATCTGGACGGAAATGGAAATATCAGCACCGCTGTCTGTATGAACATGGAAATATCTACACCGCTATCTGTATGAACATGGAAATATCTACACCGCTATCTGTATGAACATGGAAATATCTTCACCGCCATCCGTATGAACATGGATATATCTACGCAGCCATCTGGATGAACATGGAAATATCTACACCGCTATCTGTATGAACATGGAAATCTCTGCACCGCTATCTGTGTAAACATGCATACAACTTCACCGCTATCTGTATAAACATGGAAATATCTACACTGCTATCTGCATGAACATGGAAATATCTACACGGCTGTCTGTATGAACATGGAAATATCTTCACCGCCATCTGTATGAACATGGATATATCTACACAGCCATCTCGATGAACATGGAAGTATCTACACCGCTATCTGTATGAACATGGAAACAGCTACACCGCTATCTGTATGAACATGGAAATACCTACACCGCTATCTGTATGAACACGGAAATATCTACACCACTATCTGAATGACCATGGAAATATCTACACCGCTATCTGTGTAAACATGCATACATCTTCACCGCTATCTGTATAAACATGGAAATATCTACACCGCTATCTGTATAAGCATGGAAATATGTACACCACTACCTGTATAAACATGGAAATATCAGCACCGCTGTCTGTATGAACATGGAAATATCTACACAGCCATCTGGACGAATATGGAAATATCAGCACCGCTATCTGTATGAACATGGATATGTCTACACAGCCATCTGGATGAACATGGAAATATCTACACCGCTATCTGTATGAACATGGAAATATCTACACCGCTATCTGTGTAAACAAGCATACATCTTCACCGCTATCTGCATAAACATGGAAATATCTACACCGCTATCTGTATGAACATGGAAATATCTACACTGCTATCTGTTTGAGCATGGAAATATCTACACCGCTATCTGCATGAAAATGGAAATATCTACACAGCTATCTGCATATACATGGAAATATCTACAAAGCTATCTCTTTACACATGGAAATAACTTCAACGATATCTCTATAAACATGGAAATATATACACCGCGATCTGTATGAACATGGAAATATCAGCACCGCTATCTGGATGAACTTGGATATGTCTACACAGCCATCTGGATGAACATGGAAATATCTACACCGCTATCTGTATGAACATGGAAATTCTACACCGCTATCTGTGTAAACAAGCATACATCTTCACCGCTATGTGTATAAACATGGAAATATCTACACCGCTATCTGTATGAAAATGGAAATATCTACACCGCTATCTGTTTGAGCATGGAAATAACTACACCGCTATCTGCATGAAAATGGAAATATCTACACAGCTATCTGCATATACATGGAAATAACAACAAAGCTATCTCTTCACACAAGGAAATAACTACACCGATATCTCTATAAACATGGAAATATCTACACCGCCATCTGTATGAACATGGAAATATCAGCACCGCTATCTGTATGAACATGGAAATATCTACACAGCCATCTGGATGAACATGGAAATATCTACACCGCTATCTGTATGAACATGGAAATAGCTACACCGCTATCTATATGAACATGGAAATATCTACATCACTATCTGTATGAACATGGAAATATCTACACCGCTATCTGTATGAACATGGAAATATCTACACCGCTATCTGTATAAACTTGGAAATACATACACCGCTATCTGTATAAACATGGAAATATCTACACCGCTATCTGTATGAACATGGAAATATCTACACCGCTATCTGTTTGAGCATGGAAATATCTACACCGCTATCTGCATGAAAATGGAAATATCTACACAGCTATCTGGAAATACATGGAAATATCTACAAAGCTATCTCTTTACACATGGAAATAACTTCACCGTTATCTCTATAAACATGGAAATATCTACACCGCCATCTGTATGAACATGGAAATATCTGCACCGCCATCTGTATGAACATATAAATATCTGCACCGCCTTCTGTATTAAGATGGAGATATCTACACCGCTATCTGTATAAACATGGAAATATCTACACCGCTATCTGTATGAGCATGGAAATATCTACACCCCCATCTGTATGAAGATATAAATATCTTCACCGACATCTGTATGAACATGGATATATCTACACAGCCATCTGGATGAACATGGAAATATCTACACCGCTATCTGAATGAACATGGAAATATCTACACCGCTATCTGTGTAAACATGCATACATCTTCACCGCTATCTGTATAAACATGGAAATATCTACACCGCTATCTGTATGAACATTGAAATATCTACACCGCTATCTGTTTGAACATGGAAGTATCTACACCGCTATCTGCATGAAAATGGAAATATCTACACAGCTATCTGCGTATACATGGAGATATCTACAAAGCTTTCTCTTTACACATGGAAATAACTACACCGCTATCTCTATAAACATGGAAATATCTACACCGCCATCTGTATGAACATGGAAATATCTGAACCGCCAACTCTATGAACATATAAATATCTGCACCGCCATCTGTATTAAGATGGAGATATCTACACCGCTATCTGTATAAACTTGGAAATATCTACACCGCTATCTGTATAAACATGGAAATATCTACACCGCTATCTGTATAAACATGGAAATATCTACACCGCTCCCTGTATAAACATGGAAATATCAGCACCGCTATCTGTATGAACATGGAAATACCTACACCGCTATCTGTATAAACATGGAAATATCTACACCGCTATCTGTATAAACATGGAAATATCTACACCGCTATCTGTCTAAACATGGAAATATCAGCACCGCTATCTGTATGAACATGGAAATATCTACACCGCTATCTGTATGAACATGGAAATATCTACACCGATATCTGTATGAACATGGAAATATCTTCACCGCCATCTCTATGAACATGGATATATCTACACAGCCATCTGGATGAACATGGAAATATCTACACCACTATCTGTATGAACATGGAAATATCTACACCGCTATCTGTGTAAACATGCATACATCTTCACCGCTATCTGTATAAACATGGAAATATCTACACCACTATCTGTATAAGCATGGAAATATGTACACCACTACCTGTATAAACATGGAAATATCAGCACCGCTATCTGTATGAACATGGAAATATCTACACAGCCATCTGGATGAATATGGAAATATCAACACCGGTATCTGTATGAACATGGATATGTCTACACAGCCATCTGGATGAACATGGAAATATCTACACCGCTATCTGTATGAACATGGAAATATCTACACCGCTATCTGTGTAAACAAGCATACATCTTCACCGCTATCTGTATAAACATGGAAATATCTACACCGCTATCTGTATGAACATGGAAATATCTACACCGCTATCTGTTTGAGCATGGAAATATCTACACCGCTATATGCATGAAAATGGAAATATCTACACAGCTATCTGCATATACATGGAAATATCTACAAAGCTATCTCTTTACACATGGAAATAACTACACCGCTATCTCTATATACATGGAAATATCTACACCGCCATCTGTATGAACATGGAAATATCAGCACCGCTATCTGTATGAACATGGATATGTCTACACAGCCATCTGGATGAACATGGAAATATCTACACCGCTATCTGTATGAACATGGAAATATCTACACCGCTATCTGTGTAAACAAGCATACATCTTCACCGCTATCTGTATAAACCTAGAAATATCTACACCGCTATCTCTATGAACATGGAAATATCTCCACCGTTATCTGTTTGAGCATGGAAATATCTACTCCGCTATCTGCATGAAAATGGAAATATCTACACAGCTATCTGCATATACATGGAAATATCTACAAAGCTATCTCTTTACACATGGAAATAACTACACCGATATCTCTATAAACATCGAAATATCTACACAGCCATCTGTATGAACATGGAAATATCTGCACCGCCATCTGTTTGAACATATAAATATCTGCACCGCCATCTGTATTAAGATGGAGATATCTACACCGCTATCTGTATAAACATGGAAACATCTACACCGCTATCTGTATGAGCATGGAAATATCTACACCGCCATCTGTATGAAGATAAAAATATCTTCACTGCCATCTGTATGAACATGGATATATCTACACAGCCATCTGGATGAACATGGAAATATCTACACCGCTATCTGTATGAACATGGAAATATCTACAACGCTATCTGTGTAAACGTGCATACATCTTAACCGCTATATGTATAAACATGGAAATATCTACACCGCTATCTGTATGAACATAGAAATAGCTACACCGCTATCTGTATGAACATGGAAATATCTACACCACTATCTGTATGAACATGGAAATATCTACACCGCCATCTGTATGAACATGGAAATATCTACACCGCCATCTGTATGAACATGGAAATATCTACACCGCTATCTGTATAAACATGGAAATATCTACACCGCTATCTGTATAAACATGGAAATATCTACACCGCTATCTGTATGAACATGGAAATATCTACACCGCTATCTGTTTGAGCATGGAAATATCTACACCACTATCTGCATGAAAATGGAAATATCTACACAGCTATCTGCATATACATGGAAATATCTACAAAGCTATCTCTTTACACATGGAAATAACTACACCGATATCTCTATAAACATCGAAATATCTACACCGCCATCTGTATGAACATGGAAATATCTGCACCGCCATCTGTTTGAACATATATATATCTGCACCGCCATCTGTAGTAAGATGGAGATATCTACACCGCTATCTGTATAAACATGGAAATATCTACACCGCTATCTGTATGAGCATGGAAATATCTACACCGCTATCTGTATGAAGATATAAATATCTTCACCGCCATCTGTATGAACATGGATATATCTACACAGCCATCTGGATGAACATGGAAATGTCTACACCGCTATCTGTATGAACATGGAAATATCTACAACGCTATCTGTGAAAACATGCATACATCTTAACCGCTATCTGTATAAACATGGAAATATCTACACCGCTATCTGTATGAACATGGAAATATCTACACCGCTATCTGTTTGAACATGGAAATATCTACACCGCTATCTGCATGAAAATGGAAATATCTACACAGCTATCTGCATATACATGGAAATATCTACAAAGCTATCTCTTTACACATGGAAATAACTACACCGCTATCTCTATAAACATGGAAATATCTACACCGCCATCTGTATGAACATGGAAATATCTGAACCGCCATCTCTATGAACATATAAATATCTGCACCGCCATCTGTATTAAGATGGAGATATCTACACCGCTATCTGTATAAACATGGAAATATCTACACCACTATCTGTATAAACATGGAAATATCTACACCGCTATCCGTATAAACAGGGAAATATCTACACCGCTACCTGTATAAACATGGAAATATCAGCACCGCTATCTGTATGAACATGGAAATACCTACACTGCTATCTGTATGAACATGGAAATATCTACACCGATATCTGTATGAAGATGGAAATATCTTCACCACCTACTGTATGAACATAGATATACCTACACAGCCATCTGGATGAACATGGAAATATCAGCACCGCTGTCTGTATGAACATGGAAATATCTACACCGCTATCTGCATGAACATGGAAATATCTACACCGCTATCTGTATGAACATGGAAATATCTTCACTGCCATCTGTATGAACATGGATATATCTACACCGCTATCTGTATAAACATGGAAATATCTACACAGCTATCTCTATGAACATGGAAATATCTACACCGCTATCTGTATAAACATGGAAATATCTACACAGCCATCTGTAGGAACATGTAAATATCTACCCCACTATCTCTATAAACATGGAAATATCTACACTGCTCTCTGTATAAATATGGAAATATCTACACCGCTATCTGTGTAAACATGGAAAGATCTACACCGCTATCTCTGAAAACATGGAAAGATCTACAGCATTATGTGTATGAAGACGTAAATATCTACACTGCTGTCTGTATAAACATGGAAATATCTACGCAGCCATCTGTAGGAACATGTAAATATCTACACAGTTATCTGTATACACATGGAAATATCTACACCGCTATCTGTATAAACATGGAAATATCTACACCGCTATCTGTGTAAACATGGAAATATCTACACCGCTATCTGCGTAAACATGGAAATATCTACACCACTATCTGTGTAAACATGGAAATATCTACACCGCTATCTGTACAAACATGGAAATATCTACACAGCCATCTGTAGGAATATATAAATATCTACACCGTTATCTGTATACACATGGAATTATCTACACCTCTATCTGTATGAACATGGAAATATCTACACCGCTATCTGTGTAAACATGGGAATATCTACACCGATATCTGTGTAAACATGGAAATATCTACACCGCTATCTCTGTAAACATGGAAATATCTACAGAGTCATCTGTATACATCTGTATAAACATGGAAATATCTACACCGTTATCTGTGTAAACATGGAAATATCTACACCGTTATCTGTGTAAACATGGAAATATCTACATCGCTATCTCTAAAAACATGGAAAGACCTACACCATTATGTGTATAAAGACGGAAATATCTACACCGCTATCAGTATAAACATGGAAATATCTACACCACCATCTGTATGAACGTGGAAATGTCTAAACCGCCATCTCTATAAACATGTAAATATCTACACCCCCCTCTGTAGGAACATGGAAATATCTACAACGCTATCTGCTTAAACATTGAAATATCTACACCGCTATCTGCCTAAAAGTGGAAATATCTACACCGCTATCTGCATAAACTTGGAAATATCTACACCACTGTCTGTGTAAACATGGAAATATCTAAACCAAAAACTGTAGGAACATGTATATAACTACACGACTATCTCCATAAACATGGAAATATCTACACCGCTATCTGTATAAACATGGAAATATCTACACAGCCATCTGTAGGAACATGTAAATATCTACACCACTATCTCTATAAACATGGAAATATCTACACTGCTATCTGTATAAACATGGAAATATCTACACCGCTATCTGTGTAAACATGGAAAGATCTACACCGCTATCTCTGAAAACATGGAAAGATCTACACCATTATGTGTATAAAGACGTAAATATCTACACCGCTATCTGTATAAACATGGAAATATCTACACAGCTATCTGTATGAACATGGAAATATCTACACCGCTATCTGTATAAACATGGAAATATCTTCACAGCCATCTGTAGGAACATGTAAATATCTACACCACTATCTCTATAAACATGGAAATATCTACACTGCTATCTGTATAAATATGGAAATATCTACACCGCTATCTGTGTAAACATGGAAAGATCTACACCGCTATCTCTGAAAACATGTAAAGATCTACAGCATTATGTGTATAAAGACGTAAATAGCTACACTGCTATCTGTAAAAACATGGAAATATCTACGCAGCCATCTGTAGGAACATGTAAATATCTACACAGTTATCTGTATACACATGGAATTATCTACACCGCTATCTGTATGAACATGGAAATATCTACACCACTATCTGTGTAAACATGGAAATATCTACACCACTATCTGTGTAAACATGGAGATATCTGCACCGCTATCTCTATAAACATGGAAATATCCACACAGCCATCTATATAAACATGGAAATATCTACACTACGCTCTGTATAAACCTGGAAATATCTACACTGATATCTCTATAAACATGGAAACATCTACACCGCTATCTCTATAAACATGGAAATATCTACACCGCTATCTGTGTAAACATGGAAATATCTACACCGCCATCTGTATGGGTATGGAAATATCTACACCGCCATCTGTATAAACATGGAAATATCTACACCGTTATCTGTGTACACATGGAATTATCTACACCGCTATCTGTATAAACATGGAAATACCTACAATGCTATCTGCGTAAACATGGAAATATCCTCACCGCTATCTCTATATACATGCAAATATCTACACCGCTATCTGTGTAAACATGGAAATATCTACACCGATATCTCTGTAAACTTGGAAATATCTACACCGCTATCTCTGTAAACATGGAAATATCTACAGAGTCATCTGTATAAACATGGAAATATCTACACCGCTATCTGTGTAAACATGGAAATATCTACACCGCTATCTCTAAAAACATGGAAAGATCTACACCATTATGTGTATAAAGACGGAAATATCTACACCGCTATCTGTATAAACATGGAAATATCTACACCGCCATCTGTATGAACGTGGAAATGTCTAAACCGCCATCTCTATAAACATGTAAATATCTACACCGCCCTCTGTAGGAACATGGAAATATCTACAACGCTATCTGTTTAAACATTGAAATATCTACACCGCTATCTGCCTAAAAGTGGAAATATCTACACCGCTATCTGCATAAACTTGGAAATACCTACACCGCTATCTGTGTACACATGGAAATATCTACACCACCAACTGTAGGAACATGAAAATATCTACACCGCCAACTCTGTAAACATTGAAATATCTACACCGCTATCTGTATAAACATGGAAATATCTACACCGCTATCTGTGTAAACATGGAAATAACTACACCGCCTTCTGTGTAAACATGGAAATATCTACACCGCCATATCTATAAACATGGAAATATCTTCAACTCCATCTGTATGAACATGGAGTTATCTACACTGCCATCTGTATGAACATGGATACATCTACACCGCTATCTGTATAAACATGGAAATATCTACACCGCCATCGGTAGGAAAATGAATATATCTACACCGCCATCTGTATGAACAGGGAACTATGTACACCACCATCTGTATCAACATGAAAATGCCTACACCGCCATCTGTATCACAATGGAAATATCTGCACCGCCATCTCTATAACAATGGAAATATCTAAACCGCCGTCTGTATGGAAATGGAAAAATCTACACCACCATCTGTATAAAGGTGGAAATATCTACACCGCTATCTGTGTGAACATGGAAATATCTACAACGCTATCTGTAAAAACATGGAAATATCTACACCTCCATCTGTATAAACATGGAAATATCTACACCGCCATCTGTAGAAACATGGAAATATCTACACCGCCATCTCTATAAACATGGAAATATCTACACAGCTATCTGTATAAACATTTAAATATCTACACCGCCATCTCTATAAACATAGAAATATCTACACCGCCATCTGTATGAACATGGAAATATGTACACCGCCATCTGTGTAAATGTGGAAATATCTACACCGCTATCTGTATGAACATGGCAATATGTACACCGCTACCTGTATTAACATGGAAATATCTACACCGCTATCTGTATAAACATGGAAATATCTACACCGCTGTCTCTATAAACATGGAAATATGTGCACCGCTATCTCTATAAATATAGAAATATATACACCTCTCTCTCTATAAACATGGAAATATCTACAATGCTATCTGTATAAACATGGAAATATCTACACCACTATCTGTATAAACATGGAAATATCTACACCGCTATCTCTATAAACATGGATATATCTACACCACTATCTCTATAAACATGGAAATATCTACACCACTATCTGTATGAACATGGAAATATCCACACCGCTATCTGTATAGACTTGGAAGTATCTACACCGGTAACTGTATAAACATGGAAATATCTACACCGCTATCGGTATAAATGTCTGTATTTGCTCTTAATTTATACCCAAGGCTGGGATGTTTCATATGATAAAAAGACCAAATACAGAAATAGATTATATTTGGTCTGTCAATTGATCTCTGCAATAATCAAACCTCAAAGACAATCAAACCTGAAATCTAAGCTACATATTAAATAGCTTGGTTTTTAGGTTGCACGTTGCTGTGTATGCTGGCTTCATAGAAAATGCAAGTAGCAATGGCCATTTTTTAATAGTCATTAGCCTTGAAGCTCTCCTACTTTTGAATCACATAGAAATAGAAACCAAATCTCACTAGATTTTTTTTTTTGAAACAGGGTCTGGCTTGGTTGCCCAGGCTGAAGAGCAGGGCATGATCTTGGCTCACACCTCTGCCTCTCGGACTCAAGCCATCCTCCCACCTCAGCCTTGGAGTAGCTGGGACCACAGGCATGTGCCACCATATCCAGCTAATATTTTTATTTTTGTACAAATGGGGTTTGTCATCTTTCCCAGGCAGGCCTCAAACTCCAAGACTCAAGCAATACACCTGCCTTGAATTCCCAAAGTACTGGGTTTACAGGCGACAGCCACTACGCCCAGCTACTAAACTTCTAAAAATCAATTTTACATAAAATTATCTAAGCGTGCAAGGAAAGATAAGAAGCCTAAGGAACCAGTGAGTTGAAGAATAAATGCAGTTTAAATCATACATGTAAACAACATGATGTGATGTGGTAGGAATCATCTAACATGCTTTAAAGCATGAGTAAAAGGTCTTTACTTAGAAAACTGGATCTTAGTTTAGGATATCTTTAGATAAGAGTATGAAAAGTCATATCATATTGATAAGTAAAGTGCTTCCTTTGGCTAATTTTAAGGATAGGACATTTACTTTCATATAATTCATAGGAATCTTAGACTTAAAAATAAAATTTCCCTTCTCAAATCCTTACTTTTATACTTTTTTGCATTTCTTTCACTTTTGTGTTAATGGCCTATGTCTCAACATATTCTATTAAGCCTTCTGGAAACACATACTTTGTTTCCAGCCTCTTCAGAGAACCATCACTCCAATTCCTAGGCTTCTGAAGAAGCAGACCCAAGCTTATAATTATTACATATTTCCAAATCTAGGTGACCAACAAAAATTGATACTTTTCCCATCATACCTTTAAGTTAATAATCAGGTGTATGCTGAGAGGTAAAGACCCAAGAGTGTTGGTTGTCTAATTGTGCAGCTGTATAAACAAATCTTAATGCTTGAAAATATTCAAAGGTTATTCTCACGTTGATTGTTGGTAACTATGTGTAACAACATGAAAAGAAAAAAAAAATCAAAGAATTACGTCTGAGGATAATACACAATCTCTAAGGGTAAGAAGAGCAACAAAAATTCTGCTTCAATTACCACTGAAATAATATATTTATCCTGTAAAATCTATGGTGGCTGGTTGTAAAAATTAGGCATTAGCAAACTGATAAAGACTTTTTAATGAAAACATTATGAAACATAGTTTTTAAAAAGTTAAATACACCCACACCAGTTTTTCACATTCTTTGGGCTGCTTTAATGCTGCCATTAAGTAATTGATTTAGTTGTGACATAGATCCTATGTTCCATGGAGTCTACCATTCATAAAGATGCAATGTAAGGTAACAAAAATATAAATTGTGTGTGTGGGGAGGAGAAGTCAAGAGTATTTTTATGTGACAGAAGTTAAGTTGTTATCAGTGTAAAATAGTCTGTTACAAATACCGGACTCTGTATGTTAGTTTCACTAACCAGAAAGAAAGAAATTACAGCAGATACACACACACACACCAAAAAAGGGAAAAGAAACAAAGCTTAGCACCACAGAAAACCACCAAACTAGAGGGATAAACAATAAGAAAGGAAGAAGTGAACAAGTAATCTAAAAAACAACTAATGAAATTGTAGAAGGAAGTCCTAATTTATCAATAATAAACTTCAATAGAAGTGGATTAAACTCTACTTAAAAGATATAAAGTGGATGAATGGATTCGGATAGCAAAACCCACCTATATGCTGCCTACATGATACTTACCTCACTATTAAAGACAAATAGACTGAAAGTGAAGAGATGGAAAAATATATTTTATGCAAACAAATGAAAAGCAAGCAGGAGTAGCCACAGTCATGTCATATTTTAAAAGGCTTTAAATAAAAAAAACTATATAAAAAAAGAATGTCACTGTATAATGAAATGATAAAAGGCCCAATTCAATAAGAGGACATAACATATATATTACTTAGGTGTAACTATATATGTACCCAACACCAGAACAACCAGATATATAAAGCAAATATTAGATTTAAAGGTAGAGATAGACTGCAATACAATATTAGTAGGAAATTTCAACACTCCACTTTAAAAATGGACAGATTCTATGAAGAGAAAATCAACCAAAAAATGACAGACTCAAACTATACCATAGACCAAATGGACCTAGCAGGTAAAGAAGATCTCACCTGATATGGTTTGGCTGTATATCCCCACCGAAATCTCATCTTGATTATAGCTCCCATAATTCATACATGTTGTGGGAGGGAACCAGTGGGAGATAATTGAATCATGGGGGCGGTTCCCCCATACTGTTCTTGTGGTAGTGAATACGTCTAACAAGATCTGAGGTTTTATAAGGGGGAACCCTTTCACTTGGTTCTCAATTCTATTTTGTTTGCTACCATGTAAGATGTGTCTTTCGCCTTCCATCATGATTGGGAGACCTCCCCAGCCACGTGGAACTATGAGTCCACTAAACCTCTTTTTCTCTGTAAATTACCCAGTCTCGGGTATGTCTTTATCAGCAGTATGAAAACAGACTAATACATCATCCAACAGCTGCAGAATACAAATTATTCTCAACTGTACACCAAACATTCTCTAGGACCAATCATACATTATGACACATAATAAGTCTTAACAAACTTAAGAAGACAGATATCATATGAAGTATCTTTTCTGATTCCAGGGATATAAAGCCAGAAATCAACAACAGGAAAGCCCTTGGAAATTTTATAAAAACATGGAAATTAAATAGCACGCACCCAAGAAATCAATAGGTCTCATTAAGACATTAATAGGAAAATGTCAAAAGTCACTGAGACAAGTAAGAATGAAAATCCAACATACCCAAACCTATGGAACGTAGCAAAAGCAGTTCTAAGAGGGAAATTTATAGCAATAAAAGCCTACACCAAAAAAGAAGAAAGATTTTCAAATCACAAAGCAAAATTATACACTTCAAGTAACTAGAACATCAAAAACAAACTAAACCCAAAATTGGTAGAAGGAAGGAAATAATAAAGCTCACAGCAGATATAAATGAAACAGACACTAAAAAATATTTCAAAAGATAAATAAGACAAAGTGTAAAGGTAAAACTGACAAACCTTTAGCTAAACTAAGACAAAAGGAGAGAAAATTCAAATAAATAAAAGATGAAAAAGGAGACATTACAACTGATACACCACAGAAATAGAAGGGATTGTAAGACATTACTCATAACTATATGCCAACAAATTTGATAGTGTAGAATAAAATGAATAAATTTCTGCACACATACAACTACCCAGATTAAATTGTGAGGAAATATAACATCTGAACACATCAATAATGAGTTTGGAAATTGAATCAATAATAAAACATCTTCCATCAAAACAACAACAACAACAACCAACACCCAGGACCTGATGTCTTCACTGCTGAATTCTACCAAACAGTTAAAGAATAACTACCAATTCTCCACAAACTTTTCCACAAAAGTAATGAGGAAGGAATACTTCCATACTCATCTTATGAGGCTCGCAATATCCTGATTCTAAAACCAGACAAAGACACGCACAAAATGAAAATAACAGGCCAATATTCCTGAAGAACATAGATACAAAAATTCTCAACAAGATACAAGTGAACTGACTTCGACAGCACACTAAAAAGAGTATTCACTATAATCAAGTGGGGTTCATCCCAGGGATGAAAGGATGGCTTAACATGCACAAATCAGTAAATATGATACACCACCACAATAGAAAGAAGAACAAAAACCATGTGATCATTTCAACAGATGCAAAAAGAACACTTGACAAAAGTCAACATTCCTTTATGATAAAAACTGTCAAGAAAGTAGGTATAGGAGTGTACCTCAACGCAGTAAAGGCCATAGGTGACAAACCCACAGCTAACATCTTATTTATGGTGAATAGTTAAATGCTTTTCCTCTTTGATGTGGAGGAAGACAAGGATGTCAACTTCTACCACTTCTATTTAGCATAGTACTGGAGGTCAGAGCCAGAGCAATTAGACAAAAGAAATAAATAAGAGGGATCCAAACTGGAAAGAAGGAAGTCAGATTGTTTCTGTTTGTAGAAAATGTGATCTCACATACATATGGATACATCTATATATATGATCATATAGATATATATGATCTCTCTCTCTTTAGGGTTCTTTCTATATATACTTATATAGAGTGAGAACCCTAAAGACTTGACCAAAAACTACT
Organism: Gorilla gorilla gorilla; assembly: GCF_029281585.2. Lineage (NCBI taxonomy): Eukaryota > Metazoa > Chordata > Mammalia > Primates > Hominidae > Gorilla > Gorilla gorilla. The sequence continues at coordinate 51,111,664 of NC_073246.2, read as the reverse complement.
AGAAATCATAAATAAATTCAGTAAAGTTGTAGTATACAAAATCAACACAGAAAATTCAGTGGTGTTTCTATACACTAATAGTGAACTATCTGAAAAAGTCATCAAGAAAGGAATTCCATTTACAATAGCTACCAAGAAATCTGCAGATAAATTTAATCAAGGTCGTGAAAGATCTCTACAATGAAAACTATAACACACTGATGGAAAAATTTACGATCCACAAAAAATGGACACTATATACTCATGGAATGGAAGAACTGATACTATTGAAATGACCATACTAACAAAATGTCCTACAGATTCAATGCAATCCCTATCAAAATACCAATGAAATTCTTCACAGAAATAGAAAAAAATACCCTAAAATTTGTATGAAACCAGAAAAGACCCCAAATAACCAAAGCAATCCTGTGCAAAAATAACAAAGCTGGAGGCACCACACTACCTGACTTCAAAATATACTACAAAGCCATAGTAAGCAAAACAGCATGGCACTGCCATAAAGCAAACACATAGACCAATGGAAGAGAATATACAGCTCAGAAATAAATTCTCATGCCTAAAGTCAACTGATTTTCCAAAAAGGAGTCAAGAGCACACACAGGGGTAAAGACAGTCTCTTCATTAAATGGTACTGAGAAGATTGGATATCTACATGTGGGATAATGAAATTAGACCCCTATCTTTTACCTTATACAAAAATCAACTCAAATGCGATTAAAGACCTAAAGGTAAGATTGAAAACTATGAAAAACTACTAGAAGATAACATGTGGGAAATTCTCTATAACTTTGGGTTCTACAAGGATTTTTTAAATGAGACGTCAAAAGCACAGGCAACAAAAGCAAAAAGAGATAAATGGGGTTTCATCAAACTAAAATGCTTTTGCACAGCAAAGGAAACTTAACAGTGTGAAAAAACAACTTACAGAATGGGATACAATATTTGCAAACTATACATCTGCTAAGGAGTTAATGCCCAGATTATATAACAAACTTAAACAACTCAACAGCAAAAACATAAATAACTTATTTAAAAATGGGCAAAACTGGGAGGCTGAGGCAGGCGGATTGCCTGAGGTCAGGAGTTTGAGACCAGCCTGACCAATATGGTGAAATCATTTCTCTACTAAAAATACAAAAATTTAGCCAAACATGATGGCGTGTGCCTGTAACCCCAGCTACTCAGCAGGCTGAGGCAGGCGAATTGCTTGAACCAGGGAGATGGAGGTTGCCGTGAGCCCCGATTGCACCACTGCACTCCAGCTTGGGCAAGAGAGCAAGACTCCTTCGCAAAAAAAAAAAAAAAAAAGGGACAAAATAAACTAAAAGAAATGCCACAAGAGAAAATATAGAAATTGTCAAGACGAATATATAATAAAATCATGTTCAACATCACTAACCATCAGGGAAATGCAAATCAAAACCGCAATGAGATACCAGTTCACCCATTAGAATGGCTATTAGCAAAAAGGTAAAAGATAACAAGAGTTGGCAAGGAAGTGGAGAAAACGGAACACTTACGCACTGTTGATGGGGTTGTAAACTAGTACAACCATTAAGCAAAACTTTATGGAAGTTCGCTAAAAAATAAAAAATAAAAAAAAAAACAATCATTCGATCACATAACCCAGCAATCCCACTACTGGGTATATATCCATAGGAAATGAAATCATTGTGTTTGAAAAATATCTGCACTCTTATGTTTACTGTAGCACTATTTCTAATAATCAGATATGGAATCAACCTATGTGTATAAAAACAAACAAGTGAATTATATATATATAATATATATTATGTATATTATATATAATACATATTATGTATATTATATATAATATATTATGTATAATATATAATATATTTTATATTAATATATTATTAATATTAATGTATTATATATTAATATTAATAAAAATAATAATTATTAATTAATAATTAATAATAATTAATAATAATTAATATTAATATTAATAGATTATTAATATATAATATATATTATATGTATAATATACATTATATATTATGTATATTTTATATATAATACATATTATGTATATTATATACATAATATATATTATGTGTATTATAATATATATAATGTATAATGTATATAATATACGTTATGTATATTATATATAATATACGTTATGTATATTATATATAATATACATTATGTATGTTATGTATATTATATATTACATATAATATATATATTATTATATATAATTATATATAATTATAATTATAATTATATATAATTTTATGTGTAATTATAATTATGCATAAAATTAATTATAATTATGTATAATTTTATGTGTAATTATAATTACACATAAAATTATATATGTATATATATATATATATATATATATATGGACACACACACAATGAAATACTATTCAGCCATAAAAAAAGAATGAAATTCTGCCAGTTGCAACAACATGGATGACCCTGTAGGATACAATGTTAAGTGAAATAAGCCAGACACAGAAAGCAAATACCGCATGATCTCGCTCATATGTGGAATCTTAAAAAAAAAAATGTTAATAGAGAAGTAGAGTAGAATAGTGGTTACCAAACAGTGAGGAAGAAGTGGGGAGGGCAAAATGGAGATAGATTGGTTAACAGTTATGAAATCACAATTATATAGGAAGAATAAGTTGTAGTGTTCTTTGCAAAGCAGGGTGACTATAGTTAAAAGTAAAGTATTGTATATTACAAAGTATCTAGAAGAAAGGATTTTGAAATTTCTTATTAAAAAGAAATGATGAATGCATGAGGTAATTAATACACTAACTATCCTTATTGGATCATTAGACAACATACATATTCATTGAAACATCAAATTGTATCCTATAAATCTATATAATTACAATGTGAAAATTTTTTAAAAATAAATTAATGAATTAAATAACAATTTTAAAATGTTCTCAATCACCAATGCAAAGTTTAGGAGCTTTGTTCTTGACTCAGCCTTAAGACTGAAAACTAATGTGTTAGAAATATTTGTAGATCCTCTCAATTTTGAAAGAATCCTAGCTAAACTACTGAAATATAAAATATATTCTATGTAATATGCTCTTAGGTATATTCTTAGGTGAACTCTGCTTTTAGATGAAGCTTATAAAAATGAAAAACGTATCTGAAATAAAATTTTAAAGTATTTGGAAAATTACAGCTTAATCTCTTAAAGACAAATTTTCTATACAGTAACCTTTTTATGTGCTTTTGAAATGGGGTATACAATTATTTTCCCTGATGTGAGACAAAATATAGAATGTTGGCATTTTATCTAAGAAGTTAACTTAGGAAGAAAGAGTGAGAGGCAGAGGAATGAGGGAAGAAAGGAAGGCTGATGATGGGATACCTTATCAAGTTGCCTAATGCTGTATTGGAACCTAATAGGCCTTCTAAGGAGTTTTATTACATAATGCAAGACTCCTCAATCTGGGAGGAGGAAAGGGCTTTATTTTTGAGTGGTCACAGGTTGCCCCATGGGCATAAACTCTACCAAGCTGCTAGGTTACACCTACATGAGCATCCCACCTGCTTAAGTAAGAGCAGCCACAAACTGTGGGCCATTCCAGGTAAGTGTCATATCACACCTGCACCAACTAGTCAAAGCCTGGGTCAAAGCCTGTGCAGAACTGATCGCTACAGCAGAGGCTAAAATAAGAAATGGGGCTAAGAGAGTGAAAAGCAGTGCCCATATGTATCCAAAAACAGGTTGAAGATATCTTTAGGAAGGAACAGATAATTTTTTTTATTCATACAATAACAGATGCATATGAACTCCTCGACTAGTCACCCATTCCTGTCAGCCCTTGGGCTTCATAACTAAATCATTCTTCCTTTGTAATCCAGTCCCACATTTTCAGCTATCTCTATATGTTTATTATCTTAAATATTTCTTTGCTCTATACTCTTCCCCTAGTCTTCAACCAATTTCTTTCTTTATTGTCCCAACCCACAGACTGTTATTTCCACTTCGATGTCCCATAGAAGCTTCAAGGGTTTGAAATACTTAAAAAAAACAACTCATCTTTCTCCCTAAAACTCCCTCTCCTTCTCCCACTTCAAAATTTCAACTAATGGCTCCCCCTGTTATTCCCACCAGAATCCTGAATGATCCCTGTTTCCCCTCATTCACTCCATACATGTAAATCTCATTAACGTTACTTTCTAGATATTTCATGAATCCTTTCCATTCATTCTGTACTAGAAAGTGTTCCCAGTTTAGACCCTGGTGGTTGGTGGCCTCTTACCTAGGCGTGCTCTCTCTCTCTCTCTCTCTCTCTCTGTGGGTGTGGGTGTGGGTGTGTGTGTCCTGAGAATTTATTTACTTCTGGTTTTTGTTTGTTTTTTAGTATCCAGAATCTACAGGGAACTTAAATCAATTAGAAAAAAAAATAACCCAATTAAAAAATGGGCAAAGGACATGAACAAACACTTCTCAAAAGAACACATACAAATGGCCAACAAATACACGAAAAAAAAATGCTTAGAATCACTAATCATCAGAAAAATGCAAATCAAAACACAATGAGATACCATTTCATACCGGTTGGAATGGCTATTATTAAAAAGTCAAAATACAACAGATGCCAGCAGGGCTGTAGACAAGAGGAAGTGTCCGTATATTTTTAGCTATAGCCCTACTTCAAACGTGTCCCCATTACAGCCAAAAGAGCGGCCTATCTAAAGGACTGTTCTGATCAGCTCACTTACCTGACTGAAACCTTCAGTGACTCCCATGGCCTGCAGGTCAATGCACTAATTCATGACTATAACATCTGAGATATCCTTGATCTGGCTACTGGTCTAGCCCTCTCTGACTCACGCTTTATAAACCATGCATTCTGGAACTTTTTAGTTGTTTCCCACATCAGCATGCTACTTCCCATCCATGTAGATTTGCAGAGACCTCCTCATCTTTTTAATTCCCAGTTCCCACTCTCAACATGGGCCATCTCCTACCCACACTTCAAAACCTAAGCAAAACAACACCTTCCGTGACACCTCCATGCTGAGTCAGATGCCATCCCCTTTGTATTGTAGTTCTTTGCTTGTGTGCCTTTGTCTCACTTTGTTCTCTTTAAAATAAACTCCATGAGGACAATGATCACCTGCTATTTGTGTTAATATCTGCACCTAGTGGCATAGTGTCTGGAGTATAGTAGGATCTATTTTCAAGGAAAAAAAGATTATATCTATACCAATAGACATGAATTAGCGCTTTTTTTTTTTTAAAGATAAGCTCCCTTTGAACTAAGTCAATGTTTACAAGAAGAGTTATACTAAAAAGTTCACTTTTGCTGCTTATGTTTCATTTATTTCAGGCAATTAATTCATTGTTATTGGTAAATCGATACTTTTTATTGATACTGAAAAGAGAGAAATAAACTAATGACTATCTCTGTTAGAGTAGATTTGTTCATGTCTATCAGTAAAATGTTAATTATCTGAAAGTCAATAATAAAACATAAACTGTGATCTTAAATGTTTTTTAGGGGCTCAAAAATAATTAGAATTCATGTCAGCATATAAAAAAAGATCAGAGTATTTTTAAGATATGATAAAATTTTATTTTAGTTTCTTAATAGGGATTTTTGTGACCTTATAGAGTTCAACTAATTATAATTTTAAAAATAGGATTTATAGAGTTTTAGAATTAGAAACAATTTATAGATTATTTTATTTTTCTTTTGAGGAATCAGGTCATCAGAAGATCAAGGAACACCTATAATGTCACTAGATCCTAATTTAATTTAAATTTTAGAATCCAGGTATTCTAACTCCTGTCTTGATACTATTTCTACTTTATTATGTTGCTTCCCAGGGCTTTAAAAAATAAAAGCTGGGAAATTACATTTGCTTTGCATATACAGCACCAATTATCAAATTCAGCATAAAAGCATAACATGTATACATCAAAAAGAAAACATAAAAACTTCAAATTAAAAGCATCTCAAAACAATTGAATATAATAGGGAAACCTTATACAAATGCAACACTCACCCATTAATAAAAAGAAACCAATTGGAGAAAAAAGAAATTCAATATAAACATGTTGGAATATAACCTAATTCATTTTAATCCAATGCTTCAAATTGAAAAAAATTAGCACTAGTGTTATTTTCCTTTATCATTACAATCTTGCTTTTCATTACATTATGCTATGTTTTGTATTAAACATAAAATCAATTTTTCACCTTAACACATGCTAGAAATACAGAGTCACCATATTGGAAATCAGTAGAAAGTGTCTTTGTTTCTACTTTTTTTTCTTTGAAAAAGCTTTGGGAAAAAAAATCATTTACAATGTTTAATTTTAATAACTTAAAGAATGTAATTGATTTTTGTTTGTTTTTGACATGGAGTTTCACTCTTGTCACTCAGGCTGGAGTACAATGGCATGATCTCGGCTCACTGTAACCTCCACCTCCCAGGTTCAAATGATTCTCCTGTCTCAGCCTCCCGAGTAGCTGGGATGACAGGCACTCGCCACCACACCCGGCTAATTTTTGTATTTTTAGTAGAGATGGGGTTTCATCATGTTGGCCAGGCTGGTCTCAAACTCCTGACCTCAGGCGATCTGCCAACCTCGGCCTCCCAAAGAGCTGGGACTACAGGCGTGAGCCACCATGCCCAGCCAATTGAATAGTTTTTAACTCAGAGGATAAATGCTTGAGGGGATGGAAAGCCCATTCCTCATGACGTGATTATTTCACACTGCATGCCTGTATCAAAACATCTCATGTACCCCACAAATATATAAACCTCCTATGTACCCACAAAAATTTTATAAAATAATGAAAATATTTTAAAACTAAAAAAATTGTTTTTTAATTAAGCAACTTTATTTAAATAAAATCATTCTTCCTCATCCTCAGTCCTGGGATCTACCAGAAAGAATTAGCAACATCTTAAAGATGACAAAGTGTTAAAGATAAGCTGCTATTAAGTAAAAGTGTGAAGTGTGGAGGGGACAAGCTGGATGCCTGAACCATTTTGTTCTATCTTTAGGACAGTGAAAGAGCAAGAAGCAGGGTTGGGTGGGGGACACATATTCTGTTGAGCATTGTCACCACTATATTCACTGAAATTCATCTGCATGCTTGTATGTATACTTTTGATTCGCCTGATACACTGAAAATTATATGAAATTGTTCTCTATTCTTTAGATAATTATAATCTAAGTGCTAATATGAAGCTTAGAATTTATATGAAATATGTATGCCCACAACAAGACATTTCAGCTATTTCCTAGATAATAATCTCACTTCACCCTGCACAAAACAGGCACATGGTCATGTCACTCTGACCTGGTTTGAGTCCAAGGAGGCTTTTGTTTTTAAAATAATTTAGGTTAGTAGTTAAAATATGAACTTTGGGCCAGGAGTGGGAGCTCATGCCTATAATCCCAGCACTTCGGGAGGCTGAGGCGGGCGGATGACTTGAAGTCAGGAGTAGGAGACTGGACTGGCCAACATGCTGAAACCCCATCTCTACTAAAAAAAAAAAAAATAGAAAACTTAGCTGGGTGTGGTGGCGGGCACCTATAATCCCAGCTACTTGGGAGACTGAGGCAGGAGAATTGCTTGAGCCTGGGAAGTGGAGGTTGCAGTGAGCAGAGATCTTACCACTACACTCCAAAACAAACAACAAACAAAAAAATTCTAGAGTCACACTGAAAATCTTAACAACCTGCTTCTACTACCCATTTTTTTAATTTTTATTTTGACCTGATTTTAGATTGATAGCAAAATGCACAAATAACACAAAGTGCCCCCTATGTCCCTCACCCTACTTCCCCTAATGCTAACATTTTCAGAGCCATCCTTATTTTCTCTATAAAAGAGCAGAGTTCTCCTTTTAGAGATTTGGAAAGATTATTAAAAGATAAGTTACAAAATACAGTACCTGACACGTATAAAATATTAAATAAATACTAGCCATGCTTAATTATTTTGTTTTAAGTCTATATGAGTCAAGTTTTAGTAGAAATATGGGCTAGAAAAAAAAAACAGAAAGCGGGACTCTGTGATCCGACTTGGGCTTATAGAACAGACTGCACTAGTTTGTTCTCATGCTGCTAATAAAGTCATACCCAAGACCGGGTAATTTAGAAAGGAAAGAGGTTTAAGGAACTCACAATTCCACATGGCTGGGGAGGCCTCACAGTCACGGCAGAAGGCAAAAAAGAAGCAAAGGCACATCTTAAATGGTAGCAGAGAAGAAAGCTTGTGTAGGGAAGCTCCCATTTTAAAAGCATCAGATCTCGTGAGACTTATTCGCTACCAGGAGAACAGTAGGGGGAACCCGCCCCTATGATTCAATGATCTCCACCTGACTCCATCCTTGACATGCGGGGATAATTACAATCAAGGTGAGATTCGGATGGAGACACAGCCGAATCATATCAATGACTAATGAGAGTTACGTCCAGAACCTAATGAAAACCTGTCTGAGGCCACATTCCCTGTAAAGCAGATTTGAGATAGAGATTTGTGTAGAGAATATTTAACTGGGTAAAATCCTAGGAACCAACAACTGTGGCGAAAAAGCTGAATTGGATAAAGGGAGTTGAGATGTGAGGCAGTCACAACAAATACCTCAGCTAATCTCAAGGGGGAGCTGAGAAGCTGGGGCGACCCTTCAGAGTTGCCCTAAATTGAGGCAGGAGTATGGAGTTTTAATACCTTTCACTGGCCATTCTTCAGATACGAGTTGTCCCCAAGGATGGACATCAGCTTGACAAGTTATTAATTAGATCTCCTGAGAATAAATTCTAGAGAGAATCAGCTGAGAGGCATGATTTGCCAACACTCCCAATAGCTGGGCAAACTTCAGTTTTGAGGGAGGATTTGGGTCACACACAAAAGTCTCCACAACCAATTATTCATGGGAAATTCTATGTAGGCAGAGCTATTTCATGGCCAGTTAATCAAAACTACATAATCTATTTGGTTAAGCAAAAGAAATTAAAAAGATAAAATAAAATCTATGTATTAACACTCAAAAGTTTTTTAATGCATTTGCCTTGCATTTCGTATGTTTTGCCTTGCCTTTTATATGTTTTGCCTTGCATTTGCTTATTTGCTTTTAAGAACCTTTAGAGAACAATAATTACTAATATAATATGGAGTAGCACAGCATAGACGAGGGAAGCTAACTCTCTCCCTTTTCCCAGAACCTGGAACAGCTAAAGATCCTAAGCATTGTCAGCTTTGGTATCTGACATAGTTTGGATGTTTGTCCCCTTCAAATCTCACGTTAAAATGTGATCCCCAATGTTGGAGAGAGATGCCTCCTGAATGGCTTGGTGCTGTCCTCTTGGTAATGAATGAGTTCTTACCCTGTGAGTTCATGCGATATCTGGTTGTTTAAAAGAGACTGACACCTCCTCCCTGTCTCTCTTGCTTCCTCTCTCACCATGTGATATGCTGGTTTCCCTTCACCTTCCACCATGATTGGAAGGTTCCTGAGGCCCTCCCTGGAAGCAGGTGCCAGTACTATGCTTCATGTACAGCCTTCACAACAAGGAGCCAAATAAACCTCATTTCTTTATAAATTACCCAGCCTCAGGTATTTCTTTATAACAATGCAAATGGGCTAACAGAGTATCATTCATGGACAGTGAGTGTATTAGTCAATTTTCATGCTGCTGATAAAGACATACCCAAGACTGGGTCATTTATAAAGAAAAAGAGGTTTAATGAATTCACAGTTCCACATGGCTGAGGAGGCCTCACAGTTATGGCAGAAGGCGAAAGGCGCATCTTACATGGCAGCAGGCAAACAGCAAATGAGAACCAAGTGAAAGGCGAAAGGGGTTTCCCCTTATAAAACCATCAGATCTCATGAGACTTATTCACTACCACTAGAACAGTGTGGGGAAAACTGCCCCCATGATCCACTTACCTCTCACTGGGTCCCTCCCACAACATGTGAATTATGGGAGCTACAGTGCAAGATGAGATTTCAGTGGGGACACAGCCAAACCACATCAGACAGTAATAACTTTCAATTAAATATAGCTAGACTTTCTGTCAGTGGGTCACAGCAGTCTAGAGAACACATTGAAAAACTCTGGGAACAGCAGATATAGAGGTCAGATCTAGAGATTTTGAACAAAGTTTAGTGCTACAATGCATTGGTGACCACAGACAAAAGGTGTCTGTTGTTGTTATAGTTTGTTTTCTGTCTTGTTTTTCATCATGGGAGGACAAAAAGAAAAAATGGGGGCAATGGTGAAGGAGAAATGAAAAAGACCTGCTTTTCTATGGGTGGAAGCGACTAAACGAGAGAATAAATTTGGATCACACAACAAATGCAAATCAAGTTAGAAGCATGAAAGGCATGATTAAGGCCATGGTTCTAATAGAGATCAGCCAGCGGAACCAGGATCATGCCACACCGAGAGAGGCTGCAGAGCCATTGCCTTCTCTCCTGTCAAAGCTAAATTAATGAAATGGAACTCACAGAAGCACTATGTAATCAAATATTGGTGGGACACAAGCAAATTCTGAAAAAGTTTCATTGATCAGTGATAATATCTTTTGGTGTAAATATCTCCTCAAAACATTTCAGGAAAAAAAAATAAAGCTATAATTTTACGTTAGAAATATTTAACTTTGTTATACTAGTTTACTTATTTTTTACCTAATACTTCTGATATATTGTTATGTAGGTTAAAGATGCTCGATTCATGCCACTGTGGAAACCACACATAATTTAGGCAATAATGCAAATTCTTTTCAAATTCTTTTATCAGTGTATTCACTTTATTTTTATTTCAAACACAATACAAAATTACAGGATGCTATCAAAGTGATGCTACAAAACCCCACTAAAATTTTTTCAATTCTTCAAATCACACACTTACACACACACACACACACACACACACCACATGCATTCCCCGTACAGACCTTTTTTTGGGGGGCCTGAGTAAATAATTGCATTTTATTTTCAATTTTTCATTTTGAAATAATTAAAGACTTACCAAAAATGTTGCAAAACTACGTGCCTTTTTGAAGTAAAGTCTTGAAAAAGTTGTTTGGTATATCCTTTATAGTAATAAAAGAAAACACGTGTATATTCTGTTGATTAAAGGCATGCTGAGATCGTCAGACATGTGATTTCATCAGAGACTCCAATATAGAGCGCAGCTGTAACGACATCCTAAGAGTGTTCTAACTGAAATGTGTTGGAAGAAGGTTCTAATTTTTTTCAACCCTTCTCAAGTTGGCACTCAGCAGATTTCCACTCTATAAAAGTAACTCCTGCTCTGCAACTAATGTTCACAGATAAGCTCCAAACATATTTACAGCTCCATTTAAGTATAATGTACACACAGTAAAATTCACCCTTTTCAATGTGCAATTTAATGGGTTATGGCAGATGAATATCATCATTTGACCACAATCATGATCAAGATACAGAAAATCTGCATCATCACAAAACGTTTTCTTTTGCTGTTTTGCATTTGATCTTTTCTCCATTCCTGAACACAGGCAACCACTAATCTGCTTCTGTTTCTACAGTTTGCATTTTCTAGAGTATCCTATTAGTGGAATGATACATTGGTGTCTTTCATGTCTAGCTTCTTTCACTGAGCATAATGCTTTTGATATTCATTTATATTGCTGTTGTATCAGTTTGCTCCTTTTTATTGTTGAGTGGTACTCCATCTACAACTGGTTTATCCATTTACAAGTTGATGGACACATCTGCTATGAACTTCAAGGATGAGGCTTGGTACGGATATGTTTTTATTTATTTTGAGTCGCAGTGGGATTATTTGGCTATATGATCAGTACTAAGTTTAACATTAAAAGAAACTGCCAAACTGCTTTCCAAAATGTCTGTACCATTTTGAAGTCCCACTAGCCAGGTGTGAATAGCAATTCTTCACATCATGTGGTATGGTCAGTTCTGCTCGTGTCAGCCACTCCAGTGGGTGTACAGTGGTACCTCAATGTGGTTTTAACTTGCATTTCCCTGATGACGGGTAATGTTAAGTATCTTTTCATTTGTGTATTGGACATCATCTCTTTTTAAATTAAAATATCTGTACAAATATTTGGCCCATTTAGGTCAAAATATTACGTTAAATGAGTTATTTGTGTTTTGTTATTTAGTTTTTTAGTTATGTGTACATTCTAGATGAAAGTTCTTTATCAGACATATTTAAAATTATTCTGTCCCAATCTGTGGTTTGCCTTTTCATTTTTTGATGCTATGTTTTAAGTTGCCAAAGTCTTAATTTCATGAAGTCCAACTTACTATTTTTTTCCATTTTCATCCATCCTTTTCTTATCTAAAAAGTTTTTAGCTATAGTAAGATTATTAAAAATTTTTCCTATTCAGTAAGCTTTATACATTTTATATTTACATTATGTATAAAATACATGTTGAGTTAATTTGAGGATATGGTGTGAGGTAATTCTGAAGTTCATATTCTCCATTTAATATCCAATTTTAATAGTACCATCTTTATAAAGACATTGATTTCCTTATTGAAATATTTTGGCAACTTTGGCCATGTAAGGCAGGATATATTTCTAAATTATTTATTCTGTTTCACTGATATATATGTCTTCTTCATGCCAGTAAGTTTACTGTACTGTTTAGTGTAGCTTTACAATATGTCTTGAAATTTGGAAAGTTTTCCAACTTTATTCTTCTTTCTAAAACATGCTCTGGCTATTCTAGGACTTCTGCATTTAAAAAAAAAATTAGAATCAGCTTTGTAATTTCTCCAAAAAGGCCTATAGGTTTGACTGGGATTGTGCCAAATCTGGAGATCAGTTTCAGAAGAATTATCATCTAATAAGTATGACATGTATATTTACCAATGAACTTGATACATATTTCTACCTATTCAATCTCTCGTATTAGTGATTTAGAAATTTTGGATCAGCATACCTTTTATTAAATTTATTCTGAATTATTTTATTATTTTTGAGGCTATTATAAGTTAAATTGCTTACATAATTTTATTTTCTAATTGGTGTTGATTGTGTATAGAAACACAATTGATTTTATTTATTGATCTTTCATCCTACAACTTTGTTAAATTCACTTCATACCTCTAGCACACTTCTGCAGATGCCTAAGGATTTTCTATGTATATGTTTACATCACGTGAGAATAGTATTTTTCTTTCTTCCCAACTTGGGTGTCACTTATTTCTTATTTTCTTTTCTTTTCTCTTTATTTCTTTCTTCTTTCTGTCCATTCCTCCTTCCTTCCCTTCTTTCTTTCTCCCTGTTTTAGAATCAGTTTTGTAATTTATCCAAAAGGACCTATAAGGTTTCATGGGAATTCCACTGAATCTAGAGATCAATTTCAGGAGAATTATCATCTCATAAGTATTAAATATTTATCAATGAACTTGGTATATATTTCCACTTATTTAATATTGAATGCAATACTTTAAAGAACTAGGGAGAGAGGACATCATTGCATTTTTCATAATCTTATGTAGAAAGTATTAAGGCTTTCACCATTTTAAGTAAGATGTTTGCTATAGATTTTTTGTAAACACATAATCAGTTTGAAAATGTACTTTTCTATCCTCAGTTTGCTGGGAGTTTTTAATTTAAAAAATGTGTTACATTTTGTAAATTCCTTTTTTGCATCTATTGAGAGTGTCACGTGATTTTTCTTTTTTCTGTCAGCATGGTAGATTTTCAGTTGTTGAAACCAACTTGAGATAAACCCCACTTGGTTAAAACACATTATCATTTTTAAATATTCCTAGACTCAATTTGCTAATATTGTATTAAGAATGTTGCATCTAAGTTCATAATGGTTATCAGTCTGTCATTTTTGAGTTGTGATATCTGTATTTGTTTCTGATATCGAGAGAATCCACGTAAAACATCTACTTCTGTCATCAGTAATAATCTGACCAGGGATAACACCAACAGTTAGAGAGGAACCTGTCATTACCTGTGGCAGCAGAGATATCAGAGATTCCAAAAAGAAAAGCAAGGTTAAAATTTCAAATATAATCACATGAAATATCAGAAAGCCAGGGGATAGAAATATAGGAGAGCAAAATCTTAGAGGTCAAAACAAGTAGTTAAGTACTGCACATGATAATAAAAAGTAAAATCTTTTCCTAAGGCAGAGCCTGGCTGCTGCCTAGCTTCTTTGACAATTCTTGGTAGGCTTTCATGGCTTTATAAGGGCTTATACTTTAGGTAAAGTTATAGTCAGGGAAACGGTGGGTGTAGGTTGGCTCTGTAGAAATGAAGCATTACAGGAGCACTGCAGTTAGAAAGAAACTGATACTGATGATACTTCGGTCACACTAATAATACATGCTAATGATAATCATAGCAATCATGGTAATGACAGACAATATATATATAATATTAGCATGCTTCTATTTGCACATATACATATGTGAATAGAAACATTGATTTAAAGACATGAAAGTATAGAAATAGCCTACACCTGATAAAGATATGCTCATACACAATAACAAACCTCAGCATAAACAGAGATTTTGATGTATCACAGAATTCTCCAATAGATCACAATTTTGACACTATGGGAAGTGTCATTTTCAGAACTTTTCTTTATCTCCATTATCTCTATTCTCTATTTCCAACATTCCTGGAGACTGAACTCAAGGATCAGTAAATATTCTCAACCTTAACCATAGCAGACTTCATTCATCCCATATATGCTTGTTATTTTTCCCCATTGACAGAAGGCATTGTACCATGAAATATACAACATATCTCTGACACACCTGACGAAAACAAACAATGGGGAAAGATTGACTATTTAATAAATGGTGATGGGAAAACTGGCTAGCCATATGAAGAAAGCTGAAAGTGGACCCCTTCCTTACACCTTATAAAATAATTAACTCAAGATGGATTAAAGACTTAAACATAAGATCTAAAACCATAAAAACTCTAGAAGACAACCTAGCCAATACCATTCAGAACATAGGCATAGGCAAAGACTTCACGACTAAAACACCAAAAGCAGTGGCAACAAAAGCCAAAATTGAGAAATGGGATCTAATTAAACTAAAGATAGCTTCTGCACAGCAAAAGACACTATCATCGGAGTGAACACACAACCTACAGAGTGGGAGAAAATTTTTGCAATCTATCCATCTAACAAAGGGCTAATATCCAGAATCTACAAGGAACTTAAACAAATTTACAAGAAAAAAACAACCCCATCAAAAAGTGGGAAAAGGATATGAACAGACACTTCTCAAAAGAAGACATTTATGCGGCCAATAAACACATGAGAAAAAGCTCATCATAGGCTGGGCGTGGTGGCTCACACCTGTAATCCCATCACTTTGGGAGGCCAAGGCGAGTGGATCACAAGGTCAGGAGTTTGAGACTTGCCTGGCCACTATGGTGAAACTCTGTCTCTACCAAAAACACACAAAAAAACTTTAGCCAGGCGTGGTGGTATATATCTGTAATCCCAGCTACTCAAGAGGCTAAGGCAGGAGAATTGCTTGAACCCATTAGGTGGAGGTTGCAGTGAGCCGAAATTGTGCCACTGCACTCCACCCTGGGTGACAGAGTGAGGCTGTCTCGAAGAAAAAAAAAAAAAAAGCTCATCACCCCTGGTCCAATGAGATACCATCTCGCGCCAGTTAGAATGGCAATCATTAAAACGTCAGGAAACAACAGGTGCTAGAGAGGATGTGGAGAAATAGGAATGCTTTTACACTGTTGGTGGGAGTGTAAATTAGTTCAACCATTGTGGAAGACAGTGTAGCAATTCCTCAAGGATCCAGAACTGGAAATATCATTTGACCTAACAGTCTCATTACTAGGTACACATCCAAAGGATTATAAATCATTCTACTATAAAGACACATTCACACATATGTTTATTGCAGCACTATTCACAAGAGCAAAGACTAGGAACCAACCCAAATGCCCATCAATGATAGACTGGATAAAGAATATGTGGCACATATACACCATGGAATACCATGCAGCTATAAAAAAGGATGGATTAATGTCTTTTGCAGAGACATGGATGAAGCTGGAAACCATCATTCTCAGCAAACTATCACAAGAACAGAAAACCAAACACCACATGTTCTCACTCATAAGTGGGAGTTGAACAATGAGAACACATAGACACAGGGAGGGGAACATCACACACTGGGGCCTGTCAGTGGGTAGGAAGGAAAGAGGAGGGATAGCATTAGGAGAAATACTTAATGTAGATGACGAGTTGATGGGTGCAGCAAACCACGACAGCACATGTATACCTATTTCACAAAACTGCAAGTTCTGCAAATGTATCCCAGAACTTAAAGTGTATGTATGTGTGTATATATATATATACACACAAATGTAAATGTAAATGTAAATAAATTGAAAATGGTAAAAATAGAAATATGTTTCCTACACAAATAGTGACATAATAAAGCAAGATAGAATGTATGTTTGAGTTAAAAAAAATTTCTTAGAAGACAACTTGAATTCCATTCCAAGGAACTAGTTTTCAAAAGTTTACAACCAGATTTCAGTTTGGCAAAAGGCAACAATGCTGTTTTGAAAATAATTTCTGAAAAGAGCTTCCCCAGCAGTTCCAAATGGCAGTCCTGATACAAGGAAGTAGGGGCAATTTTGTTACCACCAGGAACACTGAATTTATTTTCAGACCTTGAAATTCTGGGAGGCCCTCGAATAATAATCAACTACAATATTTTACTTTACATAGAAATATTGTTTTAATGTTAATATAAAAGCTTGTATATGAACTAAAATTGTCAATCTGCCACTTTTAAGAAAGAAGAATCCATTATGTCCCTAATCTATAGTGAGTTGATATGTTCCATAAGCAGTTCTGGAAGGAGGCTACACTTAGAGCATAAATTGGTATAGATCGCTTTGCTCTCACAGATAGCGACACAATATTTTCTGCTGAATGGGAAAAAGTTTGAAGGCATAAATCAAGATAAAGCAATCATCTGACAAAGAATTACAAAGAGGCCCCATACCTTTTTCTTAGTGAACTCCATGTGACACATTGATTTTTCCACTGAAGATAAAAGCCAAAATCATGTGTCATCAATAGAAAGCAAGCAAAACTATTTGGTTCAATATGTTATGGTACTTAACAAAAAAAACTTGCAGAGAAAAGACAAATCTAAAATGTTGCACATGATTCAAACAAGTCTGGATCAGAAGAGACATTTCAGAGGTCACTGCTAGAGAGTCAAGGATACATTAGAGAGAAATAAACTCCTGCTTTTTTGTTTATCTACTTACATACACAGATACTGTCTGATGAAGATGATTGATATCAGGTATGGTATTTGATGGTATAGTCATTTACAAAATAATTCATCCCTTATGATCTAATGCAATTTTCTTCATATTACACGTGTATATTTAAATACTTCCTTGTGAAGTGGAGGCTAGCCAGGCTGCTGTTAGCATATCCAGTACATTTCTGCAAATTCCAAAATGGCAAATCCCACAGTTGAAATTTCAACCTCTCTAGCGTCCCTCAGCTGGAGTGCATAATCACGGCAAAAGTCTGCAACATCAGAGGTGGCCGCCACAGACACAAAGTCTGTGTTTCTCATTCCATTCTACCAAATCTATTCAGCAGTCTGGGTGAGGGGGCTTGGCAGTATCTATGAGCAGAAAGCATTCAAATGGCTGGTATATGTGCTTCCGGGGAAACTAAGGGGAAAAAAGAGAGAGGGAGGGAGGGAGGGAACAAGAAAGAAGAAGGAAACTCAAGGAGAGAGGAAGGGAAGGAGGCTGGCAAGAAGGGATGGAGGGAGCAAGGGAGGGAGGAATAAAGGAAGGAAGTTACACCAAGTTTCAAAACTGGCCACGGACTGAGAAGGATTAAGAGACAAACGGAATTGAAAGCATTTATGTTCATACTCGGTATTTTTCTTACCCATTCTTGCAAATTAGTAATTTAAAAATTTTCATTTCCACAAATCCACGTGTTTTCTTGTTCCTCTCTCTCCGCTCTTTTTCCTTCTTTCCTTCCTGCCTTTCTTCTTTCTTTTCAACATAGGTTATATAAATGTGTGAGAGCTATCACTAGTCTACATTAATCATCAGGATTTTCCTGTATATTTCCAATTAAGATGACCCATAATAATATTCTACTGTAATTTTGGAGGGTCCAAAATACTAGATGGCATTTAGTGTTTTGGAAATCATGACAAGTCTAACAGGACTTTAAAAAACCTATCAAGACATCTGATGTGTTTTCTTGCCCATACACTCTTTAATGAGGTCTGCTTGACCCTTTCTTCTTCCCTTCTCTAGTCATGGGTTCTTCACACTGAAAACTAAGCTTTGCATCAGTGTTTGACGAACAGGTGACATAATAAACTGCAGTTACATTTTAAATTCAGCTCAAGATGGTAGATGAGAAATCTAAGATTGTGAAGTGAGATTTAGCATGCTGTTCAGTATGCAACAAATCTGAGTGTTGCTCACACAGGATTCATACCAACAGGCTCCTTCCAAAACCTTTCAATGCAAATTCTAGCAAATGCACACTTGGAAGAAAAATGTTCCATGAAGTTGTATATGTAAATTTATACTTTCAGCATTTATGTATATAATTTCAGGGGAAGTGGGATCAACTTAACATTATTAAACATAGTCCAATGATATTTACAACATAACTTCAGAAACATTTTATTACTAGAAGTATTTTAAAAAGGATGTACCATTTAGGATTTAAGACACACCCCACAAATGAAAAAACAAATGAGATTATAAACAACATTTTTAAAAAAATTATGCCATCTTTTCACTACAAAATCCTCCTGGGGGAAAAATATCTTTTCCTTCATTATTAAAGGATGTTATCAGAGCACAGTGGAATTCTTTCAGATTTAGTCAGAAGGTTCTCTGGAGTTGAGAGATCTATTGGAGAATATTTTCTTTGAAAGTCCATGTCCTTTCCCCAGGCCTACATCATATATAAATAAACATTTCAGAAAAGGGGCCATGTTAAGAAAAAGTGGGTTGAAGATTGTAAGACCTGGTTCCTGGGTGCCAAATAATTCACAAGTTGGAATAAGCTGGGTTTCTGTAACACTTCTCTATGACTGCCATTGATACTGAACTATGCCAAGGAACTAAGTCCTACCAAGGAAAAGCAGGAGGAAAACAGGTGTAAGAAAACATTTCCTGTCAGTGTGTCCAGAGATAGCATGAGTCAACAGCGGCTCCTCATGAAGCCATCGATTCGTAACACTGGAGTATCTAGAATGCATCTGGGTCGAATTATTAAAAAGAAAGTTCTTCTCAAGCTAGTTGTAATGGTAGCTAATTTAAAAAATTAATGTTCTGCGATTCTGATAAAAACCTATGTGGTGAACCAACAATAAAGGCGGCTGGAGATATTGGTATGAAATAGTTATTTTTCCTTATATACCTGGACGTTCATGTAAGAAATTATACTTTTGGAAGGTCTGTCATATTCTCAGTGTAGAAGAGTTGAATCATTTTTAGAAGTTATTGTCAGAATTTTGCTTTAATAGTGCAGTAAAGTGTGCATTCTCTCTCCCTCATTTTCATTCAACAGCCTCTACAAATTGAGCCTGGCTCAAAGGTCTTTCCCTCTTGGAATATGACTCCTCCCCTGTCCCTCTACATAGGCTGTTCTATAACAAATTATTTTGCTGTCTTGATTTTTCAGAGACCTCATGCTAGTAGTAGAGAGTCAGGAGAAAGTGAGATGTCCTATATAAAAGGCCTGCTAGAAAAAGAAATCAGCACTGAGTTCTAAGGATACTGAACAACTTTTTAAAAAACAAGCAAGCCATATTAAACACATTAGTTACAACCAAATTAGATAAAACCATGAAAATTATCCAAGAAGAAAAAGTACATCACCTGTCTAGGTTTAAAATTGCTTAAGGCTGCCATCCAAGGACCATCTATGATAACAAATACAGTAGTCTGTATTGACACAAAGTTTTAGTGATAGACGTAATTACATTCTTCTGCTGGTGGTGTTCTAGAATAAATGGAATATCTGCTGATCAAATCTGAATGCATCCCATAATATTAGCATGTAGGATCCCAGATCTGCAGGCACTATCTCTTTCTCAGATCTACACTTTGAATATTATGTTAGTTAAAATGAGAAGTATGTTAGAAAATGTCTTTTACAAAAGAAATATTGGCTGAGTATGGTGGCTCATGCCTGTAATCCCAACACTCTGGGAGGCCAAGGTGAGAAGATCTCTTGAGCTCAAGAATTTGAGACCAGCTTGGGCAACATATCTATAAAAAATTTTAAAACTTAGCCGGTGTGGTGGTGCACACCTATAGGCACAGCTACTTCAGAGGCTGAATCAAGAGGATCACTTGAGCTTGGGAGTTTGAGGTTGCAGTGAACTATGAACATGGCACTGAACTCCAGTCTGGGCAACAGAGTGAGAACTTGTCTTCAAAAAAATAAAAAAGAAGAAAAAAATAGGAAATATTGTGTTCACATCTGCTATGGTACTCTTTCTTATATAAACTATTTCTTTGCAGTATTCTAGAGGATTTAAGACAAATTTACCACTGAATAATTTCATATGGTATATTATTGCATTAGTATAGTATGTTATTATATAATTAGTATAAGTGACCAGTGCTGCAACAACCACATTCCAAAAAGTATTGTGATCCTCCAAAATTACAATGTCTAAATGACATTATTCTCCTTCATGAGACCATTATACCTTAATTTTTCAGCACCATGAAAATCTACAAATGCCCTCTAAAATATATTTAGAAAACGTGGGGAAAAAATAGATACAGTTTCAGAAGATACATATATTTTGAAAATTAGCCTTTTTGGAATAAATTATTCTTTATGACATATAAATAAACACATTTTTCAGACTGGCGGGGTAACATTTGCATCAGTCAAAATAATTAGATTACTAAAACATGTAATCTTATTAGAAAAATGGTTTATTCAGAGAATCATTGGAATTATTAGCCTTCAAGCTGCTATAGATTGAATCTGATCAAAATAATTAAGATAATATTATTTCATTTTTCAGTATAATATCTCCTTAGTATTTTTGTTTCTTATTTAATATGTGATTATATTTACTTCTGTGAATAATATGGATGAAGATCATTACAGTGTCAAGATCACTGGGTTCAGAGCACAGAAACCTCAAGTCTATTCTTTTTTCTTAAATACCTGTAAGACTTTAAAGAAGACAGAGTTTCTGGACTCTAATTTCTCTATCTGTAGAATAAATGGGTTAGACCAAATAACTCCTTTCTGCTTATAAATTTTCTAATTATATGACTGAGCTTACACCTGGAAAACAGTCTATCTCCTGTATAAATTAATGATAGAAATGAAAACCACCACGTTTCATGAAATTAACCACATAAATATCAACATCAACTGCTCAGAAGGACTTAAGTGCAAGTATCACAGGAATTCTGAAGCACAGAGAACTAAATATAAGAAATGTAACACTCTTCGTATTTTCAAAGAAGATTTTAATAATATATGTAAACACAGTAGCCTGTTCATAAGAAAAAAGAAAAGGGACGTCTTAGCATATTCAGGGTTCAACCAAAACTACTACTGGAATGTAAATCAAAGTAATATTCACCTAACTGTCATAATTGGCATGAATAATTTTAAGTAAAACACTTTTATTTGATATTAAATGTGAACAATAAGCCAAAACAGAGAAAATTAATAAATTGATCATTTATTGAAACTGAAATAAAAATATATAATTATTGAAGCCTCTTATATACATAAACCAATCATTGCTTAAATGAGCTGACATACTAGCTCCATAGTTTTATGTCACTAAGGAACTCTTTTGAACACAATAAAGAAACCAGAATTGAGCACAAAGAATGATGAACTGGGAAGTTCATGGCTTTCTATCTACTAATTAGGAGTACAATCATTCAGTCAAACAGCCACTCAACAAACATTTAGCATACAGCTTCTGGATACCAGGTACTGGTGTAGGTGCTAGAGCAACAAGGAAATAGTCCCTGCATTCAGTGAGCTCACAGGCAAGTAAACAAGTAAGTATAAAGACTGCATGACTGATTGGGAGCGGTGGTTCATGCCTGTAATCCCAGCACTTTGGGAGGCCAACGTGGGCAGATCACGAGGTCAAGAGATCGAGACCATCCTGGCCAACATAGTGAAACCCCGTCTCTACTAAAAATACAAAAATTAGCTGGGCACGGTGGTGCACGCCTGTAGTTACTTGGGAGGCTGAGGCAAGAGAATCAGTTGAACCTGGAAGGTAAAGGTTGCAGTGAGCTGAGATCACACCACTGCACTCCAGCCTGGTGACAGAGTGAGACTCTGTCTCAAAAAAAAAAAAAAAAAAGACTCCATGATAAATGTGTATCTACAAAGGGCACAAAGGAATGAGTAGCTAATCCCCAAAGCCATATGGAGCAGTCAGTATAAGTCAGTCTCAAACAAGGTGAGCCTATCAACTGCCCTAATTTATGCCTGGAGAAAGTTTTCCAGCCCACTACTCCAGGAGAAAAGCCCAAGAGGAGCCCATTGTTCTCCCTGAGCTGAGGGGACAGAGCTGAGAGTCCACAGAAACCATGTTGACATGAGCTCTCAGGACAAGGTTTCCGAGAAGAAGGGGCTGCACAGAAAGAGAACTCCAGAGCTCTGCAAAGGGTCCCCCTAAAGTACATAGCTAAGTAATTGTTAGGACAGGCCTAGAGAAAAGTACCTACGGTTGGGGAAACAACACCCAGATAAGATGAAAAGTAACAGTACACATGCTCACCAAGGTCCAGTAATAGTGCTTATTTTATCAGCCAAACCAGAAACACCTCAAGATTCCCAGGGATACCCAGAAGGATCTTGCCTCACTAGTTGGGAGTGATTAGCTCTAAAATGAGAACTGGTCTGATCCCACCTAATGAATTTTTAAAGCAAGACCAAAAAGAGTCAAACTCTTTCCAACTAAACTTAAATACATACCAATACAAAGATCAAGAATATTTATATATACTTCCAGCACTCAATAAGATAAAAGTCACCATATCTGACATCCAGACACAGTTTAGCAGAGACACAACAGTAACAACAAAAGACAGAAGAACGTGGCTCATAATAAGGAGAAAAATCACTGAGTCAGAACTGATCCAGAGTAAATCAAGGTGCCAGAGTTATCAGTTAAGAACATTCAAATGCTTATTGAAACAGTATTCTATATGTTCTAAAATAGAGACATGCAAGATACACTAAAGGAGGCTGGGCGCAGTGGCTCACGCCTGTAATCTCAGCATTTTGCGAGGCCGAGGCAGGTGGATCACGAAGTCAGGAGTTCAGGACCAGCCTGACCAATATGGTGAAATCCCATCTCTACTAAAAATACAAAAATTAGCGGGGCATAGTAGCATGCGGCTGTAGTCCCAGCTACATGGTAGGCTGATAGCACATTAGTCATTAAAGAAGAAAAGATAGACACCTCTCAAAATAAAATAGAGAGAGAAAATAAATTTTTAAAAAACATGAACAGAGCAATAGTAGACAGTAAATTTCAAGTAACTGAATTTACGTGTAATCTCAGTTCCCAAAGGAGAGGAGAGGGAAGATGTGAAAACATTTGGGACTTTGAGTCAGGCAAAGCTTTCTTTGATATGACCCCACAGCATGATTTATATAATAATATATTGATAAGAAGAACTCATCAAATTTAAAAAAAAGAATCTGCTCTTCAAAAGAATCTATTAAGAGACTGAAAAGACAAGCTGCAGGCTGGGAGAAAATATTTGCAATTCATATATCTGATGAAAGGCTTGCATCAAAAATATATTTTAAAAGCTCAAAATTTAATAATGAAAAACAAACAACCCCATTTAAAACTTGGGTGAAAGACTGGAACAGACATTACAAAGTAGACATTTGTTTGGTAAATAAGCACATATGCTCAACATAATTAATGCTTAGGGCAATGCAAATTAAAACCAAAATGAGACGCCACTATCTATTTTTAAATAGCTAAGATTAGCATGACTGATAACAGCCAAGCACTGGCTTGGATGTGGAGAAGCTGAAACTCTCATACACTGCTGATGGGAATACAAAAAAGTGTAACCTTTGAAAAACAGTTTAAGAGTCCCTTAAAAAGTTAAACATACTTCTGCCGTAAGACTCAGCCATTGCACTCCTGGGTATTTACCCAAGAGAGATAAAAGTAGGTGTTCATATAATGATATCAACACAAATGTTCATAGCACATGTATTCATAATAGCCCAAACTAGAAACAGTCTAAATATCAATCAATACATTAATGAATTAACTTGCTTTCTCCGAATTAATTATGGATACATACTATAACATGAATGAATCTCAAAATAACTATACTAAGTGAAACAAGGCAGACTCTAGAGGTAAAACATGCAGAGAAAAAAACATAAAATGTCAGACAAAAAAGTGCATAGTGTAAAATTTTATTTATATACATTTTTTGACTGTATAAATTACTGTCCAGTGACAGAAAGCAGTTTGGTGGTTTTCAAGGGCCAGGAATGAGGGGCCAGAGAAATGTATTATAAAGAGGCATCAGGAAACTGGAGGTGAAGTATATTTCCATCACCTCGATTGCGTGCTGATGGTTTCTAAACTTTCAATATTTTTAGTTTATTATATGTTATACAAAATAAAGCTTGTAATAAAAATCAAAAGATTGAGCCATCCTTATTTTCTCTATAAAAGAGCAGAATTATCCTTTTAGAGATTTGGAAAGATTATTAAAAGATAAGTTACAAAATACAGTACCTGACACGTATAAAATATTAAATAAATACTAGCCATGCTTAATTATTTTGTTTTAAGTCTATATGAGTCAAGTTTTAGTAGAAATATGGGCTAGAAAAAAAAAAAACAGAAAGCGGGACTCTGTGATCCGACTTGGGCTTATAGAACAGACTGCACTAGTTTGTTCTCATGCTGCTAATAAAGTCATACCCAAGACCGGGTAATTTAGAAAGGAAAGAGGTTTAATGAACTCACAATTCCACATGGCTGGGGAGGCCTCACAGTCACGGCAGAAGGCAAAAAAGAAGCAAAGGCACATCTTAAATGGTAGCAGAGAAGAAAGCTTGTGTAGGGAAACTCCCATTTTAAAAGCATCAGATCTCGTGAGACTTATTCGCTACCAGGAGAACAGTAGGGGGAACCCGCCCCTATGATTCAATGATCTCCACCTGACTCCATCCTTGACATGCGGGGATAATTACAATCAAGGTGAGATTCGGATGGAGACACAGCCGAATCATATCAATGACTAATGAGAGTTACGTCCAGAACCTAATGAAAACCTGTCTGAGGCCACATTCCCTGTAAAGCAGATTTGAGATAGAGATTTGTGTAGAGAACATTTAACTGGGTAAAATCCTAGGAGCCAACAACTGTGGCGAAAAAGCTGAATTGGACAAAGGGATTTGAGATGTGAGGCAGTCACAACAAATACCTCAGCTAATCTCAAGGGGGAGCTGAGAAGCAGGGGTGACCCTTCAGAGTTGCCCTAAATTGAGGCAGGAGTATGGAGTTTTAATACCTTTCACTGGCCATTCTTCAGATACGAGTTGTCCCCAAGGATGGACATCAGCTTGACAAGTTATTAATTAGATCTCCTGAGAATAAATTCTAGAGAGAATCAGCTGAGAGGCATGATTTGCCAACACTCCCAATAGCTGGGCAAACTTCAGTTTTGAGGGAGGATTTGGGTCACACACAAAAGTCTCCACAACCAATTATTCATGGGAAATTCTATGTAGGCAGAGCTATTTCATGGCCAGTTAATCAAAACTACATAATCTATTTGGTTAAGCAAAAGAAATTAAAAAGATAAAATAAAACCTATATATTAACACTCAAAAGTTTTTAATGCATTTGCCTTGCATTTCATATGTTTTGCCTTGCATTTCATATGTTTTGCCTTGCATTTGTTTATTTGCTTTCAAGAACCTTTAGAGAACAATAATTACTAATATAATATGGAGTAGCACAGCATAGACGAGGGAAGCTAACTCTCTCCCTTTTCCCAGAACCTGGAACAGCTAAAGATCCTAAGCATTGTCAGCTTTGGTATCTGACACAGTTTGGATGTTTGTCCCCTTCAAATCTCACGTTAAAATGTGATCCCCAATGTTGGAGAGAGATGCCTCCTGAATGGCTTGGTGCTGTCCTCTTGGTAATGAATGAGTTCTTACCCTGTGAGTTCATGCGATATCTGGTTGTTTAAAAGAGACTGACACCTCCTCCCTGTCTCTCTTGCTTCCTCTCTCACCATGTGATATGCTGGTTTCCCTTCACCTTCCACCATGATTGGAAGGTTCCTGAGGCCCTCCCTGGAAGCAGGTGCCAGTACTATGCTTCACGTACAGCCTTCAGAACAAGAAGCCAAATAAACCTCATTTCTTTATTAATTACCCAACCTCAGGTATTTCTTTATAACAATGCAAATGGGCTAACAGAGTATCATTCATGGACAGTGAGTGTATTAGTCAATTTTCATGCTGCTGATAAAGACATACCCAAGACTGGGTAATTTATAAAGAAAAAGAGGTTTAATGAATTCACATATCAGCACCGCTAGCTGTATAAATTTGGAAATATCTTCACTGCTACCCGTACAAATATGGAAATATCTACAGCGCTACCTGTATAAACATGGAAATATCTACACCGCTATCTGTATAAACATAGAAATATCTACACCGCTATCTCTATAAACATGGAAATATCTACAGCGCTATCCGTAGAAACATGGAAATATCTACACCGCTATCTGTATAAACAAGGAAATAACTACACCGCCATCTCTATAAACATGGATATATCTACAGGGCCATCTGTATAAACACGGAAATAACTACACCGCTATCTGTATATACATGGAAATATATACACCGCTATCTCTATAAACATGGAAATATCTACACCATTATCTGTATAAACATGGAAATAACTACACCTCTATCTCTATAAACATGGAAATATCTACACTGCTATCTGCATAAACATCGAAATATCTAAACCGCTACCTGTAAAACAGGGAAATATCTACACCGCTATCTCTATAAACATTGAAACATCTACACTGCTATCTTTATAAACATTGAAATACCTACACTGCTATTTGTATAAACATGGAAATATCTACAACGCTATCTCTATAAACATGGAAATAACTACACCGCTATCTCTATAAACGTGGAAATATCTACACCACCATCTGTATGAACATAGAATTATCTACAACGCCATCTGTATGAACATTGAAATATCTTCACCGCTATCTGTATAAACATGGAAATATCTACTCCGCTATCTGTATATACATGGAAATATCAACACCGCTATCTCTATCAACATGGAAATATCTACACCGCTATCTCTATAAACATGGAAATATCTACATCGCCTTCTGTACAAACATGGAAATATGTACACCGCTATCTGCATGAAAATGGAAATATCTACACAGCTATCTGCATATACATGGAAATATCTACAAAGCTATCTCTTTACACATGGAAATAACTACACCAGTATATCTATAAACATGGAAATATCTACACCGCCATCTGTATGAACATGGAAATATCTGCACCACCATCTGTATGAACATATAAATATCTAGACCGCCATCTGTATTAAGATGGAGACATCCACACCGCTATCTGTATAAACATGGAAAAATCTACACGGCCATCTGTATAAACATGGAAATATCTACACCGCTATCTGTATAAACAAGGAAATATCAACACTGCCATCTCTATAAACATGGAAATATCCACACTGCCATCTGTATAAACATGGAAATATCTACACCGTTATCCATATAAACATGGAAATATCTACAGCGTTATCTGCATAAACATGAAAATATCTGCACCGCCATCTCTATAAACATGGAAAATCTACACCGCTACCTGAATAAACTTGTAAATATCTACACCGGTATCTGTATAAACATGGAAATATCTACACCGCCATCTGTATGAACATGGAAATATCTACACCGCCATCTATATAAAGATGGAAATATCTGCACCGTCATTTGAATATACATAGAAATATCTACACCGCCATCTGTATAAACATGGAAATATCCACACCGCCATCTGTATAAACATGGAAAGATCTACACCGCCATCTGTATAAACATGGAAATATGTACAAAGCCATCTGTACGAACATGGAAATATCTACACCATCATGTGTATGAACATGGAAATATCTACACTGCCATCTGTATGAACATGGAAATAACTACACCGCCATATGTATGAACATGGAAGTATCTACACCGCCATGTGTATGAACATGCAAATATCTTCACCGCCGTCTGTATGAACAATGAAATATTTACACCGCCATCTCTATGAACATGGAAATATCTACACCGCTATTTGTATGAACATGGAAATATCTACACCGCTATCTCTATAAACATGGAAATATCTACACCTCTATCTCTATAATCATGGAAATATCTACCCCGCCATCTCTATAAACACGGAAACACATACACCGCTATCTGTAAGAACATGGAAATATCTACACCACAATGTGTATAAAGATGGAAATATCTACACCGCTATCTGTATGAACATGGAAAGATCTACACCGCCATCTGTATGAACATGGAAATATCTACAGCGCCAACCATATAAAGATGGAAATATCTACACCGCTATCTGTATGAACATGGAAATATCTACACCACAATCTGTATAAACATGGAAATATCTACAACGCTATCCCTATAAACATGGCAATATCTACACCGCTATCTCTATAAACATGGAAATATCTACACCACTCTCTATAAACTTGGAAATAACTACACTGCTATCTCTATAGACATGGAAATATCTAGACCGCCATCTCTATAAACATTTAAATATCTACACCGCCATATGCATAAACATGGAAATATCTATACCGCCATCTGTATGAACATGGAATTATCTACACCGCCATCTTTATAAAGATGGAATTAACTACCCCGCCATCTGTGTAAACATGGAAATAGCTACACCGCCAACCGTATAAAGATGGAAATATCTACACCATCATCTGAATATACATGGCAATATCTACACAACCATCTTTATAAACATGCAAATATCTACACCGCCATCTGTATAAACATGGAAATATCTACACTGCCATTTGTATGAACACAGAAATATGTACAAAGCCATCTGTATGAACATGGAAATATCTACACCACCATGTGGATGAACATGGAAATATCTACACCGCCATCTGTATAAACATGGAAATATCTACACCACCATCTCTATAAACATTGAAATATCTACACCGCCATCTGTATGAACATCAAAATATCTATACCGCCAACCGTATAAAGATGGAAATATCTACACCGTTATCAGTATGAACATGGAAATATCTACACCACTACCTGTATAAACGTGGAAATATATACACCACTATCTGTGTAAACATGGAAATATCTACACCGCTATCTGTTAAAACTTGGAAATATCTACACCGTTATGCGTGTAAACATGGAAATATCTTCACCGCCATCTGTATCAACATGGAAATATCTACACTGCCATCTACATAAACATGGAAATTTCTACACCGCCATCTGTAGGAATATGGAAATATCTACACCACCATCTGAATCAACATGCAAATATCTACACCGCCATCTGTATGAACATGGAAACATCCATACCGCCATCTGTATGAATTTGGAAATATCTACACCGCTAACTGTATGAACATGGAAATATCTGAACCGCTATCTCTATGAACATGGAAATATCTACACCTCTATCTCTATAACCATGGATATATCTACACCGCTATCTGTATATACATGGAAATATTTACACCGCTATCCGTATAAACATGGAAATATCTACAGTGTTATCTATACAAACATGGAAATAACTACACTGCTATCTCTATAAACATGGATATATCTACACCGCCATCTGTATGAACATGGAAATATCTACACCGCTATCTGTATGAACATGGAAATATCTACACCGCAATCTCTATAAACATGGAAATATCTACACTGCTATCTGTATAAACAAGGATATATCTACACTGCCATCTCTATAAACATGGAAATATCTACACTGCCATCTGTATAAACATGGAAATATCTACACCGCTATCTGTATACACATGGAAATATTTTCACCACTATCCATATAAACATGGATATATCTACGGCGTTATCTGTATAAACATGGAAATAACTTCACCGCTATCACTATAAACATGGATATATCTACACCGCTATCTGTATAAACATGGAAATAACTTCACCGCCATCTGTATAAACATGGAAGTATCTAAACCGCCATTTCTATAAACATGGAAACATCTACACCGCCATCTGTATGAACCTGAAAATATCTACACCGCCATCTCTATAAAGATGGAAACCCCTACACCGCCATCTGTATAAACATGGAAATATCTACACCGCTATCTGCATAAAGATGGAAATATCTACACCGCTATCTGAATAAACACGGAAATACCTACACTGCCATCTGTATAAATATAGAAATATCTACACCGCCATCTCTATAAACATGGAAATATCTACACGGCCATCTGTATGAACATGGAAATATCTACACCGCCAACTGTATAACGATGGAAATATCTACACCGCTATCTGTATGAACATGGAAATATCTACACCGCTATCTGTATAAACATGGAAATATCTACAACGCTATCTCTATAAACATGGCAATATTTACACCGGCATCTCTATAAACATGGAAATATCTACACCGCTCTCTATAATGTTGGAAATAACTACACTGCTATGTCTGTAGACATGGAAATATCTAGAACGCCATCTCTATAAACATGGAAATATCTACACCGCCATCTGCATAAACTTGGAAATATCTGAACCGCCATCTGTATGAACATGGAAATAACTACACCGCCATTTTTCTAAAGATGGAAATATCTACACCGCCATCTGTATAAACATGGAAATATCTACACCTCCATCTGTATAAAGATGGAAATATCTACACCGCCATATGAATAAACATGGAAATATCTACACCGCCATCTGTATGAACATGGAAATACCTACAACGCCATCTGTGGAAACATAGAAATATCTACACCGCCATCGGTATGAACATGGAAATATCTACACCACTATCTTGTAAACATGGAAATATCTACACCCCTAACTCTATAAAAATGGAAATATCTACACCGCTATCTGCATAAACATGGAAATATCTGAACCGCCATCTGTATGAACATGGAAATAACTACACCGCCATTTTTCTAAAGATGGAAATATCTACACCGCCATCTGTATAAACATGGAAATATCTACACCTCCATCTGTATAAAGATGGAATTATCTACACCGCCATATGAATAAACATGGAAATATCTACACCGCCATCTGTATGAACATGGAAATATCTACACCGCCATCTGTGGAAACATAGAAATATCTACACCGCCATCGGTATGAACATGGAAATATCTACACCACTATCTTGTAAACATGGAAATATCTACACCCCTAACTCTATAAACATGGAAATATCTACACCGCTATCTGTTAAAACTTGGAAATATTTACACCGTTATGTGTATAATCATGGATATATCTTCACCGCCATCTGTATGAACATGGAAATATCTACCCTGCATACTATATAAACATGGAAATATCTACACCGCCATCTGTAGGAACATGGAAATATCTACACCGCCATCTGAATGGACATGCAAATATCTTCACCGCCATCTGTATGAACATGGAGATATCTACACGGACATCTGTATGAATTTGGAAATATCTACACCGCTATCTGTATGAACATGGAAATATCTACACCGCTATCTCTATGAACATGGAAATATCTACACCGCTATCTGTATAAACAAGGAAATATCTACACTGCCATCTCTATAAACATGGAAATATCTACACTGCCATCTGTATCAACATGGAAATATCTACACCGTTATCCTTATAAACACGGAAATATCTACAGCGTTATCTGTATAAACATGGAAATAACTACACCGCCATCTCTATAAACATGGATATATCTACACTGCTATCTGTATAAACATGGAAATATCTACACTTATCTGTGAAACGGGGAAATGTCTACACTGCTATCTCTATAAACATGGAAATATCTACACCACTATCTCTATAATCATGGAAATATCTACACCACCATCTCTATAAACATGGAAATACATACACCGCCATCTGTAGGAACATGGAATTATCTACACAACCATGTGTATGAACATGGAAATATATACACCGCCATCTGTATGAACATGGAAGTATCTACACTGCCATCTGTATGAACATGGAAATATGTACACCGCCGTCTGTATGAACATGCAAATACCTTCACCGCCATCTGTATGAACATGGAAATATCTACACCACCATCTGTATGAAAATGGAAATATCTACACCGCTATCTGTATGAACATGGAAATATCTACACCGCTATCTCTATAAACATGGAAATATCTACACCGCTATCAGTGTAAACAAGGAAATATCAGCACTGCCATCTCTATAAACAGGGAAACATCTACACTGCCATCTGTATAAACATAGAAATATCTACAACGCTATCTGTATATACATGGAAATATTTACACCGCTATCCGTATAAACATGGAAATATCTACAGCGTTATCTATATAAACATGGAAATAACTACACCGCTATCTCTATAAACATAGATATATCTACACTGCTATCTGTATAAACATGGAAATATCTACACTGCTATCTGTGAAACAGGGAAATATCTACACCGCTATTTCTCTAAACATGGAAATATCTACACCACTATCTCTATAATCATGGAAATATCTACACTGCCATCTCTATAAACATGGAAATACATACACCACCACCTGTATGAACATGGAAATATCTACACCGCCATGTGTATAAAGATGGAAATATCTACACCGCTTTCTGTATGAACATGGAAATATCTACACTGCCATCTGAATAAACACAGAAATATCTATACCGCCATATCCATACACTTGGAAATATCTACACCGTTATCTGTAAAAACTTTGAAATATCTACACCGCTATCTGTAAACATGGAAATATCTACACTGCTGTCTGTATAAAGATGGAAAAATCTACACCGCTATCTGAAAAAATATGGAAATATCTACACCGCCATCTTTATAAACATGGAAATATGTACACCGCTATCTCTATAAACATGGAAATATCTACACTGCCGTCTATATGAACTTCGAAATATCCACACCGCCATCTCTGTAAAGATGGAAATATCTAAACCGCCGTCTGTATAAACATGGAAACATCCACACCGCCACCTCTATAAACATGGAAATATCTATACCGCCATCTGTATGAACATGGAAATATCTACATAGCCATCTGTATAAAGATGGAAATATCTACACCGCCATCTGTATAAACATGGAAATATCTACACCGCTATCTGTATAAACAAGGAAATATCTACACTGCCATCTCTATAAACATGGAAATATCTACACTGCCATCTGTATAAACATGGAAATATCTACACCGTTATCCGTATAAACATGGAAATATCTACACCGCTATCTGTATAAACATGGAAATATCTACACCGCTACCTGTATAAACATGGAAATATCAGCACCGCTATCTGTATGAACCTGGAAATATCTACAACGCCATCTGTATGAACATGGAAATATCTACACCGCCATCTATATAAAGATGGAAATATCTTCACCGTCATTTGAATATACATAGAATTATCTACACCGCCTTCTGTTTAAACATGGAAATGTCCACACCACCATCTGTATAAACATGGAAATATCTACACCACCATGTGTATGAACATGGAAATATCTACACCGCCATCTGTATGAACATGGAAATATCTACACCGCCATCTGTATGAACATGGAAATATCTACACCGCCATCTGTATGTACATGCAAATATATTCACCGCCATCTGTATGAACATGGAAATATTTACACCGCCATCTGTATGAACATGGAAATATCTACACCGCTATCTGTATGAACATGGAAATATCTACACCTATATCTCTATAATCATGGAAATATCTACCCCGCCATCTCTATAAACACGGAAACACATACACCACCATCTGTAAGAACATGGAAATATCTACACCACAATGTGTATAAAGATGGAAATATCTACACCGCTATCTGTATGAACATGGAAAGATCTACACCGCCATCTGTATGAACATGGAAATATCTACAGCGCCAACCATATAAAGATGGAAATATCTACTCCGCTATCTGTATGAACATGGAAATATCTACACCACAATCTATATAAACATGGAAATATCTACACCGCCATCTCCATAAACATGCAAATATCTACACCACTCTCTATAAACTTGGAAATAACTACACTGCTATCTCTGTAGACATGGAAATATCTAGACTGCCATCTCTATAAACATGGAAATATCTACACCGCCATATGCATAAACATGGAAATATCTAAACTGCCATCTGTATGAACATGGAAATATCTACACCGCCATCTTTATAAAGATGGAAATAACTACACCGCCATCTGTGTAAACATGGAAATAGCTACACCGCCATCTGTATAAAGATGGAAATATCTACACCATCATCTGAATATACATGGCAATATCTACACAACCATCTTTATAAACATGCAAATATCTACACCGCCATCTGTATAAACAGGGAAATATCTACACCGCCATCTGTATGAACACAGATATATGTACAAAGCCATCTGTATGAACATGGAAATATCTACACCACCATGTGTATGAACATGGAAATATCTACACCGCCATCTGTATAAACATGGAAGTATCTACACTGCCATCTCTATAAACATGGAAATATCTACACCGCCATCTGTATGAACATGAAAATATCTATACTGCCAACAGTATAAAGATGGAAATATCTACACCGCTATCAGTATGAACATGGAAATATCTACACCACTATCAGTATAAACGTGGAAATATATACACCGCTATCTGTGTAAACATGGAAATATCTACACCGCTATCTGTTAAAACTTGGAAATATCTACACCGTTATGCGTGTAAACATGGAAATAACTTCACCGCCATCTGAATGAACATGGAAATATCTACTCTGCCATCTATATAAACATGGAAATTTCTACACCGCCATCTGTAGGAACATGGAAATATCTACACCACCATCTGAATGAACATGCAAATATCTACACCGCCATCTGTATGAACATGGAAACATCTATACCGCCATCTGTATGAATTTGGAAATATCTACACCGCTAACTGTATGAACATGGAAATATCTGCACCGCTATCTATATGAACATGGAAATATGTACACCGCTATCTGTATAAACAAGGAAATATCTACACTGCCATCTCTATAAACATGGAAATATCTACACTGCCATCTGTATAAACATGGAAATATCTACAGCGTTATCCGTATTAACATGGAAATATCTACAGCGTTATCTGTATAAACATGAAAATATCTACACCGCCATCTCTATAAACATGGAAAATCTACACCGCTATCTGAATAAACATGTAAATATCTACAACGGTATCTGTATAAACATGGAAATGTCTACACAGCTATCTGTATAAGCATGGAAATATCAACACCGCCATCTGTAGGAACATGGAAATATCTACACCACAATCTGTATAAACATGGAAATATCTACACCGTCATCTGAATATACATAGAAATATCTACACCACCATCTGTATAAACATGGAAATATCTACACCGCCATCTGTATAAACATGGAAATATCTACATCGCAATCTGTATGAACATGGAAATATATACAAAGCCATCTGTATGAACATGGAAATATCTACACCGCCATCTCTATGAACATGGAAATATCTACACCGCCATCTGAATGAACATGCAAATATCTTCACCGCCGTCTGTATGAACTTGGAAATATCTACACCGCCATCTGAATGAACATGCAAATATATTCACCGCCGTCTGTATGAACTTGGAAATATTTACACCGCCATCTGTATGAACATGGAAATATCTACACCACTATCTGTAAGAACATGGAAATATCTACACCGCTATCTCTATAAACATGGAAATATCTACACCTCTATCTCTATAATCATGGAAATATCTACCCCGCCATCTCTATAAACACGGAAACATATATACCGCCATCTGTAAGAAGATGGCAATAACTACACCACAATGTATATAAAGATGGAAATATCTACACCGCTATCTGTAGGAACATGGAAATATCTACACCGCTATCTGTATAAACACTGAAATATCTATACCGCCATCTCTATAAACATGGAAATATCTACACCGCCATCTGTATGAACATGGAAATACCTAAACCACCACGTGTATGAACATGGAAATATCTGCACCGCCATCTGTATGAACATGGAAACAACTTCACCGCCATCTGTATGAACATGGAAATATCTACACCACCATCTGTATGAATATGCAAATATCTTCATAGCCATATGTATGAACATGGAAATATCTACACCGCCATCTGTATGAAGATGGAAATATCTACACCGCTATCTGTATGAACATGGAAATATCTACACCACTATCTCTATAAACATAGAAATATCTACTCCGCTATCTGTATAAACAAGGAAATATCTATACTGCTATCTGTGAAACAGGGAAATATCTACACCGCTATCTCTATAAACATGGAAATATCTACACCACTATCTCTATAGTCATGGAAATATCTACACCGCCATCTGTATGAACATGGAAATATCTACACAACCATCTGTATAAAGATGGAAATATCTACACCAATACTGTGTGAACATGGAGATATCTACACCGCTATCTGTATAAACGTGGAAATATCTACACCGCTATCTGAATAAACATGGAAATATCTCCACCGCAATATCTGTAAACATGGAAATAACTACAGAGCTATGTGTATAAACATGGAAATACCTAGACCGCCATCTTTCAAAACATGGAAATATCTACACAGCCATCTGTATAAACGTGGAAATATCTACACCGCCATCTGTATGAACATGGAAATATCTACACCGCCATCTGAATGAACATGCAAATATCTTCACCGCCGTCTGTATGAACTTGGAAATATCTACACTGCCATCTGAATGAACATGCAAATATCTTCACCGCCGTCAGTATGAACTTTGAAATATTTACACCGCCATCTGTATGAACATGGAAATATCTGCACCAATATCTGTAAGAACATGGAAATATCTACACCGCTATCTCTATAAACATGGAAATATCTACACCTCTATCTCTATAATCTTGGAAATATCTACCCCGCCATCTCTATAAACACGGAAACATATATACCGCCATCTGTAAGAACATGGCAATATCTACACCACAATGTGTATAAAGATGGAAATATCTACACCGCTATCTGTAGGAACATGGAAATATCTACACCACCATCTGTATAAACGCTGAAATATCTATACCGCCATCTCCATACACTTGGAAATATCTACACAGCTATCTGTATAAAGATGGAAATATCTACACCGCTATCTGAATAAACACGGAAATACCTACACCGCCCTCTGTATAAACATGGAAATATCTACACCGCCATCTCTATAAACATGGAAATATCTACACCGCCATCTGTATGAACATGAAAATACCTAAACCACCACGTGTATGAACATGGAAATATGTACACCGCCATGTGTATGAACATGGAAACAACTTCACCGCCATCTGTATGAACATGGAAATATCTACACCACCATCTGTATGAACATGCAAATATCTTCATCGCCATCTGTATGAACTTGGAAATATCTACACCGCCATCTGTATGAACATGGAAATATCTACACCGCTATCTGTATGAACATGGAAATATCTACAACACTATCTCTATAAACATGGAAATACCTACTCCGCTATCTGTATAAACAAGGAAATATCTATACTGCTATCTGTGAAACAGGGAAATATCTACAGCGCTATCTCTATAAACATGGAAATATCTACACCACTATCTCTATAGTCATGGAAATATCTACACCGCCATCTGTATGAACATGGAAATATCTACACAACCATCTGTATAAAGATGGAAATATCTAAACCGCTACTGTGTGAACATGGAGATATCTACACCGCTATCTGTATAAACGTGGAAATATCTACACAGCTATCTGAATAAACATGGAAATATCTCCACCGCAATATCTATAAACATGGAAATAACTACAGAGCTATGTGTATAAACATGGAAATACCTAGACCGCCATCTTTAAAAACATGGAAATATCTACACAGCCATCTGTATAAACGTGGAAATACCTACACCGCCATCTGTATGAACATGGAAATATCTATAGCGCCAACCATATAAAGATGGAAATATCTACACCGCTATCTCTATGAACGTGGAAATATCTACAACGCAATATGTATAAACATGGAAATATCTACACCGCTATCCCTATAAACATGGAAATATCTACAACACTCTCTATATACTTGGAAATAACTACACTACTATCTCTATACACATGGAAATATCAAGACCGCCATCTCTATAAACATGGAAATATCTACACCGCCATATGCATAAACGTGGAAATATCTAAACCGCCATCTGTATGAACCTTTAAATATCTACACCGCTATCTGTGTAAATATGCATACATTTTCACCGCTATCTGTATAAACATGGAAATATCTACACCGCTATCTGTATGAACATGGAAATATCTACACCGCTATCTGTTTGAACATGGAAATATCTACACCGCTATCTGCATATACATAGAAATATCTACAAAGCTATCTCTTTACACAAGGAAATAACTACACCGCTATCTGTATGAACATGGAAATATCTACACCGCTATCTGCATGAAAATGGAAATATCTACACAGCTATCTGCATATACATGGAAATATCTACAAAGCTATCTCTTTACACATGGAAATAACTACACCGCTATCTGTATGAACATGGAAATATCTACACCGCCAACTGTATGTACATGGAAATATCTGAACCGCAATCTGTATTAACATACAAATATCTACACCGCCGTCTGTATTAAGATGGAGATATCTACACCGCTATCTGTATAAACTTGGAAATATCTACACCGCTATCTGTATAAACATGGAAATATCTACACCGCTATCTGTATAAACATGGAAAAATCTACACCGCTACCAGTATAAACATGGAAATATCAGCACCGCTATCTGTATGAACATGGAAATATCTACACAGCCATCTGGATGAACATGGAAATATCTACACCGCTATCTGTATGAACATGGAAATAGCTACACCGCTATCTGTATGAAGATGGAAATATCTACACCGCTATCTGTATGAACATGGAAACATCTACACCTCTATCTGTATGAACATGGAAATATCTACACCGCTATCTGTATGAACATGGAAATATCTACACCGCTATCTTTATGAACATGGAAATATCTTCACCGCCATCTGTATGAACATGGATATATCTACACAGCCATCTGTATGAACATGGAAATATCTAAACCGCTATCCGTATGAACATGGAAATATCTACACAGCAATCTGTATGAACATGGAAATATCTTCACCGCCATCTGTATGAACATGGATATCTCTACACAGCCATCTGGATGAACATGGAAATATCTACACCGCTATCTGTATAAACATGGAAATATCTACACCGCTACCAGTATAAACATGGAAATATCAGCACCGCTATCTGTATGAACATGGAAATATCTACACAGCCATCTGGATAAACATGGAAATATCTACACCGCTATCTATATGAACATGGAAATAGCTACACCGCTATCTGTATGAACATGGAAATATCTACACCACTGTCTGTATGAACATGGAAATATCTACACCTCTATCTGTATGAACATGGAAATATCTACACCGCTATCTGTATGAACATGGAAATATCTACACCGCTATCTTCATGAACATGGAAATATCTTCACCGCCATCTGTATGAACATGGATATATCTACACAGCCATCTGGATGAACATGGAAATATCTACTCCGCTATCTGTATGAACATGGAAATATCTACACCGCTATCTGTGTAAACATGCATACATCTTCACCGCTATCTGTATAAACATGGAAATATCTACACTGCTATCTGTATGAACATGGAAATATCTACACCGCTATCTGTTTGAACATGGAAATAGCTACACCGCTATCTGTATGAACTTGGAAATATCTACACCAGTATCTGTGTGAACATGGAAAAACCAACACCGCTATCTGTATGAACATGGAAATATCTTCACCGCCATCTGTATGAACATGGATATATCTACACAGCCATCTGGATGAACTTGGAAATATCTACACGGCTATCTGTATGAACATGGAAATAGCTACACCTCTATCTGTATGAACACGGAAATATCTACACCGCTATCTGTATGAACATGGAAAGATCTACACCGCTATCTGTATGAACATGGAAATATCTTCACCGCCTTCTGTATGAACATGGATATATCTACACAGCCATCTGGATGAACATGGAAATATATACACCGCTATCTGTACGAACATGGAAATAACTACACCGCTATCTGTGTAAACATGCATACATCTTTACCGCTATCTGTATAAACATGGAAATATCTACACCGCTATCTGTATGAACATGGAAATATCTACACGGCTATCTGTTTGAACATGGAAATATCTACACCGCTATCTGCATGAAAATGGAAATATCTACACAGCTATCTGCATATACATGGAAATATCTACAAAGCTATTTCTTTGCACATGGAAATAACTACACCGCTATCTCTATAAACATGGAAAAATCTACACCGCCATCTGTATGAACATGGAAATATCTGCACTGCAATCTGTATGAACATAAAAATATCTACACCGCCATCTGTATTAAGATGGAGATATCAACACCACTATCTGTATAAACATGGAAATATCTACACCGCTATCTGAATAAACATGGAAATATCTACACCGCTATCTGTATGAACATGGAAATATCTACACCGCTACCTGTATAAACATGGAAATATCAGCACCGCTATCTGTATGAACATGGAAATATCTACACAGCCATCTGGATGAACATGGAAATATCTACACCGCTATCTGCATGAACAAGGATATAGCTACACCGCTATCTGTATGAACATGGAAATATCTACACAGCTATCTGTATGAACATGGAAATATCTACACCGCTATCTGTATAAACATGGAAATATCTACACCGCTATCTGTATATACATGGAAATATCTACACCTCTATCTGTATGAACATGGAAATATCAGCACCGCTATCTGTATGAACATGGAAATATCTACACCGCTATCTCTATGAACATGGAAATATCTACACCGATATCTGTATGAACATGGAAATATCTTCACCGCCATCTGTACGAACATGGATATATCTACACAGCCATCTGGATGA
The DNA here is from genome assembly GCF_029281585.2 of Gorilla gorilla gorilla. Classification (NCBI taxonomy): domain Eukaryota; kingdom Metazoa; phylum Chordata; class Mammalia; order Primates; family Hominidae; genus Gorilla; species Gorilla gorilla. The sequence continues at coordinate 51,070,045 of NC_073246.2, read as the reverse complement.
ACATGGAAATATCAGCACCGCTGTCTGTATGAGCATGGAAATATCTACACCGCTATCTGTATGAACATGGAAATATCTACACCGCTATCTGTATGAACATGGAAATATCTACACCGCTATCTGTATGAACATGGAAATGTCCACACCGCTATCTGTATGAACATGGAAATATCTACAACGCTATCTGTACGAACATGGAAATATCTTCACCGCCATCTGTATCAACATGGATATATCTACACAGCCATCTGGATGAACATGGAAATATCTACACCGCTATATGTATGAACATGGAAATAGCTACACCGCTATCTCTATGAACATGGAAATATCTACACCGCTATCTGTATGAACATGGAAATACCTTCACAGCCATCTGTATGAACATGGATATATCTACACCGCTATCTGTGTAAACATGCATACATCTTCACCGCTATCTGTATAAACTTGGAAATATCTACACCGCTATCTGTATGAACATGGAAATATCTACACCGCTATCTGTTTGAACATGGAAATATCTACACCGCTATATGCATGAAAATGGAAATATCTACACAGGTATCTGCATATAAATGTAAATATCTACAAAGCTATCTCTTTACACATGGAAATAACTACACCGCTATCTCCATAAACATGGAAATATCTACACCGCCATCTGTATGAACATGGAAATATCTGCACCGTCATCTGTATTAACATACAAATATCTACACCGCCATCTGTATTAAGATGGAGATATCTACACCGCTATCTGTATAAACTTGGAGATATATACACCGCTATCTGTATAAACATGGAAATATCTACACCGCAATCTGTATAAACATGGAAATATCAGCACCGCTATCTGTATGAATATGGAAATATCAACACTGCCATCTGTATTAAGATGGAGATATCTACACCGCTATCTGTATAAACATGGAAATATCTACACCGCTATCTGTATGAACATGGCAATACATACTCCGCTATCTGTATGAACATGGAAATATCTACACCGATATCTGTATGAACATGGAAATATCTTCACCACCATCTGTATGAACATAGATATATCTACACAGCCATCTGGATGAACATGGAAATATCAGCAACGCTGTCTGTATGAACATGGAAATAACTACACCGCTATCTGTATGAACATGGAAATATCTACACCGCTATCTGTATGAACATGGAAATATCTTCACCGCCATCTGTATGAACATGGATATATCTACACAGCCATCTGGATGAACATGGAAATATCTACACCGCTATCTGTATGAACATGGAAATATCTACAACACTATCTGTGTAAACATGTATACATCTTCACCGCTATCTGTTTAAACATGGAAATATCTACACTGCTATCTGTATGAACATGGAAATATCTACACTGCTCTCTGTGTGAACATGGAAATATCTATACCGCTATCTGCATGAAAATGGAAATATCTACAAAGCTATCTGCATATAAATGTAAATATCTATACAGCTATCTCTTTACACATGGAAATAACTACACCGCTATCTCTATAAACATGGAAATATCTACACCGCCATCTGTATGAACATGGAAATATCTGCACCGCCATCTGTATGAGCATATAAATACCTTCACCACCATCTGTATTAAGATGGAGATATCTACACCGCTATCTGTATAAACATGGAAATATCTACACCGCTATCTGTATAAACATGGATATATCTACACAGCGATCTGGATGAACATGGAAATATCTACACCGCTCTCTGTATGAACATGGAAATATCTACATCGCTATCTGTGAAAAGATGCATATAACTTCACCGCAATCAGTATAAGCATTGAAATATCTACACCGCTATCTGTATGAACGTGGAAATAACTACACCGCTATCTGTTTGAACATGGAAATATCTAAAACCGCTATCAGCATGAAAATGGAAATATCTACACAGCTATCTGCATATACATGGAAATATCTACACAGCTATCTCTTTACACATGGAAATAACTACACCGCTATCTGTATGAACATGGAAATATCTGCACCGAAATCTGTATGAACATATAAATATCTACACCGCCATCTGTATTAAGATGTAGATATCTACACCGCTATCTGTATAAACATGGAAATATCTACACCGCTATCTGTATAAACATGGAAATATCTACACTGCTATCTGTATAAACATGGAAATATCTACACCGCTATCTGTATAAACATGGAAATATCAGCACCGCTGTCTGTATGAACATGGAAATATCAGCCCCTCTATCTGTATGAACATGGAAATATCTACACCGCTATCTCTATGAACATGGAAATATCTACACCACTATCTGTATGAACATGGAAATACCTACACCGCTATCTGTATGAGCATGGAAATATCTACACCGCTATCTGTATGAACATGGATATGTCTACACGGCCATCTTTATGAACATGGATATATCTACACAGCCATCTGTATGAACATGGAAATATCTACAGTGCTATCTGTGTAAACATGCATACATCTTCACCGCTATCTGTATAAACATGGAAATATCTACACCGCTATCTGTATGAACATGGAAATATCTACACCGCTATCTGTATGAACATGGAAATATCTACACCGCTATCTGTTTGAACATGGAAATATCTACACCGCTATATGCATGAAAATGGAAATATCTACACAGGTATCTGCATATAAATGTAAATATCTACAAAGCTATCTCTTTACACATGGAAATAACTACACCGCTATCTCCATAAACATGGAAATATCTATACCGCCATCTGTATGAACATGGAAATATCTGCACCGCCATCTGTATTAACATACAAATATCTACACCGCCATCTGTATTAAGATGGAGATATCTACACCGCTATCTGTATAAACTTGGAGATATCTACACCGCTATCTGTATAAACATGGAAATATCTACACCGCAATCTGTATAAACATGGAAATATCAGCACCGCTATCTGTATGAATATGGAAATATCAACACTGCCATCTGTATTAAGATGGAGATATCTACACCGCTATCTGTATAAACATGGAAATATCTACACCGCTATCTGTATGAACATGGCAATACCTACTCCGCTATCTGTATGAACATGGAAATATCTACACCGATATCTGTATGAACATGGAAATATCTTCACCACCATCTGTATGAACATAGATATATCTACACAGCCATCTGGATGAACATGGAAATATCAGTAACGCTGTCTGTATGAACATGGAAATAACTACACCGCTATCTGTATGAACATGGAAATATCTACACCGCTATCTGTATGAACATGGAAATATCTTCACCGCCATCTGTATGAACATGGATATATCTACACAGCCATCTGGATGAACATGGAAATATCTACACTGCTATCTGTATGAACATGGAAATATCTACAACGCTATCTGTGTAAACATGTATACATCTTCACCACTATCTGTTTAAACATGGAAATATCTACACTGCTATCTGTATGAACATGGAAATATCTACACTGCTCTCTGTTTGAACATGGAAATATCTACACCGCTATCTGCATGAAAATGGAAATATCTACAAAGCTATCTGCATATAAATGGAAATACCTATACAGCTATCTCTTTACACATGGAAATAACTACACCGCTATCTCTATAAACATGGAAATATCTACACCGCCATCTGTATGAACTTGGAAATATCTGCACCGCCATCTGTATGAGCATATAAATATCTTCACCACCATCTGTATTAAGATGGAGATATCTACACCGCTATCTGTATAAACATGGAAATATCTACACCGCTATCTGTATAAACATGGATATATCTACACAGCGATCTGGATGAACATGGAAATATCTACACCGCTCTCTGTATGAACATGGAAATATCTACATCGCTATCTGTGTAAAGATGCATATATCTTCACCGCAATCAGTATAAGCATGGAAATATCTACACCGCTATCTGTATGAACGTGGAAATAACTACACCGCTATCTGTTTGAACATGGAAATATCTAAAACCGCTATCAGCATGAAAATGGAAATATCTACAAAGCTATCTGCATATACATGGAAATATCTACACAGCTATCTCTTTACACATGGAAATAACTACACCGCTATCTGTATGAACATGGAAATATCTACACCGCCATCTGTATGAACATGGAAATATCTGCACCGCCATCTGTATGAACATATAAATATCTACACCGCCATCTGTATTAAGATGTAGATATCTACACCGCTATCTGTATAAACATGGAAATATCTACACCGCTATCTGTATAAACATGGAAATATCTACACTGCTATCTGTATAAACATGGAAATATCTACACCGCTATCTGTATAAACATGGAAATATCAGCACCGCTGTCTGTATGAACATGGAAATATCAGCCCCTCTATCTGTATGAACATGGAAATATCTACACCGCTATCTCTATGAACATGGAAATATCTACACCACTATCTGTATGAACATGGAAATACCTACACCGCTATCTGTATGAGCATGGAAATATTTACACCGCTATCTGTATGAACATGGATATGTCTACACGGCCATCTGGATGAACATGGAAATATCTACACCGCTATCTGTATGAACATGGATATATCTACACAGCCATCTGGATGAACATGGAAATATCTACACCGCTATCTGTGTAAACATGAATACATCTTCACCGCTATCTGTATAAACATGGAAATATCTACACCGCTATCTGTATGAACATGGAAATATCTACACCGCTATCTGTATGAACATGGAAATATCTACACCGCTATCTGTTTGAACATGAAAATATCTTCACCGCTATCTGCATGAAAATGGAAATATCTACACTGCTCTCTGCATATACATGGAAATATCTACACAGCTATCTCTTTACACATGGAAATAACCACACCGGTATCTGTATGAACATGGAAATATCTACACCGCTATCTGTATGAACATGGAAATATCTGCACCGACATCTGTATGAACATATAAATATCTACACCGCCATCTGTATTAAGATGGAGACATCTACACCGCTATCTGTATAAACTTGGAAATATCTACACCGCTATCTGTATAAACAAGGAAATATCTACACTGCAATCTGTATAAACGTGGAAATAACTAAACCGCTACCAGTATAAACATGGAAATATCAGCACCGCTATCTGTATGAACATGGAAATATCTACACCGCTATATCTATGAACATGGAAATTTCTACACCGCTATCTGTATGAACATGGAAATATCTACACCGCTATCTGTATGAACATGGAAATATCTACACCACTACCTGTATGAACATGGAAATATCTACACTGCTATCTGTATGAACATGGATATATGTACACCGCCATCTGGATGAACACGGAAATATCTACAACGCTATCTGTATGAACATGGAAATATCTACACCACTATCTGTATAAATATGCATACATCTTCACCGCAATCTGTATAAACATGGAAATATCTACACCGCTATCTCTATGAACATGGAAATACCTACACCGCTATCTGCTTGAACATGGAAATATCTACACCGCTGTCTGCATGAAAATGGAAATACCTACACAGCTATCTGCATATACATGGAAATATCTACACAGCTATCTCTTTACACATGGAAATAACTACACCGCTATCTGTATGAACATGGAAATATCTACACCGCCATCTGTATGAACATGGAAATATCTGCACCGACATCTGTATGAACATATACATATCTACACGGCCATCTGTATTAAGATGGAGATATCTACACCGATATCTGTATAAACATGGAAATATCTACACCGCTATCTGTATAAACATGGAAATATCTACACCGCTATCTGTATAAACAGGGAAATATCTAAACCGCTACCTGTATAAACATGGAAATATCACCACCGCTATCTGTATGAACATGGAAATATCTACACCGCCATCTGGATGAACATGGAAATATCTTCACAGCTATCTGTAGGAACATGGAAATATATACACCGCTATCTGTGTAAACATGCATACATCTTCACCGCTATCTGTATAAACATGGAAATATCTACACCGCTACCTGTATAAACATGGAAATATCAGCACCGCTATCTGTATGAACATGGAAATATCAGCCCCTCTACCTGTATGAACATGGAAATACCTACACCACTATCTGTATGAACATGGAAATATCTACACCGCTATCTGTATGAACATGGAAATAGCTACACCGCTATCTGTATGAACATGGAAATATCTACACCCCTATCTGTATGAACATGGAAATATCTACACCGCTATCTGTATGAACATGGAAATATCTTCACCGCCATCTGTATGAACATGGATATATCTACACAGCCATCTGGATGAACATGGAAATATCTACACAGCTATCTGTATGAACATGGAAATATATACACCGCTATCTGTGTAAACATGCATACATCTTCCGCGCTATCTGTATAAACATGGAAATATCTACACCGCTATCCGTATGAGCATGGAAATATCTACACCGCTATCTGTTTGAACATGGAAATATCTACACCGCTATCTGCATGAAAATGGAAATATCTACACAGCTATCTGCATCTACATGGAAATATCTACAAAGCTATCTCTTTACACATGGAAATAACTACACCGCTATCTCTATAAACATGGAAATATCTACACCGCCATCTGTATGAACATGGAAATATCTGCACCGCCATCTGTATGAACATATAAATATCTACACCGCCATCTGTATTAAGATGGGGATATCTACACCGCTATCTGTATAAACCTGGAAATATCTACACCGCTATCTGTATAAACATGGAAATATCTACACCGCTACCAGTATAAACATGGAAATATCAGCACCGCTATCGGTATGAACATGGAAATATCTACACCGCTATCTCTATGAACATGGAAATATCTACACCGCTATCTGTATGAACATGGAAATATCTTCACCGCCATCTGTATGAACATGGATATATCTACACAGCCATCTGTATGAACATGGAAATATCTACACCGCTATCTGTATGAACATGGAAATATCTACACCGCTATCTGTATGAGCATGGAAATAACTTCACCGCAATCTGAATGAACATGGATATGTCAACACGGCCATCTGGATGAACATGGAAAGATCTACACCGCGATCTGTATGAACATGGAAATATCTTCACTGCTATCTTTGTAAACATGCATACATCTTCACCGCTATCTGTATAAACATGGAAATATCTACACCACTATCTGTATGAACATGGAAATATCTACACCGCTATCTGTATGAACATGGAAATACCTACACCGGTATCTGTATGAACATGGAAATATCTTCACGGCCATGTGTATGAACGTGGATATATCTACACAGCCATCTGGATGAACATGGAAATATCTACACAGATATCTGTATGAACATGGAAATATATACACCGCTATCTGTGTAAACATGCATTCATCTTCACCGCTATCTTTATAAACATGGAAATATCTACATCGCTATCCGTATGAACATGGAAATATCTACACCACTATCTGTTTGAACATGGAAATATCTACACCGCTATCTGCATGAAAATGGAAATATCTACACAGCTATCTGCATATACATGGAAATATCTACAAAGCTATCTCTTTACACATGGAAATATCTACACCGCTATCTGTATAAACATGGAAATAGCTACACCGCTACCTGTATAAACATGGAATATCAGCACCGCTATCTTTATGAACATGGAAATATCTACATCGCTATCTGTACGAACATGGAAATATCTACACCGCTATCTGTATGAACATGGATATATCTACACAGCCATCTGGATGAACATGGAAATATCTACACCGCTATCTGTGTAAGCATGCATACATCTTCACCGCTATCTTTATATACATGGAAATATCTACACCGCTATCTGTATGAACATGGAAATATCTACACCGCTACCTGTATGAACATGGAAATATCTACACCGCTATCTGTTTGAACATGGAAATATCTTCACTGCTATCTGCATGAAAATGGAAGTATCTACACTGCTATCTGCATATACATGGAAATATCTACAGAGCTATCTCTTTACACATGGAAATAACCACACCGCTATCTGTATGAACATGGAAATATCTACACCGCCATCTGTATGAACATGGAAATATCTGCACAGCCATCTGTATGAACATATAAATATCTACACCGCCATCTGTATTAAGATGGAGATATCTACACCGCTATCTGTATAAACATGGAAATATCTATACCGCTATCTGTATAAACATGGAAATATCTACACCACTACCGGTATAAACATGGAAATATCTACACCGCTACCTGTATAAACATGGAAATATCAGCACCGCTGTCTGTATGAACATGGAAATATCAGCCCCTCTATCTGTATGAACATGGAAATATCTACACCGCTATCTCTATGAACATGGAAATATCTACACCACTATCTGTATGAACATGGAAATACCTACACCGCTATCTGTATGAGCATGGAAATATCTACACCGCTATCTGTATGAACATGGATATGTCTACACGGCCATCTGGATGAACATGGATATATCTACACAGCCATCTGTATGAACATGGAAATATCTACACTGCTATCTGCGTAAACATGCATACATCTTCACCGCTATCTGTATAAACATGGAAATATCTACACCGCTATCTGTATGAACAAGAAATATCTACACCGCTATCTGTATGAACATGGAAATATCTACACCGGTATCTGTATGAACATGGAAATATCTTCACCGCCATCTGTATGAACATGGATATATCTACACAGCCATCTGGATGAACATGGAAATATCTACAAAGCTATCTGTATGAACATGGAAATATATACACCGCTATCTGTGTAAACATGCATACATCTTCACCGCTATCTGTATAAACATGGAAATATCTACATCGCTATCCGTATGAACATGGAAATATCTACACCGCTATCTGCATGAAAATGGAAATATCTACACAGCTATCTGCATATACATGGAAATATCTACAAACCTATCTCTTTACACATGGAAATAACTACACCGCTATCTGAATAAACATGGAAATATCTACACCGCCATCTATATGAACATGGAAATATCTGCACCGCCATCTGTATGAACATATAAATATCTACACCGCCATCTGTGTTAAGATGGCGATATCTACACCGCCATCTGTATAAACCTGGAAATATCTACACCGCTATCTGTATAATCATGGAAATATCTACAACGCTATCTGTAAACATGGAAATATCTACACCGCTACCTGAATAAACATGGAAATATCAGCACCGCTATCTGTATGAACATGGAAATGTCTACAGCGCTATCTGTACGAACATGGAAATATCTACACCGCTATCTGTATGAACATGGATATATCTACACAGCCATCTGGATGAACATGGAAATATCTACACCGCTATCTGTGTAAACATGCATACATCTTCACCGCTATCTGTATAAACATGGAAATATCTACACCGCTATCTGTATGAACATGGAAATATCTACACCGCTATCTGTATGAACATGGAAATATCTACACCGCTATCTGTTTGAACATGAAAATATCTTCACCGCTATCTGCATGAAAATGGAAATATCTACACTGCTATCTGCATATACATGGAAATATCTACACAGCTATCTCTTTACACATGGAAATAACCACACCGCTATCTGTATGAACATGGAAATATCTACACCGCTATCTGTATGAACATGGAAATATCTGCACCGACATCTGTATGAACATATAAATAGCTACACCGCCATCTGTATTAAGATGGAGATATCTACACCGCTATCTGCATGAAAATGGAAATATCTACACAGCGATCTGCATATACATGGAAATACCTATACAGCTATCTCTTTACACATGGAAATAACTACACCGCTATCTCTATAAACATGGAAATATCTACACCGCCATCTGTATGAACTTGGAAATATCTGCACCGCCATCTGTATGAGCATATAAATATCTTCACCACCATCTGTATTAAGATGGAGATATCTACACCGCTATCTGTATAAACATGGAAATATCTACACCGCTATCTGTATAATCATGGATATATCTACACAGCGATCTGGATGAACATGGAAATATCTACACCGCTCTCTGTATGAACATGGAAATATCTACATCGCTATCTGTGTAAAGATGCATATATCTTCACCGCAATCAGTATAAGCATGGAAATATCTACACCGCTATCTGTATGAACGTGGAAATAACTACACCGCTATCTGTTTGAACATGGAAATATCTAAAACCGCTATCAGCATGAAAATGGAAATATCTACAAAGCTATCTGCATATACATGGAAATATCTACACAGCTATCTCTTTACACATGGAAATAACTACTCCGCTATCTGTATGAACATGGAAATATCTACACCGCCATCTGTATGAACATGGAAATATCTGCACCGCCATCTGTATGAACATATAAATATCTACACCGCCATCTGTATTAAGATGTAGATATCTACACCGCTATCTGTATAAACATGGAAATATCTACACCGCTATCTGTATAAACATGGAAATATCTACACTGCTATCTGTATAAACATGGAAATATCTACACCGCTATCTGTATAAACATGGAAATATCAGCACCGCTGTCTGTATGAACATGGAAATATCAGCCCCTCTATCTGTATGAACATGGAAATACCTACACCGCTATCTCTATGAACATGGAAATATCTACACCGCTATCTGTATGAACATGGATATATTTACACAGCCATCTGGATGAACATGGAAATATCTACACCGCTATCTGTGTAAACATGAATACATCTTCACCGCTATCTGTATAAACATGGAAATATCTACACCGCTATCTGTATGAACATGGAAATATCTACACCGCTATCTGTATGAACATGGAAATATCTACACCGCTATCTGTTTGAACATGAAAATATCTTCACCGCTATCTGCATGAAAATGGAAATATCTACACTGCTCTCTGCATATACATGGAAATATCTACACAGCTATCTCTTTACACATGGAAATAACCACACCGCTATCTGTATGAACATGGAAATATCTACACCGCTATCTGTATGAACATGGAAATATCTGCACCGACATCTGTATGAACATATAAATATCTACACCGCCATCTGTATTAAGATGGAGACATCTACACCGCTATCTGTATAAACTTGGAAATATCTACACCGCTATCTGTATAAACAAGGAAATATCTACACTGCAATCTGTATAAACGTGGAAATAACTAAACCGCTACCAGTATAAACATGGAAATATCAGCACCGCTATCTGTATGAACATGGAAATATCTACACCGCTATATCTATGAACATGGAAATTTCTACACCGCTATCTGTATGAACATGGAAATATCTACACCGCTATCTGTATGAACATGGAAATATCTACACCACTACCTGTATGAACATGGAAATATCTACACTGCTATCTGTATGAACATGGATATATGTACACCGCCATCTGGATGAACACGGAAATATCTACAACGCTATCTGTATGAACATGGAAATATCTACACCGCTATCTGTATAAATATGCATACATCTTCACCGCAATCTGTATAAACATGGAAATATCTACACCGCTATCTCTATGAACATGGAAATACCTACACCGCTATCTGCTTGAACATGGAAATATCTACACCGCTGTCTGCATGAAAATGGAAATACCTACACAGCTATCTGCATATACATGGAAATATCTACACAGCTATCTCTTTACACATGGAAATAACTACACCGCTATCTGTATGAACATGGAAATATCTACACCGCCATCTGTATGAACATGGAAATATCTGCACCGACATCTGTATGAACATATACATATCTACACGGCCATCTGTATTAAGATGGAGATATCTACACCGATATCTGTATAAACATGGAAATATCTACACCGCTATCTGTATAAACATGGAAATATCTACACCGCTATCTGTATAAACAGGGAAATATCTAAACCGCTACCTGTATAAACATGGAAATATCACCACCGCTATCTGTATGAACATGGAAATATCTACACCGCCATCTGGATGAACATGGAAATATCTTCACAGCTATCTGTAGGAACATGGAAATATATACACCGCTATCTGTGTAAACATGCATACATCTTCACCGCTATCTGTATAAACATGGAAATATCTACACCGCTACCTGTATAAACATGGAAATATCAGCACCGCTATCTGTATGAACATGGAAATATCAGCCCCTCTACCTGTATGAACATGGAAATACCTACACCACTATCTGTATGAACATGGAAATATCTACACCGCTATCTGTATGAACATGGAAATATCTTCACCGCCATCTGTATGAACATAGATATATCTTCACAGCCATCTGGATGAACATGGAAATATCTACACCGCTATCTGTATGAACATGGAAATAGCTACACCGCTATCTGTATGAACATGGAAATATCTACACCCCTATCTGTATGAACATGGAAATATCTACACCGCTATCTGTATGAACATGGAAATATCTTCACCGCCATCTGTATGAACATGGATATATCTACACAGCCATCTGGATGAACATGGAAATATCTACACAGCTATCTGTATGAACATGGAAATATATACACCGCTATCTGTGTAAACATGCATACATCTTCCGCGCTATCTGTATAAACATGGAAATATCTACACCGCTATCCGTATGAGCATGGAAATATCTACACCGCTATCTGTTTGAACATGGAAATATCTACACCGCTATCTGCATGAAAATGGAAATATCTACACAGCTATCTGCATCTACATGGAAATATCTACAAAGCTATCTCTTTACACATGGAAATAACTACACCGCTATCTCTATAAACATGGAAATATCTACACCGCCATCTGTATGAACATGGAAATATCTGCACCGCCATCTGTATGAACATATAAATATCTACACCGCCATCTGTATTAAGATGGGGATATCTACACCGCTATCTGTATAAACCTGGAAATATCTACACCGCTATCTGTATAAACATGGAAATATCTACACCGCTACCAGTATAAACATGGAAATATCAGCACCGCTATCGGTATGAACATGGAAATATCTACACCGCTATCTCTATGAACATGGAAATATCTACACCGCTATCTGTATGAACATGGAAATATCTTCACCGCCATCTGTATGAACATGGATATATCTACACAGCCATCTGTATGAACATGGAAATATCTACACCGCTATCTGTATGAACATGGAAATATCTACACCGCTATCTGTATGAGCATGGAAATAACTTCACCGCAATCTGAATGAACATGGATATGTCAACACGGCCATCTGGATGAACATGGAAAGATCTACACCGCGATCTGTATGAACATGGAAATATCTTCACTGCTATCTTTGTAAACATGCATACATCTTCACCGCTATCTGTATAAACATGGAAATATCTACACCGCTATCTGTATGAACATGGAAATATCTACACCGCTATCTGTATGAACATGGAAATACCTACACCGGTATCTGTATGAACATGGAAATATCTTCACGGCCATCTGTATGAACATGGATATATCTACACAGCCATCTGGATGAACATGGAAATATCTACACAGATATCTGTATGAACATGGAAATATATACACCGCTATCTGTGTAAACATGCATACATCTTCACCGCTATCTTTATAAACATGGAAATATCTACATCGCTATCCGTATGAACATGGAAATATCTACACCACTATCTGTTTGAACATGGAAATATCTACACCGCTATCTGCATGAAAATGGAAATATCTACACAGCTATCTGCATATACATGGAAATATCTACAAAGCTATCTCTTTACACATGGAAATATCTACACCGCTATCTGTATAAACATGGAAATACCTACACCGCTACCTGTATAAACATGGAATATCAGCACCGCTATCTGTATGAACATGGAAATATCTACATCGCTATCTGTACGAACATGGAAATATCTACACCGCTATCTGTATGAACATGGATATATCTACACAGCCATCTGGATGAACATGGAAATATCTACACCGCTATCTGTGTAAACATGCATACATCTTCACCGCTATCTTTATATACATGGAAATATCTACACCGCTATCTGTATGAACATGGAAATATCTACACCGCTACCTGTATGAACATGGAAATATCTACACCGCTATCTGTTTGAACATGGAAATATCTTCACCGCTATCTGCATGAAAATGGAAGTATCTACACTGCTATCTGTATATACATGGAAATATCTACAGAGCTATCTCTTTACACATGGAAATAACCACACCGCTATCTGTATTAACATGGAAATATCTACACCGCCATCTGTATGAACATGGAAATATCTGCACAGCCATCTGTATGAACATATAAATATCTACACCGCCATCTGTATTAAGATGGAGATATCTACACCGCTATCTGTATAAACATGGAAATATCTATACCGCTATCTGTATAAACATGGAAATATCTACACCACTACCGGTATAAACATGGAAATATCTACACCGCTACCTGTATAAACATGGAAATATCAGCACCGCTGTCTGTATGAACATGGAAATATCAGCCCCTCTATCTGTATGAACATGGAAATATCTAAACCGCTATCTCTATGAACATGGAAATATCTACACCACTATCTGTATGAACATGGAAATACCTACACCGCTATCTGTATGAGCATGGAAATATCTACACCGCTATCTGTATGAACATGGATATGTCTACACGGCCATCTGGATGAACATGGATATATCTACACAGCCATCTGTATGAACATGGAAATATCTACACTGCTATCTGCGTAAACATGCATACATCTTCACCGCTATCTGTATAAACATGGAAATATCTACACCGCTATCTGTATGAACAAGAAATATCTACACCGCTATCTGTATGAACATGGAAATATCTACACCGGTATCTGTATGAACATGGAAATATCTTCACCGCCATCTGTATGAACATGGATATATCTACACAGCCATCTGGATGAACATGGAAATATCTACAAAGCTATCTGTATGAACATGGAAATATATACACCGCTATCTGTGTAAACATGCATACATCTTCACCGCTATCTGTATAAACATGGAAATATCTACATCGCTATCCGTATGAACATGGAAATATCTACACCGCTATCTGTTTGAACATGGAAATATCTACACCGCTATCTGCATGAAAATGGAAATATCTACACAGCTATCTGCATATACATGGAAATATCTACAAACCTATCTCTTTACACATGGAAATAACTACACCGCTATCTGAATAAACATGGAAATATCTACACCGCCATCTATATGAACATGGAAATATCTGCACCGCCATCTGTATGAACATATAAATATCTACACCGCCATCTGTGTTAAGATGGCGATATCTACACCGCCATCTGTATAAACCTGGAAATATCTACACCGCTATCTGTATAATCATGGAAATATCTACAACGCTATCTGTAAACATGGAAATATCTACACCGCTACCTGAATAAACATGGAAATATCAGCACCGCTATCTGTATGAACATGGAAATATCTACAGCGCTATCTGTGTAAACATGCATACATCTTCACCGCTATCTTTATAAACATGGAAATATCTACATCGCTATCCGTATGAACATGGAAATATCTACACCACTATCTGTTTGAACATGGAAATATCTACACCGCTATCTGCATGAAAATGGAAATATCTACACAGCTATCTGCATATACATGGAAATATCTACAAAGCTATCTCTTTACACATGGAAATATCTACACCGCTATCTGTATAAACATGGAAATACCTACACCGCTACCTGTATAAACATGGAATATCAGCACCGCTATCTGTATGAACATGGAAATATCTACATCCCTATCTGTACGAACATGGAAATATCTACACCGCTATCTGTATGAACATGGATATATCTACACAGCCATCTGGATGAACATGGAAATATCTACACCGCTATCTGTGTAAACATGCATACATCTTCACCGCTATCTTTATATACATGGAAATATCTACACCGCTATCTGTATGAACATGGAAATATCTACACCGCTACCTGTATGAACATGGAAATATCTACACCGCTATCTGTTTGAACATGGAAATATCTTCACCGCTATCTGCATGAAAATGGAAGTATCTACACTGCTATCTGCATATACATGGAAATATCTACAGAGCTATCTCTTTACACATGGAAATAACCACACCGCTATCTGTCTGAACATGGAAATATCTACACCGCCATCTGTATGAACAGGGAAATATCTGCACCGCCATCTGTATGAACATATAAATATCTACACCGCCATCTGTATTAAGATGGAGATATCTACACCGCTATCTGTATAAACATGGAAATATCTATACCGCTATCTGTATAAACATGGAAATATCTACACCACTACCGGTATAAACATGGAAATATCTACACCGCTACCTGTATAAACATGGAAATATCAGCACCGCTGTCTGTATGAACATGGAAATATCAGCCCCTCTATCTGTATGAACATGGAAATATCTACACCGCTATCTCTATGAACATGGAAATATCTACACCACTATCTGTATGAACATGGAAATACCTACACCGCTATCTGTATGAGCATGGAAATATCTACACCGCTATCTGTATGAACATGGATATGTCTACACGGCCATCTGGATGAACATGGATATATCTACACAGCCATCTGTATGAACATGGAAATATCTACACTGCTATCTGCGTAAACATGCATACATCTTCACCGCTATCTGTATAAACATGGAAATATCTACACCGCTATCTGTATGAACAAGAAATATCTACACCGCTATCTGTATGAACATGGAAATATCTACACCGGTATCTGTATGAACATGGAAATATCTTCACCGCCATCTGTATGAACATGGATATATCTACACAGCCATCTGGATGAACATGGAAATATCTACAAAGCTATCTGTATGAACATGGAAATATATACACCGCTATCTGTGTAAACATGCATACATCTTCACCGCTATCTGTATAAACATGGAAATATCTACATCGCTATCCGTATGAACATGGAAATATCTACACCGCTATCTGTTTGAACATGGAAATATCTACACCGCTATCTGCATGAAAATGGAAATATCTACACAGCTATCTGCATATACATGGAAATATCTACAAACCTATCTCTTTACACATGGAAATAACTACACCGCTATCTGAATAAACATGGAAATATCTACACCGCCATCTATATGAACATGGAAATATCTGCACCGCCATCTGTATGAACATATAAATATCTACACCGCCATCTGTGTTAAGATGGCGATATCTACACCGCCATCTGTAT
Organism: Gorilla gorilla gorilla; assembly: GCF_029281585.2. Classification (NCBI taxonomy): domain Eukaryota; kingdom Metazoa; phylum Chordata; class Mammalia; order Primates; family Hominidae; genus Gorilla; species Gorilla gorilla. The sequence continues at coordinate 51,052,582 of NC_073246.2, read as the reverse complement.
AAACCTGGAAATATCTACACCGCTATCTGTATAATCATGGAAATATCTACAACGCTATCTGTAAACATGGAAATATCTACACCGCTACCTGAATAAACATGGAAATATCAGCACCGCTATCTGTATGAACATGGAAATGTCTACAGCGCTATCTGTACGAACATGGAAATATCTACACCGCTATCTGTATGAACATGGATATATCTACACAGCCATCTGGATGAACATGGAAATATCTACACCGCTATCTGTGTAAACATGCATACATCTTCACCGCTATCTGTATAAACATGGAAATATCTACACCGCTATCTGTATGAACATGGAAATATCTACACTGCTATCTGTATGAACATGGAAATATCTACACCGCTATCTGTTTGAACATGAAAATATCTTCACCGCTATCTGCATGAAAATGGAAATATCTACACTGCTATCTGCATATACATGGAAATATCTACACAGCTATCTCTTTACACATGGAAATAACCACACCGCTATCTGTATGAACATGGAAATATCTACACCGCTATCTGTATGAACATGGAAATATCTGCACCGACATCTGTATGAACATATAAATAGCTACACCGCCATCTGTATTAAGATGGAGATATCTACACCGCTATCTGTATAAACTTGGAAATATCTACACCGCTATCTGTATAAACATGGAAATATCTACACTGCAATCTGTATAAACGTGGAAATAACTACACCGCTACCAGTATAAACATGGAAATATCAGCACCGCTATCTGTATGAACATGGAAATATCTACACCGCTATATCTATGAACATGGAAATTTCTACACCGCTATCTGTATGAACATGGAAATATCTACACCGCTATCTGTATGAACATGGAAATATCTACACCACTACCTGTATGAACATGGAAATATCTACACTGCTATCTGTATGAACATGGATATATGTACACCGCCATCTGGATGGACACAGAAATATGTACACCGCTATCTGTATAAATATGTATACATCTTCACCGCAATCTGTATAAACATGGAAATATCTACACCGCTATCTCTATGTACATGGAAATACCTACACCGCTATCTGTTTGAACATGGAAATATCTACAGCGCTGTCTGCATGAAAATGGAAATACCTACTCTGCTATCTGCATATACATGGAAATATCTACACAGCTATCTCTTTACACATGGAAATAACTACACCGCTATCTGTATGAACATGGAAATATCTACACCGCCATCTGTATGAACATGGAAATATCTGCACCGACATCTGTATGAACATATGCATATCTACACGGCCATCTGTATTACGATGGAGATATCTACACTGATATCTGTATAAACATGGAATTATCTACACCGCTATCTGTATAAACATGGAAATATCTACACCGCTATCTGTATACACAGGGAAATATCTAAACCGCTACCTGTATAAACATGGAAATATCACCACCGCTATCTGTATGAACATGGAAATATCTACACCGCCATCTGGATGAACATGGAAATATCTACACAGCTATCTGTATGAACATGGAAATATATACACCGCTATCTGTGTAAACATGCATACATCTTCACCGCTATCTGTATAAACATGGAAATATCTACACCGCTACCTGTATAAACATGGAAATATCAGCACCGCTATCTGTATGAACATGGAAATATCAGCCCCTCTATCTGTATGAACATGGAAATACCTACACCACTATCTGTATGAACATGGAAATATCTACACCGCTATCTGTATGAACATGGAAATATCTTCACCGCCATCTGTATGAACATAGATATATCTTCACAGCCATCTGGATGAACATGGAAATATCTACACCGCTATCTGTATGAACATGGAAATAGCTACACCGCTATCTGTATGAACATGGAAATATCTACACCACTATCTGTATGAACATGGAAATATCTACACCGCTATCTGTATGAACATGGAAATATCTTCACCGCCATCTGTATGAACATGGATATATCTACACAGCCATCTGGATGAACATGGAAATATCTACACAGCTATCTGTATGAACATGGAAATATATACACCGCTATCTGTGTAAACATGCATACATCTTCACCGCTATCTGTATAAACATGGAAATATCTACATCGCTATCCATATGAGCATGGAAATATCTACACCGCTATCTGTTTGAACATGGAAATATCTACACCGCTATCTGCATGAAAATGGAAATATCTACACAGCTATCTGCATATACATGGAAATATCTACAAAGCTATCTCTTTACACATGGAAATAACTACACCGCTATCTCTATAAACATGGAAATATCTACACCGCCATCTGTATGAACATGGAAATATCTGCACCGCCATCTGTATGAACATATAAATGTCTACACCGCCATCTGTATTAAGATGGGGATATCTACACCGCTATCTGTATAAACCTGGAAATATCTACACCGATATCTGTATAAACATGGAAATATCTACACCGCTACCAGTATAAACATGGAAATATAAGCACCGCTATCGTTATGAACATGGAAATATCTAAACCGCTATCTCTATGAACATGGAAATATCTACACCACTATCTGTTTGAACATGGAAATATCTAAACCGCTATCTGCATGGAAATAGAAATATATACACAGCTATCTGCATATACATGGAAATATCTACTCAGCTATCTCTTTAAACATGGAAATAACTACACCGCTATCTGTATGAACATGGAAATATCTTCAACGCCATCTCTATGAAGATGGATATATCTACACAGGCATCTGGATGAACATGGAAATATCTACACCGCTCTCTGTATGAACATGGAAATATCTACACCGCTATCTGTGTAAACATGCATACAACTTCACCGCTATCTGCATAAACATGGAAATATCTACACTGCTATCTGTATGAACATGGAAATATCTACACCGCTATCTGTATGAACATGGAAATATCAGCACCGCCATCTGTATGAACATATAAATATCTACACCGCCATCTATATTAAGATATAGATATCCACACCGCTATCTGTATAAACTTGGAAATATCTACACCGCTATCTGTATAAACATGGAAATATCTAAACCGCAATCTGTATAAACATGGAAATATCTACACCTCTACCTGTATAAACATGGAAATATCAGCACCGCTATCTGTATGAACATGGAAATATCTACACCGCTATCTGTATGAACATGGATATATCTACACAGCCATCTGGATGAACACGAAAATATCTACACTGCTATCTGTATGAACATGGAAATATCTACACCGCTATCTGTATAAACTTGGAAATATCTACACCGCTATCTGTATAAACATGGAAATATCTACACCGCAATCTGTATAAACATGGAAATATCTACACCACTACCTGTATAAACATTGAAATATCAGCACTGCTATCTGTATGAACATGGAAATATCTACACCGCTATCTCTATGAACATGGAAATTTCAACACCGCTATCTGTATGAACATGGAAATATCTTCACCGCCATCTTATGAACATAGATATATCTACACAGCCATCTGCATGAACATGGAAATATCTACACCGCTATCTGTATGAACATGGAAATAGCTACACCGCTATCTGTATGAACATGGAAATATCTACACGACTATCTATATGAACATGGAAATAGCTACATCGCTATCTGTATGAACATGGAAATATCTTCACCGCCATCTGTATGAACATGGATATATCTACACAGCCATCTGGATGAACATGGAAATATCTACACTGCTATCTGTATGAACATGGAAATAGCTACACCGCTATCTGTATGAACATGGAAATATCTACACCGCTATCTGTATGAACATGGAAATATCTTCACCGCCATCTGTATGAACATGGATATATCTACACAGCCATCTGGATGAACATGGAAATATCTACACAGCTATCTGTATGAACATGGAAATATATACACCGCTATCTGTGTAAACATGCATACATCTTCACCGCTATCTGTATAAACATGGAAATATCTACATCGCTATCCGTATGAACATGGAAACATCTACACCGCTATCTGTTTGAACATGGAAATATCTACACCGCTATCTGCATGAAAATGGAAATATCTACACAGCTATCTGCATATACATGGAAATATCTACAAAGCTATCTCTTTACACATGGAAATAACTACACCGCTATCTCTATCAACATGGAAATATCTACACCGCCATCTGTATGAACATGGAAATATCTGCACCGCCATCTGTATGAACATATAAATATCTACACCGCCATCTGTTTTAAGATGGGGATATCTACACCGCTATCTGTATAAACCTGGAAATATCTACACCGCTATCTGTATAGTCATGGAAATATCTACACCGCTATCTGTATAAACATGGAAATATCTACACCGCTATCTGTATGAACATGGAAATAACAGCACCGCTATCTGTATGAACATGGAAATATCTACACCGCTATCTCAATGAACATGGAAATATCTACACCAATATCTGTATGAACATGGAAATATCTTCACCGCCATCTGTACGAACATGGATATATCTACACAGCCATCTGGATGAACATGGAAATATCTACACCGCAATCTGTATGAACATGGAAATGTCTACACCGCTATCTGTATGAACATGGAAATATCTACAACGCTATCTGTATGAACATGGAAATATCTTCACCGCCATCTGTATCAACATGGATATATCTACACAGCCATCTGGATGAACATGGAAATATCTACACCGCTATATGTATGAACATGGAAATAGCTACACCGCTATCTCTATGAACATGGAAATATCTACACCGCTATCTGTATGAACATGGAAATATCTACACCGCTATCTGTATGAACATGGAAATATCTTCACCGCCATCTGTATGAAAATGGATATATCTACACCGCTATCTGTGTAAACATGCATACATCCTCACCACTATCTGTATAAACGTGGAAATATCTACACCACTATCTGTATGAACATGGAAATATCTACACCTCTATCTGTATGAACATGGAAATATCTTCACCGCCATCTGTATGAACATGGATATATCTACACCGCTATTTGTGTAAACATGCATACATCTTCACCACTATCTGTATAAACTTGGAAATATCTACACCGCTATCTGTATGAACATGGAAATATCTACACCGCTATCTGTTTGAACATGGAAATATCTACACCGCTATATGCATGAAAATGGAAATATCTACACAGCTATCTGCATATAAATGTAAATATCTACAAAGCTATCTCTTTACACATGGAAATAACTATACCGCTATCTCCATAAACATGGAAATATCTATACCGCCATCTGTATGAACATGGAAATATCTGCCCCGCCATCTGTATTAACATACAAATATCTACACCGCCATCTGTATTAAGATGGAGATATCTACACCGCTATCTGTATAAACTTGGAGATATCTACACCGCTATCTGTATAAACATGGAAATATCTACACGGCAATCTGTATAAACATGGAAATATCAGCACCGCAATCTGTATGAATATGGAAATATCAACACTGCCATCTGTATTAAGATGGAGATATCTACACCACTATCTGTATAAACATGGAAATATCTACACCGCTATCTGTATGAACATGGCAATAACTACACCGCTATCTGTATGAACATGGAAATATCTACACCGATATCTGTATGAACATGGAAATATCTTCACCACCATCTGTATGAACATAGATATATCTACACAGCCATCTGGATGAACATGGAAATATCAGCACCGCTGTCTGTATGAACATGGAAATAACTACACCGCTATCTGTATGAACATGGAAATATCTACACCGCTATCTGTATGAACATGGAAATATCTTCACCGCCATCTGTATGAACATGGATATATCTACACAGCCATCTGGATGAACATGGAAATATCTACACCGCTATCTGTATGAACATGGAAATATCTACAACGCTATCTGTGTAAACATGTATACATCTTCACCACTATCTGTTTAAACATGGAAATATCTACACTGCTATCTGTATGAACATGGAAATACCTACACTGCTCTCTGTTTGAACATGGAAATATCTACACCGCTATCTGCATGGAAATGGAAATATCTACAAAGCTATCTGCATATAAATGGAAATATATATACAGCTATCTCTTTACACATGGAAATAACTACACCGCTATCTCTATAAACATGGAAATATCTACACCGCCATCTGTATGAACATGGAAATATCTGCACCACCATCTGTATGAGCATATAAATATCTTCACCACCATCTGTATTAAGATGGAGATATCTACACCGCTATCTGTATAAACATGGAAATATCTCCACCGCTATCTGTATAAACATGGATATATCTACACAGCGATCTGGATGAACATGGAAATATCTACACCGCTCTCTGTATGAACATGGAAATATCTACACCGCTATCTGTGTAAAGATGCATATATCTTCACCGCAATCAGTATAAGCATGGAAATATCTACACCGCTATCTGTATGAACGTGGAAATAACTACACCGCTATCTGTTTGAACATGGAAATATCTAAAACCGCTATCAGCATGAAAATGGAAATATCTACACAGCTATCTGCATATACATGGAAATATCTACACAGCTATCTCTTTACACATGGAAATAACTACACCGCTATCTGTATGAACATGGAAATATCTACACCGCCATCTGTATGAACATGGAAATATCTGCACCGCCATCTGTATGAACATATAAATATCTACACCGCCATCTGTATTAAGATGTAGATATCTACACCGCTATCTGTATAAACATGGAAATATCTACACCGCTATCTGTATAAACATGGAAATATCTACACTGCTATCTGTATAAACATGGAAATATCTACACCGCTATCTGTATAAACATGGAAATATCAGCACCGCTGTCTGTATGAACATGAAATATCAGCCCCTCTATCTGTATGAACATGGAAATATCTACACCGCTATCTCTATGAACAAGGAAATATCTACACCACTATCTGTATGAACATGGAAATACCTACACCGCAATCTGTATGAGCATGGAAATATCTACACCGCTATCTGTATGAACATGGATATGTCTACACGGCCATCTGGATGAACATGGATATATCTACACAGCCATCTGTATGAACATGGAAATATCTACACTGCTATCTGTGTAAACATGCATACTTCTTCACCGCTATCTGTATAAACATGGAAATATCTACACCGCTATCTGTATGAACATGGAAATATCTACACCGCTATCTGTATCAACATGGAAATATCTACACCGGTATGTGTATGAACATGGAAATATCTTCACCGCCATCTGTATGAACATGGATATATCTACACAGCCATCTGGATGAACATGGAAATATCTACACAGCTATCTGTATGAACATGGAAATATATACACCGCTATCTGTGTAAACATGCCTACATCTTCACCGCTATCTGTATAAACATGGAAATATCTACATCGCTATCTGTATGAACATGGAAATATCTACACCGCTATCTGTTTGAACATGGAAATATCTACACCGCTATCTGCATGAAAATGGAAATATCTACACAGCTATCTGCATATACATGGAAATATCTACAAACCTATCTCTTTACACATGGAAATAACTACACCGCTATCTGAATAAACATGGAAATATCTACACCGCCATCTGTATGAACATGGAAATATCTGCACCACCATCTGTATGTACATATAAATATCTGCACCGCCATCTGTATTAAGATGGGGATATCTACACAAATATCTGTATAAACCTGGAAATATCTACACCGCTATCTGTATAATCATGGAAATATCTACAACGCTATCTGTATAAACATGGAAATATCTACACCGCTACCTGAATAAACATGGAAATATCAGCACCGCTATCTGTATGAACATGGAAATATCTACAGCGCTATCTGTACGAACATGGAAATATCTACACCGCTATCTGTATGAACATGGATATATCTACACAGCCATCTGGATGAACATGGAAATATCTACACCGCTATCTGTGTAAACATGCATACATCTTCACCGCTATCTGTATAAACATGGAAATAACTACACCGCTATCTGTATGAACATGGAAATATCTACACCGCTATCTGTATGAACATGGAAATATCTACACCGCTATCTGTTTGAACATGAAAATATCTTCACCGCTATCTGCATGAAAATGGAAATATCTACACTGCTATCTGCATATACATGGAAATATCTACACAGCTATCTCTTTACACATGGAAATAACCACACCGCTATCTGTATGAACATGGAAATATCTACACCGCTATCTGTATGAACATGGAAATATCTCCACCGACATCTGTATGAACATATAAATATCTACACTGCCATCTGTATTAAGATGGAGATATCTACACCGCTATCTGTATAAACTTGGAAATATCTACACCGCTATCTGTATAAACATGGAAATATCTACACTGCAATCTGTATAAACATGGAAATAACTACACCGCTACCAGTATAAACATGGAAATATCAGCACCGCTATCTGTATGAACATGGAAATATCTACACCGCTATATCTATGAACATGGAAATTTCTACACCGCTATCTGTATGAACATGGAAATATCTACACCGCTATCTGTATGAACATGGAAATATCTACACCACTACCTGTATGAACATGGAAATATCTACACTGCTATCTGTATGAACATGGATATATGTACACCGCCATCTGGATGGACACAGAAATATGTACACCGCTATCTGTATAAATATGCATACATCTTCACCGCAATCTGTATAAACATGGAAATATCTACACCGCTATCTCTATGTACATGGAAATACCTACACCGCTATCTGTTTGAACATGGAAATATCTACAGCGCTGTCTGCATGAAAATGGAAATACCTACACTGCTATCTGCATATACATGGAAATATCTACACAGCTATCTCTTTACACATGGAAATAACTACACCGCTATCTGTATGAACATGGAAATATCTACACCGCCATCTGTATGAACATGGAAATATCTGCTCCGACATCTGTATGAACATACGCATATCTACACGGCCATCTGTATTACGATGGAGATATCTACACCGATATCTGTATAAACATGGAAATATCTACACCGCTATCTGTATAAACATGGAAATATCTACACCGCTATCTGTATAAACAGGGAAATATCTAAACCGCTACCTGTATAAACATGGAAATATCACCACCGCTATCTGTATGAACATGGAAATATCTACACCGCCATCTGGATGAACATGGAAATATCTAAACAGCTATCTGTATGAACATGGAAATATATACACCGCTATCTGTGTAAACATGCATACATCTTCACCGCTATCTGTATAAACATGGAAATATCTACACCGCTACCTGTATAAACATGGAAATATCAGCACCGCTCTATGTATGAACATGGAAATATCAGCCGCTCTATCTGTATGAACATGGAAATACCTACACCACTATCTGTATGAACATGGAAATATCTACACCGCTATCTGTATGAACATGGAAATATCTTCACCGCCATCTGTATGAACATAGATATATCTTCACAGCCATCTGGATGAACATGGAAATATCTACACAGCCATCTGTATGAACATGGAAATAGCTACACCGCTATCTGTATGAAGATGGAAATATCTACACCGCTATCTGTATGAACATGGAAATATCTACACCGCTATCTGTATGAACATGGAAATAACTTCACCGCCATCTGTATGAACATGGATATATCTACACAGCCATCTGGATGAACATGGAAATATCTACACATCTATCTGTATGAACATGGAAATATATACACCGCTATCTGTGTAAACATGCATACATCTTCACCGCTATCTGTATAAACATGGAAATATCTACATCGCTATCCGTATGAGCATGGAAATATCTACACCGCTATCTGTTTGAACATGGAAATATCTACACCGCTATCTGCATGAAAATGGAAATATCTACACAGCTATCTGCATATACATGGAAATATCTACAAAGCTATCTCTTTACACATGGAAATAACTACACCGCTATCTCTATAAACATGGAAATATCTACACCGCCATCTGTATGAACATGGAAATATCTGCACCGCCATCTGTATGAACATATAAATGTCTACACAGCCATCTGTATTAAGATGGGGATATCTACACCGCTATCGGTATAAACCTGGAAATATCTACACCGCTATCTGCATAAACATGGAAATATCTACACCGCTACCAGTATAAACATGGAAATATAAGCACCGCTATCGGTATGAACATGGAAATATCTACACCGCTATCTCTATGAACATGGAAATATCTACACCGCTATCTGTATGAACATGGAAATATCTTCACCGCCATCTGTATGAACATGGATATATCTACACAGCCATCTGTATGAACATGGAAATATCTACACCGCTATCTGTATGAACATGGAAATATCTACACCGCTATCTGTATGAGCATGGAAATAACTTCACCGCCATCTGAATGAACATGGATATGTCTACACGGCCATCTGGATGAACATGGAAAGATCTACACCGCGATCTGTATGAACATGGAAATATCTACTCTGCTATCTTTGTAAACATGCATACATCATCACCGCTATCTGTATAAACATGGAAATATCTACACCGCTATCTGTATGAACATGGAAATATCTACACCGCTATCTGTATGAACATGGAAATACCTACACCGGTATCTGTATGAACATGGAAATATCTTCACTGCCATCTGTTTGAACATGGATATATCTACACAGCCATCTGGATGAACATGGAAATATCTACACCGCTATCTGTGTAAACATGCATACATCTTCACCGCTATCTGTATAAACATGGAAATATCTACACCGCTATCTGTATGAACATGGAAATATCTACACCGCTATCTGTATGAACATGGAAATATCTACACCGGTATCTGTTTGAACATGGAAATATCTTCACCGCTATCTGCATGAAAATGGAAATATCTACACTGCAATCTGCATATACATGGAAATATCTACACAGCTATCTCTTTACACATGGAAATAACCACACCGCTATCTGTATGAACATGGAAATATCTACACCGCCATCTGTATGAACATGGAAATATCTGCACAGCCATCTGTATGAACATATAAATATCTACACCGCCATCTGTATTAAGATGGAGACATCTACACCGCTATCTGTATATATATGGAAATATCTACACCGCTATCTGTATAAACATGGAAATATCTACACCGCTACCTGTATAAACATGGAAATATCTACACCGCTACCTGTATAAACATGGAAATATCAGCACCGCTATCTGTATGAACATGGAAATATCTACACCGCTATCTGTATGAACATGGAAATATCTACACCGCTATCTGTATGTATATGGAAATATCTACACCGCTATCTGTATGAACATGGAAATATCTACACTGCTATCTGTTTGAACATGGAAATATCTACACCGCTGTCTGCATGAAAATGGAAATATCTACACAGCTATCTGCATATACATGGAAATATCTACACAGCTATCTTTTTTACATGGAAATAACTACAACGCTATCTCTATAAACATGGAAATATCTACACCGCCATCTGTATGAACACGGAAATATCTGCACTGACATCTGTATGAACGTATACATATCTACACGGCCATCTGTATTAAGATGGAGATATCTACACCGATATCTGTATAAACATGGAAATATCTACACCGCTATCTGTATAAACATGGAAATATCTACACCGCTATCTGTATAAACATGGAAATATCTACACCGCTACCTGTATAAACATGGAAATATCAGCAGCGCTATCTGTATGAACATGGAAATATCAGCCCCTCTATCTGTATGAATATGGAATTATCTACACCGCTATCTCTATGAACATGGAAATATCTACACCACTATCTGTTTGAACATGGAAATATCTAAACCGCTATCTGCATGGAAATAGAAATATATACACAGCTATCTGCATATACATGGAAATATCTACTCAGCTATCTCTTTACACATGGAAATAACTACACCGCTATCTGTATGAACATGGAAATATCTTCACGGCCATCTCTATGAAGATGGATATATCTACACAGCCATCTGGATGAACATGGAAATATCTACACCGCTATCTGTATGAACATGGAAATATCTACACCACTATCTGTGTAAACATGCATACAACTTCACCGCTATCTGCATAAACATGGAAATATCTACACCGATATCAGTATGAACATGGAAATATCTTCACCGCCATCTGTACGAACATGGATATATCTACACAGCCATCTTAATGAACATGGAAATATCAGCACCGCTGTCTGTATGAACACGGAAATATCTACACTGCTATCTGTATGAACATGGAAATATCTACACTGCTATCTGTATGAACATGGAAATGTCTACACCGCTATCTGTATGAACATGGAAATATCTACAACGCTATCTGTATGAACATGGAAATATCTTCACCGCCATCTGTATCAACATGGATATATCTACACAGCCATCTGGATGAACATGGAAATATCTACACCGCTATATGTATGAACATGGAAATAGCTACACCGCTATCTCTATGAACATGGAAATATCTACACCGCTATCTGTATGAACATGGAAATATCTACACCGCTATCTGTATGAACATGGAAATATCTTCACCGCCATCTGTATGAACATGGATATATCTACACCGCTATCTGTGTAAACATGCATATATCTTCACCACTATCTGTATAAACTTGGAAATATCTACACCGCTATCTGTATGAACATGGAAATATCTACACCGCTATCTGTTTGAACATGGAAATATCTACACGGCTATATACATGAAAATGGAAATATCTACACAGCTATCTGCATATAAATGTAAATATCTACAAAGCTATCTCTTTACACATGGAAATAACTATACCGCTATCTCCATAAACATGGAAATATCTATACCGCCATCTGTATGAACATGGAAATATCTGCACCGCCATCTGTATTAACATACAAATATCTACACCGCCATCTGTATTAAGATGGAAATATCTACACGGCTATCTGTATAAACTTGGAGATATCTACACCGCTATCTGTATAAACATGGAAATATCTACACCGCAATCTGTATAAACATGGAAATATCAGCACCGCTATCTGTATGAATATGGAAATATCAACACTGCCATCTGTATTAAGATGGAGATATCTACACCGCTATCTGTATAAACATGGGAATATCTACACCGCTATCTGTATGAACATGGCAATAACTACACCGCTATCTGTATGAACATGGAAATATCTACACCGATATCTGTATGAACATGGAAATATCTTCACCACCATCTGTATGAACATAGATATATCTACACAGCCATCTGGATGAACATGGAAATATCAGCACCGCCGTCTGTATGAACATGGAAATAACTACACCGCTATCTGTATGAACATGGAAATATCTACACCTCTATCTGTATGAACATGGAAATATCTTCACCGCCATCTGTATGAACATGGATATATCTACACAGCCATCTGGATGAACATGGAAATATCTACACCGCTATCTGTATGAACATGGAAATATCTACAACGCTATCTGTGTAAACATGTATACATCTTCACCACTATCTGTTTAAACATGGAAATATCTACACTGCTATCTGTATGAACATGGAAATATCTACACTGCTCTCTGTTTGAACATGGAAATATCTACACCGCTATCTGCATGAAAATGGAAATATCTACAAAGCTATCTGCATATAAATGGAAATATGTATACAGCTATATCTTTACACATGGAAATAACTACACCGCTATCTCTATAAACATGGAAATATCTACACCGCCATCTGTATGAACATGGAAATATCTGCACCGCCATCTGTATGAGCATATAAATATCTTCACCACCATCTGTATTAAGATGGAGATATCTACACCGCTATCTGTATAAACATGGAAATATCTACACCGCTATCTGTATAAACATGGATATATCTACACAGCGATCTGGATGAACATGGAAATATCTACACCGCTCTCTGTATGAACATGGAAATATCTACACCGCTATCTGTGTAAAGATGCATATATCTTCACCGCAATCAGTATAAGCATGGAAATATCTACACCGCTATCTGTATGAACGTGGAATTAACTACACCGCTATCTGTCTGAACATGGAAATATCTAAAACCGCTATCAGCATGAAAATGGAAATATCTACACAGCTATCTGCATATACATGGAAATATCTACACCGCTATCTGTATAAACATGGAAATATCTACACCGCTATCTGTATAAACATGGAAATATCTACACCGCTACCTGTATAAACATGGAAATATCAGCAGCGCTATCTGTATGAACACGGAAATATCAGCCCCTCTATCTGTATGAATATGGAATTATCTACACCGCTATCTCTATGAACATGGAAATATCTACACCACTATCTGTTTGAACATGGAAATATCTAAACCGCTATCTGCATGGAAATAGAAATATATACACAGCTATCTGCATATACATGGAAATATCTACTCAGCTATCTCTTTACACATGGAAATAACTACACCGCTATCTGTATGAACATGGAAATATCTTCACGGCCATCTCTATGAAGATGGATATATCTACACAGCCATCTGGATGAACATGGAAATATCTACACCGCTATCTGTATGAACATGGAAATATCTACACCACTATCTGTGTAAACATGCATACAACTTCACCGCTATCTGCATAACCATGGAAATATCTACACCGATATCGGTATGAACATGGAAATATCTTCACCGCCATCTGTACGAACATGGATATATCTACACAGCCATCTTAATGAACATGGAAATATCAGCACCGCTGTCTGTATGAACATGGAAATATCTACACCGCTATCTGTATGAACATGGAAATATCTACACTGCTATCTGTATGAACATGGAAATGTCTACACCGCTATCTGTATGAACATGGAAATATCTACAACGCTATCTGTATGAACATGGAAATATCTTCACCGCCATCTGTATCAACATGGATATATCTACACAGCCATCTGGATGAACATGGAAATATCTACACCGCTATATGTATGAACATGGAAATAGCTACACCGCTATCTCTATGAACATGGAAATATCTACACCGCTATCTGTATGAACATGTAAATATCTACACCGCTATCTGTATGAACATGGAAATATCTTCACCGCCATCTGTATGAACATGGATATATCTACACCGCTATCTGTGTAAACATGCATATATCTTCACCACTATCTGTATAAACTTGGAAATATCTACACCGCTATCTGTATGAACATGGAAATATCTACACCGCTATCTGTTTGAACATGGAAATATCTACACCGCTATATACATGAAAATGGAAATATCTACACAGCTATCTGCATATAAATGTAAATATCTACAAAGCTATCTCTTTACACATGGAAATAACTATACCGCTATCTCCATAAACATGGAAATATCTATACCGCCATCTGTATGAACATGGAAATATGTGCACCGCCATCTGTATTAACATACAAATATCTACACCGCCATCTGTATTAAGATGGAAATATCTACACCGCTATCTGTATAAACTTGGAGATATCTACACCGCTATCTGTATAAACATGGAAATATCTACACCGCAATCTGTATAAACATGGAAATATCAGCACCGCTATCTGTATGAATATGGAAATATCAACACTGCCATCTGTATTAAGATGGAGATATCTACACCGCTATCTGTATAAACATGGGAATATCTACACCGCTATCTGTATGAACATGGCAATAACTACACCAATATCTGTATGAACATGGAAATATCTACACCGCTATCTGTATGAACATGGAAATATCTTCACCGCCATCTGTATGAACATGGATATATCTACACAGCCATCTGGATGAACATGGAAATATCTACACCGCTATCTGTATGAACATGGAAATATCTACAACGCTATCTGTGTAAACATGTATACATCTTCACCACTATCTGTTTAAACATGGAAATATCTACACTGCTATCTGTATGAACATGGAAATATCTACACTGCTATCTGTGTAAACATGCATACTTCTTCACCGCTATCTGTATAAACATGGAAATATCTACACCGCTATCTGTATGAACATGGAAATATCTACACCGCTATCTGTATGAACATGGAAATATCTACACCGGTATCTGTATGAACATGGAAATATCTTCACCGCCATCTGTATGAACATGGATATATCTACACAGCCATCTGGATGAACTTGGAAATATCTACACAGCTATCTGTATGAACATGGAAATATATACACCGCTATCTGTGTAAACATGCATACATCTTCACCGCTATCTGTATAAACATGGAAATATCTACATCGCTATCCGTATGAACATGGAAATATCTACACCGCTATCTGTATGAACATGGAAATATCTACACCGCTATCTGTTGGAACATGAAAATATCTTCACCGCTATCTGCATGAAAATGGAAATATCTACACTGCTATCTGCATATACATGGAAATATCTACACAGCTATCTCTTTACACATGGAAATAACCACACCGCTATCTGTATGAACATGGAAATATCTACACCGCTATCTGTATGAACATGGAAATATCTGCACCGACATCTGTATGAACATATAAATATCTACACTGCCATCTGTATTAAGATGGAGATATCTACACCGCTATCTGTATAAACTTGGAAATATCTACACCGCTATCTGTATAAACATGGAAATATCTACACTGCAATCTGTATAAACATGGAAATAACTACACCGCTACCAGTATAAACATGGAAATATCAGCACCGCTATCTGTATGAACATGGAAATATCTACACCGCTATATCTATGAACATGGAAATTTCTACACCGCTATCTGTATGAACATGGAAATATCTACACCGCTATCTGTATGAACATGGAAATATCTACACCACTACCTGTATGAACATGGAAATATCTACACTGCTATCTGTATGAACATGGATATATGGACACCGCCATCTGGATGAACACAGAAATATGTACACCGCTATCTGCATGAACATGGAAATATCTACACCGCTATCATTATAAATATGCATACATCTTCACCGCAATCTGTATAAACATGCAAATATCTACACCGCTATCTCTATGAACATGGAAATACCTACACCGCTATCTGTTTGAACATGGAAATATCTACACCGCTGTCTGCATGAAAAAGGAAATACCTACACAGCTATCTGCATATACATGGAAATATCTACACAGCTATCTCTTTACACATGGAAATAACTACACCGCTATATGTATGAACATGGAAATATCTACACCGCCATCTGTATGAACATGGAAATATCTGCACCGACATCTGTATGAACATATACATATCTAAACGGCCATCTGTATTAAGATGGAGATATCTACAACGATATCTGTATAAACATGGAAATATCTGCACCGCTATCTGTATAAACATGGAAATATCTACACCGCTATCTGTATAAACATGGAAATATCTACACCGCTACCTGTATAAACATGGAAATATCACCACCGCTATCTGTGTGAACATGGAAATATCTACAACGCCATCTGGATGAACATGGAAATATCTACACAGCTATCTGTATGAACATGGAAATATATACACCGCTATCTGTGTAAACATGCATACATCTTAACCGCTATCTGTATAAACATGGAAATATCTACACCGCTACCTGTATAAACATGGAAATATCAGCACCGCTATCTGTATGAACATGGAAATATCAGCCCCTCTATCTGTATGAACATGGAAATACCTACACCACTATCTGTATGAACATGGAAATATCTACACCGCTATCTGTATGAACATGGAAATATCTTCACCGCCATCTGTATGAACATAGATATATCTTCACAGCCATGTGGATGAACATGGAAATATCTACACCGCTATCTGTATGAACATGGAAATAGCTACACCGCTATCTGTATGAACATGGAAATATCTACACCACTATCTGTATGAACATGTAAATATCTACACCGCTATCTGTATGAACATGGAAATATCTTCACCGCCATCTGTATGAACATGGATATATCTACACAGCCATCTGGATGAACATGGAAATATCTACACAGCTATCTGAATGAACATGGAAATATATGCACCGCTATCTGAGTAAACATGCATACATCTTCACCGCTATCTGTATAAACATGGAAATATCTACATCGCTATCCGTATGAGCATGGAAATATCTACACCGCTATCTGTTTGAACATGGAAATATCTACACCGCTATCTGCATGAAAATGGAAATATCTACACAGCTATCTGCATATACATGGAAATATCTACAAAGCTATCTCTTTACACATGGAAATAACTACACCGCTATCTCTATAAACATGGAAATATCTACACCGCCATATGCATGAACATGGAAATATCTGCACCGCCATCTGTAAGAACATATAAATATCTACACCGCCATCTGTATGAACATGGAAATATCTACACCGCTATCTGTATAAACCTGGAAATATCTACACCGCTACCAGTATAAACATGGAAATATCAGCACCGCTATCGGTATGAACATGGAAATATCTACACCGCTATCTCTATGAACATGGAAATATCTACACCGCTATCTGTATGAACATGGAAATATCTTCACCGCCATCTGTATGAACATGGATATATCTACACAGCCATCTGTATGAACATGGAAATATCTACACCGCTATCTGTATGAACATGGAAATATCTACACCGCTATCTGTATGAGCATGGAAATAACTTCACCGCCATCTGAATAAACATGGATATGTCTACACGGCCATCTGGATGAACATGGAAAGATCTACACCGCGATCTGTATGAACATGGAAATATCTACACCGCTATCTTTGTAAACATGCATACATCTTCACCGCTATCTGTATAAACATGGAAATATCTACACCGCTATCTGTATGAACATGGAAATATCTACACCGCTATCTGTATGAACATGTAAATACCTACACCGGTATCTGTATGAACATGGAAATATCTTCACTGCCATCTGTATGAACATGGATATATCTACACAGCCATCAGGATGAACATGGAATTATCTACACAGCTATCTGTATGAACATGGAAATATATACACCACTATCTGTGTAAACATGCATACATCTTCACCGCTATCTTTATAAACATGGAAATATCTACATCGCTATCCGTATGATAATGGGAATATCTACACCACTATCTGTTTGAACATGGAAATATCTACACCGCTATCTGCATGAAAATGGAAATATCTACACAGCTATCTGCATATACATGGAAATATCTACAAAGCTATCTCTTTACACATGGAAATATCTACACCGCTATCTGTATAAACATGGAAATACCTACACCGCTACCTGTATAAACATGGAAATATCAGCACCGCTATCTGTATGAACATGGAAATATCTACATCGCTATCTGTACGAACATGGAAATATCTACACCGCTATCTGTATGAACATGGATATATCTACACAGCCATCTGTATGAACATGGAAATATCTACACCGCTATCTGTATGAACATGGAAATATCTACACCGCTATCTGTATGAATATGGAAATATCTACACCGCTATCTGTATGAACATGGAAATATCTTCACTGCTATCTGTTTGAACATGGAAATATCTACACCGCTGTCTGCATGAAAATGGAAATATCTACACAGCTATCTGCATATACATGGAAATATCTACACAGCTATCTTTTTCACATGGAAATAACTACACCGCTATCTCTATAAACATGGAAATATCTACACCGCCATCTGTATGAACACTGAAATATCTGCACTGACATCTGTATGAACGTATACATATCTACACGGCCATCTGTATTAAGATGGAGATATCTACACCGATATCTGTATAGACATGGAAATATCTACACCGCTATCTGTATAAACATGGAAATATCTACACCGCTATCTGTATAAACATGGAAATATCTACACCGCTACCTGTATAAACATGGAAATATCAGCAGCGCTATCTGTATGAACATGGAAATATCAGCCCCTCTATCTGTATGAATATGGAATTATCTACACCGCTATCTCTATGAACATGGAAATATCTACACCACTATCTGTTTGAACATGGAAATATCTAAACCGCTATCTGCATGGAAATAGAAATATATACACAGCTATCTGCATATACATGGAAATATCTACTCAGCTATTTCTTTACACATGGAAATAACTACACCGCTATCTGTATGAACATGGAAATATCTTCACGGCCATCTCTATGAAGATGGATATATCTACACAGCCATCTGGATGAACATGGAAATATCTACACCGCTATCTGTATGAACATGGAAATATCTACACCGCTATCTGTGTAAACATGCATACAACTTCACCGCTATCTGCATAAACATGGAAATATCTACACTGCTATCTGTATGAACATGGAAATATCAGCACCGCCATCTGTATGAACATATAAATAACTAAACCGCCATCTATATTAAGATATAGATATCCACACCGCTATCTGTATAAACTTGGAAATATCTACACCGCTATCTGTATAAACATGGAAATATCTAAACCGCAATCTGTATAAACATGGAAATATCTACACCTCTACCTGTATAAACATGGAAATATCAGCACCGCTATCTGTATGAACATGGAAATATCTACACCGCTATCTCTATGAACATGGAAATTTCTACACCGCTATCTGTATGAACATGGAAATGGCTACACTGCTATCTGTATGAACATGGAAATATCTACACCACTACCTGTATGAACATGGAAATATCTACACCGCTATCTGTATGAACATGTATATATCTACACAGCCATCTGGATGAACACGGAAATATCTACACCGCTATCTGTACGAACATGGAAATATCTACACCGCTATGTGTATAAACTTGGAAATATCTACACCGCTATCTGTATAAACATGGAAATATCGAAACCGCAATCTGTATAAACACGGCAATATCTACACCTCTACCTGTATAAACATGGAAATATCAGCACCGCTATCTGTATGAACATGGAAATATCTACACCGCTATCTCTATGAACATGGAAATTTCTACACCGCTATCTGTATGAACATGGAAATGGCTACACTGCTATCTGTATGAACATGGAAATATCTACACCACTACCTGTATGAACATGGAAATATCTACACCGCTATCTGTATAAACTTGGAAATATCTACACCGCTACCTGTATAAACATGGAACTATCTACACCGCAATCTGTATTAACATGGAAATATCTACACCACAACGTGTATAAACATTGAAATATCAGCACCGCTATCTGTATGAACATGGAAATATCTACACCGCTATCTCTATGAAGATGGAAATTTCAACACCCCTATCTGTATGAACATGGAAATATCTTCACCGCCATCTTATGAACATAGATATATCTACACAGCCATCTGCATGAACATGGAAATATCTAAACCGCCATCTGTATGAACATGGAAATATCTGCACCCCCATCTGTATGAACATATAAATATCTACACCGCCATCTGTTTTAAGATGGGGATATCTACACCGCTATGTGTATAAACCTGGAAATATCTACACCGCTATCTGTATAATGATGGAAATATCTACACCGCTTTCTGTATAAACATGGAAATATCTTCACCGCTACCTGTATAAACATGGAAATATCAGCACCGCTTTCTGTATGAACACGGAAGTATCTACACCGCTATCTGTACGAACATGAAAATATCTACACCGCTATCTGTATGAACATGGATATATCTTCACAGCCATCTGGATGAACATGGAAATATCTACACCGCTATCTGTGTAAACATGCATACATCTTCACCGCTATCTGTATACACATGGAAATATCTACACCGCTATCTGTATGAACATGGAAATATCTACACCGCTATCTGTATGAACATGGAAATATCTACACCGCTATCTGTTTGAACATGGAAATATCTTCACCGCTATCTACATGAAAATGGAAATATCTACACTGCTATCTGCATATACATGGAAATATCTACACAGCTATCTCTTTACACATGGAAATAACCACACCACTATCTGTATGAACATGGAAATATCTACACCGCCATCTGTATGAACATGGAAATATCTGCACCGCCATCTGTATGAACATATAAATATCTACACCGCCATCTGTATTAAGATGGAGATATCTACACCGCTATCTGTATAAACATGGAAATATCTACACCGCTATCTGTATAAACACGGAAATATCTACACCGCTATCTGTATAAACATGGAAATATCTACACCGCTACCTGTATAAACATGGAAATATCAGCACCGCTATCTGTATGAAGATGGAAATATCTACACCGCTATCTGTATGAACATGGAAATATCTACACCGCTATGTGTATGAACATGGAAATATCTACACCGCTATCTGTATGAACATGGAAATATCTACACCGCTATCTGAACATGGAAATATCTACACCGCTGTCTGCATGAAAATGGAAATATCTACACAGCTATCTGCATATACATGGAAATATCTACACAGCTATCTCTTCTCACATGGAAATAACTACACCGCTATCTCTATAAACATGGAAATATCTACACCGCCATCTGTATGAACATGGAAATATCTGCAACGCCATCTGTATGAACATATAAATATCCACACCGCCATTTGCATTAAGAAGGAGATATCTACACCGCTATCTGTATAAACATGGAAATACCTACACCGCTGTCTGTATAAACATGGAAATATCTACACTGCTATGTGTATAAACATGGAAATATCTACACCGCTACCAGTATAAACATGGAAATATCAGCACCGATATCGGTATGAACATGGAAATATCTACACCGCTATCTCTATGAACATGGAAATATCTACACCGCTATCTGTATGAACATGGAAATATCTTCACCGCCATCTGTATGGACATGGATATATCTACACAGCCATCTGTATGAACATGGAAATATCTACACCGCTATCTGTATGAACATGGAAATATCTACACCGCTATCTGTATGAGCATGGAAATAACTTCACCGCCATCTGTATGAACATGGATATGTCTACACGGCCATCTGGATGAACATGGAAAGATCTACACCGCGATCTGTATGAACATGGAAATATCTACACTGCTGTCTGTGTAAACATGCATACATCTTCACCGCTATCTGTATAAACATGGAAATATCTACACTGCTATCTGTATGAACATGGAAATATCTACACCGATATCTTTATGAACATGGAAATATCTACACCGGTATCTGTATGAACATGGAAATATCTTCATCGCCATCTGTATGGACATGGATATATCTACACAGCCATCTGGATGAACATGGAAATATCTACAAAGCTATCTGTATGAACGTGGAAATATATACACCGCTATCTGTGTAAACATGCAAACATCTTCACCGCTATCTGTATAAACATGGAAATATCTACACCGTTATCTGTATGAACATGGAAATAGCTACACCGCTATCTGTATGAACTTGGAAATATCTACACCACTATCCGTGTGAACATGGAAATACCAACACCGCTATCTGTATGAACATGGAAATATCTTCACCGCCATCTGTATGAACATGGATATATCTACACAGCCATCTGGATGAACATGGAAATATCTACATGGCTATCTGTATGAACATGGAAATAGCTACACCTCTATCTGTATGAACATGGAAATATCTACACCGCTATCTGAATGAACATGGAAAGATCTACACCGCTATCTGTATGAACATGGAAATATCTACACCGGTATCTGTATGAACATGGAAATATCTTCATCGCCATCTGTATGAACATGGATATATCTACACAGACATCTGGATGAACATGGAAATATCTACACAGCTATCTGTATGAACGTGGAAATATATACACCGCTATCTGTGTAAACATGCAAACATCTTCACCGCTATCTGTATAAACATGGAAATATCTACATCGCTATCCGTATGAACATGGAAATATCTACACCGCTGTCTGTTTGAACATGGAAATATCTACACCGCTATCTGCATGAAAATGGAAATATCTACACAGCTATCTGCATATACATGGAAATATCTACAATGCTATCTCTTTACACATGGAAATATCTACACCGCTATCTGTATAAACATGGAAATACCTACACCGCTACCTGTATAAACATGGAAATATCAGCACCGCTATCTGTATGAACATGGAAATATCTACACCGCTATCTGTACGAACATGGAAATATCTACACCGCTATCTGTATGAACATGGATATATCTACACAGCCATCTGGATGAACATGGAAATATATACACCGCTATCTGTTTAAACATGCATACATCTTCTCCGCTATCTGTATAAACATGGAAATATCTACACCGCTATCTGTATGAACATGGAAATATCTACACCGCTATCTGTATGAACATGGAAATATCTACACCGCTATCTGTTTGAACATGGAAATATCTTCACCGCTATCTGCATGAAAATGGAAATATCTACACTGCTATCTGCATATACATGGAAATATCTACACAGCTATCTCTTTACACATGGAAATAACAACACCGCTATCTGTATGAACATGGAAATATCTACACCGCTATCTGTATGAACATGGAAATATCTACACCGCTATCTGTTTGAACATGGAAATATCTTCACCGCTATCTGCATGAAAATTGAAATATCTACACTGCTATCTGCATATACATGGAAATATCTTTACAGCTATCTCTTTACACATGGAAATAACCACACCGCTATCTGTATGAACATGGAAATATCAACACCACCATCTGTATGATCATGGAAATATCTGCACCGCCATCTGTATGAACATATAAATATCTACACCGCCATCTGTATTAAGATGGAGATATCTACGCCGCTATCTGTATAAACATGGAAATATCTACACCGTTATCTGTATGAACATGGAAATAGTTACACCGCTATCTGTATGAACTTGGAAATATCTACACCACTATCTGTGTGAACATGGAAATACCAACACCGCTATCTGTATGAACATGGAAATATCTTCACCGCCATCTGTATGAACATGGATATATCTACACAGCCATCTGGATGAACATGGAAATATCTGCATGGCTATCTGTATGAACATGGAAATAGCTACACCTCTATCTGTATTAACATGGAAATAACTTCACCGCTATCTGTATGAACATGGAAATATCTACACCGCTATCTGTATGAACATGGAAATATCTTCACTGCCTTCTGTATGAACATGGATATATATTCACAGCCATCTCGATGAACATGGAAATATCTACACCGCTATCTGTACGAACATGGAAATATCTACACCGCTATCTGTGTAAACATGCATACATCTTCACCGCTATCTGTATATACATGGAAATATCTACACCGCTATCTGTATGAACATGGAAATATCTACACGGCTATCTCTTTCAACATGGAAATATCTACACCGCTATCTGCATGAAAATGGAAATATCTAAACAGCTATCTGCATATACATGGAAATATCTAGAAAGCTATTTCTTTGCACATGGAAATAACTACACCGCTATCTCTATAAACATGGAAATATCTACACCGCCATCTGTATGAACATGGAAATATCTGCACCGCCATCTGTATGAACATAAAAATATCTACACTGCCATCTGTATTAAGATGGAGATATCTACACCACTATCTGTATAAACATGGAAATATCTACACCGCTATCTGAATAAACATGGAAATATCTACACCGCTATCTGTATGAACATGGAAATATCTACACCGCTATCTGTATGAACATGGAAATATCTGCACCGCAATCGATATGAACATATAAATATCTACACCGCCATCTGTATTAAGATGGAGATATCTACACCACTATCTCTATAAACATGGAAATATCTACACCGCTATCTCTATGAACATGGATATATCTTCACAGCCATCTGGATGAACATGGAAATATCTACACCGCTATCTGTGTAAACATGCATACATCTTCACCGCTATCTGTATAATCATGGAAATATCTACACCGCTATCTGTATGAACATGGAAATATCTACACCGCTATCTGTATGAACATGGAAATATCTACACCGCTATCTGTATGAACATGGAAATATCTTCACCGCTATCTACATGAAAATGGAAATATCTACACTGCTATCTGCATATACATGGAAATATCTACACAGCTATCTCTTTACACATGGAAATAACCACACCACTATCTGTATGAACATGGAAATATCTACACCGCCATCTGTATGAACATGGAAATATCTGCACCGCCATCTGTATGAACATATAAATATCTACACCGCCATCTGTATTAAGATGGAGATATCTACACCGCTATCTGTATAAACATGGAAATATCTACACCGCTATCTGTATAAACATGGAAATATCTACACCGCTATCTGTATAAACATGGAAATATCTACACCGCTACCTGTATAAACATGGAAATATCAGCACCGCTATCTGTATGAAGATGGAAATATCTACACCGCTATATGTATGAACATGGAAATATCTACACCGCTATCTGTATGAACATGGAAATATCTACACCGCTATCTGTATGAACATGGAAATATCTACACCGCTATCTGAACATGGAAATATCTACACCGCTGTCTGCATGAAAATGGAAATATCTACACAGCTATCTGCATATACATGGAAATATCTACACAGCTATCTCTTCTCACATGGAAATAACTACACCGCTATCTCTATAAACATGGAAATATCTACACCGCCATCTGTATGAACATGGAAATATCTGCACCGCCATCTGTATGAACATATAAATATCCACACCGCCATTTGCATTAAGAAGGAGATATCTACACCGCTATCTGTATAAACATGGAAATACCTACACCGCTGTCTGTATAAACATGGAAATATCTACACTGCTATCTGTATAAACATGGAAATATCTACACCGCTACCAGTATAAACATGGAAATATCAGCACCGATATCGGTATGAACATGGAAATATCTACACCGCTATCTCTATGAACATGGAAATATCTACACCGCTATCTGTATGAACATGGAAATATCTACACCGTTATCTGTATGAACATGGAAATAGCTACACCGCTATCTGTATGAACTTGGAAATATCTACACCACTATCTGTGTGAACATGGAAATACCAACACCGCTATCTGTATGAACATGGAAATATCTTCACCGCCATCTGTATGAACATGGATATATCTACACAGCCATCTGGATGAACATGGAAATATCTACATGGCTATCTGTATGAACATGGAAATAGCTACACCTCTATCTGTATGAACATGGAAATATCTACACCGCTATCTGCATGAACATGGAAAGATCTACACCGCTATCTGTATGAACATGGAAATATCTACACCGGTATCTGTATGAACATGGAAATATCTTCATCGCCATCTGTATGAACATGGATATATCTACACAGCCATCTGGATGAACATGGAAATATCTACACAGCTATCTGTATGAACGTGGAAATATATACACCGCTATCTGTGTAAACATGCATACATCTTCACCGCTATCTGTATAAACATGGAAATATCTACACCGCTATCTGTATGAACATGGAAATATCTACACCGCTATCTGTATGAACATGGAAATATCTACACCGCTATCTGTATGAACATGGAAATATCTACACCGCTATCTGTATGAACATGGAAATATCTACACCGCTATCTGAACATGGAAATATCTACACCGCTGTCTGCATGAAAATGGAAATATCTACACAGCTATCTGCATATACATGGAAATATCTACACAGCTATCTCTTCTTACATGGAAATAACTACACCGCTATCTCTATAAACATGGAAATATCTACACCGCCATCTGTATGAACATGGAAATATCTGCACCGCCATCTGTATGAACATATAAATATCCACACCGCCATTTGCATTAAGAAGGAGATATCTACACCGCCATCTGTATAAACATGGAAATACCTACACCGCTGTCTGTATAAACATGGAAATATCTACACTGTTATCTGTATAAACATGGAAATATCTACACCGATACCAGTATAAACATGGAAATATCAGCACCGCTATCGGTATGAACATGGAAATATCTACACCGCTATCTCTATGAACATGGAAATATCTACACCGATATCTGTATGAACATGGAAATATCTTCACCGCCATCTGTATGGACATGGATATATCTACACAGCCATCTGTATGAACATGGAAATATCTACACCGCTATCTGTATGAACATGGAAATATCTACACCGCTATCTGTATGAGCATGGAAATAACTTCACCGCCATCTGTATGAACATGGATATGTCTACACGGCCATCTGGATGAACATGGAAAGATCTACACCGCGATCTGCATGAACATGGAAATATCTACACTGCTATCTGTGTAAACATGCATACATCTTCACCGCTATCTGTATAAACATGGAAATATCTACACTGCTATCTGTATGAGCATGGAAATATCTACACCGATATCTGTATGAACATGGAAATATCTACACCGGTATCTGTATGAACATGGAAATATCTTCATCGCCATCTGTATGAACATGGATATATCTACACAGCCATCTGGATGAACATGGAAATATCTACACAGCTATCTGTATGAACGTGGAAATATATACACCGCTATCTGTGTAAACATGCAAACATCTTCACCGCTATCTGTATAAACATGGAAATATCTACATCGATATCCGTATGAACATGGAAATATCTACACCGCTATCTGTTTGAACATGGAAATATCTACACCGCTATCTGCATGAAAATGGAAATATCTACACAGCTATCTGCATATACATGGAAATATCTACAATGCTATCTCTTTACACATGGAAATATCTACACCGTTATCCGTATAAACATGGAAATACCTACACCGCTACCTGTATAAACATGGAAATATCAGCACCGCTATCTGTATGAACATGGAAATATCTACACCGCTATCTGTACGAACATGGAAATATCTACACCGCTATCTGTGTGAACATGGATATATCTACACAGCCATCTGGATGAACATGGAAATATATACACCGCTATCTGTGTAAACATGCATACATCTTCACAGCTATCTGTATAAACATGGAAATATCTACACCGCTATCTGTATGAACATGGAAATATCTACACCGCTATCTGTATGAACATGGAAATATCTACACCGCTATCTGTTTGAACATGGAAATATCTTCACCACTATCTGCATGAAAATGGAAATATCTACACTGCTATCTGCATATACATGGAAATATCTACACAGCTATCTCTTTACACATGGAAATAACAACACCGCTATCTGTATGAACATGGAAATATCTACACCGCTATCTGTATGAACATGGAAATATTTACACCGCTATCTGTTTGAACATGGAAATATCTTCACCGCTATCTGCATGAAAATTGAAATATCTACACTGCTATCTGCATATACATGGAAATATCTTCACAGCTATCTCTTTACACATGGAAATAACCACACCGCTATCTGTATGAACATGGAAATATCTACACCGCCATCTGTATGAACATGGAAATACCTGCACCGCCATCTGTATGAACATATAAATATCTACACCGCCATCTGTATTAAGATGGAGATATCTACACCGCTATCTGTATAAACATGGAAATATCTACACCGTTATCTGTATGAACATGGAAATAGCTACACCGCTATCTGTATGAACTTGGAAATATCTACACCACTATCTGTGTGAACATGGAAATATCTTCACCGCCATCTGTATGAACATGGATATATCTACACAGCCATCTGGATGAACATGGAAATATCTACACCGCTATCTGTATGAACATGGAAAGATCTACACCGCTATCTGTATGAACATGGAAATATCTACACCGGTATCTGTATGAACATGGAAATATCTTCATCGCCATCTGTATGAACATGGATATATCTACACAGCCATCTGGATGAACATGGAAATATCTACACAGCTATCTGTATGAACGTGGAAATATATACACCGCTATCTGTGTAAACATGCAAACATCTTCACCGCTATCTGTATAAACATGGAAATATCTACATCGCTATCCGTATGAACATGGAAATATCTACACCGCTATCTGTTTGAACATGGAAATATCTACAACGCTATCTGAATGAAAATGGAAATATCTACATAGCTATCTGCATATACATGGAAATATCTACAATGCTATCTCTTTACACATGGAAATATCTACACCGCTATCTGTATAAACATGGAAATACCTACACCGCTACCTGTATAAACATGGAAATATCAGCACCGCTATCTGTATGAACATGGAAATATCTACACCGCTATCTGTACGAACATGGAAATATCTACACCGCTATCTGTATGAACATGGATATATCTACACAGCCATCTGGATGAACATGGAAATATATACACCGCTATCTGTGTAAACATGCATACATCTTCACCGCTATCTGTATAAACATGGAAATATCTACACCGCTATCTGTATGAACATGGAGATATCTACACCGCTATCTGTATGAACATGGAAATATCTACACCGCTATCTGTTTGAACATGGAAATATCTTCACTGCTATCTGCATGAAAATGGAAATATCTACACTGCTATCTGCATATACATGGAAATATCTACACATCTATCTCTTTACACATGGAAATAACAACACCGCTATCTGTATGAACATGGAAATATCTACAGCGCTATCTGTATGAACATGGAAATATCTACACCGCTATCTGTTTGAACATGGAAATATCTTCACCGCTATCTGCATGAAAATTGAAATATCTACACTGCTATCTGCATATACATGGAAATATCTTCACAGCTATCTCTTTACACATGGAAATAACCACACCGCTATCTGTATGAACATGGAAATATCTACACCGCCATCTGTATGAACATGGAAATATCTGCACCGCCATCTGTATGAGCATATAAATATCTACACCGCCATCTGTATTAAGATGGAGATATCTACACCGCTATCTGTATAAACATGGAAATATCTACACCGTTATCTGTATGAACATGGAAATAGCTACACCGCTATCTGTATGAACTTGGAAATATCTACACCACTATCTGTGTGAACATGGAAATACCAACACCGCTATCTGTATGAACATGGAAATATCTTCACCGCCATCTGTATGAACATGGATATATCTACACAGCCATCTGGATGAACATGGAAATATCTACATGGCTATCTGTATGAACATGGAAATAGCTACACCTCTATCTGTGTGAACATGGAAATATCTACACCGCTATCTGTATGAACATGGAAAGATCTACACCGCTATCTGTATGAACATGGAAATATCTGCACCGCCATCTGTATGAACATATAAATATCTACACCGCCATCTGTATTAAGATGGAGATATCTACACCGCTATCTGTATAAACATGGAAATATCTACACCGTTATCTGTATGAACATGGAAATAGCTACACCGCTATCTGTATGAACTTGGAAATATCTACACCACTATCTGTGTGAACATGGAAATACCAACACCGCTATCTGTATGAACATGGAAATATCTTCACCGCCATCTGTATGAACATGGATATATCTACACAGCCATTTGGATGAACATGGAAATATCTACATGGCTATCTGTATGAACATGGAAATAGCTACACCTCTATCTGTATGAACATGGAAATATCTACACCGCTATCTGTATGAACATGGAAAGATCTACACCGCTATCTGTATGAACATGGAAATATCTACACCGGTATCTGTATGAACATGGAAATATCTTCATCGCCATCTCTATGAACATGGATATATCTACACAGCCATCTGGATGAACATGGAAATATCTACACAGCTATCTGTATGAACGTGGAAATATATACACCGCTATCTGTGTAAACATGCATACATCTTCACCGCTATCTGTATAAACATGGAAATATCTACACCGCTATCTGTATGAACATGGAAATATCTACACCGCTATCTGTATGAACATGGAAATATCTACACCGCTATCTGTATGAACATGGAAATATCTACACTGCTATCTGTATGAACATGGAAATATCTACACCGCTATCTGAACATGGAAATATCTACACCGCTGTCTGCATGAAAATGGAAATATCTACACAGCTATCTGCATATACATGGAAATATCTACACAGCTATCTCTTCTCACATGGAAATAACTACACCGCTATCTCTATAAACATGGAAATATCTACACCGCCATCTGTATGAACATGGAAATATCTGCACCGCCATCTGTATGAACATATAAATATCCACACCGCCATTTGCATTAAGAAGGAGATATCTACACCGCTATCTGTATAAACATGGAAATACCTACACCGCTGTCTGTATAAACATGGAAATATCTACACTGCTATCTGTATAAACATGGAAATATCTACACCGCTACCAGTATAAACATGGAAATATCAGCACCGCTATCGGTATGAACATGGAAATATCTACACCGCTATCTCTATGAACATGGAAATATCTACACCGATATCTGTATGAACATGGAAATATCTTCACCGCCATCTGTATGGACATGGATATATCTACACAGCCATCTGTATGAACATGGAAATATCTACACCGCTATCTGTATGAACATGGAAATATCTACACCGCTATCTGTATGAGCATGGAAATAACTTCACCGCCATCTGTATGAACATGGATATGTCTACACGGCCATCTGGATGAACATGGAAAGATCTACACCGCGATCTGTATGAACATGGAAATATCTACACTGCTATCTGTGTAAACATGCATACATCCTCACCGCTATCTGTATAAACATGGAAATATCTACACTGCTATCTGTATGAGCATGGAAATATCTACACCGATATCTGTATGAACATGGAAATATCTACACCGGTATCTGTATGAACATGGAAATATCTTCATCGCCATCTGTATGAACATGGATATATCTACACAGCCATCTGGATGAACATGGAAATATCTACACAGCTATCTGTATGAACGTGGAAATATATACAACGCTATCTGTGTAAACATGCAAACATCTTCACCGCTATCTGTATAAACATGGAAATATCTACATCGATATCCGTATGAACATAGAAATATCTACACCGCTATCTGTTTGAACATGGAAATATCTACACCGCTATCTGCATGAAAATGGAAATATCTACACAGCTATCTGCATATACATTGAAATATCTACAATGCTATCTCTTTACACATGGAAATATCTACACCGTTATCCGTATAAACATGGAAATACCTACACCGCTACCTGTATAAAAATGGAAATATCAGCACCGCTATCTGTATGAACATGGAAATATCTACACCGCTATCTGTACGAACATGGAAATATCTACACCGCTATCTGTATGAACATGGATATATCTACACAGCCATCTGGATGAACATGGAAATATATACACCGCTATCTGTGTAAACATGCATACATCTTCACCGCTATCTGTATAAACATGGAAATATCTACACCGCTATCTGTATGAACATGGAAATATCTACACCGCTATCTGTATGAACATGGAAATATCTACACCGCTATCTGTTTGAACATGGAAATATCTTCACCACTATCTGCATGAAAATGGAAATATCTACACTGCTATCTGCATATACATGGAAATATCTACACAGCTATCTCTTTACACATGGAAATAACAACACCGCTATCTGTATGAACATGGAAATATCTACACCGCTATCTGTATGAACATGGAAATATTTACACCGCTATCTGTTTGAACATGGAAATATCTTCACCGCTATCTGCATGAAAATTGAAATATCTACACTGCTATCTGCATATACATGGAAATATCTTCACAGCTATCTCTTTACACATGGAAATAACCACACCGCTATCTGTATGAACATGGAAATATCTACACCGCCATCTGTATGAACATGGAAATATCTGCACCGCCATCTGTATGAACATATAAATATCTACACCGCCATCTGTATTAAGATGGAGATATCTACACCGCTATCTGTATAAACATGGAAATATCTACACCGTTATCTGTATGAACATGGAAATAGCTACACCGCTATCTGTATGAACTTGGAAATATCTACACCACTATCTGTGTGAACATGGAAATATCTTCACCGCCATCTGTATGAACATGGATATATCTACACAGCCATCTGGATGAACATGGAAATATCTACACCGCTATCTGTATGAACATGGAAAGATCTACACCGCTATCTGTATGAACATGGAAATATCTACACCGGTATCTGTATGAACATGGAAATATCTTCATCGCCATCTGTATGAACATGGATATATCTACACAGCCATCTGGATGAACATGGAAATATCTACACAGCTATCTGTATGAACGTGGAAATATATGCACCGCTATCTGTGTAAACATGCAAACATCTTCACCGCTATCTGTATAAACATGGAAATATCTACATCGCTATCCGTATGAACATGGAAATATCTACACCGCTATCTGTTTGAACATGGAAATATCTACAACGCTATCTGAATGAAAATGGAAATATCTACATAGCTATCTGCATATACATGGAAATATCTACAATGCTATCTCTTTACACATGGAAATATCTACACCGCTATCTGTATAAACATGGAAATACCTACACCGCTACCTGTATAAACATGGAAATATCAGCACCGCTATCTGTATGAACATGGAAATATCTACACCGCTATCTGTACGAACATGGAAATATCTACACCGCTATCTGTATGAACATGGATATATCTACACAGCCATCTGGATGAACATGGAAATATATACACCGCTATCTGTGTAAACATGCATACATCTTCACCACTATCTGTATAAACATGGAAATATCTACACCGCTATCTGTATGAACATGGAGATATCTACACCGCTATCTGTATGAACATGGAAATATCTACACCGCTATCTGTTTGAACATGGAAATATCTTCACCGCTATCTGCATGAAAATGGAAATATCTACACTGCTATCTGCATATACATGGAAATATCTACACATCTATCTCTTTACACATGGAAATAACAACACCGCTATCTGTATGAACATGGAAATATCTACACTGCTATCTGTATGAACATGGAAATATCTACACCGCTATCTGTTTGAACATGGAAATATCTTCACCGCTATCTGCATGAAAATTGAAATATCTACACTGCTATCTGCATATACATGGAAATATCTTCACAGCTATCTCTTTACACATGGAAATAACCACACCGCTATCTGTATGAACATGGAAATATCTACACCGCCATCTGTATGAACATGGAAATATCTGCACCGCCATCTGTATGAGCATATAAATATCTACACCGCCATCTGTATTAAGATGGAGATATCTACACCGCTATCTGTATAAACATGGAAATATCTACACCGTTATCTGTATGAACATGGAAATAGCTACACCGCTATCTGTATGAACTTGGAAATATCTACACCACTATCTGTGTGAACATGGAAATACCAACACCGCTATCTGTATGAACATGGAAATATCTTCACCGCCATCTGTATGAACATGGATATATCTACACAGCCATCTGGATGAACATGGAAATATCTACATGGCTATCTGTATGAACATGGAAATAGCTACACCTCTATCTGTATGAACATGGAAATATCTACACCGCTATCTGTATGAACATGGAAAGATCTACACCGCTATCTGTATGAACATAGAAATATCTACACCGGTATCTCTATGAACATGGAAATATCTTCATCGCCATCTGTATGAACATGGATATATCTACACAGCCATCTGGATGAACATGGAAATATCTACACAGCTATCTGTACGAACGTGGAAATATATACACCGCTATCTGTGTAAACATGCAAACATCTTCACCGCTATCTATATAAACATGGAAATATCTACATCGCTATCCATATGAACATGGAAATATCTACACCGCTATCTGTTTGAACATGGAAATATCTACACCGCTATCTGCATGAAAATGGAAATATCTACAGAGCTATCTGCATATACATGGAAATATCTACAATGCTATCTCTTTACACATGGAAATATCTACACCGCTATCTGTATAAACATGGAAATACCTACACCGCTACCTGTATAAACATGGAAATATCAGCACCGCTATCTGTATGAACATGGAAATATCTACACCGCTATCTGTACGAACATGGAAATATCTACACCGCTATCTGTATGAACATGGATATATCTACACAGCCATCTGGATGAACATGGAAATATATACACCGCTATCTGTGTAAACATGCATACATCTTCACCGCTATCTGTATAAACATGGAAATATCTACACCGCTATCTGTATGAACATGGAAATATCTACACCGCTATCTGTATGAACATGGAAATATCTACACCGCTATCTGTTTGAACATGGAAATATCTTCACCGCTATCTGCATGAAAATGGAAATATCTACACTGCTATCTGCATACACATGGAAATATCTACACAGCTATCTCTTTACACATGGAAATAACAACACCGCTATCTGTATGAACATGGAAATATCTACACCGCTATCTGTATGAACATGGAAATATCTACACCGCTATCTGTTTGAACATGGAAATATCTTCACCGCTATCTGCATGAAAATTGAAATATCTACACTGCTATCTGCATATACATGGAAATATCTTCACAGCTATCTCTTTACACATGGAAATAACCACACCGCTATCTGTATGAACATGGAAATATCTACACCGCCATCTGTATGAACATGGAAATATCTGCACTGCCATCTGTATGAACATATAAATATCTACACCGCCATCTGTATTAAGAAGGAGATATCTACACCGCTATCTGTATAAACATGGAAATATCTACACCGTTATCTGTATGAACATGGAAATAGCTACACCGCTATCTGTATGAACTTGGAAATATCTACACCACTATCTGTGTGAACATGGAAATACCAACACCGTTATCTGTATGAACATGGAAATATCTTCACCGCCATCTGTATGAACATGGATATATCTACACAGCCATCTGGATGAACATGGAAATATCTACATGGCTATCTGTATGAACATGGAAATAGCTACACCTCTATCTGTATGAACATGGAAATATCTACACCGCTATCTGTATGAACATGGAAATATCTACACCGCTATCTGTATGAACATGGAAATATCTTCACTGCCTTCTGTATGAACATGGTTATATCTACACAGCCATCTCGATGAACATGGAAATATCCACACTGCTATCTGTACGAACATGGAAATATCTACACCGCTATCTGCATGAAAATGGAAATATCTACACAGCTATCTGCATATACATGGAAATATCTAGAAAGCTATTTCTTTGCACATGGAAATAACTACACCGCTATCTCTATAAACATGGAAAAATCTACACCGCCATCTGTATGAACATGGAAATATCTGCACCGCCATCTGTATGAACATAAAAATATCAACACCGCCATCTGTATTAAGATGGAGATATCTACACCAGTATCTGTATAAACATGGAAATATCTACACCGCTATCTGAATAAACATGGAAATATCTACACCGCTATCTGTATGAACATGGAAATATCTACACCGCTATCTGTATGAACATGGAAATATCTGCACCGCCATCGATATGAACATATAAATATCTACACCGCCATCTGTATTAAGATGGAGATATCTACACCACTATCTGTATAAACATGGAAATATCTACACCGCTATCTGTATAAACATGGAAATATCTACACCGCTATCTGTATAAACATGGAAATATCTACACCGCTATCTGTATAAACATGGAAATATCTACACCGCTATCTGTATGAACATGGAAATATCAGCACTGCTATCTGTATGAACATGGAAATATCTACACCGCTATCTCTATGAACATGGAAATATCTACACCGATATCTGTATGAACATGGAAATATCTTCACCGCCTTCTGTACGAACATGGATATATCTACACAGCCATCTTAATGAACATGGAAATATCAGCACCGCTGTCTGTATGAACATGGAAATATCTACACCGCTATCTGTATTTACATGGAAATATCTACACCGCTATCTGTATGAACATGGAAATGTCTACACCGCTATCTGTATGAACATGGAAATATCTACAACGCTATCTGTATGAACATAGAAATATCTTCACCGCCATCTGTATCAACATGGATATATCTACACAGCCATCTGGATGAACATGGAAATATCTACACCGCTATATGTATGAACATGGAAATAGCTACACCGCTATCTCTATGAACATGGAAATATCTACACCGCTATCTGTATGAACATGGAAATATCTACACCGCTATCTGTATGAACATGGAAATATCTTCACCGCCATCTGTATGAACATGGCTATATCTACACCGCTATCTGTGTACACATGCATACATCTTCACCGCTACCTGTATAAACTTGGAAATATCTACACCGCTATCTGTATGAACATGGAAATATCTACACTGCTCTCTGTTTCAACATGGAAATATCTACACCGCTATCTGCATGAAAATGGAAATATCTACAAAGCTATCTGCATATAAATGGAAATATCTATACAGCTATCTCTTTACACATGGAAATAACTACACCGCTATCTCTATAAACATGGAAATATCTACACCGCCATCTGTATGAACATGGAATTATCTGCACCGCCATCTCTTTGAGCATATAAATATCTTCACCACCATCTGTATTAAGATGGAGATATCTACACCGCTATCTGTATAAACATGGAAATATCTACACCGCTATCTGTATAAACATGGATATATCTACACAGCGATCTGGATGAACATGGAAATATCTACACCGCTCTCTCTATGAACATGGAAATATCTACACCGCTATCTGTGTAAAGATGCATACAACTTCACCGCAATCAGTATAAGCATGGAAATATCTACATCGCTATCCGTATGAACATGGAAACATCTACACCTCTATCTGTTTGAACATGGAAATATCTACACCGCTATCTGCATGAAAATGGAAATATCTACACAGCTATCTGCATATACATGGAAATATCTACAAAGCTATGTCTTTACACATGGAAATAACTACACCGCTATCTCTATAAACATGGAAATATCTACACCGCCATCTGTATGAACATGGAAATATCTGCACCGCCATCTGTATGAACATATAAATATCTACACCGCCATCTGTATTAAGATGGGGATATCTACACCGCTATCTGTATAAACCTGGAAATATCTACACCGCTATATGTATAATCATGGAAATATCTACACCGCTATCTGTATAAACATGGAAATATTTCACCGCTACCTGTATAAACATGGAAATATCAGCACCGCTATCTGTATGAACATGGAAATATCTACACCGCTCTCTGTATGAACATGAAAATATCTACACCGCTATCTGTATGAACATGGATATATCTACACAGCCATCTGGATGAACATGGAAATATCTACACCGCTATCTGTGTAAACATGCATACATCTTCACCGCTATCTGTATAGACATGGAAATATCTACACCGCTATCTGTATGAACATGAAAATATCTACACCACTACCTGTATGAACATGGAAATATCTACACTGCTATCTGTAAAAACATGGATATATGTACACCGCCATCTGGATGAACACGGAAATATCTACACCGCTATCTGTATGAACATGGAAATATCTACACCGCTATCTGTATAAATATGCATACATCTTCACCGCAATCTGTATAAACATGGAAATATCTACACCGCTATCTCTATGAACATGGAAATATCTACACCGCTATCTGTTTGAACATGGAAATATCTACACCGCTGTCTGCATGAAAATGGAAATATCTACACAGCTATCTGCATATACATGGAAATATCTACACAGCTATATCTTTACACATGGAAATAACTACACCGCTATCTGTATGAACATGGAAATATCTACACCGCCATCTGTATGAACATGGAAATATCTGCACCGACATCTGTATGAACATATACATATCTACACGGCCATCTGTATTAAGATGGAGATATCTACACCGATATCTGTATAAACATGGAAATATCTACACCGCTATCTGTATAAACATGGAAATATCTACACCGGTATCTGTATAAACATGGAAATATCTAAACCGCTACCTGTATAAACTTGGAAATATCACCACCGCTATCTGTATGAACATGGAAATATTCACACCGCCATCTGGATGAACATGGAAATATCTACACAGCTATCTGTATGAACATGGAAATATATACACCACTATCTGTGTAAACATGCATACATCTTCACCGCTATCTGTATAAACATGGAAATATCTACACCGCTACCTGTATAAACATGGAAATATCAGCACCGCTATCTGTATGAACATGGAAATATCAGCCCCTCTATCTGTATGAACATGGAAATACCTACACCACTCTCTGTATGAACTTAGAAATATCTACACCGCTATGTGTATGAACATGGAAATATCTTCACCGCCATCTGTATGAACATAGATATATCTACACAGCCATCTGGATGAACATGGAAATATCTACACCGCTATCTGTATGAACATGGAAATAGCTACACCGCTATCTGTATAAACATGGAAATATCTACACCACTATCTGTATGAACATGGAAATATCTACACCGCTATCTGTATGAACATGGAAATATCTTCACCGCCATCTGTATGAACATGGATATATCTACACAGCCATCTGGATGAACATGGAAATATCTACACCGCTATCTGTATGAACATGGAAATAGCTACACCGCTATCTGTATGTACTTGGAATTATCTACACCGCTATCTGTATTAACATGGAAATATCTTCACCGCCATCTGTATGAACATGGATATATCTACACAGCCATCTGGATGAACATATAAATATCTACACCGCCATCTGTATTAAGATGGGGATATCTACACCGCTATCTGTATAAACCTGGAAATATCTACACCGCTATCTGTATAAACATGGAAATATCTACACCGCTACCAGTATAAACATGGAAATATCAGCACCGCTATCGGTATGAACATGGAAATATCTACACCGCTATCTCTATGAACATGGAAATATCTACACCGCTATCTGTATGAACATGGAAATATCTTCACCGCCATCTGTATGAACATGGATATATCTACACAGCCATCTGTATGAACATGGAAATATCTACACCGCTATCTGTATGAACATGGAAATATCAGCCCCTCTATCTGTATGAACATGGAAATACCTACACCACTCTCTGTATGAACATGGAAATATCTACACCGCTATGTGTATGAACATGGAAATATCTTCACCGCCATCTGTATGAACATAGATATATCTACACAGCCATCTGGATGAACATGGAAATATCTACACCGCTATCTGTATGAACACGGAAATAGCTACACCGCTATCTGTATAAACATGGAAATATCTACACCACTATCTGTATGAACATGGAAATAGCTACACCGCTATCTGTATGAACATGGAAATATCTTCACCGCCATCTGTATGAACATGGATATATCTACAGAGCCATCTGGATGAACATGAAAATATCTACACCGCTATCTGTATGAACATGGAAATAGCTACAGCGCTATCTGTATGTACTTGGAATTATCTACACCGCTATCTGTAAGAACATGGAAATATCTTCACCGCCATCTGTATGAACATGGATATATCTACACAGCCATCTGGATGAACATATAAATATCTACATCGCCATCTGTATCAAGATGGGGATATCTACACCGCTATCTGTATAAACCTGGAAATATCTACACCGCTATCTGTATAAACATGGAAATATCTACACCGCTACCAGTATAAACATGGAAATATCAGCACCGCTATCGGTATGAACATGGAAATATCTACACCGCTATCTCTATGAACATGGAAA
Organism: Gorilla gorilla gorilla; assembly: GCF_029281585.2. Classification (NCBI taxonomy): domain Eukaryota; kingdom Metazoa; phylum Chordata; class Mammalia; order Primates; family Hominidae; genus Gorilla; species Gorilla gorilla. The sequence goes on along the minus strand of NC_073246.2, from coordinate 51,010,321 downwards.
TATCTACACCGCTATCTGTTTGAACATGGAAATATCTTCACCGCCATCTGTATGAACATGGATATATCTACACAGCCATCTGTATGAACATGGAAATATCTACACCGCTATCTGTATGAACATGGAAATATCTACACCGCTATCTGTATGAGCATGGAAATAACTTCACCGCCATCTGAATGAACATGGATATGTCTACACGGCCATCTGGATGAACATGGAAAGATCTACACCGCGATCTGTATGAACATGGAAATATCTACATTGCTATCTTTGTAAACATGCATACATCTTCACTGCTATCTGTATAAACATGGAAATATCTGCACCGCTATCTGTATGAACATGGAAATATCTACACCGCTATCTGTATGAACATAGAAATACCTACACCGGTATCTGTATGAACATGGAAATATCTTCACCGCCATCTGTATGAACATGGATATATCTACACAGCCATCTGGATGAACATGGAAATATCAACACAGCTATCTGTATGAACATGGAAATATATACACCGCTATCTGTGTAAACATGCATACGTCTTCAGCGCTATCTGTATAAACATGGAAATATCTACATCGCTATCCGTATGAACATGGAAATATCTACAGCACTATCTGTTTGAACATGGAAATATGTACACCGCTATCTGCATGAAAATGGAAATATCTACACAGCAATCTGCATATACATGAAAATATCTACAAAGCTATCTCTTTACACATGGAAATATCTACACCGCTATCTGTACAAACACGGAAATACCTACACCGCTACCTGTATAAACATGGAAATATCAGCACCGCTATCTGTATGAACATGGAAATATCTACATCGCTATCTGTACGAACATGGAAATATCTACACCGCTATCTGTATGAACATGGATATATCTACACAGCCATCTGGATGAACATGGAAATATCTACACCGCTATCTGTATGAACATGGAAATATCTACACTGCTATCTGTTTGAACATGGAAATATCTGCACCGCTGTCTGCATGAAAATGGAAATATCTACACAGCTATCTGCATATACATGGAAATATCTACACAGCTATCTCTTTACACATGGAAATAACTACACCGCTATCTGTATGAACATGGAAATATCTTCACGGCCATCTGTATGAAGATGGATATATCTACGCAGCCATCTGGATGAACATGGAAATATCTACACCGCTATCTGTATGAACATGGAAATATCTACACCGCTATCTGTGTAAACATGCATACAACTTCACCGCTATCTGCATAAACATGGAAATATCTACACTGCTATCTGTATGAACATGGAAATATCTACACCGCCATCTGTATGAACATGGAAATATCAGCACCGCCATCTGTATGAACATATAAATATCTACACCGCCATCTATATTAAGATATAGATATCCACACCGCTATCTGTATAAACTTGGAAATATCTACACCGCTATCTGTATAAACATGGAAATATCTAAACCGCAATCTCTATAAACATGGAAATATCTACACCTCTACCTGTATAAACATGGAAACATCAGCACCGCTAACTGTATTAACATGGAAATATCTACACCGCTATCTCTATGAACATGGAAATATCTACACCGCTATCTGTGTAAACATGCATACAACTTCACCGCTATCTGTATGAACATGGAAATATCTACACCGCTATCTCTAAGAACATGGAAATTTCTACACCGCTATCTGTATGAACATGGAAATGGCTACACTGCTATCTGTATGAACATGGAAATATCTACACCACTACCTGTATGAACATGGAAATATCTACACCGCTATCTGTATGAACATGGATATATCTACACAGCCATCTGGATGAACACGGAAATATCTACACCGCTATCTGTATGAACATGGAAATATCTACACCGCTATCTGTATAAACTTGGAAATATCTACACCGCTATCTGTATAAACATGGAAATATCTACACCGCAATCTGTATGAACATGGAAATATCTACACCACTACCTGTATAAACCTGGAAATATCTACACCACTATCTCTATGAACATGGTAATTTCTACACCGCTATCTGTATGAACATGGAAATATCTTCACCGCCATCTTGTGAACATAGATATATCTACACAGCCATCTGCATGAACATGGAAATATCGACACCGCTATCTGTATGAACATGGAAATAGCTACACCGCTATCTGTATGAACATGGAAATATCTACACCACTATCTGTATAAACATGGAAATATCCACACTGCTATCTGTATAAACATGGAAATATCAGCCCCTCTATCTGTATGAACATGGAGATATCTACACCGCATTCTGTATGATCATGGAAATATCTACACCGCTATCTGTATGAACATGGAAATATCTTCACCGCCATCTGTATGAACATGGATATATCTACAGAGCCATCTGGATGAACATGGAAATATCTACACCGCTATCTGTATGAACATGGAAATATCTACACCGCTATCTGTATGAACATGGATATATCTACACCGCCATCAGTATGAACATGGAAATATCTGCACCGCCATCTGTATGAACATATAAATATCTACACGGCCATCTGTATTAAGATGGACATATCTACACCGCAATCAGTATAAACATGGAAATATCTACACTGCTATCTGTATAAACATGGAAATATCTACACCGCTATCTGTATAAACATGGAAATATCTACACCGCTACCTGTATAAACATGGAATTATCAGCACCGCTATTTGTATGAACACGGAAATATCAGCCCCTCTATCTGTATGAACATGGAAATACCTACACCGCTATCTGTATGAACATGGAAATACCTACACCGCTATCTGTATGAACATGGAAATAGCTTCAACGCCATCTGTATGAACATGGATATATCTACACAGCCATCTGGATGAACATGGAAATATCTTCACCGCTCTCTGTTTGAACATGGAAATAGCTAGACCGCAATCTGTATACACATGGAAATAACTACACCGCTACCAGTATAAACATGGAAATATCAGCACCGCTATCTGTATGAACATGGAAATATCTACACCGCTATATCTATGAACATGGAAATTTCTACACCGCTATCTGTATGAACATAGAAAAATCTACACCGCTATCTGTATGAACATGGAAATATCTACACCGCTATCTGTTTGAACATGGAAATATCTTCACCCCTATCTGCACGAAAATGGAAATATCTACACTGCTATCTGCATATGCATGCAAATATCTACACAGCTATCTCTTTACACATGGAAATAACCACACCGCTATCTGTATGAACATGGAAATATCTACACCGCCATCTGTATGAACATGGAAATATCTGCACAGCCATCTGTATGAACATATAAATATCTACACCGCCATCTGTATTAAGATGGAGATATCTACACCGCTATCTGTATAAACATGGAAATACCTACACCGCTACCTGTATAAACATGGAAATATCAGCACCGCTATCTGTATGAACATGGAAATATCTACATCGCTATCTGTACGAACATGGAAATATCTACACCGCCATCTGTATGATCATGGAAATATCTGCACCGACATCTGTATGAACATATAAATATCTACAAGGCCATCTGTATTAAGATGGAGATATCTACACCGATATCTGTATAAACATGGAAATATCTTCACCGCTATCTGTATAAACATGGAATTATCTACACCGCTATCTGTATAAACATGGAAATATCTACACCGCCAACTGTATAAACATGGAAATATCAGCACCGCTATCTGTATGAACATGGAAATATCAGCCCCTCTATCTGTATGAATATGGAAGTATCTACACCGCTATCTCTATGAACATGGAAATATCTACACCGCTATCTGTTTGAACATGGAAATATTTAAACCAATATCTGCATGAAAATAGAAATATATACACAGCTATCTGCATATACATGGAAATATCTACACAGCTATCCCTTTACTCATGGAAATAACTACACCGCTATCTGTATGAACATTTAAATATCTTCACCGCCATCTGTATGAAGATGGATATAACTACACAGCCATCTGGATGAAAATGGAAATATCTACACCGCTATCGGTATGAACATGGAAATATCTACACCGCTATCTGTGTAAACGTGCATACATCTTCACCGCTATCTGTATAAACATGGAAATATCTAGACAGCTATCTGTATGAACATGGAAATATCTACACCGCTATCTGTTTGAACATGGAAATATCTACACTGTTATCTGCATGAAAATGGAAATATCTACACAGCGATCTGCATATACATGGAAATACCTTCAAAGCTATCTCTTTACACATGGAAATAACTACAGCGCTATCTCTATAAACATGGAAATAGCTACACCGCCATCTGTATGAACAAGGAAATATCTGCACCGCCATCTGTATGAACATATAAATATCTACACCGCCGTCTATATTAAGATGGAGATATCTACACCGCTATCTGTATAAACTTGGAAATATCTACACCGCTATCTGTATAAACATGGAAATATCTACACCTCAATCTGTATAAACATGGAAATATCTACACCACTACCTGTATAAACATGGAAATATCAGCACCTCTATCTGTATGAACATGGAAATATCTACACCGCTATCTCTATGAACATGGAAATTTCTACACCGCTATCTGTATGAACATGGAAATAGCTACACCGCTATCTGTATGAACATGGAAATATCTACACCACTGCCTGTATGTACATGGAAATATCTACACCGCTATCTGTATGAACATGGATATATCTACACAGCCATCTGGATGAACACGGAAATATCTACACCGCTATCTGTATGAACATGGAAATATCTACACCGCTATCTGTATAAACTTAGAGATATCTACACCGCTATCTGTATAAACATGGAAATATCTACACCACTACCTGTATAAACATGGAAATATCGGCACCGCTATCTGTATGAACATGGAAATATCTACACCGCTATCTCTATGAACATGGAAATTTCTACACCGCTATCTGTATGAACATGGAAATAGCTACACCGCTATCTGTGTGAACATGGAAATATCTACACCACTACCTGTATGAACATGGAAATACCTACACCGCTATCTGTATGAACATGGAAATACCTTCACCGCCATCTGTATGAACATGGATATATCTACACAGCGATCTGGATGAACATGGAAATATCTTCACCGCTATCTGTATGAACATGGAAATAGCTACACCGCTATCTGTATGAACATGGAAATATATACACCACTATCTGTATGAACATGGAAATATCTACACAGCTATCTGCATGAACATGGATATATCTACACTGCCATCTGTATGAACTTGGAAATATCTGCACCGCCATCTGTATGAACAAATAAATATCTACACAGCCATCTGTATTAAGATGGAGATATCTACACCGCAATCAATATAAACATGGAAATATCTACACCGTTATCTGTATAAACATGGAAATATCTACACCGCTATCTGTATAAACATGGAAATATCTACACCGCTACCTTTATAAACATGGAAATATCAGCACCGCTATCTGTATGAACATGGAAATATCTACACCGCTATCTGTATGAACATGGATATATCTACACAGCCATCTGGATGAACACGGAAATATCTACACCGCTATCTGAATGAACATATAAATATCTACACGGCCATCTGTATTAAGATGGAGATAACTACACCGCAATCAGTACAAACATGGAAATATCTACACCACTATCTGTATAAACATGGAAATATCTACACCGCTATCTGTATGAACATGGAAATATCTGCACCGCCATCTGAATGAACATATAAATATCTACACGGCCATCTGTATTAAGATGGAGATAACTACACCGCAATCAGTACAAACATGGAAATATCTACACCACTATCTGTATAAACATGGAAATATCTACACCGCTATCTGTATAAACATGGAAATATCTACACCACTACCTGTATAAACATGGAATTATCAGCACCGCTATCTGTATGAACACGGAAATATCAGCCTCTCTATCTGTATGAATATGGAAGTATCTACACCGCTATCTCTATGAACATGGAAATATCTACACCGCTATCTGTTTGAACATGGAAATATCTAAACCGCTATCTGCATGAAAATGGAAATATATACACAGCTATCTGCATATACTTGGAAATATCTACACAGCTATCTCTTTACACATGGAAATAACTACACCGCTATCTGTATGAACATGGAAAAGTCTTCACCGCCATCTGTATGAAGATGGATATAACTACACAGCCATCTGGATGAAAATGGAAATATCTACACCGCTATCGGTATGAACATGGAAATATCTACACCGCTATCTGTGTAAACATGTACACATCTTCACCGCTATCTGTATAAACATGGAAATATCTACACTGCTATCTGTATGATCATGGAAATATCTACACCGCTATCTGTTTGAACATGGAAATATCTACACCACTATCTGCATGAAAATGGAAATATCTACACAGCGATCTGCATATACATGGAAATATCTACACAGCTATCTCTTTACACATGGAAATAACCACACCGCTATCTGTATGAACATGGAAATATCTACACCGCCATCTGTATGAACATGTAAATATCTGCACCGCCATCTGTATGAACATATAAATATCTACACCGTCATCTGTATTAAGATGGAGATATCGACACCGCTATCTGTATAAACATGGAAATATCTACACCGCTATCTGTATAAACATGGAAATATCTACACCGCTATCTGTATAAACATGGAAATATCTACACCGCTACCTGTATAAACATGGAAATATCAGCACCGCTATCTGTATCAAGATGGAAATATCTACACCGCTATCTGTATGAACATGGAAATATCTACACCACTATCTGTATGAACATGGAAATATCTACACCGCTATCTGTATGAACATGGAAATATCTTCACCGCTATCTGTTTGAACATGGAAATATCTACACCGCTGTCTGCATGAAAATGGAAATATCTACACTGCTATCTGCATATACATGGAAATATCTACACAGCTATCTCTTTTCACATGGAAATAACTACACCGCTATCTCTATAAACATGGAAATATCTACACCGCCATCTGTATGAACATTCAAATATCTGCACTGACTTCTGTATGAACGTATACATATCTACAAGGCCATCTGTATTAAGATGGAGATATCTACACCGATATCTGTATAAACATGGAAATATCTACACCGCTATCTGTATGAACATGGAAATATCTACACAACTATCTGTATAAACATGGAAATATCTACACCGCTACCTGTATAAACATGGAAATATCAGCAGCGCTATCTGTATGAACATGGAAATATCAGCACCGCTATCGGTGTGAACATGGAAATATCTACACCGCTATCTGTTTGAACATGGAAATATCTAAACCGCTATCTGCATGGAAATAGAAATATGTACACAGCTATCTGCATATACATGGAAATATCTACACAGCTATCCCTTTACACATGGAAATAACTACACCGCTATCTGTATGAACATGGAAATATCTTCACCGCCATCTGTATGAAGATGGATATATCTACACAGCCATCTGGATGAACATGGAAATACCTACACCACTATCTGTATGAACATGGAAATATCTACACCGCTATCTGTGTAAACATGCGCACAACTTCACCGCTATCTGTATAAACATGGAAATATCTACACTGCTATCTGTTTGAACATGGAAATATCTACACCGCCATCTGTATGAACATGGAAATATCAGCACCGCCATCTGTATGAACATATAAATATCTACACCGCCATCTATATTAAGATGGAGATATCTACACCGCTATCTGTATAAACTAGGAAATATCAACACCGCTATCTGTATAAACATGGAAATATCTAAAACGCAATCTGTATAAACATGGAAATATCTACACCACTACCTGTATAAACATGGAAATATCAGCACCGCTATCTGTATCAACATGGAAATATCTACACCGCTATCTCTATGAACATGGAAATTCCTTCACCGCTATCTGTATGAACATGGAAATGGCTACTCCGCTATCTGTATGAACATGGAAATATCTACACCACTACCTGTATGAACATGGAAATATCTACACCGCTATCTGTATAAACATGGAAATATCTACACCGCTATCTGTATAAACATGGAAATATCTACACTGCCACCTGTATAAACATGGAAATATCAGCACCGCTATCTGTATGAACATGGAAATATCAGCCCCTCTATCTGTATGAATATGGAAGTATCTACACCGCTATCTCTATGAACATGGAAATATCTACACCGCTATCTGTTTGAACATGGAAATATCTAAACCGCTATCTGCTTGAAAATGGAAATATATACACAGCTATCTGCATATACATGGAAATATCTACACAGCTATCTCTTTACACATGGAAAAAACTACACCGCTATCTGTATGAACATTTAAATATCTTCACCGCCATCTGTATGAAGATGGATATAACTACACAGCCATCAGGATGAACATGGAAATATCTACACCGCTATTGGTATGAACATGGAAATATCTACACCGCTATCTGTGTAAACATGGAAATATCTAGACTGCTATCTGTATGAACATGGAAATATCTACACTGCTATCTGTTTGAACATGGAAATATCTACACCGTTATCTGCATGAAAATGGAAATATCTACACAGCGATCTGCATATACATGGAAATTCCTTCAAAGCTATCTTTTTACACATGGAAATAACTACAGCGCTATCTCTATAAACATGGAAATAGCTACACCGCCATCTGTATGAACAAGGAAATATCTGCACGGCCATCTGTATGAACATATAAATATCTACACCGCCATCTATATTAAGATGGAGATATCTACACCGCTATCTGAATAAACTTGGAAATATCTACACCGCTATCTGTATAAACATGAAAATAACTACACCGCAATCTGTATAAACTTGGAAATATCTACACCACTACCTGTATAAACATGGAAATATCAGCACCGCTATCTGTATGAACATGGAAATATCTACACCGCTATCTCTATGAACATGGAAATTTCTACACCGCTATCTGTATGAACATGGAAATAGCTAAACCGCTATCTGTATGAACATGGAAATATGTACACCACTACCTGTATGTACATGGAAATATCTACACCGCTATCTGTATGAACATGGATATATCTACACAGCCATCTGGATGAACACGGAAATATCTACACCGCTATCTGTATGAACATGGAAATATCTACACCGCGATCTGTATAAACTTAGAGATATCTACACCGCTATCTGTATAAACATGGAAATATCTACACCGCAATCTGTATAAAAATGGAAATATCTACACCACTACCTGTATAAACATGGAAATATCGGCATCGCTATCTGTATGAACATGGAAATATCTACACCGCTATCACTATGAACATGGAAATTTCTACACTGCTATCTGTATGAACATGGAAATAGCTACACCGCTATCTGTGTGAACATGGAAATATCTACACCACTACCTGTATGAACATGGAAATATCTACACCGCTATCTGTATGAACATGGAAATACCTTCACCGCCATCTGTATGAACATGGATACATCTACACAGCCATCTGGATGAACATGGAAATATCTACACCGCTATCTGTATGAACATGGAAATAGCTACACAGCTATCTGTATGAACATGGAAATATCTACACCACTATCTGTATGAACATGGAAATATCTACACCGCTACCTGTATGAACATGGAAATATCTACACCGCTATCTGTATGAACATGGATATATCTACACAGCCATCTGGATGAACACGGAAATATCTACACCGCTATCTGTATGAACATGGAAATATCTACACCGCCATCTGTATGAACATGGAAATATCTGCACCGCCATCTGTATGAACATATAAATATCTACACGGCCATCTGTATTAAGATGGAGATATCTACACCGCAATCAGTATAAACATGGAAATATCTACACCGCTGTCTGTATAAACATGGAAATATCTACACCGCTATCTGTATAAACATGGAAATATCTACACCGCTACCTTTATAAACATGGAATATCAGCACCGCTATCTGTATGAACACGGAAATATCAGCCCCTCTATCTGTATGAACATGGAAATACCTACACCGCTATCTTTATGAACATATAAATATCTACACCGTTATCTGTATGAACATGGAAATATCTTCACCGCAATCTGTATGAACATGGATATATCTACACAGCCATCTGTATGAACATGGAAATATCTTCACCGCCATCTGTATGAACATGGATATATCTACACAGCCATCTGGATGTACATGGAAATATCTACACCGCTATCTGTTTGAACATGGAAATAGCTACACCGCTATCTGTATGAACATGGAAATATCTACACCACTATCTGTATGAACATGGAAATATCTACACCGCTATCTGTATGAACATGGAAATATCTACACCGCTATCTGTTTGAACATGGAAATATCTACACCGCTATCTGAATGAAAATGGAAATATCTACACAGCGATCTGCATATACATGAAAATATCTACAAAGCTATCTCTTTACACATGGAAATAACTACAGCGCTGTCTCTATAAACATGGAAATGTCTTCACCGCCATCTGTATGAACATGGAAATATCTGCACCGCCATCTGTATGAACATATAAATATCTACACCGCCATCTATATTAAGATGGAGATATCTACAACGCTATCTGTATAAACTTGGAAATATCTAAACCGCTATCTGTATATTCATGGAAATATCTACACCGCAATCTGTATACACATGGAAATAACTACACCGCTACCAGTATAAACATGGAAATCTCAGCACCGCTATCTGTATGAACATGGAAATATCTACACCGCTATATATATGAACATGGAAATTTCTACACCGCTATCTGTATGAATATGGAAATATCTACACCGCTATCTGTATGAACATGGAAATATCTATACCACTACCTGTATGAACATGGAGATATCTACACTGCTATTCGTATGAACATGGATATATCTACACCGCCATCTGGATGAACACGGAAGTATCTACACCGCTATCTGTATGAACATGGAAATATCCACACCGCTATCTGTGTAAATATGCGTTCATCTTCACCGCAATCTGTATAAACATGGAAATATATACACCGCTATCTGTATGAACATGGAAATATCTACAACGCTATCTGTTTGAACATGGAAATATCTACACCGCTGTCTGCATGAAAATGGAAATATCTACACAGCTATCTGCATATACATGGAAATATCTACACAGCTATCTCTTTACACATGGAAATAACTACACCGCTATCTGTATGAACATGGAAATATCTATACCACTATCTGTATGAACATGGAAATATCTACACCGCTACCTGTATGAACATGGAAATATCTACACCGCTATCTGTATGAACATGGATATATCTACAAAGCCATCGGGATGAACACGGAAATATCTACACCGCTATCTGTATGAACATGGAAATATCTACACCGCCATCTGTATGAACATGGAAATATCTGCACCGCCATCTGTATGAACATATAAATATCTACACGGCCATCTGTATTAAGATGGAGATAACTACACTGCAATCAGTATAAACATGGAAATATCTACACCGCTATCTGTATAAACATGGAAATATCTATACCGCTATCTGTATAAACATGGAAATATCTACACCGCTACCTTTATAAACATGGAAATATCAGCACCGCTATCTGTATGAACACGGAAATATCAGCCCCTCTATCTGTATGAACATGGAAATATCTACACCGCTATCTGTATGAACATGGAAATATCTTCACCGCCATCTGTATGAACATGGATATATCTACACAGCCATCTGGATGAACATGGAAATATCTACACCGCTATCTATTTGAACATAGAAATAGCTACACCGCTATCTGTATGAACATGGAAATATCTACACCACTATCTGTATGAACATGGAAATATCTACACCGCTATCTGTATGAACATGGAAATATCTACACCGCTATCTGTTTGAACATGGAAATATCTACACCGCTATCTGCATGAAAATGGAAATATCTACACAGCGATCTGCATATACATGGAAATATCTACAAAGCTATCTCTTTACACATGGAAATAACTACAGCGCTGTCTCTATAAACATGGAAATATCTTCACCGCCATCTGTATGAACATGGAAATATCTGCACCGCCATGTGTATGAACATATAAATATCTACAGGGCCATCTGTATTAAGATGGAGATATCTACACCGCAATCAGTATAAACATGGAAATATCTACACCGCTATCTGTATAAACATGGAAATATCTACACCGCTACCTTTATAAACATGGAAATATCAGCACCGCTATCTGTATGAACACGGAAATATCAGCCCCTCTATCTGTATGAACATGGAAATACCTACACCGCTATCTGTATGAACATGGAAATATCTACACCGCTATCTGTATGAACATGGAAATATCTTCACCACCATCTGTATGAACATATAAATATCTACACGGCCATCTGTATTAAGATGGAGATAACTACACCGCAATCAGTATAAACATGGAAATATCTACACCGCTATCTGTATAAACATGGAAATATCTACACCGCTATCTGTATAAACATGGAAATATCTACACCGCTACCTATATAAACATGGAAATATCAGCACCGCTATCTGTATGAACACGGAAATATCAGCCCCTCTATCTGTATGAACATGGAAATACCCACACCGCTATCTGTATGAACATGGAAATATCTACACCGCTATCTGTATGAACATGGAAATATCTTCACTGCCATCTCTATGAACATGGATATATCTACACAGCCATCTGGATGAACATGGAAATATCTACACCGCTATCTGTTTCAACATGGAAATAGCTACACCGCTATCTGTATGAACATGGAAATATCTACACCACTATCTGTATGAACATGGAAATATCTACACCGCTATCTGTATGAACATGGAAATATCTACACCGCTATCTGTTTGAACATGGAAATATCTACACCGCTATCTGCATGAAAATGGAAATATCTACACAGCGATCTGCATATATATGGAAATATCTACAAAGCTATCTCTTTACACAGGGAAATAACTACAGAACTGTCTCTATAAACATGGAAAAATCTTCACCGCCATCTGTATGAACATGGAAATATCTGCACCGCCATCTGTATGAACATATAAATATCTACACCGCCATCTATATTAAGATGGAGATATCTACACCGCTATCTGTATAAACATGGAAATATCTACACCGCAATCTGTATAAACATGGAAATAACTACACCGCTACCAGTATAAACATGGAAATATCAGCACCGCTATCTGTATGAACATGGAAATATCTACACCGCTATATCTATAAACATGGAAATTTCTACACCGCTATCTGTATGAACATGGAAATATCTACACCGCTATCTGTATGAACATGGAAATATCTATACCACTACCTGTATGAACATGGAAATATCTACACTGCTATCCGTATGAACATGGATATATCTAAACCGCCATCTGGATGAACACGGAAATATCTACACCGCTATCTGTAAGAACATGGAAATATCTACACCGCCATCTGTATGAACATGGAAATATCTGCACCGACATCTGTATGAATATATAAATATCTACACGGCCATCTGTATTAAGATGGAGATATCTTCACCGATATCTGTATAAACATGGAAATATCTCCACCGCTATACTGTATAAACATGGAAATATCTACACCGCTATCTGTATAAACATGGAAAAATCATCACCGCTATCTGTATGAACATGGAAATATCAGCCCATCTATCTGTATGAATATGGAAGTATCTACACCGCTATCTCTATGAACAAGGAAATATCTACACCGCTATCTGTTTGAACATGGAAATATCTAAACCGCTATCTGCATGAAAATGGAAATTTATACACAGCTATCTGCATATACATGGAAATTTTTACTCAGCTATCTCTTTACACATGGAAATAACTACACCGCTATCTGTATGAACATGGAAAAATCTTCACCGCCATCTGTATGAAGATGGATATAACTACACAGCCATCTGGATGAAAATGGAAATATCTACACCGCTATCAGTATGAACATGGAATATCTACACCGCTATCTGTGTAAACATGTATACATCTTCACCGCTATCTGTATAAACATGGAAATATCTACACTGCTATCTGTATGAACATGGAAATATCTACACCGCTATCTGTTTGAACATGGAAATATCTACACCGCTATCTGCATGAACATGGAAATATCTACACAGCGATCTGCATATACATGGAAATATCTTCAAGGCTATCTCTTTACACATGGAAATAACTACAGCGCTATCTCTATAAACATGGAAATAGCTACACCGCCATCAGCATGAACATGGAAATATCTGCACCGCCATCTGTATGAACATATAAATATCTACACCGCCATCTATATTAAGATGGAGATATCTACACCGCTATCTGTATAAACTTGGAAATATCTACACCGCTATCTGTATAAACATGGAAATACCTACACCGCAATCTGTATAAACATGGAAATATCTACACCACTACCTGTATAAACATGGAAATATCTGCACCGCTATCTGTATGAACATGGAAATATCTACAGCGCTATCTCTATGAACATGGAAATTTCTACACCGCTATCTGTATGAACATGGAAATATCTACAACACTACCTGTATGAACATGGAAATATCTACACCACTATCTGTATGAACATGGATATATCTACACAGCCATCTGGATGAACACGGAAATATCTACACCGCTATCTGTATGAACATGCAAATATCTACACCGCTATCTGTACAAACTTAGACATGTCTACACCGCTATCTGTATAAACATGGAAATATCTACACCGCAATCTGTATAAACATGGAAATATCTACACCACTACCTGTATAAACATGGAAATATCAGCACCGCTATCTGTATGAATATGGAAATATCTACACCGCTATCTCTATGAACATGGAAATTTCTACACCGCTATCTGTATGAACATGGAAATATCTACACCGCTATCTGTATGAACATGGATATATCTACACAGCCATCTGGATGAACACGGAAATATCTACACCGCTATCTGTATGAACATGGAAATATCTACACCGCCATCTGTATGAACATGGAAATATCTGCACCGCCATCTGTATGAACATATAAATATCTACACGGCCATCTGTATTAAGATGGAGATATCTACACCGCAATCAGTATAAACATGGAAATATCTACACCGCTGTCTGTATAAACATGGAAATATCTACACCGCTATCTGTATAAACATGGAAATATCTACACCGCTACCTTTATAAACATGGAATATCAGCACCGCTATCTGTATGAACACGGAAATATCAGCCCCTCTATCTGTATGAACATGGAAATACCTACACCGCTATCTGTATGAACATGGAAATATCTACACCGTTATCTGTATGAACATGGAAATATCTTCACCGCAATCTGTATGAACATGGATATATCTACACAGCCATCTGTATGAACATGGAAATATCTTCACCGCCATCTGTATGAACATGGATATATCTACACAGCCATCTGGATGTACATGGAAATATCTACACCGCTATCTGTTTGAACATGGAAATAGCTACACCGCTGTCTGTATGAACATGGAAATATCTACACCACTATCTGTATGAACATGGAAATATCTACACCGCTATCTGTATGAACATGGAAATATCTACACCGCTATCTGTTTGAACATGGAATTATCTACACCGCTATCTGAATGAAAATGGAAATATCTACACAGCGATCTGCATATACATGAAAATATCTACAAAGCTATCTCTTTACACATGGAAATAACTACAGCGCTGTCTCTATAAACATGGAAATGTCTTCACCGCCATCTGTATGAACATGGAAATATCTGCACCGCCATCTGTATGAACATATAAATATCTACACCGCCATCTATATTAAGATGGAGATATCTACAACGCTATCTGTATAAACTTGGAAATATCTAAACCGCTATCTGTATATTCATGGAAATATCTACACCGCAATCTGTATACACATGGAAATAACTACACCGCTACCAGTATAAACATGGAAATCTCAGCACCGCTATCTGTATGAACATGGAAATATCTACACCGCTATATATATGAACATGGAAATTTCTACACCGCTATCTGTATGAATATGGAAATATCTACACCGCTATCTGTATGAACATGGAAATATCTATACCACTACCTGTATGAACATGGAGATATCTACACTGCTATTCGTATGAACATGGATATATCTACACCGCCATCTGGATGAACACGGAAGTATCTACACCGCTATCTGTATGAACATGGAAATATCCACACCGCTATCTGTGTAAATATGCGTTCATCTTCACCGCAATCTGTATAAACATGGAAATATATACACCGCTATCTGTATGAACATGGAAATATCTACAACGCTATCTGTTTGAACATGGAAATATCTACACCGCTGTCTGCATGAAAATGGAAATATCTACACAGCTATCTGCATATACATGGAAATATCTACACAGCTATCTCTTTACACATGGAAATAACTACACCGCTATCTGTATGAACATGGAAATATCTATACCACTATCTGTATGAACATGGAAATATCTACACCGCTACCTGTATGAACATGGAAATATCTACACCGCTATCTGTATGAACATGGATATATCTACAAAGCCATCGGGATGAACACGGAAATATCTACACCGCTATCTGTATGAACATGGAAATATCTACACCGCCATCTGTATGAACATGGAAATATCTGCTCCGCCATCTGTATGAACATATAAATATCTACACGGCCATCTGTATTAAGATGGAGATAACTACACTGCAATCAGTATAAACATGGAAATATCTACACCGCTATCTGTTTAAACATGGAAATATCTATACCGCTATCTGTATAAACATGGAAATATCTACACCGCTACCTTTATAAACATGGAAATATCAGCACCGCTATCTGTATGAACACGGAAATATCAGCCCCTCTATCTGTATGAACATGGAAATATCTACACCGCTATCTGTATGAACATGGAAATATCTTCACCGCCATCTGTATGAACATGGATATATCTACACAGCCATCTGGATGAACATGGAAATATCTACACCGCTATCTATTTGAACATAGAAATAGCTACACCGCTATCTGTATGAACATGGAAATATCTACACCACTATCTGTATGAACTTGGAAATATCTACACCGCTATCTGTATGAACATGGAAATATCTACACCGCTATCTGTTTGAACATGGAAATATCTACACCGCTATCTGCATGAAAATGGAAATATCTACACAGCGATCTGCATATACATGGAAATATCTACAAAGCTATCTCTTTACACATGGAAATAACTACAGCGCTGTCTCTATAAACATGGAAATATCTTCACCGCCATCTGTATGAACATGGAAATATCTGCACCGCCATGTGTATGAACATATAAATATCTACAGGGCCATCTGTATTAAGATGGAGATATCTACACCGCAATCAGTATAAACATGGAAATATCTACACCGCTATCTGTATAAACATGGAAATATCTACACCGCTACCTTTATAAACATGGAAATATCAGCACCGCTATCTGTATGAACACGGAAATATCAGCCCCTCTATCTGTATGAACATGGAAATACCTACACCGCTATCTGTATGAACATGGAAATATCTACACCGCTATCTGTATGAACATGGAAATATCTTCACCACCATCTGTATGAACATATAAATATCTACACGGCCATCTGTATTAAGATGGAGATAACTACACCGCAATCAGTATAAACATGGAAATATCTACACCGCTATCTGTATAAACATGGAAATATCTACACCGCTATCTGTATAAACATGGAAATATCTACACCGCTACCTATATAAACATGGAAATATCAGCACCGCTATCTGTATGAACACGGAAATATCAGCCCCTCTATCTGTATGAACATGGAAATACCCACACCGCTATCTGTATGAACATGGAAATATCTACACCGCTATCTGTATGAACATGGAAATATCTTCACTGCCATCTCTATGAACATGGATATATCTACACAGCCATCTGGATGAACATGGAAATATCTACACCGCTATCTGTTTCAACATGGAAATAGCTACACCGCTATCTGTATGAACATGGAAATATCTACACCACTATCTGTATGAACATGGAAATATCTACACCGCTATCTGTATGAACATGGAAATATCTACACCGCTATCTGTTTGAACATGGAAATATCTACACCGCTATCTGCATGAAAATGGAAATATCTACACAGCGATCTGCATATATATGGAAATATCTACAAAGCTATCTCTTTACACAGGGAAATAACTACAGAACTGTCTCTATAAACATGGAAAAATCTTCACCGCCATCTGTATGAACATGGAAATATCTGCACCGCCATCTGTATGAACATATAAATATCTACACCGCCATCTATATTAAGATGGAGATATCTACACCGCTATCTGTATAAACATGGAAATATCTACACCGCAATCTGTATAAACATGGAAATAACTACACCGCTACCAGTATAAACATGGAAATATCAGCACCGCTATCTGTATGAACATGGAAATATCTACACCGCTATATCTATAAACATGGAAATTTCTACACCGCTATCTGTATGAACATGGAAATATCTACACCGCTATCTGTATGAACATGGAAATATCTATACCACTACCTGTATGAACATGGAAATATCTACACTGCTATCCGTATGAACATGGATATATCTAAACCGCCATCTGGATGAACACGGAAATATCTACACCGCTATCTGTAAGAACATGGAAATATCTACACCGCCATCTGTATGAACATGGAAATATCTGCACCGACATCTGTATGAATATATAAATATCTACACGGCCATCTGTATTAAGATGGAGATATCTTCACCGATATCTGTATAAACATGGAAATATCTCCACCGCTATACTGTATAAACATGGAAATATCTACACCGCTATCTGTATAAACATGGAAAAATCATCACCGCTATCTGTATGAACATGGAAATATCAGCCCATCTATCTGTATGAATATGGAAGTATCTACACCGCTATCTCTATGAACAAGGAAATATCTACACCGCTATCTGTTTGAACATGGAAATATCTAAACCGCTATCTGCATGAAAATGGAAATTTATACACAGCTATCTGCATATACATGGAAATTTTTACTCAGCTATCTCTTTACACATGGAAATAACTACACCGCTATCTGTATGAACATGGAAAAATCTTCACCGCCATCTGTATGAAGATGGATATAACTACACAGCCATCTGGATGAAAATGGAAATATCTACACCGCTATCAGTATGAACATGGAATATCTACACCGCTATCTGTGTAAACATGTATACATCTTCACCGCTATCTGTATAAACATGGAAATATCTACACTGCTATCTGTATGAACATGGAAATATCTACACCGCTATCTGTTTGAACATGGAAATATCTACACCGCTATCTGCATGAAAATGGAAATATCTACACAGCGATCTGCATATACATGGAAATATCTTCAAGGCTATCTCTTTACACATGGAAATAACTACAGCGCTATCTCTATAAACATGGAAATAGCTACACCGCCATCAGCATGAACATGGAAATATCTGCACCGCCATCTGTATGAACATATAAATATCTACACCGCCATCTATATTAAGATGGAGATATCTACACCGCTATCCGTATAAACTTGGAAATATCTACACCGCTATCTGTATAAACATGGAAATATCTACACCGCAATCTGTATAAACATGGAAATATCTACACCACTACCTGTATAAACATGGAAATATCTGCACCGCTATCTGTATGAACATGGAAATATCTACAGCGCTATCTCTATGAACATGGAAATTTCTACACCGCTATCTGTATGAACATGGAAATATCTACAACACTACCTGTATGAACATGGAAATATCTACACCACTATCTGTATGAACATGGATATATCTACACAGCCATCTGGATGAACACAGAAATATCTACACCGCTATCTGTATGAACATGCAAATATCTACACCGCTATCTGTACAAACTTAGACATGTCTACACCGCTATCTGTATAAACATGGAAATATCTACACCGCAATCTGTATAAACATGGAAATATCTACACCACTACCTGTATAAACATGGAAATATCAGCACCGCTATCTGTATGAATATGGAAATATCTACACCGCTATCTCTATGAACATGGAAATTTCTACACCGCTATCTGTATGAACATGGAAATATCTACACCGCTATCTGTATGAACATGGATATATCTACACAGCCATCTGGATGAACACGGAAATATCTACACCGCTATCTGTATGAACATGGAAATATCTACACCGCCATCTGTATGAACATGGAAATATCTGCACCGCCATCTGTATGAACATATAAATATCTACACGGCCATCTGTATTAAGATGGAGATATCTACACCGCAATCAGTATAAACATGGAAATATCTACACCGCTGTCTGTATAAACATGGAAATATCTACACCGCTATCTGTATAAACATGGAAATATCTACACCGCTACCTTTATAAACATGGAATATCAGCACCGCTATCTGTATGAACACGGAAATATCAGCCCCTCTATCTGTATGAACATGGAAATACCTACACCGCTATCTGTATGAACATGGAAATATCTACACCGTTATCTGTATGAACATGGAAATATCTTCACCGCAATCTGTATGAACATGGATATATCTACACAGCCATCTGTATGAACATGGAAATATCTTCACCGCCATCTGTATGAACATGGATATATCTACACAGCCATCTGGATGTACATGGAAATATCTACACCGCTATCTGTTTGAACATGGAAATAGCTACACCGCTATCTGTATGAACATGGAAATATCTACACCACTATCTGTATGAACATGGAAATATCTACACCGCTATCTGTATGAACATGGAAATATCTACACCGCTATCTGTTTGAACATGGAATTATCTACACCGCTATCTGAATGAAAATGGAAATATCTACACAGCGATCTGCATATACATGAAAATATCTACAAAGCTATCTCTTTACACATGGAAATAACTACAGCGCTGTCTCTATAAACATGGAAATGTCTTCACCGCCATCTGTATGAACATGGAAATATCTGCACCGCCATCTGTATGAACATATAAATATCTACACCGCCATCTATATTAAGATGGAGATATCTACAACGCTATCTGTATAAACTTGGAAATATCTAAACCGCTATCTGTATATTCATGGAAATATCTACACCGCAATCTGTATACACATGGAAATAACTACACCGCTACCAGTATAAACATGGAAATCTCAGCACCGCTATCTGTATGAACATGGAAATATCTACACCGCTATATATATGAACATGGAAATTTCTACACCGCTATCTGTATGAATATGGAAATATCTACACCGCTATCTGTATGAACATGGAAATATCTATACCACTACCTGTATGAACATGGAGATATCTACACTGCTATTCGTATGAACATGGATATATCTACACCGCCATCTGGATGAACACGGAAGTATCTACACCGCTATCTGTATGAACATGGAAATATCCACACCGCTATCTGTGTAAACATGCGTTCATCTTCACCGCAATCTGTATAAACATGGAAATATATACACCGCTATCTGTATGAACATGGAAATATCTACAACGCTATCTGTTTGAACATGGAAATATCTACACCGCTGTCTGCATGAAAATTGAAATATCTACACAGCTATCTGCATATACATGGAAATATCTACACAGCTATCTCTTTACACATGGAAATAACTACACCGCTATCTGTATGAACATGGAAATATCTATACCACTATCTGTATGAACATGGAAATATCTACACCGCTACCTGTATGAACATGGAAATATCTACACCGCTATCTGTATGAACATGGATATATCTACAAAGCCATCGGGATGAACACGGAAATATCTACACCGCTATCTGTATGAACATGGAAATATCTACACCGCCATCTGTATGAACATGGAAATATCTGCACCGCCATCTGTATGAACATATAAATATCTACACGGCCATCTGTATTAAGATGGAGATAACTACACTGCAATCAGTATAAACATGGAAATATCTACACCGCTATCTGTTTAAACATGGAAATATCTATACCGCTATCTGTATAAACATGGAAATATCTACACCGCTACCTTTATAAACATGGAAATATCAGCACCGCTATCTGTATGAACACGGAAATATCAGCCCCTCTATCTGTATGAACATGGAAATATCTACACCGCTATCTGTATGAACATGGAAATATCTTCACCGCCATCTGTATGAACATGGATATATCTACACAGCCATCTGGATGAACATGGAAATATCTACACCGCTATCTATTTGAACATAGAAATAGCTACACCGCTATCTGTATGAACATGGAAATATCTACACCACTATCTGTATGAACATGGAAATATCTACACCGCTATCTGTATGAACATGGAAATATCTACACCGCTATCTGTTTGAACATGGAAATATCTACACCGCTATCTGCATGAAAATGGAAATATCTACACAGCGATCTGCATATACATGGAAATATCTACAAAGCTATCTCTTTACACATGGAAATAACTACAGCGCTGTCTCTATAAACATGGAAATATCTTCACCGCCATCTGTATGAACATGGAAATATCTGCACCGCCATGTGTATGAACATATAAATATCTACAGGGCCATCTGTATTAAGATGGAGATATCTACACCGCAATCAGTATAAACATGGAAATATCTACACCGCTATCTGTATAAACATGGAAATATCTACACCGCTACCTTTATAAACATGGAAATATCAGCACCGCTATCTGTATGAACACGGAAATATCAGCCCCTCTATCTGTATGAACATGGAAATACCTACACCGCTATCTGTATGAACATGGAAATATCTACACCGCTATCTGTATGAACATGGAAATATCTTCACCACCATCTGTATGAACATATAAATATCTACACGGCCATCTGTATTAAGATGGAGATAACTACACCGCAATCAGTATAAACATGGAAATATCTACACCGCTATCTGTATAAACATGGAAATATCTACACCGCTATCTGTATAAACATGGAAATATCTACACCGCTACCTATATAAACATGGAAATATCAGCACCGCTATCTGTATGAACACGGAAATATCAGCCCCTCTATCTGTATGAACATGGAAATACCCACACCGCTATCTGTATGAACATGGAAATATCTACACCGCTATCTGTATGAACATGGAAATATCTTCACTGCCATCTCTATGAACATGGATATATCTACACAGCCATCTGGATGAACATGGAAATATCTACACCGCTATCTGTTTCAACATGGAAATAGCTACACCGCTATCTGTATGAACATGGAAATATCTACACCACTATCTGTATGAACATGGAAATATCTACACCGCTATCTGTATGAACATGGAAATATCTACACCGCTATCTGTTTGAACATGGAAATATCTACACCGCTATCTGCATGAAAATGGAAATATCTACACAGCGATCTGCATATATATGGAAATATCTACAAAGCTATCTCTTTACACAGGGAAATAACTACAGAACTGTCTCTATAAACATGGAAAAATCTTCACCGCCATCTGTATGAACACGGAAATATCTGCACCGCCATCTGTATGAACATATAAATATCTACACCGCCATCTATATTAAGATGGAGATATCTACACCGCTATCTGTATAAACATGGAAATATCTACACCGCAATCTGTATAAACATGGAAATAACTACACCGCTACCAGTATAAACATGGAAATATCAGCACCGCTATCTGTATGAACATGGAAATATCTACACCGCTATATCTATAAACATGGAAATTTCTACACCGCTATCTGTATGAACATGGAAATATCTACACCGCTATCTGTATGAACATGGAAATATCTATACCACTACCTGTATGAACATGGAAATATCTACACTGCTATCCGTATGAACATGGATATATCTAAACCGCCATCTGGATGAACACGGAAATATCTACACCGCTATCTGTAAGAACATGGAAATATCTACACCGCCATCTGTATGAACATGGAAATATCTGCACCGACATCTGTATGAATATATAAATATCTACACGGCCATCTGTATTAAGATGGAGATATCTTCACCGATATCTGTATAAACATGGAAATATCTCCACCGCTATACTGTATAAACATGGAAATATCTACACCGCTATCTGTATAAACATGGAAAAATCATCACCGCTATCTGTATGAACATGGAAATATCAGCCCATCTATCTGTATGAATATGGAAGTATCTACACCGCTATCTCTATGAACAAGGAAATATCTACACCGCTATCTGTTTGAACATGGAAATATCTAAACCGCTATCTGCATGAAAATGGAAATTTATACACAGCTATCTGCATATACATGGAAATTTTTACTCAGCTATCTCTTTACACATGGAAATAACTACACCGCTATCTGTATGAACATGGAAAAATCTTCACCGCCATCTGTATGAAGATGGATATAACTACACAGCCATCTGGATGAAAATGGAAATATCTACACCGCTATCAGTATGAACATGGAATATCTACACCGCTATCTGTGTAAACATGTATACATCTTCACCGCTATCTGTATAAACATGGAAATATCTACACTGCTATCTGTATGAACATGGAAATATCTACACCGCTATCTGTTTGAACATGGAAATATCTACACCGCTATCTGCATGAAAATGGAAATATCTACACAGCGATCTGCATATACATGGAAATATCTTCAAGGCTATCTCTTTACACATGGAAATAACTACAGCGCTATCTCTATAAACATGGAAATAGCTACACCGCCATCAGTATGAACATGGAAATATCTGCACCGCCATCTGTATGAACATATAAATATCTACACCGCCATCTATATTAAGATGGAGATATCTACACCGCTATCTGTATAAACTTGGAAATATCTACACCGCTATCTGTATAAACATGGAAATATCTACACCGCAATCTGTATAAACATGGAAATATCTACACCACTACCTGTATAAACATGGAAATATCTGCACCGCTATCTGTATGAACATGGAAATATCTACAGCGCTATCTCTATGAACATGGAAATTTCTACACCGCTATCTGTATGAACATGGAAATATCTACAACACTACCTGTATGAACATGGAAATATCTACACCACTATCTGTATGAACATGGATATATCTACACAGCCATCTGGATGAACACGGAAATATCTACACCGCTATCTGTATGAACATGCAAATATCTACACCGCTATCTGTACAAACTTAGACATGTCTACACCGCTATCTGTATAAACATGGAAATATCTACACCGCAATCTGTATAAACATGGAAATATCTACACCACTACCTGTATAAACATGGAAATATCAGCACCGCTATCTGTATGAATATGGAAATATCTACACCGCTATCTCTATGAACATGGAAATTTCTACACCGCTATCTGTATGAACATGGAAATAGCTACACCGCTATCTATATGAACATGGAAATATCTACACCACTACCTGAATGAACATGGAAATATCTACACCGCTCTCTGTATGAACATGGAAATATCTACACCGTTATCTGTTTGAACATGGAAATATCTACACCGCTGTCTGCATGAAAATGGAAATATCTACACAGCTATCTGCATATACATGGAAATATCTACACAGCTATCTCTTTACACATGGTAATAACTACACCGCTATCTGTATGAACATGGAAATATCTACACCGCCATCTGTATGAACATGGAAATATCTGCACTGACATCTGTATGAACATATACATATCTACACGGCCATCTGTATTAAGATGGAGATATCTACACCGACATCTGTATAAACTTGGAAATATCTACACCGCTATCTGTATAAACATGGAAATATCAGCCCCTCTATCTGTATGAACATGGAGATAACTAAACCGCATTCTGTATGAACATGGAAATACCTACACCGCTACCTGTATAAACATGGAAATATCAGCACCGCTATCTGTATAAACATGGAAATATCAGCCCCTCTATCTGTATGAACATGGAGATATCTAAACCGCATTCTGTATGAACATGGAAATATCTACACCGCTATCTGTATGAACATGGAAATGTCTTCAACGCCATCTGTATGAACATGGATATATCTACACAGCCATCTGGATGAACATGGAAATATCTACACTGCTATCTGTATGAACATGGAAATAGCTACACCGCTATCTGTATGAACATGGAAATATCTACACCACTATCTGTATGAACATGGAAATATCTACACCGCTACCTTTATGAACATGGAAATATCTACACCGCTATCTGTATGAACATGGATATATCTACACAGCCGTCTGGATGAACACGGAAATATCTACACCGCTATCTGTATGAACATGGAAATATCTTCACCGCCATCTGTATGAACATGGATATATCTACAGAGCCATCTGGATGACATGGAAATATCTACACAGCTATCTGTATGAACATGGAAATATATACACCGCTATCTGTATGAACTTGGAAATATCTACACCACTATCTGCAAGTAAACGGAAATATCTACAGAGCTATCTGCATATACATGGAAATATCTACAAAGCTATCTCTTTACACATGGAAATAACTACACCGCTATCTCTATAAACATGGAAATACCTACACCACCATATGTATGAACATGGAAATGTCTGCACCGCCATCTGTATGAACATATAAATATCTACACCACCATCTTTATTAAGATGGAGATATCTACACCGCTATCTGTATAAACCTGGAAATATCTACACCGCTATCTGTATAAACATGGAAATATGTATACCGCTATCTGTATAAACATGGAAATATCTACACCATTACCTGTAAAAACATGGAAATATCAGCACCGCTATCTGTATGAACATGGAAATATCTACACCGCTATCTGTACAAACATGGAAATATCTAAACCGCTATCTGTATGAACATGGAAATAGCTACACCGCTATCTGTATGAACATGGAAATATCTACACCACTATCTGTATGAACATGGAAATTTCTACACCGCTATCTGTATGAACATGGATATATCTACACAGCCATCTGGATGAACACGGAAATATCTACACCGCTATCTGTATGAACATGGAAATATCTACACCGCCATCTGTATGAACATGGAAATATCTGCACCGCCATCTGTATGAACATAAAAATATCTACACGGCCATCTGTATTAAGATGGAGATAACTACACCGCAATCAGTATAAACATGGAAATATCTATACCGCTATCTGTATAAACACGGAAATATCTATACCGCTATCTGTATGAACATGGAAATATCTACACCACTACCTGTATGAAGATGGAAATATCTACACCGCTATCTGTATGAACATATAAATATCTACACCATCATCTGTATTAAGAAGGAAATATCTAAAACGCTATCTGTATAAACATAGAAATATCTACACCGCTATCTGTATAAACATGGAAATATCTACAGCACTACCTGTATAAACATGGAAATATCAGCACCGCAATCAGTATGAACCTGGAAATATCTACACCGCTATCTGTATGAACATGGAAATATCTACACCGCTATCTGTATGAACATGGAAATATCTACAAAGCTATCTGAATGACCATGGAAATATCTACACCGCTCTCTGTTTGAACATGGAAATATCTACACTGCTATCTGTATGAAAATGGAAATATCTACAATGCTACCTGCATATACATGGAAATATCTACACAGCTATCTCTTTACACATGGAAATAACTACACCGCTATATCTATAAACATGGAAACATCTACACCGCCATCTGTATTAACATGGAGGTATCTGCACTGCCATGTGTATGAACATATAAATATGTACACCGCCATCTGTATTAAGAAGGAAATATCTACACCGCTATCTGTATGAACATGGAAATATCTACACCGCTATCTGTAAGAACATGGAAATATCTACACCGCTATGTGTGTAAACATGCATACATCTTCACCGCTATCTGTATAAACATGGAAATATCTACAACGCTATCTGTATGAACATGGAAATATCTACACCGCTATCTGTATGAACATGGAATTATCTACACCGCTATCTGTATGAACATGGAAATATCTACACCGCTATCTGTATGAACATGGAAATATCTACAAAGCTATCTGAATGACCATGGAAATATCTACACCGCTATCTGTTTGAACATGGAAATATCTACACTGCTATCTGTATGAAAATGGAAATATCTACAATGCTACCTGCATATACATGGAAATATCTACACAGCTATCTCTTTACACATGGAAATAACTACACCGCTATATCTATAAACATGGAAACATCTACACCGCCATCTGTATGAACATGGAGGTATCTGCACCGCCATGTGTATGCACATATAAATATGTACACCGCCATCTGTATTAAGAAGGAAATATCTACACCGCTATCAGTATGAACATGGAAATATCTACACCGCTATCTGTAAGAACATGGAAATATCTACACCGCTATGTGTGTAAACATGCATACATCTTCACCGCTATCTGTATAAACATGGAAATATCTACAACGCTATCTGTATGAACATGGAAATATCTACACCGCTATCTGTTTGAACATGGAAATATCTTAACCGCTATCTGCATGAAAATAGAAATATCTACACAGCTATCTGCATACACATGGAAATATCTACAAAGCTATCTCTTTACACATGGAAATAACTACACCGCTATCTCTATAAACACGGAAATATCTACACCGCCATCTATATGAACATGGAAATATCTGCACCGCCATCTGTATGAACATATAAATAACTACACCGCCATCTGTATAAACATGGAAATACCTTCATCGCTATCTGTATAAACATGGAAATATCTACACCGCTACCTGTATAAACATGGAAATATCAGCACTGCTATCTGTATGAACATGGAAATATCTACACCGGTATCTCTATGAACATGGAAATATCTACACCACTATCTGTATGAACATGGAAATAGCTACACCGCTATCTGTATGAACATGGAAACATCTACACCGCTATCTGTATGAACATGGAAATATCTACACCGCTATCTGTATGAACATGGATATATCTACACAGCCATATGGATGAACATGGAAATATCTACACCGCTATCTGCATCAACATGGAAATATCTACACCGTTATCTGTTTAAACATGCATATATCTTCACCGCAATCTGTATAAGCATGGAAATATCAACACCGCTATCTGTATGAAGGCGGAAATATCTACACCGCTATCTGTTTGAACATGGAAATATCTAAACCGCTATCTGCATGAAAATGGAAATATATACACAGCTATCTGCATATACATGGAAATATCTACACAGCTATCTCTTTACAAATGGAAATAACTACACCGCTATGTGTATGAACATGGAAATATCTTCACCACTATCTGTGTGAACATGGAAATACCAACACCGCTATCTGTATGAACATGGAAATATCTTCACCGCCATCTGTATGAACATGGATATATCTACACAGCCATTTGGATGAACATGGAAATATCTACATGGCTATCTGTATGAACATGGAAATAGCTACACCTCTATCTGTATGAACATGGAAATATCTACACCGCTATCTGTATGAACATGGAAAGATCTACACCGCTATCTGTATGAACATGGAAATATCTACACCGGTATCTGTATGAACATGGAAATATCTTCATCGCCATCTGTATGAACATGGATATATCTACACAGCCATCTGGATGAACATGGAAATATCTACACAGCTATCTGTATGAACGTGGAAATATATACACCGCTATCTGTGTAAACATGCATACATCTTCACCGCTATCTGTATAAACATGGAAATATCTACACCGCTATCTGTATGAACATGGAAATATCTACACCGCTACCTTTATAAACATGGAAATATCAGCACCGCTATCTGTATGAACACGGAAATATCAGCCCCTCTATCTGTATGAACATGGAAATATCTACACCGCTATCTGTATGAACATGGAAATATCTTCACCGCCATCTGTATGAACATGGATATATCTACACAGCCATCTGGATGAACATGGAAATATCTACACCGCTATCTATTTGAACATAGAAATAGCTACACCGCTATCTGTATGAACATGGAAATATCTACACCACTATCTGTATGAACATGGAAATATCTACACCGCTATCTGTATGAACATGGAAATATCTACACCGCTATCTGTTTGAACATGGAAATATCTAC
Organism: Gorilla gorilla gorilla; assembly: GCF_029281585.2. Taxonomy (NCBI): domain Eukaryota; kingdom Metazoa; phylum Chordata; class Mammalia; order Primates; family Hominidae; genus Gorilla; species Gorilla gorilla. The sequence continues at coordinate 50,979,695 of NC_073246.2, read as the reverse complement.
ACCGCTATCTGCATGAAAATGGAAATATCTACACAGCGATCTGCATATACATGGAAATATCTACAAAGCTATCTCTTTACACATGGAAATAACTACAGCGCTGTCTCTATAAACATGGAAATATCTTCACCGCCATCTGTATGAACATGGAAATATCTGCACCGCCATGTGTATGAACATATAAATATCTACAGGGCCATCTGTATTAAGATGGAGATATCTACACCGCAATCAGTATAAACATGGAAATATCTACACCGCTATCTGTATAAACATGGAAATATCTACACCGCTACCTTTATAAACATGGAAATATCAGCACCGCTATCTGTATGAACACGGAAATATCAGCCCCTCTATCTGTATGAACATGGAAATACCTACACCGCTATCTGTATGAACATGGAAATATCTACACCGCTATCTGTATGAACATGGAAATATCTTCACCACCATCTGTATGAACATATAAATATCTACACGGCCATCTGTATTAAGATGGAGATAACTACACCGCAATCAGTATAAACATGGAAATATCTACACCGCTATCTGTATAAACATGGAAATATCTACACCGCTATCTGTATAAACATGGAAATATCTACACCGCTACCTATATAAACATGGAAATATCAGCACCGCTATCTGTATGAACACGGAAATATCAGCCCCTCTATCTGTATGAACATGGAAATACCCACACCGCTATCTGTATGAACATGGAAATATCTACACCGCTATCTGTATGAACATGGAAATATCTTCACTGCCATCTCTATGAACATGGATATATCTACACAGCCATCTGGATGAACATGGAAATATCTACACCGCTATCTGTTTCAACATGGAAATAGCTACACCGCTATCTGTATGAACATGGAAATATCTACACCACTATCTGTATGAACATGGAAATATCTACACCGCTATCTGTATGAACATGGAAATATCTACACCGCTATCTGTTTGAACATGGAAATATCTACACCGCTATCTGCATGAAAATGGAAATATCTACACAGCGATCTGCATATATATGGAAATATCTACAAAGCTATCTCTTTACACAGGGAAATAACTACAGAACTGTCTCTATAAACATGGAAAAATCTTCACCGCCATCTGTATGAACATGGAAATATCTGCACCGCCATCTGTATGAACATATAAATATCTACACCGCCATCTATATTAAGATGGAGATATCTACACCGCTATCTGTATAAACATGGAAATATCTACACCGCAATCTGTATAAACATGGAAATAACTACACCGCTACCAGTATAAACATGGAAATATCAGCACCGCTATCTGTATGAACATGGAAATATCTACACCGCTATATCTATAAACATGGAAATTTCTACACCGCTATCTGTATGAACATGGAAATATCTACACCGCTATCTGTATGAACATGGAAATATCTATACCACTACCTGTATGAACATGGAAATATCTACACTGCTATCCGTATGAACATGGATATATCTAAACCGCCATCTGGATGAACACGGAAATATCTACACCGCTATCTGTAAGAACATGGAAATATCTACACCGCCATCTGTATGAACATGGAAATATCTGCACCGACATCTGTATGAATATATAAATATCTACACGGCCATCTGTATTAAGATGGAGATATCTTCACCGATATCTGTATAAACATGGAAATATCTCCACCGCTATACTGTATAAACATGGAAATATCTACACCGCTATCTGTATAAACATGGAAAAATCATCACCGCTATCTGTATGAACATGGAAATATCAGCCCATCTATCTGTATGAATATGGAAGTATCTACACCGCTATCTCTATGAACAAGGAAATATCTACACCGCTATCTGTTTGAACATGGAAATATCTAAACCGCTATCTGCATGAAAATGGAAATTTATACACAGCTATCTGCATATACATGGAAATTTTTACTCAGCTATCTCTTTACACATGGAAATAACTACACCGCTATCTGTATGAACATGGAAAAATCTTCACCGCCATCTGTATGAAGATGGATATAACTACACAGCCATCTGGATGAAAATGGAAATATCTACACCGCTATCAGTATGAACATGGAATATCTACACCGCTATCTGTGTAAACATGTATACATCTTCACCGCTATCTGTATAAACATGGAAATATCTACACTGCTATCTGTATGAACATGGAAATATCTACACCGCTATCTGTTTGAACATGGAAATATCTACACCGCTATCTGCATGAACATGGAAATATCTACACAGCGATCTGCATATACATGGAAATATCTTCAAGGCTATCTCTTTACACATGGAAATAACTACAGCGCTATCTCTATAAACATGGAAATAGCTACACCGCCATCAGCATGAACATGGAAATATCTGCACCGCCATCTGTATGAACATATAAATATCTACACCGCCATCTATATTAAGATGGAGATATCTACACCGCTATCTGTATAAACTTGGAAATATCTACACCGCTATCTGTATAAACATGGAAATACCTACACCGCAATCTGTATAAACATGGAAATATCTACACCACTACCTGTATAAACATGGAAATATCTGCACCGCTATCTGTATGAACATGGAAATATCTACAGCGCTATCTCTATGAACATGGAAATTTCTACACCGCTATCTGTATGAACATGGAAATATCTACAACACTACCTGTATGAACATGGAAATATCTACACCACTATCTGTATGAACATGGATATATCTACACAGCCATCTGGATGAACACGGAAATATCTACACCGCTATCTGTATGAACATGCAAATATCTACACCGCTATCTGTACAAACTTAGACATGTCTACACCGCTATCTGTATAAACATGGAAATATCTACACCGCAATCTGTATAAACATGGAAATATCTACACCACTACCTGTATAAACATGGAAATATCAGCACCGCTATCTGTATGAATATGGAAATATCTACACCGCTATCTCTATGAACATGGAAATTTCTACACCGCTATCTGTATGAACATGGAAATATCTACACCGCTATCTGTATGAACATGGATATATCTACACAGCCATCTGGATGAACACGGAAATATCTACACCGCTATCTGTATGAACATGGAAATATCTACACCGCCATCTGTATGAACATGGAAATATCTGCACCGCCATCTGTATGAACATATAAATATCTACACGGCCATCTGTATTAAGATGGAGATATCTACACCGCAATCAGTATAAACATGGAAATATCTACACCGCTGTCTGTATAAACATGGAAATATCTACACCGCTATCTGTATAAACATGGAAATATCTACACCGCTACCTTTATAAACATGGAATATCAGCACCGCTATCTGTATGAACACGGAAATATCAGCCCCTCTATCTGTATGAACATGGAAATACCTACACCGCTATCTGTATGAACATGGAAATATCTACACCGTTATCTGTATGAACATGGAAATATCTTCACCGCAATCTGTATGAACATGGATATATCTACACAGCCATCTGTATGAACATGGAAATATCTTCACCGCCATCTGTATGAACATGGATATATCTACACAGCCATCTGGATGTACATGGAAATATCTACACCGCTATCTGTTTGAACATGGAAATAGCTACACCGCTGTCTGTATGAACATGGAAATATCTACACCACTATCTGTATGAACATGGAAATATCTACACCGCTATCTGTATGAACATGGAAATATCTACACCGCTATCTGTTTGAACATGGAATTATCTACACCGCTATCTGAATGAAAATGGAAATATCTACACAGCGATCTGCATATACATGAAAATATCTACAAAGCTATCTCTTTACACATGGAAATAACTACAGCGCTGTCTCTATAAACATGGAAATGTCTTCACCGCCATCTGTATGAACATGGAAATATCTGCACCGCCATCTGTATGAACATATAAATATCTACACCGCCATCTATATTAAGATGGAGATATCTACAACGCTATCTGTATAAACTTGGAAATATCTAAACCGCTATCTGTATATTCATGGAAATATCTACACCGCAATCTGTATACACATGGAAATAACTACACCGCTACCAGTATAAACATGGAAATCTCAGCACCGCTATCTGTATGAACATGGAAATATCTACACCGCTATATATATGAACATGGAAATTTCTACACCGCTATCTGTATGAATATGGAAATATCTACACCGCTATCTGTATGAACATGGAAATATCTATACCACTACCTGTATGAACATGGAGATATCTACACTGCTATTCGTATGAACATGGATATATCTACACCGCCATCTGGATGAACACGGAAGTATCTACACCGCTATCTGTATGAACATGGAAATATCCACACCGCTATCTGTGTAAATATGCGTTCATCTTCACCGCAATCTGTATAAACATGGAAATATATACACCGCTATCTGTATGAACATGGAAATATCTACAACGCTATCTGTTTGAACATGGAAATATCTACACCGCTGTCTGCATGAAAATGGAAATATCTACACAGCTATCTGCATATACATGGAAATATCTACACAGCTATCTCTTTACACATGGAAATAACTACACCGCTATCTGTATGAACATGGAAATATCTATACCACTATCTGTATGAACATGGAAATATCTACACCGCTACCTGTATGAACATGGAAATATCTACACCGCTATCTGTATGAACATGGATATATCTACAAAGCCATCGGGATGAACACGGAAATATCTACACCGCTATCTGTATGAACATGGAAATATCTACACCGCCATCTGTATGAACATGGAAATATCTGCTCCGCCATCTGTATGAACATATAAATATCTACACGGCCATCTGTATTAAGATGGAGATAACTACACTGCAATCAGTATAAACATGGAAATATCTACACCGCTATCTGTTTAAACATGGAAATATCTATACCGCTATCTGTATAAACATGGAAATATCTACACCGCTACCTTTATAAACATGGAAATATCAGCACCGCTATCTGTATGAACACGGAAATATCAGCCCCTCTATCTGTATGAACATGGAAATATCTACACCGCTATCTGTATGAACATGGAAATATCTTCACCGCCATCTGTATGAACATGGATATATCTACACAGCCATCTGGATGAACATGGAAATATCTACACCGCTATCTATTTGAACATAGAAATAGCTACACCGCTATCTGTATGAACATGGAAATATCTACACCACTATCTGTATGAACTTGGAAATATCTACACCGCTATCTGTATGAACATGGAAATATCTACACCGCTATCTGTTTGAACATGGAAATATCTACACCGCTATCTGCATGAAAATGGAAATATCTACACAGCGATCTGCATATACATGGAAATATCTACAAAGCTATCTCTTTACACATGGAAATAACTACAGCGCTGTCTCTATAAACATGGAAATATCTTCACCGCCATCTGTATGAACATGGAAATATCTGCACCGCCATGTGTATGAACATATAAATATCTACAGGGCCATCTGTATTAAGATGGAGATATCTACACCGCAATCAGTATAAACATGGAAATATCTACACCGCTATCTGTATAAACATGGAAATATCTACACCGCTACCTTTATAAACATGGAAATATCAGCACCGCTATCTGTATGAACACGGAAATATCAGCCCCTCTATCTGTATGAACATGGAAATACCTACACCGCTATCTGTATGAACATGGAAATATCTACACCGCTATCTGTATGAACATGGAAATATCTTCACCACCATCTGTATGAACATATAAATATCTACACGGCCATCTGTATTAAGATGGAGATAACTACACCGCAATCAGTATAAACATGGAAATATCTACACCGCTATCTGTATAAACATGGAAATATCTACACCGCTATCTGTATAAACATGGAAATATCTACACCGCTACCTATATAAACATGGAAATATCAGCACCGCTATCTGTATGAACACGGAAATATCAGCCCCTCTATCTGTATGAACATGGAAATACCCACACCGCTATCTGTATGAACATGGAAATATCTACACCGCTATCTGTATGAACATGGAAATATCTTCACTGCCATCTCTATGAACATGGATATATCTACACAGCCATCTGGATGAACATGGAAATATCTACACCGCTATCTGTTTCAACATGGAAATAGCTACACCGCTATCTGTATGAACATGGAAATATCTACACCACTATCTGTATGAACATGGAAATATCTACACCGCTATCTGTATGAACATGGAAATATCTACACCGCTATCTGTTTGAACATGGAAATATCTACACCGCTATCTGCATGAAAATGGAAATATCTACACAGCGATCTGCATATATATGGAAATATCTACAAAGCTATCTCTTTACACAGGGAAATAACTACAGAACTGTCTCTATAAACATGGAAAAATCTTCACCGCCATCTGTATGAACATGGAAATATCTGCACCGCCATCTGTATGAACATATAAATATCTACACCGCCATCTATATTAAGATGGAGATATCTACACCGCTATCTGTATAAACATGGAAATATCTACACCGCAATCTGTATAAACATGGAAATAACTACACCGCTACCAGTATAAACATGGAAATATCAGCACCGCTATCTGTATGAACATGGAAATATCTACACCGCTATATCTATAAACATGGAAATTTCTACACCGCTATCTGTATGAACATGGAAATATCTACACCGCTATCTGTATGAACATGGAAATATCTATACCACTACCTGTATGAACATGGAAATATCTACACTGCTATCCGTATGAACATGGATATATCTAAACCGCCATCTGGATGAACACGGAAATATCTACACCGCTATCTGTAAGAACATGGAAATATCTACACCGCCATCTGTATGAACATGGAAATATCTGCACCGACATCTGTATGAATATATAAATATCTACACGGCCATCTGTATTAAGATGGAGATATCTTCACCGATATCTGTATAAACATGGAAATATCTCCACCGCTATACTGTATAAACATGGAAATATCTACACCGCTATCTGTATAAACATGGAAAAATCATCACCGCTATCTGTATGAACATGGAAATATCAGCCCATCTATCTGTATGAATATGGAAGTATCTACACCGCTATCTCTATGAACAAGGAAATATCTACACCGCTATCTGTTTGAACATGGAAATATCTAAACCGCTATCTGCATGAAAATGGAAATTTATACACAGCTATCTGCATATACATGGAAATTTTTACTCAGCTATCTCTTTACACATGGAAATAACTACACCGCTATCTGTATGAACATGGAAAAATCTTCACCGCCATCTGTATGAAGATGGATATAACTACACAGCCATCTGGATGAAAATGGAAATATCTACACCGCTATCAGTATGAACATGGAATATCTACACCGCTATCTGTGTAAACATGTATACATCTTCACCGCTATCTGTATAAACATGGAAATATCTACACTGCTATCTGTATGAACATGGAAATATCTACACCGCTATCTGTTTGAACATGGAAATATCTACACCGCTATCTGCATGAAAATGGAAATATCTACACAGCGATCTGCATATACATGGAAATATCTTCAAGGCTATCTCTTTACACATGGAAATAACTACAGCGCTATCTCTATAAACATGGAAATAGCTACACCGCCATCAGCATGAACATGGAAATATCTGCACCGCCATCTGTATGAACATATAAATATCTACACCGCCATCTATATTAAGATGGAGATATCTACACCGCTATCCGTATAAACTTGGAAATATCTACACCGCTATCTGTATAAACATGGAAATATCTACACCGCAATCTGTATAAACATGGAAATATCTACACCACTACCTGTATAAACATGGAAATATCTGCACCGCTATCTGTATGAACATGGAAATATCTACAGCGCTATCTCTATGAACATGGAAATTTCTACACCGCTATCTGTATGAACATGGAAATATCTACAACACTACCTGTATGAACATGGAAATATCTACACCACTATCTGTATGAACATGGATATATCTACACAGCCATCTGGATGAACACAGAAATATCTACACCGCTATCTGTATGAACATGCAAATATCTACACCGCTATCTGTACAAACTTAGACATGTCTACACCGCTATCTGTATAAACATGGAAATATCTACACCGCAATCTGTATAAACATGGAAATATCTACACCACTACCTGTATAAACATGGAAATATCAGCACCGCTATCTGTATGAATATGGAAATATCTACACCGCTATCTCTATGAACATGGAAATTTCTACACCGCTATCTGTATGAACATGGAAATATCTACACCGCTATCTGTATGAACATGGATATATCTACACAGCCATCTGGATGAACACGGAAATATCTACACCGCTATCTGTATGAACATGGAAATATCTACACCGCCATCTGTATGAACATGGAAATATCTGCACCGCCATCTGTATGAACATATAAATATCTACACGGCCATCTGTATTAAGATGGAGATATCTACACCGCAATCAGTATAAACATGGAAATATCTACACCGCTGTCTGTATAAACATGGAAATATCTACACCGCTATCTGTATAAACATGGAAATATCTACACCGCTACCTTTATAAACATGGAATATCAGCACCGCTATCTGTATGAACACGGAAATATCAGCCCCTCTATCTGTATGAACATGGAAATACCTACACCGCTATCTGTATGAACATGGAAATATCTACACCGTTATCTGTATGAACATGGAAATATCTTCACCGCAATCTGTATGAACATGGATATATCTACACAGCCATCTGTATGAACATGGAAATATCTTCACCGCCATCTGTATGAACATGGATATATCTACACAGCCATCTGGATGTACATGGAAATATCTACACCGCTATCTGTTTGAACATGGAAATAGCTACACCGCTATCTGTATGAACATGGAAATATCTACACCACTATCTGTATGAACATGGAAATATCTACACCGCTATCTGTATGAACATGGAAATATCTACACCGCTATCTGTTTGAACATGGAATTATCTACACCGCTATCTGAATGAAAATGGAAATATCTACACAGCGATCTGCATATACATGAAAATATCTACAAAGCTATCTCTTTACACATGGAAATAACTACAGCGCTGTCTCTATAAACATGGAAATGTCTTCACCGCCATCTGTATGAACATGGAAATATCTGCACCGCCATCTGTATGAACATATAAATATCTACACCGCCATCTATATTAAGATGGAGATATCTACAACGCTATCTGTATAAACTTGGAAATATCTAAACCGCTATCTGTATATTCATGGAAATATCTACACCGCAATCTGTATACACATGGAAATAACTACACCGCTACCAGTATAAACATGGAAATCTCAGCACCGCTATCTGTATGAACATGGAAATATCTACACCGCTATATATATGAACATGGAAATTTCTACACCGCTATCTGTATGAATATGGAAATATCTACACCGCTATCTGTATGAACATGGAAATATCTATACCACTACCTGTATGAACATGGAGATATCTACACTGCTATTCGTATGAACATGGATATATCTACACCGCCATCTGGATGAACACGGAAGTATCTACACCGCTATCTGTATGAACATGGAAATATCCACACCGCTATCTGTGTAAACATGCGTTCATCTTCACCGCAATCTGTATAAACATGGAAATATATACACCGCTATCTGTATGAACATGGAAATATCTACAACGCTATCTGTTTGAACATGGAAATATCTACACCGCTGTCTGCATGAAAATTGAAATATCTACACAGCTATCTGCATATACATGGAAATATCTACACAGCTATCTCTTTACACATGGAAATAACTACACCGCTATCTGTATGAACATGGAAATATCTATACCACTATCTGTATGAACATGGAAATATCTACACCGCTACCTGTATGAACATGGAAATATCTACACCGCTATCTGTATGAACATGGATATATCTACAAAGCCATCGGGATGAACACGGAAATATCTACACCGCTATCTGTATGAACATGGAAATATCTACACCGCCATCTGTATGAACATGGAAATATCTGCACCGCCATCTGTATGAACATATAAATATCTACACGGCCATCTGTATTAAGATGGAGATAACTACACTGCAATCAGTATAAACATGGAAATATCTACACCGCTATCTGTTTAAACATGGAAATATCTATACCGCTATCTGTATAAACATGGAAATATCTACACCGCTACCTTTATAAACATGGAAATATCAGCACCGCTATCTGTATGAACACGGAAATATCAGCCCCTCTATCTGTATGAACATGGAAATATCTACACCGCTATCTGTATGAACATGGAAATATCTTCACCGCCATCTGTATGAACATGGATATATCTACACAGCCATCTGGATGAACATGGAAATATCTACACCGCTATCTATTTGAACATAGAAATAGCTACACCGCTATCTGTATGAACATGGAAATATCTACACCACTATCTGTATGAACATGGAAATATCTACACCGCTATCTGTATGAACATGGAAATATCTACACCGCTATCTGTTTGAACATGGAAATATCTACACCGCTATCTGCATGAAAATGGAAATATCTACACAGCGATCTGCATATACATGGAAATATCTACAAAGCTATCTCTTTACACATGGAAATAACTACAGCGCTGTCTCTATAAACATGGAAATATCTTCACCGCCATCTGTATGAACATGGAAATATCTGCACCGCCATGTGTATGAACATATAAATATCTACAGGGCCATCTGTATTAAGATGGAGATATCTACACCGCAATCAGTATAAACATGGAAATATCTACACCGCTATCTGTATAAACATGGAAATATCTACACCGCTACCTTTATAAACATGGAAATATCAGCACCGCTATCTGTATGAACACGGAAATATCAGCCCCTCTATCTGTATGAACATGGAAATACCTACACCGCTATCTGTATGAACATGGAAATATCTACACCGCTATCTGTATGAACATGGAAATATCTTCACCACCATCTGTATGAACATATAAATATCTACACGGCCATCTGTATTAAGATGGAGATAACTACACCGCAATCAGTATAAACATGGAAATATCTACACCGCTATCTGTATAAACATGGAAATATCTACACCGCTATCTGTATAAACATGGAAATATCTACACCGCTACCTATATAAACATGGAAATATCAGCACCGCTATCTGTATGAACACGGAAATATCAGCCCCTCTATCTGTATGAACATGGAAATACCCACACCGCTATCTGTATGAACATGGAAATATCTACACCGCTATCTGTATGAACATGGAAATATCTTCACTGCCATCTCTATGAACATGGATATATCTACACAGCCATCTGGATGAACATGGAAATATCTACACCGCTATCTGTTTCAACATGGAAATAGCTACACCGCTATCTGTATGAACATGGAAATATCTACACCACTATCTGTATGAACATGGAAATATCTACACCGCTATCTGTATGAACATGGAAATATCTACACCGCTATCTGTTTGAACATGGAAATATCTACACCGCTATCTGCATGAAAATGGAAATATCTACACAGCGATCTGCATATATATGGAAATATCTACAAAGCTATCTCTTTACACAGGGAAATAACTACAGAACTGTCTCTATAAACATGGAAAAATCTTCACCGCCATCTGTATGAACACGGAAATATCTGCACCGCCATCTGTATGAACATATAAATATCTACACCGCCATCTATATTAAGATGGAGATATCTACACCGCTATCTGTATAAACATGGAAATATCTACACCGCAATCTGTATAAACATGGAAATAACTACACCGCTACCAGTATAAACATGGAAATATCAGCACCGCTATCTGTATGAACATGGAAATATCTACACCGCTATATCTATAAACATGGAAATTTCTACACCGCTATCTGTATGAACATGGAAATATCTACACCGCTATCTGTATGAACATGGAAATATCTATACCACTACCTGTATGAACATGGAAATATCTACACTGCTATCCGTATGAACATGGATATATCTAAACCGCCATCTGGATGAACACGGAAATATCTACACCGCTATCTGTAAGAACATGGAAATATCTACACCGCCATCTGTATGAACATGGAAATATCTGCACCGACATCTGTATGAATATATAAATATCTACACGGCCATCTGTATTAAGATGGAGATATCTTCACCGATATCTGTATAAACATGGAAATATCTCCACCGCTATACTGTATAAACATGGAAATATCTACACCGCTATCTGTATAAACATGGAAAAATCATCACCGCTATCTGTATGAACATGGAAATATCAGCCCATCTATCTGTATGAATATGGAAGTATCTACACCGCTATCTCTATGAACAAGGAAATATCTACACCGCTATCTGTTTGAACATGGAAATATCTAAACCGCTATCTGCATGAAAATGGAAATTTATACACAGCTATCTGCATATACATGGAAATTTTTACTCAGCTATCTCTTTACACATGGAAATAACTACACCGCTATCTGTATGAACATGGAAAAATCTTCACCGCCATCTGTATGAAGATGGATATAACTACACAGCCATCTGGATGAAAATGGAAATATCTACACCGCTATCAGTATGAACATGGAATATCTACACCGCTATCTGTGTAAACATGTATACATCTTCACCGCTATCTGTATAAACATGGAAATATCTACACTGCTATCTGTATGAACATGGAAATATCTACACCGCTATCTGTTTGAACATGGAAATATCTACACCGCTATCTGCATGAAAATGGAAATATCTACACAGCGATCTGCATATACATGGAAATATCTTCAAGGCTATCTCTTTACACATGGAAATAACTACAGCGCTATCTCTATAAACATGGAAATAGCTACACCGCCATCAGTATGAACATGGAAATATCTGCACCGCCATCTGTATGAACATATAAATATCTACACCGCCATCTATATTAAGATGGAGATATCTACACCGCTATCTGTATAAACTTGGAAATATCTACACCGCTATCTGTATAAACATGGAAATATCTACACCGCAATCTGTATAAACATGGAAATATCTACACCACTACCTGTATAAACATGGAAATATCTGCACCGCTATCTGTATGAACATGGAAATATCTACAGCGCTATCTCTATGAACATGGAAATTTCTACACCGCTATCTGTATGAACATGGAAATATCTACAACACTACCTGTATGAACATGGAAATATCTACACCACTATCTGTATGAACATGGATATATCTACACAGCCATCTGGATGAACACGGAAATATCTACACCGCTATCTGTATGAACATGCAAATATCTACACCGCTATCTGTACAAACTTAGACATGTCTACACCGCTATCTGTATAAACATGGAAATATCTACACCGCAATCTGTATAAACATGGAAATATCTACACCACTACCTGTATAAACATGGAAATATCAGCACCGCTATCTGTATGAATATGGAAATATCTACACCGCTATCTCTATGAACATGGAAATTTCTACACCGCTATCTGTATGAACATGGAAATAGCTACACCGCTATCTATATGAACATGGAAATATCTACACCACTACCTGAATGAACATGGAAATATCTACACCGCTCTCTGTATGAACATGGAAATATCTACACCGTTATCTGTTTGAACATGGAAATATCTACACCGCTGTCTGCATGAAAATGGAAATATCTACACAGCTATCTGCATATACATGGAAATATCTACACAGCTATCTCTTTACACATGGTAATAACTACACCGCTATCTGTATGAACATGGAAATATCTACACCGCCATCTGTATGAACATGGAAATATCTGCACTGACATCTGTATGAACATATACATATCTACACGGCCATCTGTATTAAGATGGAGATATCTACACCGACATCTGTATAAACTTGGAAATATCTACACCGCTATCTGTATAAACATGGAAATATCAGCCCCTCTATCTGTATGAACATGGAGATAACTAAACCGCATTCTGTATGAACATGGAAATACCTACACCGCTACCTGTATAAACATGGAAATATCAGCACCGCTATCTGTATAAACATGGAAATATCAGCCCCTCTATCTGTATGAACATGGAGATATCTAAACCGCATTCTGTATGAACATGGAAATATCTACACCGCTATCTGTATGAACATGGAAATGTCTTCAACGCCATCTGTATGAACATGGATATATCTACACAGCCATCTGGATGAACATGGAAATATCTACACTGCTATCTGTATGAACATGGAAATAGCTACACCGCTATCTGTATGAACATGGAAATATCTACACCACTATCTGTATGAACATGGAAATATCTACACCGCTACCTTTATGAACATGGAAATATCTACACCGCTATCTGTATGAACATGGATATATCTACACAGCCGTCTGGATGAACACGGAAATATCTACACCGCTATCTGTATGAACATGGAAATATCTTCACCGCCATCTGTATGAACATGGATATATCTACAGAGCCATCTGGATGACATGGAAATATCTACACAGCTATCTGTATGAACATGGAAATATATACACCGCTATCTGTATGAACTTGGAAATATCTACACCACTATCTGCAAGTAAACGGAAATATCTACAGAGCTATCTGCATATACATGGAAATATCTACAAAGCTATCTCTTTACACATGGAAATAACTACACCGCTATCTCTATAAACATGGAAATACCTACACCACCATATGTATGAACATGGAAATGTCTGCACCGCCATCTGTATGAACATATAAATATCTACACCACCATCTTTATTAAGATGGAGATATCTACACCGCTATCTGTATAAACCTGGAAATATCTACACCGCTATCTGTATAAACATGGAAATATGTATACCGCTATCTGTATAAACATGGAAATATCTACACCATTACCTGTAAAAACATGGAAATATCAGCACCGCTATCTGTATGAACATGGAAATATCTACACCGCTATCTGTACAAACATGGAAATATCTAAACCGCTATCTGTATGAACATGGAAATAGCTACACCGCTATCTGTATGAACATGGAAATATCTACACCACTATCTGTATGAACATGGAAATTTCTACACCGCTATCTGTATGAACATGGATATATCTACACAGCCATCTGGATGAACACGGAAATATCTACACCGCTATCTGTATGAACATGGAAATATCTACACCGCCATCTGTATGAACATGGAAATATCTGCACCGCCATCTGTATGAACATAAAAATATCTACACGGCCATCTGTATTAAGATGGAGATAACTACACCGCAATCAGTATAAACATGGAAATATCTATACCGCTATCTGTATAAACACGGAAATATCTATACCGCTATCTGTATGAACATGGAAATATCTACACCACTACCTGTATGAAGATGGAAATATCTACACCGCTATCTGTATGAACATATAAATATCTACACCATCATCTGTATTAAGAAGGAAATATCTAAAACGCTATCTGTATAAACATAGAAATATCTACACCGCTATCTGTATAAACATGGAAATATCTACAGCACTACCTGTATAAACATGGAAATATCAGCACCGCAATCAGTATGAACCTGGAAATATCTACACCGCTATCTGTATGAACATGGAAATATCTACACCGCTATCTGTATGAACATGGAAATATCTACAAAGCTATCTGAATGACCATGGAAATATCTACACCGCTCTCTGTTTGAACATGGAAATATCTACACTGCTATCTGTATGAAAATGGAAATATCTACAATGCTACCTGCATATACATGGAAATATCTACACAGCTATCTCTTTACACATGGAAATAACTACACCGCTATATCTATAAACATGGAAACATCTACACCGCCATCTGTATTAACATGGAGGTATCTGCACTGCCATGTGTATGAACATATAAATATGTACACCGCCATCTGTATTAAGAAGGAAATATCTACACCGCTATCTGTATGAACATGGAAATATCTACACCGCTATCTGTAAGAACATGGAAATATCTACACCGCTATGTGTGTAAACATGCATACATCTTCACCGCTATCTGTATAAACATGGAAATATCTACAACGCTATCTGTATGAACATGGAAATATCTACACCGCTATCTGTATGAACATGGAATTATCTACACCGCTATCTGTATGAACATGGAAATATCTACACCGCTATCTGTATGAACATGGAAATATCTACAAAGCTATCTGAATGACCATGGAAATATCTACACCGCTATCTGTTTGAACATGGAAATATCTACACTGCTATCTGTATGAAAATGGAAATATCTACAATGCTACCTGCATATACATGGAAATATCTACACAGCTATCTCTTTACACATGGAAATAACTACACCGCTATATCTATAAACATGGAAACATCTACACCGCCATCTGTATGAACATGGAGGTATCTGCACCGCCATGTGTATGCACATATAAATATGTACACCGCCATCTGTATTAAGAAGGAAATATCTACACCGCTATCAGTATGAACATGGAAATATCTACACCGCTATCTGTAAGAACATGGAAATATCTACACCGCTATGTGTGTAAACATGCATACATCTTCACCGCTATCTGTATAAACATGGAAATATCTACAACGCTATCTGTATGAACATGGAAATATCTACACCGCTATCTGTTTGAACATGGAAATATCTTAACCGCTATCTGCATGAAAATAGAAATATCTACACAGCTATCTGCATACACATGGAAATATCTACAAAGCTATCTCTTTACACATGGAAATAACTACACCGCTATCTCTATAAACACGGAAATATCTACACCGCCATCTATATGAACATGGAAATATCTGCACCGCCATCTGTATGAACATATAAATAACTACACCGCCATCTGTATAAACATGGAAATACCTTCATCGCTATCTGTATAAACATGGAAATATCTACACCGCTACCTGTATAAACATGGAAATATCAGCACTGCTATCTGTATGAACATGGAAATATCTACACCGGTATCTCTATGAACATGGAAATATCTACACCACTATCTGTATGAACATGGAAATAGCTACACCGCTATCTGTATGAACATGGAAACATCTACACCGCTATCTGTATGAACATGGAAATATCTACACCGCTATCTGTATGAACATGGATATATCTACACAGCCATATGGATGAACATGGAAATATCTACACCGCTATCTGCATCAACATGGAAATATCTACACCGTTATCTGTTTAAACATGCATATATCTTCACCGCAATCTGTATAAGCATGGAAATATCAACACCGCTATCTGTATGAAGGCGGAAATATCTACACCGCTATCTGTTTGAACATGGAAATATCTAAACCGCTATCTGCATGAAAATGGAAATATATACACAGCTATCTGCATATACATGGAAATATCTACACAGCTATCTCTTTACAAATGGAAATAACTACACCGCTATGTGTATGAACATGGAAATATCTTCACCACTATCTGTGTGAACATGGAAATACCAACACCGCTATCTGTATGAACATGGAAATATCTTCACCGCCATCTGTATGAACATGGATATATCTACACAGCCATTTGGATGAACATGGAAATATCTACATGGCTATCTGTATGAACATGGAAATAGCTACACCTCTATCTGTATGAACATGGAAATATCTACACCGCTATCTGTATGAACATGGAAAGATCTACACCGCTATCTGTATGAACATGGAAATATCTACACCGGTATCTGTATGAACATGGAAATATCTTCATCGCCATCTGTATGAACATGGATATATCTACACAGCCATCTGGATGAACATGGAAATATCTACACAGCTATCTGTATGAACGTGGAAATATATACACCGCTATCTGTGTAAACATGCATACATCTTCACCGCTATCTGTATAAACATGGAAATATCTACACCGCTATCTGTATGAACATGGAAATATCTACACCGCTATCTGTATGAACATGGAAATATCTACACCGCTATGTGTATGAACATGGAAATATCTACACCGCTATCTGTATGAACATGGAAATATCTACACCGCTATCTGAACATGGAAATATCTACACCGCTGTCTGCATGAAAATGGAAATATCTACACAGCTATCTGCATATACATGGAAATATCTACACAGCTATCTCTTCTCACATGGAAATAACTACACCGCTATCTCTATAAACATGGAAATATCTACACCGCCATCTGTATGAACATGGAAATATCTGCACCGCCATCTGTATGAACATATAAATATCCACACCGCCATTTGCATTAAGAAGGAGATATCTACACCGCTATCTGTATAAACATGGAAATACCTACACCGCTGTCTGTATAAACATGGAAATATCTACACTGCTATCTGTATAAACATGGAAATATCTACACCGCTACCAGTATAAACATGGAAATATCAGCACCGCTTTCGGTATGAACATGGAAATATCTACACCGCTATCTCTATGAACATGGAAATATCTACACCGATATCTGTATGAACATGGAAATATCTTCACCGCCATCTGTATGGACATGGATATATCTACACAGCCATCTGTATGAACATGGAAATATCTACACCGCTATCTGTATGAACATGGAAATATCTACACCGCTATCTGTATGAGCATGGAAATAACTTCACCGCCATCTGTATGAACATGGATATGTCTACACGGCCATCTGGATGAACATGGAAAGATCTACACCGCGATCTGTATGAACATGGAAACATCTACACTGCTATCTGTGTAAACATGCATACATCTTCACCGCTATCTGTATAAACATGGAAATATCTACACTGCTATCTGTATGAGCATGGAAATATCTACACCGATATCTGTATGAACATGGAAATATCTACACCGGTATCTGTATGAACATGGAAATATCTTCATCGCCATCTGTATGAACATGGATATATCTACACAGCCATCTGGATGAACATGGAAATATCTACACAGCTATCTGTATGAACGTGGAAATATATACACCGCTATCTGTGTAAACATGCAAACATCTTCACCGCTATCTGTATAAACATGGAAATATCTACATCGATATCCGTATGAACATAGAAATATCTACACCGCTATCTGTTTGAACATGGAAATATCTACACCGCTATCTGCATGAAAATGGAAATATCTACACAGCTATCTGCATATACATGGAAATATCTACAATGCTATCTCTTTACACATGGAAATATCTACACCGTTATCCGTATAAACATGGAAATACCTACACCGCTACCTGTATAAACATGGAAATATCAGCACCGCTATCTGTATGAACATGGAAATATCTACACCGCTATCTGTACGAACATGGAAATATCTACACCGCTATCTGTATGAACATGGATATATCTACACAGCCATCTGGATGAACATGGAAATATATACACCGCTATCTGTGTAAACATGCATACATCTTCACCGCTATCTGTATAAACATGGAAATATCTACACCGCTATCTGTATGAACATGGAAATATCTACACTGCTATCTGTATGAACATGGAAATATCTACACCGCTATCTGTTTGAACATGGAAATATCTTCACCACTATCTGCATGAAAATGGAAATATCTACACTGCTATCTGCATATACATGGAAATATCTACACAGCTATCTCTTTACACATGGAAATAACAACACCGCTATCTGTATGAACATGGAAATATCTACACCGCTATCTGTATGAACATGGAAATATTTACACCGCTATCTGTTTGAACATGGAAATATCTTCACCGCTATCTGCATGAAAATTGAAATATCTACACTGCTATCTGCATATACATGGAAATATCTTCACAGCTATCTCTTTACACATGGAAATAACCACACCGCTATCTGTATGAACATGGAAATATCTACACCGCCATCTGTATGAACATGGAAATATCTGCACCGCCATCTGTATGAACATATAAATATCTACACCGCCATCTGTATTAAGATGGAGATATCTACACCGCTATCTGTATAAACATGGAAATATCTACACCGTTATCTGTATGAACATGGAAATAGCTACACCGCTATCTGTATGAACTTGGAAATATCTACACCACTATCTGTGTGAACATGGAAATATCTTCACCGCCATCTGTATGAACATGGATATATCTACACAGCCATCTGGATGAACATGGAAATATCTACACCGCTATCTGTATGAACATGGAAATATCTACACCGCTATCTGTATGAACATGGAAATATCTACACCGGTATCTGTATGAACATGGAAATAACTTCATCGCCATCTGTATGAACATGGATATATCTACACAGCCATCTGGATGAACATGGAAATATCTACACAGCTATCTGTATGAACGTGGAAATATATGCACCGCTATCTGTGTAAACATGCAAACATCTTCACCGCTATCTGTATAAACATGGAAATATCTACATCGCTATCCGTATGAACATGGAAATATCTACACCGCTATCTGTTTGAACATGGAAATATCTACAACGCTATCTGAATGAAAATGGAAATATCTACATAGCTATCTGCATATACATGGAAATACCTACAATGCTATCTCTTTACACATGGAAATATCTACACCGCTATCTGTATAAACATGGAAATACCTACACCGCTACCTGTATAAACATGGAAATATCAGCACCGCTATCTGTATGAACATGGAAATATCTACACCGCTATCTGTACGAACATGGAAATATCTACACCGCTATCTGTATGAACATGGATATATCTACACAGCCATCTGGATGAACATGGAAATATATACACCGCTATCTGTGTAAACATGCATACATCTTCACCGCTATCTGTATAAACATGGAAATATCTACACCGCTATCTGTATGAACATGGAGATATCTACACCGCTATCTGTATGAACATGGAAATATCTACACCGCTATCTGTTTGAACATGGAAATATCTTCACCGCTATCTGCATGAAAATGGA
Organism: Gorilla gorilla gorilla; assembly: GCF_029281585.2. Classification (NCBI taxonomy): domain Eukaryota; kingdom Metazoa; phylum Chordata; class Mammalia; order Primates; family Hominidae; genus Gorilla; species Gorilla gorilla. The sequence continues at coordinate 50,958,495 of NC_073246.2, read as the reverse complement.
AATATCTACACTGCTATCTGCATATACATGGAAATATCTACACATCTATCTCTTTACACATGGAAATAACAACACCGCTATCTGTATGAACATGGAAATATCTACACTGCTATCTGTATGAACATGGAAATATCTACACCGCTATCTGTTTGAACATGGAAATATCTTCACCGCTATCTGCATGAAAATTGAAATATCTACACTGCTATCTGCGTATACATGGAAATATCTTCACAGCTATCTCTTTACACATGGAAATAACCACACCGCTATCTGTATGAACATGGAAATATCTACACCGCCATCTGTATGAACATGGAAATATCTGCACCGCCATCTGTATGAGCATATAAATATCTACACCGCCATCTGTATTAAGATGGAGATATCTACACCGCTATCTGTATAAACGTGGAAATATCTACACCGTTATCTGTATGAACATGGAAATAGCTACACCGCTATCTGTATGAACTTGGAAATATCTACACCACTATCTGTGTGAACATGGAAATACCAACACCGCTATCTGTATGAACATGGAAATATCTTCACCGCCATCTGTATGAACATGGATATATCTACACAGCCATCTGGATGAACATGGAAATATCTACATGGCTATCTGTATGAACATGGAAATAGCTACACCTCTATCTGTATGAACATGGAAATATCTACACCGCTATCTGTATGAACATGGAAAGATCTACACCGCTATCTGTATGAACATAGAAATATCTACACCGGTATCTCTATGAACATGGAAATATCTTCATCGCCATCTGTATGAACATGGATATATCTACACAGCCATCTGGATGAACATGGAAATATCTACACAGCTATCTGTACGAACGTGGAAATATATACACCGCTATCTGTGTAAACATGCAAACATCTTCACCGCTATCTATATGAACATGGAAATATCTACATCGCTATCCATATGAACATGGAAATATCTACACCGCTATCTGTTTGAACATGGAAATATCTACACCGCTATCTGCATGAAAATGGAAATATCTACACAGCTATCTGCATATACATGGAAATATCTACAATGCTATCTCTTTACACATGGAAATATCTACACCGCTATCTGTATAAACATGGAAATACCTACACCGCTACCTGTATAAACATGGAAATATCAGCACCGCTATCTGTATGAACATGGAAATATCTACACCGCTATCTGTACGAACATGGAAATATCTACACCGCTATCTGTATGAACATGGATATATCTACACAGCCATCTGGATGAACATGGAAATATATACACCGCTATCTGTGTAAACATGCATACATCTTCACCGCTATCTGTATAAACATGGAAATATCTACACCGCTATCTGTATGAACATGGAAATATCTACACCGCTATCTGTATGAACATGGAAATATCTACACCGCTATCTGTTTGAACATGGAAATATCTTCACCGCTATCTGCATGAAAATGGAAATATCTACACTGCTATCTGCATACACATGGAAATATCTACACAGCTATCTCTTTACACATGGAAATAACAACACCGCTATCTGTATGAACATGGAAATATCTACACCGCTATCTGTATGAACATGGAAATATCTACACCGCTATCTGTTTGAACATGGAAATATCTTCACCGCTATCTGCATGAAAATTGAAATATCTACACTGCTATCTGCATATACATGGAAATATATTCACAGCTATCTCTTTACACATGGAAATAACCACACCGCTATCTGTATGAACATGGAAATATCTACACCGCCATCTGTATGAACATGGAAATATCTGCACTGCCATCTGTATGAACATATAAATATCTACACCGCCATCTGTATTAAGAAGGAGATATCTACACCGCTATCTGTATAAACATGGAAATATCTACACCGTTATCTGTATGAACATGGAAATAGCTACACCGCTATCTGTATGAACTTGGAAATATCTACACCACTATCTGTGTGAACATGGAAATACCAACACCGTTATCTGTATGAACATGGAAATATCTTCACCGCCATCTGTATGAACATGGATATATCTACACAGCCATCTGGATGAACATGGAAATATCTACATGGCTATCTGTATGAACATGGAAATAGCTACACCTCTATCTGTATGAACATGGAAATATCTACACCGCTATCTGTATGAACATGGAAATATCTACACCGCTATCTGTATGAACATGGAAATATCTTCACTGCCTTCTGTATGAACATGGTTATATCTACACAGCCATCTCGATGAACATGGAAATATCCACACCGCTATCTGTACGAACATGGAAATATCTACACCGCTATCTGCATGAAAATGGAAATATCTACACAGCTATCTGCATATACATGGAAATATCTAGAAAGCTATTTCTTTGCACATGGAAATAACTACACCGCTATCTCTATAAACATGGAAAAATCTACACCGCCATCTGTATGAACATGGAAATATCTGCACCGCCATCTGTATGAACATAAAAATATCAACACCGCCATCTGTATTAAGATGGAGATATCTACACCAGTATCTGTATAAACATGGAAATATCTACACCGCTATCTGAATAAACATGGAAATATCTACACCGCTATCTGTATGAACATGGAAATATCTACACCGCTATCTGTATGAACATGGAAATATCTGCACCGCCATCGATATGAACATATAAATATCTACACCGCCATCTGTATTAAGATGGAGATATCTACACCACTATCTGTATAAACATGGAAATATCTACACCGCTATCTGTATAAACATGGAAATATCTACACCGCTATCTGTATAAACATGGAAATATCTACACCGCTATCTGTATGAACATGGAAATATCTACACCGCTATCTGTATGAACATGGAAATATCAGCACTGCTATCTGTATGAACATGGAAATATCTACACCGCTATCTCTATGAACATGGAAATATCTACACCGATATCTGTATGAACATGGAAATATCTTCACCGCCTTCTGTACGAACATGGATATATCTACACAGCCATCTTAATGAACATGGAAATATCAGCACCGCTGTCTGTATGAACATGGAAATATCTACACCGCTATCTGTATTTACATGGAAATATCTACACCGCTATCTGTATGAACATGGAAATGTCTACACCGCTATCTGTATGAACATGGAAATATCTACAACGCTATCTGTATGAACATAGAAATATCTTCACCGCCATCTGTATCAACATGGATATATCTACACAGCCATCTGGATGAACATGGAAATATCTACACCGCTATATGTATGAACATGGAAATAGCTACACCGCTATCTCTATGAACATGGAAATATCTACACCGCTATCTGTATGAACATGGAAATATCTACACCGCTATCTGTATGAACATGGAAATATCTTCACCGCCATCTGTATGAACATGGCTATATCTACACCGCTATCTGTGTACACATGCATACATCTTCACCGCTACCTGTATAAACTTGGAAATATCTACACCGCTATCTGTATGAACATGGAAATATCTACACTGCTCTCTGTTTCAACATGGAAATATCTACACCGCTATCTGCATGAAAATGGAAATATCTACAAAGCTATCTGCATATAAATGGAAATATCTATACAGCTATCTCTTTACACATGGAAATAACTACACCGCTATCTCTATAAACATGGAAATATCTACACCGCCATCTGTATGAACATGGAATTATCTGCACCGCCATCTCTTTGAGCATATAAATATCTTCACCACCATCTGTATTAAGATGGAGATATCTACACCGCTATCTGTATAAACATGGAAATATCTACACCGCTATCTGTATAAACATGGATATATCTACACAGCGATCTGGATGAACATGGAAATATCTACACCGCTCTCTGTATGAACATGGAAATATCTACACCGCTATCTGTGTAAAGATGCATACACCTTCACCGCAATCAGTATAAGCATGGAAATATCTACATCGCTATCCGTATGAACATGGAAACATCTACACCTCTATCTGTTTGAACATGGAAATATCTACACCGCTATCTGCATGAAAATGGAAATATCTACACAGCTATCTGCATATACATGGAAATATCTACAAAGCTATGTCTTTACACATGGAAATAACTACACCGCTATCTCTATAAACATGGAAATATCTACACCGCCATCTGTATGAACATGGAAATATCTGCACCGCCATCTGTATGAACATATAAATATCTACACCGCCATCTGTATTAAGATGGGGATATCTACACCGCTATCTGTATAAACCTGGAAATATCTACACCGCTATATGTATAATCATGGAAATATCTACACCGCTATCTGTATAAACATGGAAATATTTCACCGCTACCTGTATAAACATGGAAATATCAGCACCGCTATCTGTATGAACATGGAAATATCTACACCGCTCTCTGTATGAACATGAAAATATCTACACCGCTATCTGTATGAACATGGATATATCTACACAGCCATCTGGATGAACATGGAAATATCTACACCGCTATCTGTGTAAACATGCATACATCTTCACCGCTATCTGTATAAACATGGAAATATCTACACCGCTATCTGTATGAACATGGAAATATCTACACCGCTATCTGTATGAACATGGAAATATCTACACCGCTATCTGTTTGAACATGGAAATATCTTCACCGCTATCTACATGAAAATGGAATTATCTACACTGCTATCTGCATATACATGGAAATATCTACAAAGCTATCTCTTTACACATGGAAATAACCACACCACTATCTGTATGAACATGGAAATATCTACACCGCCATCTGTATGAACATTGAAATATCTGCACCGCCATCTGTATGAACATATAAATATCCACACCGCCATTTGCATTAAGAAGGAGATATCTAAACTGCTATCTGTATAAACATGGAAATATCTACACCGCTGTCTGTATAAACATGGAAATAGCTACACTGCTATCTGTATAAACATGGAAATATCTACAACGCTACCAGTATAAACATGGAAATATCAGCACCGCTATCGGTATGAACATGGAAATATCTACACCGCTATCTCTATGAACATGGAAATATCTACACCGCTATCTGTATGAACATGGAAATATCTTCACCGCCATCTGTATGGACATGGATATATCTACACAGCCATCTGTATGAACATGGAAATATCTACACCGCTATCTGTATGAACATGGAAATATCTACACCGCTATCTGTATGAGCATGGAAATAACTTCACCGCCATCTGTATGAACATGGATATGTCTACAAGGCCATCTGGATGAACATGGAAAGATCTACACCGCGATCTGTATGAACATGGAAATATCTACACTGCTATCTGTGTAAACATGCATACATCTTCACCGCTATCTGTATAAACATGGAAATATCTACACTGCTATCTGTATGAACATGGAAATAACTACACCGCTATCTGTATGAACATGGAAATATCTACACCGGTATCTGTATGAACATGGAAATATCTTCACCGCCATCTGTATGAACATGAATATATCTACACAGCCATCTGGATGAACATGGAAATATCTACACAGCTATCTGTATGAACGTGGAAATATATACACCGCTATCTGTGTAAACATGCAAACATCTTCACCGCTATCTGTATAAACATGGAAATATCTACATCGGTATCCGTATGAACATGGAAATATCTACACAGCAATCTGCATATACATGGAAATATCTACAAAGCTATCTCTTTACACATGGAAATAACTACACCGCTATCTCCATAAACATGGAAATATCTATACCGCCATCTGTATGAACATGGAAATATCTGCACCGCCATCTGTATTAACATACAAATATCTACACCGCCATCTGTATTAAGATGGAGATATCTACACCGCTATCTGTATAAACTTGGAGATATCTACACCGCTATCTGTATAAACATGGAAATATCTACACCGCAATCTGTATAAACATGGAAATATCAGCACCGCTATCTGTATGAATATGGAAATATCAACACTGCCATCTGTATTAAGATGGAGATATCTACACCGCTATCTGTATAAACATGGAAATATCTACACCGCTATCTGTATGAACATGGCAATACCTACACCGCTATCTGTATGAACATGGAAATATCTACACCGATATCTGTATGAACATGGAAATATCTTCACCACCATCTGTATGAACATAGATATATCTACACAGCCATCTGGATGAACATGGAAATATCAGCACCGCTGTCTGTATGAACATGGAAATAACTACATCGCTATCTGTATGAACATGGAAATATCTACACCGCTATCTGTATGAAAATGGAAATATCTTCACTGCCATCTGTATGAACATGGATATATCTACACAGCCATCTGGATGAACATGGAAATATCTACACCGCTGTCTGTATGAACATGGAAATATCTACACCGATATCTGTGAAAACATGTATACATCTTCACCACTATCTGTTTAAACATGGAAATATCTACACTGCTATCTGTATGAACATGGAAATATCTACACTGCTCTCTGTTTGAACATGGAAATATCTACACCGCTATCTGCATGAAAATGGAAATATCTACAAAGCTATGTGCATATAAATGGAAATATCTTTACAGCAATCTCTTTACACATGGAAATAACTGCACCGCTATCTCTATAAACATGGAAATATCTACACCGCCATCTGTATGAACATGGAAATATCTGCACCGCCATCTGTAGGAGCATATAAATATCTTCACCACCATCTGTATTAAGATGGATATATCTACACCGCTATCTGTATAAACATGGAAATATCTACACCGCTATCTGTATAAACATGGATATATCTACACAGCGATCTGGATGAACATGGAAATATCTACACCGCTCTCTGCATGAACATGGAAATATCTACACCGCTATCTGTGTAAAGATGCATATATCTTCACCGCAATAAGTATAAGCATGGAAATATCTACACCGCTATCTGTATGAACGTGGAAATAACTACACCGCTATCTGTTTGAACATGGAAATATCTAAACCGCTATCAGCATGAAAATGGAAATATCTACACAGCTATCTGCATATACATGGAAATATCTACACAGCTATCTCTTTACACATGGAAATAACTACACCGCTATCTCTATAAACATGGAAATATCTACACCGCCATCTGTATGAACATGGAAATATCTGCACCGCCATCTGTATGAACATATAAATATCTACACCGCCATCTGTATTAAGATGTAGATATCTACACCGCTATCTGTATAAACATGGAAATATCTACACCGCTATCTGTATAAACATGGAAATATCTACACTGCTATCTGTATAAACATGGAAATATCTACACCGCTATCTGTATAAACATGGAAATATCAGCACTGCTGTCTGTATGAACATGGAAATATCAGCCCCTCTATCTGTATGAACATGGAAATATCTACACCGCTATCTCTATGAACATGGAAATATCTACACCACTATCTGTATGAACATGGAAATAACTACACCGCTATCTGTATGAGCATGGAAATATCTACACCGCTATCTGTATGAACATGGATATGTCTCCACGGCCATCTGGATGAACATGGATATATCTACACAGCCATCTGTATGAACATGGAAATATCTACACTGCTATCTGTGTAAACATGCATACATCTTCACCGCTATCTGTATAAACATGGAAATATCTACACCGCTATCTGTATGAACATGGAAATACCTACACCGCTATCTGTATGAACATGGAAATATCTACACCGGTATCTGTATGAATATGGAAATATCTTCACCGCCATCTGTATGAACATGGATATATCTACACAGCCATCTGGATGAACATGGAAATATCTACACAGCTATCTGTATGAACATGGAAATATATACACCGCTCTCTGTGTAAACATGCATACATCTTCACCGCTATCTGTATAAACATGGAAATATCTACATCGCTATCCTTATGAACATGGAAATATCTACACCGCTATCTGTTTGAACATGGAAATATCTACACCGCTATCTGCATGAAATTGGAAATATCTACACAGCTATCTGCATATACATGGAAATATCTACAAACCTATCTCTTTACACATGGAAATAACTGCACCGCTATCTGAATAAACATGGAAATATCTACACCGCCATCTGTATGAACATGGAAATATCTGCACCGCCATCTGTATGAACATATAAATATCTACACCGACATCTGTATTAAGATGGGGATATCTACACCGCTATCTGTATAAACCTGGAAATATCTACACCGCTATCTGTATAATCATGGAAATATCTACAACGCTATCTGTATAAACATGGAAATATCTACACCGCTACCTGAATAAACAAGGAAATAGCACCGCTATCTGTACGAACATGGAAATATCTACAGCGCTATCTGTACGAACATGGAAATATCTACACGGCTATCTGTATGAACATGGATATATCTACACAGCCATCTGGATGAACATGGAAATATCTACACCGCTATCTGTGTAAACATGCATACATCTTCACCGCTATCTGTATAAACATGGAAATATTTACAACGCTATCTGTATGAACATGGAAATATCTACACCGCTATCTGTATGAACATGGAAATATCTACACCGCTATCTGTTTGAACATGAAAATATCTTCACCGGTATCTGCATGAAAATGGAAATATCTACACTGCTATCTGCATATACATGGAAATATCTACACAGCTATCTCTTTACACATGGAAATAACCACACCGCTATCTGTATGAACATGGAAATATCTACACCGCTATCTGTATGAACATGGAAATATCTGCACCGACATCTGAATGAACATATAAATAACTACAACGCCATCTGTATTAAGATGGAGATATCTACACCGCTATCTGTATAAACTTGGAAATATCTACACCGCTATCTGTATAAACATGGAAATACCTACACTGCAATCTGTATAAACATGGAAATAACTACACCGCTACCAGTATAAATATGGAAATATCAGCACCGCTATCTGTATGAACATGGAAATATCTACACCGCTATATCTATGAACATGGAAATTTCTACACCGCTATCTGTATGAACATGGAAATATCTACACCGCTATCTGTATGAACATGGAAATATCTACACCACTACCTGTATGAACATGGAAATATCTACACTGCTATCTGTAAAAACATGGATATATGTACACCGCCATCTGGATGAACACGGAAATATCTACACCGCTATCTGTATGAACATGGAAATATCTACACCGCTATCTGTATAAATATGCATACATCTTCACCGCAATCTGTATAAACATGGAAATATCTACACCGCTATCTCTATGAACATGGAAATATCTACACCGCTATCTGTTTGAACATGGAAATATCTACACCGCTGTCTGCATGAAAATGGAAATATCTACACAGCTATCTGCATATACATGGAAATATCTACACAGCTATCTCTTTACACATGGAAATAACTACACCGCTATCTGTATGAACATGGAAATATCTACACCGCCATCTGTATGAACATGGAAATATCTGCACCGACATCTGTATGAACATATACATATCTACACGGCCATCTGTATTAAGATGGAGATATCTACACCGATATCTGTATAAACATGGAAATATCTACACCGCTATCTGTATAAACATGGAAATATCTACACCGGTATCTGTATAAACATGGAAATATCTAAACCGCTACCTGTATAAACTTGGAAATATCACCACCGCTATCTGTATGAACATGGAAATATTCACACCGCCGTCTGGATGAACATGGAAATATCTACACAGCTATCTGTATGAACATGGAAATATATACACCACTATCTGTGTAAACATGCATATATCTTCACCGCTATCTGTATAAACATGGAAATATCTACACCGCTACCTGTATAAACATGGAAATATCAGCACCGCTATCTGTATGAACATGGAAATATCAGCCCCTCTATCTGTATGAACATGGAAATACCTACACCACTCTCTGTATGAACATGGAAATATCTACACCGCTATGTGTATGAACATGGAAATATCTTCACCGCCATCTGTATGAACATAGATATATCTACACAGCCATCTGGATGAACATGGAAATATCTACACCGCTATCTGTATGAACATGGAAATAGCTACACCGCTATCTGTATAAACATGGAAATATCTACACCACTATCTGTATGAACATGGAAATATCTACACCGCTATCTGTATGAACATGGAAATATCTTCACCGCCATCTGTATGAACATGGATATATCTACACAGCCATCTGGATGAACATGGAAATATCTACACCGCTATCTGTATGAACATGGAAATAGCTACACCGCTATCTGTATGTACTTGGAATTATCTACACCGCTATCTGTATTAACATGGAAATATCTTCACCGCCATCTGTATGAACATGGATATATCTACACAGCCATCTGGATGAACATATAAATATCTACACCGCCATCTGTATTAAGATGGGGATATCTACACCGCTATCTGTATAAACCTGGAAATATCGACACCGCTATCTGTATAAACATGGAAATATCTACACCGCTACCAGTATAAACATGGAAATATCAGCACCGCTATCGGTATGAACATGGAAATATCTACACCGCTATCTCTATGAACATGGAAATATCTACACCGCTATCTGTATGAACATGGAAATATCTTCACCGCCATCTGTATGAACATGGATATATCTACACAGCCATCTGTATGAACATGGAAATATCTACACCGCTATCTGTATGAACATGGAAATATCAGCCCCTCTATCTGTATGAACATGGAAATACCTACACCACTCTCTGTATGAACATGGAAATATCTACACCGCTATGTGTATGAACATGGAAATATCTTCACCGCCATCTGTATGAACATAGATATATCTACACAGCCATCTGGATGAACATGGAAATATCTACACCGCTATCTGTATGAACACGGAAATAGCTACACCGCTATCTGTATAAACATGGAAATATCTACACCACTATCTGTATGAACATGGAAATAGCTACACCGCTATCTGTATGAACATGGAAATATCTTCACCGCCATCTGTATGAACATGGATATATCTACAGAGCCATCTGGATGAACATGAAAATATCTACACCGCTATCTGTATGAACATGGAAATAGCTACAGCGCTATCTGTATGTACTTGGAATTATCTACACCGCTATCTGTAAGAACATGGAAATATCTTCACCGCCATCTGTATGAACATGGATATATCTACACAGCCATCTGGATGAACATATAAATATCTACATCGCCATCTGTATCAAGATGGGGATATCTACACCGCTATCTGTATAAACCTGGAAATATCTACACAGCTATCTGTATAAACATGGAAATATCTACACCGCTACCAGTATAAACATGGAAATATCAGCACCGCTATCGGTATGAACATGGAAATATCTACACCGCTATCTCTATGAACATGGAAATATCTACACCGCTATCTGTATGAACATGGAAATATCTTCACCGCCATCTGTATGAACATGGATATATCTACACAGCCATCTGTATGAACATGGAAATATCTACACCGCTATCTGTATGAACATGGAAATATCTACACCGCTATCTGTATGAGCATGGAAATAACTTCACCGCCATCTGAATGAACATGGATATGTCTACACGGCCATCTGGATGAACATGGAAAGATCTACACCGCGATCTGTATGAACATGGAAATATCTACATTGCTATCTTTGTAAACATGCATACATCTTCACTGCTATCTGTATAAACATGGAAATATCTGCACCGCTATCTGTATGAACATGGAAATATCTACACCGCTATCTGTATGAACATAGAAATACCTACACCGGTATCTGTATGAACATGGAAATATCTTCACCGCCATCTGTATGAACATGGATATATCTTCACAGCCATCTGGATGAACATGGAAATATCAACACAGCTATCTGTATGAACATGGAAATATCTACACCGCTATCTGTATGAACATGGAAATATCTACACCGCTATCTGTATGAACATGGAAATATCTACACCGCTATCTGTTTGAACATGGAAATATCTTCACCCCTATCTGTATGAACATGGAAATATCTGCACAGCCATCTGTATGAACATATAAATATCTACACCGCCATCTGTATTAAGATGGAGATATCTACACCGCTATCTGTATAAACATGGAAATACCTACACCGCTACCTGTATAAACATGGAAATATCAGCACCGCTATCTGTATGAACATGGAAATATCTACATCGCTATCTGTACGAACATGGAAATATCTACACCGCTATCTGTATGAACATGGATATATCTACACAGCCATCTGGATGAACATGGAAATATCTACACCGCTATCTGTATGAACATGGAAATATCTACACTGCTATCTGTTTGAACATGGAAATATCTGCACCGCTGTCTGCATGAAAATGGAAATATCTACACAGCTATCTGCATATACATGGAAATATCTACACAACTATCTTTTTCACATGGAAATAACTACACCGCTATCTCTATAAACATGGAAATATCTACACCGCCATCTGTATGAACACGGAAATATCTGCACTGACATCTGTATGAACGTATACATATCTACACGGCCATCTGTATTAAGATGGAGATATCTACACCGATATCTGTATAAACATGGAAATATCTACACCGCTATCTGTATAAACATGGAAATATCTACACCGCTATCTGTATAAACATGGAAATATCTACACCGCTACCTGTATAAACATGGAAATATCAGCAGCGCTATCTTTATGAACATCGAAATATCAGCCCCTCTATCTGAATGAATATGGAATTATCTACACCGCTATCTCTATGAACATGGAAATATCTACACCACTATCTGTTTGAACATGGAAATATCTAAACTGCTATCTGCATGGAAATAGAAATATATACACAGCTATCTGCATATACATGGAAATATCTACACAGCTATCTCTTTACACATGGAAATAACTACACCGCTATCTGTATGAACATGGAAATATCTTCACGGCCATCTGTATGAAGATGGATATATCTACGCAGCCATCTGGATGAACATGGAAATATCTACACCGCTATCTGTATGAACATGGAAATATCTACACCGCTATCTGTGTAAACATGCATACAACTTCACCGCTATCAGCATAAACATGGAAATATCTACACTGCTATCTGTATGAACATGGAAATATCTACACCGCCATCTGTATGAACATGGAAATATCAGCACCGCCATCTGTATGAACATATAAATATCTACACCGCCATCTATATTAAGATATAGATATCCACACCGCTATCTGTATAAACTTGGAAATATCTACACCGCTATCTGTATAAACATGGAAATATCTAAACCGCAATCTCTATAAACATGGAAATATCTACACCTCTACCTGTATAAACATGGAAACATCAGCACCGCTAACTGTATTAACATGGAAATATCTACACCGCTATCTCTATGAACATGGAAATATCTACACCGCTATCTGTGTAAACATGCATACAACTTCACCGCTATCTGTATGAACATGGAAATATCTACACCGCTATCTCTAAGAACATGGAAATTTCTACACCGCTATCTGTATGAACATGGAAATGGCTACACTGCTATCTGTATGAACATGGAAATATCTACACCACTACCTGTATGAACATGGAAATATCTACACCGCTATCTGTATGAACATGGATATATCTACACAGCCATCTGGATGAACACGGAAATATCTACACCGCTATCTGTATGAACATGGAAATATCTACACCGCTATCTGTATAAACTTGGAAATATCTACACCGCTATCTGTATAAACATGGAAATATCTACACCGCAATCTGTATGAACATGGAAATATCTACACCACTACCTGTATAAACCTGGAAATATCTACACCACTATCTCTATGAACATGGTAATTTCTACACCGCTATCTGTATGAACATGGAAATATCTTCACCGCCATCTTGTGAACATAGATATATCTACACAGCCATCTGCATGAACATGGAAATATCTACACCGCTATCTGTATGAACATGGAAATAGCTACACCGCTATCTGTATGAACATGGAAATATCTACACCACTATCTGTATAAACATGGAAATATCCACACTGCTATCTGTATAAACATGGAAATATCAGCCCCTCTATCTGTATGAACATGGAGATATCTACACCGCATTCTGTATGATCATGGAAATATCTACACCGCTATCTGTGTGAACATGGAAATATCTTCACCGCCATCTGTATGAACATGGATATATCTACAGAGCCATCTGGATGAACATGGAAATATCTACACCGCTATCTGTATGAACATGGAAATATCTACACCGCTATCTGTATGAACATGGATATATCTACACCGCCATCAGTATGAACATGGAAATATCTGCACCGCCATCTGTATGAACATATAAATATCTACACGGCCATCTGTATTAAGATGGAGATATCTACACCGCAATCAGTATAAACATGGAAATATCTACACTGCTATCTGTATAAACATGGAAATATCTACACCGCTATCTGTATAAACATGGAAATATCTACACCGCTACCTGTATAAACATGGAATTATCAGCACCGCTATCTGTATGAACACGGAAATATCAGCCCCTCTATCTGTATGAACATGGAAATACCTACACCGCTATCTGTATGAACATGGAAATACCTACACCGCTATCTGTATGAACATGGAAATAGCTTCAACGCCATCTGTATGAACATGGATATATCTACACAGCCATCTGGATGAAAATGGAAATATCTTCACCGCTCTCTGTTTGAACATGGAAATAGCTAGACCGCAATCTGTATACACATGGAAATAACTACACCGCTACCAGTATAAACATGGAAATATCAGCACCGCTATCTGTATGAACATGGAAATATCTACACCGCTATATCTATGAACATGGAAATTTCTACACCGCTATCTGTATGAACATAGAAAAATCTACACCGCTATCTGTATGAACATGGAAATATCTACACCGCTATCTGTTTGAACATGGAAATATCTTCACCCCTATCTGCATGAAAATGGAAATATCTACACTGCTATCTGCATATGCATGCAAATATCTACACAGCTATCTCTTTACACATGGAAATAACCACACCGCTATCTGTATGAACATGGAAATATCTACACCGCCATCTGTATGAACATGGAAATATCTGCACAGCCATCTGTATGAACATATAAATATCTACACCGCCATCTGTATTAAGATGGAGATATCTACACCGCTATCTGTATAAACATGGAAATACCTACACCGCTACCTGTATAAACATGGAAATATCAGCACCGCTATCTGTATGAACATGGAAATATCTACATCGCTATCTGTACGAACATGGAAATATCTACACCGCCATCTGTATGATCATGGAAATATCTGCACCGACATCTGTATGAACATATAAATATCTACAAGGCCATCTGTATTAAGATGGAGATATCTACACCGATATCTGTATAAACATGGAAATATCTTCACCGCTATCTGTATAAACATGAAATTATCTACACCGCTATCTGTATAAACATGGAAATATCTACACCGCCACCTGTATAAACATGGAAATATCAGCACCGCTATCTGTATGAACATGGAAATATCAGCCCCTCTATCTGTATGAATATGGAAGTATCTACACCGCTATCTCTATGAACATGGAAATATCTACACCGCTATCTGTTTGAACATGGAAATATTTAAACAAATATCTGCATGAAAATAGAAATATATACACAGCTATCTGCATATACATGGAAATATCTACACAGCTATCCCTTTACTCATTGAAATAACTACACCGCTATCTGTATGAACATTTAAATATCTTCACCGCCATCTGTATGAAGATGGATATAACTACACAGCCATCTGGATGAAAATGGAAATATCTACACCGCTATCGGTATGAACATGGAAATATCTACACCGCTATCTGTGTAAACGTGCATACATCTTCACCGCTATCTGTATAAACATGGAAATATCTAGACAGCTATCTGTATGAACATGGAAATATCTACACCGCTATCTGTTTGAACATGGAAATATCTACACCGTTATCTGCATGAAAATGGAAATATCTACACAGCGATCTGCATATACATGGAAATACCTTCAAAGCTATCTCTTTACACATGGAAATAACTACAGCGCTATCTCTATAAACATGGAAATAGCTACACCGCCATCTGTATGAACAAGGAAATATCTGCACCGCCATCTGTATGAACATATAAATATCTACACCGCCGTCTATATTAAGATGGAGATATCTACACCGCTATCTGTATAAACTTGGAAATATCTACACCGCTATCTGTATAAACATGGAAATATCTACACCGCTATCTGTATAAACATGGAAATATCTACACCACTACCTGTATAAACATGGAAATATCAGCACCGCTATCTGTATGAACATGGAAATATCTACACCGCTATCTCTATGAACATGGAAATTTCTACACCGCTATCTGTATGAACATGGAAATAGCTACACCGCTATCTGTATGAACATGGAAATATCTACACCACTGCCTGTATGTACATGGAAATATCTACACCGCTATCTGTATGAACATGGATATATCTACACAGCCATCTGGATGAACACGGAAATATCTACACCGCTATCTGTATGAACATGGAAATATCTACACCGCTATCTGTATAAACTTAGAGATATCTACACCGCTATCTGTATAAACATGGAAATATCTACACCACTACCTGTATAAACATGGAAATATCGGCACCGCTATCTGTATGAACATGGAAATATCTACACCGCTATCTCTATGAACATGGAAATTTCTACACCGCTATCTGTATGAACATGGAAATAGCTACACCGCTATCTGTGTGAACATGGAAATATCTACACCACTACCTGTATGAACATGGAAATACCTACACCGCTATCTGTATGAACATGGAAATACCTTCACCGCCATCTGTATGAACATGGATATATCTACACAGCGATCTGGAGGAACATGGAAATATCTTCACCGCTATCTGTATGAACATGGAAATAGCTACACCGCTATCTGTATGAACATGGAAATATATACACCACTATCTGTATGAACATGGAAATATCTACACCGCTACCTGTATGTACATGGAAATATCTACACAGCTATCTGCATGAACATGGATATATCTACACTGCCATCTGTATGAACTTGGAAATATCTGCACCGCCATCTGTATGAACATATAAATATCTACACAGCCATCTGTATTAAGATGGAGATATCTACACCGCAATCAATATAAACATGGAAATATCTACACCGTTATCTGTATAAACATGGAAATATCTACACCGCTATCTGTATAAACATGGAAATATCTACACCGCTACCTTTATAAACATGGAAATATCAGCACCGCTATCTGTATGAACTCGGAAATATCAGCCCCTCTATCTGTATGAACATGGAAATACCTACACCGCTATCTGTATGAACATGGAAATATCTACACCGCTATCTGTATGAACATGGAAATATCTTCACCGCCATCTGTATGAACATGGATATATCTACACAGCCATCTGTATGAACATGGAAATATCTTCACCGCCATCTGTATGAACATGGATATATCTACACAGCCATCTGGATGAACATGGAAATATCTATAAAGCTATCTGTTTGAACATGGAAATAGCTACACCGCAATCTGTATGAACATGGAAATATCTACACCACTATCTGTATGAACATGGAAATACCTACACCGCTATCTGTATGAACATGGAAATATCTACACCGCTATCTGTTTGAACATGGAAATATCTACACCGCTATCTGCATGAAAATGGAAATATCTACACAGCGATCTGCATATACATGGAAATATCTACAAAGCTATCTCTTTACACATGGAAATAACTACAGCGCTGTCTCTATAAACATGGAAATATCTACACCGCCATCTGTATGAACATGGAAATATCTGCACCGCCATCTATATGAACATATAAATACCTACACCGCCATCTATATTAAGATGGAGATATCTACACCGCTATCTGTGTAAACATGGAAATATCTACACCGCTATCTGTATAAACATGGAAATATCTACACCGCAATCTGTATAAACATGGAAATAACTACACCGCTACCAGTATAAACATGGAAATATCAGCACCGCTATCTGTATGAACATTGAAATATCTACACCGCTATATCTATGAACAAGGAAATTTCTACACCGCTATCTGTATGAACATGGAAATATCTACACCGCTATCTGTATGAACATGGAAATATCTATACCACTACCTGTATGAACATGGAAATATCTACACTGCTATCCGTATGAACATGGATATACCTATACCGCCATCTGGATGAACACGGAAATATCTACACCGCTATCTGTATGAACATGGAAATATCTACACCTCTATCTGTGTAAATATGCATACATCTTCACCGCAATCTGTATAAACATGGAAATATATACACCGCTATCTGTATGAACATGGAAATATCTACAACGCTATCTGTTTGAACATGGAAATATCTACACCGCTGTCTGCATGAAAATGGAAATATATACACAGCTATCTGAATATACATGGAAATATCTACACAGCTATCTCTTTACACATGGAAATAACTACACCGCTATCTGTATGAACATGGAAATATCTACACCACTATCTGTATGAACATGGAAATATCTACACCGCTACCTGTATGAACATGGAAATATCTACACCGCTATCTGTATGAACATGGATATATCTACACAGCCATCTGGATGAACACGGAAATATCTACACCGCTATCTGTATGAAAATGGAAATATCTACACCGCCATCTGTATGAACATGGAAATATCTGCACCGCCATCTGAATGAACATATAAATATCTACACGGCCATCTGTATTAAGATGGAGATAACTACACCGCAATCAGTACAAACATGGAAATATCTACACCACTATCTGTATAAACATGGAAATATCTACACCGCTATCTGTATAAACATGGAAATATCTACACCGCTACCTGTATAAACATGGAATTATCAGCACCGCTATCTGTATGAACACGGAAATATCAGCCTCTCTATCTGTATGAATATGGAAGTATCTACACCGCTATCTCTATGAACATGGAAATATCTACACCGCTATCTGTTTGAACATGGAAATATCTAAACCGCTATCTGCATGAAAATGGAAATATATACACAGCTATCTGCATATACTTGGAAATATCTACACAGCTATCTCTTTACACATGGAAATAACTACACCGCTATCTGTATGAACATGGAAAAGTCTTCACCGCCATCTGTATGAAGATGGATATAACTACACAGCCATCTGGATGAAAATGGAAATATCTACACCGCTATCGGTATGAACATGGAAATATCTACACCGCTATCTGTGTAAACATGTACACATCTTCACCGCTATCTGTATAAACATGGAAATATCTACACTGCTATCTGTATGATCATGGAAATATCTACACCGCTATCTGTTTGAACATGGAAATATCTACACCACTATCTGCATGAAAATGGAAATATCTACACAGCGATCTGCATATACATGGAAATATCTACACAGCTATCTCTTTACACATGGAAATAACCACACCGCTATCTGTATGAACATGGAAATATCTACACCGCCATCTGTATGAACATGTAAATATCTGCACCGCCATCTGTATGAACATATAAATATCTACACCGTCATCTGTATTAAGATGGAGATATCGACACCGCTATCTGTATAAACATGGAAATATCTACACCGCTATCTGTATAAACATGGAAATATCTACACCGCTATCTGTATAAACTTGGAAATATCTACACCGCTACCTGTATAAACATGGAAATATCAGCACCGCTATCTGTATCAAGATGGAAATATCTACACCGCTATCTGTATGAACATGGAAATATCTACACCGCTATCTGTATGAACATGGAAATATCTACACCGCTATCTGTATGAACATGGAAATATCTTCACCGCTATCTGTTTGAACATGGAAATATCTACACCGCTGTCTGCATGAAAATGGAAATATCTACACTGCTGTCTGCATATACATGGAAATATCTACACAGCTATCTCTTTTCACATGGAAATAACTACACCGCTATCTCTATAAACATGGAAATATCTACACCGCCATCTGTATGAACATTCAAATATCTGCACTGACTTCTGTATGAACGTATACATATCTACAAGGCCATCTGTATTAAGATGGAGATATCTACACCGATATCTGTATAAACATGGAAATATCTACACCGCTATCTGTATGAACATGGAAATATCTACACAACTATCTGTATAAACATGGAAATATCTACACCGCTACCTGTATAAACATGGAAATATCAGCAGCGCTATCTGTATGAACATGGAAATATCAGCACCGCTATCGGTGTGAACATGGAAATATCTACACCGCTATCTGTTTGAACATGGAAATATCTAAACCGCTATCTGCATGGAAATAGAAATATGTACACAGCTATCTGCATATACATGGAAATATCTACACAGCTATCCCTTTACACATGGAAATAACTACACCGCTATCTGTATGAACATGGAAATATCTTCACCGCCATCTGTATGAAGATGGATATATCTACACAGCCATCTGGATGAACATGGAAATACCTACACCACTATCTGTATGAACATGGAAATATCTACACCGCTATCTGTGTAAACATGCGCACAACTTCACCGCTATCTGTATAAACATGGAAATATCTACACTGCTATCTGTTTGAACATGGAAATATCTACACCGCCATCTGTATGAACATGGAAATATCAGCACCGCCATCTGTATGAACATATAAATATCTACACCGCCATCTATATTAAGATGGAGATATCTACACCGCTATCTGTATAAACTAGGAAATATCAACACCGCTATCTGTATAAACATGGAAATATCTAAAACGCAATCTGTATAAACATGGAAATATCTACACCACTACCTGTATAAACATGGAAATATCAGCACCGCTATCTGTATCAACATGGAAATATCTACACCGCTATCTCTATGAACATGGAAATTCCTTCACCGCTATCTGTATGAACATGGAAATGGCTACTCCGCTATCTGTACGAACATGGAAATATCTACACCACTACCTGTATGAACATGGAAATATCTACACCGCTATCTGTATAAACATGGAAATATCTACACCGCTATCTGTATAAACATGGAAATATCTACACTGCCACCTGTATAAACATGGAAATATCAGCACCGCTATCTGTATGAACATGGAAATATCAGCCCCTCTATCTGTATGAATATGGAAGTATCTACACCGCTATCTCTATGAACATGGAAATATCTACACCGCTATCTGTTTGAACATGGAAATATCTAAACCGCTATCTGCTTGAAAATGGAAATATATACACAGCTATCTGCATATACATGGAAATATCTACACAGCTATCTCTTTACACATGGAAAAAACTACACCGCTATCTGTATGAACATTTAAATATCTTCACCGCCATCTGTATGAAGATGGATATAACTACACAGCCATCAGGATGAACATGGAAATATCTACACCGCTATTGGTATGAACATGGAAATATCTACACCGCTATCTGTGTAAACATGGAAATATCTAGACTGCTATCTGTATGAACATGGAAATATCTACACTGCTATCTGTTTGAACATGGAAATATCTACACCGTTATCTGCATGAAAATGGAAATATCTACACAGCGATCTGCATATACATGGAAATTCCTTCAAAGCTATCTTTTTACACATGGAAATAACTACAGCGCTATCTCTATAAACATGGAAATAGCTACACCGCCATCTGTATGAACAAGGAAATATCTGCACGGCCATCTGTATGAACATATAAATATCTACACCGCCATCTATATTAAGATGGAGATATCTACACCGCTATCTGAATAAACTTGGAAATATCTACAACGCTATCTGTATAAACATGAAAATAACTACACCGCAATCTGTATAAACTTGGAAATATCTACACCACTACCTGTATAAACATGGAAATATCAGCACCGCTATCTGTATGAACATGGAAATATCTACACCGCTATCTCTATGAACATGGAAATTTCTACACCGCTATCTGTATGAACATGGAAATAGCTAAACCGCTATCTGTATGAACATGGAAATATGTACACCACTACCTGTATGTACATGGAAATATCTACACCGCTATCTGTATGAACATGGATATATCTACACAGCCATCTGGATGAACACGGAAATATCTACACCGCTATCTGTATGAACATGGAAATATCTACACCGCTATCACTATGAACATGGAAATTTCTACACTGCTATCTGTATGAACATGGAAATAGCTACACCGCTATCTGTGTGAACATGGAAATATCTACACCACTACCTGTATGAACATGGAAATATCTACACCGCTATCTGTATGAACATGGAAATACCTTCACCGCCATCTGTATGAACATGGATACATCTACACAGCCATCTGGATGAACATGGAAATATCTACACCGCTATGTGTATGAACATGGAAATAGCTACACAGCTATCTGTATGAACATGGAAATATCTACACCACTATCTGTATGAACATGGAAATATCTACACCGCTACCTGTATGAACATGGAAATATCTACACCGCTATCTGTATGAACATGGATATATCTACACAGCCATCTGGATGAACACGGAAATATCTACACCGCTATCTGTATGAACATGGAAATATCTACACCGCCATCTGTATGAACATGGAAATATCTGCACCGCCATCTGTATGAACATATAAATATCTACACGGCCATCTGTATTAAGATGGAGATATCTACACCGCAATCAGTATAAACATGGAAATATCTACACCGCTGTCTGTATAAACATGGAAATATCTACACCGCTATCTGTATAAACATGGAAATATCTACACCGCTACCTTTATAAACATGGAATATCAGCACCGCTATCTGTATGAACACGGAAATATCAGCCCCTCTATCTGTATGAACATGGAAATACCTACACCGCTATCTGTATGAACATGGAAATATCTACACCGTTATCTGTATGAACATGGAAATATCTTCACCGCAATCTGTATGAACATGGATATATCTACACAGCCATCTGTATGAACATGGAAATATCTTCACCGCCATCTGTATGAACATGGATATATCTACACAGCCATCTGGATGTACATGGAAATATCTACACCGCTATCTGTTTGAACATGGAAATAGCTACACCGCTATCTGTATGAACATGGAAATATCTACACCACTATCTGTATGAACATGGAAATATCTACACCGCTATCTGTATGAACATGGAAATATCTACACCGCTATCTGTTTGAACATGGAAATATCTACACCGCTATCTGAATGAAAATGGAAATATCTACACAGCGATCTGCATATACATGAAAATATCTACAAAGCTATCTCTTTACACATGGAAATAACTACAGCGCTGTCTCTATAAACATGGAAATGTCTTCACCGCCATCTGTATGAACATGGAAATATCTGCACCGCCATCTGTATGAACATATAAATATCTACACCGCCATCTATATTAAGATGGAGATATCTACAACGCTATCTGTATAAACTTGGAAATATCTAAACCTCTATCTGTATATTCATGGAAATATCTACACCGCAATCTGTATACACATGGAAATAACTACACCGCTACCAGTATAAACATGGAAATCTCAGCACCGCTATCTGTATGAACATGGAAATATCTACACCGCTATATATATGAACATGGAAATTTCTACACCGCTATCTGTATGAATATGGAAATATCTACACCGCTATCTGTATGAACATGGAAATATCTATACCACTACCTGTATGAACATGGAAATATCTACACTGCTATTCGTATGAACATGGATATATCTACACCGCCATCTGGATGAACACGGAAGTATCTACACCGCTATCTGTATGAACATGGAAATATCCACACCGCTATCTGTGTAAATATGCATACATCTTCACCGCAATCTGTATAAACATGGAAATATATACACCGCTATCTGTATGAACATGGAAATATCTACAACGCTATCTGTTTGAACATGGAAATATCTACACCGCTGTCTGCATGAAAATGGAAATATCTACACAGCTATCTGCATATACATGGAAATATCTACACAGCTATCTCTTTACACATGGAAATAACTACACCGCTATCTGTATGAACATGGAAATATCTATACCACTATCTGTATGAACATGGAAATATCTACACCGCTACCTGTATGAACATGGAAATATCTACACCGCTATCTGTATGAACATGGATATATCTACAAAGCCATCGGGATGAACACGGAAATATCTACACCGCTATCTGTATGAACATGGAAATATCTACACCGCCATCTGTATGAACATGGAAATATCTGCACCGCCATCTGTATGAACATATAAATATCTACACGGCCATCTGTATTAAGATGGAGATAACTACACTGCAATCAGTATAAACATGGAAATATCTACACCGCTATCTGTATAAACATGGAAATATCTATACCGCTATCTGTATAAACATGGAAATATCTACACCGCTACCTTTATAAACATGGAAATATCAGCACCGCTATCTGTATGAACACGGAAATATCAGCCCCTCTATCTGTATGAACATGGAAATATCTACACCGCTATCTGTATGAACATGGAAATATCTTCACCGCCATCTGTATGAACATGGATATATCTACACAGCCATCTGGATGAACATGGAAATATCTACACCGCTATCTATTTGAACATAGAAATAGCTACACCGCTATCTGTATGAACATGGAAATATCTACACCACTATCTGTATGAACATGGAAATATCTACACCGCTATCTGTATGAACATGGAAATATCTACACCGCTATCTGTTTGAACATGGAAATATCTACACCGCTATCTGCATGAAAATGGAAATATCTACACAGCGATCTGCATATACATGGAAATATCTACAAAGCTATCTCTTTACACATGGAAATAACTACAGCGCTGTCTCTATAAACATGGAAATATCTTCACCGCCATCTGTATGAACATGGAAATATCTGCACCGCCATGTGTATGAACATATAAATATCTACAGGGCCATCTGTATTAAGATGGAGATATCTACACCGCAATCAGTATAAACATGGAAATATCTACACCGCTATCTGTATAAACATGGAAATATCTACACCGCTACCTTTATAAACATGGAAATATCAGCACCGCTATCTGTATGAACACGGAAATATCAGCCCCTCTATCTGTATGAACATGGAAATACCTACACCGCTATCTGTATGAACATGGAAATATCTACACCGCTATCTGTATGAACATGGAAATATCTTCACCACCATCTGTATGAACATATAAATATCTACACGGCCATCTGTATTAAGATGGAGATAACTAAACCGCAATCAGTATAAACATGGAAATATCTACACCGCTATCTGTATAAACATGGAAATATCTACACCGCTATCTGTATAAACATGGAAATATCTACACCGCTACCTATATAAACATGGAAATATCAGCACCGCTATCTGTATGAACACGGAAATATCAGCCCCTCTATCTGTATGAACATGGAAATACCCACACCGCTATCTGTATGAACATGGAAATATCTACACCGCTATCTGTATGAACATGGAAATATCTTCACTGCCATCTCTATGAACATGGATATATCTACACAGCCATCTGGATGAACATGGAAATATCTACACCGCTATCTGTTTCAACATGGAAATAGCTACACCGCTATCTGTATGAACATGGAAATATCTACACCACTATCTGTATGAACATGGAAATATCTACACCGCTATCTGTATGAACATGGAAATATCTACACCGCTATCTGTTTGAACATGGAAATATCTACACCGCTATCTGCATGAAAATGGAAATATCTACACAGCGATCTGCATATATATGGAAATATCTACAAAGCTATCTCTTTACACATGGAAATAACTACAGCACTGTCTCTATAAACATGGAAAAATCTTCACCGCCATCTGTATGAACATGGAAATATCTGCACCGCCATCTGTATGAACATATAAATATCTACACCGCCATCTATATTAAGATGGAGATATCTACACCGCTATCTGTATAAACATGGAAATATCTACACCGCAATCTGTATAAACATGGAAATAACTACACCGCTACCAGTATAAACATGGAAATATCAGCACCGCTATCTGTATGAACATGGAAATATCTACACCGCTATATCTATAAACATGGAAATTTCTACACCGCTATCTGTATGAACATGGAAATATCTACACCGCTATCTGTATGAACATGGAAATATCTATACCACTACCTGTATGAACATGGAAATATCTACACTGCTATCCGTATGAACATGGATATATCTAAACCGCCATCTGGATGAACACGGAAATATCTACACCGCTATCTGTAAGAACATGGAAATATCTACACCGCCATCTGTATGAACATGGAAATATCTGCACCGACATCTGTATGAACATATAAATATCTACACGGCCATCTGTATTAAGATGGAGATATCTTCACCGATATCTGTATAAACATGGAAATATCTCCACCGCTATACTGTATAAACATGGAAATATCTACACCGCTATCTGTATAAACATGGAAAAATCATCACCGCTATCTGTATGAACATGGAAATATCAGCCCATCTATCTGTATGAATATGGAAGTATCTACACCGCTATCTCTATGAACAAGGAAATATCTACACCGCTATCTGTTTGAACATGGAAATATCTAAACCGCTATCTGCATGAAAATGGAAATTTATACACAGCTATCTGCATATACATGGAAATTTTTACTCAGCTATCTCTTTACACATGGAAATAACTACACCGCTATCTGTATGAACATGGAAAAACCTTCACCGCCATCTGTATGAAGATGGATATAACTACACAGCCATCTGGATGAAAATGGAAATATCTACACCGCTATCAGTATGAACATGGAATATCTACACCGCTATCTGTGTAAACATGTATACATCTTCACCGCTATCTGTATAAACATGGAAATATCTACACTGCTATCTCTATGAACATGGAAATATCTACACCGCTATCTGTTTGAACATGGAAATATCTACACCGCTATCTGCATGAAAATGGAAATATCTACACAGCGATCTGCATATACATGGAAATATCTTCAAGGCTATCTCTTTACACATGGAAATAACTACAGCGCTATCTCTATAAACATGGAAATAGCTACACCGCCATCAGCATGAACATGGAAATATCTGCACCGCCATCTGTATGAACATATAAATATCTACACCGCCATCTATATTAAGATGGAGATATCTACACCGCTATCTGTATAAACTTGGAAATATCTACACCGCTATCTGTATAAACATGGAAATATCTACACCGCAATCTGTATAAACATGGAAATATCTACACCACTACCTGTATAAACATGGAAATATCTGCACCGCTATCTGTATGAACATGGAAATATCTACAGCGCTATCTCTATGAACATGGAAATTTCTACACCGCTATCTGTATGAACATGGAAATATCTACAACACTACCTGTATGAACATGGAAATATCTACACCACTATCTGTATGAACATGGATATATCTACACAGCCATCTGGATGAACACGGAAATATCTACACCGCTATCTGTATGAACATGGAAATATCTACACCGCTATCTGTACAAACTTAGACATATCTACACCGCTATCTGTATAAACATGGAAATATCTACACCGCAATCTGTATAAACATGGAAATATCTACACCACTACCTGTATAAACATGGAAATATCAGCACCGCTATCTGTATGAATATGGAAATATCTACACCGCTATCTCTATGAACATGGAAATTTCTACACCGCTATCTGTATGAACATGGAAATAGCTACACCGCTATCTATATGAACATGGAAATATCTACACCACTACCTGAATGAACATGGAAATATCTACACCGCTCTCTGTATGAACATGGAAATATCTACACCGTTATCTGTTTGAACATGGAAATATCTACACCGCTGTCTGCATGAAAATGGAAATATCTACACAGCTATCTGCATATACATGGAAATATCTACACAGCTATCTCTTTACACATGGTAATAACTACACCGCTATCTGTATGAACATGGAAATATCTACACCGCCATCTGTATGAACATGGAAATATCTGCA
Source organism: Gorilla gorilla gorilla (assembly GCF_029281585.2). Classification (NCBI taxonomy): domain Eukaryota; kingdom Metazoa; phylum Chordata; class Mammalia; order Primates; family Hominidae; genus Gorilla; species Gorilla gorilla. The sequence continues at coordinate 50,930,012 of NC_073246.2, read as the reverse complement.
CTGACATCTGTATGAACATATACATATCTACACGGCCATCTGTATTAAGATGGAGATATCTACACCGACATCTGTATAAACTTGGAAATATCTACACCGCTATCTGTATAAACATGGAAATATCAGCCCCTCTATCTGTATGAACATGGAGATATCTAAACCGCATTCTGTATGAACATGGAAATACCTACACCGCTACCTGTATAAACATGGAAATATCAGCACCGCTATCTGTATAAACATGGAAATATCAGCCCCTCTATCTGTATGAACATGGAGATATCTAAACCGCATTCTGTATGAACATGGAAATATCTACACCGCTATCTGTATGAACTTGGAAATGTCTTCAGCGCCATCTGTATGAACATGGATATATCTACACAGCCATCTGGATGAACATGGAAATATCTACACTGCTATCTGTATGAACATGGAAATAGCTACACCGCTATCTGTATGAACATGGAAATATCTACACCACTATCTGTATGAACATGGAAATATCTACACCGCTACCTTTATGAACATGGAAATATCTACACCGCTATCTGTATGAACATGGATATATCTACACAGCCGTCTGGATGAACACGGAAATATCTACACCGCTATCTGTATGAACATGGAAATATCTTCACCGCCATCTGTATGAACATGGATATATCTACAGAGCCATCTGGATGACATGGAAATATCTACACAGCTATCTGTATGAACATGGAAATATATACACCGCTATCTGTATGAACTTGGAAATATCTACACCACTATCTGCAAGTAAACGGAAATATCTACAGAGCTATCTGCATATACATGGAAATATCTACAAAGCTATCTCTTTACACATGGAAATAACTACACCGCTATCTCTATAAACATGGAAATACCTACACCACCATATGTATGAACATGGAAATGTCTGCACCGCCATCTGTATGAACATATAAATATCTACACCACCATCTTTATTAAGATGGAGATATCTACACCGCTATCTGTATAAACCTGGAAATATCTACACCGCTATCTGTATAAACATGGAAATATGTATACCGCTATCTGTATAAACATGGAAATGTCTACACCTTTACCTGGAAAATCATGGAAATATCAGCACCGCTATCTGTATGAACATGGAAATATCTACACCGCTATCTGTACAAACATGGAAATATCTAAACCGCTATCTGTATGAACATGGAAATAGCTACACCGCTATCTGTATGAACATGGAAATATCTACACCACTATCTGTATGAACATGGAAATATCTACACCGCTATCTGTATGAACATGGATATATCTACACAGCCATCTGGATGAACACGGAAATATCTACACCGCTATCTGTATGAACATGGAAATATCTACACCGCCATCTGTATGAACATGGAAATATCTGCACCGCCATCTGTATGAACATATAAATATCTACACGGCCATCTGTATTAAGATGGAGATAACTACACCGCAATCAGTATAAACATGGAAATATCTATACCGCTATCTGTATAAACACGGAAATATCTACACCGCTATCTGTATGAACATGGAAATATCTACACCACTACCTGTATGAAGATGGAAATATCTACACCGCTATCTGTATGAACATATAAATATCTACACCATCATCTGTATTAAGAAGGAAATATCTAAAACGCTATCTGTATAAACATAGAAATATCTACACCGCTATCTGTATAAACATGGAAATATCTACAGCACTACCTGTATAAACATGGAAATATCAGCACCGCAATCAGTATGAACCTGGAAATATCTACACCGCTATCTGTATGAACATGGAAATATCTACACCGCTATCTGTATGAACATGGAAATATCTACAAAGCTATCTGAATGACCATGGAAATATCTACACCGCTATCTGTTTGAACATGGAAATATCTACACTGCTATCTGTATGAAAATGGAAATATCTACAATGCTACCTGCATATACATGGAAATATCTACACAGCTATCTCTTTACACATGGAAATAACTACACCGCTATATCTATAAACATGGAAACATCTACACCGCCATCTGTATTAACATGGAGGTATCTGCACCGCCATGTGTATGAACATATAAATATGTACACCGCCATCTGTATTAAGAAGGAAATATCTACACCGCTATCGGTATGAACATGGAAATATCTACACCGCTATCTGTAAGAACATGGAAATATCTACACCGCTATGTGTGTAAACATGCATACATCTTCACCGCTATCTGTATAAACATGGAAATATCTACAACGCTATCTGTATGAACATGGAAATATCTACACCGCTATCTGTATGAACATGGAATTATCTACACCGCTATCTGTATGAACATGGAAATATCTACACCGCTATCTGTATGAACATGGAAATATCTACAAAGCTATCTGAATGACCATGGAAATATCTACACCGCTATCTGTTTGAACATGGAAATATCTACACTGCTATCTGTATGAAAATGGAAATATCTACAATGCTACCTGCATATACATGGAAATATCTACACAGCTATCTCTTTACACATGGAAATAACTGCACCGCTATATCTATAAACATGGAAACATCTACACCGCCATCTGTATGAACATGGAGGTATCTGCACCGCCATGTGTATGCACATATAAATATGTACACCGCCATCTGTATTAAGAAGGAAATATCTACACCGCTATCAGTATGAACATGGAAATATCTACACCGCTATCTGTAAGAACATGGAAATATCTACACCGCTATGTGTGTAAACATGCATACATCTTCACCGCTATCTGTATAAACATGGAAATATCTACAACGCTATCTGTATGAACATGGAAATATCTACACCGCTATCTGTTTGAACATGGAAATATCTTAACCGCTATCTGCATGAAAATAGAAATATCTACACAGCTATCTGCATACACATGGAAATATCTACAAAGCTATCTCTTTACACATGGAAATAACTACACCGCTATCTCTATAAACACGGAAATATCTACACCGCCATCTATATGAACATGGAAATATCTGCACCGCCATCTGTATGAACATATAAATAACTACACCGCCATCTGTATAAACATGGAAATACCTTCATCGCTATCTGTATAAACATGGAAATATCTACACCGCTACCTGTATAAACATGGAAATATCAGCACTGCTATCTGTATGAACATGGAAATATCTACACCGGTATCTCTATGAACATGGAAATATCTACACCACTATCTGTATGAACATGGAAATAGCTACACCGCTATCTGTATGAACATGGAAACATCTACACCGCTATCTGTATGAACATGGAAATATCTACACCGCTATCTGCATCAACATGGAAATATCTACACCGTTATCTGTTTAAACATGCATATATCTTCACCGCAATCTGTATAAGCATGGAAATATCAACACCGCTATCTGTATGAAGGCGGAAATATCTACACCGCTATCTGTTTGAACATGGAAATATCTAAACCGCTATCTGCATGAAAATGGAAATATATACACAGCTATCTGCATATACATGGAAATATCTACACAGCTATCTCTTTACAAATGGAAATAACTACACCGCTATGTGTATGAACATGGAAATATCTTCACCGCCATCTGTATGAACATGGATATATCTACACAGCCATCTGGATGAACATCGAAATATCTACACCGCTGTCTGTATGAACATGGAAATATCTACACCGCTATCAGTGTAAGCATGCATACATCTTCACCGCTATCTGTATAAACATGGAAATATCTACACTGCTATCTGTATGAACATGGAAATATCTACACCACTATCTGTTTGAACATGGAAATATCTACACCGCTATCTGCATGAAAATGGAAATATCTACACAACGATCTGCATATACATGGAAATATCTACAAAGCTATCTCTTTACACATGGAAATAACTACAGCGCTATCTCTATAAACATGGAAATAGCTACACTGCCATCTGTATGAACATGGAAATACCTGCACCGCCATCTGTATGAACATATAAATATCTACACCGCCATCTATATTAAAATGGAGATATCTACACCACTATCTATCTGTTTGAACATGGAAATATCTACACCGCTATCTGTATGAACATGGAAATATCTACAACGCCATCTGTATGAACATGGAAATATCTGCACCGCCATCTGTATGAACATATAAATATCTACACCGCCATCTGTATTAAGATGGAGATATCTACACCGCTATCTGTATAAACATGGAAATATCTACACCGCTACCTGTACAAACATGGAAATAGCACCGCTATCTGTATGAACATGGAAATATCTACACCGCTATCTCTATGAACATGGAAATATCTACACCGATATCTGTGTAAACATGAATACATATTCACCGCTATCTGTATAAACATGGAAATATCTACACTGCTATCTGTATGAACATGGAAATATCTACACCGCTATCTGTTTGAACATGTAAATATATACACCGCTATGTACATGAAAATGGAAATATCTACAAAGCTATCTGCATATACATGGAAATATCTACACAGCTATCTCTTTACACATGGAAATAACTACACCGCTATATCTATAAACATGGAAATAACTACACCGCTATATCTATAAACATGGAAATATCTACACCGACTTCTGTATGTACATGGAAATATCTGCACCGACATCTGTATGAACATATAAATATCTACACCGCCATCTGTATTAAGAAGGAAATATCTAAACCGCTATCTATATAAACATGGAAATATCTACACCGCTGCCTGTATAAACATGGAAATATCAGCACCGCTATCTGTATGAACATGGAAATAGCTACACCGCTATCTGTATGAACATGGAAAAAGCTACACCGCTATCTGTGTAAACATGCATACATCCTCACCGCTATCTGTATAAAGATGGAAATATCTACACTGCTATCTGTATGAACATGGAAATATCTACACCACTATCTGCATGAAATTGGAAATATCTACACTGCTATCTGCAAATACATTTAAATATCTACACAGCTATAACTTTACACATGGAAATAACTACACCGCTATCAGTATGAACATGGAAATACCTACACCGCCATCTGTATGAACATGGAAATATTTGCACTGACATCTGTATGAACATATAAATATCTACACCGCCATCTGTATTAAGATGGAGATATGTACACTGCTATCAGTATAAACACGGAAATATCTACACCGCCATCTGTATGAACATATAAATATCTACACCACCATCTGTATTAAGAAGGAAATATCTAAACCGCTATCTGTATAAACATGGAAATATCTACACCGCTGCCTGTATAAACATGGAAATATCAGCACCGCTATCTGTATGAACATGGAAATATCTACACCGCTATCTGTATGAACATGGAAATAGCTACACCGCTATCTGTATGAACATGGATATATCTACACAGCCATCTGGATGAACATGGAAATATCTACACCGCTATCTGTGTAAACACGCATACATCTTCACCGCTATCTGTATAAACATGGAAATATCTACACCGCTATCTGTATGAACATGGAAATATCTGCACCGCCATCTGTATGAACATGGAAATATCTGCACCGTCATCCGAATGAACATATAAATATCTACACAGCCATCTGTATTAAGATGGATATATCTACACAGCTATCTGTATAAACATGGAAATTTCTACACCGCTATCTGTATAAACATGGAAATATCTACACCGCTATCTGTAAAAACATGGAAATATCAGCACCGCTATCTGTATGAACATGGAAATATCAGCCCCTCTATCTGTATGAACATGGAAGTATCTACACCGCTATCTCTATGAACATGGAAGTATCTACACCGCTATCTGTTTGAACATGGAAATATCTAAACCGCTATCTGCATGAAAATGGAAATATATACACAGCTATCTGCATATACATGGAAATATCTACACAGCTATCTCTTTACAAATGGAAATAACTACACCGCTATCTGTATGAACATGGAAATATCTTCACCGCCATCTGCATGAACATGGATATATCTACACAGCCATCTGGATGAACATGGAAATATCTACACCGCTGTCTGTATGAACATGGAAATATCTACACCGCTATCTGTGTAAGCATGCATACATCTTCACCGCTATCTGTATAAACATGGAAATATCTACACTGCTATCTGTATGAACATGGAAATATCTACACCACTATCTGTTTGAACATGGAAATATCTACACCGCTATCTGCATGAAAATGGAAATATCTACACAACGATCTGCATATACATGGAAATATCTACAAAGCTATCTCTTTACACATGGAAATAACTACAGCGCTATCTCTATAAACATGGAAATAGCTACACTGCCATCTGTATGAACATGGAAATACCTGCACCGCCATCTGTATGAACATATAAATATCTACACCGCCATCTATATTAAAATGGAGATATCTACACCGCTATCTGTATAAACTTGGAAATATCTACACCGCTATCTGTATAAACATGGAAATATCTACACCGCAATCTGTATAAACATGGAAATATCTACACCGCTACCAGTATAAACATGGAAATATCAGCACCGCTATCTGTATGAACATGGAAATATCTACAGCGCTATCTCTATGAACATGGAAATTTCTACACCGCTATCTGTATGAACATGGAAATAGCTACACCGCTATCTGTATGAACATGGAAATATCTACACCACTATCTGTATGAACATGGAAATATCTACACAGCTATCTGTATGAACATGGATATATCTACACTGCCATCTGGATGAACACGGAAGTAACTACACCGCTATCTGTAAGAACATGGAAATATCTACACCGCAATCTGTGTAAATATGCATACATCTTCACCGCTATCTGTATAAACATGGAAATATCTACACCGCTATCTGTATGAACATGGAAATATCTACACCGCTATCTGTTTGAACATGGAAATATCTACAGCGCTATCTGCATGAAAATGGAAATATCTACACAGCTGTCTGCATATACATGGAAATATCTACACAGCTATCTCTTTACACATGGAAATAACTACACCGCTCTCTCTATGAACATGGAAATATCTACACCGCCATCTGTATGAACATGGAAATTTCTGCACCGTCATCTGTATGAACTTATAAATATCTCCACCGCCATCTGTATTAAGATGGAGATATCTACCCCGCTATCTGTATAAACATGGGAATATCTACACCTCTATCTGTATAAACATGGAAATATCTACACCGCTATCTGTATAAACATGGAAATATATACAACGCTACCTGTATAAACATGGAAATATTAGCACCGATATCTGTATGAACATGGAAATATCTACACCGCTATCTGTATGAACATGGAAATATCTACACTGCTATCTGTATGAACATGGAAATATCTAAACCGCTATCTGTATGAACATGGAAATATCTACACCGCTATCTGTATGAACATGGATATATCTACAGAGCCCTCTGGATGATCATGGAAATATCCACACCTCTATCTGTGTAAACATGCATACATCTTCACCGCTATCTGTATAAACAGGGAAATATCTACACCGCTATCTGTATGAACATGGAAATATCTACACCGCTATCTGTTTGAAGATGGAAATATATACACAGCTATCAGCATGAAAATGGAAATATCTACACAGCTATCTGCATACACAAGGAAATATCTACACAGCTATCTCTTTACACATGGAAATAACTACACCGCTATCTGTATGAACATGGAAATATCTACACCGCCATCTGTATGAACATGGAAATATCTGCACCGCCATCTGTATGAACATATAAATATCTACACCGCCATCTGTATTAAGATGGAGATATCTACATCGCTATGTGTATAAACATGGACATATCTACACCGCTATGTGTATAAACATGTAAATATCTACACCGCCATCTGTATAAACATGGAAATATCTACACCGCTATCTGTATAAACATGGAAATATCTACACCGCTGCCTGTATAAACATGGAAATATCAGCACCGCTATCTGTATGAACATGGAAATATCTACACCGCTATCTGTATGAACATGGAAATATCTACACCGGTATCTGTATGAACATGGAAATAGCTACACCGTTATCTGTATGAACATGGGAATATCTACACCGCTATCTGTATGAACATGGAAATATCTACACCGCTATCTGTATGAACATGGATATATCTACACAGCCATCTGGATGAACATGGAAATATCTACACCGCTATCTCTGTAAACATGCATACATCTTCACCGCTATCTGTATAAACATGGAAATATCTACACCGCTATCTGTATGCACATGGAAATATCTACACCACTATCTGCATGAAATTGGAAATATCTACACTGCTATCTGCATATACATTTAAATATCTACACAGCTATCTCTTTACACATGGAAATAACTACACCGCTATCTGTATGAACATGGAAATACCTACACCGCCATCTGTATGAACATGGAAATATCTGCACCGCCATCTGTATGAACATATAAATATCTACACCACCATCTGTATTAAGATGGAGATAACTACTCTGCTATCTGTATAAACATGGAAATATCTACACCACCATCTGTATGAACATATAAATATCTACACCATCATCTGTATTAAGAAGGAAATATCTAAACCGCTATGTGTATAAACATGGAAATATCTACACCGCTGCCTGTATAAACATGGAAATATCAGCACCGCCATCTGTAGGAACATTGAAATATCTACACCGCTATCTGTATGAACATGGAAATATCTACACCACTATCTGTATGAACATGGAAATATCTACACCGATATCTGTATGAACATGGAAATATCTACACAGCCATCTGTATGAACATGGAAATATCTGCACCGCCATCTGTATGAACTGATAAATATCTACACCGCCATCTGTATTAAGATGGAGATATCAACACCGCTATGTGAATAAACATGGAAATATCTACACCGCTATCGGTATAAACATGGAAATATCTACACCGCAATCTGTATAAACATGGAAATATCTACACCGCTACCTGTATAAACATGGAAATAACAGCACTGCTATCTGTATGAACATGTAAATATCTACACCGCTATCTGTATGAACATGGAAATATCTACACCGCTATCTGTATGAACATGGAAATATCTACAAAGCTATCTGAATGAACATGGAAATATCTACACCGCTATCTATCTGTTTGAACATGGAAATATCTACACCGCTATCTGTATGAACATGGAAATATCTACACCGCCATCTGTATGAACATGGAAATATCTGCACCGCCATCTGTATGAACATATAAATAACTACACCGCCATCTGTATTAAGATGGAGATATCTACACCGCTATCTGTATAAACATGGAAATATCTACACCTCTATCTCTATAAACATGGAAACATCTACACCGCTATCTGTATAAACATGGAAATATCTACACCGCTACCTGTACAAACATGGAAATAGCACCACTATCTGTATGAACATGGAAATATCTACACCGCTATCTCTATGAACATGGAAATATCTACACCGATATCTGTGTAAACATGAATACATATTCACCGCTATCTGTATAAACATGGAAATATCTACACTGCTATCTGTATGAACATGGAAATATGTACACCGCTATCTGTTTGAACATGTAAATATCTACACCGCTATGTACATGAAAATGGAAATATCTACAAAGCTATCTGCATATACATGGAAATATCTACACAGCTATCTCTTTACACATGGAAATAACTACACCGCTATATCTATAAACATGGAAATAACTACACCGCTATATCTATAAACATGGAAATATCTACACCGACTTCTGTATGTACACGGAAATATCTGCACCGACATCTGTATGAACATATAAATATCTACACCGCCATCTGTATTAAGAAGGAAATATCTAAACCGCTATCTATATAAAGATGGAAATATCTACACCGCTGCCTGTATAAACATGGAAATATCAGCACCGCTATCTGTATGAACATGGAAATAGCTAAAACGCTATCTGTATGAACATGGAAAAAGCTACACCGCTATCTGTGTAAACATGCATACATCCTCACCGCTATGTGTATAAAGATGGAAATATCTACACTGCTATCTGTATGAACATGGAAATATCTACACCACTATCTGCATGAAATTGGAAATATCCACACTGTTATCTGCATATACATTTAAATATCTACACAGCTATCCCTTTACACATGGAAATAACTACACCGCTATCAGTATGAACATGGAAATACCTACACCGCCATCTGTATGAACATGGAAATATTTGCACTGACATCTGTATGAACATATAAATATCTACACCGCCATCTGTATTAAGATGGAGATATGTACACTGCTATCTGTATAAACATGGAAATATCTACACCGCCATCTGTATGAACATATAAATATCTACACCACCATCTGTATTAAGAAGGAAATATCTAAACCGCTATCTGTATAAACATGGAAATATCTACACCGCTGCCTGTATAAACATGGAAATATCAGCACCGCTATCTGTATGAACATGGAAATATCTACACCGCTATCTGTATGAACATGGAAATAGCTACATCGCTATCTGTATGAACACGGATATATCTACACAGCCATCTGGATGAACATGGAAATATCTACACCGCTATCTGTGTAAACACGCATACATCTTCACCGCTATCTGTATAAACATGGAAATATCTACACCGCTATCTGTATGAACATGGAAATATCTACACTGCTATCTGTATGAACATGGAAATATCTACACCGCTATCTGTTTGAACATGGAAATATCTACACCGCTATCTGTATGAACATGGAAATATCTACACCGCTATCTGTTTGAACATGGAAATATCTACACCGCTATCAGCGTGAAAATGGAAATATCTGCACTGCTATCTGCATATACATGGAAATATCTACACAGCTATCTCTTTACACATGGAAATAACTACACCGCTATCTGTATGAACATGGAAATATCTACACAGCCCTCTGGATGAACATGGAAATATCCACACCGCTATCTGTGTAAACATGCGTACATCTTCACCGCTATCTGTATAAACATGGAAATATCTACAAAGCTATCTGTATGAACATGGAAATATCTACACCGCTATCTCTTTGAAGATGGAAATATATACACCGCTATCTGCATGAAAATGGAAATATCTACACAGCTATCTGCATACACTTGGAAATATCTTCACAGCTATCTCTTTACACATGGAAATAACTACACCGCTATCTGTATGAACATGGAAATATCTACACAGCCATCTGTATGAACATGGAAATATCTACACCGCCATCTGTATGAACATGGAAATATCTGCACCGCCATCTGTATGAACATATAAATATCTACACGGCCATCTGTATTAAGATGGAGATAACTACACCGCAATCAGTATAAACATGGAAATATCTATACCGCTATCTGTATAAACACGGAAATATCTACACCGCTATCTGTATGAACATGGAAATATCTACACCACTACCTGTATGAAGATGGAAATATCTACACCGCTATCTGTATGAACATATAAATATCTACACCATCATCTGTATTAAGAAGGAAATATCTAAAACGCTATCTGTATAAACATAGAAATATCTACACCGCTATCTGTATAAACATGGAAATATCTACAGCACTACCTGTATAAACATGGAAATATCAGCACCGCAATCAGTATGAACCTGGAAATATCTACACCGCTATCTGTATGAACATGGAAATATCTACACCGCTATCTGTATGAACATGGAAATATCTACAAAGCTATCTGAATGACCATGGAAATATCTACACCGCTATCTGTTTGAACATGGAAATATCTACACTGCTATCTGTATGAAAATGGAAATATCTACAATGCTACCTGCATATACATGGAAATATCTACACAGCTATCTCTTTACACATGGAAATAACTACACCGCTATATCTATAAACATGGAAACATCTACACCGCCATCTGTATTAACATGGAGGTATCTGCACCGCCATGTGTATGAACATATAAATATGTACACTGCCATCTGTATTAAGAAGGAAATATCTACACCGCTATCAGTATGAACATGGAAATATCTACAACGCTATCTGTAAGAACATGGAAATATCTACACCGCTATGTGTGTAAACATGCATACATCTTCACCGCTATCTGTATAAACATGGAAATATCTACAACGCTATCTGTATGAACATGGAAATATCTACACCGCTATCTGTATGAACATGGAATTATCTACACCGCTATCTGTATGAACATGGAAATATCTACACCGCTATCTGTATGAACATGGAAATATCTACAAAGCTATCTGAATGACCATGGAAATATCTACACCGCTATCTGTTTGAACATGGAAATATCTACACTGCTATCTGTATGAAAATGGAAATATCTACAATGCTACCTGCATATACATGGAAATATCTACACAGCTATCTCTTTACACATGGAAATAACTACACCGCTATATCTATAAACATGGAAACATCTACACCGCCATCTGTATGAACATGGAGGTATCTGCACCGCCATGTGTATGCACATATAAATATGTACACCGCCATCTGTATTAAGAAGGAAATATCTACACCGCTATCAGTATGAACATGGAAATATCTTCACCGCTATCTGTAAGAACATGGAAATATCTACACCGCTATGTTTGTAAACATGCATACATCTTCACCGCTATCTGTATAAACATGGAAATATCTACAACGCTATCTGTATGAACATGGAAATATCTACACCGTTATCTGTTTGAACATGGAAATATCTTAACCGCTATCTGCATGAAAATAGAAATATCTACACAGCTATCTGCATACACATGGAAATATCTACAAAGCTATCTCTTTACACATGGAAATAACTACACCGCTATCTCTATAAACACGGAAATATCTACACCGCCATCTATATGAACATGGAAATATCTGCACCGCCATCTGTATGAACATATAAATAACTACACCGCCATCTGTATAAACATGGAAATACCTTCATCGCTATCTGTATAAACATGGAAATATCTACACCGCTACCTGTATAAACATGGAAATATCAGCACTGCTATCTGTATGAACATGGAAATATCTACACCGGTATCTCTATGAACATGGAAATATCTACACCACTATCTGTATGAACATGGAAAAAGCTACACCGCTATCTGTATGAACATGGAAACATCTACACCGCTATCTGTATGAACATGGAAATATCTACACCGCTATCTGTATGAACATGGATATATCTACACAGCCATATGGATGAACATGGAAATATCTACACCGCTATCTGCATCAACATGGAAATATCTACACCGTTATCTGTTTAAACATGCATATATCTTCACCGCAATCTGTATAAGCATGGAAATATCAACACCGCTATCTGTATGAAGGCGGAAATATCTACACCGCTATCTGTTTGAACATGGAAATATCTAAACCGCTATCTGCATGAAAATGGAAATATATACACAGCTATCTCTTTACAAATGGAAATAACTACACCGCTATGTGTATGAACATGGAAATATCTTCACCGCCATCTGTATGAACATGGATATATCTACACAGCCATCTGGATGACCATCGAAATATCTACACCGCTGTCTGTATGAACATGGAAATATCTACACCGCTATCAGTGTAAGCATGCATACATCTTCACCGCTATCTGTATAAACATGGAAATATCTACACTGCTATCTGTATGAATATGGAAATATCTACACCACTATCTGTTTGAACATGGAAATATCTACACCGCTATCTGCATGAAAATGGAAATATCTACACAACGATCTGCATATACATGGAAATATCTACAAAGCTATCTCTTTACACATGGAAATAACTACAGCGCTATCTCTATAAACATGGAAATAGCTACACTGCCATCTGTATGAACATGGAAATACCTGCACCGCCATCTGTATGAACATATAAATATCTACACCGCCATCTATATTAAAATGGAGATATCTACACCACTATCTATCTGTTTGAACATGGAAATATCTACACCGCTATCTGTATGAACATGGAAATATCTACACCGCCATCTGTATGAACATGGAAATATCTGCACCGCCATCTGTATGAACATATAAATATCTACACCGCCATCTATATTAAAATGGAGATATCTACACCGCTATCTGTATAAACTTGGAAATATCTACACCGCTATCTGTATAAACATGGAAATATCTACACCGCAATCTGTATAAACATGGAAATATCTACACCGCTACCAGTATAAACATGGAAATATCAGCACCGCTATCTGTATGAACATGGAAATATCTACAGCGCTATCTCTATGAACATGGAAATTTCTACACCGCTATCTGTATGAACATGGAAATAGCTACACCGCTATCTGTATGAACATGGAAATATCTACACCACTATCTGTATGAACATGGAAATATCTACACAGCTATCTGTATGAACATGGATATATCTACACTGCCATCTGGATGAACACGGAAGTAACTACACCGCTATCTGTAAGAACATGGAAATATCTACACCGCAATCTGTGTAAATATGCATACATCTTCACCGCTATCTGTATAAACATGGAAATATCTACACCGCTATCTGTATGAACATGGAAATATCTACACCGCTATCTGTATGAACATGGATATATCTACACAGCCCTCTGGATGATCATGGAAATATCCACACCTCTATCTGTGTAAACATGCATACATCTTCACCGCTATCTGTATAAACATGGAAATATCTACACCGCTATCTGTATGAACATGGAAATATCTACACCGCTATCTGTTTGAAGATGGAAATATATACACAGCTATCTGCATGAAAATGGAAATATCTACACAGCTATCTGCATACACAAGGAAATATCTACACAGCTATCTCTTTACACATGGAAATAACTACACCGCTATCTGTATGAACATGGAAATATCTACACCGCCATCTGTATGAACATGGAAATATCTGCACCGCCATCTGTATGAACATATAAATATCTACACCGCCATCTGTATTAAGATGGAGATATCTACATCGCTATGTGTATAAACATGGACATATCTACAGCGCTATGTGTATAAACATGTAAATATCTACACCGCCATCTGTATAAACATGGAAATATCTACACCGCTATCTATATAAACATGGAAATATCTACACCGCTGCCTGTATAAACATGGAAATATCAGCACCGCTATCTATATGAACATGGAAATATCTACACCGCTATCTGTATGAACATGGAAATATCTACACCGGTATCTGTATGAACATGGAAATAGCTACACCGTTATCTGTATGAACATGGGAATATCTACACCGCTATCTGTATGAACATGGAAATATCTACACCGCTATCTGTATGAACATGCATATATCTACACAGCCATCTGGATGAACATGGAAATATCTACACCGCTATCTGTGTAAACATGCATACATCTTCACCGCTATCTGTATAAACATGGAAATATCTACACCGCTATCTGTATGCACATGGAAATATCTACACCACTATCTGCATGAAATTGGAAATATCTACACTGCTATCTGCATATACATTTAAATATCTACACAGCTATCTCTTTACACATGGAAATAACTACACCGCTATCTGTATGAACATGGAAATACCTACACCGCCATCTGTATGAACATGGAAATATCTCCACCGCCATCTGTATGAACATATAAATATCTACACCACCATCTGTATTAAGATGGAGATAACTACTCTGCTATCTGTATAAACATGGAAATATCTACACCACCATCTGTATGAACATATAAATATCTACACCATCATCTGTATTAAGAAGGAAATATCTAAACCGCTATGTGTATAAACATGGAAATATCTACACCGCTGCCTGTATAAACATGGAAATATCAGCACCGCCATCTGTAGGAACATTGAAATATCTACACCGCTATCTGTATGAACATGGAAATATCTACACCACTATCTGTATGAACATGGAAATATCTACACCGATATCTGTATGAACATGGAAATATCTACACAGCCATCTGTATGAACATGGAAATATCTGCACCGCCATCTGTATGAACTGATAAATATCTACACCGCCATCTGTATTAAGATGGAGATATCTACACCGCTATGTGAATAAACATGGAAATATCTACACCGCTATCGGTATAAACATGGAAATATCTACACCGCTATCTGTATAAACATGGAAATATCTACACCGCTACCTGTATAAACATGGAAATAACAGCACTGCTATCTGTATGAACATGTAAATATCTACACCGCTATCTGTATGAACATGGAAATATCTACACCGCTATCTGTATGAACATGGAAATATCTACAAAGCTATCTGAATGAACATGGAAATATCTAGACCGCTATCTATCTGTTTGAACATGGAAATATCTACACCGCTATCTGTATGAACATGGAAATATCTACACCGCCATCTGTATGAACATGGAAATATCTGCACCGCCAACTGTATGAACATATAAATAACTACACCGCCATCTGTATTAAGATGGAGATATCTACACCGCTATCTGTATAAACATGGAAATATCTACACCTATATCTCTATAAACATGGAAACATCTACACCGCTATCTGTATAAACATGGAAATATCTACACCGCTACCTGTACAAACATGGAAATAGCACCGCTATCTGTATGAACATGGAAATATCTACACCGCTATCTCTATGAACATGGAAATATCTACACCGATATCTGTGTAAACATGAATACATATTCACCGCTATCTGTATAAACATGGAAATATCTACACTGCTATCTGTATGAACATGGAAATATCTACACCGCTATCTGTTTGAACATGTAAATATCTACACCGCTATGTACATGAAAATGGAAATATCTACAAAGCTATCTGCATATACATGGAAATATCTACACAGCTATCTCTTTACACATGGAAATAACTACACCGCTATATCTATAAACATGGAAATAACTACACCGCTATATCTATAAACATGGAAATATCTACACCGACTTCTGTATGTACACGGAAATATCTGCACCGACATCTGTATGAACATATAAATATCTACACCGCCATCTGTATTAAGAAGGAAATATCTAAACCGCTATCTATATAAAGATGGAAATATCTACACCGCTGCCTGTATAAACATGGAAATATCAGCACCGCTATCTGTATGAACATGG
Organism: Gorilla gorilla gorilla; assembly: GCF_029281585.2. NCBI lineage: Eukaryota > Metazoa > Chordata > Mammalia > Primates > Hominidae > Gorilla > Gorilla gorilla. The sequence goes on along the minus strand of NC_073246.2, from coordinate 50,912,705 downwards.
AAATAGCTAAAACGCTATCTGTATGAACATGGAAAAAGCTACACCGCTATCTGTGTAAACATGCATACATCCTCACCGCTATGTGTATAAAGATGGAAATATCTACACTGCTATCTGTATGAACATGGAAATATCTACACCACTATCTGCATGAAATTGGAAATATCTACACTGTTATCTGCATATACATTTAAATATCTACACAGCTATCCCTTTACACATGGAAATAACTACACCGCTATCAGTATGAACATGGAAATACCTACACCGCCATCTGTATGAACATGGAAATATTTGCACTGACATCTGTATGAACATATAAATATCTACACCGCCATCTGTATTAAGATGGAGATATGTACACTGCTATCTGTATAAACATGGAAATATCTACACCGCCATCTGTATGAACATATAAATATCTACACCACCATCTGTATTAAGAAGGAAATATCTAAACCGCTATCTGTGTAAACATGGAAATATCTACACCGCTGCCTGTATAAACATGGAAATATCAGCACCGCTATCTGTATGAACATGGATATATCTACACTGCCATCTGGATGAACACGGAAGTAACTACACCGCTATCTGTAAGAACATGGAAATATCTACACCGCAATCTGTGTAAATATGCATACATCTTCACCGCTATCTGTATAAACATGGAAATATCTACACCGCTATCTGTATGAACATGGAAATATCTACACCGCTATCTGTATGAACATGGATATATCTACACAGCCCTCTGGATGATCATGGAAATATCCACACCTCTATCTGTGTAAACATGCATACATCTTCACCGCTATCTGTATAAACATGGAAATATCTACACCGCTATCTGTATGAACATGGAAATATCTACACCGCTATCTGTTTGAAGATGGAAATATATACACAGCTATCTGCATGAAAATGGAAATATCTACACAGCTATCTGCATACACAAGGAAATATCTACACAGCTATCTCTTTACACATGGAAATAACTACACCGCTATCTGTATGAACATGGAAATATCTACACCGCCATCTGTATGAACATGGAAATATCTGCACCGCCATCTGTATGAACATATAAATATCTACACCGCCATCTGTATTAAGATGGAGATATCTACATCGCTATGTGTATAAACATGGACATATCTACAGCGCTATGTGTATAAACATGTAAATATCTACACCGCCATCTGTATAAACATGGAAATATCTACACCGCTATCTATATAAACATGGAAATATCTACACCGCTGCCTGTATAAACATGGAAATATCAGCACCGCTATCTATATGAACATGGAAATATCTACACCGCTATCTGTATGAACATGGAAATATCTACACCGGTATCTGTATGAACATGGAAATAGCTACACCGTTATCTGTATGAACATGGGAATATCTACACCGCTATCTGTATGAACATGGAAATATCTACACCGCTATCTGTATGAACATGCATATATCTACACAGCCATCTGGATGAACATGGAAATATCTACACCGCTATCTGTGTAAACATGCATACATCTTCACCGCTATCTGTATAAACATGGAAATATCTACACCGCTATCTGTATGCACATGGAAATATCTACACCACTATCTGCATGAAATTGGAAATATCTACACTGCTATCTGCATATACATTTAAATATCTACACAGCTATCTCTTTACACATGGAAATAACTACACCGCTATCTGTATGAACATGGAAATACCTACACCGCCATCTGTATGAACATGGAAATATCTCCACCGCCATCTGTATGAACATATAAATATCTACACCACCATCTGTATTAAGATGGAGATAACTACTCTGCTATCTGTATAAACATGGAAATATCTACACCACCATCTGTATGAACATATAAATATCTACACCATCATCTGTATTAAGAAGGAAATATCTAAACCGCTATGTGTATAAACATGGAAATATCTACACCGCTGCCTGTATAAACATGGAAATATCAGCACCGCCATCTGTAGGAACATTGAAATATCTACACCGCTATCTGTATGAACATGGAAATATCTACACCACTATCTGTATGAACATGGAAATATCTACACCGATATCTGTATGAACATGGAAATATCTACACAGCCATCTGTATGAACATGGAAATATCTGCACCGCCATCTGTATGAACTGATAAATATCTACACCGCCATCTGTATTAAGATGGAGATATCTACACCGCTATGTGAATAAACATGGAAATATCTACACCGCTATCGGTATAAACATGGAAATATCTACACCGCTATCTGTATAAACATGGAAATATCTACACCGCTACCTGTATAAACATGGAAATAACAGCACTGCTATCTGTATGAACATGTAAATATCTACACCGCTATCTGTATGAACATGGAAATATCTACACCGCTATCTGTATGAACATGGAAATATCTACAAAGCTATCTGAATGAACATGGAAATATCTACACCGCTATCTATCTGTTTGAACATGGAAATATCTACACCGCTATCTGTATGAACATGGAAATATCTACACCGCCATCTGTATGAACATGGAAATATCTGCACCGCCAACTGTATGAACATATAAATAACTACACCGCCATCTGTATTAAGATGGAGATATCTACACCGCTATCTGTATAAACATGGAAATATCTACACCTATATCTCTATAAACATGGAAACATCTACACCGCTATCTGTATAAACATGGAAATATCTACACCGCTACCTGTACAAACATGGAAATAGCACCGCTATCTGTATGAACATGGAAATATCTACACCGCTATCTCTATGAACATGGAAATATCTACACCGATATCTGTGTAAACATGAATACATATTCACCGCTATCTGTATAAACATGGAAATATCTACACTGCTATCTGTATGAACATGGAAATATCTACACCGCTATCTGTTTGAACATGTAAATATCTACACCGCTATGTACATGAAAATGGAAATATCTACAAAGCTATCTGCATATACATGGAAATATCTACACAGCTATCTCTTTACACATGGAAATAACTACACCGCTATATCTATAAACATGGAAATAACTACACCGCTATATCTATAAACATGGAAATATCTACACCGACTTCTGTATGTACACGGAAATATCTGCACCGACATCTGTATGAACATATAAATATCTACACCGCCATCTGTATTAAGAAGGAAATATCTAAACCGCTATCTATATAAAGATGGAAATATCTACACCGCTGCCTGTATAAACATGGAAATATCAGCACCGCTATCTGTATGAACATGGAAATAGCTAAAACGCTATCTGTATGAACATGGAAAAAGCTACACCGCTATCTGTGTAAACATGCATACATCCTCACCGCTATGTGTATAAAGATGGAAATATCTACACTGCTATCTGTATGAACATGGAAATATCTACACCACTATCTGCATGAAATTGGAAATATCTACACTGTTATCTGCATATACATTTAAATATCTACACAGCTATCCCTTTACACATGGAAATAACTACACCGCTATCAGTATGAACATGGAAATACCTACACCGCCATCTGTATGAACATGGAAATATTTGCACTGACATCTGTATGAACATATAAATATCTACACCGCCATCTGTATTAAGATGGAGATATGTACACTGCTATCTGTATAAACATGGAAATATCTACACCGCCATCTGTATGAACATATAAATATCTACACCACCATCTGTATTAAGAAGGAAATATCTAAACCGCTATCTGTGTAAACATGGAAATATCTACACCGCTGCCTGTATAAACATGGAAATATCAGCACCGCTATCTGTATGAACATGGATATATCTACACTGCCATCTGGATGAACACGGAAGTAACTACACCGCTATCTGTAAGAACATGGAAATATCTACACCGCAATCTGTGTAAATATGCATACATCTTCACCGCTATCTGTATAAACATGGAAATATCTACACCGCTATCTGTATGAACATGGAAATATCTACACCGCTATCTGTATGAACATGGATATATCTACACAGCCCTCTGGATGATCATGGAAATATCCACACCTCTATCTGTGTAAACATGCATACATCTTCACCGCTATCTGTATAAACATGGAAATATCTACACCGCTATCTGTATGAACATGGAAATATCTACACCGCTATCTGTTTGAAGATGGAAATATATACACAGCTATCTGCATGAAAATGGAAATATCTACACAGCTATCTGCATACACAAGGAAATATCTACACAGCTATCTCTTTACACATGGAAATAACTACACCGCTATCTGTATGAACATGGAAATATCTACACCGCCATCTGTATGAACATGGAAATATCTGCACCGCCATCTGTATGAACATATAAATATCTACACCGCCATCTGTATTAAGATGGAGATATCTACATCGCTATGTGTATAAACATGGACATATCTACAGCGCTATGTGTATAAACATGTAAATATCTACACCGCCATCTGTATAAACATGGAAATATCTACACCGCTATCTATATAAACATGGAAATATCTACACCGCTGCCTGTATAAACATGGAAATATCAGCACCGCTATCTATATGAACATGGAAATATCTACACCGCTATCTGTATGAACATGGAAATATCTACACCGGTATCTGTATGAACATGGAAATAGCTACACCGTTATCTGTATGAACATGGGAATATCTACACCGCTATCTGTATGAACATGGAAATATCTACACCGCTATCTGTATGAACATGCATATATCTACACAGCCATCTGGATGAACATGGAAATATCTACACCGCTATCTGTGTAAACATGCATACATCTTCACCGCTATCTGTATAAACATGGAAATATCTACACCGCTATCTGTATGCACATGGAAATATCTACACCACTATCTGCATGAAATTGGAAATATCTACACTGCTATCTGCATATACATTTAAATATCTACACAGCTATCTCTTTACACATGGAAATAACTACACCGCTATCTGTATGAACATGGAAATACCTACACCGCCATCTGTATGAACATGGAAATATCTCCACCGCCATCTGTATGAACATATAAATATCTACACCACCATCTGTATTAAGATGGAGATAACTACTCTGCTATCTGTATAAACATGGAAATATCTACACCACCATCTGTATGAACATATAAATATCTACACCATCATCTGTATTAAGAAGGAAATATCTAAACCGCTATGTGTATAAACATGGAAATATCTACACCGCTGCCTGTATAAACATGGAAATATCAGCACCGCCATCTGTAGGAACATTGAAATATCTACACCGCTATCTGTATGAACATGGAAATATCTACACCACTATCTGTATGAACATGGAAATATCTACACCGATATCTGTATGAACATGGAAATATCTACACAGCCATCTGTATGAACATGGAAATATCTGCACCGCCATCTGTATGAACTGATAAATATCTACACCGCCATCTGTATTAAGATGGAGATATCTACACCGCTATGTGAATAAACATGGAAATATCTACACCGCTATCGGTATAAACATGGAAATATCTACACCGCTATCTGTATAAACATGGAAATATCTACACCGCTACCTGTATAAACATGGAAATAACAGCACTGCTATCTGTATGAACATGTAAATATCTACACCGCTATCTGTATGAACATGGAAATATCTACACCGCTATCTGTATGAACATGGAAATATCTACAAAGCTATCTGAATGAACATGGAAATATCTACACCGCTATCTATCTGTTTGAACATGGAAATATCTACACCGCTATCTGTATGAACATGGAAATATCTACACCGCCATCTGTATGAACATGGAAATATCTGCACCGCCAACTGTATGAACATATAAATAACTACACCGCCATCTGTATTAAGATGGAGATATCTACACCGCTATCTGTATAAACATGGAAATATCTACACCTATATCTCTATAAACATGGAAACATCTACACCGCTATCTGTATAAACATGGAAATATCTACACCGCTACCTGTACAAACATGGAAATAGCACCGCTATCTGTATGAACATGGAAATATCTACACCGCTATCTCTATGAACATGGAAATATCTACACCGATATCTGTGTAAACATGAATACATATTCACCGCTATCTGTATAAACATGGAAATATCTACACTGCTATCTGTATGAACATGGAAATATCTACACCGCTATCTGTTTGAACATGTAAATATCTACACCGCTATGTACATGAAAATGGAAATATCTACAAAGCTATCTGCATATACATGGAAATATCTACACAGCTATCTCTTTACACATGGAAATAACTACACCGCTATATCTATAAACATGGAAATAACTACACCGCTATATCTATAAACATGGAAATATCTACACCGACTTCTGTATGTACACGGAAATATCTGCACCGACATCTGTATGAACATATAAATATCTACACCGCCATCTGTATTAAGAAGGAAATATCTAAACCGCTATCTATATAAAGATGGAAATATCTACACCGCTGCCTGTATAAACATGGAAATATCAGCACCGCTATCTGTATGAACATGGAAATAGCTAAAACGCTATCTGTATGAACATGGAAAAAGCTACACCGCTATCTGTGTAAACATGCATACATCCTCACCGCTATGTGTATAAAGATGGAAATATCTACACTGCTATCTGTATGAACATGGAAATATCTACACCACTATCTGCATGAAATTGGAAATATCTACACTGTTATCTGCATATACATTTAAATATCTACACAGCTATCCCTTTACACATGGAAATAACTACACCGCTATCAGTATGAACATGGAAATACCTACACCGCCATCTGTATGAACATGGAAATATTTGCACTGACATCTGTATGAACATATAAATATCTACACCGCCATCTGTATTAAGATGGAGATATGTACACTGCTATCTGTATAAACATGGAAATATCTACACCGCCATCTGTATGAACATATAAATATCTACACCACCATCTGTATTAAGAAGGAAATATCTAAACCGCTATCTGTGTAAACATGGAAATATCTACACCGCTGCCTGTATAAACATGGAAATATCAGCACCGCTATCTGTATGAACATGGAAATATCTACACCGCTATCTGTATGAACATGGAAATAGCTACATCGCTATCTGTATGAACACGGATATATCTACACAGCCATCTGGATGAACATGGAAATATCTACACCGCTATCTGTGTAAACACGCATACATCTTCACCGCTATCTGTATAAACATGGAAATATCTACACCGCTATCTGTATGAACATGGAAATATCTACACTGCTATCTGTATGAACATGGAAATATCTACACCGCTATCTGTATGAACATGGAAATATCTTCACCGCCATCTGTATGAACATGAATATATCTACACAGCCATATGGATGAACATGGAAATATCTACACCGCTCTATGTATGAACATGGAATTAGCTACACCGCTATCTGTATGAACATGGAAATATCTACACCGCTATCTGTATGAACATGGAAATATCTATACCGCTATCTGTATGAACATGGAAATATCTTCACCGCCATCTGTATGAACATGGATATATCTACACAGCCATCTGGATGAACATGGAAATATCTGCACCGCCATCTGCATGAACATGTAAATATCTACACCTCCATCTGTATTAAGATGGAGATATCTACACCGCTATCTGTATAAACATGGAACTATCTACACCTCTATCTGTATAAACATGGAAACATCTACACCGCTATCTGTATAAACATGGAAATATCTACACCGCTATCTGTATAAGCATGGAAATATCTACACGGCTACCTGTATAAATATGGAAATATCAGCACCGCTATCTGTATGAACATATAAATATCTACACTGCCATCTGTATTAAGATGGAGATATCTACACCGCTATCTGTATAAACTTGGAAATATCTACACCGCTATCGGTATAAACATGGAAATATCTACACCGCTATCCGTATAAACATGGAAATATCAGCACCGCTATCTGTATGAACATGGAAATATCTACACAGCCATCTGGACGAACATGGAAATACCTACAACGCTATCTGTATGAACATGGAAATAGCTACACCGCTATCTGTATGAACATGGAAATACCTACACCACTATCTGTATGAACATGTAAATATCTACACCGCTATCTGTATGAACATGGAAATATCTTCACCGCCATCTGTATGAACATGGATATATCTACACAGCCATCTGGATGAACATGGAAATATCTACACCGCTATCTGTATGAACATGGAAATAGCAACTCCACTATCTTTATGAACATGGAAATATCTACACCGCTATCAGTATGAACATGGAAATATCTACACCACTATCTGTATGAACATGGATATATCTAAACAGCCATCTGGATGAACATGGAAATATCTACAGCGCTATCTGTATGAACATGGAAATATCTACACCGCTATCTGTGTAAACATGCATACATCTTCACCGCTATCTGAATAAACATGGAAATATCTACATCGCTATCTGTATGAACATGGAAATATCTACACTGCTATCTGTTTGAACATGGAAATATCAACACCGCTATCTGCAGGAAAATGGAAATATCTACACAGCTATCTGCATATACATGGAAATATCTACAAAGATATCTCTTTACACATGGAAATAACTACACCTCTATCTCTATAAACATGGAAATATCTATATCGCCATCTGTATGAACATGGAAATATCTGCACCGCCATCTGTATTAGCATACAAATATCTACACCAACATCTGTATTAAATGGAGATATCTACACGGCTATCTGTATAAACATGGAAATATCTAAACCGCTACCTGTATAAACATGGAAATATCAGCACCGCTATCTGTATGAACATAGAAATATCTACACCGCCATCTGAATGAACATGGAAATATCTGCAGCGCCATCTGCATGAACATATAAATATCTAAACCGCCATCTGTATTAAGAAGGAGATATCTACACCGCTATCTGAATAAACATGGAAATATCTACACCGCTATCTCAATGAACATGGAAATATCTACACCGCTATCTGTATAAACATGGAAATATGTACACCGCTACCTGTATAAACTTGGAAGTATCAGCACCGCTATCGGTATGAACATGGCAATATCTACACGGCTATCTGTATGAACATGGAATTATCTACACTGCTATCTGCATGAAAATGTAAATATCTACACAGCTATCTGCATATACATGGAAATATCTACAGCTATCTCCTTACACATGGAAACAACTACAACGCTATCTCTATAAACATGGAAATATCTACACCGCCATCTGTATGAACATGGAAATATCTTCACCGCCATCTGTATGAACATGGATATATCTACACAGCCATCTGGATGAACATGGAAATATCTACACGGCTACCTGTATGAACATGGAAATATCTACACTGCTATCTGTATGAACATGGAAATATCTACACCGCTATCTGTATGAACATGGAAGTATCTACACCGCTATCTGTATGAACATGGAAATATCTTCACCGCCATCTGTATGAACATGGATATATCCACACACCCATCTGGATGAACATGGAAATATCTACACCGCTATCTGTATGAACATGGAAATATCTACAGCGCTATCTGTGTAAACATGCGTACATCTTCACTGGTATCTGTATGAACATGGAAATATCTACACAGCTATCTGTGTAAACATGCATACATCTTCACCGCTATCTGAATAAACATGGAAATATCTACATCGCTATCTGTATGAACATGGAAATATCTACACCGCTATCTGTTTGAACATGGAAATATCTACACCGCTATCTGCATGAAAATGGAAATATCTACACAGCTATCTGCATATACATGGAAATATCTACAAAGCTATCTCTTTACACATGGAAATAACTACACCTCTATCTCTATAAACATGGAAATACCTATACCGCCATCTCTATGAACATGGAAATATCTGCACCGCCATCTGTATTAACATACAAATATCTACACCGCCATCTGTATTAAGATGGAGATATCTACACGGCTATCTGTATAAACTTGGAAATATCTACACCGCTATCTGTATAAACATGGAAATATCTGCACCGCTATCTGTATAAACATGGAAATATCTACACCGCTACCTGTATAAACATGGAAATATCTACACCGCTATCTGTATGAATATGGAAATATCTACACAGCCATCTGGATGAACATGGAAATATCTACACCGCTATCTGTATGAACATGGAAATAGCTACACCTCTATCTGTATGAACATGGAAATAACTACACCGCTATCTGTATGAACATGGAAAGATCTACACCGCTATCTGTTTAAACATGGAAATATCTACACCGCTACCTGTATAAACATGGAAATATCAGCACCGTTATCTGTATGAACATGGAAATATCTACACAGCCATCTGGATGAAAATGGAAATAGTTACACCGCTATCTGTATGAACATGGAAATAGCTACACCGCTATCTGTATGAACATGGAAATATCTACACCGCTATCTGTATGAACATGGAAATATCTACACCGCTATCTGTATGAACATGGAAATATCTTCACCGCCATCTGTATGAACATGAATATATATACACAGCCATATGGATGAACATGGAAATATCTACACCGCTCTATGTATGAACATGGAATTAGCTACACCGCTATCTGTATGAACATGGAAATATCTACACCGCTATCTGTATGAACATGGAAATATCTATACCGCTATCTGTATGAACATGGAAATATCTTCACCGCCATCTGTATGAACATGGATATATCTACACAGCCATCTGGATGAACATGGAAATATCTACACCGCTATCTGTATGAACATGGAAATATCTACACCACAATCTGTGTAAACATGCATACATCTTCACCGCTATCTGTATAAACATGGAAATATCTGCACCGCTATCTGTATGACCATGGAAATATCTACTCCGCTATCTGCATGAAAATGGAAATATCTACACAGCTATCTGCATATACATGGAAATATCTACAAAGCTATTTCTTTACACATGGAAATAACTACACCGCTATCTGTATTAACATGGAAATATCTACACAGCCGTCTGTATGAACATGGAAATATCTGCACCGCCATCTGTATGAACATATAAATATCTACACCGCCATCTGTATTAAGATGGAGATATCTACACCGCTATCTGTATAAACATGGAAATATCTACACCGCTAACTGTATAAACATGGAAATATCTACACCGCTACCTGTATAAACATGGAAATATCAGCACCGCTATCTGTATGAACATGGAAATATCTACACCGATATCTGTATGAACATGGAAATATCTACACCGATATCTGTATGAACATGGAAATATCTTCACCGCCATCTGTATGAACATAGATATATCTACACAGCCATCTGGATGAACATGGAAATATCAGCAACGCTGTCTGTATGGACATGGAAATATCTACACCGCTATCTGTTTGAACATGGAAATATCTTCACCGCTATCTGCATGAAAATGGAAATATCTACACATCTATCTGCATATACATGGAAATATCTAAAAAGCTATCTCTTTACACATGGAAATATCTACACCTCTATCTCTATAAACATGGAAATAACTATACCGCCATCTGTATGAACATGGAAATATCTGCACCGCCATCTGTATTAGCATACAAATATCTACACCGCCATCTGCATTAAGATGGAGATATCTACACGGCTATCTGTATAAACTTGGAAAAATCTACACCGCTATCTGTATAAACATGGAAATATCTACACCGCTATCTGTATATACATGGAAATATCTACACCGATACCTGTATAAACATGGAAATATCAGCATCGCTATCGGTATGAACATGGAAATATCTACACAGCCATCTGGATGAACATGGAAATATCTACACCGCTATCTGTATGAACATGGAAATAGCTACACCTCTATCTGTATGAACATGGAAATAACTACACCGCTATCTGTATGAACAGGGAAAGATCTACACCGCTATCTGTATGAACATGGAAATATCTACGCCACTATCTGTATGAACATGGAAATAACTACACCGCTATCTGTATGAACATGGAAATATCTACACCGCTATCTGCATGAACATGGAAATATCTACACCGCTATCTGTATGAACATGGAAATATCTACACCGCTATCTGTACGAATATGGAAATATCTACACAGCCATCTGGATGAACATGGAAATATCTACACCGCTATCTGTATGAACATGGAAATAGCTACACCTCTATCTGTATGAACATGGAAATAACTACACCGCTATCTGTATGAACATGGAAAGATCTACACCGCTATCTGTTTAAACCTGGAAATATCTACACCGCTATCTGTATAAACATGGAAATATCAGCACTGTTATCTGTATGAACATGGAAATATCTACACAGCCATCTGGATGAAAATGGAAATAGTTACACCGCTATCTGTATGAACATGGAAATAGCTACACCGCTATCTGTATGAACATGGAAATATCTACACCGCTATCTGTATGAACATGGAAATATCTACAACGCTATCTGTATGAACATGGAAATATCTTCACCGCCATCTGTATGAACATGAATATATATACACAGCCATATGGATGAACATGGAAATATCTACACCGCTCTATGTATGAACATGGAATTAGCTACACCGCTATCTGTATGAACATGGAAATATCTACACCGCTATCTGTATGAACATGGAAATATCTATACCGCTATCTGTATGAACATGGAAATATCTTCACCGCCATCTGTATGAACATGGATATATCTACACAGCCATCTGGATGAACATGGAAATATCTACACCGCTATCTGAATGAACATGGAAATATCTACACCACAATCTGTGTAAACATGCATACATCTTCACCGCTATCTGTATAAACATGGAAATATCTGCACCGCTATCTGTATGACCATGGAAATATCTACTCCGCTATCTGCATGAAAATGGAAATATCTACACAGCTTTCTGCATATACATGGAAATATCTACAAAGCTATTTCTTTACACATGGAAATAACTACACCGCTATCTCTATTAACATGGAAATATCTACACAGCCGTCTGTATGAACATGGAAATATCTGCACCGCCATCTGTATGAACATATAAATATCTACACCGCCATCTGTATTAAGATGGAGATATCTACACCGCTATCTGTATAAACATGGAAATATCTACACCGCTAACTGTATAAACATGGAAATATCTACACCGCTATCTGTATAAACATGGAAATATCTACACCGCTACCTGTATAAACATGGAAATATCAGCACCGCTATCTGTATGAACATGGAAATATCTACACCGATATCTGTATGAACATGGAAATATCTACACCGATATCTGTATGAACATGGAAATATCTTCACCGCCATCTGTATGAACATAGATATATCTACACAGCCATCTGGATGAACATGGAAATATCAGCAACGCTGTCTGTATGGACATGGAAATATCTACACCGCTATCTGTTTGAACATGGAAATATCTACACCGCTATCTGCATGAAAATGGAAATATCTACACATCTATCTGCATATACATGGAAATATCTAAAAAGCTATCTCTTTACACATGGAAATATCTACACCTCTATCTCTATAAACATGGAAATAACTATACCGCCATGTGTATGAACATGGAAATATCTGCACCGCCATCTGTATTAGCATACAAATATCTACACCGCCATCTGCATTAAGATGGAGATATCTACACGGCTATCTGTATAAACTTGGAAAAATCTACACCGCTATCTGTATAAACATGGAAATATCTACACCGCTATCTGTATATACATGGAAATATCTACACCGATACCTGTATAAACATGGAAATATCAGCATCGCTATCTGTATGAACATGGAAATATCTACACAGCCATCTGGATGAACATGGAAATATCTACACCGCTATCTGTATGAACATGGAAATAGCTACACCTCTATCTGTATGAACATGGAAATAACTACACCGCTATCTGTATGAACAGGGAAAGATCTACACCGCTATCTGTATGAACATGGAAATATCTACGCCACTATCTGTATGAACATGGAAATAACTACACCGCTATCTGTATGAACATGGAAATATCTACACCGCTATCTGCATGAACATGGAAATATCTACACCGCTATCTGTATGAACATGGAAATATCTACACCGCTATCTGTATGAACATGGAAATATCTTCACCGCCATCTGTATGAACATGGATGTATCTTCACAGCCATCTGGATGAACATGGAAATAGCTACACCGCTATCTGTATGAACATGGAAATATCTACACCGCTATCTGTATGAACATGGAAATATCTACACCGCTATCTGTATGAACATGGAAATATCTTCACCGCCATCTGTATGAACATGGATATATCTACACAGCCATCTGGATGGACATGGAAATATCAACACCGCTATCTGTATGAACATGGAAATATCTACACCGCTATCTGTGTAAACATGCATACATCTTCACCGCTATCTGTATAAACATGGAAATATCTACACCGCTATCTGTATGAACATGGAAATATCTACACAGCTATCTGTTTGAAGATGGAAATATCTAAACTGCTATCTGCATGAAAATGGAAATATCTACACAGCTATCTGCATATACATGGAAATATCTACAAAGCTATTTCTCTACACAAGGAAATATCTACACCGCAATCTCTATAAACATGGAAATATCTATATCGCCATCTGTATGAACATGGAAATATCTGCACCGCCATCTGTATGAACATATAAATATCTACACAGCCATCTGTATTAAGATGGAGATATGTACACTGCTATCTGTATAAACATGGAAATATCTACACCGCGATCTGTATGAACATATAAATATCTACACCACCATCTGTATTAAGAAGGAAATATCTAAACCGCTATCTGTATAAACATGGAAATATCTACACCGCTGCCTGTATAAACATGGAAATATCAGCACCGCTATCTGTATGAACATGGAAATATCTACACCGCTATCTGTATGAACATGGAAATAGCTACACCGCTATCTGTATGAACACGGATATATCTACACAGCCATCTCGATGAACATGGAAATATCTACACCGCTATCTGTGTAAACACGCATACATCTTCACCGCTATCTGTATAAACATGGAAATATCTACACCGCTATCTGTATGAACATGGAAATATCTACACTGCTATCTGTATGAACATGGAAATATCTACACCGCTATCTGTTTGAACATGGAAATATCTACACCGCTATCTGTATGAACATGGAAATATCTACACCGCTATCTGTTTGAACATGGAAATATCTACACCGCTATCAGCGTGAAAATGGAAATATCTGCACTGCTATCTGCATATACATGGAAATATCTACACAGCTATCTCTTTACACATGGAAATAACTACACCACTATCTGTATGAACATGGAAATATCTACACAGCCCTCTGGATGAACATGGAAATATCCACACCGCTATCTGTGTAAACATGCGTACATCTTCACCGCTATCTGTATAAACATGGAAATATCTACAAAGCTATCTGCATGAAAATGGAAATATCTACACAGCTATCTGCATACACTTGGAAATATCTTCACAGCTATCTCTTTACACATGGAAATAACTACACCGCTATCTGTATGAACATGGAAATATCTACACAGCCATCTGTATGAACATGGAAATATCTGCACCGCCATCTGTATGAACTGATAAATATCTACACCGCCATCTGTATTAAGATGGAGATATCTACACCGCTATGTGAATAAACATGGAAATATCTACACCGCTATCTGTATAAACATGGAAATATCTACACCGCTATCTGTATAAACATGGAAATATCTACACCGCTACCTGTATAAACATGGAAATAACAGCACCGCTATCTGTATGAACATGGAAATATCTACACCGCTATCTGTATGAACATGGAAATATCTACACCGCTATCTGTATGAACATGGAAATATCTACAAAGCTATCTGAATGAACATGGAAATATCTACACCGCTATCTGTTTGAACATGGAAATATCTACACCGCTATCTGTATGAACATGGAAATATCTACACCGCCATCTGTATGAACATGGAAATATCTGCACCGCCATCTCTATGAACATATAAGTATCTACACCGCCATCTGTATTAAGATGGAGATATCTACACCGCTATCTGTATAAACATGGAAATATCTACACCTCTATCTGTATAAACATGGAAACATCTACACCGCTATATGTATAAACAAGGAAATATCTATACCGCTACCTGTACAAACATGGAAATAGCACCGCTATCTGTATGAACATGGAAATATCTACAACGCTATCTGTATGAACATGGAAATATCTACACCGCTATCTGTTTGAACATGGAAATATCTACACCGCTATCTGCGTGAAAATGAAAATATCTACACTGCTATCTGCATATACATGGAAATATCTACACAGCTATCTCTTTACACATGGAAATAACTACACTGCTCTCTGTATGAACATGGAAATATCTACACCGCCATCTGTATGAACATGGAAATATCTGCACCGCCATCTGCATGAACATATAAATATCTACACCGCCATCTGTATTAAGATGGAGATATCTACACCGCTATCTGTATAAACATGGAACTATCTACACCTCTATCTGTATAAACATGGAAACATCTACACCGCTATCTGTATAAACATGGAAATATCTACACCGCGATCTGTATAAGCATGGAAATATCTACACGGCTACCTGTATAAATATGGAAATATCAGCACCGCTATCTGAATGAACATATAAATATCTAAACTGCCATCTGTATTAAGATGGAGATATCTACACCGCTATCTGTATAAACTTGGAAATATCTACACCGCTATCGGTATAAACATGGAAATATCTACACCGCTATCCGTATAAACATGGAAATATCAGCACCGCTATCTGTATGAACATGGAAATATCTACACAGCCATCTGGACGACCATGGAAATACCTACAACGCTATCTGTATGAACATGGAAATAGCTACACCGCTATCTGTATGAACATGGAAATACCTACACCACTATCTGTATGAACATGTAAATATCTACACCGCTATCTGTATGAACATGGAAATATCTTCACCGCCATCTGTATGAACATGGATATATCTACACAGCCATCTGGATGAACATGGAAATATCTACACCGCTATCTGTATGAACATGGAAGTAGCAACTCCGCTATCTGTATGAACATGGAAATATCTACACCGCTATCAGCATGAACATGGAAATATCTACACCGCTATCTGTATGAACATGGATATATCTAAACAGCCATCTGGATGAACATGGAAATATCTACAGCGCTATCTGTATGAACATGGAAATATCTACACCGCTATCTGTGTAAACATGCATACATCTTCACCGCTATCTGAATAAACATGGAAATATCTACATCGCTATCTGTATGAACATGGAAATATCTACACCGCTATCTGTTTGAATATGGAAATATCAACACCGCTATCTGCAGGAAAATGGAAATATCTACACAGCTATCTGCATATACATGGAAATATCTACAAAGATATCTCTTTACACATGGAAATAACTACACCTCTATCTCTATAAACATGGAAATATCTATATCGCCATCTGTATGAACATGGAAATATCTGCACCGCCATCTGTATTAGCATACAAATATCTACACCACCATCTGTATTAAATGGAGATATCTACACGGCTATCTGTATAAACATGGAAATATCTAAACCGCTACCTGTATAAACATGGAAATATCAGCACCGCTATCTGTATGAACATAGAAATATCTACACCGCCATCTGAATGAACATGGAAATATCTGCAGCGCCATCTGCATGAACATATAAATATCTAAACCGCCATCTGTATTAAGAAGGAGATATCTACACCGCTATCTGTATAAACATGGAAATATCTACACCGCTATCTCAATGAACATGGAAATATCTACACCGCTATCTGTATAAACATGGAAATATGTACACCGCTACCTGTATAAACATGGAAGTATCAGAACCGCTATCGGTATGAACATGGCAATATCTACACGGCTATCTGTATGAACATGGAAATATCTACACTGCTATCTGCATGAAAATGTAAATATCTACACAGCTATCTGCATATACATGGAAATATCTACAGCTATCTCCTTACACATGGAAACAACTACAACGCTATCTCTATAAACATGGAAATATCTACACCGCCATCTGTATGAACATGGAAATATCTTCACCGCCATCTGTATGAACATGGATATATCTACACAGCCATCTGGATGAACATGGAAATATCTACACGGCTACCTGTATGATCATGGAAATATCTACACTGCTATCTGTATGAACATGGAAATATCTACACCGCTATCTGTATGAACATGGAAGTATCTACACCGCTATCTGTATGAACATGGAAATATCTTCACCGCCATCTGTATGAACATGGATATATCCTCACACCCATCTGGATGAACATGGAAATATCTACACCGCTATCTGTATGAACATGGAAATATCTACAGCGCTATCTGTGTAAACATGCGTACATCTTCACTGGTATCTGTATGAACATGGAAATATCTACACAGCTATCTGTGTAAACATGCATACATCTTCACCGCTATCTGAATAAACATGGAAATATCTACATCGCTATCTGTATGAACATGGAAATATCTACACCGCTATCTGTTTGAACATGGAAGTATCTACACCGCTATCTGCATGAAAATGGAAATATCTACACAGCTATCTGCATATACATGGAAATATCTACAAAGCTATTTCTTTACACATGGAAATAACTACACCTCTATCTCTATAAACATGGAAATACCTATACCGCCATCTCTATGAACATGGAAATATCTGCACCGCCATCTGTATTAACATACAAATATCTACACCGCCATCTGTATTAAGATGGAGATATCTACACGGCTATCTGTATAAACTTGGAAATATCTACACCGCTATCTGTATAAACATGGAAATATCTACACCGCTATCTGTATAAACATGGAAATATCTACACCGCTACCTGTATAAACATGGAAATATCTACACCGCTATCTGTATGAATATGGAAATATCTACACAGCCATCTGGATGAACATGGAAATATCTACACCGCTATCTGTATGAACATGGAAATAGCTACACCTCTATCTGTATGAACATGGAAATAACTACACCGCTATCTGTATGAACATGGAAAGATCTACACCGCTATCTGTTTAAACATGGAAATATCTACACCGCTACCTGTATAAACATGGAAATATCAGCACCGTTATCTGTATGAACATGGAAATATCTACACAGCCATCTGGATGAAAATGGAAATAGTTACACCGCTATCTGTATGAACATGGAAATAGCTACACCGCTATCTGTATGAACATGGAAATATCTACACCGCTATCTGTATGAACATGGAAATATCTACACCGCTATCTGTATGAACATGGAAATATCTTCACCGCCATCTGTATGAACATGAATATATCTACACAGCCATCTGGATGAACATGGAAATATCTACACCGCTCTATGTATGAACATGGAATTAGCTACACCGCTATCTGTATGAACATGGAAATATCTACACCGCTATCTGTATGAACATGGAAATATCTATACCGCTATCTGTATGAACATGGAAATATCTTCACCGCCATCTGTATGAACATGGATATATCTACACAGCCATCTGGATGAACATGGAAATATCTGCACCGCCATCTGCATGAACATATAAATATCTACACCGCCATCTGTATTAAGATGGAGATATCTACACCGCTATCTGTATAAACATGGAACTATCTACACCTCTATCTGTATAAACATGGAAACATCTACACCGCTATCTGTATAAACATGGAAATATCTACACCGCTATCTGTATAAGCATGGAAATATCTACACGGCTACCTGTATAAATATGGAAATATCAGCACCGCTATCTGTATGAACATATAAATATCTACACTGCCATCTGTATTAAGATGGAGATATCTACACCGCTATCTGTATAAACTTGGAAATATCTACACCGCTATCGGTATAAACATGGAAATATCTACACCGCTATCCGTATAAACATGGAAATATCAGCACCGCTATCTGTATGAACATTGAAATATCTACACAGCCATCTGGACGAACATGGAAATACCTACAACGCTATCTGTATGAACATGGAAATAGCTACACCGCTATCTGTATGAACATGGAAATACCTACACCACTATCTGTATGAACATGTAAATATCTACACCGCTATCTGTATGAACATGGAAATATCTTCACCGCCATCTGTATGAACATGGATATATCTACACAGCCATCTGGATGAACATGGAAATATCTACACCGCTATCTGTATGAACATGGAAGTAGCAACTCCGCTATCTGTATGAACATGGAAATATCTACACCGCTATCAGCATGAACATGGAAATATCTACACCGCTATCTGTATGAACATGGATATATCTAAACAGCCATCTGGATGAACATGGAAATATCTACAGCGCTATCTGTATGAACATGGAAATATCTACACCGCTATCTGTGTAAACATGCATACATCTTCACCGCTATCTGAATAAACATGGAAATATCTACATCGCTATCTGTATGAACATGGAAATATCTACACCGCTATCTGTTTGAACATGGAAATATCAACACCGCTATCTGCAGGAAAATGGAAATATCTACACAGCTATCTGCATATACATGGAAATATCTACAAAGATATCTCTTTACACATGGAAATAACTACACCTCTATCTCTATAAACATGGAAATATCTATATCGCCATCTGTATGAACATGGAAATATCTGCACCGCCATCTGTATTAGCATACAAATATCTACACCACCATCTGTATTAAATGGAGATATCTACACGGCTATCTGTATAAACATGGAAATATCTAAACCGCTACCTGTATAAACATGGAAATATCAGCACCGCTATCTGTATGAACATAGAAATATCTACACCGCCATCTGAATGAACATGGAAATATCTGCAGCGCCATCTGCATGAACATATAAATATCTAAACCGCCATCTGTATTAAGAAGGAGATATCTACACCGCTATCTGTATAAACATGGAAATATCTACACCGCTATCTCAATGAACATGGAAATATCTACACCGCTATCTGTATAAACATGGAAATATGTACACCGCTACCTGTATAAACTTGGAAGTATCAGCACCGCTATCGGTATGAACATGGCAATATCTACACGGCTATCTGTATGAACATGGAAATATCTACACTGCTATCTGCATGAAAATGTAAATATCTACACAGCTATCTGCATATACATGGAAATATCTACAGCTATCTCCTTACACATGGAAACAACTACAACGCTATCTCTATAAACATGGAAATATCTACACCGCCATCTGTATGAACATGGAAATATCTTCACCGCCATCTGTATGAACATGGATATATCTACACAGCCATCTGGATGAACATGGAAATATCTACACGGCTACCTGTATGAACATGGAAATATCTACACTGCTATCTGTATGAACATGGAAATATCTACACCGCTATCTGTATGAACATGGAAGTATCTACACCGCTATCTGTATGAACATGGAAATATCTTCACCGCCATCTGTATGAACATGGATATATCCACACACCCATCTGGATGAACATGGAAATATCTACACCGCTATCTGTATGAACATGGAAATATCTACAGCGCTACCTGTATAAACATGGAAATATCAGCACCGCTATCTGTATCAAGATGGAAATATCTACACCGCTATCTGTATGAACATGGAAATATCTACACCACTATCTGTATGAACATGGAAATATCTACACCGCTATCTGTATGAACATGGAAATATCTTCACCGCTATCTGTTTGAACATGGAAATATCTACACCGCTGTCTGCATGAAAATGGAAATATCTACACTGCTATCTGCATATACATGGAAATATCTACACAGCTATCTCTTTTCACATGGAAATAACTACACCGCTATCTCTATAAACATGGAAATATCTACACCGCCATCTGTATGAACATTCAAATATCTGCACTGACTTCTGTATGAACGTATACATATCTACAAGGCCATCTGTATTAAGATGGAGATATCTACACCGATATCTGTATAAACATGGAAATATCTACACCGCTATCTGTATGAACATGGAAATATCTACACAACTATCTGTATAAACATGGAAATATCTACACCGCTACCTGTATAAACATGGAAATATCAGCAGCGCTATCTGTATGAACATGGAAATATCAGCACCGCTATCGGTGTGAACATGGAAATATCTACACCGCTATCTGTTTGAACATGGAAATATCTAAACCGCTATCTGCATGGAAATAGAAATATGTACACAGCTATCTGCATATACATGGAAATATCTACACAGCTATCCCTTTACACATGGAAATAACTACACCGCTATCTGTATGAACATGGAAATATCTTCACCGCCATCTGTATGAAGATGGATATATCTACACAGCCATCTGGATGAACATGGAAATACCTACACCACTATCTGTATGAACATGGAAATATCTACACCGCTATCTGTGTAAACATGCGCACAACTTCACCGCTATCTGTATAAACATGGAAATATCTACACTGCTATCTGTTTGAACATGGAAATATCTACACCGCCATCTGTATGAACATGGAAATATCAGCACCGCCATCTGTATGAACATATAAATATCTACACCGCCATCTATATTAAGATGGAGATATCTACACCGCTATCTGTATAAACTAGGAAATATCAACACCGCTATCTGTATAAACATGGAAATATCTAAAACGCAATCTGTATAAACATGGAAATATCTACACCACTACCTGTATAAACATGGAAATATCAGCACCGCTATCTGTATCAACATGGAAATATCTACACCGCTATCTCTATGAACATGGAAATTCCTTCACCGCTATCTGTATGAACATGGAAATGGCTACTCCGCTATCTGTACGAACATGGAAATATCTACACCACTACCTGTATGAACATGGAAATATCTACACCGCTATCTGTATAAACATGGAAATATCTACACCGCTATCTGTATAAACATGGAAATATCTACACTGCCACCTGTATAAACATGGAAATATCAGCACCGCTATCTGTATGAACATGGAAATATCAGCCCCTCTATCTGTATGAATATGGAAGTATCTACACCGCTATCTCTATGAACATGGAAATATCTACACCGCTATCTGTTTGAACATGGAAATATCTAAACCGCTATCTGCTTGAAAATGGAAATATATACACAGCTATCTGCATATACATGGAAATATCTACACAGCTATCTCTTTACACATGGAAAAAACTACACCGCTATCTGTATGAACATTTAAATATCTTCACCGCCATCTGTATGAAGATGGATATAACTACACAGCCATCAGGATGAACATGGAAATATCTACACCGCTATTGGTATGAACATGGAAATATCTACACCGCTATCTGTGTAAACATGGAAATATCTAGACTGCTATCTGTATGAACATGGAAATATCTACACTGCTATCTGTTTGAACATGGAAATATCTACACCGTTATCTGCATGAAAATGGAAATATCTACACAGCGATCTGCATATACATGGAAATTCCTTCAAAGCTATCTTTTTACACATGGAAATAACTACAGCGCTATCTCTATAAACATGGAAATAGCTACACCGCCATCTGTATGAACAAGGAAATATCTGCACGGCCATCTGTATGAACATATAAATATCTACACCGCCATCTATATTAAGATGGAGATATCTACACCGCTATCTGAATAAACTTGGAAATATCTACAACGCTATCTGTATAAACATGAAAATAACTACACCGCAATCTGTATAAACTTGGAAATATCTACACCACTACCTGTATAAACATGGAAATATCAGCACCGCTATCTGTATGAACATGGAAATATCTACACCGCTATCTCTATGAACATGGAAATTTCTACACCGCTATCTGTATGAACATGGAAATAGCTAAACCGCTATCTGTATGAACATGGAAATATGTACACCACTACCTGTATGTACATGGAAATATCTACACCGCTATCTGTATGAACATGGATATATCTACACAGCCATCTGGATGAACACGGAAATATCTACACCGCTATCTGTATGAACATGGAAATATCTACACCGCTATCACTATGAACATGGAAATTTCTACACTGCTATCTGTATGAACATGGAAATAGCTACACCGCTATCTGTGTGAACATGGAAATATCTACACCACTACCTGTATGAACATGGAAATATCTACACCGCTATCTGTATGAACATGGAAATACCTTCACCGCCATCTGTATGAACATGGATACATCTACACAGCCATCTGGATGAACATGGAAATATCTACACCGCTATGTGTATGAACATGGAAATAGCTACACAGCTATCTGTATGAACATGGAAATATCTACACCACTATCTGTATGAACATGGAAATATCTACACCGCTACCTGTATGAACATGGAAATATCTACACCGCTATCTGTATGAACATGGATATATCTACACAGCCATCTGGATGAACACGGAAATATCTACACCGCTATCTGTATGAACATGGAAATATCTACACCGCCATCTGTATGAACATGGAAATATCTGCACCGCCATCTGTATGAACATATAAATATCTACACGGCCATCTGTATTAAGATGGAGATATCTACACCGCAATCAGTATAAACATGGAAATATCTACACCGCTGTCTGTATAAACATGGAAATATCTACACCGCTATCTGTATAAACATGGAAATATCTACACCGCTACCTTTATAAACATGGAATATCAGCACCGCTATCTGTATGAACACGGAAATATCAGCCCCTCTATCTGTATGAACATGGAAATACCTACACCGCTATCTGTATGAACATGGAAATATCTACACCGTTATCTGTATGAACATGGAAATATCTTCACCGCAATCTGTATGAACATGGATATATCTACACAGCCATCTGTATGAACATGGAAATATCTTCACCGCCATCTGTATGAACATGGATATATCTACACAGCCATCTGGATGTACATGGAAATATCTACACCGCTATCTGTTTGAACATGGAAATAGCTACACCGCTATCTGTATGAACATGGAAATATCTACACCACTATCTGTATGAACATGGAAATATCTACACCGCTATCTGTATGAACATGGAAATATCTACACCGCTATCTGTTTGAACATGGAAATATCTACACCGCTATCTGAATGAAAATGGAAATATCTACACAGCGATCTGCATATACATGAAAATATCTACAAAGCTATCTCTTTACACATGGAAATAACTACAGCGCTGTCTCTATAAACATGGAAATGTCTTCACCGCCATCTGTATGAACATGGAAATATCTGCACCGCCATCTGTATGAACATATAAATATCTACACCGCCATCTATATTAAGATGGAGATATCTACAACGCTATCTGTATAAACTTGGAAATATCTAAACCTCTATCTGTATATTCATGGAAATATCTACACCGCAATCTGTATACACATGGAAATAACTACACCGCTACCAGTATAAACATGGAAATCTCAGCACCGCTATCTGTATGAACATGGAAATATCTACACCGCTATATATATGAACATGGAAATTTCTACACCGCTATCTGTATGAATATGGAAATATCTACACCGCTATCTGTATGAACATGGAAATATCTATACCACTACCTGTATGAACATGGAAATATCTACACTGCTATTCGTATGAACATGGATATATCTACACCGCCATCTGGATGAACACGGAAGTATCTACACCGCTATCTGTATGAACATGGAAATATCCACACCGCTATCTGTGTAAATATGCATACATCTTCACCGCAATCTGTATAAACATGGAAATATATACACCGCTATCTGTATGAACATGGAAATATCTACAACGCTATCTGTTTGAACATGGAAATATCTACACCGCTGTCTGCATGAAAATGGAAATATCTACACAGCTATCTGCATATACATGGAAATATCTACACAGCTATCTCTTTACACATGGAAATAACTACACCGCTATCTGTATGAACATGGAAATATCTATACCACTATCTGTATGAACATGGAAATATCTACACCGCTACCTGTATGAACATGGAAATATCTACACCGCTATCTGTATGAACATGGATATATCTACAAAGCCATCGGGATGAACACGGAAATATCTACACCGCTATCTGTATGAACATGGAAATATCTACACCGCCATCTGTATGAACATGGAAATATCTGCACCGCCATCTGTATGAACATATAAATATCTACACGGCCATCTGTATTAAGATGGAGATAACTACACTGCAATCAGTATAAACATGGAAATATCTACACCGCTATCTGTATAAACATGGAAATATCTATACCGCTATCTGTATAAACATGGAAATATCTACACCGCTACCTTTATAAACATGGAAATATCAGCACCGCTATCTGTATGAACACGGAAATATCAGCCCCTCTATCTGTATGAACATGGAAATATCTACACCGCTATCTGTATGAACATGGAAATATCTTCACCGCCATCTGTATGAACATGGATATATCTACACAGCCATCTGGATGAACATGGAAATATCTACACCGCTATCTATTTGAACATAGAAATAGCTACACCGCTATCTGTATGAACATGGAAATATCTACACCACTATCTGTATGAACATGGAAATATCTACACCGCTATCTGTATGAACATGGAAATATCTACACCGCTATCTGTTTGAACATGGAAATATCTACACCGCTATCTGCATGAAAATGGAAATATCTACACAGCGATCTGCATATACATGGAAATATCTACAAAGCTATCTCTTTACACATGGAAATAACTACAGCGCTGTCTCTATAAACATGGAAATATCTTCACCGCCATCTGTATGAACATGGAAATATCTGCACCGCCATGTGTATGAACATATAAATATCTACAGGGCCATCTGTATTAAGATGGAGATATCTACACCGCAATCAGTATAAACATGGAAATATCTACACCGCTATCTGTATAAACATGGAAATATCTACACCGCTACCTTTATAAACATGGAAATATCAGCACCGCTATCTGTATGAACACGGAAATATCAGCCCCTCTATCTGTATGAACATGGAAATACCTACACCGCTATCTGTATGAACATGGAAATATCTACACCGCTATCTGTATGAACATGGAAATATCTTCACCACCATCTGTATGAACATATAAATATCTACACGGCCATCTGTATTAAGATGGAGATAACTAAACCGCAATCAGTATAAACATGGAAATATCTACACCGCTATCTGTATAAACATGGAAATATCTACACCGCTATCTGTATAAACATGGAAATATCTACACCGCTACCTATATAAACATGGAAATATCAGCACCGCTATCTGTATGAACACGGAAATATCAGCCCCTCTATCTGTATGAACATGGAAATACCCACACCGCTATCTGTATGAACATGGAAATATCTACACCGCTATCTGTATGAACATGGAAATATCTTCACTGCCATCTCTATGAACATGGATATATCTACACAGCCATCTGGATGAACATGGAAATATCTACACCGCTATCTGTTTCAACATGGAAATAGCTACACCGCTATCTGTATGAACATGGAAATATCTACACCACTATCTGTATGAACATGGAAATATCTACACCGCTATCTGTATGAACATGGAAATATCTACACCGCTATCTGTTTGAACATGGAAATATCTACACCGCTATCTGCATGAAAATGGAAATATCTACACAGCGATCTGCATATATATGGAAATATCTACAAAGCTATCTCTTTACACATGGAAATAACTACAGCACTGTCTCTATAAACATGGAAAAATCTTCACCGCCATCTGTATGAACATGGAAATATCTGCACCGCCATCTGTATGAACATATAAATATCTACACCGCCATCTATATTAAGATGGAGATATCTACACCGCTATCTGTATAAACATGGAAATATCTACACCGCAATCTGTATAAACATGGAAATAACTACACCGCTACCAGTATAAACATGGAAATATCAGCACCGCTATCTGTATGAACATGGAAATATCTACACCGCTATATCTATAAACATGGAAATTTCTACACCGCTATCTGTATGAACATGGAAATATCTACACCGCTATCTGTATGAACATGGAAATATCTATACCACTACCTGTATGAACATGGAAATATCTACACTGCTATCCGTATGAACATGGATATATCTAAACCGCCATCTGGATGAACACGGAAATATCTACACCGCTATCTGTAAGAACATGGAAATATCTACACCGCCATCTGTATGAACATGGAAATATCTGCACCGACATCTGTATGAACATATAAATATCTACACGGCCATCTGTATTAAGATGGAGATATCTTCACCGATATCTGTATAAACATGGAAATATCTCCACCGCTATACTGTATAAACATGGAAATATCTACACCGCTATCTGTATAAACATGGAAAAATCATCACCGCTATCTGTATGAACATGGAAATATCAGCCCATCTATCTGTATGAATATGGAAGTATCTACACCGCTATCTCTATGAACAAGGAAATATCTACACCGCTATCTGTTTGAACATGGAAATATCTAAACCGCTATCTGCATGAAAATGGAAATTTATACACAGCTATCTGCATATACATGGAAATTTTTACTCAGCTATCTCTTTACACATGGAAATAACTACACCGCTATCTGTATGAACATGGAAAAACCTTCACCGCCATCTGTATGAAGATGGATATAACTACACAGCCATCTGGATGAAAATGGAAATATCTACACCGCTATCAGTATGAACATGGAATATCTACACCGCTATCTGTGTAAACATGTATACATCTTCACCGCTATCTGTATAAACATGGAAATATCTACACTGCTATCTGTATGAACATGGAAATATCTACACCGCTATCTGTTTGAACATGGAAATATCTACACCGCTATCTGCATGAAAATGGAAATATCTACACAGCGATCTGCATATACATGGAAATATCTTCAAGGCTATCTCTTTACACATGGAAATAACTACAGCGCTATCTCTATAAACATGGAAATAGCTACACCGCCATCAGCATGAACATGGAAATATCTGCACCGCCATCTGTATGAACATATAAATATCTACACCGCCATCTATATTAAGATGGAGATATCTACACCGCTATCTGTATAAACTTGGAAATATCTACACCGCTATCTGTATAAACATGGAAATATCTACACCGCAATCTGTATAAACATGGAAATATCTACACCACTACCTGTATAAACATGGAAATATCTGCACCGCTATCTGTATGAACATGGAAATATCTACAGCGCTATCTCTATGAACATGGAAATTTCTACACCGCTATCTGTATGAACATGGAAATATCTACAACACTACCTGTATGAACATGGAAATATCTACACCACTATCTGTATGAACATGGATATATCTACACAGCCATCTGGATGAACACGGAAATATCTACACCGCTATCTGTATGAACATGGAAATATCTACACCGCTATCTGTACAAACTTAGACATATCTACACCGCTATCTGTATAAACATGGAAATATCTACACCGCAATCTGTATAAACATGGAAATATCTACACCACTACCTGTATAAACATGGAAATATCAGCACCGCTATCTGTATGAATATGGAAATATCTACACCGCTATCTCTATGAACATGGAAATTTCTACACCGCTATCTGTATGAACATGGAAATAGCTACACCGCTATCTATATGAACATGGAAATATCTACACCACTACCTGAATGAACATGGAAATATCTACACCGCTCTCTGTATGAACATGGAAATATCTACACCGTTATCTGTTTGAACATGGAAATATCTACACCGCTGTCTGCATGAAAATGGAAATATCTACACAGCTATCTGCATATACATGGAAATATCTACACAGCTATCTCTTTACACATGGTAATAACTACACCGCTATCTGTATGAACATGGAAATATCTACACCGCCATCTGTATGAACATGGAAATATCTGCACTGACATCTGTATGAACATATACATATCTACACGGCCATCTGTATTAAGATGGAGATATCTACACCGACATCTGTATAAACTTGGAAATATCTACACCGCTATCTGTATAAACATGGAAATATCAGCCCCTCTATCTGTATGAACATGGAGATATCTAAACCGCATTCTGTATGAACATGGAAATACCTACACCGCTACCTGTATAAACATGGAAATATCAGCACCGCTATCTGTATAAACATGGAAATATCAGCCCCTCTATCTGTATGAACATGGAGATATCTAAACCGCATTCTGTATGAACATGGAAATATCTACACCGCTATCTGTATGAACTTGGAAATGTCTTCAGCGCCATCTGTATGAACATGGATATATCTACACAGCCATCTGGATGAACATGGAAATATCTACACTGCTATCTGTATGAACATGGAAATAGCTACACCGCTATCTGTATGAACATGGAAATATCTACACCACTATCTGTATGAACATGGAAATATCTACACCGCTACCTTTATGAACATGGAAATATCTACACCGCTATCTGTATGAACATGGATATATCTACACAGCCGTCTGGATGAACACGGAAATATCTACACCGCTATCTGTATGAACATGGAAATATCTTCACCGCCATCTGTATGAACATGGATATATCTACAGAGCCATCTGGATGACATGGAAATATCTACACAGCTATCTGTATGAACATGGAAATATATACACCGCTATCTGTATGAACTTGGAAATATCTACACCACTATCTGCAAGTAAACGGAAATATCTACAGAGCTATCTGCATATACATGGAAATATCTACAAAGCTATCTCTTTACACATGGAAATAACTACACCGCTATCTCTATAAACATGGAAATACCTACACCACCATATGTATGAACATGGAAATGTCTGCACCGCCATCTGTATGAACATATAAATATCTACACCACCATCTTTATTAAGATGGAGATATCTACACCGCTATCTGTATAAACCTGGAAATATCTACACCGCTATCTGTATAAACATGGAAATATGTATACCGCTATCTGTATAAACATGGAAATGTCTACACCTTTACCTGGAAAATCATGGAAATATCAGCACCGCTATCTGTATGAACATGGAAATATCTACACCGCTATCTGTACAAACATGGAAATATCTAAACCGCTATCTGTATGAACATGGAAATAGCTACACCGCTATCTGTATGAACATGGAAATATCTACACCACTATCTGTATGAACATGGAAATATCTACACCGCTATCTGTATGAACATGGATATATCTACACAGCCATCTGGATGAACACGGAAATATCTACACCGCTATCTGTATGAACATGGAAATATCTACACCGCCATCTGTATGAACATGGAAATATCTGCACCGCCATCTGTATGAACATATAAATATCTACACGGCCATCTGTATTAAGATGGAGATAACTACACCGCAATCAGTATAAACATGGAAATATCTATACCGCTATCTGTATAAACACGGAAATATCTACACCGCTATCTGTATGAACATGGAAATATCTACACCACTACCTGTATGAAGATGGAAATATCTACACCGCTATCTGTATGAACATATAAATATCTACACCATCATCTGTATTAAGAAGGAAATATCTAAAACGCTATCTGTATAAACATAGAAATATCTACACCGCTATCTGTATAAACATGGAAATATCTACAGCACTACCTGTATAAACATGGAAATATCAGCACCGCAATCAGTATGAACCTGGAAATATCTACACCGCTATCTGTATGAACATGGAAATATCTACACCGCTATCTGTATGAACATGGAAATATCTACAAAGCTATCTGAATGACCATGGAAATATCTACACCGCTATCTGTTTGAACATGGAAATATCTACACTGCTATCTGTATGAAAATGGAAATATCTACAATGCTACCTGCATATACATGGAAATATCTACACAGCTATCTCTTTACACATGGAAATAACTACACCGCTATATCTATAAACATGGAAACATCTACACCGCCATCTGTATTAACATGGAGGTATCTGCACCGCCATGTGTATGAACATATAAATATGTACACCGCCATCTGTATTAAGAAGGAAATATCTACACCGCTATCGGTATGAACATGGAAATATCTACACCGCTATCTGTAAGAACATGGAAATATCTACACCGCTATGTGTGTAAACATGCATACATCTTCACCGCTATCTGTATAAACATGGAAATATCTACAACGCTATCTGTATGAACATGGAAATATCTACACCGCTATCTGTATGAACATGGAATTATCTACACCGCTATCTGTATGAACATGGAAATATCTACACCGCTATCTGTATGAACATGGAAATATCTACAAAGCTATCTGAATGACCATGGAAATATCTACACCGCTATCTGTTTGAACATGGAAATATCTACACTGCTATCTGTATGAAAATGGAAATATCTACAATGCTACCTGCATATACATGGAAATATCTACACAGCTATCTCTTTACACATGGAAATAACTGCACCGCTATATCTATAAACATGGAAACATCTACACCGCCATCTGTATGAACATGGAGGTATCTGCACCGCCATGTGTATGCACATATAAATATGTACACCGCCATCTGTATTAAGAAGGAAATATCTACACCGCTATCAGTATGAACATGGAAATATCTACACCGCTATCTGTAAGAACATGGAAATATCTACACCGCTATGTGTGTAAACATGCATACATCTTCACCGCTATCTGTATAAACATGGAAATATCTACAACGCTATCTGTATGAACATGGAAATATCTACACCGCTATCTGTTTGAACATGGAAATATCTTAACCGCTATCTGCATGAAAATAGAAATATCTACACAGCTATCTGCATACACATGGAAATATCTACAAAGCTATCTCTTTACACATGGAAATAACTACACCGCTATCTCTATAAACACGGAAATATCTACACCGCCATCTATATGAACATGGAAATATCTGCACCGCCATCTGTATGAACATATAAATAACTACACCGCCATCTGTATAAACATGGAAATACCTTCATCGCTATCTGTATAAACATGGAAATATCTACACCGCTACCTGTATAAACATGGAAATATCAGCACTGCTATCTGTATGAACATGGAAATATCTACACCGGTATCTCTATGAACATGGAAATATCTACACCACTATCTGTATGAACATGGAAATAGCTACACCGCTATCTGTATGAACATGGAAACATCTACACCGCTATCTGTATGAACATGGAAATATCTACACCGCTATCTGCATCAACATGGAAATATCTACACCGTTATCTGTTTAAACATGCATATATCTTCACCGCAATCTGTATAAGCATGGAAATATCAACACCGCTATCTGTATGAAGGCGGAAATATCTACACCGCTATCTGTTTGAACATGGAAATATCTAAACCGCTATCTGCATGAAAATGGAAATATATACACAGCTATCTGCATATACATGGAAATATCTACACAGCTATCTCTTTACAAATGGAAATAACTACACCGCTATGTGTATGAACATGGAAATATCTTCACCGCCATCTGTATGAACATGGATATATCTACACAGCCATCTGGATGAACATCGAAATATCTACACCGCTGTCTGTATGAACATGGAAATATCTACACCGCTATCAGTGTAAGCATGCATACATCTTCACCGCTATCTGTATAAACATGGAAATATCTACACTGCTATCTGTATGAACATGGAAATATCTACACCACTATCTGTTTGAACATGGAAATATCTACACCGCTATCTGCATGAAAATGGAAATATCTACACAACGATCTGCATATACATGGAAATATCTACAAAGCTATCTCTTTACACATGGAAATAACTACAGCGCTATCTCTATAAACATGGAAATAGCTACACTGCCATCTGTATGAACATGGAAATACCTGCACCGCCATCTGTATGAACATATAAATATCTACACCGCCATCTATATTAAAATGGAGATATCTACACCACTATCTATCTGTTTGAACATGGAAATATCTACACCGCTATCTGTATGAACATGGAAATATCTACAACGCCATCTGTATGAACATGGAAATATCTGCACCGCCATCTGTATGAACATATAAATATCTACACCGCCATCTGTATTAAGATGGAGATATCTACACCGCTATCTGTATAAACATGGAAATATCTACACCGCTACCTGTACAAACATGGAAATAGCACCGCTATCTGTATGAACATGGAAATATCTACACCGCTATCTCTATGAACATGGAAATATCTACACCGATATCTGTGTAAACATGAATACATATTCACCGCTATCTGTATAAACATGGAAATATCTACACTGCTATCTGTATGAACATGGAAATATCTACAC
The DNA here is from genome assembly GCF_029281585.2 of Gorilla gorilla gorilla. Taxonomy (NCBI): domain Eukaryota; kingdom Metazoa; phylum Chordata; class Mammalia; order Primates; family Hominidae; genus Gorilla; species Gorilla gorilla. Next base: position 50,877,856 of record NC_073246.2, on the reverse strand, counting down.
CGCTATCTGTTTGAACATGTAAATATATACACCGCTATGTACATGAAAATGGAAATATCTACAAAGCTATCTGCATATACATGGAAATATCTACACAGCTATCTCTTTACACATGGAAATAACTACACCGCTATATCTATAAACATGGAAATAACTACACCGCTATATCTATAAACATGGAAATATCTACACCGACTTCTGTATGTACATGGAAATATCTGCACCGACATCTGTATGAACATATAAATATCTACACCGCCATCTGTATTAAGAAGGAAATATCTAAACCGCTATCTATATAAACATGGAAATATCTACACCGCTGCCTGTATAAACATGGAAATATCAGCACCGCTATCTGTATGAACATGGAAATAGCTACACCGCTATCTGTATGAACATGGAAAAAGCTACACCGCTATCTGTGTAAACATGCATACATCCTCACCGCTATCTGTATAAAGATGGAAATATCTACACTGCTATCTGTATGAACATGGAAATATCTACACCACTATCTGCATGAAATTGGAAATATCTACACTGCTATCTGCAAATACATTTAAATATCTACACAGCTATAACTTTACACATGGAAATAACTACACCGCTATCAGTATGAACATGGAAATACCTACACCGCCATCTGTATGAACATGGAAATATTTGCACTGACATCTGTATGAACATATAAATATCTACACCGCCATCTGTATTAAGATGGAGATATGTACACTGCTATCAGTATAAACACGGAAATATCTACACCGCCATCTGTATGAACATATAAATATCTACACCACCATCTGTATTAAGAAGGAAATATCTAAACCGCTATCTGTATAAACATGGAAATATCTACACCGCTGCCTGTATAAACATGGAAATATCAGCACCGCTATCTGTATGAACATGGAAATATCTACACCGCTATCTGTATGAACATGGAAATAGCTACACCGCTATCTGTATGAACATGGATATATCTACACAGCCATCTGGATGAACATGGAAATATCTACACCGCTATCTGTGTAAACACGCATACATCTTCACCGCTATCTGTATAAACATGGAAATATCTACACCGCTATCTGTATGAACATGGAAATATCTGCACCGCCATCTGTATGAACATGGAAATATCTGCACCGTCATCCGAATGAACATATAAATATCTACACAGCCATCTGTATTAAGATGGATATATCTACACAGCTATCTGTATAAACATGGAAATTTCTACACCGCTATCTGTATAAACATGGAAATATCTACACCGCTATCTGTAAAAACATGGAAATATCAGCACCGCTATCTGTATGAACATGGAAATATCAGCCCCTCTATCTGTATGAACATGGAAGTATCTACACCGCTATCTCTATGAACATGGAAGTATCTACACCGCTATCTGTTTGAACATGGAAATATCTAAACCGCTATCTGCATGAAAATGGAAATATATACACAGCTATCTGCATATACATGGAAATATCTACACAGCTATCTCTTTACAAATGGAAATAACTACACCGCTATCTGTATGAACATGGAAATATCTTCACCGCCATCTGCATGAACATGGATATATCTACACAGCCATCTGGATGAACATGGAAATATCTACACCGCTGTCTGTATGAACATGGAAATATCTACACCGCTATCTGTGTAAGCATGCATACATCTTCACCGCTATCTGTATAAACATGGAAATATCTACACTGCTATCTGTATGAACATGGAAATATCTACACCACTATCTGTTTGAACATGGAAATATCTACACCGCTATCTGCATGAAAATGGAAATATCTACACAACGATCTGCATATACATGGAAATATCTACAAAGCTATCTCTTTACACATGGAAATAACTACAGCGCTATCTCTATAAACATGGAAATAGCTACACTGCCATCTGTATGAACATGGAAATACCTGCACCGCCATCTGTATGAACATATAAATATCTACACCGCCATCTATATTAAAATGGAGATATCTACACCGCTATCTGTATAAACTTGGAAATATCTACACCGCTATCTGTATAAACATGGAAATATCTACACCGCAATCTGTATAAACATGGAAATATCTACACCGCTACCAGTATAAACATGGAAATATCAGCACCGCTATCTGTATGAACATGGAAATATCTACAGCGCTATCTCTATGAACATGGAAATTTCTACACCGCTATCTGTATGAACATGGAAATAGCTACACCGCTATCTGTATGAACATGGAAATATCTACACCACTATCTGTATGAACATGGAAATATCTACACAGCTATCTGTATGAACATGGATATATCTACACTGCCATCTGGATGAACACGGAAGTAACTACACCGCTATCTGTAAGAACATGGAAATATCTACACCGCAATCTGTGTAAATATGCATACATCTTCACCGCTATCTGTATAAACATGGAAATATCTACACCGCTATCTGTATGAACATGGAAATATCTACACCGCTATCTGTTTGAACATGGAAATATCTACAGCGCTATCTGCATGAAAATGGAAATATCTACACAGCTGTCTGCATATACATGGAAATATCTACACAGCTATCTCTTTACACATGGAAATAACTACACCGCTCTCTCTATGAACATGGAAATATCTACACCGCCATCTGTATGAACATGGAAATTTCTGCACCGTCATCTGTATGAACTTATAAATATCTCCACCGCCATCTGTATTAAGATGGAGATATCTACCCCGCTATCTGTATAAACATGGGAATATCTACACCTCTATCTGTATAAACATGGAAATATCTACACCGCTATCTGTATAAACATGGAAATATATACAACGCTACCTGTATAAACATGGAAATATTAGCACCGATATCTGTATGAACATGGAAATATCTACACCGCTATCTGTATGAACATGGAAATATCTACACTGCTATCTGTATGAACATGGAAATATCTAAACCGCTATCTGTATGAACATGGAAATATCTACACCGCTATCTGTATGAACATGGATATATCTACAGAGCCCTCTGGATGATCATGGAAATATCCACACCTCTATCTGTGTAAACATGCATACATCTTCACCGCTATCTGTATAAACAGGGAAATATCTACACCGCTATCTGTATGAACATGGAAATATCTACACCGCTATCTGTTTGAAGATGGAAATATATACACAGCTATCAGCATGAAAATGGAAATATCTACACAGCTATCTGCATACACAAGGAAATATCTACACAGCTATCTCTTTACACATGGAAATAACTACACCGCTATCTGTATGAACATGGAAATATCTACACCGCCATCTGTATGAACATGGAAATATCTGCACCGCCATCTGTATGAACATATAAATATCTACACCGCCATCTGTATTAAGATGGAGATATCTACATCGCTATGTGTATAAACATGGACATATCTACACCGCTATGTGTATAAACATGTAAATATCTACACCGCCATCTGTATAAACATGGAAATATCTACACCGCTATCTGTATAAACATGGAAATATCTACACCGCTGCCTGTATAAACATGGAAATATCAGCACCGCTATCTGTATGAACATGGAAATATCTACACCGCTATCTGTATGAACATGGAAATATCTACACCGGTATCTGTATGAACATGGAAATAGCTACACCGTTATCTGTATGAACATGGGAATATCTACACCGCTATCTGTATGAACATGGAAATATCTACACCGCTATCTGTATGAACATGGATATATCTACACAGCCATCTGGATGAACATGGAAATATCTACACCGCTATCTCTGTAAACATGCATACATCTTCACCGCTATCTGTATAAACATGGAAATATCTACACCGCTATCTGTATGCACATGGAAATATCTACACCACTATCTGCATGAAATTGGAAATATCTACACTGCTATCTGCATATACATTTAAATATCTACACAGCTATCTCTTTACACATGGAAATAACTACACCGCTATCTGTATGAACATGGAAATACCTACACCGCCATCTGTATGAACATGGAAATATCTGCACCGCCATCTGTATGAACATATAAATATCTACACCACCATCTGTATTAAGATGGAGATAACTACTCTGCTATCTGTATAAACATGGAAATATCTACACCACCATCTGTATGAACATATAAATATCTACACCATCATCTGTATTAAGAAGGAAATATCTAAACCGCTATGTGTATAAACATGGAAATATCTACACCGCTGCCTGTATAAACATGGAAATATCAGCACCGCCATCTGTAGGAACATTGAAATATCTACACCGCTATCTGTATGAACATGGAAATATCTACACCACTATCTGTATGAACATGGAAATATCTACACCGATATCTGTATGAACATGGAAATATCTACACAGCCATCTGTATGAACATGGAAATATCTGCACCGCCATCTGTATGAACTGATAAATATCTACACCGCCATCTGTATTAAGATGGAGATATCAACACCGCTATGTGAATAAACATGGAAATATCTACACCGCTATCGGTATAAACATGGAAATATCTACACCGCAATCTGTATAAACATGGAAATATCTACACCGCTACCTGTATAAACATGGAAATAACAGCACTGCTATCTGTATGAACATGTAAATATCTACACCGCTATCTGTATGAACATGGAAATATCTACACCGCTATCTGTATGAACATGGAAATATCTACAAAGCTATCTGAATGAACATGGAAATATCTACACCGCTATCTATCTGTTTGAACATGGAAATATCTACACCGCTATCTGTATGAACATGGAAATATCTACACCGCCATCTGTATGAACATGGAAATATCTGCACCGCCATCTGTATGAACATATAAATAACTACACCGCCATCTGTATTAAGATGGAGATATCTACACCGCTATCTGTATAAACATGGAAATATCTACACCTCTATCTCTATAAACATGGAAACATCTACACCGCTATCTGTATAAACATGGAAATATCTACACCGCTACCTGTACAAACATGGAAATAGCACCACTATCTGTATGAACATGGAAATATCTACACCGCTATCTCTATGAACATGGAAATATCTACACCGATATCTGTGTAAACATGAATACATATTCACCGCTATCTGTATAAACATGGAAATATCTACACTGCTATCTGTATGAACATGGAAATATGTACACCGCTATCTGTTTGAACATGTAAATATCTACACCGCTATGTACATGAAAATGGAAATATCTACAAAGCTATCTGCATATACATGGAAATATCTACACAGCTATCTCTTTACACATGGAAATAACTACACCGCTATATCTATAAACATGGAAATAACTACACCGCTATATCTATAAACATGGAAATATCTACACCGACTTCTGTATGTACACGGAAATATCTGCACCGACATCTGTATGAACATATAAATATCTACACCGCCATCTGTATTAAGAAGGAAATATCTAAACCGCTATCTATATAAAGATGGAAATATCTACACCGCTGCCTGTATAAACATGGAAATATCAGCACCGCTATCTGTATGAACATGGAAATAGCTAAAACGCTATCTGTATGAACATGGAAAAAGCTACACCGCTATCTGTGTAAACATGCATACATCCTCACCGCTATGTGTATAAAGATGGAAATATCTACACTGCTATCTGTATGAACATGGAAATATCTACACCACTATCTGCATGAAATTGGAAATATCCACACTGTTATCTGCATATACATTTAAATATCTACACAGCTATCCCTTTACACATGGAAATAACTACACCGCTATCAGTATGAACATGGAAATACCTACACCGCCATCTGTATGAACATGGAAATATTTGCACTGACATCTGTATGAACATATAAATATCTACACCGCCATCTGTATTAAGATGGAGATATGTACACTGCTATCTGTATAAACATGGAAATATCTACACCGCCATCTGTATGAACATATAAATATCTACACCACCATCTGTATTAAGAAGGAAATATCTAAACCGCTATCTGTATAAACATGGAAATATCTACACCGCTGCCTGTATAAACATGGAAATATCAGCACCGCTATCTGTATGAACATGGAAATATCTACACCGCTATCTGTATGAACATGGAAATAGCTACATCGCTATCTGTATGAACACGGATATATCTACACAGCCATCTGGATGAACATGGAAATATCTACACCGCTATCTGTGTAAACACGCATACATCTTCACCGCTATCTGTATAAACATGGAAATATCTACACCGCTATCTGTATGAACATGGAAATATCTACACTGCTATCTGTATGAACATGGAAATATCTACACCGCTATCTGTTTGAACATGGAAATATCTACACCGCTATCTGTATGAACATGGAAATATCTACACCGCTATCTGTTTGAACATGGAAATATCTACACCGCTATCAGCGTGAAAATGGAAATATCTGCACTGCTATCTGCATATACATGGAAATATCTACACAGCTATCTCTTTACACATGGAAATAACTACACCGCTATCTGTATGAACATGGAAATATCTACACAGCCCTCTGGATGAACATGGAAATATCCACACCGCTATCTGTGTAAACATGCGTACATCTTCACCGCTATCTGTATAAACATGGAAATATCTACAAAGCTATCTGTATGAACATGGAAATATCTACACCGCTATCTCTTTGAAGATGGAAATATATACACCGCTATCTGCATGAAAATGGAAATATCTACACAGCTATCTGCATACACTTGGAAATATCTTCACAGCTATCTCTTTACACATGGAAATAACTACACCGCTATCTGTATGAACATGGAAATATCTACACAGCCATCTGTATGAACATGGAAATATCTACACCGCCATCTGTATGAACATGGAAATATCTGCACCGCCATCTGTATGAACATATAAATATCTACACGGCCATCTGTATTAAGATGGAGATAACTACACCGCAATCAGTATAAACATGGAAATATCTATACCGCTATCTGTATAAACACGGAAATATCTACACCGCTATCTGTATGAACATGGAAATATCTACACCACTACCTGTATGAAGATGGAAATATCTACACCGCTATCTGTATGAACATATAAATATCTACACCATCATCTGTATTAAGAAGGAAATATCTAAAACGCTATCTGTATAAACATAGAAATATCTACACCGCTATCTGTATAAACATGGAAATATCTACAGCACTACCTGTATAAACATGGAAATATCAGCACCGCAATCAGTATGAACCTGGAAATATCTACACCGCTATCTGTATGAACATGGAAATATCTACACCGCTATCTGTATGAACATGGAAATATCTACAAAGCTATCTGAATGACCATGGAAATATCTACACCGCTATCTGTTTGAACATGGAAATATCTACACTGCTATCTGTATGAAAATGGAAATATCTACAATGCTACCTGCATATACATGGAAATATCTACACAGCTATCTCTTTACACATGGAAATAACTACACCGCTATATCTATAAACATGGAAACATCTACACCGCCATCTGTATTAACATGGAGGTATCTGCACCGCCATGTGTATGAACATATAAATATGTACACTGCCATCTGTATTAAGAAGGAAATATCTACACCGCTATCAGTATGAACATGGAAATATCTACAACGCTATCTGTAAGAACATGGAAATATCTACACCGCTATGTGTGTAAACATGCATACATCTTCACCGCTATCTGTATAAACATGGAAATATCTACAACGCTATCTGTATGAACATGGAAATATCTACACCGCTATCTGTATGAACATGGAATTATCTACACCGCTATCTGTATGAACATGGAAATATCTACACCGCTATCTGTATGAACATGGAAATATCTACAAAGCTATCTGAATGACCATGGAAATATCTACACCGCTATCTGTTTGAACATGGAAATATCTACACTGCTATCTGTATGAAAATGGAAATATCTACAATGCTACCTGCATATACATGGAAATATCTACACAGCTATCTCTTTACACATGGAAATAACTACACCGCTATATCTATAAACATGGAAACATCTACACCGCCATCTGTATGAACATGGAGGTATCTGCACCGCCATGTGTATGCACATATAAATATGTACACCGCCATCTGTATTAAGAAGGAAATATCTACACCGCTATCAGTATGAACATGGAAATATCTTCACCGCTATCTGTAAGAACATGGAAATATCTACACCGCTATGTTTGTAAACATGCATACATCTTCACCGCTATCTGTATAAACATGGAAATATCTACAACGCTATCTGTATGAACATGGAAATATCTACACCGTTATCTGTTTGAACATGGAAATATCTTAACCGCTATCTGCATGAAAATAGAAATATCTACACAGCTATCTGCATACACATGGAAATATCTACAAAGCTATCTCTTTACACATGGAAATAACTACACCGCTATCTCTATAAACACGGAAATATCTACACCGCCATCTATATGAACATGGAAATATCTGCACCGCCATCTGTATGAACATATAAATAACTACACCGCCATCTGTATAAACATGGAAATACCTTCATCGCTATCTGTATAAACATGGAAATATCTACACCGCTACCTGTATAAACATGGAAATATCAGCACTGCTATCTGTATGAACATGGAAATATCTACACCGGTATCTCTATGAACATGGAAATATCTACACCACTATCTGTATGAACATGGAAAAAGCTACACCGCTATCTGTATGAACATGGAAACATCTACACCGCTATCTGTATGAACATGGAAATATCTACACCGCTATCTGTATGAACATGGATATATCTACACAGCCATATGGATGAACATGGAAATATCTACACCGCTATCTGCATCAACATGGAAATATCTACACCGTTATCTGTTTAAACATGCATATATCTTCACCGCAATCTGTATAAGCATGGAAATATCAACACCGCTATCTGTATGAAGGCGGAAATATCTACACCGCTATCTGTTTGAACATGGAAATATCTAAACCGCTATCTGCATGAAAATGGAAATATATACACAGCTATCTCTTTACAAATGGAAATAACTACACCGCTATGTGTATGAACATGGAAATATCTTCACCGCCATCTGTATGAACATGGATATATCTACACAGCCATCTGGATGAACATCGAAATATCTACACCGCTGTCTGTATGAACATGGAAATATCTACACCGCTATCAGTGTAAGCATGCATACATCTTCACCGCTATCTGTATAAACATGGAAATATCTACACTGCTATCTGTATGAATATGGAAATATCTACACCACTATCTGTTTGAACATGGAAATATCTACACCGCTATCTGCATGAAAATGGAAATATCTACACAACGATCTGCATATACATGGAAATATCTACAAAGCTATCTCTTTACACATGGAAATAACTACAGCGCTATCTCTATAAACATGGAAATAGCTACACTGCCATCTGTATGAACATGGAAATACCTGCACCGCCATCTGTATGAACATATAAATATCTACACCGCCATCTATATTAAAATGGAGATATCTACACCACTATCTATCTGTTTGAACATGGAAATATCTACACCGCTATCTGTATGAACATGGAAATATCTACACCGCCATCTGTATGAACATGGAAATATCTGCACCGCCATCTGTATGAACATATAAATATCTACACCGCCATCTGTATTAAGATGGAGATATCTACACCGCTATCTGTATAAACATGGAAATATCTACACCGCTACCTGTACAAACATGGAAATAGCACCGCTATCTGTATGAACATGGAAATATCTACACCGCTATCTCTATGAACATGGAAATATCTACACCGATATCTGTGTAAACATGAATACATATTCACCGCTATCTGTATAAACATGGAAATATCTACACTGCTATCTGTATGAACATGGAAATATCTACACCGCTATTTGTTTGAACATGTAAATATCTACACCGCTATGTACATGAAAATGGAAATATCTACAAAGCTATCTGCATATACATGGAAATATCTACACAGCTATCTCTTTACACATTGAAATAACTACACCGCTATATCTATAAACATGGAAATAACTACACCGCTATATCTATAAACATGGAAATATCTACACCCACTTCTGTATGTACATGGAAATATCTGCACCGACATCTGTATGAACATATAAATATCTTCACCGCCAACTGTATTAAGAAGGAAATATCTAAACCGCTATCTATATAAACATGGAAATATCTACACCGCTGCCTGTATAAACATGGAAATATCAGCACCGCTATCTGTATGAACATGGAAATAGCTACACCGCTATCTGTATAAACATGGAAAAAGCTACACCGCTATCTGTGTAAACATGCATACATCCTCACCGCTATCTGTATAAAGATGGAAATATCTACACTGCTATCTGTATGAACATGGAAATATCTACACCACTATCTGCATGAAATTGGAAATATCTACACTGCTATCTGCATATACATTTAAATATCTACACAGCTATCCCTTTACACATGGAAATAACTACACCGCTATCAGTATGAACATGGAAATACCTACACCGCCATCTGTATGAACATGGAAATATTTGCACTGACATCTGTATGAACATATAAATATCTACACCGCCATCTGTATTAAGATGGAGATATGTACACTGCTATCAGTATAAACATGGAAATATCTACACCGCCATCTGTATGAACATATAAATATCTACACCACCATCTGTATTAAGAAGGAAATATCTAAACCGCTATCTGTATAAACATGGAAATATCTACACCGCTGCCTGTATAAACATGGAAATATCAGCACCGCTATCTGTATGAACATGGAAATATCTACACCGCTATCTGTATGAACATGGAAATAGCTACACCGCTATCTGTATGAACATGGATATATCTACACAGCCATCTGGATGAACATGGAAATATCTACACCGCTATCTGTGTAAACACGCATACATCTTCACCGCTATCTGTATAAACATGGAAATATCTACACCGCTATCTGTATGAACATGGAAATATCTACACTGCTATCTGTATGAACATGGAAATATCTACACCGCTATCTGTTTGAACATGGAAATATCTACACCGCTATCTGTATGAACATGGAAATATCTACACCGCTATCTGTTTGAATATGGAAATATCTACACCGCTATCAGCGTGAAAATGGAAATATCTGCACTGCTATCTGCATATACATGGAAATATCTACACAGCTATCTCTTTACACATGGAAATAACTACACCGCTATCTGTATGAACATGGAAATATCTGCACCGCCATCTGTATGAACATGGAAATATCTGCACCGTCATCCGAATGAACATATAAATATCTACACAGACATCTGTATTAAGATGGATATATCTACACAGCTATCTGTATAAACATGGAAATTTCTACACCGCTATCTGTATAAACATGGAAATATCTACACCGCTATCTGTAAAAACATGGAAATATCAGCACCGCTATCTGTATGAACATGGAAATATCAGCCCCTCTATCTGTATGAACATGGAAGTATCTACACCGCTATCTCTATGAACATGGAAGTATCTACACCGCTATCTGTTTGAACATGGAAATATCTATACCGCTATCTGCATGAAAATGGAAATATATACACAGCTATCTGCATATACATGGAAATATCTACACAGCTATCTCTTTACAAATGGAAATAACTACACCGCTATCTGTATGAACATGGAAATATCTTCACCGCCATCTGTATGTACATGGATATATCTACACAGCCATCTGGATGAACATGGAAATATCTACACCGCTGTCTGTATGAACATGGAAATATCTACACCGCTATCTGTGTAAGCATGCATACATCTTCACCGCTATCTGTATAAACATGGAAATATCTACACTGCTATCTGTATGAACATGGAAATATCTACACCACTATCTGTTTGAACATGGAAATATCTACACCGCTATCTGCATGAAAATGGAAATATCTACACAACGATCTGCATATACATGGAAATATCTACAAAGCTATCTCTTTACACATGGAAATAACTACAGCGCTATCTCTATAAACATGGAAATAGCTACACTGCCATCTGTATGAACATGGAAATACCTGCACCGCCATCTGTATGAACATATAAATATCTACACCGCCATCTATATTAAAATGGAGATATCTACACCGCTATCTGTATAAACTTGGAAATATCTACACCGCTATCTGTATAAACATGGAAATATCTACACCGCAATCTGTATAAACATGGAAATATCTACACCGCTACCAGTATAAACATGGAAATATCAGCACCGCTATCTGTATGAACATGGAAATATCTACAGCGCTATCTCTATGAACATGGAAATTTCTACACCGCTATCTGTATGAACATGGAAATAGCTACACCGCTATCTGTATGAACATGGAAATATCTACACCACTATCTGTATGAACATGGAAATATCTACACAGCTATCTGTATGAACATGGATATATCTACACTGCCATCTGGATGAACACGGAAGTAACTACACCGCTATCTGTAAGAACATGGAAATATCTACACCGCAATCTGTGTAAATATGCATACATCTTCACCGCTATCTGTATAAACATGGAAATATCTACACCGCTATCTGTATGAACATGGAAATATCTACACCGCTATCTGTATGAACATGGATATATCTACACAGCCCTCTGGATGATCATGGAAATATCCACACCTCTATCTGTGTAAACATGCATACATCTTCACCGCTATCTGTATAAACATGGAAATATCTACACCGCTATCTGTATGAACATGGAAATATCTACACCGCTATCTGTTTGAAGATGGAAATATATACACAGCTATCTGCATGAAAATGGAAATATCTACACAGCTATCTGCATACACAAGGAAATATCTACACAGCTATCTCTTTACACATGGAAATAACTACACCGCTATCTGTATGAACATGGAAATATCTACACCGCCATCTGTATGAACATGGAAATATCTGCACCGCCATCTGTATGAACATATAAATATCTACACCGCCATCTGTATTAAGATGGAGATATCTACATCGCTATGTGTATAAACATGGACATATCTACAGCGCTATGTGTATAAACATGTAAATATCTACACCGCCATCTGTATAAACATGGAAATATCTACACCGCTATCTATATAAACATGGAAATATCTACACCGCTGCCTGTATAAACATGGAAATATCAGCACCGCTATCTATATGAACATGGAAATATCTACACCGCTATCTGTATGAACATGGAAATATCTACACCGGTATCTGTATGAACATGGAAATAGCTACACCGTTATCTGTATGAACATGGGAATATCTACACCGCTATCTGTATGAACATGGAAATATCTACACCGCTATCTGTATGAACATGCATATATCTACACAGCCATCTGGATGAACATGGAAATATCTACACCGCTATCTGTGTAAACATGCATACATCTTCACCGCTATCTGTATAAACATGGAAATATCTACACCGCTATCTGTATGCACATGGAAATATCTACACCACTATCTGCATGAAATTGGAAATATCTACACTGCTATCTGCATATACATTTAAATATCTACACAGCTATCTCTTTACACATGGAAATAACTACACCGCTATCTGTATGAACATGGAAATACCTACACCGCCATCTGTATGAACATGGAAATATCTCCACCGCCATCTGTATGAACATATAAATATCTACACCACCATCTGTATTAAGATGGAGATAACTACTCTGCTATCTGTATAAACATGGAAATATCTACACCACCATCTGTATGAACATATAAATATCTACACCATCATCTGTATTAAGAAGGAAATATCTAAACCGCTATGTGTATAAACATGGAAATATCTACACCGCTGCCTGTATAAACATGGAAATATCAGCACCGCCATCTGTAGGAACATTGAAATATCTACACCGCTATCTGTATGAACATGGAAATATCTACACCACTATCTGTATGAACATGGAAATATCTACACCGATATCTGTATGAACATGGAAATATCTACACAGCCATCTGTATGAACATGGAAATATCTGCACCGCCATCTGTATGAACTGATAAATATCTACACCGCCATCTGTATTAAGATGGAGATATCTACACCGCTATGTGAATAAACATGGAAATATCTACACCGCTATCGGTATAAACATGGAAATATCTACACCGCTATCTGTATAAACATGGAAATATCTACACCGCTACCTGTATAAACATGGAAATAACAGCACTGCTATCTGTATGAACATGTAAATATCTACACCGCTATCTGTATGAACATGGAAATATCTAAACCGCTATCTGTATGAACATGGAAATATCTACAAAGCTATCTGAATGAACATGGAAATATCTACACCGCTATCTATCTGTTTGAACATGGAAATATCTACACCGCTATCTGTATGAACATGGAAATATCTACACCGCCATCTGTATGAACATGGAAATATCTGCACCGCCATCTGTATGAACATATAAATAACTACACCGCCATCTGTATTAAGATGGAGATATCTACACCGCTATCTGTATAAACATGGAAATATCTACACCTATATCTCTATAAACATGGAAACATCTACACCGCTATCTGTATAAACATGGAAATATCTACACCGCTACCTGTACAAACATGGAAATAGCACCGCTATCTGTATGAACATGGAAATATCTACACCGCTATCTCTATGAACATGGAAATATCTACACCGATATCTGTGTAAACATGAATACATATTCACCGCTATCTGTATAAACATGGAAATATCTACACTGCTATCTGTATGAACATGGAAATATCTACACCGCTATCTGTTTGAACATGTAAATATCTACACCGCTATGTACATGAAAATGGAAATATCTACAAAGCTATCTGCATATACATGGAAATATCTACACAGCTATCTCTTTACACATGGAAATAACTACACCGCTATATCTATAAACATGGAAATAACTACACCGCTATATCTATAAACATGGAAATATCTACACCGACTTCTGTATGTACACGGAAATATCTGCACCGACATCTGTATGAACATATAAATATCTACACCGCCATCTGTATTAAGAAGGAAATATCTAAACCGCTATCTATATAAAGATGGAAATATCTACACCGCTGCCTGTATAAACATGGAAATATCAGCACCGCTATCTGTATGAACATGGAAATAGCTAAAACGCTATCTGTATGAACATGGAAAAAGCTACACCGCTATCTGTGTAAACATGCATACATCCTCACCGCTATGTGTATAAAGATGGAAATATCTACACTGCTATCTGTATGAACATGGAAATATCTACACCACTATCTGCATGAAATTGGAAATATCTACACTGTTATCTGCATATACATTTAAATATCTACACAGCTATCCCTTTACACATGGAAATAACTACACCGCTATCAGTATGAACATGGAAATACCTACACCGCCATCTGTATGAACATGGAAATATTTGCACTGACATCTGTATGAACATATAAATATCTACACCGCCATCTGTATTAAGATGGAGATATGTACACTGCTATCTGTATAAACATGGAAATATCTACACCGCCATCTGTATGAACATATAAATATCTACACCACCATCTGTATTAAGAAGGAAATATCTAAACCGCTATCTGTGTAAACATGGAAATATCTACACCGCTGCCTGTATAAACATGGAAATATCAGCACCGCTATCTGTATGAACATGGAAATATCTACACCGCTATCTGTATGAACATGGAAATAGCTACATCGCTATCTGTATGAACACGGATATATCTACACAGCCATCTGGATGAACATGGAAATATCTACACCGCTATCTGTGTAAACACGCATACATCTTCACCGCTATCTGTATAAACATGGAAATATCTACACCGCTATCTGTATGAACATGGAAATATCTACACTGCTATCTGTATGAACATGGAAATATCTACACCGCTATCTGTATGAACATGGAAATATCTTCACCGCCATCTGTATGAACATGAATATATCTACACAGCCATATGGATGAACATGGAAATATCTACACCGCTCTATGTATGAACATGGAATTAGCTACACCGCTATCTGTATGAACATGGAAATATCTACACCGCTATCTGTATGAACATGGAAATATCTATACCGCTATCTGTATGAACATGGAAATATCTTCACCGCCATCTGTATGAACATGGATATATCTACACAGCCATCTGGATGAACATGGAAATATCTGCACCGCCATCTGCATGAACATGTAAATATCTACACCTCCATCTGTATTAAGATGGAGATATCTACACCACTATCTGTATAAACATGGAACTATCTACACCTCTATCTGTATAAACATGGAAACATCTACACCGCTATCTGTATAAACATGGAAATATCTACACCGCTATCTGTATAAGCATGGAAATATCTACACGGCTACCTGTATAAATATGGAAATATCAGCACCGCTATCTGTATGAACATATAAATATCTACACTGCCATCTGTATTAAGATGGAGATATCTACACCGCTATCTGTATAAACTTGGAAATATCTACACCGCTATCGGTATAAACATGGAAATATCTACACCGCTATCCGTATAAACATGGAAATATCAGCACCGCTATCTGTATGAACATGGAAATATCTACACAGCCATCTGGACGAACATGGAAATACCTACAACGCTATCTGTATGAACATGGAAATAGCTACACCGCTATCTGTATGAACATGGAAATACCTACACCACTATCTGTATGAACATGTAAATATCTACACCGCTATCTGTATGAACATGGAAATATCTTCACCGCCATCTGTATGAACATGGATATATCTACACAGCCATCTGGATGAACATGGAAATATCTACACCGCTATCTGTATGAACATGGAAATAGCAACTCCACTATCTTTATGAACATGGAAATATCTACACCGCTATCAGTATGAACATGGAAATATCTACACCACTATCTGTATGAACATGGATATATCTAAACAGCCATCTGGATGAACATGGAAATATCTACAGCGCTATCTGTATGAACATGGAAATATCTACACCGCTATCTGTGTAAACATGCATACATCTTCACCGCTATCTGAATAAACATGGAAATATCTACATCGCTATCTGTATGAACATGGAAATATCTACACTGCTATCTGTTTGAACATGGAAATATCAACACCGCTATCTGCAGGAAAATGGAAATATCTACACAGCTATCTGCATATACATGGAAATATCTACAAAGATATCTCTTTACACATGGAAATAACTACACCTCTATCTCTATAAACATGGAAATATCTATATCGCCATCTGTATGAACATGGAAATATCTGCACCGCCATCTGTATTAGCATACAAATATCTACACCAACATCTGTATTAAATGGAGATATCTACACGGCTATCTGTATAAACATGGAAATATCTAAACCGCTACCTGTATAAACATGGAAATATCAGCACCGCTATCTGTATGAACATAGAAATATCTACACCGCCATCTGAATGAACATGGAAATATCTGCAGCGCCATCTGCATGAACATATAAATATCTAAACCGCCATCTGTATTAAGAAGGAGATATCTACACCGCTATCTGAATAAACATGGAAATATCTACACCGCTATCTCAATGAACATGGAAATATCTACACCGCTATCTGTATAAACATGGAAATATGTACACCGCTACCTGTATAAACTTGGAAGTATCAGCACCGCTATCGGTATGAACATGGCAATATCTACACGGCTATCTGTATGAACATGGAATTATCTACACTGCTATCTGCATGAAAATGTAAATATCTACACAGCTATCTGCATATACATGGAAATATCTACAGCTATCTCCTTACACATGGAAACAACTACAACGCTATCTCTATAAACATGGAAATATCTACACCGCCATCTGTATGAACATGGAAATATCTTCACCGCCATCTGTATGAACATGGATATATCTACACAGCCATCTGGATGAACATGGAAATATCTACACGGCTACCTGTATGAACATGGAAATATCTACACTGCTATCTGTATGAACATGGAAATATCTACACCGCTATCTGTATGAACATGGAAGTATCTACACCGCTATCTGTATGAACATGGAAATATCTTCACCGCCATCTGTATGAACATGGATATATCCACACACCCATCTGGATGAACATGGAAATATCTACACCGCTATCTGTATGAACATGGAAATATCTACAGCGCTATCTGTGTAAACATGCGTACATCTTCACTGGTATCTGTATGAACATGGAAATATCTACACAGCTATCTGTGTAAACATGCATACATCTTCACCGCTATCTGAATAAACATGGAAATATCTACATCGCTATCTGTATGAACATGGAAATATCTACACCGCTATCTGTTTGAACATGGAAATATCTACACCGCTATCTGCATGAAAATGGAAATATCTACACAGCTATCTGCATATACATGGAAATATCTACAAAGCTATCTCTTTACACATGGAAATAACTACACCTCTATCTCTATAAACATGGAAATACCTATACCGCCATCTCTATGAACATGGAAATATCTGCACCGCCATCTGTATTAACATACAAATATCTACACCGCCATCTGTATTAAGATGGAGATATCTACACGGCTATCTGTATAAACTTGGAAATATCTACACCGCTATCTGTATAAACATGGAAATATCTGCACCGCTATCTGTATAAACATGGAAATATCTACACCGCTACCTGTATAAACATGGAAATATCTACACCGCTATCTGTATGAATATGGAAATATCTACACAGCCATCTGGATGAACATGGAAATATCTACACCGCTATCTGTATGAACATGGAAATAGCTACACCTCTATCTGTATGAACATGGAAATAACTACACCGCTATCTGTATGAACATGGAAAGATCTACACCGCTATCTGTTTAAACATGGAAATATCTACACCGCTACCTGTATAAACATGGAAATATCAGCACCGTTATCTGTATGAACATGGAAATATCTACACAGCCATCTGGATGAAAATGGAAATAGTTACACCGCTATCTGTATGAACATGGAAATAGCTACACCGCTATCTGTATGAACATGGAAATATCTACACCGCTATCTGTATGAACATGGAAATATCTACACCGCTATCTGTATGAACATGGAAATATCTTCACCGCCATCTGTATGAACATGAATATATATACACAGCCATATGGATGAACATGGAAATATCTACACCGCTCTATGTATGAACATGGAATTAGCTACACCGCTATCTGTATGAACATGGAAATATCTACACCGCTATCTGTATGAACATGGAAATATCTATACCGCTATCTGTATGAACATGGAAATATCTTCACCGCCATCTGTATGAACATGGATATATCTACACAGCCATCTGGATGAACATGGAAATATCTACACCGCTATCTGTATGAACATGGAAATATCTACACCACAATCTGTGTAAACATGCATACATCTTCACCGCTATCTGTATAAACATGGAAATATCTGCACCGCTATCTGTATGACCATGGAAATATCTACTCCGCTATCTGCATGAAAATGGAAATATCTACACAGCTATCTGCATATACATGGAAATATCTACAAAGCTATTTCTTTACACATGGAAATAACTACACCGCTATCTGTATTAACATGGAAATATCTACACAGCCGTCTGTATGAACATGGAAATATCTGCACCGCCATCTGTATGAACATATAAATATCTACACCGCCATCTGTATTAAGATGGAGATATCTACACCGCTATCTGTATAAACATGGAAATATCTACACCGCTAACTGTATAAACATGGAAATATCTACACCGCTACCTGTATAAACATGGAAATATCAGCACCGCTATCTGTATGAACATGGAAATATCTACACCGATATCTGTATGAACATGGAAATATCTACACCGATATCTGTATGAACATGGAAATATCTTCACCGCCATCTGTATGAACATAGATATATCTACACAGCCATCTGGATGAACATGGAAATATCAGCAACGCTGTCTGTATGGACATGGAAATATCTACACCGCTATCTGTTTGAACATGGAAATATCTTCACCGCTATCTGCATGAAAATGGAAATATCTACACATCTATCTGCATATACATGGAAATATCTAAAAAGCTATCTCTTTACACATGGAAATATCTACACCTCTATCTCTATAAACATGGAAATAACTATACCGCCATCTGTATGAACATGGAAATATCTGCACCGCCATCTGTATTAGCATACAAATATCTACACCGCCATCTGCATTAAGATGGAGATATCTACACGGCTATCTGTATAAACTTGGAAAAATCTACACCGCTATCTGTATAAACATGGAAATATCTACACCGCTATCTGTATATACATGGAAATATCTACACCGATACCTGTATAAACATGGAAATATCAGCATCGCTATCGGTATGAACATGGAAATATCTACACAGCCATCTGGATGAACATGGAAATATCTACACCGCTATCTGTATGAACATGGAAATAGCTACACCTCTATCTGTATGAACATGGAAATAACTACACCGCTATCTGTATGAACAGGGAAAGATCTACACCGCTATCTGTATGAACATGGAAATATCTACGCCACTATCTGTATGAACATGGAAATAACTACACCGCTATCTGTATGAACATGGAAATATCTACACCGCTATCTGCATGAACATGGAAATATCTACACCGCTATCTGTATGAACATGGAAATATCTACACCGCTATCTGTATGAATATGGAAATATCTACACAGCCATCTGGATGAACATGGAAATATCTACACCGCTATCTGTATGAACATGGAAATAGCTACACCTCTATCTGTATGAACATGGAAATAACTACACCGCTATCTGTATGAACATGGAAAGATCTACACCGCTATCTGTTTAAACCTGGAAATATCTACACCGCTATCTGTATAAACATGGAAATATCAGCACCGTTATCTGTATGAACATGGAAATATCTACACAGCCATCTGGATGAAAATGGAAATAGTTACACCGCTATCTGTATGAACATGGAAATAGCTACACCGCTATCTGTATGAACATGGAAATATCTACACCGCTATCTGTATGAACATGGAAATATCTACACCGCTATCTGTATGAACATGGAAATATCTTCACCGCCATCTGTATGAACATGAATATATATACACAGCCATATGGATGAACATGGAAATATCTACACCGCTCTATGTATGAACATGGAATTAGCTACACCGCTATCTGTATGAACATGGAAATATCTACACCGCTATCTGTATGAACATGGAAATATCTATACCGCTATCTGTATGAACATGGAAATATCTTCACCGCCATCTGTATGAACATGGATATATCTACACAGCCATCTGGATGAACATGGAAATATCTACACCGCTATCTGAATGAACATGGAAATATCTACACCACAATCTGTGTAAACATGCATACATCTTCACCGCTATCTGTATAAACATGGAAATATCTGCACCGCTATCTGTATGACCATGGAAATATCTACTCCGCTATCTGCATGAAAATGGAAATATCTACACAGCTTTCTGCATATACATGGAAATATCTACAAAGCTATTTCTTTACACATGGAAATAACTACACCGCTATCTCTATTAACATGGAAATATCTACACAGCCGTCTGTATGAACATGGAAATATCTGCACCGCCATCTGTATGAACATATAAATATCTACACCGCCATCTGTATTAAGATGGAGATATCTACACCGCTATCTGTATAAACATGGAAATATCTACACCGCTAACTGTATAAACATGGAAATATCTACACCGCTATCTGTATAAACATGGAAATATCTACACCGCTACCTGTATAAACATGGAAATATCAGCACCGCTATCTGTATGAACATGGAAATATCTACACCGATATCTGTATGAACATGGAAATATCTACACCGATATCTGTATGAACATGGAAATATCTTCACCGCCATCTGTATGAACATAGATATATCTACACAGCCATCTGGATGAACATGGAAATATCAGCAACGCTGTCTGTATGGACATGGAAATATCTACACCGCTATCTGTTTGAACATGGAAATATCTACACCGCTATCTGCATGAAAATGGAAATATCTACACATCTATCTGCATATACATGGAAATATCTAAAAAGCTATCTCTTTACACATGGAAATATCTACACCTCTATCTCTATAAACATGGAAATAACTATACCGCCATGTGTATGAACATGGAAATATCTGCACCGCCATCTGTATTAGCATACAAATATCTACACCGCCATCTGCATTAAGATGGAGATATCTACACGGCTATCTGTATAAACTTGGAAAAATCTACACCGCTATCTGTATAAACATGGAAATATCTACACCGCTATCTGTATATACATGGAAATATCTACACCGATACCTGTATAAACATGGAAATATCAGCATCGCTATCTGTATGAACATGGAAATATCTACACAGCCATCTGGATGAACATGGAAATATCTACACCGCTATCTGTATGAACATGGAAATAGCTACACCTCTATCTGTATGAACATGGAAATAACTACACCGCTATCTGTATGAACAGGGAAAGATCTACACCGCTATCTGTATGAACATGGAAATATCTACGCCACTATCTGTATGAACATGGAAATAACTACACCGCTATCTGTATGAACATGGAAATATCTACACCGCTATCTGCATGAACATGGAAATATCTACACCGCTATCTGTATGAACATGGAAATATCTACACCGCTATCTGTATGAACATGGAAATATCTTCACCGCCATCTGTATGAACATGGATGTATCTTCACAGCCATCTGGATGAACATGGAAATAGCTACACCGCTATCTGTATGAACATGGAAATATCTACACCGCTATCTGTATGAACATGGAAATATCTACACCGCTATCTGTATGAACATGGAAATATCTTCACCGCCATCTGTATGAACATGGATATATCTACACAGCCATCTGGATGGACATGGAAATATCAACACCGCTATCTGTATGAACATGGAAATATCTACACCGCTATCTGTGTAAACATGCATACATCTTCACCGCTATCTGTATAAACATGGAAATATCTACACCGCTATCTGTATGAACATGGAAATATCTACACAGCTATCTGTTTGAAGATGGAAATATCTAAACTGCTATCTGCATGAAAATGGAAATATCTACACAGCTATCTGCATATACATGGAAATATCTACAAAGCTATTTCTCTACACAAGGAAATATCTACACCGCAATCTCTATAAACATGGAAATATCTATATCGCCATCTGTATGAACATGGAAATATCTGCACCGCCATCTGTATGAACATATAAATATCTACACAGCCATCTGTATTAAGATGGAGATATGTACACTGCTATCTGTATAAACATGGAAATATCTACACCGCGATCTGTATGAACATATAAATATCTACACCACCATCTGTATTAAGAAGGAAATATCTAAACCGCTATCTGTATAAACATGGAAATATCTACACCGCTGCCTGTATAAACATGGAAATATCAGCACCGCTATCTGTATGAACATGGAAATATCTACACCGCTATCTGTATGAACATGGAAATAGCTACACCGCTATCTGTATGAACACGGATATATCTACACAGCCATCTCGATGAACATGGAAATATCTACACCGCTATCTGTGTAAACACGCATACATCTTCACCGCTATCTGTATAAACATGGAAATATCTACACCGCTATCTGTATGAACATGGAAATATCTACACTGCTATCTGTATGAACATGGAAATATCTACACCGCTATCTGTTTGAACATGGAAATATCTACACCGCTATCTGTATGAACATGGAAATATCTACACCGCTATCTGTTTGAACATGGAAATATCTACACCGCTATCAGCGTGAAAATGGAAATATCTGCACTGCTATCTGCATATACATGGAAATATCTACACAGCTATCTCTTTACACATGGAAATAACTACACCACTATCTGTATGAACATGGAAATATCTACACAGCCCTCTGGATGAACATGGAAATATCCACACCGCTATCTGTGTAAACATGTGTACATCTTCACCGCTATCTGTATAAACATGGAAATATCTACAAAGCTATCTGCATGAAAATGGAAATATCTACACAGCTATCTGCATACACTTGGAAATATCTTCACAGCTATCTCTTTACACATGGAAATAACTACACCGCTATCTGTATGAACATGGAAATATCTACACAGCCATCTGTATGAACATGGAAATATCTGCACCGCCATCTGTATGAACTGATAAATATCTACACCGCCATCTGTATTAAGATGGAGATATCTACACCGCTATGTGAATAAACATGGAAATATCTACACCGCTATCTGTATAAACATGGAAATATCTACACCGCTATCTGTATAAACATGGAAATATCTACACCGCTACCTGTATAAACATGGAAATAACAGCACCGCTATCTGTATGAACATGGAAATATCTACACCGCTATCTGTATGAACATGGAAATATCTACACCGCTATCTGTATGAACATGGAAATATCTACAAAGCTATCTGAATGAACATGGAAATATCTACACCGCTATCTGTTTGAACATGGAAATATCTACACCGCTATCTGTATGAACATGGAAATATCTACACCGCCATCTGTATGAACATGGAAATATCTGCACCGCCATCTCTATGAACATATAAGTATCTACACCGCCATCTGTATTAAGATGGAGATATCTACACCGCTATCTGTATAAACATGGAAATATCTACACCTCTATCTGTATAAACATGGAAACATCTACACCGCTATATGTATAAACAAGGAAATATCTATACCGCTACCTGTACAAACATGGAAATAGCACCGCTATCTGTATGAACATGGAAATATCTACAACGCTATCTGTATGAACATGGAAATATCTACACCGCTATCTGTTTGAACATGGAAATATCTACACCGCTATCTGCGTGAAAATGAAAATATCTACACTGCTATCTGCATATACATGGAAATATCTACACAGCTATCTCTTTACACATGGAAATAACTACACTGCTCTCTGTATGAACATGGAAATATCTACACCGCCATCTGTATGAACATGGAAATATCTGCACCGCCATCTGCATGAACATATAAATATCTACACCGCCATCTGTATTAAGATGGAGATATCTACACCGCTATCTGTATAAACATGGAACTATCTACACCTCTATCTGTATAAACATGGAAACATCTACACCGCTATCTGTATAAACATGGAAATATCTACACCGCGATCTGTATAAGCATGGAAATATCTACACGGCTACCTGTATAAATATGGAAATATCAGCACCGCTATCTGAATGAACATATAAATATCTAAACTGCCATCTGTATTAAGATGGAGATATCTACACCGCTATCTGTATAAACTTGGAAATATCTACACCGCTATCGGTATAAACATGGAAATATCTACACCGCTATCCGTATAAACATGGAAATATCAGCACCGCTATCTGTATGAACATGGAAATATCTACACAGCCATCTGGACGAACATGGAAATACCTACAACGCTATCTGTATGAACATGGAAATAGCTACACCGCTATCTGTATGAACATGGAAATACCTACACCACTATCTGTATGAACATGTAAATATCTACACCGCTATCTGTATGAACATGGAAATATCTTCACCGCCATCTGTATGAACATGGATATATCTACACAGCCATCTGGATGAACATGGAAATATCTACACCGCTATCTGTATGAACATGGAAGTAGCAACTCCGCTATCTGTATGAACATGGAAATATCTACACCGCTATCAGCATGAACATGGAAATATCTACACCGCTATCTGTATGAACATGGATATATCTAAACAGCCATCTGGATGAACATGGAAATATCTACAGCGCTATCTGTATGAACATGGAAATATCTACACCGCTATCTGTGTAAACATGCATACATCTTCACCGCTATCTGAATAAACATGGAAATATCTACATCGCTATCTGTATGAACATGGAAATATCTACACCGCTATCTGTTTGAATATGGAAATATCAACACCGCTATCTGCAGGAAAATGGAAATATCTACACAGCTATCTGCATATACATGGAAATATCTACAAAGATATCTCTTTACACATGGAAATAACTACACCTCTATCTCTATAAACATGGAAATATCTATATCGCCATCTGTATGAACATGGAAATATCTGCACCGCCATCTGTATTAGCATACAAATATCTACACCACCATCTGTATTAAATGGAGATATCTACACGGCTATCTGTATAAACATGGAAATATCTAAACCGCTACCTGTATAAACATGGAAATATCAGCACCGCTATCTGTATGAACATAGAAATATCTACACCGCCATCTGAATGAACATGGAAATATCTGCAGCGCCATCTGCATGAACATATAAATATCTAAACCGCCATCTGTATTAAGAAGGAGATATCTACACCGCTATCTGTATAAACATGGAAATATCTACACCGCTATCTCAATGAACATGGAAATATCTACACCGCTATCTGTATAAACATGGAAATATGTACACCGCTACCTGTATAAACATGGAAGTATCAGAACCGCTATCGGTATGAACATGGCAATATCTACACGGCTATCTGTATGAACATGGAAATATCTACACTGCTATCTGCATGAAAATGTAAATATCTACACAGCTATCTGCATATACATGGAAATATCTACAGCTATCTCCTTACACATGGAAACAACTACAACGCTATCTCTATAAACATGGAAATATCTACACCGCCATCTGTATGAACATGGAAATATCTTCACCGCCATCTGTATGAACATGGATATATCTACACAGCCATCTGGATGAACATGGAAATATCTACACGGCTACCTGTATGATCATGGAAATATCTACACTGCTATCTGTATGAACATGGAAATATCTACACCGCTATCTGTATGAACATGGAAGTATCTACACCGCTATCTGTATGAACATGGAAATATCTTCACCGCCATCTGTATGAACATGGATATATCCTCACACCCATCTGGATGAACATGGAAATATCTACACCGCTATCTGTATGAACATGGAAATATCTACAGCGCTATCTGTGTAAACATGCGTACATCTTCACTGGTATCTGTATGAACATGGAAATATCTACACAGCTATCTGTGTAAACATGCATACATCTTCACCGCTATCTGAATAAACATGGAAATATCTACATCGCTATCTGTATGAACATGGAAATATCTACACCGCTATCTGTTTGAACATGGAAGTATCTACACCGCTATCTGCATGAAAATGGAAATATCTACACAGCTATCTGCATATACATGGAAATATCTACAAAGCTATTTCTTTACACATGGAAATAACTACACCTCTATCTCTATAAACATGGAAATACCTATACCGCCATCTCTATGAACATGGAAATATCTGCACCGCCATCTGTATTAACATACAAATATCTACACCGCCATCTGTATTAAGATGGAGATATCTACACGGCTATCTGTATAAACTTGGAAATATCTACACCGCTATCTGTATAAACATGGAAATATCTACACCGCTATCTGTATAAACATGGAAATATCTACACCGCTACCTGTATAAACATGGAAATATCTACACCGCTATCTGTATGAATATGGAAATATCTACACAGCCATCTGGATGAACATGGAAATATCTACACCGCTATCTGTATGAACATGGAAATAGCTACACCTCTATCTGTATGAACATGGAAATAACTACACCGCTATCTGTATGAACATGGAAAGATCTACACCGCTATCTGTTTAAACATGGAAATATCTACACCGCTACCTGTATAAACATGGAAATATCAGCACCGTTATCTGTATGAACATGGAAATATCTACACAGCCATCTGGATGAAAATGGAAATAGTTACACCGCTATCTGTATGAACATGGAAATAGCTACACCGCTATCTGTATGAACATGGAAATATCTACACCGCTATCTGTATGAACATGGAAATATCTACACCGCTATCTGTATGAACATGGAAATATCTTCACCGCCATCTGTATGAACATGAATATATCTACACAGCCATCTGGATGAACATGGAAATATCTACACCGCTCTATGTATGAACATGGAATTAGCTACACCGCTATCTGTATGAACATGGAAATATCTACACCGCTATCTGTATGAACATGGAAATATCTATACCGCTATCTGTATGAACATGGAAATATCTTCACCGCCATCTGTATGAACATGGATATATCTACACAGCCATCTGGATGAACATGGAAATATCTGCACCGCCATCTGCATGAACATATAAATATCTACACCGCCATCTGTATTAAGATGGAGATATCTACACCGCTATCTGTATAAACATGGAACTATCTACACCTCTATCTGTATAAACATGGAAACATCTACACCGCTATCTGTATAAACATGGAAATATCTACACCGCTATCTGTATAAGCATGGAAATATCTACACGGCTACCTGTATAAATATGGAAATATCAGCACCGCTATCTGTATGAACATATAAATATCTACACTGCCATCTGTATTAAGATGGAGATATCTACACCGCTATCTGTATAAACTTGGAAATATCTACACCGCTATCGGTATAAACATGGAAATATCTACACCGCTATCCGTATAAACATGGAAATATCAGCACCGCTATCTGTATGAACATTGAAATATCTACACAGCCATCTGGACGAACATGGAAATACCTACAACGCTATCTGTATGAACATGGAAATAGCTACACCGCTATCTGTATGAACATGGAAATACCTACACCACTATCTGTATGAACATGTAAATATCTACACCGCTATCTGTATGAACATGGAAATATCTTCACCGCCATCTGTATGAACATGGATATATCTACACAGCCATCTGGATGAACATGGAAATATCTACACCGCTATCTGTATGAACATGGAAGTAGCAACTCCGCTATCTGTATGAACATGGAAATATCTACACCGCTATCAGCATGAACATGGAAATATCTACACCGCTATCTGTATGAACATGGATATATCTAAACAGCCATCTGGATGAACATGGAAATATCTACAGCGCTATCTGTATGAACATGGAAATATCTACACCGCTATCTGTGTAAACATGCATACATCTTCACCGCTATCTGAATAAACATGGAAATATCTACATCGCTATCTGTATGAACATGGAAATATCTACACCGCTATCTGTTTGAACATGGAAATATCAACACCGCTATCTGCAGGAAAATGGAAATATCTACACAGCTATCTGCATATACATGGAAATATCTACAAAGATATCTCTTTACACATGGAAATAACTACACCTCTATCTCTATAAACATGGAAATATCTATATCGCCATCTGTATGAACATGGAAATATCTGCACCGCCATCTGTATTAGCATACAAATATCTACACCACCATCTGTATTAAATGGAGATATCTACACGGCTATCTGTATAAACATGGAAATATCTAAACCGCTACCTGTATAAACATGGAAATATCAGCACCGCTATCTGTATGAACATAGAAATATCTACACCGCCATCTGAATGAACATGGAAATATCTGCAGCGCCATCTGCATGAACATATAAATATCTAAACCGCCATCTGTATTAAGAAGGAGATATCTACACCGCTATCTGTATAAACATGGAAATATCTACACCGCTATCTCAATGAACATGGAAATATCTACACCGCTATCTGTATAAACATGGAAATATGTACACCGCTACCTGTATAAACTTGGAAGTATCAGCACCGCTATCGGTATGAACATGGCAATATCTACACGGCTATCTGTATGAACATGGAAATATCTACACTGCTATCTGCATGAAAATGTAAATATCTACACAGCTATCTGCATATACATGGAAATATCTACAGCTATCTCCTTACACATGGAAACAACTACAACGCTATCTCTATAAACATGGAAATATCTACACCGCCATCTGTATGAACATGGAAATATCTTCACCGCCATCTGTATGAACATGGATATATCTACACAGCCATCTGGATGAACATGGAAATATCTACACGGCTACCTGTATGAACATGGAAATATCTACACTGCTATCTGTATGAACATGGAAATATCTACACCGCTATCTGTATGAACATGGAAGTATCTACACCGCTATCTGTATGAACATGGAAATATCTTCACCGCCATCTGTATGAACATGGATATATCCACACACCCATCTGGATGAACATGGAAATATCTACACCGCTATCTGTATGAACATGGAAATATCTACAGCGCTATCTGTGTAAACATGCGTACATCTTCACTGGTATCTGTATGAACATGGAAATATCTACACAGCTATCTGTGTAAACATGCATACATCTTCACCGCTATCTGAATAAACATGGAAATATCTACATCGCTATCTGTATGAACATGGAAATATCTACACCTCTATCTGTTTGAACATGGAAATATCTACACCGCTATCTGCATGAAAATGGAAATATCTACACAGCTATCTGCATATACATGGAAATATCTACAAAGCTATCTCTTTACACATGGAAATAACTACACCTCTATCTCTATAAACATGGAAATACCTATACCGCCATCTCTATGAACATGGAAATATCTGCACCGCCATCTGTATTAACATACAAATATCTACACCGCCATCTGTATTAAGATGGAGATATCTACACGGCTATCTGTATAAACTTGGAAATATCTACACCGCTATCTGTATAAACATGGAAATATCTACACCGCTATCTGTATAAACATGGAAATATCTACACCGCTACCTGTATAAACATGGAAATATCTACACCGCTATCTGTATGAATATGGAAATATCTACACAGCCATCTGGATGAACATGGAAATATCTACACCGCTATCTGTATGAACATGGAAATAGCTACACCTCTATCTGTATGAACATGGAAATAACTACACCGCTGTCTGTATGAACATGGAAAGATCTACACCGCTATCTGTTTAAACATGGAAATATCTACACCGCTACCTGTATAAACATGGAAATATCAGCACCGTTATCTGTATGAACATGGAAATATCTACACAGCCATCTGGATGAAAATGGAAATAGTTAAACCGCTATCTGTATGAACATGGAAATAGCTACACCGCTATCTGTATGAACATGGAAATATCTACACCACTATCTGTATGAACATGGAAATATCTACAAAGCTATCTGTATGAACATGGAAATATCTTCACCGCCATCTGTATGAACATGAATATATCTACACAGCCATCTGGATGAACATGGAAATATCTACACCGCTCTATGTATGAACATGGAATTAGCTACACCGCTATCTGTATGAACATGGAAATATCTACACCGCTCTCTGTATGAACATGGAAATATCTATACCGCTATCTGTATGAACATAGAAATATCTTCACCGCCATCTGTATGAACATGGATATATCTACACAGCCATCTGGATGAACATGGAAATATCTACACCGCTATCTGTATGAACATGGAAATATCTACACCACAATCTGTGTAAACATGCATGCATCTTCACCGCTATCTGTATAAACATGGAAATATCTGCACCGCTATCTGTATGACCATGGAAATATCTACTCCGCTATCTGCATGAAAATGGAAATATCTACACAGCTATCTGCATATACATGGAAATATCTACAAAGCTATTTCTTTACACATGGAAATAACTACACCGCTATCTCTATTAACATGGAAATATCTACACAGCCGTCTGTATGAACATGGAAATATCTGCACCGCCATCTGTATGAACATATAAATATCTACACCGCCATCTGTATTAAGATGGAGATATCTACACCGCTATCTGTATAAACATGGAAATATCTACACCGCTATCTGTATAAACATGGAAATATCTACACCGCTATCTGTATAAACATGGAAATATCTACACCGCTACCTGTATAAACATGGAAATATCAGCACCGCTATCTGTATGAACATGGAAATATCTACACCGCTATCTGTATGAACATGGAAATATCTACACCGATATCTGTATGAACATGGAAATATCTTCACCGCCATCTGTATGAACATAGATATATCTACACAGCCATCTGGATGAACATGGAAATATCAGCAACGCTGTCTGTATGGACATGGAAATATCTACACCGCTATCTGTTTGAACATGGAAATATCTACACCGCTATCTGCATGAAAATGGAAATATCTACACATCTATCTGCATATACATGGAAATATCTAAAAAGCTATCTCTTTACACATGGAAATAACTACACCTCTATCTCTATAAACATGGAAATAACTATACCGCCATCTGTATGAACATGGAAATATCTGCACCGCCATCTGTATTAGCATACAAATATCTACACCGCCATCTGCATTAAGATGGAGATATCTACACGGCTATCTGTATAAACTTGGAAAAATCTACACCGCTATCTGTATAAACATGGAAATATCTACACCGCTATCTGTATATACATGGAAATATCTACACCGATACCTGTATAAACATGGAAATATCAGCATCGCTATCTGTATGAACATGGAAATATCTACACAGCCATCTGGATGAACATGGAAATATCTACACCGCTATCTGTATGAACATGGAAATAGCTACACCTCTATCTGTATGAACATGGAAATAACTACACCGCTATCTGTATGAACAGGGAAAGATCTACACCGCTATCTGTATGAACATGGAAATATCTACGCCACTATCTGTATGAACATGGAAATAACTACACCGCTATCTGTATGAACATGGAAATATCTACACCGCTATCTGCATGAACATGGAAATATCTACACCGCTATCTGTATGAACATGGAAATATCTACACCGCTATCTGTATGAACATGGAAATATCTTCACCGCCATCTGTATGAACATGGATGTATCTTCACAGCCATCTGGATGAACATGGAAATAGCTACACCGCTATCTGTATGAACATGGAAATATCTACACCGCTATCTGTATGAACATGGAAATATCTACACCGCTATCTGTATGAACATGGAAATATCTTCACCGCCATCTGTATGAACATGGATATATCTACACAGCCATCTGGATGGACATGGAAATATCAACACCGCTATCTGTATGAACATGGAAATATCTACACCGCTATCTGTGTAAACATGCATACATCTTCACCGCTATCTGTATAAACATGGAAATATCTACACCGCTATCTGTATGAACATGGAAATATCTACACAGCTATCTGTTTGAAGATGGAAATATCTAAACTGCTATCTGCATGAAAATGGAAATATCTACACAGCTATCTGCATATACATGGAAATATCTACAAAGCTATTTCTCTACACAAGGAAATATCTACACCGCAATCTCTATAAACATGGAAATATCTACATCGCCATCTGTATGAACATGGAAATATCTGCACCGCCATCTGTATGAACATATAAATATCTACACCGCCATCTGTATTAAGATGGAGATATGTACACTGCTATCTGTATAAACATGGAAATATCTACACCGCCATCTGTATGAACATATAAATATCTACACCACCATCTGTATTAAGAAGGAAATATCTAAACCGCTATCTGTATAAACGTGGAAATATCTACACCGCTGCCTGTATAAACATGGAAATATCAGCACCGCTATCTGTATGAACATGGAAATATCTACACCGCTATCTGTATGAACATGGAAATAGCTACACCGCTATCTGTATGAACACGGATATATCTACACAGCCATCTGGATGAACATGGAAATATCTACACCGCTATCTGTGTAAACACGCATACATCTTCACCGCTATCTGTATAAACATGGAAATATCTACACCGCTATCTGTATGAACATGGAAATATCTACACCGCTATCTGTATGAACATGGAAATATCTACACCGCTATCTGTTTGAACATGGAAATATCTACACCGCTATCTGTATGAACATGGAAATATCTACACCGCTATCTGTTTGAACATGGAAATATCTACACCGCTATCTGTATAAACATGGAAATATCTACACCGCTACCTGTATAAACATGGAAATAACAGCACCGCTATCTGTATGAACATGGAAATATCTACACCGCTATCTGCATGAAAATGGAAATAACCTCACTGCTATCTGCATATACATGGAAATATCTACACAGCTATCTCTTTACACATGGAAATAACTACACCACTATCTGTATGAACATGGAAATATCTACACAGCCCTCTGGATGAACATGGAAATATCCACACCGCTATCTGTGTAAACATGCGTACATCTTCACCGCTATCTGTATAAACATGGAAATATCTACAAAGCTATCTGCATGAAAATGGAAATATCTACACAGCTATCTGCATACACTTGGAAATATCTTCACAGCTATCTCTTTACACATGGAAATAACTACACCGCTATCTGTATGAACATGGAAATATCTACACAGCCATCTGTATGAACATGGAAATATCTGCACCGCCATCTTTATGAACTGATAAATATCTACACCGCCATCTGTATTAAGATGGAGATATCTACACCGCTATGTGAATAAACATGGAAATATCTACACCGCTATCTGTATAAACATGGAAATATCTACACCGCTATCTGTATAAACATGGAAATATCTACACCGCTCTCTGTATGAACATGGAAATATCTACACCGCTATCTGTATGAACATGGAAATATCTACAAAGCTATCTGAATGAACATGGAAATATCTACACCGCTATCTGTTTGAACATGGAAATATCTACACCGCTATCTGTATGAACATGGAAATATCTACACCGCCATCTGTATGAACATGGAAATATCTGCACCGCCATCTCTATGAACATATAAATATCTACACCGCCATCTGTATTAAGATGGAGATATCTACACCGATATCTGTATAAACATGGAAATATCTACACCTCTATCTGTATAAACATGGAAACATCTACACCGCTATCTGTATAAACATGGAAATATCTATACCGCTACCTGTA
Source organism: Gorilla gorilla gorilla (assembly GCF_029281585.2). NCBI lineage: Eukaryota > Metazoa > Chordata > Mammalia > Primates > Hominidae > Gorilla > Gorilla gorilla. The sequence goes on along the minus strand of NC_073246.2, from coordinate 50,842,430 downwards.
CAAACATGGAAATAGCACCGCTATCTGTATGAACATGGAAATATCTACAATGCTATCTGTATGAACATGGAAATATCTACACCGCTATCTGTTTGAACATGGAAATATCTACACCGCTATCTGCATGAAAATGAAAATATCTACACTGCTATCTGCATATACATGGAAATATCTACACAGCTATCTCTTTACACATGGAAATAACTACACCGCTCTCTGTATGAACATGGAAATATCTACACCGCCATCTGTATGAACATGGAAATATCTGCACCGCCATCTGCATGAACATATAAATATCTACACCGCCATCTGTATTAAGATGGAGATATCTACACCGCTATCTGTATAAACATGGAACTATCTACACCTCTATCTGTATAAACATGGAAACATCTACACCGCTATCTGTATAAACATGGAAATATCTACACCGCTATCTGTATAAGCATGGAAATATCTACACGGCTACCTGTATAAATATGGAAATATCAGCACCGCTATCTGTATGAACATATAAATATCTACACTGCCATCTGTATTAAGATGGAGATATCTACACCGCTATCTGTATAAACTTGGAAATATCTACACCGCTATCGGTATAAACATGGAAATATCTACACCGCTATCCGTATAAACATGGAAATATCAGCACCGCTATCTGTATGAACATTGAAATATCTACACAGCCATCTGGACGAACATGGAAATACCTACAACGCTATCTGTATGAACATGGAAATAGCTACACCGCTATCTGTATGAACATGGAAATACCTACACCACTATCTGTATGAACATGTAAATATCTACACCGCTATCTGTATGAACATGGAAATATCTTCACCGCCATCTGTATGAACATGGATATATCTACACAGCCATCTGGATGAACATGGAAATATCTACACCGCTATCTGTATGAACATGGAAGTAGCAACTCCGCTATCTGTATGAACATGGAAATATCTACACCGCTATCAGCATGAACATGGAAATATCTACACCGCTATCTGTATGAACATGGATATATCTAAACAGCCATCTGGATGAACATGGAAATATCTACAGCGCTATCTGTATGAACATGGAAATATCTACACCGCTATCTGTGTAAACATGCATACATCTTCACCGCTATCTGAATAAACATGGAAATATCTACATCGCTATCTGTATGAACATGGAAATATCTACACCGCTATCTGTTTGAACATGGAAATATCAACACCGCTATCTGCAGGAAAATGGAAATATCTACACAGCTATCTGCATATACATGGAAATATCTACAAAGATATCTCTTTACACATGGAAATAACTACACCTCTATCTCTATAAACATGGAAATATCTATATCGCCATCTGTATGAACATGGAAATATCTGCACCGCCATCTGTATTAGCATACAAATATCTACACCACCATCTGTATTAAATGGAGATATCTACACGGCTATCTGTATAAACATGGAAATATCTAAACCGCTACCTGTATAAACATGGAAATATCAGCACCGCTATCTGTATGAACATAGAAATATCTACACCGCCATCTGAATGAACATGGAAATATCTGCAGCGCCATCTGCATGAACATATAAATATCTAAACCGCCATCTGTATTAAGAAGGAGATATCTACACCGCTATCTGTATAAACATGGAAATATCTACACCGCTATCTCAATGAACATGGAAATATCTACACCGCTATCTGTATAAACATGGAAATATGTACACCGCTACCTGTATAAACATGGAAGTATCAGCACCGCTATCGGTATGAACATGGCAATATCTACACGGCTATCTGTATGAACATGGAAATATCTACACTGCTATCTGCATGAAAATGTAAATATCTACACAGCTATCTGCATATACATGGAAATATCTACAGCTATCTCCTTACACATGGAAACAACTACAACGCTATCTCTATAAACATGGAAATATCTACACCGCCATCTGTATGAACATGGAAATATCTTCACCGCCATCTGTATGAACATGGATATATCTACACAGCCATCTGGATGAACATGGAAATATCTACACGGCTACCTGTATGATCATGGAAATATCTACACTGCTATCTGTATGAACATGGAAATATCTACACCGCTATCTGTTTGAACATGGAAGTATCTACACCGCTATCTGTATGAACATGGAAATATCTTCACCGCCATCTGTATGAACATGGATATATCCACACACCCATCTGGATGAACATGGAAATATCTACACCGCTATCTGTATGAACATGGAAATATCTACAGCGCTATCTGTGTAAACGTGCGTACATCTTCACTGGTATCTGTATGAACATGGAAATATCTACACAGCTATCTGTGTAAACATGCATACATCTTCACCGCTATCTGAATAAACATGGAAATATCTACATCGCTATCTGTATGAACATGGAAATATCTACACCGCTATCTGTTTGAACATGGAAATATCTACACCGCTATCTGCATGAAAATGGAAATATCTACACAGCTATCTGCATATACATGGAAATATCTACAAAGCTATCTCTTTACACATGGAAATAACTACACCTCTATCTCTATAAACATGGAAATACCTATACCGCCATCTCTATGAACATGGAAATATCTGCACCGCCATCTGTATTAACATACAAATATCTACACCGCCATCTGTATTAAGATGGTGATATCTACACGGCTATCTGTATAAACTTGGAAATATCTACACCGCTATCTGTATAAACATGGAAATATCTACACCGCTATCTGTATAAACATGGAAATATCTACACCGCTACCTGTATAAACATGGAAATATCTACACCGCTATCTGTATGAATATGGAAATATCTACACAGCCATCTGGATGAACATGGAAATATCTACACCGCTATCTGTATGAACATGGAAATAGCTACACCTCTATCTGTATGAACATGGAAATAACTACACCGCTATCTGTATGAACATGGAAAGATCTACACCGCTATCTGTTTAAACATGGAAATATCTACACCGCTACCTGTATAAACATGGAAATATCAGCACCGTTATCTGTATGAACATGGAAATATCTACACAGCCATCTGGATGAAAATGGAAATAGTTACACCGCTATCTGTATGAACATGGAAATAGCTACACCGCTATCTGTATGAACATGGAAATATCTACACCGCTATCTGTATGAACATGGAAATATCTACACCGCTATCTGTATGAACATGGAAATATCTTCACCGCCATCTGTATGAACATGAATATATCTACACAGCCATCTGGATGAACATGGAAATATCTACACAGCTCTATGTATGAACATGGAATTAGCTACACCGCTATCTGTATGAACATGGAAATATCTACACCGCTATCTGTATGAACATGGAAATATCTATACCGCTATCTGTATGAACATGGAAATATCTTCACCGCCATCTGTATGAACATGGATATATCTACAAAGCCATCTGGATGAACATGGAAATATCTACACCGCTATCTGTATGAACATGGAAATATCTACACCACAATCTGTGTAAACATGCATACATCTTCACCGCTATCTGTATAAACATGGAAATATCTGCACCGCTATCTGTATGACCATGGAAATATCTACTCCGCTATCTGCAGGAAAATGGAAATATCTACACAGCTATCTGCATATACATGGAAATATCTACAAAGCTATTTCTTTACACATGGAAATAACTACACCGCTATCTCTATTAACATGGAAATATCTACACAGCCGTCTGTATGAACATGGAAATATCTGCACCGCCATCTGTATGAACATATAAATATCTACACCGCCATCTGTATTAAGATGGAGATATCTACACCGCTATCTGTATAAACATGGAAATATCTACACCGCTATCTGTATAAACATGGAAATATCTACACCGCTATCTGTATAAACATGGAAATATCTACACCGCTAACTGTATAAACATGGAAATATCAGCACCGCTATCTGTATGAACATGGAAATATCTACACCGCTATCTGTATGAACATGGAAGTATCTACACCGATATCTGTATGAACATGGAAATATCTTCACCGCCATCTGTATGAACATAGATATATCTACACAGCCATCTGGATGAACATGGAAATATCAGCAACGCTGTCTGTATGGACATGGAAATATCTACACCGCTATCTGTTTGAACATGGAAATATCTACACCGCTATCTGCATGAAAATGGAAATATCTACACATCTATCTGCATATACATGGAAATATCTAAAAAGATATCTCTTTACACATGGAAATAACTACACCTCTATCTCTATAAACATGGAAATAACTATACCGCCATCTGTATGAACATGGAAATATCTGCACCGCCATCTGTATTAGCATACAAATATCTACACCGCCATCTGCATTAAGATGGAGATATCTACACGGCTATCTGTATAAACTTGGAAAAATCTACACCGCTATCTGTATAAACATGGAAATATCTACACCGCTATCTGTATATACATGGAAATATCTACACCGATACCTGTATAAACATGGAAATATCAGCATCGCTATCTGTATGAACATGGAAATATCTACACACCCATCTGGATGAACATGGAAATATCTACACCGCTATCTGTATGAACATGGAAATAGCTACACCTCTATCTGTATGAACATGGAAATAACTACACCGCTATCTGTATGAACAGGGAAAGATCTACACCGCTATCTGTATGAACATGGAAATATTTACGCAACTATCTGTATGAACATGGAAATAACTACACCACTATCTGTATGAACATGGAAATATCTTCACCGCCATCTGTATGAACATGGATATATCTACACAGCCATCTGGATGAACATGGAAATATCTACACCGCTAGCTGTATGAACATGGAAATATCTACACTGCTATCTGTATGAACATGGAAATATCTACACCGCTATCTGTATGAACATGGAAATATCTTCACCGCCATCTGTATGAACATGGATGTATCTTCACAGCCATCTGGATGAACATGGAAATAGCTACACCGCTATCTGTATGAACATGGAAATATCTACACCGCTATCTGTATGAACATGGAAATATCTACACCGCTATCTGTATGAACATGGAAATATCTTCACCGCCATCTGTATGAACATGGACATATCTACACAGCCATCTGGATGGACATGGAAATATCAACACCGCTATCTGTATGAACATGGAAATATCTACACCGCTATCTGTGTAAACATGCGTACATCTTCACCGCTATCTGTATAAACATGGAAATATCTACACCGCAATCTCTATGAACATGGAAATATCTACACAGCTATCTGTTTGAAGATGGAAATATCTAAACTGCTATCTGCATGAAAATGGAAATATCTACACAGCTATCTGGATGAACATGGAAATATCTACACCGCTATCTGTATGAACATGGAAATAGCTAAACCTATATCTGTATGAACATGGAAATAACTACACCGCTATCTGTATGAACAGGGAAAGATCTACACCGCTATCTGTATGAACATGGAAATATCTTCACCGCCATCTGTATGAACATGGATATATCTACACAGCCATCTGGATGAAAATGGATATATCTACACCGTTATCTGTATGAACATGGAAATAGCTACACCGCTATCTGTGTAAACATGCATACATCTTCACCGCTATCTGTATAAACATGGAAATGTCTACACCGCTATGTGTATGAACATGGAAATATCTACACCGCTATCTGTTTGAACATGGAAATATCTACACCGCTATCTGCATGAAAATGTAAATATCTACACAGCTATCTGCATATACATGGAAATATATACAATGCTATTTCTTTACACGTGGAAAGATGTACACCGCTATCTCTATAAACATGGAAATATCTACACCGCCATCGGTATGAACATGGAAATATCTGCACCGCCATCTGTATGAACATATAAATATCTACACCGCCATCTGTATTAAGATGGAGATATCTACACCGTTATCTGTATAAACATGGAAATATCTACACCGCTATCTGTATAAACATGGAAATATCTACACCGTTATCTGTATAAACATGGAAATATCTACACCGCTACCTGTATAAACATGGAAATATCACCACCGCTATCTGTATGAACACGGAAATATCTACACAGCCATCTGAATGAACATGGAAATATCTACAACGCTATCTGTATTAACATGGAAATAGCTACACCGCTATCTGTATGAACATGGAAATATCTACGCCACTATCTGTATGAACATGGAAATAACTACACCACTATCTGTATGAATATGGAAATATCTTCACCGTCATCTGTATGAACATGGATATATCTACACAGCCATCTGGATGAACATGGAAATATCTACACCGCTAGCTGTATGAACATGGAAATAGCTACACTGCTATCTGTATGAACATGGAAATATCTACACCGCTATCTGTATGAACATGGAAATATCTACACCGCTATCTGTATGAACATGGAAATATCTTCACCGCCATCTGTATGAACATGGATGTATCTTCACAGCCATCTGGATGAACATGGAAATAGCTACACCGCTATCTGTATGAACATGGAAATATCTACACCGCTATCTGTATGAACATGGAAATATCTACACCGCTATCTGTATGAACATGGAAATATCTTCACCGCCATCTGTATGAACATGGATATATCTACACAGCCATCTGGATGGACATGGAAATATCAACACCGCTATCTGTATGAACATGGAAATATCTACGCCGCTATCTGTGTTAACATGCATACATCTTCACCGCTATCTGTATAAACATGGAAATATCTACACCGCTATCTGTATGAACATGGAAATATCTACACAGCTATCTGTTTGAAGATGGAAATATCTAAACTGCTATCTGCATGAAAATGGAAATACCTACACAGCTATCTGCATATACATGGAAATATCTACAAAGCTATTTCTCTACACAAGGAAATATCTACACCGCAATCTCTATAAACATGGAAATATCTACATCGCCATCTGTATGAACATGGAAATATCTGCACCGCCATCTGTATGAACATATAAATATCTAGACCGCCATCAGTATTAAGATGGAGATATCTACACCGCTATCTGTATAAACATGGAAATATCTACACCGCTATCTGTATAAACATGGAAATATCTACACCGGTATCTGTATGAACATGGAAATATCTACACCGCTACCGGTATAAACATGGAAATATCAGCACCGCTATCTGTATGAATATGGAAATATCTACACCGCTATCTCTATGAACATGGAAATATCTACACCGATATCTGTATGAGCATGGAAATATCTTCACCGCCATCTGTATGAACATGGATGTATCTTCACAGCCATCTGGACGAACATGGAAATATCTGCACCGCTGTCGGTATGAACATGGAAATATCTACACCGCTATCTGTATGAACATGGAAATATCTACACCGTTATCTGTATGAACGTGGAAATATCTACAGCGATATCTGTATGAACATGGAAATATCTTCACCGCCATCTGTGTGAACATAGATATATCTACACAGCCATCTGGATGAACATGGAAATATCTACACCGCTATCTGTATGAACATGGAAATATCTACACCGCTATCTGTGTAAACATGCATACATCTTCACCGCTATCTGTATAAACATGGATATATCTACACCGCTATCTGTATAAACATGGAAATATCTACACCGCTACCTGTATAAACATGGAAATAACATCACCGTTATCTGTATGAACATGGAAATATCTACACAGCCATCTGGATGAAAATGGAAATAGTTACACCGCTATCTGTATGAACATGGAAATAGCTACACCGCTATCTGTATGAACATTGAAATATCTACACAGCCATCTGGGTGAACATGGAAATATCTACACCGCTATCTGTATGAACATGGAAATATCTTCACCGCCATCTGTATGAACATGAATATATCTACACAGACATCTGGATGAACATGGAAATATCTACACCGCTATATGTATGAACATGGAATTAGCTACACTGCTATCTGTATGAACATGGAAATATCTACACCGCTATCTGTATGAACATGGAAATATGTACACCGCTATCTGTATGAACATGGAAATATCTTCACCGCCATCTGTATGAACATGGATATATCTACACAGCCATTTGGATGAACATGGAAATGTCTACACCGCTATCTGTATGAACATGGATATATCTACACCACTATCTGTGTAAACATGCATACATCTTCACCGCTATCTGTATAAACATGGAAATATCTACACTGCTATCTGTATGAACATGGAAATAACTACACCGCTATCTCTATAAACATGGAAATATCTACACGGCCATCTGTATGAACATGGAAATATCTGCACCGCCATCTGTATGAACATATAAATATCTTCACCGCCATCTGTATTAAGATGGAGATATCTACACCGCTATCTGTATAAACATGGAAATATCTACACCGCTATCTGTATAAACATGGAAATATCTACACCGCTATCTGTATAAACACGGAAATATCTACACCGCTACCTGTATAAACATGGAAATATCAGCACCGCTATCTTTATGAACATGGAAATATCTACACTGCTATCTCTATGAACATGGAAATATCTACACCACTATCTGTATGAACATGGAAATATCTTCTCCGCCATCTGTATGAACATGGATATATCTACACAGCCATCTGGATGAACATGGAAATATCTACACCGCTATCTGTATGAACATGGAAATATCTACTCCGCTATCTGTGTAAACATGCATACATCTTCACCGCTATCTGTATGAATATGGAAATATCTACACCGCTATCTGTATAAACATGGAAATATCTACACCGCTACCTGTGTAAACATGGAAATATCAGCACCGCTATCTGTATGAACATGGAAATATCTACACAGCCATCTGGATGAACATGAAAATATCTACACCGCTATCTGTATGAACATGGAAATAGCTACACCGCTATCTGTATGAACATGGAAATATCTACACCGCTATCTGTATGAACATGGAAATATCTACACCGCTACCTGTATAAACATGGAAATATATACACCGCTATCTGTATGAATATGGAAATATCTACAAAGCCATCTGGATGAACATGGAAATATCTACACCGCTATCTGTATGAACATGGAAATAGCTACACCTCTATCTGTATGAACATGGAAATAACTACACCGCTATCTGTATGAACATGGAAAGATCTACACCGCTATCAGTTTAAACATGGAAATATCTACACCACTACCTGTATAAACATGGAAATAACAGCACCGTTATCTGTATGAACATGGAAATATCTACACAGCCATCTGGATGAAAATGGAAATAGTTACACCGCTATCTGTATGAACATGGAAATAGCTACACCGCTATCTGTATGAACATGGAAATATCTACACCGCTATCTGTATGAACATGGAAATATCTACACCGCTATCTGTATGAACATGGAAATATCTTCACCGCCATCTGTATGAACATGAATATATCTACACAGCCATCTGGATGAACATGGAAATATCTACACCGCTCTATGTATGAACATGGAATTAGCTACACCGCTATCTGTATGAACATGGAAATATCTACACCGCTATCTGTATGAACATGGAAATATCTATACCGCTATCTGTATGAACATGGAAATATCTTCACCGCCATCTGTACGAACATGGATATATCTACACAGCCATCTGGATGAACATGGAAATATCTACACCGCTATCTGTATAAACATGGAAATATCTACACCACAATCTGTGTAAACATGCATACATCTTCACCGCTATCTGTATAAACATGGAAATATCTACACCGCTATCTGTATGACCATGGAAATATCTACTCCGCTATCTGCATGAAAATGGAAATATCTACACAGCTATCTGCATATACATGGAAATATCTACAAAGCTATTTCTTTACACATGGAAATAACTACACCGCTATCTCTATTAACATGGAAATATCTACACAGCCGTCTGTATGAACATGGAAATATCTGCACCGCCATCTGTATGAACATATAAATATCTACACCGCCATCTGTATGAAGATGGAGATATCTACACCGCTATCTGTATAAACATGGAAATATCTACACCGCTATCTGTATAAACATGGAAATATCTACACCGCTATCTGTATAAACATGGAAATATCTACACCGCTACCTGTATAAACATGGAAATATCAGCACCGCTATCTGTATGAACATGGAAATATCTACACCGCTATCTGTATGAACATGGAAATATCTACACCGATATCTGTATGAACATGGAAATATCTTCACCGCCATCTGTATGAACATAGATATATCTACACAGCCATCTGGATGAACATGGAAATATCAGCAACGCTGTCTGTATGGACATGGAAATATCTACACCGCTATCTGTTTGAACATGGAAATATCTACACCGCTATCTGCATGAAAATGGAAATATCTACACATCTATCTGCATATACATGGAAATATCTACAAAGCTATCTCTTTACACATGGAAATAACTACACCTCTATCTCTATAAACATGGAAATAACTATACCGCCATCTGTATGAACATGGAAATATCTGCACCGCCATCTGTATTAGCATACAAATATCTACACCGCCATCTGCATTAAGATGGAGATATCTACACGGATATCTGTATAAACTTGGAAAAATCTACACCGCTATCTGTATAAACATGGAAATATCTACACCGCTATCTGTATATACATGGAAATATCTACACCGCTACCTGTATAAACATGGAAATATCAGCATCGCTATCTGTATGAACATGGAAATATCTACACAGCCATCTGGATGAACATGGAAATATCTACACCGCTATCTGTATGAACATGGAAATAGCTAAACCTCTATCTGTATGAACATGGAAATAACTACACCGCTATCTGTATGAACAGGGAAAGATCTACACCGCTATCTGTATGAACATGGAAATATCTTCACCGCCATCTGTATGAACATGGATATATCTACACAGCCATCTGGATGAAAATGGATATATCTACACCGTTATCTGTATGAACATGGAAATAGCTACACCGCTATCTGTGTAAACATGCATACATCTTCACCGCTATCTGTATAAACATGGAAATGTCTACACCGCTATGTGTATGAACATGGAAATATCTACACCGCTATCTGTTTGAACATGGAAATATCTACACCGCTATCTGCATGAAAATGTAAATATCTACACAGCTATCTGCATATACATGGAAATATATACAATGCTATTTTTTACACGTGGAAAGATGTACACCGCTATCTCTATAAACATGGAAATATCTACACCGCCATCGGTATGAACATGGAAATATCTGCACCGCCATCTGTATGAACATATAAATATCTACACCGCCATCTGTATTAAGATGGAGATATCTACACCGTTATCTGTATAAACATGGAAATATCTACACCGCTATCTGTATAAACATGGAAATATCTACACCGTTATCTGTATAAACATGGAAATATCTACACCGCTACCTGTATAAACATGGAAATATCACCACCGCTATCTGTATGAACACGGAAATATCTACACAGCCATCTGAATGAACATGGAAATATCTACAACGCTATCTGTATTAACATGGAAATAGCTACACCGCTATCTGTATGAACATGGAAATATCTACGCCACTATCTGTATGAACATGGAAATAACTACACCACTATCTGTATGAACATGGAAATATCTTCACCGTCATCTGTATGAACATGGATATATCTACACAGCCATCTGGATGAACATGGAAATATCTACACCGCTAGCTGTATGAACATGGAAATAGCTACACTGCTATCTGTATGAACATGGAAATATCTACACCGCTATCTGTATGAACATGGAAATATCTACACCGCTATCTGTATGAACATGGAAATATCTTCACCGCCATCTGTATGAACATGGATGTATCTTCACAGCCATCTGGATGAACATGGAAATATCTACACCGCTATCTGTATGAACATGGAAATATCTACACCGCTATCTGTATGAACATGGAAATATCTACACCGCTATCTGTATGAACATGGAAATATCTTCACCGCCATCTGTATGAACATGGATATATCTACACAGCCATCTGGATGGACATGGAAATATCAACACCGCTATCTGTATGAACATGGAAATATCTACACCGCTATCTGTGTTAACATGCATACATCTTCACCGCTATCTGTATAAACATGGAAATATCTACACCGCTATCTGTATGAACATGGAAATATCTACACAGCTATCTGTTTGAAGATGGAAATATCTAAACTGCTATCTGCATGAAAATGGAAATATCTACACAGCTATCTGCATTTACATGGAAATATCTACAAAGCTATTTCCCTACACAAGGAAATATCTACACCGCAATCTCTATAAACATGGAAATATCTACATCGCCATCTGTATGAACATGGAAATATCTGCACCGCCATCTGTATGAACATATAAATATCTAGACCGCCATCAGTATTAAGATGGAGATATCTACACCGCTATCTGTATAAACATGGAAATATCTACACCGCTATCTGTATAAACATGGAAATATCTACACCGGTATCTGTATGAACATGGAAATATCTACACCGCTACCGGTATAAACATGGAAATATCAGCACCGCTATCTGTATGAATATGGAAATATCTACACCGCTATCTCTATGAACATGGAAATATCTACACCGATATCTGTATGAGCCTGGAAATATCTTCACCGCCATCTGTATGAACATGGATGTATCTTCACAGCCATCTGGACGAACATGGAAATATCAGCACCGCTGTCGGTATGAACATGGAAATATCTACACCGCTATCTGTATGAACATGGAAATATCTACACCGCTATCTGTATGAACGTGGAAATATCTACAGCGATATCTGTATGAACATGGAAATATCTTCACCGCCATCTGTGTGAACATAGATATATCTACACAGCCATCTGGATGAACATGGAAATATCTACACCGCTATCTGTATGAACATGGAAATATCTACACCGCTATCTGTGTAAACATGCATACATCTTCACCGCTATCTGTATAAACATGGATATATCTACACCGCTATCTGTATAAACATGGAAATATCTACACCGCTACCTGTATAAACATGGAAATATCAGCACCGTTATCTGTATGAACATGGAAATATCTACACAGCCATCTGGATGAAAATGGAAATAGTTACACCGCTATCTGTATGAACATGGAAATAGCTACACCGCTATCTGTATCAACATTGAAATATCTACACAGCCATCTGGGTGAACATGGAAATATCTACACCGCTATCTGTATGAACATGGAAATATCTTCACCGCCATCTGTATGAACATGAATATATCTACACAGACATCTGGATGAACATGGAAATATCTACACCGCTATATGTATGAACATGGAATTAGCTACACTGCTATCTGTATGAACATGGAAATATCTACACCGCTATCTGTATGAACATGGAAATATGTACACCGCTATCTGTATGAACATGGAAATATCTTCACCGCCATCTGTATGAACATGGATATATCTACACAGCCATTTGGATGAACATGGAAATGTCTACACCGCTATCTGTATGAACATGGATATATCTACACCACTATCTGTGTAAACATGCATACATCTTCACCGCTATCTGTATAAACATGGAAATATCTACACTGCTATCTGTATGAACATGGAAATAACTACACCGCTATCTCTATAAACATGGAAATATCTACACGGCCATCTGTATGAACATGGAAATATCTGCACCGCCATCTGTATGAACATATAAATAACTTCACCGCCATCTGTATTAAGATGGATATATCTACACCGCTATCTGTATAAACATGGAAATATCTACACCGCTATCTGTATAAACATGGAAATATCTACACCGCTATCTGTATAAACACGGAAATATCTACACCGCTACCTGTATAAACATGGAAATATCAGCACCGCTATCTTTATGAACATGGAAATATCTACACTGCTATCTCTATGAACATGGAAATATCTACACCGCTATCTGTATGAACATGGAAATATCTTCTCCGCCATCTGTATGAACATGGATATATCTACACAGCCATCTGGATGAACATGGAAATATCTACACCGCTATCTGTATGAACATGGAAATATCTACTCCGCTATCTGTGTAAACATGCATACATCTTCACCGCTATCTGTATGAACATGGAAATATCTACACTGCTATCTGTATAAACATGGAAATATCTACACCGCTACCTGTATAAACATGGAAATATCAGCACCGCTATCTGTATGAACATGGAAATATCTACACAGCCATCTGGATGAACATGAAAATATCTACACCGCTATCTGTATGAACATGGAAATAGCTACACCGCTATCTGTATGAACATGGAAATATCTACACCGCTATCTGTATGAACATGGAAATATCTACACCACTATCTGTATGAACATGGAAATATATTCAACGACAGCTGTATGAACATGGATATATCTACACAGCCATCTGGATGAACATGGAAATATCTACACCTCTATATGTATGAACATGGAAATAGCTACAACGCTATCTGTATGAACATGGAAATAGCTACACCGCTATCTGTATGAACATGGAAGTATCTACACCGCTATCTGTATGAACATGGAAATATCTTCACCGCTATATGTATGAATATGGATATATCTACAAAGCCATCTGGATGAACATGGAAATATCTACACCACTATATGTATGAACATGGAAAGAGCTAAATCGCTATGTCTATGAACTTGGAAATATCTACACCGCTATCTGTATGAACATGGAAGTATCTATACCGCTATCTTTATGAACATTGAAATATCTTCACCGCCTTATGTATGAACACGGATATATCTAGAGAGCCATCTGGATGAACATGGAAATATCTACACCGCTATCTGTATGAACATGGAAATATCTACACCGCTATCTGTTTGAACATGGAAATATCTACACCGCTATCTGCATGAAAATGGAAATATCTACACAGCTATCTACATATTCATGGAAATATCTACAAAGCTATTTCTTTACACATGGAAATAACTACACCGCTATCTCTATTAACATGGAAATATCTACACCGCCATCTGTATGAACATATAAATATCTACACCGCCATCTGCATTAAGATGGAGATATCTACACTGCTATCTGTATAAACATGGAAATATCTACACCGCTACCTGCATAAACATGGAAATATCAGCACCGCTATCTCTATGAACATGGAAATATCTACACAGCCATCTGGATGAACATGGAAATATCTACATCGCTATCTGTATGAACATGGAAATAGCCACACCGCTATCTGTATGAACATGGAAATATCTACACCACTATCTGTATGAACATGGAAATATCTACACCGCTATCTGTATGAACATTGAAATATATAGACCACTATCTGTATAAACATGGAAATATCTACACCGCTACCTATATAAACATGGAAATATCAGCACCGCTATCTGTATGAACATGGAAATATCTACACCGCTATCTCTATGAACATGGAAATATTTACACAGATATCTGTATGAACATGGAAATATCTTCACCTCCATCTGTATGAGCATGGATATATCTACACAGCCGTCTGGATGAACAAGGAAATATCAGCACCGCAGTCAGTATGAACATGGAAATATCTACACCGCTATCTGTATGAACATGGAAATATCTACACAGCTATCTGTTTGAACATGGAAATATCTACACCGATATCTGCATGAAAATGTAAATATCTACACAGATATCTGCATATACATGGAAATATCTACAAAGCTATTTCTTTACACATGGAAATATCTACACCGCTATCTCTATAAACATGGAAATATCTACACCGCCATCTGTATGAACATGGAAATATCTGCACCGCCATCTGTATGAACATATAAATATCTACACCGCCATGTGTATTAAGATGGAGACATCTACACCGTTATCTGTATAAACATGGAAATATCTACACCGCTATCTATATAAACATGGAAATATCTACACCACTATCTGTATAAACATGGAAATATCTACACCGCTACCTGTATAAACATGGAAATATCACCACCGCTATCTGTATGAACATGGAAATATCTACACAGCCATCTGAATGAACATGGAAATATCTACAACGCTATCTGTATTAACGTGGAAATAGCTACAACGCTATCTGTATGAACATGGAAATATCTACGCCACTATCTGTATGAACATGGAAATATCTACACCGCTATCTGTATGAACATGGATATATCTACACAGCCATCTGGATGAACATGGAAATATCTACAACGCTATCTGTATGAACATGGAAATAGCTACACCGCTATCTGTATGAACATGGAAATATCTACACCGATATCTGTATGAACATGGAAATATCTACACCGCTATCTGTATGAACATGGAAATATCTTCACCGCCATCTGTATGAACATGGATATATCTACACAGCCATCTGGATGAACATGGAAATATCAACACCGCTATCTGTATGAACATGGAAATATCTACACCGCTATCTGTTTTAACATGCATACATCTTCACCGCTATCTGTATAAACATGGAAATATCTACACCGCTATCTGTATGAACATGGAAATATCTACACAGCTATCTGTTTGAACATGGAAATATCTACACCGCTATCTGCATGAAAATGGAAATATCTACACAGCTATCTGCATATACATGGAAATATCTACAAAGCTATTTCTCTACACATGGAAATATCTTCACCGCAATCTCTATAAACATGGAAATATCTTCACCGCCATCTGTATGAACATGGAAATATCTGCACCGCCATCTGTATGAACATATAAATATCTAGACAGCCATCTGTATAAAGATGGAGATATCTACACCGTTATCTGTATAAAAATGGAAATATCTACACCGCTATCTGTATAAACATGGAAATAGCTACACCGCTATCTGTATAAACATGGAAATATCTACACCGCTACCTGTATAAACATGGAAATATCAGCCCCGCTATCTGTATGAACATGGAAATATCTACACCGCTATCTGTATGAACATGGAAATATCTACACCACTATCTGTATGAACATGGAAATAACTTCACCGACATCTGTATGAACATGGATATATCTACACAGCCATCTGGATGAACATGGAAATATCTACACCGCTATCTGTATGAACATGGAAATATCTACACCGCTATCTGTGTAAACAGGCATACATCTTCACCGCTATCTGTATAAACATGGATATATCTACACCGCTATCTGTATAAACATGGAAATATCTACACCGCTACCTGTATAAACATGGAAATATCAGCACCGTTATCTGTATGAACATGGAAATATCTACACAGCCATCTGGATGAAAATGGAAATAGTTACACCCCTATCTGTATCAACATGGAAATAGCTACACCGCTATCTGTATGAACATAGGAATATCTACACCGCTATCTGTATGAACATGGAAATATCTACACCGCTATCTGTATGAACATGGAAATATCTTCACCGCCATCTGTATGAACATGAACATATCTACACAGCCATCTGGATGAACATGGAAATATCTACACCGCTATATGTATGAACATGGAATTAGCTACACCGCTATCTGTATGAAGATGGAAATATCCACACCGCTATCTGTATGAACATGGAAATATCTACACCGCTATCTGTATGAACATGGAAATATCTTCACCGCCATCTGTATGAACATGGATATATCTACACAGCCATCTGGATGAACATGGAAATATCTGCACCGCTATCTGTATGAACATGGAAATATCTACACCACTATCTGTGTAAACATGCATACATCTTCACTGCTATCTGTATAAACATGGAATTATCTACACCGCTATCTGTATGACCATGGAAATATCTACACCGCTATCTGTTTGAACATGAAAATATCTACAACGCTATCTGCATGAAAATGGAAATATCTACACAGCTATCTGCATATACATGGAAATATCTACAAAGCTATTTCTTTACACAGGGAAATAACTACACCGCTATCTCTATTAACATGGAAATATCTACACCGCCATCTGTATGAACATGGAAATATCTGCACCGCCATCTGTATGAACATATAAATATCTACACCGCCATCTGTATTAAGAAGGAGATATCTACACCGCTATCTGTATAAACATGGAAATATCTACACCGCTATCTGTATAAACATGGAAATATCTACACCGCTATCTGTATAAATATGGAAATATCTACACCGCTACCTGTATAAACATGGAAATATCAGCACCGCTATCTGTATGAACATGGAAATATCTACACAGCCATCTGGATGAACATGGAAATATCTACACCGCTATCTTTATGAACATGGAAATAGCTACACTGCTATCTGTATGAACATGGAAATATCTACACCACTAACTGTATGAACATGGAAATATCTACACCACTATCTGCATGAACATGGAAATATCTTCACCGCCATCTGTATAAACATGGATATATCTACACAGCAATCTGGATGAACATGGAAATATCTACACCGCTATCTGTATGAACATGGAAATAGCTACACCTCTATCTGTATGAACATGGAAATATCTACAACGCTATCTGAATGAACATGGAAAGATCTACACCGCTATCTGTATGAACATGGAAATATCTTCACGGCCATCTGTATGAACATGGATATATCTACACAGCCATCTGGATGAACATGGATATATCTCCACCGCTATCTGCATGAACATGGAAATATCTACCCCGCTATCTGTGTAAACATGCATACATCTTCACCGCTATCTGTATAAACATGGAAATATCTACACCACTATCTGTATAAACACGGAAATATCTACACAGCTACCTGTATAAACATGGAAATATCAGCACCGCTATCTGTACGAACATGGAAATATCTACACCGCTATCTCTATGAACATGGAAATATCTACACCGATATCTGTATGAACAAGGAAATATCTTCACCGCCATCTGTATGAACTTGGATATATCTACACTGCCATCTGGATGAACATGGAAATATCAGCACCGCTGTCTGTATGAACATGGAAATACCTACACCGCTATCTGTATGAACATGGAAATATCTACACCGCTATCTGTATGAACATGGAATTATCTTCACCACCGTCTGTATGAACATGGATATATCTACACAGCCATCTGGATGAACATGGAAATATCTACACCGCTATCTGTATGAACATGGAAATATCTACACCGCTATGTGTGTAAACATGCATACATCTTCACCACTATCTGTATAAACATGGAAATATCTACACCGCTATCTGTATAAATATGGAAATATCTACACCGCTACCTGTATAAACATGGAAATATCAGCACCGCTATCTGTATGAACATGGAAATATCTACACAGCCATCTGGATGAACATGGAAATCTCTACACCGCTATCTGTATGAACATGGAAATAGCTACACCTCTATCTGTATAAACATGGAAATATCTACACCGCTATCTGTATGAACATGGAAAGATCTACACCGCCATCTGTATGAACATGGAAATATCTTCACAGCCATCTGTATGAACATGGATATATCTACACAGCCATCTGGATGAACATGGATATATCTACACCGCTATCTGTATGAACATGGAAATATCTGCACCGCTATCTGTGTAAACATGCATACATCTTCACCGCTATCTGTATAAACATGGAAATGTCTACACCGCTATGTGTATGAACATGGAAATATCTACACCGCTATCTGTTTGAACATGGAAATATCTACACCGCTATCTGCATGAAAATGTAAATATCTACACAGCTATCTGCATATACGTGGAAATATCTACAAAGCTATTTCTTTACACATGGAAATATCTACACCGCTATCTCTATAAACATGGAAATATCTACACCGCCATCTGTATGAACATGGAAATATCTGCACCGCCATCTGTATGAACATATAAATATCTAAACCGCCATCTGTATTAAGATGGAGATATCTAAACCGCTATCTGTATAAACATGGAAATATCTAACCGCTATCTGTATAAACATGGAAATATCTATACCGCTATCTGTATAAACATGGAAATATCTACACCGCTACCTGTATAAACATGGAAATTTCACCACCGCTATCTCTATAAACATGGAAATATCTACACCGCCATCTGTATGAACATGGAAATATCTGCACCGCCATCTGTATGAACATATAAATATCTAAACCGCCATCTGTATTAAGATGGAGATATCTAAACCGCTATCTGTATAAACATGGAAATATGTAACCGCTATCTGTATAAACATGGAAATATCTATACCGCTATCTGTATAAACATGGAAATATCTACACCGCTACCTGTATAAACATGGAAATTTCACCACCGCTATCTGTATGAACATGGAAATATCTACACAGCCATCTGAATGAACATGGAAATATCTACAACGCTATCTGTATGAACATGGAAATATCTATGCCACTATCTGTATGAACATGGAAATATCTACACCGCTATCTGTATGAACATGGAAATATCTTCACCGCCATCTGTATGAACATGGATGTATCTTCACAGCCATCTGGATGAACATGGAAATAACTACACCGCTATCTGTATGAACATGGAAATAGCTACACCGCTATCTGTATGAACATGGAAATATCTACACCGCTATCTGTATGAACATGGAAATATCTACACCGCTATCTGTATGAACATGGAAATATCTTCACCGCCATCTGTATGAACATGGATATATCTACACAGCCATCTGGATGGACATGGAAATATCAACACCGCTATCTGTATGAACATGGAAATATCTACACCGCTATCTGTGTTAACATGCATACATCTTCACCGCTATCTGTATAAACATGGAAATATCTACACCGCTATCTGTATGAACATGGAAATATCTACACAGCTATCTGTTTGAAGATGGAAATTTCTAAACCGCTATCTGCATGAAAATGGAAATATCTACACAGCTATCTGCATATACATGGAAATATCTACAAAGCTATTTCTCTACACAAGGAAATATCTACACCGCAATCTCTATAAACATGGAAATATCTACATCGCCATCTGTATGAACATGGAAATATCTGCACCGCCATCTGTATGAACATATAAATATCTAGAATGCCATCAGTATTAAGATGGAGATATCTACACCGCTATCTGTATAAACATGGAAATATCTACACCGCTATCTGTATAAACATGGAAATATCTACACCGGTATCTGTATGAACATGGAAATATCAGCACCGCTATCTGTATGAATGTGGAAATATCTACACCGCTATCTCTATGAACATGGAAATATCTACACCGATATCTGTATGAACATGGAAATATCTTCACCGCCGTCTGTATGAACATAGATATATCTACACAGACATCTGGATGAACATGGAAATATCTACACCGCTATCTGTATGAACATGGAAATATCTACACTGCTATCTGTGTAAACATGCATACATCTTCACCGCTATCTGTATAAACATGGATATATCTACACCGCTATCTGTATAAACATGGAAATATCTACACCGCTACCTGTATAAACATGGAAATATCAGCACCGTTATCTGTATGAACATGGAAATATCTACACAGCCATCTGGATGAACATGGAAATAGTTAAACCCCTATCTGTATGAACATGGAAATAGCTACACCGCTATCTGTATGAACATGGAAATATCTACACAGCCATCTGGGTGAACATGGAAATATCTACACCGCTATCTGTATGAACATGGAAATATCTACACCGCCATCTGTATGAACACGAATATATCTACACAGCCATCTGGATGAACATGGAAATATCTACACCGCTATATGTATGAACATGGAATTAGCTACACTGCTATCTGAATGAACATGGAAATATCTACACCGCTATCTGTATGAACATGGAAATATCTACACCGCTATCTGTATGAACATGGAAATATCTTCACCGCCATCTGTATGAGCATGGATATATCTACACAGCCATCTGGATGAACATGGAAATATCTACACCGCTATCTGTATGAACATGGAAATATCTACACCACTATCTGTGTAAACATGCATACATCTTCACCGCTATCTGTATAAACATGGAAATATCTACACCGCTATCTGTATGACCATGGAAATATCTACACCGCTATCTGTTTGAACCCGGAAATATCTACTCCGCTATCTGCATGAAAATGGAAATATCTACACAGCTTTCTGCATATACATGGAAATAGCTACAAAGCTATTTCTTTACACTTGGAAATAACTACACCGCTATCTCTATTAACATGGAAATATCTACACCGCCATCTGTATCAACATGGAAATATCTGCACCGCAATCTGTATGAACATATAAATATCTACACCGCCATCTGTATTAAGAAGGAGATATCTACACCGCTATCTGTATAAACATGGAAATATCTACTCCGCTATCTGTATAAACATGGAAATATCTACACCGCTATCTGAATAAACATGGAAATATCTACACCGCTATCTGTATAAGCATGGAAATATCTACACGGCTACCTGTATAAACATGGAAATATCAGCACCGCTATCTTTATGAACATGGAAATATCTACACCGCTATCAGTATGAACGTGGAAATATCTACACCGATATCTGTATGAACATGGAAATATCTTCACCGCCATCTGTATGAACATAGATATATCTACACAGCCATCTGGATGAACATGGAAATATCAGCAACGCTGTCTGTATGGACATGGAAATATCTACACCGCTATCTGTATGAACATGGAAATATCTACACCGCTATCTGTATGAACATGGAAATATCTTCACCGCCATCTGTATGAACATGGATACATCTACACAGCCAGCTGGATGAAGATGGAAATATCTACACCGCTATCTGTATGAAAATGGAAATATCTACACCGCTATCTGTGTAAACACGCATACATCTTCACCGCTATTTGTATAAACATGGAAATGTCTACACCCCTATGGATATGAACATGGAAATATCTACTCCGCTATCTGTTTGAACATGGAAATATCTACACCGCTATCTGCATGAAAATGTAAATATCTACACAGCTATCTGCATATACATGGAAATATCTACAAAGATATTTCTTTACACATGGAAATATCTACACCGCTATCTCTATAAACATGGAAATATCTACACCGCCATCTGTATGAACATGGAAATATCTGCACCGCCATCTGTATGAACATATAAATATCTAAACCGCAATCTGTATTAAGATGGAGATATCTACACCACTATCTGTATAAACATGGAAATATCTACACCGCTATCTGTATAAACATGGAAATATCTACACCGCTATCTGTATAAACATGGAAATATCTACACCGCTACCTGTATAAACATGGAAATATCACCACCGCTATCTGTAAGAACATGGAAATATCTACACAGACATCTGAATGAACATGGAAATATCTACAACTCTATCTGTATGAACATGGAAATAGCTACACCGCTATCTGTATGAACATGGAAATAACTACAACGCTATCTGTATGAACATGGAAATATCTACGCCACAATCTGTATGAACATGGAAATATCTACACCGCTATCTGTATGAACATGGAAATACCTTCACCGCCATCTGTATGAACATGGATATATCTACACAGCCATCTGGATAAACATGGAAATAACGACACCTCTATCTGAAAGAACATGGAAATAGCTACACCAATATCTGCATGAACATGGAAATGTCTACACCGCTATCTGTATGAACATGGAAATATCTGCACCGCTATCTGTATGAACATGGAAATACCTTCACCGCCATCTGTAAGAACATGGATATATCTACACAGCCATCTGGATGAACATGGAAATATCAACACCGCTATCTGTATGAACATGGAAATATCTACACCGCTATCTGTGTTAACATGCATACATCTTCACAGCTATCTGTATAAACATGGAAATATCTACACCGCGATCTGTATGAACATGGAAATATCTACAGAGCAATCTGTTTCAACATGGAAATAACTACACCGCTATCTGCATGAAAATGGATATATCTACACAGCTATCTGCATATACATGGAAATATCTACAAAGCTATTTCTCTACACATGGAAATATCTACACCGCCATCTGTATGAACATGGAAATATCTGCACCGCCATCTGTATGAACATATAAATATCTACACTGCCATCTGTATTAAGATGGAGATGTCTACACCGCTATCTGTATAAACATGGAAATATCTACACCGCTATCTGTATAAACATGGAAATATCTACACCGCTATCTGTATAAACATGGAAATATATACACCGCTACCTGTATAAACATGGAAATATCAGCACCGCTATCTGTATGAACATGGAAATATCTACACCGCTATCTCTATGAACATGGAAATATCTACACCGATATCTGTATGAACATGGAAATATCTTCACCGCCATCTGTATGAACATGGATATATCTACACAGCCATATGGACGATCATGGAAATATCAGCATCGCAGTCTGTATGAACATGGAAATATCTACACCGCTATCTGTATGAACATGGAAATATCTACACCGCTATCTGTATGAACATGGAAATATCTTCACCGACATCTGTATGAACATGGATATATCTACACTGCCATCTGGATGAACATGGAAATATCTACACCGCTATCTGAATGAACATGGAAATATCTACACTGCTATCTGTGTAAACATGCATACATCTTCACCGCTATCTGTATAAACATGGATATATCTACACCGCTATCTGTATAAACATGGAAATATCTACACCGCTATCTATATAAACATGGAAATAACTACACCGCTATCTGTATGAACATGGAAATATCTACACCGCTACCTGCATAAAGATGGAAATATCAGCACCGCTATCTCTATGAACATGGAAATATCTACACAGCCATCTGGATGAACATGGAAATATCTACATCGCTATCTGTATGAACATGGAAATAGCTACACCGCTATCTGTATGAACATGGAAATATCTACACCACTATCTGTATAAACATGGAAATATCTACACCGCTATCTGTATGAACATGGAAATATTTACACCGATATCTGTATGAACATGGAAATATCTTCACCTCCATCTGTATGAGCATGAATATATCTACACAGCCATCTGGATGAACAAGGAAATATCAGCACCGCAGTCAGTATGAACATGGAAATATCTACACCGCTATCTGTATGAACATGGAAATATCTACACAGCTATCTGTTTCAACATGGAAATATCTACACCGCTATCTGCATGAAAATGTAAATATCTACACAGATATCTGCATATACATGGAAATATCTACAAAGCTATTTCTTTACACATGGAAATATCTACACCGCTATCTCTATAAACATGGAAATATCTACACAGCCATCTGTATGAACATGGAAATATCTGCACCGCCATCTGTATGAACATATAAACATCTACACCGCCATCTGTATTAAGATGGAGACATCTACACCGTTATCTGTATAAACATGGAAATATCTACACCGCTATCTATATAAACATGGAAATATCTACACCACTATCTGTATAAACATGGAAATATCTACACCGCTACCTGTATAAACATGGAAATATCACCACCGCTATCTGTATGAACATGGAAATATCTACGCCACTATCTGTATGAACATGGAAATATCTACACCGCTATCTGTATGAACATGGAAATATCTCCACCGCCATCTGTATAAACATGGATATATCTACACAGCCATCTGGATGAACATGGAAATATCTACACCGCTATCTGTATGAACATGGAAATAGCTACACCGCTATCTGTATGAACATGGATATATCTACACAGCCATCTGGATGAACATGGAAATATCAACACCGCTATCTGTATGAACATGGAAATATCTACACCGCTATCTCTATGAACATGGAAATATCTACACCGATATCCGCATGAACATGGAAATATCTTCACCGCCATCTGTATGAACATGGATATATCTACACAGCCATCTGGACGAACATGGAAATATCAGCACCGCTGTCTGTATGAACATGGAAATATCTACACCGCTATCTGTATGAACATGGAAATATCTACACAGCCATCTGGATGAACATGGAAATATCTGCACCGCTATCTGTATGAACATGGAAATATCTACACCGCTATCTGTGTAAACAGGCATACATCTTCACCGCTATCTGTATAAACATGGATATATCTACACCGCTATCTGTATAAACATGGAAATATCTACACCGCTACCTGTATAAACATGGAAATATCAGCACCGTTATCTGTATGAACATGGAAATATCTACACAGCCATCTGGATGAAAATGGAAATAGTTACACCGCTATCTGTATGAACATGGAAATAGCTACACCGCTATCTGTATGAACATGGGAATATCTACACCGCTATCTGTATGAACATGGAAATATCTACACCGCTATCTGTATGAACATGGAAATATCTTCACCGCCATCTGTATGAACATGAATATATCTACACAGCCATCTGGATGAACATGGAAATATCAACACCGCTATCTGTATGAACATGGAAATAGCTACACCTCTATCAGTATGAACATGGAAATATCTACACCGCTATCTGTATGAACATGGAAAGATCTACACCGCTATCTGTATGAACATGGAAATATCTTCACCGCCATCTGTATGAACATGGATATATCTACACAGCCATCTGGATGAACATGGATATATCTCCACCGCTATCCGCATGAACATGGAAATATCTACACCGCTATCTGTGTAAACATGCATACATCTTCACCGCTATCTGTAGAAACATGGAAATATCTACACCGCTATCTGTATAAACACGGAAATATCTACACCGCTACCTATATAAACATGGAAATATCAGCACCGCTATCTGTATGAAAATGGAAATATCTACACCGCTATCTCTGTGAACATGGAAATATCTACACCGATATCTGTATGAACATGGAAATATCTTCACCGCCATCTGTATGAACTTGGATATATCTACACAGCCATCTGGATGAACATGGAAATAACAGCACCGCTGTCTGTATGGACATGGAAATATCTACACCGCTATCTGTATGAACATGGAAATATCTACACCACTATCTGTGTAAACATGCATACATCTTCACTGCTATCTGTATAAACATGGTATTATCTACACCGCTATCTGTATGACCATGGAAATATCTACACCGCTATCTGTTTGAACACGGAAATATCTACTCCGCTATCTGCATGAAAATGGAAATATCTACACAGCTATCTGCATATACATGGAAATATCTACAAAGCTATTTCTTTACACATGGAAATAACTACACCGCTATCTCTATTAACATGGAAATATCTACACCGCCATCTGTATGAACTTGGAAATATGTGCACCGCCATCTGTATGAACATATAAATATCTACAACGCCATCTGTATTAAGATGGAGATATCTACACCGCTATCAGTATAAACATGGAAATATCTACACCGCTATCTGTATAAACATGGAAATATCTACACAGCTATCTGTATAAACATGGAAATATCTACACCGCTACCTGTATAAACATAGATATATCAGCACCGCTATCTTTATGAACATGGAAATACCTACACAGCCATCTGGATGAACATGGAAATACCTATACCGCTATCTTTATGAACATGGAAATAGCTACCCCGCTATCTGTATGAACATGGAAACATCTACACCACTAACTGTATGAACATGGAAATATCTACACCGCTATCTGCATGAACATGGAAATATCTTCACCGCCATCTGTATGAACATGGATATATCTACACAGCAATCTGGATGAACATGGAAATATCTACACCGCTATCAGTATGAATATGGAAATAGCTACACCTCTATCAGTATGAACATGGAAATATCTACACCGCTATCTGTATGAACATGGAAAGATCTACACCGCTATCTGTATGAACATGGAAATATCTTCACCGCCATCTGTATGAACATGGATATATCTACACAGCCATCTGGATGAACATGGATATAACTCCACCGCTATCTGCATGAACATGGAAATATCTACACCGCTATCTGTGTAAACATGCATACATCTTCACCGCTATCTGTATAAACGTGGAAATATCTACAACGCTATCTGTATAAACACGGAAATATCTCCACCGCTACCTGTATAAACATGGAAATATCAGCACCGCTATCTGTATGAAAATGGAAATATCCACACCGCTATCTCTATGAACATGGAAATATCTACACCGATATCTGTATGAACATGGAAATATCTTCACCGCCATCTGTATGAACTTGGATATATCTACAAAGCCATCTGGATGAACATGGAAATATCAGCACCGCTGTCTGTATGAACATGGAAATATCTACACCGCTATCTGTATGAACATGTAAATATCTACACCGCTATCTGTATGAACGTGCAAATATCTTCACCACCATCTGTATGAACATGGATATATCTACACAGCCATCTGGATGAACATGGAAATATCTACACCGCTATCTGTATGAACATGGAAATATCTACACCGCTATCTGTGTAAACATGCATACATCTTCATCGCTATCTGTATAAACATGGAAATATCTACACCGCTATCTGTATAAACATGGAAATATCTACACCGCTACCTGTATAAACATGGAAATATCAGCACCGCTATCTGTATGAACATGGAAATATCTACACAGCCATCTGGATGAACATGAAAATATCTACACCGCTATCTGTATGAACATGGAAATAGCTACACCGCTATCTGTATGAACATGGAAACATCTACACCACTATCTGTATGAACATGGAAATATCTACACCGCTATCTGTATGAACATGGAAATACCTTCACCGCCATCTGTATGAACATGGATATATCTACACAGCCACCTGGATGAACATGGAAATATCTACACCGCTATCTGTATGAACATGGAAATAGCTACTCCGCTATCTGAACATGGAAATATCTACACCGCTATCTGTATTAACATGGAAATATCTACACCGCTATCAGTATGAACATGGAAATACCTTCACCGCCATCTGTATGAACATGGATATATGTACACAGCCATCTGGATGAACATGGAAATATCTACACCGCTATCTGTATGAACATGGAAATATCTACACCGCTATCTTTGTAAACATGCATACATCTTCACGGCTGTCTGTATAAACATGGAAATATCTGCACCGCTATCTGTGTAAACATGCATAAATCTTCACCGCTATCTGTATAAACATGGAAATATCTACACCGCTATCTGTATAAACATGGAAATATATACACCGCTACCTGTATAAACATGGAAATATCAGCACCGCTATCTGTATGAACATGGAAATATCTACACAGCCATCTGGATGAACATGAAAATATCTACACCGCTATCTGTATGAACATGGAAATAGCTACACCGCTACCTGTATGAACATGGAAATATCTACACCCCTATCTGAATGAACATGGAAATATCTACACCACTATCTGTGTGAACATGGAAATATATTCACCGCCATCTGTATGAACATGGATATATCTACACAGCCATCTGGATGAACATGGAAATATCTACACCTCTATATGTATGAACATGGAAATAGCTACACCGCTATCTGTATGAACATGGAAATAGCTACACCGCTATCTGTATGAACATGGAAGTATCTACACCGCTATCTGTATGAACATGGATATATCTTCACCGCCATATGTATGAACATGGATATATCTACACAGCCATCTGGATGAACATGGAAATATCTACACCACTATATGTATGAACATGGAATTAGCTAAACCGCTATGTCTATGAACATGGAAATATCTACACCGCTATCTGTATGAACATGGAAATAGCTACTCCGCTATCTGAACATGGAAATATCTACACCGCTATCTGTCTGAACATGGAAATATCTACACCGCTATCTGTATGAACATGGAAATATCTTCACCGCCATCTGTAAGAACATGGATATATCTACACAGCCATCTGGATGAACATGGAAATATCTACACCGCTATCTGAATGAACATGAAAATATCTACACCGCTATCTTTGTAAACATGCATACATCTTCACCGCTGTCTGTATAAACATGGAAATATCTGCACCGCTATCTGTATGAACATGGAAATATCTACATCGCTATCTGTATGAACATGGAAATAGCTGCACCGCTATCTGTATAAACATGGAAATATCTACACCGCTACCTGTATAAACATGGAAATATCAGCACCGTTATCTGTATGAACATGGAAATATCTACACAGCCATCTGGATGAAAATGGAAATAGTTACACCGCTATCTGTATGAACATGGAAATAGCTACACCGCTATCTGTATGAACAGGGGAATATCTACACCGCTATCTGTATGAACATGGAAATATCTACACCGCTATCTGTATGAACATGGAAATATCTTCACCGCCATCTGTATGAACATGAATATATCTACACAGCCATCTGGATGAACATGGAAATATCAACACCGCTATCTGTATGAACATGGAAATAGCTACACCTCTATCAGTATGAACATGGAAATATCTACACCGCTATCTGTATGAACATGGAAAGATCTACACCGCTATCTGTATGAACATGGAAATATCTTCACCGCCATCTGTATGAACATGGATATATCTACACAGCCATCTGGATGAACATGGATATATCTCCACCGCTATCCGCATGAACATGGAAATATCTACACCGCTATCTGTGTAAACATGCATACATCTTCACCGCTATCTGTAGAAACATGGAAATATCTACACCGCTATCTGTATAAACACGGAAATATCTACACCGCTACCTATATAAACATGGAAATATCAGCACCGCTATCTGTATGAAAATGGAAATATCTACACCGCTATCTCTGTGAACATGGAAATATCTACACCGATATCTGTATGAACATGGAAATATCTTCACCGCCATCTGTATGAACTTGGATATATCTACACAGCCATCTGGATGAACATGGAAATAACAGCACCGCTGTCTGTATGGACATGGAAATATCTACACCGCTATCTGTATGAACATGGAAATATCTACACCACTATCTGTGTAAACATGCATACATCTTCACTGCTATCTGTATAAACATGGTATTATCTACACCGCTATCTGTATGACCATGGAAATATCTACACCGCTATCTGTTTGAACACGGAAATATCTACTCCGCTATCTGCATGAAAATGGAAATATCTACACAGCTATCTGCATATACATGGAAATATCTACAAAGCTATTTCTTTACACATGGAAATAACTACACCGCTATCTCTATTAACATGGAAATATCTACACCGCCATCTGTATGAACTTGGAAATATGTGCACCGCCATCTGTATGAACATATAAATATCTACAACGCCATCTGTATTAAGATGGAGATATCTACACCGCTATCAGTATAAACATGGAAATATCTACACCGCTATCTGTATAAACATGGAAATATCTACACAGCTATCTGTATAAACATGGAAATATCTACACCGCTACCTGTATAAACATAGATATATCAGCACCGCTATCTTTATGAACATGGAAATACCTACACAGCCATCTGGATGAACATGGAAATACCTATACCGCTATCTTTATGAACATGGAAATAGCTACCCCGCTATCTGTATGAACATGGAAACATCTACACCACTAACTGTATGAACATGGAAATATCTACACCGCTATCTGCATGAACATGGAAATATCTTCACCGCCATCTGTATGAACATGGATATATCTACACAGCAATCTGGATGAACATGGAAATATCTACACCGCTATCAGTATGAATATGGAAATAGCTACACCTCTATCAGTATGAACATGGAAATATCTACACCGCTATCTGTATGAACATGGAAAGATCTACACCGCTATCTGTATGAACATGGAAATATCTTCACCGCCATCTGTATGAACATGGATATATCTACACAGCCATCTGGATGAACATGGATATAACTCCACCGCTATCTGCATGAACATGGAAATATCTACACCGCTATCTGTGTAAACATGCATACATCTTCACCGCTATCTGTATAAACGTGGAAATATCTACAACGCTATCTGTATAAACACGGAAATATCTCCACCGCTACCTGTATAAACATGGAAATATCAGCACCGCTATCTGTATGAAAATGGAAATATCCACACCGCTATCTCTATGAACATGGAAATATCTACACCGATATCTGTATGAACATGGAAATATCTTCACCGCCATCTGTATGAACTTGGATATATCTACAAAGCCATCTGGATGAACATGGAAATATCAGCACCGCTGTCTGTATGAACATGGAAATATCTACACCGCTATCTGTATGAACATGTAAATATCTACACCGCTATCTGTATGAACGTGCAAATATCTTCACCACCATCTGTATGAACATGGATATATCTACACAGCCATCTGGATGAACATGGAAATATCTACACCGCTATCTGTATGAACATGGAAATATCTACACCGCTATCTGTGTAAACATGCATACATCTTCATCGCTATCTGTATAAACATGGAAATATCTACACCGCTATCTGTATAAACATGGAAATATCTACACCGCTACCTGTATAAACATGGAAATATCAGCACCGCTATCTGTATGAACATGGAAATATCTTCACAGCCATCTGGATGAACATGAAAATATCTACACCGCTATCTGTATGAATATGGAAATAGCTACACCGCTATCTCTATGAACATGGAAACATCTACACCACTATCTGTATGAACATGGAAATATCTACACCGCTATCTGTATGAACATGGAAATACCTTCACCGCCATCTGTATGAACATGGATATATCTACACAGCCACCTGGATGAACATGGAAATATCTACACCGCTATCTGTATGAACATGGAAATAGCTACTCCGCTATCTGAACATGGAAATATCTACACCGCTATCTGTATTAACATGGAAATATCTACACCGCTATCAGTATGAACATGGAAATACCTTCACCGCCATCTGTATGAACATGGATATATGTACACAGCCATCTGGATGAACATGGAAATATCTACACCGCTATCTGTATGAACATGGAAATATCTACACCGCTATCTTTGTAAACATGCATACATCTTCACGGCTGTCTGTATAAACATGGAAATATCTGCACCGCTATCTGTGTAAACATGCATAAATCTTCACCGCTATCTGTATAAACATGGAAATATCTACACCGCTATCTGTATAAACATGGAAATATATACACCGCTACCTGTATAAACATGGAAATATCAGCACCGCTATCTGTATGAACATGGAAATATCTACACAGCCATCTGGATGAACATGAAAATATCTACACCGCTATCTGTATGAACATGGAAATAGCTACACCGCTACCTGTATGAACATGGAAATATCTACACCCCTATCTGAATGAACATGGAAATATCTACACCACTATCTGTGTGAACATGGAAATATATTCACCGCCATCTGTATGAACATGGATATATCTACACAGCCATCTGGATGAACATGGAAATATCTACACCTCTATATGTATGAACATGGAAATAGCTACACCGCTATCTGTATGAACATGGAAATAGCTACACCGCTATCTGTATGAACATGGAAGTATCTACACCGCTATCTGTATGAACATGGATATATCTTCACCGCCATATGTATGAACATGGATATATCTACACAGCCATCTGGATGAACATGGAAATATCTACACCACTATATGTATGAACATGGAATTAGCTAAACCGCTATGTCTATGAACATGGAAATATCTACACCGCTATCTGTATGAACATGGAAATAGCTACTCCGCTATCTGAACATGGAAATATCTACACCGCTATCTGTCTGAACATGGAAATATCTACACCGCTATCTGTATGAACATGGAAATATCTTCACCGCCATCTGTAAGAACATGGATATATCTACACAGCCATCTGGATGAACATGGAAATATCTACACCGCTATCTGAATGAACATGAAAATATCTACACCGCTATCTTTGTAAACATGCATACATCTTCACCGCTGTCTGTATAAACATGGAAATATCTGCACCGCTATCTGTATGAACATGGAAATATCTACATCGCTATCTGTATGAACATGGAAATAGCTACACCGCTATCTGTATGAACATGGAAATATCTACACCACTATCTGTATGAACATGGAAATATCTACACCGCTATCTGTATGAACATGGAAATATATAGACCACTATCTGTATAAACATGGAAATATCTACACCGCTACCTATATAAACTTGGAAATATCAGCACCGCTATCTGTATGAACATGGAAATATCTACACCGCTATCTCTATGAACATGGAAATATTTACACCGATATCTGTATGAACATGGAAATATCTTCACCGCCATCTGTATGAACATGGATATATCTACACAGCCATCTGGATGAACAAGGAAATATCAACACCGCTGTCTGTATGAACATGGAAATATCTACACCGCTATCTGTATGAACATGGAAATAATTACACAGCTATCTGCATATACATGGAAATATCTACAAAGCCATTCCTCTACACATGGAAATATCTACACCGCAATCTCTATAAACATGGAAATATCTACACCGCCATCTGTATGAACTTGGAAATATCTGCACCGCCATTTGTATGAACATATAAATATCTACACCGACATCTGTATTAAGATGGAGATATCTACACCGCTATCTGTATAAACACGGAAATATCTACACCGCTACCTGTATAAACATGGAAATATCTACACCGCTATCTGTATAAACATGGAAATATCTACACCGATACCTGTATAAACATGGAAATATCAGCACCGCTATCTGTATGAACATGGAAATATCTACACCGCTATCTCTATGAACATGGAAATATCTACATCGATATCTGTAAGAACATGGAAATATCTTCACCGCCATCTGTATGAACATGGATATATCTACACAGCCATCTGGACGGAAATGGAAATATCAGCACCGCTGTCTGTATGAACATGGAAATATTTACACCGCTATCTGTATGAACATGGAAATATCTACACCGCTATCTGTATGAACATGGAAATATCTTCACCGCCATCCGTATGAACATGGATATATCTACGCAGCCATCTGGATGAATATGGAAATATCTACACCGCTATCTGTATGAACATGGAAATCTCTACACCGCTATCTGTGTAAACATGCATACATCTTCACCGCTATCTGTATAAACATGGAAATATCTACACTGCTATCTGCATGAACATGGAAATATCTACACCGCTGTCTGTACGAACATGGAAATATCTTCACCGCCATCTGTATGAACATGGATATATCTACACAGCCATCTGGATGAACATGGAACTATCTACACCGCTATCTGAATGAACATGGAAACAGCTACACCGCTATCTGTATGAACATGGAAATATCTACACCGCTATCTGTATGAACACGGAAATATCTACACCGCTATCTGTAAGAAAATGGAAATATCTTCACCGCCATCTGTATGAACATGAATATATCTACACAGCCATCTGGATGAACATGGAAATATCTACAACTCTATATGTATGAACATGGAATTAGCTACACCGGTATCTGAATGAACATGGAAATAACTACACCGCTATCTGTATGAACATGGAAATATCTACACCGCTATCTGTATGAACATGGAAATATCTACACCGCTATCTGTGTAAACATGCAAACACCTTCACCGCTGTCTGTATAAACATGTAAATATCTACACCGCTATCTGTATGAACATGGAAATATCTTCACCGCCACCTGTATGAACATGGATATATCTACACAGCCATCTGGATGAACATGGAAATATCTACACCGCTATCTGTATGAACATGGAAATATCTACACAGCCATCTGGACGAACATGGAAATATCTACACCGCTATCTGTATGAACATGGAAATAGCTACACCGCTATCTGTATGAACATGGAAACATCTACACCACTATCTGTATGAAAATGGAAATATCTACACCGCTATCTGTATGAACATGGAAATATCTTCACCGCCATCTGTATGAACATGGAAATATCTACACAGCCATCTGGATGAGCATGGAAATATCTACACCGCTATCTGAACATGGAAATATCTACACCGCTATCTGTATGAACATGGAAATATCTACACCGCTATCTGTATGAACATGGAAATATCTTCACCGCCATCTGTATGAACATGGATATATCTGCACAGCCATCTGGATGAACATGGAAATATCTACACCGCTATCTGTATGAACATGGAAATATCTACACCGCTATCTTTGTAAACATGCATACATCTTCACCGCTGTCTGTATAAACATGGAAATATCTGCACCGCTATCTGTATGAACATGGAAATATCTACATCGCTATCTGTATGAACATGGAAATAGCTACACCGCTATCTGTATGAACATGGAAATATCTACACCACTATCTGTATGAACATGGAAATATCTACACCGCTATCTGTAAGAACATGGAAATATATAGACCACTATCTGTATAAACATGGAAATATCTACACCGCTACCTATATAAACTTGGAAATATCAGCACCGCTATCTGTATGAACATGGAAATATCTACACCGCAATCTCTATGAACATGGAAATATTTACACCGATATCTGTATGAACATGGACATATCTTCACCGCCATCTGTATGAACATGGATATATCTACACAGCCATCTGGATGAACAAGGAAATATCAGCACCGCTGTCTGTATGAACATGGAAATATCTACACCGCTATCTGTTTGAACATGGAAATATCTACACCGCTATCTGCATGAAAATGGAAATATCTACACAGCTATCTGCATATACATGGAAATATCTACAAAGCTATTCCTCTACACATCGAAATATCTACACCGCAATCTCTATAAACATGGAAATATCTACACCGCCATCTGTATGAACATGGAAATATCTGCACCGCCATTTGTATGAACATATAAATATCTACACCGCCATCTGTATTAAGATGGAGATATCTACACTGCTATCTGTATAAACACGGAAATATCTACACCGCTACCTGAATAAACATGGAAATATCTACACCGCTACCTGTATAAACATGGAAATATCATCACCGCTATCTGTATGAACATGGAAATATCTACACCGCTATCTCTATGAACATGGAAATATCTACACCGATATCTGTAAGAACATGGAAATATCTTCACCGCCATCTGTATGAACATGGATATATCTACACAGCCATCTGGACGGAAATGGAAATATCAGCACCGCTGTCTGTATGAACATGGAAATATCTACACCGCTATCTGTATGAACATGGAAATATCTACACCGCTATCTGTATGAACATGGAAATATCTTCACCGCCATCCGTATGAACATGGATATATCTACGCAGCCATCTGGATGAACATGGAAATATCTACACCGCTATCTGTATGAACATGGAAATCTCTACACCGCTATCTGTGTAAACATGCATACATCTTCACCGCTATCTGTATAAACATGGAAATATCTACACTGCTATCTGCATGAACATGGAAATATCTACACCGCTGTCTGTATGAACATGGAAATATCTTCACCGCAATCTGTATGAACATGGAAATATCTACATAGCCATCTGGATGAACATGGAAGTATCTACACCGCTATCTGTATGAACATGGAAACAGCTACACCGCTATCTGTATGAACAAGGAAATATCTACACCGCTATCTGTATGAACACGGAAATATCTACACCGCTATCTGTATGAATATGGAAATATCTTCACCGCCATCTGTATGAACATGAATATATCTACACAGCCATCTGGATGAACATGGAAATATCTACAACTCTAAATGTATGAACATGGAATTAGTTACACCGGTATCTGAATGAACATGGAAATATCTACACCGCTCTCTGTATGAACATGGAAATATCTACACCGCTATCTGTGTAAACATGCATACATCTTCACCGCTGTCTGTATAAACATGTAAATATCTACACCGCTATCTGTATGAACATGGAAATATCTTCACCGCCATCTGTATGAACATGGATATATCTACACAGCCATCTGGATGAACATGGAAATATCTACACCGCTATCTGTATGAACATGGAAATATCTACACCGCTATCTGTATAAACATGCATACATCTTCACCGCTATCTGAATAAACATGGAAATATCTACATCGCTATCTGTATGAACATGGAAATATCTACACCGCTATCTGTTTGAACATGGAAATATCTACACCGCTGTATGTATGAACATGGAATTAACTACACCGCTATCTGAATGAACATGGAAATATCTACACCGCTATCAGAATGAACATGGAAATATCTACACCGCTATCTGTATGAACATGGAAATATCTTCATCGCCATCTGTATGAACATGGTTCTATCTACACAGCCATCTGGATGAACATGGACATATCTCCACCGCTATCTGCATGAACATGGAAATATCTACACCGCTATCTGTGTAAACATGCATACATCTTCACCGCTATCTGTATAAACACGGAAATATCTAAACCGCTACCTGTATAAACATGGAAATATCAGCATCGCTATCTGTATGAACATGGAAATATCTACACCGCTATCTCTATGAACATGGAAATATCTACACCGATATCTGTATGAACATGGAAATATCTTCACCGCCATCTGTATGAACTTGGATATATCTACACAGCCATCTGGATGAACATGGAAATATCAGCACCGCTGTCTGTATGAACATGGAAATACCTACACCGCTATCTGTATGAACATGGAAATATCTACACCGCTATCTGTATGAACATGGAAATAACTTCACCACCATCTGTACGAACATGAATATATCTACACAGCCATCTGGATGAACATGGAAATATCTACACCGCTATCTGTATGAACATGGAAATATCTACACCGCTATCTGTGTAAACATGCATTCATCTTCACCACTATCTGTATAAACATGGAAATATCTACACCGCTATCTGTATAAACATGGAAATATCTACACCGCTACCTGTATAAACATGGAAATATCAGCACCGCTCTCTGTATGAACATGGAAATATCTACACAGCCATCTGGATGAACATGGAAATCCCTACACCGCTATCTGTATGAACATGGAAATAGCTACACCTCTATCTGTATGAACATGGAAATATCTACACCGCTATCTGTATGAACATGGAAAGATCTACACCGCCATCTGTATGAACATGGAAATATCTCCACCGCCATCTGTATGAACATGGATATACCTACACAGCCATCTGGATGAACATGGATATATCTACACCGCTATCTGTATGAACATGGAAATATCTGCACCACTATCTGTGTAAACATGCATACATCTTCACCGCTATCTGTATAAACATGGAAATGTCTACACCGCTATGTGTATGAACATGGAAATATCTACACCGCTATCTGTTTGAACATGGAAATATCTACACCGCTATCTGCATGAAAATGTAAGTATCTACACAGCTATCTGCATATACATGGAAATATCTACAAAGCTATTTCTTTACACATGGAAATATCTACACCGCTATCTCTATAAACATGGAAATATCTACACCGCCATCTGTATGAACATGGAAATATCTGCACCGCCATCTTTATGAACATATAAATATCTACACCGCCATCTGTATTAAGATGGAGATATCTACACCGTCATCTGTATAAACATGGAAATATCTACACTGCTATCTATATAAACATAGAAATATCTACACCATTATCTGTATAAACATGGAAATGTCTAAACCGCTACCTGTATAAACATGGAAATATCACCACCGCTATCTGTATGAACATGGAAATATCTACACAGCCATCTGAATGAACATGGAAATATCTACAACGCTATCTGTATTAACATGGAAATAGCTACACCGCTATCTGTATGAACATGGAAATATCTACGCCACTATCTGTATGAACATGGAAATATCTACACCGCTATCTGTATGAACATGGAAATATCTTCACCGCCATCTGTATGAACATGGATATATCTACACAGCCATCTGGATGAACATGGAAATATCTACACCGCTATCTGTATGAACATGGAAATAGCTACACCGCTATCTGTATGAACATGGAAATATCTACACCGCTATCTGTATGAACACGGAAATATGTACACCACTATCTGTATGAACATGGAAATATCTTCACCGCCATCTGTATGAACATGGATATATCTACACAGCCATCTGGATGAACATGGAAATATCAACAACGCTATCTGTATGAACATGGAAATATCTACACCGCTATCTGTGTAAACATGCATACATCTTCACCGCTATCTGTATAAACATGGAAATATCTACACCGCTATCTGTATGAACATGGAAATATCTACACAGCTATCTGTTTGAACATGGAAATATCTACACCGCTATCTGCATGAAAATGGAAATATCAACACAGCTATCTGCATATACATGGAAATATCTACAAAGCTATTTCTCTACACATGGAAATATCTACACCGCAATCTCTATAAACATGGAAATATCTTCACCGCCATCTGTATGAACATGGAAATATCTGCACCGCCATCTGTATGAACATATAAATATCTAGACCGCCATCTGTATTAAGATGGAGATATCTACACCGCTATCTGTATAAACATGGAAATATCTACACCGCTATCTGTATAAACATGGAAATATCTACACCGCTATCTGTATAAACATGGAAATATCTACACCGGTACCTGTATAAACATGGAAATATCAGCACCGCTATCTGTATGAACATGGAAATATCTACACCGCTATCTCTATGAACATGGAAATATCTACACCGATATCTGTATGAACATGGAAATATCTTCACCGCCATCTGTATGAACATGGATATATCTACACAGCCATCTGGACGAACATGGAAATATCAGCACCGCTGTCTGTATGAACATGGAAATATCTACACCGCTATCTGTATGAACATGGAAATATCTACACCGCTATCTGTATGAACATGGAAATAACTTCACCGACATCTGTATGAACATGGATATATCTACACAGCCATCTGGATGAACATGGAAATATCTACACCGCTATCTGTATGAACATGGAAATATCTACACCGCTATCTGTGTAAACATGCATACATCTTCACCGCTATCTGT
Source organism: Gorilla gorilla gorilla (assembly GCF_029281585.2). Lineage (NCBI taxonomy): Eukaryota > Metazoa > Chordata > Mammalia > Primates > Hominidae > Gorilla > Gorilla gorilla. The sequence continues at coordinate 50,800,956 of NC_073246.2, read as the reverse complement.
ATAAACATGGATATATCTACACCGCTATCTGTATAAACATGGAAATATCTACACCGCTACCTGTATAAACATGGAAATATCAGCACCGTTATCTGTATGAACATGGAAATATCTACACAGCCATCTGGATGAAAATGGAAATAGTTACACCGCTATCGGTATGAACATGGAAATAGCTACACCGCTATCTGTATGAACATGGGAATATCTACACCGCTATCTGTATGAACATGGAAATATCTACACCGCTATCTGTATGAACATGGAAATATCTTCACCGCCATCTGTATGAACATGAATATATCTACACAGCCATCTGGATGAACATGGAAATATCGACACCGCTATATTTATGAACATGGAATTAGCTACAACGCTATCTGTATGAACATGGAAATATCTACACCGCTATCTTTATGAACATGGAAATATCTACACCGCTATCTGTATGAACATGGAAATATCTTCACCGCCATCTGTATGAACATGGATATATCTACACAGCCATCTGGATGAACATGGAAATATCTACACCGCTATCTGTATGAACATGGAAATATCTACACCACTATCTGTGTAAACATGCATATAACTTCACTGCTATCTGTATAAACATGGAATTATCTACACCGCTATCTGTATGACCATGGAAATATCTACACCGCTATGTGTTCGAACACGGAAATATCTACTCCGCTATCTGCATGAAAATGGAAATATCTACACAGCTATCTGCATATACATGGAAATATCTACAAAGCTATTTCTTTACACATGGAAATAACTACACCGCTATCTCTATTAACATGGAAATATCTACACCGCCATCTGTATGAACATGGAAATATCTGCAACGCAATCTGTATGAACATATAAATATCTACACCGCCATCTGTATTAAGATGGAGATATCTACACCACTATCTGTATAAACATGGAAATATCTACACCGCTATCTGTATAAACATGGAAATATCTACACCGCTATCTGTATAAACATGGAAATATCTACACCGCTACCTGTATAAACATGGAAATATCAGCACCGCTATCTGTATGAACATGGAAATATCTACACAGCCATCTGGATGAACATGGAAATATCTACACCGCTATCTTTATGAACATGGAAATAGCTACACCGCTATCTGTATGAACATGGAAATATCTACACCACTAACTGTATGAACATGGAAATATCTACACCGCTATCTGCATGAACATGGAAATATCTTCACCGCCATCTGTATGAACATGGATATATCTACACAGCAATCTGGATGAACATGGAAATATCTACACCGCTATCTGTATTAACATGGAAATAGCTACATCTCTATCAGTATGAACATGGAAATATCTACACCGCTATCTGTATGAACATGGAAAGATCAACACCGCTATCTGTATGAACATGGAAATATCTTCACCGCCATCTGCATGAACATGGATATATCTACACAGCCATCTGGATGAACATGGATATATCTCCACCGCTATCTGCATGAACATGGAAATATCTACACCGCTATCTGTGTAAACATGCATACATCTTCACCGCTATCTGTATAAACATGGAAATATCTACACCGCTATCTGTATAAACACGGAAATATCTACACCGCTACCTGTATAAACATGGAATTATCAGCACCGCTATCTGTATGAACATGGAAATATCTAGACCGCTATCTCTTTGAACATGGAAATATCTACACCGATATCTGTATGAACATGGAAATATCTTCACCGCCATCTGTATGAACTTGGATATATCTACACAGCCATCTGGATGAACATGGAAATATCAGCACTGCTGTCTGTTTGAACATGGAAATACCTACACCGCTTTCTGTATGAACATGGAAATATCTACACCGCTATCTGTATGAACATGGAAATATCTTCACCACCATCTGTATGAACATGGATATATCTACACAGCCATCTGGATGAACATGGAAACATCTGCACCGCTATCTGTATGAACATGGTAATATCTACACCGCTATCTGTGTAAACATGCATACATCTTCACCACTATCTGTATAAACATGGAAATATCTACACCGCTATCTGTATAAACATGGAAATATCTACACCGCTACCTGTATAAACATGGAAATATCAGCACCGCTATCTGTATGAACATGGAAATATCTACACAGCCATCTGGATGAACATGAAAATATCTACACCGCTATCTGTATGAACATGGAAATAGCTACACCGCTACCTGTATGAACATGGAAATATCTACACCGCTATCTGAATGAACATGGAAATATCTACCCCACTATCTGTATGAACATGGAAATATATTCACCGCCATCTGTATGAACATGGATATATATACACAGCCATCTGGATGAACATGGAAATATCTACACCTCTATATGTATGAACATGGAAATAGCTACACAGCTATCTGTATGAACATGGAAATAGCTACACCGCTATCTGTATGAACATGGAAGTATCTACACCGCTATCTGTATGAACATGGAAATATCTTCACCGCCATATGTATGAACATGGATATATCTACACAGCCATCTGGATGAACATGGAAATATCTACACCACTATATGTATGAACATGGAATTAGCTAAACCGCTATGTCTATGAACATGGAAATATCTACACCGCTATCTGTATGAACATGGAAGTATCTAAACCGCTATCTGTATGAACATTGAAATATCTTCACCGCCATATGTATGAACACGGATATATCTAGACAGCCATCTGGATGAACATGGAAATATCAGCACCGCTGTATGTATGAACATGGAAATATCTAAACCGCTATCTGTATGAACTTGGAAATATCTACAGAGCTATCTGTTTGAACATGGAAATATCTACACCGCTATCTGCATGAAAATGGAAATATTTACACAGCTTTCTGCATATACATCAAAATATCTACAAAGCTATTCCTCTACACATGGAAATATCTACACCGAAATCTCTATAAACATGGAAATATCTACACCACCATCTGTATGAACATGGAAATATCTGCACCGCCATCTGTATGAACATATAAATATCTAGACCGCCATCTGTATTAAGATGGAGATATCTACACCGCTATCTGTATAAACACGGAAATATCTACACCGCTACCTGTATAAACATGGAAATATCTACACCGCTATCTGTATAAACATGGAAATATCTACACCGCTACCTGTATAAACATGGAAATATCAGCACCGCTATCTGTATGAACATGGATATATCTACACAGCCATCTGGACGAAAATTTAAATATCAGCACCGCTGTCTGTATGAACATGGAAATATCTACACCGCTATCTGTATGAATATGGAAATATCTACACCGCTATCTGTATGAACATGGAAATATCTTCACCGCCATCTGTATGAACATGGATATATCTACACAGCCATCTGGATGAACATGGAAATATCTACACCGCTATCTGTATGAACATGGAAATCTCTACACCGCTATCTGTGTAAACATGCATACATCTTCACCGCTATCTGAATAAACATGGAAATATCTACACTGCTATCTGCATGAACATGGAAATATCTACACCGCTATCTGTATGAACATGGAAATATCTTCACCGCCATCTGTATGAACACGGATATATCTACACAGCCATCTGGATGAACATGGAAATATCTACACCGCTATCTGTATGAACATGGAAACAGCTACACCGCTATCAGTATGAACATGGAAATATCTACACCGCTATCTGTATGAACACGGAAATATCTACACCGCTATCTGTATGAACATGGAAATATCTTCACCGCCATCTGTATGAACATGAATATATCTACACAGACATCTGGATGAACATGGAAATATCTACACCGCTATATGTATGAACATGGAATTAACTACACCGGTATCTGAATGAACATGGAAATATCTACACCGCTATATGTATGAACATGGAAATATCAACACCGCTATCTGTATGAACATGGAAATATCTTCACCGCCATCTGTATGAACATGGTTATATCTACACAGCCAACTGGATGAACATGGAAATATCTACACCGCTATCTGTATGAACATGGAAATATCTACACGGCTCTCTGTGTAAACATGCATACATCTTCACCGCTATCTGTATAAACATGGAAATATCTACACCGCTACCCGTATAAACATGGAAATATCAGCACCGCTATCTGTATGAACATGGAAATATCTACACAGCCATCTGGACGAACAAGGAAATATCTACACCGCTATCTGTATGTACATGGAAATAGCTACACCGCTATCTGTATGAACATGGAAACATCTACGCCACTATCTGTATGAACATGGAAATATCTACACCGCTATCTGGATGAACATGGAAATATCTTCACCGCCATCTGTATGAACATGGATATATCTACACAGCCATCTGGATGAACATGGAAATATCTACACCACTATCTGTATGAACATGGAAATAGCTACTCCGCTATCTGAACATGGAAATATCTACACCGCTATCTGTATGAACATGGAAATATCTACACCACTATCTGAATAAACATGGAAATATCTTCACCGCCATCTGTATGAACATGGATATATCTACACAACCATCTGGATGAACATGGAAATATCTACACCGCTATCTGTATGAACATGGAAATATCTACACCGCTATCTGTGTAAACATGCATACATCTTCACCGCTGTCTGTATAAACATGGAAATATCTGCACCGCTATCTGTATGAACATGGAAATACCTACATCGCTATCTGTATCAACATGGAAATAGCTACACCGCTATCAGTATGAACATGGAAATATCTACACCATTATCTGTATGAACATGGAAATATCTACACCGCTATCTGTATGAACATGGAAATTTATAGACCACTATCTGTATAAACATGGAAATATCTACACCGCTACCTATATAAACTTGGAAATATCAGCACCTCTATCTGTATGAACATGGAAATATCTACACCGCTATCTCTATGAACATGGAAATATTTACACCGATATCTGTATGAACATGGAAATATCTTCACCGCCATCTGTATGAACATGGATATATGTACACAGCCATCTGGATGAACAAGGAAATATCAGCACCGCTGTCTGTATGAACATGGAAATATCTACACCACTATCTGTATGAACATGGAAATATCTACACAGCTATCTGTTTGAACATGGAAATATCTACACCGCTATCTGCATGAAAATGGAAATATCTACACAGCTATCTGCATATACATGGAAATATCTACAAAGCTATTCCTCTACACATGGAAATATCTACACCGCAATCTCTATAAACATGGAAATATCTACACCGCCATCTGTATGAACATGGAAATATCTGCACCGCCATTTGTATGAACATATAAATATCTACACCGCCATCTGTATTAAGATGGAGATATCTACACTGCTATCTGTATAAACACGGAAATATCTACACCGCTACCTGTATAAACATGGAAATAACTACACCGCTATCTGTATAAACATGGAAATATCTACACCGCTACCTGTATAAACATGGAAATATCAGCACCGCTATCTGTATGAACATGGAAATATCTACACCGCTATCTCTATGAACATGGAAATATCTACCCCGATATCTGTAAGAACATGGAAATATCTTCACCGCCATCTGTATGAACATGGATATATCTACACAGCCATCTGGACGGAAATGGAAATATCAGCACCGCTGTCTGTATGAACATGGAAATATCTACACCGCTATCTGTATGAACATGGAAATATCTACACCGCTATCTGTATGAACATGGAAATATCTTCACCGCCATCCGTATGAACATGGATATATCTACGCAGCCATCTGGATGAACATGGAAATATCTACACCGCTATCTGTATTAACATGGAAATCTCTACACCGCTATCTGTGTAAACATGCATACATCTTCACCGCTATCTGTATAAACATGGAAATATCTACACTGCTATCTGCATGAACATGGAAATATCTACACCGCTGTCTGTATGAACATGGAAATATCTTCACCGCCATCTGTATGAACATGGATATATCTACACAGACATCTGGATGAACATGGAAGTATCTACAGCGCTATCTGTATGAACATGGAAATATCTACACCGCTATCTGTGTAAACATGCATACATCTTCACCGCTATCTGAATAATCATGGAAATATCTACATCGCTATCTGTATGAACATGGAAATATCTACACCGCTATCTGTTTGAACATGGAAATATCTACACCGCTATATGTATGAACATGGAATTAACTACACCAGTATCTGAATGAACATGGAAATATCTACACAGCTATCTGTATGAACATGGAAATATCTACACCGCTATCTGTATGAACATGGAAATATCTTCACCGCCATCTGTATGAACATGGTTATATCTACACAGCCATCTGGATGAACATGGATATATCTCCACCGCTATAAGCATGAACATGGAAATATCTACACTGCTATCTGTGTAAACATGCATACATCTTCACCGCTATCTGTATAAACATGGAAATATCTACACCGCTATCTGTATAAACACGGAAATATCTACACCGCTACCTGTATAAACATGGAAATATCAGCACCGCTATCTGTATGAACATGGAAATATCTACACCGCTATCACTATGAACATGGAAATATCTACACCGATATCTGTATGAACATGGAAATATCTACACCGCCATCTGTATGAACTTGGATATATCTACACGGCCATCTGGATGAACATGGAAATATCAGCACCGCTGTCTGTTTGAACATGGAAATACCTACACCGCTATCTGTATGAACATGGAAATATCTACACCGCTATCTGTATGAGCATGGAAATATCTTCACCACCATCTGTATGAACATGGATATACCTACACAGCCATCTGGATGAACATGGAAATATCTACACCACTATCTGTATGAACATGGAAATATCTACACCGCTATCTGTGTAAACATGCATACATCTTCACCGCTATCTGTATAAACATGGAAATATCTACACCGCTATCTGTATAAACATGGAAATATCTACACCGCTACCTGTATAAACATGGAAATATCAGCACCGCTATCTGTATGAACATGGAAATATCTACACAGCCATCTGGATGAACATGGAAATCTCTACACCGCTATCTGTATGAACATGGAAATATCTACACCGCTATCTGTATGAACATGGAATTATCTACACCGCTATATGTATGAACATGGAAAGATCTACACCGCCATCTGTATGAACATGGAAATATCTTCACCGCCATCTGTATGAACATGGATATACCTACACAGCCATCTGGATGAACATGGATATATCTACACCGCTATCTGTATGAACATGGAAATATCTGCACCGCTATCTGTGTAAACATGCATACATCTTCACCGCTATCTGTATAAACTTGGAAATGTCTACACCGCTATGTGTATGTACATGGAAATATCTACACCGCTATCTGTTTGAACATGGAAATACCTACACCACTATCTGCATGAAAATGTAAATATCTAAACAGCTATCTGCATATACATGGAAATATCTACAAAGCTATTTCTTTACACATGGAAATATCTACACCGCTATCTGTATGAACATGGAAATATCTGCACCGCCATCTGTATGAACATATAAATATCTACACCGCCATCTGTATTAAGATGGAGATATCTACATCGTTATCTGTATAAACATGGAAATATCTACACCACTATCTATATAAGCATGGAAATATCTACACCACTATCTGTATAAACATGGAAATATCTACACCGCTACCTGTATAAACATGGAAATATCACCACCGCTATCTGTATGAACATGGAAATATCTACACAGCCATCTGAATAAACATTGAAATATCTACAACGCTATCTGTATTAACATGGAAATAGCTACACCGCTATCTGTATGAACATGGAAATATCTACGCCACTATCTGTATGAACATGGAAATATCTACACCGCTATCTGTATGAACATGGAAATATCTTCACCGCCATCTGTATGAACATGGATATATCTACACAGCCATCTGGATGAACATGGAAATATCTACACCGCTATCTGTATGAACATGGAAATAGCTACACCGCTATCTGTATGAACATGGAAATATCTACACCGCTATCTGTATGAACATGGAAATATCTACACCGCTATCTGTATGAACATGGAAATATCTTCACCGCCATCTGTATGAACATGGATATATCTACACAGCCATCTGGATGAACATGGAAATATCTACACCGCTATCTGTGTAAACATGCATACATCTTCACCGCTATCTGAATAAACATGGAAATATCTACATCGCTATCTGTATGAACATGGAATTATCTACACCGCTATCTGTTTGAACATGGAAATATCTACACCGCTATCTGCATGAAAATGGAAATATCTACACAGCTATCTGCATATACATGGAAATATCTACAAAGCTATCGCTTTACACATGGAAATAACTACACCGCTATCTCTATAAACATGGAAATATATATACCGCCATCTGTATGAACATGGAAATATCTGCACCGCCATCTGTATTAACGTACAAATATCTACACCGACATCTGAATTAAGATGGAGATATCTACACGGCTATCTGTATAAACTTGGAAATATCTACACCGCTATCTGTATAAACATGGAAATATCTACACCGCTATCTGTATGAAAATGGATATATCTACACCGCAATCTGTTTTAACATGCATACATCTTCACCGCTATCTGTATAAACATGGAAATATCTACATCGCTATCCGTATGAACATGGAAATATCTTCACCGCCATCTGTATGAACATGGAAATAGCTGCACTGCCATCTGTATGAACATGTAAATATCTAGACCGCCATCTGTATTAAGATGGAGATATCTACACCGCTATCCGTATAAACATGGAAATATCTACACCGCTATCTGTATAAACATGGAAATATCTACACCGCTATCTGTATAAACATGGAAATATCTACACCGCTACCTGTATAAACATGGAAATATCAGCACCGCTATCTGTATGAACATGGAAATATCTACACCGCTATCTCTATGAACATGGAAATATCTACACCGATATCTGTATGAACATGGAAATATCTTCACCGCCATCTGTATGAACATGGATATATCTACACAGCCATCTGGACGAACATGGAAATATCAGCACCGCTATCTGTATGAACATGGAAATATCTACACCTCTATCTCTATGAATATGGAAATATCTACACCGCTATCTGTATGAATATGGAAATAACTTCACCGACATCTGTATGAAAATGGATATATCTACACAGCCATCTGAATGAACATGGGAATATCTACACCGCTATCTGTATGAACATGGAAATATCTACTCCACTATCTGTGTAAACATGCATACATCTTCACCGCTATCTGTATAAACATGGAATTATCTACACCGCTATCTGTATGACCATGGAAATATGTACACCGCTATCTGTTTGAACACGGAAATATCTACTCCGCTATCTGCATGAAAATGGAAATATCTACACAGCTATCTGCATATACATGGAAATATCTACAAAGCTATTTCTTTACACATGGAAATAACTACACCGCTATCTCTATTAACATGGAAATATCTACACCGCCATCTGTAGGAACATGGAAATATCTGCACCGCCATCTGTATGAACATATAAATATCTACACCGCCATCTGTATTAAGATGGAGATATCTACACCGCTATCTGTATAAACATGGAAATATCTACAACGCTATCTGTATAAACATGGAAACATCTACACCGCTCTCTATATAAACATGGAAATATCTGCACCGCTACCTGTATAAACATGGAAATATCAGCACCGCTATCTGTATGAACATGGAAATATCTACACAGCCATCTGGATGAACATGGAAATATCTACAACGCTATCTGTATTAACATGGAAATAGCTACACCGCTATCTGTATGAACATGGATATATCTACACCGCTATCTGTATAAACATGGAAATATCTACACCGCTACCTGTATAAACATGGAAATATCAGCACCGTTATCTGTATGAACATGGATATATCTACACAGCCATCTGGATGAACATGGAAATATCTACACCGCTATCTGTATGAACATGGAAATAGCTACACTGCTATCTGTATGAACATGGGAATATCTACACCGCTATCTGTATGAACATGGAAATATCTACACCGCTATCTGTATGAACATGGAAATATCTTCACCGCCATCTGTATGAACATGAATATATCTACACAGCCATCTGGATGAACATGGAAATATCGACACCGCTATATGTATGAATATGGAATTAGCTACACCGCTATCTGTATGAACATGGAAATATCTACACCGCTATCTGTATGAACATGGAAATATCCTCACCGCCATCTGTATGAACATGGATATATCTACACAGCCATCTGGATGAACATGGAAATATCTGCACCGCTATCTGTATGAACATGGAAATATCTACACCACTATCTGTGTAAACATGCATACATCTTCACTGCTATCTGTATAAACATGGAATTATCTACACCGCTATCTGTATGACCATGGAAATATCTACACCGCTATCTGTTTGAACACGGAAATATCTACTCCGCTATCTGCATGAAAATGGAAATATCTACACAGCTATCTGCATATACATGGAAATATCTACAAAGCTATTTCTTTACACATGGAAATAACTACACCGCTATCTCTATTAACATGGAAATATCTACACCGCCATCTGTATGAACATGGAAATATCTGCACCGCCATCTGTATGAACATATAAATATCTACACCGCCATCTGTATTAAGATGGAGATATCTACACCGCTATCTGTATAAACATGAAAATATCTACACCGCTATCTGTATAAACATGGAAATATCTACACCGCTATCTGTATAAACATGGAATTATCTACACCGCTACCTGTATAAACATGGAAATATCAGCACCGCTATCTGTATGAACATGGAAATATCTACACCGCTATCTGTATGAACATGGAAATATCTTCACCGCCATCTGTATGAACATGAATATATCTACACAGCCATCTGGATGAACATGGAAATATCGACACCGCTATATGTATGAATATGGAATTAGCTACACCGCTATCTGTATGAACATGGAAATATCTACACCGCTATCTGTATGAACATGGAAATATCCTCACCGCCATCTGTATGAACATGGATATATCTACACAGCCATCTGGATGAACATGGAAATATCTGCACCGCTATCTGTATGAACATGGAAATATCTACACCACTATCTGTGTAAACATGCATACATCTTCACTGCTATCTGTATAAACATGGAATTATCTACACCGCTATCTGTATGACCATGGAAATATCTACACCGCTATCTGTTTGAACACGGAAATATCTACTCCGCTATCTGCATGAAAATGGAAATATCTACACAGCTATCTGCATATACATGGAAATATCTACAAAGCTATTTCTTTACACATGGAAATAACTACACCGCTATCTCTATTAACATGGAAATATCTACACCGCCATCTGTATGAACATGGAAATATCTGCACCGCCATCTGTATGAACATATAAATATCTACACCGCCATCTGTATTAAGATGGAGATATCTACACCGCTATCTGTATAAACATGAAAATATCTACACCGCTATCTGTATAAACATGGAAATATCTACACCGCTATCTGTATAAACATGGAATTATCTACACCGCTACCTGTATAAACATGGAAATATCAGCACCGCTATCTGTATGAACATGGAAATATCCACACAGCCATCTGGATGAACATGGAAATATCTACACCGCTATCTTTATGAACATGGAAATAACTACACCGCTATCTGTATGAACATGGAAATATCTACACCACTAACTGTATGAACATGGAAATATCTACACCGCTATCTGCATGAACATGGAAATATCTTCACCGCCATCTGTATGAACATGGATATATCTACACAGCAATCTGGATGAACATGGAAATAACTACACCGCTATCTGTATGAACATGGAAATAGCTACACCTCTATCAGTATGAAGATGGAAATATCGACACCGCTATCTGTATAAACATGGAAAGATCTACACCGCTATCTGTATGAACATGGAAATATCTTCACCGCCATCTGTATGAACATGGATATATCTACACAGCCATCTGGATGAACATGGATATATCTCCACCGCTATCTGCATGAACATGGAAATATCTACACCGCTATCTGTGTAAACATGCATACATCTTCACCGCTATCTGTATAAACACGGAAATATCTAAACCGCTACCTGTATAAACATGGAAATATCAGCATCGCTATCTGTATGAACATGGAAATATCTACACCGATATCTCTATGAACATGGAAATATCTACACCGATATCTGTATGAACATGGAAATATCTTCACCGCCATCTGTATGAACTTGGATATATCTACACAGCCATCTGGATGAACATGGAAATATCAGCACCGCTGTCTGTATGAACATGGAAATACCTACACCGCTATCTGTATGAACATGGAAATATCTACACCGCTATCTGTATGAACATGGAAATAACTTCACCACCATCTGTACGAACATGGATATATCTACACAGCCATCTGGATGAACATGGAAATATCTACACCGCTATCTGTATGAACATGGAAATATCTACACCGCTATCTGTGTAAACATGCATTCATCTTCACCACTATCTGTATAAACATGGAAATATCTACACCGCTATCTGTATAAACATGGAAATATCTACACCGCTACCTGTATAAACATGGAAATATCAGCACCGCTCTCTGTATGAACATGGAAATATCTACACAGCCATCTGGATGAACATGGAAATCCCTACACCGCTATCTGTATGAACATGGAAATAGCTACACCTCTATCTGTATGAACATGGAAATATCTACACCGCTATCTGTATGAACATGGAAAGATCTACACCGCCATCTGTATGAACATGGAAATATCTCCACCGCCATCTGTATGAACATGGATATACCTACACAGCCATCTGGATGAACATGGATATATCTACACCGCTATCTGTATGAACATGGAAATATCTGCACCACTATCTGTGTAAACATGCATACATCTTCACCGCTATCTGTATAAACATGGAAATGTCTACACCGCTATGTGTATGAACATGGAAATATCTACACCGCTATCTGTTTGAACATGGAAATATCTACACCGCTATCTGCATGAAAATGTAAGTATCTACACAGCTATCTGCATATACATGGAAATATCTACAAAGCTATTTCTTTACACATGGAAATATCTACACCGCTATCTCTATAAACATGGAAATATCTACACCGCCATCTGTATGAACATGGAAATATCTGCACCGCCATCTTTATGAACATATAAATATCTACACCGCCATCTGTATTAAGATGGAGATATCTACACCGTCATCTGTATAAACATGGAAATATCTACACTGCTATCTATATAAACATAGAAATATCTACACCATTATCTGTATAAACATGGAAATGTCTAAACCGCTACCTGTATAAACATGGAAATATCACCACCGCTATCTGTATGAACATGGAAATATCTACACAGCCATCTGAATGAACATGGAAATATCTACAACGCTATCTGTATTAACATGGAAATAGCTACACCGCTATCTGTATGAACATGGAAATATCTACGCCACTATCTGTATGAACATGGAAATATCTACACCGCTATCTGTATGAACATGGAAATATCTTCACCGCCATCTGTATGAACATGGATATATCTACACAGCCATCTGGATGAACATGGAAATATCTACACCGCTATCTGTATGAACATGGAAATAGCTACACCGCTATCTGTATGAACATGGAAATAGCTACACCGCTATCTGTATGAACACGGAAATATGTACACCACTATCTGTATGAACATGGAAATATCTTCACCGCCATCTGTATGAACATGGATATATCTACACAGCCATCTGGATGAACATGGAAATATCAACAACGCTATCTGTATGAACATGGAAATATCTACACCGCTATCTGTGTAAACATGCATACATCTTCACCGCTATCTGTATAAACATGGAAATATCTACACCGCTATCTGTATGAACATGGAAATATCTACACAGCTATCTGTTTGAACATGGAAATATCTACACCGCTATCTGCATGAAAATGGAAATATCAACACAGCTATCTGCATATACATGGAAATATCTACAAAGCTATTTCTCTACACATGGAAATATCTACACCGCAATCTCTATAAACATGGAAATATCTTCACCGCCATCTGTATGAACATGGAAATATCTGCACCGCCATCTGTATGAACATATAAATATCTAGACCGCCATCTGTATTAAGATGGAGATATCTACACCGCTATCTGTATAAACATGGAAATATCTACACCGCTATCTGTATAAACATGGAAATATCTACACCGCTATCTGTATAAACATGGAAATATCTACACCGGTACCTGTATAAACATGGAAATATCAGCACCGCTATCTGTATGAACATGGAAATATCTACACCGCTATCTCTATGAACATGGAAATATCTACTCCGATATCTGTATGAACATGGAAATATCTTCACCGCCATCTGTATGAACATGGATATATCTACACAGCCATCTGGACGAACATGGAAATATCAGCACCGCTGTCTGTATGAACATGGAAATATCTACACCGCTATCTGTATGAACATGGAAATATCTACACCGCTATCTGTATGAACATGGAAATAACTTCACCGACATCTGTATGAACATGGATATATCTACACAGCCATCTGGATGAACATGGAAATATCTACACCGCTATCTGTATGAACATGGAAATATCTACACCGCTATCTGTGTAAACATGCATACATCTTCACCGCTATCTGTATAAACATGGATATATCTACACCGCTATCTGTATAAACATGGAAATATCTACACCGCTACCTGTATAAACATGGAAATATCAGCACCGTTATCTGTATGAACATGGAAATATCTACACAGCCATCTGGATGAAAATGGAAATAGTTACACCGCTATCGGTATGAACATGGAAATAGCTACACCGCTATCTGTATGAACATGGGAATATCTACACCGCTATCTGTATGAACATGGAAATATCTACACCGCTATCTGTATGAACATGGAAATATCTTCACCGCCATCTGTATGAACATGAATATATCTACACAGCCATCTGGATGAACATGGAAATATCGACACCGCTATATTTATGAACATGGAATTAGCTACAACGCTATCTGTATGAACATGGAAATATCTACACCGCTATCTTTATGAACATGGAAATATCTACACCGCTATCTGTATGAACATGGAAATATCTTCACCGCCATCTGTATGAACATGGATATATCTACACAGCCATCTGGATGAACATGGAAATATCTACACCGCTATCTGTATGAACATGGAAATATCTACACCACTATCTGTGTAAACATGCATATAACTTCACTGCTATCTGTATAAACATGGAATTATCTACACCGCTATCTGTATGACCATGGAAATATCTACACCGCTATGTGTTTGAACACGGAAATATCTACTCCGCTATCTGCATGAAAATGGAAATATCTACACAGCTATCTGCATATACATGGAAATATCTACAAAGCTATTTCTTTACACATGGAAATAACTACACCGCTATCTCTATTAACATGGAAATATCTACACCGCCATCTGTATGAACATGGAAATATCTGCAACGCAATCTGTATGAACATATAAATATCTACACCGCCATCTGTATTAAGATGGAGATATCTACACCACTATCTGTATAAACATGGAAATATCTACACCGCTATCTGTATACACATGGAAATATCTACACCGCTATCTGTATAAACATGGAAATATCTACACCGCTACCTGTATAAACATGGAAATATCAGCACCGCTATCTGTATGAACATGGAAATATCTACACAGCCATCTGGATGAACATGGAAATATCTACACCGCTATCTTTATGAACATGGAAATAGCTACACCGCTATCTGTATGAACATGGAAATATCTACACCACTAACTGTATGAACATGGAAATATCTACACCGCTATCTGCATGAACATGGAAATATCTTCACCGCCATCTGTATGAACATGGATATATCTACACAGCAATCTGGATGAACATGGAAATATCTACACCGCTATCTGTATTAACATGGAAATAGCTACATCTCTATCAGTATGAACATGGAAATATCTACACCGCTATCTGTATGAACATGGAAAGATCAACACCGCTATCTGTATGAACATGGAAATATCTTCACCGCCCTCTGCATGAACATGGCTATATCTACACAGCCATCTGGATGAACATGGATATATCTCCACCGCTATCTGCATGAACATGGAAATATCTACACCGCTATCTGTGTAAACATGCATACATCTTCACCGCTATCTGTATAAACATGGAAATATCTACACCGCTATCTGTATAAACACGGAAATATCTACACCGCTACCTGTATAAACATGGAATTATCAGCACCGCTATCTGTATGAACATGGAAATATCTAGACCGCTATCTCTTTGAACATGGAAATATCTACACCGATATCTGTATGAACATGGAAATATCTTCACCGCCATCTGTATGAACTTGGATATATCTACACAGCCATCTGGATGAACATGGAAATATCAGCACTGCTGTCTGTTTGAACATGGAAATACCTACACCGCTTTCTGTATGAACATGGAAATATCTACACCGCTATCTGTATGAACATGGAAATATCTTCACCACCATCTGTATGAACATGGATATATCTACACAGCCATCTGGATGAACATGGAAACATCTGCACCGCTATCTGTATGAACATGGTAATATCTACACCGCTATCTGTGTAAACATGCATACATCTTCACCACTATCTGTATAAACATGGAAATATCTACACCGCTATCTGTATAAACATGGAAATATCTACACCGCTACCTGTATAAACATGGAAATATCAGCACCGCTATCTGTATGAACATGGAAATATCTACACAGCCATCTGGATGAACATGAAAATATCTACACCGCTATCTGTATGAACATGGAAATAGCTACACCGCTACCTGTATGAACATGGAAATATCTACACCGCTATCTGAATGAACATGGAAATATCTACCCCACTATCTGTATGAACATGGAAATATATTCACCGCCATCTGTATGAACATGGATATATATACACAGCCATCTGGATGAACATGGAAATATCTACACCTCTATATGTATGAACATGGAAATAGCTACACAGCTATCTGTATGAACATGGAAATAGCTACACCGCTATCTGTATGAACATGGAAGTATCTACACCGCTATCTGTATGAACATGGAAATATCTTCACCGCCATATGTATGAACATGGATATATCTACACAGCCATCTGGATGAACATGGAAATATCTACACCACTATATGTATGAACATGGAATTAGCTAAACCGCTATGTCTATGAACATGGAAATATCTACACCGCTATCTGTATGAACATGGAAGTATCTAAACCGCTATCTGTATGAACATTGAAATATCTTCACCGCCATATGTATGAACACGGATATATCTAGACAGCCATCTGGATGAACATGGAAATATCAGCACCGCTGTATGTATGAACATGGAAATATCTAAACCGCTATCTGTATGAACTTGGAAATATCTACAGAGCTATCTGTTTGAACATGGAAATATCTACACCGCTATCTGCATGAAAATGGAAATATTTACACAGCTTTCTGCATATACATCAAAATATCTACAAAGCTATTCCTCTACACATGGAAATATCTACACCGAAATCTCTATAAACATGGAAATATCTACACCACCATCTGTATGAACATGGAAATATCTGCACCGCCATCTGTATGAACATATAAATATCTAGACCGCCATCTGTATTAAGATGGA
This sequence comes from Gorilla gorilla gorilla, assembly GCF_029281585.2. Taxonomy (NCBI): domain Eukaryota; kingdom Metazoa; phylum Chordata; class Mammalia; order Primates; family Hominidae; genus Gorilla; species Gorilla gorilla. The sequence continues at coordinate 50,782,901 of NC_073246.2, read as the reverse complement.
GATATCTACACCGCTATCTGTATAAACACGGAAATATCTACACCGCTACCTGTATAAACATGGAAATATCTACACCGCTATCTGTATAAACATGGAAATATCTACACCGCTACCTGTATAAACATGGAAATATCAGCACCGCTATCTGTATGAACATGGATATATCTACACAGCCATCTGGACGAAAATTTAAATATCAGCACCGCTGTCTGTATGAACATGGAAATATCTACACCGCTATCTGTATGAATATGGAAATATCTACACCGCTATCTGTATGAACATGGAAATATCTTCACCGCCATCTGTATGAACATGGATATATCTACACAGCCATCTGGATGAACATGGAAATATCTACACCGCTATCTGTATGAACATGGAAATCTCTACACCGCTATCTGTGTAAACATGCATACATCTTCACCGCTATCTGAATAAACATGGAAATATCTACACTGCTATCTGCATGAACATGGAAATATCTACACCGCTATCTGTATGAACATGGAAATATCTTCACCGCCATCTGTATGAACACGGATATATCTACACAGCCATCTGGATGAACATGGAAATATCTACACCGCTATCTGTATGAACATGGAAACAGCTACACCGCTATCAGTATGAACATGGAAATATCTACACCGCTATCTGTATGAACACGGAAATATCTACACCGCTATCTGTATGAACATGGAAATATCTTCACCGCCATCTGTATGAACATGAATATATCTACACAGCCATCTGGATGAACATGGAAATATCTACACCGCTATATGTATGAACATGGAATTAACTACACCGGTATCTGAATGAACATGGAAATATCTACACCGCTATATGTATGAACATGGAAATATCAACACCGCTATCTGTATGAACATGGAAATATCTTCACCGCCATCTGTATGAACATGGTTATATCTACACAGCCAACTGGATGAACATGGAAATATCTACACCGCTATCTGTATGAACATGGAAATATCTACACGGCTCTCTGTGTAAACATGCATACATCTTCACCGCTATCTGTATAAACATGGAAATATCTACACCGCTACCCGTATAAACATGGAAATATCAGCACCGCTATCTGTATGAACATGGAAATATCTACACAGCCATCCGGACGAACAAGGAAATATCTACACCGCTATCTGTATGTACATGGAAATAGCTACACCGCTATCTGTATGAACATGGAAACATCTACGCCACTATCTGTATGAACATGGAAATATCTACACCGCTATCTGGATGAACATGGAAATATCTTCACCGCCATCTGTATGAACATGGATATATCTACACAGCCATCTGGATGAACATGGAAATATCTACACCACTATCTGTATGAACATGGAAATAGCTACTCCGCTATCTGAACATGGAAATATCTACACCGCTATCTGTATGAACATGGAAATATCTACACCACTATCTGAATAAACATGGAAATATCTTCACCGCCATCTGTATGAACATGGATATATCTACACAACCATCTGGATGAACATGGAAATATCTACACCGCTATCTGTATGAACATGGAAATATCTACACCGCTATCTGTGTAAACATGCATACATCTTCACCGCTGTCTGTATAAACATGGAAATATCTGCACCGCTATCTGTATGAACATGGAAATACCTACATCGCTATCTGTATCAACATGGAAATAGCTACACCGCTATCAGTATGAACATGGAAATATCTACACCATTATCTGTATGAACATGGAAATATCTACACCGCTATCTGTATGAACATGGAAATTTATAGACCACTATCTGTATAAACATGGAAATATCTACACCGCTACCTATATAAACTTGGAAATATCAGCACCGCTATCTGTATGAACATGGAAATATCTACACCGCTATCTCTATGAACATGGAAATATTTACACCGATATCTGTATGAACATGGAAATATCTTCACCGCCATCTGTATGAACATGGATATATGTACACAGCCATCTGGATGAACAAGGAAATATCAGCACCGCTGTCTGTATGAACATGGAAATATCTACACCACTATCTGTATGAACATGGAAATATCTACACAGCTATCTGTTTGAACATGGAAATATCTACACCGCTATCTGCATGAAAATGGAAATATCTACACAGCTATCTGCATATACATGGAAATATCTACAAAGCTATTCCTCTACACATGGAAATATCTACACCGCAATCTCTATAAACATGGAAATATCTACACCGCCATCTGTATGAACATGGAAATATCTGCACCGCCATTTGTATGAACATATAAATATCTACACCGCCATCTGTATTAAGATGGAGATATCTACACTGCTATCTGTATAAACACGGAAATATCTACACCGCTACCTGTATAAACATGGAAATAACTACACCGCTATCTGTATAAACATGGAAATATCTACACCGCTACCTGTATAAACATGGAAATATCAGCACCGCTATCTGTATGAACATGGAAATATCTACACCGCTATCTCTATGAACATGGAAATATCTACCCCGATATCTGTAAGAACATGGAAATATCTTCACCGCCATCTGTATGAACATGGATATATCTACACAGCCATCTGGACGGAAATGGAAATATCAGCACCGCTGTCTGTATGAACATGGAAATATCTACACCGCTATCTGTATGAACATGGAAATATCTACACCGCTATCTGTATGAACATGGAAATATCTTCACCGCCATCCGTATGAACATGGATATATCTACGCAGCCATCTGGATGAACATGGAAATATCTACACCGCTATCTGTATTAACATGGAAATCTCTACACCGCTATCTGTGTAAACATGCATACATCTTCACCGCTATCTGTATAAACATGGAAATATCTACACTGCTATCTGCATGAACATGGAAATATCTACACCGCTGTCTGTATGAACATGGAAATATCTTCACCGCCATCTGTATGAACATGGATATATCTACACAGACATCTGGATGAACATGGAAGTATCTACAGCGCTATCTGTATGAACATGGAAATATCTACACCGCTATCTGTGTAAACATGCATACATCTTCACCGCTATCTGAATAATCATGGAAATATCTACATCGCTATCTGTATGAACATGGAAATATCTACACCGCTATCTGTTTGAACATGGAAATATCTACACCGCTATATGTATGAACATGGAATTAACTACACCAGTATCTGAATGAACATGGAAATATCTACACAGCTATCTGTATGAACATGGAAATATCTACACCGCTATCTGTATGAACATGGAAATATCTTCACCGCCATCTGTATGAACATGGTTATATCTACACAGCCATCTGGATGAACATGGATATATCTCCACCGCTATAAGCATGAACATGGAAATATCTACACTGCTATCTGTGTAAACATGCATACATCTTCACCGCTATCTGTATAAACATGGAAATATCTACACCACTATCTGTATAAACACGGAAATATCTACACCGCTACCTGTATAAACATGGAAATATCAGCACCGCTATCTGTATGAACATGGAAATATCTACACCGCTATCACTATGAACATGGAAATATCTACACCGATATCTGTATGAACATGGAAATATCTACACCGCCATCTGTATGAACTTGGATATATCTACACGGCCATCTGGATGAACATGGAAATATCAGCACCGCTGTCTGAACATGGAAATACCTACACCGCTATCTGTATGAACATGGAAATATCTACACCGCTATCTGTATGAGCATGGAAATATCTTCACCACCATCTGTATGAACATGGATATACCTACACAGCCATCTGGATGAACATGGAAATATCTACACCACTATCTGTATGAACATGGAAATATCTACACCGCTATCTGTGTAAACATGCATACATCTTCACCACTATCTGTATAAACATGGAAATATCTACACCGCTATCTGTATAAACATGGAAATATCTACACCGCTACCTGTATAAACATGGAAATATCAGCACCGCTATCTGTATGAACATGGAAATATCTACACAGCCATCTGGATGAACATGGAAATCTCTACACCGCTATCTGTATGAACATGGAAATATCTACACCGCTATCTGTATGAACATGGAATTATCTACACCGCTATATGTATGAACATGGAAAGATCTACACCGCCATCTGTATGAACATGGAAATATCTTCACCGCCATCTGTATGAACATGGATATACCTACACAGCCATCTGGATGAACATGGATATATCTACACCGCTATCTGTATGAACATGGAAATATCTGCACCGCTATCTGTGTAAACATGCATACATCTTCACCGCTATCTGTATAAACTTGGAAATGTCTACACCGCTATGTGTATGTACATGGAAATATCTACACCGCTATCTGTTTGAACATGGAAATACCTACACCACTATCTGCATGAAAATGTAAATATCTAAACAGCTATCTGCATATACATGGAAATATCTACAAAGCTATTTCTTTACACATGGAAATATCTACACCGCTATCTGTATGAACATGGAAATATCTGCACCGCCATCTGTATGAACATATAAATATCTACACCGCCATCTGTATTAAGATGGAGATATCTACATCGTTATCTGTATAAACATGGAAATATCTACACCACTATCTATATAAGCATGGAAATATCTACACCACTATCTGTATAAACATGGAAATATCTACACCGCTACCTGTATAAACATGGAAATATCACCACCGCTATCTGTATGAACATGGAAATATCTACACAGCCATCTGAATAAACATTGAAATATCTACAACGCTATCTGTATTAACATGGAAATAGCTACACCGCTATCTGTATGAACATGGAAATATCTACGCCACTATCTGTATGAACATGGAAATATCTACACCGCTATCTGTATGAACATGGAAATATCTTCACCGCCATCTGTATGAACATGGATATATCTACACAGCCATCTGGATGAACATGGAAATATCTACACCGCTATCTGTATGAACATGGAAATAGCTACACCGCTATCTGTATGAACATGGAAATATCTACACCGCTATCTGTATGAACATGGAAATATCTACACCGCTATCTGTATGAACATGGAAATATCTTCACCGCCATCTGTATGAACATGGATATATCTACACAGCCATCTGGATGAACATGGAAATATCTACACCGCTATCTGTGTAAACATGCATACATCTTCACCGCTATCTGAATAAACATGGAAATATCTACATCGCTATCTGTATGAACATGGAATTATCTACACCGCTATCTGTTTGAACATGGAAATATCTACACCGCTATCTGCATGAAAATGGAAATATCTACACAGCTATCTGCATATACATGGAAATATCTACAAAGCTATCGCTTTACACATGGAAATAACTACACCGCTATCTCTATAAACATGGAAATATATATACCGCCATCTGTATGAACATGGAAATATCTGCACCGCCATCTGTATTAACGTACAAATATCTACACCGACATCTGAATTAAGATGGAGATATCTACACGGCTATCTGTATAAACTTGGAAATATCTACACCGCTATCTGTATAAACATGGAAATATCTACACCGCTATCTGTATGAAAATGGATATATCTACACCGCAATCTGTTTTAACATGCATACATCTTCACCGCTATCTGTATAAACATGGAAATATCTACATCGCTATCCGTATGAACATGGAAATATCTTCACCGCCATCTGTATGAACATGGAAATAGCTGCACTGCCATCTGTATGAACATGTAAATATCTAGACCGCCATCTGTATTAAGATGGAGATATCTACACCGCTATCCGTATAAACATGGAAATATCTACACCGCTATCTGTATAAACATGGAAATATCTACACCGCTATCTGTATAAACATGGAAATATCTACACCGCTACCTGTATAAACATGGAAATATCAGCACCGCTATCTGTATGAACATGGAAATATCTACACCGCTATCTCTATGAACATGGAAATATCTACACCGATATCTGTATGAACATGGAAATATCTTCACCGCCATCTGTATGAACATGGATATATCTACACAGCCATCTGGACGAACATGGAAATATCAGCACCGCTATCTGTATGAACATGGAAATATCTACACCTCTATCTCTATGAATATGGAAATATCTACACCGCTATCTGTATGAATATGGAAATAACTTCACCGACATCTGTATGAAAATGGATATATCTACACAGCCATCTGAATGAACATGGGAATATCTACACCGCTATCTGTATGAACATGGAAATATCTACTCCACTATCTGTGTAAACATGCATACATCTTCACCGCTATCTGTATAAACATGGAATTATCTACACCGCTATCTGTATGACCATGGAAATATGTACACCGCTATCTGTTTGAACACGGAAATATCTACTCCGCTATCTGCATGAAAATGGAAATATCTACACAGCTATCTGCATATACATGGAAATATCTACAAAGCTATTTCTTTACACATGGAAATAACTACACCGCTATCTCTATTAACATGGAAATATCTACACCGCCATCTGTAGGAACATGGAAATATCTGCACCGCCATCTGTATGAACATATAAATATCTACACCGCCATCTGTATTAAGATGGAGATATCTACACCGCTATCTGTATAAACATGGAAATATCTACAACGCTATCTGTATAAACATGGAAACATCTACACCGCTCTCTGTATAAACATGGAAATATCTGCACCGCTACCTGTATAAACATGGAAATATCAGCACCGCTATCTGTATGAACATGGAAATATCTACACAGCCATCTGGATGAACATGGAAATATCTACAACGCTATCTGTATTAACATGGAAATAGCTACACCGCTATCTGTATGAACATGGATATATCTACACCGCTATCTGTATAAACATGGAAATATCTACACCGCTACCTGTATAAACATGGAAATATCAGCACCGTTATCTGTATGAACATGGATATATCTACACAGCCATCTGGATGAACATGGAAATATCTACACCGCTATCTGTATGAACATGGAAATAGCTACACTGCTATCTGTATGAACATGGGAATATCTACACCGCTATCTGTATGAACATGGAAATATCTACACCGCTATCTGTATGAACATGGAAATATCTTCACCGCCATCTGTATGAACATGAATATATCTACACAGCCATCTGGATGAACATGGAAATATCGACACCGCTATATGTATGAATATGGAATTAGCTACACCGCTATCTGTATGAACATGGAAATATCTACACCGCTATCTGTATGAACATGGAAATATCCTCACCGCCATCTGTATGAACATGGATATATCTACACAGCCATCTGGATGAACATGGAAATATCTGCACCGCTATCTGTATGAACATGGAAATATCTACACCACTATCTGTGTAAACATGCATACATCTTCACTGCTATCTGTATAAACATGGAATTATCTACACCGCTATCTGTATGACCATGGAAATATCTACACCGCTATCTGTTTGAACACGGAAATATCTACTCCGCTATCTGCATGAAAATGGAAATATCTACACAGCTATCTGCATATACATGGAAATATCTACAAAGCTATTTCTTTACACATGGAAATAACTACACCGCTATCTCTATTAACATGGAAATATCTACACCGCCATCTGTATGAACATGGAAATATCTGCACCGCCATCTGTATGAACATATAAATATCTACACCGCCATCTGTATTAAGATGGAGATATCTACACCGCTATCTGTATAAACATGAAAATATCTACACCGCTATCTGTATAAACATGGAAATATCTACACCGCTATCTGTATAAACATGGAATTATCTACACCGCTACCTGTATAAACATGGAAATATCAGCACCGCTATCTGTATGAACATGGAAATATCCACACAGCCATCTGGATGAACATGGAAATATCTACACCGCTATCTTTATGAACATGGAAATAACTACACCGCTATCTGTATGAACATGGAAATATCTACACCACTAACTGTATGAACATGGAAATATCTACACCGCTATCTGCATGAACATGGAAATATCTTCACCGCCATCTGTATGAACATGGATATATCTACACAGCAATCTGGATGAACATGGAAATAACTACACCGCTATCTGTATGAACATGGAAATAGCTACACCTCTATCAGTATGAAGATGGAAATATCGACACCGCTATCTGTATAAACATGGAAAGATCTACACCGCTATCTGTATGAACATGGAAATATCTTCACCGCCATCTGTATGAACATGGATATATCTACACAGCCATCTGGATGAACATGGATATATCTCCACCGCTATCTGCATGAACATGGAAATATCTACACCGCTATCTGTGTAAACATGCATACATCTTCACCGCTATCTGTATGAACATGGAAATATCTACACAGCCATCTGGATGAACATGAAAATATCTACACCGCTATCTGAATGAACATGGAAATATCAGCACCGCTATCTGTATGAACATGGAAATATCTTCACCGCTATCTGTATGATCATGGAAATATCTACACCGCTACCTGTATAAACATGGAAATATCAGCACCGCTATCTGTATGAACATGGAAATATCTACAACGCTATCTCTATGAACATGGAAATATCTACACCGCTATCTGTATGAACATGGAAATATCTACACCACTATATGTATGAACATGGAATTAGCTAAACCGCTATGTCTATGAACATGGAAATATCTACACCACTATCTGTATGAACATGGAAGTATCTACACCGCTATCTGTATGAACATTGAAATATCTTCACCGCCATATGTATGAACACGGATATATCTAGACAGCCATCTGGATGAACATGGAAATATCAGCACCGCTGTCTGTATGAACATGGAAATATCTACACCGCAATCTGTATGAGCATGGAAATATCTACACAGCTATCTGTTTGAACATGGAAATATCTACACCGCTATCTGCATGAAAATGGAAATATCTACACAGCTTTCTGCATACACATCAAAATATCTACAAAGCTATTCCTCTACACATGGAAATATCTACACCGCAATCTCTATAAACATGGAAATATCTACACCGCCATCTGTATGAACATGGAAATATCTGCACCGCCATCTGTATGAACATGTAAATATCTAGACCGCCATCTGTATTAACATGGAGATATCTACACCGCTATCTGTATAAACACGGAAATATCTACACCGCTACCTGTATAAACATGGAAATATCTACACCGCTATCTGTATTAACATGGAAATATCTACACCGCTACCTGTATAAACATGGAAATATCAGCACCGCTATCTGTATGAACATGGAAATATCTGCACCGCCATTTGTATTAACATACAAATATCTACACCTCCATCTGTATTAAGATGGAGATATCTACACGGCTATCTGTATAAACTTGGAAATATCTACACCGCTATCTGTATAAACATGGAAATATCTACACCGCTATCTGTATAAACATGGAAATATCTACACCGCCATCTGTATGAAGATAAAAATATCTTCACCGCCATCTGTATGAACATGGATATATCTACACAGCCATCTGGATGAACATGGAAATATCTACACCGCTATCTCTATGAACATGGAAATAGCTACACCGCTATCTGTATGAACATGGAAATATCTACACCGCTATCTGTATGAACATGGAAATATCTACACCGCTATCTGTATGAACATGGAAATATCTTTACCGCCATCTGTATGAACATGGATATATCTACACAGCCATCTGGATGAACATGGAAATATCAACACCGCTATCTGTATGAACATGGAAATATCTACACCGCTATCTGTTTTAACATGCATACATCTTCACCGCTATCTGTATAAACATGGAAATATCTACATCGCTATACGTATGAACATGGAAATATCTACACCGCTATCTGTTTGAACATGGAAATATCTACACCGATATCTGCATGAAAATGGAAATATCTACACAGCTATCTGCATATACATGGAAATATCTACAAAGCTATTTCTCTACACATGGAAATATCTACACCGCAATCTCTATAAACATGGAAATATCTTCACCGCCATCTGTATGAACATGGAAATATCTGCAACGCCATCTGTATGAACATATAAATATCTAGACCGCCATCTGTATTAAGATGGAGATATCTACACCGCTATTTGTATAAACATGGAAATATCTACACCGCTATCTGTATAAACATGGAAATATCTACACCGCTATCTGTATAAACATGGAAATATCTACACCGCTACCTGTATAAACATGGAAATATCAGCACCGCTATCTGTATGAACATGGAAATATCTACACCGCTATCTCTATGAACATGGAAATATCTACACCGACATCTGTATGAACATGGAAATATCTTCACCGCCATCTGTATCAACATGGATATATCTACACAGCCATCTGGACGAACATGGAAATATCAGCACCGCTGTCTGTATGAATATGGAAATATCTACACCGCTATCTGTATGAACATGGAAATATCTACACCGCTATCTGTATGAACATGGAAATATCTTCACCGCCATCTGTATTAACATGGATATATCTACACAGCCATCTGGATGAACATGGAAATATCTACACCGCTATCTGTATGAACATGGAAATCTCTACACCGCTATCTGTGTAAACATGCATACATCTTCACCGCTATCTGTATAAACATGGAAATATCTACACTGTTATCTGCATGAACATGGAAATATCTACACCGCTATCTGTATGAACATGGAAATATCTTCACCGCCATCTGTATGAACACGGATATATCTACACAGCCATCTGGATGAACATGGAAATATCTACACCGCTATCTGTATGAACATGGAAACAGCTACACCGCTATCAGTATGAACATGGAAATATCTACACCGCTATCTGTATGAACACGGAAATATCTACACCGCTATCTGTATGAACATGGAAATATCTTCACCGCCATCTGTATGAACATGAATATATCTACACAGCCATCTGGATGAACATGGAAATATCTACACCGCTATATGTATGAACATGGAATTAACTACACCGGTATCTGAATGAACATGGAAATATCTACACCGCTATATGTATGAACATGGAAATATCTACACCGCTATCTGTATGAACTTGGAAATATCTTCACCGCCATCTGTATGAACATGGTTATATCTACACAACCATCTGGATGAACATGGAAATATCTACACCGCTATCTGTATGAACATGGAAATATCTGCACCGCTCTCTGTGTAAACACGCATACATCTTCACCGCTATCTGTATAAACATGGAAATATCTACACCGCTACCCGTATAAACATGGAAATAGCACCGCTATCTGTATGAACATGGAAATATCTACACAGCCATCTGGACGAATATGGAAATACCTACACCGCTATCTGTATGAAAATGGAAATAGCTACCCCGCTATCTGTATGAACATGGAAACATCTACACCACTATCTGTATGAACATGGAAATATCTACACCGCTATCTGTATGAACATGGAAATATCTTCACCGCCATCTGTATGAACATGGATATAACTACACAGCCATCTGGATGAACATGGAAATATCTACACCGCTATCTGTGTGAACATGGAAATAGCTACTCCGCTATCTGAACATGGAAATATCTACACCGCTATCTGTATGAACATGGAAATATCTACACCGCTATCTGTATGAACATGGAAATATCTTCACCGCCATCTGTATGAACATGGATATATCTACACAACCATCTGGATGAACATGGAAATATCTACACCGCTATCTGTATGAACATGGGAATATCTACACTGCTATCTGTGTAAACATGCGTACATCTTCACCGCTGTCTGTATAAACATGGAAATATCTGCACCGCTATCTGTATGAACATGGAAATATCTACATCGCTATCTGTATGAACATGGAAATAGCTACAACGCTATCTGTATGAACATGGAAATATCTACACCACTATCTGTATGAACATGGAAATATCTACACCGCTATCTGTATAAACATGGAAATATATAGACCACTATCTGTATAAACATGGAAATATCTACACCGCTACCTATATAAACTTGGAAATATCAGCACCGCTATCTGTATGAACATGGAAATATCTACACCGCTATCTCTATGAACATGGAAATATTTACACCGATATCTGTATGAACATGGAGATATCTTCACCGCCATCTGTATGAACATGGATATATCTACACAGCCATCTGGATGAACAAGGAAATATCAGCACCGCTGTCTGTATGAACATGGAATTACCTACACCGCTATCTGTATGAACATGGAAATATCTACACAGCTATCTGTTTGAACATGGAAATATCTACACCGCTATCTGCATGAAAATGGAACTATCTACACAGCTATCTGCATATACATGGAAATATATACAAAGCTATTCCTCTACACATGGAAATATCTACACCGCAATCTCTATAAACATGGAAATATCTATACCGCCATCTGTATGAACATGGAAATATCTGCACCGCCATTTGTATGAACATATAAATATCTACACCGCCATCTTTATTAAGATGGAGATATCTACACCACTATCTGTATAAACACGGAAATATCTACACCGCTACCTGTATAAACATGGAAATATCTACACCGCTATCTGTATAAACATGGAAATATCTACACCGCTATCTGTATAAACATGGAAATATCTACACCGCTACCTGTATAAACATGGAAATATCAGCACCGCTATCTGTATGAACATGGAAATATCTACACCGCTATCTCTATGAACATGGAAATATCTACACCGATATCTGTAAGAACATGGAAATATCTTCACCGCCATCTGTATGAACATGGATATATCTACACAGCCATCTGGACGGAAATGGAAATATCAGCACCGCTGTCTGTATGAACATGGAAATATCTACACCGCTATCTGTATGAACATGGAAATATCTACACCGCTATCTGTATGAACATGGAAATATCTTCACCGACATCCGTATGAACATGGATATATCTACGCAGCCATCTGGATGAACATGGAAATATCTACACCGCTATCTGTATGAACATGGAAATCTCTACACCGCTATCTGTGTAAACATGCATACATCTTCACCGATATCTGTATAAACATGGAAATATCTACATTGCTATCTGCATGAACATGGAAATATCTACACCGCTGTCTGTATGAACATGGAAATACCTTCACCGCCATCTGTATGAACATGGATATATCTACACAGCCATCTGGATGAACATGGAAGTATCTACAGCGCTATCTGTATGAACATGGAAATATCTACACCGCTATCTGTGTAAACATGCATACATCTTCAGCGCTATCTGAATAAACATGGAAATATCTACATCGCTATCTGTATGAACATGGAAATATCTACACCGCTATCTGTTTGAACATGGAAATATCTACACCGCTATATGTATGAACATGGAATTAACTACACCGGTATCTAAATGAATATGGAAATATCTACACCGCTATCTGTATGAACATGGAAATATCTACACCGCTATCTGTATGAACATGGAAATATCTTCACCGCCATCTGTATGAACATGGTTATATCTACACAGCCATCTGGATGAACATGGATATATCTCCACCGCTATCTGCATGAACATGGAAATATCTACACCGCTATCTGTGTAAACATGCATACATCTTCACCGCTATCTGTATAAACATGGAAATATCTACAACGCTATCTGTATAAACACGGAAATATCTACACCGCTACCTTTATAAACATGGAAATAACAGCACCGCTATCTGTATGAACATGGAAATATCTACACCGCTATCTCTATGAACATGGAAATATCTACACCGATATCTGTATGAACATGGAAATATCTTCACCGCCATCTGTATGAACTTGGATATATCTACACAGCCATCTGGATGAACATGCAAATATCAGCACCGCTGTCTGTTTGAACATGGAAATACCTACACAGCTATCTGTATGAACATGGAAATATCTACACCGCTATCTGTATGAACATGGAAATATCTTCACCACCATCTGTATGAACATGGATATATCTACACAGCCATCTGGATGAACATGGAAATATCTACACCGCTATCTGTATGAACATGGAAATATCTACACCGCTATCTGTGTAAACATGCATACATCTTCACCACTATCTGTATAAACATGGAAATATCTACACCGCTATCTGTATAAACATGGAAATATCTACACCGCTACCTGTATAAACATGGAAATATCAGCACCGCTATCTGTATGAACATGGAAATATATACACAGCCATCTGGATGAACATGGAAATCTCTACACCGCTATCTGTATGAACATGGAAATAGCTACACCTCTATCTCTATGAACATGGAAATATCTTCACCGCTATCTGTATGAACATGGAAAGATCTACACCGCCATCTGTATGAACATGGAAATATCTTCACCGCCATCTGTATGAACATGGATATACCTACACAGCCATCTGGATGAACATGGATATATCTACACCGCTATCTGTATGAACATGGAAATATCTGCACCGACATCTGTGTAAACATGCATACATCTTCACCGCTATCTGTATAAACATGGAAATGTCTACACCGCTATGTGTATGAACATGGAAATATCTACACCGCTATCTGTTTGAACATGGAAATATCTACACCTCTATCTGCATGAAAATGTAAATATCTACACAGCTATCTGCATATACATGGAAATATCTACAAAGCTATTTCTTTACACATGGAAATATCTACACCGCTATCTCTATAAACATGGAAATATCTACACCGCCATCTGTATGAACATGGAAATATCTGCACCGCCATCTGTATGAACATATAAATATCTACACCGCCATCTGTATTAACATGGAGATATCTACACCGTTATCTGTATAAACATGGAAATATCTACACCGCTATCTATATAAACATGGAAATATCTACACCACTATCTGTATAAACATGGAAATATCTACACCGCTACCTGTATAAACATGGAAATATCTCCACCGCTATCTGTATGAACATGGAAATATCTACACAGCCATCTGAATGAACATGGAAATTTCTACAATGCTATCTGTATAACATGGAAATAGCTACACCGTTATCTGTGTGAACATGGATATATCTACACCGCTATCTGTATAAACATGGAAATATCTACACCGCTACCTGTATAAACATGGAAATATCAGCACCGTTATCAGTATGAACATCGATATATCTACACAGCCATCTGGATGAACATGGAAATATCTACACCGCTATCTGTATGAACATGGAAATAGCTACACCGCTATATGTATGAACATGGGAATATCTACACCGCTATCAGTATGAACATGGAAATATCTACACCGCTATCTGTATGAACATGGAAATATCTTCACCGCCATCTGTATGAACATGAATATATCTACACAGCCATCTGGATGAACATGGAAATATCGACACCGCTATATCTATGAACATGGAATTAGCTACACGGCTATCTGTATGAACATGGAAATATCTACACCGCTATCTGTATGAACATGGAAATATCTACACCGCTATCTGCATGAACATGGAACTATCTTCACCGCCATCTGTATGAACATGGATATTTCTACACAGCAATCTGGATGAACATGGAAATAACTACACCGCTATCTGTATTAACATGGAAATAGCTACACCTCTATCAGTATGAACATGGAAATATCTACACCGCTATCCGTATAAACATGGAAAGATCTACACCGCTATCTGTATGAACATGGAAATATCTTCACCGCCATCTGTATGAACATGGATATATCTACACAGCCATCCGGATGAACATGGATATATCTCCACCGCTATCTGCATGAACATGGAAATATCTACACCGCTATCTGTGTAAACATGCATACATATTCACCGCTATCTGTATGAACATGGAAATATCTACACCGCTCTCTGTATGAACATGGAAATATCTACACCGCTATCTGTATGAACATGGAAATATCTTCACCGCCATCTGTATGAACATGAATATGTCTACACAGCCATCTGGATGAACATGGAATTATCGACACCGCTATATGTATGAACATGGAATTAGCTACACCGCTAACTGTATGAACATGGAAATATCTACACCGCTATCTGTATGAACATGGAAATATCTACACCGCTATCTGCATGAACATGGAAATATCTTCACCGCCATCTGTATGAACATGGATATATCTACACAGCCATCTGAATGAACATGGAAATATCTGCACCGCTATCTGTATGAACATGGAAATATCTACACCACTATCTGTGTATACATGAAAACATCTTCACTGCTATCTGTATAAACATGGAATTATCTACACCGCTATCTGTATGACCATGGAAATATCTACACCGCTATCTGTTTGAACACGGAAATATCTACTCCGCTATCTGCATGAAAATGGAAATATCTACACAGCTATCTGCATATACATGGAAATATCTACAAAGCTATTTCTTTACACATGGAAATAACTACACCGCTATCTCTATTAACATGGAAATATCTACACCGCCATCTGTATGAACATGGAAATATCTGCACCGCCATCTGTATGAACATATAAATATCTACACCGCCATCTGTATTAAGATGGAGATATCTACACCGCTATCTGTATAAACATGAAAATATCTACACCGCTATCTGTATAAACATGGAAATATCTACACCGCTATCTGTATAAACATGGAAATATCTACACCGCTACCTGTATAAACATGGAAATATCAGCACCGCTATCCGTATGAACATGGAAATATCCACACAGCCATCTGGATGAACATGGAAATATCTACACCGCTATCTTTATGAACATGGAAATAGCTACACCGCTATCTGAATGAACATGGAAATATCTACAACACTAACTGTATGAGCATGGAAATATCTACACCGCTATCTGCATGAACATGGAAATATCTTCACCGCCATCTGTATGAACATGGATATATCTACACAGCAATCTGGATGAACATAGAAATAACTACACCGCTATCTGTGTAAACATGCATACATCTTCACCGCTATCTGTATGAACATGGAAATATCTACACAGCCATCTGGATGAACATGAAAATATCTACACCGCTATCTGTATGAACATGGAAATATCAGCACCGCTATCTGTATGAACATGGAAATATCTTCACCGCTATCTGTATGAACATGGAAATATCTACACCGCTTTCTGTATGAACATGGAAATATCTACACCGCTATCTGTATGAACATGGAAATAGCTACACCGCTATCTGTATGAACATGGAAGTATCTACACCGCTATCTGTATGAACATTGAAATATCTTCACCGCCATATGTATGAACACGGATATATCTAGACAGCCATCTGGATGAACATGGAAATATCAGCACTGCTGTCTGTATGAACATGGAAATATCTACACTGCTATCTGAATGAACATGGAAAAATCTACACCGCTATCTGTTTGAACATGGAAATATCTACACCGCTATCTGCATGAAAATGGAAATATCTACACAGCTTTCTGCATATACATCAAAATATCTACAAAGCTATTCCTCTACACATGGAAATATCTACACCGCAATCTCTACAAACATGGAAATATCTACACCGCCATCTGTATGAACATGGAAATATCTGCACCGCCATCTGTATGAACATGTAAATATCTAGACCGCCATCTGTATTAAGATGGAGATATCTACACCGCTATCTGTATAAACACGGAAATACCTACACCGCTACCTGTATAAACATGGAAATATCTACACCGCTATCTGTATAAACATGGAAATGTCTACACCGCTACCTGTATAAACATGGAAATATCAGCACCGCTATCTGTATGAACATGGAAATATCTGCACCGCCATCTGTATTAACATACAAATATCTACACCTTCATCTGTATTAAGATGGAGATATCTACACGGCTATCTGTATAAACTTGGAAATATCTACAATGCTATCTGTATAAACATGGAAATATCTACACCGCTATCTGTATAAACATGGAAATATCTACACCGCCATCTGTATGAAGATAAAAATATCTTCACCGCCATCTGTATGAACATGGATATATCTACACAGCCATCTGGATGAACATGGAAATATCTACACCGCTATCTGTATGAACATGGAAATAGCTACACCGCTATCTGTATGAACATGGAAATATCTACACCGCTATCTGTATGAACATGGAAATATCTACACCGCTATCTGTATGAACATGGAAATATCTTCACCGCCATCTGTATGAACATGGATATATCTACACAGCCAGCTGGATGAAGATGGAAATATCTACACCGCTATCTGTATGAACTTGGAAATATCTACACCGCTATCTGTGTAAACATGCATTCACCTTCACCGCTATCTGTATAAACATGGAAATGTCTACACCCCTATGGATATGAACATGGAAATATCTACTCCGCTATCTGTTTGAACATGGAAATATATACACCGCTATCTGCATGAAAATTTAAATATCTACACAGCTATCTGCATATACATGGAAATATCTACAAAGCTATTTCTTTACACTTGGAAATATCTACACCGCTATCTCTATAAACATGGAAATATCTACACCGCCATCTGTATGAATATGGAAATATCTGCACTGCCATCTGTATGAACATATAAATATCTACATCGCCATCTGTATTAAGATGGAGATATCTACACCGCTATCTGTATAATCATGGAAATATCTACACCGCTATCTGTATAAACATGGATATATCTACCCCGCTATCTGTATAAACATGGAAATATCTACACCGCTACCTGTATAAACATGGAAATATCAGCACCGTTATCTGTATGAACATGGAAATATCTACTCAGCCATCTGGATGAAAATGGAAATAGTTACACCGCTATCTGTATGAACATGGAAATAGCTACACCGCTATCTGTTTGAACATGGAAATATCTACACCGCTATCTGTATGAACATGGAAATATCTTCACCGCCATCTGTATGAACATGGAAATATCTTCACCGCCATCTGTACGAACATGGATATATCTACACAGCCATCTAGATGAACATGGAAATATCTACACCGCTATATGTATGAACATGGAATTAGCGACACCGCTATCTGTATGAACATGGAAATATCTACACCGCTATCTGTATGAACATGGAAATATCTACACCGCTATCTGTATGAACATGGAAATATCTTCACCGCCATCTGTACGAACATGGATATATCTACACAGCCATCTGGATGAACATGGAAATATCTACACCGCTATCTGTATGAACATGGAAATATCTACACCACTATCTGTGTAAACATGCATACATCTTCACCGCTATCTGTATAAACATGGAAATATCTACACCGCTATCTGTATGACCATGGAAATATCTACACCGCTATCTGTTTGAACACGGAAATATCTACTCCGCTATCTGCATGATAATGGAAATATCTACACAGCTATCTGCATATACATGGAAATATCTACAAAGCTATTTCTTTACACATGGAAATAACTACACCGCTATCTCTATTAACATGGAAATATCTACACCGCCATCTGTATGAACATGGAAATATCTGCACCGCCATCTGTATGAACATATAAATATCTACACCGCCATCTGTATTAAGATGGAGATATCTACACCTCTATCTGTATAAACATGGAAATATCTACACCGCTATCTGTATAAACATGGAAATATCTACACCGCTATCTGTATAAACATGGAAATACCTACACCGCTACCTGTATAAACATGGAAATATCAGCACCGCTATCGGTATGAACATGGAAATATCTACACCGCTATCTGTATGAACATGGAAATATCTACACCGATATCTGTATGAACATGTAAATATCTTCACCGCCATCTGTATGAACATGGATATATCTACACAGCCATCTGGATGAACATGGAAATATCTGCACCGCTATCTGTATGAACATGGAAATATCTACACCACTATCTGTGTAAACATGAAAACATCTTCACTGCTATCTGTATAAACATGGAAATACCTACACCGCTATCTGTATAAACATGGAAATACCTACACCGCTATATGTATGAACATGGAATTAGCTACACCGCTATCTGTATGAACATGGAAATATCTACACCGCTATCTGTATGATCATGGAAATATCTACACCGCTATCTGTATGAACATGGAAATATCTTCACCGCCATCTGTATGAACATGGATATATCTACACAGCCATCTGGATGAACATGGAAATATCTGCACCGCTATCTGTATGAACATGGAAATATCTACACCACTATCTGTGTAAACATGAAAACATCTTCACTGCTATCTGTATAAACATGGAATTATCTACACCGCTATCTGTATGACCATGGAAATATCTACACCGCTATCTGTTTGAACACGGAAATATCTACTCCGCTATCTGCATGAAAATGGAAATATCTACACAGCTATCTGCATATACATGGAAATATCTACAAAGCTATTTCTTTACACATGGAAATAACTACACCGCTATCTCTATTAACATGGAAATATCTACACCGCCATCTGTATGAACATGGAAATATCTGCACCGCCATCTGTATGAACATATAAATATCTACACCGCCATCTGTATTAAGATGGAGATATCTACACCGCTATCTGTATAAACATGAAAATATCTACACCGCTATCTGTATAAACATGGAAATATCTACACCGCTATCTGTATAAACATGGAAATATCTACACCGCTACCTGTATAAACATGGAAATATCAGCACCGCTATCCGTATGAACATGGAAATATCCACACAGACATCTGGATGAACATGGAAATATCTACACCGCTATCTTTATGAACATGGAAATAGCTACACCGCTATCTGTATGAACATGGAAATAGCTACACCGCTATCTGTATGAACATGGAAATATCTTCACCGCCATCTGTATGAACATGGAAATATCTTCACCGCCATCTGTACGAACATGGATATATCTACACAGCCATCTAGATGAACATGGAAATATCTACACCGCTATATGTATGAACATGGAATTAGCGACACCGCTATCTGTATGAACATGGAAATATCTACACCGCTATCTGTATGAACATGGAAATATCTACACCGCTATCTGTATGAACATGGAAATATCTTCACCGCCATCTGTACGAACATGGATATATCTACACAGCCATCTGGATGAACATGGAAATATCTACACCGCTATCTGTATGAACATGGAAATATCTACACCACTATCTGTGTAAACATGCATACATCTTCACCGCTATCTGTATAAACATGGAAATATCTACACCGCTATCTGTATGACCATGGAAATATCTACACCGCTATCTGTTTGAACACGGAAATATCTACTCCGCTATCTGCATGATAACGGAAATATCTACACAGCTATCTGCATATACATGGAAATATCTACAAAGCTATTTCTTTACACATGGAAATAACTACACCGCTATCTCTATTAACATGGAAATATCTACACCGCCATCTGTATGAACATGGAAATATCTGCACCGCCATCTGTATGAACATATAAATATCTACACCGCCATCTGTATTAAGATGGAGATATCTACACCTCTATTTGTATAAACATGGAAATATCTACACCGCTATCTGTATAAACATGGAAATATCTACACCGCTATCTGTATAAACATGGAAATACCTACACCACTACCTGTATAAACATGGAAATATCAGCACCGCTATCGGTATGAACATGGAAATATCTACACCGCTATCTGTATGAACATGGAAATATCTACACCGATATCTGTATGAACATGTAAATATCTTCACCGCCATCTGTATGAACATAGATATATCTACACAGCCATCTGGATGAACATGGAATTATCGACACCGCTATATGTATGAACATGGAATTAGCTACACCGCTATCTGTATGAACATGGAAATATCTACACCGCTATCTGTATGATCATGGAAATATCTACACCGCTATCTGTATGAACATGGAAATATCTTCACCACCATCTGTATGAACATGGATATATCTACACAGCCATCTGGATGAACATGGAAATATCTGCACCGCTATCTGTATGAACATGGAAATATCTACACCACTATCTGTGTAAACATGAAAACATCTTCACTGCTATCTGTATAAACATGGAATTATCTACACCGCTATCTGTATGACCATGGAAATATCTACACCGCTATCTGTTTGAACACGGAAATATCTACTCCGCTATCTGCATGAAAATGGAAATATCTACACAGCTATCTGCATATACATGGAAATATCTACAAAGCTATTTCTTTACACATGGAAATAACTACACCGCTATCTCTATTAACATGGAAATATCTACACCGCCATCTGTATGAACATGGAAATATCTGCACCGCCATCTGTATGAACATATAAATATCTACACCGCCATCTGTATTAAGATGGAGATATCTACACCGCTATCTGTATAAACATGAAAATATCTACACCGCTATCTGTATAAACATGGAAATATCTACACCGCTATCTGTATAAACATGGAAATATCTACACCGCTACCTGTATAAACATGGAAATATCAGCACCGCTATCCGTATGAACATGGAAATATCCACACAGACATCTGGATGAACATGGAAATATCTACACCGCTATCTTTATGAACATGGAAATAGCTACACCGCTATCTGAATGAACATGGAAATATCTACACCACTAACTGTATGAGCATGGAAATATCTACACCGCTATCTGCATGAACATGGAAATATCTTCACCGCCATCTGTATGAACATGGATATATCTACACAGCAATCTGGATGAACATAGAAATAACTACACCGCTATCTGTGTAAACATGCATACATCTTCACCGCTATCTGTATGAACATGGAAATATCTACACAGCCATCTGGATGAACATGAAAATATCTACACCGCTATCTGTATGAACATGGAAATATCAGCACTGCTATCTGTATGAACATGGAAATATCTTCACCGCTATCTGTATGAACATGGAAATCTCTACACCGCTTTCTGTATGAACATGGAAATATCTACACCGCTATCTGTATGAACATGGAAATAGCTACACCGCTATCTGTATGAACATGGAAGTATCTACACCGCTATCTGTATGAACATTGAAATATCTTCACCGCCATATGTATGAACACGGATATATCTAGACAGCCATCTGGATGAACATGGAAATATCAGCACTGCTGTCTGTATGAACATGGAAATATCTACACTGCTATCTGAATGAACATGGAAAAATCTACACCGCTATCTGTTTGAACATGGAAATATCTACACCGCTATCTGCATGAAAATGGAAATATCTACACAGCTTTCTGCATATACATCAAAATATCTACAAAGCTATTCCTCTACACATGGAAATATCTACACCGCAATCTCTACAAACATGGAAATATCTACACCGCCATCTGTATGAACATGGAAATATCTGCACCGCCATCTGTATGAACATGTAAATATCTAGACCGCCATCTGTATTAAGATGGAGATATCTACACCGCTATCTGTATAAACACGGAAATATCTACACCGCTACCTGTATAAACATGGAAATATCTACACCGCTATCTGTATAAACATGGAAATGTCTACACCGCTACCTGTATAAACATGGAAATATCAGCACCGCTATCTGTATGAACATGGAAATATCTGCACCGCCATCTGTATTAACATACAAATATCTACACCTTCATCTGTATTAAGATGGAGATATCTACACGGCTATCTGTATAAACTTGGAAATATCTACAATGCTATCTGTATAAACATGGAAATATCTACACCGCTATCTGTATAAACATGGAAATATCTACACCGCCATCTGTATGAAGATAAAAATATCTTCACCGCCATCTGTATGAACATGGATATATCTACACAGCCATCTGGATGAACATGGAAATATCTACACCGCTATCTGTATGAACATGGAAATAGCTACACCGCTATCTGTATGAACATGGAAATATCTACACCGCTATCTGTATGAACATGGAAATATCTACACCGCTATCTGTATGAACATGGAAATATCTTCACCGCCATCTGTATGAACATGGATATATCTACACAGCCAGCTGGATGAAGATGGAAATATCTACACCGCTATCTGTATGAACTTGGAAATATCTACACCGCTATCTGTGTAAACATGCATTCACCTTCACCGCTATCTGTATAAACATGGAAATGTCTACACCCCTATGGATATGAACATGGAAATATCTACTCCGCTATCTGTTTGAACATGGAAATATATACACCGCTATCTGCATGAAAATTTAAATATCTACACAGCTATCTGCATATACATGGAAATATCTACAAAGCTATTTCTTTACACTTGGAAATATCTACACCGCTATCTCTATACACATGGAAATATCTACACCGCCATCTGTATGAATATGGAAATATCTGCACTGCCATCTGTATGAACATATAAATATCTACATCGCCATCTGTATTAAGATGGAGATATCTACACCGCTATCTGTATAATCATGGAAATATCTACACCGCTATCTGTATAAACATGGATATATCTACCCCGCTATCTGTATAAACATGGAAATATCTACACCGCTACCTGTATAAACATGGAAATATCAGCACCGTTATCTGTATGAACATGGAAATATCTACTCAGCCATCTGGATGAAAATGGAAATAGTTACACCGCTATCTGTATGAACATGGAAATAGCTACACCGCTATCTGTTTGAACATGGAAATATCTACACCGCTATCTGTATGAACATGGAAATATCTTCACCGCCATCTGTATGAACATGGAAATATCTTCACCGCCATCTGTACGAACATGGATATATCTACACAGCCATCTAGATGAACATGGAAATATCTACACCGCTATATGTATGAACATGGAATTAGCGACACCGCTATCTGTATGAACATGGAAATATCTACACCGCTATCTGTATGAACATGGAAATATCTACACCGCTATCTGTATGAACATGGAAATATCTTCACCGCCATCTGTACGAACATGGATATATCTACACAGCCATCTGGATGAACATGGAAATATCTACACCGCTATCTGTATGAACATGGAAATATCTACACCACTATCTGTGTAAACATGCATACATCTTCACCGCTATCTGTATAAACATGGAAATATCTACACCGCTATCTGTATGACCATGGAAATATCTACACCGCTATCTGTTTGAACACGGAAATATCTACTCCGCTATCTGCATGATAATGGAAATATCTACACAGCTATCTGCATATACATGGAAATATCTACAAAGCTATTTCTTTACACATGGAAATAACTACACCGCTATCTCTATTAACATGGAAATATCTACACCGCCATCTGTATGAACATGGAAATATCTGCACCGCCATCTGTATGAACATATAAATATCTACACCGCCATCTGTATTAAGATGGAGATATCTACACCTCTATCTGTATAAACATGGAAATATCTACACCGCTATCTGTATAAACATGGAAATATCTACACCGCTATCTGTATAAACATGGAAATACCTACACCGCTACCTGTATAAACATGGAAATATCAGCACCGCTATCGGTATGAACATGGAAATATCTACACCGCTATCTGTATGAACATGGAAATATCTACACCGATATCTGTATGAACATGTAAATATCTTCACCGCCATCTGTATGAACATGGATATATCTACACAGCCATCTGGATGAACATGGAAATATCTGCACCGCTATCTGTATGAACATGGAAATATCTACACCACTATCTGTGTAAACATGAAAACATCTTCACTGCTATCTGTATAAACATGGAAATACCTACACCGCTATCTGTATAAACATGGAAATACCTACACCGCTATATGTATGAACATGGAATTAGCTACACCGCTATCTGTATGAACATGGAAATATCTACACCGCTATCTGTATGATCATGGAAATATCTACACCGCTATCTGTATGAACATGGAAATATCTTCACCGCCATCTGTATGAACATGGATATATCTACACAGCCATCTGGATGAACATGGAAATATCTGCACCGCTATCTGTATGAACATGGAAATATCTACACCACTATCTGTGTAAACATGAAAACATCTTCACTGCTATCTGTATAAACATGGAATTATCTACACCGCTATCTGTATGACCATGGAAATATCTACACCGCTATCTGTTTGAACACGGAAATATCTACTCCGCTATCTGCATGAAAATGGAAATATCTACACAGCTATCTGCATATACATGGAAATATCTACAAAGCTATTTCTTTACACATGGAAATAACTACACCGCTATCTCTATTAACATGGAAATATCTACACCGCCATCTGTATGAACATGGAAATATCTGCACCGCCATCTGTATGAACATATAAATATCTACACCGCCATCTGTATTAAGATGGAGATATCTACACCGCTATCTGTATAAACATGAAAATATCTACACCGCTATCTGTATAAACATGGAAATATCTACACCGCTATCTGTATAAACATGGAAATATCTACACCGCTACCTGTATAAACATGGAAATATCAGCACCGCTATCCGTATGAACATGGAAATATCCACACAGACATCTGGATGAACATGGAAATATCTACACCGCTATCTTTATGAACATGGAAATAGCTACACCGCTATCTGTTTGAACATGGAAATATCTACACCGCTATCTGTATGAACATGGAAATATCTTCACCGCCATCTGTATGAACATGGAAATATCTTCACCGCCATCTGTACGAACATGGATATATCTACACAGCCATCTAGATGAACATGGAAATATCTACACCGCTATATGTATGAACATGGAATTAGCGACACCGCTATCTGTATGAACATGGAAATATCTACACCGCTATCTGTATGAACATGGAAATATCTACACCGCTATCTGTATGAACATGGAAATATCTTCACCGCCATCTGTACGAACATGGATATATCTACACAGCCATCTGGATGAACATGGAAATATCTACACCGCTATCTGTATGAACATGGAAATATCTACACCACTATCTGTGTAAACATGCATACATCTTCACCGCTATCTGTATAAACATGGAAATATCTACACCGCTATCTGTATGACCATGGAAATATCTACACCGCTATCTGTTTGAACACGGAAATATCTACTCCGCTATCTGCATGATAACGGAAATATCTACACAGCTATCTGCATATACATGGAAATATCTACAAAGCTATTTCTTTACACATGGAAATAACTACACCGCTATCTCTATTAACATGGAAATATCTACACCGCCATCTGTATGAACATGGAAATATCTGCACCGCCATCTGTATGAACATATAAATATCTACACCGCCATCTGTATTAAGATGGAGATATCTACACCTCTATTTGTATAAACATGGAAATATCTACACCGCTATCTGTATAAACATGGAAATATCTACACCGCTATCTGTATAAACATGGAAATACCTACACCACTACCTGTATAAACATGGAAATATCAGCACCGCTATCGGTATGAACATGGAAATATCTACACCGCTATCTGTATGAACATGGAAATATCTACACCGATATCTGTATGAACATGTAAATATCTTCACCGCCATCTGTATGAACATAGATATATCTACACAGCCATCTGGATGAACATGGAATTATCGACACCGCTATATGTATGAACATGGAATTAGCTACACCGCTATCTGTATGAACATGGAAATATCTACACCGCTATCTGTATGATCATGGAAATATCTACACCGCTATCTGTATGAACATGGAAATATCTTCACCGCCATCTGTATGAACATGGATATATCTACACAGCCATCTGGATGAACATGGAAATATCTGCACCGCTATCTGTATGAACATGGAAATATCTACACCACTATCTGTGTAAACATGAAAACATCTTCACTGCTATCTGTATAAACATGGAATTATCTACACCGCTATCTGTATGACCATGGAAATATCTACACCGCTATCTGTTTGAACACGGAAATATCTACTCCGCTATCTGCATGAAAATGGAAATATCTACACAGCTATCTGCATATACATGGAAATATCTACAAAGCTATTTCTTTACACATGGAAATAACTACACCGCTATCTCTATTAACATGGAAATATCTACACCGCCATCTGTATGAACATGGAAATATCTGCACCGCCATCTGTATGAACATATAAATATCTACACCGCCATCTGTATTAAGATGGAGATATCTACACCGCTATCTGTATAAACATGAAAATATCTACACCGCTATCTGTATAAACATGGAAATATCTACACCGCTATCTGTATAAACATGGAAATATCTACACCGCTACCTGTATAAACATGGAAATATCAGCACCGCTATCCGTATGAACATGGAAATATCCACACAGACATCTGGATGAACATGGAAATATCTACACCGCTATCTTTATGAACATGGAAATAGCTACACCGCTATCTGAATGAACATGGAAATATCTACACCACTAACTGTATGAGCATGGAAATATCTACACCGCTATCTGCATGAACATGGAAATATCTTCACCGCCATCTGTATGAACATGGATATATCTACACAGCAATCTGGATGAACATAGAAATAACTACACCGCTATCTGTGTAAACATGCATACATCTTCACCGCTATCTGTATGAACATGGAAATATCTACACAGCCATCTGGATGAACATGAAAATATCTACACCGCTATCTGTATGAACATGGAAATATCAGCACTGCTATCTGTATGAACATGGAAATATCTTCACCGCTATCTGTATGAACATGGAAATCTCTACACCGCTTTCTGTATGAACATGGAAATATCTACACCGCTATCTGTATGAACATGGAAATAGCTACACCGCTATCTGTATGAACATGGAAGTATCTACACCGCTATCTGTATGAACATTGAAATATCTTCACCGCCATATGTATGAACACGGATATATCTAGACAGCCATCTGGATGAACATGGAAATATCAGCACTGCTGTCTGTATGAACATGGAAATATCTACACTGCAATCTGAATGAACATGGAAAAATCTACACCGCTATCTGTTTGAACGTGGAAATATCTACACCGCTATCTGCATGAAAATGGAAATATCTACACAGCTTTCTGCATATACATCAAAATATCTACAAAGCTATTCCTCTACACATGGAAATATCTACACCGCAATCTCTACAAACATGGAAATATCTACACCGCCATCTGTATGAACATGGAAATATCTGCACCGCCATCTGTATGAACATGTAAATATCTAGACCGCCATCTGTATTAAGATGGAGATATCTACACCGCTATCTGTATAAACACGGAAATATCTACACCGCTACCTGTATAAACATGGAAATATCTACACCGCTATCTGTATAAACATGGAAATATCTACACCGCTACCTGTATAAACATGGAAATATCAGCACCGCTTTCTGTATGAACATGGAAATATCTGCACCGCCATCTGTATTAACATACAAATATCTACACCTTCATCTGTTTTAAGATGGAGATATCTACACGGCTATCTGTATAAACTTGGAAATATCTACACCGCTATCTGTATAAACATGGAAATATCTACACCGCCATCTGTATGAAGATAAAAATATCTTCACCGCCATCTGTATGAACATGGATATATCTACACAGCCATCTGGATGAACATGGAAGTATCTACACCGCTATCTGTATGAACATGGAAATAGCTACACCGCTATCTGTATGAACATGGAAATATCTACACCGCTATCTGTATGAACATGGAAATATCTACACCGCTATCTGTATGAACATGGAAATATCTTTACCGCCATCTGTATGAACATGGATATATCTACACAGCCATCTGGATGAACATGGAAATATCAACACCGCTATCTGTATGAACATGGAAATATCTACACCGCTATCTGTTTTAACATGCATACATCTTCACCGCTATCTGTATAAACATGGAAATATCTACATCGCTATCCGTATGAACATGGAAATATCTACACTGCTATCTGTATGAACATGGAAATATCTACACCGCTATCTGTATGAACATGGAAATATCTTCACCGCCATCTGTATGAACATGGATATATCTACACAGCCAGCTGGATGAAGATGGAAATATCTACACCGCTATCTGTATGAACTTGGAAATATCTACACTGCTATCTGTGTAAACATGCATTCACCTTCACCGCTATCTGTATAAACATGGAAATGTCTACACCCCTATGGATATGAACATGGAAATATCTACTCCGCTATCTGTTTGAACATGGAAATATATACACCGCTATCTGCATGAAAATGTAAATATCTACACAGCTGTCTGCATATACATGGAAATATCTACAAAGCTATTTCTTTACACTTGGAAATATCTACACCGCTATCTCTATAAACATGGAAATATCTACACCGCCATCTGTATGAATATGGAAATCTCTGCACTGCCATCTGTATGAACATATAAATATCTACATCGCCATCTGTATTAAGATGGAGATATCTACACCGCTATCTGTATAATCATGGAAATATCTACACCGCTATCTGTATAAACATGGATATATCTACCCCGCTATCTGTATAAACATGGAAATATCTACACCGCTACCTGTATAAACATGGAAATATCAGCACCGTTATCTGTATGAACATGGAAATATCTACACAGCCATCTGGATGAAAATGGAAATAGTTACACCGCTATCTGTATGAACATGGAAATAGCTACACCGCTATCTGTTTGAACATGGAAATATCTACACCGCTATCTGTATGAACATGGAAATATCTTCACCCCATCTGTATGAACATGGAAATATCTTCACCGCCATCTGTACGAACATGGATATATCTACACAGCCATCTAGATGAACATGGAAATATCTACACCGCTATATGTATGAACATGGAATTAGCGACACCGCTATCTGTATGAACATGGAAATATCTACACCGCTATCTGTATGAACATGGAAATATCTACACCGCTATCTGTATGAACATGGAAATATCTTCATCGCCATCTGTACGAACATGGATATATCTACACAGCCATCTGGATGAACATGGAAATATCTACACCGCTATCTGTATGAACATGGAAATATCTACACCACTATCTGTGTAAACATGCATACATCTTCACCGCTATCTGTATAAACATGGAAATATCTACACCGCTATCTGTATGACCATGGAAATATCTACACCGCTATCTGTTTGAACACGGAAATATCTACTCCGCTATCTGCATGATAATGGAAATATCTACACAGCTATCTGCATATACATGGAAATATCTACAAAGCTATTTCTTTACACCTGGAAATAACTACACCGCTATCTCTATTAACATGGAAATATCTACACCGCCATCTGTATGAACATGGAAATATCTGCACCGCCATCTGTATGAACATATAAATATCTACACCGCCATCTGTATTAAGATGGAGGTATCTACACCTCTATCTGTATAAACATGGAAATATCTACACCGCTATCTGTATAAACATGGAAATATCTACACCGCTATCTGTATAAACATGGAAATACCTACACCGCTACCTGTATAAACATGGAAATATCAGCACCGCTATAGGTATGAACATGGAAATATCTACACCGCTATCTGTATGAACATGGAAATATCTACACCGATATCTGTATGAACATGTAAATATCTTCACCGCCATCTGTATGAACATAGATATATCTACACAGCCATCTGGATGAACATGGAAATATCAGCAACGCTGTCTGTATGGACATGGAAATATCTACACCGCTATCTGTATGAACATGGAAATATCTACACCGCTATCTGTATGAACATGGAAATATCTTCACCGCCATCTGTATGAACATGGATATATCTACACAGCCAGCTTGATGAAGATGGAAATATCTACACCGCTATCTGTATGAACTTGGAAATATCTACACCGCTATCTGGGTAAACATGCATTCACCTTCACCGCTATCTGTATAAACATGGAAATGTCTACACCCCTATGGATATGAACATGGAAATATCTACTCCGCTATCTGTTTGAACATGGAAATATCTACACCGCTATCTGCATGAAAATGTAAATATCTACACAGCTATCTGCATATACATGGAAATATCTACAAAGCTATTTCTTTACACTTGGAAATATCTACACCGCTATCTCTATAAACATGGAAATATCTACACCGCCATCTGTATGAATATGGAAATATCTGAACTGCCATCTGTATGAACATATAAATATCTACATCGCCATCTGTATTAAGATGGAGATATCTACACCGCTATCTGTATAATCATGGAAATATCTACACCGCTATCTGTATAAACATGGATATATCTACCCCGCTATCTGTATAAACATGGAAATATCTACACCGCCACCTGTATAAACATGGAAATATCAGCACCGTTATCTGTATGAACATGGAAATATCTACACAGCCATCTGGATGAAAATGGAAATATTTACACCGCTATCTGAACATGGAAATAGCTACACCGCTATCTGTTTGAACATGGAAATATCTACACCGCTATCTGTATGAACATGGAAATATCTTCACCGCCATCTGTATGAACATGAATATATCTACACAGCCATCTAGATGAACATGGAAATATCTACACCGCTATATGTATGAACATGGAATTAGCGACACCGCTATCTGTATGAACATGGAAATATCTACACCGCTATCTGTATGAACATGGAAATATCTACACCGCTATCTGTATGAACATGGAAATATCTTCACCGCCATCTGTACGAACATGGATATATCTACACAGCCATCTGGATGAACATGGAAATATCTACACCGCTATCTGTATGAACATGGAAATATCTACACCACTATCTGTGTAAACATGCATACATCTTCACCGCTATCTGTATAAACATGGAAATATCTACATCGCTATCCGTATGAACATGGAAATATCTACACCGCTATCTGTTTGAACATGGAAATATCTACACCGATATCTGCATGAAAATGTAAATATCTACACAGCTATCTGCATATACATGGAAATATCTACAAAGCTATTTCTCTACACATGGAAATATCTACACCGCAATCCCTATAAACATGGAAATATCTTCACCGCCATCTGTATGAACATGGAAATATCTGCACCGCCATCTTTATGAACATATAAATATCTAGACCGCCATCTGTATTAAGATGGAGATATCTACACCGCTATCTATATAAACATGGAAATATCTACACCGCTATCTGTATAAACATGGAAATATCTACACCGCTATCTGTATAAACATGGAAATATCTACACCGCTACCTGTATAAACATGGAAATATCAGCACCGCTATCTGTATGAACATGGAAATATCTACACCGCTATCTCTATGAACATGGAAATATCTACACCGATATCTGTATGAACATGGAAATATCTTCACCGCCATCTGTATCAACATGGATATATCTACACAGCCATCTGGACGAACATGGAAATATCAGCACCGCTGTCTGTATGAACATGGAAATATCTACACCGCTATCTGTATGAACATGGAAATATCTACACCGCTATCTGTATGAACATGGAAATAACTTCACCGACATCTGTATGAAAATGGATATATCTACACAGCCATCTGGATGAACATGGAAATATCTACACCGCTATCTGTATGAACATGGAAATATCTACACCACTATCTGTGTAAACATGCATACATCTTCACCGCTATCTGTATAAACATGGAATTATCTACACCGCTATCTGTATGACCATGGAAATATCTACACCGCTATCTGTTTGAGCACGGAAATATCTAGTCCGCTATCTGCATGAAAATGGAAATATCTACACAGCTATCTGCATATACATGGAAATATCTACAAAGTTATTTCTTTACACATGGAAATAACTACACCGCTATCTCTATTAACATGGAAATATCTACACCGCCATCTGTATGAACATGGAAATATCTGCACCGCCATCTGTATGAACTTATAAATATCTACACCTCCATCTGTATTAAGATGGAGATATCTACACCGCTATCTGTATAAACATGGAAATATCTACAACACTATCTGTATAAACATGGAAACATCTACACCGCTATCAGTATAAACATGGAAATATCTGCACCGCTACCTGTATAAACATGGAAATATCAGCACCGCTATCTGTATGAACATGGAAATGTCTACACAGCCATCTGGATGAACATGGAAATATCTACACCGCTATCTGTATGAACATGGAAATAGCTACACCGCTATCTGTATGAACATGGAAATATCTACACCACTACCTGTATGAACATGGAAATATCTACACCGCTATCTGCATGAACATGGAAATATCTTCACCGCCATCTGTATGAACATGGATATATCTACACAGCAATCTGGATGAACATGGAAATATCTACACCGCTATCTGTATGAAGATGGAAATAGCTAAACCTCAATCTGTATGAACATGGAAAGATCTACACCGCTATCTGTATGAACATGGAAAGATCTACACCGCTATCTGTATGAACATGGAAATATCTTCACCGCCATCTGTATGAACATGGATGTATCTACACAGCCATCTGGATGAACATGGATATATCTCCACCGCTATCTGCATGAACATGGAAATATCTACACCGCTATCTGTGTAAACATGCATACATCTTCACCGCTATCTGTATAAACATGGAAATGTCTACACCCCTATGGATATGAACATGGAAATATCTACACCGCTATCTGTTTGAACATGGAAATATCTACACCGCTATCTGCATGAAAATGTAAATATCTACACAGCTATCTGCATATACATGGAAATATCTACAAAGCTATTTCTTTACACATGGAAACATCTACACCGCTATCTCTATAAACATGGAAATATCTACAACGCCATCTGTATGAACATGGAAATATCTGCACCGCCATCTGTATGAACAGATAAATATCTACACCGCCATCTGTATTAAGATGGAGATATCTACACCGCTATCTGTATAAACAGGGAAATATCTACACCGCTATCTGTATAAACATGGAAATATCTACACCGCTATCTGTATAAACATGGAAATATCTACACCGCTACCTGTATAAACATGGAAATATCACCACCGCTATCTGCATGAACATGGAAATAACTACACAGCCATCTGAATGAACATGGAAATATCTACACCGCTATCTGTATGAACATGGAAATATCTTCACCGCCATCTGTATGAACATGGATATATCTACACAGCCATCTGGATGAACATGGAAATAACTACACCGCTATCTGTATGAACATGGAAATAGCTACACCGCTATCTGTATGAACATGGAAATATCTTCACCGCCATCTGTATGAACATGGAAATATCTTCACCGCCATCTGTACGAACATGGATATATCTACACAGCCATCTAGATGAACATGGAAATATCTACACCGCTATATGTATGAACATGGAATTAGCGACACCGCTATCTGTATGAACATGGAAATATCTACACCGCTATCTGTATGAACATGGAAATATCTACACCGCTATCTGTATGAACATGGAAATATCTTCACCGCCATCTGTACGAACATGGATATATCTACACAGCCATCTGGATGAACATGGAAATATCTACACCGCTATCTGTATGAACATGGAAATATCTACACCACTATCTGTGTAAACATGCATACATCTTCACCGCTATCTGTATAAACATGGAAATATCTACACCGCTATCTGTATGACCATGGAAATATCTACACCGCTATCTGTTTGAACACGGAAATATCTACTCCGCTATCTGCATGATAACGGAAATATCTACACAGCTATCTGCATATACATGGAAATATCTACAAAGCTATTTCTTTACACATGGAAATAACTACACCGCTATCTCTATTAACATGGAAATATCTACACCGCCATCTGTATGAACATGGAAATATCTGCACCGCCATCTGTATGAACATATAAATATCTACACCGCCATCTGTATTAAGATGGAGATATCTACACCTCTATTTGTATAAACATGGAAATATCTACACCGCTATCTGTATAAACATGGAAATATCTACACCGCTATCTGTATAAACATGGAAATACCTACACCACTACCTGTATAAACATGGAAATATCAGCACCGCTATCGGTATGAACATGGAAATATCTACACCGCTATCTGTATGAACATGGAAATATCTACACCGATATCTGTATGAACATGTAAATATCTTCACCGCCATCTGTATGAACATAGATATATCTACACAGCCATCTGGATGAACATGGAATTATCGACACCGCTATATGTATGAACATGGAATTAGCTACACCGCTATCTGTATGAACATGGAAATATCTACACCGCTATCTGTATGATCATGGAAATATCTACACCGCTATCTGTATGAACATGGAAATATCTTCACCGCCATCTGTATGAACATGGATATATCTACACAGCCATCTGGATGAACATGGAAATATCTGCACCGCTATCTGTATGAACATGGAAATATCTACACCACTATCTGTGTAAACATGAAAACATCTTCACTGCTATCTGTATAAACATGGAATTATCTACACCGCTATCTGTATGACCATGGAAATATCTACACCGCTATCTGTTTGAACACGGAAATATCTACTCCGCTATCTGCATGAAAATGGAAATATCTACACAGCTATCTGCATATACATGGAAATATCTACAAAGCTATTTCTTTACACATGGAAATAACTACACCGCTATCTCTATTAACATGGAAATATCTACACCGCCATCTGTATGAACATGGAAATATCTGCACCGCCATCTGTATGAACATATAAATATCTACACCGCCATCTGTATTAAGATGGAGATATCTACACCGCTATCTGTATAAACATGAAAATATCTACACCGCTATCTGTATAAACATGGAAATATCTACACCGCTATCTGTATAAACATGGAAATATCTACACCGCTACCTGTATAAACATGGAAATATCAGCACCGCTATCCGTATGAACATGGAAATATCCACACAGACATCTGGATGAACATGGAAATATCTACACCGCTATCTTTATGAACATGGAAATAGCTACACCGCTATCTGAATGAACATGGAAATATCTACACCACTAACTGTATGAGCATGGAAATATCTACACCGCTATCTGCATGAACATGGAAATATCTTCACCGCCATCTGTATGAACATGGATATATCTACACAGCAATCTGGATGAACATAGAAATAACTACACCGCTATCTGTGTAAACATGCATACATCTTCACCGCTATCTGTATGAACATGGAAATATCTACACAGCCATCTGGATGAACATGAAAATATCTACACCGCTATCTGTATGAACATGGAAATATCAGCACTGCTATCTGTATGAACATGGAAATATCTTCACCGCTATCTGTATGAACATGGAAATCTCTACACCGCTTTCTGTATGAACATGGAAATATCTACACCGCTATCTGTATGAACATGGAAATAGCTACACCGCTATCTGTATGAACATGGAAGTATCTACACCGCTATCTGTATGAACATTGAAATATCTTCACCGCCATATGTATGAACACGGATATATCTAGACAGCCATCTGGATGAACATGGAAATATCAGCACTGCTGTCTGTATGAACATGGAAATATCTACACTGCAATCTGAATGAACATGGAAAAATCTACACCGCTATCTGTTTGAACGTGGAAATATCTACACCGCTATCTGCATGAAAATGGAAATATCTACACAGCTTTCTGCATATACATCAAAATATCTACAAAGCTATTCCTCTACACATGGAAATATCTACACCGCAATCTCTACAAACATGGAAATATCTACACCGCCATCTGTATGAACATGGAAATATCTGCACCGCCATCTGTATGAACATGTAAATATCTAGACCGCCATCTGTATTAAGATGGAGATATCTACACCGCTATCTGTATAAACACGGAAATATCTACACCGCTACCTGTATAAACATGGAAATATCTACACCGCTATCTGTATAAACATGGAAATATCTACACCGCTACCTGTATAAACATGGAAATATCAGCACCGCTTTCTGTATGAACATGGAAATATCTGCACCGCCATCTGTATTAACATACAAATATCTACACCTTCATCTGTTTTAAGATGGAGATATCTACACGGCTATCTGTATAAACTTGGAAATATCTACACCGCTATCTGTATAAACATGGAAATATCTACACCGCCATCTGTATGAAGATAAAAATATCTTCACCGCCATCTGTATGAACATGGATATATCTACACAGCCATCTGGATGAACATGGAAGTATCTACACCGCTATCTGTATGAACATGGAAATAGCTACACCGCTATCTGTATGAACATGGAAATATCTACACCGCTATCTGTATGAACATGGAAATATCTACACCGCTATCTGTATGAACATGGAAATATCTTTACCGCCATCTGTATGAACATGGATATATCTACACAGCCATCTGGATGAACATGGAAATATCAACACCGCTATCTGTATGAACATGGAAATATCTACACCGCTATCTGTTTTAACATGCATACATCTTCACCGCTATCTGTATAAACATGGAAATATCTACATCGCTATCCGTATGAACATGGAAATATCTACACTGCTATCTGTATGAACATGGAAATATCTACACCGCTATCTGTATGAACATGGAAATATCTTCACCGCCATCTGTATGAACATGGATATATCTACACAGCCAGCTGGATGAAGATGGAAATATCTACACCGCTATCTGTATGAACTTGGAAATATCTACACTGCTATCTGTGTAAACATGCATTCACCTTCACCGCTATCTGTATAAACATGGAAATGTCTACACCCCTATGGATATGAACATGGAAATATCTACTCCGCTATCTGTTTGAACATGGAAATATATACACCGCTATCTGCATGAAAATGTAAATATCTACACAGCTGTCTGCATATACATGGAAATATCTACAAAGCTATTTCTTTACACTTGGAAATATCTACACCGCTATCTCTATAAACATGGAAATATCTACACCGCCATCTGTATGAATATGGAAATCTCTGCACTGCCATCTGTATGAACATATAAATATCTACATCGCCATCTGTATTAAGATGGAGATATCTACACCGCTATCTGTATAATCATGGAAATATCTACACCGCTATCTGTATATTCATGGAAATATCTACACCGCTATCTGTATAAACATGGAAATATCTACACCGCTATCTGTATAAACATGGAAATATCTACACCGCTACCTGTATAAACATGGAAATATCAGCACCGTTATCTGTATGAACATGGAAATATCTACACAGCCATCTGGATGAAAATGGAAATAGTTACACCGCTATCTGTATGAACATGGAAATAGCTACACCGCTATCTGTTTGAACATGGAAATATCTACACCGCTATCTGTATGAACATGGAAATATCTTCACCCCATCTGTATGAACATGGAAATATCTTCACCGCCATCTGTACGAACATGGATATATCTACACAGCCATCTAGATGAACATGGAAATATCTACACCGCTATATGTATGAACATGGAATTAGCGACACCGCTATCTGTATGAACATGGAAATATCTACACCGCTATCTGTATGAACATGGAAATATCTACACCGCTATCTGTATGAACATGGAAATATCTTCATCGCCATCTGTACGAACATGGATATATCTACACAGCCATCTGGATGAACATGGAAATATCTACACCGCTATCTGTATGAACATGGAAATATCTACACCACTATCTGTGTAAACATGCATACATCTTCACCGCTATCTGTATAAACATGGAAATATCTACACCGCTATCTGTATGACCATGGAAATATCTACACCGCTATCTGTTTGAACACGGAAATATCTACTCCGCTATCTGCATGATAATGGAAATATCTACACAGCTATCTGCATATACATGGAAATATCTACAAAGCTATTTCTTTACACCTGGAAATAACTACACCGCTATCTCTATTAACATGGAAATATCTACACCGCCATCTGTATGAACATGGAAATATCTGCACCGCCATCTGTATGAACATATAAATATCTACACCGCCATCTGTATTAAGATGGAGGTATCTACACCTCTATCTGTATAAACATGGAAATATCTACACCGCTATCTGTATAAACATGGAAATATCTACACCGCTATCTGTATAAACATGGAAATACCTACACCGCTACCTGTATAAACATGGAAATATCAGCACCGCTATAGGTATGAACATGGAAATATCTACACCGCTATCTGTATGAACATGGAAATATCTACACCGATATCTGTATGAACATGTAAATATCTTCACCGCCATCTGTATGAACATAGATATATCTACACAGCCATCTGGATGAACATGGAAATATCAGCAACGCTGTCTGTATGGACATGGAAATATCTACACCGCTATCTGTATGAACATGGAAATATCTACACCGCTATCTGTATGAACATGGAAATATCTTCACCGCCATCTGTATGAACATGGATATATCTACACAGCCAGCTTGATGAAGATGGAAATATCTACACCGCTATCTGTATGAACTTGGAAATATCTACACCGCTATCTGGGTAAACATGCATTCACCTTCACCGCTATCTGTATAAACATGGAAATGTCTACACCCCTATGGATATGAACATGGAAATATCTACTCCGCTATCTGTTTGAACATGGAAATATCTACACCGCTATCTGCATGAAAATGTAAATATCTACACAGCTATCTGCATATACATGGAAATATCTACAAAGCTATTTCTTTACACTTGGAAATATCTACACCGCTATCTCTATAAACATGGAAATATCTACACCGCCATCTGTATGAATATGGAAATATCTGAACTGCCATCTGTATGAACATATAAATATCTACATCGCCATCTGTATTAAGATGGAGATATCTACACCGCTATCTGTATAATCATGGAAATATCTACACCGCTATCTGTATAAACATGGATATATCTACCCCGCTATCTGTATAAACATGGAAATATCTACACCGCCACCTGTATAAACATGGAAATATCAGCACCGTTATCTGTATGAACATGGAAATATCTACACAGCCATCTGGATGAAAATGGAAATATTTACACCGCTATCTGAACATGGAAATAGCTACACCGCTATCTGTTTGAACATGGAAATATCTACACCGCTATCTGTATGAACATGGAAATATCTTCACCGCCATCTGTATGAACATGAATATATCTACACAGCCATCTAGATGAACATGGAAATATCTACACCGCTATATGTATGAACATGGAATTAGCGACACCGCTATCTGTATGAACATGGAAATATCTACACCGCTATCTGTATGAACATGGAAATATCTACACCGCTATCTGTATGAACATGGAAATATCTTCACCGCCATCTGTACGAACATGGATATATCTACACAGCCATCTGGATGAACATGGAAATATCTACACCGCTATCTGTATGAACATGGAAATATCTACACCACTATCTGTGTAAACATGCATACATCTTCACCGCTATCTGTATAAACATGGAAATATCTACATCGCTATCCGTATGAACATGGAAATATCTACACCGCTATCTGTTTGAACATGGAAATATCTACACCGATATCTGCATGAAAATGTAAATATCTACACAGCTATCTGCATATACATGGAAATATCTACAAAGCTATTTCTCTACACATGGAAATATCTACACCGCAATCCCTATAAACATGGAAATATCTTCACCGCCATCTGTATGAACATGGAAATATCTGCACCGCCATCTTTATGAACATATAAATATCTAGACCGCCATCTGTATTAAGATGGAGATATCTACACCGCTATCTATATAAACATGGAAATATCTACACCGCTATCTGTATAAACATGGAAATATCTACACCGCTATCTGTATAAACATGGAAATATCTACACCGCTACCTGTATAAACATGGAAATATCAGCACCGCTATCTGTATGAACATGGAAATATCTACACCGCTATCTCTATGAACATGGAAATATCTACACCGATATCTGTATGAACATGGAAATATCTTCACCGCCATCTGTATCAACATGGATATATCTACACAGCCATCTGGACGAACATGGAAATATCAGCACCGCTGTCTGTATGAACATGGAAATATCTACACCGCTATCTGTATGAACATGGAAATATCTACACCGCTATCTGTATGAACATGGAAATAACTTCACCGACATCTGTATGAAAATGGATATATCTACACAGCCATCTGGATGAACATGGAAATATCTACACCGCTATCTGTATGAACATGGAAATATCTACACCACTATCTGTGTAAACATGCATACATCTTCACCGCTATCTGTATAAACATGGAATTATCTACACTGCTATCTGTATGACCATGGAAATATCTACACCGCTATCTGTTTGAGCACGGAAATATCTAGTCCGCTATCTGCATGAAAATGGAAATATCTACACAGCTATCTGCATATACATGGAAATATCTACAAAGTTATTTCTTTACACATGGAAATAACTACACCGCTATCTCTATTAACATGGAAATATCTACACCGCCATCTGTATGAACATGGAAATATCTGCACCGCCATCTGTATGAACTTATAAATATCTACACCTCCATCTGTATTAAGATGGAGATATCTACACCGCTATCTGTATAAACATGGAAATATCTACAACACTATCTGTATAAACATGGAAACATCTACACCGCTATCAGTATAAACATGGAAATATCTGCACCGCTACCTGTATAAACATGGAAATATCAGCACCGCTATCTGTATGAACATGGAAATGTCTACACAGCCATCTGGATGAACATGGAAATATCTACACCGCTATCTGTATGAACATGGAAATAGCTACACCGCTATCTGTATGAACATGGAAATATCTACACCACTACCTGTATGAACATGGAAATATCTACACCGCTATCTGCATGAACATGGAAATATCTTCACCGCCATCTGTATGAACATGGATATATCTACACAGCAATCTGGATGAACATGGAAATATCTACACCGCTATCTGTATGAAGATGGAAATAGCTAAACCTCTATCTGTATGAACATGGAAAGATCTACACCGCTATCTGTATGAACATGGAAAGATCTACACCGCTATC
The DNA here is from genome assembly GCF_029281585.2 of Gorilla gorilla gorilla. Taxonomy (NCBI): domain Eukaryota; kingdom Metazoa; phylum Chordata; class Mammalia; order Primates; family Hominidae; genus Gorilla; species Gorilla gorilla. The sequence continues at coordinate 50,739,389 of NC_073246.2, read as the reverse complement.
TGTATGAACATGGAAATATCTTCACCGCCATCTGTATGAACATGGATGTATCTACACAGCCATCTGGATGAACATGGATATATCTCCACCGCTATCTGCATGAACCTGGAAATATCTACACCGCTATCTGTGTAAACATGCATACATCTTCACCGCTATCTGTATAAACATGGAAATGTCTACACCCCTATGGATATGAACATGGAAATATCTACACCGCTATCTGTTTGAACATGGAAATATCTACACCGCTATCTGCATGAAAATGTAAATATCTACACAGCTATCTGCATATACATGGAAATATCTACAAAGCTATTTCTTTACACATGGAAACATCTACACCGCTATCTCTATAAACATGGAAATATCTACAACGCCATCTGTATGAACATGGAAATATCTGCACCGCCATCTGTATGAACATATAAATATCTACACCGCCATCTGTATTAAGATGGAGATATCTACACCTCTATCTGTATAAACATGGAAATATCTACACCGCTATCTGTATAAACATGGAAATATCTACACCGCTATCTGTATAAACATGGAAATACCTACACTGCTACCTGTATAAACATGGAAATATCAGCACCGCTATCGGTATTAACATGGAAATATCTACACCGCTATCTGTATGAACATGGAAATATCTACACCGATATCTGTATGAACATGTAAATATCTTCACCGCCATCTGTATGAACATAGATATATCTACACAGCCATCTGGATGAACATGGAAATATCAGCAACGCTGTCTGTATGGACATGGAAATATCTACACCGCTATCTGTATGAACATGGAAATATCTACACCGCTATCTGTATGAACATGGAAATATCTTCACCGCCATCTGTATGAACATGGATATATCTACACAGCCAGCTGGATGAAGATGGAAATATCTACACCGCTATCTGTATGAACTTGGAAATATCTACACCGCTATCTGTGTAAACATGCATTCACCTTCACCGCTATCTGTATAAACATGGAAATGTCTACACCCCTATGGATATGAACATGGAAATATCTACTCCGCTATCTGTTTGAACATGGAAATATCTACACCGCTATCTGCATGAAAATGTAAATATCTACACAGCTATCTGCATATACATGGAAATATCTACAAAGCTATTTCTTTACACTTGGAAATATCTACACCGCTATCTCTATAAACATGGAAATATCTACACCGCCATCTGTATGAACATATAAATATCTACACCGCCATCTGTATTAAGATGGAGATATCTACACCGCTATCTGTATAATCATGGAAATATCTACACCGCTATCTGTATAAACATGGATATATCTACCCCGCTATCTGTATAAACATGGAAATATCTACACCGCCACCTGTATAAACATGGAAATATCAGCACCGTTATCTGTATGAACATGGAAATATCTACACAGCCATCTGGATGAAAATGGAAATAGTTACACCGCTATCTGTATGAACATGGAAATAGCTTCACCGCTATCTGTTTGAACATGGAAATATCTACACCGCTATCTGTATGAACATGGAAATATCTTCACCGCCATCTGTATGAACATGAATATATCTACACAGCCATCTAGATGAACATGGAAATATCTACACCGCTATATGTATGAACATGGAATTAGCGACACCGCTATCTGTATGAACATGGAAATATCTACACCGCTATCTGTATGAACATGGAAATATCTACACCGCTATCTGTATGAACATGGAAATATCTTCACCGCCATCTGTACGAACATGGATATATCTACACAGCCATCTGGATGAACATGGAAATATCTACACCGCTATCTGTATGAACATGGAAATATCTACACCACTATCTGTGTAAACATGCATACATCTTCACCGCTATCTGTATAAACATGGAAATATCTACATCGCTATCCGTATGAACATGGAAATATCTACACCGCTATCTGTTTGAACATGGAAATATCTACACCGATATCTGCATGAAAATGGAAATATCTACACAGCTATCTGCATATACATGGAAATATCTACAAAGCTATTTCTCTACACATGGAAATATCTACACCGCAATCCCTATAAACATGAAAATATCTTCACCGCCATCTGTATGAACATGGAAATATCTGCACCGCCATCTTTATGAACATATAAATATCTAGACCGCCATCTGTATTAAGATGGAGATATCTACACCGCTATCTGTATAAACATGGAAATATCTACACCGCTATCTGTATAAACATGGAAATATCTACACCGCTATCTGTATAAACATGGAAATATCTACACCGCTACCTGTATAAACATGGAAATATCAGCACCGCTATCTGTATGAACATGGAAATAACTACACCGCTATCTCTATGAACATGGAAATATGTACACGGATATCTGTATGAACATGGAAATATCTTCACCGCCATCTGTATCAACATGGATATATCTACACAGCCATCTGGACGAACATGGAAATATCAGCACCGCTGTCTGTATGAACATGGAAATATCTACACCGCAATCTGTATGAACATGGAAATATCTACACCGCTATCTGTATGAACATGGAAATAACTTCACCGACATCTGTATGAAAATGGATATATCTACACAGCCACCTGGATGAACATGGAAATATCTACACCGCTATCTGTATGAACATGGAAATATCTACACCACTATCTGTGTAAACATGCATACATCTTCACCGCTATCTGTATAAGCATGGAATTATCTACACCGCTATCTGTATGACCATGGAAATATCTACACCGCTATCTGTTTGAGCACGGAAATATCTAGTCCGCTATCTGCATGAAAATGGAAATATCTACACAGCTATCTGCATATACATGGAAATATCTACAAAGCTATTCCTTTACACATGGAAATAACTACACCGCTATGTCTATTAACATGGAAATATCTACACCGCCATCTGTATGAACATGGAAATATCTGCACCGCCATCTGTATGAACTTATAAATATCTACACCTCCATCTTTATTAAGATGGAGATATCTACACCGCTATCTGTATAAACATGGAAATATCTACAACACTATCTGTATAAACATGGAAACATCTACACCGCTATCAGTATAAACATGGAAATATCTGCACCGCTACCTGTATAAACATGGAAATATCAGCACCGCTATCTGTATGAACATGGAAATATCTACACAGCCATCTGGATGAACATGGAAATATCTACACCGCTATCTGTATGAACATGGAAATAGCTACACCGCTATCTGTATGAACATGGAAATATCTACACCACTACCTGTATGAACATGGAAATATCTACACCGCTATCTGCATGAACATGGAAATATCTTCACCGCCATCTGTATGAACATGGATATATCTACACAGCAATCTGGATGAACATGGAAATATCTACACCGCTATCTGTATGAAGATGGAAATAGCTAAACCTCTATCTTTATGAACATGGAAAGATCTACAACGCTATCTGTATGAACATGGAAAGATCTACACCGCTATCTGTATGAACATGGAAATATCTTCCCTGCCATCTGTATGAACATGGATATATCTACACAGCCATCTGGATGAACATGGATATATCTCCACCGCTATCTGCATGAACATGGAAATATCTACACCGCTATCTGTGTAAACATGCATACATCTTCACCGCTATCTGTATAAACATGGAAATGTCTACACCCCTATGGATATGAACATGGAAATATCTACACCGCTATCTGTTTGAACATGGAAATATCTACACCGCTATCTGCATGAAAATGTAAATATCTACACAGCTATCTGCATATACATGGAAATATCTACAAAGCTATTTCTTTACACATGGAAACATCTACACCGCTATCTCTATAAACATGGAAATATCTACAACGCCATCTGTATGAACATGGAAATATCTGCACCGCCATCTGTATGAACAGATAAATATCTACACCGCCATCTGTATTAAGATGGAGATATCTACACCGCTATCTGTATAAACAGGGAAATATCTACACCGCTATCTGTATAAACATGGAAATATCTACACCGCTATCTGTATAAACATGGAAATATCTACACCGCTACCTGTATAAACATGGAAATATCACCACCGCTACCTGTATATACATGGAAATATCACCACCGCTATCTGCATGAACATGGAAATAACTACACAGCCATCTGAATGAACATGGAAATATCTACACCGCTATCTGTATGAACATGGAAATAGCTACACCGCTATCTGTATGAACATGGAAATATCTACACCGCTATCTGTATGAACATGGAAATATCTACACCTCTATCTGTATGAACATGGAAATATCTTCACCGCCATCTGTATGAACATGGATATATCTACACAGCCATCTGGATGAACATGGAAATATCTACACCGCTATCTGTGTTAACATGCATACATCTTCTCCGCTATCTGTATAAACATGGAAATATCTACACCGCTATCTGTATAACATGGAAATATCTACACAGCTATCTGTATGAACATGGAAATATCTACACCGCTATCTGCATGAAAATGGAAATATCTACACAGCTATCTGCATATACATGGAAATATCTACAAAGCTATTTCTCTACACAAGGAAATATCTACACCGCAATCTCTATAAACATGGAAATATATACAACGCCATCTGTATGAACATGGAAATATCTGCACCGCCATCTGTATGAACATATAAATATCTAGACCGCCATCTGTATTAAGATGGAGATATCTACACCGCTATCTGTATAAACATGGAAATATCAGCACTGCCATCTGAATGAATATGGAAATATCTACACCGCTATCTCTATGAACATGGAAATATCTACACCGATATCTGTATGAACATGGAAATATCTTCACCGCCATCTGTATGAACATGGATATATCTACACAGCCATCTGGACGAACAAGGAAATATCAGCACCGCTGTATGTATGAACATGGAAATATCTACACCGCTATCTGTATGAACATGGAAATATCTACACCGCTATCTGTATGAACATGGAAATAACTTCACCGACATCTGTATGAACATGGATATATCTACACAGCCATCTGGATGAACATGGAAATATCTACACCGCTATCTGTATGAACATGGAAATATCTACACTGCTATCTGTGTAAACATGCATACATCTTCACCGCTATCTGTAAAAACATGGATATATCTACCCCGCTATCTGTATAAACATGGAAATATCTACACCGCTACCTGTATAAACATGGAAATGTCAGCACCGTTATCTGTATGAACATGGAAATATCTACACAGCCATCTGGATGAAAATGGAAATAGTTACACCGCTATCTGTATGAACATGGAAATAGCTACACCGCTATCTGTTTGAACATGGAAATATCTACACCGCTATCTGTATGAACATGGAAATATCTACACCGCTATCTGTATGAACATGGAAATATCTTCACCGCCATCTGTATGAACATGAATATATCTACACAGCCATCTAGATGAACATGGAAATATCTACACCGCTATATGTATGAACATGGAATTAGCGACACCGCTATCTGTATGAACATGGAAATATCTACACCGCTATCTGTATGAACATGGAAATATCTACACCGCTATCTGTATGATCATGGAAATATCTTCACCGCCATCTGTATGAACATGGATATATCTACACAGCCATCTGGATGAACATGGAAATATCTACAAAGCTATCTGTATGAACATGGAAATATCTACACCACTATCTGTGTAAACATGCACACATCTTCACCGCTATCTGTATAAACATGGAAATATCTACACTGCTATCTGTATGACCATGGAAATATCTACACCGCTATCTGTTTGAACACGGAAATATCTACTCCGCTATCTGAATGATAATGGGAATATCTACACAGCTATCTGCATATACATGGAAATATCTACAAAGCTATTTCTTTACACATGGAAATAACTACACCGCTATCTCTATTAACATGGAAATATCTACACCGCCATCTGTATGAACATGGAAATATCTGCACCGCCATCTGTATGAACATATAAATATCTACACCGCCATCTGTATTAAGATGGAGATATCTACACCTCTATCTGCATAAACATGGAAATATCTACACCGCTATCTGTATAAACATGAAAATATCTACACCGCTATCTGTATAAACATGGAAATACCTACACCGCTACCTGTATAAACATGGAATTATCAGCACCGCTATCTGTATGAACATGGAAATATCTACACCGCTATCTGTATGAACATGGAAATATCTACACCGATATCTGTATGAACATGTAAATATCTTCACCGCCATCTGTATGAACATAGATATATCTACACAGCCATCTGGATGAACATGGAAATATCAGCAACGCTGTCTGTATGGACATGGAAATATCTACACCGCTATCTGTATGAACATGGAAATATCTACACCGCTATCTGTATGAACATGGAAATATCTTCACTGCCATGTGTATGAACATGGATATATCTACACAGCCAGCTGGATGAAGATGGAAATATCTACACCACTATCTGTATGAACTTGGAAATATCTACACCGCTATCTGTGTAAACATGCATTCACCTTCACCGCTATCTGTATAAACATGGAAATGTCTACACCCCTATGGATATGAACATGGAAATATCTACTCCGCTATCTGTTTGAACATGGAAATATCTACACCGCTATCTGCATGAAAATGTAAATATCTACACAGCTATCTGCATATACATGGAAATATCTACAAAGCTATTTCTTTACACTTGGAAATATCTACACCGCTATCTCTATAAACATGGAAATATCTACACCGCCATCTGTATGAATATGGAAATATCTGCACAGCCATCTGTATGAACATATAAATATCTACATCGCCATCTGTATTAAGATGGAGATATCTACACCGCTATCTGTATAATCATGGAAATATCTACACCGCTATCTGTATAAACATGGATATATCTACCCCGCTATCTGTATAAACATGGAAATATCTACACCGCTACCTGTATAAACATGGAAATATCAGCACCGTTATCTATATGAACATGGAAATATCTACACAGCCATCTGGAAGAAAATGGAAATAGTTACACCGCTATCTGTATGAACATGGAAATAGCTACACCGCTATCTGTTTGAACATGGAAATATCTACACCGCTATCTGTATGAACATGGAAATATCTTCACCGCCATCTGTATGAACATGGAAATATCTTCACCGCCATCTGTACGAACATGGATATATCTACACAGCCATCTAGATGAACATGGAAATATCTACACCGCTATATGTATGAACATGGAATTAGCGACACCGCTATCTGTATGAACATGGAAATATCTACTCCGCTATCTGTATGAACATGGAAATATCTACACCGCTATCTGTATGAACATGGAAATATCTTCACCGCCATCTGTACGAACATGGATATATCTACACAGCCATCTGGATGAACATGGAAATATCTACACCGCTATCTGTATGAACATGGAAATATCTACACCACTATCTGTGTAAACATGCATACATCTTCACCGCTATCTGTATAAACATGGAAATATCTACACCGCTATCTGTATGACCATGGAAATATCTACACCGCTATCTGTTTGAACACGGAAATATCTACTCCGCTATCTGCATGATAATGGAAATATCTACACAGCTATCTGCATATACATGGAAATATCTACAAAGCTATTTCTTTACACATGGAAATAACTACACCGCTATCTCTATTAACATGGAAATATCTACATCGCCATCTGTATGAACATGGAAATATCTGCACCGCCATCTGTATGAACATATAAATATCTACACCGCCATCTGTATTAAGATGGAGATATCTACACCTCTATCTGTATAAACATGGAAATATCTACACCGCTATCTGTATAAACATGGAAATATCTACACCGCTATCTGTATAAACATGGAAATACCTACACCGCTACCTGTATAAACATGGAAATATCAGCACCGCTATCGGTATGAACATGGAAATATCTACACCGCTATCTGTATGAACATGGAAATATCTACACCGATATCTGTATGAACATGTCAATATCTTCACCGCCATCTGTATGAACATAGATATATCTACACAGCCATCTGGATGAACATGGAAATATCAGCAACGCTGTCTGTATGGACATGGAAATATCTACACCGCTATCTGTATGAACATGGAAATATCTACACCGCTATCTGTATGAACATGGAAATATCTTCACCGCCATCTGTATGAACATGGATATATCTACACAGCCAGCTGGATGAAGATGGAAATATCTACACCGCTATCTGTATGAACTTGGAAATATCTACACCGCTATCTGTGTAAACATGCATTCACCTTCACCGCTATCTGTATAAACATGGAAATGTCTACACCCCTATGGATATGAACATGGAAATATCTACTCCGCTATCTGTTTGAACATGGAAATATCTACACCGCTATCTGCATGAAAATGTAAATATCTACACAGCTATCTGCATATACATGGAAATATCTACAAAGCTATTTCTTTACACTTGGAAATATCTACACCGCTATCTCTATAAACATGGAAATATCTACACCGCCATCTGTATGAATATGGAAATATCTGCACTGCCATCTGTATGAACATATAAATATCTACATCGCCATCTGTATTAAGATGGAGATATCTACACCGCTATCTGTATAATCATGGAAATATCTACACCGCCATCTGTATAAACATGGATATATCTACCCCGCTATCTGTATAAACATGGAAATATCTACACCGCTACCTGTATAAACATGGAAATATCAGCACCGTTATCTGTATGAACATGGAAATATCTACACAGCCATCTGGATGAAAATGAAAATAGTTACACCGCTATCTGTATGAACATGGAAATAGCTACACCGCTATCTGTTTGAACATGGAAATATCTACACCCCTATCTGTATGAACATGGAAATATCTTCACCGCCATCTGTATGAACATGAATATATCTACACAGCCATCTAGATGAACATGGAAATATCTACACCGCTATATGTATGAACATGGAATTAGCGACACCGCTATCTGTATGAACATGGAAATATCTACACCGCTATCTGTATGAACATGGAAATATCTACACCGCTATCTGTATGAACATGGAAATATCTTCACCGCCATCTGTACGAACATGGATATATCTACACAGCCATCTGGATGAACATGGAAATATCTACACCGCTATCTGTATGAACATGGAAATATCTACACCACTATCTGTGTAAACATGCATACATCTTCACCGCTATCTGTATAAACATGGAAATATCTACACCGCTATCTGTATGACCATGGAAATATCTACACCGCTATCTGTTTGAACACGGAAATATCTACTCCGCTATCTGCATGATAATGGAAATATCTACACAGCTATCTGCATATACATGGAAATATCTACAAAGCTATTTCTTTACACATGGAAATAACTACACCGCTATCTCTATTAACATGGAAATATCTACACCGCCATCTGTATGAACATGGAAATATCTGCACCGCCATCTGTATGAACATATAAATAACTACACCACCATCTGTATTAAGATGGAGATATCTACACCTCTATCTGTATAAACATGGAAATATCTACACCGCTATCTGTATAAACATGGAAATATCTACACCGCTATCTGTATAAACATGGAAATACCTACACCGCTACCTGTATAAACATGGAAGTATCAGCACCGCTATCTGTATGAACATGGAAATATCTACACCGCTATCTGTATGAACATGGAAATATCTACACCGATATCTGTATGAACATGTAAATATCTTCACCGCCATCTGTATGAACATAGATATATCTACACAGCCATCTGGATGAACATGGAAATATCAGCAACGCTGTCTGTATGGACATGGAAATATCTACACCGCTATCTGTATGAACATGGAAATATCTACACCGCTATCTGTATGAACATGGAAATATCTTCACCGCCATCTGTATGAACATGGATATATCTACACAGCCAGCTGGATGAAGATGGAAATATCTACACCGCTATCTGTATGAACTTGGAAATATCTACACCGCTATCTGTGTAAACATGCATTCACCTACACCGCTATCTGTATAAACATGGATATGTCTACACCCCTATGGATATGAACATGGAAATATCTACTCCGCTATCTGTTTGAACATGGAAATATCTACACCGCTATCTGCATGAAAATGTAAATATCTACACAGCTATCTGCATATACATGGAAATATCTACAAAGCTATTTCTTTACACTTGGAAATATCTACACCGCTATCTCTATAAACATGGAAATATCTACACCGCCATCTGTATGAATATGGAAATATCTGCACTGCCATCTGTATGAACATATAAATATCTACATCGCCATCTGTATTAAGATGGAGATATCTACACCGCTATCTGTATAATCATGGAAATATCTACACCGCTATCTGTATAAACATGGATATATCTACTCCGCTATCTGTATAAACATGGAAATATCTACACCGCTACCTGTATAAACATGGAAATATCAGCACCGTTATCTGTATGAACATGGAAATATCTACACAGCCATCTGGATGAAAATGGAAATAGTTACACCGCTATCTGTATGAACATGGAAATAGCTACACCGCTATCTGTTTGAACATGGAAATATCTACACCGCTATCTGTATAAACATGGAAATATCTACACCGCTACCTGTATAAACATGGAAATATCAGCACCGCTATCTGTATGAACATGGAAATATCTACACCGCTATCTCTATGAACATGGAAATATCTACACCGAAATCTGTATGAACATGGAAATATCTTCACCGCCATCTGTATCAACATGGATATATCTACACAGCCATCTGGACGAACATGGAAATATCAGCACCGCTGTCTGTATGAACATGGAAATATCTACACCGCTATCTGTATGAACATGGAAATATCTACACAGCTATCTGTATGAACATGGAAATATCTTCACCGCCATCTGTATGAACATGGATATATCTACACAGCCATTTGGATGAACATGGAAATATCTACACCGCTATCTGTATGAACATGGAAATCTCTACACCGCTATCTGTGTAAACATGCATACATCTTCACCGCTATCTGTATAAACATGGAAATATCTACACTGTTATCTGCATGAACATGGAAATATCTACACCGCTATCTGTATGAACATGGAAATATCTTCACCGCCATCTGTATGAACACGGATATATCTACACAGCCATCTGGATGAACATGGAAATGTCTACACCGCTATCTGTATGAACATGGAAACAGCTACACCGCTATCAGTATGAACATGGAAATATCTACACCGCTATCTGTATGAACACGGAAATATCTACACCGCTATCTGTATGAACATGGAAATATCTTCACCGCCATCTGTATGAACATGAATATATCTACACAGCCATCTGGATGAACATGGAAATATCTACACCGCTATATGTATGAACATGGAATTAACTACACCGGTATCTGAATGAACATGGAAATATCTACACCGCTATATGTATGAACATGGAAATATCTACACCGCTATCTGTATGAACATGGAAATATCTTCACCGCGATCTGTATGAACATGGTTATATCTACACAGCCATCTGGATGAACATGGAAATATCTACACCGATATCTGTATGAACATGGAAATATCTGCACCGCTCTCTGTGTAAACACGCATACATCTTCACCGCTATCTGTATAAACATGGAAATATCTACACCGCTACCCGTATAAACATGGAAATATCAGCACCGCTATCTGTATGAACATGGAAATATCTACACAGCCATCTGGACGAATATGGAAATATCTTCACCGCTATCTGTATGAAAATGGAAATAGCTACACCGCTATCTGTATGAACATGGAAACATCTACACCACTATCTGTATGAACATGTAAATATCTACACCGCTATCTGTATGAACATGGAAATATCTTCACCGCCATCTGTATGAACATGGATATAACTACACAGCCATCTGGATGAACATGGAAATATCTACACCGCTATCTGTATGAACATGGAAATAGCTACTCCGCTATCTGAACATGGAAATATCTACACCGCTATCTGTATGAACATGGAAATATCTTCACCGCCATCTGTATGAACATGGATATATCTACACAACCATCTGGATGAACATGGAAATATCTACACCGCTATCTGTATGAACATGGAAATATCTACACTGCTATCTGTGTAAACATGCGTACATCTTCACCGCTGTCTGTATAAACATGGAAATATCTGCACCGCTATCTGTATGAACATGGAAATATCTACATCGCTATCTGTATGAACATGGAAATAGCTACAACGCTATCTGTATTAACATGGAAATATCTACACCACTATCTGTATGAACATGGAAATACCTACACCGCTATCTGTATAAACATGGAAATATATAGACCACTATCTGTATAAACATGGAAATATCTACACCGCTACCTATATAAACTTGGAAATATCAGCACCGCTACCTGTATGAACATGGAAATATCTACACCGCTATCTCTATGAACATGGAAATATTTACACCGATATCTGTATGAACATAGAGATATCTTCACCGCCATCTGTATGAACATGGATATATCTACACAGCCATCTGGATGAACAAGGAAATATCAGCACCGCTGTCTGTATGAACATGGAAATATCTACACCGCTACCTGTATGAACATGGAAATATCTACACAGCTATCTGTTTGAACATGGAAATATCTACACCGCTATCTGCATGAAAATGGAAATATCTACACAGCTATCTGCATATACATGGAAATATATACAAAGCTATTCCTCTACACATGGAAATATCTACACCGCAATCTCTATAAACATGAAAATATCTACACCGCCATCTGTATGAACATGGAAATATCTGCACCGCCATTTGTATGAACATATAAAGATCTACACCGCCATCTGTATTAAGATGGAGATATCTACACCGCTATCTGTATAAACACGGAAATATCTACACCGCTACCTGTATAAACATGGAAATATCTACACCGCTATCTGTATAAACATGGAAATATCTACACCCCTACCTGTATAAACATGGAAATATCAGCACCGCTATCTGTATGAACATGGAAATATCTACACCGCTATCTCTATGAACATGGAAATATCTACACCGATATCTGTAAGAACATGGAAATATCTTCACCGCCATCAGTATGAACATGGATATATCTACACAGCCATCTGGACGGAAATGGAAATATCAGCACCGCTGTCTGTATGAACATGGAAATATCTACACCGCTATCTGTATGAACATGGAAATATCTACACCGCTATCTGTATGAACATGGAAATATCTTCACCGACATCCGTATGAACATGGATATATCTACGCAGCCATCTGGATGAACATGGAAATATCTACACCGCTATCTGTATGAACATGGAAATCTCTACACCGCTATCTGTGTAAACATGCATACATCTTCACCGCTATCTGTATAAACATGGAAATATCTACATTGCTATCTGCATGAACATGGAAATGTCTACACCGCTGTCTGTATGAACATGGAAATACCTTCACCGCCATCTGTATGAACATGGATATATCTACACAGCCATCTGGATGAACATGGAAGTATCTACACCGCTATCTGTATGAACATGGAAATATCTACACCGCTATCTGTGTAAACATGCATACATCTTCACCTCTATCTGAATAAACATGGAAATATCTACATCGCTATCTGTATGAACATGGAAAAATCTAAACCGCTATCTGTTTGAACATGGAAATATCTACACCGCTATATGTATGAACATGTCAATAACTACACCGGTATCTGAATGAACATGGAAATATCTACACCGCTATCTGTATGAACATGGAAATATCTACACCGCTATCTGTATGAACATGGAAATATCTTCACCGCCATCTGTATGAACATGGTTATATCTACACAGCCATCTGGATGAACATGGATATATCTCCACCGCTATCTGCATGAACATGGAAATATCTACACCGCTATCTGTGTAAACATGCATACATCTTCACCGCTATCTGTATAAACATGGAAATATCTACACCGCTATCTGTATAAACACGGAAATATCTACACCGCTACCTGTATAAACATGGAAATAACAGCACTGCTATATGTATGAACATAGAAATATCTACACCGCTATCTCTATGAACATGGAAATATCTACACCGATATCTGTATGAACATGGAAATACCTTCACCGCCATCTGTATGAACTTGGATATATCTACACAGCCATCTGGATGAACATGGAAATATCAGCACCGCTGTCTGTTTGAACATGGAAATACCTACACCGCTATCTGTATGAACATGGAAATATCTACACAGCTATCTGTATGAACATGGAAATATCTTCACCACCATCTGTATGAACATGGATATATCTACACAGCCATCTGGATGAACATGGAAATATCTACACCGCTATCTGTATGAACATGGAAATATCTACACCGCTATCTGTGTAAACAGGCATACATCTTCACCACTATCTGTATAAACATGGAAATATCTACACCGCTATCTGTATAAACATGGAAATATCTACACCGCTACCTGTATAAACATGGAAATATCAGCACCGCTATCTGTATGAACATGGAAATATATACACAGCCATCTGGATGAACATGGAAATCTCTACACCGCTATCTGTATGAACATGGAAATAGCTACACCTCTATCTGTATGAACATGGAAATATCTACACCGCTATCTGTATGAACATGGAAAGATCTACACCGCCATCTGTATGAACATGGAAATATCTTCACCGCCATCTGTATGAACATGGATATACCTACACAGCCATCTGGATGAACATGGATATATCTACACCGCTATCTGTATGAACATGGAAATATCTGCACCGATATCTGTGTAAACATGCATACATCTTCACCGCTATCTGTATAAACATGGAAATGTCTACACCGCTATGTGTATGAACATGGAAATATCTACACCGCTCTCTGTTTGAACATGGAAATATCTACACCGCTATCTGCATGAAAATGTAAATATCTACACAGCTATCTGCATATACATGGAAATATCTACAAAGCTATTTCTTTACACATGGAAATATCTACACCGCTATCTCTATAAACATGGAAATATCTACACCGCCATCTGTATGAACATGGAAATATCTGCACCGCCATCTGTATGAACATATAAATATCTACACCGCCATCTGTATTAAGATGGAGATATCTACACCGTTATCTGTATAAACATGGAAATATCTACACCGCTATCTATATAAACATGGAAATATCTACACCACTATCTGTATAAACATGGAAATATCTACACCGCTACCTGTATAAACATGGAAATATCACCACCGCTATCTGTATGAACATGGAAATATCTACACAGCCATCTGAATGAACATGGAAATTTCTACAACGCTATCTGTATTAACATGGAAATAGCTACACCGCTATCTGTATGAACATGGATATATCTACACCGCTATCTGTATAAACATGGAAATATCTACACCGCTACCTGTATAAACATGGAAATATCAGCACCGTTATCTGTATGAACATGGATATATCTACACAGCCATCTGGATGAACATGGAAATATCTACACCGCTATCTGTATGAACATGGAAATAGCTACACCGCTATCTGTATGAACATGGGAATATCTACACCGCTATCTGTATGGACATGGAAATATCTACACCGCTATCTGTATGAACATGGAAATATCTTCACCGCCATCTGTATGAACATGAATATATCTACACAGCCATCTGGATGAACATGGAAATATCGACACCGCTATATGTATGAACATGGAATTAGCTACACCGCTATCTGTATGAACATGGAAATATCTACACCGCTATCTGTATGAACATGGAAATATCTACACTGCTATCTGTATGAACATGGAAATATCTTCACCGCCATCTGTATGAACATGGATATATCTACACAGCCATCTGGATGAACATGGAAATATCTGCACCGCTATCTGTATGAACATGGAAATATCTACACCACTATCTGTGTAAACATGCATACATCTTCACTGCTATCTGTATAAACATGGAATTATCTACACCGCTATCTGTATGACCATGGAAATATCTACACCGCTATCTGTTTGAACACGGAAATATCTACTCCGCTATCTGCATGAAAATGGAAATATCTACACAGCTATCTGAATATACATGGAAATATATACAAAGCTGTTTCTTTACACATGGTAATAACTACACCGCTATCTCTATTAACATGGAAATATCTACACCGCCATCTGTATGAACATGGAAACATCTGCACCGCCATCTGTATGAACATATAAATATCTACACCGCCATCTGTATTAAGATGGAGATATCTACACCGCTATCTGTATAAACATGAAAATATCTACACCGCTATCTGTATAAACATGGAAATATCTACACCGCTATCTGTATAAACATGGAAATATCTACACCGCTACCTGTATAAACATGGAAATATCAGCACCGCTATCTGTATGAACATGGAAATATCCACACAGCCATCTGGATGAACATGGAAATATCTACACCGCTATCTTTATGAACATGGAAATAGCTACACCGCTATCTGTATGAACATGGAAATATCTACACCACTAACTGTATGAACATGGAAATATCTACACTGCTATCTGCATGAACATGGAAATATCTTCACCGCTATCTGTATGAACATGGATATTTCTACACAGCAATCTGGATGAACATGGAAATAACTACACCGCTATCTGTATGAACATGGAAATAGCTACACCTCTATCAGTATGAACATGGAAATATCTACACCGCTATCCGTATAAACATGGAAAGATCTACACCGCTATCTGTATGAACATGGAAATATCTTCACCGCCATCTGTATGAACATGGATATATCTACACAGCCATCTGGATGAACATGGATATATCTCCACCGCTATCTGCATGAACATGGAAATATCTACACCGCTATCTGTGTAAACATGCATACATCTTCACCGCTATCTGTATGAACATGGAAATATCTACACAGCCATCTTGATGAACATGAAAATATCTACACCGCTATCTGAATGAACATGGAAATATCAGCACCGCTGTCTGTATGAACATGGAAATATCTTCACCGCTATCTGTATGAACATGGAAATATCTACACCGCTATCTGTATGAACATGGAAATATCTACACCGCTATCTGTATGAACATGGAAATATCTTCACCCCCATCTGTATGAATATGAATATATCTACACAGCCATCTGGATGAACATGGAATTATCGACACCGCTATATGTATGAACATGGAATTAGCTACACCGCTATCTGTATGAACATGGAAATATCTGCACCGCTATCTGTATAAACATGGAAATATCTACACCGCTATCTGTATAAACATGGAAATATCTACACCGCTACCTGTATAAACATGGAAATATCAGCACCGCTATCTGTATGAACATGGAAATATCTGCACCGCCATCTGTATGAAGATAAAAATATCTTCACCGCCATCTGTATGAACATGGATATATCTACACAGCCATCTGGATGAAAATGGAAATATCTACACCGCTATCTGTATGAACATGGAAATAGCTACACCGCTATCTGTATGAACATGGAAATATCTACACCGCTATCTGTATGAACATGGAAATATCTACACCGCTATCTGTATGAACATGGAAATATCTTTACCGCCATCTGTATGAACATGGATATATCTACACAGCCATCTGGATGAACATGGAAATATCAACACCGCTATCTGTATGAACATGGAAATATCTACACCGCTATCTGTTTTAACATGCATACATCTTCACCGTTATCTGTATAAACATGGAAATATCTACATCGCTATCCGTATGAACATGGAAATATCTACACCGCTATCTGTTTGAACATGGAAATATCTACACCGATATCTCCATGAAAATGGAAATATCTACACAGCTATCTGCATATACATGGAAATATCTACAAAGCTATTTCTCTACACATGGAAATATCTACACCGCAATCCCTATAAACATGGAAATATCTTCACCGCCATCTGTATGAACATGGAAATATCTGCACCGCCATCTTTATGAACATATAAATATCTAGACCGCCATCTGTATTAAGATGGAGATATCTACACCGCTATCTGTATAAACATGGAAATATCTACACCGCTATCTGTATAAACATGGAAATATCTACACCGCTATCTGTATAAACATGGAAATATCTACACCGCTACCTGTATAAACATGGAAATATCAGCACCGCTATCTGTATGAACATGGAAATATCTACACCGCTATCTCTATGAACATGGAAATATCTACACCGATATCTGTATGAACATGGAAATATCTTCACCGCCATCTGTATCAACATGGATATATCTACACAGCCATCTGGACGAACATGGAAATATCAGCACCGCTGTCTGTATGAACATGGAAATATCTACACCGCTATCTGTATGAACATGGAAATATCTACACCGCTATCTGTATGAACATGGAAATAACTTCACCGACATCTGTATGAAAATGGATATATCTACACAGCCATCTGGATGAACATGGAAATATCTACAGCGCTATCTGTATGAACATGGAAATATCTACACCAATATCTGTGTAAACATGCTTACATCTTCACCGCTATCTGTATAAACATGGAATTATCTACACCGCTATCTGTATGACCATGGAAATATCTACACCGCTATCTGTTTGAACACGGAAATATCTAGTCCGCTATCTGCATGAAAATGGAAATATCTACACAGCTATCTGCTTATACATGGAAATAACTACACCGCTATCTCTATTAACATGGAAATATCTACACCGCCATCTGTATGAACATGGAAATATCTGCACCGCCATCTGTATGAACTTATAAATATCTACACCACCATCTGTATTAAGATGGAGGTATCTACACCGCTATCTGTATAAACATGGAAATATCTACAACGCTATCTGTATAAACATGGAAACATCTACACCGCTATCAGTATAAACATGGAAATATCTGCACCGCTACCTGTATAAACATGGAAATATCAGCACCGCTATCTGTATGAACATGGAAATATCTACACAGCCATCTGGATGAACATGGAAATATCTACACCGCTATCTGTATGAACATGGAAATAGCTACACCGCTATCTGTATGAACATGGAAATATCTACACCACTACCTGTATGAACATGGAAATATCTACACCGCTATCTGCATGAACATGGAAATATCTTCACCGCCATCTGTGTGAACATGGATATATCTACACAGCAATCTGGATGAACATGGAAATATCTACACCGCTATCTGTATGAAGATGGAAATAGCTACACCTCTATCTGTATGAACATGGAAATATCTACACCGCTATCTGTATGAACATGGAAAGATCTACACCGCTATCTGTATGAACATGGAAATATCTTCACCGCCATCTGTATGAACATGGATATATCTACACAGCCATCTGGATGAACATGGATATATCTCCACCGCTATCTGCATGAACATGGAAATATCTACACCGCTATCTGTGTAAACATGCATACATCTTCACCGCTATCTGTATAAACATGGAAATGTCTACACCCCTATGGATATGAACATGGAAATATCTACACCGCTATCTGTTTGAACATGGAAATATCTTCACCGCTATCTGCATGAAAATGTAAATATCTACACAGCTATCTGCATATACATGGAAATATCTACAAAGCTATTTCTTTACACATGGAAACATCTACACCGCTATCTCTATAAACATGGAAATATCTACAACGCCATCTGTATGAACATGGAAATATCTGCACCGCCATCTGCATGAACAGATAAATATCTACACCGCCATCTGTATTAAGATGGAGATATCTACACCGCTATCTGTATAAACAGGGAAATATCTACACCGCTATCTGTATAAACATGGAAATATCTACACCGCTATCTGTATAAACATGGAAATATCTACACCGCTACCTGCATAAACATGGAAATATCACCACCGCTATCTGCATGAACATGGAAATAACTACACAGCCATCTGAATGAACATGGAAATATCTACACCGCTATCTGTATGAACATGGAAATATCTTCACCGCCATCTGTATGAACATGGATAGATCTACACAGCCATCTGGATGAACATGGAAATAACTACACCGCTATCTGTATGAACATGGAAATAGCTACACCGCTATCTGTATGAACATGGAAATATCTACACCGCTATCTGTATGAACATGGAAATATCTACACCTCTATCTGTATGAACATGGAAATATCTTCACCGCCATCTGTATGAACATGGATATATCTACACAGCCATCTGGATGAACATGGAAATATCTACACCGCTATCTGTGTTAACATGCATACATCTTCACCGCTATCTGTATAAACATGGAAATATCTACACCGCTATCTGTATAACATGGAAATATCTACACAGCTATCTGTATGAACATGGAAATATCTACACCGCTATCTGCATGAAAATGGAAATATCTACACAGCTATCTGCATATACATGGAAATATCTACAAAGCTATTTCTCTACACAAGGAAATATCTACACCGCAATCTCTATAAACATGGAAATATATACAACGCCATCTGTATGAACATGGAAATATCTGCACCGCCATCTGTATGAACATATAAATATCTAGACCGCCATCTGTATTAAGATGGAGATATCTACACCGCTATCTGTATAAACATGGAAATGTCTACACCGCTATCTCTATAAACATGGAAATGTCTACACCGCTACCTGTATAAACATGGAAATATCAGCACCGCCATCTGAATGAATATGGAAATATCTACACCGCTATCTCTATGAACATGGAAATATCTACACCGATATCTGTATGAACATGGAAATATCTTCACCGCCATCTGTATGAACATGGATATATCTACACAGCCATCTGGACGAACAAGGAAATATCAGCACCGCTGTCTGTATGAACATGGAAATATCTACACCGCTATCTGTACGAACATGGAAATATCTACACCGCTATCTGTAAGAACATGGAAATATCTTCAACGACATCTGTATGAACATGGATATATCTACACAGCCATCTGGATGAACATGGAAATATCTACACCGCTATCTGTATGAACATGGAAATATCTACACTACTATCTGTGTAAACATGCATACATCTTCACCGCTATCTGTATAAACATGGATATATCTACCCCGCTATCTGTATAAACATGGAAATATCTACACCGCTACCTGTATAAACATGGAAATGTCAGCACCGTTATCTGTATGAACATGGAAATATCTACACAGCCATCTGGATGAAAATGGAAATAGTTACACCGCTATCTGTATGAACATGGAAATAGCTACACCGCTATCTGTTTGAACATGGAAATATCTACACCGCTATCTGTATGAACATGGAAATATCTACACCGCTATCTGTATGAACATGGAAATATCTTCACCGCCATCTGTATGAACATGAATATATCTACACAGCCATCTAGATGAACATGGAAATATCTACACCGCTATATGTATGAACATGGAATTAGCGACACTGCTATCTGTATGAACATGGAAATATCTACACCACTATCTGTATGAACATGGAAATATCCACACCGCTATCTGTATGAACATGGAAATATCTTCACCGCCATCTGTATGAACATGGATATATCTACACAGCCATCTGGATGAACATGGAAATATCTACAAAGCTATCTGTATGAACATGGAAATATCTACACCACTATCTGTGTAAACATGCATACATCTTCACCGCTATCTGTATAAACATGGGAATATCTACACCGCTATCTGTATGACCATAGAAATATCTACACCGCTATCTGTTTCAACACGGAAATATCTACTCCGCTATCTGAATGATAATGGGAATATCTACACAGCTATCTGCATATACATGGAAATATCAACAAAGCTATTTCTTTACACATGGAAATAACTACACCGCTATCTCTATTAACATGGAAATATCTACACCGCCATCTGTATGAACATGGAAATATCTTCACCGCCATATGTATGAACATGGATATATCTACACAGCCATCTGGGTGAACATGGAAATATCTACACCACTATATGTATGAACATGGAATTAGCTAAACCGCTATGTCTTTGAATATGGAAATATCTACACCGCTATCTGTATGAACATGGAAGTATCTACACCGCTATCTGTATGAACATTGAGATATCTTCACCGCCATATGTATGAACACGGATATATCTAGACAGCCATCTGGATGAACATGGAAATATCAGCACTGCTGTCTGTATGAACATGGAAATATCTACACCGCTATCTGTATGAACATGCAAATATCTACACAGCTATCTGTTTGAACATGGAAATATGTACACCGCTATCTGCATGAAAATGGAAATATCTACACAGCTTTCTGCATATACATCAAAATATCTACAAAGCTATTCCTCTACACATGGAATTATCTACATCGCAATCTCTACATACATGGAAATATCTACACCGCCATCTGTATGAACATGGAAATATCTGCACCGCCATCTGTATGAACATGTAAATATCTAGACCGCCATCTGTATTAAGATGGAGATATCTACACCGCTATCTGTATAAACACGGAAATATCTACACCGCTACCTGTATAAACATGGAAATATCTACACCGCTATCTGTATAAACATGGAAATATCTACACCGCTACCTGTATAAACATGGAAATATCAGCACCGCTATCTGTATGAACATGGAAATATCTGCACCGCCATCTGTATTAACATACAAATATCTACACCTCCATCTGTATTAAGATGGAGATATCTACACGGCTATCTGTATAAACTTGGAAATATCTACACCGCCATCTGTATAAACATGGAAATATCTACACCGCTATCTGTATAAACATGGAAATATCTACACCGCCATCTGTATGAAGATAAAAATATCTTCACCGCCATCTGTATGAACATGGATATATTTACACAGCCATCTGGATGAAAATGGAAATATCTACACCGCTATCTGTATGAACATGGAAATAGCTACACCGCTATCTGTATGAACATGGAAATATCTACACCGCTATCTGTATGAACATGGAAATATCTACACCGCTATCTGTATGAACATGGAAATATCTTTAATGCCATCTGTATGAACATGGATATATCTACACAGCCATCTGGATGAACATGGAAATATCAACACCGCTATCTGTATGAACATGGAAATATCTACACCGCTATCTGTTTTAACATGCATACATCTTCACCGTTATCTGTATAAACATGGAAATATCTACATCGCTATCCGTATGAACATGGAAATATCTACACCGCTATCTGTTTGAACATGGAAATATCTACACCGATATCTGCATGAAAAGGGAAATATCTACACAGCTATCTGCATATACATGGAAATATCTACAAAGCTATTTCTCTACACATGGAAATATCTACACCGCAATCCCTATAAACATGGAAATATCTTCACCGCCATCTGTATGAACATGGAAATATCTGCACCGCCATCTTTATGAACATATAAATATCTAGACCGCCATCTGTATTAAGATGGAGATATCTACACCGCTATCTGTATAAACATGGAAATATCTACACCGCTATCTGTATAAACATGGAAATATCTACACCGCTATCTGTATAAACATGGAAATATCTACACCGCTACCTGTATAAACATGGAAATATCAGCACCGCTATCTGTATGAACATGGAAATATCTACACCGCTATCTCTATGAACATGGAAATATCTACACCGATATCTGTATGAACATGGAAATATCTTCACCGCCATCTGTATCAACATGGATATATCTACACAGCCATCTGGACGAACATGGAAATATCAGCACCGCTGTCTGTATGAACATGGAAATATCTACACCGCTATCTGTATGAACATGGAAATATCTACACCGCTATCTGTATGAACATGGAAATAACTTCACCGACATCTGTATGAAAATGGATATATCTACACAGCCATCTGGATGAACATGGAAATATCTACAGCGCTATCTGTATGAACATGGAAATATCTACACCAATATCTGTGTAAACATGCTTACATCTTCACCGCTATCTGTATAAACATGGAATTATCTACACCGCTATCTGTATGACCATGGAAATATCTACACCGCTATCTGTTTGAACACGGAAATATCTAGTCTGCTATCTACATGAAAATGGAAATATCTACACAGCTATCTGCTTATACATGGAAATAACTACACCGCTATCTCTATTAACATGGAAATATCTACACCGCCATCTGTATGAACATGGAAATATCTGCACCGCCATCTGTATGAACTTATAAATATCTACACCACCATCTGTATTAAGATGGAGGTATCTACACCGCTATCTGTATAAACATGGAAATATCTACAACGCTATCTGTATAAACATGGAAACATCTACACCGCTATCAGTATAAACATGGAAATATCTGCACCGCTACCTGTATAAACATGGAAATATCAGCACCGCTATCTGTATGAACATGGAAATATCTACACAGCCATCTGGATGAACATGGAAATATCTACACCGCTATCTGTATGAACATGGAAATAGCTACACCGCTATCTGTATGAACATGGAAATATCTACACCACTACCTGTATGAACATGGAAATATCTACACCGCTATCTGCATGAACATGGAAATATCTTCACCGCCATCTGTGTGAACATGGATATATCTACACAGCAATCTGGATGAACATGGAAATATCTACACCGCTATCTGTATGAAGATGGAAATAGCTACACCTCTATCTGTATGAACATGGAAATATCTACACCGCTATCTGTATGAACATGGAAAGATCTACACCGCTATCTGTATGAACATGGAAATATCTTCACCGCCATCTGTATGAACATGGATATATCTACACAGCCATCTGGATGAACATAGATATATCTCCACCGCTATCTGCATGAACATGGAAATATCTACACCGCTATCTGTGTAAACATGCATACATCTTCACCGCTATCTGTATAAACATGGAAATGTCTACACCCCTATGGATATGAACATGGAAATATCTACACCGCTATCTGTTTGAACATGGAAATATCTACACCGCTATCTGCATGAAAATGTAAATATCTACACAGCTATCTGCATATACATGGAAATATCTACAAAGCTATTTCTTTACACATGGAAACATCTACACCGCTATCTCTATAAACATGGAAATATCTACAACGCCATCTGTATGAACATGGAAATATCTGCAACGCCATCTGCATGAACAGATAAATATCTACACCGCCATCTGTATTAAGATGGAGATATCTACACCGCTATCTGTATAAACAGGGAAATATCTACACCGCTATCTGTATAAACATGGAAATATCTACACCGCTATCTGTATAAACATGGAAATATCTACACCGCTACCTGCATAAACATGGAAATATCACCACCGCTATCTGCATGAACATGGAAATAACTACACAGCCATCTGAATGAACATGGAAATATCTACACCGCTATCTGTATGAACATGGAAATATCTTCACCGCCATCTGTATGAACATGGATAGATCTACACAGCCATCTGGATGAACATGGAAATAACTACACCGCTATCTGTATGAACATGGAAATAGCTACACCGCTATCTGTATGAACATGGAAATATCTACACCGCTATCTGTATGAACATGGAAATATCTACACCTCTATCTGTATGAACATGGAAATATCTTCACCGCCATCTGTATGAACATGGATATATCTACACAGCCATCTGGATGAACATGGAAATATCTACACCGCTATCTGTGTTAACATGCATACATCTTCACCGCTATCTGTATAAACATGGAAATATCTACACCGCTATCTGTATAACATGGAAATATCTACACAGCTATCTGTATGAACATGGAAATATCTACACCGCTATCTGCATGAAAATGGAAATATCTACACAGCTATCTGCATATACATGGAAATATCTACAAAGCTATTTCTCTACACAAGGAAATATCTACACCGCAATCTCTATAAACATGGAAATATATACAACGCCATCTGTATGAACATGGAAATATCTGCACCGCCATCTGTATGAACATATAAATATCTAGACCGCCATCTGTATTAAGATGGAGATATCTACACCGCTATCTGTATAAACATGGAAATGTCTACACCGCTATCTCTATAAACATGGAAATGTCTACACCGCTACCTGTATAAACATGGAAATATCAGCACCGCCATCTGAATGAATATGGAAATATCTACACCGCTATCTCTATGAACATGGAAATATCTACACCGATATCTGTATGAACATGGAAATATCTTCACCGCCATCTGTATGAACATGGATATATCTACACAGCCATCTGGACGAACAAGGAAATATCAGCACCGCTGTCTGTATGAACATGGAAATATCTACACCGCTATCTGTACGAACATGGAAATATCTACACCACTATCTGTAAGAACATGGAAATATCTTCAACGACATCTGTATGAACATGGATATATCTACACAGCCATCTGGATGAACATGGAAATATCTACACCGCTATCTGTATGAACATGGAAATATCTACACTACTATCTGTGTAAACATGCATACATCTTCACCGCTATCTGTATAAACATGGATATATCTACCCCGCTATCTGTATAAACATGGAAATATCTACACCGCTACCTGTATAAACATGGAAATGTCAGCACCGTTATCTGTATGAACATGGAAATATCTACACAGCCATCTGGATGAAAATGGAAATAGTTACACCGCTATCTGTATGAACATGGAAATAGCTACACCGCTATCTGTTTGAACATGGAAATATCTACACCGCTATCTGTATGAACATGGAAATGTCTTCACCGCCATCTGTATGAACATGAATATATCTACACAGCCATCTAGATGAACATGGAAATATCTACACCGCTATATGTATGAACATGGAATTAGCGACACTGCTATCTGTATGAACATGGAAATATCTACACCACTATCTGTATGAACATGGAAATATCCACACCGCTATCTGTATGAACATGGAAATATCTTCACCGCCATCTGTATGAACATGGATATATCTACACAGCCATCTGGATGAACATGGAAATATCTACAAAGCTATCTGTATGAACATGGAAATATCTACACCACTATCTGTGTAAACATGCATACATCTTCACCGCTATCTGTATAAACATGGGAATATCTACACCGCTATCTGTATGACCATAGAAATATCTACACCGCTATCTGTTTGAACACGGAAATATCTACTCCGCTATCTGAATGATAATGGCAATATCTACATAGCTATCTGCATATACATGGAAATATCTACAAAGCTATTTCTTTACACATGGAAATAACTACACCGCTATCTCTATTAACATGGAAATATCTACACCGCCATCTGTATGAACATGGAAATATCTGCACCGCCATCTGTATGAACATATAAATATCTACACCGCCATCTGTATTAAGATGGAGATATCTACACCTCTATCTGTATAAACATGGAAATATCTACACCGCTATCTGTATAAACATGGAAATACCTACACCGCTACCTGTATAAACATGGAATTATCAGCACCGCTATCTGTATGAACATGGAAATATCTACACCGCTATCTGTATGAACTTGGAAATATCTACACCGCTGTCTGTGTAAACATGCATTCACCTTCACCTCTATCTGTATAAACATGGAAATGTCTACACCCCTATGGATATGAACATGGAAATATCTACTCCGCTATCTGTTTGAACATGGAAATATCTACACCGCTATCTGCATGAAAATGTAAATATCTACACAGCTATCTGCATATACATGGAAATATCTACAAAGCTATTTCTTTACACTTGGAAATATCTACACCGCTATCTCTATAAACATGGAAATATCTACACCGCCATCTGTATGAATATGGAAATATCTGCACTGCCATCTGTATGAACATATAAATATCTACATCGCCATCTGTATTAAGATGGAGATATCTACACCGCTATCTGTATAATCATGGAAATATCTACACCGCTATCTGTATAAACATGGATATATCTACCCCGCTATCTGTATAAACATGGAAATATCCACACCGCTACCTGTATAAACATGGAAATATCAGCACCGTTATCTGTATGAACATGGAAATATCTACACAGCCATCTGGATGAAAATGGAAATAGTTACACCGCTATCTGTATGAACATGGAAATAGCTACACCGCTATCTGTTTGAACATGGAAATATCTACACCGCTATCTGTATGAACATGGAAATATCTTCACCGCCATCTGTATGAACATGGAAATATCTTCACCGCCATCTGTACGAACATGGATATATCTACACAGCCATCTAGATGAACATGGAAATATCTACACCGCTATATGTATGAACATGGAATTAGCGACACCGCTATCTGTATGAACATGGAAATATCTACACCGCTATCTGTATGAACATGGAAATATCTACACCGCTATCTGTATGAACATGGAAATATCTTCACCGCCATCTGTACGAACATGGATATATCTACACAGCCATCTGGATGAACATGGAAATATCTACACCGCTATCTGTATGAACATGGAAATATCTACACAGCTATCTGTGTAAACATGCATACATCTTCACCGCTATCTGTATAAACATGGAAATATCTACACCGCTATCTGTATGACCATGGAAATATCTACACCGCTATCTGTTTGAACACGGAAATATCTACTCCGCTATCTGCATGATAATGGAAATATCTACAAAGCTATTTCTTTACACATGGAAATAACTACACCGCTATCTCTTTTAACATGGAAATATCTACACCGCAATCTGTATGAACATGGAAATATCTGCACCGCCATCTGTATGAACATATAAATATCTACACCGCCATCTGTATTAAGATGGAGATATCTACACCTCTATCTGTATAAACATGGAAATATCTACACCGCTATCTGTATAAACATGGAAATATCTACACCGCTATCTGCATAAACATGGAAATACCTACACCGCTACCTGTATAAACATGGAAGTATCAGCACCGCTATCTGTATGAACATGGAAATATCTACACCGCTGTCTGTATGAACATGGAAATATCTACACCGATATCTGTATGAACATGTAAATATCTTCACCGCCATGTGTATGAACATAGATATATCTACACAGCCATCTGGATGAACATGGAAATATCAGCAACGCTGTCTGTATGGACATGGAAATATCTACACCGCTATCTGTATGAACATGGAAATATCTACACCGCTATCTGTATGAACATGGAAATATCTTCACCGCCATCTGTATGAACATGGATATATCTACACAGCCAGCTGGATGAAGATGGAAATATCTACACCGCTATCTGTATGAACTTGGAAATATCTACACCGCTATCTGTGTAAACATGCATTCACCTTCACCGCTATCTGTATAAACATGGAAATGTCTACACCCCTATGGATATGAACATGGAAATATCTACTCCGCTATCTGTTTGAACATGGAAATATCTACACCGCTATCTGCATGAAAATGTAAATATCTACACAGCTATCTGCATATACATGGAAATATCTACAAAGCTATTTCTTTACACCTGGAAATATCTACACCACTATCTCTATAAACATGGAAATATCTACACCGCCATCTGTATGAATATGGAAATATCTGCACTGCCATCTGTATGAACATATAAATATCTACATCGCCATCTGTATTAAGATGAAGATATCTACACCGCTATCTGTATAATCATGGAAATATCTACACCGCTATCTGTATAAACATGGATATATCTACCCCGCTATCTGTATAAACATGGAAATATCTACACCGCTACCTGTATAAACATGGAAATATCAGCACCGTTATCTGTATGAACATGGAAATATCTACACAGCCATCTGGATGAAAATGGAAATAGTTACACCGCTATCTGTATGAACATGGAAATAGCTACACCGCTATCTGTTTGAACATGGAAATATCTACACCGCTATCTGTATGAACATGGAAATATCTTCACCGCCATCTGTACGAACATGGATATATCTACACAGCCATCTGGATGAACATGGAAATATCTACACCGCTATCTGTATGAACATGGAAATATCTACACCACTATCTGTGTAAACATGCATACATCTTCACCGCTATCTGTATAAACATGGAAATATCTACACCGCTATCTGTATGACCATGGAAATATCTACACCGCTATCTGTTTGAACACGGAAATATCTACTCCGCTATCTGCATGATAATGGAAATATCTACACAGCTATCTGCATATACATGGAAATATCTACAAAGCTATTTCTTTACACATGGAAATAACTACACCGCTATCTCTATTAACATGGAAATATCTACACCGCCATCTGTATGAACATGGAAATATCTGCACCGCCATCTGTATGAACATATAAATATCTACACCGCCATCTGTATTAAGATGGAGATATCTACACCTCTATCTGTATAAACATGGAAATATCTACACCGCTATCTGTATAAACATGGATATATCTACTCCGCTATCTGTATAAACATGGAAATATCTACACCGCTACCTGTATAAACATGGAAGTATCAGCACCGCTATCTGTATGAACATGGAAATATCTACACCGCTATCTGTATAAACATGGAAATATCTACACCGCTATCTGTATAAACATGGAAATACCTACACCGCTACCTGTATAAACATGGAAGTATCAGCACCGCTATCTGTATGAACATGGAAATATCTACACCGCTATCTGTATGAACATGGAAATATCTACACCGATATCTGTATGAACATGTAAATATCTTCACCGCCATCTGTATGAACATAGATACATCTACACAGCCATCTGGATGAACATGGAAATATCAGCAACGCTGTCTGTATGGACATGGAAATATCTACACCGCTATCTGTATGAACATGGATATATCTACACCGCTATCTGTATGAACATGGAAATATCTTCACCGCCATCTGTATGAACATGGATATATCTACACAGCCAGCTGGATGAAGATGGAAATATCTACACCGCTATCTGTATGAACTTGGAAATATCTACACCGCTATCTGTGTAAACATGCATTCACCTTCACCGCTATCTGTATAAACATGGAAATGTCTACACCCCTATGGATATGAACATGGAAATATCTACTCCGCTATCTGTTTGAACATGGAAATATCTACACCGCTATCTGCATGAAAATGTAAATATCTACACAGCTATCTGCATATACATGGAAATATCTACAAAGCTATTTCTTTACACCTGGAAATATCTACACCGCTATCTCTATAAACATGGAAATATCTACACCGCCATCTGTATGAATATGGAAATATCTGCACGGCCATCTGTATGAACATATAAATATCTACATCGCCATCTGTATTAAGATGGAGATATCTACACCGCTATCTGTATAATCATGGAAATATCTACACCGCTATCTGTATAAACATGGATATATCTACCCCGCTATCTGTATAAACATGGAAATATCTACACCGCTACCTGTATAAACATGGAAATATCAGCACCGTTATCTGTATGAACATGGAAATATCTACACAGCCATCTGGATGAAAATGGAAATAGTTACACCGCTATCTGTATGAACATGGAAATAGCTACACCGCTATCTGTTTGAACATGGAAATATCTACACCGCTATCTGTATGAACATGGAAATATCTTCACCGCCATCTGTATGAACATGAATATATCTACACAGCCATCTAGATGAACATGGAAATATCTACACCGCTATATGTATGAACATGGAATTAGCGACACCGCTATCTGTATGAACATGGAAATATCTACACCGCTATCTGTATGAACATGGAAATATCTACACCGCTATCTGTATGAACATGGAAATATCTTCACCGCCATCTGTACGAACATGGATATATCTACACAGCCATCTGGATGAACATGGAAATATCTACACCGCTATCTGTATGAACATGGAAATATCTACACCACTATCTGTGTAAACATGCATACATCTTCACCGCTATCTGTATAAACATGGAAATATCTACACCGCTATCTGTATGACCATGGAAATATCTACACCGCTATCTGTTTGAAAACGGAAATATCTACTCCGCTATCTGCATGATAATGGAAATATCTACACAGCTATCTGCATATACATGGAAATATCTACAAAGCTATTTCTTTACACATGGAAATAACTACACCGCTATCTCTATTAACATGGAAATATCTACACCGCCATCTGTATGAACATGGAAATATCTGCACCGCCATCTGTATGAACATATAAATATCTACACCGCCATCTGTATTAAGATGGAGATATCTACACCTCTATCTGTATAAACATGGAAATATCTACACCGCTATCTGTATAAACATGGAAATATCTACACCGCTATCTGTATAAACATGGAAATACCTACACCGCTACCTGTATAAACATGGAAGTATCAGCACCGCTATCTGTATGAACATGGAAATATCTACACCGCTATCTGTATGAACATGGAAATATCTACACCGATATCTGTATGAACATGTAAATATCTTCACCGCCATGTGTATGAACTTAGATATATCTACACAGCCATCTGGATGAACATGGAAATATCAGCAACGCTGTCTGTATGGACATGGAAATATCTACACCGCTATCTGTATGAACATGGAAATATCTACACCGCTATCTGTATGAACATGGAAATATCTTCACCGCCATTTGTATGAACATGGATATATCTACACAGCCAGCTGGATGAAGATGGAAATATCTACACCGCTATCTGTATGAACTTGGAAATATCTACACCGCTATCTGTGTAAACATGCATACATCTTCACCGCTATCTGTATAAACATGGAAATGTCTACACCCCTATGGATATGAACATGGAAATATCTACTCCGCTATCTGTTTGAACATGGAAATATCTACACCGCTATCTGCATGAAAATGTAAATATCTACACAGCTATCTGCATATACATGGAAATATCTACAAAGCTATTTCTTTACACTTGGAAATATCTACACCGCTATCTCTATAAACATGGAAATATCTACACCGCCATCTGTATTAAGATGGAGATATCTACACCTCTATCTGTATAAACATGGAAATATCTACACCGCTATCTGTAAAAACATGGAAATATCTACACCGCTATCTGTATAAACATGGAAATACCTACACCGCTACCTGTATAAACATGGAAGTATCAGCACCGCTATCTGTATGAACATGGAAATATCTACACCGCTATCTGTATGAACATGGAAATATCTACACCGATATCTGTATGAACATGTAAATATCTTCACCGCCATCTGTATGAGCATAGATATATCTACACAGCCATCTGGATGAACATGGAAATATCAGCAACGCAGTCTGTATGGACATGGAAATATCTACACCGCTATCTGTATGAACATGGAAATATCTACACCGCTATCTGTATGAACATGGAAATATCTTCACCGCCATCTGTATGAACATGGATATATCTACACAGCCAGCTGGATGAAGATGGAAATATCTACACCGCTATCTGTATGAACTTGGAAATATCTACACCTCTATCTGTGTAAATATGCATTCACCTTCACCGCTATCTGTATAAACATGGAAATGTCTACACCCCTATGGATATGAACATGGAAATATCTACTCCGCTATCTGTTTGAACATGGAAATATCTACACCGCTATCTGCATGAAAATGTAAATATCTACACAGCTATCTGCATATACATGGAAATATCTACAAAGCTATTTCTTTACACTTGGAAATATCTACACCGCTATCTCTATAAACATGGAAATATCTACACCGCCATCTGTATGAATATGGAAATATCTGCACTGCCATCTGTATGAACATATAAATATCTACATCGCCATCTGTATTAAGATGGATATATCTACCCCGCTATCTGTATAAACATGGAAATATCTACACCGCTACCTGTATAAACATGGATATATCTACCCCGCTATCTGTATGAACATGGATATATCTACGCAGCCATCTGAATGAACATGGAAATATCTACACCGCTATCTGTGTAAACATGCATACATCTTCACCGCTATCTGTATGAACATGGAAATAGCTACACCGCTATCTGTTTGAACATGGAAATATCTACACCGCTATCTGTATGAACATGGAAATATCTTCACCGCCATCTGTATGAACATGAATATATCTACACAGCCATCTAGATGAACATGGAAATATCTACACCGCTATATGTATGAACATGGAATTAGCGACACCGCTATCTGTATGAACATGGAAATATCTACACCGCTATCTGTATGAACATGGAAATATCTACACCGCCATCTGGACGAACATGGATATATCTACACAGCCATCTGGATGAACATGGAAATATCTACACCGCTATCTGTATGAACATGGAAATATCTACACCACTATCGGTGTAAACATGCATACATCTTCACCGTTATCTGTATAAACATGGAAATATCTACACCGCTATCTGTATGACCATGGAAATATCTACACCGCTATCTGTTTGAACACGGAAATATCTACTCCGCTATCTGCATGATAATGGAAATATCTACACAGCTATCTGCATATACATGGAAATATCTACAAAGCTATTTCTTTACACATGGAAATAACTACACCGCTATCTCTATTAACATGGAAATATCTACACCGCCATCTGTATGAACATGGAAATATCTGCACCGCCATCTGTATGAACATATAAATATCTACACCGCCATCTGTATTAAGATGGAGATATCTACACCGCTATCTGTATAAACATGGAAATATCTACACCGCTATCTGTATAAACATGGAAATATCTACACCGCTATCTGTATAAACATGGAAATACCTACACCGCTACCTGTATAAACATGGAAGTATCAGCACCGCTATCTGTATGAACATGGAAATATCTACACCGCTATCTGTATGAACATGGAAATATCTACACCGATATCTGCATGAACATGTAAATATCTTCACCGCCATCTGTATGAACATAGATATATCTACACAGCCATCTGGATGAACATGGAAATATCAGCAACGCTGTCTGTATGGACATGGAAATATCTACACCGCTATCTGTATGAACATGGAAATATCTACACCGCTATCTGTATGAACATGGAAATATCTTCACCGCCATCTGTATGAACATGGATATATCTACAGAGCCAGCTGGATGAAGATGGAAATATCTACACAGCTATCTGTATGAACTTGGAAATATCTACACCGCTATCTGTGTAAACATGCATTCACCTACACCGCTATCTGTATAAACATGGAAATGTCTACACCCCTATGGATATGAACATGGAAATATCTACTTCGCTATCTGTTTGAACATGGAAATATCTACACCGCTATCTGCATGAAAATGTAAATATCTACAAAGCTATCTGCATATACATGGAAATATCTACAAAGCTATTTCTTTACACTTGGAAATATCTACACCGCTATCTCTATAAACATGGAAATATCTACACCGCCATCTGTATGAATATGAAAATATCTGCACTGCCATCTGTATGAACATATAAATATCTACATCGCCATCTGTATTAAGATGGAGATATCTACACCGCTATCTGTATAATCATGGAAATATCTACACCGCTATCTGTATAAACATGGATATATCTACTCCGCTATCTGTATAAACATGGAAATATCTACACCGCTACCAGTATAAACATGGAAATATCAGCACCGTTATCTGTATGAACATGGAAATATCTACACAGCCATCTGGATGAAAATGGAAATAGTTACACCGCTATCTGTATGAACATGGAAATAGCTACACCGCTATCTGTTTGAACATGGAAATATCTACACCGCTATCTGTATGAACATGGAAATATCTTCACCGCCATCTGTATGAACATGAATATATCTACACAGCCATCTAGATGAACATGGAAATATCTACACCGCTATATGTATGAACATGGAATTAGCGACACCGCTATCTGTATGAACATGGAAATATCTACACCGCTATCTGTATGAACATGGAAATATCTACACCGCTATCTGTATGAACATGGAAATATCTTCACCGCCATCTGGACGAACATGGATATATCTACACAGCCATCTGGATGAACATGGAAATATCTACACCGCTATCTGTATGAACATGGAAATATCTACACCACTATCTGTGTAAACATGCATACATCTTCACCGCTATCTGTATAAACATGGAAATATCTACACCGCTATCTGTATGACCATGGAAATATCTACACCGCTATCTGTTTGAACACGGAAATATCTACTCCGCTATCTGCATGATAATGGAAATATCTACACAGCTATCTGCATATACATGGAAATATCTACAAAGCTATTTCTTTACACATGGAAATAACTACACCGCTATCTCTATTAACATGGAAATATCTACACCGCCATCTGTATGAACATGGAAATATCTGCACCGCCATCTGTATGAACATATAAATATCTACACCGCCATCTGTATTAAGATGGAGATATCTAAACCTCTATCTGTATAAACATGGAAATATCTACACCGCTATCTGTATAAACATGGAAATATCTACACCGCTATCTGTATAAACATGGAAATACCTACACCGCTACCTGTATAAACATGGAAGTATCAGCACCGCTATCGGTATGAACATGGAAGTATCTACACCGCTATCTGTATGAACATGGAAATATCTACACCGATATCTGTATGAACATGTAAATATCTTCACCGCCATCTGTATGAACATAGATATATCTACACAGCCATCTGGATGAACATGGAAATATCAGCAACGCTGTCTGTATGGACATGGAAATATCTACACCGCTATCTGTATGAACATGGAAATATCTACACCGCTATCTGTATGAACATGGAAATATCTTCACCGCCATCTGTATGAACATGGATATATCTACACAGCCAGCTGGATGAAGATGGAAATATCTACACCGCTATCTGTATGAACTTGGAAATATCTACACCGCTATCTGTCTAAACATGCATTCACCTTCACCGCTATCTGTATAAACATGGAAATGTCTTCACCCCTATGGATATGAACATGGAAATATCCACTCCGCTATCTGTTTGAACATGGAAATATCTACACCGCTATCTGCATGAAAATGTAAATATCTACACAGCTATCTGCATATACATGGAAATATCTACAAAGCTATTTCTTTACACTTGGAAATATCTACACCGCTATCTCTATAAACATGGAAATATCTACACCGCCATCTGTATGAACATGGAAATATCTGCACCGCCATCTGTATGAAAATATAAATATCTAGACCGCCATCTGTATTAAGATGGAGATATCTACACCGCTATCTGTATAAACATGGAAATATCTACACCGCTATCTGTATAAACATGGAAATATCTACACCGCTACCTGTATAAACATGGAAATATCAGCACCACTATCTGTATGAACATGGAAATATCTACACCGCTATCTCTATGAACATGGAAATATCTACACCGATATCTGTATGAACATGGAAATATCTTCACCGCCATCTGTATCAACATGGATATATCTACACAGCCATCTGGACGTACATGGAAATATCAGCACCGCTGTCTGTATGAACATGGAATTATCTACACCGCTATCTGTATGAACATGGAAATATCTACACCGCTATCTGTATGAACATGGAAATAACTTCACCGACATCTGTATGAAAATGGATATATCTACACAGCCATCTGGATGAACATGGAAATATCTACACCGCTATCTGTATGAACATGGAAATATCTACACCACTATCTGTGTAAACATGCATACATCTTCACCGCTATCTGTATAAACATGGAATTATCTACACCACTATCTGTATGACCATGGAAATATCTACACTGCTATCTGTTTGAACACGGAAATATCTACTCCGCTATCTGCATGAAAATGGAAATATCTACACAGCTATCTGCATATACATGGAAATATCTACAAAGCTATTTCTTTACACATGGAAATAACTACACCGCTATCTCTATTAACATGGAAATATCTACACAGCCATCTGTATGAAAATGGAAATATCTGCACCGCCATCTGTATGAACATATAAATATCTACACCGCCATCTGTATTAAGATGGAGATATCTACACCGCTATCTGAATAAACTTGGAAATATCTACAACGCTATCTGCATAAACATGGAAACATCTACACTGCTATCTGTATAAACATGGAAATATCTGCACCGCTACCTGTATAAACATGGAAATATCAGCACCGCTATCTGTATGAACATGGAAATATCTACACAGCCATCTGAATGAACATGGAAATATCTACACCGCTATCTGTATGAACATGGAAATATCTTCACCGCCATCTGTATGAACATGGATATATCTACACAGCCATCTGGATGAACATGGAAATAACTACACCGCTATCTGTATGAACATGGAAATATCTACACCGCTATCTGTATGAACATGGAAATATCTACACCGCTATCTGTATGAACATGGAAATATCTTCACCGCCATCTGTATGAACATGGATATATCTACAGAGCCAGCTGGATGAAGATGGAAATATCTACACCGCTATCTGTATGAACTTGGAAATATCTACACCGCTATCTGTGTAAACATGCATTCACCTACACCGCTATCTGTATAAACATGGAAATGTCTACACCCCTATGGATATGAACATGGAAATATCTACTCCGCTATCTGTTTGAACATGGAAATATCTACACCGCTATCTGCATGAAAATGTAAATATCTACAAAGCTATCTGCATATACATGGAAATATCTACAAAGCTATTTCTTTACACTTGGAAATATCTACACCGCTATCTCTATAAACATGGAAATATCTACACCGCCATCTGTATGAATATGGAAATATCTGCACTGCCATCTGTATGAACATATAAATATCTACATCGCCATCTGTATTAAGATGGAGATATCTACACCGCTATCTGTATAATCATGGAAATATCTACACCGCTATCTGTATAAACATGGATATATCTACTCCGCTATCTGTATAAACATGGAAATATCTACACCGCTACCTGTATAAACATGGAAATATCAGCACCGTTATCTGTATGAACATGGAAATATCTACACAGCCATCTGGATGAAAATGGAAATAGTTACACCGCTATCTGTATGAACATGGAAATAGCTACACCGCTATCTGTTTGAACATGGAAATATCTACACCGCTATCTGTATGAACATGGAAATATCTTCACCGCCATCTGTATGAACATGAATATATCTACACAGCCATCTAGATGAACATGGAAATATCTACACCGCTATATGTATGAACATGGAATTAGCGACACCGCTATCTGTATGAACATGGAAATATCTACACCGCTATCTGTATGAACATGGAAATATCTACACCACTATCTGTGTAAACATGCATACATCTTCACCGCTATCTGTATAAACATGGAATTATCTACACCGCTATCTGTATGACCATGGAAATATCTACACTGCTATCTGTTTGAACACGGAAATATCTACTCCGCTATCTGCATGAAAATGGAAATATCTACACAGCTATCTGCATATACATGGAAATATCTACAAAGCTATTTCTTTACACATGGAAATAACTACACCGCTATCTCTATTAACATGGAAATATCTACACCGCCATCTGTATGAAAATGGAAATATCTGCACCGCCATCTGAATGAACATATAAATATCTACACCGCCATCTGTATTAAGATGGAGATATCTACACCGCTATCTGAATAAACTTGGAAATATCTACAACGCTATCTGCATAAACATGGAAACATCTACACTGCTATCTGTATAAACATGGAAATATCTGCACCGCTACCTGTATAAACATGGAAATATCAGCACCGCTATCTGTATGAACATGGAAATATCTACACAGCCATCTGAATGAACATGGAAATATCTACACCGCTATCTGTATGAACATGGAAATATCTTCACCGCCATCTGTATGAACATGGATATATCTACACAGCCATCTGGATGAACATGGAAATAACTACACCGCTATCTGTATGAACATGGAAATAGCTACACTGCTATCTGTATGAACATGGAAATATCTACACCGCTATCTGTATGAACATGGAAATATCTACACCTCTATCTGTATGAACATGGAAATATCTTCACCGCCATCTGTCTGAACATGGATATATGTACACTGCCATCTGGATGAACATGGAAATATCAACACCGCTTTCTGTATGAACATGGAAATATCTACACCGCTATCTGTGTTAACATGCATACATCTTCACCGCTATCTGTATAAACTTGGAAATATCTACACCGCTATCTGTATAACATGGAAATATCTAAACAGCTGTCTGTTTGAACATGGAAATATCTACACCGCTATCTGCATGAAAATGGAAATATCTACACAGCTATCTGCAAATACATGGAAATATCTACAAAGCTGTTTCTCTACACAAGGAAATATCTACACCGCAATCTCTATAAACATGGAAATATATACAACGCCATCTGTATGAACATGGAAATATCTGCACCGCCATCTGTATGAACATATAAATATCTAGACCGCCATCTGTATTAAGATGGAGATATCTATACCGCTATCTGTATAAACATGGAAATATCTACACCGCTATCTCTATAAACATGGAAATATCTACACCGCTACCTGTATAAACATGGAAATATCAGCACCGCCATCGGAATGAATATGGAAACATCTACACCGCTATCTCTATGAACATGGAAATATCTACACCGATATCTGTATGAACATGGAAATATCTTCACCGCCATCTGTATGAACATGGATATATCTACCCCGCTATCTGTATAAACATGGAAATATCTACACCGCTACCTGTATAAACATGGAAATATCAGCACCGTTATCTGTATGAACATGGAAATATCTACACAGCCATCTGGATGAAAATGGAAATAGTTACACCGCTATCTGTATGAACATGGAAATAGCTACACCGCTATCTGTCTGAACATGGAAATATCTACACCGCTATCTGTATGAACATGGATATATCTACACCACTATCTGTGTAAACATGCATACATCTTCACCGCTATCTGTATAAACATGGAAATATCTACACCGCTATCTGTATGACCATGGAAATATCTACACCGCTACCTGTTTGAACACGGAAATATCTACTCCGCTATCTGCATGATAATGGAAATATCTACACAGCTATCTGCATATACATGGAAATATCTACAAAGGTATTTCTTTACACGTGGAAATAACTACACCGCTATCTCTATTAACATGGAAATATCTACACCGCCATCTGAATGAACATGGAAATATCTGCACCGCCATCTGTATGAACATATAAATATCTACACCGCCATCTGTATTAAGATGGAGATATCTACACCTCTATCTGTATAAACATGGAAATATCTACACCGCTATCTGTATAAACATGGAAATATCTACACCGCTATCTGTATAAACATGGAAATACCTACACCGCTACCTGTATAAACATGGAAGTATCAGCACCGCTATCTGTATGAACATGGAAATATCTACACCGCTATCTGTATGAACATGGAAATATCTACACCGCTACCAGTATAAACATGGAAATATCACCACCGCTATGTGTATGAACATGGAAATATCTACACAGCCATCTCAATGAACATGGAAATATCTACAACGCTATCTGTATGAACATGGAAATAGCTACACCGCTATCTGTATGAA
The DNA here is from genome assembly GCF_029281585.2 of Gorilla gorilla gorilla. Taxonomy (NCBI): domain Eukaryota; kingdom Metazoa; phylum Chordata; class Mammalia; order Primates; family Hominidae; genus Gorilla; species Gorilla gorilla. The sequence continues at coordinate 50,697,213 of NC_073246.2, read as the reverse complement.
CATGGAAATATCTACGCCACTATCTGTATGAACATGGAAATATCTACACCGCTATCTGTATGAACATGGAAATATCTTCACCGCCATCTGTATGAACATGGATATATCTACACAGCCATCTGGATGAACATGGAAATATCTACACCGCTATCTGTATGAACATGGAAATAGCTACACCGCTATCTGTATGAACATGGAAATATCTACACCGCTATCTGTATGAACATGGAAATATCTACACCGCTATCTGTATGAACATGAAAATATCTTCACAGCCATCTGTATGAACATGGATATATCTACACAGCCATCTGGATGGACATGGAAATATCAACACCGCTATCGGTATGAACATGGAAATATCTACACCGCTATCTGTTTTAACATGCATACATCTTCACCGCAATCTGTATAAAAATGGAAATATCTACAGCGCTATCTGTATGAACATGGAAATATCTACACAGCTATCTGTTTGAACATGGATATATCTACACCGCTATCTGCATGAAAATGGAAATATCTACACAGCTATCTGCATATACATGGAAATATCTACAAAGCTATTTCTCTACACATGGAAATATCTACACCGCAATCTCTATAAACATGGAAATATCTACACCGCCATCTGTATGAACATGGAAATATCTGCACCGCCATCTGTATGAACATACAAATATCTAGACCGCCATCTGTATTAAGATGGAGATATCTACACCGCTATCTGTATAAACATGGAAATATCTACACCGCTATCTGTATAAACATGGAAATATCTACACCGCTATCTGTATAAACATGGGAATATCTACACCGCTACCTGTATAAACATGGAAATATCAGCACCACTATCTGTATGAACATGGAAATATCTACACCGCTATCTCTGTGAACATGGAAATATCTTCACCGCCATCTGTATGAACATGGATATAACTACACAGCCATCTGGACGAACATGCAAATATCAGCACCGCTGTCTGTATGAACATGGAAATATCTACACCGCCATCTGTATGAATATGAAAATATCTGCACTGCCATCTGTATGAACATATAAATATCTACATCGCCATCTGTATTAAGATGGAGATATCTACACCGCTATCTGTATAATCATGGAAATATCTACACCGCTATCTGTATAAACATGGATATATCTACTCCGCTATCTGTATAAACATGGAAATATCTACACCGCTACCAGTATAAACATGGAAATATCAGCACCGTTATCTGTATGAACATGGAAATATCTACACAGCCATCTGGATGAAAATGGAAATAGTTACACCGCTATCTGTATGAACATGGAAATAGCTACACCGCTATCTGTTTGAACATGGAAATATCTACACCGCTATCTGTATGAACATGGAAATATCTTCACCGCCATCTGTATGAACATGAATATATCTACACAGCCATCTAGATGAACATGGAAATATCTACACCGCTATATGTATGAACATGGAATTAGCGACACCGCTATCTGTATGAACATGGAAATATCTACACCGCTATCTGTATGAACATGGAAATATCTACACCGCTATCTGTATGAACATGGAAATATCTTCACCGCCATCTGGACGAACATGGATATATCTACACAGCCATCTGGATGAACATGGAAATATCTACACCGCTATCTGTATGAACATGGAAATATCTACACCACTATCTGTGTAAACATGCATACATCTTCACCGCTATCTGTATAAACATGGAAATATCTGCACCGCTACCTGTATAAACATGGAAATATCAGCACCGCTATCTGTATGAACATGGAAATATCTACACAGCCATCTGAATGAACATGGAAATATCTACACCGCTATCTGTATGAACATGGAAATATCTTCACCGCCATCTGTATGAACATGGATATATCTACACAGCCATCTGGATGAACATGGAAATAACTACACCGCTATATGTATGAACATGGAAATAGCTACACTGCTATCTGTATGAACATGGAAATATCTACACCGCTATCTGTATGAACATGGAAATATCTACACCTCTATCTGTATGAACATGGAAATATCTTCACCGCCATCTGTATGAACATGGATATATGTACACTGCCATCTGGATGAACATGGAAATATCAACACCGCTTTCTGTATGAACATGGAAATATCTACACCGCTATCTGTGTTAACATGCATACATCTTCACCGCTATCTGTATAAACTTGGAAATATCTACACCGCTATCTGTATAACATGGAAATATCTAAACAGCTGTCTGTTTGAACATGGAAATATCTACACCGCTATCTGCATGAAAATGGAAATATCTACACAGCTATCTGCAAATACATGGAAATATCTACAAAGCTGTTTCTCTACACAAGGAAATATCTACACCGCAATCTCTATAAACATGGAAATATATACAACGCCATCTGTATGAACATGGAAATATCTGCACCGCCATCTGTATGAACATATAAATATCTAGACCGCCATCTGTATTAAGATGGAGATATCTATACCGCTATCTGTATAAACATGGAAATATCTACACCGCTATCTCTACAAACATGGAAATATCTACACCGCTACCTGTATAAACATGGAAATATCAGCACCGCCATCGGAATGAATATGGAAACATCTACACCGCTATCTCTATGAACATGGAAATATCTACACCGATATCTGTATGAACATGGAAATATCTTCACCGCCATCTGTATGAACATGGATATATCTACCCCGCTATCTGTATAAACATGGAAATATCTACACCGCTACCTGTATAAACATGGAAATATCAGCACCGTTATCTGTATGAACATGGAAATATCTACACAGCCATCTGGATGAAAATGGAAATAGTTACACCGCTATCTGTATGAACATGGAAATAGCTACACCGCTATCTGTCTGAACATGGAAATATCTACACCGCTATCTGTATGAACATGGATATATCTACACCACTATCTGTGTAAACAGGCATACATCTTCACCGCTATCTGTATAAACATGGAAATATCTACACCGCTATCTGTATGACCATGGAAATATCTACACCGCTACCTGTTTGAACACGGAAATATCTACTCCGCTATCTGCATGATAATGGAAATATCTACACAGCTATCTGCATATACATGGAAATATCTACAAAGGTATTTCTTTACACGTGGAAATAACTACACCGCTATCTCTATTAACATGGAAATATCTACACCGCCATCTGAATGAACATGGAAATATCTGCACCGCCATCTGTATGAACATATAAATATCTACACCGCCATCTGTATTAAGATGGAGATATCTACACCTCTATCTGTATAAACATGGAAATATCTACACCGCTATCTGTATAAACATGGAAATATCTACACCGCTATCTGTATAAACATGGAAATACCTACACCGCTACCTGTATAAACATGGAAGTATCAGCACCGCTATCTGTATGAACATGGAAATATCTACACCGCTATCTGTATGAACATGGAAATATCTACACCGCTACCAGTATAAACATGGAAATATCACCACCGCTATGTGTATGAACATGGAAATATCTACACAGCCATCTCAATGAACATGGAAATATCTACAACGCTATCTGTATGAACATGGAAATAGCTACACCGCTATCTGTATGAACATGGAAATATCTACGCCACTATCTGTATGAACATGGAAATATCTACACCGCTATCTGTATGAACATGGAAATATCTTCACCGCCATCTGTATGAACATGGATATATCTACACAGCCATCTGGATGAACATGGAAATATCTAAACCGCTATCTGTATGAACATGGAAATAGCTACACCGCTATCTGTATGAACATGGAAATATCAACACCGCTATCGGTATGAACATGGAAATATCTACACCGCTATCTGTTTTAACATGCATACATCTTCACCGCTATCTGTATAAAAATGGAAATATCTACAGCGCTATCTGTATGAACATGGAAATATCTACACAGCTATCTGTTTGAACATGGATATATCTACACCGCTATCTGCATGAAAATGGAAATATCTACACAGCTATCTGCATATACATGGAAATATCTACAAAGCTATTTCTCTACACATGGAAATATCTACACCGCAATCTCTATAAACATGGAAATATCTACACCGCCATCTGTATGAACATGGAAATATCTGCACCGCCATCTGTATGAACATACAAATATCTAGACCGCCATCTGTATTAAGATGGAGATATCTACACCGCTATCTGTATAAACATGGAAATATCTACACCGCTATCTGTATAAACATGGAAATATCTACACCGCTATCTGTATAAACATGGGAATATCTACACCGCTACCTGTATAAACATGGAAATATCAGCACCACTATCTGTATGAACATGGAAATATCTACACCGCTATCTCTGTGAACATGGAAATATCTTCACCGCCATCTGTATGAACATGGATATATCTACACAGCCATCTGGACGAACATGCAAATATCAGCACCGCTGTCTGTATGAACATGGAAATATCTACACCGCTATCTGTATGAACATGGAAATATCTACAACACTATCTGTATGAACATGGAAATAACTTCACCGACATCTGTATGAACATGGATATATCTACACAGCCATCTGGATGAACATGGAAATACCTACACTGCTATCTGTATGAACATGGAAATATCTACTCCGCTATCTGTGTAAACAGGCATACATCTTAACCGCTATCTGTATAAGCATGGATATATTTACACCGCTATCTGTATAAACATGGAAATATCTACACCGCTACCTGTATAAACATGGAAATATCAGCACCGTTTTCTGTATGAACATGGAAATATCTACACAGCCATCTGGATGAAAATGGAAATAGTTACACCGTTATCTGTATGAAAATGGAAATATCTACACCGATATCTGTATGAACAAGGAAATATCTACACCGCTATCTGTATGAACATGGAAATATCTTCACCGCCATCTGTATGAACATGAATATATCTACACAGCCATCTGGATGAACATGGAAATATCTACACCGCTATATGTATGAACATGGAATTAGCTACAGCGCTATCTGTATGAACATGGAAATATCTACACCGCTATCTGTATGAACATGGGAATATCTACACCGCTATCTGTATGAACATGGAAATATATTCACCGCCATCTGTATGAACATGGATATATCTACACAGCCATCTGGATGAACATGGAAATATCTACACCGCTATCTGTATAAACATGGAAATATCTACACCACTATCTGTGTAAACATGCATACATCTTCACCGCTATCTGTATAAACATGGAAATATCTACACCGCTATCTGTATGACCATGGAAATATCTACACCGCTATCTGTTTGAACACGGAAATATCTACTCCGCTATCTGCATGAAAATGGAAATATCTTCACCGCCATCTGTATGAACATGGAAATATCTTCACCGCCATCTGTACGAACATGGATATATCTACACAGCCATCTGGATGAACATGGAAATATCTACACCGCTACCTGTATGAACATGGAAATATCTACACCACTATCTGTGTAAACATGCATACATCTTCACCGCTATCTGTATAAACATGGAAATATCTACACCGCTATCTGTATGACCATGGAAATATCTACACCGCTATCTGTTTGAACACGGAAATATCTACTCCGCTATCTGCATGATAATGGAAATATCTACACAGCTATCTGCATATACATGGAAATATCTACAAAGCTATTTCTTTACACATGGAAATAACTACACCGCTATCTCTATTAACATGGAAATATCTACACCGCCATCTGTATGAACATGGAAATATCTGCACCGCCATCTGTATGAACTTATAAATATCTACACCGCCATCTGTATTAAGATGGAGATATCTACACCTCTATCAGTATAAACATGGAAATATCTACACCGCTATCTGTATAAACATGGAAATATCTACACCGCTATCTGTATAAACATGGAAATACCTACACCGCTACCTGTATAAACATGGAAGTATCAGCACCGCTATCTGTATGAACATGGAAATATCTACACCGCTATCTGTATGAACATGGAAATATCTACACCGATATCTGTATGAACATGTAAATATCTTCACCGCAATCTGTATGAACATAGATATATCTACACAGCCATCTGGATGAACATGGAAATATCAGCAACGCTGTCTGTATGGACATGGAAATATCTACACCGCTATCTGTATGAACATGGAAATATCTACACCGCTATCTGTATGAACATGGAAATATCTTCACCGCCATCTGTATGAACATGGATATATCTACACAGCCAGCTGGATGAAGATGGAAATATCTACACCGCTATCTGTATGAACTTGGAAATATCTACACCGCTATCTGTGTAAACATGCATTCACCTTCACCGCTATCTGTATAAACATGGAAATGTCTACACCCCTATGGATATGAACATGGAAATATCTACTCCGCTATCTGTTTGAACATGGAAATATCTACACCGCTATCTGCATGAAAATGTAAATATCTACACAGCTATCTGCATATACATGGAAATATCTACAAAGCTATTTCTTTACACTTGGAAATATCTACACCGCTATCTCTATAAACATGGAAATGTCTACACCGCCATCTGTATGAATATGGAAATATCTGCACTGCCATCTGTATGAACATATAAATATCTAAATCGCCATCTGTATTAAGATGGAGATATCTACACCGCTATCTGTATAATCATGGAAATATCTACACCGCTATCTGTATAAACATGGATATATCTACCCCGCTATCTGTATAAACATGGAAATATCTACACCGCTACCTGTATAAACATGGAAATATCAGCACCGTTATCTGTATGAACATGGAAATATCTACACACCCATCTGGATGAAAATGGAAATAGTTACACCGCTATCTGTATGAACATGGAAATAGCTACACCGCTATCTGTTTGAACATGGAAATATCTTCACCGCCATCTGTATGAACATGAATATATCTACACAGCCATCTAGATGAACATGGAAATATCTACACCGCTATATGTATGAACATGGAATTAGCGACACCGCTATCTGTATGAACATGGAAATATCTACACCGCTATCTGTATGAACATGGAAATATCTACACCGCTATCTGTATGAACATGGAAATATCTTCACCGCCATCTGGACGAACATGGATATATCTACACAGCCATCTGGATGAACATGGAAATATCTAAACCGCTATCTGTATGAACATGGAAATATCTACACCACTATCTGTGTAAACATGCATACATCTTCACCGCTATCTGTATAAACATGGAAATATCTACACCGCTATCTGTATGACCATGGAAATATCTACACCGCTATCTGTTTGAACGCGGAAATATCTACTCCGCTATCTGCATGATGATGGAAATATCTACACAGCTATCTGCATATACATGGAAATATCTACAAAGCTATTTCTTTACACATGGAAATAACTACACCGATATCTCTATTAACATGGAAATATCTACACCGCCATCTGTATGAACATGGAAATATCTGCACTGCCATCTGTATGAACATATAAATATCTACACCGCCATCTGTATTAAGATGGAGATATCTACACCTCTATCTGTATAAACATGGAAATATCTACACCGCTATCTGTAAAAACATGGAAATATCTACACCGCTATCTGTATAAACATGGAAATACCTACACCGCTACCTGTATAAACATGGAAGTATCAGCACCGCTATCTGTATGAACATGGAAATATCTACACCGCTATCTGTATGAACATGGAAATATCTACACTGATATCTGTATGAACATGTAAATATCTTCACCGCCATCTGTATGAACATAGATATATCTACACAGCCATCTGGATGAACATGGAAATATCAGCAACGCAGTCTGTATGGACATGGAAATATCTACACCGCTATCTGTATGAACATGGAAATATCTACACCGCTATCTGTATGAACATGGAAATATCTTCACCGCCATCTGTATGAACATGGATATATCTACACAGCCAGCTGGATGAAGATGGAAATATCTACACCGCTATCTGTATGAACTTGGAAATATCTACACCTCTATCTGTGTAAACATGCATTCACCTTCACCGCTATCTGTATAAACATGGAAATGTCTACACCCCTATGGATATGAACATGGAAATATCTACTCCGCTATCTGTTTGAACATGGAAATATCTACACCGCTATCTGCATGAAAATGTAAATATCTACACAGCTATCTGCATATACATGGAAATATCTACAAAGCTATTTCTTTACACTTGGAAATATCTACACCGCTATCTCTATAAACATGGAAATATCTACACCGCCATCTGTATGAATATGGAAATATCTGCACTGCCATCTGTATGAACATATAAATATCTACATCGCCATCTGTATTAAGATGGATATATCTACCCCGCTATCTGTATAAACATGGAAATATCTACACCGCTACCTGTATAAACATGGAAATATCAGCACCGTTATCTGTATGAACATGGAAATATCTACACAGCCATCTGGATGAAAATGGAAATATTTACACCGCTATCTGTATGAACATGGAAATAGCTACACCGCTATCTGTTTGAACATGGAAATATCTACACCGCTATCTGTATGAACATGGAAATATCTTCACCGCCATCTGTATGAACATGAATATATCTACACAGCCATCTAAATGAACATGGAAATATCTACACCGCTATATGTATGAACATGGAATTAGCGACACCGCTATCTGTATGAACATGGAAATATCTACACAGCTATCTGTATGAACATGGAAATATATACACCGCTATCTGTATGAACATGGAAATATCTTCACCGCCATCTGTACGAACATGGATATATCTACACAGCCATCTGGATGAACATGGAAATATCTACACCGCTATCTGTATGAACATGGAAATATCTACACCACTATCTGTGTAAACATGCATACATCTTCACCGCTATCTGTATAAACATGGAAATATCTACACCTCTATCTGTATGACCATGGAAATATCTGCACCGCTATCTGTTTGAACACAGAAATATCTACTCCGCTATCTGCATGATAATGGAAATATCTACACAGCTATCTGCATATACATGGAAATATCTACAAAGCTATTTCTTTACACATGGAAATAACTACACCGCTATCTCTATTAACATGGAAATATCTACACCGCCATCTGTATGAACATGGAAATATCTGCACCGCCATCTGTATGAACATATAAATATCTACACCGCCATCTGTATTAAGATGGAGATATCTACACCTCTATCTGTATAAACATGGAAATATCTACACCGCTATCTGTATAAACATGGAAATATCTACACCGCTATCTGTATAAACATGGAAATACCTACACCGCTACCTGTATAAACATGGAAGAATCAGCACCGCTATCTGTATGAACATGGAAATATCTACACCGCTATCTGTATGAACATGGAAATATCTACACCGATATCTGCATGAACATGTAAATATCTTCACCGCCATGTGTATGAACATAGATATATCTTCACAGCCATCTGGATGAACATGGAAATATCAGCAACGCTGTCTGTATGGACATGGAAATATATACACCGCTATCTGTATGAACATGGAAATATCTACACCGCTATCTGTATGAACATGGAAATATCTTCACCGCCATCTGTATGAACATGGATATATCTACACAGCCAGCTGGATGAAGATGGAAATATCTACACCGCTATCTGTATGAACTTGGAAATATCTACACCGCTATCTGTGTAAACATGCATTCACCTACACCGCTATCTGTATAAACATGGAAATGTCTACACCCCTATGGATATGAACATGGAAATATCTACTCCGCTATCTGTTTGAACATGGAAATATCTACACCGCTATCTGCATGAAAATGTAAATATCTACACAGCTATCTGCATATACATGGAAATATCTACAAAGCTATTTCTTTACACTTGGAAATAGCTACACCGCTATCTCTATAAACATGGAAATATCTACACCGCCATCTGTATGAATATGGAAATATCTGCACTGCCATCTGTATGAACATATAAATATCTACATCGCCATCTGTATTAAGATGGAGATATCTACACCGCTATCTGTATAATCATGGAAATATCTACACCGCTATCTGTATAAACATGGATATATCTACTCCGCTATCTGTATAAACATGGAAATATCTACACCGCTACCTGTATAAACATGGAAATATCAGCACCGTTATCTGTATTAACATGGAAATATCTACACAGCCATCTGGATGAAAATGGAAATAGTTACACCGCTATCTGTATGAACATGGAAATAGCTACACCGCTATCTGTTTGAACATGGAAATATCTACACCGCTATCTGTATGAACATGGAAATATCTTCACCGCCATCTGTATGAACATGAATATATCTACACAGCCATCTAGATGAACATGGAAATATCTACACCGCTATATGTATGAACATGGAATTAGCGACACCGCTATCTGTATGAACATGGAAATATCTACACCGCTATCTGTATGAACATGGAAATATCTACACCGCTATCTGTATGAACATGGAAATATCTTCACCGCCATCTGGACGAACATGGATATATCTACACAGCCATCTGGATGAACATGGAAATATCTATACCGCTATCTGTATGAACATGGAAATATCTACACCACTATCTGTGTAAACATGCATACATCTTCACCGCTATCTGTATAAACATGGAAATATCTACACCGCTATCTGTATGACCATGGAAATATCTACACCGCTATCTGTTTGAATGCGGAAATATCTACTCCGCTATCTGCATGATGATGGAAATATCTACACAGCTATCTGCATATAAATGGAAATATCTACAAAGCTATTTCTTTACACATGGAAATAACTACACCGCTATCTCTATTAACATGGAAATATCTACACCGCCATCTGTATGAACATGGAAATATCTGCACCGCCATCTGTATGAACATATAAATATCTACACCGCCATCTGTATTAAGATGGAGATATCTACACCTCTATCTGTATAAACATGGAAATATCTACACCGCTATCTGTAAAAACATGGAAATATCTACACCGCTATCTGTATAAACATGGAAATACCTACACCGCTACCTGTATAAACATGGAAGTATCAGCACCGCTATCTGTATGAACATGGAAATATCTACACCGCTATCTGTATGAACATGGAAATATCTACACCGATATCTGTATGAACATGTAAATATCTTCACCGCCATCTGTATGAACATAGATATATCTACACAGCCATCTGGATGAACATGGAAATATCAGCAACGCAGTCTGTATGGATATGGAAATATCTACACCGCTATCTGTATGAACATGGAAATATCTACACCGCTATCTGTATGAACATGGAAATATCTTCACCGCCATCTGTATGAACATGGATATATCTACACAGCCAGCTGGATGAAGATGGAAATATCTACACCGCTATCTGTATGAACTTGGAAATATCTACACCTCTATCTGTGTAAACATGCATTCACCTTCACCGCTATCTGTATAAACATGGAAATGTCTACACCCCTATGGATATGAACATGGAAATATCTACTCCGCTATCTGTTTGAACATGGAAATATCTACACCGCTATCTGCATGAAAATGTAAATATCTACACAGCTATCTGCATATACATGGAAATATCTACAAAGCTATTACTTTACACTTGGAAATATCTACACCGCTATCTCTATAAACATGGAAATATCTACACCGCCATCTGTATGAATATGGAAATATCTGCACTGCCATCTGTATGAACATATAAATATCTACATCGCCATCTGTATTAAGATGGATATATCTACCCCGCTATCTGTATAAACATGGAAATATCTACACCGCTACCTGTATAAACATGGAAATATCAGCACCGTTATCTGTATGAACATGGAAATATCTACACAGCCATCTGGATGAAAATGGAAATATTTACACCGCTATCTGTATGAACATGGAAATAGCTACACCGCTATCTGTTTGAACATGGAAATATCTACACCGCTATCTGTATGAACATGGAAATATCTTCACCGCCATCTGTATGAACATGAATATATCTACACAGCCATCTAAATGAACATGGAAATATCTACACCGCTATATGTATGAACATGGAATTAGCGACACCGCTATCTGTATGAACATGGAAATATCTACACAGCTATCTGTATGAACATGGAAATATATACACCGCTATCTGTATGAACATGGAAATATCTTCACCGCCATCTGTACGAACATGGATATATCTACACAGCCATCTGGATGAACATGGAAATATCTACACCGCTATCTGTATGAACATGGAAATATCTACACCACTATCTGTGTAAACATGCATACATCTTCACCGCTATCTGTATAAACATGGAAATATCTACACCGCTATCTGTATGACCATGGAAATATCTGCACCGCTATCTGTTTGAACACAGAAATATCTACTCCGCTATCTGCATGATAATGGAAATATCTACACAGCTATCTGCATATACATGGAAATATCTACAAAGCTATTTCTTTACACATGGAAATAACTACACCGCTATCTCTAGTAACATGGAAATATCTACACCGCCATCTGTATGAACATGGAAATATCTGCACCGCCATCTGTATGAACATATAAATATCTACACCGCCATCTGTATTAAGATGGAGATATCTACACCTCTATCTGTATAAACATGGAAATATCTACACCGCTATCTGTATAAACATGGAAATATCTACACCGCTATCTGTATAAACATGGAAATACCTACACCGCTACCTGTATAAACATGGAAGAATCAGCACCGCTATCTGTATGAACATGGAAATATCTACACCGCTATCTGTATGAACATGGAAATATCTACACCGATATCTGCATGAACATGTAAATATCTTCACCGCCATGTGTATGAACATAGATATATCTTCACAGCCATCTGGATGAACATGGAAATATCAGCAACGCTGTCTGTATGGACATGGAAATATATACACCGCTATCTGTATGAACATGGAAATATCTACACCGCTATCTGTATGAACATGGAAATATCTTCACCGCCATCTGTATGAACATGGATATATCTACACAGCCAGCTGGATGAAGATGGAAATATTTACACCGCTATCTGTATGAACTTGGAAATATCTACACCGCTATCTGTGTAAACATGCATTCACCTACACCGCTATCTGTATAAACATGGAAATGTCTACACCCCTATGGATATGAACATGGAAATATCTACTCTGCTATCTGTTTGAACATGGAAATATCTACACCGCTATCTGCATGAAAATGTAAATATCTACACAGCTATCTGCATATACATGGAAATATCTACAAAGCTATTTCTTTACACTTGGAAATAGCTACACCGCTATCTCTATAAACATGGAAATATCTACACCGCCATCTGTATGAATATGGAAATATCTGCACTGCCATCTGTATGAACATATAAATATCTACATCGCCATCTGTATTAAGATGGAGATATCTACACCGCTATCTGTATAATCATGGAAATATCTACACCGCTATCTGTATAAACATGGATATATCTACTCCGCTATCTGTATAAACATGGAAATATCTACACCGATACCTGTATAAACATGGAAATATCAGCACCGTTATCTGTATTAACATGGAAATATCTACACAGCCATCTGGATGAAAATGGAAATAGTTACACCGCTATCTGTATGAACATGGAAATAGCTACACCGCTATCTGTTTGAACATGGAAATATCTACACCGCTATCTGTATGAACATGGAAATATCTTCACCGCCATCTGTATGAACATGAATATATCTACACAGCCATCTAGATGAACATGGAAATATCTACACCGCTATATGTATGAACATGGAATTAGCGACACCGCTATCTGTATGAACATGGAAATATCTACACCGCTATCTGTATGAACATGGAAATATCTACACCGATATCTGTATGAACATGGAAATATCTTCACCGCCATCTGTACGAACATGGATATATCTACACAGCCATCTGGATGAACATGGAAATATCTACCCCGCTATCTGTATGAACATGGAAATATCTACACCACTATCTGTGTAAACATGCATACATCTTCACCGCTATCTGTATAAACATGGAAATATCTACACCGCTATCTGTATGACCATGGAAATATCTACACCGCTATCTGTTTGAACACGGAAATATCTACTCCGCTATCTGCATGATAATGGAAATATCTACACAGCTATCTGCATATACATGGAAATATCTACAAAGCTATTTCTTTATACATGGAAATAACTACACCGCTATCTCTATTAACATGGAAATATCTACACCGCCATCTATATGAACATGGAAATATCTGCACCGCCATCTGTATGAACATATAAATATCTACACCGCCATCTGTATTAAGATGGAGATATCTACACCTCTATCTGTATAAACATGGAAATATCTACACCGCTATCTGTATAAACATGGAAATATCTACACCGCTATCTGTATAAACATGGAAATACCTACACTGCTACCTGTATAAACATGGAAGTATCAGCACCGCTATCTGTATGAACATGGAAATATCTACACCGCTATCTGTATGAACATGGAAATATCTACACCGATATCTGTATGAACATGTACATATCTTCACCGCCATCTGTATGAACATAGATATATCTACACAGCCATCTGGATGAACATGGAAATATCAGCAACGCTGTCTGTATGGACATGGAAATAACTACACCGCTATCTGTATGAACATGGAAATATCTACACCGCTATCTGTATGAACATGGAAATATCTTCACCGCCATCTGTATGAACATGGATATATCTACACAGCCAGCTGGATGAAGATGGAAATATCTACACCGCTATCTGTATGAACTTGGAAATATCTACACCGCTATCTGTCTAAACATGCATTCACCATCACCGCTATCTGTATAAACATGGAAATGTCTTCACCCCTATGGATATGAACATGGAAATATCCACTCCGCTATCTGTTTGAACATGGAAATATCTACACCGCTATCTGCATGAAAATGTAAATATCTACACAGCTATCTGCATATACATGGAAATATCTAGAAAGCTATTTCTTTACACTTGGAAATATCTACACCGCTATCTCTATAAACATGGAAATATCTACACCGCCATCTGTATGAACATGGAAATATCTGCACCGCCATCTGTATGAAAATATAAATATGTAGACCGCCATCTGTATTAAGATGGAGATATCTACACCGCTATCTGTATAAACATGGAAATATCTACACCGCTATCTGTATAAACATGGAAATATCTACACCGCTATCTGTATAAACATGGAAATATCTATACCGCTACCTGTATAAACATGGAAATATCAGCACCGCTATCTGTATGAACATGGAAATATCTACACCGCTATCTCTATGAACATGGAAATATCTACACCGATATCAGTATGAACATGGAAATATCTTCACCGCCATCTGTATCAACATGGATATATCTACACAGCCATCTGGACGTACATGGAAATATCAGCACCGCTGTCTGTATGAACATGGAAATATCTACACCGCTATCTGTATGAACATGGAAATATCTACACCGCTATCTGTATGAACATGGAAATAACTTCACCGACATCTGTATGAAAATGGATATATCTACACAGCCATCTGGATGAACATGGAAATATCCACACCGCTATCTGTATGAACATGGAAATGTCTACACTGCTATCTGTGTAAACATGCATACATCTTCACCGCTATCTGTATAAACATGGAAATGTCTACACCCCTATGGATATGAACATGGAAATATCTACACCGCTATCTGTTTGAACATGGAAATATCTACACCGCTATCTGCTTGAAAATGTAAATATCTACACAGCTATCTGCATATACATGGAAATATCTACAAAGCTATTTCTTTACACATGGAAATATCTACACCGCTATCTCCATAAACATGGAAATATCTACAACGCCATCTGTATGAACATGGAAATATCTGCACCGCCATCTGTATGAACATATAAATATCTACACCGCCATCTGTATTAAGATGGAGATATCTACACCGCTATCTGTATAAACAGGGAAATATCTACACCGCTATCTGTATAAACATGGAAATATCTACACCGCTACCTGTATAAACATGGAAATATCAGCACCGCTATCTATATGAACATGGAGATATCTACACCGCTATCTCTATGAACATGGAAATATCTACACCGATATCTGTATGAACATGGAAATATCTTCACCGCCCTCTGTATCAACATGGATATATCTACACAGCCATCTGGACGTACATGGAAATATCAGCACCGCTGTCTGTATGAACATGGAAATATCTACACCGCTATCTGTATGAACATGGAAATATCTACACCGCTATCTGTATGAACATGGAAATAACTTCACCGACATCTGTATGAAAATGGATATATCTACACAGCCATCTGGATGAACATGGAAATATCCACACCGCTATCTGTATGAACATGGAAATATCTACACTGCTATCTGTGTAAACATGCATACATCTTCACCGCTATCTGTATAAACATGGAAATGTCTACACCCCTATGGATATGAACATGGAAATATCTACACCGCTATCTGTTTGAACATGGAAATATCTACACCGCTATCTGCTTGAAAATGTAAATATCTACACAGCTATCTGCATATACATGGAAATATCTATAAAGCTATTTCTTTACACATGGAAATATCTACACCGCTATCTCCATAAACATGGAAATATCTACAACGCCATCTGTATGAACATGGAAATATCTGCACCGCCATCTGTATGAACATATAAATATCTACACCGCCATCTGTATTAAGATGGAGATATCTACACCGCTATCTGTACAAACAGGGAAATATCTACACCGCTATCTGTATGAACATGGAAATATCTACACCGCTATCTGTATAAACATGGAAATATCTACACCGCTACCTGTATAAACTTGGAAATATCACCACCGCTATCTGCATGAACATGGAAATATCTACACAGCCATCTGAATGAACATGGAAATATCTACACCGCTATCTGTATGAACATGGAAATATCTTCACCGCCATCTGTATGAACATGGATATATCTACACAGCCATCTGGATGAACATGGAAATAACTACACCGCTATCTGTATGAACATGGAAATAGCTACACTGCTATCTGTATGAACATGGAAATATCTACACCGCTATCTGTATGAACATGGAAATATCTACACCTCAATCTGTATGAACATGGAAATATCTTCACCGCCATCTGTATGAACATGGATATATCTACACAGCCATCTGGATGAACATGGAAATATCAACACCGCTTTCTGTATGAACATGGAAATATCTACACCGCTATCTGTGTTAACATGCATACATCTTCACCGCTATCTGTATAAACTTGGAAAAATCTACACCGCTATCTGTATAACATGGAAATATCTACACAGCTATCTGTTTGAACATGGAAATATCTACACCGCTATCTGCATGAAAATGGAAATATCTACACAGCTATCTGCATACATGGAAATATCTACAAAGCTATTTCTCTACACAAGGAAATATCTACACCGCAATCTCTATAAACATGGAAATATATACAAGGCCATCTGTATGAACATGGAAATATCTGCACCGCCATCTGTATGAACATATAAATATCTAGACCGCCATCTGTATTAAGATGGAGATATCTACACCGCTATCTGTATAAACATGGAAATATCTACACCGCTATCTGTTTGAACATGGAAATATCTACACCGCTATATGTATGAACATGGAATTAACTACACCGGTATCTGAATGAACATGGAAATATCTACACCGCTATCTGTATGAACATGGAAATATGTACACCGCTATCTGTATGAACATGGAAATATCTTCACCGCCATCTGTACGAACATGGATATATCTACACAGCCATCTGGATGAACATGGAAATATCTACACCGCTATCTGTATGAACATGGAAATATCTACACCACTATCTGTGTAAACATGCATACATCTTCACCGCTATCTGTATAAACATGGAAATGTCTACACCCCTATGGATATGAACATGGAAATATCTACACCGCTATCTGTATGACCATGGAAATATCTACACCGCTATCTGTTTGAACACGGAAATATCTACTCCGCTATCTGCATGATAATGGAAATATCTACACAGCTATCTGCATAAACATGGAAATATCTACAAAGCTATTTCTTTACACACGGAAATAACTACACCGCTATCTCTATTAATATGGAAATATCTACACCGCCATCTGTATGAACATGGAAATATCTGCACCGCCATCTGTATGAACATATAAATATCTACACCGCCATCTGTATTAAGATGGAGATATCTACACCTCTATCTGTATAAACATGGAAATATCTACACCGCTATCTGTATAAACATGGAAATATCTACACCGCAATCTCTATAAACATGGAAATATATACAACGCCATCTGTATGAACATGGAAATATCTGCACCGCCATCTGTATGAACATATAAATATCTAGACCGCCATCTGTATTAAGATGGAGATATCTACACCGCTATCTGTATAAACATGGAAATATCTACACCGCTATCTGTTTGAACATGGAAATATCTACACCGCTATATGTATGAACATGGAATTAACTACACCGGTATCTGAATGAACATGGAAATATCTACACCGCTATCTGTATGAACATGGAAATATCTACACCGCTATCTGTATGAACATGGAAATATCTTCACCGCCATCTGTATGAACATGGTTATATCTACACAGCCATCTGGATGAACATGGATATATCTCCACCGCTATCTGCATGAACATGGAAATATCTACACCGCTATCTGTGTAAACATGCATACATCTTCACCGCTATCTGTATAAACATGGAAATATCTACACCGCTATCTGTAGAAACACGGAAATATCTACAACGCTACCTGTATAAACATGGAAATATCAGCACCGCTATCTGTATGAACATGGAAATATCTACACCGCTATCTCTATGAACATGGAAATATCTACACCGATATCTGTATGAACATGGAAATATCTTCACCGCCATCTGTATGAACTTGGATATATCTACACAGCCATCTGGATGAACATGGAATTATCAGCACCGCTGTCTGTTTGAACATGGAAATACCTACACCGCTATCTGTATGAACATGGAAATATCTACACCGCTATCTGTATGAACATGGAAATATCTTCACCACCATCTGTATGAACATGGATATATCTACACAGCCATCTGGATGAACATGGAAATATCTACACCGCTATCTGTATGAACATGGAAATATCTACACCGCTATCTGTGTAAACATGCGTACATCTTCACCACTATCTGTATAAACATGGAAATATCTACACCGCTATCTGTATAAACCTTGAAATATCTACACCGCTACCTGTATAAACATGGAAATATCAGCACCGCTATCTGTATGATCATGGAAATATATACACAGCCATCTGGATGAACATGGAAATCTCTACACCGCTATCTGTATGAACATGGAAATAGCTACACCTCTATCTGTATGAACATGGAAATATCTACACCGCTATCTGTATGAACATGGAAAGATCTACACCGCCATCTGTATGAACAAGGAAATATCTTCACCACCATCTGTATGAACATGGATATACCTACACAGCCATCTGGATGAACATGGATATATCTACACCGCTATCTGTATGAACATGGAAATATCTGCACCGCTATCTGTGTAAACATGCATACATCTTCACCGCTATCTGTATAAACATGGAAATGTCTACACCGCTATGTGTATGAACATGGAAATATCTACACCGCTATCTGTTTGAACACGGAAATATCTACTCCGCTATCTGCATGAAAATGGAAATATCTACACAGCTATCTGCATATACATGGAAATATCTATAAAGCTATTTCTTTACACATGGAAATAACTACACCGCTATCTCTATTAACATGGAAATATCTACACTGCCATCTGTATGAACATGGATATATCTGCACCGCCATCTGTATGAACATATAAATATCTACACCGCCATCTGTATTAAGTTGGAGATATCTACACCGCTATCTGTATAAACATGAAAATATCTACACCGCTATCCGTATAAACATGGAAATATCTACACCGCTACCTGTATAAACATGGAAATATCAGCACCGCTATCTGTATGAACATGGAAATATCTACACAGCCATCTGGATGAACATGGAAATATCTACACCGCTATCTGTATGAACATGGAAATAGCTACACCGCTAACTGTATGAACATGGAAATATCTACACCGCTATCTGCATGAACATGGAAATATCTTCACCGCCATCTGTATGAACATGGATATATCTACACAGCAATCTGGATGAACATGGAAATAACTACACCGCTATCTGTATGAACATGGAAATAGCTACACTTCTATCAGTATGAACATGGAAATATCTACACCGCTATCCGTATAAACATGGAAAGATCTACACCGCTATCTGTATGAACATGGAAATATCTTCACCGCCATCTGTATGAACATGGATATATCTACACAGCCATCTGGATGAACATGGATATATCTCCACCGCTATCTGCATGAACATGGAAATATCTACACCGCTATCTGTGTAAACATGCATACATCTTCACCGCTATCTGTATTAACATGGAAATATCTACACAGCCATCTGGATGAACATGAAAATATCTACACCGCTATCTGTATGAACATGGAAATATCAGCACCGCTATCTGTATGAACATGGAAATATCTTCACCGCTATCTGTATGAACATGGAAATATCTACACCGCTATCTGTATGAACATGGAAATATCTACACCGCTATCTGTATGAACATGGAAATAGCTACACCGCTATCTGTATGAACATGGAAGTATCTACACCACTATCTGTATGAACATGGAAATATCTTCACCGCCATATGTATGAACATGGATATATCTACACAGCCATCTGGATGAACATGGAAATATCTACACCACTATATGTATGAACATGGAATTAGCTAAACCGCTATGTCTATGAACATGGAAATATCTACACCGCTATCTGTATGAACATGGAAGTATCTACACCGCTATCTGTATGAACATTGAAATATCTTCACCGCCATATGTATGAACACGGATATATCTAGACAGCCATCTGGATGAACATGGAAATATCAGCACTGCTGTCTGTATGAACATGGAAATATCTTCACCACCATCTGTATGAACATGGATATATCTACACAGCCATCTGGATGAACATGGAAATATCTACACCGCTATCTGTATGAACATGGAAATATCTACACCGCTATCTGTGTAAACATGCGTACATCTTCACCACTATCTGTATAAACATGGAAATATCTACACCGCTATCTGTATAAACCTTGAAATATCTACACCGCTACCTGTATAAACATGGAAATATCAGCACCGCTATCTGTATGATCATGGAAATATATACACAGCCATCTGGATGAACATGGAAATCTCTACACCGCTATCTGTATGAACATGGAAATAGCTACACCTCTATCTGTATGAACATGGAAATATCTACACCGCTATCTGTATGAACATGGAAAGATCTACTCCGCCATCTGTATGAACAAGGAAATATCTTCACCACCATCTGTATGAACATGGATATACCTACACAGCCATCTGGATGAACATGGATATATCTACACCGCTATCTGTATGAACATGGAAATATCTGCACCGCTATCTGTGTAAACATGCATACATCTTCACCGCTATCTGTATAAACATGGAAATGTCTACACCGCTATGTGTATGAACATGGAAATATCTACACCGCTATCTGTTTGAACACGGAAATATCTACTCCGCTATCTGCATGAAAATGGAAATATCTACACAGCTATCTGCATATACATGGAAATAACTATAAAGCTATTTCTTTACACATGGAAATAACTACACCGCTATCTCTATTAACATGGAAATATCTACACTGCCATCTGTATGAACATGGAAATATCTGCACCGCCATCTGTATGAACATATAAATATCTACACCGCCATCTGTATTAAGTTGGAGATATCTACACCGCTATCTGTATAAACATGAAAATATCTACACCGCTATCTGTATAAACATGGAAATATCTACACCGCTACCTGTATAAACATGGAAATATCAGCACCGCTATCTGTATGAACATGGAAATATCTACACAGCCATCTGGATGAACATGGAAATATCTACACCGCTATCTGTATGAACATGGAAATAGCTACACCGCTAACTGTATGAACATGGAAATACCTACACCGCTATCTGCATGAACATGGAAATATCTTCACCGCCATCTGTATGAACATGGATATATCTACACAGCAATCTGGATGAACATGGAAATAACTACACCGCTATCTGTATGAACATGGAAATAGCTACACTTCTATCAGTATGAACATGGAAATATCTACACCGCTATCTGTATAAACATGGAAAGATCTACACCGCTATCTGTATGAACATGGAAATATCTTCACCGCCATCTGTATGAACATGGATATATCTACACAGCCATCTGGATGAACATGGATATATCTCCACCGCTATCTGCATGAACATGGAAATATCTACACCGCTATCTGTGTAAACATGCATACATCTTCACCGCTATCTGTATTAACATGGAAATATCTACACAGCCATCTGGATGAACATGAAAATATCTACACCGCTATCTGTATGAACATGGAAATATCAGCACCGCTATCTGTATGAACATGGAAATATCTTCACCGCTATCTGTATGAACATGGAAATATCTACACCGCTATCTGTATGAACATGGAAATATCTACACCGCTATCTGTATGAACATGGAAATAGCTACACCGATATCTGTATGAACATGGAAGTATCTACACCACTATCTGTATGAACATGGAAATATCTTCACCGCCACATGTATGAACATGGATATATCTACACAGCCATCTGGATGAACATGGAAATATCTACACCACTATATGTATGAACATGGAATTATCTAAACCGCTATGTCTATGAACATGGCAATATCTACACCGCTATCTGTATGAACATGGAAGTATCTACACCGCTATCTGTATGAACATTGAAATATCTTCACCGCCATATGTATGAACACGGATATATCTAGACAGCCATCTGGATGAACATGGAAATATCAGCACTGCTGTCTGTATGAACATGGAAATATCTACACCGCTATCTGTATGAACATGGAAATATCTACACAGCTATCTGTTTGAACATGGAAATATCTACACCGCTATCTGCATGAAAATGGAAATATCTCTACAGCTTTCTGCATATACATCAAAATATCTACAAAGCTATTCCTCTACACATGGAAATATCTACACCGCAATCTCTATAAACATGGAAATATCTACACTGCTCTCTGCATGAACATGGAAATATCTACACCGCTATCTGTATGAACATGGAAATAACTTCACCGCCATCTGTATGAAAATGGATATATCTACACAGCCATCTGGATGAACATGGAAATATCTACACCGCTATCTGTATGAACATGGAAACAGCTACACCGCTATCAGTATGAACATGGAAATATCTACACCGCTATCTGTATGAACACGGAAATATCTACACCGCTATCTGTATGAACATGGAAATATCTTCACCGCCATCTGTATGAACATGAATATATCTACACAGCCATCTGGATGAACATGGAAATATCTACACCGCTATATGTATGAACATGGAATTAACTACACCGGTATCTGAATGAACATGGAAATATCTACACCGCTATCTGTATGAACATGGAAATATCCACACCGCTATCTGTATGAACATGGAAATATCTTCACCGCCATCTGTATGAACATGGTTATATCTACACAGCCATCTGGATGAACATGAAAATCTCTACACCGCTATCTGTATGAACATGGAAATATCTACACCGCTCTCTGTGTATACATGCATACATCTTCACCGCTATCTGTATAAACATGGAAATATCTACACCGCTACCCGTATAAACATGGAAATATCAGCACCGCTATCTGTATGAACATGGAAATATCTACACAGCCATCTGGAAGAACATGGAAATATCTACACCGCTATCTGTATGAACATGGAAATATCTTCAACGCC
Source organism: Gorilla gorilla gorilla (assembly GCF_029281585.2). Classification (NCBI taxonomy): domain Eukaryota; kingdom Metazoa; phylum Chordata; class Mammalia; order Primates; family Hominidae; genus Gorilla; species Gorilla gorilla. The sequence goes on along the minus strand of NC_073246.2, from coordinate 50,672,844 downwards.
ATCTGTATGAACATGGATATATCTACACAGCCATCTGGATGAACATGGAAATATCTACACCGCTATCTGTATGAACATGGAAATCTCTACACCGCTATCTGTGTAAACATGCATACATCTTCACCGCTATCTGTATAAACATGGAAATATCTACACTGCTATCTGCATGAACATGGAAATATCTACACCGCTATCAGTATGAACATGGAAACAGCTACACCGCTATCAGTATGAACATGGAAATATCTACACTGCTATCTGTATGAACACGGAAATATCTACACCGCTATCTGTATGAACATGGAAATATCTTCACCGCCATCTGTATGAACATGAATATATCTACACAGCCATCTGGATGAACATGGAAATATCTACACCGCTATATGTATGAACATGGAATTAACTACACCGGTATCTGAATGAACATGGAAATATCTACACCGCTATCTGTATGAACATGGAAATATCTACACCGCTATCTGTATGAACTTGGAAATATCTTCACCGCCATCTGTATGTACATGGTTATATCTACACAGCCATCTGGATGAACATGGAAATATCTACACCGCAATCTGTATGAACATGGAAATATCTACACCGCTCTCTGTGTATACATGCATACATCTTCACCGCTATCTGTATAAACATGGAAATATCTACACTGCTACCCGTATAAACATGGAAATATCAGCACCGCTATCTGTATGAACATGGAAATATCTACACAGCCATCTGGAGGAACATGGAAATATCTACATCGCTATCTGTATGAACATGGAAATAGCTACACCGCTATCTGTATGAACATGGAAACATCTACACCACTATCTGTATGAACATGGAAATATCTACACCGCTATCTGTATGAACATGGAAATATCTTCACCGCCATCTGTATGAACATGGATATATCTACACAGCCATCTGGATGAACATGGAAATATCTACACCGCTATCTGTATGAACATGGAAATCTCTACACCGCTATCTGTGTAAACATGCATACATCTTCACCGCTATCTGTATAAACATGGAAATATCTACACTGCTATCTGCATGAACATGGAAATATCTACACCGCTATCAGTATGAACATGGAAACAGCTACACCGCTATCAGTATGAACATGGAAATATCTACACTGCTATCTGTATGAACACGGAAATATCTACACCGCTATCTGTATGAACATGGAAATATCTTCACCGCCATCTGTATGAACATGAATATATCTACACAGCCATCTGGATGAACATGGAAATATCTACACCGCTATATGTATGAACATGGAATTAACTACACCGGTATCTGAATGAACATGGAAATATCTACACCGCTATCTGTATGAACATGGAAATATCTACACCGCTATCTGTATGAACTTGGAAATATCTTCACCGCCATCTGTATGTACATGGTTATATCTACACAGCCATCTGGATGAACATGGAAATATCTACACCGCAATCTGTATGAACATGGAAATATCTACACCGCTCTCTGTGTATACATGCATACATCTTCACCGCTATCTGTATAAACATGGAAATATCTACACTGCTACCCGTATAAACATGGAAATATCAGCACCGCTATCTGTATGAACATGGAAATATCTACACAGCCATCTGGAGGAACATGGAAATATCTACATCGCTATCTGTATGAACATGGAAATAGCTACACCGCTATCTGTATGAACATGGAAACATCTACACCACTATCTGTATGAACATGGAAATATCTACACCGCTATCTGTATGAACATGGAAATATCTTCACCGCCATCTGTATGAACATGGATATATCTACACAGCCATCTGGATGAACATGGAAATATCTACACCGCTATCTGTATGAACATGGAAATATCTACACCACTATCTGTGTAAACATGCATACATCTTCACCGCTATCTGTATAAACATGGAAATGTCTACACCCCTATGGATATGAACATGGAAATATCTACACCGCTATCTGTATGACCATGGAAATATCTACACCGCTATCTGTTTGAACACGGAAATATCTACTCCGCTATCTGCATGATAATGGAAATATCTACACAGCTATCTGCATATACATGGAAATATCTACAAAGCTATTTCTTTACACACGGAAATAAATACACCGCTATCTCTATTAATATGGAAATATCTACACCGCCATCTGTATGAACATGGAAATATCTGCACCGCCATCTGTATGAACATATAAATATCTACACCGCCATCTGTATTAAGATGGAGATATCTACACCTCTATCTGTATAAACATGGAAATATCTACACCGCTATCTGTATAAACATGGAAATATCTACACCGCAATCTCTATAAACATGGAAATATATACAACGCCATCTGTATGAACATGGAAATATCTGCACCGCCATCTGTATGAACATATAAATATCTAGACCGCCATCTGTATTAAGATGGAGATATCTACACCGCTATCTGTATAAACATGGAAATATCTACACCGCTATCTGTTTGAACATGGAAATATCTACACCGCTATATGTATGAACATGGAATTAACTACACCGGTATCTGAATGAACATGGAAATATCTACACCGCTATCTGTATGAACATGGAAATATCTACACCGCTATCTGTATGAACATGGAAATATCTTCACCGCCATCTGTATGAACATGGTTATATCTACACAGCCATCTGGATGAACATGGATATATCTCCACCGCTATCTGCATGAACATGGAAATATCTACACCGCTATCTGTGTAAACATGCATACATCTTCACCGCTATCTGTATAAACATGGAAATATCTACACCGCTATCTGTAGAAACACGGAAATATCTACAACGCTACCTGTATAAACATGGAAATATCAGCACCGCTATCTGTATGAACATGGAAATATCTACACCGCTATCTCTATGAACATGGAAATATCTACACCGATATCTGTATGAACATGGAAATATCTTCACCGCCATCTGTATGAACTTGGATATATCTACACAGCCATCTGGATGAACATGGAATTATCAGCACCGCTGTCTGTTTGAACATGGAAATACCTACACCGCTATCTGTATGAACATGGAAATATCTACACCGCTATCTGTATGAACATGGAAATATCTTCACCACCATCTGTATGAACATGGATATATCTACACAGCCATCTGGATGAACTTGGAAATATCTACACCGCTATCTGTATGAACATGGAAATATCTACACCGCTATCTGTGTAAACATGCATACATCTTCACCACTATCTGTATAAACATGGAAATATCTACACCGCTATCTGTATAAACCTTGAAATATCTACACCGCTACCTGTATAAACATGGAAATATCAGCACCGCTATCTGTATGATCATGGAAATATATACACAGCCATCTGGATGAACATGGAAATCTCTACACCGCTATCTGTATGAACATGGAAATAGCTACACCTCTATCTGTATGAACATGGAAATATCTACACCGCTATCTGTATGAACATGGAAAGATCTACACCGCCATCTGTATGAACAAGGAAATATCTTCACCACCATCTGTATGAACATGGATATACCTACACAGCCATCTGGATGAACATGGATATATCTACACCGCTATCTGTATGAACATGGAAATATCTGCACCGCTATCTGTGTAAACATGCATACATCTTCACCGCTATCTGTATAAACATGGAAATGTCTACACCGCTATGTGTATGAACATGGAAATATCTACACCGCTATCTGTTTGAACACGGAAATATCTACTCCGCTATCTGCATGAAAATGGAAATATCTACACAGCTATCTGCATATACATGGAAATATCTATAAAGCTATTTCTTTACACATGGAAATAACTACACCGCTATCTCTATTAACATGGAAATATCTACACTGCCATCTGTATGAACATGGATATATCTGCACCGCCATCTGTATGAACATATAAATATCTACACCGCCATCTGTATTAAGTTGGAGATATCTACACCGCTATCTGTATAAACATGAAAATATCTACACCGCTATCCGTATAAACATGGAAATATCTACACCGCTACCTGTATAAACATGGAAATATCAGCACCGCTATCTGTATGAACATGGAAATATCTACACAGCCATCTGGATGAACATGGAAATATCTACACCGCTATCTGTATGAACATGGAAATAGCTACACCGCTAACTGTATGAACATGGAAATATCTACACCGCTATCTGCATGAACATGGAAATATCTTCACCGCCATCTGTATGAACATGGATATATCTACACAGCAATCTGGATGAACATGGAAATAACTACACCGCTATCTGTATGAACATGGAAATAGCTACACTTCTATCAGTATGAACATGGAAATATCTACACCGCTATCCGTATAAACATGGAAAGATCTACACCGCTATCTGTATGAACATGGAAATATCTTCACCGCCATCTGTATGAACATGGATATATCTACACAGCCATCTGGATGAACATGGATATATCTCCACCGCTATCTGCATGAACATGGAAATATCTACACCGCTATCTGTGTAAACATGCATACATCTTCACCGCTATCTGTATTAACATGGAAATATCTACACAGCCATCTGGATGAACATGAAAATATCTACACCGCTATCTGTATGAACATGGAAATATCAGCACCGCTATCTGTATGAACATGGAAATATCAGCACCGCTATCTGTATGAACATGGAAATATCTACACCGCTATCTGTATGAACATGGAAATATCTACACCGCTATCTGTATGAACATGGAAATAGCTACACCGCTATCTGTATGAACATGGAAGTATCTACACCACTATCTGTATGAACATGGAAATATCTTCACCGCCATATGTATGAACATGGATATATCTACACAGCCATCTGGATGAACATGGAAATATCTACACCACTATATGTATGAACATGGAATTAGCTAAACCGCTATGTCTATGAACATGGAAATATCTACACCGCTATCTGTATGAACATGGAAGTATCTACACCGCTATCTGTATGAACATTGAAATATCTTCACCGCCATATGTATGAACACGGATATATCTAGACAGCCATCTGGATGAACATGGAAATATCAGCACTGCTGTCTGTATGAACATGGAAATATCTTCACCACCATCTGTATGAACATGGATATATCTACACAGCCATCTGGATGAACATGGAAATATCTACACCGCTATCTGTATGAACATGGAAATATCTACACCGCTATCTGTGTAAACATGCGTACATCTTCACCACTATCTGTATAAACATGGAAATATCTACACCGCTATCTGTATAAACCTTGAAATATCTACACCGCTACCTGTATAAACATGGAAATATCAGCACCGCTATCTGTATGATCATGGAAATATATACACAGCCATCTGGATGAACATGGAAATCTCTACACCGCTATCTGTATGAACATGGAAATAGCTACACCTCTATCTGTATGAACATGGAAATATCTACACCGCTATCTGTATGAACATGGAAAGATCTACTCCGCCATCTGTATGAACAAGGAAATATCTTCACCACCATCTGTATGAACATGGATATACCTACACAGCCATCTGGATGAACATGGATATATCTACACCGCTATCTGTATGAACATGGAAATATCTGCACCGCTATCTGTGTAAACATGCATACATCTTCACCGCTATCTGTATAAACATGGAAATGTCTACACCGCTATGTGTATGAACATGGAAATATCTACACCGCTATCTGTTTGAACACGGAAATATCTACTCCGCTATCTGCATGAAAATGGAAATATCTACACAGCTATCTGCATATACATGGAAATATCTATAAAGCTATTTCTTTACACATGGAAATAACTACACCGCTATCTCTATTAACATGGAAATATCTACACTGCCATCTGTATGAACATGGAAATATCTGCACCGCCATCTGTATGAACATATAAATATCTACACCGCCATCTGTATTAAGTTGGAGATATCTACACCGCTATCTGTATAAACATGAAAATATCTACACCGCTATCTGTATAAACATGGAAATATCTACACTGCTACCTGTATAAACATGGAAATATCAGCACCGCTATCTGTATGAACATGGAAATATCTACACAGCCATCTGGATGAACATGGAAATATCTACACCGCTATCTGTATGAACATGGAAATAGCTACACCGCTAACTGTATGAACATGGAAATACCTACACCGCTATCTGCATGAACATGGAAATATCTTCACCGCCATCTGTATGAACATGGATATATCTACACAGCAATCTGGATGAACATGGAAATAACTACACCGCTATCTGTATGAACATGGAAATAGCTACACTTCTATCAGTATGAACATGGAAATATCTACACCGCTATCTGTATAAACATGGAAAGATCTACACCGCTATCTGTATGAACATGGAAATATCTTCACCGCCATCTGTATGAACATGGATATATCTACACAGCCATCTGGATGAACATGGATATATCTCCACCGCTATCTGCATGAACATGGAAATATCTACACCGCTATCTGTGTAAACATGCATACATCTTCACCGCTATCTGTATTAACATGGAAATATCTACACAGCCATCTGGATGAACATGAAAATATCTACACCGCTATCTGTATGAACATGGAAATATCAGCACCGCTATCTGTATGAACATGGAAATATCTTCACCGCTATCTGTATGAACATGGAAATAACTACACCGCTATCTGTATGAACATGGAAATATCTACACCGCTATCTGTATGAACATGGAAATAGCTACACCGCTATCTGTATGAACATGGAAGTATCTACACCACTATCTGTAGGAACATGGAAATATCTTCACCGCCATATGTATGAACATGGATATATCTACACAGCCATCTGGATGAACATGGAAATATCTACACCACTATATGTATGAACATGGAATTATCTAAACCGCTATGTCTATGAACATGGCAATATCTACACCGCTATCTGTATGAACATGGAAGTATCTACACCGCTATCTGTATGAACATTGAAATATCTTCACCGCCATATGTATGAACACGGATATATCTAGACAGCCATCTGGATGAACATGGAAATATCAGCACTGCTGTCTGTATGAACATGGAAATATCTACACCGCTATCTGTATGAACATGGAAATATCTACACAGCTATCTGTTTGAACATGGAAATATCTACACCGCTATCTGCATGAAAATGGAAATATCTCCACAGCTTTCTGCATATACATCAAAATATCTACAAAGCTATTCCTCTACACATGGAAATATCTACACCGCAATCTCTATAAACATGGAAATATCTACACTGCTCTCTGCATGAACATGGAAATATCTACACCGCTATCTGTATGAACATGGAAATAACTTCACCGCCATCTGTATGAAAATGGATATATCTACACAGCCATCTGGATGAACATGGAAATATCTACACCGCTATCTGCATGAACATGGAAACAGCTACACCGCTATCAGTATGAACATGGAAATATCTACACCGCTATCTGTATGAACACGGAAATATCTACACCGCTATCTGTATGAACATGGAAATATCTTCACCGCCATCTGTATGAACATGAATATATCTACACAGCCATCTGGATGAACATGGAAATATCTACACCGCTATATGTATGAACATGGAATTAACTACACCGGTATCTGAATGAACATGGAAATATCTACACCGCTATCTGTATGAACATGGAAATATCTACACCGCTATCTGTATGAACATGGAAATATCTTCACCGCCATCTGTATGAACATGGTTATATCTACACAGCCATCTGGATGAACATGAAAATATCTACACCGCTATCTGTATGAACATGGAAATATCTACACCGCTCTCTGTGTATACATGCATACATCTTCACCGCTATCTGTATAAACATGGAAATATCTACACCGCTACCCGTATAAACATGGAAATATCAGCACCGCTATCTGTATGAATATGGAAATATCTACACAGCCATCTGGAAGAACATGGAAATATCTACACCGCTATCTGTATGAACATGGAAATATCTTCAACGCCATCTGTATGAACATGGATATATCTACACAGCCATCTGGATGAACATGGAAATATCTACACCGCTATCTGTATGAACATGGAAATCTCTACACCGCTATCTGTGTAAACATGCATACATCTTCACCGCTATCTGTATAAACATGGAAATATCTACACTGCTATCTGCATGAACATGGAAATATCTACACCGCTATCAGTATGAACATGGAAACAGCTACACCGCTATCAGTATGAACATGGAAATATCTACACTGCTATCTGTATGAACACGGAAATATCTACACCGCTATCTGTATGAACATGGAAATATCTTCACCGCCATCTGTATGAACATGAATATATCTACACAGCCATCTGGATGAACATGGAAATATCTACACCGCTATATGTATGAACATGGAATTAACTACACCGGTATCTGAATGAACATGGAAATATCTACACCGCTATCTGTATGAACATGGAAATATCTACACCGCTATCTGTATGAACTTGGAAATATCTTCACCGCCATCTGTATGAACATGGTTATATCTACACAGCCATCTGGATGAACATGGAAATATCTACACCGCAATCTGTATGAACATGGAAATATCTACACCGCTCTCTGTGTATACATGCATACATCTTCACCGCTATCTGTATAAACATGGAAATATCTACACTGCTACCCGTATAAACATGGAAATATCAGCACCGCTATCTGTATGAACATGGAAATATCTACACAGCCATCTGGAGGAACATGGAAATATCTACATCGCTATCTGTATGAACATGGAAATAGCTACACCGCTATCTGTATGAACATGGAAACATCTACACCACTATCTGTATGAACATGGAAATATCTACACCGCTATCTGTATGAACATGGAAATATCTTCACCGCCATCTGTATGAACATGGATATATCTACACAGCCATCTGGATGAACATGGAAATATCTACACCGCTATCTGTATGAACATGGAAATAGCTACTCCGCTATCTTAACATGGAAATATCTAAACCGCTATCTGTATGAACATGGAAATATCTACACCGCTATCTGTATGAACATGGAAATATCTTCACCGCCATCTGTATGAACATGGATACATCTACACAGCCATCTGGATGAACATGGAAATATCTACACCGCTATCTGTATGAACATGGAAATATCTACACCGCTATCTGTGTAAACATGCATACATCTTCACTGCTGTCTGTATAAACCTGGAAATACCTGCACCGCTATCTGTATGAACATGGAAATATCTACATCGCTATCTGTACGAACATGGAAATAGCTACACCGCTATCTGTATGAACATGGAAATATCTACACCACTATCTGTATAAACATGGAAATATCTACACCGCTATCTGTATGAACATGGAAATATATAGACCACTATCTGTATAAACATGGAAATATCTACACCGCTACCTACATAAACTTGGAAATATCAGCACCGCTATCTGTATGAACATGGAAATATCTACACCGCTATCTCTATGAACATGGAAATATTTACACCGATATCTGTATGAACATGGAAATATCTTCACCGCCTTCTGTATGAACGTGGATATATCTACACAGCCATCTGGATGAACAAGGAAATATCAGCACCGCTGTCTGTATTAACATGGAAATATCTACACCGCTATCTGTATGAACATGGAAATATCTACACAGCTATCTGTTTGAACATGGAAATATCTACACAGCTATCTGCATGAAAATGGAAATATCTACACAGCTATCTGCATATACATGGAAATATCTACAAAGCTATTCCTCTACACATGGAAATATCTACACCGCAATCTCTATAAACATGGAAATATCTGCACCGCCATCTGTATGAACATGGAAATATCTGCACCGCCATTTGTATGAACATATAAATATCTACACCACCATCTGTATTAAGATGGAGATATCTACACCGCTATCTGTATAAACACGGAAATATCTACGCCGCTACCTGTATAAACATGGAAATATCAGCACCGCTATCTGTATGAACATGGAATTATCTACACCGCTATCTCTATGAACATGGAAATATCTACACCGATATCTGTAAGAACATGGAAATATCTTCACCGCCATCTGTAGGAACATGGATATATCTACACAGCCATCTGGATGGAAATGGAAATATCAGCACCGCTTTCTGTATGAACATGGAAATATCTACACCGCTATCTGTATGAACATGGAAATATCTACACCGCTATCTGTATGAACATGGAAATATCTTCACCGCCATCCGTATGAACATGGATATATCTACGCAGCCATCTGGATGAACATGGAAATATCTACACCGCTATCTGTATGAACATGGAAATCTCTACACCGCTATCTGTGTAAACATGCATACAACTTCACCGCTATCTGTATAAACATGGAAATATCTACACTGCTATCTGCATGAACATGGAAATATAACTGTCTGTATGAACATGGAAATATCTTCACCGCCATCTGTATGAACATGGATATATCTACACAGCCATCTGGATGAACATGGATATATCTACACCGCTATCTGTATGAACATGGAAATATCTGCACCGCTATCTGTGTAAACCTGCATACATCTTCACCGCTATCTGTATAAACATGGAAATGTCTACACCGCTATGTGTATGAACATGGAAATATCTACACCGCTATCTGTTTGAACACGGAAATATCTACTCCGCTATCTGCATGAAAATGGAAATATCTACACAGCTATCTGCATATACATGGAAATATCTATAAAGCTATTTCTTTACACATGGAAATAACTACACCGCTATCTCTATTAACATGGAAATATCTACACTGCCATCTGTATGAACATGGAAATATCTGCACCGCCATCTGTATGAACATATAAATATCTACACCGCCATCTGTATTAAGTTGGAGATATCTACACCGCTATCTGTATAAACATGAAAATATCTACACCGCTATCTGTATAAACATGGAAATATCTACACCGCTACCTGTATAAACATGGAAATATCAGCACCGCTATCTGTATGAACATGGAAATATCTACACAGCCATCTGGATGAACATGGAAATATCTACACCGCTATCTGTATGAACATGGAAATAGCTACACCGCTAACTGTATGAACATGGAAATATCTACACCGCTATCTGCATGAACATGGAAATATCTTCACCGCCATCTGTATGAACATGGATATATCTACACAGCAATCTGGATGAACATGGAAATAACTACACCGCTATCTGTATGAACATGGAAATAGCTACACTTCTATCAGTATGAACATGGAAATATCTACACCGCTATCCGTATAAACATGGAAAGATCTACACCGCTATCTGTATGAACATGGAAATATCTTCACCGCCATCTGTATGAACATGGATATATCTACACAGCCATCTGGATGAACATGGATATATCTCCACCGCTATCTGCATGAACATGGAAATATCTACACCGCTATCTCTGTAAACATGCATACATCTTCACCGCTATCTGTATTAACATGGAAATATCTACACAGCCATCTGGATGAACATGAAAATATCTACACCGCTATCAGTATGAACATGGAAATATCAGCACCTCTATCTGTATGAACATGGAAATATCTTCACCGCTATCTGTATGAACATGGAAATATCTACACCGCTATCTGTATGAACATGGAAATATCTACACCGCTATCTGTATGAACATGGAAATAGCTACACCGCTATCTGTATGAACATGGAAGTATCTACACCACTATCTGTATGAACATGGAAATATCTTCACCGCCAAATGTATGAACATGGATATATCTACACAGCCATCTGGATGAACATGGAAATATCTACACCACTATATGTATGAACATGGAATTAGCTAAACCGCTATGTCTATGAACATGGAAATATCTACACCGCTATCTGTATGAACATGGAAGTATCTACACCGCTATCTGTATGAACATTGAAATATCTTAACCGCCATATGTATGAACACGGATATATCTAGACAGCCATCTGGATGAACATGGAAATATCAGCACTGCTGTCTGTATGAACATGGAAATATCTTCACCACCATCTGTATCAACATGGATATATCTACACAGCCATCTGGATGAACATGGAAATATCTACACCGCTATCTGTATGAACATGGAAATATCTACACCGCTATCTGTGTAAACATGCATACATCTTCACCACTATCTGTATAAACATGGAAATATCTACACCGCTATCTGTATAAACCTTGAAATATCTACACCGCTACCTGTATAAACATGGAAATATCAGCACCGCTATCTGTATGATCATGGAAATATATACACAGCCATCTGGATGAACATGGAAATCTCTACACCGCTATCTGTATGAACATGGAAATAGCTACACCTCTATCTGTATGAACATGGAAATATCTACACCGCTATCTGTATGAACATGGAAAGATCTACACCGCCATCTGTATGAACAAGGAAATATCTTCACCACCATCTGTATGAACATGGATATACCTACACAGCCATCTGGATGAACATGGATATATCTACACCGCTATCTGTATGAACATGGAAATATCTGCACCGCTATCTGTGTAAACATGCATACATCTTCACCGCTATCTGTATAAACATGGAAATGTCTACACCGCTATGTGTATGAACATGGAAATATCTACACCGCTATCTGTTTGAACACGGAAATATCTACTCCGCTATCTGCATGAAAATGGAAATATCTACACAGCTATCTGCATATACATGGAAATATCTATAAAGCTATTTCTTTACACATGGAAATAACTACACCGCTATCTCTATTAACATGGAAATATCTACACTGCCATCTGTATGAACATGGAAATATCTGCACCGCCATCTGTATGAACATATAAATATCTACACCGCCATCTGTATTAAGTTGGAGATATCTACACCGCTATCTGTATAAACATGAAAATATCTACACCGCTATCTGTATAAACATGGAAATATCTTCACCGATATCTGTAAGAACATGGAAATATCTTCACCGCCATCTGTATGAACATGGATATATCTACACAGCCATCTGGACGAAAATGGAAATATCAGCACCGCTGTCTGTATGAACATGGAAATATCTACACCGCTATCTGTATGAACATGGAAATATCTACACCGCTATCTGTATGAACATGGAAATATCTTAACCGCCATCTGTATGAACATGGATATATCTACACAGCCATCTGGATGAACATGGAAATATCTACACCGCTATCTGTATGAACATGGAAATCTCTACACTGCTATCTGTGTAAACATGCATACATCTTCACCGCTATCTGTATAAACATGGAAATATCTACACTGCTCTCTGCATGAACATGGAAATATCTACACCACTATCTGTATGAACATGGAAATAACTTCACCGCCATCTGTATGAAAATGGATATATCTACACAGCCATCTGGATGAACATGGAAATATCTACACCGCTATCTGTATGAACATGGAAACAGCTACACCGCTATCAGTATGAACATGGAAATATCTACACCGCTATCTGTATGAACACGGAAATATCTACACCGCTATCTGTATGAACATGGAAATATCTTCACCGCCATCTGTATGAACATGAATATATCTACACAGCCATCTGGATGAACATGGAAATATCTACACCGCTATATGTATGAACATTGAATTAACTACACCGGTATCTGAATGAACATGGAAATATCTACACCGCTATCTGTATGAACATGGAAATATCTACACCGCTATCTGTATGAACATGGACATATCTTCACCGCCATCTGTATGAACATGGTTATATCTACACAGCCATCTGGATGAACATGGAAATATCTACACCGCTATCTGTATGAACATGGAAATATCTACACCGCTCTCTGTGTATACATGCATACATCTTCACCGATATCTGTATAAACATGGAAATATCTACACCGCTACCCGTATAAACATGGAAATATCAGCACCGCTATCTGTATGAACATGGAAATATCTACACAGCCATCTGGAAGAACATGGAAATATCTACACCGCTATCTGTATGAACATGGAAATATCTTCAACGCCATCTGTATGAACATGGATATATCTACACAGCCATCTGGATGAACATGGAAATATCTACACCGCTATCTGTATGAACATGGAAATAGCTACTCCGCTATCTTAACATGGAAATATCTAAACCGCTATCTGTATGAACATGGAAATATCTACACAGCTATCTGTATGAACATGGAAATATCTTCACCGCCATCTGTATGAACATGGATATATCTACACAGCCATCTGGATGAACATGGAAATATCTACACCACTATCTGTATGAACATGGAAATATCTACACTGCTATCTGTGTAAACATGCATACATCTTCACCGCTGTCTGTATAAACATGGAAATACCTGCACCGCTATCTGTATGAACATGGAAATATCTACATCGCTATCTGTACGAACATGGAAATAGCTACACCGCTATCTGTATGAACATGGAAATATCTACACCACTATCTGTATAAACATGGAAATATCTACACCGCTATCTGTATGAACATGGAAATATATAGACCACTATCTGTATAAACCTGGAAATATCTACACCGCTACCTACATAAAATTGGAAATATCAGCACCGCTATCTGTATGAACATGGAAATATCTACACCGCTATCTCTATGAACATGGAAATATTTACACCGATATCTGTATGAACATGGAAATATCTTCACCGCCTTCTGTATGAACGTGGATATATCTACACAGCCATCTGGATGAACAAGGAAATATCAGCACCGCTGTCTGTATGAACATGGAAATATCTACACCGCTATCTGTATGAACATGGAAATATCTACACAGCTATCTGTTTGAACATGGAAATATCTACACCGCTATCTGCATGAAAATGGAAATATCTACACAGCTATCTGCATATACATGGAAATATCTACAAAGCTATTCCTCTACACATGGAAATATCTACACCGCAATCTCTATAAACATGAAAATATCTACACCGCCATCTGTATGAACATGGAAATATCTGCACCGCCATTTGTATGAACATATAAATATCTACACCGCCATCTGTATTAAGATGGAGATATCTACACCGCTATCTGTATAAACACGGAAATATCTACACCGCTACCTGTATAAACATGGAAATATCAGCACCGCTATCTGTATGAACATGGAATTATCTACACCGCTATCTCTATGAACATGGAAATATCTACACCGATATCTGTAAGAACATGGAAATATCTTCACCGCCATCTGTAGGATCATGGATATATCTACACAGCCATCTGGACGGAAATGGAAATATCAGCACCGCTTTCTGTATGAACATGGAAATATCTACACCGCTATCTGTATGAACATGGAAATATCTACACTGCTATCTGTATGAACATGGAAATATCTTCACCGCCATCCGTATGAACATGGATATATCTACGCAGCCATCTGGATGAACATGGAAATATCTACACCGCTATCTGCGTAAACATGCATACAACTTCACCGCTATCTGTATAAACATGGAAATATCTACACTGCTATCTGCATGAACATGGAAATATAACTGTCTGTATGAACATGGAAATATCTTCACCGCCAAATGTATGAACATGGATATATCTACACAGCCATCTGGATGAACATGGAAATATCTACACCACTATATGTATGAACATGGAATTAGCTAAACCGCTATGTCAATGAACATGGAAATATCTACACCGCTATCTGTATGAACATGGAAGTATCTACACCGCTATCTGTATGAACATTGAAATATCTTCACCGCCATATGTATGAACACGGATATATCTAGACAGCCATCTGGATGAACATGGAAATATCAGCACTGCTGTCTGTATGAACATGGAAATATCTTCACCACCATCTGTATGAACATGGATATATCTACACAGCCATCTGGATGAACATGGAAATATCTACACCGCTATCTGTATGAACATGGAAATATCTACACCGCTATCTGTGTAAACATGCATACATCTTCACCACTATCTGTATAAACATGGAAATATCTACACCGCTATCTGTATAAACCTTGAAATATCTACACCGCTACCTGTATAAACATGGAAATATCAGCACCGCTATCTGTATGATCGTGGAAATATATACACAGCCATCTGGATGAACATGGAAATCTCTACACCGCTATCTGTATGAACATGGAAATAGCTACACCTCTATCTGTATGAACATGGAAATATCTACACCGCTATCTGTATGAACATGGAAAGATCTACACCGCCATCTGTATGAACAAGGAAATATCTTCACCACCATCTGTATGAACATGGATATACCTACACAGCCATCTGGATGAACATGGATATATCTACACCGCTATCTGTATGAACATGGAAATATCTGCACCGCTATCTGTGTAAACATGCATACATCTTCACCGCTATCTGTATAAACATGGAAATGTCTACACCGCTATGTGTATGAACATGGAAATATCTACACCGCTATCTGTTTGAACACGGAAATATCTACTCCGCTATCTGCATGAAAATGGAAATATCTACACAGCTATCTGCATATACATGGAAATATCTATAAAGCTATTTCTTTACACATGGAAATAACTTCACCGCTATCTCTATTAACATGGAAATATCTACACTGCCATCTGTATGAACATGGAAATCTCTGCACCGCCATCTGTATGAACATATAAATATCTACACTGCCATCTGTATTAAGTTGGAGATATCTACACCGCTATCTGTATAAACATGAAAATATCTACACCGCTATCTGTATAAACATGGAAATATCTACACCGCTACCTGTATAAACATGGAAATATCAGCACCGCTATCTGTATGAACATGGAAATATCTACACAGCCATCTGGATGAACATGGAAATATCTACACCGCTATCTGTATGAACATGGAAATAGCTACACCGCTAACTGTATGAACATGGAAATATCTACACCGCTATCTGCATGAACATGGAAATATCTTCACGGCCATCTGTATGAACATGGATATATCTACACAGCAATCTGGATGAACATGGAAATAACTACACCGCTATCTGTATGAACATGGAAATAGCTACACTTCTATCAGTATGAACATGGAAATATCTACACCGCTATCCGTATAAACATGGAAAGATCTACACCGCTATCTGTATGAACATGGAAATATCTTCACCGCCATCTGTATGAACATGGATATATCTACACAGCCATCTGGATGAACATGGATATATCTCCACCGCTATCTGCATGAACATGGAAATATCTACACCGCTATCTGTGTAAACATGCATACATCTTCACCGCTATCTGTATTAACATGGAAATATCTACACAGCCATCTGGATGAACATGAAAATATCTACACCGCTATCTGTATGAACATGGAAATATCAGCACCGCTATCTGTATGAACATGGAAATATCTTCACCGCTATCTGTATGAACATGGAAATATCTACACCGCTATCTGTATGAACATGGAAATATCTACACCGCTATCTGTATGAACATGGAAATAGCTACACCGCTATCTGTATGAACATGGAAGTATCTACACCACTATCTGTATGAACATGGAAATATCTTCACCGCCATATGTATGAACATGGA
The DNA here is from genome assembly GCF_029281585.2 of Gorilla gorilla gorilla. Lineage (NCBI taxonomy): Eukaryota > Metazoa > Chordata > Mammalia > Primates > Hominidae > Gorilla > Gorilla gorilla. The sequence continues at coordinate 50,655,055 of NC_073246.2, read as the reverse complement.
TATATCTACACAGCCATCTGGATGAACATGGAAATATCTACACCACTATATGTATGAACATGGAATTAGCTAAACCGCTATGTCTATGAACATGGAAATATCTACACCGCTATCTGTATGAACATGGAAGTATCTACACCGCTATCTGTATGAACATTGAAATATCTTCACCGCCATATGTATGAACACGGATATATCTAGACAGCCATCTGGATGAACATGGAAATATCAGCACTGCTGTCTGTATGAACATGGAAATATCTACACCGCTATCTGTATGAACATGGAAATATCTACACAGCTATCTGTTTGAACATGGAAATATCTACACCGCTATCTGCATGAAAATGGAAATATCTCCACAGCTTTCTGCATATACATCAAAATATCTACAAAGCTATTCCTCTACACATGGAAATATCTACACCGCAATCTCTATAAACATGGAAATATCTACACCGCCGTCTGTATGAACATGGAAATATCTGCACCGCCATCTGTATGAACATGTAAATATCTAGACCGCCATCTGTATTAAGATGGAGATATCTACACCGCTATCTGTATAAACACGGAAATATCTACACCGCTACCTGTATAAACATGGAAATATCTACACCGCTATCTGTATAAACATGGAAATATCTACACCGCTATCTCTATGAACATGGAAATATCTTCACCGATATCTGTAAGAACATGGAAATATCTTCACCGCCATCTGTATGAACATGGATATATCTACACAGCCATCTGGACGAAAATGGAAATATCAGCACCGCTGTCTGTATGAACATGGAAATATCTACACCGCTATCTGTATGAACATGGAAATATCTACACCGCTATCTGTATGAACATGGAAATATCTTAACCGCCATCTGTATGAACATGGATATATCTACACAGCCATCTGGATGAACATGGAAATATCTACACCGCTATCTGTATGAACATGGAAATCTCTACACCGCTATCTGTGTAAACATGCATACACCTTCACCGCTATCTGTATAAACATGGAAATATCTACACTGCTCTCTGCATGAACATGGAAATATCTACACCGCTATCTGTATGAACATGGAAATAACTTCACCGCCATCTGTATGAAAATGGATATATCTACACAGCCATCTGGATTAACATGGAAATATCTACACCGCTATCTGTATGAACATGGAAACAGCTACACCGCTATCAGTATGAACATGGAAATATCTACACCGCTATCTGTATGAACACGGAAATATCTACACCGCTATCTGTATGAACATGGAAATATCTTCACCGCCATCTGTATGAACATGAATATATCTACACAGCCATCTGGATGAACATGGAAATATCTACACCGCTATATGTATGAACATGGAATTAACTACACCGGTATCTGAATGAACATGGAAATATCTACACCGCTATCTGTATGAACATGGAAATATCTACACCGCTATCTGTATGAACATGGAAATATCTTCACCGCCATCTGTATGAACATGGTTATATCTACACAGCCATCTGGATGAACATGGAAATATCTACACCGCTATCTGTATGAACATGGAAATATCTACACCGCTCTCTGTGTATACATGCATACATCTTCACCGCTATCTGTATAAACATGGAAATATCTACACCGCTACCCGTATAAACATGGAAATATCAGCACCGCTATCTGTATGAACATGGAAACATCTACACAGCCATCTGGAAGAACATGGAAATATCTACACCGCTATCTGTATGAACATGGAAATATCTTCAACGCCATCTGTATGAACATGGATATATCTACACAGCCATCTGGATGAACATGGAAATATCTACACCGCTATCTGTATGAACATGGAAATCTCTACACCGCTATCTGTGTAAACATGCATACATCTTCACCGCTATCTGTATAAACATGGAAATATCTACACTGCTATCTGCATGAACATGGAAATATCTACACCGCTATCTGTATGAACATGGAAATATCTTCACCGCCATCTGTATGAAAATGGATATATCTACGCAGCCATCTGGATGAACATGGAAATATCTACACCGCTATCAGTATGAACATGGAAACAGCTACACCGCTATGAGTATGAACATGGAAATATCTACACTGCTATCTGTATGAACACGGAAATATCTACACCGCTATCTGTATGAACATGGAAATATCTTCACCGCCATCTGTATGAACATGAATATATCTACACAGCCATCTGGATGAACATGGAAATATCTACACCGCTATATGTATGAACATGGAATTAACTACACCGGTATCTGAATGAACATGGAAATATCTACACCGCTATCTGTATGAACATGGAAATATCTACACCGCTATCTGTATGAACTTGGAAATATCTTCACCGCCATCTGTATGAACATGGTTATATCTACACAGCCATCTTGATGAACATGGAAATATTTACACCGCTATCTGTATGAACATGGAAATATCTACACCGCTCTCTGTGTATACATGCATACATGTTCACCGCTATCTGTATAAACATGGAAATATCTACACCGCTACCCGTATAAACATGGAAATATCAGCACCGCTATCTGTATGAACATGGAAATATCTACACAGCCATCTGGAGGAACATGGAAATATCTACATCGCTATCTGTATGAACATGGAAATAGCTACACCGCTATCTGTATGAACATGGAAACATCTACACCACTATCTGTATGAACATGGAAATATCTACACCGCTATCTGTATGAACATGGAAATATCTTCACCGCCATCTGTATGAACATGGATATATCTACACAGCCATCTGGATGAACATGGAAATATCTACACCGCTATCTGTATGAACATGGAAATAGCTACTCCGCTATCTTAACATGGAAATATCTAAACCGCTATCTGTATGAACATGGAAATATCTACACCGCTATCTGTATGAACATGGAAATATCTTCACCGCCATCTGTATGACCATGGATATATCTACACAGCCATCTGGATGAACATGGAAATATCTACACCACTATCTGTATGAACATGGAAATATCTACACCGCTATCTGTGTAAACATGCATACATCTTCACCGCTGTCTGTATAAACATGGAAATACCTGCACCGCTATCTGTATGAACATGGAAATATCTACATCGCTATCTGTACGAACATGGAAATAGCTACACCGCTATCTGTATGAACATGGAAATATCTACACCACTATCTGTATAAACATGGAAATATCTACACCGCTATCTGTATGAACATGGAAATATATAGACCACTATCTGTATAAACATGGAAATATCTACACCGCTACCTACATAAACTTGGAAATATCAGCACCGCTATCTGTATGAACATGGAAATATCTACACCGCTATCTCTATGAACATGGAAATATTTACACCGATATCTGTATGAACATGGAAATATCTTCACCGCCTTCTGTATGAACGTGGATATATCTACACAGCCATCTGGATGAACAAGGAAATATCAGCACCGCTGTCTGTATGAACATGGAAATATCTACACCGCTATCTGTATGAACATGGAAATATCTACACAGCTATCTGTTTGAACATGGAAATATCTACACCGCTATCTGCATGAAAATGGAAATATCTACACAGCTATCTGCATATACATGGAAATATCTACAAAGCTATTCCTCTACACATGGAAATATCTACACCGCAATCTCTATAAACATGGAAATATCTACACCGCCATCTGTATGAACATGGAAATATCTGCACCGCCATTTGTATGAACATATAAATATCTACACCGCCATCTGTATTATGATGGAGATATCTACACCGCTATCTGTATAAACACGGAAATATCTACACCGCTACCTGTATAAACATGGAAATATCAGCACCGCTATCTGTATGAACATGGAATTATCTACACCGCTATCTCTATGAACATGGAAATATCTACACCGATATCTGTAAGAACATGGAAATATCTTCACCGCCATCTGTAGGATCATGGATATATCTACACAGACATCTGGACGGAAATGGAAATATCAGCACCGCTTTCTGTATGAACATGGAAATATCTACACCGCTATCTGTATGAACATGGAAATATCTACACCGCTATCTGTATGAACATGGAAATATCTTCACCGCCATCCGTATGAACATGGATATATCTACGCAGCCATCTGGATGAACATGGAAATATCTACACCGCTATCTGTATGAACATGGAAATCTCTACACCGCTATCTGCGTAAACATGCATACAACTTCACTGCTATCTGTATAAACATGGAAATATCTACACTGCTATCTGCATGAACATGGAAATATAACTGTCTGTATGAACATGGAAATATCTTCACCGCCATCTGTATGAACATGGATATATCTACACAGCCATCTGGATGAACATGGAAGTATCTACACCGCTATCTGTATGAACATGGAAAAAGCTACACCGCTATCTGTATGAACATGGAAAAATCTACACCGCTATCTGTATGAACACGGAAATATCTACACCGCTATCTGTATGAACATGGAAATATCTTCACCGCCATCTGTATGAACATGAATATTTCTACACAGCCATCTGGATGAACACGGAAATATCTACAACTCTATATGTATGAACATGGAATTAGCTACACCGGTATCTGAATGAACATGGAAATATCTACACCGCTATCTGTATGAACATGGAAATATCTACACCGCTATCTGTATGAACATGGAAATATCTTCACCGCCATCTGTATGAACATGGATGTATCTACACAGCCATCTGGATGAACATGGAAATATCTACACCGCTATCTGTATGAACATGGAAATATCTACACCACTCTCTGTGTAAACATGCAAACATCTTCACCGCTATCAGTATAAACATGGAAATATCTACACCGCTATCCGTATAAACATGGAAATATCAGCACCGCTATCTGTATGAACATGGAAATATCTACACAGCCATCTGGACGAACATGGAAATATCTACACCGCTATCTGTATGAACATGGAAATAGCTACACCGCTATCTGTATGAACATGGAAACATCTACACCACTATCTGTATGAACATGGAAATATCTACACCGCTATCTGTATGAACATGGAAATATCTTCACCGCCATCTGTATGAACATGGATATATCTACACAGCCATCTGGATGAACATGGAAATATCTACACCGCTATCTCTATGAACATAGAAATAGCTACTCCGCTATCTGTATGAACATGGAAATATCTACACCGCTATCTGTATGAACATGGAAATATCTAAACCGCTATCTGTATGAGCATGGAAATATATTCACCGCCATCTGTATGAACATGGATATATCTATACAGCCATCTGGATGAACATGGAAATATCTACACCGCTATCTGTATGAACATGGAAATATCTACACCGCTATCTGTGTAAACATGCATACATCTTCACCGCTGTCTGTATAAACATGTAAATATCTACACCGCTATCTGTATGAACATGGAAATATCTTCACCGCCATCTGTATGAACATGGATATATCTCCACAGCCATCTGGATGAACATGGAAATATCTACACCGCTATCTGTATGAACATGGAAATATCTACACCGCTATCTGTGTAAACATGCACACATCTTCACCGCTATCTGAATAAACATGGAAATATCTACATCGCTATCTGTATGAACATGGAATTATCTACACCGCTATCTGTTTGAACATGGAAATATCTACACCGCTATCTGCATGAAAATGTAAATATCTACACAGCTATCTGCATATACATGGATATATCTACAAAGCTATTTCTTTACACTTGGAAATATCTACACCGCTATCTCTATAAACATGGAAATATCTACACCACCATCTGTATGAATATGGAAATATCTGCACTGCCATCTGTATGAACATATAAATATCTACATCGCCATCTGTATTAAGATGGAGATATCTACACCGCTATCTGTATAATCATGGAAATATCTACACCGCTATCTGTATAAACATGGATATATCTAACCCGCTATCTGTATAAACATGGAAATATCTACACAGCTACCTGTATAAACATGGAAATATCAGCACCGTTATCTGTATGAACATGGAAATATCTACACAGCCATCTGGATGAAAATGGAAATAGTTACACCGCTATCTGTATGAACATGGAAATAGCTACACCGCTATCTGTTTGAACATGGAAATATCTACACCGCTATCTGTATGAACATGGAAATATCTTCACCGCCATCTGTATGAACATGGATATATCTACACAGCCATCTAGATGAACATGGAAATATCTACACCGCTATATGTATGAACATGGAATTAGCGACACCGCTATCTGTATGAACATGGAAATATCTACACCGCTATCTGTATGAACATGGAAATATCTACACCGCTATCTGAACATGGAAATATCTTCACCGCCATCTGTACGAACATGGATATATCTACACAGCCATCTGGATGAACATGGAAATATCTACACCGCTATCTGTATGAACATGGAAATATCTACACCACTATCTGTGTAAACATGCATACATCTTCACCGCTATCTGTATAAACATGGAAATATCTACACCGCTATCTGTATGACCATGGAAATATCTACACCGCTATCTGTTTGAACACGGAAATATCTACTCCGCTATCTGCATGATAATGGAAATATCTACACAGCTATCTGCATATACATGGAAATATCTACATAGCTATTTCTTTACACATGGAAATAACTACACCGCTATCTCTATTAACATGGAAATATCTACACCGCCATCTGTATGAACATGGAAATATCTGCACCGCCATCTGTATGAACATATAAATATCTACACCGCCATCTGTATTAAGATGGAGATATCTACACCTCTATCTGTATAAACATGGAAATATCTACACCGCTATCTGTATAAACATGGAAATATCTACACCGCTATCTGTATAAACATGGAAATACCTACACCGCTACCTGTATAAACACGGAAGTATCAGCACCGCTATCTGTATGAACATTGAAATACCTACACCGCTATCTGTATGAACATGGAAATATCTACACCGATATCTGTATGAACATGTAAATATCTTCACCGCCATCTGTATGAACATAGATATATCTACACAGCCATCTGGATGAACATGGAAATATCAGCAACGCTGTCTGTATGGACATGGAAATATCTACACCGCTATCTGTATGAACATGGAAATATCTACACCGCTATCTGTATGAACATGGAAATATCTTCACCGCCATCTGTATGAACATGGATATATCTACACAGCCACCTGGGTGAAGATGGAAATATCTACACCGCTATCTGTATGAACTTGGAAATATCTACACCGCTATCTGTGTAAACATGCATTCACCTTCACCGCTATCTGTATAAACATGGAAATGTCTATACCCCTATGGATATGAACATGGAAATATCTACTCCGCTATCTGTTTGAACATGGAAATATCTACACCGCTATCTGCATGAAATTGTAAATATCTACACAGCTATCTGCATATACATGGAAATATCTACAAAGCTATTTCTTTACACTTGGAAATATCTACACCGCTATCTCTATAAACATGGAAATATCTACACCGCCATCTGTATGAACATGGAAATATCTGCACCGCCATCTTTATGAACATATAAATATCTCGACCGCCATCTGTATTAAGATGGAGATATCTACACCGCTATCTGTATAAACATGGAAATATCTACACCGCTATCTGTGTAAACATGGAAATATCTACACCGCTATCTGTATAAACATGGAAATATCTACACCGCTACCTGTATAAACATGGAAATATCAGCACCGCTATCTGTATGAACATGGAAATATCTACACCGCTATCTCTATGAACATGGAAATATCTACACCGATATCTGTATGAACATGGAAATATCTTCACCGCCACCTGTATCAACATGGATATATCTACACAGCCATCTGGACGTACATGGAAATATCAGCACCGCTGTCTGTATGAACATGGAAATATCTACACCGCTATCTGTATGAACATGGAAATATCTACACCGCTATCTGTATGAACATGGAAATAACTTCACCGACATCTGTATGAAAATGGATATATCTACACAGCCATCTGGATGAACATGGAAATATCTACACCGCTATCTGTATGAACATGGAAATATCTACACCACTATCTGTGTAAACATGCATACATCTTCACCGCTCTCTGTATAAACATGGAATTATCTACACCGCTATCTGTATGACCATGTAAATATCTACACCGCTATCTGTTTGAACACGGAAATATCTACTCCGCTATCTGCATGAAAATGGAAATATCTACACAGCTATCTGCATATACATGGAAATATCTACAAAGCTATTTCTTTACACATGGAAATAACTACACCGCTATCTCTATTAACATGGAAATATCTACACAGCCATCTGTATGAACATGGAAATATCTGCACTGCCATCGGTATGAACATATAAATATCTACACCGCCATCTGTATTAAGATGGAGATATCTACACCGCTATCTGTATAAACTTGGAAATATCTACAACGCTATCTGCATAAACATGGAAACATCTACACCGCTATCTGTATAAACATGGAAATATCTGCACCGCTACCTGTATAAACATGGAAATATCAGCACCGCTATCTGTATGAACATGGAAATATCTACACAGCCATCTGGATGAACATGGAAATATCTACACCGCTATCTGTATGAACATGGAAATAGCTACACCGCTATCTGTATGAACATGGAAATATCTACACCACTACCTGTATGAACATGGAAATATCTACACCGCTATCTGCATGAACATGGAAATATCTTCACCGCCATTTGAATGAACATGGATATATCTACACAGCAATCTGGATGAACATGGAAATATCTACACCGCTTTCTGTATGAAGATGGAAATATCTACACCTCTATCTGTATGAACATGGAAATATCTACACCGCTATCTGTATGAACATGGAAAGATCTACACCGCTATCTGTATGAACATGGAAATATCTTCACCGCCATCTGTATGAACATGGATATATCTACACAGCCATCTGGATGAACATGGATATATCTCCACCGCTACCTGCATGAACATGGAAATATCTACACCGCTATCTGTGTAAACATGCATACATCTTCACCGCTATCTGTATAAACATGGAAATGTCTATACCCTATGGATATGAACATGGAAATATCTACACCGCTATCTGTTTGAACATGGAAATATCTACACCGCTATCTGCATGAAAATGTAAATATCTACACAGCTATCTGCATATACATGGAAATATCTACAAAGCTATTTCTTTACACATGGAAATATCTACACCGCTATCTCTATAAACATGGAAATATCTACAACGCTATCTGTATGAACATGGAAATATCTGCACCGCCATCTGTATGAACATATAAATATCTACACCGCCATCTGTATTAAGATGGAGATATCTACACCGCTATCTGTATAAACAGGGAAATATCTACACCGCTATCTGTATGAACATGGAAATATCTACACCGCTATCTGTATAAACATGTAAATATCTACACCGCTACCTGTATAAACATGGAAATATCACCACCGCTATCTGCATGAACATGGAAATATCTACACAGCCATCTGAATGAACATGGAAATATCTACACCGCTATCTGTATGAACATGGAAATATCTTCACCGCCATCTGTATGAACATGGATATATCTACACAGCCATCTGGATGAACATGGAAATAACTACACCGCTATCTGTATGAACATGGAAATAGCTACACTGCTATCTGTATCAACATGGAAATATCTACACCGCTATCTGTATGAACATGGAAATATCTACACCTCTATCTGTATGAACATGGAAATATCTTCACCGCCATCTGTATGAACATTGATATATCTACACAGCCATCTGGATGAACATGGAAATATCAACACCGCTTTCTGTATCAACATGGAAATATCTACACCGCTATCTGTGTTAACATGCATACATCTTCACTGCTATCTGTATAAACTTGGAAATATCTACACCGCTATCTGTATAACATGGAAATATCTACACAGCTATCTGTTTGAACATGGAAATATCTACACCGCTATCTGCATGAAAATGGAAATATCTACACAGCTATCTGCATATACATGGAAATATCTACAAAGCTATTTCTCTACACAAGGAAGTATCTACACCGCAATCTCTATAAACATGGAAACATATACAACGCCATCTGTATGAACATGGAAATATCTGCACCGCCATCTGTATGAAAATATAAATATCTAGACCGCCATCTGTATTAAGATGGAGATATCTACACTGCTATCTGTATAAACATGGAAATATCTACACCGCTATCTCTATAAACATGGAAATATCTACACCGCTACCTGTATAAACATGGAAATATCAGCACCGCCATCTGAATGAATATGGAAATATCTACACCGCTATCTCTATGAACATGGAAATATCTACACCGATATCTGTATGAACATGGAAATATCTTCACCGCCATCTGTATGAACATGGATATATCTACACAGCCATCTGGACGAACATGGAAATAGCACCGCTGTCTGTATGAACATGGAAATATCTACACCCCTATCTGTATGAACATGGAAATATCTACACCGCTATCTGTATGAACATGGAAATAACTTCACCGACATCTGTATGAACATGGATATATCTACACAGCCATCTGGATGAACATGGAAATATCTACCCCGCTATCTGTATGAACATGGAAATATCTACACCACTATCCGTATGAACATGGAAATATCTCCACCGCAATCTGTATGAACATGGATATATCTAAACAGCCATCTGGGTGAACATGGAAATATCTACACCGCTATCTGTATGAACTTGGAAATATCTTCACCGCCATCTGCATGAACATGGATATATCTACACAGCCATCTGGATGAACATGGAAATATCTACACCGCTACCTGTATAAACATGGAAATATCAGCACCGTTATCTGCATGAACATGGAAATATCTACACAGCCATCTGGATGAAAATGGAAATAGTTACACCGCTATCTGTATGAACATGGAAATAGCTACACCGCTATCTGTTTGAACATGGAAATATCTACACCGCTATCTGTATGAACATGGAAATATCTACACCGCTATCTGGATGAACATGGAAATATCTTCACCGACATCTGTATGAACATGAATATATCTACACAGCCATCTAGATGAACATGGAAATATCTACACCGCTATCTGCATGAAAATGGAAATATCTACACAGCTATCTGCATATACATGGAAATATCTACAAAGCTATTTCTCAACACATGGAAATATCTACACCGCAATCTCTATAAACGTGGAAATATCTACACCGCCATCTGTATGAACATGGAAATATCTGCACCGCCATCTGTATGAACATACAAATATCTAGACCGCCATCTGTATTAAGATGGAGATATCTACACCGCTATCTGTATAAACATGGAAATATCTACACCGCTATCTGTATAAACATGGAAATATCTACACCGCTATCTGTATAAACATGGGAATATCTACACCGCTACCTGTATAAACATGGAAATATCAGCACTGCTATCTGTATGAACATGGAAATATCTACACCGCTATCTCTATGAACATGGAAATATCTACACCGCCATCTGTATGAACATGGATATATCTACACAGCCATCTGGACGAACATGGAAATATCTGCACCGCTGTCTGTATGAACATTCAAATATCTACACCGCTATCTGTATGAACATGGAAATATCTACACCGCTATCTGTATGAACATGGAAATAACTTCACCGACATCTGTATGAACATGGATATATCTACACAGCCATCTGGATGAACATGGAAATATCTACACTGCTATCTGTATGAACATGGAAATATCTACACAGCTATCTGTGTAAACAGGCATACATCTTCACCGCTATCTGTATAAACATGGATATATCTACACCGCTATCTGTATAAACATGGAAATATCTACACCGCTACCTGTATAAACATGGAAATATCAGCACCGTTTTCTGTATGAACATGGAAATATCTACACAGCCATCTGGATGAAAATGGAAATAGTTACACGGCTATCAGTATGAACATGGAAATAGCTACACCGCTATCTGTATGAACATGGAAATATCTACACCGATATCTGTATGAACATGGAAATATCTACACCGCTATCTGTATGAACATGGAAATATCTTCACCGCCATCTGTATGAACATGAATATATCTACACAGCCATCTGGATGAACATGGAAATATCTACACCGCTATATGTATGAACATGGAATTAGCTACAGCGCTATCTGTATGAACATGGAAATATCTACACCGCTATCTGTATGAACATGGAAATATCTACACCGCTATCTGTATGAACATGGAAATATCTTCACCGCCATCTGTATGAACATGGATACATCTACACAGCCATCTGGATGAACATGGAAATATCTACACCGCTATCAGTATAAACATGGAAATATCTACACCACTATCTGTGTAAACATGCATACATCTTCACCGCTATCTGTATAAACATGGAAATATCTACACCGCTATCTGTATGACCATGGAAATATCTACACCGCTATCTGTTTGAACACGGAAATATCTACTCCGCTATCTGCATGAAAATGGAAATATCTACACAGCTATCTGCATATACATGGAAATATCTACAAAGCTATTTCTTTACACATGGAAATAACTACACCGCTATCTCTATTAACATGGAAATATCTACACCGCCATCTGTATGAACATGGAAATATCTGCACCGCCATCTGTATGAACATACAGATATCTACACCGCCATCTGTATTAAGATGGAGATATCTACACCGCTATCTGTATAAACATGGAAATATCTACAACGCTATCTGTATAAACATGGAAATATCTACACCGCTATTTGTATAAACATGGAAATATCTACACCGCTACCTGTATAAAAATGGAAATATCAGCACCGCTATCTGTATGAACATGGAAATATCTACACAGCCATCTGGAGGAACATGGAAATATCTACACCGCTATCTGTATGAACATGGAAGTAGCTACACCGCTATCTGTATGAACATGGAAATATCTAAACCGCTATCTGTTTGAACATGGAAAGATCTACACCGCTATCTGTATGAACATGGAAATATCTTCACCGCCATCTGTATGAACATGGATATATCTACACAGCCATCTGGATGAACATGGATATATCTCCACCGCAATCTGCATGAACATGTAAATATCTACACCGCTATCTGTGTAAACGAGCATACATCTTCACCGCTATCTGTATAAACATGGAAATGTCTACACCGCTATGGATATGAACATGGAAATATCTACACCGCTATCTGTTTGAACATGGAAATATCTACACCGCTATCTGCATGAAAATGTAAATATCTACACAGCTATCTGCGTATACATGGAAATATCTACAAAGCTATTTCTTTACACATGGAAATATCTACACCGCTATCTCTATAAACATGGAAATATCTACACCACCATCTGTATGAACATGGAAATATCTGCACCGCCATCTGTATGAACATATAAATATCTACACCGCCATCTGTGTTAAGATGGAGATATCTACACCGCTATCTGTATAAACATGGAAATATCTACACCGCTATCTGTATAAACATGGAAATATCTATATCGCTATCTGTATAAACATGGAAATATCTACACTGCTACCTGTATAAACATGGAAATATCACCACCGCTATCTGTATGAACATGGAAATATCTGCAAAGCCATCTGAATGAACATGGAAATATCTACACCTCTATCTGTATGAACATGGAAATAGTTACACCGCTATCTGCATGAACATGGGAATATCTACGCCACTATCTATATGAACATGGAAATATCTACACCGCTATCTGTATGAACATGGAAATATCTTCACCGCCATCTGTATGTACATGGATATATCTACTCAGCCATCTGGATGAACATGGAAATAACTACACCGCTATCTGTATGAACATGGAAATAGCTACACCGCTATCTGTATGAACATGGATATATCTACACCGCTATCTGTATGAACATGGAAATATCTACACCGCTATCTGTATGAACATGGAAATATCTTCACCGCCATGTGTATGAACATGGATATATCTACACAGCAATCTGGATGAACATGGAAATATCAACACTGCTATCTGTATGAACATGGAAATATCTACACCGCTATCTGTGTTAACATGTATACATCTTCACCGCTATCTGTATAAACATGGAAATACCTACACCGCTATCTGTAAGAACATGGAAATATCTACACCGCTATCTGCATGAAAATGGAAATATCTACAGAGATATCTGCATATACATGGAAATATCTACAAAGCTATTTCTCTACACATGGAAATATCTACACCGCAATCTCTATAAACATGGAAATATCTACACAGCCATCTGTATGAACACGGAAATATCTGCACCGCCATCTGTATGAACATATAAATATCTAGACCGCCATCTGTATTAAGATGGAGATATCTACACCGCTATCTGCATAAACATGGAAATATCTACACCGCTATCTGTATAAACATGGAAATATCTACACCGCTATCTGTATAAGCATGGAAATACCTACACCGCTACCTATATAAACATGGAAATAACAGCACCGCTATCTGTATGAATATGGAAATATCTACACCGCTATCTCTATGAACATGGAAAAATCTACACCGATATCTGTATGAACATGGAAATATCTTCACCGCCATCTGTATGAACATGGATATACCTACACAGCCATCTGGACGAACATGGAAATATCAGCACCGCTGTCTGTATGAACATGGAAATATCTACACCGCTATCTGTATGAACATGGAAATATCTACACCGCTATCTGTATGAACATGGAAATAACTTCACCAACATCTGTATGAACATGGATATATCTACACAGCCATCTGGATGAACATGGAAATATCTACACCGCTATCTGTATGAACATGCAAATATCTACACCGCTGTCTGTGTAAACATGCATACATCTTCACCGCTATCTGTATAAACATGGATATATCTACCCCGCTATCTGTATAAACATGGAAATATCTACACCGCTACCTGTATAAACATGGAAATATCAGCACCGTTATCTGTATGAACATGGAAATATCTACACAGCCATCTGGATGAAAATGGAAATAGGTACACCGCTATCTGTATGATCATGGAAATATCTACACTGCTATCCGTATGAACATGGAAATATCTAAACCGCTATCTGTATGAACATGGAAATATCTTCACCGCCATCTGTATGAACATGAATATATCTACACAGCCATCTAGATGAACATGGAAATATCTACACCGCTATAGGTATGAACATGGAATTAGCTTCACCGCTATCTGTATGAACATGGAAATATCTACACCGCTATCTGTATGAACATGGAAATATCTACACCACTATCTGTATGAACATGGAAATATCCTCACCGCCATCTGTATGACCATGGATATATCTACACAGCCATCTGGATGAAGATGGAAATATCTACACCGCTATCTGTATGAACATGGAAATATCTACACCACTATCTGTGTAAGCATGCATACATCTTCACCGCTATCTGTATAAACATGGAAATATCTACACCGCTATCTGTATGACCATGGAAATATCTACACCGCTATCTGTTTGAACACGGAAATATCTACTCCGCTATCTGCATGAAAATGTAAATATCTACACAGCTATCTGCATATATATGGAAATATCTACAAAGTTATTTCTTTTCAAATGGAAATAACTACACCGCTATCTCTATTAACATGGAGATATCTACACCGCCATCTGTATGAACATGGAAATATCTGCACCGCCATCTGTATGAACATATAAATATCTACACCGCCATCTGTATTAAGATGGAGATATCTACATCGCTATCTGTATATACATGGAAATATCTACACCGCTATCTGTATAAACATTTAAATATCTACACCGCTATCTGTATAAACATGGAAATATCTACACCGCTACCTGTATAAACATGGAAATATCAGCACCGCTATCTGTATGAACATGGAAATATCTACACCGCTATCTGTATGAACATGGAAATATCTACACCGATATCTGTATGAACATGGAAATATCTTCACCGCCATCTGTATGAACATAGGTATATCTACACAGCCATCTGGATGAACATGGAAATATAAGCAACGCTGTCTGTATGGACATGGAAATATCTACACCGTTATCTGTATGAACATGGAAATATCTACACCGCTATCTGTAT
Source organism: Gorilla gorilla gorilla (assembly GCF_029281585.2). NCBI lineage: Eukaryota > Metazoa > Chordata > Mammalia > Primates > Hominidae > Gorilla > Gorilla gorilla. The sequence continues at coordinate 50,638,667 of NC_073246.2, read as the reverse complement.
GAACTTGGAAATATCTTCACCGCCATCTGTATGAACATAGATATATCTACACAGCCAGCTGGATGAAGATGGAAATATCTACAACGCTATCTGTATGAAAATGGAAATATCTACACCGCTATCTGTATGAACATGGAAATACCTTCACCGCCATCTGTAAGAACACGGATATATCTACACAGCCAGCTGGATGAAGATGGAAATATCTACACAGCTATCTGTATGAACATGGAAATATCTACACCCCTATGGATATGAACATGGAAATATCTACTCCGCTATCTGTTTGAACATGAAAATATCTACACCGCTATCTGCATGAAAATCTAAATATCTACACAGCTATCTGCATATACATGGAAATATCAACAAAGCTATTTCTTTACACATGGAAATATCCACACCGCTATCTCTATAAACATGGAAATATCTACACCGCCATCTGTATGAACATGGAAATATCTGCACCACCATCTGTATGAACATATAAATATCTACACCGCCATCTGTATTAAGATGGAGATATCTACACCGCTATCTGTACATACATGGAAATATCTACACCGCTACCTGTATAAACATGGAAATATCTACACCGCTATCTGTATAAACATGGAAATATCTACACCGCTACCTGTATAAACATGGAAATATCACCACCGCTCTCTGTATGAACATGGAAATATCTACACAGCCATCTGAATGAACATGGAAATATCTACAAAGCTATCTGTATGAACATGGAAATAGCTACACCGCTATCTGTATAAACATGGAAATATCTACACCGCTATCTCTATGAACATGGAAATATCTTCACCGATATCTGTAAGAACATGGAAATATCTTCACCGCCATCTGTATGAACATGGATATATCTACACAGCCATCTGGACGAAAATGGAAATATCAGCACCGCTGTCTGTATGAACATGGAAATATCTACACCGCTATCTGTATGAACATGGAAATATCTACACCGCTATCTGTATGAACATGGAAATATCTTAACCGCCATCTGTATGAACATGGATATATCTACACAGCCATCTGGATGAACATGGAAATATCTACACCGCTATCTGTATGAACATGGAAATCTCTACACCGCTATCTGTGTAAACATGCATACATCTTCACCGCTATCTGTATAAACATGGAAATATCTACACTGCTCTCTGCATGAACATGGAAATATCTACACCGCTATCTGTATGAACATGGAAATAACTTCACCGCCATCTGTATGAAAATGGATATATCTACACAGCCATCTGGATGAACATGGAAATATCTACACCGCTATCTGTATGAACATGGAAACAGCTACACCGCTATCAGTATGAACATGGAAATATCTACACCGCTATCTGTATGAACACGGAAATATCTACACCGCTATCTGTATGAACATGGAAATATCTTCACCGCCATCTGTATGAACATGAATATATCTACACAGCCATCTGGATGAACATGGAAATATCTACACCGCTATATGTATGAACATGGAATTAACTACACCGGTATCTGAATGAACATGGAAATATCTACACCGCTATCTGTATGAACATGGAAATATCTACACCGCTATCTGTATGAACATGGAAATATCTTCACCGCCATCTGTATGAACATGGTTATATCTACACAGCCATCTGGATGAACATGGAAATATCTACACCGCTATCTGTATGAACATGGAAATATCTACACCGCTCTCTGTGTATACATGCATACATCTTCACCGCTATCTGTATAAACATGGAAATATCTACACCGCTACCCGTATAACCATGGAAATATCAGCACCGCTATCTGTATGAACATGGAAACATCTACACAGCCATCTGGAAGAACATGGAAATATCTACACCGCTATCTGTATGAACATGGAAATATCTTCAACGCCATCTGTATGAACATGGATATATCTACACAGCCATCTGGATGAACATGGAAATATCTACACCGCTATCTGTATGAACATGGAAATCTCTACACCGCTATCTGTGTAAACATGCATACATCTTCACCGCTATCTGTATAAACATGGAAATATCTACACTGCTATCTGCATGAACATGGAAATATCTACACCGCTATCTGTATGAACATGGAAATATCTTCACCGCCATCTGTATGAAAATGGATATATCTACACAGCCATCTGGATGAACATGGAAATATCTACACCGCTATCAGTATGAACATGGAAACAGCTACACCGCTATGAGTATGAACATGGAAATATCTACACTGCTATCTGTATGAACACGGAAATATCTACACCGCTATCTGTATGAACATGGAAATATCTTCACCGCCATCTGTATGAACATGAATATATCTACACAGCCATCTGGATGAACATGGAAATATCTACACCGCTATATGTATGAACATGGAATTAACTACACCGGTATCTGAATGAACATGGAAATATCTACACCGCTATCTGTATGAACATGGAAATATCTACACCGCTATCTGTATGAACTTGGAAGTATCTTCACCGCCATCTGTATGAACATGGTTATATCTACACAGCCATCTGGATGAACATGGAAATATCTACACCGCTATCTGTATGAACATGGAAATATCTACACCGCTCTCTCTGTATACATGCATACATCTTCACCGCTATCTGTATAAACATGGAAATATCTACACCGCTACCCGTATAAACATGGAAATATCAGCACCGCTATCTGTATGAACATGGAAATATCTACACAGCCATCTGGAGGAACATGGAAATATCTACATCGCTATCTGTATGAACATGGAAATAGCTACACCGCTATCTGTATGAACATGGAAACATCTACACCACTATCTGTATGAACATGGAAATATCTACACCGCTATCTGTATGAACATGGAAATATCTTCACCGCCATCTGTATGAACATGGATATATCTACACAGCCATCTGGATGAACATGGAAATATCTACACCGCTATCTGTATGAACATGGAAATAGCTACTCCGCTATCTTAACATGGAAATATCTAAACCGCTATCTGTATGAACATGGAAATATCTACACCGCTATCTGTATGAACATGGAAATATCTTCACCGCCATCTGTATGAACATGGATATATCTACACAGCCATCTGGATGAACATGGAAATATCTACACCACTATCTGTATGAACATGGAAATATCTACACCGCTATCTGTGTAAACATGCATACATCTTCACCGCTGTCTGCATAAACATGGAAATACCTGCACCGCTATCTGTATGAACATGGAAATATCTACATCGCTATCTGTACGAACATGGAAATAGCTACACCGCTATCTGTATGAACATGGAAATATCTACACCACTATCTGTATAAACATGGAAATATCTACACCGCTATCTGTATGAACATGGAAATATATAGACCACTATCTGTATAAACATGGAAATATCTACACCGCTACCTACATAAACTTGGAAATATCAGCACCGCTATCTCTATGAACATGGAAATATTTACACCGATATCTGTATGAACATGGAAATATCTTCACCGCCTTCTGTATGAACGTGGATATATCTACACAGCCATCTGGATGAACAAGGAAATATCAGCACCGCTGTCTGTATGAACATGGAAATATCTACACCGCTATCTGCATGAAAATGGAAATATCTACACAGCTATCTGCATATACATGGAAATATCTACAAAGCTATTCCTCTACACATGGAAATATCTACACCGCAATCTCTATAAACATGGAAATATCTACACCGCCATCTGTATGAACATGGAAATATCTGCACCGCCATTTGTATGAACATATAAATATCTACACCGCCATCTGTATTAAGATGGAGATATCTACACCGCTATCTGTATAAACACGGAAATATCTACACCGCTACCTGTATAAACATGGAAATATCAGCACCGCTATCTGTATGAACATGGAATTATCTACACCGCTATCTCTATGAACATGGAAATATCTACACCGATATCTGTAAGAACATGGAAATATCTTCACCGCCATCTGTAGGATCATGGATATATATACACAGCCATCTGGACGGAAATGGAAATATCAGCACCGCTTTCTGTATGAACATGGAAATATCTACACCGCTATCTGTATGAACATGGAAATATCTACACCGCTATCTGTATGAACATGGAAATATCTACACCGCTATCTGCGTAAACATGCATACAAGTTCACTGCTATCTGTATAAACATGGAAATATCTACACTGCTATCTGCATGAACATGGAAATATAACTGTCTGTATGAACATGGAAATATCTTCACCGCCATCTGTATGAACATGGATATATCTACACAGCCATCTGGATGAACATGGAAGTATCTACACCGCTATCTGTATGAACATGGAAAAAGCTACACCGCTATCTGTATGAACATGGAAATATCTACACCGCTATCTGTATGAACACGGAAATATCTACACCGCTATCTGTATGAACATGGAAATATCTTCACCGCCATCTGTATGAACATGAATATATCTACACAGCCATCTGGATGAACACGGAAATATCTACAACTCTATATGTATGAACATGGAATTAGCTACACCGGTATCTGAATGAACATGGAAATATCTACACCGCTATCTGTATGAACATGGAAATATCTACACCGCTATCTGTATGAACATGGAAATATCTTCACCGCCATCTGTATGAACATGGATATATCTACACAGCCATCTGGATGAACATGGAAATATCTACACCGCTATCTGTATGAACATGGAAATATCTACACCGCTCTCTGTGTAAACATGCATACATCTTCACCGCTATCTGTATAAACATGGAAATATCTACACCGCTATCCGTATAAACATGGAAATATCAGCACCGCTATCTGTATGAACATGGAAATATCTACACAGCCATCTGGACGAACATGGAAATATCTACACCGCTATCTGTATGAACATGGAAATAGCTACACCGCTATCTGTATGAACATGGAAACATCTACACCACTATCTGTATGAACATGGAAATATCTACACCGCTATCTGTATGAACATGGAAATATCTTCACCGCCATCTGTATGAACATGGATATATCTACACAGCCATCTGGATGAACATGGAAATATCTACACCGCTATCTGTATGAACATGGAAATATCTACACCGCTATCTGTGTAAACATGCATACATCTTCACCGCTATCTGAATAAACATGGAAATATCTACATCGCTATCTGTATGAACATGGAATTATCTACACCGCTATCTGTTTGAACATGGAAATATCTACACCGCTATCTGCATGAAAATGTAAATATCTACACAGCTATCTGCATATACATGGATATATCTACAAAGCTATTTCTTTACACTTGGAAATATCTACACCGCTATCTCTATAAACATGGAAATATCTACACCACCATCTGTATGAATATGGAAATATCTGCACTGCCATCTGTATGAACATATAAATATCTACATCGCCATCTGTATTAAGATGGAGATATCTACACCGCTATCTGTATAATCATGGAAATATCTACACCGCTATCTGTATAAACATGGATATATCTAACCCGCTATCTGTATAAACATGGAAATATCCACACAGCTACCTGTATAAACATGGAAATATCAGCACCGTTATCTGTATGAACATGGAAATATCTACACAGCCATCTGGATGAAAATGGAAATAGTTACACCGCTATCTGTATGAACATGGAAATAGCTACACCGCTATCTGTTTGAACATGGAAATATCTACACCGCTATCTGTATGAACATGGAAATATCTTCACCGCCATCTGTATGAACATGGATATATCTACACAGCCATCTAGATGAACATGGAAATATCTACACCGCTATATGTATGAACATGGAATTAGCGACACCGCTATCTGTATGAACATGGAAATATCTACACCGCTATCTGTATGAACATGGAAATATCTACACCGCTATCTGTATGAACATGGAAATATCTTCACCGCCATCTGTACGAACATGGATATATCTACACAGCCATCTGGATGAACATGGAAATATCTACACCGCTATCTGTATGAACATGGAAATATCTACACCACTATCTGTGTAAACATGCATACATCTTCACCGCTATCTGTATAAACATGGAAATATCTACACCGCTATCTGTATGACCATGGAAATATCTACACCGCTATCTGTTTGAACACGGAAATATCTACTCCGCTATCTGCATGATAATGGAAATATCTACACAGCTATCTGCATATACATGGAAATATCTACATAGCTATTTCTTTACACATGGAAATAACTACACCGCTATCTCTATTAACATGGAAATATCTACACCGCCATCTGTATGAACCTGGAAATATCTGCACCGCCATCTGTATGAACATATAAATATCTACACCGCCATCTGTATTAAGATGGAGATATCTACACCTCTATCTGTATAAACATGGAAATATCTACACCGCTATCTGTAAAAACATGGAAATATCTACACCGCTATCTGTATAAACATGGAAACATGGAAGTATCAGCACCGCTATCTGTATGAACATTGAAATATCTACACCGCTATCTGTATGAACATGGAAATATCTACACCGATATCTGTATGAACATGTAAATATCTTCACCGCCATCTGTATGAACATAGATATATCTACACAGCCATCTGGATGAACATGGAAATATCAGCTACGCTGTCTGTATGGACATGGAAATATCTACACCGCTATCTGTGTGAACATGGAAATATCTACACCGCTATCTGTATGAACATGGAAATATCTTCACCGCCATCTGTATGAACATGGATATATCTACACAGCCACCTGGGTGAAGATGGAAATATCTACACCGCTATCTGTATGAACTTGGAAATATCTACACCGCTATCTGTGTAAACATGCATTCACCTTCACCGCTAACTGTATAAACATGGAAATGTCTACACCCCTATGGATATGAACATGGAAATATCTACTCCGATATCTGTTTGAACATGGAAATATCTACACCGCTATCTGCATGAAATTGTAAATATCTACACAGCTATCTGCATATACATGGAAATATCTACAAAGCTATTTCTTTACACTTGGAAATATCTACACCGCTATCTCTATAAACATGGAAATATCTACACCGCCGTCTGTATGAACATGGAAATATCTGCACCGCCATCTTTATGAACATATAAATATCTCGACCGCCATCTGTATTAAGATGGAGATATCTACTCCGCTATCTGTATAAACATGGAAATATCTACACCGCTATCTGTGTAAACATGGAAATATCTAAACCGCTAGCTGTATAAACATGGAAATATCTACACCGCTACCTGTATAAACATGGAAATATCAGCACCGCTATCTGTATGAACATGGAAATATCTACACCGCTATCTCTATGAACATGGAAATATCTACACCGATATCTGTATGAACATGGAAATATCTTCACCGCCACCTGTATCAACATGGATATATCTACACAGCCATCTGGACGTACATGGAAATATCAGCACCGCTGTCTGTATGAACATGGAAATATCTACACCGCTATCTGTATGAACATGGAAATATCTACACCGCTATCTGTATGAACATGGAAATAACTTCACCGACATCTGTATGAAAATGGATATATCTACACAGCCATCTGGATGAACATGGAAATATCTACACCGCTATCTGTATGAACATGGAAATATCTACACCACTATCTGTGTAAACATGCATACATCTTCACCGCTCTCTGTATAAACATGGAATTATCTACACCGCTACCTGTATGACCATGTAAATATCTACACCGCTATCTGTTTGAACACGGAAATATCTACTCCGCTATCTGCATGAAAATGGAAATATCTACACAGCTATCTGCATATACATGGAAATATCTACAAAGCTATTTCTTTACACATGGAAATAACTACACCGCTATCTCTATTAACATGGAAATATCTACACCGCCATCTGTATGAACATGGAAATATCTGCACCGCCATCGGTATGAACATATAAATATCTACACCGCCATCTGTATTAAGATGGAGATATCTACACCGCTATCTGTATAAACTTGGAAATATCTACAACGCTATCTGCATAAACATGGAAACATCTACACCGCTATCTGTATAAACATGGAAATATCTGCACCGCTACCTGTATAAACATGGAAATATCAGCACCGCTATCTGTATGAACATGGAAATATCTACACAGCCATCTGGATGAACATGGAAATATCTACACCGCTATCTGTATGAACATGGAAATAGCTACACCGCTATCTGTATGAACATGGAAATATCTACACCACTACCTGTATGAACATGGAAATATCTACACCGCTATCTGCATGAACATGGAAATATCTTCACCGCCATTTGAATGAACATGGATATATCTACACAGCAATCTGGATGAACATGGAAATATCTTCACCGCTATCTGTTTGAAGATGGAAATATCTACACCTCTATCTGTATGAACATGGAAATATCTACACCGCTATCTGTATGAACATGGAAAGATCTACACCGCTATCTGTATGAACATGGAAATATCTTCACCGCCATCTGTATGAACATGGATATATCTACACAGCCATCTGGATGAACATGGATATATCTCCACCGCTACCTGCATGAACATGGAAATATCTACACCGCTATCTGTGTAAACATGCATACATCTTCACCGCTATCTGTATAAACATGGAAATGTCTATACCCTATGGATATGAACATGGAAATATCTACACCGCTATCTGTTTGAACATGGAAATATCTACACCGCTATCTGCATGAAAATGTAAATATCTACACAGCTATCTGCATATACATGGAAATATCTACAAAGCTATTTCTTTACACATGGAAATATCTACACCGCTATCTCTATAAACATGGAAATATCTACAACGCTATCTGTATGAACATGGAAATATCTGCACCGCCATCTGTATGAACATATAAATATCTACACCGCCATCTGTATTAAGATGGAGATATCTACACCGCTATCTTTATAAACAGAGAAATATCTACACCGCTATCTGTATGAACATGGAAATATCTACACCGCTATCTGTATAAACATGTAAATATCTACACCGCTACCTGTATAAACATGGAAATATCACCACCGCTATCTGCATGAACATGGAAATATCTACACAGCCATCTGAATGAACATGGAAATATCTACACCGCTATCTGTATGAACATGGAAATATCTTCACCGCCATCTGTATGAACATGGATATATCTACACAGCCATCTGGATGAACATGGAAATAACTACACCGCTATCTGTATGAACATGGAAATAGCTACACTGCTATCTGTATCAACATGGAAATATCTACACCGCTATCTGTATGAACATGGAAATATCTACACCTCTATCTGTATGAACATGGAAATATCTTCACCGCCATCTGTATGAACATTGATATATCTACACAGCCATCTGGATGAACATGGAAATATCAACACCGCTTTCTGTATCAACATGGAAATATCTACACCGCTATCTGTGTTAACATGCATACATCTTCACCGCTATCTGTATAAACTTGGAAATATCTACACCGCTATCTGTATAACATGGAAATATCTACACAGCTATCTGTTTGAACATGGAAATATCTACACCGCTATCTGCATGAAAATGGAAATATCTACACAGCTATCTGCATATACATGGAAATATCTACAAAGCTATTTCTCTACACAAGGAAGTATCTACACCGCAATCTCTATAAACATGGAAACATATACAACGCCATCTGTATGAACATGGAAATATCTGCAACGCCATCTGTATGAAAATACAAATATCTAGACCGCCATCTGTATTAAGATGGAGATATCTACACTGCTATCTGTATAAACATGGAAATATCTACACCGCTATCTCTATAAACATGGAAATATCTACACCGCTACCTGTATAAACATGGAAATATCAGCACCGCCATCTGAATGAATATGGAAATATCTACACCGCTATCTCTATGAACATGGAAATATCTACACCGATATCTGTATGAACATGGAAATATCTTCACCGCCATCTGTATGAACATGGATATATCTACACAGCCATCTGGACGAACATGGAAATAGCACCGCTGTCTGTATGAACATGGAAATATCCACACCCCTATCTGTATGAACATGGAAATATCTACACCGCTATCTGTATGAACATGGAAATAACTTCACCGACATCTGTATGAACATGGATATATCTACACAGCCATCTGGATGAACATGGAAATATCTACCCCACTATCTGTATGAACATGGAAATATCTACACCACTATCCGTATGAACATGGAAATATCTCCACCGCAATCTGTATGAACATGGATATATCTAAACAGCCATCTGGGTGAACATGGAAATATCTACACCGCTATCTGTATGAACTTGGAAATATCTTCACCGCCATCTGCATGAACATGGATATATCTACACAGCCATCTGGATGAACATGGAAATATCTACACCGCTACCTGTATAAACATGGAAATATCAGCACCGTTATCTGCATGAACATGGAAATATCTACACAGCCATCTGGATGAAAATGGAAATAGTTACACCGCTATCTGTATGAACATGGAAATAGCTACACCGCTATCTGTTTGAACATGGAAATATCTACACCGCTATCTGTATGAACATGGAAATATCTACACCGCTATCTGGATGAACATGGAAATATCTTCACCGACATCTGTATGAACATGAATATATCTACACAGCCATCTAGATGAACATGGAAATATCTACACCGCTATATGTATGCACATGGAATTAGCGACACCGCTATCTGTATGAACATGGAAATATCTACACCGCTATCTGTATGAACATGGAAATATCTACACCGCTATCTGTATGAACTTGGAAATATCTTCACCGCCATCTGTATGAACATGGATATATCTACACAGCCATCTGGATGAACATGGAAATATCTACACCGCTATCTGTATGAACATGGAAATATCTACACCACTATCTGTGTAAACATGCATACATCTTCAACGCTATCTGTATAAACATGGAAATATCTACACCGCTATCTGTATGACCATGGAAATATCTATACCGCTACCTGTTTGAACACGGAAATATCTACTCCGCTATCTGCATGATAATGGAAATATCTACACAGCTATCTGCATATACATGGAAATATCTACAAAGCTAATACTTTACACATGGAAATAACTACACCGCTCTCTCTATTAACATGGAAATATCTACACCGCCATCTGTATGAACATGGAAATATCTGCACCGCCATCTGTATGAACATATAAATATCTACACCGCCATCTGTATTAAGATGGAGATATCTACACCTCTATCTGTATAAACATGGAAATATCTACACCGCTATCTGTATAAACATGGAAATATCTACACCGCTATCTGTATAAACATGGAAATACCTACACCGCTACCTGTATAAACATGGAAGTATCAGCACCGCTATCTGTATGAACATGGAAATATCTACACCGCTATCTGTATGAACATGGAAATATCTACACCGATATCTGTATGAACATGTAAATATCTTCACCGCCATCTGTATGAACATAGATATATCTACACAGCCATCTGGATGAACATGGAAATATCAGCAACGCTGTCTGTATGGACATGGAAATATCTACACCGCTATCTGTATGAACATGGAAATATCTACACCGCTATCTGTATGAACATGGAAATATCTTCACCGCCATCTGTATGAACATGGATATATCTACACAGCCAGCTGGATGAAGATGGAAATATATACACCGCTATCTGTATGAACTTGGAAATATCTACACCGCTATCTGTGTAAACATGCATTCACCTTCACCGCTATCTGTATAAACATGGAAATGTCTACACCCCTATGGATATGAACATGGAAATATCTACTCCGCTACCTGTTTGAACATGGAAATATCTACACCGGTATCTGCATGAAAATGTAAATATCTACACAGCTATCTGCATATACATGGAAATATCTACAAAGCTATTTCTTTACACTTGGAAATATCTACACCGCTATCTCTATAAACATGGAAATATCTACACCGCCATCTGTATGAATATGGAAATATCTGCACTGCCATCTCTATGAACATATAAATATCTACATCGCCATCTGTATTAAGATGGAGATATCTACACCGCTATCTGTATAAACATGGAAATATCTACACCGCTATCTGTATAAACATGGAAATATCTACAACGCTACCAGTATAAACATGGAAATATCACCACCGCTATCTGTATGAACATGGAAATATCTACACAGCCATCTCAATGAACATGGAAATATCTACAACCCTATCTGTATGAACATGGAAATAGCTACACCGCTATCTGTATGAACATGGAAATATCTACGCCACTATCTGTATGAACATGGAAATATCTACACCGCTATCTGTATGAACATGGAAATATCTTCACCGCCATCTGTATGAACATGGATATATCTACACAGCCATCTGGATGAACATGGAAATATCTACACCGCTATCTGTATGAACATGGAAATAGCTACACCGCAATCTGTATGAACATGGAAATATCTACACCGCTATCTGTATGAAGATGGAAATATCTACACCGCTATCTGTATGAACATGGAAATATCTTCACAGCCATCTGTATGAACATGGATATATCTACACAGCCATCTGGATGGACATGGAAATATCAACACCGCTATCGGTATGAACCTGGAAATATCTACACCGCTATCTGTTTTAACATGCATACATCTTCACCGCTATCTGTATAAACATGGAAATATCTACACCGCTATCTGTATGAACATGGAAATATCTACACAGCTATCTGTTTGAACATGGATATATCTACACCGCTATCTGCATGAAAATGGAAATATCTACACAGCTATCTGCATATACATGGAAATATCTACAAAGCTATTTCTCAACACATGGAAATATCTACACCGCAATCTCTATAAACATGGAAATATCTACACCGCCATCTGTATGAACATGGAAATATCTGCACCGCCATCTGTATGAACATACAAATATCTAAACCGCCATCTGTATTAAGATGGAGATATCTACACCGCTATCTGTATAAACATGGAAATATCTACACCGCTATCTGTATAAACATGGAAATATCTACACCGCTATCTGTATAAACATGGGAATATCTACACCGCTACCTGTATAAACATGGAAATATCAGCACCGCTATCTGTACGAACATGGAAATATCTACACCGCTATCTCTATGAACATGGAAATATCTACACCGCCATCTGTATGAACATGGATATATCTACACAGCCATCTGGACGAACATGGAAATATCAGCACCGCTGTCTGTATGAACATTCAAATATCTACACCGCTATCTGTATGAACATGGAAATATCTACACCGCTATCTGTATGAACATGGAAATAACTTCACCGACATCTGTATGAACATGGATATATCTACACAGCCATCTGGATGAACATGGAAATATCTACACTGCTATCTGTATGAACATGGAAATATCTACACCGCTATCTGTGTAAACAGGCATACATCTTCACCGCTATCTGTATAAACATGGATATATCTACACCGCTATCTGTATAAACATGGAAATATCTACACCGCTAGCTGTATAAACATGGAAATATCAGCACCGTTTTCTGTATGAACATGGAAATATCTACACAGCCATCTGGATGAAAATGGAAATAGTTACACGGCTATCAGTATGAACATGGAAATAGCTACACCGCTATCTGTATGAACATGGAAATATCTATACCGATATCTGTATGAACATGGAAATATCTACACCGCTATCTGTATGAACATGGAAATATCTTCACCGCCATCTGTATGAACATGAATATATCTACACAGCCATCTGGATGAACATGGAAATATCTACACCGCTATATGAACATGGAATTAGCTACAGCGCTATCTGTATGAACATGGAAATATCTACACCGCTATCTGTATGAACATGGAAATATCTACACCGCTATCTGTATGAACATGGAAATATCTTCACCGCCATCTATATGAACATGGATACATCTACACAGCCATCTGGATGAACATGGAAATATCTACACCGCTATCAGTATAAACATGGAAATATCTACACCACTATCTGTGTAAACATGCATACATCTTCACCGCTATCTGTATAAACATGGAAATATCTACACCGCTATCTGTATGACCATGGAAATATCTACACCGCTATCTGTTTGAACACGGAAATATCTACTCCGCTATCTGCATGAAAATGGAAATATCTACACAGCTATCTGCATATACATGGAAATATCTACAAAGCTATTTCTTTACACATGGAAATAACTACACCGCTATCTCTATTAACATGGAAATATCTACACCGCCATCTGTATGAACATGGAAATATCTGCACCGCCATCTGTATGAACATACAGATATCTACACCGCCATCTGTATTAAGATGGAGATATCTACACCGCTATCTGTATAAACATGGAAATATCTACAACGCTATCTGTATAAACATGGAAATATCTACACCGCTATTTGTATAAACATGGAAATATCTACACCGCTACCTGTATAAAAATGGAAATATCAGCACCGCTATCTGTATGAACATGGAAATATCTACACAGCCATCTGGAGGAACATGGAAATATCTACACCGCTATCTGTATGAACATGGAAGTAGCTACACCGCTATCTGTATGAACATGGAAATATCTACACAGCTATCTGTTTGAACATGGAAAGATCTACACCGCTATCTGTATGAACATGGAAATATCTTCACCGCCATCTGTATGAACATGGATATATCTACACAGCCATCTGGATGAACATGGATATATCTCCACCGCTATCTGCATGAACATGTAAATATCTACACCGCTATCTGTGTAAACGTGCATACATCTTCACCGCTATCTGTATAAACATGGAAATGTCTACACCCCTATGGATATGAACATGGAAATATCTACACCGCTATCTGTTTGAACATGGAAATATCTACACCGCTATCTGCATGAAAATGTAAATATCTACACAGCTATCTGCGTATACATGGAAATATCTACAAAGCTATTTCTTTACACATGGAAATATCTACACCGCTATCTCTATAAACATGGAAATATCTACACCACCATCTGTATGAACATGGAAATATCTGCACCGCCATCTGTATGAACATATAAATATCTACACCGCCATCTGTGTTAAGATGGAGATATCTACACCGCTATCTGTATAAACATGGAAATATCTACACCGCTATCTGTATAAACATGGAAATATCTATACCGCTATCTGTATAAACATGGAAATATCTACACTGCTACCTGTATAAACACGGAAATATCACCACCGCTATCTGTATGAACATGGAAATATCTGCAAAGCCATCTGAATGAACATGGAAATATCTACACCTCTATCTGTATGAACATGGAAATAGTTACACCGCTATCTGCATGAACATGGAAATATCTACGCCACTATCTATATGAACATGGAAATATCTACACCACTATCTGTATGAACATGGAAATATTTTCACCGCCATCTGTATGAACATGGATATATCTACTCAGCCATCTGGATGAACATGGAAATAACTGCACCGCTATCTGTATGAACATGGAAATAGCTACACCGCTATCTGTATGAACATGGATATATCTACACCGCTATCTGTACGAACATGGAAATATCTACACCGCTATCTGTATGAACATGGAAATATCTTCACCGCCATCTGTATGAACATGGATATATCTACACAGCAATCTGGATGAAGATGGAAATATCAACACTGCTATCTGAATGAACATGGAAATATCTACACCGCTATCTGTGTTAACATGTATACATCTTCACCGCTATCTGTATAAACATGGAAATACCTACACCGCTATCTGTAAGAACATGGAAATATCTACACCGCTATCTGCATGAAAATGGAAATATCTACAGAGATATCTGCATATACATGGAAATATCTACAAAGCTATTTCTCTACACATGGAAATATCTACACCGCAATCTCTATAAACATGGAAATATCTACACAGCCATCTGTATGAACACGGAAATATCTGCACCGCCATCTGTATGAACATATAAATATCTAGACCGCCATCTGTATTAAGATGGAGATATCTACACCGCTATCTGCATAAACATGGAAATATCTACACCGCTATCTGTATAAACATGGAAATATCTACACCGCTATCTGTATAAGCATGGAAATACCTACACCGCTACCTATATAAACATGGAAATAACAGCACCGCTATCTGTATGAATATGGAAATATCTACACCGCTATCTCTATGAACATGGAAAAATCTACACCGATATCTGTATGAACATGGAAATATCTTCACCGCCATCTGTATGAACATGGATATATCTACACAGCCATCTGGACGAACATGGAAATATCAGCACCGCTGTCTGTATGAACATGGAAATATCTACACCGCTATCTGTATGAACATGGAAATATCTACACCGCTATCTGTATGAACATGGAAATAACTTCACCGACATCTGTATGAACATGGATATATCTACACAGCCATCTGGATGAACATGGAAATATCTACACAGCTATCTGTATGAACATGCAAATATCTACACCGCTGTCTGTGTAAACATGCATACATCTTCACCGCTATCTGTATAAACATGGATATATCTACCCCGCTATCTGTATAAACATGGAAATATCTACACCGCTACCTGTATAAACATGGGAATATCAGCACCGTTATCTGTATGAACATGGAAATATCTACACAGCCATCTGGATGAAAATGGAAATAGGTACACCGCTATCTGTATGATCATGGAAATATCTACACCGCTATCCGTATGAACATGGAAATATCTAAACCGCTATCTGTATGAACATGGAAATATCTTCACCGCCATCTGTATGAACATGAATATATCTACACAGCCATCTAGATGAACATGGAAATATCTACACCGCTATATGTATGAACATGGAATTAGCTACACCGCTATCTGTATGAACATGGAAATATCTACACCGCTATCTGTATGAACATGGAAATATCTTCACCACTATCTGTATGAACATGGAAATATCCTCACCGCCATCTGTATGACCATGGATATATCTACACAGCCATCTGGATGAAGATGGAAATATCTACACCGCTATCTGTATGAACATGGAAATATCTACACCACTATCTGTGTAAGCATGCATACATCTTCACCGCTATCTGTATAAACATGGAAATATCTACACCGCTATCTGTATGACCATGGAAATATCTACACCGCTATCTGTTTGAACACGGAAATATCTACTCCGCTATCTGCATGAAAATGTAAATATCTACACAGCTATCTGCATATACATGGAAATATCTACAAAGTTATTTCTTTACAAATGGAAATAACTACACCGCTATCTCTATTAACATGGAGATATCTACACCGCCATCTGTATGAACATGGAAATATCTGCACCGCCATCTGTATGAACATATAAATATCTACACCTCCATCTGTATTAAGATGGAGATATCTACACCGCTATCTGTATATACATGGAAATATCTACACCGCTATCTGTATAAACATTTAAATATCTACACCGCTATCTGTATAAACATGGAAATGTCTACACCGCTACCTGTATAAACATGGAAATATCAGCACCGCTATCTGTATGAACATGGAAATATCTACACCGCTATCTGTATAAACATGGAAATATCTACACCGATATCTGTATGAACATAGAAATATCTTCACCGCCATCTGTATGAACATAGGTATATCTACACAGCCATCTGGATGAACATGGAAATATAAGCAACGCTGTCTGTATGGACATGGAAATATCTACACCGTTATCTGTATGAACATGGAAATATCTACACCGCTATCTGTATGAACTTGGAAATATCTTCACCGCCATCTGTATGAACATAGATATATCTACACAGCCAGCTGGATGAAGATGGAAATATCTACACCGCTATCTGTATGAACATGGAAATATCTACTCCGCTATCTGTATGAACATGGAAATACCTTCACCGCCATCTGTAAGAACATGGATATATCTACACAGCCAGCTGGATGAAGATGGAAATATCTACACAGCTATCTGTATGAACATGGAAATATCTACACCCCTATGGATATGAACATGGAAATATCTACTCCGCTATCTGTTTGAACATGGAAATATCTACACCGCTATCTGCATGAAAATCTAAATATCTACACAGCTATCTGCATATACATGGAAATATCAACAAAGCTATTTCTTTACACATGGAAATATCCACACCGCTATCTCTATAAACATGGAAATATCTACACCGCCATCTGTATGAACATGGAAATATCTGCACCGCCATCTGTATGAACATATAAATATCTACACCGCCATCTGTATTAAGATGGAGATATCTACACCGCTATCTGTACATACATGGAAATATCTACACCGCTACCTGTATAAACATGGAAATATCTACACCGCTATCTGTATAAACATGGAAATATCTACACCGCTACCTGTATAAACATGGAAATATCACCACCGCTCTCTGTATGAACATGGAAATATCTACACAGCCATCTGAATGAACATGGAAATATCTACAAAGCTATCTGTATGAACATGGAAATAGCTACACCGCTATCTGTATGAACATGGAAATATCTACGCCACTATCTGAACATGGAAATATCTACACCGCTATCTGTATGAATATGGAAATATTTTCACCGCTATCTGTATGAACATGGATATATCTACACAGCCATCTGGATGAACATGGAAATAACTACACCGCTATCTGAATGAACATGGAAATAGCTACACCGATATCTGTATGAACATGGAAATATCTACACCGCTATCTGTATGAACATGGAAATATCTACACCGCTATCTGTATGAACATGGAAATATCTTCACCGCCATCAGTATGAACATGGATATATCTACACAGCCATCTGGATGAACATGGAAATATCTACACCGCTACCTGTATAAACATGGAAATATTTGCACCGCAATCTGTATGAACATGGAAATATCTACAACGCTCTCTGTATGAACATGGAAATATCTACACCACTATCTGTATGAACATGGAAATAGCTACACAGCCATCTGCATGAACATAGAAATATCTACACCGCTATCTGTATGAACATGGAAATATCTACACCGCTATCTGTATGAACATGGAAATATCTACACCGCTATCTGTATGAACATATAAATATCTACACAGCCATCTGTATTAAGATGGAGATATCTACACCGCTATATGTATAAACATGGAAATATTTACACCGCTATCTGTATGAACATGGAAATATCTACACCGCTATCTGTTTGAACATGGAAATTTCTACACCGCTATCTGCATGAAAATGGAAATATCTACACAGCTATCTGCATATACATGGAAATATCTACAAAGTTATTTCTTCACACATGGAAATAACTACACCGCTATCTCTATAAACATGGAAATATCTACAAAGCCATCTGTATGAACATGGAAATATCCGCACCGCCATCTGTATGAACCTATAAATATCTACACCACCATCTGTATTAAGATGGAGATATCTACACCGCTATCTGTATAAACATGGAAATATCTACACCGATATCTGTATGAACATGGAAATATCTTCACCGCCATCTGTATGAACATAGATATATCTACACAGCCGTCTGGATGAACATGGAAATATCAGCACCGCTGTCTGTATGAACATGGAAATATCTACACCGCTATCTGTATGAACATGGAAATATCTACACCGCTATCTCTGTGAGCATGGAAATAACTTCACTGCCATATGTATGAACATGGATATATCTGCACAGCCATCTGGATGAACATGGAAACATCTACACCTCTATATGTATGAACATGCAAATAGCTACACCGCTATCTGTATGAACATGGAAATATCTTCACCGCCATCTGTGTGAACATGGATATATCTACACAGCCATCTGGATGAACATGGAAATATCTACACCGCTATCTGTATGAACATGGAAATATCTACACCGCTTTCTGTGTAAACATGCATACATCTTCACCACTATCTGTATAAACATGGAAATACCTACACTGCTATCTGTATGAACATGGAAATATCTACAGCGCTATCTGTTTGAACATGGAAATATCTACACCGCTATCAGCTTGAAAATGGAAATATCTACAAAGCTGTCTGCATATACATGGAAATATCTATACAGCTATCTCTTTACACATGGAAATAACTACACCGCTATCTCTATAAACATGGAAATATCTACACCGCCATCTGTATGAACATGGAAATATCTGCACCGCCGTCTGTATGAACATATAAATTTCTACACCACCGTCTGTATTAAGATGGAGATATCTACACCGCTATCTGTATAAACATGGAAATATCTACACCGCTATCTGTATAAACATGGAAATATCTACACCGCAATCTGTATAAACATGGAAATATCTACACCGCTACCTGTATAAACATGGAAATATTAGCACCGCAATCTGTATGAACATGGAAATATCTACACCGCTATCTGTATGAACATGGAAATATCTACACCACTATCTGTATGAACATGGAAATAGCTACACTGCCATCTGCATGAACATAGAAATATCTACACCGCTATCTGTATGAACATGGAAATATCTACACCGCTCTCTGTGTAAACATGCATACATCTTCACCGCTATCTGTATAAACATGGAAATATCTACACCGCTATCCGTATAAACATGGAAATATCAGCACCGCTATCTGTATGAACATGGAAATATCTACACAGCCATCTGGACGAACATGGAAATATCTACACCGCTATCTGTATGAACATGGAAATAGCTACACCGCTATCTGTATGAACATGGAAACATCTACAACACTGTCTGTATGAACATGGAAATATCTACACCGCTATCTGTATGAACATGGAAATATCTACACCGCCATCTGTATGAACATGGATATATCTACACAGCCATCTGGATGAACATGGAAATATCTACACTGCTACCTGTATAAACATGGAAATATTAGCACCGCAATCTGTATGAACATGGAAATATCTACAACGCTCTCTGTATGAACATGGAAATATCTACACCACTATCTGTATGAACATGGAAATAGCTACACAGCCATCTGCATGAACATAGAAATATCTACACCGCTATCTGTATGAACATGGAAATATCTACACCGCTATCTGTATGAACATGGAAATATCTACACCGCTATCTGTATGAACATATAAATATCTACACAGCCATCTGTATTAAGATGGAGATATCTACACCGCTATATGTATAAACATGGAAATATTTACACCGCTATCTGTATGAACATGGAAATATCTACACCGCTATCTGTTTGAACATGGAAATATCTACACCGCTATCTGCATGAAAATGGAAATATCTACACAGCTATCTGCATATACATGGAAATATCTACAAAGTTATTTCTTCACACATGGAAATAACTACACCGCTATCTCTATAAACATGGAAATATCTACAAAGCCATCTGTATGAACATGGAAATATCCACACCGCCATCTGTATGAACCTATAAATATCTACACCACCATCTGTATTAAGATGGAGATATCTACACCGCTATCTGTATAAACATGGAAATATCTACACCGATATCTGTATGAACATGGAAATATCTTCACCGCCATCTGTATGAACATAGATATATCTACACAGCCGTCTGGATGAACATGGAAATATCAGCAACGCTGTCTGTATGAACATGGAAATATCTACACCGCTATCTGTATGAACATGGAAATATCTACACCGCTATCTCTGTGAGCATGGAAATATCTTCACTGCCATATGTATGAACATGGATATATCTGCACAGCCATCTGGATGAACATGGAAACATCTACACCTCTATATGTATGAACATGCAAATAGCTACACCGCTATCTGTATGAACATGGAAATATCTTCACCGCCATCTGTGTGAACATGGATATATCTACACAGCCATCTGGATGAACATGGAAATATCTACACCGCTATCTGTATGAACATGGAAATATCTACACCGCTTTCTGTGTAAACATGCATACATCTTCACCACTATCTGTATAAACATGGAAATACCTACACTGCTATCTGTATGAACATGGAAATATCTACAGCGCTATCTGTTTGAACATGGAAATATCTACACCGCTATCAGCTTGAAAATGGAAATATCTACAAAGCTGTCTGCATATACATGGAAATATCTATGCAGCTATCTCTTTACACATGGAAATAACTACACCGCTATCTCTATAAACATGGAAATATCTACACCGCCATCTGTATGAACATGGAAATATCTGCACCGCCGTCTGTATGAACATATAAATTTCTACACCACCGTCTGTATTAAGATGGAGATATCTACACCGCTATCTGTATAAACATGGAAATATCTACACCGCTATCTGTATAAACATGGAAATATCTACACCGCAATCTGTATAAACATGGAAATATCTACACCGCTACCTGTATAAACATGGAAATATTAGCACCGCAATCTGTATGAACATGTAAATATCTACACCGCTATCTGTATGAACATGGAAATATCTACACCACTATCTGTATGAACATGGAAATAGCTACACTGCCATCTGCATGAACATAGAAATATCTACACCGCTATCTGTATGAACATGGAAATATCTACACCGCTATCTGTATGAACATGGAAATATCTACACCGCTATCTGTATGAACATATAAATATCTACACAGCCATCTGTATTAAGATGGAGATATCTACACCGCTATATGTATAAACATGGAAATATTTACACCGCTATCTGTATGAACATGGAAATATCTACACCGCTATCTGTTTGAACATGGAAATATCTACACCACTACCTGCACGAAAATGGAAATATCTACCCAGCTATCTGCATATACATGGAAATATCTACAAAGTTATTTCTTTCCACATGGAAATAACTACACCGCTATCTCTATAAACATGGAAATATCTACAAAGCCATCTGTATGAACATGGAAATATCCGCACCGCCATCTGTATGAACATATAAATATCTACACCACCATCTGTATTAAGATGGAGATATCTACATCGCTATCTGTATAAACATGGAAATATCTACACCGATATCTGTATGAACATAGATATATCTACACAGCCGTCTGGATGAACATGTAAATATCTACACCGCTATCTGTATGAACATGGAAATATCTACACCGCTATCTGTGTGAACATGGAAATATCTTCACCGCCATATGTATGAACATGGATATATCTACACAGCCATCTGGATGAACATGGAAACATCTACACCTCTATATGTATGAACATGCAAATAGCTACACCGCTATCTGTATGAACATGGAAATATCTACACCGCTATCTGTATGAACATGGAAGTATCTACACCGCAATCTGTATGAACATGGAAATATTTTCACCGCCACATGTATGAACACGGATATATCTACACAGCCATCTGGATGAACATGGAAATATCCACACCGCTATCAGTATGAACATGGAAATATCTACACCGCTATCTGTTTGAACATGGAAATATCTACTCCGCAATCTGCATGAAAAAGGATATATCTACACAGCTGTCTGTATATACATGGAAATATCTACAAAGCTATTTCTTTACACATGGAAATAACTACACCGCTATCTGTATGAACATGGAAAGATCTACACCGCTATCTGTATGAACATGGAAATATCTACACCGCTATCTGTATGAACATGGAAAGATCTACACCGCTATCTGTATGAACATGGAAATATCTTCACCGCCATCTGTATGAACATGGATATATCTATACAGCCATCTGGATGAACATGGAAATATCTACACCACTATATGTATGAACATGGAAGTAGCTACACCGCTATCTGTATGAACATGGAAATATCTACACCGCTATCTGTATGAACAAGGAAATATCTACACCGCTATCTGTATGAACATGGAAATATCTTCACCGCCATCTGTATGAACATGGATATATCTAAACAGCCATCTGGATGAACATGGAAAAATCTACACCGCTATCTGTATGAACATGGAAACATCTACACCGCTATCTGTGTAAACATGCATACATTTTCAGCGCTATCTGTATAAACATGGAAATATCTACACCGCTACCTGTATAAACATGGAAATATCAGCACCGCTATCTGTATGAACATGGAAATATCTACACAGCCATCTGGATGAACATAGAAATATCTACACCCCTATCTGTATGAACATGGAAATAGCTACACTGCTATCTGTATGAACATGGAAATGTCCACACCGCTATCTGTATGAATATGGAAATATCTACACCGCCATCTGTATGAACATGGAAATATCTTCACCGCTATATGTATGAACATGGAAATAGCTACACCGCTATCTGTATGAACATGGAAATATCTACACCGCTATCTGTATGAACATGGAAATATCTTCACCGCCATCTGTGTGAACATGGATATATCTACACAGCCATCTGGATGAACATGGAAATATCTACACCGCTATCTGTATGAACATGGAAATATCTACACCGCTATCTGTGTAAACATGCATACATCTTCACCACTATCTGTATAAAAATGGAAATACCTACACTGCTATCTGTATGAACATGGAAATATCTACAGCGCTATCTGTTTGAACATGGAAATATCTACACCGCTATCAGCATGAAAATGGAAATATCTACAAAGCTATCTGTATATACATAGAAATATCTATACAGCTATCTCTTTACACATGGAAATAACTACACCGCTATCTCTATAAACATGGAAATATCTACACCGCCATCTGTATGAACATGGAAATATCTGCACCGCCGTGTGTATGAACATATAAATTTCTACACCACCGTCTGTATTAAGATGGAGATATCTACACCGCTATCTGTATAAACATGGAAATGTCTACACCGCTATCTGTATAAACATGGAAATATCTACACCGCTATCTGTATAAACATGGAAATATCTACACCGCTACCTGTATAAACATGGAAATAAAAGCACCGCAATCTGTATGAACATGGAAATATCTACACCGCTATCTGTATGAACATGGAAATATCTACACCACTATCTGTATGAACATGGAAATAGCTACACAGCCATCTGCATGAACATAGAAATATCTACACCGCAATCTGTATGAACATGGAAATATCTACACCGCTATCTGTATGAACATGGAAATATCTACACCGCTATCTGTGTGAACATATAAACATCTACACAGCCATCTGTATTAAGATGCAGATATCTACACCGCTATATGTATAAACATGGAAATATTTACGCCGATATCTGTATGAACATGGAAATATCTTCACCGCCATCTGTATGAACATGGATATATCTACACTGCCATCTGGATGAACATGGAAATATCTACACCGCTATCTGTATGAACATGGAAATATCTACACCGCTATCTGTGTAAACATTCATACATCTTCACCGCTATCTGTATAAACATGGAAGTATCTACACCGCTATCTGTATAAACATGGAAATATCTACACCGCTACCTGTATAAACATGGAAATATCAGCACCGCTATCTGTATGAACATGGAAATATCTACACAGCCATCTGGATGAATATGGAAATATCTACACCGCTATCTGTATAAACATGGAAATAGCTACACCGCTATCTGTATGAAAATGGAAATATCTACACCACTATCTGTATGAACATGGAAATACCTTCACCGCCATCTGTATGAACATGGATATATCTAAACAGCCATCTGGATGAACATGGAAATATCTACACCGCTATATGTATGAGCATGGAAATAGCTATACTGCTATCTGTATGAACATGGAAATACCTACACCGCTATCTGTATGAACATGGAAATATCTACACCGCTATCTGTATGAACATGGAAATATATTCACCGCCATCTGTACGAACATGGGTATGTCTACACAGCAATCTGGATGAACATGGAAATATCTACACCGCTATCTGTATGAAAATGGAAATATCTACACCGCTATCTGTGTAAACATGCATACATATTCACCGCTATCTGTATAAACATGGAAATATCTACACCGCTATCTGTATGAACATGGAAATATCTACACCGCTATCTGTATCAGCATGGAAATATCTACACCGCTATCTGCATGAAAATGGAAATATCTACACAGCTATCTGCATATACATGGAAATATCTACAAAGCTATCTCTTTACACATGGAAATAACTACACCGCTATCTCTATAAACATGGAAATATCTACACCGCTATCTGTATGAACTTGGAAATATCTGCACCGCCATCTGTATGAACATATAAATATCTGCACCGCCATCTGTATTAAAATGGAGATATCTACACCGCTATCTGTATAAACATGGAAATATCTACACTGCTATCTGTATGAACATGGAAATATCTACACCGCTATCTGTTTGAACATGGAAATATCTACACCGGTATCAGCATGAAAATGGAAATATCTACAAAGCTATCTGCATATACATGGAAATAACTATACAGCTATCTCTTTACACATGGAAATAACTACACCGCTATCTCTATAAACATGGAAATATCTACACCGCCATCTGTATGAACATGGAAATATCTACACTGCCGTCTGTATGAACATATAAATATCTACACCGCCATCTGTATTAAGATGGAGATATCCACACCACTATCTGTATAAACATGGAAATATCAACACTGCTATCTGTGTAAACATGGAAATATCTACACCCCTATCTGTATAAACATGGAAATATCTACACCGCTACCTGTATAAAAATGGAAATATCAGCACCGCTATCTGTATGAACATGGAAATATCTACACTGCTATCTGTATGAACATAGAAATATCTACACCGCTATCTGTATGAACATGGAAATATCACCACCGCTATCTGTATGAACATGGAAATATCTACACCACAATCTGTATAAACATGGAAATACCTACACAGCCATCTGCATGAACATAGAAATATCTACACCGCTATCTGTATGAACATGGAAATATCTACACCGCTATCTGTATGAACATGGAAATATCTACACCGCTATCTGTATGAACATATAAACATCTACACAGCCATCTGTATTAAGATGGAGATATCCACACCGCTATATGTATAAACATGGAAATATTTACGCCGATATCTGTATGAACATGGAAATATCTTCACCGCCATCTGTATGAACATGGATATATCTACACTGCCATCTGGATGAACATGGAAATATCTACACCGCTATCTGTATGAACATGGAAATATCTACACCGCTATCTGTGTTAACATGCATACATCTTCACCGCTATCTGTATAAACATGGAAGTATCTACACCGCTATCTGTATAAACATGGAAATATCTACACCGCTACCTGTATAAACATGGAAATATCAGCACCGCTATCTGTATGAACATGGAAATATCTACACAGCCATCTGGATGAATATGGAAATATCTACACCGCTATCTGTATAAACATGGAAATAGCTACACCGCTATCTGTATGAAAATGGAAATATCTACACCACTATCTGTATGAACATGGAAATACCTTCACCGCCATCTGTATGAACATGGATATATCTCAACAGCCATCTGGATGAACATGGAAATATCTACACCGCTAAATGTATGAGCATGGAAATAGCTAAACTGCTATCTGTATGAACATGGAAATAGCTACACCGCTATCTGTATGAACATGGAAATATCTACACCGCTATCTGTATGAACATGGAAATATATTCACCGCCATCTGTACAAACATGGGTATGTCTACACAGCCATCTGGATGAACATGGAAATATCTACACCGCTATCTGTATGAAAATGGAAATATCTACACTGCTATCTGTGTAAACATGCATACATATTCACCGCTATCTGTATAAACATGGAAATATCTACACCGCTATCTGTATGAACATGGAAATATCTACACCGCTATCTGTTTCAGCATGGAAATATCTACACCGCTATCTGCATGAAAATGGAAATATCTACACAGCTATCTGCATATACATGGAAATATCTACAAAGCTATCTCTTTACACATGGAAATAACTACACCGCTTTCTCTATAAACATGGAAATATCTACACCGCCATCTGTATGAACTTGGAAATATCTGCACCGCCATCTGTATGAACATATAAATATCTGCACCGCCATCTGTATTAAAATGGAGATATCTACACCGCTATCTGTATAAACATGGAAATATCTACACTGCTATCTGTATGAACATGGAAATATCTACACCGCTATCTGTTTGAACATGGAAATATCTACACCGGTATCAGCATGAAAATGGAAATATCTACAAAGCTATCTGCATATACATGGAAATATCTATACAGCTATCTCTTTACACATGGAAATAACTACACCGCTATCTCTATAAACATGGAAATATCTACACCGCCATCTGTATGAACATGGAAATATCTACACTGCCGTCTGTATGAACATATAAATATCTACACCGCCATCTGTATTAAGATGGAGATATCTACACCACTATCTGTATAAACATGGAAATATCTACACCGCTATCTGTGTAAACATGGAAATATCTACAACCCTATCTGTATAAACATGGAAATATCTACACCGCTACCTGTATAAACATGGAAATATCAGCACCGCTATCTGTATGAACATGGAAATATCTACACTGCTATCTGTATGAACATAGAAATATCTACACCGCTATCTGTATGAACATGGAAATATCACCACCGCTATCTGTATGAACATGGAAATATCTACACCACAATCTGTATAAACATGGAAATAGCTACACAGCCATCTGCATGAACATAGAAATATCTACACCGCTATCTGTATGAACATGGAAATATCTACACCGCTATCTGTATGAACATGGAAATATCTACACCGCTATCTGTATGAACATATAAACATCTACACAGCCATCTGTATTAAGATGGAGATATCTACACCGCTATATGTATAAACATGGAAATATTTACGCAGATATCTGTATGAACATGGAAATATCTTCACCGCCATCTGTATGAACATGGATATATCTACACTGCCATCTGGATGAACATGGAAATATCTACACCGCTATCTGTATGAACATGGAAATATCTACACCGCTATCTGTGTAAACATGCATACATCGTCACCGCTATCTGTATAAACATGGAAGTATCTACACCGCTATCTGTATAAACATGGAAATATCTACACCGCTACCTGTATAAACATGGAAATGTCAGCACCGCTATCTGTATGAACATGGAAATATCTACACAGCCATCTGGATGAATATGGAAATATCTACACCGCTATCTGTATAAACATGGAAATAGCTACACCGCTATCTGTATGAAAATGGAAATATCTACACCACTATCTGTATGAACATGGAAATTCCTTCACCGCCATCTGTATGAAAATGGATATATCTAAACAGCCATCTGGATGAACATGGAAATATCTACACCGCTATATGTATGAACATGGAAATAGCTATACTGCTGTCTGTATGAACATGGAAATAGCTACACCGCTATCTGTATGAACATGGAAATATCTACACCGCTATCTGTATGAACATGAAAATATATTCACCGCCATCTGTACGAACATGGGTATGTCTACACAGCCATCTGGATGAACATGGAAATATCTACACCGCTGTCTGTATGAAAATGGAAATATCTACACCGCTATCTGTGTAAACATGCATACATCTTCACCGCTATCTGTATAAACATGGAAATATCTACACCGCTATCTGTATGAACATGGAAATATCTACACCGCTATCTGTTTCAGCATGGAAATATCTACACCGCTATCTGCATGAAAATGGAAATATCTACACAGCTATCTGCATATACATGGAAATATCTACAAAGCTATCTCTTTACACATGGAAATAACTACACCGCTATCTCTATAAACATGGAAATATCTACACCGCCATCTGTATGAACTTGGAAATATCTGCACCGCCATCTGTATGAACATATAAATATCTGCACCACAATCTGTATTAAAATGGAGATATCTACACCGCTATCTGTATAAACATGGAAATATCTACACTGCTATCTGTATGAACATGGAAATATCTACACCGCTATCTGTTTGAACATGGAAATATCTACACCGGTATCAGCATGAAAATGGAAATATCTACAAAGCTTTCTGCATATACATGGAAATATCTATACAGCTATCTCTTTACACATGGAAATAACTACACCGCTATCTCTATAAACATGGAAATATCTACACCGCCATCTGTATGAACATGGAAATATCTACACTGCCGTCTGTATGAACATATAAATATCTACACCGCCATCTGTATTAAGATGGAGATATCCACACCGCTATCTGTATAAACATGGAAATATCTACACCGCTATCTGTATAAACATGGAAATATCTACACCGCTATCTGTATAAACATGGAAATATCTACACCGCTACCTGTATAAACATGGAAATATCAGCACCGCTATCTGTATGAACACGGAAATATCTACACTGCTATCTGTATGAACATAGAAATATCTACACCGCTATCTGTATGAACATGGAAATATCACCACCGCTATCTGTATGAACATGGAAATATCTACACCGCTATCTGTATGAACATGGAAATATCTTCACCGCCATCTGTATGAAGATGGATATATCTACACAGCCATCTGGATGAACATGGAAATATCAACACCGCTATCTGTATGAACATGGAAATATCTACACCGCTATCTGTGTTAACATGCATACATCTTCACCGCTATCTGTATAAACATGGAAATATCTACACCGCTATCTGTAAGAACATGGAAATATCGACACAGCTATCTGTTTGAACATGGAAATATCGACACCGCTATCTGCATGAAAATGGAAATATCTACACAGCTATCTGCATATACATGGAAATATCTACAAAGCTATTTCTCTACACAAGGAAATATCTACACCGCAATCTCTATAAACATGGAAATATCTACACCGCCATCTGTATGAACATGGAAATATCTGCACCGCCATCTGTATGAACATATAAATATCTAGACCTCCATCTGTATTAAGATGGAGATATCTACACCACTATCTGTATAAACACGGAAATATCTACACCGCTACCTGTATAAACATGGAAATATCTACACCGCTATCTGTATAAACATGGAAATATCTACACCGCTACCTGTATAAACATGGAAATATCAGCACCGCTATCTGTATGAACATGGAAATATCTACACCGCTATCTCTATGAACATGGAAATATCTACACCGATATCTGTAAGAACATGGAAATATCTTCACCGCCATCTGTATGAACATGGATTTATCTACACAGCCATCTGGACGAAAATGGAAATATCAGCACCGCTGTCTGTATGAACATGGAAATATCTACACCGCTATCTGTATGAACATGGAAATATCTACACCGCTATCTGTATGAACATGGAAATAGCTTCACCGCCATCTGTATGAACATGGATATATCTACGCAGCCATCTGGATGAACATGGAAATATCTACACCGCTATCTGTATGAACATGGAAATCTCTACACCGCTACCTGTGTAAACATGCATACATCTTCACCGCTATCTGTATAAACATGGAAATATCTACACTGCTATCTGCATGAACATGGAAATATCTACACCGCTGTCTGTATGAACATGGAAATATCTTCACCGCCATCTGTATGAACATGGATATATCTACACAGCCATCTGGATGAACATGGAAGTATCTACACCGCTATCTGTTTGAACATGGAAACAGCTACACCGCTATCTGTATGAACATGGAAATATGTACACCGCTATCTGTATGAACACGGAAATATCTACACCGCTATCTGTATGAACATGGAAATATCTTCACCGCCATCTGTATGAACATGAATATATCTACACAGCCATCTGGATGAACATGGAAATATCTACACCGCTATCTGAATGAACATGGAAATAGCTACTCCGCTATCTGTATGAACATGGAAATATGTACACCGCTATCTGTATGAACATGGAAATATCTACACCGCTATCTGTATGAACATGGAAATATCTTCACCGCCATCTGTATTAACATGGATATATCTACACAGCCATCTGGATGAACATGGAAATATCTACACCGCTATCTGTATGAACATGGAAATATCTACACCGCTATCTGTGTAAACATGCATAAATCTTCACCGCTGTCTGTATAAACATGTAAATATCTACACCGCTATCTGTATGAACATGGAAATATCTTCACCGCCATCTGTATGAACATGGATATATCTACACAGCCATCTGGATGAACATGGAAATATCTACACCGCTATCTGTATGAACTTGGAAATATCTACACCGCTATCTGTGTAAACATGCATACATCTTCACCGCTATCTGAATAAACATGGAAATATCTACATCGCTATCTGTATGAACATGGAAATATCTGCACCTCTATCTGTTTGAACATGGAAATATCTACACCGCTATCTGCATGAAAATGGAAATATCTACACAGCTATCTGCATATACATGGAAATATCTACAAAGCTATCTCTTTACGCATGGAAATAACTACACCGCTATCTCTATGAACATGGAAATATCTATACCGCCATCTGTATGAAAATGGAAATATCTGCACCGCCATCTGTATTAACATACAAATATCTACAACGCCATCTGTATTAAGATGGAGATATCTACACGGCTATCTGTATAAACTTGGAAATATCTACACCGCTATCTGTATAAACATGGAAATATCTACACCGCTATCTGTATAAACATGGAAATATCTACACCGCTACCTGTATAAACATGGAAATACCAGCACCGCTATCTGTATGAACATGGAAATATCTACACAGCCATCTGGATGAACATGGAAATATCTACAACTCTATATGTATGAACATGGAATTAGCTACACCGGTATCTGAATGAACATGGAAATATCTACACCGCTATCTGTATGAACATGGAAATATCTACACCGCTATCT
Organism: Gorilla gorilla gorilla; assembly: GCF_029281585.2. Classification (NCBI taxonomy): domain Eukaryota; kingdom Metazoa; phylum Chordata; class Mammalia; order Primates; family Hominidae; genus Gorilla; species Gorilla gorilla. Next base: position 50,605,374 of record NC_073246.2, on the reverse strand, counting down.
GTATGAACATGAAAATATGTTCACCGCCATCTGTATGAACATGGATATATCTACACAGCCATCTGGATGAACAGGGAAATATCTACACCGCCATCTGTATGAACATGGAAATATCTACACCGCTCTCTGTGTAAACATGCATACATCTTCACCGCTATCTGTATAAACATGGAAATATCTACACCGCTATCCGTATAAACATGGAAATATCAGCACCGCTATCTGTATGAACATGGAAATATCTACACAGCCATCTGGACGAACATGGAAATATCTACACCGCTATCTGTATGAACATGGAAATAGCTACACCGGTATCTGTATGAACATGGGAACATCTACACCACTATCTGTATGAACATGGAAATATCTACACCGCTATCTGTATGAACATGGAAATAGCCTCAGCGCCATCTGTATGAACATGGATATATCTACACAGCCATCTGGATGAACATGGAAATATCTACACCGCTATCTGTATGTACATGGAAATAGCTACTCCGCTATCTGTATGAACATGGAAATATCTACACCGCTATCTGTATGAACATGGAAATATCTACACCGCTATCTGTATAAACATGTAAATATCTACACCGCTGTCTGTATAAAGATGTAAATATCTACACCGCTACCTGTATGGACATGGAAATATCTTCAGAGCCATCTGTATGAACATGGATATATCTACACAGCCATCTGGATGAACATGGAAATATCTACACCGCTATCTGTATGAACATGGAAATATCTACACCGCTATCTGTGTAAATATGCATACATCTTCACCGATATCTGAATAAACATGGAAATATCTACACCGCTATCTGTATGAACATGGAAATATCTACACCACTATCTGTTTTAACATGCATACATCTTCACCGCTATCTGTATAAACATGGAAATATCTACACCGCTATCTGTATGAACATGGAAATATCTACACAGCTATCTATTTGAACATGGAAATATCTACACCGCTATCTGCATGAAAATGGAAATATGTACACAGCTATCTGCATATACATGGAAATATCTACAATGCTATTTCTCTAAACATGGAAATATCTACACCACTATCTGTGTAAACATGCATACATCTTCACCACTATCTGTATAAACATGGAAATATCTACACTGCTATCTGTATGAACATGGAAATATCTACACCGCTATCTGTTTGAACATGGAAATATCTACACCGGTATCAGCATGAAAATGGAAATATCTACAAAGCTATCTGCATATACATGGAAATATCTATACAGCTATCTCTTTACACATGGAAATAACTACACCGCTATCTCTATAAACATGGAAATATCTACACCGCCATCTTTACGAACATGGAAATATCTACACTGCCGTCTGTATGAACATATAAATATCTACACCGCCATCTGTATTAAGATGGAGATATCCACACCGCTATCTGTATAAACATGGAAATATCTACACCGCTATCTGTATAAACATGGAAATATCTACACCGCTATCTGTATAAACATGGAAATATCTACACCGCTACCTGTATAAACATGGAAATATCAGCACCGCTATCTGTATGAATACGGAAATATCTACACTGCTATCTGTATGAACATAGAAATATCTACACCGCTATCTGTATGAACATGGAAATATCTGCACCGCCATCTGTATGAACATATAAATATCTAGACCGCCATCTGTATTAAGATGGAGATATCTACACCACTATCTGTATAAACACGGAAATATCTACACAGCTACCTGTATAAACATGGAAATATCTACACCGCTATCTGTATAAACATGGAAATATCTACACCGCTACCTGTATAAACATGGAAATATCAGCACCGCTATCTCTATGAACATGGAAATATCTACACCGATATCTGTAAGAACATGGAAATATCTTCACCGCCATCTGTATGAACATGGATATATCTACACAGCCATCTGGACGAAAATGGAAATATCAGCACCGCTGTCTGTATGAACATGGAAATATCTACACCGCTATCTGTATGAACATGGAAATATCTACACCGCTATCTGTATGAACATGGAAATATCTTCACCGCCATCCATATGAACATGGATATATCTACGCAGCCATCTGGATGAACATGGAAATATCTACACCGCTATCTGTATGAACATGGAAATCTCTACACCGCTATCTGTGTAAACATGCATACATCTTCACCGCTATCTGTATAAACATGGAAATATCTACACTGCTATCTGCATGAACATGGAAATATCTACACGGCTGTCTGTATGAACATGGAAATATCTTCACCGCCATCTGTATGAACATGGATATATCTACACCGCCATCTGGATGAACATGGAAGTATCTACACCGCTATCTGTATGAACATGGAAACAGCTACACCGCTATCTGTATGAACATGGAAATATCTACCCCGCTATCGGTATGAACACGGAAATATCTACACCGCTATCTGTATGAACATGGAAATATCTTCACCGCCATCTGTATGAACATGAATATATCTACACAGCCATCTGGATGAACATGGAAATATCTACAACTCTATATGTATGAACATGGAATTAGCTACACTGGTATCTCAATGAACATGGAAATATCTAAACCGCTATCTGTATGAACATGGAAATATCTACACCGCTATCTGTGTAAACATGTATAAATCTTCACCGCTGTCTGTATAAACATGTAAATATCTACACCGCTATCTGTATGAACATGGAAATATCTTCACCGCCATCTGTATGAACATGGATATATCTACACAGCCATCTGGATGAACATGGAAATATCTACACCGCTATCTGTATGAACATGGAAATATCTACACCGCTATCTGTGTAAACACGCATACATCTTCACCGCTATCTGAATAAACATGGAAATATCTACATCGCTATCTGTATGAACATGGAAATATCTACACCGCTATCTGTTTGAACATGGAAATATCTACACCGCTATGTGCATGAAAATGGAAATATCTACACAGCTATCTGCATATACATGGAAATATCTACAAAGCTATCTCTTTACACATGGAAATAACTACACCGCTATCTCTATAAACATGGAAATATCTATACCGCCATCTGTATGAACATGGAAATATCTGCACCGCCATCTGTATTAACATACAAATATCTACAACGCCATCTGTATTAAGATGGAGATATCTACATGGCTATCTGTATAAACTTGGAAATATCTACACCGGTATCTGAATGAACATGGAAATATCTACACCGCTATCTGTAGGAACATGGAAATATCTACACCGCTATCTGTATGAACATGGAAATATCTTCACCGCCATCTGTATGAACATGGATACATCTACACAGCCATCTGGATGAACATGGAAATATCTACACCGCCATCTGTATGAACATGGAAATATCTACACCGCTCTCTGTGTAAACATGCATACGTCTTCACCGCTATCTGTATAAACATGGAAATACCTAAACCGCTATCCGTATAAACATGGAAATATCAGCACCGATATCTGTATGAACATGGAAATATCTACACAGCCATCTGGACGAACATGGAAATATCTACACCGCTATCTGTATGAACATGGAGATAGCTACACCACTATCTGTATGAACATGGAAACATCTACACCACTATCTGTATGAACATGGAAATATCTACACCGCTATCTGTATGAACATGGAAATATCTTCAGCGCCATCTGTATGAACATGGATATATCTACACAGCCATCTGGATGAACATGGAAATATCTACACCGCTATCTGTATGAACATGGAAATAGCTACTCCGCTATCTGTATGAACATGGAAATATCTACACCGCTATCTGTATGAACATGGAAATATCTACACCGCTATCTGTATGAACATGGAAATATCTTCACCGCCATCTATATGAACATGGATATATCTTCACAGCCATCTGGATGAACATGGAAATATCTACACCGCTATCTGTATGAACATGGAAATATCTACACCGCTATCTGTGTAAACATGCATACATCTTCACCGATATCTGAATAAACATGGAAATATCTACATCGCTATCTGTATGAACATGGAAATATCTACACCGCTATCTGTGTAAACATGCATAAATCTTCACCGCTGTCTGTATAAACATGTAAATATCTACACCGCTATCTGTATGAACATGGAAATATCTTCACCGCCATCTGTATGAACATGGATATATCTACACAGCCATCTGGATGAAGATGGAAATATCTACACCGCTATCTGTATTAACATGGAAATAGCTACACAGCTATCTGTGTGAACATGGAAATATCTACGCCACTATCTGTATGAACATGGAAATATCTACACCGCTATCTGTATGAACATGGAAATATCTTCACTGCCATCTGTACGAACATGGATATATCTACACAGCCATCTGGATGAACATGGAAATATCTACACCGCTATCTGTATGAACATGGAAATAGCTACACCGCTATCTGTATGAACATGGAAATATCTACACCGCTATCTGTATGAACATGGAAATATCTACACCGCTATCTGTATGAACATGGAAGTATCTTCACCGCCATCTGTATGAACATGGATATATCTACACAGCCATCTGGATGAACATGGAAATATCTACACCGCTATCTGTATGAACATGGAAATATCTACACCGCTATCTGTTTTAACATGCATACATCTTCACCGCTATCTGTATAAACATGGAAATATCTAAACCGCTATCTGTATGAACATGGAAATATCTACACAGCTATCTCAACATGGAAATATCTACACCGCTATCTGCATGAAAATGGAAATATCTACACAGCTATCTGCATATACATGGAAATATCTACAAAGCTATTTCTCTACACATGGAAATATCTACACCGCAATCTCTATAAACATGGAAATACCTTCACCGCCATCTTTGTGACCATGGAAATATCTGCACCGCCATCTGTATGAACATATAAATATCTAGACCGCCATCTGTATTAAGACGGAGATATCTACACCGCTATCTGTATAAACATGGAAATATCTACACCGCTATTTGTATAAACATGGAAATATCTACACCGCTATCTGTATAAACATGGAAATATCTACAACGCTACCTGTATAAACATGGAAATATCAGCACCGCTATCTTTATGAAAATGGAAATATCTACACCGCTATCTCTATGAACATGGAAATATCTACACCGATATCTGTATGAACATGGAAATATCTTCACCGACATCTGTATCAACATGGATATATCTACTCAGCCATCTGGACGAACATGGAAGTATCAGCACCGCTGTCTGTATGAACATGGAAATATCTACACCGCTATCTGTATGAACATGGAAATATCTACACCGCTATCTGTAAGAACATGGAAATAACTTCACCGACATCTGTATGAAAATGGATATATCTACACAGCCATCTGGATGAACATGGAAATATCTACACCGCTATCTGTATGAACATAGAAATATCTACACCACTATCTGTGTAAACATGCATACATCTTCACTGCTATCTGTATAAACATGGAATTATCTACACCGCTATCTGTATGACCATGGAAATATCTACACCGCTATCTGTTTGAACACGGAAATATCTACTCCGCTATCTGCATGAAAATGGAAATATCTACACAGCTATCTGCATATACATGGAAATATCTACAAAGCTATTTCTTTACACATGGAAATAACTACACCGCTATCTCTATTAACATGGAAATATCTACACCGCCATCTGTATGAACATGGAAATATCTGCACCGCCATCTGTATGAACATATAAATATCTACACCGCCATCTGTATTAAGATGGAGATATCTACACCGCTATCTGTATAAACATGAAATATCTACAACACTATCTGTATAAACATGGAAACATCTAAACCGCTATCTGTATGAACATGGAAATATCTGCACCGCTACCTGTATAAACATGGAAATATCAGCAACGCTATCTGTATGAACATGGAAATATCTACACAGCCATCTGGATGAACATGGAAATATCTACACCGCTATCTGTATGAACATGGAAATAGCTACACCGCTATCTGTATGAACATGGAAATATCTACACCACAACCTGTATGAACATGGAAATATCTACACCGTTATCAGCATGAACATGGAAATATCTTCACCGCCATCTGTATGAACATGGATATATCTACACAGCAATCTGGATGAACATGGAAATATCTACACCGCTATCTGTATGAACATGGAAATAGCTACACCTCTATCTGTATGAACATGGAAATATCTACACCGCTATCTGTATGAACTTGGAAAGACCTACACCGCTATCTGTATGAACATGGAAATATCTTCACCGCCATCTGTATGAACATGGATATATCTACACAGCCATCTGGATGAAAATGGATATATCTCCACCGCTATCTGCATGAACATGGAAATATCTACACCGCTATCTGTGTAAACATGCATACATGTTCACTGCTATCTGCATAAACATGGAAATATCTACACCGCTATCTGTAAGAACATGGAAATATCTACACAGCTATCTGTTTGAACATGGAAATATCTACACCGCTATCTGCATGAAAATGGAAATATCTACACAGCTATCTGCATATACATGGAAATATCTACAAAGCTATTTCTCTACACAAGGAAATATCTACACCGCAATCTCTATAAACATGGAAATATCTACACTGCCATCTGTATGAACATGGAAATATCTGCACCGCCATCTGTATGAACATATAAATATCTAGACCGCCATCTGTATTAAGATGGAGGTATCTACACCGCTATCTGTATAAACATGGAAATATCTACACCGCTATCTGTATAAACATGGAAAAATCTACACCGCTATCTGTATAAACATGGAAATATCTACACCGCTACCTGTATAAACATGGAAATATCAGCACCGCCATCTGAATGAATATGGAAATATCTACACCGCTATCTCTATGAACATGGAAATATCTACACCGATATCTGTATGAACATGGAAATACCTTCACTGCCATCTGTATGAACATGGATATATCTACACAGCCATCTGGATGAACATGGAAATATCAGCACCGCTGTCTGTATGAACATGGAAATATCTACACCGCTATCTGTATGAACATGGAAATATCTACACCGCTATCTGTATGAACATGGAAATAACTTCACCGACATCTGTATGAACATGGATATATCTACACAGCCATCTGGATGAACATGGAAATATCTACACCGCTATCTGTATGAACATGGAAATATCTACACCACTATCTGTTTAAACATGCATACATCTTCAAAGCTATCTCTATAAACATGGATATATCTACCCCGCTATCTGTATAAACATGGAAATATCTACACTGCTACCCTGTATAAACATGGAAATATCAGCACCGTTATCTGTATGAACATGGAAATATCTACACAGCCATCTGGATGAAATGGAAATAGTTACACCGCTATCTGTATGAACATGGAAATAGCTACACCGCTATCTCTTTGAACATGGAAATATCTACACCGCTATCTGTATGAACATGGAAATATCTACACCGCTATCTGTATGAACATGGAAATATCTTCACCGCCATCTGTATGAACATAAATATATCCACACAGCCATCTAGATGAAGATGGAAATATCTACACCGCTATATGTATGAACATGGAATTAGCGACACCGCTATCTGTATGAACATGGAAATATCTACACCGCCATCTGTATGAACATGGAAATATCTACACCGCTATCTGTATGAACATGGAAATATCTTCACCGCCATCTGTATGAACATGCATATATCTACAGAGCCATCTGGATGAACATGGAAATATCTACACCGCTATCTGTATGAACATGCAAATATCTACACCACTATCTGTGTGAACATGCATACATCTTCACCGCTATGTGTATAAACATGGAAATATCTACACCGCTATCTGTATGACCATGGAAATATCTACACCGCTATCTGTTTGAACACGGAAATATCTACTCCGCTATCTGCATGATAATGGAAATATCTACACAGCTATCTGCATATACATGGAAATATCTACAAAGCTATTTCTTTACACATGGAAATAACTACACCGCTATCTCTATTAACATGGAAATATCTCCACCGCCATCTGTATGAACATGGAAATATCTGCACCGCCATCTGTATGAACATATAAATATCTAAACCACCATCTGTATTAAGATGGAGATATCTACACCTCTATCTCTATAAACATGGAAATATCTACACCGCTATCTGTATAAACATGGAAATATCTACACCGCTATCTGTATAAACATGGAAATACCTACACCGCTACCTGTATAAACATGGAAGTATCAGCACCGCCATCTGTATGAACATGGAAATATCTACACCGCTATCTGTATGGACATGGAAATATCTACACCGATATCTGTATGAACATGTAAATATCTTCACCGCCATCTGTATGAACATAGATATATCTACACAGCCATCTGGATGAACATGGAAATATCTACACCGCTATCTGTATGAACATGGAAATAGCTACACCGCTATCTGTATGAACATGGAAATATCTACACCACAACCTGTATGAACATGGAAATATCTACACCGCTATCAGCATGAACATGGAAATATCTTCACCGTCATCTGTATGAACATGGATATATCTACACAGCAATCTGGATGAACATGGAAATATCTACACCGCTATCTGTATGAACATGGAAATAGCTACACCTCTATCTGTATGAACATGGAAATATCTACACCGCTATCTGTATGAACTTGGAAAGACCTACACCGCTATCTGTATGAACATGGAAATATCTTCACTGCCATCTGTATGAACACGCATATATCTACACAGCCATCTGGATGAAAATGGATATATCTCCACCGCTATCTGCATGAACATGGAAATATCTACACCGCTATCTGTGTAAACATGCATACATGTTCACCGCTATCTGCATAAACATGGAAATATCTACACCGCTATCTGTAAGAACATGGAAATATCTACACAGCTATCTGTTTGAACATGGAAATATCTACACCGCTATCTGCATGAAAATGGAAATTTCTACACAGCTATCTGCATATACATGGAAATATCTACAAAGCTATTTCTCTACACAAGGAAATATCTACACCGCAATCTCTATAAACATGGAAATATCTACACCGCCATCTGTATGAACATGGAAATATCTGCACCGCCATCTGTATGAACATATAAATATCTAGACCGCCATCTGTATTAAGATGGAGGTATCTACACCGCTATCTGTATAAACATGGAAATATCTACACCGCTATCTATATAAACATGGAAAAATCTACACCGCTATCTGTATAAACATGGAAATATCTACACCGCTACCTGTATAAACATGGAAATAACAGCACCGCCATCTGAATGAATATGGAAATATCTACACCGCTATCTCTATGAACATGGAAATATCTACACAGATATCTGTATGAACATGGAAATATCTTCACTGCCATCTGTATGAACATGGATATATCTACACAGCCATCTGGACGAACATGGAAATATCAGCACCGCTCTCTGTATGAACATGGAAATATCTACACCGCTATCTGTATGAACATTTAAATATCTACACCGCTATCTGTATGAACATGGAAATAACTTCACCGACATCTGTATGAACATGGATATATCTACACAGCCATCTGGATGAACATGGAAATATCTACACCGCTATCTGGATGAACATGGAAATATCTACACCGCTATCTGTGTAAACATGCATACATCTTCAAAGCTATCTGTATAAACATGGATATATCTACCCCGCTATCTGTATAAACATGGAAATATCTACACTGCTACCTGTATAAACATGGAAATATCAGCACCGTTATCTGTATGAACATGGAAATATCTACACAGCCATCTGGATGAAAATGGAAATAGTTACACCGCTATCTGTATGAACATGGAAATAGCTACACCGCTATCTCTTTGAACATGGAAATATCTACACCGCTATCTGTATGAACATGGAAATATCTACACCGCAATCTGTATGAACATGGAAATATCTACACCGCTATCTGTATGAACGTGGAAATATCTTCACTGCCATCTGTATGAACATGCATATATCTACACTGCCATCTGGATGAACATGGAAATATCTACACCGCTATCTGTATGAACATGCAAATATCTACACCACTATCTGTGTGAACATGCATACATCTTCACCGCTATCTGTATAAACATGGAAATATCTACACCGCTATCTGTATGACCATGGAAATATCTACACCGCTATCTGTTTGAACACGGAAATATCTACTCCGCTATCTGCATGATAATGGAAATATCTACACAGCTATCTGCATATACATGGAAATATCTACAAAGCTATTTCTTTACACATGGAAATAACTACACCGCTATCTATATTAACATGAAAATATCTCCACCGCCATCTGTATGAACATGGAAATATCTGCACCGCCATCTGTATGAACATATAAGTATCTAAACCTCCATCTGTATTAAGATGGAGATATCTACACCTCTATCTGTATAAACATAGAAATATCTACACCGCTATCTGTATAAACATGGAAATATCTACACCGCTATCTGTATAAACATGGAAATACCTACACCGCTACCTGTATAAACATGGAAGTATCAGCACCGCCATCTGTATGAACATGGAAATATCTACACCGCTATCTGTATGGACATGGAAATATCTACACCGATATCTGTATGAACATGTAAATATCTTCACCGCCATCTGTATGAACATAGATATATCTACACAGCCATCTGGATGAACATGGAAATATCAGCAACGCTGTCTGTATGGACATGGAAATATCTACACCCCTATCTGTATGAACATGGAAATATCTACAACGCTATCTGTATGAACATGGAAATATCTTCACCGCTATCTGTATGAACATGAAAATATATTCACCGCCATCTGTACGAACATGGGTATGTCTACACAGCCGTCTGGATGAACATGGAAATATTTACACCGCTGTCTGTATGAAAATGGAAATATCTACACCGCTATCTGTGTAAACATGCATACATCTTCACCGCTATCTGTATAAACATGGAAATATCTACACCACTATCTGTATGAACATGGAAATATCTACACCGCTATCTGTTTCAGCATGGAAATATCTACACCGCTATCTGCATGAAAATGGAAATATCTACACAGCTATCTGCATATACATGGAAATATCTACAAAGCTATCTCTTTACACATGGAAATAACTACACCGCTATCTCTATAAACATGGAAATATCTACACCGCCATCTGTATGAACTTGGAAATATCTGCACCGCCATCTGTATGAACATATAAATATCTGCACCACAATCTGTATTAAAATGGAGATATCTACACCGCTATCTGTATAAACATGGAAATATCTACACTGCTATCTGTATGAACATGGAAATATCTACACCGCTATCTGTTTGAACATGGAAATATCTACACCGGTATCAGCATGAAAATGGAAATATCTACAAAGCTATCTGCATATACATGGAAATATCTATACAGCTATCTCTTTACACATGGAAATAACTACACCGCTATCTCTATAAACATGGAAATATCTACACCGCCATCTGTATGAACATGGAAATATCTACACTGCCGTCTGTATGAACATATAAATATCTACACCGCCATCTGTATTAAGATGGAGATATCCACACCGCTATCTGTATAAACATGGAAATATCTACACCGCTATCTGTATAAACATGGAAATATCTACACCGCTATCTGTATAAACATGGAAATATCTACACCGCTACCTGTATAAACATGGAAATATCAGCACCGCTATCTGTATGAACACGGAAATATCTACACTGCTATCTGTATGAACATAGAAATATCTACACCGCTATCTGTATGAACATGGAAATATCACCACCGCTATCTGTATGAACATGGAAATATCTACACCGCTATCTGTATGAACATGGAAATATCTTCACCGCCATCTGTATGAAGATGGATATATCTACACAGCCATCTGGATGAACATGGAAATATCAACACCGCTATCTGTATGAACATGGAAATATCTACACCGCTATCTGTGTTAACATGCATACATCTTCACCGCTATCTGTATAAACATGGAAATATCTACACCGCTATCTGTAAGAACATGGAAATATCGACACAGCTATCTGTTTGAACATGGAAATATCGACACCGCTATCTGCATGAAAATGGAAATATCTACACAGCTATCTGCATATACATGGAAATATCTACAAAGCTATTTCTCTACACAAGGAAATATCTACACCGCAATCTCTATAAACATGGAAATATCTACACCGCCATCTGTATGAACATGGAAATATCTGCACCGCCATCTGTATGAACATATAAATATCTAGACCGCCATCTGTATTAAGATGGAGATATCTACACCACTATCTGTATAAACACGGAAATATCTACACCGCTACCTGTATAAACATGGAAATATCTACACCGCTATCTGTATAAACATGGAAATATCTACACCGCTACCTGTATAAACATGGAAATATCAGCACCGCTATCTGTATGAACATGGAAATATCTACACCGCTATCTCTATGAACATGGAAATATCTACACCGATATCTGTAAGAACATGGAAATATCTTCACCGCCATCTGTATGAACATGGATATATCTACACAGCCATCTGGACGAAAATGGAAATATCAGCACCGCTGTCTGTATGAACATGGAAATATCTACACCGCTATCTGTATGAACATGGAAATATCTACACCGCTATCTGTATGAACATGGAAATAGCTTCACCGCCATCTGTATGAACATGGATATATCTACGCAGCCATCTGGATGAACATGGAAATATCTACACCGCTATCTGTATGAACATGGAAATCTCTACACCGCTACCTGTGTAAACATGCATACATCTTCACCGCTATCTGTATAAACATGGAAATATCTACACTGCTATCTGCATGAACATGGAAATATCTACACCGCTGTCTGTATGAACATGGAAATATCTTCACCGCCATCTGTATGAACATGGATATATCTACACAGCCATCTGGATGAACATGGAAGTATCTACACCGCTATCTGTTTGAACATGGAAACAGCTACACCGCTATCTGTATGAACATGGAAATATGTACACCGCTATCTGTATGAACACGGAAATATCTACACCGCTATCTGTATGAACATGGAAATATCTTCACCGCCATCTGTATGAACATGAATATATCTACACAGCCATCTGGATGAACATGGAAATATCTACACCGCTATCTGAATGAACATGGAATTAGCTACTCCGCTATCTGTATGAACATGGAAATATGTACACCGCTATCTGTATGAACATGGAAATATCTACACCGCTATCTGTATGAACATGGAAATATCTTCACCGCCATCTGTATTAACATGGATATATCTACACAGCCATCTGGATGAACATGGAAATATCTACACCGCTATCTGTATGAACATGGAAATATCTACACCGCTATCTGTGTAAACATGCATAAATCTTCACCGCTGTCTGTATAAACATGTAAATATCTACACCGCTATCTGTATGAACATGGAAATATCTTCACCGCCATCTGTATGAACATGGATATATCTACACAGCCATCTGGATGAACATGGAAATATCTACACCGCTATCTGTATGAACTTGGAAATATCTACACCGCTATCTGTGTAAACATGCATACATCTTCACCGCTATCTGAATAAACATGGAAATATCTACATCGCTATCTGTATGAACATGGAAATATCTACACCGCTATCTGTTTGAACATGGAAATATCTACACCGCTATCTGCATGAAAATGGAAATATCTACACAGCTATCTGCATATACATGGAAATATCTACAAAGCTATCTCTTTACGCATGGAAATAACTACACCGCTATCTCTATGAACATGGAAATATCTATACCGCCATCTGTATGAAAATGGAAATATCTGCACCGCCATCTGTATTAACATACAAATATCTACAACGCCATCTGTATTAAGATGGAGATATCTACACGGCTATCTGTATAAACTTGGAAATATCTACACCGCTATCTGTATAAACATGGAAATATCTACACCGCTATCTGTATAAACATGGAAATATCTACATCGCTACCTGTATAAACATGGAAATACCAGCACCGCTATCTGTATGAACATGGAAATATCTACACAGCCATCTGGATGAACATGGAAATATCTACAACTCTATATGTATGAACATGGAATTAGCTACACCGGTATCTGAATGAACATGGAAATATCTACACCGCTATCTGTATGAACATGGAAATATCTACACCGCTATCTGTATGAACATGGAAATATCTTCACCGCCATCTGTATGAACATGGATATATCTACACAGCCATCTGGATGAACAGGGAAATATCTACACCGCCATCTGTATGAACATGGAAATATCTACACCGCTCTCTGTGTGAACATGCATACATCTTCACCGCTATCTGTATAAACATGGAAATATCTGCACCGCTATCCGTATAAACATGGAAATATCAGCACCGCTATCTGTATGAACATGGAAATATCTACACAGCCATCTGGACGAACATGGAAATATCTACACCGCTATCTGTATGAACATGGAAATAGCTACAACGGTATCTGTATGAACATGGGAACATCTACACCACTATCTGTATGAACATGGAAATATCTACACCGCTATCTGTATGAACATGGAAATAGCCTCAGCGCCATCTGTATGAACATGGATATATCTACACAGCCATCTGGATGAACATGGAAATATCTACACCGCTATCTGTATGTACATGGAAATAGCTACTCCGCTATCTGTATGAACATGGAAATATCTACACCGCTATCTGTATGAACATGGAAATATCTACACCGCTATCTGTATAAACATGTAAATATCTACACCGCTGTCTGTATAAAGATGTAAATATCTACACCGCTACCTGTATGGACATGGAAATATCTTCAGCGCCATCTGTATGAACATGGATATATCTACACAGCCATCTGGATGAACATGGAAATATCTACACCGCTATCTGTATGAACATGGAAATATCTACACCGCTATCTGTGTAAACATGCATACATCTTCACCGATATCTGAATAAACATGGAAATATCTACACCGCTATCTGTATGAACATGGAAATATCTACACCACTATCTGTTTTAACATGCATACATCTTCACCGCTATCTGTATAAACATGGAAATATCTACACCGCTATCTGTATGAACATGGAAATATCTACACAGCTATCTATTTGAACATGGAAATATCTACACCGCTATCTGCATGAAAATGGAAATATGTACACAGCTATCTGCATATACATGGAAATATCTACAATGCTATTTCTCTAAACATGGAAATATCTACACCGCAATCTCTATAAACATGGAAATATCTTCACCGCCATCTGTATGAACATGGAAATGTCTGCACCGCCATCTGTATGAACATATAAATATCTAGACCGCCATCTGTATTAAGATGGAGATATTTACACCGCTATCTGTATAAACATGGAAATATCTACACCGCTATTTGTATAAACATGGAAATATCTACACCGCTATCTGTATAAACATGGAAATATCTACACCGCTACCTGTATAAACATGGAAATATCAGCACCGCTATCTGTACGAACATGGAAATATCTACACCGCTACCTCTATGAACATGGAAATATCTACACCGATATCTGTATGAACATGGAAATATCTTCACCGCCATCTGTATCAACATGGATATATCTACACAGCCATCTGGACGAACATGGAAATATCAGCACCGCTGTCTGTATGAACATGGAAATATCTACACCGCTATCTGTATGAACATGGAAATATCTACACCGCTATCTGTAAGAACATGGAAATAACTTCACCGACATCTGTATGAACATGGATATATCTACACAGCCATCTGGATGAACATGGAAATATCTACACAGCTATCTGTATGAACATGGAATTAGCGACACCGCTATCTGTATGAACATGGAAATATCTACACCGCAATCTGTATGAACATGGAAATATCTACACCGCTATCTGTATGAACATGGAAATATCTTCACCGCCATCTGTACGAACATGGATATATCTACACAGCCATCTGGATGAACATGGAAATACCTACACCGCTATCTGTATGAACATGCAAATATCTACACCAATATCTGTGTGAACATGCATACATCTTCACCGCTATCTGTATAAACATGGAAATATCTACACCGCTATCTGTATTACCATGGAAATATCTACACAGCTATCTGTTTGAACACGGAAATATCTACTCAGCTATCTGCATGATAATCGAAATATCTACACAGCTATCTGCATATACATGGAAATATCTACAAAGCTATTTCCTTACACATGGAAATAACTACACCGCTATCTCTATTAACATGGAAATATCTACACCGCCATCTGTATGAACATGGAAATATCTGCACCGCCATCTGTATGAACATATAAATATCTACACCGCCATCTGTATTAAGATGGAGATATCTACACCTCTATCTGTATAAACATGGAAATAACTACACCGCTATTTGTATAAACATGGAAATATCTACACCGCTATCTGTATAAACATGGAAATACCTACACCGCTACCTGTATAAACATGTAAGTATCAGCACCGCTATCTGTATGAACATAGAAATATCTACACCGCTATCTGTATGGACATGGAAATATCTACACCGATATCTGTATGAACATGTAAATATCTTCACCGCCATCTGTATGAACATAGATATATCTACACAGCCATCTGGATGAACATGGAAATATCAGCAACGCTGTCTGTATGGACATGGAAATATCTACACCGCTATCTATATGAACGTGGAAATATCTACAACGCTATCTGTATGAACATGGAAATATCTTCACCGCCATCTGTATGAACATGGATATATCTACAAAGCCAGCTGGATGAAGATGGAAATATCTACACCGATATCTGTATAAACATGGAAATATCTACACCGCTATCTGTATAAACATGGAAATATCAGCACCGCTATCTGTATGAACATGGAAATATCTACACCGCTATCTGTATGAACATGGAAATATCTACACCGCTATCTGTATGAACATGGAAATATCTTCACCGCCATATGTGAGAGCATGTATATATCTACACAGCCCTCTGGATGAACATGGAAATATCTACACCGCTATCTGTATGAACATGGAAATATCTACACCACTATCTGTGTAAACATGCATACATCTTCACCACTATCTGTATAAACATGGAAATATCTACACTGCTATCTGTATGAACATGGAAATATCTACACCGCTATCTGTTTGAACATGGAAATATCTACACCGGTATCAGCATGAAAATGGAAATATCTACAAAGCTATCTGCATATACATGGAAATATCTATACAGCTATCTCTTTCCACATGGAAATAACTACACCGCTATCTCTATAAACATGGAAATATCTACACCGCCATCTTTACGAACATGGAAATATCTACACTGCCGTCTGTATGAACATATAAATATCTACACCGCCATCTGTATTAAGATGGAGATATCCACACCGCTATCTGTATAAACATGGAAATATCTACACCGCTATCTGTATAAACATGGAAATATCTACACCGCTATCTGTATAAACATGGAAATATCTACACCGCTACCTGTATAAACATGGAAATATCAGCACCACTATCTGTATGAATACGGAAATATCTACACTGCTATCTGTATGAACATAGAAATATCTACACCGCCATCTGTATGAACATGGAAATATCTGCACCGCCATCTGTATGAACATATAAATATCTAGACCGCCATCTGTATTAAGATGGAGATATCTACACCACTATCTGTATAAACACGGAAATATCTACACAGCTACCTGTATAAACATGGAAATATCTACACCGCTATCTGTATAAACATGGAAATATCTACACCGCTACCTGTATAAACATGGAAATATCAGCACCGCTATCTGTATGAACATGGAAATATCTACACCGCTATCTCTATGAACATGGAAATATCTACACCGATATCTGTAAGAACATGGAAATATCTTCACCGCCATCTGTATGAACATGGATATATCTACACAGCCATCTGGACGAAAATGGAAATATCAGCACCGCTGTCTGTATGAACATGGAAATATCTACACCGCTATCTGTATCAACATGGAAATATCTACACCGCTATCTGTATGAACATGGAAATATCTTCACCGCCATCCATATGAACATGGATATATCTACGCAGCCATCTGGATGAACATGGAAATATCTACACCGCTATCTGTATGAACATGGAAATCTCTACACCGCTATCTGTGTAAACATGCATACATCTTCACCGCTATCTGTATAAACATGGAAATATCTACACTGCTATCTGCATGAACATGGAAATATCTACACCGCTGTCTGTATGAACATGGAAATATCTTCACCTCCATCTGTATGAACATGGATATATCTACACAGCCATCTGGATGAACATGGAAGTATCTACACCGCTATCTGTATGAACATGGAAACAGCTACACCGCTATCTGTATGAACATGGAAATATCTACCCCGCTATCGGTATGAACACGGAAATATCTACACCGCTATCTGTATGAACATGGAAATATCTTCACCGCCATCTGTATGAACATGAATATATCTACACAGCCATCTGGATGAACATGGAAATATCTACAACTCTATATGTATGAACATGGAATTAGCTACACTGGTATCTGAATGAACATGGAAATATCTAAACCGCTATCTGTATGAACATGGAAATATCTACACCGCTATCTGTGTAAACATGTATAAATCTTCACCGCTGTCTGTATAAACATGTAAATATCTACACCGCTATCTGTATGAACATGGAAATATCTTCACCGCCATCTGTATGAACATGGATATATCTACACAGCCATCTGGATGAACATGGAAATATCTACACCGCTATCTGTATGAACATGGAAATATCTACACCGCTATCTGTGTAAACACGCATACATCTTCACCGCTATCTGAATAAACATGGAAATATCTACATCGCTATCTGTATGAACATGGAAATATCTACACCGCTATCTGTTTGAACATGGAAATATCTACACCGCTATGTGCATGAAAATGGAAATATCTACACAGCTATCTGCATATACATGGAAATATCTACAAAGCTATCTCTTTACACATGGAAATAACTACACCGCTATCTCTATAAACATGGAAATATCTATACCGCCATCTGTATGAACATGGAAATATCTGCACCGCCATCTGTATTAACTTACAAATATCTACAACGCCATCTGTATTAAGATGGAGATATCTACACGGCTATCTGTATAAACTTGGAAATATCTACACCGGTATCTGAATGAACATGGAAATATCTACACCGCTATCTGTATGAACATGGAAATATCTACACCGCTATCTGTATGAACATGGAAATATCTTCACCGCCATCTGTATGAACATGGATACATCTACACAGCCATCTGGATGAACATGGAAATATCTACACCGCCATCTGTATGAACATGGAAATATCTACACCGCTCTCTGTGTAAACATGCATACATCTTCACCGCTATCTGTATAAACATGGAAATACCTAAACCGCTATCCGTATAAACATGGAAATATCAGCACCGATATCTGTATGAACATGGAAATATCTACACAGCCATCTGGACGAACATGGAAATATCTACACCGCTATCTGTATGAACATGGAAATAGCTACACCACTATCTGTATGAACATGGAAACATCTACACCACTATCTGTATGAACATGGAAATATCTACACCGCTATCTGTATGAACATGGAAATATCTTCAGCGCCATCTGTATGAACATGGATATATCTACACAGCCATCTGGATGAACATGGAAATATCTACACCGCTATCTGTATGAACATGGAAATAGCTACTCCGCTATCTGTATGAACATGGAAATATCTACACCGCTATCTGTATGAACATGGAAATATCTACACCGCTATCTGTATGAACATGGAAATATCTTCACCGCCATCTATATGAACATGGATATATCTTCACAGCCATCTGGATGAACATGGAAATATCTACACCGCTATCTGTATGAACATGGAAATATCTACACCGCTATCTGTGTAAACATGCATACATCTTCACCGATATCTGAATAAACATGGAAATATCTACATCGCTATCTGTATGAACATGGAAATATCTACACCGCTATCTGTGTAAACATGCATAAATCTTCACCGCTGTCTGTATAAACATGTAAATATCTACACCGCTATCTGTATGAACATGGAAATATCTTCACCGCCATCTGTATGAACATGGATATATCTACACAGCCATCTGGATGAAGATGGAAATATCTACAACGCTATCTGTATTAACATGGAAATAGCTACACAGCTATCTGTGTGAACATGGAAATATCTACGCCACTATCTGTATGAACATGGAAATATCTACACCGCTATCTGTATGAACATGGAAATATCTTCACCGCCATCTGTACGAACATGGATATATCTACACAGCCATCTGGATGAACATGGAAATATCTACACCGCTATCTGTATGAACATGGAAATAGCTACACCGCTATCTGTATGAACATGGAAATATCTACACCGCTATCTGTATGAACATGGAAATATCTACACCGCTATCTGTATGAACATGGAAATATCTTCACCGCCATCTGTATGAACATGGATATATCTACACAGCCATCTGGATGAACATGGAAATATCTACACCGCTATCTGTATGAACATGGAAATATCTACACCGCTATCTGTTTTAACATGCATACATCTTCACCGCTATCTGTATAAACTTGGAAATATCTAAACCGCTATCTGTATGAACATGGAAATATCTACACAGCTATCTGAACATGGAAATATCTACACCGCTATCTGCATGAAAATGGAAATATCTACACAGCTATCTGCATATACATGGAAATATCTACAAAGCTATTTCTCTACACATGGAAATATCTACACCGCAATCTCTATAAACATGGAAATACCTTCACCGCCATCTTTATGACCATGGAAATATCTGCACCGCCATCTGTATGAACATATAAATATCTAGACCGCCATCTGTATTAAGACGGAGATATCTACACCGCTATCTGTATAAACATGGAAATATCTACACCGCTATTTGTATAAACATGGAAATATCTACACCGCTATCTGTATAAACATGGAAATATCTACAACGCTACCTGTATAAACATGGAAATATCAGCACCGCTATCTTTATGAAAATGGAAATATCTACACCGCTATCTCTATGAACATGGAAATATCTACACCGATATCTGTATGAACATGGAAATATCTTCACCGACATCTGTATCAACATGGATATATCTACACAGCCATCTGGACGAACATGGAAGTATCAGCACCGCTGTCTGTATGAACATGGAAATATCTACACCGCTATCTGTATGAACATGGAAATATCTACACCGCTATCTGTAAGAACATGGAAATAACTTCACCGACATCTGTATGAAAATGGATATATCTACACAGCCATCTGGATGAACATGGAAATATCTACACCGCTATCTGTATGAACATAGAAATATCTACACCACTATCTGTGTAAACATGCATACATCTTCACTGCTATCTGTATAAACATGGAATTATCTACACCGCTATCTGTATGACCATGGAAATATCTACACCGCTATCTGTTTGAACACGGAAATATCTACTCCGCTATCTGCATGAAAATGGAAATATCTACACAGCTATCTGCATATACATGGAAATATCTACAAAGCTATTTCTTTACACATGGAAATAACTACACCGCTATCTCTATTAACATGGAAATATCTACACCGCCATCTGTATGAACATGGAAATATCTGCACCGCCATCTGTATGAACATATAAATATCTACACCGCCATCTGTATTAAGATGGAGATATCTACACCGCAATCTGTATAAACATGAAATATCTACAACGCTATCTGTATAAACATGGAAACATCTAAACCGCTATCTGTATGAACATGGAAATATCTGCACCGCTACCTGTATAAACATGGAAATATCAGCAACGCTATCTGTATGAACATGGAAATATCTACACAGCCATCTGGATGAACATGGAAATATCTACACCGCTATCTGTATGAACATGGAAATAGCTACACCGCTATCTGTATGAACATGGAAATATCTACACCACAACCTGTATGAACATGGAAATATCTACACCGCTATCAGCATGAACATGGAAATATCTTCACCGCCATCTGTATGAACATGGATATATCTACACAGCAATCTGGATGAACATGGAAATATCTACACCGCTATCTGTATGAACATGGAAATAGCTACACCTCTATCTGTATGAACATGGAAATATCTACACCGCTATCTGTATGAACTTGGAAAGACCTACACCGCTATCTGTATGAACATGGAAATATCTACACCGCTATCTGTATGAACATGGAAAAATCTACACCGCTATCTGTATAAACATGGAAATATCTACACCGCTATCTGTATAAACATGGAAATATCTACACCGCTACCTGTATAAACATGGAAATATCAGCACCGCCATCTGTATGAACATGGAAATATCTACACCGCTATCTGTATAAACATGGAAATATCTACACCGCTATCTGTATAAACATGGAAAAATCTACACCGCTATCTGTATAAACATGGAAATATCTACACCGCTACCTGTATAAACATGGAAATATCAGCACCGCCATCTGAATGAATATGGAAATATCTACACCGCTATCTCTATGAACATGGAAATATCTACACCGATATCTGTATGAACATGGAAATACCTTCACTGCCATCTGTATGAACATGGATATATCTACACAGCCATCTGGATGAACATGGAAATATCAGCACCGCTGTCTGTATGAACATGGAAATATCTACACCGCTATCTGTATGAACATGGAAATATCTACACCGCTATCTGTATGAACATGGAAATAACTTCACCGACATCTGTATGAACATGGATATATCTACACAGCCATCTGGATGAACATGGAAATATCTACACCGCTATCTGTATGAACATGGAAATATCTACACCGCTATCTGTTTAAACATGCATACATCTTCAAAGCTATCTCTATAAACATGGATATATCTACCCCGCTATCTGTATAAACATGGAAATATCTACACTGCTACCTGTATAAACATGGAAATATCAGCACCGTTATATGTATGAACATGGAAATATCTACACAGCCATCTGGATGAAAATGGAAATAGTTACACCGCTATCTGTATGAACATGGAAATAGCTACACCGCTATCTCTTTGAACATGGAAATATCTACACCGCTATCTGTATGAACATGGAAATATCTACACCGCTATCTGTATGAACATGGAAATATCTTCACCGCCATCTGTATGAACATAAATATATCCACACAGCCATCTAGGTGAAGATGGAAATATCTACACCGCTATATGTATGAACATGGAATTAGCGACACCGCTATCTGTATGAACATGGAAATATCTACACCGCCATCTGTATGAACATGGAAATATCTACACCGCTATCTGTATGAACATGGAAATATCTTCACCGCCATCTGTATGAACATGCATATATCTACAGAGCCATCTGGATGAACATGGAAATATCTACACCGCTATCTGTATGAACATGCAAATATCTACACCACTATCTGTGTGAACATGCATACATCTTCACCGCTATCTGTATAAACATGGAAATATCTACACCGCTATCTGTATGACCATGGAAATATCTACACCGCTATCTGTTTGAACATGGAAATATCTACTCCGCTATCTGCATGATAATGGAAATATCTACACAGCTATCTGCATATACATGGAAATATCTACAAAGCTATTTCTTTACACATGGAAATAACTACACCGCTATCTCTATTAACATGGAAATATCTCCACCGCCATCTGTATGAACATGGAAATATCTGCACCGCCATCTGTATGAACATATAAATATCTAAACCACCATCTGTATTAAGATGGAGATATCTACACCTCTATCTCTATAAACATGGAAATATCTACACCGCTATCTGTATAAACATGGAAATATCTACACCGCTATCTGTATAAACATGGAAATACCTACACCGCTACCTGTATAAACATGGAAGTATCAGCACCGCCATCTGTATGAACATGGAAATATCTACACCGCTATCTGTATGGACATGGAAATATCTACACCGATATCTGTATGAACATGTAAATATCTTCACCGCCATCTGTATGAACATAGATATATCTACACAGCCATCTGGATGAACATGGAAATATCTACACCGCTATCTGTATGAACATGGAAATAGCTACACCGCTATCTGTATGAACATTGAAATATCTACACCACAACCTGTATGAACATGGAAATATCTACACCGCTATCAGCATGAACATGGAAATATCTTCACCGTCATCTGTATGAACATGGATATATCTACACAGCAATCTGGATGAACATGGAAATATCTACACCGCTATCTGTATGAACATGGAAATAGCTACACCTCTATCTGTATGAACATGGAAATATCTACACCGCTATCTGTATGAACTTGGAAAGACCTACACCGCTATCTGTATGAACATGGAAATATCTTCACTGCCATCTGTATGAACACGCATATATCTACACAGCCATCTGGATGAAAATGGATATATCTCCACCGCTATCTGCATGAACATGGAAATATCTACACCGCTATCTGTGTAAACATGCATACATGTTCACCGCTATCTGCATAAACATGGAAATATCTACACCGCTATCTGTAAGAACATGGAAATATCTACACAGCTATCTGTTTGAACATGGAAATATCTACACCGCTATCTGCACGAAAATGGAAATTTCTACACAGCTATCTGCATATACATGGAAATATCTACAAAGCTATTTCTCTACACAAGGAAATATCTACACCGCAATCTCTATAAACATGGAAATATCTACACCGCCATCTGTATGAACATGGAAATATCTGCACCGCCATCTGTATGAACATATAAATATCTAGACCGCCATCTGTATTAAGATGGAGGTATCTACACCGCTATCTGTATAAACATGGAAATATCTACACCGCTATCTATATAAACATGGAAAAATCTACACCGCTATCTGTATAAACATGGAAATATATACACCGCTACCTGTATAAACATGGAAATAACAGCACCGCCATCTGAATGAATATGGAAATATCTACACCGCTATCTCTATGAACATGGAAATATCTACACAGATATCTGTATGAACATGGAAATATCTTCACTGCCATCTGTATGAACATGGATATATCTACACAGCCATCTGGACGAACATGGAAATATCAGCACCGCTCTCTGTATGAACATGGAAATATCTACACCGCTATCTGAATGAACATGGAAATATCTACACCGCTATCTGTATGAACATGGAAATAACTTCACCGACATCTGTATGAACATGGATATATCTACACAGCCATCTGGATGAACATGGAAATATCTACACCGCTATCTGGATGAACATGGAAATATCTACACCGCTATCTGTGTAAACATGCATACATCTTCAAAGCTATCTGTATAAACATGGATATATCTACCCCGCTATCTGTATAAACATGGAAATATCTACACTGCTACCTGTATAAACATGGAAATATCAGCACCGTTATCTGTATGAACATGGGAATATCTACACAGCCATCTGGATGAAAATGGAAATAGTTACACCGCTATCTGTATGAACATGGAAATAGCTACACCGCTATCTCTTTGAACATGGAAATATCTACACCGCTATCTGTATGAACATGGAAATATCTACACCGCAATCTGTATGAACATGGAAATATCTACACCGCTATCTGTATGAACGTGGAAATATCTTCACTGCCATCTGTATGAACATGCATATATCTACACAGCCATCTGGATGAACATGGAAATATCTACACCGCTATCTGTATGAACATGCAAATATCTACACCACTATCTGTGTGAACATGCATACATCTTCACCGCTATCTGTATAAACATGGAAATATCAACACCGCTATCTGTATGACCATGGAAATATCTACACCGCTATCTGTGTGAACACGGAAATATCTACTCCGCTATCTGCATGATAATGGAAATATCTACACAGCTATCTGCATATACATGGAAATATCTACAAAGCTATTTCTTTACACATGGAAATAACTACACCGCTATCTATATTAACATGGAAATATCTCCACCGCCATCTGTATGAACATGGAAATATCTGCACCGCCATCTGTATGAACATATAAGTATCTAAACCTCCATCTGTATTAAGATGGAGATATCTACACCTCTATCTGTATAAACATAGAAATATCTACACCGCTATCTGTATAAACATGGAAATATCTACACCGCTATCTGTATAAACATGGAAATTCCTACACCGCTACCTGTATAAACATGGAAGTATCAGCACCGCCATCTGTATGAACATGGAAATATCTACACCGCTATCTGTATGGACATGGAAATATCTACACCGATATCTGTATGAACATGTAAATATCTTCACCGCCATCTGTATGAACATAGATATATCTACACAGCCATCTGGATGAACATGGAAATATCAGCAACGCTGTCTGTATGGACATGGAAATATCTACACCGCTATCTGTATGAACATGGAAATATCTACAACGCTATCTGTATGAACATGGAAATATCTTCACCGCCATCTGTATGAACATGGATATATCTACACAGCCATCTGGATGAAGATGGAAATATCTACACCGCTATCTGTATGAACATGGAAATATCTACACCGCTATCTGTGTAAACATGCATACACCTTCACCGCTATCTGTATAAACATGGAAATGTCTACACCCCTATGGATATGAACATGGAAATATCTAATCCGCTATCTGTTTGAACATGTAAAAATCTACACCGCTATCTGCATGAAAATGTAAATATCTACACAGCTATCTGCATATACATGGAAATATCTACAAAGCTATTTCTTTACACTTGGAAATATCTACACCGCTATCTCTATAAACATGGAAATATCTACACCGCCATCTGTATGAATATGGAAATATCTGCACTGCCATCTGTATGAACATATTAATATCTACATCGCCATCTGTTTTAAGAAGGAGATATCTACACCGCTATCTGTATAAACATGGAAATATCTACACCGCTATCTGTATAAACATGGAAATATCTACACCGCTATCTGTATAAACATGGAAATATCTACACCGCTACCTGCATAACCATGGAAATATCACAACCGCTATCTGTATGAACATGGAAATATCTACACAGCCATCTGAATGAACATGGAAATATCTACAACACTATCTGTATGACCATGGAAATAGCTACACCGCTATCTGTATGAACATGGAAATATCTACGCCACTATCTGTATGAACCTGGAAATATCTACACCGCTATCTGTATGAACATGGAAATATCTTCACCGCCATCTGTATGAACATGGATATATCTACACAGCCATCTGGATGAACATGGAAATATCTACACCGCTATCTGTATGAACATGGAAATATCTACACCGCTATCTGTATGAACATGGAAATAGCTACACCGCTATCTGTATGAACATGGAAATATCTACACCGCTATCTGTATGAACATGGAAATATCTTCACCGCCACCTGTATGAACATGGATATATCTACACAGCCATCTGGATGAACATGGAAATATCTACACCGCTATCTGTATGAACATGGATATATCTACACCACTATCTGTGTAAACATGCATACATCTTCACCGCTATCTGTATAAACATGGAAATACCAACACCGCTATCTGTATGAACATGGAAATATCTACACCGCTATCTGTTTGAACATGGAATTATCTACACCGCTATCTGTATGAATATGGAAATATCTACACAGCTATCTGCATATACATGGAAACATCTAAAAAGCTATCTCTTTACACATGGAAATAACTACACCGCTATCTCTATAAACATGGAAATATCTTCACCACCATCTGTATGAACATGGAAATATCTGCACCGCCATCTGTATGAACATATAAATATCTGCACCTCTATCTGTATTAATATGCAGATATCTACACCGCTATCTCTATAAACATGGAAATATCTACACCGCTATCTGTATAAACATGGAAATATCTACACCGCTATCTGTATAAACATGGAAATATCTACACCGCTACCTGTATAAACATGGAAATATCAGCACCGCTGTCTGTATGAACATGGAAATATCTACACCGCTATCTGTATGAACATGGAAATATCTACACCGCTATCTGTATGAACATGGAAATTACTTCACCGACATCTGTATGAACATGGATATGTCTACACAGCCATTTGGATGAACATGGAAATATCTACACCGCTATCTGTATGAACATGGAAATATCTACACCGCTGTCTGTGTAAACATGCATACATCTTCACCGCTATCTGTATAAACATGGATATATCTACCCCGCTATCTGTATAAACATGGAAATATCTACACCGCTACCTGTATAAACATGGAAATATCAGCACCGTTATCTGTATGAACATGGAAATATCTACACAGCCATCTGGATGAAAATGGAAATAGTTACACCGCTATCTGTATGAACATGGAAATAGCTACACCGCTATCTGTATGAAAGTGGAAATATCTACACCGCTATCCGTATGAACATGGAAATATCTTCACCGCCATCTGTATGAACATGAATATATCTACACAGCCATCTGGATGAACATGGAAATATCTACAGCGCTATATGTATGAACATGGAATTAGCTACACCGCTATCTGTACGAACATGGAAATATCTACACCGCTATCTGTATGAACATGGAAATATCTACACCGCTATCTTTATGAACATGGAAATAACTTCACCGCCATCTGTATGAACATGGATATATCTACACAGCCATCTGAATTTACTTGGAAATATCTACACCGCTATCTGTATGAACATGGAAATATCTACACCGCTATCTGCATGAACATGGAAATATCTTCACCGCAATCTGTATGAACATGGATATATCTACACAGCAATCTGGATGAACATGGAAATATCTACACCGCTATCTGTATGAACATGGAAATAGCTACACCTCTGTCTGTATGAACATGGAAAGATCTACACCGCTATCTGTATGAACATGGAAATATCTTCACCGCCATCAGTATGAACATGGATATATCTACACAGCCATCTGGATGAACATGGAAATATCTACACCACTATCTGTACGAACATGGAAATATCTACACCGCTATCTGTGTGAACATGCATACATCTTCACCGCTATCTGTATAAACATGGAAATACCTACACCGCTATCTGTATGAACATGGAAATCTCTACACCGCTATCTGTTTGAACATGGAAATATATACACCGCTATCTGCATGGAAATGGAAATATCTACACAGCTATCTGCAAATACATGGAAATATCTACAAAGCTATTTCTTTACACATGGAAATAACTACACCGCTATCTCTATAAACATGGAAATATCTACACCGCCATCTGTATGAACATGGAATTATCTGCACCGCCATCTGTATGAACACATAAATATCTACACCGCCATCTGTATGAAGATGGAGATATCTACACCGCTATCTGTATAAACATGGAAATATCTACACCGCTATCTGTATAAACATGGAAATATCTACACTGTTATCTGTATAAACATGGAAATATCTACACCGCTACCTGTATAAACATGGAAATATCAGCACCGCTATCTGTATGAACATGGAAATATCTTCACAGCCATCTGGATGAACATGGAATTATCTACACCGCTATCTTTAAGAACATGGAAATAGCTACACCGCTATCTGTATGAACATGGAAATATCTACACCACTATCTGTATGAACATGGAAATATCTTCACCGCCATCTGTATGAACATGGATATATCTACACAGCCATCTGGATGTACATGGAAATATCTACACCGCTATATATATGAACATGGAAATAGCTACACCGCTGTCTGTATGAACATGGAAATATCTACACCGCTATCTGTATGAACACGGAAATATCTACACCGCAATCTGTATGAACATGGAAATATCTTCACCGCCATCTGTATGAACATGGATATATCTACACAGCGATCTGGATGAACATGGAAATATCTACACCGCTATCTGTATGAACATGGAAATATCTACACCGCTGTCTGTGTAAACATGCATACATCTTCACCGCTATCTGTATAAGCATGGAAATACCAACACCGCTATCTGTATGAACATGGAAATATCTACACCGCTATCTGTTTGAACATGGAAATATCTACACCGCTATCTGTATGAAAATGGAAATATCTACACAGCTATCTGCATATACATGGAAATATCTAAAAAGCTATCTCTTTACACATGGAAATAACTACACCGCTATCTCTATAAACATGGAAATATCTTCACCACCATCTGTATGAACATGGAAATATCTGCACCGCCATCTGTATGAACATATAAATATCTGCACCTCCATCTGTATTTAGATGCAGATATCTACACCGCTATCTGTATAAACATGGAAATATCTACACCGCTATCTGTATAAACATGGAAATATCTACACCGCTATCTGTATAAACATGGAAATATCTACACCGCTACCTGTATAAACATGGAAATATCAGCACCGCTATCTGTATGAACATGGAAATATCTACACCGCTATCTGTATGAACATGGAAATATCTACACCGCTATCTGTATGAACATGGAAATATCTTCACCGCCATCTGTATGAACATAGATATATCTACACAGCCACCTGGATGAACATGGAAATATCAGCAACGCTGTCTGTATGGGCATGGAAATATCTACACCGCTATCTGTATGTACATGGAAATATCTACACCGCTATCTGTATGAACATGGAAATATCTTCACCGCCATCTGTATGAACATGGATATATCTACACAGCCAGCTGGATGAAGATGGAAATATCTACACCGCTATCTGTATGAACATGGAAATATCTACACCGCTATCTGTGTAAACATGCATTCATCTTCACCACTATCTGTATAAACATGGAAATGTCAACACTGCTATCTGTATGAACATGGAAATATCTACACCGCTATCTGTTTGAACATGGAAATATCTACAACGCTATCTGCATGAAAATGGAAATATCTACAAAGCTATCTGCATATATATGGAAATATCTATACAGCTATCTCTTTACACATGGAAATAACTACACCGCTATCTCTATAAACATGGAAATATGTACACCGCCATCTGTATGAACATGGAAATATCTTCACCGCCATCTGTATGAACATGAATATATCTACACAGCCATCTAGATGAACATGGAAATTTCTACACCGCTATATGTATGAACATGGAATTAGCTACACCGCTATCTGTATGAACATGGAAATATCTACACCGCTATCTGTATGAACATGGAAATATCTACACCGCTATCTGTATGAACATGGAAATATCTTCACCGCCATCTGTATGAACATGGATATATCTACACAGCCATATGGATGAACATGGAAATATCTACACCGCTATCTGTATGAACATGGATATATCTACACCACTATCTGTGTAAACATGCATACATCTTCACCGCTATCTGTATAAACATGGAAATACCAACACCGCTATCTGTATGAACATGGAAATGTCTACACCGCTATCTGTTTGAACATGGAAATATCTACACCGCTATCTGTATAAACATGGAAATATCTACACAGCTGTCTGCATATACATGGAAACATCTAAAAAGCTATCTCTTTACACATGGAAATAACTACACCGCTATCTCTATAAACATGGAAATATCTTCACCACCATCTGTATGAACATGGAAATATCTGCACCGCCATCTGTATGAACATATAAATATCTGCACCTCCATCTGTATTAATATGCAGATATCTACACCGCTATCTCTATAAACATGGAAATATCTACACCGCTATCTGTATAAACATGGAAATATCTACACCGCTATCTGTATTAACATGGAAATATCTACACCGCTACCTGTATAAACATGGAAATATCAGCACCGCTGTCTGTATGAACATGGAAATATCTACACCGCTATCTGTATGAACATGGAAATATCTACACCGCTATCTGTATGAACATGGAAATAACTTCACCGACATCTCTATGAACATGGATATGTCTACACAGCCATCTGGATGAACATGGAAATATCTACACCGCTATCTGTATGAACATGGAAATATCTACACCGCTGTCTGTGTAAACATGCATACATCTTCACCGCTATCTGTATAAACATGGATATATCTACCCCGCTAACTGTATAAACATGGAAATATCTACACCGCTACCTGTATAAACATGGAAATATCAGGACCGTTATCTGTATGAACATGGAAATATCTACACAGCCATCTGGATGAAAATGGAAATAGTTACACCGCTATCTGTATGAACATGGAAATAGCTACACCGCTATCTGTATGAAAGTGGAAATATCTACACCGCTATCCGTATGAACATGGAAATATCTTCACCGCCATCTGTATGAACATGAATATATCTACACAGCCATCTGGATGAACATGGAAATATCTACACCGCTATATGTATGAACATGGAATTAGCTACACCGCTATCTGTACGAACATGGAAATATCTACACCGCTATCTGTATGAACATGGAAATATCTACACCGCTATCTTTATGAACATGGAAATATCTTCACCGCCATCTCTATGAACATGGATATATCTACGCAGCCATCTGAATTAACTTTGAAATATCTACACCGCTATCTGTATGAACATGGAAATAGCTACACCGCTGTCTGTATGAACATGGAAATATCTACACCACTATCTGTATGAACATGGAAATATCTACACCGCTATCTGCATGAACATGGAAATATCTTCACCGCAATCTGTATGAACATGGATATATCTACACAGCAATCTGGATGAACATGGAAATATCTACACCGCTATCTGTATGAACATGGAAATAGCTACACCTCTGTCTGTATGAACATGGAAATATCTACACCGCTATCTGTATGAACATGGAAATATCTTCACCGCCATCAGTATGAACATGGATATATCTACACAGCCATCTGGATGAACATGGAAATATCTACACCACTATCTGTACGAACATGGAAATATCTACACCGCTATCTGTGTGAACATGCATACATCTTCACCGCTATCTGTATAAACATGGAAATACCTACACCGCTATCTGTATGAACATGGAAATATCTACACCGCTATCTGTTTGAACATGGAAATATCTACACCGCTATCTGTATGAAAATGGAAATATCTACAGAGCTATCTGCATATACATGGAAATATCTAAAAAGCTATATCTTTACACATGGAAATAACTACACCGCTATCTCTATAAACATGGAAATATCTTCACCACCATCTGTATGAACATGGAAATATCTGCACCGCCATCTGTATGAACATATAAATATCTGCACCTCCATCTGTATTTAGATGCAGATATCTACACCGCTATCTGTATAAACATGGAAATATCTACACCGCTATCTGTATAAACATGGAAATATCTACACCGCTATCTGTATAAACATGGAAATATCTACACCGCTACCTGTATAAACATGGAAATATCAGCACCGCTATCTGTATGAACATGGAAATATCTACACCGCTATCTGTATGAACATGGAAATATCTACACCGCTATCTGTATGAACATGGAAATATCTTCACCGCCATCTGTATGAACATAGATATATCTACACAGCCACCTGGATGAACATGGAAATATCAGCAACGCTGTCTGTATGGGCATGGAAATATCTACACCGCTATCTGTATGTACATGGAAATATCTACACCGCTATCTGTATGAACATGGAAATATCTTCACCGCCATCTGTATGAACATGGATATATCTACACAGCCAGCTGGATGAAGATGGAAATATCTTCACCGCTATCTGTATAAACATGGAAATGTCAACACTGCTATCTGTATGAACATGGAAATATCTACACCGCTATCTGAACATGGAAATATCTACAACGCTATCTGCATGAAAATGGAAATATCTACAAAGCTATCTGCATATACATGGAAATATCTATACAGCTATCTCTTTACACATGGAAATAACTACACCGCTATCTCTATAAACATGGAAATATGTACACCGCCATCTGTATGAACATGGAAATATCTTCACCGCCATCTGTATGAACATGAATATATCTACACAGCCATCTAGATGAACATGGAAATTTCTACACCGCTATATGTATGAACATGGAATTAGCTACACCGCTATCTGTATGAACATGGAAATATCTACACCGCTATCTGTATGAACATGGAAATATCTACACCGCTATCTGTATGAACATGGAAATATCTTCACCGCCATCTGTATGAACATGGATATATCTACACAGCCATCTGGATGAACATGGAAATATCTACACCGCTATCTGTATGAACATGGATATATCTACACAACTATCTGTGTAAACATGCATACATCTTCACCGCTATCTGTATAAACATGGAAATACCAACACCGCTATCTGTATGAACATGGAAATATCTACACCGCTATCTGTTTGAACATGGAAATATCTACACCGCTATCTGTATAAACATGGAAATATCTACACAGCTGTCTGCATATACATGGAAACATCTAAAAAGCTATCTCTTTACGCATGGAAATAACTACACCGCTATCTCTATAAACATGGAAATATCTTCACCACCATCTGTATGAACATGGAAATATCTGCACCGTCATCTGTATGAACATATAAATATGTGCACCTCCATCTGTATTAATATGCAGATATCTACACCGCTATCTCTATAAACATGGAAATATCTACACCGCTATCTGTATAAACATGGAAATATCTACACCGCTATCTGTATAAACATGGAAATATCTACACCGCTATCTGTATGAACATGGAAATATCTACACCGCTATCTGTATGAACATGGAAATATCTACACCGCTATCTGTATGAACATGGAAATATCTTCACCGCCATCTGTATGAACATAGATATATCTACACAGCCACCTGGATGAACATGGAAATATCAGCAACGCTGTCTGTATGGACATGGAAATATATACACCGCTATCTGTATGAACATGGAAATATCTACACCGCTATCTGAACATGGAAATATCTTCACCGCCATCTGTATGAACATGGATATATCTACACAGCCAGCTGGATGAAGATGGAAATATCTACACCGCTATCTGTATGAAAATGGAAATATCTACACCGCTATCTGTGTAAACATGCATTCATCTTCACCGCTATCTGTATAAACATGGAAATATCTACACTGCTATCTGTATGAACATGGAAATATCTACACCGCTATCTGTTTGAACATGGAAATATCTACAACGCTATATGCATGAAAATGGAAATATCTACAAAGCTATCTGCATATACATGGAAATATCTATACAGCTATCTCTTTACACATGGAAATAACTACACCGCTATCTCTATAAACATGGAAATATCTACACCCCCATCTGTATGAACATGGAAATATCTTCACCGCCATCTGTATGAACATGAATCTATCTACACAGCCATCTAGATGAACAGGGAAATATCTACACCGCTATATGTATGAACATGGAATTAGCTACACCGCTATCTGTATGAACATGGAAATATCTACACCGCTATCTGTATGAACATGGAAATATCTACACCGCTATCTGTATGAACATGGAAATATCTTCACCGCCATCTGTATGAACATGGATATATCTACACAGCCATCTGGATGAACATGTAAATATCTTCACCGCTATCTGTATGAACATGGATATATCTACACCACTATCTGTGTAAACATGCATACATCTTCACCGCTATCTGTATAAACATGGAAATATCTAAACCGCTATCTGTATGACCATGGAAATATCTACACCGCTATCTGTTTGAACACGGAAATATCTACTCCGCTATCTGCATGAAAATGTAAATATCTACACAGCTATCTGCATATACATGGAAATATCTACAAAGCTATTTCTTTACACATGGAAATAACTACACCGCTATCTCTATTAACATGGAGATATCTACACCGCCATCTGTATGAACATGGAAATATCTGCACCGCCATCTGTATGAACATATAAATATCTACACCGCCATCTGTATTAAGATGGAGATGTCTACACCGCTATCTGTATATACATGGAAATATCTACACCGCTATCTGTATAAACAAGGAAATATCTACACCGCTATCTGTATAAACATGGAAATATCTACACCGCTATCTGTATAAACTTGGAAATATCTACACCGCTATCTGTATAAACATGGAAATATCTGCACCGCTATCTGTATAAACATGGAAATATCTACACCGCTATCTGTATGAACGTGGAAATATCTACACCGCTACCTGTATAAACATGGAAATATCAGCACCGCTATCTGTATGAACATGGAAATATCTACACAGACATCTGGATGAACATGGAAATATCTACACCGCTATCTGTATGAATATGGAAATAGCTATACAGCTATCTGTATGAACATGGAAATATCTACACCACTATCTGTATGAATTTGGAAATATCTTCACCGCCATCTGTATGAACATGGATATATCTACACAGCCATCTGGATGAACATGGAAATATTTACACCGCTATCTGTATGAACATGGAAATAGCTACACCTCTATCCGTATGAACATGGAAATATCTACACCGCTATCTGTATGAAAATGGAAAAATCTACACCGCTATCTGTAAGAACATGGAAATATCTTCACCGCCGTCTGTATGAACATGGATATATCTACACAGCCATCTGGATGAATATGGAAATATCTGCACCGCTATCTGGGTAAACATGCATACATTTTCACCGCTATCTGTATAAACATGGAAATATGTACACCGCTATCTGTATGAACATGGAAATATCTACACCGCTATCTGTTTGAACATGGAAATATCTACACCGCTATCTGCATGAAAATGGAAATATCTACACCGCTATCAGCATATACATGGAAATATCTACAAAGCTATTTCTTTACACATGGAAATAACTACACCGCTATCTCTATAAACATGGAAATATCTACACCGCCATCTGTATGAACATTGAAATATCTGCACCGCCATCTGTATGAACATATAAATATCTACACCGCCATCTGTATTAAGATGGAGATATCTACACTGCTATCTGTATAAACATGGAAATATCTACACCGCTATCTGTATAAACATGGAAATATCTACACCGCTACCTGTATAAACATGGAAACATCAGCACTGCTATCTCTATGAACATGGAAATATCTACACAGCCATCTGGATGAACATGGAAATACCAACACCGCTATCTGTATGAACATGGAAATACCTACACCGCTATATCTATGAACATGGAAATATCTACACCACTATCTGTATGAACATGGAAACATCTGCACCGCTATCTGTATGAACATGGAAATATCTACACAACTATCTGTATAAACATGGAAATATCAACACCGCTACCTGTATAAACATGGAAATATCAGCACAGCTATCTGTATGAACATGGAAATATCTACACCGCTATCTCTATGAACATGGAAATATCTACACAGCCATCTGGATGAACAAGGAAATATCAGCACCGCTGTCTGTATGAACATGGAAATATCTACACCGCTATCTGTATGAACATGGAAATATCTACACCGCTATCTGTGTAAACATGCATACATCTTCACCGCTATCTGTATAAACATGGAAATATCTACACTGCTATCTGTTTGAACATGGAAATATCTACACCGCTATCTGTTTGAACATGGAAATATCTACACCGCTATCTGCATGAAAATGGAAATATCTACACAGCGATCTGCATATACATGGAAATATCTACAAAGTTATTTCTTTACACATGGAAATAACTATACCGCTATCTCTATAAACATGGAAATATCTACACCGCCATCTGTATGAACATGGAAATATCTGCACCGCCATCTGTATGAACATATAAATATCTACACAGCCATCTGTATTAAGATGGAGATATCTACACCGCTATCTGTATAAACATGGAAATATCTACACTGATATCTGTATGAACATGGAAATATCTTCACCGCCATCTGTATGAAAATAGATATATCTACACAGCCGTCTGGATGAACACGGAAATATCAGCACCGCTGTCTGTATGAACATGGAAATATCTACACAGCAATCTGTATGAACATGGAAATATCTACACCGCTATCTGTATGAACATGGAAATATCTTCACCGCCATATGTATGAACATGGATATATCTGCACAGCCATCTGGATGAACATGGAAACATCTACACCTCTATGTGTATGAACATGCAAATAGCTACACCGCTATCAGTATGAACATGGAAATATCAACACCGATATCTGTATGAACATGGAAGTATCTACACCGCTATTTGTATGAACATTGAAATATCTACACCGCTACATGTATAAACAAGGAAATATCAGCACCGCTATCTGTATGAACATGGAAATATCTACACAGCCATCTGGATGAACATGGAAATATCTACACCGCTATCTGTATGAACATGGAAATATCTACACCGCTACATGTATAAACAAGGAAATATCAGCACCGCTATCTGTATGAACATGGAAATATCTACACAGCCATCTGGATGAACATGGAAATATCTACACCGCTATCTGTATGAACATGGAAATAGCTACACCGCTATCTGTATGAACATGGAAATATCTACACCACTATCTGTATGAACATGGAAATATCTTCACCGCCATCAGTATGAACATGGATATATCTACACAGCCATCTGGATGAACATGGAAATATCTACACAGCTATATGTATGAACATGGAAGTAGCTACACCGCTATCTGTATGAACATGGAAATATCTACACCGCTATCTGTATGAACAAGGAAATATCTACACCGCTATCAGTATGAACATGGAAATATCTTCACCGCCATCTGTATGAACATGGATATATCTGCACAGCCATCTGGATGAACATGGAAATATCTACACCGCTATCTGTATGAACATGGAAACATCTACACCACTATCTGTGTAAACATGCATACATCTTCACCGCTATCTGTATAAACATGGAAATATCTACACCGCTACATGTATAAACATGGAAATATCAGCACCGCTATCTGTATGAACATGGAAATATCTACACAGCCATCTGGATGAACATGGAAATATCTACACCCCTATCTGTATGAACATGGAAATAGCTACACTGCTATCTGTATGAACATGGAAATGTCCACACCGGTATCTGTATGAACATGGAAATATCTACACCGCCATCTGTATGAACATGGAAATATCTTCACCGCTATATGTATGAACATGGAAATAGCTACACCGCTATCTGTATGAACATGGAAATATCTACACAGCCATCTGGATGAACATGGAAATATCTACACTGCTATCTGTATGAACATGGAAATATCTACACCGCTATCTGTGTCAACATGCATACATCTTCACCACTATCTGTATAAAAATGGAAATACCTACACTGCTATCTGTATGAACATGGAAATATCTACAGCGCTATCTGTTTGAACATGGAAATATCTACACCGCTATCAGCATGAAAATGGAAATATCTACAAATCTATCTGCATATACATGGAAATATCTATACAGCTATCTCTTTACACATGGAAATAACTACACCGCTATCTCTATAAACATGGAAATATCTACACCGCTATCTGTATGAACATGGAAATATCTACACCGCTATCTGTATGAACATATAAATATCTACACAGTCATCTGTATTAAGATGGAGATATCTACACCGCTATATGTATAAACATGGAAATATTTACACCGATATCTGTATGAACATGGAAATATCTTCACCGCCATCTGTATGAACATGGATATATCTACACTGCCATCTGGATGAACATGGAAATATCTACACCGCTATCTGTATGAACATGGAAATATCTACACCGCTATCTGTGTAAACATGCATACATCTTCACCGCTATCTGTATAAACATGGAAGTATCTACACCGCTGTCTGTATAAACATGGAAATATCTACACCGCTACCTGTATAAACATGGAAATATCAGCACCGCTATCTGTATGAACATGGAAATATCTACACAGCCATCTGGATGCATATGGAAATATCTACACCGCTATCTGTATGAACATGGAAATAGCTACACCGCTATCTGTATGAAAACGGAAATATCTACACCACTATCTGTATGAACATGGAAATAACTTCACCGCCATCTGTATGAACATGGATATATCTAAACAGCCATCTGGATGAACATGGAAATATCTACACCGCTATATGTATGAACATGGAAATAGCTATACCGCTATCTGTATGAACATGGAAATAGCAACACCGCTATCTGTATGAACATGGAAATATCTACACCGCTATCTGTATGAACATGGAAATATGTACACCACTATCTGTATGAACATGGAAATATCTTCACCGCCATCTGTATGAACATGGATATATCTAAACAGCCATCTGGATGAATATGGAAATATCTGCACACCTATATGTATGAACATGGAAATATCTACACCGCTATCTGTATGAACATGGAAATATCTACACCGCTATCTGTATGAACATGGAAGTATCTACACCGCTATCTGTATGAACATGGAAATATCTTCACCGCCATATGTTTGAACATGGAAATATCTACACTGCCATCTGGATGGAAATGGAAATATCTACACCTCTATATGTATGAACATTGAAATAGCTACACCACTATCTGTATGTACATGGAAATATCTACACCGCTATCTGTATGAACATGGAAGTATCTACACCGCTATCTATTTGAACATGGAAATATCTTCACCGCCATATGTATGAAGAAGGATATATCTACACAGCCATCTGGATGAACATGGAAATATCTACACCGCTATCTGTATGAACATGGAAATATCTACACCGCTATCTGTTTGAACATGGAAATATCTACTCCGCTATCTGCATGAAAATGGAAATATCTACACAGCTATCAGCATATACATGGAAATATCTACAAAGCTATTTCTTTACACATGGAAATAACTACACCGCTATCTCTATTAACATGGAAATATCTACACCGCCATCTGTATGAACAAGGAAATATCTGCACCACCATCTGTATGAACATATAAATATCTACACCGCCATCTGTATTAAAATGGAGATATCTACACCGCTATCTGTATAAACATGGAAATATCTACACCGCTATCTGTATAAACATGGAAATATCTACACCGCTATCTGTATAAACATGGAAATATCTACACCGCTACCTGTATAAACATGGAAATATCAGCACCGCTATCTGTATGAACATGGAAATATCTACACAGACATCTGGATGAACATGGAAATATCTACACCGCTATCTGTATGAATATGGAAATAGCTATACAGCTATCTGTATGAACATGGAAATATCTACACCACTATCTGTATGAATTTGGAAATATCTTCACCGCCATCTGTATGAACATGGATATATCTACACAGCCATCTGGATGAACATGGAAATATCTACACCGCTATCTGTATGAACATGGAAATAGCTACACCTCTATCCGTATGAACATGGAAATATCTACACCGCTATCTGTATGAACATGGAAAAATCTACACCGCTATCTGTAGGAACATGGAAATATCTTCACCGCCGTCTGTATGAACATGGATATATCTACACAGCCATCTGGATGAACATGGAAATATCTGCACCGCTATCTGTGTAAACATGCATACATTTTCACCGCTATCTGTATAAACATGGAAATATCTACACCGCTATCTGTATGAACATGGAAATATCTGCACCGCCATCTGTATGAACATATAAATATCTACACCGCCATCTGTATTAAGATGGAGATATCTACACTGCTATCTGTATAAACATGGAAATATCTACACCGCTATCTGTATAAACATGGAAATATCTACACCGCTACCTGTATAAACATGGAAACATCAGCAATGCTATCTCTATGAACATGGAAATATCTAAACAGCCATCTGGATGAACATGGAAATACCAACACCGCTATCTGTATGAACATGGAAATACCTACACCGCTATATCTATGAACATGGAAATATCTACACCACTATCTGTATGAACATGGAATCATCTGCACCGCTATCTGTATGAACATGGAAATATCTACACAACTATCTGTATAAACATGGAAATATCAACACCGCTACCTGTATAAACATGGAAATATCAGCACAGCTATCTGTATGAACATGGAAATATCTACACCGCTATCTCTATGAACATGGAAATATCTACACAGCCATCTGGATGAACAAGGAAATATCAGCACCGCTGTCTGTATGAACATGGAAATATCTACACCGCTATCTGTATGAACATGGAAATATCTACACCGCTATCTGTGTAAACATGCATACATCTTCACCGCTATCTGTATAAACATGGAAATATCTACACTGCTATCTGTTTGAACATGGAAATATCTACACCGCTATCTGTTTGAACATGGAAATATCTACACCGCTATCTGCATGAAAATGGAAATATCTACACAGCGATCTGCATATACATGGAAATATCTACAAAGTTATTTCTTTACACATGGAAATAACTATACCGCTATCTCTATAAACATGGAAATATCTACACCGCCATCTGTATGAACATGGAAATATCTGCACCGCCATCTGTATGAACATATAAATATCTAAACAGCCATCTGTATTAAGATGGAGATATCTAC
Source organism: Gorilla gorilla gorilla (assembly GCF_029281585.2). Lineage (NCBI taxonomy): Eukaryota > Metazoa > Chordata > Mammalia > Primates > Hominidae > Gorilla > Gorilla gorilla. The sequence continues at coordinate 50,562,138 of NC_073246.2, read as the reverse complement.
ACCGCTATCTGTATAAACATGGAAATATCTACACCGATATCTGTATGAACATGGAAATATCTTCACCGCCATCTGTATGAAAATAGATATATCTACACAGCCGTCTGGATGAACACGGAAATATCAGCACCGCTGTCTTTATGAACATGGAAATATCTACACAGCAATCTGTATGAACATGGAAATATCTACACCGCTATCTGTATGAACATGGAAATATCTTCACCGCCATATGTATGAACATGGATATACCTGCACAGCCATCTGGATGAACATGGAAACATCTACACCTCTATATGTATGAACATGCAAATAGCTACACCGCTATCAGTATGAACATGGAAATATCAACACCGATATCTGTATGAACATGGAAGTATCTACACCGCTATTTGTATGAACATTGAAATATTTTCGCCGCCATATGTATGAACACGGATATATCTACACAGCCATCTGGATGAACATGGAAATATCTACACCGCTATCTGTATGAACATGGAAATATCTACACCGCTATCTGTATGAACATGGAAATATCTTCACCGCCATCTGTGTGAACATGGATATATCTACACAGCCATCTGGATGAACATGGAAATATCTACACCGCTATCTGTATGAACATGGAAATATCTTCACCGCTTTCTGTGTAAACATGCATACAACTTCACCACTATCTGTATAAACATGGAAATACCTACACTGCTATCTGTATGAACATGGAAATATCTACAGCGCTATCTGTTTGAACATGGAAATATCTACACCGCTATCAGCAAGAAAATGGAAATATCTGCAAAGCTGTCTGCATATACATGGAAATATCTATACAGCTATCTCTTTACACATGGAAATAACTACACCGCTATCTCTATAAATATGGAAATATCTACACCGCCATCTGTATTAACATGGAAATATCTGCACCGCCGTCTGTATGAACATATAAATTTCTACACCAACGTCTGTATTAAGATGGAGATATCTACACCGCTATCTGTATAAACATGGAAATATCTACACCGCTATCTGTATAAACATGGAAATATCTACACCGCTATCTGTATAAACATGGAAATATCTACACCGCTACCAGTATAAACATGGAAATATTAGCACCTCAATCTGTATGAACATGGAAATATCTACACCGCTATCTGTATGAACATGGAAATATCTACACCACTATCTGTATGAACATGGAAATATCTTCACCGCCATCAGTATGAACATGGATATATCTACACAGCCATCTGCATGAACATAGAAATATCTACACCGCTATCTGTATAAACATGGTAATATCTACACCGCTATCTGTATGAACATGGAAATATCTACACCGCTATCTGAATGAACATATAAATATCTACACAGCCATCTGTATTAAGATGGAGATATCTACACCGCTATATGTATAAACATGGAAATGTTTACACCGCTATCTGTATGAAAATGGAAATATCTACACCGCTATCTGTTTGAACATGGAAATATCTACACCGCTATCTGCATGAAAATGGAAATATCTACACAGCTATCTGCATATACATGGAAATATCTACAAAGTGATTTCTTTACACATGGAAATAACTACACCGCTATCTCTATAAACATGGAAATATCTACAAAGCCATCTGTATGAACATGGAAATATCCGCACCGCCATCTGTATGAACATATAAATATCTACACCACCATCTGTATTAAGATGGAGATATCTACACCGCTATCTGTATAAACATGGAAATATCTACACCGATATCTGTATGAACATGGAAATATCTTCACCGCCATCTGTATGAACATAGATATATCTACACAGCCGTCTGGATGAACATGGAAATATCAGCACCGCTGTCTGTATGAACATGGAAATATCTACACTGCTATCTGTATGAACATGGAAATATCTACACCGCTATCTGTATGAACATGGAAATATCTTCACCGCCATATGTATGAACATGGATATATCTACACAGCCATCTGGATGAACATGGAAACATCTACACCTCTATATGTATGAACATGCAAATAGCTACACCGCTATCTGTATGAACATGGAAATATCTACACCGCTATCTGTATGAACATGGATGTATCTACACCGCAATCTGTATGAACATTGAAATATTTTCACCGCCACATATATGGACACGGATATATCTACACAGCCATCTGGATGAACATGGAAATATCCACACCGCTATCTGTATGAACATGGAAATATCTACACCGCTATCTGTTTAAACATGGAAATATCTACTCCGCAATCTGCATGAAAAAGGAAATATCTACACAGCTGTCTGTATATACATGGAAATATCTACAAAGCTACTTCTTTACACATGGAAATAACTACACCGCTATCTCTATTAACATGGAAATATCTACACCGCCATCTGTATGAACATGGAAATATCTGCACCGCCATCTGTATGAACATATAAATATCTACACCGCCATCTGCATTAACATGGAAATATCTACACCGCTATCTGTATAAACATGGAAATATCTACACCGCTACATGTATAAACAAGGAAATATCAGCACCGCTATCTGTATGAACATGGAAATATCTACACAGCCATCTGGATGAACATGGAAATATCTACACCGCTATCTGTATGAACATGGAAATAGCTACACCGCTATCTGTATGAACATGGAAATATCTACACCACTATCTGTATGAACATGGAAATATCTTCACCGCCATCAGTATGAACATGGATATATCTACACAGCCATCTGGATGAACATGGAAATATCTACACAGCTATATGTATGAACATGGAAGTAGCTACACCGCTATCTGTATGAACATGGAAATATCTACACCGCTATCTGTATGAACAAGGAAATATCTACACCGCTATCAGTATGAACATGGAAATATCTTCACCGCCATCTGTATGAACATGGATATATCTGCACAGCCATCTGGATGAACATGGAAATATCTACACCGCTATCTGTATGAACATGGAAACATCTACACCACTATCTGTGTAAACATGCATACATCTTCACCGCTATCTGTATAAACATGGAAATATCTACACCGCTACATGTATAAACATGGAAATATCAGCACCGCTATCTGTATGAACATGGAAATATCTACACAGCCATCTGGATGAACATGGAAATATCTACACCCCTATCTGTATGAACATGGAAATAGCTACACTGCTATCTGTATGAACATGGAAATGTCCACACCGCTATCTGTATGAACATGGAAATATCTACACCGCCATCCGTATGAACATGGAAATATCTTCACCGCTATATGTATGAACATGGAAATAGCTACACCGCTATCTGTATGAACATGGAAATATCTACACAGCCATCTGGATGAACATGGAAATATCTACACTGCTATCTGTATGAACATGGAAATATCTACACCGCTATCTGTGTCAACATGCATACATCTTCACCACTATCTGTATAAAAATGGAAATACCTACACTGCTATCTGTATGAACATGGAAATATCTACAACGCTATCTGTTTGAACATGGAAATATCTACACCGCTATCAGCATGAAAATGGAAATATCTACAAATCTATCTGCATATACATGGAAATATCTATACAGCTATCTCTTTACACATGGAAATAACTACACCGCTATCTCTATAAACATGGAAATATCTACACCGCTATCTGTATGAACATGGAAATATCTACACCGCTATCTGTATGAACATATAAATATCTACACAGTCATCTGTATTAAGATGGAGATATCTACACCGCTATATGTATAAACATGGAAATATTTACACCGATATCTGTATGAACATGGAAATATCTTCACCGCCATCTGTATGAACATGGATATATCTACACTGCCATCTGGATGAACATGGAAATATCTACACCGCTATCTGTATGAACATGGAAATATCTACACCGCTATCTGTGTAAACATGCATACATCTTCACCGCTATCTGTATAAACATGGAAGTATCTACACCGCTGTCTGTATAAACATGGAAATATCTACACCGCTACCTGTATAAACATGGAAATATCAGCACCGCTATCTGTATGAACATGGAAATATCTACACAGCCATCTGGATGCATATGGAAATATCTACACCGCTATCTGTATGAACATGGAAATAGCTACACCGCTATCTGTATGAAAACGGAAATATCTACACCACTATCTGTATGAACATGGAAATAACTTCACCGCCATCTGTATGAACATGGACATATCTAAACAGCCATCTGGATGAACATGGAAATATCTACACCGCTATATGTATGAACATGGAAATAGCTATACCGCTATCTGTATGAACATGGAAATAGCAACACCGCTATCTGTATGAACATGGAAATATCTACACCGCTATCTGTATGAACATGGAAATATGTACACCACTATCTGTATGAACATGGAAATATCTTCACCGCCATCTGTATGAACATGGATATATCTAAACAGCCATCTGGATGAATATGGAAATATCTGCACACCTATATGTATGAACATGGAAATATCTACACCGCTATCTGTATGAACATGGAAATATCTACACCGCTATCTGTATGAACATGGAAGTATCTACACCGCTATCTGTATGAACATGGAAATATCTTCACCGCCATATGTTTGAACATGGAAATATCTACACTGCCATCTGGATGGAAATGGAAATATCTACACCTCTATATGTATGAACATTGAAATAGCTACACCACTATCTGTATGTACATGGAAATATCTACACCGCTATCTGTATGAACATGGAAGTATCTACACCGCTATCTATTTGAACATGGAAATATCTTCACCGCCATATGTATGAAGAAGGATATATCTACACAGCCATCTGGATGAACATGGAAATATCTACACCGCTATCTGTATGAACATGGAAATATCTACACCGCTATCTGTTTGAACATGGAAATATCTACTCCGCTATCTGCATGAAAACGGAAATATCTACACAGCTATCAGCATATACATGGAAATATCTACAAAGCTATTTCTTTACACATGGAAATAACTACACCGCTATCTCTATTAACATGGAAATATCTACACCGCCATCTGTATGAACAAGGAAATATCTGCACCACCATCTGTATGAACATATAAATATCTACACCGCCATCTGTATTAAAATGGAGATATCTACACCGCTATCTGTATAAACATGGAAATATCTACACCGCTATCTGTATAAACATGGAAATATCTACACCGCTATCTGTATAAACATGGAAATATCTACACCGCTACCTGTATAAACATGGAAATATCAGCACCGCTATCTGTATGAACATGGAAATATCTACACAGACATCTGGATGAACATGGAAATATCTACACCGCTATCTGTATGAATATGGAAATAGCTATACAGCTATCTGTATGAACATGGAAATATCTACACCACTATCTGTATGAATTTGGAAATATCTTCACCGCCATCTGTATGAACATGGATATATCTACACAGCCATCTGGATGAACATGGAAATATCTACACCGCTATCTGTATGAACATGGAAATAGCTACACCTCTATCCGTATGAACATGGAAATATCTACACCGCTATCTGTATGAACATGGAAAAATCTACACCGCTATCTGTAGGAACATGGAAATATCTTCACCGCCGTCTGTATGAACATGGATATATCTACACAGCCATCTGGACGAACATGGAAATATCTGCACCGCTATCTGTGTAAACATGCATACATTTTCACCGCTATCTGTATAAACATGGAAATATGTACACCGCTATCTGTATGAACATGGAAATATCTACACCGCTATCTGTGTAAACATGCATACATCTTCACGGCTATCTGAATAAACATGGAAATATCTACATCGCTATCTGTATGAACATGGAAATATCTACACCGCTATCTGTTTGAACATGGAAATATCTACACCGCTATCTGCATGAAAATGGAAATATCTACACCGCTATCAGCATATACATGGAAATATCTACAAAGCTATTTCTTTACACATGGAAATAACTACACCGCTATCTCTATAAACATGGAAATATCTACACCGCCATCTGTATGAACATGGAAATATCTGCACCGCCATCTGTATGAACATATAAATATCTACACCGCCATCTCTATTAAGATGGAGATATCTACACTGCTATCTGTATAAACATGTAAATATCTACACCGCTATCTGTATAAACATGGAAATATCTACAACGCGATCTGCATGAACATGGAAATATTTACACCGCTACCTCTATAAACATGGAAACATCAGCACCGCTATCTCTATGAACATGGAAATATCTACACAGCCATCTGGATGAACATGGAAATACCAACACCGCTATCTGTATGAACATGGAAATACCTACACCGCTATATCTATGAACATGGAAATATCTACACCACTATCTGTATGAATATGGAAACATCTGCACCGCTATCTGTATGAACATGGAAATATCTACACAACTATCTGTATAAACATGGAAATATCTACACCGCTACCTGTATAAACATGGAAATATCAGCACAGCTATCTGTATGAACATGGAAATATCTACACCGCTATCTCTATGAACATGGAAATATCTACACAGCCATCTGGATGAACAAGGAAATATCAGCACCGCTGTCTGTATGAACATGGAAATATCTACACCGCTATCTGTATGAACATGGAAATATCTACACCGCTATCTGTGTAAACATGCATATATCTTCACCGCTATCTGTATAAACATGGAAATATCTACACCGCTATCTGTTTGAACATGGAAATATCTACACCGCTATCTGTTTGAACATGGAAATATCTACACCGCTATCTGCATGAAAATGGAAATATCTACACAACGATCTGCATATACATGGAAATATCTACAAAGTTATTTCTTTACACATGGACATAACTACACCGCTATCTCTATAAACATGGAAATATCTACACCGCCATCTGTATGAACATGGAAATATCCGCACCGCCATCTGTATGAACATATAAACATCTACACAGCCATCTGTATTAAGATGGAGATATCTACACCGCTATCTGTATAAACATGGAAATATCTACACCGATATCTGTATGAACATGGAAATATCTTCACCGCCATCTGTATGAACATAGATATATCTACACAGCCGTCTGGATGAACATGGAAATATCAGCACCGCTGTCTGTATGAACATGGAAATATCTACACCGCTATCTGTATGAACATGGAAATATCTACACCGCTATCTGTATGAACATGGAAATATCTTCACCGCCATATGTATGAACATGGATATATCTGCACAGCCATCTGGATGAACATGGAAACATCTACACCTCTATATGTATGAACATGCAAATAGCTACACCGCTATCAGTATGAACATGGAAATATCAACACCGATATCTGTATGAACATGGAAGTATCTACACCGCTATCTGTATGAACGTTGAAATATTTTCACCGCCATATGTATGAACACGCATATATCTACACAGCCATCTGGATGAACATGGAAATATCTTCACCGCTATCTGTATGAACATGGAAATATCTACACCGCTATCTTTATGAACATGGAAATATCTTCACCGCCATCTGTGTGAACATGGATATATCTACACAGCCATCTGGATGAACATGGAAATATCTACACCGCTATCTGTATGAACATGGAAATATCTACACCGCTTTCTGTGTAAACATGCATACATCTTCACCACTATCTGTATAAACATGAAAATACCTACACTGCTATCTGTATGAACATGGAAATATCTACAGCGCTATCTGTTTGAACATGGAAATATCTACACCGCTATCAGCAAGAAAATGGAAATATCTGCAAAGCTGTCTGCATATACATGGAAATATCTATACAGCTATCTCTTTACACATGGAAATAACTACACCGCTATCTCTATAAACATGGAAATATCTACACCGCCATCTGTATGAACATGGAAATATCTGCACCGCCGTCTGTATGAACATATAAATTTCTACACCACCATCTGTATTAAGATGGAGATATATACACCGCTATCTGTATAAACATGGAAATATCTACACCACTATCTGTATAAACATGGAAATATCTACACCTCTATCTGTATAAACATGGAAATATCTACACCGCTACCTGTATAAACATGGAAATATTAGCACCGCAATCTGTATGAACATGGAAATATCTACACCGCTATCTGTATGAACATGGAAATATCTACACCACTATCTGTATGAACATGGAAATAGCTACACAGCCATCTGCATGAACATAGAAATATCTACACCGCTATCTGTATAAACATGGTAATATCTACACCGCTATCTGTATGAACATGGAAATATCTACACCGCTATCTGAATGAACATATAAATATCTACACAGCCATCTGTATTGAAATGGAGATATCTACACCGCTATCTGTATAAACATGGAAATATCTACACCGCTATCTATATAAACATGGAAATATCTACACCGCTATCTGTATAAACATGGAAATATCTCCACCGCTATCTGTATAAACATGGAAATATCAGCACCGCTATCTGTATGAACATGGAAATATCTACAGCGCTATCTGTATGAACATGGAAATATCTACACCGATATCTGTATGAACATGGAAACATCTTCACCGCCATCTGTATGAACATAGATATATCTACACAGCCATCTGGATGAACATGGAAATATCAGCACCGCTGTCTGTATGAACATGGAAATATCTACACCGCTATATGTTTGAACATGGAAATATCTACTCCGCTATCTGCATGAAAATGGAAATATCTACACAGCTATCAGCATATACATGGAAATATCTACAAAGCTATTTCTTTACACATGGAAATAACTACACCGCTATCTCTATTAACATGGAAATATCTACACCGCCATCTGTATGAACAAGGAAATATCTGCACCACCATCTGTATGAACATATAAATATCTACACCGCCATCTGTATTAAAATGGAGATATCTACACCGCTATCTGTATAAACATGGAAATATCTACACCGCTATCTGTATAAACATGGAAATATCTACACCGCTATCTGTATAAACATGGAAATATCTACACCGCTACCTGTATAAACATGGAAATATCAGCACCGCTATCTATATGAACATGGAAATATCTACACAGACATCTGGATGAACATGGAAATATCTACACCGCTATCTGTATGAATATGGAAATAGCTATACAGCTATCTGTATGAACATGGAAATATCTACACCACTATCTGTATGAATTTGGAAATATCTTCACCGCCATCTGTATGAACATGGATATATCTACACAGCCATCTGGATGAACATGGAAATATCTACACCGCTATCTGTATGAACATGGAAATAGCTACACCTCTATCCGTATGAACATGGAAATATCTACACCGCTATCTGTATGAACATGGAAAAATCTACACCGCTATCTGTAAGAACATGGAAATATCTTCACCGCCGTCTGTATGAACATGGATATATCTACACAGCCATCTGGATGAACATGGAAATATCTGCACCTCTATCTGTGTAAACATGCATACATTTTCACCGCTATCTGTATAAACATGGAAATATCTACACCGCTATCTGTATGAACATGGAAATATCTACACCGCTATCTGTTTGAACATGGAAATATATACACCGCTATCTGCATGAAAATGGAAATATCTACACCGCTATCAGCATATACATGGAAATATCTACAAAGCTATTTCTTTACACATGGAAATAACTACACCGCTATCTCTATAAACATGGAAATATCTACACCGCCATCTGTATGAACATGGAAATATCTGAACCGCCATCTGTATGAACATATAAATATCTACACCGCCATCTGTATTAAGATGGAGATATCTACACTGCTATCTGTATAAACATGTAAATATCTACACCGCTATCTGTATAAACATGGAAATATCTACAACGCGATCTGTATGAACATGGAAATATTTACACCGCTACCTCTATAAACATGGAAACATCAGCACCGCTATCTCTATGAACATGGAAATATCTACACAGCCATCTGGATGAACATGGAAATACCAACACCGCTATCTGTATGAACATGGAAATACCTACACCGCTATATCTATGAACATGGAAATATCTACACCACTATCTGTATGAATATGGAAACATCTGCACCGCTATCTGTATGAACATGGAAATATCTACACAACTATCTGTATAAACATGGAAATATCTACACCGCTACCTGTATAAACATGGAAATATCAGCACAGCTATCTGTATGAACATGGAAATATCTACACCGCTATCTCTATGAACATGGAAATATCTACACAGCCATCTGGATGAACAAGGAAATATCAGCACCGCTGTCTGTATGAACATGGAAACATCTACACCGCTATCTGTATGAACATGGAAATATCTACACCGCTATCTGTGTAAACATGCATATATCTTCACCGCTATCTGTATAAACATGGAAATATCTACAACGCTATCTGTTTGAACATGGAAATATCTACACCGCTATCTGTTTGAACATGGAAATATCTACACCGCTATCTGCATGAAAATGGAAATATCTACACAGCGATCTGCATATACATGGAAATATCTACAAAGTTATTTCTTTACACATGGACATAACTACACCGCTATCTCTATAAAGATGGAAATATCTACACCGCCATCTGTATGAACATGGAAATATCCGCACCGCCATCTGTATGAACATATAAATATCTACACAGCCATCTGTATTAAGATGGAGATATCTACACCGCTATCTGTATAAACATGGAAATATCTACACCGATATCTGTATGAACATGGAAATATCTTCACCGCCATCTGTATGAACATAGATATATCTACACAGCCGTCTGGATGAACATGGAAATATCAGCACCGCTGTCTGTATGAACATGGAAATATCTACACCGCTATCTGTATGAACATGGAAATATCTTCACCGCCATCTGTATGAACATGAATATATCTACACAGCCATCTAGATGAACATGGAAATATCTACACCGCTATATGTATGAACATGGAATTAGCGACACCGCTATCTGTATGAACATGGAAATATCTACACCGCTATCTGTATGAACATGGAAATATCTACACCGCTATCTGTATGAACATGGAAATATCTTCACCGCCATCTGTACGAACATGGATATATCTACACAGCCATCTGGATGAACATGGAAATATCTACACCGCTATCTGTATGAACATGGAAATATCTACACCACTATCTGTGTAAACATGCATACATCTTCTCCGCTATCTGTATAAACATGGAAATATCTACACCGCTATCTGTATGACCATGGAAATATCTACACCGCTATCTGTTTGAACACGGAAATATCTACTCCGCTATCTGCATGATAATGGAAATATCTACACAGCTATCTGCATATACATGGAAATATCTATAAAGCTATCTCTTTACACATGGAAATAACTACACCGCTATCTCCATAAACATGGAAATATCTACACCGCCATCTATACGAACATGGAAATATCTACACTGCCGTCTGTATGAACATATAAATATCTACACCGCCATCTGTATTAAGATGGAGATATCCACACCGCTATCTGTATAAACATGGAAATATCTACACCGCTATCTGTATAAACATGGAAATATCTACACCGCTATCTGTATAAACATGGAAATATCTACACCACTACCTGTATAAACATGGAAATATCAGCACCGCTATCTGTATGAACACGGAAATATCTACACTGCTATCTGTATGAACATAGATATATCTACACCGCTATCTGTATGAACATGGAAAAAGCTACACCGCTATCTGTATGAACATGGAAATGTCCACACTGCTATCTGTATGAACATGGAAATATCTACACCGCCATCTGTATGAACATGGAAATATCTTCACCACCATCTGTATGAACATGGATATATCTACACAGCCATCTGGATGAACATGGAAATATCTACACTGCTATATGTATGAACATGGAAATAGCTACACCGCTATCTGTATGAAAATGGAAATATCTACACCGCAATCTGTATGAACATGGAAATATCTACACTGCTATCTGTATGAACATGGAAAAATATTCACCGCCATCTGTATCAACATGGATATATCTACACAGCCATCTGGATGAACATGGAAATATCTACACCGCTATCTGGATGAACATGGAAATATCTACACCGCTATCTGTGTAAACATGCATACATCTTCACCGCTATCTGTATAAACATGGAAATATCTACACCGCTATCTGTATGAACATGGAAATATCTACACCGCTATCTGTTTGAACATGGAAATATCTACACCGCTATCTGCATGAAAATGGAAATATCTACACAGCTATCTGCAAATACATGGAAATATCTACAAAGCTATCTCTTTACACATGGAAATAACTACACCGTTATCTCTATAAACATGGAAATATCTACACCGCCATCTGTATGAACATGGAAATATCTGCACCGCCATCTGTATGAACATGGAAATATCTTCACCGCCATCTGTATGAAGATATAAATATCTACACCGCCATCTGGATGAACATGGAAATATCTACACCACTATCTGTATGAACATGGAAATATCTACACCGCTATCTGGGTAAACATGCATACATCTTCACCGCTATCTGTATAAACATGGAAATATCTACACCGCTATCTGTATAAGCATGGAAATATGTACATCACTACCTGTATAAACATGGAAATATCTGCACCGCTATCTGTATGAACATGGAAATATCTACACAGCCATCTGGACGAATATGGAAATATCAGCACCGCTATCTGTATGAACATGGATATGTCTACACAGCCATCTGTATGAACATGGAAATATCTACACCGCTATCTGTGTAAACAAGCATACATCTTCAACGCTATCTGTATAAACATGGAAATATCTACACAGCTATCTGTATGAACATGGAAATATCTACACCGCTATCTGTTTGAGCATGGAAATATCTACACCGCTATCTGCATGAAAAAGGAAATATCTACACAGCTATCTGCATATACTTGGAAATATCTACAAAGCTATCTCTTTACACATGGAAATAACTACACCGATATCTCTATAAACATGGAAATATCTACACCGCCATCTGTATGAACATGGAAATATCAGCACCGCTATCTGGATGAACTTGGATATGTCTACTCAGCCATCTGGATGAACATGGAAATATCTACACCGCTATCTGTATGAACATGGAAATATCTACAACGCTATCTGGGGAAACGTGCATACATCTTAACCGCTATCTGTATAAACATGGAAATATCTACACCGCTATCTGTATGAACATGGAATTAGCTACACCGCTATCTGTATGAACATGGAAATATCTACACCGCTACCTGTATAAACATGGAAATATCAGCACCGCTATCTGTATGAACACGGAAATATCTACACTGCTATCTGTATGAACATAGAAATATCTACACCGCTATCTGTATGAACATGGAAAAAGCTACACCGCTATCTCTATCAACATGGAAATGTCCACACTGCTGTCTGTATGAACATGGAAATATCTACACCGCCATCTGTATGAACATGGAAATATCTTCACCGCCATCTGTATGAACATGGATATATCTACACAGCCATCTGGATGAACATGGAAATATCTACACCGCTATATGTATGAACATGGAAATAGCTACACCGCTATCTGTATGAACATGGAAATATCTACACCGCAATCTGTATGAACATGGAAATACCTACACTGCTATCTGTATGAACATGGAAATATATTCACCGCCATCTGTATCAACATGGATATATCTAAACAGCCATCTGGATGAACATGGAAATATCTACACCGCTATCTGGATGAACATGGAAATATCTACACCGCTCTCTGTGTAAACATGCATACATCTTCACCACTATCTGTATAAACATGGAAATATCTACACCGCTATCTGTATGAACATGGAAATACCTACACCGCTATCTGTTTGAACATGGAAATATCTACACCGCTATCTGCATGAAAATGGAAATATCTACACAGCTATCTGCATATACATGGAAATATCTACAAAGCTATTTCTTTACACATGGAAATAACTACACCGCTATCTCTATAAACATGGAAATATGTACACCGCCATCTGTATGAACATGGAAATATCTTCACCGCCATCTGTATGAAGATATAAATACCTACACCGCCATCTGGATGAACATGGAAATATCTACACCACTATCTGTATGAACATGGAAATATCTACACCGCTATCTGTGTAAACATGCATACATCTTCACCACTATCTGTATAAACATGGAAATATCTACACCGCTATCTGTATAAGCATGGAAATATGTACACCACTACCTGTATAAACATGGAAATATCAGCACCGCTATCTGTATGAACATGGAAATATCTACACAGCCATCTGGACGAATATGGAAATATCAGCACCGCTATCTGTATGAACATGGATATGTCTACACAGCCATCTGGATGAACATGGAAATATCTACACCGCTATCTGTATGAACATGGAAATATCTACACCGCTATCTGTGTAAACAAACATACATCTTCACCGCTATCTGTATAAACATGGAAATATCTACACCGCTATCTGTATGAACATGGAAATATCTACACCGCTATCTGTTTGAGAATGGAAATATCCACACCGCTATCTGCATGAAAATGGAGATATCTACACAGCTATCTGCATATACATGGAAATATCTACAAAGCTATCTCTTTACACATGGAAATAACTACACCGATATCTCTATAAACATGGAAATATCTACACCGCCATCTGTATGAACATGGAAATATCAGCACCGCTACCTGGATGAACTTGGATATGTCTACACAGCCATCTGGATGAACATGGTAATATCTACACCGCTATCTGTATGAACATGGAAATATCTACACCGCTATCTGTGTAAACAAGCATACATCTTCACCGCTATGTGTATAAACATGGAAATATCTACACCGCTATCTGTATGAAAATGGAAATATCTACACCGCTATCTGTTTGAGCATGGAAATAACTACACCGCTATCTGCATGAAAATGGAAATATCTACACAGCTATCTGCATATACATGGAAATATCTACAAAGCTATCTCTTTACACAAGGAAATAACTACACCGATATCTCTATAAACATGGAAATATCTACACCGCCATCTGTAGGAACATGGAAATATCAGCACCGCTATCTGTATGAACATGGAAATATCTACACAGCCATCTGGATGAACATGGAAATAGCTACACCGCTATCTGTATGAACATGGAAATATCTACACCGCTATCTGTATGAACATGGAAATATCTACACCGCTATCTGTATGAACATGGAAATATCTACACCGCTATCTGTATAAACTTGGAAATATCTACACCGCTATCTGTATGAACATGGAAATATCTACACCGCTATCTGTATGAACATGGAAATATCTACACCGCTATCTGTTTGAGAATGGAAATATCTACACCGCTATCTGCATGAAAATGGAAATATCTACACAGCTATCTGCAAATACATGGAAATATCTACAAAGCTATCTCTTTACACATGGAAATAACTACACCGTTATCTCTATAAACTTGGAAATATCTACACCGCCATCTGTATGAACATGGAAATATCTGCACCGCCATCTGTATGAACATATAAATATCTGCACCGCCTTCTGTATTAAGATGGAGATATCTACACCGCTATCTGTATAAACATGGAAATATCTACACCGCTATCTGTATGAGCATGGAAATATATACACCGCCATCTGTATGAAGATATAAATATCTTCACCGACATCTGTATGAACATGGATATATCTACACAGCCATCTGGATGAACATGGAAATATCTACACCGCTATCTGAATGAACATGGAAATATCTACACCGCAATCTGTGTAAACGTGCATACATCTTCACCGCTATCTGTATAAACATGGAAATATCTACACCGCTATCTGTATGAACATTGAAATATCTACACCGCTATCTGTTTGAACATGGAAGTATCTACACCGCTATCTGCATGAAAATGGAAATATCTACACAGCAATCTGCATATACATTGAGATATCTACAAAGCTTTCTCTTTACACAAGGAAATAACTACACCGATATCTCTATAAACATGGAAATATCTACACCGCCATCTGTAGGAACATGGAAATATCAGCACCGCTATCTGTATGAACATGGAAATATCTACACAGCCATCTGGATGAACATGGAAATAGCTACACCGCTATCTGTATGAACATGGAAATATCTACACCGCTATCTGTATGAACATGGAAATATCTACACCGCTATCTGTATGAACATGGAAATATCTACACCGCTATCTGTATAAACTTGGAAATATCTACACCGCTATCTGTATGAACATGGAAATATCTACACCGCTATCTGTATGAACATGGAAATATCTACACCGCTATCTGTTTGAGAATGGAAATATCTACACCGCTATCTGCATGAAAATGGAAATATCTACACAGCTATCTGCAAATACATGGAAATATCTACAAAGCTATCTCTTTACACATGGAAATAACTACACCGTTATCTCTATAAACTTGGAAATATCTACACCGCCATCTGTATGAACATGGAAATATCTGCACCGCCATCTGTATGAACATATAAATATCTGCACCGCCTTCTGTATTAAGATGGAGATATCTACACCGCTATCTGTATAAACATGGAAATATCTACACCGCTATCTGTATGAGCATGGAAATATATACACCGCCATCTGTATGAAGATATAAATATCTTCACCGACATCTGTATGAACATGGATATATCTACACAGCCATCTGGATGAACATGGAAATATCTACACCGCTATCTGAATGAACATGGAAATATCTACACCGCAATCTGTGTAAACGTGCATACATCTTCACCGCTATCTGTATAAACATGGAAATATCTACACCGCTATCTGTATGAACATTGAAATATCTACACCGCTATCTGTTTGAACATGGAAGTATCTACACCGCTATCTGCATGAAAATGGAAATATCTACACAGCAATCTGCATATACATTGAGATATCTACAAAGCTTTCTCTTTACACATGGAAATAACTACACCGCTATCTCTATAAACATGGAAATATCTACACCGCCATCTGTATGAACATGGAAATATCTGAACCGCCAACTCTATGAACATATAAATATCTGCACCGCCATCTGTATTAATATGGAGATATCTACACCGCTATCTGTATAAACTTGGAAATATCTACACCGCTATCTGTATAAACATGGAAATATCTACACCGCTATCTGTATAAACATGGAAATATCTACACCGCTACCTGTATAAACATGGAAATATCAGCACCGCTATCTGTATGAACATGGAAATACCTACACCGCCATCTGTATAAACATGGAAATATCTACACCGCTATCTGTATAAACATGGAAATATCTACACCGCTATCTGTATAAACATGGAAATATCAGCACCGCTATCTGTATGAACATGGAAATATCTCCACTGCTATCTGTATGAACATGGAAATATCTACACCGATATCTGTATGAACATGGAAATATCTTCACCGCCATCTGTATGAACATGGATATATCTACACAGCCATCTGGATGAACATGGAAATATCTACACCACTATCTGTATGAACATGGAAATATCTACACCGCTATCGGTGTAAACATGCATACATCTTCACCGCTACCTGTATAAACATGGAAATATCTACACCACTATCTGTATAAGCATGGAAATATGTACACCACTACCTGTATAAACATGGAAATATCAGCACCGCTATCTGTATGAACATGGAAATAACTACACAGCCATCTGGATGAATATGGAAATATCAGCACCGCTATATGTATGAACATGGATATGTCTACACAGCCATCTTTATGAACATGGAAATATCTACACCGCTATCTGTATGAACATGGAAATATCTACACCGCTATCTGTGTAAACAAGCATACATCTTCACCGCTATCTGTATAAACATGGAAATATCTACACAGCTATCTGTATGAACATGGAAATATCTACACCGCTATCTGTTTGAGCATGGAAATATCTACACCGCTATCTGCATGAAAATGGAAATATCTACACAGCTATCTGCATATACATTGAGATATCTACAAAGCTTTCTCTTTACACATGGAAATAACTACACCGCTATCTCTATAAACATGGAAATATCTACACCGCCATCTGTATGAACATGGAAATATCTGAACCGCCAACTCTATGAACATATAAATATCTGCACCGCCATCTGTATTAATATGGAGATATCTACACCGCTATCTGTATAAACTTGGAAATATCTACACCGCTATCTGTATAAACATGGAAATATCTACACCGCTATCTGTATAAACATGGAAATATCTACACCGCTACCTGTATAAACATGGAAATATCAGCACCGCTATCTGTATGAACATGGAAATACCTACACCGCCATCTGTATAAACATGGAAATATCTACACCGCTATCTGTATGAACATGGAAATATCTACACCGCTATCTGTATGAACATGGAAATATCTACACCGCTATCTGTATAAACTTGGAAATATCTACACCGCTATCTGTATGAACATGGAAATATCTACACCGCTATCTGTATGAACATGGAAATATCTACACCGCTATCTGTTTGAGAATGGAAATATCTACACCGCTATCTGCATGAAAATGGAAATATCTACACAGCTATCTGCAAATACATGGAAATATCTACAAAGCTATCTCTTTACACATGGAAATAACTACACCGTTATCTCTATAAACTTGGAAATATCTACACCGCCATCTGTATGAACATGGAAATATCTGCACCGCCATCTGTATGAACATATAAATATCTGCACCGCCTTCTGTATTAAGATGGAGATATCTACACCGCTATCTGTATAAACATGGAAATATCTACACCGCTATCTGTATGAGCATGGAAATATATACACCGCCATCTGTATGAAGATATAAATATCTTCACCGACATCTGTATGAACATGGATATATCTACACAGCCATCTGGATGAACATGGAAATATCTACACCGCTATCTGAATGAACATGGAAATATCTACACCGCAATCTGTGTAAACGTGCATACATCTTCACCGCTATCTGTATAAACATGGAAATATCTACACCGCTATCTGTATGAACATTGAAATATCTACACCGCTATCTGTTTGAACATGGAAGTATCTACACCGCTATCTGCATGAAAATGGAAATATCTACACAGCAATCTGCATATACATTGAGATATCTACAAAGCTTTCTCTTTACACAAGGAAATAACTACACCGATATCTCTATAAACATGGAAATATCTACACCGCCATCTGTAGGAACATGGAAATATCAGCACCGCTATCTGTATGAACATGGAAATATCTACACAGCCATCTGGATGAACATGGAAATAGCTACACCGCTATCTGTATGAACATGGAAATATCTACACCGCTATCTGTATGAACATGGAAATATCTACACCGCTATCTGTATGAACATGGAAATATCTACACCGCTATCTGTATAAACTTGGAAATATCTACACCGCTATCTGTATGAACATGGAAATATCTACACCGCTATCTGTATGAACATGGAAATATCTACACCGCTATCTGTTTGAGAATGGAAATATCTACACCGCTATCTGCATGAAAATGGAAATATCTACACAGCTATCTGCAAATACATGGAAATATCTACAAAGCTATCTCTTTACACATGGAAATAACTACACCGTTATCTCTATAAACTTGGAAATATCTACACCGCCATCTGTATGAACATGGAAATATCTGCACCGCCATCTGTATGAACATATAAATATCTGCACCGCCTTCTGTATTAAGATGGAGATATCTACACCGCTATCTGTATAAACATGGAAATATCTACACCGCTATCTGTATGAGCATGGAAATATATACACCGCCATCTGTATGAAGATATAAATATCTTCACCGACATCTGTATGAACATGGATATATCTACACAGCCATCTGGATGAACATGGAAATATCTACACCGCTATCTGAATGAACATGGAAATATCTACACCGCAATCTGTATAAACATGGAAATATCTACACCGCTACCTGTATAAACATGGAAATATCAGCACCGCTATCTGTATGAACATGGAAATACCTACACCGCCATCTGTATAAACATGGAAATATCTACACCGCTATCTGTATAAACATGGAAATATCTACACCGCTATCTGTATAAACATGGAAATATCAGCACCGCTATCTGTATGAACATGGAAATATCTCCACTGCTATCTGTATGAACATGGAAATATCTACACCGATATCTGTATGAACATGGAAATATCTTCACCGCCATCTGTATGAACATGGATATATCTACACAGCCATCTGGATGAACATGGAAATATCTACACCACTATCTGTATGAACATGGAAATATCTACACCGCTATCGGTGTAAACATGCATACATCTTCACCGCTACCTGTATAAACATGGAAATATCTACACCACTATCTGTATAAGCATGGAAATATGTACACCACTACCTGTATAAACATGGAAATATCAGCACCGCTATCTGTATGAACATGGAAATAACTACACAGCCATCTGGATGAATATGGAAATATCAGCACCGCTATATGTATGAACATGGATATGTCTACACAGCCATCTTTATGAACATGGAAATATCTACACCGCTATCTGTATGAACATGGAAATATCTACACCGCTATCTGTGTAAACAAGCATACATCTTCACCGCTATCTGTATAAACATGGAAATATCTACACAGCTATCTGTATGAACATGGAAATATCTACACCGCTATCTGTTTGAGCATGGAAATATCTACACCGCTATCTGCATGAAAATGGAAATATCTACACAGCTATCTGCATATACATGGAAATATCTACAAAGCTATCTCTTTACACATGGAAATAACTACACCGCTATCTCTATATACATGGAAATATCTACACCGCCATCTGTATGAACATGGAAATATCAGCACCGCTATCTGTATGAACATGGATATGTCTACACAGCCATCTGGATGAACATGGAAATATCTACACCGCTATCTGTATGAACATGGAAATATCTACACCGCTATCTGTGTAAACAAGCATACAACTTCACCGCTATCTGTATAAACATGTAAATATCTACACCGCTATCTCTATGAACATGGAAATATCTCCACCGTTATCTGTTTGAGCATGGAAATATCTACACCGCTATCTGCATGAAAATGGAAATATCTACACAGCTATCTGCATATACATGGAAATATCTACAAAGCTATCTCTTTACACATGGAAATACTTACACCGATATCTCTATAAATATGGATATATCTACACCGCCATCTGTATGAACATGGAAATATCAGCACCGCTATCTGTATGAACATGGAAATATTTACACAGCCATCTGGATGAACATGGAAATATCTACACGGCTATCTGTACGAACATGGAAATAGCTACACCGCTATCTGTATGAATATGGAAATATCTACACCGCTATCTGTATGAACATGGAAATATCTACACCGCTATCTGTATGAACATGGAAATATCTACACCGCTATCTGTATCAACATGGAAATATCTACACCGCTATCTGTATGAACATGGAAATATCTACACCGCTATCTGTATGAACATGGAAATATCTACACCGCTATCTGTTTGAGCAGGGAAATATCTACACCGCTATCTGCATGAAAATGGAAACATCTACACAGCTATCTGCATATACATGGAAATATCTACAAAGCTATCTCTTTACACATGGAAATAACTACACCGATATCTCTATAAACATCGAAATATCTACACAGCCATCTGTATGAACATGGAAATATCTGCACCGCCATCTGTTTGAACATATAAATATCTGCACCGCCATCTGTATTAAGATGGAGAAATCTACACCGCTATCTGTATAAACATGGAAATATCTACACCGCTATCTGTATGAGCATGGAAATATCTACACCGCCATCTGTATGAAGATATAAATATCTTCACCGCCATCTGTATGAACATGGATATATCTACACAGCCATCTGGATGAACATGGAAATATCTACACCGCTATCTGTATGAACATGGAAATATCTACAACGCTATCTGTGAAAACATGCATACATCTTAACCGCTATCTGTATAAACATGGAAATATCTACACCGCTATGTGTATGAGCATGGAAATATCTACACCGCTATCTGTTTGAACATGGAAATATCTACACAGCTATCTGAATGAAAATGGAAATATCTACACAGCTATCTGCATATACATGGAAATATATACAAAGCTATCTCTTTACACATGGAAATAACTACACCGCTATCTCTATAAACATGGAAATATCTACACCGCCATCTGTATGAACATGGAAATATCTGAACCGCCATCTCTATGAACATATAAATATCTGCACCGCCATCTGTATTAAGATGGAGATATCTACACCGCTATCTGTATAAACATGGAAATATCTACACCACTATCTGTATAAACATGGAAATATCTACACCGCTATCTGTATAAACATGGAAATATCTACACCGCTACCTGTATGAACATGGAAATATCAGCACTGCTATCTGTATGAACATGGAAATACCTACACTGCTATCTGTATGAACATGGAAATATCTACACCGATATCTGTATGAAGATGGAAATATCTTCACCACCTTCTGTATGAACATAGATATATCTACACAGCCATCTGGATGAACATGGAAATATCAGCACCGCTGTCTGTATGAACATGGAAATATCTACACCGCTATCTGTATGAACATGGAAATATCTACACCGCTATCTGTATGAACATGAAAATATCTTCACCGCCATCTGTATGAAAATGGATATATCTACACCGCTATCTGTATAAACATGGAAATATCTGCACCGCCATCTGTATGAACATATAAATATCTACAACGCCATCTGTATTAAGATGGAGATATCTACACCGCTATCTGTATAAACATGGAAATATCCACACCGCTATCTGTATAAACATGGAAATATCTACACCGCTATCTGTATAAACATGGAAATATCTACACCGCTACCTGTATAAACATGGAAATATCACCACCGTTATCTGTATGAACATGGAAATATCTACACCGCTATCTCTATGAACATGGAAATATCTTCACCGCTATCTCTATGAACATGGAAATATCTACACCGATATCTGTATAAACATGGAAATATCTTCACCGCCATCTGTATGAACATGGATATATCTACACAGCCATCTGTATGAACATGGAAATATCAGCACCGCTGTCTGTATGAACATGGAAATAGCTACACCGCTATCTGTATGAACATGGAAATATCTACACCGCTATCTGTATGAACATGGAAATATGTACACCACTATCTGTATGAACATGGAAATATCTTCACCGCCATCTGTATGAACATGGATATATCTACACAGCCATCTGGATGAATATGGAAATATCTGCAACCCTATATGTATGAACATGGAAATATCTACACCGCTGTCTGTATGAACATGGAAATATCTACACCGCTATCTGTATGAACATGGAAGTATCTACACCGCTATCTGTATGAACATGGAAATACCTTCACCGCCATATGTTTGAACATGGAAATATCTACACTGCCATCTGGATGAAAATGGAAATATCTACACCTCTATATGTATGAACATGGAAATAGCTACACCACTATCTGTATGTACATGGAAATATCTACACCGCTATCTGTATGAACATGGAAGTATCTACACCGCTATCTATTTGAACATGGAAATATCTTCACCGCCATACGTATGAACAAGGATATATCTACACAGACATCTGGATGAACATGGAAATATCTACACCGCTATCTGTATGAATATGGAAATAGCTATACAGCTATCTGTATGAACATGGAAATATCTACACCACTATCTGTATGAATTTGGAAATATCTTCACCGCCATCTGTATGAACATGGATATATCTACACAGCCATCTGGATGAACATGGAAATATCTACACCGCTATCTGTATGAACATGGAAATAGCTACACCTCTATCCGTATGAACATGGAAATATCTACACCGCTATCTGTATGAACATGGAAAAATCTACACCGCTATCTGTAAGAACATGGAAATATCTTCACCGCCGTCTGTATGAACATGGATATATCTACACAGCCATCTGGATGAACATGGAAATATCTGCACCGCTATCTGTGTAAACATGCATACATTTTCACCGCTATCTGTATAAACATGGAAATATGTACACCGCTATCTGTATGAACATGGAAATATCTACACCGCTATCTGTTAGAACATGGAAATATCTACACCGCTATCTGCATGAAAATGGAAATATCTACACCGCTATCTGCATATACATGGAAATATCTACAAAGCTATTTCTTTACACATGGAAATAACTACACCGCTATCTCTATAAACATGGAAATATCTACACCGCCATCTGTATGAACATGGAAATATCAGCACCGCCATCTGTATGAACATATAAATATCTACACCGCCATCTGTATTAAGATGGAGATATCTACACTGCTATCTGTATAAACATGGAAATATCTACACCGCTATCTGTATAAACATGGAAATATCTACAACGCTATCTGTATGAACATGGAAATATTTACACCGCTACCTGTATAAACATGGAAACATCAGCACTGCTATCTCTATGAACATGGAAATATCTACACAGCCATCTGGATGAACATGGAAATAGCTACACCGCTATATCTATGAACATGGAAATATCTACACCACTATCTGTATGAACATGGAAACATCTGCACCGCTATCTGTATGAACATGGAAATATCTACACAACTATCTGTATAAACATGGAAATATCTACACCGCTACCTGTATAAACATGGAAATATCTACACAGCTATCTGTATGAACATGGAAATATCTACACCGCTATCTCTATGAACATGGAAATATCTACACCGATATCTGTATGAACATGGAAATATCTTCACCGCCATCTGTTTGAACATGGATATATCTACACAGCCATCTGGATGAACAAGGAAATATCAGCACCGCTGTCTGTATGAACATGGAAATATCTACACCGCTATCTGTATGAACATGGAAATATCTACACCGCTATCTGTGTAAACATGCATACATCTTCACCGCTATCTGTATAAACATGGAAATATCTACACCGCTATCTGTTTGAACATGGAAATATCTACACCGCTATCTGTTTGAACACGGAAATATCTACACCGCTATCTGCATTTAAATGGAAATATCTACACAGCGATCTGCATATACAAGGAAATATCTACAAAGTTATTTCTTTACTCATGGAAATAACTACACCGCTATCTCTATAAACATGGAAATATCTACACCGCCATCTGTATGAACATGGAAATATCCGCACCGCCATCTGTATGAACATATAAATATCTACACAGCCATCTGTATTAAGATGGAGATATCTACACCGCTATCTGTATAAACATGGAAATATCTACACCGATATCTGTATGAACATGGAAATATCTTCACCGCCATCTGTATGAACATAGATATATCTACACAGCCGTCTGGATGAACATGGAAATATCAGCACCGCTGTCTGTATGAACATGGAAATATCTACACCGCTATCTGTAGGAACATGGAAATATCTACACCGCTATCTGTATGAACATGGAAATATCTTCACCGCCATATGTATGAACATGGATATACCTGCACAGCCATCTGGATGAACATGGAAACATCTACACCTCTATATATATGAACTTGCAAATAGCTACACCGCTATCAGTATGAACATGGAAATATCAACACCGCTATCTGTATGAACATGGAAATATCTACAACGCTATCTGGGGAAACGTGCATACATCTTAACCGCTATCTGTATAAACATGGAAATATCTACACCGCTATCTGTATGAACATGGAATTAGCTACACCGCTATCTGTATGAACATGGAAATATCTACACCGCTACCTGTATAAACATGGAAATATCAGCACCGCTATCTGTATGAACACGGAAATATCTACACTGCTATCTGTATGAACATAGAAATATCTACACCGCTATCTGTATGAACATGGAAAAAGCTACACCGCTATCTCTATCAACATGGAAATGTCCACACTGCTGTCTGTATGAACATGGAAATATCTACACCGCCATCTGTATGAACATGGAAATATCTTCACCGCCATCTGTATGAACATGGATATATCTACACAGCCATCTGGATGAACATGGAAATATCTACACCGCTATATGTATGAACATGGAAATAGCTACACCGCTATCTGTATGAACATGGAAATATCTACACCGCAATCTGTATGAACATGGAAATACCTACACTGCTATCTGTATGAACATGGAAATATATTCACCGCCATCTGTATCAACATGGATATATCTAAACAGCCATCTGGATGAACATGGAAATATCTACACCGCTATCTGGATGAACATGGAAATATCTACACTGCTCTCTGTGTAAACATGCATACATCTTCACCACTATCTGTATAAACATGGAAATATCTACACCGCTATCTGTATGAACATGGAAATACCTACACCGCTATCTGTTTGAACATGGAAATATCTACACCGCTATCTGCATGAAAATGGAAATATCTACACAGCTATCTGCATATACATGGAAATATCTACAAAGCTATTTCTTTACACATGGAAATAACTACACCGCTATCTCTATAAACATGGAAATATGTACACCGCCATCTGTATGAACATGGAAATATCTTCACCGCCATCTGTATGAAGATATAAATACCTACACCGCCATCTGGACGAACATGGAAATATCTACACCACTATCTGTATGAACATGGAAATATCTACACCGCTATCTGTGTAAACATGCATACATCTTCACCACTATCTGTATAAACATGGAAATATCTACACCGCTATCTGTATAAGCATGGAAATATGTACACCACTACCTGTATAAACATGGAAATATCAGCACCGCTATCTGTATGAACATGGAAATATCTACACAGCCATCTGGACGAATATGGAAATCTCAGCACCGCTATCTGTATGAACATGGATATGTCTACACAGCCATCTGGATGAACATGGAAATATCTACACCGCTATCTGTATGAACATGGAAATATCTACACCGCTATCTGTGTAAACAAACATACATCTTCACCGCTATCTGTATAAACATGGAAATATCTACACCGCTATCTGTATGAACATGGAAATATGTACACCGCTATGTGTTTGAGAATGGAAATATCTACAACGCTATCTGCATGAAAATGGAGATATCTACACCGCTATCTGCATATACATGGAAATATCTACAAAGCTATCTCTTTACACATGGAAATAACTACACCGATATCTCTATAAACATGGA
Organism: Gorilla gorilla gorilla; assembly: GCF_029281585.2. NCBI lineage: Eukaryota > Metazoa > Chordata > Mammalia > Primates > Hominidae > Gorilla > Gorilla gorilla. The sequence goes on along the minus strand of NC_073246.2, from coordinate 50,534,499 downwards.
AATATCTACACCGCCATCTGTATGAACATGGAAATATCAGCACCGCTACCTGGATGAACTTGGATATGTCTACACAGCCATCTGGATGAACATGGTAATATCTACACCGCTATCTGTATGAACATGGAAATATCTACACCGCTATCTGTGTAAACAAGCATACATCTTCACCGCTATGTGTATAAACATGGAAATATCTACACCGCTATCTGTATGAAAATGGAAATATCTACACCGCTATCTGTTTGAGCATGGAAATAACTACACCGCTATCTGCATGAAAATGGAAATATCTACACAGCTATCTGCATATACATGGAAATATCTACAAAGCTATCTCTTTACACAAGGAAATAACTACACCGATATCTCTATAAACATGGAAATATCTACACCGCCATCTGTAGGAACATGGAAATATCAGCACCGCTATCTGTATGAACATGGAAATATCTACACAGCCATCTGGATGAACATGGAAATAGCTACACCGCTATCTGTATGAACATGGAAATAGCTACACCGCTATCTGTATGAACATGGAAATATCTACACCGCTATCTGTATGAACATGGAAATATCTACACCGCTATCTGTATGAACATGGAAATATCTACACCGCTATCTGTATAAACTTGGAAATATCTACACCGCTATCTGTATGAACATGGAAATATCTACACCGCTATCTGTATGAACATGGAAATATCTACACCGCTATCTGTTTGAGAATGGAAATATCTACACCGCTATCTGCATGAAAATGGAAATATCTACACAGCTATCTGCAAATACATGGAAATATCTACAAAGCTATCTCTTTACACATGGAAATAACTACACCGTTATCTCTATAAACTTGGAAATATCTACACCGCCATCTGTATGAACATGGAAATATCTGCACCGCCATCTGTATGAACATATAAATATCTGCACCGCCTTATGTATTAAGATGGAGATATCTACACCGCTATCTGTATAAACATGGAAATATCTACACCGCTATCTGTATGAGCATGGAAATATATACACCGCCATCTGTATGAAGATATAAATATCTTCACCGACATCTGTATGAACATGGATATATCTACACAGCCATCTGGATGAACATGGAAATATCTACACCGCTATCTGAATGAACATGGAAATATCTACACCGCAATCTGTGTAAACGTGCATACATCTTCACCGCTATCTGTATAAACATGGAAATATCTACACCGCTATCTGTATGAACATTGAAATATCTACACCGCTATCTGTTTGAACATGGATGTATCTACACCGCTATCTGCATGAAAATGGAAATATCTACACAGCAATCTGCATATACATTGAGATATCTACAAAGCTTTCTCTTTACACATGGAAATAACTACACCGCTATCTCTATAAACATGGAAATATCTACACCGCCATCTGTATGAACATGGAAATATCTGAACCGCCAACTCTATGAACATATAAATATCTGCACCGCCATCTGTATTAATATGGAGATATCTACACCGCTATCTGTATAAACATGGAAATATCTACACCGCTATCTGTATAAACATGGAAATATCTACACCGCTACCTGTATAAACATGGAAATATCAGCACCGCTATCTGTATGAACATGGAAATACCTACACCGCCATCTGTATAAACATGGAAATATCTACACCGCTATCTGTATAAACATGGAAATATCTACACCGCTATCTGTATAAACATGGAAATATCAGCACCGCTATCTGTATGAACATGGAAATATCTCCACCGCTATCTGTATGAACATGGAAATATCTACACCGATATCTGTATGAACATGGAAATATCTTCACCGCCATCTGTATGAACATGGATATATCTACACAGCCATCTGGATGAACATGGAAATATCTACACCACTATCTGTATGAACATGGAAATATCTACACCGCTATCTGTGTAAACATGCATACATCTTCACCGCTATCTGTATAAACATGGAAATATCTACACCACTATCTGTATAAGCATGGAAATATGTACACCACTACCTGTATAAACATGGAAATATCAGCACCGCTATCTGTATGAACATGGAAATAACTACACAGCCATCTGGATGAATATGGAAATATCAGCAACGCTATATGTATGAACATGGATATGTCTACACAGCCATCTTTATGAACATGGAAATATCTACACCGCTATCTGTATGAACATGGAAATATCTACACCGCTATCTGTGTAAACAAGCATACATCTTCACCGCTATCTGTATAAACATGGAAATATCTACACAGCTATCTGTATGAACATGGAAATATCTACACCGCTATCTGTTTGAGCATGGAAATATCTACACCGCTATCTGCATGAAAATGGAAATATCTACACAGCTATCTGCATATACATGGAAATATCTACAAAGCTATCTCTTTACACATGGAAATAACTACACCGCTATCTCTATATACATGGAAATATCTACACCGCCATCTGTATGAACATGGAAATATCAGCACCGCTATCTGTATTAACATGGATATGTCTACACAGCCATCTGGATGAACATGGAAATATCTGCACCGCTATCTGTATGAACATGGAAATATCTACACCGCTATCTGTGTAAACAAGCATACAACTTCACCGCTATCTGTATAAACATGTAAATATCTACACCGCTATCTCTATGAACATGGAAATATCTCCACCGTTATCTGTTTGAGCATGGAAATATCTACACCGCTATCTGCATGAAAATGGAAATATCTACACAGCTATCTGCATATACATGGAAATATCTACAAAGCTATCTCTTTACACATGGAAATACTTACACCGATATCTCTATAAATATGGATATATCTACACCGCCATCTGTATGAACATGGAAATATCAGCACCGCTATCTGTATGAACATGGAAATATCTACACAGCCATCTGGATGAACATGGAAATATCTACACGGCTATCTGTACGAACATGGAAATAGCTACACCGCTATCTGTATGAATATGGAAATATCTACACCGCTATCTGTATGAACATGGAAATATCTACACCGCTATCTGTATGAACATGGAAATATCTACACCGCTATCTGTATGAACATGGAAATATCTACACCGCTATCTGTATGAACATGGAAATATCTACACCGCTATCTGTATGAACATGGAAATATCTACACCGCTATCTGTTTGAGCAGGGAAATATCTACACCGCTATCTGCATGAAAATGGAAATATCTACACAGCTATCTGCATATACATGGAAATATCTACAAAGCTATCTCTTTACACATGGAAATAACTACACCGATATCTCTATAAACATCGAAATATCTACACAGCCATCTGTATGAACATGGAAATATCTGCACCGCCATCTGTTTGAACATATAAATATCTGCACCGCCATCTGTATTAAGATGGAGAAATCTACACCGCTATCTGTATAAACATGGAAATATCTACACCGCTATCTGTATGAGCATGGAAATATCTACACCGCCATCTGTATGAAGATATAAATATCTTCACCGCCATCTGTATGAACATGGATATATCTACACAGCCATCTGGATGAACATGGAAATATCTACACCGCTATCTGTATGAACATGGAAATATCTACAACGCTATCTGTGAAAACATGCATACATCTTAACCGCTATCTGTATAAACATGGAAATATCTACACCGCTATGTGTATGAACATGGAAATATCTACACCGCTATCTGTTTGAACATGGAAATATCTACACCGCTATCTGAATGAAAATGGAAATATCTACACAGCTATCTGCATATACATGGAAATATCTAAAAAGCTATCTCTTTACACATGGAAATAACTACACCGCTATCTCTATAAACATGGAAATATCTACACCGCCATCTGTATGAACATGGAAATATCTGAACCGCCATCTCTATGAACATATAAATATCTGCACCGCCATCTGTATTAAGATGGAGATATCTACACCGCTATCTGTATAAACATGGAAATATCTACACCACTATCTGTATAAACATGGAAATATCTACACCGCTATCTGTATAAACATGGAAATATCTACACCGCTACCTGTATGAACATGGAAATATCAGCACCGCTATCTGTATGAACATGGAAATACCTACACTGCTATCTGTATGAACATGGAAATATCTACACCGATATCTGTATGAAGATGGAAATATCTTCACCACCTTCTGTATGAACATAGATATATCTACACAGCCATCTGGATGAACATGGAAATATCAGCACCGCTGTCTGTATGAACATGGAAATATCTACACCGCTATCTGTATGAACATGGAAATATCTACACCGCTATCTGTATGAACATGAAAATATCTTCACCGCCATCTGTATGAACATGGATATATCTACACCGCTATCTGTATAAACATGGAAATATCTGCACCGCCATCTGTATGAACATATAAATATCTACAACGCCATCTGTATTAAGATGGAGATATCTACACCGCTATCTGTATAAACATGGAAATATCCACACCGCTATCTTTATAAACATGGAAATATCTACACCGCTTTCTGTATAAACATGGAAATATCTACACCACTACCTGTATAAACATGGAAATATCACCACCGTTATCTGTATGAACATGGAAATATCTACACCGCTATCTCTATGAACATGGAAATATCTTCACCGCTATCTCTATGAACATGGAAATATCTACACCGATATCTGTATAAACATGGAAATATCTTCACCGCCATCTGTATGAACATGGATATATCTACACAGCCATCTGTATGAACATGGAAATATCAGCACCGCTGTCTGTATGAACATGGAAATAGCTACACCGCTATCTGTATGAACATGGAAATATCTACACCGCTATCTGTATGAACATGGAAATATGTACACCACTATCTGTATGAACATGGAAATATCTTCACCGCCATCTGTATGAACATGGATATATCTACACAGCCATCTGGATGAATATGGAAATATCTGCACCCCTATATGTATGAACATGGAAATATCTACACCGCTATCTGTATGAACATGGAAATATCTACACCGCTATCTGTATGAACATGGAAGTATCTACACCGCTATCTGTATGAACATGGAAATACCTTCACCGCCATATGTTTGAACATGGAAATATCTACACTGCCATCTGGATGAAAATGGAAATATCTACACCTCTATATGTATGAACATGGAAATAGCTACACCACTATCTGTATGTACATGGAAATATCTACACCGCTATCTGTATGAACATGGAAGTATCTACACCGCTATCTATTTGAACATGGAAATATCTTCACCGCCATACGTATGAACAAGGATATATCTACACAGACATCTGGATGAACATGGAAATATCTACACCGCTATCTGTATGAATATGGAAATAGCTATACAGCTATCTGTATGAACATGGAAATATCTACACCACTATCTGTATGAATTTGGAAATATCTTCACCGCCATCTGTATGAACATGGATATATCTACACAGCCATCTGGATGAACATGGAAATATCTACACCGCTATCTGTATGAACATGGAAATAGCTACACCTCTATCCGTATGAACATGGAAATATCTACACCGCTATCTGTATGAACATGGAAAAATCTACACCGCTATCTGTAAGAACATGGAAATATCTTCACCGCCGTCTGTATGAACATGGATATATCTACACAGCCATCTGGATGAACATGGAAATATCTGCACTGCTATCTGTGTAAACATGCATACATTTTCACCGCTATCTGTATAAACATGGAAATATGTACACCGCTATCTGTATGAACATGGAAATATCTACACCGCTATCTGTTTGAACATGGAAATATCTACACCGCTATCTGCATGAAAATGGAAATATCTACACCGCTATCTGCATATACATGGAAATATCTACAAAGCTATTTCTTTACACATGGAAATAACTACACCGCTATCTCTATAAACATGGAAATATCTACACCGCCATCTGTATGAACATGGAAATATCTGCACCGCCATCTGTATGAACATATAAATATCTACACCGCCATCTGTATTAAGATGGAGATATCTACACTGCTATCTGTATAAACATGGAAATATCTACACCGCTATCTGTATAAACATGGAAATATCTACAACGCTATCTGTATGAACATGGAAATATTTACACCGCTACCTGTATAAACATGGAAACATCAGCACTGCTATCTCTATGAACATGGAAATATCTACACAGCCATCTGGATGAACATGGAAATATCAACACCGCTATCTGTATGAACATGGAAATAGCTACACCGCTATATCTATGAACATGGAAATATCTACACCACTATCTGTATGAACATGGAAACATCTGCACCGCTATCTGTATGAACATGGAAATATCTACACAACTATCTGTATAAACATGGAAATATCTACACCGCTACCTGTATAAACATGGAAATATCTACACAGCTATCTGTATGAACATGGAAATATCTACACCGCTATCTCTATGAACATGGAAATATCTACACCGATATCTGTATGAACATGGAAATATCTTCACCGCCATCTGTTTGAACATGGATATATCTACACAGCCATCTGGATGAACAAGGAAATATCAGCACCGCTGTCTGTATGAACATGGAAATATCTACACCGCTATCTGTATGAACATGGAAATATCTACACCGCTATCTGTGTAAACATGCATATATCTTCACCGCTATCTGTATAAACATGGAAATATCTACACCGCTATCTGTTTGAACATGGAAATATCTACACCGCTATCTGTTTGAACACGGAAATATCTACACCGCTATCTGCATTTAAATGGAAATATCTACACAGCGATCTGCATATACAAGGAAATATCTACAAAGTTATTTCTTTACACATGGAAATAACTACACCGCTATCTCTATAAACATGGAAATATCTACACCGCCATCTGTATGAACATGGAAATATCCGCACCGCCATCTGTATGAACATATAAATATCTACACAGCCATCTGTATTAAAATGGAGATATCTACACCGCTATCTGTATAAACATGGAAATATCTACACCGATATCTGTATGAACATGGAAATATCTTCACCGCCATCTGTATGAACATAGATATATCTACACAGCCGTCTGGATGAACATGGAAATATCAGCACCGCTGTCTGTATGAACATGGAAATATCTACACCGCTATCTGTATGAACATGGAAATATCTACACCGCTATCTGTATGAACATGGAAATATCTTCACCGCCATATGTATGAACATGGATATACCTGCACAGCCATCTGGATGAACATGGAAACATCTACACCTCTATATATATGAACTTGCAAATAGCTACACCGCTATCAGTATGAACATGGAAATATCAACACCGATATCTGTATGAACATGGAAGTATCTACACCGCTATCTGTATGAACATTGAAATATTTTCACCGCCATATGTATGAACACGGATATATCTACACAGCCATCTGGATGAACATGGAAATATCTACACCGCTATCTGTATGAACATGGAAATATCTACACCACTATCTGTATGAACATGGAAATATCTTCACCGCCATCTGTGTGAACATGGATATATCTACACAGCCATCTGGATGAACATGGAAATATCTACACCGCTATCTGTATGAACATGGAAATATCTACACCGCTTTCTGTGTAAACATGCATACATCTTCACCACTATCTGTATAAACATGGAAATACCTACACTGCTATCTGTATGAACATGGAAATATCTACAGCGCTATCTGTTTGAACATGGAAATATCTACACCGCTATCAGCAAGAAAATGGAAATATTTGCAAAGCTGTCTGCATATAAATGGAAATATCTATACAGCTATCTCTTTACACATGGAAATAACTACACCGCTATCTCTATAAACATGGAAATATCTACACCGCCATCTGTATGAACTTGGAAATATCTGCACCGCCGTCTGTGTGAACATATAAATTTCTACACCACCGTCTGTATTAAGATGGAAATATCTACACCGCTATCTGTATAAACATGGAAATATCTACACCGCTATCTGTATAAACATGGAAATATCTACACCGCTATCTGTATAAACATGGAAATATCTACACCGCTACCTGTATAAACATGGAAATATTAGCACCGCAATCTGTATGAACATGGAAATATCTACACCGCTATCTGTATGAACATGGAAATATCTACACCACTATCTGTATGAACATGGAAATAGCTACACAGCCATCTGCATGAACATAGAAATATCTACACCGCTATCTGTATAAACATGGAAATATCTACACCGCTATCTGTATGAACATGGAAATATCTACACCGCTATCTGAATGAACATATAAATATCTACACAGCCATCAGTATTAAGATGGAGATATCTACACCGCTATATGTATAAACATGGAAATATTTACACCGCTATCTGTATGAAAATGGAAATATCTACACCGCTATCTGTTTGAACATGGAAATATCTACACCGCTATCTGCATGAAAATGGAAATATCTACACAGCGATCTGCATATACAAGGAAATATCTACAAAGTTATTTCTTTACACATGGAAATAACTACACCGCTATCTCTATAAACATGGAAATATCTACACCGCCATCTGTATGAACATGGAAATATCCGCACCGCCATCTGTATGAACATATAAATATCTACACAGCCATCTGTATTAAGATGGAGATATCTACACCGCTATCTGTATAAACATGGAAATATCTACACCGATATCTGTATGAACATGGAAATATCTTCACCGCCATCTGTATGAACATAGATATATCTACACAGCCGTCTGGATGAACATGGAAATATCAGCACCGCTGTCTGTATGAACATGTAAATATCTACACCGCTATCTGTATGAACATGGAAATATCTACACCGCTATCTGTATGAACATGGAAATATCTTCACCGCCATATGTATGAACATGGATATACCTGCACAGCCATCTGGATGAACATGGAAACATCTACACCTCTATATATATGAACTTGCAAATAGCTACACCGCTATCAGTATGAACATGGAAATATCAACACCGATATCTGTATGAACATGGAAGTATCTACACCGCTATCTGTATGAACATTGAAATATTTTCACCGCCACATGTATGGACACGGATATATCTACACAGCCATCTGGATGAACATGGAAATATCCACACCGCTATCTGTATGAACATGGAAATATCTACACCGCTATCTGTTTGAACAAGTAAATATCTACTCCGCAATCTGCATGAAAAAGGAAATATCTACACAGCTGTCTGTATATACATGGAAATATCTACAAAGCTACTTCTTTACACATGGAAATAACTACACCGCTATCTCTATTAACATGGAAATATCTACACCGCCATCTGTATGAACATGGAAATAACTGCACCGCCATCTGTATGAACATATAAATATCTACACCGCCATCTGTATTAAGATGGAGATATCTACACCGCTATCTGTATAAACATGGAAATATCTACACCGCTATCTGTATTAACATGGAAATATCTACACCGCTATCTGTATAAACATGGAAATATCTACACCGCTACATGTATAAACAAGGAAATATCAGCACCGCTATCTGTATGAACATGGAAATGTCTACACAGCCATCTGGATGAACATGGAAATATCTACACCGCTATCTGTATGAACATGGAAATAGCTACCACGCTATCTGTATGAACATGGAAATATCTACACCACTATCTGTATGAACATGGAAATATCTTCACCGCCATCTGTATGAATATGGATATATCTACACAGCCATCTGGATGAACATGGAAATATCTACACCGCTATAGGTATGAACATGGAAGTAGCTACACCGCTATCTGTATGAACATGGAAATATCTACACCGCTATCTGTATGAACAAGGAAATATCTACACCGCTATCAGTATGAACATGGAAATATCTTCACAGCCATCTGTATGAACATGGATATATCTACACAGCCATCTGGATGAACATGGAAATATCTACACCGCTATCTGTATGAACATGGAAACATCTACACCGCTATCTGTGTAAACATGCATACATCTTCACCGCTATCTGTATAAACATGGAAATATCTACACCGCTACATGTATAAACATGGAAATATCAGCACCGCTATCTGTATGAACATGGAAATATCTACACAGCCATCTGGATGAACATGGAAATATCTACACCCCTATCTGTATGAACATGGAAATAGCTACACTGCTATCTGTATGAACATGGAAATGTCCACACCGCTATCTGTATGAACATGGAAATATCTACACCGCCATCTGTATGAACATGGAAATATCTTCACCGCTATATGTATGAACATGGAAATAGCTACACCGCTATCTGTATGAACATGGAAATATCTACACAGCCATCTGGATGAACATGGAAATATCTACACCGCTATCTGTATGAACATGGAAATATCTACACCGCTATCTGTGTAAACATGCATACATCTTCACCACTATCTGTATAAAAATGGAAATACCTACACTGCTATCTGTATGAACATGGAAATATCTACAGCGCTATCTGTTTGAACATGGAAATATCTACACCGCTATCAGCATGAAAATGGAAATATCTACAAATCTATCTGCATATACATGGAAATATCTATACAGCTATCTCTTTACACATGGAAATAACTACACCGCTATCTCTATAAACATGGAAATATCTACACCGCCATCTGTATGAACATGGAAATATCTGCACCGCCGTCTGTATGAACATATAAATTTCTGCACCACCGTCTGTATTAAGATGGAGATATCTACACCGCTATCTGTATAAACATGGAAATATCTACACCGCCATCTGTATAAACATGGAAATATCTACACCGCTATCTGTATAAACATGGAAATATCTACACCGCTACCTGTATAAACATGGAAATATCAGCACCGCAATCTGTATGAACCCGGAAATATCTACACCGCTATCTGTATGAACATGGAAATATCTACACCACTATCTGTATGAACATGGAAATAGCTACACAGCCATCTGCATGAACATAGAAATATCTACACCGCTATCTGTATGAACATGGAAATATCTACACCGCTATCTGTATGAACATATAAATATCTACACAGCCATCTGTATTAAGATGGAGATATCTACACCGCTATATGTATAAACATGGAAATATTTACACCGATATCTGTATGAACATGGAAATAACTTCACCGCCATCTGTATGAACATGGAAATATCTACACAGCCATCTGGATGCATATGGAAATATCAGCACCGCTATCTGTATGAACATGGAAATAGCTACACCGCTATCTGTATGAAAATGGAAATATCTACACCACTATCTGTATGAACATGGAAATATCTTCACCGCCATCTGTATGAACATGGATATATCTAAACAGCCATCTGGATGAACATGGAAATATCTACACCGCTATATGTATGAACATGGAAATAGCTGTACCGCTATCTGTATGAACATGGAAATAGCAACACCGCTATCTGTATGAACATGGAAATATCTACACTGCTATCTGTATGAACATGGAAATATATTCACCGCCATCTGTACGAACATGGGTATGTCTACACAGCCATCCATATCAACATGGAAATATCTACACCGCTATCTGTATGAAAATGGAAATATCTACACCGCTATCTGTGTAAACATGCATACATCTTCACCGCTATCTGTATAAACATGGAAATATCTACACCGCTATCTGTATGAACATGGAAATATCTACACCGCTATCTGTTTCAGCATGGAAATATCTACACCGCTATCTGCATGAAAATGGAAATATCTACACAGCTATCTGCATATACATGGAAATATCTACAAAGCTATCTCTTTACACATGGAAATAACAACACCGCTATCTCTATAAACATGGGAATATCTACACCGCCATCTGTATGAACTTGGAAATATCTGCACCGCCATCTGTATGAACATATAAATATCTGCACCGCCATCTGTATTGAAATGGAGATATCTACACCGCTATCTGTATAAACATGGAAATATCTACACCGCTATCTGTATAAACATGGAAATATCTACACCGCTATCTGTATAAACATGGAAATATCTACACCGCTATCTGTATAAACATGGAAATATCAGCACCGCTATCTGTATGAACATGGAAATATCTACTGCGCTATCTGTATGAACATGGAAATATCTACACCGATATCTGTACGAACATGGAAACATCTTCACCGCCATCTGTATGAACATAGATATATCTTCACAGCCATCTGGATGAACATGGAAATATCAGCACCGCTGTCTGTATGAACATGGAAATATCTACACCGCTATCTGTATGAACATGGAAATATCAACACCGCTATCTCTATGAACATGGAAATATCTTCACCGCCATCTGTGAGAACATGGATATATCTACACAGCCATCTGGATGAACATGGAAATATCTACACCGCTATCTGTATGAACCTGGAAATATCTACACCGCTATCTGTGTAAACATGCATACATCTTCACCACTATCTGTATAAACATGGAAATAACTACACTGGTATCTGTATGAACATGGAAATATCTACACCGCTATCTGTCTGAACATGGAAATATCTACACCGGTATCAGCATGAAAATGGAAATGTCTACAAAGCTATCTGCATATACATGGAAATATCTATAAAGCTATCTCTTTACACATGGAAATAACTACACCGCTATCTCTATAAACATGGAAATATCTACACCGCCATCTATACGAACATGGAAATATCTACACTGCCGTCTGTATGAACATATAAATATCTACACCGCCATCTGTATTAATATGGAGATATCCACACCGCTATCTGTATAAACATGGAAATATCTACACCGCTATCTGTATAAACATGGAAATATCTACACCGCTATCTGTATAAACATGGAAATATCTACACCGCTACCTGTATAAACATGGAAATATCACCACCGCTATCTGTATGAACACGGAAATATCTACACTGCTATCTGTATGAACATAGAAATATCTACACCGCTATCTGTATGAACATGGAAAAAGCTACACCGCTATCTGTATGAACATGGAAATGTCCACACTGCTATCTGTATGAACATGGAAATATCTACACCGCCATCTGTATGAACATGGAAATATCTTCACCGCCATCTGTATGAACATGGATATATCTACACAGCCATCTGGATGAACATGGAAATATCTACACCGCTATATGTATGAACATGGAAATAGCTACACCGCTATCTGTATGAACATGGAAATATCTACACCACAATCTGTATGAACATGGAAATATCTACACTGCTATCTGTATGAACATGGAAATATCTTCACCGCCATCTGTATCAACATGGATATATCTACACAGCCATCTGGATGAACATGGAAATATCTACACCGCTGTCTGGATGAACATGGAAATATCTACACCGCTATCTGTGTAAACATGCATACATCTTCACCACTATCTGTATAAACATGGAAATATCTACACCGCTATCTGTATGAACATGGAAATATCTACACCGCTATCTGTTTGAACATGGAAATATCTACACCGCTATCTGCATGAAAATGGAAATATCTACACGGCTATCTGCATATACATGGAAATATCTACAAAGCTATTTCTTTACACATGGAAATAACTACACCGCTATCTCTATAAACATGGAAATATGTACACCGCCATCTGTATGAACATGGAAATATCTTCACCGCGATCTGTATGAAGATATAAATATCTACACCGCCATCTGGATGAACATGGAAATATCTACACCACTATCTGTATGAACATGGAAATATCTACACCGCTATCTGTGTAAACATGCATACATCTTCACCGCTATCTGTATAAACATGGAAATATCTACACCGCTATCTGTATAAGCATGGAAATATGTACACCACTACCTGTATAAACATGGAAATATCAGCACCGCTATCTGTATGAACATGGAAATATCTACACAGCCATCTGGACGAATATGGAAATATCAGCACCGCTATCTGTATGAACATGGATATGTCTACACAGCCATCTGGATGAACATGGAAATATCTACACCGCTATCTGTATGAACATGGAAATATCTACACCGCTATCTGTGTAAACAAGCATACATCTTCACCGCTATCTGTATAAACATGGAAATATCTACACAGCTATCTGTATGAACATGGAAATATCTACACCGCTATCTGTTTGAGCATGGAAATATCTACACCGCTATCTGCATGAAAATGGAAATATCTACACAGCTATCTGCATATACATGGAAATATCTACAAAGCTATCTCTTTACACATGGAAATAACTACACCGATATCTCTATAAACATGGAAATATCTACACCGCCATCTGTATGAACATGGAAATATCAGCACCGCTATCTGGATGAACTTGGATATGTCTACACAGCCATCTGGATGAACATGGAAATATCTACACCGCTATCTGTATGAACATGGAAATATCTACACCGCTATCTGTGTAAACAAGCATACATCTTCACCGCTATGTGTATAAACATGGAAATATCTACACCGCTATCTGTATGAACATGGAAATATCTGCACCGCTATCTGTTTGAGCATGGAAATATCTACACCGCTATCTGCATGAAAATGGAAATAGCTACACCGCTATCTATATGAACATGGAAATATCTACACCACTATCTGTATGAACATGGAAATATCTACACCGATATCTCTATGAACATGGAAATATCTACACCGCTATCTGTTTGAGCATGGAAATATCTACACCGCTATCTGCATGAAAATGGAAATATCTACACAGCTATCTGCAAATACATGGAAATATCCACAAAGCTATCTCTTTACACATGGAAATAACTACACCGTTATCTCTATAAACATGGAAATATCTACACCGCTATCTGTATGAACATGGAAATATCTACACCGCTATCTGTATAAACATGGAAATATCTGCACCGCCATCTGTATGAACATATAAATATCTGCACCGCCTTCTGTATTAAGATGGAGATATCTACACCGCTATCTGTATAAACATGGAAATATCTACACTGCTATCTGTATGAGCATGGAAATATCTACACCGCCATCTGTATGAAGATATAAATATCTTCACCGACATCTGTATGAACATGGATATATCTACACAGCCATCTGGATGAACATGGAAATATCTACACCGCTATCTGAATGAACATGGAAATATCTACACCGCTATCTGTGTAAACATGCATACATCTTCACCGCTATCTGTATAAACATGGAAATATCTACACCGCTATCTGCATGAACATTGAAATATCTACACCGCTATCTGTTTGAACATGGAAGTATCTACACCGCTATCTGCATGAAAATGGAGATATCTACACAGCTATCTGCATATACATGGAGATATCTACAAAGATTTCTCTTTACACATGGAAATAACTACACAGCTATCTCTATAAACATGGAAATATCTACACCGCCATCTGTATGAACATGGAAATATCTGAACCGCCAACTCTATGAACATATAAATATCTGCACCGCCATCTGCATTAAGATGGAGATATCTACACCGCTATCTGTATAAACTTGGAAATATCTACACCGCTATCTGTATAAACATGGAAATATCTACACCGCTATCTGTATAAACATGGAAATATCTACACCGCTACCTGTATAAACATGGAAATATCAGCACCGCTATCTGTGTGAACATGGAAATACCTACACTGCTATCTGTATGAACATGGAAATATCTACACCGCTATCTGTATGAACATGGAAATATCTACACCGCTATCTGTATAAACATGGAAATATCTACACCGCTATCTGTATGAACATGGAAATATCTACACCGCTATCTGTATAAACATGGAAATATCAGCACCGCTATCTGTATGAACATGGAAATATCTACACCGCTATCTGTATGAACATGGAAATATCTACACCGATATCTGTATGAACATGGAAATATCTTCACCGCCATCTGTATGAACATGGATATATCTACACAGCCATCTGGATGAACATGGAAATATCTACACCACTATCTGTATGAACATGGAAATATCTACACCGCTATCTGTGTAAACATGCATACATCTTCACCGCTATCTGTATAAACATGGAAATATCTACACCGCTATCTGTATAAGCATGGAAATATGTACACCACTACCTGTATAAACATGGAAATATCAGCACCGCTATCTGTATGAACATGGAAATATCTACACAGCCATCTGGATGAATATGGAAATATCAGCACCGCTATCTGTATGAACATGGATATGTCTACACAGCCATCTGGATGAACATGGAAATATCTACACCGCTATCTGTATGAAAATGGAAATATCTACACCGCTATCTGTGTAAACAAGCATACATCTTCACCGCAATCTGTATAAACATGGAAATATCTACACAGCTATCTGTATGAACATGGAAATATCTACACCGCTATCTGTTTGAGCATGGAAATATCTACACCGCTATCTGCATGAAAATGGATATATCTACACAGCTATCTGCATATACATGGAAATATCTACAAAGCTATCTCTTTACACATGGAAATAACTACACCGCTATCTCTATATACATGGAAATATCTACACCGCCATCTGTATGAACATGGAAATATCAGCACCGCTATCTGTATGAACATGGATATGTCTACACAGCCATCTGGATGAACATGGAAATATCTACACCGCTATCTGTATGAACATGGAAATATCTACACCGCTATCTGTGTAAACAAGCATACATCTTCACCGCTATCTGTATAAACATGGAAATATCTACACCGCTATCTGTATGAACATGGAAATATCTCCACCGTTATCTGTTTGAGCATGGAAATATCTACACCGCTATCTGCATGAAAATGGAAATATCTACACAGCTATCTGCATATACATGGAAATATCTACAAAGCTATCTCTTTACACATGGAAATAACTACACCGATATCTCTATAAACATGGAAATATCTACACCGCCATCTGTATGAACATGGAAATATCAGCACCGCTATCTGAATGAACATGGAAATATCTACACAGCCATCTGGATGAACATGGAAATATCTACACGGCTATCTGTATGAACATGGAAATAGCTACACCGCTATCTGTATGAACATGGAAATATCTACACCGCTATATGTATGAACATGGAAATACCTACACCGCTATCTGTATGAACATGGAAATACCTACACCGCTATCTGTATAAACATGGAAATATCTACACCGCTATCTGTATGAACATGGAAATATCTACACCGCTATCTGTATGAACATGGAAATATCTACACCGCTATCTGTTTGAGCATGGAAATATCTACACCGCTATCTGCATGAAAATGGAAATATCAACACAGCTAACTGCATATACATGGAAATATCTACAAAACTATCTCTTTACACATGGAAATAACTACACCGATATCTCTATAAACATCGAAATATCTACACAGCCATCTGTATGAACATGGAAATATCTGCACCGCCATCTGTTTGAACATATAAATATCTGCACCGCCATCTGTATTAAGATGGAGATATCTACACCGCTATCTGTATAAACATGGAAATATCTACACCGCTATCTGTATGAGCATGGAAATATCTACACCGCCATCTGTATGAAGATAAAAATATCTTCACCGCCATCTGTATGAACATGGATATATCTACACAGCCATCTGGATGAACATGGAAATATCTACACCGCTATCTGTATGAACATGGAAATATCTACAACGCTATCTGTGTAAACGTGCATACATCTTAACGGCTATCTGTATAAACATGGAAATATCTACACCGCTATCTGTATGAACATGGAAACAGCTACACCGCTATCTGTATGAACATGGAAATATCTACACCGCTACCTGTATAAACATGGAAATATCAGCACCGCTATCTGTATGAACACGGAAATATCTACACTGCTATCTGTATGAACATAGAAATATCTACACCGCTATCTGTATGAACATGGAAATATCTACACCGCTATCTGTATAAACATGGAAATATCTTCACCGCCTTCTGTATGAACATGGATATATCTACACCGCTATCTGTATAAACATGGAAATATCTACACAGCTATCTCTATGAACATGGAAATATCTACACCGCTATCTGTATAAACAAGGAAATATCTACACAGCCATCTGTAGGAACATGTAAATATCTACCCCACTATCTCTATAAACATGGAAATATCTACACTGCTATCTGTATAAATATGGAAATATCTACACCGCTATCTGTGTAAACATGGAAAGATCTACACCGCTATCTCTGAAAACATGGAAAGATCTACAGCATTATGTGTATGAAGACGTAAATATCTACACTGCTATCTGTATAAACATGGAAATATCTACGCAGCCATCTGTAGGAACATGTAAATATCTACACAGTTATCTGTATACACATGGAAATATCTACACCACTATCTGTATAAACATGGAAATATCTACACCGCTATCTGTGTAAACATGGAAATATCTACACCTCTATCTGCGTAAACATGTAAATATCTACACCACTATCTGTGTAAACATGGAAATATCTACACCGCTATCTGTACAAACATGGAAATATCTACACAGCCATCTGTAGGAATATGTAAATATCTACACCGTTATCTGTATACACATGGAATTATCTACACCTCTATCTGTATGAACATGGAAATATCTACACCGCTATCTTTGTAAACTTGGGAATATCTACACCGATATCTGTGTAAACATGGAAATATCTACACCGCTATCTCTGTAAACATGGAAATATCTACAGAGTCATCTGTATACATCTGTATAAACATGGAAATATCTACACTGTTATCTGTGTAAACATGGAAATATCTACACCGTTATCTGTGTAAACATGGAAATATCTACATCGCTATCTCTAAAAATATGGAAAGACCTACACCATTATGTGTATAAAGACGGAAATATCTACACCGCTATCAGTATAAACATGGAAATATCTACACCGCCATCTGTATGAACGTGGAAATGTCTAAACCGCCATCTCTATAAACATGTAAATATCTACACCCCCCTCTGTAGGAACATGGAAATATCTACAACGCTATCTGCTTAAACATTGAAATATCTACACCGCTATCTGCCTAAAAGTGGAAATATCTACACCGCTATCTGCATAAACTTGGAAATATCTACACCGCTGTCTGTGTAAACACGGAAATATCTAAACCAAAAACTGTAGGAACATGTATATAACTACACGACTATCTCCATAAACATGGAAATATCTACACCGCTATCTGTATAAACATGGAAATATCTACACAGCCATCTGTAGGAACATGTAAATATCTACACCACTATCTCTATAAACATGGAAATATCTACACTGCTATCTGTATAAACATGGAAATATCTACACCGCTATCTGTGTAAACATGGAAAGATCTACACCGCTATCTCTGAAAACATGGAAAGATCTACACCATTATGTGTATAAAGACGTAAATATCTACACCGCTATCTGTATAAACATGGAAATATCTACACAGCTATCTGTATGAACATGGAAATATCTACACCGCTATCTGTATAAACATGGAAATATCTACACAGCCATCTGTAGGAACATGTAAATATCTACACCACTATCTCTATAAACATGGAAATATCTACACTGCTATCTGTATAAATATGGAAATATCTACACCGCTATCTGTGTAAACATGGAAAGATCTACACCGCTATCTCTGAAAACATGTAAAGATCTACAGCATTATGTGTATAAAGACGTAAATAGCTACACTGCTATCTGTATAAACATGGAAATATCTACGCAGCCATCTGTAGGAACATATAAATATCTACACAGTTATCTGTATACACATGGAATTATCTACACCGCTATCTGTATGAACATGGAAATATCTACACCACTATCTGTGTAAACATGGAAATATCTACACCACTATCTGTGTAAACATGGAGATATCTGCACCGCTATCTCTATAAACATGGAAATATCCACACAGCCATCTATATAAACATGGAAATATCTACACTACGCTCTGTATAAACCTGGAAATATCTACACTGATATCTCTATAAACATGGAAACATCTACACCGCTATCTCTATAAACATGGAAATATCTACACCGCTATCTGTGTAAACATGGAAATATCTACACCGCCATCTGTATGGGTATGGAAATATCTACACCGCCATCTGTATAAACATGGAAATATCTACACCGTTATCTGTGTACACATGGAATTATCTACACCGCTATCTGTATAAACATGGAAATACCTACAATGCTATCTGCGTAAACATGGAAATATCCTCACCGCTATCTCTATATACATGCAAATATCTACACCGCTATCTGTGTAAACATGGAAATATCTACACCGATATCTCTGTAAACTTGGAAATATCTACACCGCTATCTCTGTAAACATGGAAATATCTACAGGGTCATCTGTATAAACATGGAAATATCTACACCGCTATCTGTGTAAACATGGAAATATCTACACCGCTATCTCTAAAAACATGGAAAGATCTACACCATTATGTGTATAAAGACGGAAATATCTACACCGCTATCTGTATAAACATGGAAATATCTACACCGCCATCTGTATGAATGTGGAAATGTCTAAACCGCCATCTCTATAAACATGTAAATATCTACACCGCCCTCTGTAGGAACATGGAAATATCTACAACGCTATCTGTTTAAACATTGAAATATCTACACCGCTTTCTGCCTAAAAGTGGAAATATCTACACCGCTATCTGCATAAACTTGGAAATACCTACACCGCTATCTGTGTACACATGGAAATATCTACACCACCAACTGTAGGAACATGAAAATATCTACACCGCCAACTCTATAAACATTGAAATATCTACACCACTATCTGTATAAACATGGAAATATCTACACCGCTATCTGTGTAAACATGGAAATATCTACACCGCCTTCTGTGTAAACATGGAAATATCTACACCGCCATATCTATAAACATGGAAATATCTTCAACTCCATCTGTATGAACATGGAATTATCTACACTGCCATCTGTATGAACATGGATACATCTACACCGCTATCTGTATGAACATGGAAATATCTACACCGCCATCGGTAGGAAAATGAAAATATCTACACCGCCATCTGTATGAACAGGGAACTATGTACACCACCATCTGTATCAACATGAAAATGCCTACACCGCCATCTGTATCACAATGGAAATATCTGCACCGCCATCTCTATAACAATGGAAATATCTAAACCGCCGTCTGTATGGAAATGGAAAAATCTACACCACCATCTCTATAAAGGTGGAAATATCTACACCGCTATCTGTGTGAACATGGAAATATCTACAACGCTATCTGTAAAAACATGGAAATATCTACACCTCCATCTGTATAAACATGGAAATATCTACACCGCCATCTGTAGAAACATGGAAATATCTACACCGCCATCTCTATAAACATGGAAATATCTACACAGCTATCTGTATAAACATTTAAATATCTACACCGCCATCTCTATAAACATAGAAATATCTACACCGCCATCTGTATGAACATGGAAATATGTACACCGCCATCTGTGTAAATGTGGAAATATCTACACCGCTATCTGTATGAACATGGCAATATGTACACCGCTACCTGTATTAACATGGAAATATCTACACCGCTATCTGTATAAACATGGAAATATCTACACCGCTGTCTCTATAAACATGGAAATATGTGCACCGCTATCTCTATAAATATAGAAATATATACACCTCTCTCTCTATAAACATGGAAATATCTACAATGCTATCTGTATAAACATGGAAATATCTACACCGCTATCTCTATAAACATGGAAATATCTACACCGCTATCTCTATAAACATGGATATATCTACACCACTATCTCTATAAACATGGAAATATCTACACCACTATCTGTATGAACATGGAAATATCCACACCTCTATCTGTATAGACTTGGAAGTATCTACACCGGTAACTGTATAAACATGGAAATATCTACACCGCTATCGGTATAAATGTCTGTATTTGCTCTTAATTTATACCCAAGGCTGGGATGTTTCATATGATAAAAAGACCAAATACAGAAATAGACTATATTTGGTCTGGCAATTGATCTCTGCAATAATCAAACCTCAAAGACAATCAAACCTGAAATCTAAGCTACATATTAAATAGCTTGGTTTTTAGGTTGCACGTTGCTGTGTATGCTGGCTTCATAGAAAATGCAAGTAGCAATGGCCATTTTTTAATAGTCATTAGCCTTGAAGCTCTCCTACTTTTGAATCACATAGAAATAGAAATCAAATCTCACTAGATTTTTTTTTTGAAACAGGGTCTGGCTTGGTTGCCCAGGCTGAAGAGCAGGGCATGATCTTGGCTCACACCTCTGCCTCTCGGACTCAAGCCATCCTCCCACCTCAGCCTTGGAGTAGCTGGGACCACAGGCATGTGCCACCATATCCAGCTAATATTTTTATTTTTGTACAAATGGGGCTTGTCATCTTTCCCAGGCAGGCCTCAAACTCCAAGACTCAAGCAATACACCTGCCTTGAATTCCCAAAGTACTGGGTTTACAGGCGACAGCCACTACGCCCAGCTACTAAACTTCTAAAAATCAATTTTACATAAAATTATCTAAGCGTGCAAGGAAAGATAAGAAGCCTAAGGAACCAGTGAGTTGAAGAATAAATGCAGTTTAAATCATACATGTAAACAACATGATGTGATGTGGTAGGAATCATCTAACATGCTTTAAAGCATGAGTAAAAGGTCTTTACTTAGAAAACTGGATCTTAGTTTAGGATATCTTTAGATAAGAGTATGAAAAGTCATATCATATTGATAAGTAAAGTGCTTCCTTTGGCTAATTTTAAGGATAGGACATTTACTTTCATATAATTCATAGGAATCTTAGACTTAAAAATAAAATTTCCCTTCTCAAATCCTTACTTTTATACTTTTTTGCATTTCTTTCACTTTTGTGTTAATGGCCTATGTCTCAACATATTCTATTAAACCTTCTGGAAACACATACTTTGTTTCCAGCCTCTTCAGAGAACCATCACTCCAATTCCTAGGCTTCTGAAGAAGCAGACCCAAGCTTATAATTATTACATATTTCCAAATCTAGGTGACCAACAAAAATTGATACTTTTCCCATCATACCTTTAAGTTAATAATCAGGTGTATGCTGAGAGGTAAAGACCCAAGAGTGTTGGTTGTCTAATTGTGCAGCTGTATAAACAAATCTTAATGCTTGAAAATATTCAAAGGTTATTCTCACGTTGATTGTTGGTAACTATGTGTAACAACATGAAAAGAAAAAAAAATCAAAGAATTACGTCTGAGGATAATACACAATCTCTAAGGGTAAGAAGAGCAACAAAAATTCTGCTTCAATTACCACTGAAATAATATATTTATCCTGTAAAATCTATGGTGGCTGGTTGTAAAAATTAGGCATTAGCAAACTGATAAAGACTTTTTAATGAAAACATTATGAAACATAGTTTTTAAAAAGTTAAATACACCCACACCAGTTTTTCACATTCTTTGGGCTGCTTTAATGCTGCCATTAAATAATTGATTTAGTTGTGACATAGATCCTATGTTCCATGGAGTCTACCATTCATAAAGATGCAATGTAAGGTAACAAAAATATAAATTGTGTGTGTGGGGAGGAGAAGTCAAGAGTATTTTTATGTGACAGAAGTTAAGTTGTTATCAGTGTAAAATAGTCTGTTACAAATACCGGACTCTGTATGTTAGTTTCACTAACCAGAAAGAAAGAAATTACAGCAGATACACACACACACACCAAAAAAGGGAAAAGAAACAAAGCTTAGCACCACAGAAAACCACCAAACTAGAGGGATAAACAATAAGAAAGGAAGAAGTGAACAAGTAATCTAAAAAACAACTAATGAAATGGTAGAAGGAAGTCCTAATTTATCAATAATAAACTTCAATAGAAGTGGATTAAACTCTACTTAAAAGATATAAAGTGGATGAATGGATTCGGATAGCAAAACCCACCTATATGCTGCCTACATGATACTTACCTCACTATTAAAGACAAATAGACTGAAAGTGAAGAGATGGAAAAATATATTTTATGCAAACAAATGAAAAGCAAGCAGGAGTAGCCACAGTCATGTCATATTTTAAAAGGCTTTAAATAAAAAAAACTATATAAAAAAAGAATGTCACTGTATAATGAAATGATAAAAGGCCCAATTCAATAAGAGGACATAACATATATATTACTTAGGTGTAACTATATATGTACCCAACACCAGAACAACCAGATATATAAAGCAAATATTAGATTTAAAGGTAGAGATAGACTGCAATACAATATTAGTAGGAAATTTCAACACTCCACTTTAAAAATGGACAGATTCTATGAAGAGAAAATCAACCAAAAAATGACAGACTCAAACTATACCATAGACCAAATGGACCTAGCAGGTAAAGAAGATCTCACCTGATATGGTTTGGCTGTATATCCCCACCCAAATCTCATCTTGATTATAGCTCCCATAATTCATACATGTTGTGGGAGGGAACCAGTGGGAGATAATTGAATCATGGGGGCGGTTCCCCCATACTGTTCTTGTGGTAGTGAATACGTCTAACAAGATCTGAGGTTTTATAAGGGGGAACCCTTTCACTTGGTTCTCAATTCTATTTTGTTTGCTACCATGTAAGATGTGTCTTTCGCCTTCCATCATGATTGGGAGACCTCCCCAGCCACGTGGAACTATGAGTCCACTAAACCTCTTTTTCTCTGTAAATTACCCAGTCTCGGGTATGTCTTTATCAGCAGTATGAAAACAGACTAATACATCATCCAACAGCTGCAGAATACAAATTATTCTCAACTGTACACCAAACATTCTCTAGGACCAATCATACATTATGACACATAATAAGTCTTAACAAACTTAAGAAGACAGATATCATATGAAGTATCTTTTCTGATTCCAGGGATATAAAGCCAGAAATCAACAACAGGAAAGCCCTTGGAAATTTTATAAAAACATGGAAATTAAATAGCACGCACCCAAGAAATCAATAGGTCTCATTAAGACATTAATAGGAAAATGTCAAAAGTCACTGAGACAAGTAAGAATGAAAATCCAACATACCCAAACCTATGGAACGTAGCAAAAGCAGTTCTAAGAGGGAAATTTATAGCAATAAAAGCCTACACCAAAAAAGAAGAAAGATTTTCAAATCACAAAGCAAAATTATACACTTCAAGTAACTAGAACATCAAAAACAAACTAAACCCAAAATTGGTAGAAGGAAGGAAATAATAAAGCTCACAGCAGATATAAATGAAACAGACACTAAAAAATATTTCAAAAGATAAATAAGACAAAGTGTAAAGGTAAAACTGACAAACCTTTAGCTAAACTAAGACAAAAGGAGAGAAAATTCAAATAAATAAAAGATGAAAAAGGAGACATTACAACTGATACACCACAGAAATAGAAGGGATTGTAAGACATTACTCATAACTATATGCCAACAAATTTGATAGTGTAGAATAAAATGAATAAATTTCTGCACACATACAACTACCCAGATTAAATTGTGAGGAAATATAACATCTGAACACATCAATAATGAGTTTGGAAATTGAATCAATAATAAAACATCTTCCATCAAAACAACAACAACAACAACCAACACCCAGGACCTGATGTCTTCACTGCTGAATTCTACCAAACAGTTAAAGAATAACTACCAATTCTCCACAAACTTTTCCACAAAAGTAATGAGGAAGGAATACTTCCATACTCATCTTATGAGGCTCGCAATATCCTGATTCTAAAACCAGACAAAGACACGCACAAAATGAAAATAACAGGCCAATATTCCTGAAGAACATAGATACAAAAATTCTCAACAAGATACAAGTGAACTGACTTCGACAGCACACTAAAAAGAGTATTCACTATAATCAAGTGGGGTTCATCCCAGGGATGAAAGGATGGCTTAACATGCACAAATCAGTAAATATGATACACCACCACAATAGAAAGAAGAACAAAAACCATGTGATCATTTCAACAGATGCAAAAAGAACACTTGACAAAAGTCAACATTCCTTTATGATAAAAACTGTCAAGAAAGTAGGTATAGGAGTGTACCTCAACGCAGTAAAGGCCATAGGTGACAAACCCACAGCTAACATCTTATTTATGGTGAATAGTTAAATGCTTTTCCTCTTTGATGTGGAGGAAGACAAGGATGTCAACTTCTACCACTTCTATTTAGCATAGTACTGGAGGTCAGAGCCAGAGCAATTAGACAAAAGAAATAAATAAGAGGGATCCAAACTGGAAAGAAGGAAGTCAGATTGTTTCTGTTTGTAGAAAATGTGATCTCACATACATATGGATACATCTATATATATGATCATATAGATATATATGATCTCTCTCTCTTTAGGGTTCTTTCTATATATACTTATATAGAGTGAGAACCCTAAAGACTTGACCAAAAACTACTAGAAATCATAAATAAATTCAGTAAAGTTGTAGTATACAAAATCAACACAGAAAATTCAGTGGTGTTTCTATACACTAATAGTGAACTATCTGAAAAAGTCATCAAGAAAGGAATTCCATTTACAATAGCTACCAAGAAATCTGCAGATAAATTTAATCAAGGTCGTGAAAGATCTCTACAATGAAAACTATAAAACACTGATGGAAAAATTTACGATCCACAAAAAATGGACACTATATACTCATGGAATGGAAGAACTGATACTATTGAAATGACCATACTAACAAAATGTCCTACAGATTCAATGCAATCCCTATCAAAATACCAATGAAATTCTTCACAGAAATAGAAAAAAATACCCTAAAATTTGTATGAAACCAGAAAAGACCCCAAATAACCAAAGCAATCCTGTGCAAAAATAACAAAGCTGGAGGCACCACACTACCTGACTTCAAAATATACTACAAAGCCATAGTAAGCAAAACAGCATGGCACTGCCATAAAGCAAACACATAGACCAATGGAAGAGAATATACAGCTCAGAAATAAATTCTCATACCTAAAGTCAACTGATTTTCCAAAAAGGAGTCAAGAGCACACACAGGGGTAAAGACAGTCTCTTCATTAAATGGTACTGAGAAGATTGGATATCTACATGTGGGATAATGAAATTAGACCCCTATCTTTTACCTTATACAAAAATCAACTCAAATGCGATTAAAGACCTAAAGGTAAGATTGAAAACTATGAAAAACTACTAGAAGATAACATGTGGGAAATTCTCTATAACTTTGGGTTCTACAAGGATTTTTTAAATGAGACGTCAAAAGCACAGGCAACAAAACCAAAAATAGATAAATGGGGTTTCATCAAACTAAAATGCTTTTGCACAGCAAAGGAAACTTAACAGAGTGAAAAAACAACTTACAGAATGGGATACAATATTTGCAAACTATACATCTGCTAAGGAGTTAATGCCCAGATTATATAACAAACTTAAACAACTCAACAGCAAAAACATAAATAACTTATTTAAAAATGGGCAAAACTGGGAGGCTGAGGCAGGCGGATTGCCTGAGGTCAGGAGTTTGAGACCAGCCTGACCAATATGGTGAAATCATTTCTCTACTAAAAATACAAAAATTTAGCCAAACATGATGGCGTGTGCCTGTAACCCCAGCTACTCAGCAGGCTGAGGCAGGCGAATTGCTTGAACCAGGGAGATGGAGGTTGCCGTGAGCCCCGATTGCACCACTGCACTCCAGCTTGGGCAACAGAGCAAGACTCCTTCGCAAAAAAAAAAAAAAAAAAAGGACAAAATAAACTAAAAGAAATGCCACAAGAGAAAATATAGAAATTGTCAAGACGAATATATAATAAAATCATGTTCAACATCACTAACCATCAGGGAAATGCAAATCAAAACCGCAATGAGATACCAGTTCACCCATTAGAATGGCTATTAGCAAAAAGGTAAAAGATAACAAGAGTTGGCAAGGAAGTGGAGAAAACGGAACACTTACGCACTGTTGATGGGGTTGTAAACTAGTACAACCATTAAGCAAAACTTTATGGAAGTTCGCTAAAAAATAAAAAATAAAAAAAAAAACAATCATTCGATCACATAACCCAGCAATCCCACTACTGGGTATATATCCATAGGAAATGAAATCATTGTGTTTGAAAAATATCTGCACTCTTATGTTTACTGTAGCACTATTTCTAATAATCAGATATGGAATCAACCTATGTGTATAAAAACAAACAAGTGAATTATATATATATAATATATATTATGTATATTATATATAATACATATTATGTATATTATTTATATTATGTATAATATATAATATATAATATATTAATATATTATTAATATTAATGTATTATATATTAATATTAATAATATTAATAAAAAATAATTATTATTAATTAATAATTATTAATAATTATTAATAATTAATAATAATTAATATTAATATTAATATATTATTAATATATAATATATATATGTATAATAAACATTATATATTATGTATATTTTATATATAATACATATTATGTATATTATATACATAATATATATTATGTGTATTATAATATATATAATGTATAATGTATATAATATACGTTATGTATATTATATATAATATACATTATGTATGTTATGTATATTATATATTACATATAATATATATATTATTATATATAATTATATATAATTATAATTATAATTATATATAATTTTATGTGTAATTATAATTATGCAGAAAATTAATTATAATTATATATAATTTTATGTGTAATTATAATTACACATAAAATTATATATGTATATATATATATATATGGACACACACACAATGAAATACTATTCAGCCATAAAAAAAGAATGAAATTCTGCCAGTTGCAACAACATGGATGACCCTGTAGGATACAATGTTAAGTGAAATAAGCCAGACACAGAAAGCAAATACCGCATGATCTCGCTCATATGTGGAATCTTAAAAAAAAAAAATGTTAATAGAGAAGTAGAGTAGAATAGTGGTTACCAAACAGTGAGGAAGAAGTGGGGAGGGCAAAATGGAGATAGATTGGTTAACAGTTATGAAATCACAATTATATAGGAAGAATAAGTTGTAGTGTTCTTTGCAAAGCAGGGTGACTATAGTTAAAAGTAAAGTATTGTATATTACAAAGTATCTAGAAGAAAGGATTTTGAAATTTCTTATTAAAAAGAAATGACGAATGCATGAGGTAATTAATACACTAACTATCCTTATTGGATCATTAGACAACATACATATTCATTGAAACATCAAATTGTATCCTATAAATCTATATAATTACAATGTGAAAATTTTTTAAAAATAAATTAATGAATTAAATAACAATTTTAAAATGTTCTCAATCACCAATGCAAAGTTTAGGAGCTTTGTTCTTGACTCAGCCTTAAGACTGAAAACTAATGTGTTAGAAATATTTGTAGATCCTCTCAATTTTGAAAGAATCCTAGCTAAACTACTGAAATATAAAATATATTCTATGTAATATGCTCTTAGGTATATTCTTAGGTGAACTCTGCTTTTAGATGAAGCTTATAAAAATGAAAAACGTATCTGAAATAAAATTTTAAAGTATTTGGAAAATTACAGCTTAATCTCTTAAAGACAAATTTTCTATACAGTAACCTTTTTATGTGCTTTTGAAATGGGGTATACAATTATTTTCCCTGATGTGAGACAAAATATAGAATGTTGGCATTTTATCTAAGAAGTTAACTTAGGAAGAAAGAGTGAGAGGCAGAGGAATGAGGGAAGAAAGGAAGGCTGATGATGGGATACCTTATCAAGTTGCCTAATGCTGTATTGGAACCTAATAGGCCTTCTAAGGAGTTTTATTACATAATGCAAGACTCCTCAATCTGGGAGGAGGAAAGGGCTTTATTTTTGAGTGGTCACAGGTTGCCCCATGGGCATAAACTCTACCAAGCTGCTAGGTTACACCTACATGAGCATCCCACCTGCTTAAGTAAGAGCAGCCACAAACTGTGGGCCATTCCAGGTAAGTGTCATATCACACCTGCACCAACTAGTCAAAGCCTGGGTCAAAGCCTGTGCAGAACTGATCGCTACAGCAGAGGCTAAAATAAGAAATGGGGCTAAGAGAGTGAAAAGCAGTGCCCATATGTATCCAAAAACAGGTTGAAGATATCTTTAGGAAGGAACAGATAATTTTTTTTATTCATACAATAACAGATGCATATGAACTCCTCGACTAGTCACCCATTCCTGTCAGCCCTTGGGCTTCATAACTAAATCATTCTTCCTTTGTAATCCAGTCCCACATTTTCAGCTATCTCTATATGTTTATTATCTTAAATATTTCTTTGCTCTATACTCTTCCCCTAGTCTTCAACCAATTTCTTTCTTTATTGTCCCAACCCACAGACTGTTATTTCCACTTCGATGTCCCATAGAAGCTTCAAGGGTTTGAAATACCTAAAAAAAAAACTCATCTTTCTCCCTAAAACTCCCTCTCCTTCTCCCACTTCAAAATTTCAACTAATGGCTCCCCCTGTTATTCCCACCAGAATCCTGAATGATCCCTGTTTCCCCTCATTCACTCCATACATGTAAATCTCATTAACGTTACTTTCTAGATATTTCATGAATCCTTTCCATTCATTCTGTACTAGAAAGTGTTCCCAGTTTAGACCCTGGTGGTTGGTGGCCTCTTACCTAGGCGTGCTCTCTCTCTCTCTCTCTCTCTCTCTCTCTCTGTGGGTGTGGGTGTGGGTGTGTGTGTCCTGAGAATTTATTTACTTCTGGTTTTTGTTTGTTTTTTAGTATCCAGAATCTACAGGGAACTTAAATCAATTAGAAAAAAAAATAACCCAATTAAAAAATGGGCAAAGGACATGAACAAACACTTCTCAAAAGAACACATACAAATGGCCAACAAATACACGAAAAAAAAATGCTTAGAATCACTAATCATCAGAAAAATGCAAATCAAAACACAATGAGATACCATTTCATACCGGTTGGAATGGCTATTATTAAAAAGTCAAAATACAACAGATGCCAGCAGGGCTGTAGACAAGAGGAAGTGTCCGTATATTTTTAGCTATAGCCCTACTTCAAACGTGTCCCCATTACAGCCAAAAGAGCGGCCTATCTAAAGGACTGTTCTGATCAGCTCACTTACCTGACTGAAACCTTCAGTGACTCCCATGGCCTGCAGGTCAATGCACTAATTCATGACTATAACATCTGAGATATCCTTGATCTGGCTACTGGTCTAGCCCTCTCTGACTCACGCTTTATAAACCATGCATTCTGGAACTTTTTAGTTGTTTCCCACATCAGCATGCTACTTCCCATCCATGTAGATTTGCAGAGACCTCCTCATCTTTTTAATTCCCAGTTCCCACTCTCAACATGGGCCATCTCCTACCCACACTTCAAAACCTAAGCAAAACAACACCTTCCGTGACACCTCCATGCTGAGTCAGATGCCATCCCCTTTGTATTGTAGTTCTTTGCTTGTGTGCCTTTGTCTCACTTTGTTCTCTTTAAAATAAACTCCATGAGGACAATGATCACCTGCTATTTGTGTTAATATCTGCACCTAGTGGCATAGTGTCTGGAGTATAGTAGGATCTATTTTCAAGGAAAAAAAGATTATATCTATACCAATAGACATGAATTAGCGCTTTTTTTTTTTTAAAGATAAGCTCCCTTTGAACTAAGTCAATGTTTACAAGAAGAGTTATACTAAAAAGTTCACTTTTGCTGCTTATGTTTCATTTATTTCAGGCAATTAATTCATTGTTATTGGTAAATCGATACTTTTTATTGATACTGAAAAGAGAGAAATAAACTAATGACTATCTCTGTTAGAGTAGATTTGTTCATGTCTATCAGTAAAATGTTAATTATCTGAAAGTCAATAATAAAACATAAACTGTGATCTTAAATGTTTTTTAGGGGCTCAAAAATAATTAGAATTCATGTCAGCATATAAAAAAAGATCAGAGTATTTTTAAGATATGATAAAATTTTATTTTAGTTTCTTAATAGGGATTTTTGTGACCTTATAGAGTTCAACTAATTATAATTTTAAAAATAGGATTTATAGAGTTTTAGAATTAGAAACAATTTATAGATTATTTTATTTTTCTTTTGAGGAATCAGGTCATCAGAAGATCAAGGAACACCTATAATGTCACTAGATCCTAATTTAATTTAAATTTTAGAATCCAGGTATTCTAACTCCTGTCTTGATACTATTTCTACTTTATTATGTTGCTTCCCAGGGCTTTAAAAAATAAAAGCTGGGAAATTACATTTGCTTTGCATATACAGCACCAATTATCAAATTCAGCATAAAAGCATAACATGTATACATCAAAAAGAAAACATAAAAACTTCAAATTAAAAGCATCTCAAAACAATTGAATATAATAGGGAAACCTTATACAAATGCAACACTCACCCATTAATAAAAAGAAACCAATTGGAGAAAAAAGAAATTCAATATAAACATGTTGGAATATAACCTAATTCATTTTAATCCAATGCTTCAAATTGAAAAAAATTAGCACTAGTGTTATTTTCCTTTATCATTACAATCTTGCTTTTCATTACATTATGCTATGTTTTGAATTAAACATAAAATCAATTTTTCACCTTAACACATGCTAGAAATACAGAGTCACCATATTGGAAATCAGTAGAAAGTGTCTTTGTTTCTACTTTTTTTTCTTTGAAAAAGCTTTGGGAAAAAAAATCATTTACAATGTTTAATTTTAATAACTTAAAGAATGTAATTGATTTTTGTTTGTTTTTGACATGGAGTTTCACTCTTGTCACTCAGGCTGGAGTACAATGGCATGATCTCGGCTCACTGTAACCTCCACCTCCCAGGTTCAAATGATTCTCCTGTCTCAGCCTCCCGAGTAGCTGGGATGACAGGCACTCGCCACCACACCCGGCTAATTTTTGTATTTTTAGTAGAGATGGGGTTTCATCATGTTGGCCAGGCTGGTCTCAAACTCCTGACCTCAGGCGATCTGCCAACCTCGGCCTCCCAAAGAGCTGGGACTACAGGCGTGAGCCACCATGCCCAGCCAATTGAATAGTTTTTAACTCAGAGGATAAATGCTTGAGGGGATGGAAAACCCATTCCTCATGACGTGATTATTTCACACTGCATGCCTGTATCAAAACATCTCATGTACCCCACAAATATATAAACCTCCTATGTACCCACAAAAATTTTATAAAATAATGAAAATATTTTAAAACTAAAAAAATTGTTTTTTAATTAAGCAACTTTATTTAAATAAAATCATTCTTCCTCATCCTCAGTCCTGGGATCTACCAGAAAGAATTAGCAACATCTTAAAGATGACAAAGTGTTAAAGATAAGCTGCTATTAAGTAAAAGTGTGAAGTGTGGAGGGGACAAGCTGGATGCCTGAACCATTTTGTTCTATCTTTAGGACAGTGAAAGAGCAAGAAGCAGGGTTGGGTGGGGGACACATATTCTGTTGAGCATTGTCACCACTATATTCACTGAAATTCATCTGCATGCTTGTATGTATACTTTTGATTCGCCTGATACACTGAAAATTATATGAAATTGTTCTCTATTCTTTAGATAATTATAATCTAAGTGCTAATATGAAGCTTAGAATTTATATGAAATATGTATGCCCACAACAAGACATTTCAGCTATTTCCTAGATAATAATCTCACTTCACCCTGCACAAAACAGGCACATGGTCATGTCACTCTGACCTGGTTTGAGTCCAAGGAGGCTTTTGTTTTTAAAATAATTTAGGTTAGTAGTTAAAATATGAACTTTGGGCCAGGAGTGGGAGCTCATGCCTATAATCCCAGCACTTCGGGAGGCTGAGGCGGGCGGATGACTTGAAGTCAGGAGTAGGAGACTGGACTGGCCAACATGCTGAAACCCCATCTCTACTAAAAAAAAAAAAAATAGAAAACTTAGCTGGGTGTGGTGGCGGGCACCTATAATCCCAGCTACTTGGGAGACTGAGGCAGGAGAATTGCTTGAGCCTGGGAAGTGGAGGTTGCAGTGAGCAGAGATCTTACCACTACACTCCAAAACAAACAACAAACAAAAAAATTCTAGAGTCACACTGAAAATCTTAACAACCTGCTTCTACTACCCATTTTTTTAATTTTTATTTTGACCTGATTTTAGATTGATAGCAAAATGCACAAATAACACAAAGTGCCCCCTATGTCCCTCACCCTACTTCCCCTAATGCTAACATTTTCAGAGCCATCCTTATTTTCTCTATAAAAGAGCAGAGTTCTCCTTTTAGAGATTTGGAAAGATTATTAAAAGATAAGTTACAAAATACAGTACCTGACACGTATAAAATATTAAATAAATACTAGCCATGCTTAATTATTTTGTTTTAAGTCTATATGAGTCAAGTTTTAGTAGAAATATGGGCTAGAAAAAAAAAACAGAAAGCGGGACTCTGTGATCCGACTTGGGCTTATAGAACAGACTGCACTAGTTTGTTCTCATGCTGCTAATAAAGTCATACCCAAGACCGGGTAATTTAGAAAGGAAAGAGGTTTAAGGAACTCACAATTCCACATGGCTGGGGAGGCCTCACAGTCACGGCAGAAGGCAAAAAAGAAGCAAAGGCACATCTTAAATGGTAGCAGAGAAGAAAGCTTGTGTAGGGAAGCTCCCATTTTAAAAGCATCAGATCTCGTGAGACTTATTCGCTACCAGGAGAACAGTAGGGGGAACCCGCCCCTATGATTCAATGATCTCCACCTGACTCCATCCTTGACATGCGGGGATAATTACAATCAAGGTGAGATTCGGATGGAGACACAGCCGAATCATATCAATGACTAATGAGAGTTACGTCCAGAACCTAATGAAAACCTGTCTGAGGCCACATTCCCTGTAAAGCAGATTTGAGATAGAGATTTGTGTAGAGAATATTTAACTGGGTAAAATCCTAGGAACCAACAACTGTGGCGAAAAAGCTGAATTGGATAAAGGGAGTTGAGATGTGAGGCAGTCACAACAAATACCTCAGCTAATCTCAAGGGGGAGCTGAGAAGCTGGGGCGACCCTTCAGAGTTGCCCTAAATTGAGGCAGGAGTATGGAGTTTTAATACCTTTCACTGGCCATTCTTCAGATACGAGTTGTCCCCAAGGATGGACATCAGCTTGACAAGTTATTAATTAGATCTCCTGAGAATAAATTCTAGAGAGAATCAGCTGAGAGGCATGATTTGCCAACACTCCCAATAGCTGGGCAAACTTCAGTTTTGAGGGAGGATTTGGGTCACACACAAAAGTCTCCACAACCAATTATTCATGGGAAATTCTATGTAGGCAGAGCTATTTCATGGCCAGTTAATCAAAACTACATAATCTATTTGGTTAAGCAAAAGAAATTAAAAAGATAAAATAAAATCTATGTATTAACACTCAAAAGTTTTTTAATGCATTTGCCTTGCATTTCGTATGTTTTGCCTTGCCTTTTATATGTTTTGCCTTGCATTTGCTTATTTGCTTTTAAGAACCTTTAGAGAACAATAATTACTAATATAATATGGAGTAGCACAGCATAGACGAGGGAAGCTAACTCTCTCCCTTTTCCCAGAACCTGGAACAGCTAAAGATCCTAAGCATTGTCAGCTTTGGTATCTGACATAGTTTGGATGTTTGTCCCCTTCAAATCTCACGTTAAAATGTGATCCCCAATGTTGGAGAGAGATGCCTCCTGAATGGCTTGGTGCTGTCCTCTTGGTAATGAATGAGTTCTTACCCTGTGAGTTCATGCGATATCTGGTTGTTTAAAAGAGACTGACACCTCCTCCCTGTCTCTCTTGCTTCCTCTCTCACCATGTGATATGCTGGTTTCCCTTCACCTTCCACCATGATTGGAAGGTTCCTGAGGCCCTCCCTGGAAGCAGGTGCCAGTACTATGCTTCATGTACAGCCTTCACAACAAGGAGCCAAATAAACCTCATTTCTTTATAAATTACCCAGCCTCAGGTATTTCTTTATAACAATGCAAATGGGCTAACAGAGTATCATTCATGGACAGTGAGTGTATTAGTCAATTTTCATGCTGCTGATAAAGACATACCCAAGACTGGGTCATTTATAAAGAAAAA
Organism: Gorilla gorilla gorilla; assembly: GCF_029281585.2. Taxonomy (NCBI): domain Eukaryota; kingdom Metazoa; phylum Chordata; class Mammalia; order Primates; family Hominidae; genus Gorilla; species Gorilla gorilla. The sequence continues at coordinate 50,498,085 of NC_073246.2, read as the reverse complement.
GAGGTTTAATGAATTCACAGTTCCACATGGCTGAGGAGGCCTCACAGTTATGGCAGAAGGCGAAAGGCGCATCTTACATGGCAGCAGGCAAACAGCAAATGAGAACCAAGTGAAAGGCGAAAGGGGTTTCCCCTTATATAACCATCAGATCTCATGAGACTTATTCACTACCACTAGAACAGTGTGGGGAAAACTGCCCCCATGATCCACTTACCTCTCACTGGGTCCCTCCCACAACATGTGAATTATGGGAGCTACAGTGCAAGATGAGATTTCAGTGGGGACACAGCCAAACCACATCAGACAGTAATAACTTTCAATTAAATATAGCTAGACTTTCTGTCAGTGGGTCACAGCAGTCTAGAGAACACATTGAAAAACTCTGGGAACAGCAGATATAGAGGTCAGATCTAGAGATTTTGAACAAAGTTTAGTGCTACAATGCATTGGTGACCACAGACAAAAGGTGTCTGTTGTTGTTATAGTTTGTTTTCTGTCTTGTTTTTCATCATGGGAGGACAAAAAGAAAAAATGGGGGCAATGGTGAAGGAGAAATGAAAAAGACCTGCTTTTCTATGGGTGGAAGCGACTAAACGAGAGAATAAATTTGGATCACACAACAAATGCAAATCAAGTTAGAAGCATGAAAGGCATGATTAAGGCCATGGTTCTAATAGAGATCAGCCAGCGGAACCAGGATCATGCCACACCGAGAGAGGCTGCAGAGCCATTGCCTTCTCTCCTGTCAAAGCTAAATTAATGAAATGGAACTCACAGAAGCACTATGTAATCAAATATTGGTGGGACACAAGCAAATTCTGAAAAAGTTTCATTGATCAGTGATAATATCTTTTGGTGTAAATATCTCCTCAAAACATTTCAGGAAAAAAAAATAAAGCTATAATTTTACGTTAGAAATATTTAACTTTGTTATACTAGTTTACTTATTTTTTACCTAATACTTCTGATATATTGTTATGTAGGTTAAAGATGCTCGATTCATGCCACTGTGGAAACCACACATAATTTAGGCAATAATGCAAATTCTTTTCAAATTCTTTTATCAGTGTATTCACTTTATTTTTATTTCAAACACAATACAAAATTACAGGATGCTATCAAAGTGATGCTACAAAACCCCACTAAAATTTTTTCAATTCTTCAAATCACACACTTACACACACACACACACACACACACACCACATGCATTCCCCGTACAGACCTTTTTTTGGGGGGCCTGAGTAAATAATTGCATTTTATTTTCAATTTTTCATTTTGAAATAATTAAAGACTTACCAAAAATGTTGCAAAACTACGTGCCTTTTTGAAGTAAAGTCTTGAAAAAGTTGTTTGGTATATCCTTTATAGTAATAAAAGAAAACACGTGTATATTCTGTTGATTAAAGGCATGCTGAGATCGTCAGACATGTGATTTCATCAGAGACTCCAATATAGAGCGCAGCTGTAACGACATCCTAAGAGTGTTCTAACTGAAATGTGTTGGAAGAAGGTTCTAATTTTTTTCAACCCTTCTCAAGTTGGCACTCAGCAGATTTCCACTCTATAAAAGTAACTCCTGCTCTGCAACTAATGTTCACAGATAAGCTCCAAACATATTTACAGCTCCATTTAAGTATAATGTACACACAGTAAAATTCACCCTTTTCAATGTGCAATTTAATGGGTTATGGCAGATGAATATCATCATTTGACCACAATCATGATCAAGATACAGAAAATCTGCATCATCACAAAACGTTTTCTTTTGCTGTTTTGCATTTGATCTTTTCTCCATTCCTGAACACAGGCAACCACTAATCTGCTTCTGTTTCTACAGTTTGCATTTTCTAGAGTATCCTATTAGTGGAATGATACATTGGTGTCTTTCATGTCTAGCTTCTTTCACTGAGCATAATGCTTTTGATATTCATTTATATTGCTGTTGTATCAGTTTGCTCCTTTTTATTGTTGAGTGGTACTCCATCTACAACTGGTTTATCCATTTACAAGTTGATGGACACATCTGCTATGAACTTCAAGGATGAGGCTTGGTACGGATATGTTTTTATTTATTTTGAGTCGCAGTGGGATTATTTGGCTATATGATCAGTACTAAGTTTAACATTAAAAGAAACTGCCAAACTGCTTTCCAAAATGTCTGTACCATTTTGAAGTCCCACTAGCCAGGTGTGAATAGCAATTCTTCACATCATGTGGTATGGTCAGTTCTGCTCGTGTCAGCCACTCCAGTGGGTGTACAGTGGTACCTCAATGTGGTTTTAACTTGCATTTCCCTGATGACGGGTAATGTTAAGTATCTTTTCATTTGTGTATTGGACATCATCTCTTTTTAAATTAAAATATCTGTACAAATATTTGGCCCATTTAGGTCAAAATATTACGTTAAATGAGTTATTTGTGTTTTGTTATTTAGTTTTTTAGTTATGTGTACATTCTAGATGAAAGTTCTTTATCAGACATATTTAAAATTATTCTGTCCCAATCTGTGGTTTGCCTTTTCATTTTTTGATGCTATGTTTTAAGTTGCAAAAGTCTTAATTTCATGAAGTCCAACTTACTATTTTTTTCCATTTTCATCCATCCTTTTCTTATCTAAAAAATTTTTAGCTATAGTAAGATTATTAAAAATTTTTCCTATTCAGTAAGCTTTATACTTTTTATATTTACATTATGTATAAAATACATGTTGAGTTAATTTGAGGATATGGTGTGAGGTAATTCTGAAGTTCATATTCTCCATTTAATATCCAATTTTAATAGTACCATCTTTATAAAGACATTGATTTCCTTATTGAATTATTTTGGCAACTTTGGCCATGTAAGGCTGGATATATTTCTAAATGATTTATTCTGTTTCACTGATATATATGTCTTCTTCATGCCAGTAAGTTTACTGTACTGTTTAGTGTAGCTTTACAACATGTCTTGAAATTTGGAAAGTTTTCCAACTTTATTCTTCTTTCTAAAACATGCTCTGGCTATTCTAGGACTTCCGCATTTAAAAAAAAAAAAAATTAGAATCAGCTTTGTAATTTCTCCAAAAAGGCCTATAGGTTTGATTGGGATTGTGCCAAATCTGGAGATCAGTTTCAGAAGAATTATCATCTAATAAGTATGACATGTATATTTACCAATGAACTTGATACATATTTCTACCTATTCAATCTCTCGTATTAGTGATTTAGAAATTTTGGATCAGCATACCTTTTATTAAATTTATTCTGAATTATTTTATTATTTTTGAGGCTATTATAAGTTAAATTGCTTACATAATTTTATTTTCTAATTGGTGTTGATTGTGTATAGAAACACAATTGATTTTATTTATTGATCTTTCATCCTACAACTTTGTTAAATTCACTTCATACCTCTAGCACACTTCTGCAGATGCCTAAGGATTTTCTATGTATATGTTTACATCACGTGAGAATAGTATTTTTCTTTCTTCCCAACTTGGGTGTCACTTATTTCTTCTTTTCTTTTCTTTTCTCTTTATTTCTTTCTTCTTTCTGTCCATTCCTCCTTCCTTCCCTTCTTTCTTTCTCCCTGTTTTAGAATCAGTTTTGTAATTTATCCAAAAGGACCTATAAGGTTTCATGGGAATTCCACTGAATCTAGAGATCAATTTCAGGAGAATTATCATCTCATAAGTATTAAATATTTATCAATGAACTTGGTATATATTTCCACTTATTTAATATTGAATGCAATACTTTAAAGAACTAGGGAGAGAGGACATCATTGCATTTTTCATAATCTTATGTAGAAAGTATTAAGGCTTTCACCATTTTAAGTAAGATGTTTGCTATAGATTTTTTGTAAACACATAATCAGTTTGAAAATGTACTTTTCTATCCTCAGTTTGCTGGGAGTTTTTAATTTAAAAAATGTGTTACATTTTGTAAATTCCTTTTTTGCATCTATTGAGAGTGTCACGTGATTTTTCTTTTTTCTGTCAGCATGGTAGATTTTCAGTTGTTGAAACCAACTTGAGATAAACCCCACTTGGTTAAAACACATTATCATTTTTAAATATTCCTAGACTCAATTTGCTAATATTGTATTAAGAATGTTGCATCTAAGTTCATAATGGTTATCAGTCTGTCATTTTTGAGTTGTGATATCTGTATTTGTTTCTGATATCGAGAGAATCCACGTAAAACATCTACTTCTGTCATCAGTAATAATCTGACCAGGGATAACACCAACAGTTAGAGAGGAACCTGTCATTACCTGTGGCAGCAGAGATATCAGAGATTCCAAAAAGAAAAGCAAGGTTAAAATTTCAAATATAATCACATGAAATATCAGAAAGCCAGGGGATAGAAATATAGGAGAGCAAAATCTTAGAGGTCAAAACAAGTAGTTAAGTACTGCACATGATAATAAAAAGTAAAATCTTTTCCTAAGGCAGAGCCTGGCTGCTGCCTAGCTTCTTTGACAATTCTTGGTAGGCTTTCATGGGTTTATAAGGGCTTATACTTTAGGTAAAGTTATAGTCAGGGAAACGGTGGGTGTAGGTTGGCTCTGTAGAAATGAAGCATTACAGGAGCACTGCAGTGAGAAAGAAACTGATACTGATGATACTTCGGTCACACTAATAATACATGCTAATGATAATCATAGCAATCATGGTAATGACAGACAATATATATATAATATTAGCATGCTTCTATTTGCACATATACATATGTGAATAGAAACATTGATTTAAAGACATGAAAGTATAGAAATAGCCTACACCTGATAAAGATATGCTCATACACAATAACAAACCTCAGCATAAACAGAGATTTTGATGTATCACAGAATTCTCCAATAGATCACAATTTTGACACTATGGGAAGTGTCATTTTCAGAACTTTTCTTTATCTCCATTATCTCTATTCTCTATTTCCAACATTCCTGGAGACTGAACTCAAGGATCAGTAAATATTCTCAACCTTAACCATAGCAGACTTCATTCATCCCATATATGCTTGTTATTTTTCCCCATTGACAGAAGGCATTGTACCATGAAATATACAACATATCTCTGACACACCTGACGAAAACAAACAATGGGGAAAGATTGACTATTTAATAAATGGTGATGGGAAAACTGGCTAGCCATATGAAGAAAGCTGAAACTGGACCCCTTCCTTACACCTTATAAAATAATTAACTCAAGATGGATTAAAGACTTAAACATAAGATCTAAAACCATAAAAACTCTAGAAGACAACCTAGCCAATACCATTCAGAACATAGGCATAGGCAAAGACTTCACGACTAAAACACCAAAAGCAGTGGCAACAAAAGCCAAAATTGAGAAATGGGATCTAATTAAACTAAAGATAGCTTCTGCACAGCAAAAGACACTATCATCGGAGTGAACACACAACCTACAGAGTGGGAGAAAATTTTTGCAATCTATCCATCTAACAAAGGGCTAATATCCAGAATCTACAAGGAACTTAAACAAATTTACAAGAAAAAAACAACCCCATCAAAAAGTGGGAAAAGGATATGAACAGACACTTCTCAAAAGAAGACATTTATGCGGCCAATAAACACATGAGAAAAAGCTCATCATAGGCTGGGCGTGGTGGCTCACGCCTGTAATCCCATCACTTTGGGAGGCCAAGGCGAGTGGATCACAAGGTCAGGAGTTTGAGACTTGCCTGGCCACTATGGTGAAACTCTGTCTCTACCAAAAACACACAAAAAAACTTTAGCCAGGCGTGGTGGTATATATCTGTAATCCCAGCTACTCAAGAGGCTAAGGCAGGAGAATTGCTTGAACCCATTAGGTGGAGGTTGCAGTGAGCCGAAATTGTGCCACTGCACTCCACCCTGGGTGACAGAGTGAGGCTGTCTCGAAGAAAAAAAAAAAAAAAAGCTCATCACCCCTGGTCCAATGAGATACCATCTCGCGCCAGTTAGAATGGCAATCATTAAAAAGTCAGGAAACAACAGGTGCTAGAGAGGATGTGGAGAAATAGGAATGCTTTTACACTGTTGGTGGGAGTGTAAATTAGTTCAACCATTGTGGAAGACAGTGTAGCAATTCCTCAAGGATCCAGAACTGGAAATATCATTTGACCTAACAGTCTCATTACTAGGTACACATCCAAAGGATTATAAATCATTCTACTATAAAGACACATTCACACATATGTTTATTGCAGCACTATTCACAAGAGCAAAGACTAGGAACCAACCCAAATGCCCATCAACGATAGACTGGATAAAGAATATGTGGCACATATACACCATGGAATACCATGCAGCTATAAAAAAGGATGGATTAATGTCTTTTGCAGAGACATGGATGAAGCTGGAAACCATCATTCTCAGCAAACTATCACAAGAACAGAAAACCAAACACCACATGTTCTCACTCATAAGTGGGAGTTGAACAATGAGAACACATAGACACAGGGAGGGGAACATCACACACTGGGGCCTGTCAGTGGGTAGGAAGGAAAGAGGAGGGATAGCATTAGGAGAAATACTTAATGTAGATGACGAGTTGATGGGTGCAGCAAACCACGACAGCACATGTATACCTATTTCACAAAACTGCAAGTTCTGCAAATGTATCCCAGAACTTAAAGTGTATGTATGTGTGTATATATATATACACACAAATGTAAATGTAAATGTAAATAAATTGAAAATGGTAAAAATAGAAATATGTTTCCTACACAAATAGCGACATAATAAAGCAAGATAGAATGTATGTTTGAGTTAAAAAAAATTGCTTAGAAGACAACTTGAATTCCATTCCAAGGAACTAGTTTTCAAAAGTTTACAACCAGATTTCAGTTTGGCAAAAGGCAACAATGCTGTTTTGAAAATAATTTCTGAAAAGAGCTTCCCCAGCAGTTCCAAATGGCAGTCCTGATACAAGGAAGTAGGGGCAATTTTGTTACCACCAGGAACACTGAATTTATTTTCAGACCTTGAAATTCTGGGAGGCCCTCGAATAATAATCAACTACAATATTTTACTTTACATAGAAATATTGTTTTAATGTTAATATAAAAGCTTGTATATGAACTAAAATTGTCAATCTGCCACTTTTAAGAAAGAAGAATCCATTATGTCCCTAATCTATAGTGAGTTGATATGTTCCATAAGCAGTTCTGGAAGGAGGCTACACTTAGAGCATAAATTGGTATAGATCGCTTTGCTCTCACAGATAGCGACACAATATTTTCTGCTGAATGGGAAAAAGTTTGAAGGCATAAATCAAGATAAAGCAATCATCTGACAAAGAATTACAAAGAGGCCCCATACCTTTTTCTTAGTGAACTCCATGTGACACATTGATTTTTCCACTGAAGATAAAAGCCAAAATCATGTGTCATCAATAGAAAGCAAGCAAAACTATTTGGTTCAATATGTTATGGTACTTAACAAAAAAAACTTGCAGAGAAAAGACAAATCTAAAATGTTGCACATGATTCAAACAAGTCTGGATCAGAAGAGACATTTCAGAGGTCACTGCTAGAGAGTCAAGGATACATTAGAGAGAAATAAACTCCTGCTTTTTTGTTTATCTACTTACATACACAGATACTGTCTGATGAAGATGATTGATATCAGGTATGGTATTTGATGGTATAGTCATTTACAAAATAATTCATCCCTTATGATCTAATGCAATTTTCTTCATATTACACGTGTATATTTAAATACTTCCTTGTGAAGTGGAGGCTAGCCAGGCTGCTGTTAGCATATCCAGTACATTTCTGCAAATTCCAAAATGGCAAATCCCACAGTTGAAATTTCAACCTCTCTAGCGTCCCTCGGCTGGAGTGCATAATCACGGCAAAAGTCTGCAACATCAGAGGTGGCCGCCACAGACACAAAGTCTATGTTTCTCATTCCATTCTACCAAATCTATTCAGCAGTCTGGGTGAGGGGGCTTGGCAGTATCTATGAGCAGAAAGCATTCAAATGGCTGGTATATGTGCTTCCGGGGAAACTAAGGGGAAAAAAGAGAGAGGGAGGGAGGGAGGGAACAAGAAAGAAGAAGGAAACTCAAGGAGAGAGGAAGGGAAGGAGGCTGGCAAGAAGGGATGGAGGGAGCAAGGGAGGGAGGAATAAAGGAAGGAAGTTACACCAAGTTTCAAAACTGGCCACGGACTGAGAAGGATTAAGAGACAAACGGAATTGAAAGCATTTATGTTCATACTCGGTATTTTTCTTACCCATTCTTGCAAATTAGTAATTTAAAAATTTTCATTTCCACAAATCCACGTGTTTTCTTGTTCCTCTCTCTCCGCTCTTTTTCCTTCTTTCCTTCCTGCCTTTCTTCTTTCTTTTCAACATAGGTTATATAAATGTGTGAGAGCTATCACTAGTCTACATTAATCATCAGGATTTTCCTGTATATTTCCAATTAAGATGACCCATAATAATATTCTACTGTAATTTTGGAGGGTCCAAAATACTAGATGGCATTTAGTGTTTTGGAAATCATGACAAGTCTAACAGGACTTTAAAAAACCTATCAAGACATCTGATGTGTTTTCTTGCCCATACACTCTTTAATGAGGTCTGCTTGACCCTTTCTTCTTCCCTTCTCTAGTCATGGGTTCTTCACACTGAAAACTAAGCTTTGCATCAGTGTTTGACGAACAGGTGACATAATAAACTGCAGTTACATTTTAAATTCAGCTCAAGATGGTAGATGAGAAATCTAAGATTGTGAAGTGAGATTTAGCATGCTGTTCAGTATGCAACAAATCTGAGTGTTGCTCACACAGGATTCATACCAACAGGCTCCTTCCAAAACCTTTCAATGCAAATTCTAGCAAATGCACACTTGGAAGAAAAATGTTCCATGAAGTTGTATATGTAAATTTATACTTTCAGCATTTATGTATATAATTTCAGGGGAAGTGGGATCAACTTAACATTATTAAACATAGTCCAATGATATTTACAACATAACTTCAGAAACATTTTATTACTAGAAGTATTTTAAAAAGGATGTACCATTTAGGATTTAAGACACACCCCACAAATGAAAAAACAAATGAGATTATAAACAACATTTTTAAAAAAATTATGCCATCTTTTCACTACAAAATCCTCCTGGGGGAAAAATATCTTTTCCTTCATTATTAAAGGATGTTATCAGAGCACAGTGGAATTCTTTCAGATTTAGTCAGAAGGTTCTCTGGAGTTGAGAGATCTATTGGAGAATATTTTCTTTGAAAGTCCATGTCCTTTCCCCAGGCCTACATCATATATAAATAAACATTTCAGAAAAGGGGCCATGTTAAGAAAAAGTGGGTTGAAGATTGTAAGACCTGGTTCCTGGGTGCCAAATAATTCACAAGTTGGAATAAGCTGGGTTTCTGTAACACTTCTCTATGACTGCCATTGATACTGAACTATGCCAAGGAACTAAGTCCTACCAAGGAAAAGCAGGAGGAAAACAGGTGTAAGAAAACATTTCCTGTCAGTGTGTCCAGAGATAGCATGAGTCAACAGCGGCTCCTCATGAAGCCATCGATTCGTAACACTGGAGTATCTAGAATGCATCTGGGTCGAATTATTAAAAAGAAAGTTCTTCTCAAGCTAGTTGTAATGGTAGCTAATTTAAAAAATTAATGTTCTGCGATTCTGATAAAAACCTATGTGGTGAACCAACAATAAAGGCGGCTGGAGATATTGGTATGAAATAGTTATTTTTCCTTATATACCTGGACGTTCATGTAAGAAATTATACTTTTGGAAGGTCTGTCATATTCTCAGTGTATAAGAGTTGAATCATTTTTGGAAGTTATTGTCAGAATTTTGCTTTAATAGTGCAGTAAAGTGTGCATTCTCTCTCCCTCATTTTCATTCAACAGCCTCTACAAATTGAGCCTGGCTCAAAGGTCTTTCCCTCTTGGAATATGACTCCTCCCCTGTCCCTCTACATAGGCTGTTCTATAACAAATTATTTTGCTGTCTTGATTTTTCAGAGACCTCATGCTAGTAGTAGAGAGTCAGGAGAAAGTGAGATGTCCTATATAAAAGGCCTGCTAGAAAAAGAAATCAGCACTGAGTTCTAAGGATACTGAACAACTTTTTAAAAAACAAGCAAGCCATATTAAACACATTAGTTACAACCAAATTAGATAAAACCATGAAAATTATCCAAGAAGAAAAAGTACATCACCTGTCTAGGTTTAAAATTGCTTAAGGCTGCCATCCAAGGACCATCTATGATAACAAATACAGTAGTCTGTATTGACACAAAGTTTTAGTGATAGACGTAATTACATTCTTCTGCTGGTGGTGTTCTAGAATAAATGGAATATCTGCTGATCAAATCTGAATGCATCCCATAATATTAGCATGTAGGATCCCAGATCTGCAGGCACTATCTCTTTCTCAGATCTACACTTTGAATATTATGTTAGTTAAAATGAGAAGTATGTTAGAAAATGTCTTTTACAAAAGAAATATTGGCTGAGTATGGTGGCTCATGCCTGTAATCCCAACACTCTGGGAGGCCAAGGTGAGAAGATCTCTTGAGCTCAAGAATTTGAGACCAGCTTGGGCAACATATCTATAAAAAATTTTAAAACTTAGCCGGTGTGGTGGTGCACACCTATAGGCACAGCTACTTCAGAGGCTGAATCAAGAGGATCACTTGAGCTTGGGAGTTTGAGGTTGCAGTGAACTATGAACATGGCACTGAACTCCAGTCTGGGCAACAGAGTGAGAACTTGTCTTCAAAAAAATAAAAAAGAAGAAAAAAATAGGAAATATTGTGTTCACATCTGCTATGGTACTCTTTCTTATATAAACTATTTCTTTGCAGTATTCTAGAGGATTTAAGACAAATTTACCACTGAATAATTTCATATGGTATATTATTGCATTAGTATAGTATGTTATTATATAATTAGTATAAGTGACCAGTGCTGCAACAACCACATTCCAAAAAGTATTGTGATCCTCCAAAATTACAATGTCTAAATGACATTATTCTCCTTCATGAGACCATTATACCTTAATTTTTCAGCACCATGAAAATCTACAAATGCCCTCTAAAATATATTTAGAAAACGTGGGGAAAAAATAGATACAGTTTCAGAAGATACATATATTTTGAAAATTAGCCTTTTTGGAATAAATTATTCTTTATGACATATAAATAAACACATTTTTCAGACTGGCGGGGTAACATTTGCATCAGTCAAAATAATTAGATTACTAAAACCTGTAATCTTATTAGAAAAATGGTTTATTCAGAGAATCATTGGAATTATTAGCCTTCAAGCTGCTATAGATTGAATCTGATCAAAATAATTAAGATAATATTATTTCATTTTTCAGTATAATATCTCCTTAGTATTTTTGTTTCTTATTTAATATGTGATTATATTTACTTCTGTGAATAATATGGATGAAGATCATTACAGTGTCAAGATCACTGGGTTCAGAGCACAGAAACCTCAAGTCTATTCTTTTTTCTTAAATACCTGTAAGACTTTAAAGAAGACAGAGTTTCTGGACTCTAATTTCTCTATCTGTAGAATAAATGGGTTAGACCAAATAACTCCTTTCTGCTTATAAATTTTCTAATTATATGACTGAGCTTACACCTGGAAAACAGTCTATCTCCTGTATAAATTAATGATAGAAATGAAAACCACCACGTTTCATGAAATTAACCACATAAATATCAACATCAACTGCTCAGAAGGACTTAAGTGCAAGTATCACAGGAATTCTGAAGCACAGAGAACTAAATATAAGAAATGTAACACTCTTCGTATTTTCAAAGAAGATTTTAATAATATATGTAAACACAGTAGCCTGTTCATAAGAAAAAAGAAAAGGGACGTCTTAGCATATTCAGGGTTCAACCAAAACTACTACTGGAATGTAAATCAAAGTAATATTCACCTAACTGTCATAATTGGCATGAATAATTTTAAGTAAAACACTTTTATTTGATATTAAATGTGAACAATAAGCCAAAACAGAGAAAATTAATAAATTGATCATTTATTGAAACTGAAATAAAAATATATAATTATTGAAGCCTCTTATATACATAAACCAATCATTGCTTAAATGAGCTGACATACTAGCTCCATAGTTTTATGTCACTAAGGAACTCTTTTGAACACAATAAAGAAACCAGAATTGAGCACAAAGAATGATGAACTGGGAAGTTCATGGCTTTCTATCTACTAATTAGGAGTACAATCATTCAGTCAAACAGCCACTCAACAAACATTTAGCATACAGCTTCTGGATACCAGGTACTGGTGTAGGTGCTAGAGCAACAAGGAAATAGTCCCTGCATTCAGTGAGCTCACAGGCAAGTAAACAAGTAAGTATAAAGACTGCATGACTGATTGGGAGTGGTGGTTCATGCCTGTAATCCCAGCACTTTGGGAGGCCAACGTGGGCAGATCACGAGGTCAAGAGATCGAGACCATCCTGGCCAACATAGTGAAACCCCGTCTCTACTAAAAATACAAAAATTAGCTGGGCACGGTGGTGCACGCCTGTAGTTACTTGGGAGGCTGAGGCAAGAGAATCAGTTGAACCTGGAAGGTAAAGGTTGCAGTGAGCTGAGATCACACCACTGCACTCCAGCCTGGTGACAGAGTGAGACTCTGTCTCAAAAAAAAAAAAAAAGACTCCATGATAAATGTGTATCTACAAAGGGCACAAAGGAATGAGTAGCTAATCCCCAAAGCCATATGGAGCAGTCAGTATAAGCTTCAGGAAAAGAAACTGAAGTAAAAAGCTAACCTGAATCTGAAAAAAATGAGTAGGTATTTTCCAAGCACGTTTCAGGGGAAAAGTTGCAGGATGCAGAAGTCCTCCCAAGTACAAAAAGAGAATGAACTCTGGACAACTGGCAATTTATGGCACACAGGAATCAGTAAATGTAGGGATGAGAGGCACACAGAAACATGGGCAAAAACAGGAATTTTGACTTTATTCCATAAATCATGGAAAGCCACCAATGGGTTTTAAGTAATAAAATACTAAGACCAGGTTTGCATTTTAGAAAGATCAATTTGATTTCAGTGAGGAGGTCCAAAAATGAGAGCAGCAAGGCCAGATAGAAGTCCTGCTGCAACTAGCTATGGTTAGAGATGCAGACCAAAACTAAGGTGAAATCATTTAGAAGAAAGAACGTGGATATAAGAGCCATTGGTTTGGCCTCTCCACATCATTTTTTTTATTTTATTTTCATTTATTTATTTATTTATTTTTTGAGACAGAGTCTCGCTCTGTCACCCAGGCTGGAGTGCAGTGGCGTGATCTTGGCTCACTGCAAGTTCTGCCTCCCGGGTTCACACTATTCTCCTGCCTCAGCCTCCCGAGTAGCTGGGACTACAGGCACGCGCCACCACGCCCAGCTAATTTTTTCTATTTTTTAGTAGAGATGGGGTTTCACCGTGTTAGCCAGGATGGTCTCGATCTCCTGACCTCGTGATCCACCCACCTCGGCCTCCCAATGTGCTGGGATTACAGGCTTGAGCCACCATGCCCAGCTGGCCTCTCCACATCTTTACTGTTATACTGATAACATGGGGATGAAAATAAATATTATTTGTATTTAAACTATTATTGTTATGTGAAAATTAAACAAATAACATACTATGATAACATCGGAGGTTCAAGAAATATTAAGTCTTGAAAATAGGAAAGATGAAAGGAAGGAAACAGGGAGTGGGGAGGAAAGTAGGAGAAAGGAGAGAATATAGGAATGAGAGAGGAGGAAAATAATAAGAAAGAAGTAGAAAGCTAGGTACGGTGGCTCATGACTGTAATCCCAGTGCTTTGGGAGGCCGAGTCAGGCAGATCACAAGGTCAGGAGTTCAAGACCAGCCTGGCCAATATGGTGAAACCTTGTCTCCACTAAAAATACAAAAATTAGCTGGGTGTGGTGGCAGGCACCTATAGTCCCAGCTACTCGGGAGGCTGAGGCAGGAGAATCACTTGACCCTGGGAGGCAGAGGTTGCAGTGAGCTGAGATCACACCACTGCACTCCAGCCTGGGTGACAGAGAAAGATGCTGTCTCAAAAAAAAAAAAAAAAAAAAAAAAAAAAAAAAGAAAGAAGTAGAAAAAGATATAGTATTTCTTAATCAGCAGAAGCTACTCTTATTTTTCAATACTCTACCTTTCTAATGTATCACTGACAAGGAAAGGTCTTGAGTAATTGACTGAAGTCAGAATAGGTAAGGCACTCTACCTGTGGATACATGAGAGGCCTTAAAAAGTTCATGGAAAATGTATATTATGAAAAAAACTATGCAAAGGTTTCAATTTTGGCAGCAAAATAAACTCATACTAATTTATTATAGCATGTTTGAACAGGATCTAGTTTGAGACAGTAAGAAGGAGTAGACATTAGTTTGAAAAGAGCCCCTAGCAGAGCAATGTAAATTCTGCTAAAATTGAAGCAAGAACAAACATTAGATTATGATGAAGCTTGAGTGAAAGAATGGTGAAATCACTGATGCTTTACAAGAAGCTTGAGGGGACAATGCACCAAAGAAATCAGTAGTTCACAAGCGGACAGCTTTTTTAAAGAAGAAACGAGATGATGTGGAAGATGAAGTCCACAGGGACAGATCATCCATATCAATTTGCAAGGAAAAAAATTAATCTTGTTTGTGCCCTAATTGAAGAGGACTGATAATCAACAGCACAAACAATAGCCAACATCATAGACATCTTAATTGGTTCAGCTTACACAGTTCTGACTAAAAAATTAAAGTTGAACCAACTTTCCACTGCATGGGTGCCAAAAGTGTTGTGCTCAGATCAGCTGCAGACAAGAGGAGAGCTCTCAATGGAAATTTTAAAGAACTAGGGTCAAGATCCTGAAGGATTTCTTTGAAGAATTGTAACAGAAGATAAAACATGGCATTCCCAGTATGATCCTGAGGGCAAAACACAATCAAAGCAATGGCTACCAAAGGTGGAAGTGGTCCAGTCAAAGCTAAAGGGGATCACTCAAGAGCAAAGGTCACGGCAACAGTTTTTTGGGGACATTCCAGGCATTTTGCTTGTTGACTTTGTGGAAGGTCAAAGAACAATAATATCTGCATATCATGAGAGTGTTTTGAATAAGTTAGCCAAAGTTTTAGGGCAAAATACCTGGGAAAGCTTTAGCAGACAGTCCTCTAACACCACAATGTTTCTGCTCATTCCTGTCATCAAGCAAAGGCAATTTTGTGAGAGTCTCAATGGGAAATTGTCAGGCATCCACCTTACAGCTCTGATTTGGCTCCTTCTGACTTCTTTTTGTTTCCCAATCTCAACAAATGTGGAAAGGGCACCCATTTTTCTTAAGTTAATAATGTATAAGAGACTGCATTGACATTGTTAAGTTCCCAGGACCATCAGTTCTTTAGGGATGAAAACCGAAGATCACATTTTCAATGTTTATCTTTTAACTTCATTTTTCCACAAACTTTTTGAAGTTTCTCCATACAAATGTCTCCATACAAATGAGCACTTGCAAAATAAGCAGAGAGTCTCATTCAATGGACAGAAAGTTCTGTGCCATCTAAAAATTATCTTAAGCAAGTTCAATGTGTAGCAACAGACTGTATTGATAAATATCAGTTAGTTTGACTTCTGCAATGACCATGATGGAGTAACAAGAACTAGACTTTCTCTCCCTCCTGAAACAACCAAAAAAATGGCCAAAATGTATGCCACAAAAATTTGCAAGACCCTGTAAAGTCAGTCTCAAACAAGGTGAGCCTATCAACGGCCCTAATTTATGCCTGGAGAAAGTTTTCCAGCCCACTACTCCAGGAGAAAAGCCCAAGAGGAGCCCATTGTTCTCCCTGAGCTGAGGGGACAGAGCTGAGAGTCCACAGAAACCATGTTGACATGAGCTCTCAGGACAAGGTTTCCGAGAAGAAGGGGCTGCACAGAAAGAGAACTCCAGAGCTCTGCAAAGGGTCCCCCTAAAGTACATAGCTAAGTAATTGTTAGGACAGGCCTAGAGAAAAGTACCTACGGTTGGGGAAACAACACCCAGATAAGATGAAAAGTAACAGTACACATGCTCACCAAGGTCCAGTAATAGTGCTTATTTTATCAGCCAAACCAGAAACACCTCAAGATTCCCAGGGATACCCAGAAGGATCTTGCCTCACTAGTTGGGAGTGATTAGCTCTAAAATGAGAACTGGTCTGATCCCACCTAATGAATTTTTAAAGCAAGACCAAAAAGAGTCAAACTCTTTCCAACTAAACTTAAATACATACCAATACAAAGATCAAGAATATTTATATATACTTCCAGCACTCAATAAGATAAAAGTCACCATATCTGACATCCAGACACAGTTTAGCAGAGACACAACAGTAACAACAAAAGACAGAAGAACGTGGCTCATAATAAGGAGAAAAATCACTGAGTCAGAACTGATCCAGAGTAAATCAAGGTGCCAGAGTTATCAGTTAAGAACATTCAAATGCTTATTGAAACAGTATTCTATATGTTCTAAAATAGAGACATGCAAGATACACTAAAGGAGGCTGGGCGCAGTGGCTCACGCCTGTAATCTCAGCATTTTGCGAGGCCGAGGCAGGTGGATCACGAAGTCAGGAGTTCAGGACCAGCCTGACCAATATGGTGAAATCCCATCTCTACTAAAAATACAAAAATTAGCGGGGCATAGTAGCATGCGGCTGTAGTCCCAGCTACATGGTAGGCTGATAGCACATTAGTCATTAAAGAAGAAAAGATAGACACCTCTCAAAATAAAATAGAGAGAGAAAATAAATTTTTAAAAAACATGAACAGAGCAATAGTAGACAGTAAATTTCAAGTAACTGAATTTACGTGTAATCTCAGTTCCCAAAGGAGAGGAGAGGGAAGATGTGAAAACATTTGGGACTTTGAGTCAGGCAAAGCTTTCTTTGATATGACCCCACAGCATGATTTATATAATAATATATTGATAAGAAGAACTCATCAAATTTAAAAAAAAGAATCTGCTCTTCAAAAGAATCTATTAAGAGACTGAAAAGACAAGCTGCAGGCTGGGAGAAAATATTTGCAATTCATATATCTGATGAAAGGCTTGCATCAAAAATATATTTTAAAAGCTCAAAATTTAATAATGAAAAACAAACAACCCCATTTAAAACTTGGGTGAAAGACTGGAACAGACATTACAAAGTAGACATTTGTTTGGTAAATAAGCACATATGCTCAACATAATTAATGCTTAGGGCAATGCAAATTAAAACCAAAATGAGACGCCACTATCTATTTTTAAATAGCTAAGATTAGCATGACTGATAACAGCCAAGCACTGGCTTGGATGTGGAGAAGCTGAAACTCTCATACACTGCTGATGGGAATACAAAAAAGTGTAACCTTTGAAAAACAGTTTAAGAGTCCCTTAAAAAGTTAAACATACTTCTGCCGTAAGACTCAGCCATTGCACTCCTGGGTATTTACCCAAGAGAGATAAAAGTAGGTGTTCATATAATGATATCAACACAAATGTTCATAGCACATGTATTCATAATAGCCCAAACTAGAAACAGTCTAAATATCAATCAATACATTAATGAATTAACTTGCTTTCTCCGAATTAATTATGGATACATACTATAACATGAATGAATCTCAAAATAACTATACTAAGTGAAACAAGGCAGACTCTAGAGGTAAAACATGCAGAGAAAAAAACATAAAATGTCAGACAAAAAAGTGCATAGTGTAAAATTTTATTTATATACATTTTTTGACTGTATAAATTACTGTCCAGTGACAGAAAGCAGTTTGGTGGTTTTCAAGGGCCAGGAATGAGGGGCCAGAGAAATGTATTATAAAGAGGCATCAGGAAACTGGAGGTGAAGTATATTTCCATCACCTCGATTGCGTGCTGATGGTTTCTAAACTTTCAATATTTTTAGTTTATTATATGTTATACAAAATAAAGCTTGTAATAAAAATCAAAAGATTGAGCCATCCTTATTTTCTCTATAAAAGAGCAGAATTATCCTTTTAGAGATTTAGAAAGATTATTAAAAGATAAGTTACAAAATACAGTACCTGACACGTATAAAATATTAAATAAATACTAGCCATGCTTAATTATTTTGTTTTAAGTCTATATGAGTCAAGTTTTAGTAGAAATATGGGCTAGAAAAAAAAAACAGAAAGTGGGACTCTGTGATCCGACTTGGGCTTATAGAACAGACTGCACTAGTTTGTTCTCATGCTGCTAATAAAGTCATACCCAAGACCGGGTAATTTAGAAAGGAAAGAGGTTTAATGAACTCACAATTCCACATGGCTGGGGAGGCCTCACAGTCACGGCAGAAGGCAAAAAAGAAGCAAAGGCACATCTTAAATGGTAGCAGAGAAGAAAGCTTGTGTAGGGAAACTCCCATTTTAAAAGCATCAGATCTCGTGAGACTTATTCGCTACCAGGAGAACAGTAGGGGGAACCCGCCCCTATGATTCAATGATCTCCACCTGACTCCATCCTTGACATGCGGGGATAATTACAATCAAGGTGAGATTCGGGTGGAGACACAGCCGAATCATATCAATGACTAATGAGAGTTACGTCCAGAACCTAATGAAAACCTGTCTGAGGCCACATTCCCTGTAAAGCAGATTTGAGATAGAGATTTCTGTAGACAACATTTAACTGGGTAAAATCCTAGGAGCCAACAACTGTGGCGAAAAAGCTGAATTGGACAAAGGGATTTGAGATGTGAGGCAGTCACAACAAATACCTCAGCTAATCTCAAGGGGGAGCTGAGAAGCAGGGGTGACCCTTCAGAGTTGCCCTAAATTGAGGCAGGAGTATGGAGTTTTAATACCTTTCACTGGCCATTCTTCAGATACGAGTTGTCCCCAAGGATGGACATCAGCTTGAAAAGTTATTAATTAGATCTCCTGAGAATAAATTCTAGAGAGAATCAGCTGAGAGGCATGATTTGCCAACACTCCCAATAGCTGGGCAAACTTCAGTTTTGAGGGAGGATTTGGGTCACACACAAAAGTCTCCACAACCAATTATTCATGGGAAATTCTATGTAGGCAGAGCTATTTCATGGCCAGTTAATCAAAACTACATAATCTATTTGGTTAAGCAAAAGAAATTAAAAAGATAAAATAAAACCTATATATTAACACTCAAAAGTTTTTAATGCATTTGCCTTGCATTTCATATGTTTTGCCTTGCATTTCATATGTTTTGCCTTGCATTTGTTTATTTGCTTTCAAGAACCTTTAGAGAACAATAATTACTAATATAATATGGAGTAGCACAGCATAGACGAGGGAAGCTAACTCTCTCCCATTTCCCAGAACCTGGAACAGCTAAAGATCCTAAGCATTGTCAGCTTTGGTATCTGACATAGTTTGGATGTTTGTCCCCTTCAAATCTCACGTTAAAATGTGATCCCCAATGTTGGAGAGAGATGCCTCCTGAATGGCTTGGTGCTGTCCTCTTGGTAATGAATGAGTTCTTACCCTGTGAGTTCATGCGATATCTGGTTGTTTAAAAGAGACTGACACCTCCTCCCTGTCTCTCTTGCTTCCTCTCTCACCATGTGATATGCTGGTTTCCCTTCACCTTCCACCATGATTGGAAGGTTCCTGAGGCCCTCCCTGGAAGCAGGTGCCAGTACTATGCTTCACGTACAGCCTTCAGAACAAGAAGCCAAATAAACCTCATTTCTTTATTAATTACCCCACCTCAGGTATTTCTTTATAACAATGCAAATGGGCTAACAGACTATCATTCATGGACAGTGAGTGTATTAGTCAATTTTCATGCTGCTGATAAAGACATACCCAAGATTGGGTAATTTATAAAGAAAAAGAGGTTTAATGAATTCACATATCTGCACCGCTAGCTGTATAAATATGGAAATATCTTCACTGCTACCTGTACAAATATGGAAATATCTACAGCGCTACCTGTATAAACATGGAAATATCTACACCGCTATCTGTATAAACATAGAAATATCTACACCGCTATTTCTATAAACATGGAAATATCTACAGCGCTATCCGTATGAACATGGAAATATCTACACCGCTATCTGTATAAACAAGGAAATAACTACACCACCATCTCTATAAACATGGATATATCTACAGGGCCATCTGTATAAACACGGGAATAACTACACCGCTATCTGTATATACATGGAAATATATACACCGCTATCTCTATAAACATGGAAATATCTACACCATTATCTGTATAAACATGGAAATAACTACACCTCTATCTCTATAAACATGGAAATATCTACACTGCTATCTGCATAAACATCGAAATATCTAAACCGCTACCTGTAAAACAGGGAAATATCTACACCGCTATCTCTATAAACATTGAAACATCTACACTACTATCTTTATAAACATTGAAATACCTACACTGCTATTTGTATAAACATGGAAATACCTACAACGCTATCTCTATTAACATGGAAATAACTACACCGCTATCTCTATAAACGTGGAAATATCTACACCACCATCTGTATGAACATGGAATTATCTACAACGCCATCTGTATGAACATTGAAATATCTTCACCGCTATCTGTATAAACATGGAAATATCTACACCGCTATCTGTAAATACATGGAAATATCAACACCGCTATCTCTATCAACATGGAAATATCTACACCGCTATCTCTATAAACATGGAAATACCTACACCGCCATCTGTATCGACATGAAAATATCTACACCGCCATCTGTATAAACATGGAAACATCTACACTGCTATCTGTATTAAGATGGAAATATCTACACCGCCATCTATATAAACATGGAAATATCTACACCGCCATCTGTATGAACATGGAAATATCTACAGCGCAATTTCTATAAAGATGGAAATATCTACACCGCAATCTGTTTAAACATGGAAATATCTACACCTCTATCTGTATTAAGATGGAAATATCTACACTGCCATCTCTATAAAGATGGAAATACCTACAACGCCATTCCTATGAACATAGAAATATCTACACCGCCATCTGTATGAACATGGAAATATCTACACCGCTACCTATATAAACATGGAAATATCAGCACCGCTATCTCTATGAACATGGAAATATCTACACCGCTATCTGTATGAACATGGAAATATCTACACCGCTATCTGTATGAACATGGAAGTATCTAAAAAGCTATCTGAATGAACATGGAAATATCTACACCGCTATTTGTTTGAACATGTAAATATCTACACCGCTATCTGCATGAAAATGGAAATATCTACAAAGCTATCTGCATATACATGGAAATATCTACACAGCTATCTCTTTACACATGGAAATAACTACACCGCTATATCTATAAACATGGAAATATCTACACCGCCATCTGTATGTACATGGAAATATCTGCACCGCCATCTGTATGAACATATAAATATCTACACCGCCATCTGTATTAAGAAGGAAATATCTAAACCGCTATCTGTATAAACATGGAAATATCTACACCGCTGCCTGTATAAACATGGAAATATCAGCACCGCTATCTGTATGAACATGGAAATATCTACACCGCTATCTGTATGAACATGGAAATATCTACACTGCTATCTCTATGAACATGGAAATAGCTACTCCGTTATCTGAATGAACATGGAAATATCTACACCGCTATCTGTATGAACATGGAAATATCTACACCGCTATCTGTATGAACATGGATATATCTACACAGCCATCTGGATGAACATGGAAATATCTACACCGCTATCTGTGTAAACATGCATAGATCTTCACCGCTATCTGTATAAACATGGAAATATCTACACCGCTATCTGTATGAACATATAAATATCTACACCGCTATCTGAATTAAGATGGAGATATCTACACTGCTATCTGTATAAACATGGAAATATCTATACCGCCATCTGTATGAACATATAAATATCTACACCGCCATCTCTATTAAGAAGGAAATATCTAAACCGCTATCTGTATAAACATGGAAATATCTACAACGCTGCCTGTATAAACATGGAAATATCAGCACCGCTATCTGTATGAACATGGAAATATCTACACCGCTATCTGTATGAACATGGAAATATCTACACCGCTATCTGTTTGAACATGGAAATATCTACACCGCTATCTGCATGAAAATGGAAATATCTACACTGCTATCTGCATATACATTTAAATATCTACACAGCTATCTCTTTACACATGGAAATAACTACACCGCAATCTGGATGAACATGGAAATAGGTACACCGCCATCTGTATGAACATGGAAATATCTGCACCGCCATCTGTATGAACATATAAATATCTACACCGCCATCTGTATTAAGATGGAGATTTCTTCACTGCTATCTGTATAAACATGGAAATATCTACACCGCTATCTGTATAAACATGGAAATATCTACACCGCTATCTGTATAAACATGGATATATCTACACCAGTACCTGTATAAACATGGAAATATCAGCACCGCTATCTGTATGAACATGGAAATATCTACACCGCTATCTGTATGAACATGGAAATATCTACACCGCTATCTGTATGAACATGGAAATATCTACACCGCTATCTGTATGAACATGGAAATATCAACACCGCTATCTGTTTGAACATGGAAATATCTACACCGCTGTCTGCATGAAAATGGAAATATCTACACAGCTATCTGCATACACATGGAAATATCTACACAGCTATCTCTTAACACATGGAAATAAGTACTCCGCTATATCTATAAACATGGAAATGTCAACACCGCCATCTGTATGAACATGGAAATATCTGCACCACCATCAGTATGGGCATATAAATATCTACACCGCCATCTGTATTAAGAAGGAAATATCTAAAACGCTATCTGTATGAACATTGAAATATCTACACCGCTATCTGTATGAACATGGAAATATCTACACCGCTATCTGTGTAAACATGCATACATCTTCACCGCTATCTGTATAAACATGGAAATATCTACAACGCTCTCTGTATGAACATGGAAATATCTACACAGCCCTCTGGATGAACATGGAAATATCCACACCGCTATCTGCATGAACATGGAAATATCTACACCGCTATCTGTTTTAACATGCATTCATGTTCACCGCAATCTGTATAAACATGGAAATATCTACACTGCTATCTGTATGAACATGGATATATCTAAACAGCCCTCTGGATGAACATTGAAATATCTAGACCGCTGTCTATATGAACATGGATATATCTACACAGCCCTCTGGATGAACATGGAAATATCCACACCGCTATCTGTGTAAACATGCATACATCTTCACCGCTATCTGTATAAACATGGAAATATCTACACCGCTACCAGTATAAACATGGAAATATCAGCACCGCTATCTGCATGAACATGGAAATATCTACCCCGCTATCTGTATGAACATGGAAATATCTACACCGCTATCTGTATGAACATGGAAATATCTACAAAGCTATCTGAATGAACATGGAAATATCTACACCGCTATCTGTTTGAACATGTAAATATCTACACCGCTATCTGCATGAAAATGGAAATATCTACAAAGCTATCTGCATATACATGGAAATATCTACACAGCTATCTCTTTACACATGGAAATAACTACACCGCTATATCTATAAACAGGGAAATATCTACACCGCCATGTGTATGAACATGGAAATATCAGCACCGCCATCTGTATGAACATATAAATATCTACTCCGCCATCTGTATTAAGAAGGAAATATCTAAACCGCTATCTGTATAAACATGGAAATATCTACACCGCTGCCTGTATAAACATGGAAATATCAGCACCGCTATCTGTATGAACATGGAAATATCTACACCGCTATCTGTATCAACATGGAAATATCTACACCGCTATCTGTATGAACATGGAAATAGCTACACCGTTATCTGTATGAACATGGAAATAGCTACACCGCTATCTGT
Source organism: Gorilla gorilla gorilla (assembly GCF_029281585.2). NCBI lineage: Eukaryota > Metazoa > Chordata > Mammalia > Primates > Hominidae > Gorilla > Gorilla gorilla. Next base: position 50,474,084 of record NC_073246.2, on the reverse strand, counting down.
ATGAACATGGAAATATCTACACCGCTATCTGTATGAACATGGAAGTATCTAAAAAGCTATCTGAATGAACATGGAAATATCTACACCGCTATTTGTTTGAACATGTAAATATCTACACCGCTATCTGCATGAAAATGGAAATATCTACAAAGCTATCTGCATATACATGGAAATATCTACACAGCTATCTCTTTACACATGGAAATAACTACACCGCTATATCTATAAACATGGAAATATCTACACCGCCATCTGTATGTACATGGAAATATCTGCACCGCCATCTGTATGAACATATAAATATCTACACCGCCATCTGTATTAAGAAGGAAATATCTAAACCGCTATCTGTATAAACATGGAAATATCTACACCGCTGCCTGTATAAACATGGAAATATCAGCACCGCTATCTGTATGAACATGGAAATATCTACACCGCTATCTGTATGAACATGGAAATATCTACACTGCTATCTCTATGAACATGGAAATAGCTACTCCGTTATCTGAATGAACATGGAAATATCTACACCGCTATCTGTATGAACATGGAAATATCTACACCGCTATCTGTATGAACATGGATATATCTACACAGCCATCTGGATGAACATGGAAATATCTACACCGCTATCTGTGTAAACATGCATAGATCTTCACCGCTATCTGTATAAACATGGAAATATCTACACCGCTATCTGTATGAACATATAAATATCTACACCGCTATCTGAATTAAGATGGAGATATCTACACTGCTATCTGTATAAACATGGAAATATCTATACCGCCATCTGTATGAACATATAAATATCTACACCGCCATCTCTATTAAGAAGGAAATATCTAAACCGCTATCTGTATAAACATGGAAATATCTACAACGCTGCCTGTATAAACATGGAAATATCAGCACCGCTATCTGTATGAACATGGAAATATCTACACCGCTATCTGTATGAACATGGAAATATCTACACCGCTATCTGTTTGAACATGGAAATATCTACACCGCTATCTGCATGAAAATGGAAATATCTACACTGCTATCTGCATATACATTTAAATATCTACACAGCTATCTCTTTACACATGGAAATAACTACACCGCAATCTGGATGAACATGGAAATAGGTACACCGCCATCTGTATGAACATGGAAATATCTGCACCGCCATCTGTATGAACATATAAATATCTACACCGCCATCTGTATTAAGATGGAGATTTCTTCACTGCTATCTGTATAAACATGGAAATATCTACACCGCTATCTGTATAAACATGGAAATATCTACACCGCTATCTGTATAAACATGGATATATCTACACCAGTACCTGTATAAACATGGAAATATCAGCACCGCTATCTGTATGAACATGGAAATATCTACACCGCTATCTGTATGAACATGGAAATATCTACACCGCTATCTGTATGAACATGGAAATATCTACACCGCTATCTGTATGAACATGGAAATATCAACACCGCTATCTGTTTGAACATGGAAATATCTACACCGCTGTCTGCATGAAAATGGAAATATCTACACAGCTATCTGCATACACATGGAAATATCTACACAGCTATCTCTTAACACATGGAAATAAGTACTCCGCTATATCTATAAACATGGAAATGTCAACACCGCCATCTGTATGAACATGGAAATATCTGCACCACCATCAGTATGGGCATATAAATATCTACACCGCCATCTGTATTAAGAAGGAAATATCTAAAACGCTATCTGTATGAACATTGAAATATCTACACCGCTATCTGTATGAACATGGAAATATCTACACCGCTATCTGTGTAAACATGCATACATCTTCACCGCTATCTGTATAAACATGGAAATATCTACAACGCTCTCTGTATGAACATGGAAATATCTACACAGCCCTCTGGATGAACATGGAAATATCCACACCGCTATCTGCATGAACATGGAAATATCTACACCGCTATCTGTTTTAACATGCATTCATGTTCACCGCAATCTGTATAAACATGGAAATATCTACACTGCTATCTGTATGAACATGGATATATCTAAACAGCCCTCTGGATGAACATTGAAATATCTAGACCGCTGTCTATATGAACATGGATATATCTACACAGCCCTCTGGATGAACATGGAAATATCCACACCGCTATCTGTGTAAACATGCATACATCTTCACCGCTATCTGTATAAACATGGAAATATCTACACCGCTACCAGTATAAACATGGAAATATCAGCACCGCTATCTGCATGAACATGGAAATATCTACCCCGCTATCTGTATGAACATGGAAATATCTACACCGCTATCTGTATGAACATGGAAATATCTACAAAGCTATCTGAATGAACATGGAAATATCTACACCGCTATCTGTTTGAACATGTAAATATCTACACCGCTATCTGCATGAAAATGGAAATATCTACAAAGCTATCTGCATATACATGGAAATATCTACACAGCTATCTCTTTACACATGGAAATAACTACACCGCTATATCTATAAACAGGGAAATATCTACACCGCCATGTGTATGAACATGGAAATATCAGCACCGCCATCTGTATGAACATATAAATATCTACTCCGCCATCTGTATTAAGAAGGAAATATCTAAACCGCTATCTGTATAAACATGGAAATATCTACACCGCTGCCTGTATAAACATGGAAATATCAGCACCGCTATCTGTATGAACATGGAAATATCTACACCGCTATCTGTATCAACATGGAAATATCTACACCGCTATCTGTATGAACATGGAAATAGCTACACCGTTATCTGTATGAACATGGAAATAGCTACACCGCTATCTGTATGAACATGGAAATATCTACACCGCTATCTGTATGAACATGGATATATCTACACAGCCATATGGATGAACATGGAAATATCTACACCGCTATCTGTATGAACATGGAAATATCTACACCGCTATCTGTATGAACATGGATATATCAACACAGCCATCTGGATGAACATGGAAATATCTACACCGCTATCTGTGTAAACATGCATAGACCTTCACCGCTATCTGTATAAACATGGAAATATCTACACCGCTATCTGTATGAACTTGGAAATATCTACACCGCTATCTGTATGAACATGGAAATATCTACACCGCTATCTGTTTGAACATGGAAATATCTACACCTCTATCTGTATGAACATGGAAATATCTACACCGCTATCTGTTTGATCATGGAAATATCTACACCGCTATCTGCATGAAAAGGAAATACCTACACTGCTATCTGTTTGAACATATAAATATCTACAACGCCATCTGTATGAACATCGAAATATCTACACCGCTATCTGTTTGAACATGGAAATATCTACACCGCTATCTGTATGAACATGGAAATATCTACACCGCTATCTGTTTGAACATATAAATATCTACACCGCCATCTGTATTAAGATGGAGATATCTACACTGCTATCTGTATAAACATGGAAATAACTACACCGCCATCTGTACGAACATATAAATATCTACACCGCCATCTGTATTAAGAAGGAAATATCTAAACCGCTATCTGTATAAACATGGAAATATCTACACCGCTATCTGTATGAACATGGAAATATCTACACCTCTATCTGTATGAACATGGAAATAGCTACACCGCTATCTGTGTGAACATGGATATATCTACACAGCCATCTGGATGAAGATGGAAATATCTACACCGCTATCTGTGTAAACATGCATACATCTTCACCGCTATCTGTATAAACATGGAAATATCTACACCGCTATCTGTGTGAACATGGAAATATCTACACCGCTATCTGTTTGAACATGGAAATATCTACACCGCTATCTGCATGAAAATGGAAATATCTACACTGCTATCTGCATATACATTTAAATATCTACCCAGCTATCTCTTTACACATGGAAATAACTTCACCGCAATCTGTATGAACATGGAAATATGTACACCGCCATCTGTATGAACATGGAAATATCTGCACCGCCATCTGTATGAACCTATAAATATCTACACCGCCATCTGTATTAAGATGGAGATTTCTTCACTGCTATCTGTATAAACATGGAAATATCTACACCGCTATCTGTATAAACATGGAAATATCTACACCACTACCTGTATAAACATGGAAATATCAGCACCGCTATCTGTATGAACATGGAAATATCTACACCGCTATCTGTATGAACATGGAAATATCTACACCGCTATCTGTATGAACATGAAAATATCTACACCGCTATCTGTATGAACATGGAAATATCTACACCGCTATCTGTTTGAACATGGAAATATCTACACCGCTGTCTGCATGAAAATGGAAATATCTACACAGCTATCTGCATACACATGGAAATATCTACACAGCTATCTCTTAACACATGGAAATAAGTACTCCGCTATATCTATAAACATGGAAATGTCTACACCGCCATCTGTATGAACATGGAAATATCTGCACCACCATCAGTGTGGACATATAAATATCTACACCACCATCTGTATTAAGAAGGAAATATCTAAACCGCTATCTGTATGAACATTGAAATATCTACACCGCTATCTGTATGAACATGGAAATATCTACACCGCTATCTGTGTAAACATGCATACATCTTCACCGCTATCTGTATAACCATGGAAATATCTACACCTCTACCTGTATAAACATGGAAATATCAGCACCGCTATCTGTATGAACATGGAAATTTCTACACCGCTATCTTTATGAACATGGAAGTATCTACACCGCTATCTGGATGAACATGGAAATATCTACAAAGCTATCTGAATGAACATGGAAAAATCTACACCGCTATCTGTTTGAACATGTAAATATCTACACCGCTATCTGCATGAAAATGGAAATATCTACAAAGCTATCTGCATATACATGGAAATATCTACACAGCTATCTCTTTACACATGGAAATAACTACACCACTATATCTATAAACATGGAAATATCTACACGGCCATCTGCATGAACATGGGAATATCTGCACCGCCATCTGTATGAACATATAAATATCTAAACCGCCATCTGTATTAAGAAGGAAATATCTAAACCGCCATCAGTATAAACATGGAAATATCTACACCGCTGCCTGTATAACCATGGAAATATCAGCACCGCTATCTGTATGAACATGGAAATATCTACACCGCTATCTGTATTAACATGGAAATATCTACACTGCTATCTGTATGAACATGGAAATATCTACACCGTTCTCCGTATGAACATGGAAATAGCTACACTGCTATCTGTATGAACATGGAAATATCTACACCGCTATCTGTATGAACATGGAAATAGCTACACCGCTATCTGTATGAACATGGAAATATCTACACCGCTATCTGTATGAACATGGAAATATCTACACCGCTATCTGTATGAACATGGAAATATCTTCACCGCCATCTGTATGAACATGGATATATCTACACAGCCATCTGGATGAACATGGAAATATCAACACCGCTATCTGTATGAACATGGAAATATCTACACCGCTATCTGTTTTAACATGCATACATCTTCACCGCTATCTGTATAAACATGGAAATATCTACACCGCTATCTGTATGAACATGGAAATATCTACACAGCTATCTGTTTGAACATGGAAATATCTACACCGCTATCTCCATGAAAATGGAAATATCTACACAGCTATCTGCATATACATGGAAATATCTACAAAGCTATTTCTCTACACATGGAAATATCTCCACCGCAATCTCTATAAACATGGAAATATCTTCACCGCCATCTGTATGAACATGGAAATATCTGCACCGCCATCTGTATGAACATATAAATATCTAGACAGCCATCTGTATAAAGATGGAGATATCTACACCGCTATCTGTATAAAAATGGAAATATCTACACCGCTATCTGTATAAACATGGAAATATCTACACCGCTATCTGTATAAACATGGAAATATCTACACCGCTACCTGTATAAACATGGAAATATCAGCACCGCTATCTGTATGAAAATGGAAATATCTACACCGCTATCTGTATGAACATGGAAATATCTACACCGCTATCTGTATGAACATGGAAATAACTTCACCGACATCTGTATGAACATGGATATATCTACACAGCCATCTGGATGAACATGGAAATATCTACACCGCTATCTGTATGAACATGGAAATATCTACACCGCTATCTGTGTAAACAGGCATACATCTTCACCGCTATCTGTATAAACATGGATATATCTACACCGCTATTGGTAGAAACATGGAAATATCTACACCGCTACCTGTATAAACATGGAAATATCAGCACCGTTATCTGTATGAACATGGAAATATCTACACAGCCATCTGGATGAAAATGGAAATATGTACACCGCTATCTGTATGAACATGGAAATAGCTACACCGCTATCTGTATGAACATAGGAATATCTACACCGCTATCTGTATGAACATGGAAATATCTACACCGCTATCTGTATGAACATGGAAATATCTTCACCGCCATCTGTATGAACATGAACATATCTACACAGCCATCTGGATGAACATGGAAATACCTACACCGCTATATGTATGAACATGGAATTAGCTACACCGCTATCTGTATGAACATGGAAATATCCACACCGCTATCTGTATGAACATGGAAATGTCTACACCGCTATCTGTATGAACATGGATATATCTACACAGCCATCTGGATGAACATGGATATATCTACACAGCCATCTGGATGAACATGGAAATATCTGCACCGCTATCTGTATGAACATGGAAATATCTACACCACTATCTGTGTAAACATGCATACATCTTCACTGCTATCTGTATAAACATGGAATTATCTACACCGCTATATGTATGACCATGGAAATATCTACCCCGCTATCTGTTTGAACACGGAAATATCTACTCCGCTATCTGCATGAAAACGGAAATATCTACACAGCTATCTGCATATACATGGAAATATCTACAAAGCTATTTCTTTACACAGGGAAATAACTACACCGCTATCTCTATTAACATGGAAATATCTACACCGCCATCTGTATGAACATGGAAATATCTGCACCGCCATCTGTATGAACATATAAATATCTACACCGCCATCTGTATTAAGATGGAGATATCTACACCGCTATCTGTATGAACATGGAAATATCTACACCGCTATCTGTATAAACATGGAAATATCTACACTGCTATCTGTATAAACATGGAAATATCTACACCGCTACCTGTATAAACATGGAAATATCAGCACCGCTATCTGTATGAACATGGAAATAGCTACACCGTTATCTGTATCAACATGGAAATAGCTACACCGCTATCTGTATGAACATGGAAGTATCTACACCGCTAACTGTATTAACATGGATATATCTACACAGCCATCTGGATGAACATGGAAATATCTACACCGCTATCTGAATGAACATGGAAATATCTACACCGCTATCTGTGTAAACATGCATACATCTTCACCGCTATCTGTAAAAACATGGAAATATCTACACCGCTATCTGTATGAACATGGAAATATCTACACCGCTATCTGTATGAACATGGAAATATCTACACCGCTATCTGTTTGAACATGGAAATATCTACACCGCTATCTGCATGGAAATTGAAATATCTACACAGCTATCTGCATATACATGGAAATATCTACACAGCTATCTCTTTATACATGGAAATAACTACACCGCTATCTGTATGAACATGGAAATATCTACACCGCCACCTGTATGAACATGGAAATATCTGCACCGCCATCTGTATGAACATATAAATATCTACACCGCCATCTGTATTAAGATGGAGATATCTACACCGCTATCTGTATAAACATGGAAATGTCTACACCGCTATCTGTATAAACAGGGAACTATCTACACCACTATCTGTATAAACATGGAAATATCAGCACCGCTATCTTTATGAACATGGAAATATCAGCCCCTCTATCTGTAAGAACATGGAAGTATCTACACCGCTATCAATATGAACATGGAAATATCTACACCACTATCTGTTTGAACATGGAAATACCTTCACCGCCATCTGTATGAACATGGATATATCTACACAGCCACCTGGATGAACATGGAAATATCTACACCGCTATCTGTATGAACATGGAAATAGCTACACCGCTATCTGTATGAACATGGAAATATCTACACCACTATCTGTATGAACATGGAAATATCTACACCGCTATTTGTATGAACATGGAAATATCTTCACCGCTATCAGTATGAACATGGATATATCTACACAGCCATCTGGATGAACATGGAAATATCTACACCGCTATCTGTATGAACATGGAAATAGCTACACCGCTAGCTGTATGAACATGGAAATATCTACACCGCTATCTGTATGAACATGGAAATATCTACACCGCTATCTGTATGAACATGGAAATGTCTTCACCGCCATCTGTATGAACATGGATATATCTACAGAGCCATCTTGATGAACATGGAAATATCTACACAGCTATCTGTATGAACATGGAAATTTATACATCGCTATCTCTGTAAACATGCATACATCTTCACCGCTATCTGTATAAACATGGAAATATCTACACCGCTATCTGTCTGAACATGGAAATATCTACACCGCTATCTGTTTGAACATGGAAATATCTACACCGCTTTCTGCATAAAAATGGAAATATCTACACAGCTATCTGCATATACATGGAAATATCTTCAAAGCTATCTCTTTACACATGGAAATAACTACACTGCTATCTCTATAAACATGGAAATATCTACACCGCCATCTGTATGAACCTGGAAATATCTGCATTGCCATCTGTATGAACATATAAATACCTACACCGCCATCTGTATTAAGATGGAGATACCTACACCGCTATCTGCATAAACCTGGAAATATCTACACCGCTACCTGTATAAACATGGAAATATCAGCACCGCTCTCTGTATGAACTCGGAAATATCTACACCGCTATCTGTACGAACATGGAAATATCTACACTGCTATCTGTATGAACATGGAAATAGCTACACCGCTATCTGTATGAAAATGGAAATATCTACACTGCTATCTGCATATACATTTAAATATCTACACAGCTATCTCTTTACACATGGAAATAACTACACCACTATCTGTATGAACATGGAAATATCTACACCGCCATCTGTATGAACATGGAAATATCTGCACCGCCATCTGTATGAACATATTAATATCTAAACCGCCATCTGTATTAAGATGGAGATATCTACACTGCTATCTGTATAAACATGGAAATATCAACACCGCCATCTGTATGAACATATAAATATCTACACCACCATCTGTATTAAGAAGGAAATATCTAAACCGCTATCTGTATAAACATGGAAATATCTACACCGCTGCCTGTATAAACATGGAAATATCAGCACCGCTATCTGTATGAACATGGAAATATCTACACCACTATCTGTATGAACATGGATATATCTACACAGCCATCTGGATGAACATGGAAATATCTACTTCATTATCTGTATGAACGTGGAAATATCTACGCTGCTATCTGTGTAAACATGCATACATATTCACCGCTATCAGTATAAACATGGAAATATCTACACCGCTATCTGTATGAACATGGAAATAGCTACACCGCTATCTGAATGAACATGGAAATATCTACACCGCTACCTGTATAAACATGGAAATATCAGCACCGCTATCTGTATGAACATGGAAATATCTACACCGCTATCTGTATGAACATGGAAATATCTACACCGCTATCTGTATGAACATGGAAATATCTACAAAGCTATCTGAACATGGAAGTATCTACAGCGCTATCTGTTTGAACATGTAAATATCTACACCGCTATCTGCATGAAAATGGAAATATCTACACTGCTATCTGCATATACATTTAAATATCTACACAGCTATCTCTTTACACATGGAAGTAACTACACCACTATCTGTATGAACATGGAAATATCTACACCGCCATCTGTATGAACATGGAAATATCTGCACCGCCATCTGTATGAACATATAAATATCTACACCGCCATCTGTATTAAGATGGAGATATCTACACTGCTATCTGTATAAACATGGAAATATCAACACCGCCATCTGTATGAACACATAAATATCTACACTGCCATCTGTATTAAGAAGGAAATATCTAAACCGCTATCTGTATAAACATGGAAATATCTACACCGCTGCCTGTATAAACATGGAAATATCAGCACCGCTATCTGTTTGAACATGGAAATATCTACACCGCTATCTGTAGGAACATAGAAATAGCTACACCGCTGCCTGTATAAACATGGAAATATCTACACCGCTATCTGTGTAAACATGCATACATCTTCACCGCTATCTGTATAAACATGGAAATATCTACACAGCTATCTCTATGAACATGGAAATATCTACACCGCTATCTGTATGAACATGGAAATATCTACACCGCTATCTATTTGAACATGGAAATATCTACACCGCTATCTGCATGAAAATGGAAATATCTACACTGCTATCGGCATATACAGGGAAATATCTACACAGCTATCTCTTTACACATGGAAATAACTACACCGCTATCTGTATGAACATGGAAATAGCTACACCGCTATCTGTATGAACATGGAAATATCTACACCGCTATCTGTATGAACATGGAAATAGCTACACCGTTATCTGTATCAACATGGAAATAGCTACACCGCTATCTGTATGAACATGGAAGTATCTACACCGCTAACTGTATTAACATGGATATATCTACACAGCCATCTGGATGAACATGGAAATATCTACACCGCTATCTGTATGAACATGGAAATATCTACACCGCTATCTGTGTAAACATGCATACATCTTCACCGCTATCTGTAAAAACATGGAAATATCTACACCGCTATCTGTATGAACATGGAAATATCTACACCGCTATCTGTATGAACATGGAAATATCTACACCGCTATCTGTTTGAACATGGAAATATCTACACCGCTATCTGCATGGAAATTGAAATATCTACACAGCTATCTGCATATACATGGAAATATCTACACAGCTATCTCTTTATACATGGAAATAACTACACCGCTATCTGTATGAACATGGAAATATCTACACCGCCATCTGTATGAACATGGAAATATCTGCACCGCCATCTGTATGAACATATAAATACCTACACCGCCATCTGTATTAAGATGGAGATATCTACACCGCTATCTGTATAAACATGGAAATGTCTACACTGCTATCTGTATAAACAGGGAACTATCTACACCACTATCTGTATAAACATGGAAATATCAGCACCGCTATCTTTATGAACATGGAATTATCAGCCCCTCTATCTGTAAGAACATGGAAGTATCTACACCGCTATGAATATGAACATGGAAATATCTACACCGCTATCTGTATGAACATGGAAATACCTTCACCGCCATCTGTATGAACATGGATATATCTACACAGACACCTGGATGAACATGGAAATATCTACACCGCTATCTGTATGAACATGGAAATAGCTACACCGCTATCTGTATGAACATGGAAATATCTACACCACTATCTGTATGAACATGGAAATATCTACACCGCTATCTGTATGAACATGGAAATATCTTCACCGCTATCAGTATGAACATGGATATATCTACACAGCCATCTGGATGAACATGGAAATATCTACACCGCTATCTGTATGAACATGGAAATAGCTACACCGCTAGCTGTATGAACATGGAAATATCTACACCGCTATCTGTATGAACATGGAAATATCTACACCGCTATCTGTATGAACATGGAAATATCTTCACCGCCATCTGTATGAACATGGATATATCTACAGAGCCATCTTGATGGACATGGAAATATCTACACAGCTATCTGTATGAACATGGAAATTTATACATCGCTATCTCTGTAAACATGCATACATCTTCACCGCTATCTGTATAAACATGGAAATATCTACACCGCTATCTGTCTGAACATGGAAATATCTACACCGCTATCTGTTTGAACATGGAAATATCTACACCGCTTTCTGCATAAAAATGGAAATATCTACACAGCTATCTGCATATATATGGAAATATCTTCAAAGCTATCTCTTTACACATGGAAATAACTACACCGCTATCTCTATAAACATGGAAATATCTACACCGCCATCTGTATGAACCTGGAAATATCTGCATTGCCATCTGTATGAACATATAAATACCTACACCGCCATCTGTATTAAGATGGAGATACCTACACCGCTATCTGCATAAACCTGGAAATATCTACACCGCTACCTGTATAAACATGGAAATATCAGCACCGCTCTCTGTATGAACTCGGAAATATCTACACCGCTATCTGTACGAACATGGAAATATCTACACTGCTATCTGTATGAACATGGAAATAGCTACACCGCTATCTGTATGAAAATGGAAATATCTACACTGCTATCTGCATATACATTTAAATATCTACACAGCTATCTCTTTACACATGGAAATAACTACACCACTATCTGTATGAACATGGAAATATCTACACCGCCATCTGTATGAACATGGAAATATCTGCACCGCCATCTGTATGAACATATAAATATCTAAACCGCCATCTGTATTAAGATGGAGATATCTACACTGCTATCTGTATAAACATGGAAATATCACCACCGCCATCTGTATGAACATATAAATATCTACACCACCATCTGTATTAAGAAGGAAATATCTAAACCGCTATCTGTATAAACATGGAAATATATACACCGCTGCCTGTATAAACATGGAAATATCAGCACCGCTATCTGTATGAACATGGAAATATCTACACCACTATCTCTATGAACATGGATATATCTACACAGCCATCTGGATGAACATGGAAATATCTACTTCATTATCTGTATGAACCTGGAAATATCTACGCTGCTATCTGTGTAAACATGCATACATATTCACCGCTATCAGTATAAACATGGAAATATCTACACCGCTATCTGTATGAACATGGAAATAGCTACACCGCTATCTGAATGAACATGGAAATATCTCCACCGCCATCTGTATGAACATGGATATATCTACACAGCCATCTGGATGAACATGGAAATATCTACACCGCTATCTGTATGAACATGGAAATAGCTACAGGGCTATCTGTATGAACATGGAAATATCTACACCGCTATCTGTATGAACATGGAAATATCTACACCGCTATCTGTATGAACATGGAAATATCTTCACCGCCATCTGTATGAACATGGATATATCTACACAGCCATCTGGATGAACATGGAAATATCAACACCGCTATCTGTATGAACATGGAAATATCTACACCGCTATCTGTTTTAACATGCATACATCTTCACCGCTATCTGTATAAACATGGAAATATCTACACCGCTATCTGTATGAACATGGAAATATCTACACCGCTATCTGTTTGAACATGGAAATATCTACACCGCTATCTGCATGAAAATGGAAATATCTACACAGCTATCTGCATATACATGGAAATATCTACAAAGCTATTTCTCTACACATGGAAATATCTCCACCACAATCTCTATAAACATGGAAATATCTTCACCGCCATCTGTATGAACATGGAAATATCTGCACCGCCTTCTGTATGAACATATAAATATCTAGACAGCCATCTGTATAAAGATGGAGATATCTACACCGCTATCTGTATAAAAATGGAAATATCTACACCGCTATCAGTATAAACATGGAAATATCTACACCGCTATCTGTATAAACATGGAAATATCTACACCGCTACCTGTATAAACATGGAAATATCAGCACCGCTATCTGTATGAAAATGGAAATATCTACACCGCTATCTGTATGAACATGGAAATATCTACACCGCTATCTGCATGAACATGGAAATATCTTCACCGCCATCTGTATGAACATGGATATATCTACACAGCCATCTGGATGAACATGGAAATATCTGCACCGCTATCTGTATGAACATGGAAATATCTACACCACTATCTGTGTAAACATGTATACATCTTCACTGCTATCTGTATAAACATGGAATTATCTACACCGCTATCTGTATGACCATGGAAATATCTACACCGCTATATGTTTGAACACGGAAATATCTACTCCGCTATCTGCATGAAAATGGAAATATCTACACAGCTATCTGCATATACATGGAAATATCTACAAAGCTATTTCCTTACACATGGAAATAACTACACCGCTATCTCTATTAACATGGAAATATCTACACCGCCATCTGTATGAACATGGAAATATCTGCACCGCCATCTGTATGAACATATAAATATCTACACCGCCATCTGTATTAAGATGGAGATATCTACACCGCTATCTGTATAAACATGGAAATATCTACACCGCTATCTGTATAAACATGGAAATATCTACACCGCTATCTGTATAAACATGGAAATATCTACACCGCTACCTGTATAAACATGGAAATATCAGCACCGCTATCTGTATGAACATGGATATACCTACACAGCCATCTGGATGAACATGGAAATATATACACCGCTATCTTTATGAACATGGAAATAGCTACACCGCTATCTGTATGAACATGGAAATATCTACACCACTAACTGTATGAACATGGAAATATCTACACCGCTATCTGTATGAACATGGAAATAGCTACACCTCTATCAGTATGAACATGGAAATATCTACACCGCTATCTGTATGAACATAGAAAGATCTACACCGCTATGTGTATGAACATGGAAATATCTTCACCGCCATCTGTATGAATATGGATATATCTACACAGCCATCTGGATGAACATGGATATATCTCCACCGCTATCTGCATGAACATTTAAATATCTACCCCGCTATCTGTGTAAACATGCATACATCTTCACCGCTATCTGTAGAAACATGGAAATATCTACACCGCTATCTGTATAAACACGGAAATATCTACACCGCTACCTGTATAAACATGGAAATATCAGCACCGCTATCTGTATGAAAATGGAAATATCTACACCGCTATCTCAATGAACATGGAAATATCTACACCGATATCTGTATGAACATGGAAATATCTTCACCGCCATCTGTATGAACTTGGATATATCTACACAGCCATCTGGATGAACATGGAAATATCAGCACCGCTGTCTGTATGAACATGGAAATATCTACACCGCTATCTGTATGAACATGGAAATATCTACACCACTATCTGTGTAAACATGCATACATCTTCACTGCTATCTCTATAAACATGGTATTATCTACACCGCTATCTGTATGACCATGGAAATATCTACACCGCTATCTGTTTGAACACGGAAATATCTACTCCGCTATCTGCATGAAAATGGAAATATCTACACAGCTATCTGCATATACATGGAAATATCTACAAAGCTATTTCTTTACACATGGAAATAACTACACCGCTATCTCTATTAACATGGAAATATCTACACCGCCATCTGTATGAACATGGAAATATCTGCACCGCCATCTGTATGAACATATAAATATCTACACCTCCATCTGTACTAAGATGGAGATATCTACACCGCTATCTGTATAAACATGGAAATATCTACACCGCTATCTGTATAAACATGTAAATATCTACACCGCTATCTGTATAAACATGGAAATATCTACACCGCTACCTGTATAAACATGGAAATATCAGCACCGCTATCTGTATGAACATGGAAATATCTACACAGCCATCTGGATGAACATGGAAATATCTACACCGCTATCTTTATGAACATGGAAATAGCTACACCGCTATCTGTATGAACATGGAATCATCTACACCACTAACTGTATGAACATGGAAATATCTACACCGCTATCTGCATGAACATGGAAATATCTTCACCGCCATCTGTATGAACATGGATATATCTACACAGCAATCTGGATGAACATGGAAATATCTACACCGCTATCTGTATGAACATGGAAAGATCTACACCGCTATCTGTATGAACATGGAAATATCTACACCGCTGTCTGCATGAAAATGGAAATATCTACACAGCTATCTGCATACACATGGAAATATCTACACAGCTATCTCTTAACACATGGAAATAAGTACTCCGCTATATCTATAAACATGGAAATGTCTACACCGCCATCTGTATGAACATGGAAATATCTGCACCACCATCAGTGTGGACATATAAATATCTACACCACCATCTGTATTAAGAAGGAAATATCTAAACCGCTATCTGTATGAACATTGAAATATCTACACCGCTATCTGTATGAACATGGAAATATCTACACCGCTATCTGTGTAAACATGCATACATCTTCACCGCTATCTGTATAACCATGGAAATATCTACACCTCTACCTGTATAAACATGGAAATATCAGCACCGCTATCTGTATGAACATGGAAATTTCTACACCGCTATCTTTATGAACATGGAAGTATCTACACCGCTATCTGGATGAACATGGAAATATCTACAAAGCTATCTGAATGAACATGGAAAAATCTACACCGCTATCTGTTTGAACATGTAAATATCTACACCGCTATCTGCATGAAAATGGAAATATCTACAAAGCTATCTGCATATACATGGAAATATCTACACAGCTATCTCTTTACACATGGAAATAACTACACCACTATATCTATAAACATGGAAATATCTACACGGCCATCTGCATGAACATGGGAATATCTGCACCGCCATCTGTATGAACATATAAATATCTAAACCGCCATCTGTATTAAGAAGGAAATATCTAAACCGCCATCAGTATAAACATGGAAATATCTACACCGCTGCCTGTATAACCATGGAAATATCAGCACCGCTATCTGTATGAACATTGAAATATCTACACCGCTATCTGTATTAACATGGAAATATCTACACTGCTATCTGTATGAACATGGAAATATCTACACCGTTCTCCGTATGAACATGGAAATAGCTACACTGCTATCTGTATGAACATGGAAATATCTACACCGCTATCTGTATGAACATGGAAATAGCTACACCGCTATCTGTATGAACATGGAAATATCTACACCGCTATCTGTATGAACATGGAAATATCTACACCGCTATCTGTATGAACATGGAAATATCTTCACCGCCATCTGTATGAACATGGATATATCTACACAGCCATCTGGATGAACATGGAAATATCAACACCGCTATCTGTATGAACATGGAAATATCTACACCGCTATCTGTTTTAACATGCATACATCTTCACCGCTATCTGTATAAACATGGAAATATCTACACCGCTATCTGTATGAACATGGAAATATCTACACAGCTATCTGTTTGAACATGGAAATATCTACACCGCTATCTCCATGAAAATGGAAATATCTACACAGCTATCTGCATATACATGGAAATATCTACAAAGCTATTTCTCTACACATGGAAATATCTCCACCGCAATCTCTATAAACATGAAAATATCTTCACCGCCATCTGTATGAACATGGAAATATCTGCACCGCCATCTGTATGAACATATAAATATCTAGACAGCCATCTGTATAAAGATGGAGATATCTACACCGCTATCTGTATAAAAATGGAAATATCTACACCGCTATCTGTATAAACATGGAAATATCTACACCGCTATCTGTATAAACATGGAAATATCTACACCGCTACCTGTATAAACATGGAAATATCAGCACCGCTATCTGTATGAAAATGGAAATATCTACACCGCTATCTGTATGAACATGGAAATATCTACACCGCTATCTGTATGAACATGGAAATAACTTCACCGACATCTGTATGAACATGGATATATCTACACAGCCATCTGGATGAACATGGAAATATCTACACCGCTATCTGTATGAACATGGAAATATCTACACCGCTATCTGTGTAAACAGGCATACATCTTCACCGCTATCTGTATAAACATGGATATATCTACACCGCTATTGGTAGAAACATGGAAATATCTACACCGCTACCTGTATAAACATGGAAATATCAGCACCGTTATCTGTATGAACATGGAAATATCTACACAGCCATCTGGATGAAAATGGAAATATGTACACCGCTATCTGTATGAACATGGAAATAGCTACACCGCTATCTGTATGAACATAGGAATATCTACACCGCTATCTGTATGAACATGGAAATATCTACACCGCTATCTGTATGAACATGGAAATATCTTCACCGCCATCTGTATGAACATGAACATATCTACACAGCCATCTGGATGAACATGGAAATACCTACACCGCTATATGTATGAACATGGAATTAGCTACACCGCTATCTGTATGAACATGGAAATATCCACACCGCTATCTGTATGAACATGGAAATGTCTACACCGCTATCTGTATGAACATGGATATATCTACACAGCCATCTGGATGAACATGGATATATCTACACAGCCATCTGGATGAACATGGAAATATCTGCACCGCTATCTGTATGAACATGGAAATATCTACACCACTATCTGTGTAAACATGCATACATCTTCACTGCTATCTGTATAAACATGGAATTATCTACACCGCTATATGTATGACCATGGAAATATCTACCCCGCTATCTGTTTGAACACGGAAATATCTACTCCGCTATCTGCATGAAAACGGAAATATCTACACAGCTATCTGCATATACATGGAAATATCTACAAAGCTATTTCTTTACACAGGGAAATAACTACACCGCTATCTCTATTAACATGGAAATATCTACACCGCCATCTGTATGAACATGGAAATATCTGCACCGCCATCTGTATGAACATATAAATATCTACACCGCCATCTGTATTAAGATGGAGATATCTACACCGCTATCTGTATGAACATGGAAATATCTACACCGCTATCTGTATAAACATGGAAATATCTACACTGCTATCTGTATAAACATGGAAATATCTACACCGCTACCTGTATAAACATGGAAATATCAGCACCGCTATCTGTATGAACATGGAAATAGCTACACCGTTATCTGTATCAACATGGAAATAGCTACACCGCTATCTGTATGAACATGGAAGTATCTACACCGCTAACTGTATTAACATGGATATATCTACACAGCCATCTGGATGAACATGGAAATATCTACACCGCTATCTGAATGAACATGGAAATATCTACACCGCTATCTGTGTAAACATGCATACATCTTCACCGCTATCTGTAAAAACATGGAAATATCTACACCGCTATCTGTATGAACATGGAAATATCTACACCGCTATCTGTATGAACATGGAAATATCTACACCGCTATCTGTTTGAACATGGAAATATCTACACCGCTATCTGCATGGAAATTGAAATATCTACACAGCTATCTGCATATACATGGAAATATCTACACAGCTATCTCTTTATACATGGAAATAACTACACCGCTATCTGTATGAACATGGAAATATCTACACCGCCACCTGTATGAACATGGAAATATCTGCACCGCCATCTGTATGAACATATAAATATCTACACCGCCATCTGTATTAAGATGGAGATATCTACACCGCTATCTGTATAAACATGGAAATGTCTACACCGCTATCTGTATAAACAGGGAACTATCTACACCACTATCTGTATAAACATGGAAATATCAGCACCGCTATCTTTATGAACATGGAAATATCAGCCCCTCTATCTGTAAGAACATGGAAGTATCTACACCGCTATCAATATGAACATGGAAATATCTACACCACTATCTGTTTGAACATGGAAATACCTTCACCGCCATCTGTATGAACATGGATATATCTACACAGCCACCTGGATGAACATGGAAATATCTACACCGCTATCTGTATGAACATGGAAATAGCTACACCGCTATCTGTATGAACATGGAAATATCTACACCACTATCTGTATGAACATGGAAATATCTACACCGCTATTTGTATGAACATGGAAATATCTTCACCGCTATCAGTATGAACATGGATATATCTACACAGCCATCTGGATGAACATGGAAATATCTACACCGCTATCTGTATGAACATGGAAATAGCTACACCGCTAGCTGTATGAACATGGAAATATCTACACCGCTATCTGTATGAACATGGAAATATCTACACCGCTATCTGTATGAACATGGAAATGTCTTCACCGCCATCTGTATGAACATGGATATATCTACAGAGCCATCTTGATGAACATGGAAATATCTACACAGCTATCTGTATGAACATGGAAATTTATACATCGCTATCTCTGTAAACATGCATACATCTTCACCGCTATCTGTATAAACATGGAAATATCTACACCGCTATCTGTCTGAACATGGAAATATCTACACCGCTATCTGTTTGAACATGGAAATATCTACACCGCTTTCTGCATAAAAATGGAAATATCTACACAGCTATCTGCATATACATGGAAATATCTTCAAAGCTATCTCTTTACACATGGAAATAACTACACTGCTATCTCTATAAACATGGAAATATCTACACCGCCATCTGTATGAACCTGGAAATATCTGCATTGCCATCTGTATGAACATATAAATACCTACACCGCCATCTGTATTAAGATGGAGATACCTACACCGCTATCTGCATAAACCTGGAAATATCTACACCGCTACCTGTATAAACATGGAAATATCAGCACCGCTCTCTGTATGAACTCGGAAATATCTACACCGCTATCTGTACGAACATGGAAATATCTACACTGCTATCTGTATGAACATGGAAATAGCTACACCGCTATCTGTATGAAAATGGAAATATCTACACTGCTATCTGCATATACATTTAAATATCTACACAGCTATCTCTTTACACATGGAAATAACTACACCACTATCTGTATGAACATGGAAATATCTACACCGCCATCTGTATGAACATGGAAATATCTGCACCGCCATCTGTATGAACATATTAATATCTAAACCGCCATCTGTATTAAGATGGAGATATCTACACTGCTATCTGTATAAACATGGAAATATCAACACCGCCATCTGTATGAACATATAAATATCTACACCACCATCTGTATTAAGAAGGAAATATCTAAACCGCTATCTGTATAAACATGGAAATATCTACACCGCTGCCTGTATAAACATGGAAATATCAGCACCGCTATCTGTATGAACATGGAAATATCTACACCACTATCTGTATGAACATGGATATATCTACACAGCCATCTGGATGAACATGGAAATATCTACTTCATTATCTGTATGAACGTGGAAATATCTACGCTGCTATCTGTGTAAACATGCATACATATTCACCGCTATCAGTATAAACATGGAAATATCTACACCGCTATCTGTATGAACATGGAAATAGCTACACCGCTATCTGAATGAACATGGAAATATCTACACCGCTACCTGTATAAACATGGAAATATCAGCACCGCTATCTGTATGAACATGGAAATATCTACACCGCTATCTGTATGAACATGGAAATATCTACACCGCTATCTGTATGAACATGGAAATATCTACAAAGCTATCTGAACATGGAAGTATCTACAGCGCTATCTGTTTGAACATGTAAATATCTACACCGCTATCTGCATGAAAATGGAAATATCTACACTGCTATCTGCATATACATTTAAATATCTACACAGCTATCTCTTTACACATGGAAGTAACTACACCACTATCTGTATGAACATGGAAATATCTACACCGCCATCTGTATGAACATGGAAATATCTGCACCGCCATCTGTATGAACATATAAATATCTACACCGCCATCTGTATTAAGATGGAGATATCTACACTGCTATCTGTATAAACATGGAAATATCAACACCGCCATCTGTATGAACACATAAATATCTACACTGCCATCTGTATTAAGAAGGAAATATCTAAACCGCTATCTGTATAAACATGGAAATATCTACACCGCTGCCTGTATAAACATGGAAATATCAGCACCGCTATCTGTTTGAACATGGAAATATCTACACCGCTATCTGTAGGAACATAGAAATAGCTACACCGCTGCCTGTATAAACATGGAAATATCTACACCGCTATCTGTGTAAACATGCATACATCTTCACCGCTATCTGTATAAACATGGAAATATCTACACAGCTATCTCTATGAACATGGAAATATCTACACCGCTATCTGTATGAACATGGAAATATCTACACCGCTATCTATTTGAACATGGAAATATCTACACCGCTATCTGCATGAAAATGGAAATATCTACACTGCTATCGGCATATACAGGGAAATATCTACACAGCTATCTCTTTACACATGGAAATAACTACACCGCTATCTGTATGAACATGGAAATAGCTACACCGCTATCTGTATGAACATGGAAATATCTACACCGCTATCTGTATGAACATGGAAATAGCTACACCGTTATCTGTATCAACATGGAAATAGCTACACCGCTATCTGTATGAACATGGAAGTATCTACACCGCTAACTGTATTAACATGGATATATCTACACAGCCATCTGGATGAACATGGAAATATCTACACCGCTATCTGTATGAACATGGAAATATCTACACCGCTATCTGTGTAAACATGCATACATCTTCACCGCTATCTGTAAAAACATGGAAATATCTACACCGCTATCTGTATGAACATGGAAATATCTACACCGCTATCTGTATGAACATGGAAATATCTACACCGCTATCTGTTTGAACATGGAAATATCTACACCGCTATCTGCATGGAAATTGAAATATCTACACAGCTATCTGCATATACATGGAAATATCTACACAGCTATCTCTTTATACATGGAAATAACTACACCGCTATCTGTATGAACATGGAAATATCTACACCGCCATCTGTATGAACATGGAAATATCTGCACCGCCATCTGTATGAACATATAAATACCTACACCGCCATCTGTATTAAGATGGAGATATCTACACCGCTATCTGTATAAACATGGAAATGTCTACACTGCTATCTGTATAAACAGGGAACTATCTACACCACTATCTGTATAAACATGGAAATATCAGCACCGCTATCTTTATGAACATGGAATTATCAGCCCCTCTATCTGTAAGAACATGGAAGTATCTACACCGCTATGAATATGAACATGGAAATATCTACACCGCTATCTGTATGAACATGGAAATACCTTCACCGCCATCTGTATGAACATGGATATATCTACACAGACACCTGGATGAACATGGAAATATCTACACCGCTATCTGTATGAACATGGAAATAGCTACACCGCTATCTGTATGAACATGGAAATATCTACACCACTATCTGTATGAACATGGAAATATCTACACCGCTATCTGTATGAACATGGAAATATCTTCACCGCTATCAGTATGAACATGGATATATCTACACAGCCATCTGGATGAACATGGAAATATCTACACCGCTATCTGTATGAACATGGAAATAGCTACACCGCTAGCTGTATGAACATGGAAATATCTACACCGCTATCTGTATGAACATGGAAATATCTACACCGCTATCTGTATGAACATGGAAATATCTTCACCGCCATCTGTATGAACATGGATATATCTACAGAGCCATCTTGATGGACATGGAAATATCTACACAGCTATCTGTATGAACATGGAAATTTATACATCGCTATCTCTGTAAACATGCATACATCTTCACCGCTATCTGTATAAACATGGAAATATCTACACCGCTATCTGTCTGAACATGGAAATATCTACACCGCTATCTGTTTGAACATGGAAATATCTACACCGCTTTCTGCATAAAAATGGAAATATCTACACAGCTATCTGCATATATATGGAAATATCTTCAAAGCTATCTCTTTACACATGGAAATAACTACACCGCTATCTCTATAAACATGGAAATATCTACACCGCCATCTGTATGAACCTGGAAATACCTGCATTGCCATCTGTATGAACATATAAATACCTACACCGCCATCTGTATTAAGATGGAGATACCTACACCGCTATCTGCATAAACCTGGAAATATCTACACCGCTACCTGTATAAACATGGAAATATCAGCACCGCTCTCTGTATGAACTCGGAAATATCTACACCGCTATCTGTACGAACATGGAAATATCTACACTGCTATCTGTATGAACATGGAAATAGCTACACCGCTATCTGTATGAAAATGGAAATATCTACACTGCTATCTGCATATACATTTAAATATCTACACAGCTATCTCTTTACACATGGAAATAACTACACCACTATCTGTATGAACATGGAAATATCTACACCGCCATCTGTATGAACATGGAAATATCTGCACCGCCATCTGTATGAACATATAAATATCTAAACCGCCATCTGTATTAAGATGGAGATATCTACACTGCTATCTGTATAAACATGGAAATATCACCACCGCCATCTGTATGAACATATAAATATCTACACCACCATCTGTATTAAGAAGGAAATATCTAAACCGCTATCTGTATAAACATGGAAATATATACACCGCTGCCTGTATAAACATGGAAATATCAGCACCGCTATCTGTATGAACATGGAAATATCTACACCACTATCTGTATGAACATGGATATATCTACACAGCCATCTGGATGAACATGGAAATATCTACTTCATTATCTGTATGAACCTGGAAATATCTACGCTGCTATCTGTGTAAACATGCATACATATTCACCGCTATCAGTATAAACATGGAAATATCTACACCGCTATCTGTATGAACATGGAAATAGCTACACCGCTATCTGAATGAACATGGAAATATCTCCACCGCCATCTGTATGAACATGGATATATCTACACAGCCATCTGGATGAACATGGAAATATCTACACCGCTATCTGTATGAACATGGAAATAGCTACAGGGCTATCTGTATGAACATGGAAATATCTACACCGCTATCTGTATGAACATGGAAATATCTACACCGCTATCTGTATGAACATGGAAATATCTTCACCGCCATCTGTATGAACATGGATATATCTACACAGCCATCTGGATGAACATGGAAATATCAACACCGCTATCTGTATGAACATGGAAATATCTACACCGCTATCTGTTTTAACATGCATACATCTTCACCGCTATCTGTATAAACATGGAAATATCTACACCGCTATCTGTATGAACATGGAAATATCTACACCGCTATCTGTTTGAACATGGAAATATCTACACCGCTATCTGCATGAAAATGGAAATATCTACACAGCTATCTGCATATACATGGAAATATCTACAAAGCTATTTCTCTACACATGGAAATATCTCCACCACAATCTCTATAAACATGGAAATATCTTCACCGCCATCTGTATGAACATGGAAATATCTGCACCGCCTTCTGTATGAACATATAAATATCTAGACAGCCATCTGTATAAAGATGGAGATATCTACACCGCTATCTGTATAAAAATGGAAATATCTACACCGCTATCTGTATAAACATGGAAATATCTACACCGCTATCTGTATAAACATGGAAATATCTACACCGCTACCTGTATAAACATGGAAATATCAGCACCGCTATCTGTATGAAAATGGAAATATCTACACCGCTATCTGTATGAACATGGAAATATCTACACCGCTATCTGCATGAACATGGAAATATCTTCACCGCCATCTGTATGAACATGGATATATCTACACAGCCATCTGGATGAACATGGAAATATCTGCACCGCTATCTGTATGAACATGGAAATATCTACACCACTATCTGTGTAAACATGTATACATCTTCACTGCTATCTGTATAAACATGGAATTATCTACACCGCTATCTGTATGACCATGGAAATATCTACACCGCTATATGTTTGAACACGGAAATATCTACTCCGCTATCTGCATGAAAATGGAAATATCTACACAGCTATCTGCATATACATGGAAATATCTACAAAGCTATTTCCTTACACATGGAAATAACTACACCGCTATCTCTATTAACATGGAAATATCTACACCGCCATCTGTATGAACATGGAAATATCTGCACCGCCATCTGTATGAACATATAAATATCTACACCGCCATCTGTATTAAGATGGAGATATCTACACCGCTATCTGTATAAACATGGAAATATCTACACCGCTATCTGTATAAACATGGAAATATCTACACCGCTATCTGTATAAACATGGAAATATCTACACCGCTACCTGTATAAACATGGAAATATCAGCACCGCTATCTGTATGAACATGGATATACCTACACAGCCATCTGGATGAACATGGAAATATATACACCGCTATCTTTATGAACATGGAAATAGCTACACCGCTATCTGTATGAACATGGAAATATCTACACCACTAACTGTATGAACATGGAAATATCTACACCGCTATCTGTATGAACATGGAAATAGCTACACCTCTATCAGTATGAACATGGAAATATCTACACCGCTATCTGTATGAACATAGAAAGATCTACACCGCTATGTGTATGAACATGGAAATATCTTCACCGCCATCTGTATGAATATGGATATATCTACACAGCCATCTGGATGAACATGGATATATCTCCACCGCTATCTGCATGAACATTTAAATATCTACCCCGCTATCTGTGTAAACATGCATACATCTTCACCGCTATCTGTAGAAACATGGAAATATCTACACCGCTATCTGTATAAACACGGAAATATCTACACCGCTACCTGTATAAACATGGAAATATCAGCACCGCTATCTGTATGAAAATGGAAATATCTACACCGCTATCTCAATGAACATGGAAATATCTACACCGATATCTGTATGAACATGGAAATATCTTCACCGCCATCTGTATGAACTTGGATATATCTACACAGCCATCTGGATGAACATGGAAATATCAGCACCGCTGTCTGTATGAACATGGAAATATCTACACCGCTATCTGTATGAACATGGAAATATCTACACCACTATCTGTGTAAACATGCATACATCTTCACTGCTATCTCTATAAACATGGTATTATCTACACCGCTATCTGTATGACCATGGAAATATCTACACCGCTATCTGTTTGAACACGGAAATATCTACTCCGCTATCTGCATGAAAATGGAAATATCTACACAGCTATCTGCATATACATGGAAATATCTACAAAGCTATTTCTTTACACATGGAAATAACTACACCGCTATCTCTATTAACATGGAAATATCTACACCGCCATCTGTATGAACATGGAAATATCTGCACCGCCATCTGTATGAACATATAAATATCTACACCTCCATCTGTACTAAGATGGAGATATCTACACCGCTATCTGTATAAACATGGAAATATCTACACCGCTATCTGTATAAACATGTAAATATCTACACCGCTATCTGTATAAACATGGAAATATCTACACCGCTACCTGTATAAACATGGAAATATCAGCACCGCTATCTGTATGAACATGGAAATATCTACACAGCCATCTGGATGAACATGGAAATATCTACACCGCTATCTTTATGAACATGGAAATAGCTACACCGCTATCTGTATGAACATGGAATCATCTACACCACTAACTGTATGAACATGGAAATATCTACACCGCTATCTGCATGAACATGGAAATATCTTCACCGCCATCTGTATGAACATGGATATATCTACACAGCAATCTGGATGAACATGGAAATATCTACACCGCTATCTGTATGAACATGGAAAGATCTACACCGCTATCTGTATGAACATGGAAATATCTTCACCGCCATCTGTATGAACATGGATATATCTACACAGCCATCTGGATGAACATGGATATATCTCCACCGCTATCTGCATGAACATGGAAATATCTACACCGCTATCTGTGTAAACATGCATACATCTTCACCGCTATCTGTATAAACATGGAAATATCAGCACCGCTATCTGTATGAAAATGGAAATATCTACACCGCTATCTCTATGAACATGGAAATATCTACACCGATATCTGTATGAACATGGAAATATCTTCACCGCCATCTGTATGAGCTTGGATATACCTACACAGCCATCTGGATGAACATGGAAATATCAGCACCGCTGTCTGTATGAACATGGAAATATCTACACCGCTATCTGTATGAACATGTAAATATCTACACCGCTATCTGTATGAACATACAAATATCTTCACCACCATCTGTATGAACACGGATATATCTACACAGCCATCTGGATGAACATGGAAATTTCTACACCGCTATCTGTATGAACATGGAAATATCTACACCGCTATCTGTGTAAACATGCATACATCTTCACCGCTATCTGTATAAACATGGAAATATCTACACCGCTATCTGTATAAACATGGAAATATCTACACCGCTACCTGTATAAACATGGAAATATCAGCACCGCTATCTGTATGAACATGGAAATATCTACACAGCCATCTGGATGAACATGAAAATATCTACACCGCTATCTGTATGAACATGGAAATAGCTACACCGCTACCTGTATGAACATGGAAATATCTACACCGCTATCTGAATGAACATGGAAATATCTACACCACTATCTGTATGAACATGGAAATATCTTCACCGCCATCTGTATGAACATGGATATATCTACACAGCCATCTGGATGAACATGGAAATATCAACACCGCTATCTGTAAGAACATGGAAATATCTACACCGCTATCTGTTTTAACATGCATACATCTTCTCCGCTATCTGTATAAACATGGAAATACCTACACCGCTATCTGTATGAACATGGAAATATCTACACAGTTATCTGTATGAACATGGAAATATATTCACCGCCATCTGTATGAACACGGATATATCTACACAGCCATCTGGATAAACATGGAAATATCTACACTTCTATATGTATGAACATGGAAATAGCTACACCGCTATCTATATGAACATGGAAATAGCTACACCGCTATCTGTATGAACATGGAAGTATCTACACCGCTATCAGTATGAACATGGAAATATCTTCACCGCCATATGTATGAACATGGATATATCTACGCAGCCATCTGGATGAACATGGAATTATCTACACCACTATATGTATGAACATGGAATTAGCTAAACCGCTATGTCTATGAACATGGAAATATCTACACCGCTATCTGTATGAACATGGAAAGATCTACACCGCTATCTGTATGAACATGGAAATATCTTCACCGCCATCTGTATGAACATGGATATATCTACACAGCCATCTGGATGAACATGGATATATCTCCACCGCTATCTGCATGAACATGGAAATATCTACACCGCTATCTGTGTAAACATGCATACATCTTCACCGCTATCTGTATAAACATGGAAATATCAGCACCGCTATCTGTATGAAAATGGAAATATCTACACCGCTATCTCTATGAACATGGAAATATCTACACCGATATCTGTATGAACATGGAAATATCTTCACCGCCATCTGTATGAGCTTGGATATACCTACACAGCCATCTGGATGAACATGGAAATATCAGCACCGCTGTCTGTATGAACATGGAAATATCTACACCGCTATCTGTATGAACATGTAAATATCTACACCGCTATCTGTATGAACATACAAATATCTTCACCACCATCTGTATGAACACGGATATATCTACACAGCCATCTGGATGAACATGGAAATTTCTACACCGCTATCTGTATGAACATGGAAATATCTACACCGCTATCTGTGTAAACATGCATACATCTTCACCGCTATCTGTATAAACATGGAAATATCTACACCGCTATCTGTATAAACATGGAAATATCTACACCGCTACCTGTATAAACATGGAAATATCAGCACCGCTATCTGTATGAACATGGAAATATCTACACAGCCATCTGGATGAACATGAAAATATCTACACCGCTATCTGTATGAACATGGAAATAGCTACACCGCTACCTGTATGAACATGGAAATATCTACACCGCTATCTGAATGAACATGGAAATATCTACACCACTATCTGTATGAACATGGAAATATCTTCACCGCCATCTGTATGAACATGGATATATCTACACAGCCATCTGGATGAACATGGAAATATCAACACCGCTATCTGTATGAACATGGAAATATCTACACCGCTATCTGTTTTAACATGCATACATCTTCTCCGCTATCTGTATAAACATGGAAATACCTACACCGCTATCTGTATGAACATGGAAATATCTACACAGTTATCTGTATGAACATGGAAATATATTCACCGCCATCTGTATGAACACGGATATATCTACACAGCCATCTGGATAAACATGGAAATATCTACACTTCTATATGTATGAACATGGAAATAGCTACACCGCTATCTATATGAACATGGAAATAGCTACACCGCTATCTGTATGAACATGGAAGTATCTACACCGCTATCAGTATGAACATGGAAATATCTTCACCGCCATATGTATGAACATGGATATATCTACACAGCCATCTGGATGAACATGGAAATATCTACACCACTATATGTATGAACATGGAATTAGCTAAACCGCTATGTCTATGAACATGGAAATATCTACACCGCTATCTGTGTGAACCTGGAAGTATCTACCCCGCTATCTGTATGAACATTGAAATATCTTCACCGCCATATGTATGAACACGGATATATCTAGACAGCCATCTGGATGAACATGGAAATATCAGCACCGCTGTCTGTATGGACATGGAAATATCTACACCGCTATCTGTATGAACATGGAAATATCTACACAGCTATCTGTTTGAAAATGGAAATATCTACACCGCTATCTGTATGAAAATGGAAATATTTACACAGCTTTCTGCATATACATCAAAATATCTACAAAGCTATTCCTCTACACATGGAAATATCTACACCGCAATCTCTATAAACATGGAAATATCTACACCGCCATCCGTATGAACATGGAAATATCTGCACCGCCATCTGTATGAACATATAAATACCTAGACCGCCATCTGTATTAAGATGGAGATATCTACACCGCTATCTGTATAAACACGGAAATATCTACACCGCTACCTGTATAAACATGGAAATATCTAAACCGCTGTCTGTATAAACATGGAAATATCTACACCGCTACCTGTATAAACATGGAAATATCAGCACCACTATCTGTATGAACATGGAAATATCTACACCGCTATCTCTATGAACATGGAAATATCTACACCGATATCTGTAAGAACATGGAAATATCTTCACCGCCATCTGTATGAACATGGATATATCTACACAGCCATCTGGACGAAAATGGAAATATCAGCACCGCTGTCTGTATGAACATGGAAATATCTACACCGCTATCTGTATGAACATGGAAATATCTACACCGCTATCTGTATGAACATGGAAATATCTTCACCGCCATCTGTATGAACATGGATATATCTACACAGCCATCTGGATGAACATGGAAATATGTACACCACTATCTGTATGAACATGGAAATCTCTACACCGCTATCTGTGTAAACATGCATACATCTTCACCGCTATCTGTATAAACATGGAAATATCTACACCGCTATCTGCATGAACATGGAAATATCTACACCGCTATCTGTATGAACATGGAAATATCTTCACCGCCATCTGTATGAACATGGATATATCTACACAGCCATCTGGATGAACTTGGAAATATCTACACCGCTATCTGTATGAACATGGAAACAGCTACACCGCTATCAGTATGAACATGGAAATATCTACACCGCTATCTGTATGAACACGGAAATATCTACACCGCTATCTGTATGAACATGGAAATATCTTCACCGCCATCTGTATGAACGTGAATATATCTACACAGCCATCTAGATGAACATGGAAATATCTACACCGCTATATGTATGAACATGGAATTAACTACACCGGTATCTGAATGAACATGGAAATATCTACACCGCTATCTGTATGAACATGGAAATATCCACACCGCCATCTGTATGAACATGGTTATATCTACACAGCCATCTGGATGAACATGGAAATATCTACACCGCTATCTGTATGAACATGGAAATAGCTACACCGCTCTCTGTGTAAACATGCATACATCTTCACCGCTATCTGTAGAAACATGGAAATATCTACACCGCTACCCGTATAAACATGGAAATATCAGCACCGCTATCTGTATGAACATGGAAATATCTACACAGCCATATGGACGAACATGGAAATATCTACACCGCTATCTGTATGAACATGGAAATAGCTACACCGCTATCTGTATGAACATGGAAACATCTACACCACTATCTGTATGAACATGGAAATATCTACACCGCTATCTGTATGAACATGGAAATATCTTCACCGCCATCTGTATGAACATGGATATATCTACACAGCCATCCGGATGAACATGGAAATATCTACACCGCTATCTGTATGAACATGGAAATAGCTACTCCGCTATCTGAACATGGAAATATCTACACCGCTATCTGCATGAACATGGAAATATCTACACCGCTATCTGTATGAACATGGAAATACCTTCACCGCCATCTGTATGAACATGGATATATCTACACAGCCATCTGGATGAACATGGAAATATCTACACCGCTATCTGTATGAACATGGAAATATCTACACCGCTATCTTTGTAAACATGCATACATCTTCACCGCTGTCTGTATAAACATGGAAATATCTGCACCGCTATCTGTGTAAACATGCATACATCTTCACCGCTATCTGTATAAACATGGAAATATCTACACCGCTATCTGTATAAACATGGAAATATCTACACCGCTACCTGTATAAACATGGAAATATCAGCACCGCTATCTGTATGAACATGGAAATATCTACACAGCCATCTGGATGAACATGAAAATATCTACACCGCCATCTGTATGAACATGGAAATAGCTACACCGCTACCTGTATGAACATGGAAATATCTACACCGCTATCTGAATGAACATGGAAATATCTACACCACTATCTGTATGAACATGGAAATATATTCACCGCCATCTGTATGAACATGGATATATCTACACAGCCATCTGGATGAACATGGAAATATCTACACCTCTATATGTATGAACATGGAAATAGCTACACCGCTATCTGTATGAACATGGAAATATCTACACCGCTATCTGTATGAACATGGAAATATCTACACCGCTATCTGTATGAACATGGAAATATCTACACCGCTATCTGTGTAAACATGCATACATCTTCACCGCTGTCTGTATAAACATGTAAATATCTACACCGCTATCTGTATGAACATGGAAATATCTTCACCGCCATCTGTATGAACATGGATATATCTACACAGCCATCTGGATGAACATGGAAATATCTACACCGCTATCTGAACATGGAAATATCTACACGGCTATCTGTATGAACATGGAAATATCTACACCGCTATCTGTATGAACATGGAAATATATAGACCACTATCTGTATAAACATGGAAATATCTACACCGCTACCTATATAAACTTGGAAATATCAGCACCGCTATCTGTATGAACATGGAAATATCTACACCGCTATCTCTATGAACATGGAAATATTTACACCGATATCTGTATGAACATGGAAATATCTTCACCGCCATCTGTATGAACATGGATATATCTACACAGCCATCTGGATGAACAAGGAAATATCAGCACCGCTGTCTGTATGAACATGGAAATATCTACACCACTATCTGTTTGAACATGGAAATATCTACACCGCTATATGCATCAAAATGGAAATATCTACACAGCTATCTGCATATACATGGAAATATCTACAAAGCTATTCCTCTACACATGGAAATATCTACACCGCAATCTCTATAAACATGGAAATATCTACACCGCAATCTGTATGAACATGGAAATATCTGCACCGCCATTTGTATGAACATATAAATATCTACACCGCCATCTGTATTAAGATGGAGATATCTACACCGCTATCTGTATAAACACGGAAATATCTACACCGCTACCTGTATAAACATGGAAATATCTACACCGCTATCTGTATAAACATGGAAATATCTACACCGCTACCTGTATAAACATGGAAATATCAGCACCGCTATCTGTATGAACATGGAAATATCTACACCGCTATCTCTATGAACATGGAAATATCTACACCGATATCTGTAATAACATGGAAATATCTTCACCGCCATCTGTATGAACATGGATATATCTACACAGCCATCTGGACGGAAATGGAAATATCAGCACCGCTGTCTGTATGAACATGGAAATATCTACACCGCTATCTGTATGAACATGGAAATATCTTCACCGCCATCCGTATTAACATTGATATATCTACGCAGCCATCTGGATAAACATGGAAATATCTACACCGCTATCTGTATGAACATGGAAATCTCTACACCGCTATCTGTGTAAACATGCATACATATTCACCGCTATCTGTATAAACATGGAAATATCTACACTGCTATCTGCATGAACATGGAAATATCTACACCGCTGTCTGTATGAACATGGAAATATCTTCACCGCCATCTGTATGAACATGGAAATATCTACACAGCCATCTGGATGAACATGGAAGTATCTACACCGCTTTCTGTATGAACATGGAAACAGCTACACCGCTATCTGTATGAACATGGAAATATCTACACCGCTATCTGTATGAACACGGAAATATGTACACCGCTATCTGTATGAACATGGAAATATCTTCACCGCCATCTGTATGAACATGAATATATCTACACAGCCATCTGTATGAACATGGAAATATCTACAACTCTATATGTATGAACATAGAATTAGCTACACCGGTATCTGAATGAACATGGAAATATCTACACCGCTATCTGTATGAACATGGAAATATCTACACCGCTATCTGTATGAACATGGAAATATCTACACCGCTATCTGTGTAAGCATGAATACATCTTCACCGCTGTCTGTATAAACATGTAAATATCTACACCGCTATCTGTATGAACATGGAAATATCTTCACCGCCATCTGTATGAACATTCGTATATCTACACAGCCATCTGGATGAACATGGATATATCTCCACCGCTATCTGCATGAACATGGAAATATCTACACCGCTATCTGTGTAAACATGCATACATCTTCACCGCTATCTGTATAAACACGGAAATATCTAAACCGCTACCTGTATAAACATGGAAATATCAGCATCGCTATCTGTATGAACATGGAAATATCTACACCGCTATCTCTATGAACATGGAAATATCTACACCGATATCTGTATGAACATGGAAATATCTTCACCGCCATCTGTATGAACTTGGATATATCTACACAGCCATCTGGATGAACATGGAAATATCAGCACCGCTGTCTGTATGAACATGGAAATACCTACACCCTATCTGTATGAACATGGAAATATCTTCACCACCATCTGTACGAACATGGATATATCTACACAGCCATCTGGATGAACACGGAAATATCTACACCGCTATCTGTATGAACATGGAAATATCTACACAGCCATCTGGATGAACATGGAAATCTCTACACCGCTATCTGTATCAACATGGAAATAGCTACACCTCTAACTGTATGAAAATGGAAATATCTACACCGCTATCTGTATGAACATGGAAAGATCTACACCGCCATCTGTATGAACATGGAAATATCTTCACCGCCATCTGTATGAACATGGATATACCTACACAGCCATCTGGATGAACATGGATATATCTACACCGCTATCTGTATGAACATGGAAATATCTGCACCGCTATCTGTGTAAACATGCATACATCTTCACCGCTATCTGTATAAACATGGAAATGTCTACACCGCTATGTGTATGAACATGGAAATATCTACACCGCTATCTGTTTGAACATGGAAATATCTACACCGCTAT
Source organism: Gorilla gorilla gorilla (assembly GCF_029281585.2). Lineage (NCBI taxonomy): Eukaryota > Metazoa > Chordata > Mammalia > Primates > Hominidae > Gorilla > Gorilla gorilla. The sequence goes on along the minus strand of NC_073246.2, from coordinate 50,437,946 downwards.
CTGCATGAAAATGTAAATATCTATAAAGCTATCTGCATATACATGGAAATATCTACAAAGCTATTTCTTTACACATGGAAATATCTACACTGCTATCTCTATAAACATGGAAATATCTACACCGCCATCTGTATGAACATGGAAATATCTGCACCGCCATATTTATGAACATATAAATATCTACACCGCCATCTGTATTAAGATGGAGATATCTACACCGTTATCTGTATAAACATGGAAATATCTACACCGCTATCTATATAAACATGGAAATATCTACACCACTATCTGTACAAACATGGAAATATCTACACCGCTTCCTGTATAAACATGGAAATATCACCACCGCTATCTGTATGAACATGGAAATATCTACACAGTCATCTGAATGAACATGGAAATAACTACAACGCTATCTGTATTAACATGGAAATAGCTACACCGCTTTCTGTATGAACATGGAAATATCTACGCCACTATCTGTATGAACATGGAAATATCTACACCGCTATCTGTATGAACATGGAAATATCTTCACCGCCATCTGTATGAACATGGATATATCTACACAGCCATCTGTATGAACATGGAAATATCTACACCGCTATCTGTATGAACATGGAAATAGCTACACCGCTATCTGTATGAACATGGAAATATCTACACCGCTATCTGTATGAACATGGAAATATCTACACCGCTATCTGTATGAACATGGAAATATCTTCACCGCCATCTGTATGAACATGGATATATCTACACAGCCATCTGGATGAACATGGAAATATCAACACCGCTATCTGTATGAACATGGAAATATCTACACCGCTATCTGTTTTAACAGGCATACATCTTCACCGCTATCTGAATAAACATGGAAATATCTACACTGCTATCTGTGTAAACATGCATACATCTTCACCGCTATCTGTATAAACATGGATATATCTACACCGCTATCTGTATAAACATGGAAATATCTACTCCGCTACCTGTATAAACATGGAAATATCAGCACCGTTATCTGTATGAACATGGAAATATCTACACAGCCATCTGGATGAAAATGGAAATAGTTACACCGCTATCTGTATGAACATGGAAATAGCTACACCGCTATCTGTATGAACATGGGAATATCTACACCGCTATCTGTATGAACATGGAAATATCTACACCGCTATCTGTATGAACATGGAAATATCTTCACCGCCATCTGTATGAACATGAATATATCTACACAGCCATCTGGATGAACATGGAAATATTGACACCGCTATATGTATGAACATGGAATTAGCTACACCGCTATCTGTATGAACATGGAAATATCTACACCGCTTTCTGTATGAACATGGAAATATCTACACCGCTATCTGTATGAACATGGAAATATCTACACCGCTTTCTGTATGAACATGGATATATCTACACAGCCATCTGGATGAACATGGAAATATCTGCACCGCTATCTTTATGAACATGGAAATATCTACACCACTATCTGTGTAAACATGCATATATCTTCACTGCTATCTGTATAAACATGGAATTATCTACACCGCTATCTGTATGACCATGGAAATATCTACACCGCTATCTGTTTGAACACGGAAATATCTACTCCGCTATCTGCATGAAAATGGAAATATCTACTCAGCTATCTGCAAATACATGGAAATATCTACAAAGCTATTTCTTTACACATGGAAATAAATACACCGCTATCTCTATTAACATGGAAATATCTACACCGCCATTTGTATGAACTTGGAAATATCTGCACCGCAATCTGTATGAACATATAAATATCTACACCGCCATCTGTATTAAGATGGAGATATCTACACCGCTATCTGTATAAACATGGAAATATCTACACCGCTATCTGTATAAACATGGAAATATCTACACCGCTACCTGTATAAACATGGAAATATCAGCACCGCTATCTGTATGAACATGGAAATATCTACACAGCCATCTGGATGAATATCGAAATATCTACACCGCTATCTTTATGAACATGGAAATAGCTACACCGCTATCTGTATGAACATGGAAATATCTACACCACTAACCGTATGAACATGGAAATATCTACACCACTATCTGCATGAACATGGAAATATCTTCACCGCCATCTGTATGAACATGGATATATCTACACAGCAATCTGGATGAACATGGAAATATCTACACCGCTATCTGTATGAACATGGAAATAGCTACACCTCTATCAGTATGAACATGGAAATATCTACACCGCTATCTGTATGAACATGGAAAGATCTACACCGCTATCTGTATGAACATGGAAATATCTTCACCGCCATCTGCATGAACATGTATATATCTACACAGCCATCTGGATGTACATGGATATATCTCCACCGCTATCTGCATGAACATGGAAATATCTACACCGCTATCTGTGTAAACATGCATACATCTTCACCGCTATCTGTATAAACATGGAAATATCTACACCGCTATCTGTATAAACACGGAAATATCTACACCGCTACCTGTATAAACATGGAAATATCAGCACCGCTATCTGTATGAACATGGAAATATCTACACCGCTATCTCTATGAACATGGAAATATCTACAACGATATCTGTATGAACATGGAAATATCTTCACCACCATCTGTATGAACATGGATATATCTACAAAGCCATCTGGATGAACATGGAAATATCTACACCGCTATCTGTATGAACATGGTAATATCTACACCGCTATCTGTGTAAACATGCATACATCTTCACCGCTATCTGTATAAACATGGAAATATCTACACCTCTATCTGTATAAACATGGAAATATCTACACCGCTACCTGTATAAACATGGAAATATCAGCACCGCTATCTGTATGAACATGGAAATATCTACACAGCCATCTGGATGAACATGAAAATATCTACACCGCTATCTGTATGAACATGGAAATAGCTATACCGCTACCTGTATGATCATGGAAATATCTACACCGCTATCTGAATGAACATGGAAATATCTACACCACTATCTGTATGAACATGGAAATATATTCACCGCCATCTGTATGAACATGGATATATCTACACAGCCATCTGGATGAACATGGAAATATCTACACCTCTATATGTATGAACATGGAAATAGCTACACCGCTATCTGTATGAACATGGAAATAGCTACACCGCTATCTGTATGAACATGGAAGTATCTACACCGCTATCTGTATGAACATGGAAATATCTTCACCGCCATATGTATGAACATGGATATATCTACACAGCCATCTGGATGAACATGGAAATATCTACACCACTATATGTATGAACATGGAATTAGCTAAACCGCTATGTCTATGAACATGGAAATATCTACACCGCTATCTGTATGAACATGGAAGTATCTACACCGCTATCTGTATGAACATTGAAATATCTTCACCGCCATATGTATGAACACGGATATATCTAGACAGCCATCTGGATGAACATGGAAATATCAGCACCGCTGTCTGTATGAACATGGAAATATCTAAACCGCTATCTGTATGAACATGGAAATATCTACAGAGCTATCTGTTTGAACATGGAAATATCTACACCGCTATCTGTATGAAAATGGAAATATCTACACAGCTTTCTGCATATACATCAAAATATCTACAAAGATATTCCTCTACACATGGAAATATCTACACCGCAATCTCTATAAACATGGAAATATCTACACCGCCATCTGTATGAACATGGAAATATCTGCACCGCCATCTGTATGAACATATAAATATCTAGACCGCCATCTGTATTAAGATGGAGATATCTACACCGCTATCTGTATAAACACGGAAATATCTACACCGCTACCTGTATAAACATGGAAATATCTACACCGCTATCTGTATAAACATGGAAATATCTACACCGCTACCTGTATAAACATGGAAATATCAGCACCGCTATCTGTATGAACATGGAAATATCTACACCGCTATCTCTATGAACATGGAAATATCTACACCGATATCTGTAAGAACATGGAAATATCTTCACCGCCATCTGTATGAACATGGATATATCTACACAGCTATCTGGACGAAAATGGAAATAGCACCGCTGTCTGTATGAACATGGAAATATCTACACCGCTATCTGTATGAACATGGAAATATCTACACCGCTATCTGTATGAACATGGAAATATCTTCACCGCCATCTGTATGAACATGGATATATCTACACAGCCATCTGGATGAACATGGAAATATCTACACAGCTATCTGTATGAACATGGAAATCTCTACACCACTATCTGTGTAAACATGCATACATCTTCACCGCTATCTGTATAAACATGGAAATATCTACACTGCTATCTGCATGAACATGGAAATATCTACACCGCTATCTGTATGAGCATGGAAATATCTACACAGCTCTCTGTTTGAACATGGAAATATCTACACCGCTATCTGCATGAAAATGGAAATATCTACCCAGCTATCTGCATATACATGGAAATATCTACAAAGCTATTTCTCTACACATGGAAATATCTACACCGCAATCTCTATAAACATGGAAATATCTTCACCGCCATCTGTATGAACATGGAAATATCTGCACCGCCATCTGTATGAACATATAAATATCTAGACCGCCATCTGTATTAAGATGGAGATATCTACACCGCTATCTGTATAAACATGGATATATCTACACCGCTATCTGTATAAACATGGAAATATCTACACCGCTACCTGTATAAACATGGAAATATCAGCACCGTTATCTGTATGAACATGGAAATATCTACACAGCCATCTGGATGAGAATGGAAATAGTTACACCGCTATCTGTATGAACATGGAAATACCTTCACCGCTATCTGTATGAACATGGGAATATCTACACTGCTATCTGTATGAACATGGAAATATCTACACCGCTGTCTGTATGAACATGGAAATATCTTCACCGCCATCTGTATGAACATGAATATATCTACACAGCCATCTGTATGAACATGGAAATATCTATAACTCTATATATATGAACATGGAACTAGCTACACCGGTATCTGAATGAACATGGAAATATCTACACCGCTATCTGTATGAACATGGAAATATCTACTCCGCTATCTGTATGAACATGGAAATATCTTCACCGACATCTGTATGAACATGGATATATCTACACAGCCATCTGGATGAACATGGAAATATCTACACCGCTATCTGAATGAACATGGAAATATCTACACCGCTATCTGTGTAAACATGCATACATCTTCACCGCTATCTGTATAAACATGGATATATCTACACCGCTATCTGTATAAACATGGAAATATCTACACCGCTACCTGTATAAACATGGAAATATCAGCACCTTTATCTGTATGAACATGGAAATATCTACTCAGCCATCTGGATGATCATGGAAATATCTACACCGCTATATGTATGAACATGGAATTAGCTACACCGCTATCTGTATGAACATGAAAATATCTACACAGCTATCTGTATGAACATGGAAATATCTACACCGCTATCTGTATGAACATGGAAATATCTTCACCGCCATCTGTATGAACATAGATATATCTACACAGCCATCTGGATGAACATGGAAATATCAGCAACGCTGTCTGTATGGACATGGAAATATCTACACCGATATCTGTATGAACATGGAAATATCTTCACCGCCATCCGTATGAACATAGATATATCCACACAGCCATCTGGATGAACATGGAAATATCAGCAACGCTGTCTGTATGAACATGGAAATATCTACACCGCTATCTGTATGAACATGGAAATATCTACACCGCTATCTGTATGAACATGGAAATGTCTTCACCGCCATCTGTATGAACATGGATATATCTACACAGCCATCTGGATGAACATGGAAATATCTACACCGCTATTAGTATGAACATGGAAATATCTACTCCGCTATCTGTGTAAACATGCATACATCTTCACCGCTATCTGTATAAACATGGAAATATCTACACCGCTATCTGTATAAACATGGAAATATCTACACCGCTACCTGTATAAACATGGAAATATCAGCACCGCTATCTGTATGAACATGGAAATATCTACACAGCCATCTGGATGAACATGAAAATATCTACAACGCTATCTGTATGAACATGGAAATAGCTACACCGCTATCTGTATGAACATGGAAATATCTACACCGCTATCTGTATGAACATGGAAATATCTACACCACTATCTGTATGAACATGGAAATATATTCAACGCCAGCTGTATGAACATGGATATATCTACACAGCCATCTGGATGAACATGGAAATATCTACACCTCTATATGTATGAACATGGAAATAGCTACAACGCTATCTGTATTAACATGGAAATAGCTACACCGCTATCTGTATGAACATGGAAGTATCTACACCGCTATCTGTATGAACATGGAAATATCTTCACCGCTATATGTATGAATATGGATATATCTACAAAGCCATCTGGATGAACATGGAAATATCTACACCACTATATGTATGAACATGGAAATAGCTAAACCGCTATGTCTATGAACTTGGAAATATCTACACTGCTATCTGTATGAACATGGAAGTATCTATACCGCTATCTTTATGAACATTGAAATATCTTCACCGCCATATGTATGAGCACGGATATATCTAGAGAGCCATCTGGATGAACATGGAAATATCTACACCGCTATCTGTATGAACATGGAAATATCTACACCGCTATCTGTTTGAACATGGAAATATCTACACCGCTATCTGCATGAAAATGGAAATATCTACACAGCTATCTGCATATTCATGGAAATATCTACAAAGCTATTTCTTTACACAATGAAATAACTACACCGCTATCTCCATTAACATGGAAATATCTACACCGCCATCTGTATGAACATGGAAATATCTGCACCGCCATCTGTATGAACATATAAATATCTACACCGCCATCTGTATTAAGATGGAGATATCAACACCGCTATCTGTTTAAACATGGTAATATCTACACCGCTATCTGTATAAACACGGAAATATCTACACCGCTATCTGTATAAACATGGAAATAGCTACACCTCTATCCGTATGAACATGGAAATATCAACACCGTTATCTGTATGAACATGGAAAGATCTACACCGCTATCTGTATGAACATGGAAATATCTTCACCGCCATCCGTATGTACATGGATATATCTACACAGCTATCTGGATGAACATGGAAATATCTACACCGCTATCTGTATGAACATGGAAATATCTGCACCGCTCTCTGTGTAAACATGCATACATCTTCACCGCTATCTGTATAAACATGGAAATATCTACACCGCTATCAGTATGAACATGGAAATATCTACACCGCTATCTGTTTGAACATGGAAATATCTACACCGCTATCTGCATGAAAATGGAAATATCTACAAAGCTATCTGCATATACGTGGAAATATCTACAAAGCTATTACTTTACACATGGAAATAACTACACCACTATCTCTATAAGCATGGAAATATCTACACCGTCATCTGTATGAACATATAAATATCTACACCGCCATCTGCATTAAGATGGAGATATCTACACTGCTATCTGTATAAACATGGAAATATCTACACCGCTATCTATATAAACATGGAAATAACTACACCGCTATCTGTATGAACATGGAAATATCTACACCGCTACCTGCATAAACATGGAAATATCAGCACCGCTATCTCTATGAACATGGAAATATCTACACAGACATCTGGATGAACATGGAAATATCTACATCGCTATCTGTATGAACATGGAAATAGCTACACCGCTATTTGTATGAACATGGAAATATCTACACCACTATCTGTATGAACATGGAAATATCTACACCGCTATCTGCATGAACATTGAAATATATAGACCACTATCTGTATAAACATGGAAATATCTACACCGCTACCTATATAAACATGGAAATATCAGCACCGCTATCTGTATGAACATGGAAATATCTACACCGCTATCTCTATGAACATGGAAATATTTACACCGATATCTGTATGAACATGGAAATATCTTCACCTCCATCTGTATGAGCATGGATATATCTACACAGCCATCTGGATGAACAAGGAAATATCAGCACCGCAGTCAGTATTAACATGGAAATATCTACACCGCTATCTGTATGAACATGGAAATATCTACACAGCTATCTGTTTGAACATGGAAATATCTACACCGCTATCTGCATGAAAATGTAAATATCTACACAGCTATCTGCATATACATGGAAATATCTACAAAGCTATTTCTTTACACATGGAAATATCTACACCGCTATCTCTATAAACATGGAAATATCTACACCGCCATCTGTATGAACATGGAAATATCTGCACCGCCATCTGTATGAACATATAAATATCTACACAGCCATCTGTATTAAGATGGAGACATCTACACCGTTATCTGTATAAACATGGAAATATCTATACCTCTATCTATATAAACATGGAAATATCTGCACCACTATCTGTATAAACATGGAAATATCTACACCGCTACCTGTATAAACATGGAAATATCACCACCGCTATCTGTATGAACATGGAAATATCTACACAGCCATCTGAATGAACATGGAAATATCTACAACGCTATCTGTATGAACATGGAAATAGCTACAACGCTATCTGTATGAACATGGAAATATCTACACCGCTATCTGTATGAACATGGAAATATCTACACCGCTATCTGTATGAACATGGAAATATCTTCACCGCCATCTGTATGAACATGGATATATCTACACAGCCATCTGGATGAACATGGAAATATCAACACCGCTATCTGTATGAACATGGAAATATCTACACCGCTATCAGTTTTAACATGCATACATCTTCACCGCTATCTGTATAAACATGGAAATATCTACACCGCTATCTGTATAAACATGGAAATATCAGCACCGTTATCTGTATGAACATGGAAATATCTACACAGCCATCTGGATGAAAATGGAAATATGTACACCGCTATCTGTATGAACATGGAAATAGCTACACCGCTATCTGTATGAACATAGGAATATCTACACCGCTATCTGTATGAACATGGAAATATCTACACCGCTATCTGTATGAACATGGAAATATCTTCACCGCCATCTGTATGAACATGAACATATCTACACAGCCATCTGGATGAACATGGAAATACCTACACCGCTATATGTATGAACATGGAATTAGCTACACCGCTATCTGTATGAACATGGAAATATCCACACCGCTATCTGTATGAACATGGAAATGTCTACACCGCTATCTGTATGAACATGGATATATCTACACAGCCATCTGGATGAACATGGATATATCTACACAGCCATCTGGATGAACATGGAAATATCTGCACCGCTATCTGTATGAACATGGAAATATCTACACCACTATCTGTGTAAACATGCATACATCTTCACTGCTATCTGTATAAACATGGAATTATCTACACCGCTATATGTATGACCATGGAAATATCTACCCCGCTATCTGTTTGAACACGGAAATATCTACTCCGCTATCTGCATGAAAACGGAAATATCTACACAGCTATCTGCATATACATGGAAATATCTACAAAGCTATTTCTTTACACAGGGAAATAACTACACCGCTATCTCTATTAACATGGAAATATCTACACCGCCATCTGTATGAACATGGAAATATCTGCACCGCCATCTGTATGAACATATAAATATCTACACCGCCATCTGTATTAAGATGGAGATATCTACACCGCTATCTGTATGAACATGGAAATATCTACACCGCTATCTGTATAAACATGGAAATATCTACACCGCTATCTGTATAAACATGGAAATATCTACACCGCTACCTGTATAAACATGGAAATATCAGCACCGCTATCTGTATGAACATGGAAATATCTACACATCCATCTGGATGAACATGGAAATATCTACACCGCTATCTTTATGAACATGGAAATAGCTACACCGCTATCTGCATGAACATGGAAATATCTACACCACTAACTGTATGAACATGGAAATATCTACACCACTATCTGCATGAACATGGAAATATCTTCACCGCCATCTGAATGAACATGGATATATCTACACAGCCATCTGGATGAACATGGATATATCTCCACCGCTATCTGCATGAACATGGAAATATCTACACCGCTATCTGTGTAAACATGCATACATCTTCACCGCTATCTGTATAAACATGGAAATATCTACACCGCTATCTGTATAAACACGGAAATGTCTACACCGCTACCTGTATAAACATGGAAATATCAGCATCGCTATCTGTATGAACATGGAAATATCTACACCGCTATCTCTATGAACATGGAAATATCTACACCGATATCTGTATGAACATGGAAATATCTTCACCGCCATCTGTATGAACTTGGATATAGCTACACAGCCATCTGGATGAACATGGAAATATCAGCACCGCTGTCTGTATGAACATGGAAATACCTACACCGCTATCTGTATGAACATGGAAATATCTACACCGCTATCTGTATGAACATGGAAATATCTTCACCACCATCTGTATGAACATGGATATATCTACACAGCCATCTGGATGAACATGGAAATATATACACCGCTATCTGTATGAACATGGAAATATCTACACCGCTATGTGTGTAAACATGCATACATCTTCACCACTATCTGTATAAACATGGAAATATCTACACCGCTATCTCTATAAATATGGAAATATCTACACCGCTACCTGTATAAACATGGAAATATCAGCACCGCTATCTGTATGAACATGGAAATATCTACACAGCCATCTGGATGAACATGGAAATCTCTACACCGCTATCTGTATGAACATGGAAATAGCTACACCTCTATCTGTATGAACATGGAAATATCTACACCGCTATCTGTATGAACATGGATGTATCTACACCGCTATCTGTGTAAACATGCATACATCTTCACCTCTATCTGTATGAACATGGAAATATCAGCACCGCTATCTGTATGAACATGGATATATCTACACAGCCATCTGGATGAACATGGATATATCTACACCGCTATCCGTATGAACATGGAAATATCTGCACCGCTATCTGTGTAAACATGCATACATCTTCACCGCTATCTGTATAAACATGGAAATGTCTACACCGCTATGTGTATGAACATGGAAACATCTACACCGCTATCTGTTTGAACATGGAAATATCTACACCGCTATCTGCATGAAAATGTAAATATCTACACAGCTATCTGCATATACGTGGAAATATCTACAAAGCTATTTCTTTACACATGGAAATATCTACACCGCTATCTCTATAAACATGGAAATATCTACACCGCCATCTGTATGAACATGGAAATATCTGCACCGCCATCTGTATGAACATATAAATATCTACACCGCCATCTGTATTAAGATGGAGATATCTACACCGTTATATGTATAAACATGGAAATATCTACACCGCTATCTATATAAACATGGAAATATCTACACCACTGTCTGTATAAACATGGAAATATCTACACCGCTACCTGTATAAACATGGAAATATCACCACCGCTATCTGTATGAACATGGAAATATCTTCACAGTCATCTGAATGAACATGGAAATATCTACAACGCTATCTGTATTAACATGGAAATAGCTACACCGCTATCTGTATGAACATGGAAATATCTACGCCACTATCTGTATGAACATGGAAATATCTACACCGCTATCTGTATGAACATGGAAATATGTTCACCGCCATCTGTATGAACATGGATATATCTACACAGCCATCTGGATGAACATGGAAATATCTACACCGCTATCTGTATGAACATGGAAATAGCTACACCACTATCTGCATGAACATGGAAATATCTAAACCGCTATCTGTATGAACATGGAAATATCTACACCGCTATCTGTATGAACATGGAAATATCTTCACCGCCATCTGTATGAACATGGATATATCTACACAGCCATCTGGATGAACATGGAAATATCAACACCGCTATCTGTATGAACATGGAAATATCTACACCGCTATCTGTTTTAACATGCATACATCTTCTCCGCTATCTGTATAAACATGGAAATATCTACACCGCTATCTGTATGAACATGGAAATATCTACACAGCTATCTGTTTGAACATGGAAATATCTACACCGCTATCTGCATGAAAATGGAAATATCTACAGAGCTATCTGCATATACATGGAAATATCTACAAAGCTATTTCTCTACACATGGAAATATCTACACCGCAATCTCTATAAACATGGAAATATCTTCACCGCCATCTGTATGAACATGGAAATATCTGCACCGCCATCTGTATGAACATATAAATATCTAGACCGCAATCTGTATTAAGATGGAGATATCTACACCGCTATCTGTATAAAATTGGAAATATCTACACCTCAATCTGTATAAACATGGAAATATCTACACCGCTATCTGTATAAACATGGAAATATCTACACCGCTACCTGTATAAACATGGAAATATCAGCACCGCAATCTGTATGAACATGGAAATATCTACACCGCTATCTCTATGAACATGGAAATATCTACACCGATATCTGTATGAACATGGAAATATCTTCACCGCCATCTGTATGAACATGGATATATCTACACAGCCATCTGGACGAACATGGAAATATCAGCACCGCTGTCTGTATGAACATGGAAATATCTACACCGCTATCTGTATGAACATGGAAATATCTACACCGCTATCTGTAAGAACATGGAAATAACTTCACCGACATCTGTATGAACATGGATATATCAACACAGCCATCTGGATGAAAATGGAAATAGTTACACCGCTATCTGTATGAACATGGAAATAGCTACACCGCTATCTGTATGAACATGGGAATATCTACACCGCTATCTGTATGAACATGGAAATATCTACACCGCTATCTGTATGAACATGGAAATATCTTCACCGCCATCTGTATGAACATGAATATATCTACACAGCCATCTGGATGAACATGGAAATATCAACACCGCTATATGTATGAACATGGAATTAGCTACACCGCTATCTGTATGAACATGGAAATATCCTCACCGCCATCTGTATGAACATGGATATATCTACACAGCCATCTGGATGAACATGGAAATATCTGCACCGCTATCTGTATGAACATGGAAATATCTACACCACTATCTGTGTAAACATGCATACATCTTCACTGCTATCTGTATAAACATGGAATTATCTACACCGCTATCTGTATGACCATGGAAATATCTACACCGCTATATGTTTGAACACGGAAATATCTACTCCGCTATCTGCATGAAAATGGAAATATCTACACAGCTATCTGCATATACATGGAAATATCTACAAAGCTATTTCCTTACACATGGAAATAACTACACCGCTATCTCTATTAACATGGAAATATCTACATCGCCATCTGTATGAACATGGAAATATCTGCACCGCCATCTGTATGAACATATAAATATCTACACCGCCATCTGTATAAAGATGGAGATATCTACACCGCTATCTGTATAAACATGGAAATATCTACACCGCTATCTGTATACACATGGAAATATCTACACCGATATCTGTATAAACATGGAAATATCTACACCGCTACCTGTATAAACATGGAAATATCAGCACCGCTATCTGTATGAACATGGAAATACCTACACAGCCATCTGGATGAACATGGAAATATCTACACCGCTATCTTTATGAACATGGAAATAGCTACACCGCTATCTGTATGAACATGGAAATATCTACACCACTAACTGTATGAACATGGAAATATCTACACCGCTATCTGTATGAACATGGAAATATCTTCACCGCCATCCGTATGTACATGGATATATCTACACAGCTATCTGGATGAACATGGAAATATCTACACCGCTATCTGTATGAACATGGAAATATCTGCACCGCTCTCTGTGTAAACATGCATACATCTTCACCGCTATCTGTATAAACATGGAAATATCTACACCGCTATCAGTATGAACATGGAAATATCTACACCGCTATCTGTTTGAACATGGAAATATCTACACCGCTATCTGCATGAAAATGGAAATATCTACAAAGCTATCTGCATATACGTGGAAATATCTACAAAGCTATTACTTTACACATGGAAATAACTACACCACTATCTCTATAAGCATGGAAATATCTACACCGTCATCTGTATGAACATATAAATATCTACACCGCCATCTGCATTAAGATGGAGATATCTACACTGCTATCTGTATAAACATGGAAATATCTACACCGCTATCTATATAAACATGGAAATAACTACACCGCTATCTGTATGAACATGGAAATATCTACACCGCTACCTGCATAAACATGGAAATATCAGCACCGCTATCTCTATGAACATGGAAATATCTACACAGACATCTGGATGAACATGGAAATATCTACATCGCTATCTGTATGAACATGGAAATAGCTACACCGCTATTTGTATGAACATGGAAATATCTACACCACTATCTGTATGAACATGGAAATATCTACACCGCTATCTGTATGAACATTGAAATATATAGACCACTATCTGTATAAACATGGAAATATCTACACCGCTACCTATATAAACATGGAAATATCAGCACCGCTATCTGTATGAACATGGAAATATCTACACCGCTATCTCTATGAACATGGAAATATTTACAACGATATCTGTATGAACATGGAAATATCTTCACCTCCATCTGTATGAGCATGGATATATCTACACAGCCATCTGGATGAACAAGGAAATATCAGCACCGCAGTCAGTATTAACATGGAAATATCTACACCGCTATCTGTATGAACATGGAAATATCTACACAGCTATCTGTTTGAACATGGAAATATCTACACCGCTATCTGCATGAAAATGTAAATATCTACACAGCTATCTGCATATACATGGAAATATCTACAAAGCTATTTCTTTACACATGGAAATATCTACACCGCTATCTCTATAAACATGGAAATATCTACACCGCCATCTGTATGAACATGGAAATATCTGCACCGCCATCTGTATGAACATATAAATATCTACACAGCCATCTGTATTAAGATGGAGACATCTACACCGTTATCTGTATAAACATGGAAATATCTATACCTCTATCTATATAAACATGGAAATATCTGCACCACTATCTGTATAAACATGGAAATATCTACACCGCTACCTGTATAAACATGGAAATATCACCACCGCTATCTGTATGAACATGGAAATATCTACACAGCCATCTGAATGAACATGGAAATATCTACAACGCTATCTGTATGAACATGGAAATAGCTACAACGCTATCTGTATGAACATGGAAATATCTACACCGCTATCTGTATGAACATGGAAATATCTACACCGCTATCTGTATGAACATGGAAATATCTTCACCGCCATCTGTATGAACATGGATATATCTACACAGCCATCTGGATGAACATGGAAATATCAACACCGCTATCTGTATGAACATGGAAATATCTACACCGCTATCTGTTTTAACATGCATACATCTTCACCGCTATCTGTATAAACATGGAAATATCTACACCGCTATCTGTATGAACATGGAAATATCTACACAGCTATCTGTTTGAACATGGAAATATCTACACCGCTATCTGCATGAAAATGGAAATATCTACACAGCTATCTGCATATACATGGAAATATCTACAAAGCTATTTCTCTACACATGGAAATATCTCCACCGCAATCTCTATAAACATGGAAATATCTTCACCGCCATCTGTATGAACATGGAAATATCTGCACCGCCATCTGTATGAACATATAAATATCTAGAGAGCCATCTGTATAAAGATGGAGATATCTACACCGCTATCTGTATAAAAATGGAAATATCTACACCGCTATCTGTATAAACATGGAAATATCTACACCGCTATCTGTATAAACATGGAAATATCTACACCGCTACCTGTATAAACATGGAAATATCAGCACCGCTATCTGTATGAAAATGGAAATATCTACACCGCTATCTGTATGAACATGGAAATATCTACACCGCTATCTGTATGAACATGGAAATAACTTCACCGACATCTGTATGAACATGGATATATCTACACAGCCATCTGGATGAACATGGAAATATCTACACCGCTATCTGTATGAACATGGAAATATCTACACCGCTATCTGTGTAAACAGGCATACATCTTCACCGCTATCTGTATAAACATGGATATATCTACACCGCTATTGGCAGAAACATGGAAATATCTACACCGCTACCTGTATAAACATGGAAATATCAGCACCGTTATCTGTATGAACATGGAAATATCTACACAGCCATCTGGATGAAAATGGAAATATGTACACCGCTATCTGTATGAACATGGAAATAGCTACACCGCTATCTGTATGAACATAGGAATATCTACACCGCTATCTGTATGAACATGGAAATATCTACACCGCTATCTGTATGAACATGGAAATATCTTCACCGCCATCTGTATGAACATGAACATATCTACACAGCCATCTGGATGAACATGGAAATACCTACACCGCTATATGTATGAACATGGAATTAGCTACACCGCTATCTGTATGAACATGGAAATATCCACACCGCTATCTGTATGAACATGGAAATGTCTACACCGCTATCTGTATGAACATGGATATATCTACACAGCCATCTGGATGAACATGGATATATCTACACAGCCATCTGGATGAACATGGAAATATCTGCACCGCTATCTGTATGAACATGGAAATATCTACACCACTATCTGTGTAAACATGCATACATCTTCACTGCTATCTGTATAAACATGGAATTATCTACACCGCTATATGTATGACCATGGAAATATCTACCCCGCTATCTGTTTGAACACGGAAATATCTACTCCGCTATCTGCATGAAAACGGAAATATCTACACAGCTATCTGCATATACATGGAAATATCTACAAAGCTATTTCTTTACACAGGGAAATAACTACACCGCTATCTCTATTAACATGGAAATATCTACACCGCCATCTGTATGAACATGGAAATATCTGCACCGCCATCTGTATGAACATATAAATATCTACACCGCCATCTGTATTAAGATGGAGATATCTACACCGCTATCTGTATGAACATGGAAATATCTACACCGCTATCTGTATAAACATGGAAATATCTACACCGCTATCTGTATAAACATGGAAATATCTACACCGCTACCTGTATAAACATGGAAATATCAGCACCGCTATCTGTATGAACATGGAAATATCTACACATCCATCTGGATGAACATGGAAATATCTACACCGCTATCTTTATGAACATGGAAATAGCTACACCGCTATCTGCATGAACATGGAAATATCTACACCACTAACTGTATGAACATGGAAATATCTACACCACTATCTGCATGAACATGGAAATATCTTCACCGCCATCTGAATGAACATGGATATATCTACACAGCCATCTGGATGAACATGGATATATCTCCACCGCTATCTGCATGAACATGGAAATATCTACACCGCTATCTGTGTAAACATGCATACATCTTCACCGCTATCTGTATAAACATGGAAATATCTACACCGCTATCTGTATAAACACGGAAATGTCTACACCGCTACCTGTATAAACATGGAAATATCAGCATCGCTATCTGTATGAACATGGAAATATCTACACCGCTATCTCTATGAACATGGAAATATCTACACCGATATCTGTATGAACATGGAAATATCTTCACCGCCATCTGTATGAACTTGGATATAGCTACACAGCCATCTGGATGAACATGGAAATATCAGCACCGCTGTCTGTATGAACATGGAAATACCTACACCGCTATCTGTATGAACATGGAAATATCTACACCGCTATCTGTATGAACATGGAAATATCTTCACCAACATCTGTATGAACATGGATATATCTACACAGCCATCTGGATGAACATGGAAATATATACACCGCTATCTGTATGAACATGGAAATATCTACACCGCTATGTGTGTAAACATGCATACATCTTCACCACTATCTGTATAAACATGGAAATATCTACACCGCTATCTCTATAAATATGGAAATATCTACACCGCTACCTGTATAAACATGGAAATATCAGCACCGCTATCTGTATGAACATGGAAATATCTACACAGCCATCTGGATGAACATGGAAATCTCTACACCGCTATCTCTATGAACATGGAAATAGCTACACCTCTATCTGTATGAACATGGAAATATCTACACCGCTATCTGTATGAACATGGATGTATCTACACCGCTATCTGTGTAAACATGCATACATCTTCACCTCTATCTGTATGAACATGGAAATATCAGCACCGCTATCTGTATGAACATGGATATATCTACACAGCCATCTGGATGAACATGGATATATCTACACCGCTATCCGTATGAACATGGAAATATCTGCACCGCTATCTGTGTAAACATGCATACATCTTCACCGCTATCTGTATAAACATGGAAATGTCTACACCGCTATGTGTATGAACATGGAAACATCTACACCGCTATCTGTTTGAACATGGAAATATCTACACCGCTATCTGCATGAAAATGTAAATATCTACACAGCTATCTGCATATACGTGGAAATATCTACAAAGCTATTTCTTTACACATGGAAATATCTACACCGCTATCTCTATAAACATGGAAATATCTACACCGCCATCTGTATGAACATGGAAATATCTGCACCGCCATCTGTATGAACATATAAATATCTACACCGCCATCTGTATTAAGATGGAGATATCTACACCGTTATATGTATAAACATGGAAATATCTACACCGCTATCTATATAAACATGGAAATATCTACACCACTATCTGTATAAACATGGAAATATCTACACCGCTACCTGTATAAACATGGAAATATCACCACCGCTATCTGTATGAACATGGAAATATCTTCACAGTCATCTGAATGAACATGGAAATATCTACAACGCTATCTGTATTAACATGGAAATAGCTACACCGCTATCTGTATGAACATGGAAATATCTACGCCACTATCTGTATGAACATGGAAATATCTACACCGCTATCTGTATGAACATGGAAATATGTTCACCGCCATCTGTATGAACATGGATATATCTACACAGCCATCTGGATGAACATGGAAATATCTACACCGCTATCTGTATGAACATGGAAATAGCTACACCACTATCTGCATGAACATGGAAATATCTAAACCGCTATCTGTATGAACATGGAAATATCTACACCGCTATCTGTATGAACATGGAAATATCTTCACCGCCATCTGTATGAACATGGATATATCTACACAGCCATCTGGATGAACATGGAAATATCAACACCGCTATCTGTATGAACATGGAAATATCTACACCGCTATCTGTTTTAACATGCATACATCTTCTCCGCTATCTGTATAAACATGGAAATATCTACACCGCTATCTGTATGAACATGGAAATATCTACACAGCTATCTGTTTGAACATGGAAATATCTACACCGCTATCTGCATGAAAATGGAAATATCTACAGAGCTATCTGCATATACATGGAAATATCTACAAAGCTATTTCTCTACACATGGAAATATCTACACCGCAATCTCTATAAACATGGAAATATCTTCACCGCCATCTGTATGAACATGGAAATATCTGCACCGCCATCTGTATGAACATATAAATATCTAGACCGCAATCTGTATTAAGATGGAGATATCTACACCGCTATCTGTATAAAATTGGAAATATCTACACCTCAATCTGTATAAACATGGAAATATCTACACCGCTATCTGTATAAACATGGAAATATCTACACCGCTACCTGTATAAACATGGAAATATCAGCACCGCAATCTGTATGAACATGGAAATATCTACACCGCTATCTCTATGAACATGGAAATATCTACACCGATATCTGTATGAACATGGAAATATCTTCACCGCCATCTGTATGAACATGGATATATCTACACAGCCATCTGGACGAACATGGAAATATCAGCACCGCTGTCTGTATGAACATGGAAATATCTACACCGCTATCTGTATGAACATGGAAATATCTACACCGCTATCTGTATGAACATGGAAATAACTTCACCGACATCTGTATGAACATGGATATATCAACACAGCCATCTGGATGAAAATGGAAATAGTTACACCGCTATCTGTATGAACATGGAAATAGCTACACCGCTATCTGTATGAACATGGGAATATCTACACCGCTATCTGTATGAACATGGAAATATCTACACCGCTATCTGTATGAACATGGAAATATCTTCACCGCCATCTGTATGAACATGAATATATCTACACAGCCATCTGGATGAACATGGAAATATCAACACCGCTATATGTATGAACATGGAATTAGCTACACCGCTATCTGTATGAACATGGAAATATCCTCACCGCCATCTGTATGAACATGGATATATCTACACAGCCATCTGGATGAACATGGAAATATCTGCACCGCTATCTGTATGAACATGGAAATATCTACACCACTATCTGTGTAAACATGCATACATCTTCACTGCTATCTGTATAAACATGGAATTATCTACACCGCTATCTGTATGACCATGGAAATATCTACACCGCTATATGTTTGAACACGGAAATATCTACTCCGCTATCTGCATGAAAATGGAAATATCTACACAGCTATCTGCATATACATGGAAATATCTACAAAGCTATTTCCTTACACATGGAAATAACTACACCGCTATCTCTATTAACATGGAAATATCTACATCGCCATCTGTATGAACATGGAAATATCTGCACCGCCATCTGTATGAACATATAAATATCTACACCGCCATCTGTATAAAGATGAAGATATCTACACCGCTATCTGTATAAACATGGAAATATCTACACCGCTATCTGTATACACATGGAAATATCTACACCGATATCTGTATAAACATGGAAATATCTACACCGCTACCTGTATAAACATGGAAATATCAGCACCACTATCTGTATGAACATGGAAATACCTACACAGCCATCTGGATGAACATGGAAATATCTACACCGCTATCTTTATGAACATGGAAATAGCTACACCGCTATCTGTATGAACATGGAAATATCTACACCACTAACTATATGAACATGGAAATATCTACACCGCTATCTGCATGAACATGGAAATATCTTCACCGCCATCTGTATGAACATGGATATATCTACACAGCCATCTGGATGATCATGGAAATATCTACACCGCTATCTGTATGAACATGGAAATAGCTACACCTCTATCAGTATGAACATGGAAATATCTACACCGCTATCTGTATGAACATGGAAAGATCTACACCGCTATGTGTGTGAACATGGAAATATCTTCACCGCCATCTGTATGAACATGGATATATCTACACAGCCATCTGGATGAACATGGATATATCTCCACCGCTATCTGCATGAACATTTAAATATCTACCCCGCTATCTGTGTAAACATGCATACATCTTCACCGCTATCTGTAGAAACATGGAAATATCTACACCGCTATCTGTATAAACACGGAAATATCTACACCGCTACCTGTATAAACATGGAAATATCAGCACCGCTATCTGTATGAAAATGGAAATATCTACACGGCTATCTCTATGAACATGGAAATATCTACACCGATATCTGTATGAACATGGAAATATCTTCACCGCCATCTGTATGAACTTGGATATATCTACACAGCCATCTGGATGAACATGGAAATATCAGCACCGCTGTCTGTATGAACATGGAAATATCTACACCGCTATCTGTATGAACATGGAAATATCTACACCACTATCTGTGTAAACATGCATACATCTTCACTGCTATCTGTATAAACATGGTATTATCTACACCGCTATCTGTATGACCATGGAAATATCTACACCGCTATCTGTTTGAACACGGAAATATCTACTCCGCTATCTGCATGAAAATGGAAATATCTACACAGCTATCTGCATATACATGGAAATATCTACAAAGCTATTTCTTTACACATGGAAATAACTACACCGCTATCTCTATTAACATGGAAATATCTACACCGCCATCTGTATGAACATGGAAATATCTGCACCGCCATCTGTATGAACATATAAATATCTACACCGCCATCTGTACTAAGATGGAGATATCTACACCGCTATCTGTATAAACATGGAAATATCTACACCGCTATCTGTATAAACATGTAAATATCTACACCGCTATCTGTATAAACATGGAAATATCTACACCGCTACCTGTATAAACATGGAAATATCAGCACCGCTATCTGTATGAACATGGAAATATCTACACAGCCATCTGGATGAACATGGAAATATCTACACCGCTATCTTTATGAACATGGAAATAGCTACACCGCTATCTGTATGAACATGGAATCATCTACACCACTAACTATATGAACAAGGAAATATCTACACCGCTATCTGCATGAACATGGAAATATCTTCACCGCCATCTGTATGAACATGGATATATCTACACAGCAATCTGGATGAACATGGAAATATCTACACCGCTATCTGTATGAACATGGAAAGATCTACACCGCTATCTGTATGAACATGGAAATATCTTCACCGCCATCTGTATGAACATGGATATATCTACACAGCCATCTGGATGAACATGGATATATCTCCACCGCTATCTGCATGAACATGGAAATATCTACACCGCTATCTGTGTAAACATGCATACATCTTCACCGCTATCTGTATAAACATGGAAATATCAGAACCGCTATCTGTATGAAAATGGAAATATCTACACCGCTATCTCTATGAACATGGAAATATCTACAACGATATCTGTATGAACATGGAAATATCTTCACCGCCATCTGTATGAGCTTGGATATACCTACACAGCCATCTGGATGAACATGGAAATATCAGCACCGCTGTCTGTATGAACATGGAAATATCTACACCGCTATCTGTATGAACATGTAAATATCTACACCGCTATCTGTATGAACATGGAAATATCTTCACCACCATCTGTATGAACACGGATATATCTACACAGCCATCTGGATGAACATCGAAATTTCTACAACGCTATCTGTATGAACATGGAAATATCTACACGGCTATCTGTGTAAACATGCATACATCTTCACCGCTATCTGTATAAACATGGAAATATCTACACCGCTATCTGTATAAACATGGAAATATCTACACCGCTACCTGTATAAACATGGAAATATCAGCACTGCTATCTGTATGAACATGGAAATATCTACACAGCCATCTGGATGAACATGAAAATATCTACACCGCTATCTGTATGAACATGGAAATAGCTACACCGCTACCTGTATGAACATGGAAATATCTACACCGCTATCTGAATGAACATGGAAATATCTACACCACTATCTGTATGAACATGGAAATATCTTCACCGCCATCTGTATGAACATGGATATATCTACACAGCCATCTGGATGAACATGGAAATATCTACACCGCTATCTGTATGAACATGGAAATAGCTACACCGCTATCTGCATGAACATGGAAATATATAAACCGCTATCTGTATGAACATGGAAATATCTACACCACTATCTGTATGAACATGGAAATATCTTCACCGCCATCTGTATGAACATGGATATATCTACACAGCCATCTGGATGAACATGGAAATATCAACACCGCTATCTGTATGAACATGGAAATATCTACACCGCTATCTGTTTTAACATGCATACATCTTCTCCGCTATCTGTATAAACATGGAAATATCTACACCGCTATCTGTATGAACATGGAAATATCTACACAGCTATCTGTTTGAACATGGAAATATCTACACCGCTATCTGCATGAAAATGGAAATATCTACACAGCTATCTGCATATACATGGAAATATCTACAAAGCTATTTCTCTACACATGGAAATATCTACACCGCAATCTCTATAAACATGGAAATATCTTCACCGCCATCTGTATGAACATGGAAATATCTGCACCGCCATCTGTATGAACATATAAATATCTAGACCGCAATCTGTATTAAGATGGAGATATCTACACCGCTATCTGTATAAAATTGGAAATATCTACACCTCTATCTGTATAAACATGGAAATATCTACACCGCTATCTGTATAAACATGGAAATATCTACACCGCTACCTGTATAAACATGGAAATATCAGCACCGCTATCTGTATGAACATGGAAATATCTACACCGCTATCTCTATGAACATGGAAATATCTACACTGATATCTGTATGAACATGGAAATATCTTCACCGCCATCTGTATGAACATGGATATATCTACACAGCCATCTGGACGAACATGGAAATATCAGCACCGCTGTCTGTATGAACATGGAAATATCTACACCGCTATCTGTATGAACATGGAAATATCTACACCGCTATCTGTATGAACATGGAAATAACTTCACCGACATCTGTATGAACATGGATATCTCAACACAGCCATCTGGATGAACATGGAAATATCTGCACCGCTATCTGTATGAACATGGAAATATCTACACCGCTATCTGTGTAAACAGGCATACATCTTCACCGCTATCTGTATAATCATGGATATATCTACACCGCTATCTGTATAAACATGGAAATATCTACACCGCTACCTGTATAAACATGGAAATATCAGCACCGTTATCTGTATGAACATGGAAATATCTACACAGCCATCTGGATGAAAATGGAAATAGTTACACCGCTATCTGTATGAACATGGAAATAGCTACACCGCTATCTGTATGAACATGGGAATATCTACACCGCTATCTGTATGAACATGGAAATATCTACACCGCTATCTGTATGAACATGGAAATATCTTCACCGCCATCTGTATGAACATGAATATATCTACACAGCCATCTGGATGAACATGGCAATATCAACACCGCTATATGTATGAACATGGAATTAGCTACACCGCTATCTGTATGAACATGGAAATATCCTCACCGCCATCTGTATGAACATGGATATATCTACACAGCCATCTGGATGAACATGGAAATATCTGCACCGCTATCTGTATGAACATGGAAATATCTTCACCACTATCTGTGTAAACATGCATACATCTTCACTGCTATCTGTATAAACATGGAATTATCTACACCGCTATCTGTATGACCATGGAAATATCTACACCGCTATATGTTTGAACACGGAAATATCTACTCCGCTATCTGCATGAAAATGGAAATATCTACACAGCTATCTGCATATACATGGAAATATCTACAAAGCTATTTCCTTACACATGGAAATAACTACATCGCTATCTCTATTAACATGGAAATATCTACACCGCCATCTGTAAGAACATGGAAATATCTGCACCGCCATCTGTATGAACATATAAATATCTACACCGCCATCTGTATTAAGATGGAGATATCTACACCGCTATCTGTATAAACATGGAAATATCTACACCGCTATCTGTATAAACATGGAAATATCTACACCGCTATCTGTATAAACATGGAAATATCTACACCGCTACCTGTATAAACATGGAAATATCAGCACCGCTATCTGTATGAACATGGAAATACCTACACAGCCATCTGGATGAACATGGAAATATCTACACCGCTATCTTTATGAACATGGAAATAGCTACACCGCTATCTGTATGAACATGGAAATATCTACACCACTAACTGTATGAACATGGAAATATCTACACCGTTATCTGCATGAACATGGAAATATCTTCACCGCCATCTGTATGAACATGGATATATCTACACAGCCATCTGGATGAACATGGAAATATCTGCACCGCTATCTGTATGAACATGGAAATATCTACACCACTATCTGTGTAAACATGCATACATCTTCACTGCTATCTGTATAAACATGGAATTATCTACACCGCTAACTGTATGACCATGGAAATATCTACACCGCTATATGTTTGAACACGGAAATATCTACTCCGCTATCTGCATGAAAATGGAAATATCTACACAGCTATCTGCATATACATGGAAATATCTACAAAGCTATTTCCTTACACATGGAAATAACTACACCGCTATCTCTATTAACATGGAAATATCTACACCGCCATCTGTATGAACATGGAAATATCTGCACCGCCATCTGTATGAACATATAAATATCTACACCGCCATCTGTATTAAGATGGAGATATCTACACCGCTATCTGTATAAACATGGAAATATCTACACCGCTATCTGTATAAACATGGAAATATCTACACCGCTATCTGTATAAACATGGAAATATCTACACCGCTACCTGTATAAACATGGAAATATCAGCACCGCTATCTGTATGAACATGGAAATACCTCAACAGCCATCTGGATGAACATGGAAATATCTACACCGCTATCTTTATGAACATGGAAATAGCTACACCGCTATCTGTATGAACATGGAAATATCTACACCACTAACTGTATGAACATGGAAATATCTACACCGCTATCTGCATGAACATGGAAATATCTTCACCGCCATCTGTATGAACATGGATATATCTACACAGCAATCTGGATGATCATGGAAATATCTACACCGCTATCTGTATGAACATGGAAATAGCTACACCTCTATCAGTATGAACATGGAAATATCTACACCGCTATCTGTATGAACATGGAAAGATCTACACCGCTATGTGTATGAACATGGAAATATCTTCACCGCCATCTGTATGAATATGGATATATCTACACAGCCATCTGGATGAACATGGATATATCTCCACCGCTATCTGCATGAACATTTAAATATCTACCCCGCTATCTGTGTAAACATGCATACATCTTCACCGCTATCTGTAGAAACATGGAAATATCTACACCGCTATCTGTATAAACACGGAAATATCTACACCGCTACCTGTATAAACATGGAAATATCAGCACCGCTATCTGTATGAAAATGGAAATATCTACACCGCTATCTCTATGAACATGGAAATATCTACACCGATATCTGTATGAACATGGAAATATCTTCACCGCCATCTGTATGAACTTGGATATATCTACACAGCCATCTGGATGAACATGGAAATATCAGCACCGCTGTCTGTATGAACATGGAAATATCTACACCGCTATCTGTATGAACATGGAAATATCTACACCACTATCTGTGTAAACATGCATACATCTTCACTGCTATCTGTATAAACATGGTATTATCTACACCGCTATCTGTATGACCATGGAAATATCTACACCGCTATCTGTTTGAACACGGAAATATCTACTCCGCTATCTGCATGAAAATGGAAATATCTACACAGCTATCTGCATATACATGGAAATATCTACAAAGCTATTTCTTTACACATGGAAATAACTACACCGCTATCTCTATTAACATGGAAATATCTACACCGCCGTCTGTATGAACATGGAAATATCTGCACCGCCATCTGTATGAACATATAAATATCTACACCTCCATCTGTACTAAGATGGAGATATCTACACCGCTATCTGTATAAACATGGAAATATCTACACCGCTATCTGTATAAACATGTAAATATCTACACCGCTATCTGTATAAACATGGAAATATCTACACCGCTACCTGTATAAACATGGAAATATCAGCACCGCTATCTGTATGAACATGGAAATATCTACACAGCCATCTGGATGAACATGGAAATATCTACACCGCTATCTTTATGAACATGGAAATAGCTACACCGCTATCTGTATGAACATGGAATCATCTACACCACTAACTGTATGAACATGGAAATATCTACACCGCTATCTGCATGAACATGGAAATATCTTCACCGCCATCTGTATGAACATGGATATATCTACACAGCAATCTGGATGAACATGGAAATATCTACACCGCTATCTGTATGAACATGGAAATATCTTCACCGCCATCTGTATGAACATGGATATATCTACACAGCAATCTGGATGATCATGGAAATATCTACACCGCTATCTGTATGAACATGGAAATAGCTACACCTCTATCAGTATGAACATGGAAATATCTACACCGCTATCTGTATGAACATGGAAAGATCTACACCGCTATGTGTATGAACATGGAAATATCTTCACCGCCATCTGTATGAATATGGATATATCTACACAGCCATCTGGATGAACATGGATATATCTCCACCGCTATCTGCATGAACATTTAAATATCTACCCCGCTATCTGTGTAAACATGCATACATCTTCACCGCTATCTGTAGAAACATGGAAATATCTACACCGCTATCTGTATAAACACGGAAATATCTACACCGCTACCTGTATAAACATGGAAATATCAGCACCGCTATCTGTATGAAAATGGAAATATCTACACCGCTATCTCTATGAACATGGAAATATCTACACCGATATCTGTATTAACATGGAAATATCTTCACCGCCATCTGTATGAACTTGGATATATTTACACAGCCATCTGGATGAACATGGAAATATCAGCACCGCTGTCTGTATGAACATGGAAATATCTACACCGCTATCTGTATGAACATGGAAATATCTACACCACTATCTGTGTAAACATGCATACATCTTCACTGCTATCTGTATAAACATGGTATTATCTACACCGCTATCTGTATGACCATGGAAATATCTACACCGCTATCTGTTTGAACACGGAAATATCTACTCCGCTATCTGCATGAAAATGGAAATATCTACACAGCTATCTGCATATACATGGAAATATCAACAAAGCTATTTCTATACACATGGAAATAACTACACCGCTATCTCTATTAACATGGAAATATCTACACCGCCATCAGTATGAACATGGAAATATCTGCACCGCCATCTGTAGGAACATATAAATATCTACACCTCCATCTGTACTAAGATGGAGATATCTACACCGCTATCTGTATAAACATGGAAATATCTACACCGCTATCTGTATAAACATGTAAATATCTACACCGCTATCTGTATAAACATGGAAATATCTACACCGCTACCTGTATAAACATGGAAATATCAGCACCGCTATCTGTATGAACATGGAAATATCTACACAGCCATCTGGATGAACATGGAAATATCTACACCGCTATCTTTATGAACATGGAAATAGCTACACCGCTATCTGTATGAACATGGAATCATCTACACCACTAACTGTATGAACATGGAAATATCTACACCGCTATCTGCATGAACATGGAAATATCTTCACCGCCATCTGTATGAACATGGATATATCTACACAGCAATCTGGATGAACATGGAAATATCTACACCGCTATCTGTATGAACATGGAAAGATCTACACCGCTATCTGTATGAACATGGAAATATCTTCACCGCCATCTGTATGAACATGGATATATCTACACAGCCATCTGGATGAACATGGATATATCTCCACCGCTATCTGCATGAACATGGAAATATCTACACCGCTATCTGTGTAAACATGCATACATCTTCACCGCTATCTGTATAAACATGGAAATATCAGCACCGCTATCTGTATGAAAATGGAAATATCTACACCGCTATCTCTATGAACATGGAAATATCTACACCGATATCTGTATTAACATGGAAATATCTTCACCGCCATCTGTATGAGCTTGGATATACCAACACAGCCATCTGGATGAACATGGAAATATCAGCACCGCTGTCTGTATGAACATGGAAATATCTACACCGCTATCTGTATGAACATGTAAATATCTACACCGCTATCTGTATGAACATACAAATATCTTCACCACCATCTGTATGAACACGGATATATCTACACAGCCATCTGGATGAACATGGAAATTTCTACACCGCTATCTGTGTGAACATGGAAATATCTACACCGCTATCTGTGTAAACATGCATACATCTTCACCGCTATCTGTATAAACATGGAAATATCTACACCGCTATCTGTATAAACATGGAAATATCTACACCGCTACCTGTATAAACATGGAAATATCAGCACCGCTATCTGTATGAACATGGAAATATCTACAAAGCCATCTGGATGAACATGAAAATATCTACACCGCTATCTGTATGAACATGGAAATAGCTACACCGCTACCTGTATGAACATGGAAATATCTACACCGCTATCTGAATGAACATGGAAATATCTACACCACTATCTGTATGAACATGGAAATATCTTCACCGCCATCTGTATGAACATGGATATATCTACACAGCCATCTGGATGAACATGGAAATATCAACACCGCTATCTGTATGAACATGGAAATATCTACACCGCTATCTGTTTTAACATGCATACATCTTCTCCGCTATCTGTATAAACATGGAAATAACTACACCGCTATCTGTATGAACATGGAAATATCTACACAGTTATCTGTATGAACATGGAAATATATTCACCGCCATCTGTATGAACACGGATATATCTACACAGCCATCTGGATAAACATGGAAATATCTACACTTCTATATGTATGAACATGGAAATAGCTACACCGCTATCTATATGAACATGGAAATAGCTACACCGCTATCTGTATGAACATGGAAGTATCTACACCGCTATCAGTATGAACATGGAAATATCTTCACCGCCATATGTATGAACATGGATATATCTACACAGCCATCTGGATGAACATGGAAATATCTACACCACTATATGTATGAACATGGAATTAGCTAAACCGCTATGTCTTTGAACATGGAAATATCTACACCGCTATCTGTGTGAACCTGGAAGTATCTACCCCGCTATCTGTATGAACATTGAAATATCTTCACCGCCATATGTATGAACACGGATATATCTAGACAGCCATCTGGATGAACATGGAAATATCAGCACCGCTGTCTGTATGGACATGGAAATATCTACACCGCTATCTGTATGAACATGGAAATATCTACACAGCTATCTGTTTGAAAATGGAAATATCTACACCGCTATCTGCATGAAAATGGAAATATTTACACAGCTTTCTGCATATACATCAAAATATCTACAAAGCTATTCCTCTACACATGGAAATATCTGCACCGCAATCTCTATAAACATGGAAATATCTACACCGCCATCCGTATGAACATGGAAATATCTGCACCGCCATCTGTATGAACATATAAATACCTAGACCGCCATCTGTATTAAGATGGAGATATCTACACCGCTATCTGTATAAACACGGAAATATCTACACCGCTACCTGTATAAACATGGAAATATCTAAACCGCTGTCTGTATAAACATGGAAATATCTACACCGCTACCTGTATAAACATGGAAATATCAGCACCGCTATCTGTATGAACATGGAAATATCTACACCGCTATCTCTATGAACATGGAAATATCTACACCGATATCTGTAAGAACATGGAAATATCTTCACCGCCATCTGTATGAACATGGATATATCTACACAGCCATCTGGACGAAAATGGAAATATCAGCACCGCTGTCTGTATGAACATGGAAATATCTACACCGCTATCTGTATGAACATGGAAATATCTACACCGCTATCTGTATGAACATGGAAATATCTTCACCGCCATCTGTATGAACATGGATATATCTACACAGCCATCTGGATGAACATGGAAATATGTACACCACTATCTGTATGAACATGGAAATCTCTACACCGCTATCTGTGTAAACATGCATACATCTTCACCGCTATCTGTATAAACATGGAAATATCTACACTGCTATCTGCATGAACATGGAAATATCTACACCGCTATCTGTATGAACATGGAAATATCTTCACCGCCATCTGTATGAACATGGATATATCTACACAGCCATCTGGATGAACTTGGAAATATCTACACCGCTATCTGTATGAACATGGAAACAGCTACACCGCTATCAGTATGAACATGGAAATATCTACACCGCTATCTGTATGAACACGGAAATATCTACACCGCTATCTGTATGAACATGGAAATATCTTCACCGCCATCTGTATGAACGTGAATATATCTACACAGCCATCTAGATGAACATGGAAATATCTACACCGCTATATGTATGAACATGGAATTAACTACACCGGTATCTGAATGAACATGGAAATATCTACACCGCTATCTGTATGTACATGGAAATATCCACACCGCCATCTGTATGAACATGGTTATATCTACACAGCCATCTGGATGAACATGGAAATATCTACACCGCTATCTGTATGAACATGGAAATAGCTACACCGCTCTCTGTGTAAACATGCATACATCTTCACCGCTATCTGTAGAAACATGGAAATATCTACACCGCTAACCGTAAAAACATGGAAATATCAGCACCGCTATCTGTATGAACATGGAAATATCTACACAGCCATATGGACGAACATGGAAATATCTACACCGCTATCTGTATGAACATGGAAGTATCTACACCGCTATCAGTATGAACATGGAAATATCTTCACCGCCATATGTATGAACATGGATATATCTACACAGCCATCTGGATGAACATGGAAATATCTACACCACTATATGTATGAACATGGAATTAGCTAAACCGCTATGTCTTTGAACATGGAAATATCTACACCGCTATCTGTGTGAACCTGGAAGTATCTACCCCGCTATCTGTATGAACATTGAAATATCTTCACCGCCATATGTATGAACACGGATATATCTAGACAGCCATCTGGATGAACATGGAAATATCAGCACCGCTGTCTGTATGGACATGGAAATATCTACACCGCTATCTGTATGAACATGGAAATATCTACACAGCTATCTGTTTGAAAATGGAAATATCTACACCGCTATCTGCATGAAAATGGAAATATTTACACAGCTTTCTGCATATACATCAAAATATCTACAAAGCTATTCCTCTACACATGGAAATATCTGCACCGCAATCTCTATAAACATGGAAATATCTACACCGCCATCCGTATGAACATGGAAATATCTGCACCGCCATCTGTATGAACATATAAATACCTAGACCGCCATCTGTATTAAGATGGAGATATCTACACCGCTATCTGTATAAACACGGAAATATCTACACCGCTACCTGTATAAACATGGAAATATCTAAACCGCTGTCTGTATAAACATGGAAATATCTACACCGCTACCTGTATAAACATGGAAATATCAGCACCGCTATCTGTATGAACATGGAAATATCTACACCGCTATCTCTATGAACATGGAAATATCTACACCGATATCTGTAAGAACATGGAAATATCTTCACCGCCATCTGTATGAACATGGATATATCTACACAGCCATCTGGACGAAAATGGAAATATCAGCACCGCTGTCTGTATGAACATGGAAATATCTACACCGCTATCTGTATGAACATGGAAATATCTACACCGCTATCTGTATGAACATGGAAATATCTTCACCCCCATCTGTATGAACATGGATATATCTACACAGCCATCTGGATGAACATGGAAATATGTACACCACTATCTGTATGAACATGGAAATCTCTACACCGCTATCTGTGTAAACATGCATACATCTTCACCGCTATCTGTATAAACATGGAAATATCTACACTGCTATCTGCATGAACATGGAAATATCTACACCGCTATCTGTATGAACATGGAAATATCTTCACCGCCATCTGTATGAACATGGATATATCTACACAGCCATCTGGATGAACTTGGAAATATCTACACCGCTATCTGTATGAACATGGAAACAGCTACACCGCTATCAGTATGAACATGGAAATATCTACACCGCTATCTGTATGAACACGGAAATATCTACACCGCTATCTGTATGAACATGGAAATATCTTCACCGCCATCTGTATGAACGTGAATATATCTACACAGCCATCTAGATGAACATGGAAATATCTACACCGCTATATGTATGAACATGGAATTAACTACACCGGTATCTGAATGAACATGGAAATATCTACACCGCTATCTGTATGAACATGGAAATATCCACACCGCCATCTGTATGAACATGGTTATATCTACACAGCCATCTGGATGAACATGGAAATATCTACACCGCTATCTGTATGAACATGGAAATAGCTACACCGCTCTCTGTGTAAACATGCATACATCTTCACCGCTATCTGTAGAAACATGGAAATATCTACACCGCTAACCGTAAAAACATGGAAATATCAGCACCGCTATCTGTATGAACATGGAAATATCTACACAGCCATATGGACGAACATGGAAATATCTACACCGCTATCTGTATGAACATGGAAATAGCTACACCGCTATCTGTATGAACATGGAAACATCTACACCACTATCTGTATGAACATGGAAATATCTACACCGCTATCTGTATGAACATGGAAATATCTTCACCGCCATCTGTATGAACATGGATATATCTACACAGCCATCCGGATGAACATGGAAATATCTACACCGCTATTTGTATGAACATGGAAATAGCTACTCCGCTATCTGAACATGGAAATATCTACACCGCTATCTGCATGAACATGGAAATATCTACACCGCTATCTGTATGAACATGGAAATACCTTCACCGCCATCTGTATGAACATGGATATATCTACACAGCCATCTGGATGAACATGGAAATATCTACACCGCTATCTGTATGAACATGGAAATATCTACACCGCTATCTTTGTAAACATGCATACATCTTCACCGCTGTCTGTATAAACATGGAAATATCTGCACCGCTATCTGTGTAAACATGCATACATCTTCACCGCTATCTGTATAAACATGGAAATATCTACACCGCTATCTGTATAAACATGGAAATATCTACACCGCTACCTGTATAAACATGGAAATATCAGCACCGCTATCTGTATGAACATGGAAATATCTACACAGCCATCTGGATGAACATGAAAATATCTACACCGCCATCTGTATGAACATGGAAATAGCTACACCGCTACCTGTATGAACATGGAAATATCTACACCGCTATCTGAATGAACATGGAAATATCTACACCACTATCTGTATGAACATGGAAATATATTCACCGCCATCTGTATGAACATGGATATATCTACACAGCCATCTGGATGAACATGGAAATATCTACACCTCTACATGTATGAACATGGAAATAGCTACACCGCTATCTGTATGAACATGGAAATAGCTACACTGCTATCTGTATGAACATGGAAGTATCTACACCGCTATCTGTATGAACATGGAAATATATTCACCGCCATATGTATGAACATGGATATATCTACACAGCCATCTGGATGAACATGGAAATATCTACACCACTATATGTATGAACATGGAATTAGCTAAACCGCTATGTCTATGAACATGGAAATATCTACACCGCTATCTGTATGAACATGGAAGTATCTACACCGCTATCTGTATGAACATTGAAATATCTTCACCGCCATATGTATGAACACGGATATATCTAGACAGCCATCTGGATGAACATGGAAATATCAGCACCGCTGTCTGTATGAACATGGAAATATCTACACCGCTATCTGTATGAACATGGAAATATCTACACAGCTATCTGTTTGAACATGGAAATATCTACACAGCTATCTGCATGAAAATGGAAATATCTACACAGCTTTCTGCATATACATCAAAATATCTACAAAGCTATTCCTCTACACATGGAAATATCTACACCGCAATCTCTATAAACATGGAAATATCTACACCGCCATCTGTATGAACATGGAAATATCTGCACCGCCATCTGTATGAACATATAAATATCTAGACCGCCATCTGTATTAAGATGGAGATATCTACACCGCTATCTGTATAAACACGGAAATATCTACACTGCTACCTGTATAAACATGGAAATATCTACACCGCTATCTGTATAAACATGGAAATATCTACACCGCTACCTGTATAAACATGGAAATATCAGCACCGCTATCTTTATGAACATGGAAATATCTACACCGCTATCTCTATGAACATGGAAATATCTACACCGATATCTGTAAGAACATGGAAATATCTTCACCGCCATCTGTATGAACATGGATATATCTACACAGCCATCTGGACGAAAATGGAAATATCAGCACCGCTGTCTGTATGAACATGGAAATATCTACACCGCTATCTGTATGAACATGGAAATATCTACACCGCTATCTGTATGAACATGGAAATACCTTCACCGCCATCTGTATGAACATGGATATATCTACACAGCCATCTGGATGAACATGGAAATATCTACACCACTATCTGAATGAACATGGAAATCTCTACACCGCTATCTGTGTAAACATGCATACATCTTCACCGCTATCTGTATAAACATGGAAATATCTACACTGCTATCTGCATGAACATGGAAATATCTACACCGCTATCTGTATGAACATGGAAATATCTTCACCGCCATCTGTATGAACATGGATATATCTACACAGCCATCTGTATGAACATGGAAATATCTACACCGCTATCTGTATGAACATGGAAACAGCTACACCGCTATCAGTATGAACATGGAAATATCTACACCGCTATCTGTATGAACACGGAAATATCTACACCGCTATCTGTATGAACATGGAAATATCTTCACCGCCATCTATATGAACATGAATATATCTACACAGCCATCTGGATGAACATGGAAATATCTACACCGCTGTATGTATGAACATGGAATTAACTACACCGGTATCTGAATGAACATGGAAATATCTACACCGCTATCTGTATGAACATGGAAATATCTACACCGCCATCTGTATGAAAATGGTTATATCTACACAGCCATCTGGATGAACATGGAAATATCTACACCGCTATCTGTATGAACATGGAAATATCTACACCGCTCTCTGTGTAAACATGCATACATCTTCACCGTTATCTGTATAAACATGGAAATATCTACACCGTTACCCGTATAAACATGGGAATATCCGCACCGCTATCTGTATGAACATGGAAATATCTACACAGCCATCTGGACGAACATGGAAATATCTACACCGCTATCTGTATGAACATGGAAATAGCTACACCGCTATCTATATGAACATGGAAACATCTACACCACTATCTGTATGAACATGGAAATATCTACACCACTATCTGTATGAACATGGAAATATCTTCACCGCCATCTGTATGAACATGGATATATCTACACAGCCATCTGGATGAACATGGAAATATCTACACCGCTATCTGTATGAACATGGAAATAGCTACTCCGCTATCTGAACATGGAAATATCTACACCGCTATCTGTACATGGAAATATCTACACCGCTATCTGTATGAACATGGAAATATCTTCACCGCCAACTGTATGAACATGGATATATCTACACAGCCATCTGGATGAACATGGAAATATCTACACCGCTATCTGTATGAACATGGAAATATCTACACCGCTATTTTTGTAAACATGCATACATCTTCACCGCTGTCTGTATAAACATGGAAATATCTGCACCGCTATCTGTATGAACATGGAAATATCTACATCGCTATCTGTATGAACATGGAAATAGCTACACCGCTATCTGTATGAACATGGAAATATCTACACCACTATCTGTATGAACATGGAAATATCTACACCGCTATCTGTATGAACATGGAAATATATAGACCACTATCTGTATAAACATGGAAATATCTACACCGCTACCAATATAAACTTGGAAATATCAGCACCGCTATCCGTATGAACATGGAAATATCTACACCGCTATCTCTATGAACATGGAAATATTTACACCGATATCTGTATGAACATGGAAATATCTTCACCGCCATCTGTATTAACATGGATATATCTACACAGCCATCTGGATGAACAAGGAAATATCAGCACCGCTGTCTGTATGAACATGGAAATATCTACACCGCTATCTGTATGAACATGGAAATATCTACACAGCTATCTGTTTGAACATGGAAATATCTACACCGCTATCTCTATGAACATGGAAATATCTACACCGATATCTGTAAGAACATGGAAATATCTTCACCGCCATCTGTATGAACATGGATATATCTGCACAGCCATCTGGACGGAAATGGAAATATCAGCACCGCTGTCTGTATGAACATGGAAATATCTACACCGCTATCTGTATGAACATGGAAATATCTACACCGCTATCTGTATGAACATGGAAATATCTTCACCGCCATCCGTATGAACATGGATATATCTACGCAGCCATCTGGATGAATATGGAAATATCTACACCGCTATCTGTATGAACATGGAAATCTCTACACCGCTATCTGTGTAAACATGTATACAACTTCACCGCTATCTGTATAAACATGGAAATATCTACACTGCTATCTGCATGAACATGGAAATATCTACACCGCTGTCTGTACGAACATGCAAATATCTTCACCGCCATCTGTATGAACATGGATATATCTACACAGCCATCTGGATGAACATGGAAGTATCTACACCGCTATCTGTATGAACATGGAAACAGCTACACCGCTATCTGTATGAACATGGAAATATCTACACCGCTATCTGTATGAACACGGAAATATCTACACCGCTATCTGTAAGAACATGGAAATATCTTCACCGCCATCTGTATGAACATGAATATATCTACACAGCCATCTGGATGAACATGGAAATATCTACAACTCTATATGTATGAACATGGAATTAGCTACACCGGTATCTGAATGAACATGGAAATATCTACACCGCTATCTGTATGAACATGGAAATATCTACACCGCTATCTGTATGAACATGGAAATATCTACACCGCTATCTGTGTAAACATGCATACATCTTCACCGCTGTCTGTATAAACATGTAAATATCTACACCGCTATCTGTATGAACATGGAAATATCTTCACCGCCATCTGTATGAACATGGATATATCTACACAGCCATCTGGATGAACATGGAAATATCTACACAGCTATCTGAACATGGAAATATCTACACGGCTATCTGTATGAACATGGAAATATCTACACCGCTATCTGTATGAACATGGAAATATATAGACCACTATCTGTATAAACATGGAAATATCTACACCGCTACCTATATAAACTTGGAAATATCAGCACCACTATCTGTATGAACATGGAAATATCTACACCGCTATCTCTATGAACATGGAAATATTTACACCGATATCTGTATGAACATGGAAATATCTTCACCGCCATCTGTATGAACATGGATATATCTACACAGCCATCTGGATGAACAAGGAAATATCAGCACCGCTGTCTGTATGAACATGGAAATATCTACACCACTATCTGTTTGAACATGGAAATATCTACACCGCTATATGCATGAAAATGGAAATATCTACACAGCTATCTGCATATACATGGAAATATCTACAAAGCTATTCCTCTACACATGGAAATATCTACACCGCAATCTCTATAAACATGGAAATATCTGCACCGCAATCTGTATGAACATATAAATATCTACACCGCCATCTGTATTAAGATGGAGATATCTACACCGCTATCTGTATAAACACGGAAATATCTACACCGCTACCTGTATAAACATGGAAATATCTACACCGCTATCTGTATAAACATGGAAATATCTACACCGCTACCTGTATAAACATGGAAATATCAGCACCGCTATCTGTATGAACATGGAAATATCTACACCGCTATCTCTATGAACATGGAAATATCTACACCGATATCTGTAATAACATGGAAATATCTTCACCGCCATCTGTATGAACATGGATATATCTACACAGCCATCTGGACGGAAATGGAAATATCAGCACCGCTGTCTGTATGAACATGGAAATATCTACACCGCTATCTGTATGAACATGGAAATATCTTCACCGCCATCCGCATTAACATTGATATATCTACGCAGCCATCTGGATAAACATGGAAATATCTACACCGCTATCTGTATGAACATGGAAATCTCTACACCGCTATCTGTGTAAACATGCATACATATTCACCGCTATCTGTATAAACATGGAAATATCTACACTGCTATCTGCATGAACATGGAAATATCTACACCGCTGTCTGTATGAACATGGAAATATCTTCACCGCCATCTGTATGAACATGGAAATATCTACACAGCCATCTGGATGAACATGGAAGTATCTACACCGCTGTCTGTATGAACATGGAAACAGCTACACCGCTATCTGTATGAACATGGAAATATCTACACCGCTATCTGTATGAACACGGAAATATGTACACCGCTATCTGTATGAACATGGAAATATCTTCACCGCCATCTGTATGAACATGAATATATCTACACAGCCATCTGTATGAACATGGAAATATCTATAACTCTATATGTATGAACATAGAATTAGCTACACCTGTATCTGAATGAACATGGAAATATCTACACCACTATCTGTATGAACATGGAAATATCTACACCGCTATCTGTATGAACATGGAAATATCTACACCGCTATCTGTGTAAGCATGAATACATCTTCACCGCTGTCTGTATAAACATGTAAATATCTACACCGCTATCTGTATGAACATGGAAATATCTTCACCGCCATCTGTATGAACATTCGTATATCTACACAGCCATCTGGATGAACATGGATATATCTCCACCGCTATCTGCATGAACATGGAAATATCTACACCGCTATCTGTGTAAACATGCATACATCTTCACCGCTATCTGTATAAACACGGAAATATCTAAACCGCTACCTGTATAAACATGGAAATATCAGCATCGCTATCTGTATGAACATGGAAATATCTACACCGCTATCTCTATGAACATGGAAATATCTACACCGATATCTGTATGAACATGGAAATATCTTCACCGCCATCTGTATGAACTTGGATATATCTACACAGCCATCTGGATGAACATGGAAATATCAGCACCGCTGTCTGTATGAACATGGAAATACCTACACCCTATCTGTATGAACATGGAAATATCTACACCGCTATCTGTATGAACATGGAAATATCTTCACCACCATCTGTACGAACATGGATATATCTACACAGCCATCTGGATGAACATGGAAATATCTACACCGCTATCTGTA
The DNA here is from genome assembly GCF_029281585.2 of Gorilla gorilla gorilla. Lineage (NCBI taxonomy): Eukaryota > Metazoa > Chordata > Mammalia > Primates > Hominidae > Gorilla > Gorilla gorilla. Next base: position 50,396,521 of record NC_073246.2, on the reverse strand, counting down.
TGAACATGGAAATATCTACACAGCCATCTGGATGAACATGGAAATCTCTACACCGCTATCTGTATGAACATGGAAATAGCTACACCTCTATCTGTATGAAAATGGAAATATCTACACCGCTATCTGTATGAACATGGAAAGATCTACACCGCCATCTGTATGAACATGGAAATAACTTCACCGCCATCTGTATGAACATGGATATACCTACACAGCCATCTGGATGAACATGGATATATCTACACCGCTATCTGTATGAACATGGAAATATCTGCACCGCTATCTGTGTAAACATGCATACATCTTCACCGCTATCTGTATAAACATGGAAATGTCTACACCGCTATGTGTATGAACATGGAAATATCTACACCGCTATCTGTTTGAACATGGAAATATCTACACCGCTATCTGCATGAAAATGTAAATATCTATAAAGCTATCTGCATATACATGGAAATATCTACAAAGCTATTTCTTTACACATGGAAATATCTACACTGCTATCTCTATAAACATGGAAATATCTACACCGCCATCTGTATGAACATGGAAATATCTGCACCGCCATATTTATGAACATATAAATATCTACACCGCCATCTGTATTAAGATGGAGATATCTACACCGTTATCTGTATAAACATGGAAATATCTACACCGCTATCTATATAAACATGGAAATATCTACACCACTATCTGTACAAACATGGAAATATCTACACCGCTATCTGTATGAACATGGAAATATCTACGCCACTATCTGTATGAACATGGAAATATCTACACCGCTATCTGTATGAACATGGAAATATCTTCACCGCCATCTGTATGAACATGGATATATCTACACAGCCATCTGGATGAACATGGAAATATCTACACCGCTATCTGTATGAACATGGAAATAGCTACACCGCTATCTGTATGAACATGGAAATATCTACACTGCTATCTGTATGAACATGGAAATATCTACACCGCTATCTGTATGAACATGGAAATATCTTCACCGCCATCTGTATGAACATGGATATATCTACACAGCCATCTGGATGAACATGGAAATATCAACACCGCTATCTGTATGAATATGGAAATATCTACACCGCTATCTGTTTTAACAGGCATACATCTTCACCGCTATCTGAATAAACATGGAAATATCTACACTGCTATCTGTGTAAACATGCATACATCTTCACCGCTATCTGTATAAACATGGATATATCTACACCGCTATCTGTATAAACATGGAAATATCTACTCCGCTACCTGTATAAACATGGAAATATCAGCACCGTTATCTGTATGAACATGGAAATATCTACACAGCCATCTGGATGAAAATGGAAATAGTTACACCGCTATCTGTATGAACATGGAAATAGCTACACCGCTATCTGTATGAACATGGGAATATCTACACCACTATCTGTATGAACATGGAAATATCTACACCGCTATCTGTATGAACATGGAAATATCTTCACCGCCATCTGTATGAACATGAATATATCTACACAGCCATCTGGATGAACATGGAAATATCGACACCGCTATATGTATGAACATGGAATTAGCTACACCGCTATCTGTATGAACATGGAAATATCTACACCGCTTTCTGTATGAACATGGAAATATCTACACCGCTATCTGTATGAACATGGAAATATCTTCACCGCCATCTGTATGAACATGGATATATCTACACAGCCATCTGGATGAACATGGAAATATCTGCACCGCTATCTGTATGAACATGGAAATATCTACACCACTATCTGTGTAAACATGCATATATCTTCACTGCTATCTGTATAAACATGGAATTATCTACACCGCTATCTGTATGACCATGGAAATATCTACACCGCTATCTGTTTGATCACGGAAATATCTACTCCGCTATCTGCATGAAAATGGAAATATCTACTCAGCTATCTGCAAATACATGGAAATATCTACAAAGCTATTTCTTTACACATGGAAATAACTACACCGCTATCTCTATTAACATGGAAATATCTACACCGCCATTTGTATGAACTTGGAAATATCTGCACCGCAATCTGTATGAACATATAAATACCTACACCGCCATCTGTATTAAGATGGAGATATCTACACCGCTATCTGTATAAACATGGAAATATCTACACCGCTATCTGTATAAACATGGAAATATCTACACCGCTACCTGTATAAACATGGAAATATCAGCACCGCTATCTGTATGAACATGGAAATATCTACACAGCCATCTGGATGAATATCGAAATATCTACACCGCTATCTTTATGAACATGGAAATAGCTACACCGCTATCTGTATGAACATGGAAATATCTACACCACTAACTGTATGAACATGGAAATATCTACACCGCTATCTGCATGAACATGGAAATATCTTCACCGCCATCTGTATGAACATGGATATATCTAGACAGCCATCTGGATGAACATGGAAATATCAGCACCGCTGTCTGTATGAACATGGAAATATCTAAACCGCTATCTGTATGAACATGGAAATATCTACAGAGCTATCTGTTTGAACATGGAAATATCTACACCGCTATCTGCATGAAAATGGAAATATCTACACAGCTTTCTGCATATACATCAAAATATCTACAAAGATATTCCTCTACACATGGAAATATCTACACCGCAATCTCTATAAACATGGAAATATCTACACCGCCATCTGTATGAACATGGAAATATCTGCACCGCCATCTGTATGAACATATAAATATCTAGACCGCCATCTGTATTAAGATGGAGATATCTACACCGCTATCTGTATAAACACGGAAATATCTACACCGCTACCTGTATAAACATGGAAATATCTACACCGCTATCTGTATAAACATGGAAATATCTACACCGCTACCTGTATAAACATGGAAATATCAGCACCGCTATCTGTATGAACATGGAAATATCTACACCGCTATCTCTATGAACATGGAAATATCTACACCGATATCTGTAAGAACATGGAAATATCTTCACCGCCATCTGTATGAACATGGATATATCTACACAGCTATCTGGACGAAAATGGAAATAGCACCGCTGTCTGTATGAACATGGAAATATCTACACCGCTATCTGTATGAACATGGAAATATCTACACCGCTATCTGTATGAACATGGAAATATCTTCACCGCCATCTGTATGAACATGGATATATCTACACAGCCATCTGGATGAACATGGAAATATCTACACAGCTATCTGTATGAACATGGAAATCTCTACACCACTATCTGTGTAAACATGCATACATCTTCACCGCTATCTGTATAAACATGGAAATATCTACACTGCTATCTGCATGAACATGGAAATATCTACACCGCTATCTGTATGAACATGGAAATATCTACACAGCTCTCTGTTTGAACATGGAAATATCTACACCGCTATCTGCATGAAAATGGAAATATCTACCCAGCTATCTGCATATACATGGAAATATCTACAAAGCTATTTCTCTACACATGGAAATATCTCCACCGCAATCTCTATAAACATGGAAATATCTTCACCGCCATCTGTATGAACATGGAAATATCTGCACCGCCATCTGTATGAACATATAAATATCTAGACCGCCATCTGTATTAAGATGGAGATATCTACACCGCTATCTGTATAAACATGGATATATCTACACCGCTATCTGTATAAACATGGAAATATCTACACCGCTACCTGTATAAACATGGAAATATCAGCACCGTTATCTGTATGAACATGGAAATATCTACACAGCCATCTGGATGAGAATGGAAATAGTTACACCGCTATCTGTATGAACATGGAAATAGCTACACCGCTATCTGTATGAACATGGGAATATCTACACCGCTATCTGTATGAACATGGAAATATCTGCACCGCCATATTTATGAACATATAAATATCTACACCGCCATCTGTATTAAGATGGAGATATCTACACCGTTATCTGTATAAAAATGGAAATATCTACACCGCTATCTATATAAACATGGAAATATCTACACCACTATCTGTACAAACATGGAAATATCTACACCGCTTCCTGTATAAACATGGAAATATCCCCACCGCTATCTGTATGAACATGGAAATATCTACACAGCCATCTGAATGAACATGGAAATAACTACAACGCTATCTGTATTAACATGGAAATAGCTACACCGCTATCTGTATGAACATGGAAATATCTACGCCACTATCTGTATGAACATGGAAATATCAGCACCGCTGTCTGTATGAACATGGAAATATCTACACCGATATCTGTATGAACATGGAAATATCTTCACCGCCATCTGTATGAACATGGAAATATCTACACAGCCATCTGGATGAACATGAAAATATCTACACCGCTATCTGTATGAACATGGAAATAGCTATACCGCTACCTGTATGATCATGGAAATATCTACACCGCTATCTGAATGAACATGGAAATATCTACACCACTATCTGTATGAACATGGAAATATATTCACCGCAATCTGTATGAACATGGATATATCTACACAGCCATCTGGATGAACATGGAAATATCTACACCTCTATATGTATGAACATGGAAATAGCTACACCGCTATCTGTATGAACATGGAAATAGCTACACCGCTATCTGTATGAACATGGAAGTATCTACACCGCTATCTGTATGAACATGGAAATATCTTCACCGCCATATGTATGAACATGGATATACCTACACAGCCATGTGGATGAACATGGAAACATCTACACCACCATATGTATGAACATGGAATTAGCTAAACCGCTATGTCTATGAACATGGAAATATCTACACCGCTATCTGTATGAACATGGAAGAATCTACACCGCTATCTGTATGAACATTGAAATATCTTCACCGCCATATGTATGAACACGGATATATCTAGACAGCCATCTGGATGAACATGGAAATATCAGCACCGCTATCTGTATGAACATGGAAATATCTACACAGCCATCTGAATGAACATGGAAATAACTACAACGCTATCTGTATTAACATGGAAATAGCTACACCGCTATCTGTATGAACATGGAAATATCTACGCCACTATCTGTATGAACATGGAAATATCTACACCGCTATCTGTATGAACATGGAAATATCTTCACCGCCATCTGTATGAACATGGATATATCTACACAGCCATCTGGATGAACATGGAAATATCTACACCGCTATCTGTATGAACATGGAAATATCTTCACCGCCATCTGTATGAACATGGATATATCTACACAGCCATCTGGATGAACATGGAAATATCAACACCGCTATCTGTATGAACATGGAAATATCTACACCGCTATCTGTTTTAACAGGCATACATCTTCACCGCTATCTGAATAAACATGGAAATATCTACACTGCTATCTGTGTAAACATGCATACATCTTCACCGCTATCTGTATATACATGGATATATCTACACCGCTATCTGTATAAACATGGAAATATCTACTCCGCTACCTGTATAAACATGGAAATATCAGCACCGTTATCTGTATGAACATGGAAATATCTACACAGCCATCTGGATGAAAATGGAAATAGTTACACCGCTATCTGTATGAACATGGAAATAGCTACACCGCTATCTGTATGAACATGGGAATATCTACACCGCTATCTGTATGAACATGGAAATATCTACACCGCTATCTGTATGAACATGGAAATATCTTCACCGCCATCTGTATGAACATGAATATATCTACACAGCCATCTGGATGAACATGGAAATATCGACACCGCTATATGTATGAACATGGAATTAGCTACACCGCTATCTGTATGAACATGGAAATATCTACACCGCTTTCTGTATGAACATGGAAATATCTACACCGCTATCTGTATGAACATGGAAATATCTTCACCGCCATCTGTATGAACATGGATATATCTACACAGCCATCTGGATGAACATGGAAATATCTGCACCGCTATCTGTATGAACATGGAAATATCTACACCACTATCTGTGTAAACATGCATATATCTTCACTGCTATCTGTATAAACATGGAATTATCTACACCGCTATCTGTATGACCATGGAAATATCTACACCGCTATCTGTTTGATCACGGAAATATCTACTCCGCTATCTGCATGAAAATGGAAATATCTACTCAGCTATCTGCAAATACATGGAAATATCTACAAAGCTATTTCTTTACACATGGAAATAACTACACCGCTATCTCTATTAACATGGAAATATCTACACCGCCATTTGTATGAACTTGGAAATATCTGCACCGCAATCTGTATGAACATATAAATATCTACACCGCCATCTGTATTAAGATGGAGATATCTACACCGCTATCTGTATAAACATGGAAATATCTACACCGCTATCTGTATAAACATGGAAATATCTACACCGCTACCTGTATAAACATGGAAATATCAGCACCGCTATCTGTATGAACATGGAAATATCTACACAGCCATCTGGATGAATATCGAAATATCTACACCGCTATCTTTATGAACATGGAAATAGCTACACCGCTATCTGTATGAACATGGAAATATCTACACCACTAACTGTATGAACATGGAAATATCTACACCGCTATCTGCATGAACATGGAAATATCTTCACCGCCATCTGTATGAACATGGATATATCTAGACAGCCATCTGGATGAACATGGAAATATCAGCACCGCTGTCTGTATGAACATGGAAATATCTAAACCGCTATCTGTATGAACATGGAAATATCTACAGAGCTATCTGTTTGAACATGGAAATATCTACACCGCTATCTGCATGAAAATGGAAATATCTACACAGCTTTCTGCATATACATCAAAATATCTACAAAGATATTCCTCTACACATGGAAATATCTACACCGCAATCTCTATAAACATGGAAATATCTACACCGCCATCTGTATGAACATGGAAATATCTGCACCGCCATCTGTATGAACATATAAATATCTAGACCGCCATCTGTATTAAGATGGAGATATCTACACCGCTATCTGTATAAACACGGAAATATCTACACCGCTACCTGTATAAACATGGAAATATCTACACCGCTATCTGTATAAACATGGAAATATCTACACCGCTACCTGTATAAACATGGAAATATCAGCACCGCTATCTGTATGAACATGGAAATATCTACACCGCTATCTCTATGAACATGGAAATATCTACACCGATATCTGTAAGAACATGGAAATATCTTCACCGCCATCTGTATGAACATGGATATATCTACACAGCTATCTGGACGAAAATGGAAATAGCACCGCTGTCTGTATGAACATGGAAATATCTACACCGCTATCTGTATGAACATGGAAATATCTACACCGCTATCTGTATGAACATGGAAATATCTTCACCGCCATCTGTATGAACATGGATATATCTACACAGCCATCTGGATGAACATGGAAATATCTACACAGCTATCTGTATGAACATGGAAATCTCTACACCACTATCTGTGTAAACATGCATACATCTTCACCGCTATCTGTATAAACATGGAAATATCTACACTGCTATCTGCATGAACATGGAAATATCAACACAGCTATCTGTATGAACATGGAAATATCTACACAGCTCTCTGTTTGAACATGGAAATATCTACACCGCTATCTGCATGAAAATGGAAATATCTACCCAGCTATCTGCATATACATGGAAATATCTACAAAGCTATTTCTCTACACATGGAAATATCTCCACCGCAATCTCTATAAACATGGAAATATCTTCACCGCCATCTGTATGAACATGGAAATATCTGCACCGCCATCTGTATGAACATATAAATATCTAGACCGCCATCTGTATTAAGATGGAGATATCTACACCGCTATCTGTATAAACATGGATATATCTACACCGCTATCTGTATAAACATGGAAATATCTACACCGCTACCTGTATAAACATGGAAATATCAGCACCGTTATCTGTATGAACATGGAAATATCTACACAGCCATCTGGATGAGAATGGAAATAGTTACACCGCTATCTGTATGAACATGGAAATAGCTACACCGCTATCTGTATGAACATGGGAATATCTACACCGCTATCTGTATGAACATGGAAATATCTACACCGCTATCTGTATGAACATGGAAATAACTTCACCGCCATCTGTATGAACATGAATATATCTACACAGCCATCTGTATGAACATGGAAATATCTACACCGCTATCTGTATGAACATGGAAATATCTTCACCGCCATCTGTATGAACATGAATATATCTACACAGCCATCTGTATGAACATGGAAATATCTACAACTCTATATGTATGAACATGGAATTAGCTACACCGGTATCTGAATGAACATGGAAATATCTACACCGCTATCTGTATGAACATGGAAATATCTACACCGCTATCTGTATGAACATGGAAATATCTACACCGCTATCTGTGTAAGCATGCATACATCTTCACCGCTGTCTGTATAAACATGTAAATATCTACACCGCTATCTGTATGAACATGGAAATATCTTCACCACCATCTGTACGAACATGGATATATCTACACAGCCATCTGGATGAACATGGAAATATCTACACCGCTATCTGTATGAACATGGAAATATCTACACAGCCATCTGGATGAACATGGAAATCTCTACACCGCTATCTGTATGAAGATGGAAATAGCTACACCTCTATCTGTATGAACATGGAAATATCTACACCGCTATCTGTATGAACATGGAAAGATCTACACCGCCATCTGTATGAACATGGAAATATCTTCACCGCCATCTGTATGAACATGGATATACCTACACAGCCATCTGGATGAACATGGATATATCTACACCGCTATCTGTATGAACATGGAAATATCTGCACCGCTATCTGTGTAAACATGCATACATCTTCACCACTATCTGTATAAACATGGAAATGTCTACACCGCTATGTGTATGAACATGGAAATATCTACACCGCTATCTGTTTGAACATGGAAATATCTACACCGCTATCTGCATGAAAATGTAAATATCTATACAGCTATCTGCATATACATGGAAATATCTACAAAGCTTTTTCTTTACACATGGAAATATCTACACTGCTATCTCTATAAACATGGAAATATCTACACCGCCATCTGTATGAACATGGAAATATCTGCACCGCCATCTTTATGAACATATAAATATCTACACAGCTATCTGTATTAAGATGGAGATATCTACACCGTTATCTGTATAAACATGGAAATATCTACACCGCTATCTATATAAACATGGAAATATCTACACCACTATCTGTATAAACATGGAAATATCTACACCGCTACCTGTATAAACATGGAAATATCACCACGGCTATGTGTATGAACATTTAAATATCTACACAGCCATCTGAATGAACATGGAAATAACTACAACGCTATCTGTATTAACATGAAAATAGGCTACACCGCTATCTGTATGAACATGGAAATATCTACGCCACTATCTGTATGAACATGGAAATATCTACACCGCTATCTGTATGAACATGGAAATATCTTCACCGCCATCTGTATGAACATGGATATATCTACACAGCCATCTGGATGAACATGGAAATATCTACACCGCTATCTGTATGAACATGGAAATAGCTACACCGCTATCTGTATGAACATGGAAATAGCTACACCGCTATCTGTATGAACATGGAAATATCTACACCACTAACTGTATGAACATGGAAATATCTACACCGCTATCTGCATGAACATGGAAATATCTTCACCGCCATCTGTATGAACATGGATATATCTACACAGCAATCTGGATGAACATGGAAATATCTACACCGCTATCTGTATGAACATGGAAATAGCTACACCTCTATCAGTATGAACATGGAAATATCTACACCGCTATCTGTATGAACATGGAAAGATCTACACCGCTATCTGTATGAACATGGAAATATCTTCACCGCCATCTGCATGAACATGTATATATCTACACAGCCATCTGGATGAACATGGATATATCTCCACCGCTATCTGCATGAACATGGAAATATCTACACCGCTATCTGTGTAAACATGCATACATCTTCACCGCTATCTGTATAAACACGGAAATATCTACACCGCTACCTGTATAAACATGGAAATATCAGCACCGCTATCTGTATGAACATGGAAATATCTACACCGCTATCTCTATGAACATGGAAATATCTACACCGATATCTGTATGAACATGGAAATATCTTCACCGCCATCTGTATGAACATGGAAATATCTACACAGCCATCTGGATGAACATGAAAATATCTACACCGCTATCTGTATGAACATGGAAATAGCTATACCGCTACCTGTATGATCATGGAAATATCTACACCGCTATCTGAATGAACATGGAAATATCTACACCACTATCTGTATGAACATGGAAATATATTCACCGCCATCTGTATGAACATGGATATATCTACACAGCCATCTGGATGAACATGGAAATATCTACACCTCTATATGTATGAACATGGAAATAGCTACACCGCTATCTGTATGAACATGGAAATAGCTACACCGCTATCTGTATGAACATGGAAGTATCTACACCGCTATCTGTATGAACATGGAAATATCTTCACCGCCATATGTATGAACATGGATATACCTACACAGCCATGTGGATGAACATGGAAACATCTACACCACCATATGTATGAACATGGAATTAGCTAAACCGCTATGTCTATGAACATGGAAATATCTACACCGCTATCTGTATGAACATGGAAGAATCTACACCGCTATCTGTATGAACATTGAAATATCTTCACCGCCATATGTATGAACACGGATATATCTAGACAGCCATCTGGATGAACATGGAAATATCAGCACCGCTGTCTGTATGAACATGGAAATATATAAACCGCTATCTGTATGAACATGGAAATATCTACAGAGCTATCTGTTTGAACATGGAAATATCTACACCGCTATCTGCATGAAAATGGAAATATCTACTCAGCTTTCTGCATATACATCAAAATATCTACAAAGATATTCCTCTACACATGGAAATATCTACACCGCAATCTCTATAAACATGGAAATATCTACACCGCCATCTGTATGAACATGGAAATATCTGCACCGCCATCTGTATGAACATATAAATATCTAGACCGCCATCTGTATTAAGATGGAGATATCTACACCGCTATCTGTATAAACACGGACATAACTACACCGCTACCTGTATAAACATGGAAATATCTACACCGCTATCTGTATAAACATGGAAATATCTACACCGCTACCTGTATAAACATGGAAATATCAGCACCGCTATCTGTATGAACATGGAAATATCTACACCGCAATCTCTATGAACATGGAAATATCTACACCGATATCTGTAAGAACATGGAAATATCTTCACCGCCATCTGTATGAACATGGATATATCTACACAGCTATCTGGACGAAAATGGAAATAGCACCGCTGTCTGTATGAACATGGAAATATCTACAACGCTATCTGTATGAACATGGAAATATCTACACCGCTATCTGTATGAACATGGAAATATCTTCACCACCATCTGTATGAACATGGATATATCTACACAGCCATCTGGATGAACATGGAAATATCTACACCGCTATCTGTATGGACATGGAAATTTCTACACCACTATCTGTGTAAACATGCATACATCTTCACCGCTATCTGTATAAACATGGAAATATCTACACTGCTATCTGCATGAACTTGGAATTATCTACACCGCTATCTGTATGAACATGGAAATATCTTCACCGCCATCTGTATGAACACGGATATATCTACACAGCCATCTGGATGAACATGGAAATATCTATACCGCTATCTGTATGAACATGGAAACATCAGCACCGCTGTCTGTATGAACATGGAAATATCTACACCGCTATCTGTATGAACATGGAAATATCTTCACCGCCATCTGTATGAACATGGATATATCTACACAGCCATCTGGATGAACATGGAAATATCAACACCGCTATCTGTATGAACATGGAAATATCTACACCGCTATCTGTTTTAACATGCATACATCTTCACCGCTATCTGTATAAACATGGAAATATCTACACCGCTATCTGTATGAACATGGAAATATCTACACAGCTCTCTGTTTGAACATGGAAATATCTACACCGCTATCTGCATGAAAATGGAAATATCTACCCAGCTATCTGCATATACATGGAAATATCTACAAAGCTATTTCTCTACACATGGAAATATCTACACCGCAATCTCTATAAACATGGAAATATCTTCACCGCCATCTGTATGAACATGGAAATATCTGCACCGCCATCTGTATGAACATATAAATATCTAGACCGCCATCTGTATTAAGATGGAGATATCTACACCGCTATCTGTATAAACATGGATATATCTACACCGCTATCTGTATAAACATGGAAATATCTACACCGCTACCTGTATACACATGGAAATATCAGCACCGTTATCTGTATGAACATGGAAATATCTACACAGCCATCTGGATGAAAATGGAAATAGTTACACCGCTATCTGTATGAACATGGAAATAGCTACACCGCTATCTGTATGAACATGGGAATATCTACACCGCTATCTGTATGAACATGGAAATATGTAAACCGCTGTCTGTATGAACATGGAAATATCTTCACCGCCATCTGTATGAACATGAATATATCTACACAGCCATCTGGATGAACATGGAAATATCGACACCGCTATATGTATGAACATGGAATTAGTTACACCGCTATCTGTATGAACATGGAAATATCTACACCGCTATCTGTATGAACATGGAAATATCTACACCGCTATCTGTATGAACATGGAAATATCTTCACCGCCATCTGTATGAACATGGATATATCTACACAGCCATCTGGATGAACATGGAAATATCTGCACCGCTATCTGTATGACCATGGAAATATCTACACCGCTATCTGTTTGAACACGGAAATATCTACTCCGCTATCTGCATGAAAATGGAAATATCTACACAGCTATCTGCACATACATGGAAATACCTACAAAGCTATTTCTTTACACATGGAAATAACTACACCGCTATCTCTATTAACATGGAAATATCTACACCGCCATCTGTATGAAAATATAAATATCTACACCGCCATCTGTATTAAGATGGAGATATCTACACCGCTATCTGTATAAACATGGAAATATCTACACCGCTATCTGTATAAACATGGAAATATCTAAACCGCTATCTGTATAAACATGGAAATATCTACACCGCTACCTGTATAAACATGGAAATATCAGCACCGCTATCTGTATGAACATGGAAATATCTACACAGCCATCTGGATGAACATGGAAATATCTACACCGCTATCTGTATGAACATGGAAATAGCTACACCTCTATCAGTATGAACATGGAAATATCTACACCGCTATCTGTATGAACATGGAAAGATCTACACCGCTATCTGTATGAACATGGAAATATCTTCACCGCCATCTGTATGAACATGGATATATATACACAGCCATCTGGATGAACATGGATGTATCTCCACCGCTATCTGCATGAACATGGAAATATCTACACCGCTATCTGTGTAAACATGCATACATCTTCACCGCTATCTGTATAAACATGGAAATATCTACACCGCTATCTGTATAAACACGGAAATATCTACACCGCAACCTGTATAAACATGGAAATATCAGCACCGCTATCTGTATGAACATGGAAATATCTACACCGCTATCTCTATGAACATGGAAATATCTACACCGATATCTGTATGAACATGGAAATATCTTCACCGCTATCTGTATGAACTTGGATATATCTACACAGCCATCTGGATGAACATGGAAATATCAGCACCGCTGTCTGTATGAACATGGAAATATGTACACCGCTATCTGTATGAACATGGAAATATCTACTCCGCTATCTGTGTGAACATGGAGATATCTTCACCACCATCTGTATGAACATGGATATATCTACACAGCCATCTGGATGAACATGGAAATATCTACACCGCTATCTTTATGAACATGGTAATATCTACACCGCTATCTGTGTAAACATGCATACATCTTCACCGCTATCTGTATAAACATGGAAATATCTACACCGCTATCTGTATAAACATGGAAATATCTACACCGCTACCTGTATAAACATGGAAATATCAGCACCGCTATCTGTATGAACATGGAAATATCTACACAGCCATCTGGATGAACATGAAAATATCTACACCGCTATCTGTATGAACATGGAAATAGCTACACCGCTACCTGTATGAACTTGGAAGTATCTACACCGCTATCTGAATGAACATGGAAATATCTACACCGCTATCTGTATGAACATGGAAATATCTTCACCGCCATCTGTATGAACATGGATATATCTACACAGCCATCTGGATGAACATGGAAATATCAACACCGCTATCTGTATGAACATGGAAATATCTACACCGCTATCTGTTTTAACATGCATACATCTTCACCGCTATCTGTATAAACATGGAAATATCTACACCGCTATCTGTATGAACATGGAAATATCTACACAGCTCTCTGTTTGAACATGGAAATATCTTCACCGCTATCTGCATGAAAATGGAAATATCTACCCAGCTATCTGCATATACATGGAAATATCTACAAAGCTATTTCTCTACACATGGAAATATCTACACCGCAATCTCTATAAACATGGAAATATCTTCACCGCCATCTGTATGAACATGGAAATATCTGCACCGCCATCTGTATGAACATATAAATATCTAGACCGACATCTGCATTAAGATGGAGATATCTACACCGCTATCTGTATAAACATGGATATATCTACACCGCTATCTGTATAAACATGGAAATATCTACACCGCTACCTGTATACACATGGAAATATCAGCACCGTTATCTGTATGAACATGGAAATATCTACACAGCCATCTGGATGAAAATGGAAATAGTTACACCGCTATCTGTATGAACATGGAAATAGCTACACCGCTATCTGTATGAACATGGGAATATCTACACCGCTATCTGTATGAACATGGAAATATGTAAACCGCTGTCTGTATGAACATGGAAATATCTTCACCGCCATCTGTATGAACATGAATATATCTACACAGCCATCTGGATGAACATGGAAATATCGACACCGCTATATGTATGAACATGGAATTAGTTACACCGCTATCTGTATGAACATGGAAATATCTACACCGCTATCTGTATGAACATGGAAATATCTACACCGCTATCTGTATGAACATGGAAATATCTTCACCGCCATCTGTATGAACATGGATATATCTACACAGCCATCTGGATGAACATGGAAATATCTGCACCGCTATCTGTATGACCATGGAAATATCTACACCGCTATCTGTTTGAACACGGAAATATCTACTCCGCTATCTGCATGAAAATGGAAATATCTACACAGCTATCTGCACATACATGGAAATATCTACAAAGCTATTTCTTTACACATGGAAATAACTACACCGCTATCTCTATTAACATGGAAATATCTACACCGCCATCTGTATGAACATGGAAATATCTGCACCGCAATCTGTATGAAAATATAAATATCTACACCGCCATCTGTATTAAGATGGAGATATCTACACCGCTATCTGTATAAACATGGAAATATCTACACCGCTATCTGTATAAACATGGAAATATCTACACCGCTATCTGTATAAACATGGAAATATCTACACCGCTACCTGTATAAACATGGAAATATCAGCACCGCTATCTGTATGAACATGGAAATATCTACACAGCCATCTGGATGAACATGGAAATATCTACACCGCTATCTGTATGAACATGGAAATAGCTACACCTCTATCAGTATGAACATGGAAATATCTACACCGCTATCTGTATGAACATGGAAAGATCTACACCGCTATCTGTATGAACATGGAAATATCTTCACCGCCATCTGTATGAACATGGATATATATACACAGCCATCTGGATGAACATGGATATATCTCCACCGCTATCTGCATGAACATGGAAATATCTACACCGCTATCTGTGTAAACATGCATACATCTTCACCGCTATCTGTATAAACATGGAAATATCTACACCGCTATCTGTATAAACACGGAAATATCTACACCGCTACCTGTATAAACATGGAAATATCAGCACCGCTATCTGTATGAACATGGAAATATCTACACCGCTATCTCTATGAACATGGAAATATCTACACCGATATCTGTATGAACATGGAAATATCTTCACCGCTATCTGTATGAACTTGGATATATCTACACAGCCATCTGGATGAACATGGAAATATCAGCACCGCTGTCTGTATGAACATGGAAATATCTACACCGCTATCTGTATGAACATGGAAATATCTACACCGCTATCTGTGTGAACATGGAGATATCTTCACCACCATCTGTATGAACATGGATATATCTACACAGCCATCTGGATGAACATGGAAATATCTACACCGCTATCTTTATGAACATGGTAATATCTACACCGCTATCTGTGTAAACATGCATACATCTTCACCGCTATCTGTATAAACATGGAAATATCTACACCGCTATCTGTATAAACATGGAAATATCTACACCGCTACCTGTATAAACATGGAAATATCAGCACCGCTATCTGTATGAACATGGAAATATCTACACAGCCATCTGGATGAACATGAAAATATCTACACCGCTATCTGTATGAACATGGAAATAGCTACACCGCTACCTGTATGAACTTGGAAATATCTACACCGCTATCTGAATGAACATGGAAATATCTACACCGCTATCTGTATGAACATGGAAATATATTCACCGCCATCTGTATGAACATGGATATATCTACACAGCCATCTGGATGAACATGGAAATATCTACACCTCTATATGTATGAACATGGAAATAGCTACACCGCTATCTGTATGAACATGGAAATAGCTACACCGCTATCTGTATGAGCATGGAAGTATCTACACCGCTATCTGTATGAACATTGAAATATCTTCACCGCCATATGTATGAACACGGATATATCTAGACAGCCATCTGGATGAACATGGAAATATCAGCACCGCTGTCTGTATGAACATGGAAATATCTACACCGCTATCTGTATGAACATGGAAATATCTACACAGCTATCTGTTTGAACATGGAAATATCTACACAGCTATCTGCATGAAAATGGAAATATCTACACAGCTTTCTGCATATACATCAAAATATCTACAAAGCTATTCCTCTACACATGGAAATATCTACACCGCAATCTCTATAAACATGGAAATATCTACACCGCCATCTGTATGAACATGGAAATGTCTGCACCGCCATCTGTATGAACATATAAATATCTAGACCACCATCTGTATTAAGATGGAGATATCTACACAGCTATCTGTATAAACACGGAAATATCTACACCGCTACCTGTATAAACATGGAAATATCTACACCGCTATCTGTATAAACATGGAAATATCTACACCGCTACCTGTATAACCATGGAAATATCAGCACCGCTATCTGTATGAACATGGAAATATCTACACCGCTATCTCTATGAACATGGAAATATCTACACCGATATCTGTAAGAACATGGAAATATCTTCACCGCCATCTGTATGAACATGGATATATCTACACAGCCATCAGGACGAAAATGGAAATATCAGCACCGCTGTCTGTATGAACATGGAAATATCTACACCGCTATCTGTATGAACATGGAAATATCTACACCGCTATCTCTATGAACATGGAAATATCTTCACCGCCATCTGTATGAACATGGATATATCTACACAGCCATCTGGATGAACATGGAAATATCTACACCGCTATCTGTATGAACATGGAAATCTCTACACCGCTATCTGTGTAAACATGCATACATCTTCACCACTATCTGTATAAACATGGAAATATCTACACTGCTATCTGCATGAACATGGAAATATCTACACCGCTATCTGTATGAACATGGAAATATCTTCACCGCCATCTGCATGAACACGGATATATCTACACAGCCATCTGGATGAACATGGAAATATCTACACTGCTATCTGTATGAACATGGAAACAGCTACACCGCTATCAGTATGAACATGGAAATATCTACACCGCTATCTGTATGAACACGGAAATATCTACACCGCTATCTGTATGAACATGGAAATATCTTCACCGCCATCTGTATGAACATGAATATATCTACACAGCCATCTGGATGAACATGGAAATGTCTACACCGCTATATGTATGAACATGGAATTAACTACACCGGTATCTGAATGAACATGGAAATATCTACACCGCTATATGTATGAACATGGAAATATCTACACCGATATCTGTATGAACATGGAAATATCTTCACCGCCATCTGTATGAACATGGTTATATCTACACAGCCATCTGGATGAACATGGAAATATCAGCACAGCTGTCTGTATGAACATGGAAATATCTACACCGCTATCTGTATGAACATGGAAATATCTACACCGCTATCTGTATGAACATGGAAATATCTTCACCACCATCTGTATGAACATGGATATATCTACACAGCCATCTGGATGAACATGGAAATATCTACACCGCTATCTTTATGAACATGGTAATATCTACACCGCTATCTGTGTAAACATGCATACATCTTCACCGCTATCTGTATAAACATGGAAATATCTACACCGCTATCTGTATAAACATGGAAATATCTACACCGCTACCTGTATAAACATGGAAATATCAGCACCGCTATCTGTATGAACATGGAAATATCTACACAGCCATCTGGATGAACATGAAAATATCTACACCGCTATCTGCATGAACATGGAAATAGCTACACCGCTACCTGTATGAACTTGGAAATATCTACACCGCTATCTGAATGAACATGGAAATATCTACACCACTATCTGTATGAACATGGAAATATATTCACCGCCATCTGTATGAACATGGATATATCTACACAGCCATCTGGATGAACATGGAAATATCTACACCTCTATATGTATGAACATGGAAATATCTACACCGCTATCTGTATGAACATGGAAATATCTACACCGCTATCTCTATGAACATGGAAATATCTTCACCGCCATCCGTATGAACATGGATATATCTACACAGCCATCTAAATGAACATGGAAATATCTACACCGCTATCTGTATGAACATGGAAATCTCTACACCGCTATCTGTGTAAACATGCATACATCTTCACCACTATCTGTATAAACATGGAAATATCTACACTGCTATCTGCATGAAAATGGAAATATCTACACCGCTATCTGTATGAACATGGAAATATCTTCACCGCCATCTGCATGAACACGGATATATCTACACAGCCATCTGGATGAACATGGAAATATCTACACTGCTATCTGTATGAACATGGAAACAGCTACACCGCTATCAGTATGAACATGGAAATATCTACACAGCTATCTGTATGAACACGGAAATATCTACACCGCTATCTGTATGAACATGGAAATATCTTCACCGCCATCTGTATGAACATGAATATATCTACACAGCCATCTGGATGAACATGGAAATGTCTACACCGCTATATGTATGAACATGGAATTAACTACACCGGTATCTGAATGAACATGGAAATATCTACACCGCTATATATATGAACATGGAAATATCTACACCGCTATCCGTATGAACATGGAAATATCTTCACCGCCATCTGTATGAACATGGTTATATCTACACAGCCGTCTGGATGAACATAGAAATATCTACACCGCTATCTATATGAACACGGAAATATCTACACCGCTCTCTGTGTAAACATGCATACATCTTCACCGCTATCTGTATAAACATGGAAATATCTACACCGCTACCCGCATAAACATGGAAATATCAGCACCGCTATCTGTATGAACATGGAAATATCTACACAGCCATCTGGACGAACATGGAAATATCTACACCGCTATCTGTATGAACATGGAAATAGCTACACCGCTATCTGTATGAACATGGAAACATCTACACCACTATCTGTATGAACATGGAAATATCTACACCACTATCTGTATGAACATGGAAATATCTTCACCGCCATCTGTATGAACATGGATATATCTACACAGCCATCTGGATGAACATGGAAATATCTACACCGCTATCTGTATGAACATGGAAATAGCTACTCCGCTATCTGAACATGGAAATATCTACACCGCTATCTGTATGAACATGGAAATATCTACACCGCTATCTGTATGAACATGGAAATATCTTCACCGCCATCTGTATGATCATGGATATATCTACACAACCATCTGGATGAACATGGAAATATCTACACCGCTATCTGGATGAACATGGAAATATCTACACCGCTATCTGTGTAAACATGCATACATCTTCACCGCTGTCTGTATAAACATGGAAATATCTGCACCGCTATATGTATGAACATGGAAATATCTACATCGCTATCTGTATGAACATGGAAATAGCTACACCGCTATCTGTATGAACATGGAAATATCTACACCACTATCTGTATGAACATGGAAATATCTACACCGCTACCTATATAAACTTGGAAAAATCAGCACCGCTATCTGTATGAACATGGAAATATCTACACCGCTATCTCTACGAACATGGAAAGATCTACACGGCCATCTGTATGAACATGGAAATATCTTCACCGCCATCTGTATGAACATGGATATAACTACACAGCCATCTGGATGAACATGGATATATCTACACCGCTATCTGTATGAACATGGAAATATCTGCACCGCTATCTGTGTAAACATGCATACATCTTCACCGCTATCTGTATAAACATGGAAATGTCTACACCGCTATGTGTATGAACATGGAAATATCTACACCGCTATCTGTTTGAACATGGAAATATCTACACCGCTATCTGCATGAAAATGTAAATATCTAAACAGCTATCTGCATATACATGGAAATATCTACAAAGCTATTTCTTTACACATGGAAATATCTACACCGCTATCTCTATAAACATGGAAATATCTACACCGCCATCTGTATGAACATGGAAATATCTGCACCGCCATCTGTATGAACATATAAATATCTACACCGCCATCTGTATTAAGATGGAGATATCTACACCGTTATCTGTATAAACATGGAAATATCTACACCGCTATCTATATAAACATGGAAATATCTACACCACAATCTGTATAAACATGGAAATATCTACACCGCTACCTGTATAAACATGGAAATATCACCACCGCTATCTGTATGAACATGGAAATATCTACACAGCCATCTGAATGAACATGGAAATATCTACAACGCTATTTGTATTAACATGGAAATAGCTACACCGCTATCTGTATGAACATGGAAATATCTACGCCACTATCTGTATGAACATGGAAATATCTACACCGCTATCTGTATGAACATGGAAATATCTTCACCGCCATCTGTATGAACATGGATATATCTACACAGCCATCTGGATGAACATGGAAATATCTACACCGCTATCTGTATGAACATGGAAATAGCTACACCGCGATCTGTATGAACATGGAAATATCTACACCGCTATCTGTATGAACATGGAAATATCTACACCGCTATCTGTATGAACATGGAAATATCTTCACCGCCATCTGTATGAACATGGATATATCTACACAGCCATCTGGATGAACATGGAAATATCAACACCGCTATCTGTATGAACATGGAAATATCTACACCGCTATCTGTGTTAACATGCATACATTTTCACCGCTATCTGTATAAACATGGAAATATCTACACCGCTATCTGTATGAAGATGAAAATATCTACACAGCTATCTGTTTGAACATGGAAATATCTACACCGCTATCTGCATGAAAATGGAAATATCTACCCAGCTATCTGCATATACATGGAAATATCTACAAAGCTATTTCTCTACACATGGAAATATCTACACCGCAATCTCTATAAACATGGAAATATCTTCACCGCCATCTGTATGAATATGGAAATATCTGCACCGCCATCTGTATGAACATATAACTATCTAGACCGCCATCTGTATTAAGATGGAGATATCTACACCGCTATCTGTATAAACATGGATATATCTACACCGCTATCTGTATAAACATGGAAATATCTACACCGCTACCTGTATAAACATGGAAATATCAGCACCGTTATCTGTATGAACATGGAAATATCTACACAGCCATCTGGATGAAAATAGAAATAGTTACACCGCTATCTGTATGAACATGGAAATAGCTACACCGCTATCTGTATGAACATGAGAATATCTACACCGCTATCTGTATGAACATGGAAATATCTACACCGCTATCTGTATGAACATGGAAATATCTTCACCGCCATCTGTATGAACATGAATATATCTACACAGCCATCTGGATGAACATGGAAATATCGACACCGCTATGTGTATGAACATGGAATTAGCTACACCGCTATCTGTATGAACATGGAAATATCTACACCGCTATCTGTATGAACATGGAAATATCTACACCGCTATCTGTATGAACATGGAAATATCTTCACCGCCATCTGTATGAACATGGATATATCTACACAGCCATCTGGATGAAAATGGAAATATCTGCACCGTTATCTGTATAAACATGGAAATATCTACACCACTATGTGTGTAAACATGCATACATCTTCAATGCTATCTGTATAAACATGGAATTATCTACACCGCTATCTGTATGACCATGGAAATATCTACACCGCTATCTGTTTGAACACGGAAATATCTACCCCGCTATCTGCATGAAAATGGAAATATCTACACAGCTATCTGCATATACATGGAAATATCTACAAAGCTATTTCTTTACACATGGAAATAACTACACCGCTATCTCTATTAACATGGAAATATCTACACCGCCATCTGTATGAACATGGAAATATCTGCACCGCCATCTGTATGAACATATAAATATCTACACCGCCATCTGTATTAAGATGGAGATATCTACACCGCTATCTGTATAAACATGAAAATATCTACACCGCTATCTGTATAAACATGGAAATATCTACACCGCTACCTGTATAAACAGGGAAATATCAGCACCGCTATCTGTATGAACATGGAAATATCTACACAGCCATCTGGTTGAACATGGAAATATCTACACCGCTATTTTAATGAACATGGAAATAGCTACACCGCTATCTGTATGAACATGGAAATATCTACACCACTAACTGTATGAACTTGGAAATATCTACACCGCTTTCTTCATGAACATGGAAATATCTTCACCGCCATCTGTATGAACATGGATATATCTACACAGCAATCTGGATGAACATGGAAATATCTACACCGCTATCTGTATGAACATGGAAATAGCTACACCTCTATCAGTATGAACATGGAAATATCTACTCCGCTATCCGTATGAACATGGAAAGATCTACACCGCTATCTGTATGAACATGGAAATATCTTCACCGCCATCTGTATGAACATGGATATATCTACACAGCCATCTGGATGAACATGGATATATCTCCACCGCTATCTGCATGAACATGGAAAAATCTACACCGCTATCTGTGTAAACATGCATACATCTTCACCGCTATCTGTTTGAACATGGAAATATCTACACAGCCATCTGGATGAACATGAAAATATCTACACAGCTATCTGTATGAACATGGAAATATCAGCACCGCTATCTGTATGAACATGGAAATATCTTCACCGCTATCTGTATGAACATGGAAATATCTACACCGCTATCTGTATGAACATGGAAATATCTACACCGCTATCTGTATGAGCATGGAAATAGCTACACCGCTATCTGTATGAACATGGAAGTATCTACACCGCTATCTGTATGACCATGGAAATATCTTCACCGCCATATGTATGAACATGGATATATCTACACAGCCATCTGGATGAACATGGAAATATCTACACCACTACATGTATGAACATGGAATTAGCTAAACCGCTATGTCTATGAACATGGAAATATCTACACCGCTATCTGTATGAACATGGAAGTATCTACACCGCTATCTGTATGAACATTGAAATATCTTCACTGCCATATGTATGAACACGGATATATCTAGACAGCCATCTGGATGAACATGGAAATATCAGCACCGCTGTCTGTATGAACATGGAAATATCTACACCGCTATCTGTATGAACATGGAAATATCTACACCGCTATCTGCATGAAAATGGAAATATCTACACAGCTTTCTGCATATACATCAAAATATCTACAAAGCTATTCCTCTACACATGGAAATATCTACACCGCAATCTCTATAAACATGGAAATATCTACACCGCCATCTGTATGAACATGGAAATATCTGCACCGCCATCTGTATGAACATGTAAATATCTAGACCGCCATCTGTATTAAGATGGAGATATCTACACCGCTATCTGTATAAACATGGAAATATCTACACCGCTATCTGTATAAACATGGAAATATCTACACCGCTACCTGTATAAACATGGAAACATCAGCACCGCTATCTGTATGAACATGGAAATATCTACACCGCTATCTCTATGAACATGGAAATATCTACACCGATATCTGTAAGAACATGGAAATATCTTCACCGCCATCTGTATGAACATGGATATATCTACACAGCCATCTGGACGAAAATGGAAATATCAGCACCGCTGTCTGTATGAACATGGAAATATCTACACGGCTATCTGTATGAACATGGATATATCTACCCCGCTATCTGTATGAACATGGAAATATCTTCACCACCATCTGTATGAAAATGGATATATCTACACAGCCATCTGGATGAACATGGAAATATCTACACCGCTATCTGTATGAACATGGAAATCTCTACACCGCTATCTGTGTAAACATGCATACATCTTCACCGCTATCTGTATAAACATGGAAATATCTACACTGCTATCTGCATGAACATGGAAATATCTACACCGCTATCTGTATGAACATGGAAATATCTTCACCGCCATCTGTATGAACATGGATATATCTACAGAGCCATCTGGATGACATGGAAATATCTACACCGCTATCTGTATGAACATGGAAACAGCTACACCGCTATCAGTATGAACATGGAAATATCTACCCCGCTATCTGTATGAACACGGAAATATCTACCCCGCTATCTGTATGAACATGGAAATATCTTCACCGCCATCTGGATGAACATGAATATATCTACACAGCCATCTGGATGAACATGGAAATATCTACACCGCCATATGTATGAACATGGAATTAACTACACCGGTATCTGAATGAACATGGAAATATCTACACCGCTATCTGTATGAACATGGAAATATCTACACCGCTTTCTGTATGAACATGGAAATATCTTCACCGCCATCTGTATGAACATGGTTATATCTACACAGCCATCTGGATGAACATGGAAATATCTACACCGATATCTGTATGAACATGGAAATATCTACACCGCTCTCTGTGTAAACATGCATACATCTTCACCGCTATCTGTATAAACATGGAAATATCTACACCGCTATCTGTATAACCATGGAAATATCTACACCGCTATCTGTATAAACATGGAAATATCTACACCGCTACCTGTATAAACATGGAAATATCAGGACCGCTATCTGTATGAACATGGAAATAGCTACACCGCTTTCTGTATGAACATGGAAATAGCTACACCGCTTTCTGTTTGAACATGAAAATATCTACACCGCTACCTGTATGAACATGGAAATATCTCCACCGCTATCTGCATGAACATGGAAATATCTTCACCGCCATCTGTATGAACATGGATATATATACACAGCAATCTGGATGAACATGGAAATATCTACACCGCTATCTGTATGAACATGGAAATAGCTACACCTCTATCTGTATGAACATGGAAATATCTACACCGCTATCTGTATGAACATGGATATATCTACACAGCCATCTGGATGAACATGGATATATCTCCACCGCTATCTGCATGAACATGGAAATATCTACACCGCTATCTGTGTAAACATGCATACATCTTCACCGCTATCTGTATAAACATGGAAATGTCTACACCCCTATGGATATGAACATGGAAATATCTACACCGCTATCTGTTTGAACATGGAAATATCTACACCGCCATCTGTATGAACATGGATATACCTACACAGCCATCTGGATGAACATGGATATATCTACACCGCTATCTGTATGAACATGGAAATATCTGCACCGCTATCTGTGTAAACATGCATACATCTTCACCGCTATCTGTATAAACATGGAAATGTCTACACCGCTATGTGTATGAACATGGAAATATCTACACCGCTATCTGTTTGAACATGGAAATATCTACACCGCTATCTGCATGAAAATGTAAATATCTAAACAGCTATCTGCATATACATGGAAATATCTACAAAGCTATTTCTTTACACATGGAAATATCTACACCGCTATCTCTATAAACATGGAAATATCTACACCGCCATCTGTATGAACATGGAAATATCTGCACCGCCATCTGTATGAACATATAAATATCTACACCGCCATCTGTATTAAGATGGAGATATCTAAACCGTAATCTGTATAAACATGGAAATATCTACACCGCTATCTATATAAACATGGAAATATCTACACCACTATCTGTATAAACATGGAAATATCAACACCGCTACCTGTATAAACATGGAAATATCACCACCGATATCTGTATGAACATGGAAATATCTACACAGCCATCTGAATGAACATGGAAATATCTACAACGCTATTTGTATTAACATGGAAATAGCTACACCGCTATCTGTATGAACATGGAAATATCTACGCCACTATCTGTATGAACATGGAAATATCTACACCGCTATCTGTATGAACATGGAAATATCTTCACTGCCATCTGTATGAACATGGATATATCTACACAGCCATCTGGATGAACATGGAAATATCTACACCGCTATCTGTATGAACATGGAAATAGCTACACCGCGATCTGTATGAACATGGAAATATCTACACCGCTATCTGTATGAACATGGAAATATCTACACCGCTATCTGTATGAACATGGAAATATCTTCACCGCCATCTGTATGAACATGGATATATCTACACAGCCATCTGGATGAACATGGAAATATCAACACCGCTATCTGTATGAACATGGAAATATCTACACCGCTATCTGTGTTAACATGCATACATTTTCACCGCTATCTGTATAAACATGGAAATATCTACACCGCTATCTGTATGAAGATGAAAATATCTACACAGCTATCTGTTTGAACATGGAAATATCTACACTGCTATCTGCATGAAAATGGAAATATCTACCCAGCTATCTGCATATACATGGAAATATCTACAAAGCTATTTCTCTACACATGGAAATATCTACACCGCAATCTCTATAAACATGGAAATATCTTCTCCGCCATCTGTATGAACATGGAAATATCTGCACCGCCATCTGTATGAACATATAACTATCTAGACCGCCATCTGTATTAAGATGGAGATATCTACACCGCTATCTGTATAAACATGGATATATCTACACCGCTATCTGTATAAACATGGAAATATCTACACCGCTACCTGTATAAACATGGAAATATCAGCACCGTTATCTGTATGAACATGGAAATATCTACACAGCCATCTGGATGAAAATAGAAATAGTTACACCGCTATCTGTATGAACATGGAAATAGCTACACCGCTATCTGTATGAACATGAGAATATCTACACCGCTATCTGTATGAACATGGAAATATCTACACCGCTATCTGTATGAACATGGAAATATCTTCACCGCCATCTGTATGAACATGAATATATCTACACAGCCCTCTGGATGAACATGGAAATATCGACACCGCTATGTGTATGAACATGGAATTAGCTACACCGCTATCTGTATGAACATGGAAATATCTACACCGCTATCTGTATGAACATGGAAATATCTACACCGCTATCTCTATGAACATGGAAATATCTTCACCGCCATCTGTATGAACATGGATATATCTACACAGCCATCTGGATGAACATGGAAATATCTGCACCGTTATCTGTATGAACATGGAAATATCTACACCACTATGTGTGTAAACATGCATACATCTTCAATGCTATCTGTATAAACATGGAATTATCTACACCGCTATCTGTATGACCATGGAAATATCTACACCGCTATCTGTTTGAACACGGAAATATCTACTCCGCTATCTGCATGAAAATGGAAATATCTACACAGCTATCTGCATATACATGGAAATATCTACAAAGCTATTTCTTTACACATGGAAATAACTACACCGCTATCTCTATTAACATGGAAATATCTACACCGCCATCTGTATGAACATGGAAATATCTGCACCGCCATCTGTATGAACATATAAATATCTACACCGCCATCTGTATTAAGATGGAGATATCTACACCGCTATCTGTATAAACATGAAAATATCTACACTGCTATCTGTATAAACATGGAAATATCTACACCGCTACCTGTATAAACAGGGAAATATCAGCACCGCTATCTGTATGAACATGGAAATATCTACACAGCCATCTGGTTGAACATGGAAATATCTACACCGCTATTTTAATGAACATGGAAATAGCTACACCGCTATCTGTATGAACATGGAAATATCTACACCACTAACTGTATGAACTTGGAAATATCTACACCGCTTTCTTCATGAACATGGAAATATCTTCACCGCCATCTGTATGAACATGGATATATCTACACAGCAATCTGGATGAACATGGAAATATCTACACCGCTATCTGTATGAACATGGAAATAGCTACACCTCTATCAGTATGAACATGGAAATATCTACTCCGCTATCCGTATGAACATGGAAAGATCTACACCACTATCTGTATGAACATGGAAATATCTTCACCGCCATCTGTATGAACATGGATATATCTACACAGCCATCTGGATGAACATGGATATATCTCCACCGCTATCTGCATGAACATGGAAAAATCTACACCGCTATCTGTGTAAACATGCATACATCTTCACCGCTATCTGTTTGAACATGGAAATATCTACACAGCCATCTGGATGAACATGAAAATATCTACACAGCTATCTGTATGAACATGGAAATATCAGCACCGCTATCTGTATGAACATGGAAATATCTACACCGCTATCTGTATGAACATGGAAATATCTACACCGCTATCTGTATGAACATGGAAATAGCTACACCGCTATCTGTGTGAACATGGAAGTATCTACACCGCTATCTGTATGACCATGGAAATATCTTCACCGCCATATGTATGAACATGGATATATCTACACAGCCATCTGGATGAACATGGAAATATCTACACCACTACATGTATGAACATGGAATTAGCTAAACCGCAATGTCTATGAACATGGAAATATCTACACCGCTATCTGTATGAACATGGAAGTATCTACACCGCTATCTGTATGAACATTGAAATATCTTCACTGCCATATGTATGAACACGGATATATCTAGACAGCCATCTGGATGAACATGGAAATATCAGCACCACTGTCTGTATGAACATGGAAATATCTACACCGCTATCTGTATGAACATGGAAATATCTACACAGCTATCTGTTTGAACATGGAAATATCTACACCGCTATCTGCATGAAAATGGAAATATCTACACAGCTTTCTGCATATACATCAAAATATCTACAAAGCTATTCCTCTACACATGGAAATATCTACACCGCAATCTCTATAAACATGGAAATATCTACACCGCCATCTGTATGAACATGGAAATATCTGCACCGCCATCTGTATGAACACGTAAATATCTAGACCGCCATCTGTATTAAGATGGAGATATCTACACCGCTATCTGTATAAACATGGAAATATCTACACCGCTATCTGTATAAACATGGAAATATCTACACCGCTACCTGTATAAACATGGAAATATCAGCACCGCTATCTGTATGAACATGGAAATATCTACACCGCTATCTCTATGAACATGGAAATATCTACACCGATATCTGTAAGAACATGGAAATATCTTCACCGCCATCTGTATGAACATGGATATATCTACACAGCCATCTGGACGAAAATGGAAATATCAGCACCGCTGTCTGTATGAACATGGAAATATCTACACGGCTATCTGTATGAACATGGATATATCTACCCCGCTATCTGTGTGAACATGGAAATATCTTCACCACCATCTGTATGAAAATGGATATATCTACACAGCCATCTGGATGAACATGGAAATATCTACACCGCTATCTGTATGAACATGGAAATCTCTACACCGCTATCTGTGTAAACATGCATACATCTTCACCGCTATCTGTATAAACATGGAAATATCTACACTGCTATCTGCATGAACATGGAAATATCTACACCGCTATCTGTATGAACATGGAAATATCTTCACCGCCATCTGTATGAACATGGATATATCTACAGAGCCATCTGGATGACATGGAAATATCTACACCGCTATCTGTATGAACATGGAAACAGCTACACCGCTATCAGTATGAACATGGAAATATCTACCCCGCTATATGTATGAACACGGAAATATCTACCCCGCTATCTGTATGAACATGGAAATATCTTCACCGCCATCTGGATGAACATGAATATATCTACACAGCCATCTGGATGAACATGGAAATATCTACACCGCCATATGTATGAACATGGAATTAACTACACCGGTATCTGAATGAACATGGAAATATCTACACCGCTATCTGTATGAACATGGAAATATCTACACCGCTTTCTGTATGAACATGGAAATATCTTCACCGCCATCTGTATGAACATGGTTATATCTACACAGCCATCTGGATGAACATGGAAATATCTACACCGATATCTGTATGAACATGGAAATATCTACACCGCTCTCTGTGTAAACATGCATACATCTTCACCGCTATCTGTATAAACATGGAAATATCTACACCGCTATCTGTATAACCATGGAAATATCTACACCGCTATCTGTATAAACATGGAAATATCTACACCGCTACCTGTATAAACATGGAAATATCAGGACTGCTATCTGTATGAACATGGAAATAGCTACACCGCTTTCTGTATGAACATGGAAATAGCTACACCGCTTTCTGTTTGAACATGAAAATATCTACACCGCTACCTGTATGAACATGGAAATATCTCCACCGCTATCTGCATGAACATGGAAATATCTTCACCGCCATCTGTATGAACATGGATATATATACACAGCAATCTGGATGAACATGGAAATATCTACACCGCTATCTGTATGAACATGGAAATAGCTACACCTCTATCTGTATGAACATGGAAATATCTACACCGCTATCTGTATAAACATGGATATATCTACACAGCCATCTGGATGAACATGGATATATCTCCACCGCTATCTGCATGAACATGGAAATATCTACACCGCTATCTGTGTAAACATGCATACATCTTCACCGCTATCTGTATAAACATGGAAATGTCTACACCCCTATGGATATGAACATGGAAATATCTACACCGCTATCTGTTTGAACATGGAAATATCTACACCGCTATCTGCATGAAAATGGAAATATCTACACAGCTATCTGCATATACATGGAAATATCTACAAAGCTATTTCTCTACACATGGAAATATCTACACCGCAATCTCTATAAACATGGAAATATCTTCATCGCCATCTGTATGAACATGGAAACATCTGCACTGCCATCTGTATGAACATATAAATATCTAGACCGCCATCTGTATTAAGATGGAGATATCTACACCGCTATCTGTATAAACATGGAAATATCTACACCGCTATCTGTATAAACATGGAAATATCTGCACCGCTATCTGTATAAACATGGAAATATCTACACCGCTACCTGTATAAACATGGAAATATCAGCACCGCTATCTGTATGAACATGGAAATATCTACACCGCTATCTCTATGAACATGGAAATATCTACACCGATATCTGTATGAACATGGAAATATCTTCACCGCCATCTGTATCAACATGGATATATCTACACAGCCATCTGGACGAACATGGAAATATCAGCACCGCTGTCTGTATGAACATGGAAATATCTACACCGCTATCTGTATGAATATGGAAATATCTACACCGCTATCTGTATGAATATGGAAATAACTTCACCGACATCTGTATGAAAATGGATATATCTACACAGCCATCTGGATGAACATGGAAATATCTACACCGCTATCTGTATGAACATGGAAATATCTACACCACTATCTGTGTAAACATGCATACATCTTCACCTCTATCTATATAAACATGGAATTATCTACACCGCTATCTGTATGACCATGGAAATATCTACACCACTATCTGTTTGAACACGGAAATATCTACTCCGCTATCTGCATGAAAATGGAAATATCTACACAGCTATCTGCATATACATGGAAATATCTACAAAGCTATTTCTTTACACATGGAAATAACTACACTGCTATCTCTATTAACATGGAAATATCTACACCGCCATCTGTAGGAACATGGAAATATCTGCACCGCCATCTGTATGAACATATAAATATCTAGACCGCCATCTGTATTAGGATGGAGATATCTACAACGCTATCTGTATAAACATGGAAATATCTACAACGCTATCTGTATAAACATGGAAACATCTACACCGCTATCTGTATAAACATGGAAGTATCTGCACCGCTACCTGTATAAACATGGAAATATCAGCACCGCTATCTGTATGAACATGGAAATATCTACACAACCATCTGGATGAACATGGAAATATCTACACCGCTATCTGTATGAACATGGAAATAGCTACACCGCTATCTGTATGAACATGGAACTATCTACACCACTACCAGTATGAACATGGAAATATCTACACCGCTATCTGCATGAACATGGAAATATCTTCACCGCCATCTGTATGAACATGGATATATCTACACAGCAATCTGGATGAACATGGAAATATCTACACCGCTACCTGTATGAACATGGAAATAGCTACACCTCTATCTGTATGAACATGGAAATATCTACACCGCTATCTGTATGAACATGGAAAGATCTACACCGCTATCTGTATGAACATGGAAATATCTTCACCGCCATCTGTATGAACATGGATATATCTACACAGCCATCTGGATGAACATGGATATATCTCCACCGCTATCTGCATGAACATGGAAATATCTACACCGCTATCTGTGTAAACATGCATACATCTTCACCGCTATCTGTATAAACATGGAAATGTCTACACCGCTATCTGTATAAACACGGAAATATCTACACCACTACCTGTATAAACATGGAAATATCAGCACCGCTATCTGTATTAACATGGAAATATCTACACCGCTATCTCTATGAACATGGAAATATCTACACCGATATCTGTAAGAACATGGAAATATCTTCACCGCCATCTGTATGAACTTGGACATATCTACACAGCCATCTGGATGAACATGGAAATATCAGCACCGCTGTCTGTATGAACATGGAAATATCTACACCGCTATCTGTATGAACATGGAAATATCTACACCGCTATCTGTATGAACATGGAAATATCTTCACCACCATCTGTATGAACATGGATATATCTACACAGCCATCTGGATGAACATGGAAATATCTACACCGCTATCTGTATGAAAATGGTAATATCTACACCGCAATCTGTGTAAACATGCATACATCTTCACCGCTATCTGTATAAACATGGAAATATCTACACCGCTATCTGTATAAACATGGAAATATCTACACCGCTACCTGTGTAAACATGGAAATATCAGCACCGCTATCTGTATGAACATGGAAATATCTACACAGCCATCTGGATGAACATGAAAATATCTACACCGCTATCTGTATGAACATGGAAATTGCTACACCGCTACCTGTATGAACATGGAAATATCTACACCGCTATCTGAATGAACATGGAAATATCTACACCACTAACTGTATGAACATGGAAATATATTCACCGCCATCTGTATGAACATGGATATATCTACACAGCCATCTGGATGAACATGGAAATATCTACACCTCTATATGTATGAACATGGAAATAGCTACACCGCTATCTGTATGAACATGGAAATACCTACACCGCTATCTGTATGAACATGGAAGTATCTACACCGCTATCTGTATGAACATGGAAATATATTCACCGCCATATGTATGAACATGGATATATCTACACAGCCATCTGGATGAACATGGAAATATCTACACCACTATATGTATGAACATGGAATTAGCTAAACCGCTATGTCTATGAACATGGAAATATCTACACCGCTATCTGTATGAACATGGAAGTATCTACACCGCTATCTGTATGAACATTGAAATACCTTCACCGCCATATGTATGAACACGGATATATCTAGACAGCCATCTGGATGAACATGGAAATATCAGCACCGCTGTCTGTATGAACATGGAAATATCTACACCGCTGTCTGTATGAACATGGAAATATCTACACAGCTATCTGTTTGAACATGGAAATATCTACACCGCTATCTGCATGAAAATGGAAATATCTACACAGCTATCTGCATATACATGGAAATATCTACAAAGCTATTTCTCTACACATGGAAATATCTACACCGCAATCTCTATAAACATGGAAATATCTTCACCGCCATCTGTATGAACATGGAAATATCTGCACCGCCATCTGTATGAACATATAAATATCTAGACCGCCATCTGTATTAAGATGGAGATATCTACACCGCTATCTGTATAAACATGGAAATTTCTACACCGCTATCTGTATAACCATGGAAATATCTACACCGCTATCTGTATAAACATGGAAATATCTACACCGCTACCTGTATAAACATGGAAATATCAGCACCGCTATCTGTATGAACATGGAAATAGCTACACCGCTTTCTGTATGAACATGGAAATAGCTACACCGCTTTCTGTATGAACATGGAAATATCTACACCGCTACCTGTATGAACATGGAAATATCTCCACCGCTATCTGCATGAACATGGAAATATCTTCACCGCCATCTGTATGAACATGGATATATATACACAGCCATCTGGATGAACATGGAAATATCTACACCGCTATCTGTATGAACATGGAAATAGCTACACCTCTATCTGTATGAACATGGAAATATCTACACCGCTATCTGTATGAACATGGATATATCTACACAGCCATCTGGATGAACATGGATATATCTCCACCGCTATCTGCATGAACATGGAAATATCTACACCGCTATCTGTGTAAACATGCATACATCTTCACCGCTATCTGTATAAACATGGAAATGTCTACACCCCTATGGATATGAACATGGAAATATCTACACCGCTATCTGTTTGAACATGGAAATATCTACACAGCTATCTGCATGAAAATGTAAATATCTACACAGCTATCTCTATATACATGGAAATATCTACAAAGCTATTTCTTTACACATGGAAATATCTACACCGCTATCACTATAAACATGGAAATATCTACCACGCCATCTGTATGAACATGGAAATATCTGCAGCGCCATCTGTATGAACATATAAATATCTAAACCGCCATCTGTATTAAGATGGAGATATCTACACCGCTATCTGTATAAACAGGGAAATATCTACACCGCTATCTGTATAAACATGGAAATATCTACACCGCTATCTGTATAAACATGGAAATATCTACACCGCTACCTGTATAAACATGGAAATATCACCACCGCTATCTGCATGAACATGGAAATATCTACACAGCCATCTGAATGAACATGGAAATATCTACACCGCTATCTGTATGAACATGGAAATATCTTCACCGCCATCTGTATGAACATGGATATATCTACACAGCCATCTGGATGAACATGGAAATAAATACACCGCTATCTGTATGAATATGGACATAGCTACACCGCTGTCTGTGTTAACATGCATACATCTTCACCGCTATCTGTATAAACATGGAAATATCTACACCGCTATCTGTAAGAACATGGAAATATCTACACAGCTATCTGTTTGAACATGGAAATATCTACACCGCTATCTGCATGAAAATGGAAATATCTACACAGCTATCTGCATATACATGGAAATATCTACAAAGCTATTTCTCTACACAAGGAAATATCTACACCGCAATCTCTATAAACATGGAAATATCTACACCGCCATCTGTATGAACATGGAAATATCTGCACCGCCATCTGTATGAACATATAAATATCTAGACCGCCATCTGTATTAAGATGGCGATATCTACACCGCTATCTGTATAAACACGGAAATATCTACACCGCTACCTGTATAAACATGGAAATATCTACACCGCTATCTGTATAAACATGGAAATATCTACACCGCTACCTGTATAAACATGGAAATATCAGCACCGCTATCTGTATGAACATGGAAATATCTACACCGCTATCTCTATGAACATGGAAATATCTACACCGATATCTGTAAGAACATGGAAATATCTTCACCGCCTTCTGTATGAACATGGATATATCTACACAGCCATCTGGACGAAAATGGAAATATCAGCACCGCTGTCTGTATGAACATGGAAATATCTACATCGCTATCTGTATGAACATGGAAATATCTACACTGCTATCTGTATGAACATGGAAAAATCTTCACCGCCATCTGTATGAACATGGATATATCTACACAGCCAGCTGGATGAACATGGAAATATCTACACCGCTATCTGTATGAACATGGAAATCTCTACACCGCTATCTGTGTAAACATGCATACATCTTCACCGCTATCTGCATAAACATGGAAATATCTACACTGCTATCTGCATGAACATGGAAATATCTACACCGCTGTCTGTATGAACATGGAAATATCTTCACCGCCATCTGTATGAACATGGATATATCTAAACAGCCATCTGGATGAACATGGAAGTATCTACACCGCTATCTGTATGAACATGAAAACAGCTACACTGCTATCTGTATGAACATGGAAATATCTACACCGCTATCTGTATGAACACGGAAATATCTACACCGCTATCTGTATGAACATGGAAATATCTTCACCGCCATCTGTATGAACATGAATATATCTACACAGCCATCTGGATGAACATGGAAATATCTACAACTCTATATGTATGAACATGGAATTAGCTACACCGGTATCTGAATGAACATGGAAATATCTAAACCGCTATCTGTATGAACATGGAAATATCTACACCGCTATCTGTATGAACATGGAAATATCTTCACCGCCATCTGTATGAACATGGATATATCTACACAGCCATCTGGATGAACATGGAAATATCTACAGCGCTATCTGTATGAACATGGAAATATCTACACCGCTCTCTGTGTAAACATGCATACATCTTCACCGCTATCTGTATAAACATGGAAATATCTACACCTCTATCCGTATAAACATGGAAATATCAGCACCGCTATCTGTATGAACATGGAAATATCTACACAGCCATCTGGACGAACATGGAAATATCTACACCGCTATCTGTATGAACTTGGAAATAGCTACACCGCTATCTGTATGAACATGGAAACATCTACACCACTATCTTTATGAACATGGAAATATCTACACCGCTATCTGTATGAACATGGAAATATCTTCACCGCCATCTATATGAACATGGATATATCTACACAGCCATCTGGATGAACATGGAAATATCTACACCGCTATCTGTATGAACATGGAAACAGCTACTCCGCTATCTGTATGAACATGGAAATATCTACACCGCTATCTGTATGAACATGGAAATATCTACACCGCTATCTGTATGAACATGGGAATATCTTCACCGCCATCTGTATGAACATGGATATATCTACACAGCCATCTGGATGAACATGGAAATATCTACACCGCTATCTGTATGAACATGGAAATATCTACACCCCTATCTGTGTAAACATGCATACATCTTCACCGCTATCTGAATAAACATGGAAATATCTACATCGCTATCTGTATGAACATGGAATTATCTACACCGCTATCTGTTTGAACATGGAAATATCTACAACACTATCTGCATGAAAATGGAAATATCTACACAGCTATCTGCATATACATGGAAATATCTACAAAGCTATCTGCATATACATGGAAATATCTACAAAGCTATCTCTTTACACATTGGAAATAACTACACCGCTATCTCTATAAACATGGAAATATCTATACCGCCATCTGTATGAACATGGAAATATCTGCACCGCCATCTGTATTAACGTACAAATATCTACACTGCCATCTGTATTAAGATGGAGATATCTACACGGCTATCTGTATAAACTTGGAAATATCTAAACCGCTATCTGTATAAACATGGAAATATCTACACCGCTATCTGTATAAACATGGAAATATCTACACCGCCATCTGTATGAAGATAAAAATATCTTCACCGCCATCTGTATGAACATGGGTATATCTACACAGCCATCTGGATGAACATGGAAATATCTACACCGCTATCTGTATGAACATGGAAATAGCTACACCGCTATCTGTATGAACATGGAAATATCTACACCGCTATCTGTATGAACATGGAAATATCTACACCGCTATCTGTATGAACATGGAAATATCTTTACCGCCATCTGTATGAACATGGATATATCTACACAGCCATCTGGATGAACATGGAAATAACACCGCTATCTGTATGAACATGGAAATATCTACACCGCTATCTGTTTTAACATGCATACATCTTCACCGCTATCTGTATAAACATGGAAATATCTACATCGCTATTCGTATGAACATGGAAATATCTACACCGCTATCTGTTTGAACATGGAAATATCTACACCGCTATCTGCATGAAAATGGAAATATCTACAAAGCTATCTGCATATACATGGAAATATCTACAAAGCTATTTCTCTACACATGGAAATATCTACACCGCAATCTCTATAAACATGGCAATATCTTCACCGCCATCTGTATGAACATGGAAATATCTGCACCGCTATCTGTATAAACATGGAAATATCTACACCGCTACCTGTATAAACATGGAAATATCAGCACCGCTATCTCTATGAACATGGAAATATCTACACCGCTATCTCTATGAACATGGAAATATCTACACCGATATCTGTATGAACATGGAAATATCTTCACCGCCATCTGTATCAACATGGATATATCTACACAGCCATCTGGACGAACATGGAAATATCAGCACCGCTGTCTGTATGAACATGGAAATATCTACACCGCTATCTGTATGAATATGGAAATATCTACACCGCTATCTGTATGAATATGGAAATAACTTCACCGACATCTGTATGAAAATGGATATATCTACACAGCCATCTGGATGAACATGGAAATATCTACACCGCTATCTGTATGAACATGGAAATATCTACACCACTATCTGTGTAAACATGCATACATCTTCACCTCTATCTATATAAACATGGAATTATCTACACCGCTATCTGTATGACCATGGAAATATCTACACCACTATCTGTTTGAACACGGAAATATCTACTCCGCTATCTGCATGAAAATGGAAATATCTACACAGCTATCTGCATATACATGGAAATATCTACAAACCTATTTCTTTACACATGGAAATAACTACACCGCTATCTCTATTAACATGGAAATATCTACACCGCCATCTGTAGGAACATGGAAATATCTGCACCGCCATCTGTATGAACATATAAATATCTAGACCGCCATCTGTATTAAGATGGAGATATCTACACCGCTATCTGTATAAACATGGAAATATCTACAATGCTATCTGTATAAACATGGAAACATCTACACCGCTATCTGTATAAACATGGAAGTATCTGCACCGCTACCTGTATAAACATGGAAATATCAGCACCACTATCTGTATGAACATGGAAATATCTACACAGCCATCTGGATGAACATGGAAATATCTACACCGCTATCTGTATGAACATGGAAATAGCTACACCGCTATCTGTATGAACATGGAAATATCTACACCACTACCAGTATGAACATGGAAATATCTACACCGCTATCTGCATGAACATGGAAATATCTTCACCGCCATCTGTATGAACATGGATATATCTACACAGCAATCTGGATGAACATGGAAATATCTACACCGCTACCTGTATGAACATGGAAATAGCTACACCTCTATCTGTATGAACATGGAAATATCTACACCGCTATCTGTATGAACATGGAAAGATCTACACCGCTATCTGTATGAACATGGAAATATCTTCACCGCCATCTGTATGAACATGGATATATCTAAACAGCCATCTGGATGAACATGGATATATCTCCACCGCTATCTGCATGAACATGGAAATATCTACACCGCTATCTGTGTAAACATGCATACATCTTCACCGCTATCTGTATAAACATGGAAATGTCTACACCGCTATCTGTATAAACACGGAAATATCTACACCGCTACCTGTATAAACATGGAAATATCAGCACCGCTATCTGTATTAACATGGAAATATCTACACCGCTATCTCTATGAACATGGAAATATCTACACCGATATCTGTATGAACATGGAAATATCTTCACCGCCATCTGTATGAACTTGGACATGTCTACACAGCCATCTGGATGAACATGGAAATATCAGCACCGCTGTCTGTATGAACATGGAAATATCTACACCGCTATCTGTATGAACATGGAAATATCTACACCGCTATCTGTATGAACATGGAAATATCTTCACCACCATCTGTATGAACATGGATATATCTACACAGCCATCTGGATGAACATGGAAATATCTACACCGCTATCTGTATGAAAATGGTAATATCTACACCGCAATCTGTGTAAACATGCATACATCTTCACCGCTATCTGTATAAACATGGAAATACCTGCACCGCCATCTGTATGAACACGTAAATATCTAGACCGCCATCTGTATTAAGATGGAGATATCTACACCGCTATCTGTATAAACATGGAAATATCTACACCGCTATCTGTATAAACATGGAAATATCTACACCGCTACCTGTATAAACATGGAAATATCAGCACCGCTATCTGTATGAACATGGAAATATCTACACCGCTATCTCTATGAACATGGAAATATCTACACCGATATCTGTAAGAACATGGAAATATCTTCACCGCCATCTGTATGAACATGGATATATCTACACAGCCATCTGGACGAAAATGGAAATATCAGCACCGCTGTCTGTATGAACATGGAAATATCTACACGGCTATCTGTATGAACATGGATATATCTACCCCGCTATCTGTAAGAACATGGAAATATCTTCACCACCATCTGTATGAAAATGGATATATCTACACAGCCATCTGGATGAACATGGAAATATCTACACCGCTATCTGTATGAACATGGAAATCTCTACACCGCTATCTGTGTAAACATGCATACATCTTCACCGCTATCTGTATAAACATGGAAATATCTACACTGCTATCTGCATGAACATGGAAATATCTACACCGCTATCTGTATGAACATGGAAATATCTTCACCGCCATCTGTATGAACATGGATATATCTACAGAGCCATCTGGATGACATGGAAATATCTACACCGCTATCTGTATGAACATGGAAACAGCTACACCGCTATCAGTATGAACATGGAAATATCTACCCCGCTATCTGTATGAACACGGAAATATCTACCCCGCTATCTGTATGAACATGGAAATATCTTCACCGCCATCTGGATGAACATGAATATATCTACACAGCCATCTGGATGAACATGGAAGTATCTACACCGCCATATGTATGAACATGGAATTAACTACACCGGTATCTGAATGAACATGGAAATATCTACACCGCTATCTGTATGAACATGGAAATATCTACACCGCTTTCTGTATGAACATGGAAATATCTTCACCGCCATCTGTATGAACATGGTTATATCTACACAGCCATCTGGATGAACATGGAAATATCTACACCGATATCTGTATGAACATGGAAATATCTACACCGCTCTCTGTGTAAACATGCATACATCTTCACCGCTATCTGTATAAACATGGAAATATCTACACCGCTATCTGTATAACCATGGAAATATCTACACCGCTATCTGCATAAACATGGAAATATCTACACCGCTACCTGTATAAACATGGAAATATCAGGACCGCTATCTGTATGAACATGGAAATAGCTACACCGCTTTCTGTATGAACATGGAAATAGCTACACCGCTTTCTGTTTGAACATGAAAATATCTACACCGCTACCTGTATGAACATGGAAATATCTCCACCGCTATCTGCATGAACATGGAAATATCTTCACCGCCATCTGTATGAACATGGATATATATACACAGCAATCTGGATGAACATGGAAATATCTACACCGCTATCTGTATGAACATGGAAATAGCTACACCTCTATCTGTATGAACATGGAAATATCTACACCGCTATCTGTATGAACATGGATATATCTACACAGCCATCTGGATGAACATGGATATATCTCCACCGCTATCTGCATGAACATGGAAATATCTACACCGCTATCTGTGTAAACATGCATACATCTTCACCGCTATCTGTATAAACATGGAAATGTCTACACCCCTATGGATATGAACAAGGAAATATCTACACCGCTATCTGTTTGAACATGGAAATATCTACACCGCTATCTGCATGAAAATGGAAATATCTACACAGCTATCTGCATATACATGGAAATATCTACAAAGCTATTTCTCTACACATGGAAATATCTACACCGCAATCTCTATAAACATGGAAATATCTTCATCGCCATCTGTATGAACATGGAAATATCTGCACTGCCATCTGTATGAACATATAAATATCTAGACCGCCATCTGTATTAAGATGGAGATATCTACACAGCTATCTGTATAAACATGGAAATATCTACACCGCTATCTGTATAAACATGGAAATATCTACACCGCTATCTGTATAAACATGGAAATATCTACACCGCTACCTGTATAAACATGGAAATATCAGCACCGCTATCTGTATGAACATGGAAATATCTACACCGCTATCTCTATGAACATGGAAATATCTACACTGATATCTGTATGAACATGGAAATATCTTCACCGCCATCTGTATCAACATGGATATATCTACACAGCCATCTGGACGAACATGGAAATATCAGCACCGCTGTCTGTATGAACATGGAAATATCTACACCGCTATCTGTATGAATATGGAAATATCTACACCGCTATCTGTATGAATATGGAAATAACTTCACCGACATCTGTATGAAAATGGATATATCTACACAGCCATCTGGATGAACATGGAAATATCTACACCGCTATCTGTATGAACATGGAAATATCTACACCACTATCTGTGTAAACATGCATACATCTTCACCTCTATCTATATAAACATGGAATTATCTACACCGCTATCTGTATGACCATGGAAATATCTACACCACTATCTGTTTGAACACGGAAATATCTACTCCGCTATCTGCATGAAAATGGAAATATCTACACAGCTATCTGCATATACATGGAAATATCTACAAAGCTATTTCTTTACACATGGAAATAACTACACTGCTATCTCTATTAACATGGAAATATCTACACCGCCATCTGTAGGAACATGGAAATATCTGCACCGCCATCTGTATGAACATATAAATATCTAGACCGCCATCTGTATTAAGATGGAGATATCTACACCGCTATCTGTATAAACATGGAAATATCTACAACGCTATCTGTATAAACATGGAAACATCTACACCGCTATCTGTATAAACATGGAAGTATCTGCACCGCTACCTGTATAAACATGGATATATCAGCACCGCTATCTGTATGAACATGGAAATATCTACACAACCATCTGGATGAACATGGAAATATCTACACCGCTATCTGTATGAACATGGAAATAGCTACACCGCTATCTGTATGAACATGGAACTATCTACACAACTACCAGTATGAACATGGAAATATCTACACCGCTATCTGCATGAACATGGAAATATCTTCACCGCCATCTGTATGAACATGGATATATCTACACAGCAATCTGGATGAACATGGAAATATCTACACCGCTACCTGTATGAACATGGAAATAGCTACACC
Organism: Gorilla gorilla gorilla; assembly: GCF_029281585.2. Taxonomy (NCBI): domain Eukaryota; kingdom Metazoa; phylum Chordata; class Mammalia; order Primates; family Hominidae; genus Gorilla; species Gorilla gorilla. The sequence continues at coordinate 50,351,908 of NC_073246.2, read as the reverse complement.
TCTATCTGTATGAACATGGAAATATCTACACCGCTATCTGTATGAACATGGAAAGATCTACACCGCTATCTGTATGAACATGGAAATATCTTCACCGCCATCTGTATGAACATGGATATATCTACACAGCCATCTGGATGAACATGGATATATCTCCACCGCTATCTGCATGAACATGGAAATATCTACACCGCTATCTGTGTAAACATGCATACATCTTCACCGCTATCTGTATAAACATGGAAATGTCTACACCGCTATCTGTATAAACACGGAAATATCTACACCGCTACCTGTATAAACATGGAAATATCAGCACCGCTATCTGTATTAACATGGAAATATCTACACCGCTATCTCTATGAACATGGAAATATCTACACCGATATCTGTATGAACATGGAAATATCTTCACCGCCATCTGTATGAACTTGGACATATCTACACAGCCATCTGGATGAACATGGAAATATCAGCACCGCTGTCTGTATGAACATGGAAATATCTACACCGCTATCTGTATGAACATGGAAATATCTACACCGCTATCTGTATGAACATGGAAATATCTTCACCACCATCTGTATGAACATGGATATATCTACACAGCCATCTGGATGAACATGGAAACATCTACACCGCTATCTGTATGAAAATGGTAATATCTACACCGCAATCTGTGTAAACATGCATACATCTTCACCGCTATCTGTATAAACATGGAAATATCTACACCGCTATCTGTATAAACATGGAAATATCTACACCGCTACCTGTGTAAACATGGAAATATCAGCACCGCTATCTGTATGAACATGGAAATATCTACACAGCCATCTGGATGAACATGAAAATATCTACACCGCTATCTGTATGAACATGGAAATGGCTACACCGCTACCTGTATGAACATGGAAATATCTACACCAATATCTGAATGAACATGGAAATATCTACACCACTAACTGTATGAACATGGAAATATATTCACCGCCATCTGTATGAACATGGATATATCTACACAGCCATCTGGATGAACATGGAAATATCTACACCTCTATATGTATGAACATGGAAATTGCTACACCGCTATCTGTATGAACATGGAAATACCTACACCGCTATCTGTATGAACATGGAAGTATCTACACCGCTATCTGTATGAACATGGAAATATATTCACCGCCATATGTATGAACATGGATATATCTACACAGCCATCTGGATGAACATGGAAATATCTACACCACTATATGTATGAACATGGAATTAGCTAAACCGCTATGTCTATGAACATGGAAATATCTACACCGCTATCTGTATGAACATGGATGTATCTACACCGCTATCTGTATGAACATTGAAATACCTTCACCGCCATATGTATGAACACGGATATATCTAGACAGCCATCTGGATGAACATGGAAATATCAGCACCGCTGTCTGTATGAACATGGAAATATCTACACCGCTGTCTGTATGAACATGGAAATATCTACACAGCTATCTGTTTGAACATGGAAATATCTACACCGCTATCTGCATGAAAATGGAAATATCTACACAGCTATCTGCATATACATGGAAATATCTACAAAGCTATTTCTCTACACATGGAAATATCTACACCGCAATCTCTATAAACATGGAAATATCTTCACCGCCATCTGTATGAACATGGAAATATCTGCACCGCCATCTGTATGAACATATAAATATCTAGACCGCCATCTGTATTAAGATGGAGATATCTACACCGCTATCTGTATAAACATGGAAATTTCTACACCGCTATCTGTATAACCATGGAAATATCTACACCGCTATCTGTATAAACATGGAAATATCTACACCGCTACCTGTATAAACATGGAAATATCAGCACCGCTATCTGTATGAACATGGAAATAGCTACACCGCTTTCTGTATGAACATGGAAATAGCTACACCGCTTTCTGTATGAACATGGAAATATCTACACCGCTACCTGTATGAACATGGAAATATCTCCACCGCTATCTGCATGAACATGGAAATATCTTCACCGCCATCTGTATGAACATGGATATATATACACAGCCATCTGGATGAACATGGAAATATCTACACCGCTATCTGTATGAACATGGAAATAGCTACACCTCTATCTGTATGAACATGGAAATATCTACACCGCTATCTGTATGAACATGGATATATCTACACAGCCATCTGGATGAACATGGATATATCTCCACCGCTATCTGCATGAACATGGAAATATCTACACCGCTATCTGTGTAAACATGCATACATCTTCACCGCTATCTGTATAAACATGGAAATGTCTACACCCCTATGGATATGAACATGGAAATATCTACACCGCTATCTGTTTGAACATGGAAATATCTACACCGCTATCTGCATGAAAATGTAAATATCTACACAGCTATCTCTATATACATGGAAATATCTACAAAGCTATTTCTTTACACATGGAAATATCTACACCGCTATCACTATAAACATGGAAATATCTACCACGCCATCTGTATGAACATGGAAATATCTGCAGCGCCATCTGTATGAACATATAAATATCTAAACCGCCATCTGTATTAAGATGGAGATATCTACACCGCTATCTGTATAAACAGGGAAATATCTACACCGCTATCTGTATAAACATGGAAATATCTACACCGCTATCTGTATAAACATGGAAATATCTACACCACTACCTGTATAAACATGGAAATATCACCACCGCTATCTGCATGAACATGGAAATATCTACACAGCCATCTGAATGAACATGGAAATATCTACACCGCTATCTGTATGAACATGGAAATATCTTCACCGCCATCTGTATGAACATGGATATATCTACACAGCCATCTGGATGAACATGGAAATAAATACACCGCTATCTGTATGAATATGGAAATAGCTACACCGCTGTCTGTGTTAACATGCATACATCTTCACCGCTATCTGTATAAACATGGAAATAACTACACCGCTATCTGTAAGAACATGGAAATATCTACACAGCTATCTGTTTGAACATGGAAATATCTACACCGCTATCTGCATGAAAATGGAAATATCTACACAGCTATCTGCATATACATGGAAATATCTACAAAGCTATTTCTCTACACAAGGAAATATCTACACCGCAATCTCTATAAACATGGAAATATCTACACCGCCATCTGTATGAACATGGAAATATCTGCACCGCCATCTGTATGAACATATAAATATCTAGACCGCCATCTGTATTAAGATGGCGATATCTACACCGCTATCTGTATAAACACGGAAATATCTACACCGCTACCTGTATAAACATGGAAATATCTACACCGCTATCTGTATAAACATGGAAATATCTACACCGCTACCTGTATAAACATGGAAATATCAGCACCGCTATCTGTATGAACATGGAAATATCTACACCGCTATCTCTATGAACATGGAAATATCTACACCGATATCTGTAAGAACATGGAAATATCTTCACCGCCTTCTGTATGAACATGGATATATCTACACAGCCATCTGGACGAAAATGGAAATATCAGCACCGCTGTCTGTATGAACATGGAAATATCTACATCGCTATCTGTATGAACATGGAAATATCTACACTGCTATCTGTATGAACATGGAAAAATCTTCACCGCCATCTGTATGAACATGGATATATCTCCACAGCCAGCTGGATGAACATGGAAATATCTACACCGCTATCTGTATGAACATGGAAATCTCTACACCGCTATCTGTGTAAACATGCATACATCTTCACCGCTATCTGCATAAACATGGAAATATCTACACTGCTATCTGCATGAACATGGAAATATCTACACCGCTGTCTGTATGAACATGGAAATATCTTCACCGCCATCTGTATGAACATGGATATATCTAAACAGCCATCTGGATGAACATGGAAGTATCTACACCGCTATCTGTATGAACATGAAAACAGCTACACTGCTATCTGTATGAACATGGAAATATCTACACCGCTATCTGTATGAACACGGAAATATCTACACCGCTATCTGTATGAACATGGAAATATCTTCACCGCCATCTGTATGAACATGAATATATCTACACAGCCATCTGGATGAACATGGAAATATCTACAACTCTATATGTATGAACATGGAATTAGCTACACCGGTATCTGAATGAACATGGAAATATCTAAACCGCTATCTGTATGAACATGGAAATATCTACACCGCTATCTGTATGAACATGGAAATATCTTCACCGCCATCTGTATGAACATGGATATATCTACACAGCCATCTGGATGAACATGGAAATATCTACAGCGCTATCTGTATGAACATGGAAATATCTACACCGCTCTCTGTGTAAACATGCATACATCTTCACCGCTATCTGTATAAACATGGAAATATCTACACCTCTATCCGTATAAACATGGAAATATCAGCACCGCTATCTGTATGAACATGGAAATATCTACACAGCCATCTGGACGAACATGGAAATATCTACACCGCTATCTGTATGAACATGGAAATAGCTACACCGCTATCTGTATGAACATGGAAACATCTACACCACTATCTGTATGAACATGGAAATATCTACACCGCTATCTGTATGAACATGGAAATATCTTCACCGCCATCTATATGAACATGGATATATCTACACAGCCATCTGGATGAACATGGAAATATCTACACCGCTATCTGTATGAACATGGAAACAGCTACTCCGCTATCTGTATGAACATGGAAATATCTACACCGCTATCTGTATGAACATGGAAATATCTACACCGCTATCTGTATGAACATGGGAATATCTTCACCGCCATCTGTATGAACATGGATATATCTACACAGCCATCTGGATGAACATGGAAATATCTACACCGCTATCTGTATGAACATGGAAATATCTACACCCCTATCTGTGTAAACATGCATACATCTTCACCGCTATCTGAATAAACATGGAAATATCTACATCGCTATCTGTATGAACATGGAATTATCTACACCGCTATCTGTTTGAACATGGAAATATCTACAACACTATCTGCATGAAAATGGAAATATCTACACAGCTATCTGCATATACATGGAAATATCTACAAAGCTATCTCTTTACACATTGGAAATAACTACACCGCTATCTCTATAAACATGGAAATATCTATACCGCCATCTGTATGAACATGGAAATATCTGCACCGCCATCTGTATTAACGTACAAATATCTACACTGCCATCTGTATTAAGATGGAGATATCTACACGGCTATCTGTATAAACTTGGAAATATCTAAACCGCTATCTGTATAAACATGGAAATATCTACACCGCTATCTGTATAAACATGGAAATATCTACACCGCCATCTGTATGAAGATAAAAATATCTTCACCGCCATCTGTATGAACATGGGTATATCTACACAGCCATCTGGATGAACATGGAAATATCTACACCGCTATCTGTATGAACATGGAAATAGCTACACCGCTATCTGTATGAACATGGAAATATCTACACCGCTATCTGTATGAACATGGAAATATCTACACCGCTATCTGTATGAACATGGAAGTATCTTTACCGCCATCTGTATGAACATGGATATATCTACACAGCCATCTGGATGAACATGGAAATAACACCGCTATCTGTATGAACATGGAAATATCTACACCGCTATCTGTTTTAACATGCATACATCTTCACCACTATCTGTATAAACATGGAGATATCTACATCGCTATCCGTATGAACATGGAAATATCTACACCGCTATCTGTTTGAACATGGAAATATCTACACCGCTATCTGCATGAAAATGGAAATATCTACAAAGCTATCTGCATATACATGGAAATATCTACAAAGCTATTTCTCTACACATGGAAATATCTACACCGCAATCTCTATAAACATGGCAATATCTTCACCGCCATCTGTATGAACATGGAAATATCTGCACCGCTATCTGTATAAACATGGAAATATCTACACCGCTACCTGTATAAACATGGAAATATCAGCACCGCTATCTCTATGAACATAGAAATATCTACACCGCTATCCCTATGAACATGGAAATATCTACACCGATATCTGTATGAACATGGAAATATCTTCACCGCCATCTGTATCAACATGGATATATCTACACAGCCATCTGGACGAACATGGAAATATCAGCACCGATGTCTGTATGAACATGGAAATATCTACACCGCTATCTGTATGAATATGGAAATATCTACACCGCTATCTGTATGAATATGGAAATAACTTCACCGACATCTGTATGAAAATGGATATATCTACACAGCCATCTGGATGAACATGGAAATATCTACACCGCTATCTGTATGAACATGGAAATATCTACACCACTATCTGTGTAAACATGCATACATCTTCACCTCTATCTATATAAACATGGAATTATCTACACCGCTATCTGTATGACCATGGAAATATCTACACCACTATCTGTTTGAACACGGAAATATCTACTCCGCTATCTGCATGAAAATGGAAATATCTACACAGCTATCTGCATATACATGGAAATATCTACAAACCTATTTCTTTACACATGGAAATAACTACACCGCTATCTCTATTAACATGGAAATATCTACACCGCCATCTGTAGGAACATGGAAATATCTGCACCGCCATCTGTATGAACATATAAATATCTAGACCGCCATCTGTATTAAGATGGAGATATCTACACCGCTATCTGTATAAACATGGAAATATCTACAATGCTATCTGTATAAACATGGAAACATCTACACCGCTATCTGTATAAACATGGAAGTATCTGCACCGCTACCTGTATAAACATGGAAATATCAGCACCGCTATCTGTATGAACATGGAAATATCTACACAGCCATCTGGATGAACATGGAAATATCTACACCGCTATCTGTATGAACATGGAAATAGCTACACCGCTATCTGTATGAACATGGAAATATCTACACCACTACCAGTATGAACATGGAAATATCTACACCGCTATCTGCATGAACATGGAAATATCTTCACCGCCATCTGTATGAACATGGATATATCTACACAGCAATCTGGATGAACATGGAAATATCTACACCGCTACCTGTATGAACATGGAAATAGCTACACCTCTATCTGTATGAACATGGAAATATCTACACCGCTATCTGTATGAACATGGAAAGATCTACACCGCTATCTGTATGAACATGGAAATATCTTCACCGCCATCTGTATGAACATGGATATATCTAAACAGCCATCTGGATGAACATGGATATATCTCCACCGCTATCTGCATGAACATGGAAATATCTACACCGCTATCTGTGTAAACATGCATACATCTTCACCGCTATCTGTATAAACATGGAAATGTCTACACCGCTATCTGTATAAACACGGAAATATCTACACCGCTACCTGTATAAACATGGAAATATCAGCACCGCTATCTGTATTAACATGGAAATATCTACACCGCTATCTCTATGAACATGGAAATATCTACACCGATATCTGTATGAACATGGAAATATCTTCACCGCCATCTGTATGAACTTGGACATATCTACACAGCCATCTGGATGAACATGGAAATATCAGCACCGCTGTCTGTATGAACATGGAAATATCTACACCGCTATCTGTATGAACATGGAAATATCTACACCGCTATCTGTATGAACATGGAAATATCTTCACCACCATCTGTATGAACATGGATATATCTACACAGCCATCTGGATGAACATGGAAATATCTACACCGCTATCTGTATGAAAATGGTAATATCTACACCGCAATCTGTGTAAACATGCATACATCTTCACCGCTATCTGTATAAACATGGAAATACCTGCACCGCCATCTGTATGAACACGTAAATATCTAGACCGCCATCTGTATTAAGATGGAGATATCTACACCGCTATCTGTATAAACATGGAAATATCTACACCGCTATCTGTATAAACATGGAAATATCTACACTGCTACCTGTATAAACATGGAAATATCAGCACCGCTATCTGTATGAACATGGAAATATCTACACCGCTATCTCTATGAACATGGAAATATCTACACCGATATCTGTAAGAACATGGAAATATCTTCACCGCCATCTGTATGAACATGGATATATCTACACAGCCATCTGGACGAAAATGGAAATATCAGCACCGCTGTCTGTATGAACATGGAAATATCTACACGGCTATCTGTATGAACATGGATATATCTACCCCGCTATCTGTAAGAACATGGAAATATCTTCACCACCATCTGTATGAAAATGGATATATCTACACAGCCATCTGGATGAACATGGAAATATCTACACCGCTATCTGTATGAACATGGAAATCTCTACACCGCTATCTGTGTAAACATGCATACATCTTCACCGCTATCTGTATAAACATGGAAATATCTACACTGCTATCTGCATGAACATGGAAATATCTACACCGCTATCTGTATGAACATGGAAATATCTTCACCGCCATCTGTATGAACATGGATATATCTACAGAGCCATCTGGATGACATGGAAATATCTACACCGCTATCTGTATGAACATGGAAACAGCTACACCGCTATCAGTATGAACATGGAAATATCTACCCCGCTATCTGTATGAACACGGAAATATCTACCCCGCTATCTGTATGAACATGGAAATATCTTCACCGCCATCTGGATGAACATGAATATATCTACACAGCCATCTGGATGAACATGGAAGTATCTACACCGCCATATGTATGAACATGGAATTAACTACACCGGTATCTGAATGAACATGGAAATATCTACACCGCTATCTGTATGAACATGGAAATATCTACACCGCTTTCTGTATGAACATGGAAATATCTTCACCGCCATCTGTATGAACATGGTTATATCTACACAGCCATCTGGATGAACATGGAAATATCTACACCGATATCTGTATGAACATGGAAATATCTACACCGCTCTCTGTGTAAACATGCATACATCTTCACCGCTATCTGTATAAACATGGAAATATCTACACCGCTATCTGTATAACCATGGAAATATCTACACCGCTATCTGTATAAACATGGAAATATCTACACCGCTACCTGTATAAACATGGAAATATCAGGACCGCTATCTGTATGAACATGGAAATAGCTACACCGCTTTCTGTATGAACATGGAAATAGCTACACCGCTTTCTGTTTGAACATGAAAATATCTACACCGCTACCTGTATGAACATGGAAATATCTCCGCCGCTATCTGCATGAACATGGAAATATCTTCACCGCCATCTGTATGAACATGGATATATATACACAGCAATCTGGATGAACATGGAAATATCTACACCGCTATCTGTATGAACATGGAAATAGCTACACCTCTATCTGTATGAACATGGAAATATCTACACCGCTATCTGTATGAACATGGATATATCTACACAGCCATCTGGATGAACATGGATATATCTCCACCGCTATCTGCATGAACATGGAAATATCTACACCGCTATCTGTGTAAACATGCATACATCTTCACCGCTATCTGTATAAACATGGAAATGTCTACACCCCTATGGATATGAACATGGAAATATCTACACCGCTATCTGTTTGAACATGGAAATATCTACACCGCTATCTGCATGAAAATGGAAATATCCACACAGCTATCTGCATATACATGGAAATATCTACAAAGCTATTTCTCTACACATGGAAATATCTACACCGCAATCTCTATAAACATGGAAATATCTTCATCGCCATCTGTATGAACATGGAAATATCTGCACTGCCATCTGTATGAACATATAAATATCTAGACCGCCATCTGTATTAAGATGGAGATATCTACACCGCTATCTGTATAAACATGGAAATATCTACACCGCTATCTGTATAAACATGGAAATATCTACACCGCTATCTGTATAAACATGGAAATATCTACACCGCTACCTGTATAAACATGGAAATATCAGCACCGCTATCTGTATGAACATGGAAATATCTACACCGCTATCTCTATGAACATGGAAATATCTACACTGATATCTGTATGAACATGGAAATATCTTCACCGCCATCTGTATCAACATGGATATATCTACACAGCCATCTGGACGAACATGGAAATATCAGCACCGCTGTCTGTATGAACATGGAAATATCTACACCGCTATCTGTATGAATATGGAAATATCTACACCGCTATCTGTATGAATATGGAAATAACTTCACCGACATCTGTATGAAAATGGATATATCTACACAGCCATCTGGATGAACATGGAAATATCTACACCGCTATCTGTATGAACATGGAAATATCTACACCACTATCTGTGTAAACATGCATACATCTTCACCTCTATCTATATAAACATGGAATTATCTACACCGCTATCTGTATGACCATGGAAATATCTACACCACTATCTGTTTGAACACGGAAATATCTACTCCGCTATCTGCATGAAAATGGAAATATCTACACAGCTATCTGCATATACATGGAAATATCTACAAAGCTATTTCTTTACACATGGAAATAACTACACTGCTATCTCTATTAACATGGAAATATCTACACCGCCATCTGTAGGAACATGGAAATATCTGCACCGCCATCTGTATGAACATATAAATATCTAGACCGCCATCTGTATTAAGATGGAGATATCTACACCGCTATCTGTATAAACATGGAAATATCTACAACGCTATCTGTATAAACATGGAAACATCTACACCGCTATCTGTATAAACATGGAAGTATCTGCACCGCTACCTGTATAAACATGGAAATATCAGCACCGCTATCTGTATGAACATGGAAATATCTACACAACCATCTGGATGAACATGGAAATATCTACACCGCTATCTGTATGAACATGGAAATAGCTACACCGCTATCTGTATGAACATGGAACTATCTACACAACTACCAGTATGAACATGGAAATATCTACACCGCTATCTGCATGAACATGGAAATATCTTCACCGCCATCTGTATGAACATGGATATATCTACACAGCAATCTGGATGAACATGGAAATATCTACACCGCTACCTGTATGAACATGGAAATAGCTACACCTCTATCTGTATGAACATGGAAATATCTACACCGCTATCTGTATGAACATGGAAAGATCTACACCGCTATCTGTATGAACATGGAAATATCTTCACCGCCATCTGTATGAACATGGATATATCTACACAGCCATCTGGATGAACATGGATATATCTCCACCGCTATCTGCATGAACATGGAAATATCTACACCGCTATCTGTGTAAACATGCATACATCTTCACCGCTATCTGTATAAACATGGAAATGTCTACACCGCTATCTGTATAAACACGGAAATATCTACACCGCTACCTGTATAAACATGGAAATATCAGCACCGCTATCTGTATTAACATGGAAATATCTACACCGCTATCTCTATGAACATGGAAATATCTACACCGATATCTGTATGAACATGGAAATATCTTCACCGCCATCTGTATGAACTTGGACATATCTACACAGCCATCTGGATGAACATGGAAATATCAGCACCGCTGTCTGTATGAACATGGAAATATCTACACCGCTATCTGTATGAACATGGAAATATCTACACCGCTATCTGTATGAACATGGAAATATCTTCACCACCATCTGTATGAACATGGATATATCTACACAGCCATCTGGATGAACATGGAAATATCTACACCGCTATCTGTATGAAAATGGTAATATCTACACCGCAATCTGTGTAAACATGCATACATCTTCACCGCTATCTGTATAAACATGGAAATATCTACACCGCTATCTGTATAAACATGGAAATATCTACACCGCTACCTGTGTAAACATGGAAATATCAGCACCGCTATCTGTATGAACATGGAAATATCTACACAGCCATCTGGATGAACATGAAAATATCTACACCGCTATCTGTATGAACATGGAAATGGCTACACCGCTACCTGTATGAACATGGAAATATCTACACCAATATCTGAATGAACATGGAAATATCTACACCACTAACTGTATGAACATGGAAATATATTCACCGCCATCTGTATGAACATGGATATATCTACACAGCCATCTGGATGAACATGGAAATATCTACACCTCTATATGTATGAACATGGAAATAGCTACACCGCTATCTGTATGAACATGGAAATACCTACACCGCTATCTGTATGAACATGGAAGTATCTACACCGCTATCTGTATGAACATGGAAATATATTCACCGCCATATGTATGAACATGGATATATCTACACAGCCATCTGGATGAACATGGAAATATCTACACCACTATATGTATGAACATGGAATTAGCTAAACCGCTATGTCTATGAACATGGAAATATCTACACCGCTATCTGTATGAACATGGAAGTATCTACACCGCTATCTGTATGAACATTGAAATACCTTCACCGCCATATGTATGAACACGGATATATCTAGACAGCCATCTGGATGAACATGGAAATATCAGCACCGCTGTCTGTATGAACATGGAAATATCTACACCGCTGTCTGTATGAACATGGAAATATCTACACAGCTATCTGTTTGAACATGGAAATATCTACACAGCTATCTGCATATACATGGAAATATCTACACAGCTATCTGCATATACATGGAAATATCTACAAAGCTATTTCTCTACACATGGAAATATCTACACCGCAATCTCTATAAACATGGAAATATCTTCACCGCCATCTGTATGAACATGGAAATATCTGCACCGCCATCTGTATGAACATATAAATATCTAGACCGCCATCTGTATTAAGATGGAGATATCTACACCGCTATCTGTATAAACATGGAAATTTCTACACCGCTATCTGTATAACCATGGAAATATCTACACCGCTATCTGTATAAACATGGAAATATCTACACCGCTACCTGTATAAACATGGAAATATCAGCACCGCTATCTGTATGAACATGGAAATAGCTACACCGCTTTCTGTATGAACATGGAAATAGCTACACCGCTTTCTGTATGAACATGGAAATATCTACACCGCTACCTGTATGAACATGGAAATATCTCCACCGCTATCTGCATGAACATGGAAATATCTTCACCGCCATCTGTATGAACATGGATATATATACACAGCCATCTGGATGAACATGGAAATATCTACACCGCTATCTGTATGAACATGGAAATAGCTACACCTCTATCTGTATGAACATGGAAATATCTACACCGCTATCTGTATGAACATGGATATATCTACACAGCCATCTGGATGAACATGGATATATCTCCACCGCTATCTGCATGAACATGGAAATATCTACACCGCTATCTGTGTAAACATGCATACATCTCCACCGCTATCTGTATAAACATGGAAATGTCTACACCCCTATGGATATGAACATGGAAATATCTACACCGCTATCTGTTTGAACATGGAAATATCTACACCGCTATCTGCATGAAAATGTAAATATCTACACAGCTATCTCTATATACATGGAAATATCTACAAAGCTATTTCTTTACACATGGAAATATCTACACCGCTATCACTATAAACATGGAAATATCTACCACGCCATCTGTATGAACATGGAAATATCTGCAGCGCCATCTGTATGAACATATAAATATCTAAACCGCCATCTGTATTAAGATGGAGATATCTACACCGCTATCTGTATAAACAGGGAAATATCTACACCGCTATCTGTATAAACATGGAAATATCTACACCGCTATCTGTATAAACATGGAAATATCTACACCGCTACCTGTATAAACATGGAAATATCACCACCGCTATCTGCATGAACATGGAAATATCTACACAGCCATCTGAATGAACATGGAAATATCTACACCGCTATCTGTATGAACATGGAAATATCTTCACCGCCATCTGTATGAACATGGATATATCTACACAGCCATCTGGATGAACATGGAAATAAATACACCGCTATCTGTATGAATATGGAAATAGCTACACCGCTGTCTGTGTTAACATGCATACATCTTCACCGCTATCTGTATAAACATGGAAATATCTACACCGCTATCTGTAAGAACATGGAAATATCTACACAGCTATCTGTTTGAACATGGAAATATCTACACCGCTATCTGCATGAAAATGGAAATATCTACACAGCTATCTGCATATACATGGAAATATCTACAAAGCTATTTCTCTACACAAGGAAATATCTACACCGCAATCTCTATAAACATGGAAATATCTACACCGCCATCTGTATGAACATGGAAATATCTGCACCGCCATCTGTATGAACATATAAATATCTAGACCGCCATCTGTATTAAGATGGCGATATCTACACCGCTATCTGTATAAACACGGAAATATCTACACCGCTACCTGTATAAACATGGAAATATCTACACCGCTATCTGTATAAACATGGAAATATCTACACCGCTACCTGTATAAACATGGAAATATCAGCACCGCTATCTGTATGAACATGGAAATATCTACACCGCTATCTCTATGAACATGGAAATATCTACACCGATATCTGTAAGAACATGGAAATATCTTCACCGCCTTCTGTATGAACATGGATATATCTACACAGCCATCTGGACGAAAATGGAAATATCAGCACCGCTGTCTGTATGAACATGGAAATATCTACATCGCTATCTGTATGAACATGGAAATATCTACACTGCTATCTGTATGAACATGGAAAAATCTTCACCGCCATCTGTATGAACATGGATATATCTACACAGCCAGCTGGATGAACATGGAAATATCTACACCGCTATCTGTATGAACATGGAAATCTCTACACCGCTATCTGTGTAAACATGCATACATCTTCACCGCTATCTGCATAAACATGGAAATATCTCCACTGCTATCTGCATGAACATGGAAATATCTACACCGCTGTCTGTATGAACATGGAAATATCTTCACCGCCATCTGTATGAACATGGATATATCTAAACAGCCATCTGGATGAACATGGAAGTATCTACACCGCTATCTGTATGAACATGAAAACAGCTACACTGCTATCTGTATGAACATGGAAATATCTACACCGCTATCTGTATGAACACGGAAATATCTACACCGCTATCTGTATGAACATGGAAATATCTTCACCGCCATCTGTATGAACATGTATATATCTACACAGCCATCTGGATGAACATGGAAATATCTACAACTCTATATGTATGAACATGGAATTAGCTACACCGGTATCTGAATGAACATGGAAATATCTAAACCGCTATCTGTATGAACATGGAAATATCTACACCGCTATCTGTATGAACATGGAAATATCTTCACCGCCATCTGTATGAACATGGATATATCTACACAGCCATCTGGATGAACATGGAAATATCTACAGCGCTATCTGTATGAACATGGAAATATCTACACCGCTCTCTGTGTAAACATACATACATCTTCACCGCTATCTGTATAAACATGGAAATATCTACACCTCTATCCGTATAAACATGGAAATATCAGCACCGCTATCTGTATGAACATGGAAATATCTACACAGCCATCTGGACGAACATGGAAATATCTACACCGCTATCTGTATGAACATGGAAATAGCTACACCGCTATCTGTATGAACATGGAAACATCTACACCACTATCTGTATGAACATGGAAATATCTACACCGCTATCTGTATGAACATGGAAATATCTTCACCGCCATCTATATGAACATGGATATATCTACACAGCCATCTGGATGAACATGGAAATATCTACACCGCTATCTGTATGAACATGGAAACAGCTACTCCGCTATCTGTATGAACATGGAAATATCTACACCGCTATCTGTATGAACATGGAAATATCTACACCGCTATCTGTATGAACATGGGAATATCTTCACCGCCATCTGTATGAACATGGATATATCTACACAGCCATCTGGATGAACATGGAAATATCTACACCGCTATCTGTATGAACATGGAAATATCTACACCCCTATCTGTGTAAACATGCATACATCTTCACCGCTATCTGAATAAACATGGAAATATCTACATCGCTATCTGTATGAACATGGAATTATCTACACCGCTATCTGTTTGAACATGGAAATATCTACAACACTATCTGCATGAAAATGGAAATATCTACACAGCTATCTGCATATACATGGAAATATCTACAAAGCTATCTCTTTACACATTGGAAATAACTACACCGCTATCTCTATAAACATGGAAATATCTATACCGCCATCTGTATGAACATGGAAATATCTGCACCGCCATCTGTATTAACGTACAAATATCTACACTGCCATCTGTATTAAGATGGAGATATCTACACGGCTATCTGTATAAACTTGGAAATATCTAAACCGCTATCTGTATAAACATGGAAATATCTACACCGCTATCTGTATAAACATGGAAATATCTACACCGCCATGTGTATGAAGATAAAAATATCTTCACCGCCATCTGTATGAACATGGGTATATCTACACAGCCATCTGGATGAACATGGAAATATCTACACCGCTATCTGTATGAACATGGAAATAGCTACACCGCTATCTGTATGAACATGGAAATATCTACACCGCTATCTGTATGAACATGGAAATATCTACACCGCTATCTGTATGAACATGGAAGTATCTTTACCGCCATCTGTATGAACATGGATATATCTACACAGCCATCTGGATGAACATGGAAATAACACCGCTATCTGTATGAACATGGAAATATCTACACCGCTATCTGTTTTAACATGCATACATCTTCACCACTATCTGTATAAACATGGAAATATCTACATCGCTATCCGTATGAACATGGAAATATCTACACCGCTATCTGTTTGAACATGGAAATATCTACACCGCTATCTGCATGAAAATGGAAATATCTACAAAGCTATCTGCATATACATGGAAATATCTACAAAGCTATTTCTCTACACATGGAAATATCTACACCGCAATCTCTATAAACATGGCAATATCTTCACCGCCATCTGTATGAACATGGAAATATCTGCACCGCTATCTGTATAAACATGGAAATATCTACACCGCTACCTGTATAAACATGGAAATATCAGCACCGCTATCTCTATGAACATGGAAATATCTACACCGCTATCTCTATGAACATGGAAATATCTACACCGATATCTGTATGAACATGGAAATATCTTCACCGCCATCTGTATCAACATGGATATATCTACACAGCCATCTGGACGAACATGGAAATATCAGCACCGATGTCTGTATGAACATGGAAATATCTCCACCGCTATCTGTATGAATATGGAAATATCTACACCGCTATCTGTATGAATATGGAAATAACTTCACCGACATCTGTATGAAAATGGATATATCTACACAGCCATCTGGATGAACATGGAAATATCTACACCGCTATCTGTATGAACATGGAAATATCTACACCACTATCTGTGTAAACATGCATACATCTTCACCGCTATCTGTATAAACATGGAATTATCTACACCGCTATCTGTATGACAATGGAAATATCTACACCGCTATCTGTTTGAACACGGAAATATCTACTCCACTATCTGCATGAAAATGGAAATATCTACACAGCTATCTGCATATACATGGAAATATCTACAAAGCTATTTCTTTACACATGGAAATAACTACACCGCTATCTCTATTAACATGGAAATATCTACACCGCCATCTGTAGGAACATGAAAATATCTGCACCGCCATCTGTATGAACATATAAATATCTACACCGCCATCTGTATTAAGATGGAGATATCTACACCGCTATCTGTATAAACATGGAAATATCTACAACGCTATCTGTATAAACATGGAAACATCTACACCGCTATCTGTATAAACATGGAAATATCTGCAACGCTACCTGTATAAACATGGAAATATCAGCACCGCTATCTGTATGAACATGGAAATATCTACACAGCCATCTGGATGAACATGGAAATATCTACACCGCTCTCTGTATGAACATGGAAATAGCTACACCGCTATCTGTATGAACATGGAAATATCTACACCGCTACCTGTATGAAGATGGAAATAGCTACACCTCTATCTGTATGAACATGGAAATATCTACACCGCTATCTGTATGAACATGGAAAGATCTACACCGCTATCTGTATGAACATGGAAATATCTTCACCGCCATCTGTATGAACATGGATATATCTACACAGCCATCTGGATGAACATGGATATATCTCCACCGCTATCTGCATGAACATGGAAATATCTACACCGCTATCTGTGTAAACATGCATACAACTTCACCGCTATCTGTATAAACATGGAAATGTCTACACCGCTATCTGTATAAACACGGAAATATCTACACCGCTACCTGTATAAACATTGAAATATCAGCACTGCTATCTGTATGAACATGGAAATATCTACACCGCTATCTCTATGAACATGGAAATATCTAAACCGATATCTGTATGAACATGGAAATATCTTCACCGCCATCTGTATGAACTTGGATATATCTACACAGCCATCTGGATGAACATGGAAATATCAGCACCGCTGTCTGTATGAACATGGAAATATCTACACCGCTATCTATATGAACATGGAAATATCTACACCGCTATCTGTATGAACATGGAAATATCTTCACCACCATCTGTTTGAACATGGATATATCTACACAGCCATCTGGATGAACATGGAAATATCTACACCGCTATCTGTATGAACATGGTAATATCTACACCGCTATCTGTGTAAACATGCATACATCTTCACCGCTATCTGTATAAACATGGAAATATCTACACCGCTATCTGTATAAACATGGAAATATCTACACCGCTACCTGTATAAACATGGAAATATCAGCACCGCTATCTGTATGAACATGGAAATATCTTCACCGCCATATGTATGAACATGGATATATCTACACAGCCATCTGGATGAACATGGAAATATCTACACCACTATATGTATGAACATGGAATTAGCTAAACCGCTATGTCTATGAACATGGAAATATCTACACCGCTATCTGTATGAACATGGAAGTATCTACACCGCTATCTGTATGAACATTGAAATATCTTCACCGCCATATGTATGAACACGGATATATCTAGACAGCCAACTGGATGAACATGGAAATATCTACACCGCTATCTGTATGAACATGGAAATATCTTCACCACCATCTGTATGAACATGGAAATATCTACACCGCTATCTGTATGAACATGGAAATATCTACACCGCTATCTGTATGAACATGGAAATATCTTCACCGCCATCTGTATGAACATGGATATATCTACACAGCCATCTGGAAGAACATGGAAATATCTACACCGCTATCTGTATGAACATGGAAATCTCTACACCGCTATCTGTGTAAACATGCATAAATCTTCACCGCTATCTGTATAAACATGGAAATATCTACACTGCTATCTGCATGAACATGGAAATATCTACACCGCTATCTGTATGAACATGGAAATATCTTCACCGCCATCTGTATGAACACGGATATATCTACACAGCCATCTGGATGAACATGGAAATATCTACACCACTATCTGTATGAACATGGAAACAGCTAAACCGCTATCAGTATGAACATGGAAATATCTACACCGCTATCTGTATGAACACGGAAATATCTACACCGCTATCTGTATGAACATGGAAATATCTTCACCGCCACCTGTATGAACATGAATATATCTACACAGCCATCTGGATGAACATGGAAATATCTACACAGCTATATGTATGAACATGGAATTAACTACACCGGTATCTGAATGAAGATGGAAATATCTACACCGCTATATGTATGAACATGGAAATATCTACACCGCTATCTGTATGAACATGGAAATATCTTCACCGCCATCTGTATGAACATGGTTATATCTACACAGCCATCTGGATGAACATGGAAATATCTACACCGCTATCTGTATGAACATGGAAATATCTACACCGCTGTCTGTGTAAACATGCATACATCTTCACCGCTATCTGTATAAACATGGTAATATCTACACCGCTACCCGTATAAACATGGAAATATCAGCACCGCTATCTGTATGAACATGGAAATATCTACACAGCCATCTGGACGAACATGGAAATATCTACACCGCTATCTCTATGAACATGGAAATAGCTACACCGCTATCTGTATGAACATGGAAACATCTACACCACTATCTGTATGAACATGGAAATATCTACACCGCTATCTGTATGAACATGGAAATATCTTCACCGCCATCTGTATGAACATGGATATATCTACACAGCCATCGGGATGAACATGGAAATATCTACACCGCTATCTGTATGAACATGGAAATAGCTACTCCGCTATCTGAACACGGAAATATCTACACCGCTATCTGTATGAACATGGAAATATCTACACCGCCATCTGTATGAACATGGATATATCTACACAGCCATCTGGATGAACATGGAAATATCTACACCGCTATCTGTATGAATATGGAAATATCTTCACCGCCATCTGTATGAAGATGGATATATCTACACAGCCATCTGGATGAACATGGAAATATCAAAACCGCTATCTGTATGAACTTGGAACTATCTACACCGCTATCTGTGTTAACATGCATACGTCTTCACCGCTATCTGTATAAACATGGAAATATCTACACCACTATCTGTAAGAACATGGAAATATCTACACAGCTATCTGTTTGAACATGGAAATATCTACACCGCTATCTGCATGAAAATGGAAATATCTACACAGCTATCTGCATATACATGGAAATATCTACAAAGCTATTTCTCTACACAAGGAAATATCTACACCGCAATCTCCATAAACATGGAAATATCTACACCGCCATCTGTATGAACATGGAAATATCTGCACCGCCATCTGAATGAACATATAAATATCTAGACCGCCATCTGTATTAAGATGGAGATATCTACACCGCTATCTGTATAAACACGGAAATATCTACACCGCTGCCTGTATAAACATGGAAATATCTACACCGCTATCTGTATAAACATGGAAATATCTACACCGCTACCTGTATAAACATGGAAATATCAGCACCGCTATCTGTATGAACGTGGAAATATCTACACCGCTATCTCTATGAACATGGAAATATCTACACCGATATCTGTAAGAACATGGAAATATCTTCACCGCCTTCTGTATGAACATGGATATATCTACACAGCCATCTGGACGAAAATGGAAATATCACCACCGCTGTCTGTATGAACATGGAAATATCTACACCGCTATCTGTATGAACATGGAAATATCTACACCGCTATCTGTATGAACAAGGAAATATCTTCACCGCCATCTGTATGAACATGGATATATCTACGCAGCCATCTGGATGAACATGGAAATATCTACACCGCTATCTGTATGAACATGGAAATCTCTACACCGCTATCTGTGTAAACATGCATACATCTTCACCGCTATCTGTATAAACATGGAAATATCTACACTGCTATCTGCATGAACATGGAAATATCTACACCGCTGTCTGTATGAACATGGAAATATCTTCACCGCCATCTGTATGAACATGGATATATCTACACAGACATCTGGATGAACATGGAAGTATCTACACCGCTATCTGTATGAACATGAATAAAGCTACACCGCTATCTGTATGAACATGGAAATATCTACACCGCTATCTGTATGAACACGGAAATATCTACACCGCTATCTGTATGAACATGGAAATAACTTCACCGCCATCTGTATGAACATGAATATATCTACACAGCCATCTGGATGAACATGGAAATATCTACAACTCTATATGTATGAACATGGAATTAGCTACACCGGTATCTGAATGAACATGGAAATATCTACACCGCTATCTGTATGAACATGGAAATATCTACACCGCTATCTGTATGAACATGGAAATGTCTTCTCCGCCATCTGTATGAACATGGATATATCTACACAGCCATCTGGATGAACATGGAAATATCTACACCGCTATCTGTATGAACATGGAAATATCTACACCGCTCTCTGTGTAAACATGCATACATCTTCACCGCTATCTGTATAAACATAGAAATATCTACACTGCTATCCGTATAAACATGGAAATATCAGCACCGCTATCTGTATGAACATGGAAATATCTACACAGCCATCTGGACGAACATGGAAATATCTACCCCGCTATCTGTATGAACATGGAAATATCTACACCGCTACCTGTATGAAGATGGAAATAGCTACACCTCTATCTGTATGAACATGGAAATATCTACACCGCTATCTGTATGAACATGGAAAGATCTACACCGCTATCTGTATGAACATGGAAATATCTTCACCGCCATCTGTATGAACATGGATATATCTACACAGCCATCTGGATGAACATGGATATATCTCCACCGCTATCTGCATGAACATGGAAATATCTACACCGCTATCTGTGTAAACATGCATACAACTTCACCGCTATCTGTATAAACATGGAAATGTCTACACCGCTATCTGTATAAACACGGAAATATCTACACCGCTACCTGTATAAACATGGAAATATCAGCACTGCTATCTGTATGAACATGGAAATATCTACACCGCTATCTCTATGAACATGGAAATATCTACACCGATATCTGTATGAACATGGAAATATCTTCACCGCCATCTGTATGAACTTGGATATATCTACACAGCCATCTGGATGAACATGGAAATATCAGCACCGCTGTCTGTATGAACATGGAAATATCTACACCGCTATCTGTATGAACATGGAAATATCTACACCGCTATCTGTATGAACATGGAAATATCTTCACCACCATCTGTATGAACATGGATATATCTACACAGCCATCTGGATGAACATGGAAATATCTACACCGCTATCTGTATGAACATGGTAATATCTACACCGCTATCTGTGTAAACATGCATACATCTTCACCGCTATCTGTATAAACATGGAAATATCTACTCCGCTATCTGTATAAACATGGAAATATCTACACCGCTACCTGTATAAACATGGAAATATCAGCACCGCTATCTGTATGAACACGGAAATATCTACACAGCCATCTGGATGAACATGAAAATATCTACACCGCTATCTGTATGAACATGGAAATAGTTACACCGCTACCTGTATGAACATGGAAATATCTACACCGCTATCTGAATGAACATGGAAATATCTACACCACTATCTGTATGAACATGGAAATATATTCACCGCCATCTGTATGAACATGGATATATCTACACAGCCATCTGGATGAACATGGATATATCTACACCTCTATATGTATGAACATGGAAATAGCTACACCGCTATCTGTATGAACATGGAAATAGCTACACCGCTATCTGTATGAACATGGAAGTATCACCACCGCTATCTGTATGAACATGGAAATATCTTCACCGCCATATGTATGAACATGGATATATCTACACAGCCATCTGGATGAACATGGAAATATCTACACCACTATATGTATGAACATGGAATTAGCTAAACCGCTATGTCTATGAACATGGAAATATCTACACCGCTATCTGTATGAACATGGAAGTATCTACACCGCTATCTGTATGAACATTGAAATATCTTCACCGCCATATGTATGAACACGGATATATCTAGACAGCCATCTGGATGAACATGGAAATATCAGCACCGCTGTCTGTATGAACATGGAAATATCTACACCGCTATCTGTATGAACATGGAAATATCTACACAGCTATCTGTTTGAACATGGAAATATCTACACAGCTATCTGCATGAAAATAGAAATATCTACACAGCTTTCTGCATATACATCAAAATATCTACAAAGCTTTTCCTCTACACATGGAAATATCTACACCGCAATCTCTATAAACATGGAAATATCTACACCGCCATCTGCATGAACATAGAAATATCTGCACCGCCATCTGTATGAACATATAAATATCTAGACCGCCATCTGTATTAAGATGGAGATATCTACACTGCTATCTGTATAAACACGGAAATATCTACACAGCTACCTGTATAAACATGGAAATATCTACACCGCTATCTGTATAAACATGGAAATATCTACACCGCTACCTGTATAAACATGGAAATATCAGCACCGCTATCTGTATGAACATGGAAATATCTACACCGCTATCTCTATGAACATGGAAATATCTACACCGATATCTGTAAGAACATGGAAATACCTTCACCGCCATCTGTATGAACATGGATATATCTACACAGCCATCTGGACGAAAATGGAAATATCAGCACCGCTGTCTGTATGAACATGGAAATATCTACACCGCTATCTGTATGAACATGGAAATATCTACACCGCTATCTGTATGAACATGGAAATATCTTCACCGCCATCTGTATGAACATGGATATATCTACACAGCCATCTGGAAGAACATGGAAATATCTACACCGCTATCTGTATGAACATGGAAATCTCTACACCGCTATCTGTGTAAACATGCATAAATCTTCACCGCTATCTGTATAAACATGGAAATATCTACACTGCTATCTGCATGAACATGGAAATATCTACACCGCTATCTGTATGAACATGGAAATATCTTCACCGCCATCTGTATGAACACGGATATATCTACACAGCCATCTGGATGAACATGGAAATATCTACACCGCTATCTGTATGAACATGGAAACAGCTAAACCGCTATCAGTATGAACATGGAAATATCTACACCGCTATCTGTATGAACACGGAAATATCTACACCGCTATCTGTATGAACATGGAAATATCTTCACCGCCACCTGTATGAACATGAATATATCTACACAGCCATCTGGATGAACATGGAAATATCTACACAGCTATATGTATGAACATGGAATTAACTACACCGGTATCTGAATGAAGATGGAAATATCTACACCGCTATATGTATGAACATGGAAATATCTACACCGCTATCTGTATGAACATGGAAATATCTTCACCGCCATCTGTATGAACATGGTTATATCTACACAGCCATCTGGATGAACATGGAAATATCTACACCGCTATCTGTATGAACATGGAAATATCTACACCGCTGTCTGTGTAAACATGCATACATCTTCACCGCTATCTGTATAAACATGGTAATATCTACACCGCTACCCGTATAAACATGGAAATATCAGCACCGCTATCTGTATGAACATGGAAATATCTACACAGCCATCTGGACGAACATGGAAATATCTACACCGCTATCTCTATGAACATGGAAATAGCTACACCGCTATCTGTATGAACATGGAAACATCTACACCACTATCTGTATGAACATGGAAATATCTACACCGCTATCTGTATGAACATGGAAATATCTTCACCGCCATCTGTATGAACATGGATATATCTACACAGCCATCGGGATGAACATGGAAATATCTACACCGCTATCTGTATGAACATGGAAATAGCTACTCCGCTATCTGAACACGGAAATATCTACACCGCTATCTGTATGAACATGGAAATATCTACACTGCCATCTGTATGAACATGGATATATCTACACAGCCATCTGGATGAACATGGAAATATCTACACCGCTATCTGTATGAATATGGAAATATCTTCACCGCCATCTGTATGAAGATGGATATATCTACACAGCCATCTGGATGAACATGGAAATATCAAAACCGCTATCTGTATGAACTTGGAACTATCTACACCGCTATCTGTGTTAACATGCATACGTCTTCACCGCTATCTGTATAAACATGGAAATATCTACACCACTATCTGTAAGAACATGGAAATATCTACACAGCTATCTGTTTGAACATGGAAATATCTACACCGCTATCTGCATGAAAATGGAAATATCTACACAGCTATCTGCATATACATGGAAATATCTACAAAGCTATTTCTCTACACAAGGAAATATCTACACCGCAATCTCTATAAACATGGAAATATCTACACCGCCATCTGTATGAACATGGAAATATCTGCACCGCCATCTGAATGAACATATAAATATCTAGACCGCCATCTGTATTAAGATGGAGATATCTACACCGCTATCTGTATAAACACGGAAATATCTACACCGCTGCCTGTATAAACATGGAAATATCTACACCGCTATCTGTATAAACATGGAAATATCTACACCGCTACCTGTATAAACATGGAAATATCAGCACCGCTATCTGTATGAACATGGAAATATCTACACCGCTATCTCTATGAACATGGAAATATCTACACCGATATCTGTAAGAACATGGAAATATCTTCACCGCCTTCTGTATGAACATGGATATATCTACACAGCCATCTGGACGAAAATGGAAATATCACCACCGCTGTCTGTATGAACATGGAAATATCTACACCGCTATCTGTATGAACATGGAAATATCTACACCGCTATCTGTATGAACAAGGAAATATCTTCACCGCCATCTGTATGAACATGGATATATCTACGCAGCCATCTGGATGAACATGGAAATATCTACACCGCTATCTGTATGAACATGGAAATCTCTACACCGCTATCTGTGTAAACATGCATACATCTTCACCGCTATCTGTATAAACATGGAAATATCTACACTGCTATCTGCATGAACATGGAAATATCTACACCGCTGTCTGTATGAACATGGAAATATCTTCACCGCCATCTGTATGAACATGGATATATCTACACAGACATCTGGATGAACATGGAAGTATCTACACCGCTATCTGTATGAACATGAATAAAGCTACACCGCTATCTATATGAACATGGAAATATCTACACCGCTATCTGTATGAACACGGAAATATCTACACCGCTATCTGTATGAACATGGAAATAACTTCACCGCCATCTGTATGAACATGAATATATCTACACAGCCATCTGGATGAACATGGAAATATCTACAACTCTATATGTATGAACATGGAATTAGCTACACCGGTATCTGAATGAACATGGAAATATCTACACCGCTATCTGTATGAACATGGAAATATCTACACCGCTATCTGTATGAACATGGAAATGTCTTCTCCGCCATCTGTATGAACATGGATATATCTACACAGCCATCTGGATGAACATGGAAATATCTACACCGCTATCTGTATGAACATGGAAATATCTACACCGCTCTCTGTGTAAACATGCATACATCTTCACCGCTATCTGTATAAACATAGAAATATCTACACTGCTATCCGTATAAACATGGAAATATCAGCACCGCTATCTGTATGAACATGGAAATATCTACACAGCCATCTGGACGAACATGGAAATATCTACCCCGCTATCTGTATGAACATGGAAATATCTACACCGCTACCTGTATGAAGATGGAAATAGCTACACCTCTATCTGTATGAACATGGAAATATCTACACCGCTATCTGTATGAACATGGAAAGATCTACACCGCTATCTGTATGAACATGGAAATATCTTCACCGCCATCTGTATGAACATGGATATATCTACACAGCCATCTGGATGAACATGGATATATCTCCACCGCTATCTGCATGAACATGGAAATATCTACACCGCTATCTGTGTAAACATGCATACAACTTCACCGCTATCTGTATAAACATGGAAATGTCTACACCGCTATCTGTATAAACACGGAAATATCTACACCGCTACCTGTATAAACATGGAAATATCAGCACTGCTATCTGTATGAACATGGAAATATCTACACCGCTATCTCTATGAACATGGAAATATCTACACCGATATCTGTATGAACATGGAAATATCTTCACCGCCATCTGTATGAACTTGGATATATCTACACAGCCATCTGGATGAACATGGAAATATCAGCACCGCTGTCTGTATGAACATGGAAATATCTACACCGCTATCTGTATGAACATGGAAATATCTACACCGCTATCTGTATGAACATGGAAATATCTTCACCACCATCTGTATGAACATGGATATATCTACACAGCCATCTGGATGAACATGGAAATATCTACACCGCTATCTGTATGAACATGGTAATATCTACACCGCTATCTGTGTAAACATGCATACATCTTCACCGCTATCTGTATAAACATGGAAATATCTACTCCGCTATCTGTATAAACATGGAAATATCTACACCGCTACCTGTATAAACATGGAAATATCAGCACCGCTATCTGTATGAACATGGAAATATCTACACAGCCATCTGGATGAACATGAAAATATCTACACCGCTATCTGTATGAACATGGAAATAGTTACACCGCTACCTGTATGAACATGGAAATATCTACACCGCTATCTGAATGAACATGGAAATATCTACACCACTATCTGTATGAACATGGAAATATATTCACCGCCATCTGTATGAACATGGATATATCTACACAGCCATCTGGATGAACATGGAAATATCTACACCTCTATATGTATGAACATGGAAATAGCTACACCGCTATCTGTATGAACATGGAAATAGCTACACCGCTATCTGTATGAACATGGAAGTATCACCACCGCTATCTGTATGAACATGGAAATATCTTCACCGCCATATGTATGAACATGGATATATCTACACAGCCATCTGGATGAACATGGAAATATCTACACCACTATATGTATGAACATGGAATTAGCTAAACCGCTATGTCTATGAACATGGAAATATCTACACCGCTATCTGTATGAACATGGAAGTATCTACACCGCTATCTGTATGAACATTGAAATATCTTCACCGCCATATGTATGAACACGGATATATCTAGACAGCCATCTGGATGAACATGGAAATATCAGCACCGCTGTCTGTATGAACATGGAAATATCTACACCGCTATCTGTATGAACATGGAAATATCTACACAGCTATCTGTTTGAACATGGAAATATCTACACCGCTATCTGCATGAAAATGGAAATATCTACACAGCTTTCTGCATATACATCAAAATATCTACAAAGCTTTTCCTCTACACATGGAAATATCTACACCGCAATCTCTATAAACATGGAAATATCTACACCGCCATCTGTATGAACATAGAAATATCTGCACCGCCATCTGTATGAACATATAAATATCTAGACAGCCATCTGTATTAAGATGGAGATATCTACACTGCTATCTGTATAAACACGGAAATATCTACACCGCTACCTGTATAAACATGGAAATATCTACACCGCTATCTGTATAAACATGGAAATATCTACACCGCTACCTGTATAAACATGGAAATATCAGCACCGCTATCTGTATGAACATGGAAATATCTACACCGCTATCTCTATGAACATGGAAATATCTACACCGATATCTGTAAGAACATGGAAATATCTTCACCGCCATCTGTATGAACATGGATATATCTACACAGCCATCTGGACGAAAATGGAAATATCAGCACTGCTGTCTGTATGAACATGGAAATATCTACACCGCTATCTGTATGAACTTGGAAATATCTACACCGCTATCTGTATGAACATGGAAATAACTTCACCACCATCTGTATGAACATGGATATATCTACACAGCCATCTGGAAGAACATGGAAATATCTACACCGCTATCTGTATGAACATGGAAATCTCTACACCGCTATCTGTGTAAACATGCAAAAATCTTCACCGCTATCTGTATAAACATGGAAATATCTACACTGCTATCTGCATGAACATGGAAATATCTACACCGCTATCTGTATGAACATGGAAATATCTTCACCGCCATCGGTATGAACACGGATATATCTACAAAGCCATCTGGATGAACATGGAAATATCTACACCGCTATCTGTATGAACATGGAAACAGCTACACCGCTATCAGTATGAACATGGAAATATCTACACCGCTATCTGTATGAACACGGAAATATCTACACCGCTATCTGTATGAACATGGAAATATCTTCACCGCCATCTGTATGAACATGAATATATCTACACAGCCATCTGGATGAACATGGAAATATCTACACCGCTATATGTATGAACATGGAATTAACTACACCGGTATCTGAATGAACATGGAAATATCTACACCGCCATATGTATGAACATGGAAATATCTACACCGCTATCTGTATGAACATGGAAATATCTTCACCGCCATCTGTATGAACATGGTTATATCTACACAGACATCTGGATGAACATGGAAATATCTACACCGCTATCTGTATGAACATGGAAATATCTACACCGCTTTCTGTGTAAACATGCATACATCTTCACCGCTATCTGTATAAACATGGAAATATCTACACCGCTACCCGTATAAACATGGAAATATCAGCACCGCTATCTGTATGAACATGGAAATATCTACACAGCCATCTGGACGAACATGGAAATATCTACACCGCTATCTGTATGAACATGGAAATATCTACACCGCTATCTCTATGAACATGGAAATATCTACACCGATATCTGTAAGAACATGGAAATATCTTCACCGCCTTCTGTATGAACATGGATATATCTACACAGCCATCTGGACGAAAATGGAAATATCACCACCGCTGTCTGTTTGAACATGGAAATATCTACACCGCTATCTGTATGAACATGGAAATATCTACACCGCTATCTGTATGAACATGGAAATATTTTCACCGCCATCTGTATGAACATGGATATATCTACGCAGCCATCTGGATGAACATGGAAATATCTACACCACTATCTGTATGAACATGGAAATCTCTACACCGCTATCTGTGTAAACATGCATACATCTTCACCGCTATCTGTATAAACATGGAAATATCTACACTGCTATCTGCATGAACATGGAAATATCTACACCGCTGTCTGTATGAACATGGAAATATCTTCACCGCCATCTGTATGAACATGGATATATCTACACAGCCATCTGGATGAACATGGAAGTATCTACACCGCTATCTGTATGAACATGAAAAAAGCTACACCGCTATCTGTATGAACATGGAAATATCTACACCGCTATCTGTATGAACACGGAAATATCTACACCGCTATCTGTATGAACATGGAAATAACTTCACCGCCATCTGTATGAACATGAATATATCTACACAGCCATCTGGATGAACATGGAAATATCTACAACTCTATATGTATGAACATGGAATTAGCTACACCGGTATCTGAATGAACATGGAAATATCTACACCGCTATCTGTATGAACATGGAAATATCTACACCGCTATCTGTATGAACATGGAAATATCTTCTCCGCCATCTGTATGAACATGGATATATCTACACAGCCATCTGGATGAACATGGAAATATCTACACCGCTATCTGTATGAACATGGAAATATCTACACCGCTCTCTGTGTAAACATGCATACATCTTCACTGCTATCTGTATAAACATGGAAATATCTACACCGCTATCCGTATAAACATGGAAATATCAGCACCGCTATCTGTATGAACATGGAAATATCTACACAGCCATCTGGACGAACATGGAAATATCTACACCGCTATCTGTATGAACATGGAAATAGCTACACCGCTATCTGTATGAACATGGAAACATCTACACCACTATCTGTATGAACATGGAAATATCTACACCGCTATCTGTATGAACATGGAAATATCTTCACCGCCATCTGTATGAACATGGATATATCTACACAGCCATCGGGATGAACATGGAAATATCTACACCGCTATCTGTATGAACATGGAAATAGCTACTCCGCTATCTGAACACGGAAATATCTACACCGCTATCTGTATGAACATGGAAATATCTACACCGCCATCTGTATGAACATGGATATATCTACACAGCCATCTGGATGAACATGGAAATATCTACACCGCTATCTGTATGAATATGGAAATATCTTCACTGCCATCTGTATGAAGATGGATATATCTACACAGCCATCTGGATGAACATGGAAATATCAAAACCGCTATCTGTATGAACTTGGAACTATCTACACCGCTATCTGTGTTAACATGCATACGTCTTCACCGCTATCTGTATAAACATGGAAATATCTACACCGCTATCTGCATGAAAATGGAAATATCTACACAGCTATCTGCATATACATGGAAATATCTACAAAGCTATTTCTCTACACAAGGAAATATCTACACCGCAATCTCTATAAACATGGAAATATCTACACCGCCATCTGTATGAACATGGAAATATCTGCACCGCCATCTGTATGAACATATAAATATCTAGACCGCCATCTGTATTAAGATGGAGATACCTACACCGCTATCTGTATAAACACGGAAATATCTACACCGCTACCTGTATAAACATGGAAATATCTACACCGCTATCTGTATAAACATGGAAATATCTACACCGCTACCTGTATAAACATGGAAATATCAGCACCGCTATCTGTATGAACATGGAAATATCTACACCGCTATCTCTATGAACATGGAAATATCTACACCGATATCTGTAAGAACATGGAAATATCTTCACCGCCTTCTGTATGAACATGGATATATCTACACAGCCATCTGGACGAAAATGGAAATATCACCACTGCTGTCTGTATGAACATGGAAATATCTACACCGCTATCTGTATGAACATGGAAATATCTACACCGCTATCTGTATGAACATGGAAATATTTTCACCGCCATCTGTATGAACATGGATATATCTACGCAGCCATCTGGATGAACATGGAAATATCTACACCACTGTCTGTATGAACATGGAAATCTCTACACCGCTATCTGTGTAAACATGCATACATCTTCACCGCTATCTGTATAAACATGGAAATATCTACACTGCTATCTGCATGAACATGGAAATATCTACACCGCTGTCTGTATGAACATGGAAATATCTTCACCGCCATCTGTATGAACATGGATATATCTACACAGCCATCTGGATGAACATGGAAGTATCTACACCGCTATCTGTATGAACATGAAAAAAGCTACACCGCTATCTGTATGAACATGGAAATATCTACACCGCTATCTGTATGAACACGGAAATATCTACACCGCTATCTGTATGAACATGGAAATAACTTCACCGCCATCTGTATGAACATGAATATATCTACACAGCCATCTGGATGAACATGGAAATATCTACAACTCTATATGTATGAACATGGAATTAGCTACACCGGTATCTGAATGAACATGGAAATATCTACACCGCTATCTGTATGAACATGGAAATATCTACACCGCTATCTGTATGAACATGGAAATATCTTCTCCGCCATCTGTATGAACATGGATATATCTACACAGCCATCTGGATGAACATGGAAATATCTACACCGATATCTGTATGAACATGGAAATATCTACACCGCTCTCTGTGTAAACATGCATACATCTTCACCGCTATCTGTATAAACATGGAAATATCTACACCGCTATCCGTATAAACATGGAAATATCAGCACCGCTATCTGTATGAACATGGAAATATCTACACAGCCATCTGGACGAACATGGAAATATCTACACCGCTATCTGTATGAACATGGAAATAGCTACACCGCTATCTGTATGAACATGGAAACATCTACACCACTATCTGTATGAACATGGAAATATCTACACCGCTATCTGTATGAACATGGAAATATCTTCACCGCCATCTGTATGAACATGGATATATGTACACAGCCATTGGGATGAACATGGAAATATCTACACCGCTATCTGTATGAACATGGAAATAGCTACTCCGCTATCTGAACACGGAAATATCTACACCGCTATCTGTATGAACATGGAAATATCTACACCGCCATCTGTATGAACATGGATATATCTACACAGCCATTGGGATGAACATGGAAATATCTACACCGCTATCTGTATGAACATGGAAATAGCTACTCCGCTATCTGAACACGGAAATATCTACACCGCTATCTGTATGAACATGGAAATATCTTCACCGCCATCTGTATGAACATGGATATATCTACACAGCCATTGGGATGAACATGGAAATATCTACACCGCTATCTGTATGAATATGGAAATATCTTCACCGCCATCTGTATGAAGATGGATATATCTACACAGCCATCTGGATGAACATGGAAATATCAAAACCGCTATCTGTATGAACTTGGAACTATCTACACCGCTATCTGTGTTAACATGCATACGTCTTCACCGCTATCTGTATAAACATGGAAATATCTACACCGCTATCTGTAAGAACATGGAAATATCTACACAGCTATCTGTTTGAACATGGAAATATCTACACCGCTATCTGCATGAAAATGGAAATATCTACACAGCTATCTGCATATACATGGAAATATCTACAAAGCTATTTCTCTACACAAGGAAATATCTACACCGCAATCTCTATAAACATGGAAATATCTACACCGCCATCTGTATGAACATGGAAATATCTGCACCGCCACCTGTATGAACATATAAATATCTAGACCGCCATCTGTATTAAGATGGAGATATCTACACCGCTATCTGTATAAACACGGAAATATCTACACCGCTACCTGTATAAACATGGAAATATCTACACCGCTATCTGTATAAACATGGAAATATCTACACCGCTACCTGTATAAACATGGAAATATCAGCACCGCTATCTGTATGAACATGGAAATATCTACACCGCTATCTCTATGAACATGGAAATATCTACACCGATATCTGTAAGAACATGGAAATATCTTCACCGCCTTCTGTATGAACATGGATATATCTACACAGCCATCTGGACGAAAATGGAAATATCACCACCGCTGTATGTATGAACATGGAAATATCTACACCGCTATCTGTATGAACATGGAAATATCTACACCGCTATCTGTATGAACATGGAAATATTTTCACCGCCATCTGTATGAACATGGATATATCTACGCAGCCATCTGGATGAACATGGAAATATCTACACCACTATCTGTATGAACATGGAAATCTCTACACCGCTATCTGTGTAAACATGCATACATCTTCACCGCTATCTGTATAAACATGGAAATATCTACACTGCTATCTGCATGAACATGGAAATATCTACACCGCTGTCTGTATGAACATGGAAATATCTTCACCGCCATCTGTATGAACATGGATATATCTACACAGCCATCTGGATGAACATGGAAGTATCTACACCGCTATCTGTATGAACATGAAAAAAGCTACACCGCTATCTGTATGAACATGGAAATATCTACACCGCTATCTGTATGAACACGGAAATATCTACACCGCTATCTGTATGAACACGGAAATAACTTCACAGCCATCTGTATGAACATGTATATATCTACACAGCCATCTGGATGAACATGGAAATATCTACAACTCTATATGTATGAACATGGAATTAGCTACACCGGTATCTGAATGAACATGAAAATATCTACACAGCTATCTGCATATACATGGAAATATCTACAAAGATATCTCTTTACACATTGGAAATAACTACACCGCTATCTCTATAAACATGGAAATATCTATACCGCCATCTGTATGAACATGGAAATATCTGCACCGCCATCTGTATTAACGTACAAATATCTACACCGCCATCTGTATTAAGATGGAGATAGCTACACGGCTATCTGTATAAACTTGGAAATATCTACACCGCTATCTGTATAAACATGGAAATATCTACACCGCTATCTGTATAATCATGGAAATATATACACCGCCATCTGTATGAAGATAAAAATAACTTCACCGCCATCTGTATGAACATGGGTATATCTACACAGCCATCTGGATGAACATGGAAATATCTACACCGCTATCTGTATGAACATGGAAATAGCTACACCGCTATCTGTATGAACATGGAAATATCTACACCGCTATCTGTATGAACATGGAAAGATCTACACCGCTATCTGTATGAACATGGAAATATCTTCACCGCCATCTGTATGAACATGGATATATCTACACAGCAATCTGGATGAACATGGATATATCTCCACCGCTATCTGCATGAACATGGAAATATCTACACCGGTATCTGTGTAAACATGCATACATCTTAACCGCTATCTCTATAAACATGGAAATGTCTACACCGCTATCTGTATAAACACGGAAATATCTACACCGCTACCTGTATAAACATGGAAATATCAGCACTGCTATCTGTATGAACATGGAAATATCTACACCGCTATCTCTATGAACATGGAAATATCTACACCGATATCTGTATGAACATGGAAATATCTTCACCGCCATCTGTATGAACATGGATATATCTACACAGCCATCTGGATGAACATGGAAATATCAGCACCGCTGTCTGTATGAACATGGAAATATCTACACCGCTATCTGTATGAACATGGAAATATCTACACCGCTATCTGTATGAACATGGAAATATCTTCACCACCATCTGTATGAACATGGATATATCTACACAGCCATCTGTATGAACATGGAAATATCTACACCGCTATCTGTATGAACATGGTAATATCTACACCGCTATCTGTGTAAACATGCATACATCTTCACCGCTATCTGTATAAACACGGAAATATCTACACCGCTATCTGTATAAACATGGAAATATCTACACCGCTACCTGTATAAACATGGAAATATCAGCACCGCTATCTGTATGAACATGGAAATATCTACACAGCCATCTGGATGAACATGAAAATATCTACACCGCTATCTGTATGAACATGGAAATAGTTACACCGCTACCTGTATGAACATGGAAATATCTACACCGCTATCTGTATGAACATGGAAATATCTTCACCGCCATATGTATGAACATGGATATATCTACACAGCCATCTGGATGAACATGGAAATATCTACACCACTATATGTATGAACATGGAATTAGCTAAACCGCTATGTCTATGAACATGGAAATATCTACACCGCTATCTGTATGAACATGGAAGTATCTACACCGCTATCTGTATGAACATTGAAATATCTTCACCGCCATATGTATGAACACGGATATATCTAGACAGCCATCTGGATGAACATGGAAATATCAGCACCGCTGTCTGTATGAACATGGAAATATCTACACTGCTATCTGTATGAACATGGAAATATCTACACAGCTATCTGTTTGAACATGGAAATATCTACACCGCTATCTGCATGAAAATGGAAATATCTACACAGCTTTCTGCATATACATCAAAATATCTACAAAGCTTTTCCTCTACACATGGAAATATCTACACCGCAATCTCTATAAACATGGAAATATCTACACCGCCATCTGTATGAACATGGAAATATCTGCACCGCCATCGCTATGAACATATAAATATCTAGACAGCCATCTGTATTAAGATGGAGATATCTACACTGCTATCTGTATAAACACGGAAATATCTACACCGCTACCTGTATAAACATGGAAATATCTACACCGCTATCTGTATAAACATGGAAATATCTACACCGCTACCTGTATAAACATGGAAATATCAGCACCGCTATCTGTATGAACATGGAAATATCTACACCGCTATCTCTATGAACATGGAAATATCTACACCGATATCTGTAAGAACATGGAAATATCTTCACCGCCATCTGTATGAACATGGATATATCTACACAGCCATCTGGACGAAAATGGAAATATCAGCACCGCTGTCTGTATGAACATGGAAATATCTACACCGCTATCTGTATGAACATGGAAATATCTACACCGCTATCTGTATGAACATGGAAATATCTTCACCGCCATCTGTATGAACATGGATATATCTACACAGCCATCTGGAAGAACATGGAAATATCTACACCGCTATCTGTATGAACATGGAAATCCCTACACCGCTATCTGTGTAAACATGCATACATCTTCACCGCTATCTGTATAAACATGGAAATATCTACACTGCTATCTGCATGAACATGGAAATATCTACACCGCTATCTGTATGAACATGGAAATATCTTCACCGCCATCTGTATGAACACGGATATATCTACACAGCCTTCTGGATGAACATGGAAATATCTACACCGCTATCTGTATGAACATGGAAACAGCTACACTGCTATCAGTATGAACATGGAAATATCTACACCGCTATCTGTATGAACACGGAAATATCTACACCGCTATATGTATGAACATGGAATTAACTACACCGGTATCTCAATGAACATGGAAATATCTACACCGCTATATGTATGAACATGGAAATATCTACACCGCTATCTGTATGAACATGGAAATATCTTCTCCGCCATCTGTATGAACATGGATATAGCTACACAGCCATCTGGATGAACATGGAAATATCTACACCGCTATCTGTATGAACATGGAAATATCTACACCGCTCTCTGTGTAAACATGCATGCATCTTCACCGCTATCTGTATAAACATGGAAATATCTACACCGCTATCCGTATAAACATGGAAATATCAGCACCGCTATCTGTATGAACATGGAAATATCTACACAGCCATCTGTTTGAACATGGAAATATCTACACCGCTATCTGTATGAACATGGAAATAGCTACACCGCTATCTGTATGAACATGGAAACATCTACACCACTATCTGTATGAACATGGAAATATCTACACCGCTATCTGTATGAACATGGAAATATCTTCACCGCCATCTATATGAACATGGATATATCTACACAGCCATCTGGATGAACATGGAAATATCTACACCGCTATCTGTATGAACATGGAAATAGCTACTCCGCTATCTGTATGAACATGGAAATATCTACACCGCTATCTGTATGAACATGGAAATATCTACACCGCTATCTGTATGAACATGGAAATATCTTCACCGCCATCTGTATGAACATGGATATATCTACACAGCCATCTGGATGAACATGGAAATATCTACACCGCTATCTGTAAGAACATGGAAATATCTACACCGCTATCTGTGTAAACATGCATACATCTTCACCGCTATCTGAATAAACATGGAAATATCTACATCGCTATCTGTATGAACATGGAATTATCTACACCGCTATCTGTTTGAACATGGAAATATCTACACCGCTATCTGCATGAAAATGGAAATATCTACACAGCTATCTGCAAATACATGGAAATATCTACAAAGCTATCTCTTTACACATGGAAATAACTACACCGCTATCTCTATAAACATGGAAATATCTATACCGCCATCTGTATGAACATGGAAATATCTGCACCGCCATCTGTATTAACGTACAAATATCTACACCGCCATCTGTATTAAGATGGAGATATCTACACGGCTATCTGTATAAACTTGGAAATATCTACACCGCTATCTGTATAAACATGGAAATATCTACACCGCTATCTGTATAAACATGGAAATATCTACACCGCCATCTGTTTGAAGATAAAGATATCTTCACCGCCATCTGTATGAACATGGGTATATCTACACAGCCATCTGGATGAACATGGAAATATCTACACCGCTATCTGTATGAACATGGAAATAGCTACACCGCTATCTGTATGAACATGGAAATATCTACACCGCTATCTGTATGAACATGGAAATATCTACACCGCTATCTGTATGAACATGGAAATATCTTTACCGCCATCTCTATGAACATGGATATATCTACACAGCCATCTGGATGAACATGGAAATATCTACACCGCTATCTGTATGAACATGGAAATATCTACACCGCTATCGGTATGAACATGGAAATATCTACACCACTACCTGTATGAACATGGAAATATCTACACCGCTATCTGCATGAACATGGAAATATCTTCACCGCCATCTGTATGAACATGGATATATCTACACAGCCATCTGGATGAACATGGATATATCTCCACCGCTATCTGCATGAACATGGAAATATCTACACCGCTATCTGTGTAAACATGCATACATCTTCACCGCTATCTGTAGAAACATGGAAATGTCTACACCGCTATCTGTATAAACACGGAAATATCTACACCGCTACCTGTATAAACATGGAAATATCAGCACCGCTATCTGTATGAACATGGAAATATCTACACTGCTATCTCTATGAACATGGAAATATCTACACCGATATCTGTAAGAACATGGAAATATATTCACCGCCATCTGTATGAACTTGGATATATCTACACAGCCATCTGGATGAACATGGAAATATCAGCACCGCTGTCTGTATGAACATGGAAATATCTACACCGCTATCTGTATGAACATAGAAATATCTACACCGCTATCTGTATGAACATGGAAATATCTTCACCACCATCTGTATGAACATTGATATATCTACACAGCCATCTGGATGAACATGGAAATATCTACACCGCTATCTGTATGAAAATGGTAATATCTACACCGCTATCTGTGTAAACATGCATACACCTTCACCGCTATCTGTATAAACATGGAAATATCTACACCGCTATCTGTATAAACATGGAAATATCTACACCGCTACCTGTATAAACATGGAAATATCAGCACCGCTATCTGTATGAACATGGAAATATCTACACAGCCATCTGGATGAACATGAAAATATCTACACCGCTATCTGTATGAACATGGAAATAGCTACAACGCTACCTGTATGAACATGGAAATATCTACACCGCTATCTGAATGAACATGGAAATATCTACACCACTATCTGTATGAACATGGAAATATATTCACCGCCATCTGTATGAACATGGATATATCTACACAGCCATCTGGATGAACATGGAAATATCTACACCTCTATATGTATGAACATGGAAATAGCTACACCGCTATCTGTATGAACATGGAAATAGCTACACCGCTATCTGTATGAACATGGAAGTATCTACACCGCTATCTGTATGAACATGGAAATATATTCACCGCCATATGTATGAACATGGATATATCTACACAGCCATCTGGATGAACATGGAAATATCTACACCACTATCTGTATGAACATGGAATTAGCTAAACCGCTATGTCTATGAACATGGAAATATCTACACCGCTATCTGTATGAACATGGAAGTATCTACGCCGCTATCTGTATGAACATTGAAATATCTTCTCCGCCATATGTATGAACACGGATATATCTAGACAGCCATCTGGATGAACATGGAAATATCTGCACCGCTGTCTGTATGAACATGGAAATATCTACACCGCTATCTGTATGAACATGGAAATATCTACACAGCTATCTGTTTGAACATGGAAATATCTACACCGCTATCTGCATGAAAATGGAAATATCTACACAGCTTTCTGCATATACATCAAAATATCTACAAAGCTATTCCTCTACACATGGAAATATCTACACCGCAATCTCTATAAACATGGAAATATCTTCACCGCCATCTGTATGAACATGGAAATATGTGCACCGCCATCTGTATGAACATATAAATATCTAGACCGCCATCTGTATTAAGGTGGAGATATCTACACCGCTATCTGTATAAACACGGAAATATCTACACCGCTACCTGTATAAACATGGAAATATCTACACCGCTATCTGTATAAACATGGAAATATCTACACCGCTACCTGTATAAACATGGAAATATCAGCACCGCTATCTGTATGAACATGGAAATATCTACACCGCTATCTGTATGAACATGGAAATATCTACACCGCTATCTGTATGAACATGGAAATATCTTCACCGCCATCTGTATGAACATGGATATATCTACACAGCCATCTGGAAGAACATGGAAATATCTACACCGCTATCTGTATGAACATGGAAATCTCTACACCGCTATCTGTGTAAACATGCATACATCTTAACCGCTATCTGTATAAACATGGAAATATCTACACTGCTATCTGTATGAACATGGAAATATCTACACCGCTATCTGTATGAACATGGAAATATCTTCACCGCCATCTGTATGAACACGGATATATCTACACAGCCATCTGGATGAACATGGAAATATCTACACCTCTATATGTATGAACATGGAATTAACTACACCGGTATCTGAATGAACATGGAAATATCTACACCGATATCTGTAAGAACATGGAAATATCTTCACCGCCATCTGTATGAACATGGATATATCTACACAGCCATCTGGACGAAAATGGAAATATCAGCACCGCTGTCTGTATGAACATGGAAATATCTACACCGCTATCTGTATGAACATGGAAATATCTACACCGCTATCTGTATGAACATGGAAATATCTTCACCGCCATCTGTATGAACATGGATATATCTACACAGCCATCTGGAAGAACATGGAAATATCTACACCGCTATCTGTATGAACATGGAAATCTCTACACCGCTATCTGTGTAAACATGCATACATCTTCACCGCTATCTGTATAAACATGGAAATATCTACACTGCTATCTGTATGAACATGGAAATATCTACACCGCTATCTGTATGAACATGGAAATATCTTCACCGCCATCTGTATGAACACGGATATATCTACACAGCCATCTGGATGAACATGGAAATATCTACACCGCTATCTGTATGAACATGGAAACAGCTACACCGCTATCAGTATGAACATGGAAATATCTACACCGCTATCTGTATGAACACGGAAATATCTACACCGCTATCTGTATGAACATGGAAATATCTTCACCGCCATCTGTATGAACATGAATATATCTACACAGCCATCTGGATGAACATGGAAATATCTACACCTCTATATGTATGAACATGGAATTAACTACACCGGTATCTGAATGAACATGGAAATATCAACACCGCTATATGTATGAACATGGAAATATCTACACCGCTATCTGTATGAACATGGAAATATCTTCACCGCCATCTGTATGAACATGGTTATATCTACACAGCCATCTGGATGAACATGGAAATATCTACACCGCTATCTGTATGAACATGGAAATATCTACACCTCTATATGTATGAACATGGAAATAGCTACACCGCTATCTGTATGAACATGGAAATAGCTACACCGCTATCTGTATGAACATGGAAGTATCTACACCGCTATCTGTATGAACATGGAAATATATTCACCGCCATATGTATGAACATGGATATATCTACACAGCCATCTGGATGAACATGGAAATATCTACACCACTATCTGTATGAACATGGAATTAGCTAAACCGCTATGTCTATGAACATGGAAATATCTACACCGCTATCTGTATGAACATGGAAGTATCTACGCCGCTATCTGTATGAACATTGAAATATCTTCTCCGCCATATGTATGAACACGGATATATCTAGACAGCCATCTGGATGAACATGGAAATATCTGCACCGCTGTCTGTATGAACATGGAAATATCTACACCGCTATCTGTATGAACATGGAAATATCTACACAGCTATCTGTTTGAACATGGAAATATCTACACCGCTATCTGCATGAAAATGGAAATATCTACACAGCTTTCTGCATATACATCAAAATATCTACAAAGCTATTCCTCTACACATGGAAATATCTACACCGCAATCTCTATAAACATGGAAATATCTTCACCGCCATCTGTATGAACATGGAAATATGTGCACCGCCATCTGTATGAACATATAAATATCTAGACCGCCATCTGTATTAAGGTGGAGATATCTACACCGCTATCTGTATAAACACGGAAATATCTACACCGCTACCTGTATAAACATGGAAATATCTACACCGCTATCTGTATAAACATGGAAATATCTACACCGCTACCTGTATAAACATGGAAATATCAGCACCGCTATCTGTATGAACATGGAAATATCTACACCGCTATCTGTATGAACATGGAAATATCTACACCGCTATCTGTATGAACATGGAAATATCTTCACCGCCATCTGTATGAACATGGATATATCTACACAGCCATCTGGAAGAACATGGAAATATCTACACCGCTATCTGTATGAACATGGAAATCTCTACACCGCTATCTGTGTAAACATGCATACATCTTCACCGCTATCTGTATAAACATGGAAATATCTACACTGCTATCTGTATGAACATGGAAATATCTACACCGCTATCTGTATGAACATGGAAATATCTTCACCGCCATCTGTATGAACACGGATATATCTACACAGCCATCTGGATGAACATGGAAATATCTACACCGCTATCTGTATGAACATGGAAACAGCTACACCGCTATCAGTATGAACATGGAAATATCTACACCGCTATCTGTATGAACACG
Source organism: Gorilla gorilla gorilla (assembly GCF_029281585.2). NCBI lineage: Eukaryota > Metazoa > Chordata > Mammalia > Primates > Hominidae > Gorilla > Gorilla gorilla. The sequence continues at coordinate 50,307,402 of NC_073246.2, read as the reverse complement.
GAAATATCTACACCGCTATCTGTATGAACATGGAAATATCTTCACCGCCATCTGTATGAACATGAATATATCTACACAGCCATCTGGATGAACATGGAAATATCTACACCTCTATATGTATGAACATGGAATTAACTACACCGGTATCTGAATGAACATGGAAATATCTACACCGATATCTGTAAGAACATGGAAATATCTTCACCGCCATCTGTATGAACATGGATATATCTACACAGCCATCTGGACGAAAATGGAAATATCAGCACCGCTGTCTGTATGAACATGGAAATATCTACACCGCTATCTGTATGAACATGGAAATATCTACACCGCTATCTGTATGAACATGGAAATATCTTCACCGCCATCTGTATGAACATGGATATATCTTCACAGCCATCTGGAAGAACATGGAAATATCTACACCGCTATCTGTATGAACATGGAAATCTCTACACCGCTATCTGTGTAAACATGCATACATCTTCACCGCTATCTGTATAAACATGGAAATATCTACACTGCTATCTGTATGAACATGGAAATATCTACACCGCTATCTGTATGAACATGGAAATATCTTCACCGCCATCTGTATGAACACGGATATATCTACACAGCCATCTGGATGAACATGGAAATATCTACACCGCTATCTGTATGAACATGGAAACAGCTACACCGCTATCAGTATGAACATGGAAATATCTACACCGCTATCTGTATGAACACGGAAATATCTACACCGCTATCTGTATGAACATGGAAATATCTTCACCGCCATCTGTATGAACATGAATATATCTACACAGCCATCTGGATGAACATGGAAATATCTACACCTCTATATGTATGAACATGGAATTAACTACACCGGTATCTGAATGAACATGGAAATATCTACACCGCTATATGTATGAACATGGAAATATCTACACCGCTATCTGTATGAACATGGAAATATCTTCACCGCCATCTGTATGAACATGGTTATATCTACACAGCCATCTGGATGAACATGGAAATATCTACACCGCTATCTGTATGAACATGGAAATATCTACACCGCTCTCTGTGTAAACATGCATACATCTTCACCGCTATCTGTATAAACATGGAAATATCTACACCGCTACCCGTATAAACATGGAAATATCAGCACCGCTATCTGTATGGACATGGAAATATCTACACAGCCATCTGGACGAACATGGAAATATCTACACCGCTATCTGTATGAACATGGAAATATCTACACCGCTATCTGTGTAAACATGCATACATCTTCACCGCTATCTGAATAAACATGGAAATATCTACATCGCTATCTGAATGAACATGGAATTATCTACACCGCTATCTGTTTGAACATGGAAATATATACACCGCTATCTGCATGAAAATGGAAATATCTACACAGCTATCTGCATATACATGGAAATATCTACAAAGCTATCTCTTTACACATGGAAATAACTACGCTGCTATCTCTATAAACATGGAAATATCTATACCGCCATCTGTATGAACATGGAAATATCTGCACCGCCATCTGTATTAACGTACAAATATCTACACCGCCATCTGTATTAAGATGGAAATATCTACACGGCTATCTGTATAAACTTGGAAATATCTACACCACTATCTGTATAAACATGGAAATATCTACACCGCTATCTGTATAAACATGGAAATATCTACACCGCCATCTGTATGAAGATAAAAATATCTTCACCGCCATCTGTATGAACATGGGTATATCTACACAGCCATCTGGATGAACATGGAAATATCTACACCGCTATCTGTATGAACATGGAAATAGCTACACCGCTATCTGTATGAACATGGAAATATCTACACCGCTATCTGTATGAACATGGAAATATCTACACCGCTATCTGTATGAACATGGAAATATCTTTACCGCCATCTGTATGAACATGGATATATCTACACAGCCATCTGGATGAACATGGAAATATCAACACCGCTATCTGTAAAAACATGGAAATATCTACACCGCTATCTGTTTTAACATGCATACATCTTCACCGCTATCTGTATAAACATGGAAATATCTACATCGCTATCCGTATGAACATGGAAATATCTACACCGCTATCTGTTTGAACATGGAAATATCTACACCGCTATCTGCATGACAATGGAAATATCTACACAGCTATCTGCATATACATGGAAATATATACAAAGCTATTTCTCTACACATGGAAATATCTACACCGCAATCTCTATAAACATGGAAATATCTTCACCGCCATCTGTATGAACATGGAAATATCTGCACTGCCATCTGTATGAACATATAAATATCTAGACCGCCATCTGTATTCAGATGGAGATATCTACACTGCTATCTGCATAAACATGGTAATATCTACACCGCTATCTGTATAAACATGGAAATATCTACACCGCTATCTGTATAAACATGGAAATATCTACACCGCTACCTGTATAAACATGGAAATATCAGCACCGCTATCTGTATGAACATGGAAATATCTACACCGCTATCTCTATGAACATGGAAATATCTACACAGATATCTGTATGAACATGGAAATATCTTCACCGCCATCTGTATCAACATGGATATATCTACACAGCCATCTGGACGAACATGGAAATATCAGCACCGCTGTCTGTATGAACATGGAAATATCTACACCGCTATCTGTATGAATATGGAAATATCTACACCGCTATCTGTATGAATATGGAAATAACTTCACCGACATCTGTATGAAAATGGATATATCTACACAGCCATCTGGATGAACATGGAAATATCTACACCGCTATCTGTATGAACATGGAAATATCTACACCACTATCTGTGTAAACATGCATACATCTTCACCGCTATCTGTATAAACATGGAATTATCTACACCGCTATCTGTATGACCATGGAAATATCTACACCGCTATCTGTTTGAACACGGAAATATCTACTCCGCTATCTGCATGAAAATGGAGATATCTACACAGCTATCTGCATATACATGGAAATATCTACAAAGCTATTTCTTTACACATGGAAATAACTACACCGCTATCTCTATTAACATGGAAATATCTACACCGCCATCTGTAGGAACATGGAAATATCTGCACCGCCATCTGTATGAACATATAAATATCTACACTGCCATCTGTATTAAGATGGAGATATCTACACCGCTATCTGTATAAACATGGAAATATCTACAACGCTATCTGTATAAACATGGAAACATCTACACCGCTATCTGTATAAACATGGAAATATCTGCACCGCTACCTGTATAAACATGGAAATATCAGCACCGCTATCTGTATGAACATGGAAATATCTACACAGCCATCTGGATGAACATGGAAATATCTACACCGCTATCTGTATGAACATGGAAATAGCTACACCGCTATCTGTATGAACATGGAAATATCTACACCACTACCTGTATGAACATGGAAATATCTACACCGCTATCTGCATGAACATGGAAATATCTTCACCGCCATCTGTATGAACATGGATATATCTACACAGCAATCTGTATGAACATGGAAATATCTACACCGCTACCTGTATGAACATGGAAATAGCTACACCTCTATCTGTATGAACATGAAAATATCTACACCGCTATCTGTATGAACATGGAAAGATCTACACCGCTATCTGTATGAACATGGAAATATCTTCACCGCCATCTGTATGAACATGGATATATCTACACAGCCATCTGGATGAACATGGATATATCTCCACCGCTATCTGCATGAACATGGAAATATCTACACCGCTATCTGTGTAAACATGCATACATCTTCACCGCTATCTGTATAAACATGGAAATGTCTACACCGCTATCTGTATAAACACGGAAATATCTACACCGCTACCTGTATAAACATGGAAATATCAGCACCGCTATCTGTATGAACATGGAAATATCTACACAGCCATCTGGATGAACATGAAAATATCTACACCGCTATCTGTATGAACATGGAAATAGCTACACCGCTACCTGTATGAACATGGAAATATCTACACCGCTATCTGAATGAACATGGAAATATCTACACCACTATCTGTATGAACATGGAAATATATTCACCGCCATCTGTATGAACATGGATATATCTACACAGCCGTCTGGATGAACATGGAAATATCTACACCTCTATATGTATGAACATGGAAATAGCTACACCGCTATCTGTATGAAAATGGAAATAGCTACACCGCTATCTGTATGAACATGGAAGTATCTACACCGCTATCTGTATGAACATGGAAATATATTCACCGCCATATGTATGAACATGGATATATCTACACAGCCATCTGGATGAACATGGAAATATCTACACCACTATATGTATGAACATGGAATTAGCTAAACCGCTATGTCTATGAACATGGAAATATCTACACCGCTATCTGTATGAACATGGAAGTATCTACACCGCTATCTGTATGAACATTGAAATATCTTCACCGCCATATGTATGAACACGGATATATCTAGACAGCCATCTGGATGAACATGGAAATATCAGCACCGCTGTCTGTATGAACATGGAAATATCTACACCGCTATCTGTATGAACATGGAAATATCTACAAAGCTATCTGTTTGAACATGGAAATATCTACACCGCTATCTGCATGAAAATGGAAATATCTACACAGCTTTCTGCATATACATCAAAATATCTACAAAGCTATTCCTCTACACATGGAAATATCTACACCGCAATCTCTATAAACATGGAAATATCTACACCGCCATCTGTATGAACATGGAAATATGTGCACCGCCATCTGTATGAACATATAAATATCAAGACCGCCATCTGTATTAAGATGGAGATATCTACACTGCTATCTGTATAAACACGGAAATATCTACACCGCTACCTGTATAAACATGGAAATATCTACACCGCTATCTGTATAAACATGGAAATATCTACACCGCTACCTGTATAAACATGGAAATATCAGCACCGCTATCTGTATGAACATGGAAATATCTACACCGCTATCTCTATGAACATGGAAATATCTACACCGATATCTGTAAGAACATGGAAATATCTTCACCGCCATCAGTATGAACATGGATATATCTACACAGCCATCTGGACGAAAATGGAAATATCAGCACCGCTGTCTGTATGAACATGGAAATATCTACACCGCTATCTGTATGAACATGGAAATATCTACACCGCTATCTGTATGAACATGGAAATATCTTCACCGCCATCTGCATGAACATGGATATATCTACACAGCCATCTGGAAGAACATGGAAATATCTACACCGCTATCTGTATGAACATGGAAATCTCTACACCGCTATCTGTGTAAACATGCATACATCTTCACCGCTATCTGTATAAACATGGAAATATCTACACTGCTATCTGCATGAACATGGAAATATCTACACCGCTATCTGTATGAACATGGAAATATCTTCACCGCCATCTGTATGAACACGGATATATCTACACAGCCATCTGGATGAACATGGAAATATCTACACCGCTATCTGTATGAACATGGAAACAGCTACACCGCTATCAGTATGAACATGGAAATATCTACACCGCTATCTGTATGAACACGGAAATATCTACACCGCTATCTGTATGAACATGGAAATATCTTCAACGCCATCTGTATGAACATGAATATATCTACACAGCCATCTGGATGAACATGGAAATATCTACACCGCTATATGTATGAACATGGAATTAACTACACCGGTATCTGAATGAACATGGAAATATCTACACCGCTATCTGTATGAACATGGAAATATCTACACCGCTATCTGTATGAACATGGAAATATCTTCATCGCCATCTGTATGAACATGGTTATATCTACACAGCCATCTGGATGAACATGGAAATATCTACACCGCTATCTGTATGAACATGGAAATATCTACACAGCTCTCTGTGTAAACATGCATACATCTTCACCGCTATCTATATAAACATGGAAATATCTACACCGCTACCCGTATAAACATGGAAATATCTGCACCGCTATCCGTATGAACATGGAAATATCTACACAGCCATCTGGACGAACATGGAAATATCTACACCGCTATCTGTATGAACATGGAAATAGCTACACCGCTATCTGTATGAACATGGAAACATCTACACCACTATCTGTATGAACATGGAAATATCTACACCGCTATGTGTATGAACATGGAAATATATAGACCATTATCTGTATAAACATGGAAATATCTACACCGCTAACTATATAAACTTGGAAATATCAGCACCGCTATCTTTATGAACATGGAAATATCTACACGGCTATCTCTATGAACATGGAAATATTTACACCGATATCTGTATGAACATGGAAATATCTTCACCGCCATCTGTATGAACTTGGATATATCTACACAGCCATCTGGATGAACAAGGAAATATCAGCACCGCTGTCTGTATGAACATGGAAATATCTACACTGCTATCTGTATGAACATGGAAATATCTACACAGCTATCTGTTTGAACATTGAAATATCTACACCGCTATCTGCATGAAAATGGAAATATCTACACAGCTATCTGCATATACATGGAAATAACTACAAAGCTATTCCTCTACACATGGAAATATCTACACCGCTATCTGTATGAACACGGAAATATCTACACCGCCATCTGTATGAACATGGAAATATCTGCACCGCCATTTGTATGAACATATAAATATCTACACCGCCATCTGTATTAAGATGGAGATATCTATTCCGCTATCTGTATAAACACGGAAATATCTGCACCGCTACCTGTATGAACATGGAAATATCTACACCGCTATCTGTATAAACATGGAAATATCTACACCGCTACCTGTATAAACATGGAAATATCAGCACAGCTATCTGTATGAACATGGAAATATCTACACCGCTATCTCTATGAACATGGAAATATCTTCAACGCCATCTGTATGTACATGAATATATCTACACAGCCATCTGGATGAACATGGAAATATCTACACCGCTATATGTATGAACATGGAATTAACTACACCGGTATCTGAATGAACATGGAAATATCTACACCGCTATCTGTATGAACATGGAAATATCTACACCGCTATCTGTATGAACATGGAAATATCTTCACCGCCATCTGTATGAACATGGTTATATCTACACAGCCATCTGGATGAACATGGAAATATCTACACCGCTATCTGTATGAACATGGAAATATCTACACAGCTCTCTGTGTAAACATGCATACATCTTCACCGCTATCTATATAAACATGGAAATATCTACACCGCTACCCGTATAAACATGGAAATATCTGCACCGCTATCCATATGAACATGGAAATATCTACACAGCCATCTGGACGAACATGGAAATATCTACACCGCTATCTGTATGAACATGGAAATAGCTACACCGCTATCTGTATGAACATGGAAACATCTACACCACTATCTGTATGAACATGGAAATATCTACACCGCTATGTGTATGAACATGGAAATATATAGACCACTATCTGTATAAACATGGAAATATCTACACCGCTAACTATATAAACTTGGAAATATCAGCACCGCTATCTTTATGAACATGGAAATATCTACACGGCTATCTCTATGAACATGGAAATATTTACACCGATATCTGTATGATCATGGAAATATCTTCACCGCCATCTGTATGAACTTGGATATATCTACACAGCCATCTGGATGAACAAGGAAATATCAGCACCGCTGTCTGTATGAACATGGAAATATCTACACTGCTATCTGTATGAACATGGAAATATCTACACAGCTATCTGTTTGAACATTGAAATATCTACACCGCTATCTGCATGAAAATGGAAATATCTACACAGCTATCTGCATATACATGGAAATAACTACAAAGCTATTCCTCTACACATGGAAATATCTACACCGCTATCTGTATGAACACGGAAATATCTACACCGCCATCTGTATGAACATGGAAATATCTGCACCGCCATTTGTATGAACATATAAATATCTACACCGCCATCTGTATTAAGATGGAGATATCTACTCCGCTATCTGTATAAACACGGAAATATCTGCACCGCTACCTGTATGAACATGGAAATATCTACACCGCTATCTGTTTAAACATGGAAATATCTACACCGCTACCTGTATAAACATGGAAATATCAGCACAGCTATCTGTATGAACATGGAAATATCTACACCGCTATCTCTATGAACATGGAAATATCTACACCGATATCTGTAAGAACATGGAAATATGTTCACCGCCATCTGTATGAACATGGATATATCTACACAGCCATCCGGACGGAAATGGAAATATCAGCACCGCTGTCTGTATGAACATGGAAATATCTACACCGCTATCTGTATGAACATGGAAATATCTACACTGCTCTCTGTATGAACATGGAAATATCTTCACCGCCATCCGTATGAACATTGATATATCTACGCAGCCATCTGGTTGAACATGGAAATATCTACACCGCTATCTGTATGAACATGGTAATCCCTACACCGCTATCTGTGTAAACATGCATACATCTTCACCGCTACCTGTATAAACATGGAAATATCTACACTGCTATCTGCATGAACATGGAAATATCTACACCGCTGTCTGTATGAACATGGAAACATCTTCACCGCCATCTGTATGAACATGGATATATCTACACAGCCATCTGGATGAACATGGAAGTATCTACACCGCTATCTGTATGAACATGGAAATATCTACACCGCTACCTGTGTAAACATGCATACATCTTCACCGCTATCTGAATAAACATGGAAATATCTACATCGCTATCTGTATGAACATGGAAATATCTACACCGCTATCTGTTTGAAAATAGAAATATCTATACCGCTATATGTATGAACATGGAATTAACTACACCGGTATCTGAATGAACATGGAAATATCTACACCGCTATCTGTATGAACATGGAAATATCTAAACCGCTATCTGTATGAACATGGAAATATCTTCACCGCCATCTGTATGAACATGGTTATATCTACACAGCCATCTGGATGAACATGGATATATCTCCACCGCTATCTGCATGAACATGGAAATATCTACACCGCTATCTGTGTAAACATGCATACATCTTCACCGCTATCTGTATAAACATGGAAATATCTACACCGCTATCTGTATAAACACGGAAATATCTACACCGCTACCTGTATAAACATAGAAATATCAGCACCGCTATCTGTATGAACATGGAAATATCTACACCGCTATCTCTATGAACATGGAAATATCTACACCGATATCTGTATGAACATGGAAATATCTTCACCGCCATCTGTATGACCTTGGATATATCTACACAGCCATCTGGATGAACATGGAAATATCAGCACCGCTGTCTGTTTGAACATGGAAATACCTACACCGCTATCTGTATGAACATGGAAATATCTACACCGCTATCTGTATGAGCATGGAAATATCTTCACCACCATCTGTATGAACATGGATATATCTACACAGCCATCTGGATGAACATGGAAATATCTACACCGCTATCTGTATGAACCTGGAAATATCTACACCGCTGTCTGTGTAAACATGCATACATCTTCACCACTATCTGTATAAACACGGAAATATCTACACCGCTATCTGTATAAACATGGAAATATCTACACCGCTACCTGTATAAAGATGGAAATATCAGCACCGCTATCTGTATGAACATGGAAATATATACACAGCCATCTGGATGAACATGGAAATCTCTACACCGCTATCTGTATGAACATGGAAATAGCTACACCTCTATCTGTATGAACATGGAAATATCTACACCGCTATCTGTATGAACATGGAAAGATCTACACCGCCATCTGTATGAACATGGAAATATCTTCACCGCCATCTGTATGAACATGGTATACCTACACAGCCATCTGGATGAACATGGATATATCTACACCGCTATCTGTATGAACATGGAAATATCTGCACCGCTATCTGTGTAAACATGCATACATCTTCACCGCTATCTGTATAAACATGGAAATATCTACACCGCTATGTGTATGAACATGGAAATATCTACACCGCTATCTGTTTGAACATGGAAATATCTACACCGCTATCTGCATGAAAATGTAAATATCTAAACAGCTATCTGTATATACATGGAAATATCTACAAAGCAATTTCTTTACACATGGAAATATCTAAACCGCTATCTCTATAAACATGGAAATATCTACACCGCCATCTGTATGAACCTGGAAATATCTGCACCGCCATCTGTATGAACATATAAATATCTACACCGCCATCTGTATTAAGATGGAGATATCTACACCGTTATCTGTATAAACGTGGAAATATCTACACCGCTATCTATATAAACATGGAGATATCTACACCACTATCTGTATAAACATGGAAATATCTACACCGCTACCTGTATAAACATGGAAATATCACCACCGCTATCAGTATGAACATGGAAATATCTACACCGCTATCTGTATGAACATGGAAATATCTACACAGCTATCTGTTTGAACATGGAAATATCTACACCGCTATCTGCATGAAAATGGAAATATCTACACAGCTTTCTGCATATACATCAAAATATCTACAAAGCTATTCCTCTACACATGGAAATATCTACACCGCAATCTCTATAAACATGGAAATATCTACACCGCCATCTGTATGAACATGGAAATATGTGCACCGCCATCTGTATGAACATATAAATATCTAGACCGCCATCTGTATTAAGATGGAGATATCTACACTGCTATCTGTATAAACACGGAAATATCTACACCGCTACCTGTATAAACATGGAAATATCTACACCGCTATCTGTATAAACATGGAAATATCTACACCGCTACCTGTATAAACATGGAAATATCAGCACCGCTATCTGTATGAACATGGAAATATCTACACCGCTATCTCTATGAACATGGAAATATCTACACCGATATCTGTAAGAACATGGAAATACCTTCACCGCCATCTGTATGAACATGGATATATCTACACAGCCATCTGGACGAAAATGGAAATATCAGCACCGCTGTCTGTATGAACATGGAAATATCTACACCGCTATCTGTATGAACATGGAAATATCTACACCGCTATCTGTATGAACATGGAAATATCTTCACCGCCATCTGTATGAACATGGATATATCTACACAGCCATCTGGAAGAACATGGAAATATCTACACCGCTATCTGTATGAACATGGAAATCTCTACACCGCTATCTGTGTAAACATGCATAAATCTTCACCGCTATCTGTATAAACATGGAAATATCTACACTGCTATCTGCATGAACATGGAAATATCTACACCGCTATCTGTATGAACATGGAAATATCTTCACCGCCATCTGTATGAACACGGATATATCTACACAGCCATCTGGATGAACATGGAAATATCTACACCGCTATCTGTATGAACATGGAAACAGCTAAACCGCTATCAGTATGAACATGGAAATATCTACACCGCTATCTGTATGAACACGGAAATATCTACACCGCTATCTGTATGAACATGGAAATATCTTCACCGCCACCTGTATGAACATGAATATATCTACACAGCCATCTGGATGAACATGGAAATATCTACACAGCTATATGTATGAACATGGAATTAACTACACCGGTATCTGAATGAAGATGGAAATATCTACACCGCTATATGTATGAACATGGAAATATCTACACCGCTATCTGTATGAACATGGAAATATCTTCACCGCCATCTGTATGAACATGGTTATATCTACACAGCCATCTGGATGAACATGGAAATATCTACACCGCTATCTGTATGAACATGGAAATATCTACACCGCTGTCTGTGTAAACATGCATACATCTTCACCGCTATCTGTATAAACATGGTAATATCTACACCGCTACCCGTATAAACATGGAAATATCAGCACCGCTATCTGTATGAACATGGAAATATCTACACAGCCATCTGGACGAACATGGAAATATCTACACCGCTATCTCTATGAACATGGAAATAGCTACACCGCTATCTGTATGAACATGGAAACATCTACACCACTATCTGTATGAACATGGAAATATCTACACCGCTATCTGTATGAACATGGAAATATCTTCACCGCCATCTGTATGAACATGGATATATCTACACAGCCATCGGGATGAACATGGAAATATCTACACCGCTATCTGTATGAACATGGAAATAGCTACTCCGCTATCTGAACACGGAAATATCTACACCGCTATCTGTATGAACATGGAAATATCTACACTGCCATCTGTATGAACATGGATATATCTACACAGCCATCTGGATGAACATGGAAATATCTACACCGCTATCTGTATGAATATGGAAATATCTTCACCGCCATCTGTATGAAGATGGATATATCTACACAGCCATCTGGATGAACATGGAAATATCAAAACCGCTATCTGTATGAACTTGGAACTATCTACACCGCTATCTGTGTTAACATGCATACGTCTTCACCGCTATCTGTATAAACATGGAAATATCTACACCACTATCTGTAAGAACATGGAAATATCTACACAGCTATCTGTTTGAACATGGAAATATCTACACCGCTATCTGCATGAAAATGGAAATATCTACACAGCTATCTGCATATACATGGAAATATCTACAAAGCTATTTCTCTACACAAGGAAATATCTACACCGCAATCTCTATAAACATGGAAATATCTACACCGCCATCTGTATGAACATGGAAATATCTGCACCGCCATCTGAATGAACATATAAATATCTAGACCGCCATCTGTATTAAGATGGAGATATCTACACCGCTATCTGTATAAACACGGAAATATCTACACCGCTGCCTGTATAAACATGGAAATATCTACACCGCTATCTGTATAAACATGGAAATATCTACACCGCTACCTGTATAAACATGGAAATATCAGCACCGCTATCTGTATGAACATGGAAATATCTACACCGCTATCTCTATGAACATGGAAATATCTACACCGATATCTGTAAGAACATGGAAATATCTTCACCGCCTTCTGTATGAACATGGATATATCTACACAGCCATCTGGACGAAAATGGAAATATCACCACCGCTGTCTGTATGAACATGGAAATATCTACACCGCTATCTGTATGAACATGGAAATATCTACACCGCTATCTGTATGAACAAGGAAATATCTTCACCGCCATCTGTATGAACATGGATATATCTACGCAGCCATCTGGATGAACATGGAAATATCTACACCGCTATCTGTATGAACATGGAAATCTCTACACCGCTATCTGTGTAAACATGCATACATCTTCACCGCTATCTGTATAAACATGGAAATATCTACACTGCTATCTGCATGAACATGGAAATATCTACACCGCTGTCTGTATGAACATGGAAATATCTTCACCGCCATCTGTATGAACATGGATATATCTACACAGACATCTGGATGAACATGGAAGTATCTACACCGCTATCTGTATGAACATGAATAAAGCTACACCGCTATCTATATGAACATGGAAATATCTACACCGCTATCTGTATGAACACGGAAATATCTACACCGCTATCTGTATGAACATGGAAATAACTTCACCGCCATCTGTATGAACATGAATATATCTACACAGCCATCTGGATGAACATGGAAATATCTACAACTCTATATGTATGAACATGGAATTAGCTACACCGGTATCTGAATGAACATGGAAATATCTACACCGCTATCTGTATGAACATGGAAATATCTACACCGCTATCTGTATGAACATGGAAATGTCTTCTCCGCCATCTGTATGAACATGGATATATCTACACAGCCATCTGGATGAACATGGAAATATCTACACCGCTATCTGTATGAACATGGAAATATCTACACCGCTCTCTGTGTAAACATGCATACATCTTCACCGCTATCTGTATAAACATAGAAATATCTACACTGCTATCCGTATAAACATGGAAATATCAGCACCGCTATCTGTATGAACATGGAAATATCTACACAGCCATCTGGACGAACATGGAAATATCTACCCCGCTATCTGTATGAACATGGAAATATCTACACCGCTACCTGTATGAAGATGGAAATAGCTACACCTCTATCTGTATGAACATGGAAATATCTACACCGCTATCTGTATGAACATGGAAAGATCTACACCGCTATCTGTATGAACATGGAAATATCTTCACCGCCATCTGTATGAACATGGATATATCTACACAGCCATCTGGATGAACATGGATATATCTCCACCGCTATCTGCATGAACATGGAAATATCTACACCGCTATCTGTGTAAACATGCATACAACTTCACCGCTATCTGTATAAACATGGAAATGTCTACACCGCTATCTGTATAAACACGGAAATATCTACACCGCTACCTGTATAAACATGGAAATATCAGCACTGCTATCTGTATGAACATGGAAATATCTACACCGCTATCTCTATGAACATGGAAATATCTACACCGATATCTGTATGAACATGGAAATATCTTCACCGCCATCTGTATGAACTTGGATATATCTACACAGCCATCTGGATGAACATGGAAATATCAGCACCGCTGTCTGTATGAACATGGAAATATCTACACCGCTATCTGTATGAACATGGAAATATCTACACCGCTATCTGTATGAACATGGAAATATCTTCACCACCATCTGTATGAACATGGATATATCTACACAGCCATCTGGATGAACATGGAAATATCTACACCGCTATCTGTATGAACATGGTAATATCTACACCGCTATCTGTGTAAACATGCATACATCTTCACCGCTATCTGTATAAACATGGAAATATCTACTCCGCTATCTGTATAAACATGGAAATATCTACACCGCTACCTGTATAAACATGGAAATATCAGCACCGCTATCTGTATGAACATGGAAATATCTACACAGCCATCTGGATGAACATGAAAATATCTACACCGCTATCTGTATGAACATGGAAATAGTTACACCGCTACCTGTATGAACATGGAAATATCTACACCGCTATCTGAATGAACATGGAAATATCTACACCACTATCTGTATGAACATGGAAATATATTCACCGCCATCTGTATGAACATGGATATATCTACACAGCCATCTGGATGAACATGGAAATATCTACACCTCTATATGTATGAACATGGAAATAGCTACACCGCTATCTGTATGAACATGGAAATAGCTACACCGCTATCTGTATGAACATGGAAGTATCACCACCGCTATCTGTATGAACATGGAAATATCTTCACCGCCATATGTATGAACATGGATATATCTACACAGCCATCTGGATGAACATGGAAATATCTACACCACTATATGTATGAACATGGAATTAGCTAAACCGCTATGTCTATGAACATGGAAATATCTACACCGCTATCTGTATGAACATGGAAGTATCTACACCGCTATCTGTATGAACATTGAAATATCTTCACCGCCATATGTATGAACACGGATATATCTAGACAGCCATCTGGATGAACATGGAAATATCAGCACCGCTGTCTGTATGAACATGGAAATATCTACACCGCTATCTGTATGAACATGGAAATATCTACACAGCTATCTGTTTGAACATGGAAATATCTACACCGCTATCTGCATGAAAATGGAAATATCTACACAGCTTTCTGCATATACATCAAAATATCTACAAAGCTTTTCCTCTACACATGGAAATATCTACACCGCAATCTCTATAAACATGGAAATATCTACACCGCCATCTGTATGAACATAGAAATATCTGCACCGCCATCTGTATGAACATATAAATATCTAGACAGCCATCTGTATTAAGATGGAGATATCTACACTGCTATCTGTATAAACACGGAAATATCTACACCGCTACCTGTATAAACATGGAAATATCTACACCGCTATCTGTATAAACATGGAAATATCTACACCGCTACCTGTATAAACATGGAAATATCAGCACCGCTATCTGTATGAACATGGAAATATCTACACCGCTATCTCTATGAACATGGAAATATCTACACCGATATCTGTAAGAACATGGAAATATCTTCACCGCCATCTGTATGAACATGGATATATCTACACAGCCATCTGGACGAAAATGGAAATATCAGCACTGCTGTCTGTATGAACATGGAAATATCTACACCGCTATCTGTATGAACTTGGAAATATCTACACCGCTATCTGTATGAACATGGAAATAACTTCACCACCATCTGTATGAACATGGATATATCTACACAGCCATCTGGAAGAACATGGAAATATCTACACCGCTATCTGTATGAACATGGAAATCTCTACACCGCTATCTGTGTAAACATGCAAAAATCTTCACCGCTATCTGTATAAACATGGAAATATCTACACTGCTATCTGCATGAACATGGAAATATCTACACCGCTATCTGTATGAACATGGAAATATCTTCACCGCCATCGGTATGAACACGGATATATCTACAAAGCCATCTGGATGAACATGGAAATATCTACACCGCTATCTGTATGAACATGGAAACAGCTACACCGCTATCAGTATGAACATGGAAATATCTACACCGCTATCTGTATGAACACGGAAATATCTACACCGCTATCTGTATGAACATGGAAATATCTTCACCGCCATCTGTATGAACATGAATATATCTACACAGCCATCTGGATGAACATGGAAATATCTACACCGCTATATGTATGAACATGGAATTAACTACACCGGTATCTGAATGAACATGGAAATATCTACACCGCCATATGTATGAACATGGAAATATCTACACCGCTATCTGTATGAACATGGAAATATCTTCACCGCCATCTGTATGAACATGGTTATATCTACACAGACATCTGGATGAACATGGAAATATCTACACCGCTATCTGTATGAACATGGAAATATCTACACCGCTTTCTGTGTAAACATGCATACATCTTCACCGCTATCTGTATAAACATGGAAATATCTACACCGCTACCCGTATAAACATGGAAATATCAGCACCGCTATCTGTATGAACATGGAAATATCTACACAGCCATCTGGACGAACATGGAAATATCTACACCGCTATCTGTATGAACATGGAAATATCTACACCGCTATCTCTATGAACATGGAAATATCTACACCGATATCTGTAAGAACATGGAAATATCTTCACCGCCTTCTGTATGAACATGGATATATCTACACAGCCATCTGGACGAAAATGGAAATATCACCACCGCTGTCTGTTTGAACATGGAAATATCTACACCGCTATCTGTATGAACATGGAAATATCTACACCGCTATCTGTATGAACATGGAAATATTTTCACCGCCATCTGTATGAACATGGATATATCTACGCAGCCATCTGGATGAACATGGAAATATCTACACCACTATCTGTATGAACATGGAAATCTCTACACCGCTATCTGTGTAAACATGCATACATCTTCACCGCTATCTGTATAAACATGGAAATATCTACACTGCTATCTGCATGAACATGGAAATATCTACACCGCTGTCTGTATGAACATGGAAATATCTTCACCGCCATCTGTATGAACATGGATATATCTACACAGCCATCTGGATGAACATGGAAGTATCTACACCGCTATCTGTATGAACATGAAAAAAGCTACACCGCTATCTGTATGAACATGGAAATATCTACACCGCTATCTGTATGAACACGGAAATATCTACACCGCTATCTGTATGAACATGGAAATAACTTCACCGCCATCTGTATGAACATGAATATATCTACACAGCCATCTGGATGAACATGGAAATATCTACAACTCTATATGTATGAACATGGAATTAGCTACACCGGTATCTGAATGAACATGGAAATATCTACACCGCTATCTGTATGAACATGGAAATATCTACACCGCTATCTGTATGAACATGGAAATATCTTCTCCGCCATCTGTATGAACATGGATATATCTACACAGCCATCTGGATGAACATGGAAATATCTACACCGCTATCTGTATGAACATGGAAATATCTACACCGCTCTCTGTGTAAACATGCATACATCTTCACTGCTATCTGTATAAACATGGAAATATCTACACCGCTATCCGTATAAACATGGAAATATCAGCACCGCTATCTGTATGAACATGGAAATATCTACACAGCCATCTGGACGAACATGGAAATATCTACACCGCTATCTGTATGAACATGGAAATAGCTACACCGCTATCTGTATGAACATGGAAACATCTACACCACTATCTGTATGAACATGGAAATATCTACACCGCTATCTGTATGAACATGGAAATATCTTCACCGCCATCTGTATGAACATGGATATATCTACACAGCCATCGGGATGAACATGGAAATATCTACACCGCTATCTGTATGAACATGGAAATAGCTACTCCGCTATCTGAACACGGAAATATCTACACCGCTATCTGTATGAACATGGAAATATCTACACCGCCATCTGTATGAACATGGATATATCTACACAGCCATCTGGATGAACATGGAAATATCTACACCGCTATCTGTATGAATATGGAAATATCTTCACTGCCATCTGTATGAAGATGGATATATCTACACAGCCATCTGGATGAACATGGAAATATCAAAACCGCTATCTGTATGAACTTGGAACTATCTACACCGCTATCTGTGTTAACATGCATACGTCTTCACCGCTATCTGTATAAACATGGAAATATCTACACCGCTATCTGCATGAAAATGGAAATATCTACACAGCTATCTGCATATACATGGAAATATCTACAAAGCTATTTCTCTACACAAGGAAATATCTACACCGCAATCTCTATAAACATGGAAATATCTACACCGCCATCTGTATGAACATGGAAATATCTGCACCGCCATCTGTATGAACATATAAATATCTAGACCGCCATCTGTATTAAGATGGAGATACCTACACCGCTATCTGTATAAACACGGAAATATCTACACCGCTACCTGTATAAACATGGAAATATCTACACCGCTATCTGTATAAACATGGAAATATCTACACCGCTACCTGTATAAACATGGAAATATCAGCACCGCTATCTGTATGAACATGGAAATATCTACACCGCTATCTCTATGAACATGGAAATATCTACACCGATATCTGTAAGAACATGGAAATATCTTCACCGCCTTCTGTATGAACATGGATATATCTACACAGCCATCTGGACGAAAATGGAAATATCACCACTGCTGTCTGTATGAACATGGAAATATCTACACCGCTATCTGTATGAACATGGAAATATCTACACCGCTATCTGTATGAACATGGAAATATTTTCACCGCCATCTGTATGAACATGGATATATCTACGCAGCCATCTGGATGAACATGGAAATATCTACACCACTGTCTGTATGAACATGGAAATCTCTACACCGCTATCTGTGTAAACATGCATACATCTTCACCGCTATCTGTATAAACATGGAAATATCTACACTGCTATCTGCATGAACATGGAAATATCTACACCGCTGTCTGTATGAACATGGAAATATCTTCACCGCCATCTGTATGAACATGGATATATCTACACAGCCATCTGGATGAACATGGAAGTATCTACACCGCTATCTGTATGAACATGAAAAAAGCTACACCGCTATCTGTATGAACATGGAAATATCTACACCGCTATCTGTATGAACACGGAAATATCTACACCGCTATCTGTATGAACATGGAAATAACTTCACCGCCATCTGTATGAACATGAATATATCTACACAGCCATCTGGATGAACATGGAAATATCTACAACTCTATATGTATGAACATGGAATTAGCTACACCGGTATCTGAATGAACATGGAAATATCTACACCGCTATCTGTATGAACATGGAAATATCTACACCGCTATCTGTATGAACATGGAAATATCTTCTCCGCCATCTGTATGAACATGGATATATCTACACAGCCATCTGGATGAACATGGAAATATCTACACCGATATCTGTATGAACATGGAAATATCTACACCGCTCTCTGTGTAAACATGCATACATCTTCACCGCTATCTGTATAAACATGGAAATATCTACACCGCTATCCGTATAAACATGGAAATATCAGCACCGCTATCTGTATGAACATGGAAATATCTACACAGCCATCTGGACGAACATGGAAATATCTACACCGCTATCTGTATGAACATGGAAATAGCTACACCGCTATCTGTATGAACATGGAAACATCTACACCACTATCTGTATGAACATGGAAATATCTACACCGCTATCTGTATGAACATGGAAATATCTTCACCGCCATCTGTATGAACATGGATATATGTACACAGCCATTGGGATGAACATGGAAATATCTACACCGCTATCTGTATGAACATGGAAATAGCTACTCCGCTATCTGAACACGGAAATATCTACACCGCTATCTGTATGAACATGGAAATATCTACACCGCCATCTGTATGAACATGGATATATCTACACAGCCATTGGGATGAACATGGAAATATCTACACCGCTATCTGTATGAACATGGAAATAGCTACTCCGCTATCTGAACACGGAAATATCTACACCGCTATCTGTATGAACATGGAAATATCTTCACCGCCATCTGTATGAACATGGATATATCTACACAGCCATTGGGATGAACATGGAAATATCTACACCGCTATCTGTATGAATATGGAAATATCTTCACCGCCATCTGTATGAAGATGGATATATCTACACAGCCATCTGGATGAACATGGAAATATCAAAACCGCTATCTGTATGAACTTGGAACTATCTACACCGCTATCTGTGTTAACATGCATACGTCTTCACCGCTATCTGTATAAACATGGAAATATCTACACCGCTATCTGTAAGAACATGGAAATATCTACACAGCTATCTGTTTGAACATGGAAATATCTACACCGCTATCTGCATGAAAATGGAAATATCTACACAGCTATCTGCATATACATGGAAATATCTACAAAGCTATTTCTCTACACAAGGAAATATCTACACCGCAATCTCTATAAACATGGAAATATCTACACCGCCATCTGTATGAACATGGAAATATCTGCACCGCCACCTGTATGAACATATAAATATCTAGACCGCCATCTGTATTAAGATGGAGATATCTACACCGCTATCTGTATAAACACGGAAATATCTACACCGCTACCTGTATAAACATGGAAATATCTACACCGCTATCTGTATAAACATGGAAATATCTACACCGCTACCTGTATAAACATGGAAATATCAGCACCGCTATCTGTATGAACATGGAAATATCTACACCGCTATCTCTATGAACATGGAAATATCTACACCGATATCTGTAAGAACATGGAAATATCTTCACCGCCTTCTGTATGAACATGGATATATCTACACAGCCATCTGGACGAAAATGGAAATATCACCACCGCTGTATGTATGAACATGGAAATATCTACACCGCTATCTGTATGAACATGGAAATATCTACACCGCTATCTGTATGAACATGGAAATATTTTCACCGCCATCTGTATGAACATGGATATATCTACGCAGCCATCTGGATGAACATGGAAATATCTACACCACTATCTGTATGAACATGGAAATCTCTACACCGCTATCTGTGTAAACATGCATACATCTTCACCGCTATCTGTATAAACATGGAAATATCTACACTGCTATCTGCATGAACATGGAAATATCTACACCGCTGTCTGTATGAACATGGAAATATCTTCACCGCCATCTGTATGAACATGGATATATCTACACAGCCATCTGGATGAACATGGAAGTATCTACACCGCTATCTGTATGAACATGAAAAAAGCTACACCGCTATCTGTATGAACATGGAAATATCTACACCGCTATCTGTATGAACACGGAAATATCTACACCGCTATCTGTATGAACACGGAAATAACTTCACAGCCATCTGTATGAACATGTATATATCTACACAGCCATCTGGATGAACATGGAAATATCTACAACTCTATATGTATGAACATGGAATTAGCTACACCGGTATCTGAATGAACATGAAAATATCTACACAGCTATCTGCATATACATGGAAATATCTACAAAGATATCTCTTTACACATTGGAAATAACTACACCGCTATCTCTATAAACATGGAAATATCTATACCGCCATCTGTATGAACATGGAAATATCTGCACCGCCATCTGTATTAACGTACAAATATCTACACCGCCATCTGTATTAAGATGGAGATAGCTACACGGCTATCTGTATAAACTTGGAAATATCTACACCGCTATCTGTATAAACATGGAAATATCTACACCGCTATCTGTATAATCATGGAAATATATACACCGCCATCTGTATGAAGATAAAAATAACTTCACCGCCATCTGTATGAACATGGGTATATCTACACAGCCATCTGGATGAACATGGAAATATCTACACCGCTATCTGTATGAACATGGAAATAGCTACACCGCTATCTGTATGAACATGGAAATATCTACACCGCTATCTGTATGAACATGGAAAGATCTACACCGCTATCTGTATGAACATGGAAATATCTTCACCGCCATCTGTATGAACATGGATATATCTACACAGCAATCTGGATGAACATGGATATATCTCCACCGCTATCTGCATGAACATGGAAATATCTACACCGGTATCTGTGTAAACATGCATACATCTTAACCGCTATCTCTATAAACATGGAAATGTCTACACCGCTATCTGTATAAACACGGAAATATCTACACCGCTACCTGTATAAACATGGAAATATCAGCACTGCTATCTGTATGAACATGGAAATATCTACACCGCTATCTCTATGAACATGGAAATATCTACACCGATATCTGTATGAACATGGAAATATCTTCACCGCCATCTGTATGAACATGGATATATCTACACAGCCATCTGGATGAACATGGAAATATCAGCACCGCTGTCTGTATGAACATGGAAATATCTACACCGCTATCTGTATGAACATGGAAATATCTACACCGCTATCTGTATGAACATGGAAATATCTTCACCACCATCTGTATGAACATGGATATATCTACACAGCCATCTGTATGAACATGGAAATATCTACACCGCTATCTGTATGAACATGGTAATATCTACACCGCTATCTGTGTAAACATGCATACATCTTCACCGCTATCTGTATAAACACGGAAATATCTACACCGCTATCTGTATAAACATGGAAATATCTACACCGCTACCTGTATAAACATGGAAATATCAGCACCGCTATCTGTATGAACATGGAAATATCTACACAGCCATCTGGATGAACATGAAAATATCTACACCGCTATCTGTATGAACATGGAAATAGTTACACCGCTACCTGTATGAACATGGAAATATCTACACCGCTATCTGTATGAACATGGAAATATCTTCACCGCCATATGTATGAACATGGATATATCTACACAGCCATCTGGATGAACATGGAAATATCTACACCACTATATGTATGAACATGGAATTAGCTAAACCGCTATGTCTATGAACATGGAAATATCTACACCGCTATCTGTATGAACATGGAAGTATCTACACCGCTATCTGTATGAACATTGAAATATCTTCACCGCCATATGTATGAACACGGATATATCTAGACAGCCATCTGGATGAACATGGAAATATCAGCACCGCTGTCTGTATGAACATGGAAATATCTACACTGCTATCTGTATGAACATGGAAATATCTACACAGCTATCTGTTTGAACATGGAAATATCTACACCGCTATCTGCATGAAAATGGAAATATCTACACAGCTTTCTGCATATACATCAAAATATCTACAAAGCTTTTCCTCTACACATGGAAATATCTACACCGCAATCTCTATAAACATGGAAATATCTACACCGCCATCTGTATGAACATGGAAATATCTGCACCGCCATCGCTATGAACATATAAATATCTAGACAGCCATCTGTATTAAGATGGAGATATCTACACTGCTATCTGTATAAACACGGAAATATCTACACCGCTACCTGTATAAACATGGAAATATCTACACCGCTATCTGTATAAACATGGAAATATCTACACCGCTACCTGTATAAACATGGAAATATCAGCACCGCTATCTGTATGAACATGGAAATATCTACACCGCTATCTCTATGAACATGGAAATATCTACACCGATATCTGTAAGAACATGGAAATATCTTCACCGCCATCTGTATGAACATGGATATATCTACACAGCCATCTGGACGAAAATGGAAATATCAGCACCGCTGTCTGTATGAACATGGAAATATCTACACCGCTATCTGTATGAACATGGAAATATCTACACCGCTATCTGTATGAACATGGAAATATCTTCACCGCCATCTGTATGAACATGGATATATCTACACAGCCATCTGGAAGAACATGGAAATATCTACACCGCTATCTGTATGAACATGGAAATCCCTACACCGCTATCTGTGTAAACATGCATACATCTTCACCGCTATCTGTATAAACATGGAAATATCTACACTGCTATCTGCATGAACATGGAAATATCTACACCGCTATCTGTATGAACATGGAAATATCTTCACCGCCATCTGTATGAACACGGATATATCTACACAGCCTTCTGGATGAACATGGAAATATCTACACCGCTATCTGTATGAACATGGAAACAGCTACACTGCTATCAGTATGAACATGGAAATATCTACACCGCTATCTGTATGAACACGGAAATATCTACACCGCTATATGTATGAACATGGAATTAACTACACCGGTATCTCAATGAACATGGAAATATCTACACCGCTATATGTATGAACATGGAAATATCTACACCGCTATCTGTATGAACATGGAAATATCTTCTCCGCCATCTGTATGAACATGGATATAGCTACACAGCCATCTGGATGAACATGGAAATATCTACACCGCTATCTGTATGAACATGGAAATATCTACACCGCTCTCTGTGTAAACATGCATGCATCTTCACCGCTATCTGTATAAACATGGAAATATCTACACCGCTATCCGTATAAACATGGAAATATCAGCACCGCTATCTGTATGAACATGGAAATATCTACACAGCCATCTGTTTGAACATGGAAATATCTACACCGCTATCTGTATGAACATGGAAATAGCTACACCGCTATCTGTATGAACATGGAAACATCTACACCACTATCTGTATGAACATGGAAATATCTACACCGCTATCTGTATGAACATGGAAATATCTTCACCGCCATCTATATGAACATGGATATATCTACACAGCCATCTGGATGAACATGGAAATATCTACACCGCTATCTGTATGAACATGGAAATAGCTACTCCGCTATCTGTATGAACATGGAAATATCTACACCGCTATCTGTATGAACATGGAAATATCTACACCGCTATCTGTATGAACATGGAAATATCTTCACCGCCATCTGTATGAACATGGATATATCTACACAGCCATCTGGATGAACATGGAAATATCTACACCGCTATCTGTAAGAACATGGAAATATCTACACCGCTATCTGTGTAAACATGCATACATCTTCACCGCTATCTGAATAAACATGGAAATATCTACATCGCTATCTGTATGAACATGGAATTATCTACACCGCTATCTGTTTGAACATGGAAATATCTACACCGCTATCTGCATGAAAATGGAAATATCTACACAGCTATCTGCAAATACATGGAAATATCTACAAAGCTATCTCTTTACACATGGAAATAACTACACCGCTATCTCTATAAACATGGAAATATCTATACCGCCATCTGTATGAACATGGAAATATCTGCACCGCCATCTGTATTAACGTACAAATATCTACACCGCCATCTGTATTAAGATGGAGATATCTACACGGCTATCTGTATAAACTTGGAAATATCTACACCGCTATCTGTATAAACATGGAAATATCTACACCGCTATCTGTATAAACATGGAAATATCTACACCGCCATCTGTTTGAAGATAAAGATATCTTCACCGCCATCTGTATGAACATGGGTATATCTACACAGCCATCTGGATGAACATGGAAATATCTACACCGCTATCTGTATGAACATGGAAATAGCTACACCGCTATCTGTATGAACATGGAAATATCTACACCGCTATCTGTATGAACATGGAAATATCTACACCGCTATCTGTATGAACATGGAAATATCTTTACCGCCATCTCTATGAACATGGATATATCTACACAGCCATCTGGATGAACATGGAAATATCTACACCGCTATCTGTATGAACATGGAAATATCTACACCGCTATCGGTATGAACATGGAAATATCTACACCACTACCTGTATGAACATGGAAATATCTACACCGCTATCTGCATGAACATGGAAATATCTTCACCGCCATCTGTATGAACATGGATATATCTACACAGCCATCTGGATGAACATGGATATATCTCCACCGCTATCTGCATGAACATGGAAATATCTACACCGCTATCTGTGTAAACATGCATACATCTTCACCGCTATCTGTAGAAACATGGAAATGTCTACACCGCTATCTGTATAAACACGGAAATATCTACACCGCTACCTGTATAAACATGGAAATATCAGCACCGCTATCTGTATGAACATGGAAATATCTACACTGCTATCTCTATGAACATGGAAATATCTACACCGATATCTGTAAGAACATGGAAATATATTCACCGCCATCTGTATGAACTTGGATATATCTACACAGCCATCTGGATGAACATGGAAATATCAGCACCGCTGTCTGTATGAACATGGAAATATCTACACCGCTATCTGTATGAACATAGAAATATCTACACCGCTATCTGTATGAACATGGAAATATCTTCACCACCATCTGTATGAACATTGATATATCTACACAGCCATCTGGATGAACATGGAAATATCTACACCGCTATCTGTATGAAAATGGTAATATCTACACCGCTATCTGTGTAAACATGCATACACCTTCACCGCTATCTGTATAAACATGGAAATATCTACACCGCTATCTGTATAAACATGGAAATATCTACACCGCTACCTGTATAAACATGGAAATATCAGCACCGCTATCTGTATGAACATGGAAATATCTACACAGCCATCTGGATGAACATGAAAATATCTACACCGCTATCTGTATGAACATGGAAATAGCTACAACGCTACCTGTATGAACATGGAAATATCTACACCGCTATCTGAATGAACATGGAAATATCTACACCACTATCTGTATGAACATGGAAATATATTCACCGCCATCTGTATGAACATGGATATATCTACACAGCCATCTGGATGAACATGGAAATATCTACACCTCTATATGTATGAACATGGAAATAGCTACACCGCTATCTGTATGAACATGGAAATAGCTACACCGCTATCTGTATGAACATGGAAGTATCTACACCGCTATCTGTATGAACATGGAAATATATTCACCGCCATATGTATGAACATGGATATATCTACACAGCCATCTGGATGAACATGGAAATATCTACACCACTATCTGTATGAACATGGAATTAGCTAAACCGCTATGTCTATGAACATGGAAATATCTACACCGCTATCTGTATGAACATGGAAGTATCTACGCCGCTATCTGTATGAACATTGAAATATCTTCTCCGCCATATGTATGAACACGGATATATCTAGACAGCCATCTGGATGAACATGGAAATATCTGCACCGCTGTCTGTATGAACATGGAAATATCTACACCGCTATCTGTATGAACATGGAAATATCTACACAGCTATCTGTTTGAACATGGAAATATCTACACCGCTATCTGCATGAAAATGGAAATATCTACACAGCTTTCTGCATATACATCAAAATATCTACAAAGCTATTCCTCTACACATGGAAATATCTACACCGCAATCTCTATAAACATGGAAATATCTTCACCGCCATCTGTATGAACATGGAAATATGTGCACCGCCATCTGTATGAACATATAAATATCTAGACCGCCATCTGTATTAAGGTGGAGATATCTACACCGCTATCTGTATAAACACGGAAATATCTACACCGCTACCTGTATAAACATGGAAATATCTACACCGCTATCTGTATAAACATGGAAATATCTACACCGCTACCTGTATAAACATGGAAATATCAGCACCGCTATCTGTATGAACATGGAAATATCTACACCGCTATCTGTATGAACATGGAAATATCTACACCGCTATCTGTATGAACATGGAAATATCTTCACCGCCATCTGTATGAACATGGATATATCTACACAGCCATCTGGAAGAACATGGAAATATCTACACCGCTATCTGTATGAACATGGAAATCTCTACACCGCTATCTGTGTAAACATGCATACATCTTAACCGCTATCTGTATAAACATGGAAATATCTACACTGCTATCTGTATGAACATGGAAATATCTACACCGCTATCTGTATGAACATGGAAATATCTTCACCGCCATCTGTATGAACACGGATATATCTACACAGCCATCTGGATGAACATGGAAATATCTACACCTCTATATGTATGAACATGGAATTAACTACACCGGTATCTGAATGAACATGGAAATATCTACACCGATATCTGTAAGAACATGGAAATATCTTCACCGCCATCTGTATGAACATGGATATATCTACACAGCCATCTGGACGAAAATGGAAATATCAGCACCGCTGTCTGTATGAACATGGAAATATCTACACCGCTATCTGTATGAACATGGAAATATCTACACCGCTATCTGTATGAACATGGAAATATCTTCACCGCCATCTGTATGAACATGGATATATCTACACAGCCATCTGGAAGAACATGGAAATATCTACACCGCTATCTGTATGAACATGGAAATCTCTACACCGCTATCTGTGTAAACATGCATACATCTTCACCGCTATCTGTATAAACATGGAAATATCTACACTGCTATCTGTATGAACATGGAAATATCTACACCGCTATCTGTATGAACATGGAAATATCTTCACCGCCATCTGTATGAACACGGATATATCTACACAGCCATCTGGATGAACATGGAAATATCTACACCGCTATCTGTATGAACATGGAAACAGCTACACCGCTATCAGTATGAACATGGAAATATCTACACCGCTATCTGTATGAACACGGAAATATCTACACCGCTATCTGTATGAACATGGAAATATCTTCACCGCCATCTGTATGAACATGAATATATCTACACAGCCATCTGGATGAACATGGAAATATCTACACCTCTATATGTATGAACATGGAATTAACTACACCGGTATCTGAATGAACATGGAAATATCAACACCGCTATATGTATGAACATGGAAATATCTACACCGCTATCTGTATGAACATGGAAATATCTTCACCGCCATCTGTATGAACATGGTTATATCTACACAGCCATCTGGATGAACATGGAAATATCTACACCGCTATCTGTATGAACATGGAAATATCTACACCTCTATATGTATGAACATGGAAATAGCTACACCGCTATCTGTATGAACATGGAAATAGCTACACCGCTATCTGTATGAACATGGAAGTATCTACACCGCTATCTGTATGAACATGGAAATATATTCACCGCCATATGTATGAACATGGATATATCTACACAGCCATCTGGATGAACATGGAAATATCTACACCACTATCTGTATGAACATGGAATTAGCTAAACCGCTATGTCTATGAACATGGAAATATCTACACCGCTATCTGTATGAACATGGAAGTATCTACGCCGCTATCTGTATGAACATTGAAATATCTTCTCCGCCATATGTATGAACACGGATATATCTAGACAGCCATCTGGATGAACATGGAAATATCTGCACCGCTGTCTGTATGAACATGGAAATATCTACACCGCTATCTGTATGAACATGGAAATATCTACACAGCTATCTGTTTGAACATGGAAATATCTACACCGCTATCTGCATGAAAATGGAAATATCTACACAGCTTTCTGCATATACATCAAAATATCTACAAAGCTATTCCTCTACACATGGAAATATCTACACCGCAATCTCTATAAACATGGAAATATCTTCACCGCCATCTGTATGAACATGGAAATATGTGCACCGCCATCTGTATGAACATATAAATATCTAGACCGCCATCTGTATTAAGGTGGAGATATCTACACCGCTATCTGTATAAACACGGAAATATCTACACCGCTACCTGTATAAACATGGAAATATCTACACCGCTATCTGTATAAACATGGAAATATCTACACCGCTACCTGTATAAACATGGAAATATCAGCACCGCTATCTGTATGAACATGGAAATATCTACACCGCTATCTGTATGAACATGGAAATATCTACACCGCTATCTGTATGAACATGGAAATATCTTCACCGCCATCTGTATGAACATGGATATATCTACACAGCCATCTGGAAGAACATGGAAATATCTACACCGCTATCTGTATGAACATGGAAATCTCTACACCGCTATCTGTGTAAACATGCATACATCTTCACCGCTATCTGTATAAACATGGAAATATCTACACTGCTATCTGTATGAACATGGAAATATCTACACCGCTATCTGTATGAACATGGAAATATCTTCACCGCCATCTGTATGAACACGGATATATCTACACAGCCATCTGGATGAACATGGAAATATCTACACCGCTATCTGTATGAACATGGAAACAGCTACACCGCTATCAGTATGAACATGGAAATATCTACACCGCTATCTGTATGAACACGGAAATATCTACACCGCTATCTGTATGAACATGGAAATATCTTCACCGCCATCTGTATGAACATGAATATATCTACACAGCCATCTGGATGAACATGGAAATATCTACACCTCTATATGTATGAACATGGAATTAACTACACCGGTATCTGAATGAACATGGAAATATCTACACCGATATCTGTAAGAACATGGAAATATCTTCACCGCCATCTGTATGAACATGGATATATCTACACAGCCATCTGGACGAAAATGGAAATATCAGCACCGCTGTCTGTATGAACATGGAAATATCTACACCGCTATCTGTATGAACATGGAAATATCTACACCGCTATCTGTATGAACATGGAAATATCTTCACCGCCATCTGTATGAACATGGATATATCTTCACAGCCATCTGGAAGAACATGGAAATATCTACACCGCTATCTGTATGAACATGGAAATCTCTACACCGCTATCTGTGTAAACATGCATACATCTTCACCGCTATCTGTATAAACATGGAAATATCTACACTGCTATCTGTATGAACATGGAAATATCTACACCGCTATCTGTATGAACATGGAAATATCTTCACCGCCATCTGTATGAACACGGATATATCTACACAGCCATCTGGATGAACATGGAAATATCTACACCGCTATCTGTATGAACATGGAAACAGCTACACCGCTATCAGTATGAACATGGAAATATCTACACCGCTATCTGTATGAACACGGAAATATCTACACCGCTATCTGTATGAACATGGAAATATCTTCACCGCCATCTGTATGAACATGAATATATCTACACAGCCATCTGGATGAACATGGAAATATCTACACCTCTATATGTATGAACATGGAATTAACTACACCGGTATCTGAATGAACATGGAAATATCTACACCGCTATATGTATGAACATGGAAATATCTACACCGCTATCTGTATGAACATGGAAATATCTTCACCGCCATCTGTATGAACATGGTTATATCTACACAGCCATCTGGATGAACATGGAAATATCTACACCGCTATCTGTATGAACATGGAAATATCTACACCGCTCTCTGTGTAAACATGCATACATCTTCACCGCTATCTGTATAAACATGGAAATATCTACACCGCTACCCGTATAAACATGGAAATATCAGCACCGCTATCTGTATGGACATGGAAATATCTACACAGCCATCTGGACGAACATGGAAATATCTACACCGCTATCTGTATGAACATGGAAATATCTACACCGCTATCTGTGTAAACATGCATACATCTTCACCGCTATCTGAATAAACATGGAAATATCTACATCGCTATCTGAATGAACATGGAATTATCTACACCGCTATCTGTTTGAACATGGAAATATATACACCGCTATCTGCATGAAAATGGAAATATCTACACAGCTATCTGCATATACATGGAAATATCTACAAAGCTATCTCTTTACACATGGAAATAACTACGCTGCTATCTCTATAAACATGGAAATATCTATACCGCCATCTGTATGAACATGGAAATATCTGCACCGCCATCTGTATTAACGTACAAATATCTACACCGCCATCTGTATTAAGATGGAAATATCTACACGGCTATCTGTATAAACTTGGAAATATCTACACCACTATCTGTATAAACATGGAAATATCTACACCGCTATCTGTATAAACATGGAAATATCTACACCGCCATCTGTATGAAGATAAAAATATCTTCACCGCCATCTGTATGAACATGGGTATATCTACACAGCCATCTGGATGAACATGGAAATATCTACACCGCTATCTGTATGAACATGGAAATAGCTACACCGCTATCTGTATGAACATGGAAATATCTACACCGCTATCTGTATGAACATGGAAATATCTACACCGCTATCTGTATGAACATGGAAATATCTTTACCGCCATCTGTATGAACATGGATATATCTACACAGCCATCTGGATGAACATGGAAATATCAACACCGCTATCTGTAAAAACATGGAAATATCTACACCGCTATCTGTTTTAACATGCATACATCTTCACCGCTATCTGTATAAACATGGAAATATCTACATCGCTATCCGTATGAACATGGAAATATCTACACCGCTATCTGTTTGAACATGGAAATATCTACACCGCTATCTGCATGACAATGGAAATATCTACACAGCTATCTGCATATACATGGAAATATATACAAAGCTATTTCTCTACACATGGAAATATCTACACCGCAATCTCTATAAACATGGAAATATCTTCACCGCCATCTGTATGAACATGGAAATATCTGCACTGCCATCTGTATGAACATATAAATATCTAGACCGCCATCTGTATTCAGATGGAGATATCTACACTGCTATCTGCATAAACATGGTAATATCTACACCGCTATCTGTATAAACATGGAAATATCTACACCGCTATCTGTATAAACATGGAAATATCTACACCGCTACCTGTATAAACATGGAAATATCAGCACCGCTATCTGTATGAACATGGAAATATCTACACCGCTATCTCTATGAACATGGAAATATCTACACAGATATCTGTATGAACATGGAAATATCTTCACCGCCATCTGTATCAACATGGATATATCTACACAGCCATCTGGACGAACATGGAAATATCAGCACCGCTGTCTGTATGAACATGGAAATATCTACACCGCTATCTGTATGAATATGGAAATATCTACACCGCTATCTGTATGAATATGGAAATAACTTCACCGACATCTGTATGAAAATGGATATATCTACACAGCCATCTGGATGAACATGGAAATATCTACACCGCTATCTGTATGAACATGGAAATATCTACACCACTATCTGTGTAAACATGCATACATCTTCACCGCTATCTGTATAAACATGGAATTATCTACACCGCTATCTGTATGACCATGGAAATATCTACACCGCTATCTGTTTGAACACGGAAATATCTACTCCGCTATCTGCATGAAAATGGAGATATCTACACAGCTATCTGCATATACATGGAAATATCTACAAAGCTATTTCTTTACACATGGAAATAACTACACCGCTATCTCTATTAACATGGAAATATCTACACCGCCATCTGTAGGAACATGGAAATATCTGCACCGCCATCTGTATGAACATATAAATATCTACACTGCCATCTGTATTAAGATGGAGATATCTACACCGCTATCTGTATAAACATGGAAATATCTACAACGCTATCTGTATAAACATGGAAACATCTACACCGCTATCTGTATAAACATGGAAATATCTGCACCGCTACCTGTATAAACATGGAAATATCAGCACCGCTATCTGTATGAACATGGAAATATCTACACAGCCATCTGGATGAACATGGAAATATCTACACCGCTATCTGTATGAACATGGAAATAGCTACACCGCTATCTGTATGAACATGGAAATATCTACACCACTACCTGTATGAACATGGAAATATCTACACCGCTATCTGCATGAACATGGAAATATCTTCACCGCCATCTGTATGAACATGGATATATCTACACAGCAATCTGTATGAACATGGAAATATCTACACCGCTACCTGTATGAACATGGAAATAGCTACACCTCTATCTGTATGAACATGAAAATATCTACACCGCTATCTGTATGAACATGGAAAGATCTACACCGCTATCTGTATGAACATGGAAATATCTTCACCGCCATCTGTATGAACATGGATATATCTACACAGCCATCTGGATGAACATGGATATATCTCCACCGCTATCTGCATGAACATGGAAATATCTACACCGCTATCTGTGTAAACATGCATACATCTTCACCGCTATCTGTATAAACATGGAAATGTCTACACCGCTATCTGTATAAACACGGAAATATCTACACCGCTACCTGTATAAACATGGAAATATCAGCACCGCTATCTGTATGAACATGGAAATATCTACACAGCCATCTGGATGAACATGAAAATATCTACACCGCTATCTGTATGAACATGGAAATAGCTACACCGCTACCTGTATGAACATGGAAATATCTACACCGCTATCTGAATGAACATGGAAATATCTACACCACTATCTGTATGAACATGGAAATATATTCACCGCCATCTGTATGAACATGGATATATCTACACAGCCGTCTGGATGAACATGGAAATATCTACACCTCTATATGTATGAACATGGAAATAGCTACACCGCTATCTGTATGAAAATGGAAATAGCTACACCGCTATCTGTATGAACATGGAAGTATCTACACCGCTATCTGTATGAACATGGAAATATATTCACCGCCATATGTATGAACATGGATATATCTACACAGCCATCTGGATGAACATGGAAATATCTACACCACTATATGTATGAACATGGAATTAGCTAAACCGCTATGTCTATGAACATGGAAATATCTACACCGCTATCTGTATGAACATGGAAGTATCTACACCGCTATCTGTATGAACATTGAAATATCTTCACCGCCATATGTATGAACACGGATATATCTAGACAGCCATCTGGATGAACATGGAAATATCAGCACCGCTGTCTGTATGAACATGGAAATATCTACACCGCTATCTGTATGAACATGGAAATATCTACAAAGCTATCTGTTTGAACATGGAAATATCTACACCGCTATCTGCATGAAAATGGAAATATCTACACAGCTTTCTGCATATACATCAAAATATCTACAAAGCTATTCCTCTACACATGGAAATATCTACACCGCAATCTCTATAAACATGGAAATATCTACACCGCCATCTGTATGAACATGGAAATATGTGCACCGCCATCTGTATGAACATATAAATATCAAGACCGCCATCTGTATTAAGATGGAGATATCTACACTGCTATCTGTATAAACACGGAAATATCTACACCGCTACCTGTATAAACATGGAAATATCTACACCGCTATCTGTATAAACATGGAAATATCTACACCGCTACCTGTATAAACATGGAAATATCAGCACCGCTATCTGTATGAACATGGAAATATCTACACCGCTATCTCTATGAACATGGAAATATCTACACCGATATCTGTAAGAACATGGAAATATCTTCACCGCCATCAGTATGAACATGGATATATCTACACAGCCATCTGGACGAAAATGGAAATATCAGCACCGCTGTCTGTATGAACATGGAAATATCTACACCGCTATCTGTATGAACATGGAAATATCTACACCGCTATCTGTATGAACATGGAAATATCTTCACCGCCATCTGCATGAACATGGATATATCTACACAGCCATCTGGAAGAACATGGAAATATCTACACCGCTATCTGTATGAACATGGAAATCTCTACACCGCTATCTGTGTAAACATGCATACATCTTCACCGCTATCTGTATAAACATGGAAATATCTACACTGCTATCTGCATGAACATGGAAATATCTACACCGCTATCTGTATGAACATGGAAATATCTTCACCGCCATCTGTATGAACACGGATATATCTACACAGCCATCTGGATGAACATGGAAATATCTACACCGCTATCTGTATGAACATGGAAACAGCTACACCGCTATCAGTATGAACATGGAAATATCTACACCGCTATCTGTATGAACACGGAAATATCTACACCGCTATCTGTATGAACATGGAAATATCTTCAACGCCATCTGTATGAACATGAATATATCTACACAGCCATCTGGATGAACATGGAAATATCTACACCGCTATATGTATGAACATGGAATTAACTACACCGGTATCTGAATGAACATGGAAATATCTACACCGCTATCTGTATGAACATGGAAATATCTACACCGCTATCTGTATGAACATGGAAATATCTTCATCGCCATCTGTATGAACATGGTTATATCTACACAGCCATCTGGATGAACATGGAAATATCTACACCGCTATCTGTATGAACATGGAAATATCTACACAGCTCTCTGTGTAAACATGCATACATCTTCACCGCTATCTATATAAACATGGAAATATCTACACCGCTACCCGTATAAACATGGAAATATCTGCACCGCTATCCGTATGAACATGGAAATATCTACACAGCCATCTGGACGAACATGGAAATATCTACACCGCTATCTGTATGAACATGGAAATAGCTACACCGCTATCTGTATGAACATGGAAACATCTACACCACTATCTGTATGAACATGGAAATATCTACACCGCTATGTGTATGAACATGGAAATATATAGACCATTATCTGTATAAACATGGAAATATCTACACCGCTAACTATATAAACTTGGAAATATCAGCACCGCTATCTTTATGAACATGGAAATATCTACACGGCTATCTCTATGAACATGGAAATATTTACACCGATATCTGTATGAACATGGAAATATCTTCACCGCCATCTGTATGAACTTGGATATATCTACACAGCCATCTGGATGAACAAGGAAATATCAGCACCGCTGTCTGTATGAACATGGAAATATCTACACTGCTATCTGTATGAACATGGAAATATCTACACAGCTATCTGTTTGAACATTGAAATATCTACACCGCTATCTGCATGAAAATGGAAATATCTACACAGCTATCTGCATATACATGGAAATAACTACAAAGCTATTCCTCTACACATGGAAATATCTACACCGCTATCTGTATGAACACGGAAATATCTACACCGCCATCTGTATGAACATGGAAATATCTGCACCGCCATTTGTATGAACATATAAATATCTACACCGCCATCTGTATTAAGATGGAGATATCTATTCCGCTATCTGTATAAACACGGAAATATCTGCACCGCTACCTGTATGAACATGGAAATATCTACACCGCTATCTGTATAAACATGGAAATATCTACACCGCTACCTGTATAAACATGGAAATATCAGCACAGCTATCTGTATGAACATGGAAATATCTACACCGCTATCTCTATGAACATGGAAATATCTTCAACGCCATCTGTATGTACATGAATATATCTACACAGCCATCTGGATGAACATGGAAATATCTACACCGCTATATGTATGAACATGGAATTAACTACACCGGTATCTGAATGAACATGGAAATATCTACACCGCTATCTGTATGAACATGGAAATATCTACACCGCTATCTGTATGAACATGGAAATATCTTCACCGCCATCTGTATGAACATGGTTATATCTACACAGCCATCTGGATGAACATGGAAATATCTACACCGCTATCTGTATGAACATGGAAATATCTACACAGCTCTCTGTGTAAACATGCATACATCTTCACCGCTATCTATATAAACATGGAAATATCTACACCGCTACCCGTATAAACATGGAAATATCTGCACCGCTATCCATATGAACATGGAAATATCTACACAGCCATCTGGACGAACATGGAAATATCTACACCGCTATCTGTATGAACATGGAAATAGCTACACCGCTATCTGTATGAACATGGAAACATCTACACCACTATCTGTATGAACATGGAAATATCTACACCGCTATGTGTATGAACATGGAAATATATAGACCACTATCTGTATAAACATGGAAATATCTACACCGCTAACTATATAAACTTGGAAATATCAGCACCGCTATCTTTATGAACATGGAAATATCTACACGGCTATCTCTATGAACATGGAAATATTTACACCGATATCTGTATGAACATGGAAATATCTTCACCGCCATCTGTATGAACTTGGATATATCTACACAGCCATCTGGATGAACAAGGAAATATCAGCACCGCTGTCTGTATGAACATGGAAATATCTACACTGCTATCTGTATGAACATGGAAATATCTACACAGCTATCTGTTTGAACATTGAAATATCTACACCGCTATCTGCATGAAAATGGAAATATCTACACAGCTATCTGCATATACATGGAAATAACTACAAAGCTATTCCTCTACACATGGAAATATCTACACCGCTATCTGTATGAACACGGAAATATCTACACCGCCATCTGTATGAACATGGAAATATCTGCACCGCCATTTGTATGAACATATAAATATCTACACCGCCATCTGTATTAAGATGGAGATATCTACTCCGCTATCTGTATAAACACGGAAATATCTGCACCGCTACCTGTATGAACATGGAAATATCTACACCGCTATCTGTTTAAACATGGAAATATCTACACCGCTACCTGTATAAACATGGAAATATCAGCACAGCTATCTGTATGAACATGGAAATATCTACACCGCTATCTCTATGAACATGGAAATATCTACACCGATATCTGTAAGAACATGGAAATATGTTCACCGCCATCTGTATGAACATGGATATATCTACACAGCCATCCGGACGGAAATGGAAATATCAGCACCGCTGTCTGTATGAACATGGAAATATCTACACCGCTATCTGTATGAACATGGAAATATCTACACTGCTCTCTGTATGAACATGGAAATATCTTCACCGCCATCCGTATGAACATTGATATATCTACGCAGCCATCTGGTTGAACATGGAAATATCTACACCGCTATCTGTATGAACATGGTAATCCCTACACCGCTATCTGTGTAAACATGCATACATCTTCACCGCTACCTGTATAAACATGGAAATATCTACACTGCTATCTGCATGAACATGGAAATATCTACACCGCTGTCTGTATGAACATGGAAACATCTTCACCGCCATCTGTATGAACATGGATATATCTACACAGCCATCTGGATGAACATGGAAGTATCTACACCGCTATCTGTATGAACATGGAAATATCTACACCGCTACCTGTGTAAACATGCATACATCTTCACCGCTATCTGAATAAACATGGAAATATCTACATCGCTATCTGTATGAACATGGAAATATCTACACCGCTATCTGTTTGAAAATAGAAATATCTATACCGCTATATGTATGAACATGGAATTAACTACACCGGTATCTGAATGAACATGGAAATATCTACACCGCTATCTGTATGAACATGGAAATATCTAAACCGCTATCTGTATGAACATGGAAATATCTTCACCGCCATCTGTATGAACATGGTTATATCTACACAGCCATCTGGATGAACATGGATATATCTCCACCGCTATCTGCATGAACATGGAAATATCTACACCGCTATCTGTGTAAACATGCATACATCTTCACCGCTATCTGTATAAACATGGAAATATCTACACCGCTATCTGTATAAACACGGAAATATCTACACCGCTACCTGTATAAACATAGAAATATCAGCACCGCTATCTGTATGAACATGGAAATATCTACACCGCTATCTCTATGAACATGGAAATATCTACACCGATATCTGTATGAACATGGAAATATCTTCACCGCCATCTGTATGACCTTGGATATATCTACACAGCCATCTGGATGAACATGGAAATATCAGCACCGCTGTCTGTTTGAACATGGAAATACCTACACCGCTATCTGTATGAACATGGAAATATCTACACCGCTATCTGTATGAGCATGGAAATATCTTCACCACCATCTGTATGAACATGGATATATCTACACAGCCATCTGGATGAACATGGAAATATCTACACCGCTATCTGTATGAACCTGGAAATATCTACACCGCTGTCTGTGTAAACATGCATACATCTTCACCACTATCTGTATAAACACGGAAATATCTACACCGCTATCTGTATAAACATGGAAATATCTACACCGCTACCTGTATAAAGATGGAAATATCAGCACCGCTATCTGTATGAACATGGAAATATATACACAGCCATCTGGATGAACATGGAAATCTCTACACCGCTATCTGTATGAACATGGAAATAGCTACACCTCTATCTGTATGAACATGGAAATATCTACACCGCTATCTGTATGAACATGGAAAGATCTACACCGCCATCTGTATGAACATGGAAATATCTTCACCGCCATCTGTATGAACATGGT
This sequence comes from Gorilla gorilla gorilla, assembly GCF_029281585.2. NCBI lineage: Eukaryota > Metazoa > Chordata > Mammalia > Primates > Hominidae > Gorilla > Gorilla gorilla. Next base: position 50,266,232 of record NC_073246.2, on the reverse strand, counting down.
ATACCTACACAGCCATCTGGATGAACATGGATATATCTACACCGCTATCTGTATGAACATGGAAATATCTGCACCGCTATCTGTGTAAACATGCATACATCTTCACCGCTATCTGTATAAACATGGAAATATCTACACCGCTATGTGTATGAACATGGAAATATCTACACCGCTATCTGTTTGAACATGGAAATATCTACACCGCTATCTGCATGAAAATGTAAATATCTAAACAGCTATCTGTATATACATGGAAATATCTACAAAGCAATTTCTTTACACATGGAAATATCTAAACCGCTATCTCTATAAACATGGAAATATCTACACCGCCATCTGTATGAACCTGGAAATATCTGCACCGCCATCTGTATGAACATATAAATATCTACACCGCCATCTGTATTAAGATGGAGATATCTACACCGTTATCTGTATAAACGTGGAAATATCTACACCGCTATCTATATAAACATGGAGATATCTACACCACTATCTGTATAAACATGGAAATATCTACACCGCTACCTGTATAAACATGGAAATATCACCACCGCTATCAGTATGAACATGGAAATATCTACACCGCTATCTGTATGAACATGGAAATATCTACACAGCTATCTGTTTGAACATGGAAATATCTACACCGCTATCTGCATGAAAATGGAAATATCTACACAGCTTTCTGCATATACATCAAAATATCTACAAAGCTATTCCTCTACACATGGAAATATCTACACCGCAATCTCTATAAACATGGAAATATCTACACCGCCATCTGTATGAACATGGAAATATGTGCACCGCCATCTGTATGAACATATAAATATCTAGACCGCCATCTGTATTAAGATGGAGATATCTACACTGCTATCTGTATAAACACGGAAATATCTACACCGCTACCTGTATAAACATGGAAATATCTACACCGCTATCTGTATAAACATGGAAATATCTACACCGCTACCTGTATAAACATGGAAATATCAGCACCGCTATCTGTATGAACATGGAAATATCTACACCGCTATCTCTATGAACATGGAAATATCTACACCGATATCTGTAAGAACATGGAAATATCTTCACCGCCATCAGTATGAACATGGATATATCTACACAGCCATCTGGACGAAAATGGAAATATCAGCACCGCTGTCTGTATGAACATGGAAATATCTACACCGCTATCTGTATGAACATGGAAATATCTACACCGCTATCTGTATGAACATGGAAATATCTTCACCGCCATCTGCATGAACATGGATATATCTACACAGCCATCTGGAAGAACATGGAAATATCTACACCGCTATCTGTATGAACATGGAAATCTCTACACCGCTATCTGTGTAAACATGCATACATCTTCACCGCTATCTGTATAAACATGGAAATATCTACACTGCTATCTGCATGAACATGGAAATATCTACACCGCTATCTGTATGAACATGGAAATATCTTCACCGCCATCTGTATGAACACGGATATATCTACACAGCCATCTGGATGAACATGGAAATATCTACACCGCTATCTGTATGAACATGGAAACAGCTACACCGCTATCAGTATGAACATGGAAATATCTACACCGCTATCTGTATGAACACGGAAATATCTACACCGCTATCTGTATGAACATGGAAATATCTTCAACGCCATCTGTATGAACATGAATATATCTACACAGCCATCTGGATGAACATGGAAATATCTACACCGCTATATGTATGAACATGGAATTAACTACACCGGTATCTGAATGAACATGGAAATATCTACACCGCTATCTGTATGAACATGGAAATATCTACACCGCTATCTGTATGAACATGGAAATATCTTCACCGCCATCTGTATGAACATGGTTATATCTACACAGCCATCTGGATGAACATGGAAATATCTACACCGCTATCTGTATGAACATGGAAATATCTACACAGCTCTCTGTGTAAACATGCATACATCTTCACCGCTATCTATATAAACATGGAAATATCTACACCGCTACACGTATAAACATGGAAATATCTGCACCGCTATCCGTATGAACATGGAAATATCTACACAGCCATCTGGACGAACATGGAAATATCTACACCGCTATCTGTATGAACATGGAAATAGCTACACCGCTATCTGTATGAACATGGAAACATCTACACCACTATCTGTATGAACATGGAAATATCTACACCGCTATGTGTATGAACATGGAAATATATAGACCACTATCTGTATAAACATGGAAATATCTACACCGCTAACTATATAAACTTGGAAATATCAGCACCGCTATCTTTATGAACATGGAAATATCTACACGGCTATCTCTATGAACATGGAAATATTTACACCGATATCTGTATGAACATGGAAATATCTTCACCGCCATCTGTATGAACTTGGATATATCTACACAGCCATCTGGATGAACAAGGAAATATCAGCACCGCTGTCTGTATGAACATGGAAATATCTACACTGCTATCTGTATGAACATGGAAATATCTACACAGCTATCTGTTTGAACATTGAAATATCTACACCGCTATCTGCATGAAAATGGAAATATCTACACAGCTATCTGCAAATACATGGAAATATCTACAAAGCTATCTCTTTACACATGGAAATATACACCGCTATCTCTATAAACATGGAAATATCTATACGGCCATCTGTATGAACATGGAAATATCTGCACCGCCATCTGTATTAACGTACAAATATCTACACCGCCATCTGTATTAAGATGGAGATATCTACACGGCTATCTGTATAAACTTGGAAATATCTACACCGCTATCTGTATAAACATGGAAATATCTACACCGCTATCTGTATAAACATGGAAATATCTACACCGCCATCTGTATGAAGATAAAAATATCTTCACCGCCATCTGTATGAACATCGGTATATCTACACAGCCATCTGGATGAACATGGAAATATCTACACCGCTATCTGTATGAACATGGAAATAGCTACACCGCTATCTGTATGAACATGGAAATATCTACACCGCTATCTGTATGAACATGGAAATATCTACACCGCTATCTGTATGAACATGGAAATATCTTTACCGCCATCTGTATGAACATGGATATATCTACACAGCCATCTGGATGAACATGGAAATATCAACACCGCTATCTGTATGAACATGGAAATATCTACACCGCTATCTGTTTTAACATGCATACATCTTCACCGCTATCTATATAAACATGGAAATATCTACATCGCTATCCGTATGAACATGGAAATATCTACACCGCTATCTGTTTGAACATGGAAATATCTACACCGCTATCTGCATGAAAATGGAAATATCTACACAGCTATCTGCATATACATGGAAATATCTACAAAGCTATTTCTCTACACATGGAAATATCTACACCGCAATCTCTATAAACATGGAAATATCTTCACCGCCATCTGTATGAACATGGAAATATCTGCACTGCCATCTGTATGAACATATAAATATCTAGACCGCCATCTGTATTAAGATGGAGATATCTACACCGCTATCTGTATAAACATGGAAATATCTACACCGCTATCTGTATAAACATGGAAATATCTACACCGCTATCTGTATAAACATGGAAATATCTACACCGCTACCTGTATAAACATGGAAATATCTACACCGCTACCTGTATAAACATGGAAATATCAGCACCGCTATCTGTATGAACATGGAAATATCTACACCGCTATCTCTATGAACATGGAAATATCTACACCGATATCTGTATGAACATGGAAATATCTTCACTGCCATCTGTATCAACACGGATATATCTACACAGCCATCTGGACGAACATGGAAATATCAGCACCGCTGTCTGTATGAACATGGAAATATCTACAACGCTATCTGTATGAATATGGAAATATCTACACCGCTATCTGTATGAATCTGGAAATAACTTCACTGACATCTGTATGAAAATGGATATATCTACACAGCCATCTGGATGAACATGGAAATATCTACACCGCTATCTGTATGAACATGGAAATATCTACACCACTATCTGTGTAAACATGCATACATCTTCACCGCTATCTGTATAAACATGGAATTATCTACCCCGCTATCTGTATGACCATGGAAATATCTACACCGCTATCTGTTTGAACACGGAAATATCTACTCCGCTATCTACATGAAAATGGAAATATCTACACAGCTATCTGCATATACATGGAAATATCTACAAAGCTATTTCTTTACACATGGAAATAACTACACCGCTATCTCTATTAACATGGAAATATCTACACCGCCATCTGTAGGAACATGGAAATATCTGCACCGCCATATGTATGAACATATAAATATCTACACCGCCATCCGTATTAAGATGGAGATATCTACACCGCTATCTGTATAAACATGGAAATATCTACAACGCTATCTGTATAAACATGGAAACATCTACACCGCTATCTGTATAAACATGGAAATATCTGCACCGCTACCTGTATAAACATGGAAATATCAGCACCGCTACCTGTATGAACATGGAAATATCTACACAGCCATCTGGATGAACATGGATATATCTACACAGCTATCTGGATGAACATGGAAATATCTACACCGCTACCTGTATGAACATGGAAATAGCTACACCTCTATCTGTATGAACATGGAAATATCTACACCGCTATCTGTATGAACATGGAAAGATCTACACCGCTATCTGTATGAACATGGAAATACCTTCACCGCCATCTGTATGAACATGGATATATCTACACAGCCATCTGGATGAACATGGATATATCTCCACCGCTATCTGCATGAACATGGAAATACCTACACCGCTATCTGTGTAAACATGCATACATCTTCACCGCTATCTGTATAAACATGGAAATGTCTACACCGCTATCTGTATAAACACGGAAATATCTACACCGCTACCTGTATAAACATGGAAATATCAGCACCGCTGTCTGTATGAACATGGAAATATCTACACCGCTATCTGTATGAACATGGAAATATCTACACCACTATCTGTATGAACATGGAAATATCTTCACCACCATCTGTATGAACATGGATATATCTACACAGCCATCTGGATGAACATGGAAATATCTACACCGCTATCTGTATGAAAATGGTAATATCTACACCGCTATCTGTGTAAACATGCATACATCTTCACCGCTATCTGTGTAAACATGGAAATATCTACACCGCTATCTGTATAAACATGGAAATATCTACACCGCTACCTGTATAAACATGGAAATATCAGCACCGCTATCTGTATGAACATGGAAATATCTACATAGCCATCTGGATGAACATGAAAATATCTACACCGCTATCTGTATGAACATGGAAATAGCTACACCGCTACCTGTATGAACATGGAAATATCTACACCGCTATCTGAATGAACATGGAAATATCTACACCACTATCTGTAGGAACATGGAAATATATTCACCGCCATCTGTATTAACATGGATATATCTACACAGCCATCTGGATGAACATGGAAATATCTACACCTCTATATGTATGAACATGGAAATAGCTACACCGCTATCTGTATGAACATGGAAATAGCTACACCGCTATCTGTATGAACATGGAAGTATCTACACCGCTATCTGTATGAACATGGAAATATCTACACCGCTATCTGTATGAACATGGAAATAGCTACACCGCTATCTGTATGAACATGGATATATCTACACAGCCATCTGGATGAACATGGAAGTATCTACACCGCTATCTGTATGAACATTGAAATATCTTCACCGCCATATGTATGAACACGGATATATCTAGACAGCCATCTGGATGAACATGGAAATATCAGCACCGCTGTCTGTATGAACATGGAAATATCTACACCGCTATCTGTATGAACATGGAAATAGCTACACAGCTATCTGTTTGAACATGGAAATATCTACACCGCTATCTGCATGAAAATGGAAATATCTACACAGCTTTCTGCATATACATCAAAATATCTACAAAGCTATTCCTCTACACATGGAAATATCTACACCGCCATCTGTATGAACATGGAAATATGTGCACCGCCATCTGTATGAACATATAAATATCTAGACCGCCATCTGTATTAAGATGGAGATATCTACACCGCTATCTGTATAAACACGGAAATATCTACACCGCTACCTGTATAAACATGGAAATATCTACACCGCTATCTGTATAAACATGGAAATATCTACACCGCTACCTGTATAAACATGGAAATATCAGCACCGCTCTCTGTATGAACATGGAAATATCTACACCGCTATCTCTATGAACATGGAAATATCTACACCGATATCTGTAAGAACATGGAAATATCTTCACCGCCATCTGTATGAACATGGATATAACTACACAGCCATCTGGACGAAAATGGAAATATCAGCACCGCTGTCTGTATGAACATGGAAATATCTACACCGCTATCTGTATGAACATGGAAATATCTACACCGCTATCTGTATGAACATGGAAATATCTTCACCGCCATGTGTATGAACATGGATATATCTACATAGCCATCTGGAAGAACATGGAAATATCTACACCGCTATCTGAATGAAAATGGAAATCTCTAAACCGCTATCTGTGTAAACATGCATATATCTTCACCGCTATCTGTATAAACATGGAAATATCTACACTGCTATCTCCATGAACATGGAAATATCTACACCGCTATCTGTATGAACATGGAAATATCTTCACCGCCATCTGTATGAACACGGATATATCTACACAGCCATCTGGATGAACATGGAAATATCTACACCGCTACCCGTATAAACATGGAAATATCAGCACCGCTATCTGTATGAACATGGAAATATCTACACAGCCATCTGGACGAACATGGAAATATCTACACCGCTATCTGTATGAACATGGAAATATCTACACCGCTATCTGTGTAAACATGAATACATCTTCACCGCTATCTGAATAAACATGGAAATATCTACATCGCTATCTGTATGAACATGGAATTACCTACACCGCTATCTGTTTGAACATGGAAATATCTACACCGCTATCTGCATGAAAATGGAAATATGTACACAGCTATCTGCATATACATGGAAATATCTACAAAGCTATCTCTTTACACATGGAAATAACTACACCGCTATCTCTATAAACATGGAAATATCTATACCGCCATCTGTATGAACATGGAAATATCTGCACCGCCATCTGTATTAACGTACAAATATCTACACCGCCATCTGTATTAAGATGGAGATATCTACACGGCTATCTGTATAAACTTGGAAATATCTACACCGCTATCTGTATAAACATGGAAATATCTACACCGCTATCTGTACAAACATGGAAATATCTACACCGCCATCTGTATGAAGATAAAAATATCTTCACCGCCATCTGTATGAACATGGGTATATCTACACAGCCATCTGGATGAACATGGAAATATCTACACCGCTATCTGTATGAACATGGAAATAGCTACACCGCTATCTGTATGAACATGGAAATATCTACACCGCTATCTGTATGAACATGGAAATATCTACACCGCTATCTGTATGAACATGGAAATATCTTTACCGCCATCTGTATGAACATGGATATATCTACACAGCCATCTGGATGAACATGGAAATATCAACACCGCTATCTGTATGAACATGGAAATATCTACACCGCTATCTGTTTTAACATGCATACATCTTCACCGCTATCTGTATAAACATGGAAATATCTACATCGCTATCCGTATGAACATGGAAATATCTACACCGCTATCTGTTTGAACATGGAAATATCTACACCGCTATCTGCATGAAAATGGAAATATCTACACAGCTATCTGCATATACATGGAAATATCTACAAAGCTATTTCTCTACACATGGAAATATCTACACCGCAATCTCTATAAACATGGAAATATCTTCACCGCCATCTGTATGAACATGGAAATATCTGCACTGCCATCTGTATGAACATATAAATATCTAGACCGCCATCTGTATTAAGATGGAGATATCTACACCGCTATCTGTATAAACATGGAAATATCTACACCGCTATCTGTATAAACATGGAAATATCTACACCGCTATCTGTATAAACATGGGAATATCTACACCGCTACCTGTATAAACATGGAAATATCAGCACCGCTATCTGTATGAACATGGAAATATCTACACCGCTATCTGTATGAACATGGAAAGATCTACACCGCTATCTGTATGAACACGGAAATATCTACACCGCTATCTGTATGAACATGGAAATATCTTCACCGCCATCTGTATGAACATGAATATATCTACACAGCCATCTGGATGAACATGGAAATATCTACACCGCTATATGTATGAACATGGAATTAACTACACCGGTATCTGAATGAACATGGAAATATCTACACCGCTATCTGTATGAACATGGAAATATCTACACCGCTATCTGTATGAACATGGAAATACCTTCACCGCCATCTGTATGAACATGGTTATATCTACACAGCCATCTGGATGAACATGGAAATATCTACACCGCTATCTGTATGAACATGGAAATATCTACACCGCTCTCTGTGTAAACATGCATACATCTTCACCGCTATCTGTATAAACATGGAAATATCTACACCGCTACCCGTATAAACATGGAAATATCAGCACCGCTATCTGTATGAACATGGAAATATCTACACAGCCATCTGGAAGAACATGGAAATATCTACACCGCTATCTGTATGAACATGGAAATATCTACACCGCTATCTGTATGAACATGGAAACATCTACACCACTATCTGTATGAACATGGAAATATCTACACCGCTATCTGTATGAACATGGAAATATCTTCACCGCCATCTATATGAACATGGATATATCTACACAGCAATCTGGACGAACATGGAAATATCTACACCGCTATCTGTATGAACATGGAAATAGCTACTCCGCTATCTGAACATGGAAATATCTACACCGCTATCTGTATGAACATGGAAATATCTACACCGCTATCTGTATGAACATGGAAATATCTTCACCGCCATCTGTATGAACATGGATATATCTACACAGCCATCTGGATGAACATGGAAATATCTACACCGCTATCTGCATGAACATGGAAATATCTACACCGCTATCTGTGTAAACATGCATACATCTTCACCGCTATCTGTATGAACATGGAAATATCTACACAGCCATCTGGATGAACATGCAAATATCTACACCGCTATCTGCATGAACATGGAAATATCAGCACAGCTGTCTGTATGAACATGGAAATATCTTCACCGATATCTGTATGAACATGGAAATATCTACACCGCTTTCTCTATGAACATGGAAATATCTACACCGCTATCTGTATGAACATGGAAGTATCTACACCACTATCTGTATGAACATGGAAATATCTTCACCGCCATATGTATGAACATGGATATATCTACACAGCCATCTGGATGAACATGGAAATATCTACACCACTATATGTATGAACATGGAATTAGCTAAACCGCTATGTCTATGAACATGGAAATATCTACACCGCTATCTGTATGAACATGGAAGTATCTACACCGCTATCTGTATGAACATTGAAATATCTTCACCGCCATATGTATGAACACGGATATATCTAGACAGCCATCTGGATGAACATGGAAATATCAGCACTGCTGTCTGTATAAACATGGAAATATCTACACCGCTATCTGTATGAACATGGAAATATCTACACAGCTATCTGTTTGAACATGGAAATATCTACACCGCTATCTGCATGAAAATGGAAATATCTACACAGCTTTCTGCATATACATCAAAATATCTACAAAGCTATTCCTCTACACATGGAAATATCTACACCGCAATCTCTATGAACATGGAAATATCTACACCGCCATCTGTATGAACATGGAAATATCTGCACCGCCATCTGTATGAACATGTAAATATCTAGACCGCCATCTGTATTAAGATGGAGATATCTACACCGCTATCTGTATAAACACGGAAATATCTACACCGCTACCTGTATAAACATGGAAATATCTACACCGCTATCTGTATAAACATGGAAATATCTACACCGCTACCTGTATAAACATGGAAATATCAGCACCGCTATCTGTATGAACATGGAAATATCTACACCGCTATCTCTATGAACTTGGAAATATCTACACCGATATCTGTAAGAACATGGAAATATCTTCACCGCCATCTGTATGAACATGTATATATCTACACAGCCATCTGGACGAAAATGGAAATATCAGCACCGCTGTCTGTATGAACATGGAAATATCTACACCGCTATCTGTATGAACATGGAAATATCTACACCGCTATCTGTATGAACATGGAAATATCTTCACCGCCATCAGTATGAACATGGATATATCTACACAGCCATCTGGATGAACATGGAAATATCTACACCGCTATCTGTATGAACATGGAAATCTCTACACCGCTATCTGTGTAAACATGCATACATCTTCACCGCTATCTGTATAAACATGGAAATATCTACACTGCTATCTGCATGAACATGGAAATATCTACACCGCTATCTGTATGAACATGGAAATATCTTCACTGCCATCTGTATGAACATGGATATATCTACACAGCCATCAGGATGAACATGGAAATATCTACACCACTATCTGTATGAACATGGAAACAGCTACACCGCTATCAGTATGAACATGGAAATATCTACACCGCTATCTGTATGAACACGGAAATATCTACACCGCTATCTGTATGAACATGGAAATATCTTCACCGATATCTGTATGAACATGAATATATCTACACAGCCATCTGGATGAACATGGAAATATCTACACCGCTATATGTATGAACATGGAATTAACTACACCGGTATCTGAATGAACATGGAAATATCTACACCGCTGTCTGTTTGAACATGGAAATATCTACACCGCTATCTGTATGAACATGGAAATATCTTCACCGCCATCTGTATGAACATGGTTATATCTACACAGCCATCTGGATGAACATTGAAATATCTACACCGCTATCTGTATGAACATGGAAATATCTACACCGCTCTCTGTGTAAACATGCATACATCTTCACCGCTATCTGTATAAACATGGAAATATCCACACCGCTACCCGTATAAACATGGAAATATCAGCACTGCTATCTGTATGAACATGGAAATATCTACACAGCCATCTGGACGTACATGGAAATATCTACACCGCTATCTGTATGAACATGGAAATAGCTACACCGCTATCTGTATGAACATGGAAACATCTACACCACTATCTGTATGAACATGGAAATATCTACACCGCTATCTGTAGGAACATGGAAATATCTTCACCGCCATCTGTATGAACATGTATATATCTACACAGCCATCTGGATGAACATGGAAATATCTACACCGCTATCTGTATGAACATGGAAATAGCTACTCTGCTATATGAACATGGAAATATCTACACCGCTATCTGTATGAACATGGAAATATCTACACCGCTACCTGTATGAACATGGAAATATCTTCACCGCCATCTGTATGAACATGGATATATCTACACAGCCATCTGGATGAACATGGAAATACCTACACCGCTATCTGTATGAACATGGAAATATCTACACCGCTATCTGTGTAAACATGCATACATCTTCACCGCTGTCTGTATAAACATGGAAATATCTGCACCGCTATCTGTATGAACATGGAAATATCTACATCGCTATCTGTATGTACATGGAAATAGCTACACCGCTATCTGTATGAACATGGAAATATCTACACCACTACCTGTATAAACATGGAAATATCTACACCGCTATCTGTATGAACATGGAAATATATAGACCACTATCTGTATAAACATGGAAATATCTACACCGCTACATATATAAACTTGGAAATATCAGCACCGCTATCTGTATGAACATGGAAATATCTACACCGCTATCTCTATGAACATGGAATTATTTACACCGATATCTGTATGAACATGGAAATATCTTCACCGCCATCTGTATGAACATGGATATATCTACACAGCCATCTGGATGAACAAGGAAATATCAGCACCGCTGTCTGTATGAACATGGAAATATCTACACCGCTATCTGTATGAACATGGAAATATCTACACAGCTATCTGTTTGAACATGGAAATATCTACACCGCTATCTGCTTGAAAATGGAAATATCTACACAGCTATCTGCATATACAAGGAAATATCTACAAATCTATTCCTCTACACATGGAAATATCTACACCGCAATCTCTATAAACATGGAAATATCCACACCGCCATCTGTATGAACATGGAAATATCTGCACTGCCATTTGTATGAACATATAAATATCTACACCGCCATCTGTGTTAAGATGGAGATATCTACACCGCTATCTGTATAAACATGGAAATATCTACACCGCTACCTGTATAAACATGGAAATATCAGCACCGCTATCTGTATGAACATGGAAATATCTACACCGCTATCTCTGTGAACATGGAAATATCTACACCGATATCTGTAAGAACATGGAAATATCTTCACCGCCATCTGTATGAAAATGGATATACCTACAGAGCCATCTGGACGGAAATGGAAATATCAGCACCGCTGTCTGTATGAACATGGAAATATCTACACCGCTATCTGTATGAACATGGAAATATCTACACCGCTATCTGTATGAACATGGAAATATCTTCACCGCCATCCGTATGAACATGGATATATCTACGCAGCCATCTGGATGAACATGGAAATATCTACACCGCTATCTGTATGAACATGGAAATCTCTGCACCGCTATCTGTGTAAACATGCATACAACTTCACCGCTATCTGTATAAACATGGAAATATCTACACTGCTATCTGCATGAACATGGAAATATCTACACGGCTGTCTGTATGAACATGGAAATATCTTCACCGCCATCTGTATGAACATGGATATATCTACACAGCCATCTGGATGAACATGGAAGTATCTACACCGCTATCTGTATGAACATGGAAACAGCTACACCGCTATCTGTATGAACATGGAAATATCTACACCGCTATCTGTATGAACACGGAAATATCTACACCACTATCTGAATGAACATGGAAATATCTACACCGCTATCTGTATAAACATGCATACATCTTCACCGCTATCTGTATAAACATGGAAATATCTACACCGCTATCTGTATAAGCATGGAAATATGTACACCACTACCTGTATAAACATGGAAATATCAGCACCGCTATCTGTATGAACATGGAAATATCTACACCGCTATCTGTGTAAACAAGCATACATCTTCACCGCTATCTGTATAAACTTGGAAATATCTACACCGCTATCTGTATAAACATGGAAATATCTACACCGCTATCTGTATGAACATGGAAATATCTACACCGCTATCTGTTTGAGCATGGAAATATCTACACCGCTATCTGCATGAAAATGGAAATATCTACACAGCTATCTGCAAATACATGGAAATATCTACAAACCTATCTCTTTACACATGGAAATAACTACACCGTTATCTCTATAAACATGGAAATATCTACACCGCCATCTGTATGAACATGGAAATATCTGCACCGCCATCTGTATGAACATATAAATATCTGCACCGCCTTCTGTATTAAGATGGAGATATCTACACCGCTATCTGTATAAACATGGAAATATCTACACCGCTATCTGTATGAGCATGGAAATATCTACACCGCCATCTGTATGAAGATATAAATATCTTCACCGACATCTGTATGAACATGGATATATCTACACAGCCATCTGGATGAACATGGAAATATCTACACCGCTATCTGAATGAACATGGAAATATCTACACCGCTATCTGTGTAAACATGCATACATCTTCACCGCTATCTGTATAAACATGGAAATATCTACACCGCTATCTGTATGAACATTGAAATATCTACACCGCTATCTGTTTGAACATGGAAGTATCTACACCGCTATCTGCATGAAAATGGAAATATCTACACAGCTATCTGCATATACATGGAGATATCTACAAAGCTTTCTCTTTACACATGGAAATAACTACACCGCTATCTCTATAAACATGGAAATATCTACACCGCCATCTGTATGAACATGGAAATATCTGAACCGCCAACTCTATGAACATATAAATATCTGCACCGCCATCTGTATTAAGATGGAGATATCTACACCGCTATCTGTATAAACTTGGAAATATCTACACCGCTATCTGTATAAACATGGAAATATCTACACCGCTATCTGTATGAACATGGAAATATCTACACCGCTATCTGTTTGAACATGGAAATATCTACACCGCTATCTGCATGAAAATGGAAATATCTACACAGCTTTCTGCATATACATCAAAATATCTACAAAGCTATTCCTCTACACATGGAAATATCTACACCGCAATCTCTATAAACATGGAAATATCTACACCGCCATCTGTATGAACATGGAAATATCTGCACCGCCATCTGTATGAACATGTAAATATCTAGACCGCCATCTGTATTAAGATGGAGATATCTACACCGCTATCTGTATAAACACGGAAATATCTACACCGCTACCTGTATAAACATGGAAATATCTACACCGCTATCTGTATAAACATGGAAATATCTACACCGCTACCTGTATAAACATGGAAATATCAGCACCGCTATCTGTATGAACATGGAAATATCTACACCGCTATCTCTATGAACTTGGAAATATCTACACCGATATCTGTAAGAACATGGAAATATCTTCACCGCCATCTGTATGAAGATGGATATATCTACACAGCCATCTGGACGAAAATGGAAATATCAGCACCGCTGTCTGTATGAACATGGAAATATCTACACCGCTATCTGTATGAACATGGAAATATCTACACCGCTATCTGTATGAACATGGAAATATCTTCACCGCCATCTGTATGAACATGGATATATCTACACAGCCATCTGGATGAACATGGAAATATCTACACCGCTATCTGTTTTAACATGCATACATCTTCACCGCTATCTGTATAAACATGGAAATATCTACATCGCTATCCGTATGAACATGGAAATATCTACACCGCTATCTGTTTGAACATGGAAATATCTACACCGCTATCTGCATGAAAATGGAAATATCTACACAGCTATCTGCATATACATGGAAATATCTACAAAGCTATTTCTCTACACATGGAAATATCTACACCGCAATCTCTATAAACATGGAAATATCTTCACCGCCATCTGTATGAACATGGAAATATCTGCACTGCCATCTGTATGAACATATAAATATCTAGACCGCCATCTGTATTAAGATGGAGATATCTACACCGCTATCTGTATAAACATGGAAATATCTACACCGCTATCTGTATAAACATGGAAATATCTACACCGCTATCTGTATAAACATGGAAATATCTAGACCGCTACCTGTATAAACATGGAAATATCAGCACCGCTATCTGTATGAACATGGAAATATCTACACCGCTATCTGTATGAACATGGAAAGATCTACACCGCTATCTATATGAACATGGAAATATCTTCACCGCCATCTGTATGAACATGGATATATCTACACAGCCATCTGTATGAACATGGATATATCTCCACCGCTATCTGCATGAACATGGAAATATCTATACCGCTATCTGTGTAAACATGCATACATCTTCACCGCTATCTGTATAAACATGGAAATGTCTACACCGCTATCTGTATAAACACGGAAATATCTACACCGCTACCTGTATAAACATGGAAATATCAGCACCGTTATCTGTATGAACATGGAAATATCTACACAGCCATCTGGATGAACATGAAAATATCTACACCGCTATCTGTATGAACATGGAAATAGCTACACCGCTACCTGTATGAACATGGAAATATCTACACCGCTATCTGAATGAACATGGAAATATCTACACCACTATCTGTATGAACATGGAAATATATTCACCGCCATCTGTATGAACATGGATGTATCTACACAGCCATCTGGATGAACATGGAAATATCTACACCTCTATATGTATGAACATGGAAATAGCTACACCGCTATCTGTATGAACATGGAAATAGCTACACCGCTATCTGTATGAACATGGAAGTATCTACACCGCTATCTGTATGAACATGGAAATATATTCACCGCCATATGTATGAACATGGATATATCTACACAGCCATCTGGATGAACATGGAAATATCTACACCACTATATGTATGAACATGGAATTAGCTAAACCGCTATGTCTATGAACATGGAAATATCTACACCGCTATCTGTATGAACATGGAAATATCTACACAGCTATCTGTTTGAACATGGAAATATCTACACCGCTATCTGCATGAAAATGGAAATATCTACACAGCTTTCTGCATATACATCAAAATATCTACAAAGCTATTCCTCTACACATGGAAATATCTACACCGCAATCTCTATAAACATGGAAATATCTACACCGCCATCTGTATGATCATGGAAATATCTGCACCGCCATCTGTATGAACATATAAATATCTAGACCACCATCTGTATTAAGATGGAGATATCTACACCGCTATCTGTATAAACACGGAAATATCTACACCGCTACCTGTATAAACATGGAAATATCTACACCGCTATCTGTATAAACATGGAAATATCTACACCGCTACCTGTATAAACATGGAAATATCAGCACCGCTATCTGTATGAACATGGAAATATCTACACCGCTATCTCTATGAACATGGAAATATCTACACCGATATCTGTAAGAACATGGAAATATCTTCACCGCCATCTGTATGAACATGGATATATCTACACAGCCATCTGGATGACCATGGAAATATGAGCACCGCTGTCTGTTTGAACATGGAAATACCTACACCGCTATCTGTATGAACATGGAAATATCTACACCGCTATCTGTATGAGCATGGAAATAACTTCACCACCATCTGTATGAACATGGATATATCTACACAGCCATCTGGATGAACATGGAAATATCTACATCGCTATCTGAATGAACATGGAAATATCAGCACCGCTATCTGTATGAACATGGGAATATCTTCACCGCTATCTGTATGAACATGGAAATATCTACACCGCTTTCTGTATGAACATGGAAATATCTACACCGCTATCTGTATGAACATGGAAATAGCTACACCGCTATCTGTATGAACATGGAAGTATCTACACCACTATCTGTATGAACATGGAAATATCTTCACCGCCATATGTATGAACATGGATATATCTACACAGCCATCTGGATGAACATGGAAATATCTACACCACTATATGTACGAACATGGAATTAGCTAAACCGCTATGTCTATGAACATGGAAATATCTACACTGCTATCTGTATGAACATGGAAGTATCTACACCGCTATCTGTATGAACATTGAAATATCTTCACCGCCATATGTATGAACACGGATATATCTAGACAGCCATCTGGATGAACATGGAAATATCAGCACTGCTGTCTGTATAAACATGGAAATATCTACACCGCTATCTGTATGAACATGGAAATATCTACACCGCTATCTGTTTGAACATGGAAATATCTACACCGCTATCTGCATGAAAATGGAAATATCTACACAGCTT
Source organism: Gorilla gorilla gorilla (assembly GCF_029281585.2). NCBI lineage: Eukaryota > Metazoa > Chordata > Mammalia > Primates > Hominidae > Gorilla > Gorilla gorilla. Next base: position 50,248,435 of record NC_073246.2, on the reverse strand, counting down.
TCTGCATATACATCAAAATATCTACAAAGCTATTCCTCTACACATGGAAATATCTACACCGCAATCTCTATAAACATGGAAATATCTACACCGCCATCTGTATGAACATGGAAATATCTGCACCGCCATCTGTATGAACATGTAAATATCTAGACCGCCATCTGTATTAAGATGGAGATATCTACACCGCTATCTGTATAAACACGGAAATATCTACACCGCTACCTGTATAAACATGGAAATATCTACACCGCTATCTGTATAAACATGGAAATATCTACACCGCTACCTGTATAAACATGGAAATATCAGCACCGCTATCTGTATGAACATGGAAATATCTACACCGCTATCTCTATGAACTTGGAAATATCTACACCGATATCTGTAAGAACATGGAAATATCTTCACCGCCATCTGTATGAAGATGGATATATCTACACAGCCATCTGGACGAAAATGGAAATATCAGCACCGCTGTCTGCATGAACATGGAAATATCTACACCGCTATCTGTATGAACATGGAAATATCTACACCGCTATCTGTATGAACATGGAAATATCTTCACCGCCATCTGTATGAACATGGATATATCTACACAGCCATCTGGATGAACATGGAAATATCTACACCGCTATCTGTATGAACATGGAAATCTCTACACCGCTATCTGTGTAAACATGCATACATCTTCACCGCTATCTGTATAAACATGGAAATATCTACACTGCTATCTGCATGAACATGGAAATATCTACAACGCTATCTGTATGAACATGGAAATATCTTCAACGCCATCTGTATGAACATGGATATATCTACACAGCCATCTGGATGAACATGGAAATATCTACACCGCTATCTGTATGAACATGGAAACAGCTACACCGCTATCAGTATGAACATGGAAATATCTACACCGCTATCTGTATGAACACGGAAATATCTACACCGCTATCTGTATGAACATGGAAATATCTTCACCGCCATCTGTATGAACATGAATATATCTACACAGCCATCTGGATGAACATGGAAATATCTACACCGCTATATGTATGAACATGGAATTAACTACACCGGTATCTGAATGAACATGGAAATATCTACACCGCTATCTGTATGAACATGGAAATATCTACACCGCTATCTGTATGAACATGGAAATACCTTCACCGCCATCTGTATGAACATGGTTATATCTACACAGCCATCTGGATGAACATGGAAATATCTACACCGCTATCTGTATGAACATGGAAATATCTACACCGCTCTCTGTGTAAACATGCATACATCTTCACCGCTATCTGTATAAACATGGAAATATCTACACCGCTACCCGTATAAACATGGAAATATCAGCACCGCTATCTGTATGAACATGGAAATATCTACACAGCCATCTGGAAGAACATGGAAATATCTACACCGCTATCTGTATGAACATGGAAATAGCTACACCGCTATCTGTATGAACATGGAAACATCTACACCACTATCTGTATGAACATGGAAATATCTACACCGCTATCTGTATGAACATGGAAATATCTTCACCGCCATCTATATGAACATGGATATATCTACACAGCAATCTGGACGAACATGGAAATATCTACACCGCTATCTGTATGAACATGGAAATAGCTACTCCGCTATCTGAACATGGAAATATCTACACCGCTATCTGTATGAACATGGAAATATCTACACCGCTATCTGTATGAACATGGAAATATCTTCACCGCCATCTGTATGAACATGGATATATCTACACAGCCATCTGGATGAACATGGAAATATCTACACCGCTATCTGCATGAACATGGAAATATCTACACCGCTATCTGTGTAAACATGCATACATCTTCACCGCTATCTGTATGAACATGGAAATATCTACACAGCCATCTGGATGAACATGCAAATATCTACACCGCTATCTGCATGAACATGGAAATATCAGCACAGCTGTCTGTATGAACATGGAAATATCTTCACCGATATCTGTATGAACATGGAAATATCTACACCGCTTTCTCTATGAACATGGAAATATCTACACCGCTATCTGTATGAACATGGAAGTATCTACACCACTATCTGTATGAACATGGAAATATCTTCACCGCCATATGTATGAACATGGATATATCTACACAGCCATCTGGATGAACATGGAAATATCTACACCACTATATGTATGAACATGGAATTAGCTAAACCGCTATGTCTATGAACATGGAAATATCTACACCGCTATCTGTATGAACATGGAAGTATCTACACCGCTATCTGTATGAACATTGAAATATCTTCACCGCCATATGTATGAACACGGATATATCTAGACAGCCATCTGGATGAACATGGAAATATCAGCACTGCTGTCTGTATAAACATGGAAATATCTACACCGCTATCTGTATGAACATGGAAATATCTACACAGCTATCTGTTTGAACATGGAAATATCTACACCGCTATCTGCATGAAAATGGAAATATCTACACAGCTTTCTGCATATACATCAAAATATCTACAAAGCTATTCCTCTACACATGGAAATATCTACACCGCAATCTCTATGAACATGGAAATATCTACACCGCCATCTGTATGAACATGGAAATATCTGCACCGCCATCTGTATGAACATGTAAATATCTAGACCGCCATCTGTATTAAGATGGAGATATCTACACCGCTATCTGTATAAACACGGAAATATCTACACCGCTACCTGTATAAACATGGAAATATCTACACCGCTATCTGTATAAACATGGAAATATCTACACCGCTACCTGTATAAACATGGAAATATCAGCACCGCTATCTGTATGAACATGGAAATATCTACACCGCTATCTCTATGAACTTGGAAATATCTACACCGATATCTGTAAGAACATGGAAATATCTTCACCGCCATCTGTATGAACATGTATATATCTACACAGCCATCTGGACGAAAATGGAAATATCAGCACCGCTGTCTGTATGAACATGGAAATATCTACACCGCTATCTGTATGAACATGGAAATATCTACACCGCTATCTGTATGAACATGGAAATATCTTCACCGCCATCAGTATGAACATGGATATATCTACACAGCCATCTGGATGAACATGGAAATATCTACACCGCTATCTGTATGAACATGGAAATCTCTACACCGCTATCTGTGTAAACATGCATACATCTTCACCGCTATCTGTATAAACATGGAAATATCTACACTGCTATCTGCATGAACATGGAAATATCTACACCGCTATCTGTATGAACATGGAAATATCTTCACTGCCATCTGTATGAACATGGATATATCTACACAGCCATCAGGATGAACATGGAAATATCTACACCACTATCTGTATGAACATGGAAACAGCTACACCGCTATCAGTATGAACATGGAAATATCTACACCGCTATCTGTATGAACACGGAAATATCTACACCGCTATCTGTATGAACATGGAAATATCTTCACCGATATCTGTATGAACATGAATATATCTACACAGCCATCTGGATGAACATGGAAATATCTACACCGCTATATGTATGAACATGGAATTAACTACACCGGTATCTGAATGAACATGGAAATATCTACACCGCTGTCTGTTTGAACATGGAAATATCTACACCGCTATCTGTATGAACATGGAAATATCTTCACCGCCATCTGTATGAACATGGTTATATCTACACAGCCATCTGGATGAACATTGAAATATCTACACCGCTATCTGTATGAACATGGAAATATCTACACCGCTCTCTGTGTAAACATGCATACATCTTCACCGCTATCTGTATAAACATGGAAATATCCACACCGCTACCCGTATAAACATGGAAATATCAGCACTGCTATCTGTATGAACATGGAAATATCTACACAGCCATCTGGACGTACATGGAAATATCTACACCGCTATCTGTATGAACATGGAAATAGCTACACCGCTATCTGTATGAACATGGAAACATCTACACCACTATCTGTATGAACATGGAAATATCTACACCGCTATCTGTAGGAACATGGAAATATCTTCACCGCCATCTGTATGAACATGTATATATCTACACAGCCATCTGGATGAACATGGAAATATCTACACCGCTATCTGTATGAACATGGAAATAGCTACTCTGCTATATGAACATGGAAATATCTACACCGCTATCTGTATGAACATGGAAATATCTACACCGCTACCTGTATGAACATGGAAATATCTTCACCGCCATCTGTATGAACATGGATATATCTACACAGCCATCTGGATGAACATGGAAATACCTACACCGCTATCTGTATGAACATGGAAATATCTACACCGCTATCTGTGTAAACATGCATACATCTTCACCGCTGTCTGTATAAACATGGAAATATCTGCACCGCTATCTGTATGAACATGGAAATATCTACATCGCTATCTGTATGTACATGGAAATAGCTACACCGCTATCTGTATGAACATGGAAATATCTACACCACTACCTGTATAAACATGGAAATATCTACACCGCTATCTGTATGAACATGGAAATATATAGACCACTATCTGTATAAACATGGAAATATCTACACCGCTACATATATAAACTTGGAAATATCAGCACCGCTATCTGTATGAACATGGAAATATCTACACCGCTATCTCTATGAACATGGAATTATTTACACCGATATCTGTATGAACATGGAAATATCTTCACCGCCATCTGTATGAACATGGATATATCTACACAGCCATCTGGATGAACAAGGAAATATCAGCACCGCTGTCTGTATGAACATGGAAATATCTACACCGCTATCTGTATGAACATGGAAATATCTACACAGCTATCTGTTTGAACATGGAAATATCTACACCGCTATCTGCTTGAAAATGGAAATATCTACACAGCTATCTGCATATACAAGGAAATATCTACAAATCTATTCCTCTACACATGGAAATATCTACACCGCAATCTCTATAAACATGGAAATATCCACACCGCCATCTGTATGAACATGGAAATATCTGCACTGCCATTTGTATGAACATATAAATATCTACACCGCCATCTGTGTTAAGATGGAGATATCTACACCGCTATCTGTATAAACATGGAAATATCTACACCGCTACCTGTATAAACATGGAAATATCAGCACCGCTATCTGTATGAACATGGAAATATCTACACCGCTATCTCTGTGAACATGGAAATATCTACACCGATATCTGTAAGAACATGGAAATATCTTCACCGCCATCTGTATGAAAATGGATATACCTACAGAGCCATCTGGACGGAAATGGAAATATCAGCACCGCTGTCTGTATGAACATGGAAATATCTACACCGCTATCTGTATGAACATGGAAATATCTACACCGCTATCTGTATGAACATGGAAATATCTTCACCGCCATCCGTATGAACATGGATATATCTACGCAGCCATCTGGATGAACATGGAAATATCTACACCGCTATCTGTATGAACATGGAAATCTCTGCACCGCTATCTGTGTAAACATGCATACAACTTCACCGCTATCTGTATAAACATGGAAATATCTACACTGCTATCTGCATGAACATGGAAATATCTACACGGCTGTCTGTATGAACATGGAAATATCTTCACCGCCATCTGTATGAACATGGATATATCTACACAGCCATCTGGATGAACATGGAAGTATCTACACCGCTATCTGTATGAACATGGAAACAGCTACACCGCTATCTGTATGAACATGGAAATATCTACACCGCTATCTGTATGAACACGGAAATATCTACACCACTATCTGAATGAACATGGAAATATCTACACCGCTATCTGTATAAACATGCATACATCTTCACCGCTATCTGTATAAACATGGAAATATCTACACCGCTATCTGTATAAGCATGGAAATATGTACACCACTACCTGTATAAACATGGAAATATCAGCACCGCTATCTGTATGAACATGGAAATATCTACACCGCTATCTGTGTAAACAAGCATACATCTTCACCGCTATCTGTATAAACTTGGAAATATCTACACCGCTATCTGTATAAACATGGAAATATCTACACCGCTATCTGTATGAACATGGAAATATCTACACCGCTATCTGTTTGAGCATGGAAATATCTACACCGCTATCTGCATGAAAATGGAAATATCTACACAGCTATCTGCAAATACATGGAAATATCTACAAACCTATCTCTTTACACATGGAAATAACTACACCGTTATCTCTATAAACATGGAAATATCTACACCGCCATCTGTATGAACATGGAAATATCTGCACCGCCATCTGTATGAACATATAAATATCTGCACCGCCTTCTGTATTAAGATGGAGATATCTACACCGCTATCTGTATAAACATGGAAATATCTACACCGCTATCTGTATGAGCATGGAAATATCTACACCGCCATCTGTATGAAGATATAAATATCTTCACCGACATCTGTATGAACATGGATATATCTACACAGCCATCTGGATGAACATGGAAATATCTACACCGCTATCTGAATGAACATGGAAATATCTACACCGCTATCTGTGTAAACATGCATACATCTTCACCGCTATCTGTATAAACATGGAAATATCTACACCGCTATCTGTATGAACATTGAAATATCTACACCGCTATCTGTTTGAACATGGAAGTATCTACACCGCTATCTGCATGAAAATGGAAATATCTACACAGCTATCTGCATATACATGGAGATATCTACAAAGCTTTCTCTTTACACATGGAAATAACTACACCGCTATCTCTATAAACATGGAAATATCTACACCGCCATCTGTATGAACATGGAAATATCTGAACCGCCAACTCTATGAACATATAAATATCTGCACCGCCATCTGTATTAAGATGGAGATATCTACACCGCTATCTGTATAAACTTGGAAATATCTACACCGCTATCTGTATAAACATGGAAATATCTACACCGCTATCTGTATGAACATGGAAATATCTACACCGCTATCTGTTTGAACATGGAAATATCTACACCGCTATCTGCATGAAAATGGAAATATCTACACAGCTTTCTGCATATACATCAAAATATCTACAAAGCTATTCCTCTACACATGGAAATATCTACACCGCAATCTCTATAAACATGGAAATATCTACACCGCCATCTGTATGAACATGGAAATATCTGCACCGCCATCTGTATGAACATGTAAATATCTAGACCGCCATCTGTATTAAGATGGAGATATCTACACCGCTATCTGTATAAACACGGAAATATCTACACCGCTACCTGTATAAACATGGAAATATCTACACCGCTATCTGTATAAACATGGAAATATCTACACCGCTACCTGTATAAACATGGAAATATCAGCACCGCTATCTGTATGAACATGGAAATATCTACACCGCTATCTCTATGAACTTGGAAATATCTACACCGATATCTGTAAGAACATGGAAATATCTTCACCGCCATCTGTATGAAGATGGATATATCTACACAGCCATCTGGACGAAAATGGAAATATCAGCACCGCTGTCTGTATGAACATGGAAATATCTACACCGCTATCTGTATGAACATGGAAATATCTACACCGCTATCTGTATGAACATGGAAATATCTTCACCGCCATCTGTATGAACATGGATATATCTACACAGCCATCTGGATGAACATGGAAATATCTACACCGCTATCTGTATGAACATGGAAATCTCTACACCGCTATCTGTGTAAACATGCATATATCTTCACCGCTATCTGTATAAACATGGAAATATCTACACTGCTATCTGCATGAACATGGAAATATCTACAACGCTATCTGTATGAACATGGAAATATCTTCAACGCCATCTGTATGAACATGGATATATCTACACAGCCATCTGGATGAACATGGAAATATCTACACCGCTATCTGTATGAACATGGAAACAGCTACACCGCTATCAGTATGAACATGGAAATATCTACACCGCTATCTGTATGAACACGGAAATATCTACACCGCTATCAGTATGAACATGGAAATATCTTCACCGCCATCTGTATGAACATGAATATATCTACACAGCCATCTGGATGAACATGGAAATATCTACACCGCTATATGTATGAACATGGAATTAACTACACCGGTATCTGAATGAACATGGAAATATCTACACCGCTATCTGTATGAACATGGAAATATCTACACCGCTATCTGTATGAACATGGAAATACCTTCACCGCCATCTGTATGAACATGGTTATATCTACACAGCCATCTGGATGAACATGGAAATATCTACACCGCTATCTGTATGAACATGGAAATATCTACACCGCTCTCTGTGTAAACATGCATACATCTTCACCGCTATCTGTATAAACATGGAAATATCTACACCGCTACCCGTATAAACATGGAAATATCAGCACCGCTATCTGTATGAACATGGAAATATCTACACAGCCATCTGGAAGAACATGGAAATATCTACACCGCTATCTGTATGAACATGGAAATAGCTACACCGCTATCTGTATGAACATGGAAACATCTACACCACTATCTGTATGAACATGGAAATATCTACACCGCTATCTGTATGAACATGGAAATATCTTCACCGCCATCTATATGAACATGGATATATCTACACAGCAATCTGGACGAACATGGAAATATCTACACCGCTATCTGTATGAACATGGAAATAGCTACTCCGCTATCTGAACATGGAAATATCTACACCGCTATCTGTATGAACATGGAAATATCTACACCGCTATCTGTATGAACATGGAAATATCTTCACCGCCATCTGTATGAACATGGATATATCTACACAGCCATCTGGATGAACATGGAAATATCTACACCGCTATCTGCATGAACATGGAAATATCTACACCGCTATCTGTGTAAACATGCATACATCTTCACCGCTATCTGTATGAACATGGAAATATCTACACAGCCATCTGGATGAACATGCAAATATCTACACCGCTATCTGCATGAACATGGAAATATCAGCACAGCTGTCTGTATGAACATGGAAATATCTTCACCGCTATCTGTATGAACATGGAAATATCTACACCGCTTTCTCTATGAACATGGAAATATCTACACCGCTATCTGTATGAACATGGAAGTATCTACACCACTATCTGTATGAACATGGAAATATCTTCACCGCCATATGTATGAACATGGATATATCTACACAGCCATCTGGATGAACATGGAAATATCTACACCACTATATGTATGAACATGGAATTAGCTAAACCGCTATGTCTATGAACATGGAAATATCTACACCGCTATCTGTATGAACATGGAAGTATCTACACCGCTATCTGTATGAACATTGAAATATCTTCACCGCCATATGTATGAACACGGATATATCTAGACAGCCATCTGGATGAACATGGAAATATCAGCACTGCTGTCTGTATAAACATGGAAATATCTACACCGCTATCTGTATGAACATGGAAATATCTACACAGCTATCTGTTTGAACATGGAAATATCTACACCGCTATCTGCATGAAAATGGAAATATCTACACAGCTTTCTGCATATACATCAAAATATCTACAAAGCTATTCCTCTACACATGGAAATATCTACACCGCAATCTCTATGAACATGGAAATATCTACACCGCCATCTGTATGAACATGGAAATATATGCACCGCCATCTGTATGAACATGTAAATATCTAGACCGCCATCTGTATTAAGATGGAGATATCTACACCGCTATCTGTATAAACACGGAAATATCTACACCGCTACCTGTATAAACATGGAAATATCTACACCGCTATCTGTATAAACATGGAAATATCTACACCGCTACCTGTATAAACATGGAAATATCAGCACCGCTATCTGTATGAACATGGAAATATCTACACCGCTATCTCTATGAACTTGGAAATATCTACACCGATATCTGTAAGAACATGGAAATATCTTCACCGCCATCTGTATGAACATGTATATATCTACACAGCCATCTGGACGAAAATGGAAATATCAGCACCGCTGTCTGTATGAACATGGAAATATCTACACCGCTATCTGTATGAACATGGAAATATCTACACCGCTATCTGTATGAACATGGAAATATCTTCACCGCCATCAGTATGAACATGGATATATCTACACAGCCATCTGGATGAACATGGAAATATCTACACCGCTATCTGTATGAACATGGAAATCTCTACACCGCTATCTGTGTAAACATGCATACATCTTCACCGCTATCTGTATAAACATGGAAATATCTACACTGCTATCTGCATGAACATGGAAATATCTACACCGCTATCTGTATGAACATGGAAATATCTTCACTGCCATCTGTATGAACATGGATATATCTACACAGCCATCAGGATGAACATGGAAATATCTACACCACTATCTGTATGAACATGGAAACAGCTACACCGCTATCAGTATGAACATGGAAATATCTACACCGCTATCTGTATGAACACGGAAATATCTACACCGCTATCTGTATGAACATGGAAATATCTTCACCGATATCTGTATGAACATGAATATATCTACACAGCCATCTGGATGAACATGGAAATATCTACACCGCTATATGTATGAACATGGAATTAACTACACCGGTATCTGAATGAACATGGAAATATCTACACCGCTGTCTGTTTGAACATGGAAATATCTACACCGCTATCTGTATGAACATGGAAATATCTTCACCGCCATCTGTATGAACATGGTTATATCTACACAGCCATCTGGATGAACATTGAAATATCTACACCGCTATCTGTATGAACATGGAAATATCTACACCGCTCTCTGTGTAAACATGCATACATCTTCACCGCTATCTGTATAAACATGGAAATATCCACACCGCTACCCGTATAAACATGGAAATATCAGCACTGCTATCTGTATGAACATGGAAATATCTACACAGCCATCTGGACGTACATGGAAATATCTACACCGCTATCTGTATGAACATGGAAATAGCTACACCGCTATCTGTATGAACATGGAAACATCTACACCACTATCTGTATGAACATGGAAATATCTACACCGCTATCTGTAGGAACATGGAAATATCTTCACCGCCATCTGTATGAACATGGATATATCTACACAGCCATCTGGATGAACATGGAAATATCTACACCGCTATCTGTATGAACATGGAAATAGCTACTCTGCTATATGAACATGGAAATATCTACACCGCTATCTGTATGAACATGGAAATATCTACACCGCTACCTGTATGAACATGGAAATATCTTCACCGCCATCTGTATGAACATGGATATATCTACACAGCCATCTGGATGAACATGGAAATACCTACACCGCTATCTGTATGAACATGGAAATATCTACACCGCTATCTGTGTAAACATGCATACATCTTCACCGCTGTCTGTATAAACATGGAAATATCTGCACCGCTATCTGTATGAACATGGAAATATCTACATCGCTATCTGTATGTACATGGAAATAGCTACACCGCTATCTGTATGAACATGGAAATATCTACACCACTACCTGTATAAACATGGAAATATCTACACCGCTATCTGTATGAACATGGAAATATATAGACCACTATCTGTATAAACATGGAAATATCTACACCGCTACATATATAAACTTGGAAATATCAGCACCGCTATCTGTATGAACATGGAAATATCTACACCGCTATCTCTATGAACATGGAATTATTTACACCGATATCTGTATGAACATGGAAATATCTTCACCGCCATCTGTATGAACATGGATATATCTACACAGCCATCTGGATGAACAAGGAAATATCAGCACCGCTGTCTGTATGAACATGGAAATATCTACACCGCTATCTGTATGAACATGGAAATATCTACACAGCTATCTGTTTGAACATGGAAATATCTACACCGCTATCTGCTTGAAAATGGAAATATCTACACAGCTATCTGCATATACAAGGAAATATCTACAAATCTATTCCTCTACACATGGAAATATCTACACCGCAATCTCTATAAACATGGAAATATCCACACCGCCATCTGTATGAACATGGAAATATCTGCACTGCCATTTGTATGAACATATAAATATCTACACCGCCATCTGTGTTAAGATGGAGATATCTACACCGCTATCTGTATAAACATGGAAATATCTACACCGCTACCTGTATAAACATGGAAATATCAGCACCGCTATCTGTATGAACATGGAAATATCTACACCGCTATCTCTATGAACATGGAAATATCTACACCGATATCTGTAAGAACATGGAAATATCTTCACCGCCATCTGTATGAACATGGATATATCTACAGAGCCATCTGGACGGAAATGGAAATATCAGCACCGCTGTCTGTATGAACATGGAAATATCTACACCGCTATCTGTATGAACATGGAAATATCTACACCGCTATCTGTATGAACATGGAAATATCTTCACCGCCATCCGTATGAACATGGATATATCTACGCAGCCATCTGGATGAACATGGAAATATCTACACCGCTATCTGTATGAACATGGAAATCTCTGCACCGCTATCTGTGTAAACATGCATACAACTTCACCGCTATCTGTATAAACATGGAAATATCTACACTGCTATCTGCATGAACATGGAAATATCTACACGGCTGTCTGTATGAACATGGAAATATCTTCACCGCCATCTGTATGAACATGGATATATCTACACAGCCATCTGGATGAACATGGAAGTATCTACACCGCTATCTGTATGAACATGGAAACAGCTACACCGCTATCTGTATGAACATGGAAATATCTACACCGCTATCTGTATGAACACGGAAATATCTACACCACTATCTGAATGAACATTGAAATATCTACACCGCTATCTGTATAAACATGCATACATCTTCACCGCTATCTGTATAAACATGGAAATATCTACACCGCTATCTGTATAAGCATGGAAATATGTACACCACTACCTGTATAAACATGGAAATATCAGCACCGCTATCTGTATGAACATGGAAATATCTACACCGCTATCTGTGTAAACAAGCATACATCTTCACCGCTATCTGTATAAACTTGGAAATATCTACACCGCTATCTGTATAAACATGGAAATATCTACACCGCTATCTGTATGAACATGGAAATATCTACACCGCTATCTGTTTGAGCATGGAAATATCTACACCGCTATCTGCATGAAAATGGAAATATCTACACAGCTATCTGCAAATACATGGAAATATCTACAAAGCTATCTCTTTACACATGGAAATAACTACACCGTTATCTCTATAAACATGGAAATATCTACACCGCCATCTGTATGAACATGGAAATATCTGCACCGCCATCTGTATGAACATATAAATATCTGCACCGCCTTCTGTATTAAGATGGAGATATCTACACCGCTATCTGTATAAACATGGAAATATCTACACCGCTATCTGTATGAGCATGGAAATATCTACACCGCCATCTGTATGAAGATATAAATATCTTCACCGACATCTGTATGAACATGGATATATCTACACAGCCATCTGGATGAACATGGAAATATCTACACCGCTATCTGAATGAACATGGAAATATCTACACCGCTATCTGTGTAAACATGCATACATCTTCACCGCTATCTGTATAAACATGGAAATATCTACACCGCTATCTGTATGAACATTGAAATATCTACACCGCTATCTGTTTGAACATGGAAGTATCTACACCGCTATCTGCATGAAAATGGAAATATCTACACAGCTATCTGCATATACATGGAGATATCTACAAAGCTTTCTCTTTACACATGGAAATAACTACACCGCTATCTCTATAAACATGGAAATATCTACACCGCCATCTGTATGAACATGGAAATATCTGAACCGCCAACTCTATGAACATATAAATATCTGCACCGCCATCTGTATTAAGATGGAGATATCTACACCGCTATCTGTATAAACTTGGAAATATCTACACCGCTATCTGTATAAACATGGAAATATCTACACCGCTATCTGTATAAACATGGAAATATCTACACCGCTCCCTGTATAAACATGGAAATATCAGCACCGCTATCTGTATGAACATGGAAATACCTACACCGCTATCTGTATAAACATGGAAATATCTACACCGCTATCTGTATAAACATGGAAATATCTACACCGCTATCTGTATAAACATGGAAATATCAGCACCGCTATCTGTATGAACATGGAAATATCTACACAGCTATCTGTTTGAACATGGAAATATCCACACCGCTATCTGCATGAAAATGGAAATATCTACACAGCTTTCTGCATATACATCAAAATATCTACAAAGTTATTCCTCTACACATGGAAATATCTACACCGCAATCTCTATAAATATGGAAATATCTACACCGCCATCTGTATGAACATGGAAATATCTGCACCGCCATCTGTATGAACATGTAAATATCTAGACCGCCATCTGTATTAAGATGGAGATATCTACACCGCTATCTGTATAAACACGGAAATATCTACACCGCTACCTTTATAAACATGGAAATATCTACACCAATATCTGTATAAACATGGAAATATCTACACCGCTACCAGTATAAACATGGAAATATCAGCACCGCTATCTGAATGAACATGGAAATATCTACACCGCTATCTCTATGAACTTGGAAATATCTACACCGATATCTGTAAGTACATGGAAATATCTTCACCGCCATCTGTATGAACATGGATATATCTACACAGCCATCTGGACGAAAATGGAAATATCAGCACCGCTGTCTGTATGAACATGGAAATATCTACACCGCTATCTGTATGAACATGGAAATATCTACACCGCTATCTGTATGAACATGGAAATATCTTCACCGCCATCTGTATGAACATGGATATACCTACACAGCCATCTGGATGAACATGGAAATATCTACACCGCTATCTATATGAACATGGAAATCTCTACACCGCTATCTGTGTAAACATGCATACATCTTCACCGCTATCTGAATAAACATGGAAATATCTACACTGCTATCTGCATGAACATGGAAATATCTACACCGCTATCTGTATGAACATGGAAATATCTTCACCGCCATCTGTATGAACATGGATATATCTACACAGCCATCAGGATGAACATGGAAATATCTACACCACTATCTGTATGAACATGGAAACAGCTACACCGCTATCAGTATGAACATGGAAATATCTACACCGCTATCTGTATGAACACGGAAATATCTACACCGCTATCTGTATGAACATGGAAATATCTTCACCGCCATCTGTATGAACATGAATATATCTACACAGCCATCTGGATGAACATGGAAATATCTACACCGCTATATGTATGAACATGGAATTAACTACACCGGTATCTGAATGAACATGGAAATATCTACAACGCTATCTGTATGAACATGGAAATATCTACACCGCTATCTGTATGAACATGGAAATATCTTCACCGCCATCTGTATGAACATGGTTATATCTACACAGCCATCTGGATGAACAAGGAAATATCTACACCGCTATCTGTATGAACATGGAAATATCTACACCGCTCTCTGTGTAAACATGCATACATCTTCACCGATATCTGTATAAACATGGAAATATCCACACCGCTACCCGTATAAACATGGAAATATCAGCACCGCTATCTGTATGAACATGGAAATATCTACACAGCCATCTGGAAGAACATGGAAATATCTACACCGCTATCTGTATGAACATGGAAATAGCTACACCGCTATCTGTATGAACATGGAAACATCTACACCACTATCTGTATGAACATGGAAATATCTACACCGCTATCTGTAGGAAAATGGAAATATCTTCACCGCCATCTGTATGAACATGGATATATCTACACAGCCATCTGGATGAACATGGAAATATCTACACCGCTATCTGTATGAACATGGAAATAACTACTCCGCTATCTGAACATGGAAATATCTACACCGCTATCTGTATGAACATGGAAATATCTACACCGCTATCTGTATGAACATGGAAATATCTTCACCGCCATCTGTATGAACATGGATATATCTACACAGCCATCTGGATGAACATGGAAATATCTACACCGCTATCTGTATGAACATGGAAATATCTACACCGCTATCTATGTAAACATGCATACCTCTTCACCGCTGTCTGTATAAACATGGAAATATCTGCACCGCTATCTGTATGAACATGGAAATATATAGACCACTATCTGTATAAACATGGAAATATCTTCACCGCTACCTATATAAACTTGGAAATATCAGCACCGCTATCTGTATGAACATGGAAATATCTACACCGCTATCTCTATGAACATGGAAATATTTACACCGATATCTGTATGAACATGGAAATATCTTCACCGCCATCTGTATGAACATGGATATATCTACACAGCCATCTGGATGAACAAGGAAATATCAGCACCGCTGTCTGTATGAACATGGAAATATCTACACCGCTATCTGTATGAACATGGAAATATCTACACAGCTATCTGTTTGAACATGGAAATATCTACACCGCTATCTGCTTGAAAATGGAAATATCTACACAGCTATCTGCATATACATGGAAATATCTACAAAGCTATTCCTCTACACATGGAAATATCTACACCGCAATCTCTATAAACATGGAAATATCTACACCGCCATCTGTATGAACATGGAAATATCTGCACTGCCATTTGTATGAACATATAAATATCTACACTGCCATCTGTATTAAGATGGAGATATCTACACCGCTATCTGTATAAACACGGAAATATCTACACCGCTACCTGTATAAACATGGAAATATCAGCACCGCTATCTGTATGAACATGGAAATATCTACACCGCTATCTCTATGAACATGGAAATATCTACACCGATATCTGTTAGAACATGGAAATATCTTCACCGCCATCTGTATGAACATGGATATATCTACACAGCCATCTGGATGGAAATGGAAATATCAGCACCGCTGTCTGTATGAACATGGAAATATCTACACCGCTATCTGTATGAACATGGAAATATCTACACCGCTATCTGTATGAACATGGAAATATCTTCACCGCCATCCGTATGAACATGGATATATCTACGCAGCCATCTGGATGAACATGGAAATATCTACACCGCTATCTGTATGAACATGGAAATCTCTGCACCGCTATCTGTGTAAACATGCATACAACTTCACCGCTATCTGTATAAACATGGAAATATCTACACTGCTATCTGCATGAACATGGAAATATCTACACGGCTGTCTGTATGAACATGGAAATATCTTCACCGCCATCTGTATGAACATGGATATATCTACACAGCCATCTCGATGAACTTGGAAGTATCTACACCGCTATCTGTATGAACATGGAAACAGCTACACCGCTATCTGTATGAACATGGAAATATCAACACCGCTATCTGTATGAACACGGAAATATCTACACCACTATCTGAATGACCATGGAAATATCTACACCGCTATCTGTGTAAACATGCATACATCTTCACCGCTATCTGTATAAACATGGAAATATCTACACCGCTATCTGTATAAGCATGGAAATATGTACACCACTACCTGTATAAACATGGAAATATCAGCACCGCTATCTGTATGAACATGGAAATATCTACACAGCCATCTGGACGAATATGGAAATATCAGCACCGCTATCTGTATGAACATGGATATGTCTACACAGCCATCTGGATGAACATGGAAATATCTACACCGCTATCTGTATGAACATGGAAATATCTACACCGCTATCTGTGTAAACAAGCATACATCTTCACCGCTATCTGCATAAACATGGAAATATCTACACCGCTATCTGTATGAACATGGAAATATCTACACTGCTATCTGTTTGAGCATGGAAATATCTACACCGCTATCTGCATGAAAATGGAAATATCTACACAGCTATCTGCATATACATGGAAATATCTACAAAGCTATCTCTTTACACATGGAAATAACTTCAACGATATCTCTATAAACATGGAAATATCTACACCGCGATCTGTATGAACATGGAAATATCAGCACCGCTATCTGGATGAACTTGGATATGTCTACACAGCCATCTGGATGAACATGGAAATATCTACACCGCTATCTGTATGAACATGGAAATATCTACACCGCTATCTGTGTAAACAAGCATACATCTTCACCGCTATGTGTATAAACATGGAAATATCTACACCGCTATCTGTATGAAAATGGAAATATCTACACCGCTATCTGTTTGAGCATGGAAATAACTACACCGCTATCTGCATGAAAATGGAAATATCTACACAGCTATCTGCATATACATGGAAATAACAACAAAGCTATCTCTTCACACAAGGAAATAACTACACCGATATCTCTATAAACATGGAAATATCTACACCGCCATCTGTATGAACATGGAAATATCAGCACCGATATCTGTATGAACATGGAAATATCTACACAGCCATCTGGATGAACATGGAAATATCTACACCGCTATCTGTAAGAACATGGAAATAGCTACACCGCTATCTATATGAACATGGAAATATCTACATCACTATCTGTATGAACATGGAAATATCTACACCGCTATCTGTATGAACATGGAAATATCTACACCGCTATCTGTATAAACTTGGAAATACATACACCGCTATCTGTATAAACATGGAAATATCTACACCGCTATCTGTATGAACATGGAAATATCTACACCGCTATCTGTTTGAGCATGGAAATATCTACACCGCTATCTGCATGAAAATGGAAATATCTACACAGCTATCTGGAAATACATGGAAATATCTACAAAGCTATCTCTTTACACATGGAAATAACTACACCGTTATCTCTATAAACATGGAAATATCTACACCGCCATCTGTATGAACATGGAAATATCTGCACCGCCATCTGTATGAACATATAAATATCTGCACCGCCTTCTGTATTAAGATGGAGATATCTACACCGCTATCTGTATAAACATGGAAATATCTACACCGCTATCTGTATCAGCATGGAAATATCTACACCCCCATCTGTATGAAGATATAAATATCTTCACCGACATCTGTATGAACATGGATATATCTACACAGCCATCTGGATGAACATGGAAATATCTACACCGCTATCTGAATGAACATGGAAATATCTACACCGCTATCTGTGTAAACATGCATACATCTTCACCGCTATCTGTATAAACATGGAAATATCTACACCGCTATCTGTATGAACATTGAAATATCTACACCGCTATCTGTTTGAACATGGAAGTATCTACACCGCTATCTGCATGAAAATGGAAATATCTACACAGCTATCTGCATATACATGGAGATATCTACAAAGCTTTCTCTTTACACATGGAAATAACTACACCGCTATCTCTATAAACATGGAAATATCTACACCGCCATCTGTATGAACATGGAAATATCTGAACCGCCAACTCTATGAACATATAAATATCTGCACCGCCATCTGTATTAAGATGGAGATATCTACACCGCTGTCTGTATAAACTTGGAAATATCTACACCGCTATCTGTATAAACATGGAAATATCTACACCGCTATCTGTATAAACATGGAAATATCTACACCGCTCCCTGTATAAACATGGAAATATCAGCACCGCTATCTGTATGAACATGGAAATACCTACACCGCTATCTGTATAAACATGGAAATATCTACACCGCTATCAGTATAAACATGGAAATATCTACACCGCTATCTGTCTAAACATGGAAATATCAGCACCGCTATCTGTATGAACATGGAAATATCTACACCGCTATCTGTATGAACATGGAAATATCTACACCGATATCTGTATGAACATGGAAATATCTTCACCGCCATCTCTATGAACATGGATATATCTACACAGCCATCTGGATGAACATGGAAATATCTACACCACTATCTGTATGAACATGGAAATATCTACACCGCTATCTGTGTAAACATGCATACATCTTCACCGCTATCTGTATAAACATGGAAATATCTACACCACTATCTGTATAAGCATGGAAATATGTACACCACTACCTGTATAAACATGGAAATATCAGCACCGCTATCTGTATGAACATGGAAATATCTACACAGCCATCTGGATGAATATGGAAATATCAACACCGGTATCTGTATGAACATGGATATGTCTACACAGCCATCTGGATGAACATGGAAATATCTACACCGCTATCTGTATGAACATGGAAATATCTACACCGCTATCTGTGTAAACAAGCATACATCTTCACCGCTATCTGTATAAACATGGAAATATCTACACCGCTATCTGTATGAACATGGAAATATCTACACCGCTATCTGTTTGAGCATGGAAATATCTACACCGCTATATGCATGAAAATGGAAATATCTACACAGCTATCTGCATATACATGGAAATATCTACAAAGCTATCTCTTTACACATGGAAATAACTACACCGCTATCTCTATATACATGGAAATATCTACACCGCCATCTGTATGAACATGGAAATATCAGCACCGCTATCTGTATGAACATGGATATGTCTACACAGCCATCTGGATGAACATGGAAATATCTACACCGCTATCTGTATGAACATGGAAATATCTACACCGCTATCTGTGTAAACAAGCATACATCTTCACCGCTATCTGTATAAACCTAGAAATATCTACACCGCTATCTCTATGAACATGGAAATATCTCCACCGTTATCTGTTTGAGCATGGAAATATCTACTCCGCTATCTGCATGAAAATGGAAATATCTACACAGCTATCTGCATATACATGGAAATATCTACAAAGCTATCTCTTTACACATGGAAATAACTACACCGATATCTCTATAAACATCGAAATATCTACACAGCCATCTGTATGAACATGGAAATATCTGCACCGCCATCTGTTTGAACATATAAATATCTGCACCGCCATCTGTATTAAGATGGAGATACCTACACCGCTATCTGTATAAACATGGAAACATCTACACCGCTATCTGTATGAGCATGGAAATATCTACACCGCCATCTGTATGAAGATAAAAATATCTTCACTGCCATCTGTATGAACATGGATATATCTACACAGCCATCTGGATGAACATGGAAATATCTACACCGCTATCTGTATGAACATGGAAATATCTACAACGCTATCTGTGTAAACGTGCATACATCTTAACCGCTATATGTATAAACATGGAAATATCTACACCGCTATCTGTATGAACATAGAAATAGCTACACCGCTATCTGTATGAACATGGAAATATCAACACCACTATCTGTATGAACATGGAAATATCTACACCGCCATCTGTATGAACATGGAAATATCTACACCGCTATCTGTATAAACATGGAAATATCTACACCGCTATCTGTATAAACATGGAAATATCTACACCGCTATCTGTATGAACATGGAAATATCTACACCGCTATCTGTTTGAGCATGGAAATATCTACACCGCTATCTGCATGAAAATGGAAATATCTACACAGCTATCTGCATATACATGGAAATATCTACAAAGCTATCTCTTTACACATGGAAATAACTACACCGATATCTCTATAAACATCGAAATATCTACACCGCCATCTGTATGAACATGGAAATATCTGCACCGCCATCTGTTTGAACATATATATATCTGCACCGCCATCTGTAGTAAGATGGAGATATCTACACCGCTATCTGTATAAACATGGAAATATCTACACCGCTATCTGTATGAGCATGGAAATATCTACACCGCTATCTGTATGAAGATATAAATATCTTCACCGCCATCTGTATGAACATGGATATATCTACACAGCCATCTGGATGAACATGGAAATATCTACACCGCTATCTGTATGAACATGGAAATATCTACAACGCTATCTGTGAAAACATGCATACATCTTAACCGCTATCTGTATAAACATGGAAATATCTACACCGCTATCTGTATGAACATGGAAATATCTACACCGCTATCTGTTTGAACATGGAAATATCTACACCGCTATCTGCATGAAAATGGAAATATCTACACAGCTATCTGCATATACATGGAAATATCTACAAAGCTATCTCTTTACACATGGAAATAACTACACCGCTATCTCTATAAACATGGAAATATCTACACCGCCATCTGTATGAACATGGAAATATCTGAACCGCCATCTCTATGAACATATAAATATCTGCACCGCCATCTGTATTAAGATGGAGATATCTACACCGCTATCTGTATAAACATGGAAATATCTACACCACTATCTGTATAAACATGGAAATATCTACACCGCTATCCGTATAAACATGGAAATATCTACACCGCTACCTGTATAAACACGGAAATATCAGCACCGCTATCTGTATGAACATGGAAATACCTACACTGCTATCTGTATGAACATGGAAATATCTACACCGATATCTGTATGAAGATGGAAATATCTTCACCACCTTCTGTATGAACATAGATATACCTACACAGCCATCTGGATGAACATGGAAATATCAGCACCGCTGTCTGTATGAACATGGAAATATCTACACCGCTATCTGTATGAACATGGAAATATCTACACCGCTATCTGTATGAACATGGAAATATCTTCACTGCCATCTGTATGAACATGGATATATCTACACCGCTATCTGTATAAACATGGAAATATCTACACAGCTATCTCTATGAACATGGAAATATCTACACCGCTATCTGTATAAACATGGAAATATCTACACAGCCATCTGTAGGAACATGTAAATATCTACCCCACTATCTCTATAAACATGGAAATATCTACACTGCTCTCTGTATAAATATGGAAATATCTACACCGCTATCTGTGTAAACATGGAAAGATCTACACCGCTATCTCTGAAAACATGGAAAGATCTACAGCATTATGTGTATGAAGACGTAAATATCTACACTGCTGTCTGTATAAACATGGAAATATCTACGCAGCCATCTGTAGGAACATGTAAATATCTACACAGTTATCTGTATACACATGGAAATATCTACACCGCTATCTGTATAAACATGGAAATATCTACACCGCTATCTGTGTAAACATGGAAATATCTACACCGCTATCTGCGTAAACATGGAAATATCTACACCACTATCTGTGTAAACATGGAAATATCTACACCGCTATCTGTACAAACATGGAAATATCTACACAGCCATCTGTAGGAATATATAAATATCTACACCGTTATCTGTATACACATGGAATTATCTACACCTCTATCTGTATGAACATGGAAATATCTACACCGCTATCTGTGTAAACATGGGAATATCTACACCGATATCTGTGTAAACATGGAAATATCTACACCGCTATCTCTGTAAACATGGAAATATCTACAGAGTCATCTGTATACATCTGTATAAACATGGAAATATCTACACCGTTATCTGTGTAAACATGGAAATATCTACACCGTTATCTGTGTAAACATGGAAATATCTACATCGCTATCTCTAAAAACATGGAAAGACCTACACCATTATGTGTATAAAGACGGAAATATCTACACCGCTATCAGTATAAACATGGAAATATCTACACCACCATCTGTATGAACGTGGAAATGTCTAAACCGCCATCTCTATAAACATGTAAATATCTACACCCCCCTCTGTAGGAACATGGAAATATCTACAACGCTATCTGCTTAAACATTGAAATATCTACACCGCTATCTGCCTAAAAGTGGAAATATCTACACCGCTATCTGCATAAACTTGGAAATATCTACACCACTGTCTGTGTAAACATGGAAATATCTAAACCAAAAACTGTAGGAACATGTATATAACTACACGACTATCTCCATAAACATGGAAATATCTACACCGCTATCTGTATAAACATGGAAATATCTACACAGCCATCTGTAGGAACATGTAAATATCTACACCACTATCTCTATAAACATGGAAATATCTACACTGCTATCTGTATAAACATGGAAATATCTACACCGCTATCTGTGTAAACATGGAAAGATCTACACCGCTATCTCTGAAAACATGGAAAGATCTACACCATTATGTGTATAAAGACGTAAATATCTACACCGCTATCTGTATAAACATGGAAATATCTACACAGCTATCTGTATGAACATGGAAATATCTACACCGCTATCTGTATAAACATGGAAATATCTTCACAGCCATCTGTAGGAACATGTAAATATCTACACCACTATCTCTATAAACATGGAAATATCTACACTGCTATCTGTATAAATATGGAAATATCTACACCGCTATCTGTGTAAACATGGAAAGATCTACACCGCTATCTCTGAAAACATGTAAAGATCTACAGCATTATGTGTATAAAGACGTAAATAGCTACACTGCTATCTGTAAAAACATGGAAATATCTACGCAGCCATCTGTAGGAACATGTAAATATCTACACAGTTATCTGTATACACATGGAATTATCTACACCGCTATCTGTATGAACATGGAAATATCTACACCACTATCTGTGTAAACATGGAAATATCTACACCACTATCTGTGTAAACATGGAGATATCTGCACCGCTATCTCTATAAACATGGAAATATCCACACAGCCATCTATATAAACATGGAAATATCTACACTACGCTCTGTATAAACCTGGAAATATCTACACTGATATCTCTATAAACATGGAAACATCTACACCGCTATCTCTATAAACATGGAAATATCTACACCGCTATCTGTGTAAACATGGAAATATCTACACCGCCATCTGTATGGGTATGGAAATATCTACACCGCCATCTGTATAAACATGGAAATATCTACACCGTTATCTGTGTACACATGGAATTATCTACACCGCTATCTGTATAAACATGGAAATACCTACAATGCTATCTGCGTAAACATGGAAATATCCTCACCGCTATCTCTATATACATGCAAATATCTACACCGCTATCTGTGTAAACATGGAAATATCTACACCGATATCTCTGTAAACTTGGAAATATCTACACCGCTATCTCTGTAAACATGGAAATATCTACAGAGTCATCTGTATAAACATGGAAATATCTACACCGCTATCTGTGTAAACATGGAAATATCTACACCGCTATCTCTAAAAACATGGAAAGATCTACACCATTATGTGTATAAAGACGGAAATATCTACACCGCTATCTGTATAAACATGGAAATATCTACACCGCCATCTGTATGAACGTGGAAATGTCTAAACCGCCATCTCTATAAACATGTAAATATCTACACCGCCCTCTGTAGGAACATGGAAATATCTACAACGCTATCTGTTTAAACATTGAAATATCTACACCGCTATCTGCCTAAAAGTGGAAATATCTACACCGCTATCTGCATAAACTTGGAAATACCTACACCGCTATCTGTGTAAACATGGAAATATCTACACCACCAACTGTAGGAACATGAAAATATCTACACCGCCAACTCTGTAAACATTGAAATATCTACACCGCTATCTGTATAAACATGGAAATATCTACACCGCTATCTGTGTAAACATGGAAATAACTACACCGCCTTCTGTGTAAACATGGAAATATCTACACCGCCATATCTATAAACATGGAAATATCTTCAACTCCATCTGTATGAACATGGAGTTATCTACACTGCCATCTGTATGAACATGGATACATCTACACCGCTATCTGTATAAACATGGAAATATCTACACCGCCATCGGTAGGAAAATGAATATATCTACACCGCCATCTGTATGAACAGGGAACTATGTACACCACCATCTGTATCAACATGAAAATGCCTACACCGCCATCTGTATCACAATGGAAATATCTGCACCGCCATCTCTATAACAATGGAAATATCTAAACCGCCGTCTGTATGGAAATGGAAAAATCTACACCACCATCTGTATAAAGGTGGAAATATCTACACCGCTATCTGTGTGAACATGGAAATATCTACAACGCTATCTGTAAAAACATGGAAATATCTACACCTCCATCTGTATAAACATGGAAATATCTACACCGCCATCTGTAGAAACATGGAAATATCTACACCGCCATCTCTATAAACATGGAAATATCTACACAGCTATCTGTATAAACATTTAAATATCTACACCGCCATCTCTATAAACATAGAAATATCTACACCGCCATCTGTATGAACATGGAAATATGTACACCGCCATCTGTGTAAATGTGGAAATATCTACACCGCTATCTGTATGAACATGGCAATATGTACACCGCTACCTGTATTAACATGGAAATATCTACACCGCTATCTGTATAAACATGGAAATATCTACACCGCTGTCTCTATAAACATGGAAATATGTGCACCGCTATCTCTATAAATATAGAAATATATACACCTCTCTCTCTATAAACATGGAAATATCTACAATGCTATCTGTATAAACATGGAAATATCTACACCACTATCTGTATAAACATGGAAATATCTACACCGCTATCTCTATAAACATGGATATATCTACACCACTATCTCTATAAACATGGAAATATCTACACCACTATCTGTATGAACATGGAAATATCCACACCGCTATCTGTATAGACTTGGAAGTATCTACACCGGTAACTGTATAAACATGGAAATATCTACACCGCTATCGGTATAAATGTCTGTATTTGCTCTTAATTTATACCCAAGGCTGGGATGTTTCATATGATAAAAAGACCAAATACAGAAATAGACTATATTTGGTCTGGCAATTGATCTCTGCAATAATCAAACCTCAAAGACAATCAAACCTGAAATCTAAGCTACATATTAAATAGCTTGGTTTTTAGGTTGCACGTTGCTGTGTATGCTGGCTTCATAGAAAATGCAAGTAGCAATGGCCATTTTTTAATAGTCATTAGCCTTGAAGCTCTCCTACTTTTGAATCACATAGAAATAGAAACCAAATCTCACTAGATTTTTTTTTTTGAAACAGGGTCTGGCTTGGTTGCCCAGGCTGAAGAGCAGGGCATGATCTTGGCTCACACCTCTGCCTCTCGGACTCAAGCCATCCTCCCACCTCAGCCTTGGAGTAGCTGGGACCACAGGCATGTGCCACCATATCCAGCTAATATTTTTATTTTTGTACAAATGGGGTTTGTCATCTTTCCCAGGCAGGCCTCAAACTCCAAGACTCAAGCAATACACCTGCCTTGAATTCCCAAAGTACTGGGTTTACAGGCGACAGCCACTACGCCCAGCTACTAAACTTCTAAAAATCAATTTTACATAAAATTATCTAAGCGTGCAAGGAAAGATAAGAAGCCTAAGGAACCAGTGAGTTGAAGAATAAATGCAGTTTAAATCATACATGTAAACAACATGA
Organism: Gorilla gorilla gorilla; assembly: GCF_029281585.2. Classification (NCBI taxonomy): domain Eukaryota; kingdom Metazoa; phylum Chordata; class Mammalia; order Primates; family Hominidae; genus Gorilla; species Gorilla gorilla. Next base: position 50,220,816 of record NC_073246.2, on the reverse strand, counting down.
TGTGATGTGGTAGGAATCATCTAACATGCTTTAAAGCATGAGTAAAAGGTCTTTACTTAGAAAACTGGATCTTAGTTTAGGATATCTTTAGATAAGAGTATGAAAAGTCATATCATATTGATAAGTAAAGTGCTTCCTTTGGCTAATTTTAAGGATAGGACATTTACTTTCATATAATTCATAGGAATCTTAGACTTAAAAATAAAATTTCCCTTCTCAAATCCTTACTTTTATACTTTTTTGCATTTCTTTCACTTTTGTGTTAATGGCCTATGTCTCAACATATTCTATTAAGCCTTCTGGAAACACATACTTTGTTTCCAGCCTCTTCAGAGAACCATCACTCCAATTCCTAGGCTTCTGAAGAAGCAGACCCAAGCTTATAATTATTACATATTTCCAAATCTAGGTGACCAACAAAAATTGATACTTTTCCCATCATACCTTTAAGTTAATAATCAGGTGTATGCTGAGAGGTAAAGACCCAAGAGTGTTGGTTGTCTAATTGTGCAGCTGTATAAACAAATCTTAATGCTTGAAAATATTCAAAGGTTATTCTCACGTTGATTGTTGGTAACTATGTGTAACAACATGAAAAGAAAAAAAAAAATCAAAGAATTACGTCTGAGGATAATACACAATCTCTAAGGGTAAGAAGAGCAACAAAAATTCTGCTTCAATTACCACTGAAATAATATATTTATCCTGTAAAATCTATGGTGGCTGGTTGTAAAAATTAGGCATTAGCAAACTGATAAAGACTTTTTAATGAAAACATTATGAAACATAGTTTTTAAAAAGTTAAATACACCCACACCAGTTTTTCACATTCTTTGGGCTGCTTTAATGCTGCCATTAAATAATTGATTTAGTTGTGACATAGATCCTATGTTCCATGGAGTCTACCATTCATAAAGATGCAATGTAAGGTAACAAAAATATAAATTGTGTGTGTGGGGAGGAGAAGTCAAGAGTATTTTTATGTGACAGAAGTTAAGTTGTTATCAGTGTAAAATAGTCTGTTACAAATACCGGACTCTGTATGTTAGTTTCACTAACCAGAAAGAAAGAAATTACAGCAGATACACACACACACACCAAAAAAGGGAAAAGAAACAAAGCTTAGCACCACAGAAAACCACCAAACTAGAGGGATAAACAATAAGAAAGGAAGAAGTGAACAAGTAATCTAAAAAACAACTAATGAAATTGTAGAAGGAAGTCCTAATTTATCAATAATAAACTTCAATAGAAGTGGATTAAACTCTACTTAAAAGATATAAAGTGGATGAATGGATTCGGATAGCAAAACCCACCTATATGCTGCCTACATGATACTTACCTCACTATTAAAGACAAATAGACTGAAAGTGAAGAGATGGAAAAATATATTTTATGCAAACAAATGAAAAGCAAGCAGGAGTAGCCACAGTCATGTCATATTTTAAAAGGCTTTAAATAAAAAAAACTATATAAAAAAAGAATGTCACTGTATAATGAAATGATAAAAGGCCCAATTCAATAAGAGGACATAACATATATATTACTTAGGTGTAACTATATATGTACCCAACACCAGAACAACCAGATATATAAAGCAAATATTAGATTTAAAGGTAGAGATAGACTGCAATACAATATTAGTAGGAAATTTCAACACTCCACTTTAAAAATGGACAGATTCTATGAAGAGAAAATCAACCAAAAAATGACAGACTCAAACTATACCATAGACCAAATGGACCTAGCAGGTAAAGAAGATCTCACCTGATATGGTTTGGCTGTATATCCCCACCCAAATCTCATCTTGATTATAGCTCCCATAATTCATACATGTTGTGGGAGGGAACCAGTGGGAGATAATTGAATCATGGGGGCGGTTCCCCCATACTGTTCTTGTGGTAGTGAATACGTCTAACAAGATCTGAGGTTTTATAAGGGGGAACCCTTTCACTTGGTTCTCAATTCTATTTTGTTTGCTACCATGTAAGATGTGTCTTTCGCCTTCCATCATGATTGGGAGACCTCCCCAGCCACGTGGAACTATGAGTCCACTAAACCTCTTTTTCTCTGTAAATTACCCAGTCTCGGGTATGTCTTTATCAGCAGTATGAAAACAGACTAATACATCATCCAACAGCTGCAGAATACAAATTATTCTCAACTGTACACCAAACATTCTCTAGGACCAATCATACATTATGACACATAATAAGTCTTAACAAACTTAAGAAGACAGATATCATATGAAGTATCTTTTCTGATTCCAGGGATATAAAGCCAGAAATCAACAACAGGAAAGCCCTTGGAAATTTTATAAAAACATGGAAATTAAATAGCACGCACCCAAGAAATCAATAGGTCTCATTAAGACATTAATAGGAAAATGTCAAAAGTCACTGAGACAAGTAAGAATGAAAATCCAACATACCCAAACCTATGGAACGTAGCAAAAGCAGTTCTAAGAGGGAAATTTATAGCAATAAAAGCCTACACCAAAAAAGAAGAAAGATTTTCAAATCACAAAGCAAAATTATACACTTCAAGTAACTAGAACATCAAAAACAAACTAAACCCAAAATTGGTAGAAGGAAGGAAATAATAAAGCTCACAGCAGATATAAATGAAACAGACACTAAAAAATATTTCAAAAGATAAATAAGACAAAGTGTAAAGGTAAAACTGACAAACCTTTAGCTAAACTAAGACAAAAGGAGAGAAAATTCAAATAAATAAAAGATGAAAAAGGAGACATTACAACTGATACACCACAGAAATAGAAGGGATTGTAAGACATTACTCATAACTATATGCCAACAAATTTGATAGTGTAGAATAAAATGAATAAATTTCTGCACACATACAACTACCCAGATTAAATTGTGAGGAAATATAACATCTGAACACATCAATAATGAGTTTGGAAATTGAATCAATAATAAAACATCTTCCATCAAAACAACAACAACAACAACCAACACCCAGGACCTGATGTCTTCACTGCTGAATTCTACCAAACAGTTAAAGAATAACTACCAATTCTCCACAAACTTTTCCACAAAAGTAATGAGGAAGGAATACTTCCATACTCATCTTATGAGGCTCGCAATATCCTGATTCTAAAACCAGACAAAGACACGCACAAAATGAAAATAACAGGCCAATATTCCTGAAGAACATAGATACAAAAATTCTCAACAAGATACAAGTGAACTGACTTCGACAGCACACTAAAAAGAGTATTCACTATAATCAAGTGGGGTTCATCCCAGGGATGAAAGGATGGCTTAACATGCACAAATCAGTAAATATGATACACCACCACAATAGAAAGAAGAACAAAAACCATGTGATCATTTCAACAGATGCAAAAAGAACACTTGACAAAAGTCAACATTCCTTTATGATAAAAACTGTCAAGAAAGTAGGTATAGGAGTGTACCTCAACGCAGTAAAGGCCATAGGTGACAAACCCACAGCTAACATCTTATTTATGGTGAATAGTTAAATGCTTTTCCTCTTTGATGTGGAGGAAGACAAGGATGTCAACTTCTACCACTTCTATTTAGCATAGTACTGGAGGTCAGAGCCAGAGCAATTAGACAAAAGAAATAAATAAGAGGGATCCAAACTGGAAAGAAGGAAGTCAGATTGTTTCTGTTTGTAGAAAATGTGATCTCACATACATATGGATACATCTATATATATGATCATATAGATATATATGATCTCTCTCTCTTTAGGGTTCTTTCTATATATACTTATATAGAGTGAGAACCCTAAAGACTTGACCAAAAACTACTAGAAATCATAAATAAATTCAGTAAAGTTGTAGTATACAAAATCAACACAGAAAATTCAGTGGTGTTTCTATACACTAATAGTGAACTATCTGAAAAAGTCATCAAGAAAGGAATTCCATTTACAATAGCTACCAAGAAATCTGCAGATAAATTTAATCAAGGTCGTGAAAGATCTCTACAATGAAAACTATAACACACTGATGGAAAAATTTACGATCCACAAAAAATGGACACTATATACTCATGGAATGGAAGAACTGATACTATTGAAATGACCATACTAACAAAATGTCCTACAGATTCAATGCAATCCCTATCAAAATACCAATGAAATTCTTCACAGAAATAGAAAAAAATACCCTAAAATTTGTATGAAACCAGAAAAGACCCCAAATAACCAAAGCAATCCTGTGCAAAAATAACAAAGCTGGAGGCACCACACTACCTGACTTCAAAATATACTACAAAGCCATAGTAAGCAAAACAGCATGGCACTGCCATAAAGCAAACACATAGACCAATGGAAGAGAATATACAGCTCAGAAATAAATTCTCATGCCTAAAGTCAACTGATTTTCCAAAAAGGAGTCAAGAGCACACACAGGGGTAAAGACAGTCTCTTCATTAAATGGTACTGAGAAGATTGGATATCTACATGTGGGATAATGAAATTAGACCCCTATCTTTTACCTTATACAAAAATCAACTCAAATGCGATTAAAGACCTAAAGGTAAGATTGAAAACTATGAAAAACTACTAGAAGATAACATGTGGGAAATTCTCTATAACTTTGGGTTCTACAAGGATTTTTTAAATGAGACGTCAAAAGCACAGGCAACAAAAGCAAAAAGAGATAAATGGGGTTTCATCAAACTAAAATGCTTTTGCACAGCAAAGGAAACTTAACAGTGTGAAAAAACAACTTACAGAATGGGATACAATATTTGCAAACTATACATCTGCTAAGGAGTTAATGCCCAGATTATATAACAAACTTAAACAACTCAACAGCAAAAACATAAATAACTTATTTAAAAATGGGCAAAACTGGGAGGCTGAGGCAGGCGGATTGCCTGAGGTCAGGAGTTTGAGACCAGCCTGACCAATATGGTGAAATCATTTCTCTACTAAAAATACAAAAATTTAGCCAAATATGATGGCGTGTGCCTGTAACCCCAGCTACTCAGCAGGCTGAGGCAGGCGAATTGCTTGAACCAGGGAGATGGAGGTTGCCGTGAGCCCCGATTGCACCACTGCACTCCAGCTTGGGCAAGAGAGCAAGACTCCTTCGCAAAAAAAAAAAAAAAAGGGACAAAATAAACTAAAAGAAATGCCACAAGAGAAAATATAGAAATTGTCAAGACGAATATATAATAAAATCATGTTCAACATCACTAACCATCAGGGAAATGCAAATCAAAACCGCAATGAGATACCAGTTCACCCATTAGAATGGCTATTAGCAAAAAGGTAAAAGATAACAAGAGTTGGCAAGGAAGTGGAGAAAACGGAACACTTACGCACTGTTGATGGGGTTGTAAACTAGTACAACCATTAAGCAAAACTTTATGGAAGTTCGCTAAAAAATAAAAAATAAAAAAAAAAACAATCATTCGATCACATAACCCAGCAATCCCACTACTGGGTATATATCCATAGGAAATGAAATCATTGTGTTTGAAAAATATCTGCACTCTTATGTTTACTGTAGCACTATTTCTAATAATCAGATATGGAATCAACCTATGTGTATAAAAACAAACAAGTGAATTATATATATATAATATATATTATGTATATTATATATAATACATATTATGTATATTATATATAATATATTATGTATAATATATAATATATTTTATATTAATATATTATTAATATTAATGTATTATATATTAATATTAATAAAAATAATAATTATTAATTAATAATTATTAATAATTAATAATAATTAATATTAATATTAATAGATTATTAATATATAATATATATTATATGTATAATATACATTATATATTATGTATATTTTATATATAATACATATTATGTATATTATATACATAATATATATTATGTGTATTATAATATATATAATGTATAATGTATATAATATACGTTATGTATATTATATATAATATACGTTATGTATATTATATATAATATACATTATGTATGTTATGTATATTATATATTACATATAATATATATATTATTATATATAATTATATATAATTATAATTATAATTATATATAATTTTATGTGTAATTATAATTATGCATAAAATTAATTATAATTATGTATAATTTTATGTGTAATTATAATTACACATAAAATTATATATGTATATATATATATATATATATGGACACACACACAATGAAATACTATTCAGCCATAAAAAAAGAATGAAATTCTGCCAGTTGCAACAACATGGATGACCCTGTAGGATACAATGTTAAGTGAAATAAGCCAGACACAGAAAGCAAATACCGCATGATCTCGCTCATATGTGGAATCTTAAAAAAAAAAATGTTAATAGAGAAGTAGAGTAGAATAGTGGTTACCAAACAGTGAGGAAGAAGTGGGGAGGGCAAAATGGAGATAGATTGGTTAACAGTTATGAAATCACAATTATATAGGAAGAATAAGTTGTAGTGTTCTTTGCAAAGCAGGGTGACTATAGTTAAAAGTAAAGTATTGTATATTACAAAGTATCTAGAAGAAAGGATTTTGAAATTTCTTATTAAAAAGAAATGATGAATGCATGAGGTAATTAATACACTAACTATCCTTATTGGATCATTAGACAACATACATATTCATTGAAACATCAAATTGTATCCTATAAATCTATATAATTACAATGTGAAAATTTTTTAAAAATAAATTAATGAATTAAATAACAATTTTAAAATGTTCTCAATCACCAATGCAAAGTTTAGGAGCTTTGTTCTTGACTCAGCCTTAAGACTGAAAACTAATGTGTTAGAAATATTTGTAGATCCTCTCAATTTTGAAAGAATCCTAGCTAAACTACTGAAATATAAAATATATTCTATGTAATATGCTCTTAGGTATATTCTTAGGTGAACTCTGCTTTTAGATGAAGCTTATAAAAATGAAAAACGTATCTGAAATAAAATTTTAAAGTATTTGGAAAATTACAGCTTAATCTCTTAAAGACAAATTTTCTATACAGTAACCTTTTTATGTGCTTTTGAAATGGGGTATACAATTATTTTCCCTGATGTGAGACAAAATATAGAATGTTGGCATTTTATCTAAGAAGTTAACTTAGGAAGAAAGAGTGAGAGGCAGAGGAATGAGGGAAGAAAGGAAGGCTGATGATGGGATACCTTATCAAGTTGCCTAATGCTGTATTGGAACCTAATAGGCCTTCTAAGGAGTTTTATTACATAATGCAAGACTCCTCAATCTGGGAGGAGGAAAGGGCTTTATTTTTGAGTGGTCACAGGTTGCCCCATGGGCATAAACTCTACCAAGCTGCTAGGTTACACCTACATGAGCATCCCACCTGCTTAAGTAAGAGCAGCCACAAACTGTGGGCCATTCCAGGTAAGTGTCATATCACACCTGCACCAACTAGTCAAAGCCTGGGTCAAAGCCTGTGCAGAACTGATCGCTACAGCAGAGGCTAAAATAAGAAATGGGGCTAAGAGAGTGAAAAGCAGTGCCCATATGTATCCAAAAACAGGTTGAAGATATCTTTAGGAAGGAACAGATAATTTTTTTTATTCATACAATAACAGATGCATATGAACTCCTCGACTAGTCACCCATTCCTGTCAGCCCTTGGGCTTCATAACTAAATCATTCTTCCTTTGTAATCCAGTCCCACATTTTCAGCTATCTCTATATGTTTATTATCTTAAATATTTCTTTGCTCTATACTCTTCCCCTAGTCTTCAACCAATTTCTTTCTTTATTGTCCCAACCCACAGACTGTTATTTCCACTTCGATGTCCCATAGAAGCTTCAAGGGTTTGAAATACTTAAAAAAAACAACTCATCTTTCTCCCTAAAACTCCCTCTCCTTCTCCCACTTCAAAATTTCAACTAATGGCTCCCCCTGTTATTCCCACCAGAATCCTGAATGATCCCTGTTTCCCCTCATTCACTCCATACATGTAAATCTCATTAACGTTACTTTCTAGATATTTCATGAATCCTTTCCATTCATTCTGTACTAGAAAGTGTTCCCAGTTTAGACCCTGGTGGTTGGTGGCCTCTTACCTAGGCGTGCTCTCTCTCTCTCTCTCTCTCTCTCTCTCTGTGGGTGTGGGTGTGGGTGTGTGTGTCCTGAGAATTTATTTACTTCTGGTTTTTGTTTGTTTTTTAGTATCCAGAATCTACAGGGAACTTAAATCAATTAGAAAAAAAAATAACCCAATTAAAAAATGGGCAAAGGACATGAACAAACACTTCTCAAAAGAACACATACAAATGGCCAACAAATACACGAAAAAAAAATGCTTAGAATCACTAATCATCAGAAAAATGCAAATCAAAACACAATGAGATACCATTTCATACCGGTTGGAATGGCTATTATTAAAAAGTCAAAATACAACAGATGCCAGCAGGGCTGTAGACAAGAGGAAGTGTCCGTATATTTTTAGCTATAGCCCTACTTCAAACGTGTCCCCATTACAGCCAAAAGAGCGGCCTATCTAAAGGACTGTTCTGATCAGCTCACTTACCTGACTGAAACCTTCAGTGACTCCCATGGCCTGCAGGTCAATGCACTAATTCATGACTATAACATCTGAGATATCCTTGATCTGGCTACTGGTCTAGCCCTCTCTGACTCACGCTTTATAAACCATGCATTCTGGAACTTTTTAGTTGTTTCCCACATCAGCATGCTACTTCCCATCCATGTAGATTTGCAGAGACCTCCTCATCTTTTTAATTCCCAGTTCCCACTCTCAACATGGGCCATCTCCTACCCACACTTCAAAACCTAAGCAAAACAACACCTTCCGTGACACCTCCATGCTGAGTCAGATGCCATCCCCTTTGTATTGTAGTTCTTTGCTTGTGTGCCTTTGTCTCACTTTGTTCTCTTTAAAATAAACTCCATGAGGACAATGATCACCTGCTATTTGTGTTAATATCTGCACCTAGTGGCATAGTGTCTGGAGTATAGTAGGATCTATTTTCAAGGAAAAAAAGATTATATCTATACCAATAGACATGAATTAGCGCTTTTTTTTTTTTAAAGATAAGCTCCCTTTGAACTAAGTCAATGTTTACAAGAAGAGTTATACTAAAAAGTTCACTTTTGCTGCTTATGTTTCATTTATTTCAGGCAATTAATTCATTGTTATTGGTAAATCGATACTTTTTATTGATACTGAAAAGAGAGAAATAAACTAATGACTATCTCTGTTAGAGTAGATTTGTTCATGTCTATCAGTAAAATGTTAATTATCTGAAAGTCAATAATAAAACATAAACTGTGATCTTAAATGTTTTTTAGGGGCTCAAAAATAATTAGAATTCATGTCAGCATATAAAAAAAGATCAGAGTATTTTTAAGATATGATAAAATTTTATTTTAGTTTCTTAATAGGGATTTTTGTGACCTTATAGAGTTCAACTAATTATAATTTTAAAAATAGGATTTATAGAGTTTTAGAATTAGAAACAATTTATAGATTATTTTATTTTTCTTTTGAGGAATCAGGTCATCAGAAGATCAAGGAACACCTATAATGTCACTAGATCCTAATTTAATTTAAATTTTAGAATCCAGGTATTCTAACTCCTGTCTTGATACTATTTCTACTTTATTATGTTGCTTCCCAGGGCTTTAAAAAATAAAAGCTGGGAAATTACATTTGCTTTGCATATACAGCACCAATTATCAAATTCAGCATAAAAGCATAACATGTATACATCAAAAAGAAAACATAAAAACTTCAAATTAAAAGCATCTCAAAACAATTGAATATAATAGGGAAACCTTATACAAATGCAACACTCACCCATTAATAAAAAGAAACCAATTGGAGAAAAAAGAAATTCAATATAAACATGTTGGAATATAACCTAATTCATTTTAATCCAATGCTTCAAATTGAAAAAAATTAGCACTAGTGTTATTTTCCTTTATCATTACAATCTTGCTTTTCATTACATTATGCTATGTTTTGTATTAAACATAAAATCAATTTTTCACCTTAACACATGCTAGAAATACAGAGTCACCATATTGGAAATCAGTAGAAAGTGTCTTTGTTTCTACTTTTTTTTCTTTGAAAAAGCTTTGGGAAAAAAAATCATTTACAATGTTTAATTTTAATAACTTAAAGAATGTAATTGATTTTTGTTTGTTTTTGACATGGAGTTTCACTCTTGTCACTCAGGCTGGAGTACAATGGCATGATCTCGGCTCACTGTAACCTCCACCTCCCAGGTTCAAATGATTCTCCTGTCTCAGCCTCCCGAGTAGCTGGGATGACAGGCACTCGCCACCACACCCGGCTAATTTTTGTATTTTTAGTAGAGATGGGGTTTCATCATGTTGGCCAGGCTGGTCTCAAACTCCTGACCTCAGGCGATCTGCCAACCTCGGCCTCCCAAAGAGCTGGGACTACAGGCGTGAGCCACCATGCCCAGCCAATTGAATAGTTTTTAACTCAGAGGATAAATGCTTGAGGGGATGGAAAGCCCATTCCTCATGACGTGATTATTTCACACTGCATGCCTGTATCAAAACATCTCATGTACCCCACAAATATATAAACCTCCTATGTACCCACAAAAATTTTATAAAATAATGAAAATATTTTAAAACTAAAAAAATTGTTTTTTAATTAAGCAACTTTATTTAAATAAAATCATTCTTCCTCATCCTCAGTCCTGGGATCTACCAGAAAGAATTAGCAACATCTTAAAGATGACAAAGTGTTAAAGATAAGCTGCTATTAAGTAAAAGTGTGAAGTGTGGAGGGGACAAGCTGGATGCCTGAACCATTTTGTTCTATCTTTAGGACAGTGAAAGAGCAAGAAGCAGGGTTGGGTGGGGGACACATATTCTGTTGAGCATTGTCACCACTATATTCACTGAAATTCATCTGCATGCTTGTATGTATACTTTTGATTCGCCTGATACACTGAAAATTATATGAAATTGTTCTCTATTCTTTAGATAATTATAATCTAAGTGCTAATATGAAGCTTAGAATTTATATGAAATATGTATGCCCACAACAAGACATTTCAGCTATTTCCTAGATAATAATCTCACTTCACCCTGCACAAAACAGGCACATGGTCATGTCACTCTGACCTGGTTTGAGTCCAAGGAGGCTTTTGTTTTTAAAATAATTTAGGTTAGTAGTTAAAATATGAACTTTGGGCCAGGAGTGGGAGCTCATGCCTATAATCCCAGCACTTCGGGAGGCTGAGGCGGGCGGATGACTTGAAGTCAGGAGTAGGAGACTGGACTGGCCAACATGCTGAAACCCCATCTCTACTAAAAAAAAAAAAAATAGAAAACTTAGCTGGGTGTGGTGGCGGGCACCTATAATCCCAGCTACTTGGGAGACTGAGGCAGGAGAATTGCTTGAGCCTGGGAAGTGGAGGTTGCAGTGAGCAGAGATCTTACCACTACACTCCAAAACAAACAACAAACAAAAAAATTCTAGAGTCACACTGAAAATCTTAACAACCTGCTTCTACTACCCATTTTTTTAATTTTTATTTTGACCTGATTTTAGATTGATAGCAAAATGCACAAATAACACAAAGTGCCCCCTATGTCCCTCACCCTACTTCCCCTAATGCTAACATTTTCAGAGCCATCCTTATTTTCTCTATAAAAGAGCAGAGTTCTCCTTTTAGAGATTTGGAAAGATTATTAAAAGATAAGTTACAAAATACAGTACCTGACACGTATAAAATATTAAATAAATACTAGCCATGCTTAATTATTTTGTTTTAAGTCTATATGAGTCAAGTTTTAGTAGAAATATGGGCTAGAAAAAAAAAACAGAAAGCGGGACTCTGTGATCCGACTTGGGCTTATAGAACAGACTGCACTAGTTTGTTCTCATGCTGCTAATAAAGTCATACCCAAGACCGGGTAATTTAGAAAGGAAAGAGGTTTAAGGAACTCACAATTCCACATGGCTGGGGAGGCCTCACAGTCACGGCAGAAGGCAAAAAAGAAGCAAAGGCACATCTTAAATGGTAGCAGAGAAGAAAGCTTGTGTAGGGAAGCTCCCATTTTAAAAGCATCAGATCTCGTGAGACTTATTCGCTACCAGGAGAACAGTAGGGGGAACCCGCCCCTATGATTCAATGATCTCCACCTGACTCCATCCTTGACATGCGGGGATAATTACAATCAAGGTGAGATTCGGATGGAGACACAGCCGAATCATATCAATGACTAATGAGAGTTACGTCCAGAACCTAATGAAAACCTGTCTGAGGCCACATTCCCTGTAAAGCAGATTTGAGATAGAGATTTGTGTAGAGAATATTTAACTGGGTAAAATCCTAGGAACCAACAACTGTGGCGAAAAAGCTGAATTGGATAAAGGGAGTTGAGATGTGAGGCAGTCACAACAAATACCTCAGCTAATCTCAAGGGGGAGCTGAGAAGCTGGGGCGACCCTTCAGAATTGCCCTAAATTGAGGCAGGAGTATGGAGTTTTAATACCTTTCACTGGCCATTCTTCAGATACGAGTTGTCCCCAAGGATGGACATCAGCTTGACAAGTTATTAATTAGATCTCCTGAGAATAAATTCTAGAGAGAATCAGCTGAGAGGCATGATTTGCCAACACTCCCAATAGCTGGGCAAACTTCAGTTTTGAGGGAGGATTTGGGTCACACACAAAAGTCTCCACAACCAATTATTCATGGGAAATTCTATGTAGGCAGAGCTATTTCATGGCCAGTTAATCAAAACTACATAATCTATTTGGTTAAGCAAAAGAAATTAAAAAGATAAAATAAAATCTATGTATTAACACTCAAAAGTTTTTTAATGCATTTGCCTTGCATTTCGTATGTTTTGCCTTGCCTTTTATATGTTTTGCCTTGCATTTGCTTATTTGCTTTTAAGAACCTTTAGAGAACAATAATTACTAATATAATATGGAGTAGCACAGCATAGACGAGGGAAGCTAACTCTCTCCCTTTTCCCAGAACCTGGAACAGCTAAAGATCCTAAGCATTGTCAGCTTTGGTATCTGACATAGTTTGGATGTTTGTCCCCTTCAAATCTCACGTTAAAATGTGATCCCCAATGTTGGAGAGAGATGCCTCCTGAATGGCTTGGTGCTGTCCTCTTGGTAATGAATGAGTTCTTACCCTGTGAGTTCATGCGATATCTGGTTGTTTAAAAGAGACTGACACCTCCTCCCTGTCTCTCTTGCTTCCTCTCTCACCATGTGATATGCTGGTTTCCCTTCACCTTCCACCATGATTGGAAGGTTCCTGAGGCCCTCCCTGGAAGCAGGTGCCAGTACTATGCTTCATGTACAGCCTTCACAACAAGGAGCCAAATAAACCTCATTTCTTTATAAATTACCCAGCCTCAGGTATTTCTTTATAACAATGCAAATGGGCTAACAGAGTATCATTCATGGACAGTGAGTGTATTAGTCAATTTTCATGCTGCTGATAAAGACATACCCAAGACTGGGTCATTTATAAAGAAAAAGAGGTTTAATGAATTCACAGTTCCACATGGCTGAGGAGGCCTCACAGTTATGGCAGAAGGCGAAAGGCGCATCTTACATGGCAGCAGGCAAACAGCAAATGAGAACCAAGTGAAAGGCGAAAGGGGTTTCCCCTTATATAACCATCAGATCTCATGAGACTTATTCACTACCACTAGAACAGTGTGGGGAAAACTGCCCCCATGATCCACTTACCTCTCACTGGGTCCCTCCCACAACATGTGAATTATGGGAGCTACAGTGCAAGATGAGATTTCAGTGGGGACACAGCCAAACCACATCAGACAGTAATAACTTTCAATTAAATATAGCTAGACTTTCTGTCAGTGGGTCACAGCAGTCTAGAGAACACATTGAAAAACTCTGGGAACAGCAGATATAGAGGTCAGATCTAGAGATTTTGAACAAAGTTTAGTGCTACAATGCATTAGTGACCACAGACAAAAGGTGTCTGTTGTTGTTATAGTTTGTTTTCTGTCTTGTTTTTCATCATGGGAGGACAAAAAGAAAAAATGGGGGCAATGGTGAAGGAGAAATGAAAAAGACCTGCTTTTCTATGGGTGGAAGCGACTAAACGAGAGAATAAATTTGGATCACACAACAAATGCAAATCAAGTTAGAAGCATGAAAGGCATGATTAAGGCCATGGTTCTAATAGAGATCAGCCAGCGGAACCAGGATCATGCCACACCGAGAGAGGCTGCAGAGCCATTGCCTTCTCTCCTGTCAAAGCTAAATTAATGAAATGGAACTCACAGAAGCACTATGTAATCAAATATTGGTGGGACACAAGCAAATTCTGAAAAAGTTTCATTGATCAGTGATAATATCTTTTGGTGTAAATATCTCCTCAAAACATTTCAGGAAAAAAAAATAAAGCTATAATTTTACGTTAGAAATATTTAACTTTGTTATACTAGTTTACTTATTTTTTACCTAATACTTCTGATATATTGTTATGTAGGTTAAAGATGCTCGATTCATGCCACTGTGGAAACCACACATAATTTAGGCAATAATGCAAATTCTTTTCAAATTCTTTTATCAGTGTATTCACTTTATTTTTATTTCAAACACAATACAAAATTACAGGATGCTATCAAAGTGATGCTACAAAACCCCACTAAAATTTTTTCAATTCTTCAAATCACACACTTACACACACACACACACACACACACACCACATGCATTCCCCGTACAGACCTTTTTTTGGGGGGCCTGAGTAAATAATTGCATTTTATTTTCAATTTTTCATTTTGAAATAATTAAAGACTTACCAAAAATGTTGCAAAACTACGTGCCTTTTTGAAGTAAAGTCTTGAAAAAGTTGTTTGGTATATCCTTTATAGTAATAAAAGAAAACACGTGTATATTCTGTTGATTAAAGGCATGCTGAGATCGTCAGACATGTGATTTCATCAGAGACTCCAATATAGAGCGCAGCTGTAACGACATCCTAAGAGTGTTCTAACTGAAATGTGTTGGAAGAAGGTTCTAATTTTTTTCAACCCTTCTCAAGTTGGCACTCAGCAGATTTCCACTCTATAAAAGTAACTCCTGCTCTGCAACTAATGTTCACAGATAAGCTCCAAACATATTTACAGCTCCATTTAAGTATAATGTACACACAGTAAAATTCACCCTTTTCAATGTGCAATTTAATGGGTTATGGCAGATGAATATCATCATTTGACCACAATCATGATCAAGATACAGAAAATCTGCATCATCACAAAACGTTTTCTTTTGCTGTTTTGCATTTGATCTTTTCTCCATTCCTGAACACAGGCAACCACTAATCTGCTTCTGTTTCTACAGTTTGCATTTTCTAGAGTATCCTATTAGTGGAATGATACATTGGTGTCTTTCATGTCTAGCTTCTTTCACTGAGCATAATGCTTTTGATATTCATTTATATTGCTGTTGTATCAGTTTGCTCCTTTTTATTGTTGAGTGGTACTCCATCTACAACTGGTTTATCCATTTACAAGTTGATGGACACATCTGCTATGAACTTCAAGGATGAGGCTTGGTACGGATATGTTTTTATTTATTTTGAGTCGCAGTGGGATTATTTGGCTATATGATCAGTACTAAGTTTAACATTAAAAGAAACTGCCAAACTGCTTTCCAAAATGTCTGTACCATTTTGAAGTCCCACTAGCCAGGTGTGAATAGCAATTCTTCACATCATGTGGTATGGTCAGTTCTGCTCGTGTCAGCCACTCCAGTGGGTGTACAGTGGTACCTCAATGTGGTTTTAACTTGCATTTCCCTGATGACGGGTAATGTTAAGTATCTTTTCATTTGTGTATTGGACATCATCTCTTTTTAAATTAAAATATCTGTACAAATATTTGGCCCATTTAGGTCAAAATATTACGTTAAATGAGTTATTTGTGTTTTGTTATTTAGTTTTTTAGTTATGTGTACATTCTAGATGAAAGTTCTTTATCAGACATATTTAAAATTATTCTGTCCCAATCTGTGGTTTGCCTTTTCATTTTTTGATGCTATGTTTTAAGTTGCAAAAGTCTTAATTTCATGAAGTCCAACTTACTATTTTTTTCCATTTTCATCCATCCTTTTCTTATCTAAAAAGTTTTTAGCTATAGTAAGATTATTAAAAATTTTTCCTATTCAGTAAGCTTTATACATTTTATATTTACATTATGTATAAAATACATGTTGAGTTAATTTGAGGATATGGTGTGAGGTAATTCTGAAGTTCATATTCTCCATTTAATATCCAATTTTAATAGTACCATCTTTATAAAGACATTGATTTCCTTATTGAAATATTTTGGCAACTTTGGCCATGTAAGGCAGGATATATTTCTAAATTATTTATTCTGTTTCACTGATATATATGTCTTCTTCATGCCAGTAAGTTTACTGTACTGTTTAGTGTAGCTTTACAATATGTCTTGAAATTTGGAAAGTTTTCCAACTTTATTCTTCTTTCTAAAACATGCTCTGGCTATTCTAGGACTTCTGCATTTAAAAAAAAAATTAGAATCAGCTTTGTAATTTCTCCAAAAAGGCCTATAGGTTTGACTGGGATTGTGCCAAATCTGGAGATCAGTTTCAGAAGAATTATCATCTAATAAGTATGACATGTATATTTACCAATGAACTTGATACATATTTCTACCTATTCAATCTCTCGTATTAGTGATTTAGAAATTTTGGATCAGCATACCTTTTATTAAATTTATTCTGAATTATTTTATTATTTTTGAGGCTATTATAAGTTAAATTGCTTACATAATTTTATTTTCTAATTGGTGTTGATTGTGTATAGAAACACAATTGATTTTATTTATTGATCTTTCATCCTACAACTTTGTTAAATTCACTTCATACCTCTAGCACACTTCTGCAGATGCCTAAGGATTTTCTATGTATATGTTTACATCACGTGAGAATAGTATTTTTCTTTCTTCCCAACTTGGGTGTCACTTATTTCTTATTTTCTTTTCTTTTCTCTTTATTTCTTTCTTCTTTCTGTCCATTCCTCCTTCCTTCCCTTCTTTCTTTCTCCCTGTTTTAGAATCAGTTTTGTAATTTATCCAAAAGGACCTATAAGGTTTCATGGGAATTCCACTGAATCTAGAGATCAATTTCAGGAGAATTATCATCTCATAAGTATTAAATATTTATCAATGAACTTGGTATATATTTCCACTTATTTAATATTGAATGCAATACTTTAAAGAACTAGGGAGAGAGGACATCATTGCATTTTTCATAATCTTATGTAGAAAGTATTAAGGCTTTCACCATTTTAAGTAAGATGTTTGCTATAGATTTTTTGTAAACACATAATCAGTTTGAAAATGTACTTTTCTATCCTCAGTTTGCTGGGAGTTTTTAATTTAAAAAATGTGTTACATTTTGTAAATTCCTTTTTTGCATCTATTGAGAGTGTCACGTGATTTTTCTTTTTTCTGTCAGCATGGTAGATTTTCAGTTGTTGAAACCAACTTGAGATAAACCCCACTTGGTTAAAACACATTATCATTTTTAAATATTCCTAGACTCAATTTGCTAATATTGTATTAAGAATGTTGCATCTAAGTTCATAATGGTTATCAGTCTGTCATTTTTGAGTTGTGATATCTGTATTTGTTTCTGATATCGAGAGAATCCACGTAAAACATCTACTTCTGTCATCAGTAATAATCTGACCAGGGATAACACCAACAGTTAGAGAGGAACCTGTCATTACCTGTGGCAGCAGAGATATCAGAGATTCCAAAAAGAAAAGCAAGGTTAAAATTTCAAATATAATCACATGAAATATCAGAAAGCCAGGGGATAGAAATATAGGAGAGCAAAATCTTAGAGGTCAAAACAAGTAGTTAAGTACTGCACATGATAATAAAAAGTAAAATCTTTTCCTAAGGCAGAGCCTGGCTGCTGCCTAGCTTCTTTGACAATTCTTGGTAGGCTTTCATGGGTTTATAAGGGCTTATACTTTAGGTAAAGTTATAGTCAGGGAAACGGTGGGTGTAGGTTGGCTCTGTAGAAATGAAGCATTACAGGAGCACTGCAGTGAGAAAGAAACTGATACTGATGATACTTCGGTCACACTAATAATACATGCTAATGATAATCATAGCAATCATGGTAATGACAGACAATATATATATAATATTAGCATGCTTCTATTTGCACATATACATATGTGAATAGAAACATTGATTTAAAGACATGAAAGTATAGAAATAGCCTACACCTGATAAAGATATGCTCATACACAATAACAAACCTCAGCATAAACAGAGATTTTGATGTATCACAGAATTCTCCAATAGATCACAATTTTGACACTATGGGAAGTGTCATTTTCAGAACTTTTCTTTATCTCCATTATCTCTATTCTCTATTTCCAACATTCCTGGAGACTGAACTCAAGGATCAGTAAATATTCTCAACCTTAACCATAGCAGACTTCATTCATCCCATATATGCTTGTTATTTTTCCCCATTGACAGAAGGCATTGTACCATGAAATATACAACATATCTCTGACACACCTGACGAAAACAAACAATGGGGAAAGATTGACTATTTAATAAATGGTGATGGGAAAACTGGCTAGCCATATGAAGAAAGCTGAAACTGGACCCCTTCCTTACACCTTATAAAATAATTAACTCAAGATGGATTAAAGACTTAAACATAAGATCTAAAACCATAAAAACTCTAGAAGACAACCTAGCCAATACCATTCAGAACATAGGCATAGGCAAAGACTTCACGACTAAAACACCAAAAGCAGTGGCAACAAAAGCCAAAATTGAGAAATGGGATCTAATTAAACTAAAGATAGCTTCTGCACAGCAAAAGACACTATCATCGGAGTGAACACACAACCTACAGAGTGGGAGAAAATTTTTGCAATCTATCCATCTAACAAAGGGCTAATATCCAGAATCTACAAGGAACTTAAACAAATTTACAAGAAAAAAACAACCCCATCAAAAAGTGGGAAAAGGATATGAACAGACACTTCTCAAAAGAAGACATTTATGCGGCCAATAAACACATGAGAAAAAGCTCATCATAGGCTGGGCGTGGTGGCTCACACCTGTAATCCCATCACTTTGGGAGGCCAAGGCGAGTGGATCACAAGGTCAGGAGTTTGAGACTTGCCTGGCCACTATGGTGAAACTCTGTCTCTACCAAAAACACACAAAAAAACTTTAGCCAGGCGTGGTGGTATATATCTGTAATCCCAGCTACTCAAGAGGCTAAGGCAGGAGAATTGCTTGAACCCATTAGGTGGAGGTTGCAGTGAGCCGAAATTGTGCCACTGCACTCCACCCTGGGTGACAGAGTGAGGCTGTCTCGAAGAAAAAAAAAAAAAAAGCTCATCACCCCTGGTCCAATGAGATACCATCTCGCGCCAGTTAGAATGGCAATCATTAAAACGTCAGGAAACAACAGGTGCTAGAGAGGATGTGGAGAAATAGGAATGCTTTTACACTGTTGGTGGGAGTGTAAATTAGTTCAACCATTGTGGAAGACAGTGTAGCAATTCCTCAAGGATCCAGAACTGGAAATATCATTTGACCTAACAGTCTCATTACTAGGTACACATCCAAAGGATTATAAATCATTCTACTATAAAGACACATTCACACATATGTTTATTGCAGCACTATTCACAAGAGCAAAGACTAGGAACCAACCCAAATGCCCATCAATGATAGACTGGATAAAGAATATGTGGCACATATACACCATGGAATACCATGCAGCTATAAAAAAGGATGGATTAATGTCTTTTGCAGAGACATGGATGAAGCTGGAAACCATCATTCTCAGCAAACTATCACAAGAACAGAAAACCAAACACCACATGTTCTCACTCATAAGTGGGAGTTGAACAATGAGAACACATAGACACAGGGAGGGGAACATCACACACTGGGGCCTGTCAGTGGGTAGGAAGGAAAGAGGAGGGATAGCATTAGGAGAAATACTTAATGTAGATGACGAGTTGATGGGTGCAGCAAACCACGACAGCACATGTATACCTATTTCACAAAACTGCAAGTTCTGCAAATGTATCCCAGAACTTAAAGTGTATGTATGTGTGTATATATATATACACACAAATGTAAATGTAAATGTAAATAAATTGAAAATGGTAAAAATAGAAATATGTTTCCTACACAAATAGTGACATAATAAAGCAAGATAGAATGTATGTTTGAGTTAAAAAAAATTTCTTAGAAGACAACTTGAATTCCATTCCAAGGAACTAGTTTTCAAAAGTTTACAACCAGATTTCAGTTTGGCAAAAGGCAACAATGCTGTTTTGAAAATAATTTCTGAAAAGAGCTTCCCCAGCAGTTCCAAATGGCAGTCCTGATACAAGGAAGTAGGGGCAATTTTGTTACCACCAGGAACACTGAATTTATTTTCAGACCTTGAAATTCTGGGAGGCCCTCGAATAATAATCAACTACAATATTTTACTTTACATAGAAATATTGTTTTAATGTTAATATAAAAGCTTGTATATGAACTAAAATTGTCAATCTGCCACTTTTAAGAAAGAAGAATCCATTATGTCCCTAATCTATAGTGAGTTGATATGTTCCATAAGCAGTTCTGGAAGGAGGCTACACTTAGAGCATAAATTGGTATAGATCGCTTTGCTCTCACAGATAGCGACACAATATTTTCTGCTGAATGGGAAAAAGTTTGAAGGCATAAATCAAGATAAAGCAATCATCTGACAAAGAATTACAAAGAGGCCCCATACCTTTTTCTTAGTGAACTCCATGTGACACATTGATTTTTCCACTGAAGATAAAAGCCAAAATCATGTGTCATCAATAGAAAGCAAGCAAAACTATTTGGTTCAATATGTTATGGTACTTAACAAAAAAAACTTGCAGAGAAAAGACAAATCTAAAATGTTGCACATGATTCAAACAAGTCTGGATCAGAAGAGACATTTCAGAGGTCACTGCTAGAGAGTCAAGGATACATTAGAGAGAAATAAACTCCTGCTTTTTTGTTTATCTACTTACATACACAGATACTGTCTGATGAAGATGATTGATATCAGGTATGGTATTTGATGGTATAGTCATTTACAAAATAATTCATCCCTTATGATCTAATGCAATTTTCTTCATATTACACGTGTATATTTAAATACTTCCTTGTGAAGTGGAGGCTAGCCAGGCTGCTGTTAGCATATCCAGTACATTTCTGCAAATTCCAAAATGGCAAATCCCACAGTTGAAATTTCAACCTCTCTAGCGTCCCTCAGCTGGAGTGCATAATCACGGCAAAAGTCTGCAACATCAGAGGTGGCCGCCACAGACACAAAGTCTGTGTTTCTCATTCCATTCTACCAAATCTATTCAGCAGTCTGGGTGAGGGGGCTTGGCAGTATCTATGAGCAGAAAGCATTCAAATGGCTGGTATATGTGCTTCCGGGGAAACTAAGGGGAAAAAAGAGAGAGGGAGGGAGGGAGGGAACAAGAAAGAAGAAGGAAACTCAAGGAGAGAGGAAGGGAAGGAGGCTGGCAAGAAGGGATGGAGGGAGCAAGGGAGGGAGGAATAAAGGAAGGAAGTTACACCAAGTTTCAAAACTGGCCACGGACTGAGAAGGATTAAGAGACAAACGGAATTGAAAGCATTTATGTTCATACTCGGTATTTTTCTTACCCATTCTTGCAAATTAGTAATTTAAAAATTTTCATTTCCACAAATCCACGTGTTTTCTTGTTCCTCTCTCTCCGCTCTTTTTCCTTCTTTCCTTCCTGCCTTTCTTCTTTCTTTTCAACATAGGTTATATAAATGTGTGAGAGCTATCACTAGTCTACATTAATCATCAGGATTTTCCTGTATATTTCCAATTAAGATGACCCATAATAATATTCTACTGTAATTTTGGAGGGTCCAAAATACTAGATGGCATTTAGTGTTTTGGAAATCATGACAAGTCTAACAGGACTTTAAAAAACCTATCAAGACATCTGATGTGTTTTCTTGCCCATACACTCTTTAATGAGGTCTGCTTGACCCTTTCTTCTTCCCTTCTCTAGTCATGGGTTCTTCACACTGAAAACTAAGCTTTGCATCAGTGTTTGACGAACAGGTGACATAATAAACTGCAGTTACATTTTAAATTCAGCTCAAGATGGTAGATGAGAAATCTAAGATTGTGAAGTGAGATTTAGCATGCTGTTCAGTATGCAACAAATCTGAGTGTTGCTCACACAGGATTCATACCAACAGGCTCCTTCCAAAACCTTTCAATGCAAATTCTAGCAAATGCACACTTGGAAGAAAAATGTTCCATGAAGTTGTATATGTAAATTTATACTTTCAGCATTTATGTATATAATTTCAGGGGAAGTGGGATCAACTTAACATTATTAAACATAGTCCAATGATATTTACAACATAACTTCAGAAACATTTTATTACTAGAAGTATTTTAAAAAGGATGTACCATTTAGGATTTAAGACACACCCCACAAATGAAAAAACAAATGAGATTATAAACAACATTTTTAAAAAAATTATGCCATCTTTTCACTACAAAATCCTCCTGGGGGAAAAATATCTTTTCCTTCATTATTAAAGGATGTTATCAGAGCACAGTGGAATTCTTTCAGATTTAGTCAGAAGGTTCTCTGGAGTTGAGAGATCTATTGGAGAATATTTTCTTTGAAAGTCCATGTCCTTTCCCCAGGCCTACATCATATATAAATAAACATTTCAGAAAAGGGGCCATGTTAAGAAAAAGTGGGTTGAAGATTGTAAGACCTGGTTCCTGGGTGCCAAATAATTCACAAGTTGGAATAAGCTGGGTTTCTGTAACACTTCTCTATGACTGCCATTGATACTGAACTATGCCAAGGAACTAAGTCCTACCAAGGAAAAGCAGGAGGAAAACAGGTGTAAGAAAACATTTCCTGTCAGTGTGTCCAGAGATAGCATGAGTCAACAGCGGCTCCTCATGAAGCCATCGATTCGTAACACTGGAGTATCTAGAATGCATCTGGGTCGAATTATTAAAAAGAAAGTTCTTCTCAAGCTAGTTGTAATGGTAGCTAATTTAAAAAATTAATGTTCTGCGATTCTGATAAAAACCTATGTGGTGAACCAACAATAAAGGCGGCTGGAGATATTGGTATGAAATAGTTATTTTTCCTTATATACCTGGACGTTCATGTAAGAAATTATACTTTTGGAAGGTCTGTCATATTCTCAGTGTATAAGAGTTGAATCATTTTTGGAAGTTATTGTCAGAATTTTGCTTTAATAGTGCAGTAAAGTGTGCATTCTCTCTCCCTCATTTTCATTCAACAGCCTCTACAAATTGAGCCTGGCTCAAAGGTCTTTCCCTCTTGGAATATGACTCCTCCCCTGTCCCTCTACATAGGCTGTTCTATAACAAATTATTTTGCTGTCTTGATTTTTCAGAGACCTCATGCTAGTAGTAGAGAGTCAGGAGAAAGTGAGATGTCCTATATAAAAGGCCTGCTAGAAAAAGAAATCAGCACTGAGTTCTAAGGATACTGAACAACTTTTTAAAAAACAAGCAAGCCATATTAAACACATTAGTTACAACCAAATTAGATAAAACCATGAAAATTATCCAAGAAGAAAAAGTACATCACCTGTCTAGGTTTAAAATTGCTTAAGGCTGCCATCCAAGGACCATCTATGATAACAAATACAGTAGTCTGTATTGACACAAAGTTTTAGTGATAGACGTAATTACATTCTTCTGCTGGTGGTGTTCTAGAATAAATGGAATATCTGCTGATCAAATCTGAATGCATCCCATAATATTAGCATGTAGGATCCCAGATCTGCAGGCACTATCTCTTTCTCAGATCTACACTTTGAATATTATGTTAGTTAAAATGAGAAGTATGTTAGAAAATGTCTTTTACAAAAGAAATATTGGCTGAGTATGGTGGCTCATGCCTGTAATCCCAACACTCTGGGAGGCCAAGGTGAGAAGATCTCTTGAGCTCAAGAATTTGAGACCAGCTTGGGCAACATATCTATAAAAAATTTTAAAACTTAGCCGGTGTGGTGGTGCACACCTATAGGCACAGCTACTTCAGAGGCTGAATCAAGAGGATCACTTGAGCTTGGGAGTTTGAGGTTGCAGTGAACTATGAACATGGCACTGAACTCCAGTCTGGGCAACAGAGTGAGAACTTGTCTTCAAAAAAATAAAAAAGAAGAAAAAAATAGGAAATATTGTGTTCACATCTGCTATGGTACTCTTTCTTATATAAACTATTTCTTTGCAGTATTCTAGAGGATTTAAGACAAATTTACCACTGAATAATTTCATATGGTATATTATTGCATTAGTATAGTATGTTATTATATAATTAGTATAAGTGACCAGTGCTGCAACAACCACATTCCAAAAAGTATTGTGATCCTCCAAAATTACAATGTCTAAATGACATTATTCTCCTTCATGAGACCATTATACCTTAATTTTTCAGCACCATGAAAATCTACAAATGCCCTCTAAAATATATTTAGAAAACGTGGGGAAAAAATAGATACAGTTTCAGAAGATACATATATTTTGAAAATTAGCCTTTTTGGAATAAATTATTCTTTATGACATATAAATAAACACATTTTTCAGACTGGCGGGGTAACATTTGCATCAGTCAAAATAATTAGATTACTAAAACATGTAATCTTATTAGAAAAATGGTTTATTCAGAGAATCATTGGAATTATTAGCCTTCAAGCTGCTATAGATTGAATCTGATCAAAATAATTAAGATAATATTATTTCATTTTTCAGTATAATATCTCCTTAGTATTTTTGTTTCTTATTTAATATGTGATTATATTTACTTCTGTGAATAATATGGATGAAGATCATTACAGTATCAAGATCACTGGGTTCAGAGCACAGAAACCTCAAGTCTATTCTTTTTTCTTAAATACCTGTAAGACTTTAAAGAAGACAGAGTTTCTGGACTCTAATTTCTCTATCTGTAGAATAAATGGGTTAGACCAAATAACTCCTTTCTGCTTATAAATTTTCTAATTATATGACTGAGCTTACACCTGGAAAACAGTCTATCTCCTGTATAAATTAATGATAGAAATGAAAACCACCACGTTTCATGAAATTAACCACATAAATATCAACATCAACTGCTCAGAAGGACTTAAGTGCAAGTATCACAGGAATTCTGAAGCACAGAGAACTAAATATAAGAAATGTAACACTCTTCGTATTTTCAAAGAAGATTTTAATAATATATGTAAACACAGTAGCCTGTTCATAAGAAAAAAGAAAAGGGACGTCTTAGCATATTCAGGGTTCAACCAAAACTACTACTGGAATGTAAATCAAAGTAATATTCACCTAACTGTCATAATTGGCATGAATAATTTTAAGTAAAACACTTTTATTTGATATTAAATGTGAACAATAAGCCAAAACAGAGAAAATTAATAAATTGATCATTTATTGAAACTGAAATAAAAATATATAATTATTGAAGCCTCTTATATACATAAACCAATCATTGCTTAAATGAGCTGACATACTAGCTCCATAGTTTTATGTCACTAAGGAACTCTTTTGAACACAATAAAGAAACCAGAATTGAGCACAAAGAATGATGAACTGGGAAGTTCATGGCTTTCTATCTACTAATTAGGAGTACAATCATTCAGTCAAACAGCCACTCAACAAACATTTAGCATACAGCTTCTGGATACCAGGTACTGGTGTAGGTGCTAGAGCAACAAGGAAATAGTCCCTGCATTCAGTGAGCTCACAGGCAAGTAAACAAGTAAGTATAAAGACTGCATGACTGATTGGGAGCGGTGGTTCATGCCTGTAATCCCAGCACTTTGGGAGGCCAACGTGGGCAGATCACGAGGTCAAGAGATCGAGACCATCCTGGCCAACATAGTGAAACCCCGTCTCTACTAAAAATACAAAAATTAGCTGGGCACGGTGGTGCACGCCTGTAGTTACTTGGGAGGCTGAGGCAAGAGAATCAGTTGAACCTGGAAGGTAAAGGTTGCAGTGAGCTGAGATCACACCACTGCACTCCAGCCTGGTGACAGAGTGAGACTCTGTCTCAAAAAAAAAAAAAAAAGACTCCATGATAAATGTGTATCTACAAAGGGCACAAAGGAATGAGTAGCTAATCCCCAAAGCCATATGGAGCAGTCAGTATAAGTCAGTCTCAAACAAGGTGAGCCTATCAACTGCCCTAATTTATGCCTGGAGAAAGTTTTCCAGCCCACTACTCCAGGAGAAAAGCCCAAGAGGAGCCCATTGTTCTCCCTGAGCTGAGGGGACAGAGCTGAGAGTCCACAGAAACCATGTTGACATGAGCTCTCAGGACAAGGTTTCCGAGAAGAAGGGGCTGCACAGAAAGAGAACTCCAGAGCTCTGCAAAGGGTCCCCCTAAAGTACATAGCTAAGTAATTGTTAGGACAGGCCTAGAGAAAAGTACCTACGGTTGGGGAAACAACACCCAGATAAGATGAAAAGTAACAGTACACATGCTCACCAAGGTCCAGTAATAGTGCTTATTTTATCAGCCAAACCAGAAACACCTCAAGATTCCCAGGGATACCCAGAAGGATCTTGCCTCACTAGTTGGGAGTGATTAGCTCTAAAATGAGAACTGGTCTGATCCCACCTAATGAATTTTTAAAGCAAGACCAAAAAGAGTCAAACTCTTTCCAACTAAACTTAAATACATACCAATACAAAGATCAAGAATATTTATATATACTTCCAGCACTCAATAAGATAAAAGTCACCATATCTGACATCCAGACACAGTTTAGCAGAGACACAACAGTAACAACAAAAGACAGAAGAACGTGGCTCATAATAAGGAGAAAAATCACTGAGTCAGAACTGATCCAGAGTAAATCAAGGTGCCAGAGTTATCAGTTAAGAACATTCAAATGCTTATTGAAACAGTATTCTATATGTTCTAAAATAGAGACATGCAAGATACACTAAAGGAGGCTGGGCGCAGTGGCTCACGCCTGTAATCTCAGCATTTTGCGAGGCCGAGGCAGGTGGATCACGAAGTCAGGAGTTCAGGACCAGCCTGACCAATATGGTGAAATCCCATCTCTACTAAAAATACAAAAATTAGCGGGGCATAGTAGCATGCGGCTGTAGTCCCAGCTACATGGTAGGCTGATAGCACATTAGTCATTAAAGAAGAAAAGATAGACACCTCTCAAAATAAAATAGAGAGAGAAAATAAATTTTTAAAAAACATGAACAGAGCAATAGTAGACAGTAAATTTCAAGTAACTGAATTTACGTGTAATCTCAGTTCCCAAAGGAGAGGAGAGGGAAGATGTGAAAACATTTGGGACTTTGAGTCAGGCAAAGCTTTCTTTGATATGACCCCACAGCATGATTTATATAATAATATATTGATAAGAAGAACTCATCAAATTTAAAAAAAAGAATCTGCTCTTCAAAAGAATCTATTAAGAGACTGAAAAGACAAGCTGCAGGCTGGGAGAAAATATTTGCAATTCATATATCTGATGAAAGGCTTGCATCAAAAATATATTTTAAAAGCTCAAAATTTAATAATGAAAAACAAACAACCCCATTTAAAACTTGGGTGAAAGACTGGAACAGACATTACAAAGTAGACATTTGTTTGGTAAATAAGCACATATGCTCAACATAATTAATGCTTAGGGCAATGCAAATTAAAACCAAAATGAGACGCCACTATCTATTTTTAAATAGCTAAGATTAGCATGACTGATAACAGCCAAGCACTGGCTTGGATGTGGAGAAGCTGAAACTCTCATACACTGCTGATGGGAATACAAAAAAGTGTAACCTTTGAAAAACAGTTTAAGAGTCCCTTAAAAAGTTAAACATACTTCTGCCGTAAGACTCAGCCATTGCACTCCTGGGTATTTACCCAAGAGAGATAAAAGTAGGTGTTCATATAATGATATCAACACAAATGTTCATAGCACATGTATTCATAATAGCCCAAACTAGAAACAGTCTAAATATCAATCAATACATTAATGAATTAACTTGCTTTATCCGAATTAATTATGGATACATACTATAACATGAATGAATCTCAAAATAACTATACTAAGTGAAACAAGGCAGACTCTAGAGGTAAAACA
The DNA here is from genome assembly GCF_029281585.2 of Gorilla gorilla gorilla. Lineage (NCBI taxonomy): Eukaryota > Metazoa > Chordata > Mammalia > Primates > Hominidae > Gorilla > Gorilla gorilla. The sequence goes on along the minus strand of NC_073246.2, from coordinate 50,192,597 downwards.
TGCAGAGAAAAAAACATAAAATGTCAGACAAAAAAGTGCATAGTGTAAAATTTTATTTATATACATTTTTTGACTGTATAAATTACTGTCCAGTGACAGAAAGCAGTTTGGTGGTTTTTAAGGGCCAGGAATGAGGGGCCAGAGAAATGTATTATAAAGAGGCATCAGGAAACTGGAGGTGAAGTATATTTCCATCACCTCGATTGCGTGCTGATGGTTTCTAAACTTTCAATATTTTTAGTTTATTATATGTTATACAAAATAAAGCTTGTAATAAAAATCAAAAGATTGAGCCATCCTTATTTTCTCTATAAAAGAGCAGAATTATCCTTTTAGAGATTTGGAAAGATTATTAAAAGATAAGTTACAAAATACAGTACCTGACACGTATAAAATATTAAATAAATACTAGCCATGCTTAATTATTTTGTTTTAAGTCTATATGAGTCAAGTTTTAGTAGAAATATGGGCTAGAAAAAAAAAAACAGAAAGCGGGACTCTGTGATCCGACTTGGGCTTATAGAACAGACTGCACTAGTTTGTTCTCATGCTGCTAATAAAGTCATACCCAAGACCGGGTAATTTAGAAAGGAAAGAGGTTTAATGAACTCACAATTCCACATGGCTGGGGAGGCCTCACAGTCACGGCAGAAGGCAAAAAAGAAGCAAAGGCACATCTTAAATGGTAGCAGAGAAGAAAGCTTGTGTAGGGAAACTCCCATTTCAAAAGCATCAGATCTCGTGAGACTTATTCGCTACCAGGAGAACAGTAGGGGGAACCCGCCCCTATGATTCAATGATCTCCACCTGACTCCATCCTTGACATGCGGGGATAATTACAATCAAGGTGAGATTCGGATGGAGACACAGCCGAATCATATCAATGACTAATGAGAGTTACGTCCAGAACCTAATGAAAACCTGTCTGAGGCCACATTCCCTGTAAAGCAGATTTGAGATAGAGATTTGTGTAGAGAACATTTAACTGGGTAAAATCCTAGGAGCCAACAACTGTGGCGAAAAAGCTGAATTGGACAAAGGGATTTGAGATGTGAGGCAGTCACAACAAATACCTCAGCTAATCTCAAGGGGGAGCTGAGAAGCAGGGGTGACCCTTCAGAGTTGCCCTAAATTGAGGCAGGAGTATGGAGTTTTAATACCTTTCACTGGCCATTCTTCAGATACGAGTTGTCCCCAAGGATGGACATCAGCTTGACAAGTTATTAATTAGATCTCCTGAGAATAAATTCTAGAGAGAATCAGCTGAGAGGCATGATTTGCCAACACTCCCAATAGCTGGGCAAACTTCAGTTTTGAGGGAGGATTTGGGTCACACACAAAAGTCTCCACAACCAATTATTCATGGGAAATTCTATGTAGGCAGAGCTATTTCATGGCCAGTTAATCAAAACTACATAATCTATTTGGTTAAGCAAAAGAAATTAAAAAGATAAAATAAAACCTATATATTAACACTCAAAAGTTTTTAATGCATTTGCCTTGCATTTCATATGTTTTGCCTTGCATTTCATATGTTTTGCCTTGCATTTGTTTATTTGCTTTCAAGAACCTTTAGAGAACAATAATTACTAATATAATATGGAGTAGCACAGCATAGACGAGGGAAGCTAACTCTCTCCCTTTTCCCAGAACCTGGAACAGCTAAAGATCCTAAGCATTGTCAGCTTTGGTATCTGACACAGTTTGGATGTTTGTCCCCTTCAAATCTCACGTTAAAATGTGATCCCCAATGTTGGAGAGAGATGCCTCCTGAATGGCTTGGTGCTGTCCTCTTGGTAATGAATGAGTTCTTACCCTGTGAGTTCATGCGATATCTGGTTGTTTAAAAGAGACTGACACCTCCTCCCTGTCTCTCTTGCTTCCTCTCTCACCATGTGATATGCTGGTTTCCCTTCACCTTCCACCATGATTGGAAGGTTCCTGAGGCCCTCCCTGGAAGCAGGTGCCAGTACTATGCTTCACGTACAGCCTTCAGAACAAGAAGCCAAATAAACCTCATTTCTTTATTAATTACCCAACCTCAGGTATTTCTTTATAACAATGCAAATGGGCTAACAGAGTATCATTCATGGACAGTGAGTGTATTAGTCAATTTTCATGCTGCTGATAAAGACATACCCAAGACTGGGTAATTTATAAAGAAAAAGAGGTTTAATGAATTCACATATCAGCACCGCTAGCTGTATAAATTTGGAAATATCTTCACTGCTACCCGTACAAATATGGAAATATCTACAGCGCTACCTGTATAAACATGGAAATATCTACACCGCTATCTGTATAAACATAGAAATATCTACACCGCTATCTCTATAAACATGGAAATATCTACAGCGCTATCCGTAGAAACATGGAAATATCTACACCGCTATCTGTATAAACAAGGAAATAACTACACCGCCATCTCTATAAACATGGATATATCTACAGGGCCATCTGTATAAACACGGAAATAACTACACCGCTATCTGTATATACATGGAAATATATACACCGCTATCTCTATAAACATGGAAATATCTACACCATTATCTGTATAAACATGGAAATAACTACACCTCTATCTCTATAAACATGGAAATATCTACACTGCTATCTGCATAAACATCGAAATATCTAAACCGCTACCTGTAAAACAGGGAAATATCTACACCGCTATCTCTATAAACATTGAAACATCTACACTGCTATCTTTATAAACATTGAAATACCTACACTGCTATTTGTATAAACATGGAAATATCTACAACGCTATCTCTATAAACATGGAAATAACTACACCGCTATCTCTATAAACGTGGAAATATCTACACCACCATCTGTATGAACATAGAATTATCTACAACGCCATCTGTATGAACATTGAAATATCTTCACCGCTATCTGTATAAACATGGAAATATCTACACCGCTATCTGTATATACATGGAAATATCAACACCGCTATCTCTATCAACATGGAAATATCTACACCGCTATCTCTATAAACATGGAAATATCTACACCGCCTTCTGTACAAACATGGAAATATCTACACCGCTATCTGCATGAAAATGGAAATATCTACACAGCTATCTGCATATACATGGAAATATCTACAAAGCTATCTCTTTGCACATGGAAATAACTACACCAGTATATCTATAAACATGGAAATATCTACACCGCCATCTGTATGAACATGGAAATATCTGCACCACCATCTGTATGAACATATAAATATCTAGACCGCCATCTGTATTAAGATGGAGACATCTACACCGCTATCTGTATAAACATGGAAAAATCTACACGGCCATCTGTATAAACATGGAAATATCTACACCGCTATCTGTATAAACAAGGAAATATCAACACTGCCATCTCTATAAACATGGAAATATCCACACTGCCATCTGTATAAACATGGAAATATCTACACCGTTATCCATATAAACATGGAAATATCTACAGCGTTATCTGCATAAACATGAAAATATCTGCACCGCCATCTCTATAAACATGGAAAATCTACACCGCTACCTGAATAAACTTGTAAATATCTACACCGGTATCTGTATAAACATGGAAATATCTACACCGCCATCTGTATGAACATGGAAATATCTACACCGCCATCTATATAAAGATGGAAATATCTGCACCGTCATTTGAATATACATAGAAATATCTACACCGCCATCTGTATAAACATGGAAATATCCACACCGCCATCTGTATAAACATGGAAAGATCTACACCGCCATCTGTATAAACATGGAAATATGTACAAAGCCATCTGTACGAACATGGAAATATCTACACCATCATGTGTATGAACATGGAAATATCTACACTGCCATCTGTATGAACATGGAAATAACTACACCGCCATATGTATGAACATGGAAGTATCTACACCGCCATGTGTATGAACATGCAAATATCTTCACCGCCGTCTGTATGAACAATGAAATATTTACACCGCCATCTCTATGAACATGGAAATATCTACACCGCTATTTGTATGAACATGGAAATAGCTACACCGCTATCTCTATAAACATGGAAATATCTACACCTCTATCTCTATAATCATGGAAATATCTACCCCGCCATCTCTATAAACACGGAAACACATACACCGCTATCTGTAAGAACATGGAAATATCTACACCACAATGTGTATAAAGATGGAAATATCTACACCGCTATCTGTATGAACATGGAAAGATCTACACCGCCATCTGTATGAACATGGAAATATCTACAGCGCCAACCATATAAAGATGGAAATATCTACACCGCTATCTGTATGAACATGGAAATATCTACACCACAATCTGTATAAACATGGAAATATCTACAACGCTATCCCTATAAACATGGCAATATCTACACCGCTATCTCTATAAACATGGAAATATCTACACCACTCTCTATAAACTTGGAAATAACTACATTGCTATCTCTATAGACATGGAAATATCTAGACCGCCATCTCTATAAACATTTAAATATCTACACCGCCATATGCATAAACATGGAAATATCTATACCGCCATCTGTATGAACATGGAATTATCTACACCGCCATCTTTATAAAGATGGAATTAACTACCCCGCCATCTGTGTAAACATGGAAATAGCTACACCGCCAACCGTATAAAGATGGAAATATCTACACCATCATCTGAATATACATGGCAATATCTACACAACCATCTTTATAAACATGCAAATATCTACACCGCCATCTGTATAAACATGGAAATATCTACACTGCCATTTGTATGAACACAGAAATATGTACAAAGCCATCTGTATGAACATGGAAATATCTACACCACCATGTGGATGAACATGGAAATATCTACACCGCCATCTGTATAAACATGGAAATATCTACACCACCATCTCTATAAACATTGAAATATCTACACCGCCATCTGTATGAACATCAAAATATCTATACCGCCAACCGTATAAAGATGGAAATATCTACACCGTTATCAGTATGAACATGGAAATATCTACACCACTACCTGTATAAACGTGGAAATATATACACCACTATCTGTGTAAACATGGAAATATCTACACCGCTATCTGTTAAAACTTGGAAATATCTACACCGTTATGCGTGTAAACATGGAAATATCTTCACCGCCATCTGTATGAACATGGAAATATCTACACTGCCATCTACATAAACATGGAAATTTCTACACCGCCATCTGTAGGAATATGGAAATATCTACACCACCATCTGAATCAACATGCAAATATCTACACCGCCATCTGTATGAACATGGAAACATCCATACCGCCATCTGTATGAATTTGGAAATATCTACACCGCTAACTGTATGAACATGGAAATATCTGAACCGCTATCTCTATGAACATGGAAATATCTACACCTCTATCTCTATAACCATGGATATATCTACACCGCTATCTGTATATACATGGAAATATTTACACCGCTATCCGTATAAACATGGAAATATCTACAGTGTTATCTATACAAACATGGAAATAACTACACTGCTATCTCTATAAACATGGATATATCTACACCGCCATCTGTATGAACATGGAAATATCTACACCGCTATCTGTATGAACATGGAAATATCTACACCGCAATCTCTATAAACATGGAAATATCTACACTGCTATCTGTATAAACAAGGATATATCTACACTGCCATCTCTATAAACATGGAAATATCTACACTGCCATCTGTATAAACATGGAAATATCTACACCGCTATCTGTATACACATGGAAATATTTTCACCACTATCCATATAAACATGGATATATCTACGGCGTTATCTGTATAAACATGGAAATAACTTCACCGCTATCACTATAAACATGGATATATCTACACCGCTATCTGTATAAACATGGAAATAACTTCACCGCCATCTGTATAAACATGGAAGTATCTAAACCGCCATTTCTATAAACATGGAAACATCTACACCGCCATCTGTATGAACCTGAAAATATCTACACCGCCATCTCTATAAAGATGGAAACCCCTACACCGCCATCTGTATAAACATGGAAATATCTACACCGCTATCTGCATAAAGATGGAAATATCTACACCGCTATCTGAATAAACACGGAAATACCTACACTGCCATCTGTATAAATATAGAAATATCTACACCACCATCTCTATAAACATGGAAATATCTACACGGCCATCTGTATGAACATGGAAATATCTACACCGCCAACCGTATAACGATGGAAATATCTACACCGCTATCTGTATGAACATGGAAATATCTACACCGCTATCTGTATAAACATGGAAATATCTACAACGCTATCTCTATAAACATGGCAATATTTACACCGGCATCTCTATAAACATGGAAATATCTACACCGCTCTCTATAATGTTGGAAATAACTACACTGCTATGTCTGTAGACATGGAAATATCTAGAACGCCATCTCTATAAACATGGAAATATCTACACCGCCATCTGCATAAACTTGGAAATATCTGAACCGCCATCTGTATGAACATGGAAATAACTACACCGCCATTTTTCTAAAGATGGAAATATCTACACCGCCATCTGTATAAACATGGAAATATCTACACCTCCATCTGTATAAAGATGGAAATATCTACACCGCCATATGAATAAACATGGAAATATCTACACCGACATCTGTATGAACATGGAAATACCTACAACGCCATCTGTGGAAACATAGAAATATCTACACCGCCATCGGTATGAACATGGAAATATCTACACCACTATCTTGTAAACATGGAAATATCTACACCCCTAACTCTATAAAAATGGAAATATCTACACCGCTATCTGCATAAACATGGAAATATCTGAACCGCCATCTGTATGAACATGGAAATAACTACACCGCCATTTTTCTAAAGATGGAAATATCTACACCGCCATCTGTATAAACATGGAAATATCTACACCTCCATCTGTATAAAGATGGAAATATCTACACCGCCATATGAATAAACATGGAAATATCTACACCGCCATCTGTATGAACATGGAAATATCTACACCGCCATCTGTGGAAACATAGAAATATCTACACCGCCATCGGTATGAACATGGAAATATCTACACCACTATCTTGTAAACATGGAAATATCTACACCCCTAACTCTATAAACATGGAAATATCTACACCGCTATCTGTTAAAACTTGGAAATATTTACACCGTTATGTGTATAATCATGGATATATCTTCACCGCCATCTGTATGAACATGGAAATATCTACCCTGCATACTATATAAACATGGAAATATCTACACCGCCATCTGTAGGAACATGGAAATATCTACACCGCCATCTGAATGGACATGCAAATATCTTCACCGCCATCTGTATGAACATGGAGATATCTACACGGACGTCTGTATGAATTTGGAAATATCTACACCGCTATCTGTATGAACATGGAAATATCTACACCGCTATCTCTATGAACATGGAAATATCTACACCGCTATCTGTATAAACAAGGAAATATCTACACTGCCATCTCTATAAACATGGAAATATCTACACTGCCATCTGTATCAACATGGAAATATCTACACCGTTATCCTTATAAACACGGAAATATCTACAGCGTTATCTGTATAAACATGGAAATAACTACACCGCCATCTCTATAAACATGGATATATCTACACTGCTATCTGTATAAACATGGAAATATCTACACTTATCTGTGAAACGGGGAAATGTCTACACTGCTATCTCTATAAACATGGAAATATCTACACCACTATCTCTATAATCATGGAAATATCTACACCACCATCTCTATAAACATGGAAATACATACACCGCCATCTGTAGGAACATGGAATTATCTACACAACCATGTGTATGAACATGGAAATATATACACCGCCATCTGTATGAACATGGAAATATCTACACTGCCATCTGTATGAACATGGAAATATGTACACCGCCATCTGTATGAACATGCAAATACCTTCACCGCCATCTGTATGAACATGGAAATATCTACACCACCATCTGTATGAAAATGGAAATATCTACACCGCTATCTGTATGAACATGGAAATATCTACACCGCTATCTCTATAAACATGGAAATATCTACACCGCTATCAGTGTAAACAAGGAAATATCAGCACTGCCATCTCTATAAACATGGAAACATCTACACTGCCATCTGTATAAACATAGAAATATCTACAACGCTATCTGTATATACATGGAAATATTTACACCGCTATCCGTATAAACATGGAAATATCTACAGCGTTATCTATATAAACATGGAAATAACTACACCGCTATCTCTATAAACATAGATATATCTACACTGCTATCTGTATAAACATGGAAATATCTACACTGCTATCTGTGAAACAGGGAAATATCTACACCGCTATTTCTCTAAACATGGAAATATCTACACCACTATCTCTATAATCATGGAAATATCTACACTGCCATCTCTATAAACATGGAAATACATACACCACCACCTGTATGAACATGGAAATATCTACACCGCCATGTGTATAAAGATGGAAATATCTACACCGCTTTCTGTATGAACATGGAAATATCTACACTGCCATCTGAATAAACACAGAAATATCTATACCGCCATATCCATACACTTGGAAATATCTACACCGTTATCTGTAAAAACTTTGAAATATCTACACCGCTATCTGTAAACATGGAAATATCTACACTGCTGTCTGCATAAAGATGGAAAAATCTACACCGCTATCTGAAAAAATATGGAAATATCTACACCGCCATCTTTATAAACATGGAAATATGTACACCGCTATCTCTATAAACATGGAAATATCTACACTGCCGTCTATATGAACTTCGAAATATCCACACCGCCATCTCTGTAAAGATGGAAATATCTAAACCGCCGTCTGTATAAACATGGAAACATCCACACCGCCACCTCTATAAACATGGAAATATCTATACCGCCATCTGTATGAACATGGAAATATCTACATAGCCATCTGTATAAAGATGGAAATATCTACACCGCCATCTGTATAAACATGGAAATATCTACACCGCTATCTGTATAAACAAGGAAATATCTACACTGCCATCTCTATAAACATGGAAATATCTACACTGCCATCTGTATAAACATGGAAATATCTACACCGTTATCCGTATAAACATGGAAATATCTACACCGCTATCTGTATAAACATGGAAATATCTACACCGCTACCTGTATAAACATGGAAATATCAGCACCGCTATCTGTATGAACCTGGAAATATCTACAACGCCATCTGTATGAACATGGAAATATCTACACCGCCATCTATATAAAGATGGAAATATCTTCACCGTCATTTGAATATACATAGAATTATCTACACCGCCTTCTGTTTAAACATGGAAATGTCCACACCACCATCTGTATAAACATGGAAATATCTACACCACCATGTGTATGAACATGGAAATATCTACACCGCCATCTGTATGAACATGGAAATATCTACACCGCCATCTGTATGAACATGGAAATATCTACACCGCCATCTGTATGTACATGCAAATATATTCACCGCCGTCTGTATGAACATGGAAATATTTACACCGCCATCTGTATGAACATGGAAATATCTACACCGCTATCTGTATGAACATGGAAATATCTACACCTATATCTCTATAATCATGGAAATATCTACCCCGCCATCTCTATAAACACGGAAACACATACACCACCATCTGTAAGAACATGGAAATATCTACACCACAATGTGTATAAAGATGGAAATATCTACACCGCTATCTGTATGAACATGGAAAGATCTACACCGCCATCTGTATGAACATGGAAATATCTACAGCGCCAACCATATAAAGATGGAAATATCTACTCCGCTATCTGTATGAACATGGAAATATCTACACCACAATCTATATAAACATGGAAATATCTACACCGCCATCTCCATAAACATGCAAATATCTACACCACTCTCTATAAACTTGGAAATAACTACACTGCTATCTCTGTAGACATGGAAATATCTAGACCGCCATCTCTATAAACATGGAAATATCTACACCGCCATATGCATAAACATGGAAATATCTAAACTGCCATCTGTATGAACATGGAAATATCTACACCGCCATCTTTATAAAGATGGAAATAACTACACCGCCATCTGTGTAAACATGGAAATAGCTACACCGCCATCTGTATAAAGATGGAAATATCTACACCATCATCTGAATATACATGGCAATATCTACACAACCATCTTTATAAACATGCAAATATCTACACCGCCATCTGTATAAACAGGGAAATATCTACACCGCCATCTGTATGAACACAGATATATGTACAAAGCCATCTGTATGAACATGGAAATATCTACACCACCATGTGTATGAACATGGAAATATCTACACCGCCATCTGTATAAACATGGAAGTATCTACACTGCCATCTCTATAAACATGGAAATATCTACACCGCCATCTGTATGAACATGAAAATATCTATACTGCCAACAGTATAAAGATGGAAATATCTACACCGCTATCCGTATGAACATGGAAATATCTACACCACTATCAGTATAAACGTGGAAATATATACACCGCTATCTGTGTAAACATGGAAATATCTACACCGCTATCTCTTAAAACTTGGAAATATCTACACCGTTATGCGTGTAAACATGGAAATAACTTCACCGCCATCTGAATGAACATGGAAATATCTACACTGCCATCTATATAAACATGGAAATTTCTACACCGCCATCTGTAGGAACATGGAAATATCTACACCACCATCTGAATGAACATGCAAATATCTACACCGCCATCTGTATGAACATGGAAACATCTATACCGCCATCTGTATGAATTTGGAAATATCTACACCGCTAACTGTATGAACATGGAAATATCTGCACCGCTATCTATATGAACATGGAAATATGTACACCGCTATCTGTATAAACAAGGAAATATCTACACTCCCATCTCTATAAACATGGAAATATCTACACTGCCATCTGTATAAACATGGAAATATCTACAGCGTTATCCGTATTAACATGGAAATATCTACAGCGTTATCTGTATAAACATGAAAATATCTACACCGCCATCTCTATAAACATGGAAAATCTACACCGCTATCTGAATAAACATGTAAATATCTACAACGGTATCTGTATAAACATGGAAATGTCTACACAGCTATCTGTATAAGCATGGAAATATCAACACCGCCATCTGTAGGAACATGGAAATATCTACACCACAATCTGTATAAACATGGAAATATCTACACCGTCATCTGAATATACATAGAAATATCTACACCACCATCTGTATAAACATGGAAATATCTACACCGCCATCTGTATAAACATGGAAATATCTACATCGCAATCTGTATGAACATGGAAATATATACAAAGCCATCTGTATGAACATGGAAATATCTACACCGCCATCTCTATGAACATGGAAATATCTACACCGCCATCTGAATGAACATGCAAATATCTTCACCGCCGTCTGTATGAACTTGGAAATATCTACACCGCCATCTGAATGAACATGCAAATATATTCACCGCCGTCTGTATGAACTTGGAAATATTTACACCGCCATCTGTATGAACATGGAAATATCTACACCACTATCTGTAAGAACATGGAAATATCTACACCGCTATCTCTATAAACATGGAAATATCTACACCTCTATCTCTATAATCATGGAAATATCTACCCCGCCATCTCTATAAACACGGAAACATATATACCGCCATCTGTAAGAAGATGGCAATAACTACACCACAATGTATATAAAGATGGAAATATCTACAACGCTATCTGTAGGAACATGGAAATATCTACACCGCTATCTGTATAAACACTGAAATATCTATACCGCCATCTCTATAAACATGGAAATATCTACACCGCCATCTGTATGAACATGGAAATACCTAAACCACCACGTGTATGAACATGGAAATATCTGCACCGCCATCTGTATGAAGATGGAAATATCTACACCGCTATCTGTATGAACATGGAAATATCTACACCACTATCTCTATAAACATGGAAATATCTACTCCGCTATCTGTATAAACAAGGAAATATCTATACTGCTATCTGTGAAACAGGGAAATATCTACACCGCTATCTCTATAAACATGGAAATATCTACACCACTATCTCTATAGTCATGGAAATATCTACACCGCCATCTGTATGAACATGGAAATATCTACACAACCATCTGTATAAAGATGGAAATATCTACACCAATACTGTGTGAACATGGAGATATCTACACCGCTATCTGTATAAACGTGGAAATATCTACACCGCTATCTGAATAAACATGGAAATATCTCCACCGCAATATCTGTAAACATGGAAATAACTACAGAGCTATGTGTATAAACATGGAAATACCTAGACCGCCATCTTTCAAAACATGGAAATATCTACACAGCCATCTGTATAAACGTGGAAATATCTACACCGCCATCTGTATGAACATGGAAATATCTACACCGCCATCTGAATGAACATGCAAATATCTTCACCGCCGTCTGTATGAACTTGGAAATATCTACACTGCCATCTGAATGAACATGCAAATATCTTCACCGCCGTCTGTATGAACTTTGAAATATTTACACCGCCATCTGTATGAACATGGAAATATCTGCACCAATATCTGTAAGAACATGGAAATATCTACACCGCTATCTCTATAAACATGGAAATATCTACACCTCTATCTCTATAATCATGGAAATATCTACCCCGCCATCTCTATAAACACGGAAACATATATACCGCCATCTGTAAGAACATGGCAATATCTACACCACAATGTGTATAAAGATGGAAATATCTACACCGCTATCTGTAGGAACATGGAAATATCTACACCACCATCTGTATAAACGCTGAAATATCTATACCGCCATCTCCATACACTTGGAAATATCTACACAGCTATCTGTATAAAGATGGAAATATCTACACCGCTATCTGAATAAACACGGAAATACCTACACCGCCCTCTGTATAAACATGGAAATATCTACACCGCCATCTCTATAAACATGGAAATATCTACACCGCCATCTGTATGAACATGGAAATACCTAAACCACCACGTGTATGAACATGGAAATATGTACACCGCCATGTGTATGAACATGGAAACAACTTCACCACCATCTGTATGAACATGGAAATATCTACACCACCATCTGTATGAACATGCAAATATCTTCATCGCCATCTGTATGAACTTGGAAATATCTACACCGCCATCTGTATGAACATGGAAATATCTACACCGCTATCTGTATGAACATGGAAATATCTACAACACTATCTCTATAAACATGGAAATACCTACTCCGCTATCTGTATAAACAAGGAAATATCTATACTGCTATCTGTGAAACAGGGAAATATCTACAGCGCTATCTCTATAAACATGGAAATATCTACTCCACTATCTCTATAGTCATGGAAATATCTACACCGCCATCTGTATGAACATGGAAATATCTACACAACCATCTGTATAAAGATGGAAATATCTACACCGCTACTGTGTGAACATGGAGATATCTACACCGCTATCTGTATAAACGTGGAAATATCTACACAGCTATCTGAATAAACATGGAAATATCTCCACCGCAATATCTATAAACATGGAAATAACTACAGAGCTATGTGTATAAACATGGAAATACCTAGACCGCCATCTTTAAAAACATGGAAATATCTACACAGCCATCTGTATAAACGTGGAAATACCTACACCGCCATCTGTATGAACATGGAAATATCTATAGCGCCAACCATATAAAGATGGAAATATCTACACCGCTATCTCTATGAACGTGGAAATATCTACAACGCAATATGTATAAACATGGAAATATCTACACCGCTATCCCTATAAACATGGAAATATCTACAACACTCTCTATATACTTGGAAATAACTACACTACTATCTCTATACACATGGAAATATCAAGACCTCCATCTCTATAAACATGGAAATATCTACACCGCCATATGCATAAACGTGGAAATATCTAAACCGCCATCTGTATGAACCTTTAAATATCTACACCGCTATCTGTGTAAATATGCATACATTTTCACCGCTATCTGTATAAACATGGAAATATCTACACCGCTATCTGTATGAACATGGAAATATCTACACCGCTATCTGTTTGAACATGGAAATATCTACACCGCTATCTGCATATACATAGAAATATCTACAAAGCTATCTCTTTACACAAGGAAATAACTACACCGCTATCTGTATGAACATGGAAATATCTACACCGCTATCTGCATGAAAATGGAAATATCTACACAGCTATCTGCATATACATGGAAATATCTACAAAGCTATCTCTTTACACATGGAAATAACTACACCGCTATCTGTATGAACATGGAAATATCTACACCGCCAACTGTATGTACATGGAAATATCTGAACCGCAATCTGTATTAACATACAAATATCTACACCGCCGTCTGTATTAAGATGGAGATATCTACACCGCTATCTGTATAAACCTGGAAATATCTACACCGCTATCTGTATAAACATGGAAATATCTACACCGCTATCTGTATAAACATGGAAAAATCTACACCGCTACCAGTATAAACATGGAAATATCAGCACCGCTATCTGTATGAACATGGAAATATCTACACAGCCATCTGGATGAACATGGAAATATCTACACCGCTATCTGTATGAACATGGAAATAGCTACACCGCTATCTGTATGAAGATGGAAATATCTACACCACTATCTGTATGAACATGGAAACATCTACACCTCTATCTGTATGAACATGGAAATATCTACACCGCTATCTGTATGAACATGGAAATATCTACACCGCTATCTTTATGAACATGGAAATATCTTCACCGCCATCTGTATGAACATGGATATATCTACACAGCCATCTGTATGAACATGGAAATATCTAAACCGCTATCCGTATGAACATGGAAATATCTACACAGCAATCTGTATGAACATGGAAATATCTTCACCGCCATCTGTATGAACATGGATATCTCTACACAGCCATCTGGATGAACATGGAAATATCTACACTGCTATCTATATGAACATGGAAATATCTACACCGCTATTTGTGTAAACATGCATACATCTTCACCGCTATCTGTATAAACATGGAAATATCTACACCGCGATCTGTATGAACATGGAAATATCTACACCTCTATCTGCTTGAACAGGGAAATATCTACACCGCTATCTGCATGAAAATGAAAATATCTACACAGCTATCTGCATATACATGGAAATATCTACAAAGCTATCTCTTTACACATGGAAATAACTACACCGCTATCTGTATGAACATGGAAATATCTACACCGCCATCTGTATGAACATGGAAATATCTGCACCGCCATCTGTATTAACATACAAATATCTACACCGCCGTCTGTAATAAGATGGAGATATCTACACCGCTATCTGTATAAACTTGGAAATATGTACACCGCTATCTGTATAAACATGGAAATATCTACACCGCTATCTGTATAAACATGGAAATATCTACACCGCTACCAGTATAAACATGGAAATATCAGCACCGCTATCTGTATGAACATGGAAATATCTACACAGCCATCTGGATGAACATGGAAATATCTACACCGCTATCTATATGAACATGGAAATAGCTACACCGCTATCTGTATGAACATGGAAATATCTACACCACTGTCTGTATGAACATGGAAATATCTACACCTCTATCTGTATGAACATGGAAATATCTACACCGCTATCTGTATGAACATGGAAATATCTACACCGCTATCTTCATGAACATGGAAATATCTTCACCGCCATCTGTATGAACATGGATATATCTACACAGCCATCTGGATGAACATGGAAATATATACTCCGCTATCTGTATGAACATGGAAATATCTACACCGCTATCTGTGTAAACATGCATACATCTTCACCGCTATCTGTATAAACATGGAAATATCTACACTGCTATCTGTATGAACATGGAAATATCCACACCGCTATCTGTTTGAACATGGAAATAGCTACACCGCTATCTGTATGAACTTGGAAATATCTACACCACTATCTGTGTGAACATGGAAAAACCAACACCGCTATCTGTATGAACATGGAAATATCTTCACCGCCATCTGTATGAACATGGATATATCTACACAGCCATCTGGATGAACTTGGAAATATCTACACGGCTATCTGTATGAACATGGAAATAGCTACACCTATATCTGTATGAACACGGAAATATCTACACCGCTATCTGTATGAACATGGAAAGATCTACACCGCTATCTGTATGAACATGGAAATATCTTCACCGCCTTCTGTATGAACATCGATATATCTACACAGCCATCTGGATGAACATGGAAATATATACACCGCTATCTGTACGAACATGGAAATATCTACACCGCTATCTGTGTAAACATGCATACATCTTTACCGCTATCTGTATAAACATGGAAATATCTACACCGCTATCTGTATGAACATGGAAATATCTACACGGCTATCTGTTTGAACATGGAAATATCTACACCGCTATCTGCATGAAAATGGAAATATCTACACAGCTATCTGCATATACATGGAAATATCTACAAAGCTATTTCTTTGCACATGGAAATAACTACACCACTATCTCTATAAACATGGAAAAATCTACACCGCCATCTGTATGAACATGGAAATATCTACACCGCTACCTGTATAAACATGGAAATATCAGCACCGCTATCTGTATGAACATGGAAATATCTACACAGCCATCTGGATGAACATGGAAATATCTACACCGCTATCTGCATGAACAAGGATATAGCTACACCGCTATCTGTATGAACATGGAAATATCTACACAGCTATCTGTATGAACATGGAAATATCTACACCGCTATCTGTATAAACATGGAAATATCTACACCGCTATCTGTATAAACATGGAAATATCTACACCTCTATCTGTATGAACATGGAAATATCAGCACCGCTATCTGTATGAACATGGAAATATCTACACTGCTATCTCTATGAACATGGAAATATCTACACCGATATCTGTATGAACATGGAAATATCTTCACCGCCATCTGTACGAACATGGATATATCTACACAGCCATCTGGATGAACATGGAAATATCAGCACCGCTGTCTGTATGAGCATGGAAATATCTACACCGCTATCTGTATGAACATGGAAATATCTACACCGCTATCTGTATGAACATGGAAATATCTACACCGCTATCTGTATGAACATGGAAATGTCCACACCGCTATCTGTATGAACATGGAAATATCTACAACGCTATCTGTACGAACATGGAAATATCTTCACCGCCATCTGTATCAACATGGATATATCTACACAGCCATCTGGATGAACATGGAAATATCTACACCGCTATATGTATGAACATGGAAATAGCTACACCGCTATCTCTATGAACATGGAAATATCTACACCGCTATCTGTATGAACATGGAAATATCTACACCGCTATCTGTATGAACATGGAAATACCTTCACAGCCATCTGTATGAACATGGATATATCTACACCGCTATCTGTGTAAACATGCATACATCTTCACCGCTATCTGTATAAACTTGGAAATATCTACACCACTATCTGTATGAACATGGAAATATCTACACCGCTATCTGTTTGAACATGGAAATATCTACACCGCTATATGCTTGAAAATGGAAATATCTACACAGGTATCTGCATATAAATGTAAATATCTACAAAGCTATCTCTTTACACATGGAAATAACTACACCGCTATCTCCATAAACATGGAAATATCTACACCGCCATCTGTATGAACATGGAAATATCTGCACCGTCATCTGTATTAACATACAAATATCTACACCGCCATCTGTATTAAGATGGAGATATCTACACCGCTATCTGTATAAACTTGGAGATATCTACACCGCTATCTGTATAAACATGGAAATATCTACACCGCAATCTGTATAAACATGGAAATATCAGCACCGCTATCTGTATGAATATGGAAATATCAACACTGCCATCTGTATTAAGATGGAGATATCTACACCGCTATCTGTATAAACATGGAAATATCTACACCGCTATCTGTATGAACATGGCAATACCTACTCCGCTATCTGTATGAACATGGAAATATCTACACCGATATCTGTATGAACATGGAAATATCTTCACCACCATCTGTATGAACATAGATATATCTACACAGCCATCTGGATGAACATGGAAATATCAGCAACGCTGTCTGTATGAACATGGAAATAACTACACCGCTATCTGTATGAACATGGAAATATCTACACCGCTATCTGTATGAACATGGAAATATCTTCACCGCCATCTGTATGAACATGGATATATCTACACAGCCATCTGGATGAACATGGAAATATCTACACCGCTATCTGTATGAACATGGAAATATCTACAACACTATCTGTGTAAACATGTATACATCTTCACCGCTATCTGTTTAAACATGGAAATATCTACACTGCTATCTGTATGAACATGGAAATATCTACACTGCTCTCTGTGTGAACATGGAAATATCTATACCGCTATCTGCATGAAAATGGAAATATCTACAAAGCTATCTGCATATAAATGTAAATATCTATACAGCTATCTCTTTACACATGGAAATAACTACACCGCTATCTCTATAAACATGGAAATATCTACACCGCCATCTGTATGAACATGGAAATATCTGCACCGCCATCTGTATGAGCATATAAATACCTTCACCACCATCTGTATTAAGATGGAGATATCTACACCGCTATCTGTATAAACATGGAAATATCTACACCGCTATCTGTATAAACATGGATATATCTACACAGCGATCTGGATGAACATGGAAATATCTACACCGCTCTCTGGATGAACATGGAAATATCTACACCGCTATCTGTGAAAAGATGCATATAACTTCACCGCAATCAGTATAAGCATTGAAATATCTACACCGCTATCTGTATGAACGTGGAAATAACTACACCGCTATCTGTTTGAACATGGAAATATCTAAAACCGCTATCAGCATGAAAATGGAAATATCTACACAGCTATCTGCATATACATGGAAATATCTACACAGCTATCTCTTTACACATGGAAATAACTACAGCGCTATCTGTATGAACATGGATATATCTGCACCGAAATCTGTATGAACATATAAATATCTACACCGCCATCTGTATTAAGATGTAGATATCTACACCGCTATCTGTATAAACATGGAAATATCTACACCGCTATCTGTATAAACATGGAAATATCTACACTGCTATCTGTATAAACATGGAAATATCTACACCGCTATCTGTATAAACATGGAAATATCAGCACCGCTGTCTGTATGAACATGGAAATATCAGCCCCTCTATCTGTATGAACATGGAAATATCTACACCGCTATCTCTATGAACATGGAAATATCTACACCACTATCTGTATGAACATGGAAATACCTACACCGCTATCTGTATGAGCATGGAAATATCTACACCGCTATCTGTATGAACATGGATATGTCTACACGGCCATCTTTATGAACATGGATATATCTACACAGCCATCTGGCTGAACATGGAAATATCTACAGTGCTATCTGTGTAAACATGCATACATCTTCACCGCTATCTGTATAAACATGGAAATATCTACACCGCTATCTGTATGAACATGGAAATATCTACACCGCTATCTGTATGAACATGGAAATATCTACACCGCTATCTGTTTGAACATGGAAATATCTACACCGCTATATGCATGAAAATGGAAATATCTACACAGGTATCTGCATATAAATGTAAATATCTACAAAGCTATCTCTTTACACATGGAAATAACTACACCGCTATCTCCATAAACATGGAAATATCTATACCGCCATCTGTATGAACATGGAAATATCTGCACCGCCATCTGTATTAACATACAAATATCTACACCGCCATCTGTATTAAGATGGAGATATCTACACCGCTATCTGTATAAACTTGGAGATATCTACACCGCTATCTGTATAAACATGGAAATATCTACACCGCAATCTGTATAAACATGGAAATATCAGCACCGCTATCTGTATGAATATGGAAATATCAACACTGCCATCTGTATTAAGATGGAGATATCTACACCGCTATCTGTATAAACATGGAAATATCTACACCGCTATCTGTATGAACATGGCAATACCTACTCCGCTATCTGTATGAACATGGAAATATCTACACCGATATCTGTATGAACATGGAAATATCTTCACCACCATCTGTATGAACATAGATATATCTACACAGCCATCTGGATGAACATGGAAATATCAGTAACGCTGTCTGTATGAACATGGAAATAACTACACCGCTATCTGTATGAACATGGAAATATCTCCACCGCTATCTGTATGAACATGGAAATATCTTCACCGCCATCTGTATGAACATGGATATATCTACACAGCCATCTGGATGAACATGGAAATATCTACACCGCTATCTGTATGAACATGGAAATATCTACAACGCTATCTGTGTAAACATGTATACATCTTCACCACTATCTGTTTAAACATGGAAATATCTACACTGCTATCTGTATGAACATGGAAATATCTACACTGCTCTCTGTTTGAACATGGAAATATCTACACCGCTATCTGCATGAAAATGGAAATATCTACAAAGCTATCTGCATATAAATGGAAATACCTATACAGCTATCTCTTTACACATGGAAATAACTACACCTCTATCTCTACAAACATGGAAATATCTACACCGCCATCTGTATGAACTTGGAAATATCTGCACCGCCATCTGTATGAGCATATAAATATCTTCACCACCATCTGTATTAAGATGGAGATATCTACACCGCTATCTGTATAAACATGGAAATATCTACACCGCTATCTGTATAAACATGGATATATCTACACAGCGATCTGGATGAACATGGAAATATCTACACCGCTCTCTGTATGAACATGGAAATATCTACATCGCTATCTGTGTAAAGATGCATATATCTTCACCGCAATCAGTATAAGCATGGAAATATCTACACCGCTATCTGTATGAACGTGGAAATAACTACACCGCTATCTGTTTGAACATGGAAATATCTAAAACCGCTATCAGCATGAAAATGGAAATATCTACACAGCTATCTGCATATACATGGAAATATCTACACAGCTATCTCTTTACACATGGAAATAACTACACCGCTATCTGTATGAACATGGAAATATCTACACCGCCATCTGTATGAACATGGAAATATCTGCACCGCCATCTGTATGAACATATAAATATCTACACCGCCATCTGTATTAAGATGTAGATATCTACACCGCTATCTGTATAAACATGGAAATATCTACACCGCTATCTGTATAAACATGGAAATATCTACACTGCTATCTGTATAAACATGGAAATATCTACACCGCTATCTGTATAAACATGGAAATATCAGCACCGCTGTCTGTATGAACATGGAAATATCAGCCCCTCTATCTGTATGAACATGGAAATATCTACACCGCTATCTCTATGAACATGGAAATATCTACACCACTATCTGTATGAACATGGAAATACATACACCGCTATCTGTATGAGCATGGAAATATCTACACCGCTATCTGTATGAACATGGATATGTCTACACGGCCATCTGGATGAACATGGAAATATCTACACCGCTATCTGTATGAACATGGATATATCTACACAGCCATCTGGATGAACATGGAAATATCTACACCGCTATCTGTGTAAACATGAATACATCTTCACCGCTATCTGTATAAACATGGAAATATCTACACCACTATCTGTATGAACATGGAAATATCTACACCGCTATCTGTATGAACATGGAAATATCTACACCGCTATCTGTTTGAACATGAAAATATCTTCACCGCTATCTGCATGAAAATGGAAATATCTACACTGCTCTCTGCATATACATGGAAATATCTACACAGCTATCTCTTTACACATGGAAATAACCACACCGCTATCTGTATGAACATGGAAATATCTACACCGCTATCTGTATGAACATGGAAATATCTGCACCGACATCTGTATGAACATATAAATATCTACACCGCCATCTGTATTAAGATGGAGACATCTACACCGCTATCTGTATAAACTTGGAAATATCTACACCGCTATCTGTATAAACAAGGAAATATCTACACTGCAATCTGTATAAACGTGGAAATAACTAAACCGCTACCAGTATAAACATGGAAATATCAGCACCGCTATCTGTATGAACATGGAAATATCTACACCGCTATATCTATGAACATGGAAATTTCTACACCGCTATCTGTATGAACATGGAAATATCTACACCGCTATCTGTATGAACATGGAAATATCTACACCACTACCTGTATGAACATGGAAATATCTACACTGCTATCTGTATGAACATGGATATATGTACACCGCCATCTGGATGAACACGGAAATATCTACAACGCTATCTGTATGAACATGGAAATATCTACACCGCTATCTGTATAAATATGCATACATCTTCACCGCAATCTGTATAAACATGGAAATATCTACACCGCTGTCTCTATGAACATGGAAATACCTACACCGCTATCTGCTTGAACATGGAAATATCTACACCGCTGTCTGCATGAAAATGGAAATACCTACACAGCTATCTGCATATACATGGAAATATCTACACAGCTATCTCTTTACACATGGAAATAACTACACCGCTATCTGTATGAACATGGAAATATCTACACCGCCATCTGTATGAACATGGAAATATCTGCACCGACATCTGTATGAACATATACATATCTACACGGCCATCTGTATTAAGATGGAGATATCTACACCGATATCTGTATAAACATGGAAATATCTACACCGCTATCTGTATAAACATGGAAATATCTACAAAGCTATCTGTATAAACAGGGAAATATCTAAACCGCTACCTGTATAAACATGGAAATATCACCACCGCTATCTGTATGAACATGGAAATATCTACACCGCCATCTGGATGAACATGGAAATATCTTCACAGCTATCTGTAGGAACATGGAAATATATACACCGCTATCTGTGTAAACATGCATACATCTTCACCGCTATCTGTATAAACATGGAAATATCTACACCGCTACCTGTATAAACATGGAAATATCAGCACCGCTATCTGTATGAACATGGAAATATCAGCCCCTCTACCTGTATGAACATGGAAATACCTACACCACTATCTGTATGAACATGGAAATATCTACACCGCTATCTGTATGAACATGGAAATATCTTCACCGCCATCTGTATGAACATAGATATATCTTCACAGCAATCTGGATGAACATGGAAATATCTACACCGCTATCTGTATGAACATGGAAATAGCTACACCGCTATCTGTATGAACATGGAAATATCTACACCCCTATCTGTATGAACATGGAAATATCTACACCGCTATCTGTATGAACATGGAAATATCTTCACCGCCATCTGTATGAACATGGATATATCTACACAGCCATCTGGATGAACATGGAAATATCTTCACAGCTATCTGTATGAACATGGAAATATATACACCGCTATCTGTGTAAACATGCATACATCTTCCGCGCTATCTGTATAAACATGGAAATATCTACACCGCTATCCGTATGAGCATGGAAATATCTACACCGCTATCTGTTTGAACATGGAAATATCTACACCGCTATCTGCATGAAAATGGAAATATCTACACAGCTATCTGCATCTACATGGAAATATCTACAAAGCTATCTCTTTACACATGGAAATAACTACACCGCTATCTCTATAAACATGGAAATATCTACACCGCCATCTGTATGAACATGGAAATATCTGCACCGCCATCTGTATGAACATATAAATATCTACACCGCCATCTGTATTAAGATGGGGATATCTACACCGCTATCTGTATAAACCTGGAAATATCTACACCGCTATCTGTATAAACATGGAAATATCTACACCGCTACCAGTATAAACATGGAAATATCAGCACCGCTATCGGTATGAACATGGAAATATCTACACCGCTATCTCTATGAACATGGAAATATCTACACCGCTATCTGTATGAAAATGGAAATATCTTCACCGCCATCTGTATGAACATGGATATATCTACACAGCCATCTGTATGAACATGGAAATATCTACACCGCTATCTGTATGAACATGGAAATATCTACACCGCTATCTGTATGAGCATGGAAATAACTTCACCGCAATCTGAATGAACATGGATATGTCAACACGGCCATCTGGATGAACATGGAAAGATCTACACCGCGATCTGTATGAACATGGAAATATCTTCACTGCTATCTTTGTAAACATGCATACATCTTCACCGCTATCTGTATAAACATGGAAATATCTACACCGCTATCTGTATGAACATGGAAATATCTACACCGCTATCTGTATGAACATGGAAATACCTACACCGGTATCTGTATGAACATGGAAATATCTTCACGGCCATCTGTATGAACATGGATATATCTACACAGCCATCTGGATGAACATGGAAATATCTACACAGATATCTGTATGAACATGGAAATATATACACCGCTATCTGTGTAAACATGCATACATCTTCACCGCTATCTTTATAAACATGGAAATATCTACATCGCTATCCGTATGAACATGGAAATATCTACACCACTATCTGTTTCAACATGGAAATATCTACACCGCTATCTGCATGAAAATGGAAATATCTACACAGCTATCTGCATATACATGGAAATATCTACAAAGCTATCTCTTTACACATGGAAATATCTACACCGCTATCTGTATAAACATGGAAATACCTACACCGCTACCTGTATAAACATGGAATATCAGCACCGCTATCTGTATGAACATGGAAATATCTACATCGCTATCTGTACGAACATGGAAATATCTACACCGCTATCTGTATGAACATGGATATATCTACACAGCCATCTGGATGAACATGGAAATATCTACACCGCTATCTGTATGAACATGGAAATATCTACAACGCTATCTGTGTAAACATGTATACATCTTCACCACTATCTGTTTAAACATGGAAATATCTACACTGCTATCTGTATGAACATGGAAATATCTACACTGCTCTCTGTTTGAACATGGAAATATCTACACCGCTATCTGCATGAAAATGGAAATATCTACAAAGCTATCTGCATATAAATGGAAATACCTATACAGCTATCTCTTTACACATGGAAATAACTACACCGCTATCTCTATAAACATGGAAATATCTACACCGCCATCTGTATGAACTTGGAAATATCTGCACCGCCATCTGTATGAGCATATAAATATCTTCACCACCATCTGTATTAAGATGGAGATATCTACACCGCTATCTGTATAAACATGGAAATATCTACACCGCTATCTGTATAAACATGGATATATCTACACAGCGATCTGGATGAACATGGAAATATCTACACCGCTCTCTGTATGAACATGGAAATATCTACATCGCTATCTGTGTAAAGATGCATATATCTTCACCGCAATCAGTATAAGCATGGAAATATCTACACTGCTATCTGTATGAACGTGGAAATAACTACACCGCTATCTGTTTGAACATGGAAATATCTAAAACCGCTATCAGCATGAAAATGGAAATATCTACACAGCTATCTGCATATACATGGAAATATCTACACAGCTATCTCTTTACACATGGAAATAACTACACCGCTATCTGTATGAACATGGAAATATCTACACCGCCATCTGTATGAACATGGAAATATCTGCACCGCCATCTGTATGAACATATAAATATCTACACCGCCATCTGTATTAAGATGTAGATATCTACACCGCTATCTGTATAAACATGGAAATATCTACACCGCTATCTGTATAAACATGGAAATATCTACACTGCTATCTGTATAAACATGGAAATATCTACACCGCTATCTGTATAAACATGGAAATATCAGCACCGCTGTCTGTATGAACATGGAAATATCAGCCCCTCTATCTGTATGAACATGGAAATATCTACACCGCTATCTCTATGAACATGGAAATATCTACACCACTATCTGTATGAACATGGAAATACCTACACTGCTATCTGTATGAGCATGGAAATATCTACACCGCTATCTGTATGAACATGGATATGTCTACACGGCCATCTGGATGAACATGGAAATATCTACACCGCTATCTGTATGAACATGGATATATCTACACAGCCATCTGGATGAACATGGAAATATCTACACCGCTATCTGTGTAAACATGAATACATCTTCACCGCTATCTGTATAAACATGGAAATATCTACACCGCTATCTGTATGAACATGGAAATATCTACACCGCTATCTGTATGAACATGGAAATATCTACACCGCTATCTGTTTGAACATGAAAATATCTTCACCGCTATCTGCATGAAAATGGAAATATCTACACTGCTCTCTGCATATACATGGAAATATCTACACAGCTATCTCTTTACACATGGAAATAACCACACCGCTATCTGTATGAACATGGAAATATCTACACCGCTATCTGTATGAACATGGAAATATCTGCACCGACATCTGTATGAACATATAAATATCTACACCGCCATCTGTATTAAGATGGAGACATCTACACCGCTATCTGTATAAACTTGGAAATATCTACACCGCTATCTGTATAAACAAGGAAATATCTACACTGCAATCTGTATAAACGTGGAAATAACTAAACCGCTACCAGTATAAACATGGAAATATCAGCACCGCTATCTGTATGAACATGGAAATATCTACACCGCTATATCTATGAACATGGAAATTTCTACACCGCTATCTGTATGAACATGGAAATATCTACACCGCTATCTGTATGAACATGGAAATATCTACACCACTACCTGTATGAACATGGAAATATCTACACTGCTATCTGTATGAACATGGATATATGTACACCGCCTTCTGGATGAACACGGAAATATCTACAACGCTATCTGTATGAACATGGAAATATCTACACCGCTATCTGTATAAATATGCATACATCTTCACCGCAATCTGTATAAACATGGAAATATCTACACCGCTATCTCTATGAACATGGAAATACCTACACCGCTATCTGCTTGAACATGGAAATATCTACACCGCTGTCTGCATGAAAATGGAAATACCTACACAGCTATCTGCATATACATGGAAATATCTACACAGCTATCTCTTTACACATGGAAATAACTACACCGCTATCTGTATGAACATGGAAATATCTACACCGCCATCTGTATGAACATGGAAATATCTGCACCGACATCTGTATGAACATATACATATCTACACGGCCATCTGTATTAAGATGGAGATATCTACACCGATATCTGTATAAACATGGAAATATCTACACCGCTATCTGTATAAACATGGAAATATCTACACCGCTATCTGTATAAACAGGGAAATATCTAAACCGCTACCTGTATAAACATGGAAATATCACCACCGCTATCTGTATGAACATGGAAATATCTACACCGCCATCTGGATGAACATGGAAATATCTTCACAGCTATCTGTAGGAACATGGAAATATATACACCGCTATCTGTGTAAACATGCATACATCTTCACCGCTATCTGTATAAACATGGAAATATCTACACCGCTACCTGTATAAACATGGAAATATCAGCACCGCTATCTGTATGAACATGGAAATATCAGCCCCTCTTCCTGTTTGAACATGGAAATACCTACACCACTATCTGTATGAACATGGAAATATCTACACCGCTATCTGTATGAACATGGAAATATCTTCACCGCCATCTGTATGAACATAGATATATCTTCACAGCCATCTGGATGAACATGGAAATATCTACACCGCTATCTGTATGAACATGGAAATAGCTACACCGCTATCTGTATGAACATGGAAATATCTACACCCCTATCTGTATGAACATGGAAATATCTACACCGCTATCTGTATGAACATGGAAATATCTTCACCGCCATCTGTATGAACATGGATATATCTACACAGCCATCTGGATGAACATGGAAATATCTACACAGCTATCTGTATGAACATGGAAATATATACACCGCTATCTGTGTAAACATGCATACATCTTCCGCGCTATCTGTATAAACATGGAAATATCTACACCGCTATCCGTATGAGCATGGAAATATCTACACCGCTATCTGTTTGAACATGGAAATATCTACACCGCTATCTGCATGAAAATGGAAATATCTACACAGCTATCTGCATCTACATGGAAATATCTACAAAGCTATCTCTTTACACATGGAAATAACTACACCGCTATCTCTATAAACATGGAAATATCTACACCGCCATCTGTATGAACATGGAAATATCTGCACCGCCATCTGTATGAACATATAAATATCTACACCGCCATCTGTATTAAGATGGGGATATCTACACCGCTATCTGTATAAACCTGGAAATATCTACACCGCTATCTGTATAAACATGGAAATATCTACACCGCTACCAGTATAAACATGGAAATATCAGCACCGCTATCGGTATGAACATGGAAATATCTACACCGCTATCTCTATGAACATGGAAATATCTACACCGCTATCTGTATGAACATGGAAATATCTTCACCGCCATCTGTATGAACATGGATATATCTACACAGCCATCTGTATGAACATGGAAATATCTACACCGCTATCTGTATGAACATGGAAATATCTACACCGCTATCTGTATGAGCATGGAAATAACTTCACCGCAATCTGAATGAACATGGATATGTCAACACGGCCATCTGGATTAACATGGAAAGATCTACACCGCGATCTGTATGAACATGGAAATATCTTCACTGCTATCTTTGTAAACATGCATACATCTTCACCGCTATCTGTATAAACATGGAAATATCTACACCGCTATCTGTATGAACATGGAAATATCTACACCGCTATCTGTATGAACATGGAAATACCTACACCGGTATCTGTATGAACATGGAAATATCTTCACGGCCATCTGTATGAACATGGATATATCTACACAGCCATCTGGATGAACATGGAAATATCTACACAGATATCTGTATGAACATGGAAATATATACACCGCTATCTGTGTAAACATGCATACATCTTCACCGCTATCTTTATAAACATGGAAATATCTACATCGCTATCCGTATGAACATGGAAATATCTACACCACTATCTGTTTCAACATGGAAATATCTACACCGCTATCTGCATGAAAATGGAAATATCTACACAGCTATCTGCATATACATGGAAATATCTACAAAGCTATCTCTTTACACATGGAAATATCTACACCGCTATCTGTATAAACATGGAAATACCTACACCGCTACCTGTATAAACATGGAATATCAGCACCGCTATCTGTATGAACATGGAAATATCTACATCGCTATCTGTACGAACATGGAAATATCTACACCGCTATCTGTATGAACATGGATATATCTACACAGCCATCTGGATGAACATGGAAATATCTACACCGCTATCTGTGTAAACATGCATACATCTTCACCGCTATCTTTATATACATGGAAATATCTACACCGCTATCTGTATGAACATGGAAATATCTACACCGCTACCTGTATGAACATGGAAATATCTACACCGCTATCTGTTTGAACATGGAAATATCTTCACCGCTATCTGCATGAAAATGGAAGTATCTACACTGCTATCTGCATATACATGGAAATATCTACAGAGCTATCTCTTTACACATGGAAATATCTACACCGCTATCTGCATGAAAATGGAAGTATCTACACTGCTATCTGCATATACATGGAAATATCTACAAAGCTATCTCTTTACACATGGAAATATCTACACCGCTATCTGTATAAACATGGAAATACCTACACCGCTACCTGTATAAACATGGAATATCAGCACCGCTATCTGTATGAACATGGAAATATCTACACCGCTATCTTCATGAACATGGAAATATCTTCACCGCCATCTGTATGAACATGGATATATCTACACAGCCATCTGGATGAACATGGAAATATCTACTCCGCTATCTGTATGAACATGGAAATATCTACACCGCTATCTGTGTAAACATGCATACATCTTCACCGCTATCTGTATAAACATGGAAATATCTACACTGCTATCTGTATGAACATGGAAATATCTACACCGCTATCTGTTTGAACATGGAAATAGCTACACCGCTATCTGTATGAACTTGGAAATATCTACACCACTATCTGTGTGAACATGGAAAAACCAACACCGCTATCTGTATGAACATGGAAATATCTTCACCGACATCTGTATGAACATGGATATATCTACACAGCCATCTGGATGAACTTGGAAATATCTACACGGCTATCTGTATGAACATGGAAATAGCTACACCTCTATCTGTATGAACACGGAAATATCTACACCGCTATCTGTATGAACATGGAAAGATCTACACCGCTATCTGTATGAACATGGAAATATCTTCACCGCCTTCTGTATGAACATGGATATATCTACACAGCCATCTGGATGAACATGGAAATATATACACCGCTATCTGTACGAACATGGAAATATCTACACCGCTATCTGTGTAAACATGCATACATCTTTACCGCTATCTGTATAAACATGGAAATATCTACACCGCTATCTGTATGAACATGGAAATATCTACACGGCTATCTGTTTGAACATGGAAATATCTACACCGCTATCTGCATGAAAATGGAAATATCTACACAGCTATCTGCATATACATGGAAATATCTACAAAGCTATTTCTTTGCACATGGAAATAACTACACCGCTATCTCTATAAACATGGAAAAATCTACACCGCCATCTGTATGAACATGGAAATATCTGCACTGCAATCTGTATGAACATAAAAATATCTACACCGCCATCTGTATTAAGATGGAGATATCAACACCACTATCTGTATAAACATGGAAATATCTACACCGCTATCTGAATAAACATGGAAATATCTACACCGCTATCTGTATGAACATGGAAATATCTACACCGCTACCTGTATAAACATGGAAATATCAGCACCGCTATCTGTATGAACATGGAAATATCTACACAGCCATCTGGATGAACATGGAAATATCTACACCGCTATCTGCATGAACAAGGATATAGCTACACCGCTATCTGTATGAACATGGAAATATCTACACAGCTATCTGTATGAACATGGAAATATCTACACCGCTATCTGTATAAACATGGAAATATCTACACCGCTATCTGTATAAACATGGAAATATCTACACCTCTATCTGTATGAACATGGAAATATCAGCACCGCTATCTGTATGAACATGGAAATATCTACACCGCTATCTCTATGAACATGGAAATATCTACACCGATATCTGTATGAACATGGAAATATCTTCACCGCCATCTGTACGAACATGGATATATCTACACAGCCATCTGGATGAACATGGAAATATCAGCACCGCTGTCTGTATGAGCATGGAAATATCTACACCGCTATCTGTATGAACATGGAAATATCTACACCGCTATCTGTATGAACATGGAAATATCTACACCGCTATCTGTATGAACATGGAAATGTCCACACCGCTATCTGTATGAACATGGAAATATCTACAACGCTATCTGTGTAAACATGTATACATCTTCACCACTATCTGTTTAAACATGGAAATATCTACACTGCTATCTGTATGAACATGGAAATATCTACACTGCTCTCTGTTTGAACATGGAAATATCTACACCGCTATCTGCATGAAAATGGAAATATCTACAAAGCTATCTGCATATAAATGGAAATACCTATACAGCTATCTCTTTACACATGGAAATAACTACACCGCTATCTCTATAAACATGGAAATATCTACACCGCCATCTGTATGAACTTGGAAATATCTGCACCGCCATCTGTATGAGCATATAAATATCTTCACCACCATCTGTATTAAGATGGAGATATCTACACCGCTATCTGTATAAACATGGAAATATCTACACCGCTATCTGTATAAACATGGATATATCTACACAGCGATCTGGATGAACATGGAAATATCTACACCGCTCTCTGTATGAACATGGAAATATCTACATCGCTATCTGTGTAAAGATGCATATATCTTCACCGCAATCAGTATAAGCATGGAAATATCTACACCGCTATCTGTATGAACGTGGAAATAACTACACCGCTATCTGTTTGAACATGGAAATATCTAAAACCGCTATCAGCATGAAAATGGAAATATCTACACAGCTATCTGCATATACATGGAAATATCTACACAGCTATCTCTTTACACATGGAAATAACTACACCGCTATCTGTATGAACATGGAAATATCTACACCGCCATCTGTATGAACATGGAAATATCTGCACCGCCATCTGTATGAACATATAAATATCTACACCGCCATCTGTATTAAGATGTAGATATCTACACCGCTATCTGTATAAACATGGAAATATCTACACCGCTATCTGTATAAACATGGAAATATCTACACCGCTATCTGTATAAACATGGAAATATCTACACTGCTATCTGTATAAACATGGAAATATCAGCACCGCTGTCTGTATGAACATGGAAATATCAGCCCCTCTATCTGTATGAACATGGAAATATCTACACCGCTATCTCTATGAACATGGAAATATCTACACCACTATCTGTATGAACATGGAAATACCTACACTGCTATCTGTATGAGCATGGAAATATCTACACCGCTATCTGTATGAACATGGATATGTCTACACGGCCATCTGGATGAACATGGAAATATCTACACCGCTATCTGTATGAACATGGATATATCTACACAGCCATCTGGATGAACATGGAAATATCTACACCGCTATCTGTGTAAACATGAATACATCTTCACCGCTATCTGTATAAACATGGAAATATCTACACCGCTATCTGTATGAACATGGAAATATCTACACCGCTATCTGTATGAACATGGAAATATCTACACCGCTATCTGTTTGAACATGAAAATATCTTCACCGCTATCTGCATGAAAATGGAAATATCTACACTGCTCTCTGCATATACATGGAAATATCTACACAGCTATCTCTTTACACATGGAAATAACCACACCGCTATCTGTATGAACATGGAAATATCTACACCGCTATCTGTATGAACATGGAAATATCTGCACCGACATCTGTATGAACATATAAATATCTACACCGCCATCTGTATTAAGATGGAGACATCTACACCGCTATCTGTATAAACTTGGAAATATCTACACCGCTATCTGTATAAACAAGGAAATATCTACACTGCAATCTGTATAAACGTGGAAATAACTAAACCGCTACCAGTATAAACATGGAAATATCAGCACCGCTATCTGTATGAACATGGAAATATCTACACCGCTATATCTATGAACATGGAAATTTCTACACCGCTATCTGTATGAACATGGAAATATCTACACCGCTATCTGTATGAACATGGAAATATCTACACCACTACCTGTATGAACATGGAAATATCTACACTGCTATCTGTATGAACATGGATATATGTACACCGCCATCTGGATGAACACGGAAATATCTACAACGCTATCTGTATGAACATGGAAATATCTACACCGCTATCTGTATAAATATGCATACATCTTCACCGCAATCTGTATAAACATGGAAATATCTACACCGCTATCTCTATGAACATGGAAATACCTACACCGCTATCTGCTTGAACATGGAAATATCTACACCGCTGTCTGCATGAAAATGGAAATACCTACACAGCTATCTGCATATACATGGAAATATCTACACAGCTATCTCTTTACACATGGAAATAACTACACCGCTATCTGTATGAACATGGAAATATCTACACCGCCATCTGTATGAACATGGAAATATCTGCACCGACATCTGTATGAACATATACATATCTACACGGCCATCTGTATTAAGATGGAGATATCTACACCGATATCTGTATAAACATGGAAATATCTACACCGCTATCTGTATAAACATGGAAATATCTACACCGCTATCTGTATAAACAGGGAAATATCTAAACCGCTACCTGTATAAACATGGAAATATCACCACCGCTATCTGTATGAACATGGAAATATCTACACCGCCATCTGGATGAACATGGAAATATCTTCACAGCTATCTGTAGGAACATGGAAATATATACACCGCTATCTGTGTAAACATGCATACATCTTCACCGCTATCTGTATAAACATGGAAATATCTACACCGCTACCTGTATAAACATGGAAATATCAGCACCGCTATCTGTATGAACATGGAAATATCAGCCCCTCTACCTGTTTGAACATGGAAATACCTACACCACTATCTGTATGAACATGGAAATATCTACACCGCTATCTGTATGAACATGGAAATATCTTCACCGCCATCTGTATGAACATAGATATATCTTCACAGCCATCTGGATGAACATGGAAATATCTACACCGCTATCTGTATGAACATGGAAATAGCTACACCGCTATCTGTATGAACATGGAAATATCTACACCCCTATCTGTATGAACATGGAAATATCTACACCGCTATCTGTATGAACATGGAAATATCTTCACCGCCATCTGTATGAACATGGATATATCTACACAGCCATCTGGATGAACATGGAAATATCTACACAGCTATCTGTATGAACATGGAAATATATACACCGCTATCTGTGTAAACATGCATACATCTTCCGCGCTATCTGTATAAACATGGAAATATCTACACCGCTATCCGTATGAGCATGGAAATATCTACACCGCTATCTGTTTGAACATGGAAATATCTACACCGCTATCTGCATGAAAATGGAAATATCTACACAGCTATCTGCATCTACATGGAAATATCTACAAAGCTATCTCTTTACACATGGAAATAACTACACCGCTATCTCTATAAACATGGAAATATCTACACCGCCATCTGTATGAACATGGAAATATCTGCACCGCCATCTGTATGAACATATAAATATCTACACCGCCATCTGTATTAAGATGGGGATATCTACACCGCTATCTGTATAAACCTGGAAATATCTACACCGCTATCTGTATAAACATGGAAATATCTACACCGCTACCAGTATAAACATGGAAATATCAGCACCGCTATCGGTATGAACATGGAAATATCTACACCGCTATCTCTATGAACATGGAAATATCTACACCGCTATCTGTATGAACATGGAAATATCTTCACCGCCATCTGTATGAACATGGATATATCTACACAGCCATCTGTATGAACATGGAAATATCTACACCGCTATCTGTATGAACATGGAAATATCTACACCGCTATCTGTATGAGCATGGAAATAACTTCACCGCAATCTGAATGAACATGGATATGTCAACACGGCCATCTGGATTAACATGGAAAGATCTACACCGCGATCTGTATGAACATGGAAATATCTTCACTGCTATCTTTGTAAACATGCATACATCTTCACCGCTATCTGTATAAACATGGAAATATCTACACCGCTATCTGTATGAACATGGAAATATCTACACCGCTATCTGTATGAACATGGAAATACCTACACCGGTATCTGTATGAACATGGAAATATCTTCACGGCCATCTGTATGAACATGGATATATCTACACAGCCATCTGGATGAACATGGAAATATCTACACAGATATCTGTATGAACATGGAAATATATACACCGCTATCTGTGTAAACATGCATACATCTTCACCGCTATCTTTATAAACATGGAAATATCTACATCGCTATCCGTATGAACATGGAAATATCTACACCACTATCTGTTTCAACATGGAAATATCTACACCGCTATCTGCATGAAAATGGAAATATCTACACAGCTATCTGCATATACATGGAAATATCTACAAAGCTATCTCTTTACACATGGAAATATCTACACCGCTATCTGTATAAACATGGAAATACCTACACCGCTACCTGTATAAACATGGAATATCAGCACCGCTATCTGTATGAACATGGAAATATCTACATCGCTATCTGTACGAACATGGAAATATCTACACCGCTATCTGTATGAACATGGATATATCTACACAGCCATCTGGATGAACATGGAAATATCTACACCGCTATCTGTGTAAACATGCATACATCTTCACCGCTATCTTTATATACATGGAAATATCTACACCGCTATCTGTATGAACATGGAAATATCTACACCGCTACCTGTATGAACATGGAAATATCTACACCGCTATCTGTTTGAACATGGAAATATCTTCACCGCTATCTGCATGAAAATGGAAGTATCTACACTGCTATCTGCATATACATGGAAATATCTACAGAGCTATCTCTTTACACATGGAAATATCTACACCGCTATCTGCATGAAAATGGAAGTATCTACACTGCTATCTGCATATACATGGAAATATCTACAAAGCTATCTCTTTACA
Organism: Gorilla gorilla gorilla; assembly: GCF_029281585.2. Classification (NCBI taxonomy): domain Eukaryota; kingdom Metazoa; phylum Chordata; class Mammalia; order Primates; family Hominidae; genus Gorilla; species Gorilla gorilla. Next base: position 50,155,658 of record NC_073246.2, on the reverse strand, counting down.
CATGGAAATATCTACACCGCTATCTGTATAAACATGGAAATACCTACACCGCTACCTGTATAAACATGGAATATCAGCACCGCTATCTGTATGAACATGGAAATATCTACACCGCTATCTTCATGAACATGGAAATATCTTCACCGCCATCTGTATGAACATGGATATATCTACACAGCCATCTGGATGAACATGGAAATATCTACTCCGCTATCTGTATGAACATGGAAATATCTACACCGCTATCTGTGTAAACATGCATACATCTTCACCGCTATCTGTATAAACATGGAAATATCTACACTGCTATCTGTATGAACATGGAAATATCTACACCGCTATCTGTTTGAACATGGAAATAGCTACACCGCTATCTGTATGAACTTGGAAATATCTACACCACTATCTGTGTGAACATGGAAAAACCAACACCGCTATCTGTATGAACATGGAAATATCTTCACCGCCATCTGTATGAACATGGATATATCTACACAGCCATCTGGATGAACTTGGAAATATCTACACGGCTATCTGTATGAACATGGAAATTGCTACACCTCTATCTGTATGAACACGGAAATATCTACACCGCTATCTGTATGAACATGGAAAGATCTACACCGCTATCTGTATGAACATGGAAATATCTTCACCGCCTTCTGTATGAACATGGATATATCTACACAGCCATCTGGATGAACATGGAAATATATACACCGCTATCTGTACGAACATGGAAATATCTACACCGCTATCTGTGTAAACATGCATACATCTTTACCGCTATCTGTATAAACATGGAAATATCTACACCGCTATCTGTATGAACATGGAAATATCTACACGGCTATCTGTTTGAACATGGAAATATCTACACCGCTATCTGCATGAAAATGGAAATATCTACACAGCTATCTGCATATACATGGAAATATCTACAAAGCTATTTCTTTGCACATGGAAATAACTACACCGCTATCTCTATAAACATGGAAAAATCTACACCGCCATCTGTATGAACATGGAAATATCTGCACTGCAATCTGTATGAACATAAAAATATCTACACCGCCATCTGTATTAAGATGGAGATATCAACACCACTATCTGTATAAACATGGAAATATCTACACCGCTATCTGAATAAACATGGAAATATCTACACCGCTATCTGTATGAACATGGAAATATCTACACCGCTACCTGTATAAACATGGAAATATCAGCACCGCTATCTGTATGAACATGGAAATATCTACACAGCCATCTGGATGAACATGGAAATATCTACACCGCTATCTGCATGAACAAGGATATAGCTACACCGCTATCTGTATGAACATGGAAATATCTACACAGCTATCTGTATGAACATGGAAATATCTACACCGCTATCTGTATAAACATGGAAATATCTACACCGCTATCTGTATAAACATGGAAATATCTACACCTCTATCTGTATGAACATGGAAATATCAGCACCGCTATCTGTATGAACATGGAAATATCTACACCGCTATCTCTATGAACATGGAAATATCTACACCGATATCTGTATGAACATGGAAATATCTTCACCGCCATCTGTACGAACATGGATATATCTACACAGCCATCTGGATGAACATGGAAATATCAGCACCGCTGTCTGTATGAGCATGGAAATATCTACACCGCTATCTGTATGAACATGGAAATATCTACACCGCTATCTGTATGAACATGGAAATATCTACACCGCTATCTGTATGAACATGGAAATGTCCACACCGCTATCTGTATGAACATGGAAATATCTACAACGCTATCTGTACGAACATGGAAATATCTTCACCGCCATCTGTATCAACATGGATATATCTACACAGCCATCTGGATGAACATGGAAATATCTACACCGCTATATGTATGAACATGGAAATAGCTACACCGCTATCTCTATGAACATGGAAATATCTACACCGCTATCTGTATGAACATGGAAATATCTACACCGCTATCTGTATGAACATGGAAATACCTTCACAGCCATCTGTATGAACATGGATATATCTACACCGCTATCTTTGTAAACATGCATACATCTTCACCGCTATCTGTATAAACTTGGAAATATCTACACCGCTATCTGTATGAACATGGAAATATCTACACCGCTATCTGTTTGAACATGGAAATATCTACACCGCTATATGCATGAAAATGGAAATATCTACACAGGTATCTGCATATAAATGTTAATATCTACAAAGCTATCTCTTTACACATGGAAATAACTACACCGCTATCTCCATAAACATGGAAATATCTACACCGCCATCTGTATGAACATGGAAATATCTGCACCGTCATCTGTATTAACATACAAATATCTACACCGCCATCTGTATTAAGATGGAGATATCTACACCGCTATCTGTATAAACTTGGAGATATCTACACCGCTATCTGTATAAACATGGAAATATCTACACCGCAATCTGTATAAACATGGAAATATCAGCACCGCTATCTGTATGAATATGGAAATATCAACACTGCCATCTGTATTAAGATGGAGATATCTACACCGCTATCTGTATAAACATGGAAATATCTACACCGCTATCTGTATGAACATGGCAATACCTACTCCGCTATCTATATGAACATGGAAATATCTACACCGATATCTGTATGAACATGGAAATATCTTCACCACCATCTGTATGAACATAGATATATCTACACAGCCATCTGGATGAACATGGAAATATCAGCAACGCTGTCTGTATGAACATGGAAATAACTACACCGCTATCTGTATGAACATGGAAATATCTACACCGCTATCTGTATGAACATGGAAATATCTTCACCGCCATCTGTATGAACATGGATATATCTACACAGCCATCTGGATGAACATGGAAATATCTACACCGCTATCTGTATGAACATGGAAATATCTACAACACTATCTGTGTAAACATGTATACATCTTCACCGCTATCTGTTTAAACATGGAAATATCTACACTGCTATCTGTATGAACATGGAAATACCTACACTGCTCTCTGTGTGAACATGGAAATATCTATACCGCTATCTGCATGAAAATGGAAATATCTACAAAGCTATCTGCATATAAATGTAAATATCTATACAGCTATCTCTATACACATGGAAATAACTACACCGCTATCTCTATAAACATGGAAATATCTACACCGCCATCTGTATGAACATGGAAATATCTGCACCGCCATCTGTATGAGCATATAAATACCTTCACCACCATCTGTATTAAGATGGAGATATCTACACCGCTATCTGTATAAACATGGAAATATCTACACCGCTATCTGTATAAACATGGATATATCTACACAGCGATCTGGATGAACATGGAAATATCTACACCGCTCTCTGGATGAACATGGAAATATCTACATCGCTATCTGTGAAAAGATGCATATAACTTCACCGCAATCAGTATAAGCATTGAAATATCTACACCGCTATCTGTATGAACGTGGAAATAACTACACCGCTATCTGTTTGAACATGGAAATATCTAAAACCGCTATCAGCATGAAAATGGAAATATCTACACAGCTATCTGCATAGACATGGAAATATCTACACAGCTATCTCTTTACACATGGAAATAACTACACCGCTATCTGTATGAACATGGATATATCTGCACCGAAATCTGTATGAACATATAAATATCTACACCGCCATCTGTATTAAGATGTAGATATCTACACCGCTATCTGTATAAACATGGAAATATCTACACCGCTATCTGTATAAACATGGAAATATCTACACTGCTATCTGTATAAACATGGAAATATCTACACCGCTATCTGTATAAACATGGAAATATCAGCACCGCTGTCTGTATGAACATGGAAATATCAGCCCCTCTATCTGTATGAACATGGAAATATCTACACCGCTATCTCTATGAACATGGAAATATCTACACCACTATCTGTATGAACATGGAAATACCTACACCGCTATCTGTATGAGCATGGAAATATCTACACCGCTATCTGTATGAACATGGATATGTCTACACGGCCATCTTTATGAACATGGATATATCTACACAGCCATCTGGATGAACATGGAAATATCTACAGTGCTATCTGTGTAAACATGCATACATCTTCACCGCTATCTGTATAAACATGGAAATATCTACACCGCTATCTGTATGAACATGGAAATATCTACACCGCTATCTGTATGAACATGGAAATATCTACACCGCTATCTGTTTGAACATGGAAATATCTACACCGCTATATGCATGAAAATGGAAATATCTACACAGGTATCTGCATATAAATGTAAATATCTACAAAGCTATCTCTTTACACATGGAAATAACTACACCGCTATCTCCATAAACATGGAAATATCTATACCGCCATCTGTATGAACATGGAAATATCTGCACCGCCATCTGTATTAACATACAAATATCTACACCGCCATCTGTATTAAGATGGAGATATCTACACCGCTATCTGTATAAACTTGGAGATATCTACACCGCTATCTGTATAAACATGGAAATATCTACACCGCAATCTGTATAAACATGGAAATATCAGCACCGCTATCTGTATGAATATGGAAATATCAACACTGCCATCTGTATTAAGATGGAGATATCTACACCGCTATCTGTATAAACATGGAAATATCTACACCGCTATCTGTATGAACATGGCAATACCTACTCCGCTATCTGTATGAACATGGAAATATCTACACCGATATCTGTATGAACATGGAAATATCTTCACCACCATCTGTATGAACATAGATATATCTACACAGCCATCTGGATGAACATGGAAATATCAGTAACGCTGTCTGTATGAACATGGAAATAACTACACCGCTATCTGTATGAACATGGAAATATCTACACCGCTATCTGTATGAACATGGAAATATCTTCACCGCCATCTGTATGAACATGGATATATCTACACAGCCATCTGGATGAACATGGAAATATCTACACCGCTATCTGTATGAACATGGAAATATCTACAACGCTATCTGTGTAAACATGTATACATCTTCACCACTATCTGTTTAAACATGGAAATATCTACACTGCTATCTGTATGAACATGGAAATATCTACACTGCTCTCTGTTTGAACATGGAAATATCTACACCGCTATCTGCATGAAAATGGAAATATCTACAAAGCTATCTGCATATAAATGGAAATACCTATACAGCTATCTCTTTACACATGGAAATAACTACACCGCTATCTCTATAAACATGGAAATATCTACACCGCCATCTGTATGAACTTGGAAATATCTGCACCGCCATCTGTATGAGCATATAAATATCTTCACCACCATCTGTATTAAGATGGAGATATCTACACCGCTATCTGTATAAACATGGAAATATCTACACCGCTATCTGTATAAACATGGATATATCTACACAGCGATCTGGATGAACATGGAAATATCTACACCGCTCTCTGTATGAACATGGAAATATTTACATCGCTATCTGTGTAAAGATGCATATATCTTCACCGCAATCAGTATAAGCATGGAAATATCTACACCGCTATCTGTATGAACGTGGAAATAACTACACCGCTATCTGTTTGAACATGGAAATATCTAAAACCGCTATCAGCATGAAAATGGAAATATCTACACAGCTATCTGCATATACATGGAAATATCTACACAGCTATCTCTTTACACATGGAAATAACTACACCGCTATCTGTATGAACATGGAAATATCTACACCGCCATCTGTATGAACATGGAAATATCTGCACCGCCATCTGTATGAACATATAAATATCTACACCGCCATCTGTATTAAGATGTAGATATCTACACCGCTATCTGTATAAACATGGAAATATCTACACCGCTATCTGTATAAACATGGAAATATCTACACTGCTATCTGTATAAACATGGAAATATCTACACCGCTATCTGTATAAACATGGAAATATCAGCACCGCTGTCTGTATGAACATGGAAATATCAGCCCCTCTATCTGTATGAACATGGAAATATCTACACCGCTATCTCTATGAACATGGAAATATCTACACCACTATCTGTATGAACATGGAAATACCTACACCGCTATCTGTATGAGCATGGAAATATCTACACCGCTATCTGTATGAACATGGATATGTCTACACGGCCATCTGGATGAACATGGAAATATCTACACCGCTATCTGTATGAACATGGATATATCTACAAAGCCATCTGGATGAACATGGAAATATCTACACCGCTATCTGTGTAAACATGAATACATCTTCACCGCTATCTGTATAAACATGGAAATATCTACACCGCTATCTGTATGAACATGGAAATATCTACACCGCTATCTGTATGAACATGGAAATATCTACACCGCTATCTGTTTGAACATGAAAATATCTTCACCGCTATCTGCATGAAAATGGAAATATCTACACTGCTCTCTGCATATACATGGAAATATCTACACAGCTATCTCTTTACACATGGAAATAACCACACCGCTATCTGTATGAACATGGAAATATCTACACCGCTATCTGTATGAACATGGAAATATCTGCACCGACATCTGTATGAACATATAAATATCTACACCGCCATCTGTATTAAGATGGAGACATCTACACCGCTATCTGTATAAACTTGGAAATATCTACACCGCTATCTGTATAAACAAGGAAATATCTACACTGCAATCTGTATAAACGTGGAAATAACTAAACCGCTACCAGTATAAACATGGAAATATCAGCACCGCTATCTGTATGAACATGGAAATATCTACACCGCTATATCTATGAACATGGAAATTTCTACACCGCTATCTGTATGAACATGGAAATGTCTACACCGCTATCTGTATGAACATGGAAATATCTACACCACTACCTGTATGAACATGGAAATATCTACACTGCTATCTGTATGAACATGGATATATGTACACCGCCATCTGGATGAACACGGAAATATCTACAACGCTATCTGTATGAACATGGAAATATCTACACCGCTATCTGTATAAATATGCATACATCTTCACCGCAATCTGTATAAACATGGAAATATCTACACCGCTATCTCTATGAACATGGAAATACCTACACCGCTATCTGCTTGAACATGGAAATATCTACACCGCTGTCTGCATGAAAATGGAAATACCTACACAGCTATCTGCATATACATGGAAATATCTACACAGCTATCTCTTTACACATGGAAATAACTACACCGCTATCTGTATGAACATGGAAATATCTACACCGCCATCTGTATGAACATGGAAATATCTGCACCGACATCTGTATGAACATATACATATCTACACGGCCATCTGTATTAAGATGGAGATATCTACACCGATATCTGTATAAACATGGAAATATCTACACCGCTATCTGTATAAACATGGAAATATCTACACCGCTATCTGTATAAACAGGGAAATATCTAAACCGCTACCTGTATAAACATGGAAATATCACCACCGCTATCTGTATGAACATGGAAATATCTACACCGCCATCTGGATGAACATGGAAATATCTTCACAGCTATCTGTAGGAACATGGAAATATATACACCGCTATCTGTGTAAACATGCATACATCTTCACCGCTATCTGTATAAACATGGAAATATCTACACCGCTACCTGTATAAACATGGAAATATCAGCACCGCTATCTATATGAACATGGAAATATCAGCCCCTCTACCTGTATGAACATGGAAATACCTACACCACTATCTGTATGAACATGGAAATATCTACACCGCTATCTGTATGAACATGGAAATATCTTCACCGCCATCTGTATGAACATAGATATATCTTCACAGCCATCTGGATGAACATGGAAATAGCTACACCGCTATCTGTATGAACATGGAAATAGCTACACCGCTATCTGTATGAACATGGAAATATCTACACCCCTATCTGTATGAACATGGAAATATCTACACCACTATCTGTATGAACATGGAAATATCTTCACCGCCATCTGTATGAACATGGATATATCTACACAGCCATCTGGATGAACATGGAAATATCTACACAGCTATCTGTATGAACATGGAAATATATACACCGCTATCTGTGTAAACATGCATACATCTTCCGCGCTATCTGTATAAACATGGAAATATCTACACCGCTATCCGTATGAGCATGGAAATATCTACACCGCTATCTGTTTGAACATGGAAATATCTACACCGCTATCTGCATGAAAATGGAAATATCTACACAGCTATCTGCATCTACATGGAAATATCTACAAAGCTATCTCTTTACACATGGAAATAACTACACCGCTATCTCTATAAACATGGAAATATCTACACCGCCATCTGTATGAACATGGAAATATCTGCACCGCCATCTGTATGAACATATAAATATCTACACCGCCATCTGTATTAAGATGGGGATATCTACACCGCTATCTGTATAAACCTGGAAATATCTACACCGCTATCTGTATAAACATGGAAATATCTACACCGCTACCAGTATAAACATGGAAATATCAGCACCGCTATCTGTATGAACATGGAAATATCTACACCGCTATCTCTATGAACATGGAAATATCTACACCGCTATCTGTATGAACATGGAAATATCTACACCGCTATCTGTATGAGCATGGAAATAACTTCACCGCAATCTGAATGAACATGGATATGTCAACACGGCCATCTGGATGAACATGGAAAGATCTACACCGCGATCTGTATGAACATGGAAATATCTTCACTGCTATCTTTGTAAACATGCATACATCTTCACCGCTATCTGTATAAACATGGAAATATCTACACCGCTATCTGTATGAACATGGAAATATCTACACCGCTATCTGTATGAACATGGAAATACCTACACCGGTATCTGTATGAACATGGAAATATCTTCACGGCCATCTGTATGAACATGGATATATCTACACAGCCATCTGGATGAACATGGAAATATCTACACAGATATCTGTATGAACATGGAAATATATACACCGCTATCTGTGTAAACATGCATACATCTTCACCGCTATCTTTATAAACATGGAAATATCTACATCGCTATCCGTATGAACATGGAAATATCTACACCACTATCTGTTTGAACATGGAAATATCTACACCGCTATCTGCATGAAAATGGAAATATCTACAAAGCTATCTGCATATACATGGAAATATCTACAAAGCTATCTCTTTACACATGGAAATATCTACACCGCTATCTGTATAAACATGGAAATACCTACACCGCTACCTGTATAAACATGGAATATCAGCACCGCTATCTGTATGAACATGGAAATATCTACATCGCTATCTGTACGACATGGAAATATCTACACCGCTATCTGTATGAACATGGATATATCTACACAGCCATCTGGATGAACATGGAAATATCTACACCGCTATCTGTGTAAACATGCATACATCTTCACCGCTATCTTTATATACATGGAAATATCTACACCGCTATCTGTATGAACATGGAAATATCTACACCACTACCTGTATGAACATGGAAATATCTACACCGCTATCTGTTTGAACATGGAAATATCTTCACCGCTATCTGCATGAAAATGGAAGTATCTACACTGCTATCTGCATATACATGGAAATATCTACAGAGCTATCTCTTTACACATGGAAATAACCACACCGCTATCTGTATGAACATGGAAATATCTACACCGCCATCTGTATGAACATGGAAATATCTGCACAGCCATCTGTATGAACATATAAATATCTACACCGCCATCTGTATTAAGATGGAGATATCTACACCGCTATCTGTATAAACATGGAAATATCTACACCGCTATCTGTATAAACATGGAAATATCTACACCACTACCGGTATAAACATGGAAATATCTACACCGCTACCTGTATAAACATGGAAATATCAGCACCGCTGTCTGTATGAACATGGAAATATCAGCCCCTCTATCTGTATGAACATGGAAATATCTACACCGCTATCTCTATGAACATGGAAATATCTACACCACTATCTGTATGAACATGGAAATACCTACACCGCTATCTGTATGAGCATGGAAATATCTACACCGCTATCTGTATGAACATGGATATGTCTACACGGCCATCTGGATGAACATGGATATATCTACACAGCCATCTGTATGAACATGGAAATATCTACACTGCTATCTGCGTAAACATGCATACATCTTCACCGCTATCTGTATAAACATGGAAATATCTACACCGCTATCTGTATGAACAAGAAATATCTACACCGCTATCTGTATGAACATGGAAATATCTACACCGGTATCTGTATGAACATGGAAATATCTTCACCGCCATCTGTGTGAACATGGATATATCTACACAGCCATCTGGATGAACATGGAAATATCTACAAAGCTATCTGTATGAACATGGAAATATATACACCGCTATCTGTGTAAACATGCATACATCTTCACCACTATCTGTATAAACATGGAAATATCTACATCGCTATCCGTATGAACATGGAAATATCTACACCGCTATCTGTTTGAACATGGAAATATCTACACCGCTATCTGCATGAAAATGGAAATATCTACACAGCTATCTGCATATACATGGAAATATCTACAAACCTATCTCTTTACACATGGAAATAACTACACCGCTATCTGAATAAACATGGAAATATCTACACCGCCATCTATATGAACATGGAAATATCTGCACCGCCATCTGTACGAACATATAAATATCTACACCGCCATCTGTGTTAAGATGGCGATATCTACACCGCCATCTGTATAAACCTGGAAATATCTACACCGCTATCTGTATAATCATGGAAATATCTACAACGCTATCTGTAAACATGGAAATATCTACACCGCTACCTGAATAAACATGGAAATATCAGCACCGCTATCTGTATGAACATGGAAATGTCTACAGCGCTATCTGTACGAACATGGAAATATCTACACCGCTATCTGTATGAACATGGATATATCTACACAGCCATCTGGATGAACATGGAAATATCTACACCGCTATCTGTGTAAACATGCATACATCTTCACCGCTATCTGTATAAACATGGAAATATCTACACCGCTATCTGTATGAACATGGAAATATCTACACCGCTATCTGTATGAACATGGAAATATCTACACCGCTATCTGTTTGAACATGAAAATATCTTCACCGCTATCTGCATGAAAATGGAAATATCTACACTGCTATCTGCATATACATGGAAATATCTACACAGCTATCTCTTTACACATGGAAATAACCACACCGCTATCTGTATGAACATGGAAATATCTACACCGCTATCTGTATGAACATGGAAATATCTGCACCGACATCTGTATGAACATATAAATAGCTACACCACCATCTGTATTAAGATGGAGATATCTACACCGCTATCTGTATAAACTTGGAAATATCTACACCGCTATCTGTATAAACATGGAAATATCTACACTGCAATCTGTATAAACGTGGAAATAACTACACCGCTACCAGTATAAACATGGAAATATCAGCACCGCTATCTGTATGAACATGGAAATATCTACACCGCTATATCTATGAACATGGAAATTTCTACACCGCTATCTGTATGAACATGGAAATATCTACACCGCTATCTGTATGAACATGGAAATATCTACACCACTACCTGTATGAACATGGAAATATCTACACTGCTATCTGTATGAACATGGATATATGTACACCGCCATCTGGATGGACACAGAAATATGTACACCGCTATCTGTATAAATATGTATACATCTTCACCGCAATCTGTATAAACATGGAAATATCTATACCGCTATCTCTATGTACATGGAAATACCTACACCGCTATCTGTTTGAACATGGAAATATCTACAGCGCTGTCTGCATGAAAATGGAAATACCTACTCTGCTATCTGCATATACATGGAAATATCTACACAGCTATCTCTTTACACATGGAAATAACTACACCGCTATCTGTATGAACATGGAAATATCTACACCGCCATCTGTATGAACATGGAAATATCTGCACCGACATCTGTATGAACATATGCATATCTACACGGCCATCTGTATTACGATGGAGATATCTACACCGATATCTGTATAAACATGGAATTATCTACACCGCTATCTGTATAAACATGGAAATATCTACACCGCTATCTGTATAAACAGGGAAATATCTAAACCGCTACCTGTATAAACATGGAAATATCACCACCGCTATCTGTATGAACATGGAAATATCTACACCGCCATCTGGATGAACATGGAAATATCTACACCGCTATCTGTATGAACATGGAAATATATACACCGCTATCTGTGTAAACATGCATACATCTTCACCGCTATCTGTATAAACATGGAAATATCTACACCGCTACCTGTATAAACATGGAAATATCAGCACCGCTATCTGTATGAACATGGAAATATCAGCCCCTCTATCTGTATGAACATGGAAATACCTACACCACTATCTGTATGAACATGGAAATATCTACACCGCTATCTGTATGAACATGGAAATATCTTCACCGCCATCTGTATGAACATAGATATATCTTCACAGCCATCTGGATGAACATGGAAATATCTACACCGCTATCTGTATGAACATGGAAATAGCTACACCGCTATCTGTATGAACATGGAAATATCTACACCACTATCTGTATGAACATGGAAATATCTACACCGCTATCTGTATGAACATGGAAATATCTTCACCGCCATCTGTATGAACATGGATATATCTACACAGACATCTGGATGAACATGGAAATATCTACACAGCTATCTGTATGAACATGGAAATATATACACCGCTATCTGTGTAAACATGCATACATCTTCACCGCTATCTGTATAAACATGGAAATATCTACATCGCTATCCATATGAGCATGGAAATATCTACACCGCTATCTGTTTGAACATGGAAATATCTACACCGCTATCTGCATGAAAATGGAAATATCTACACAGCTATCTGCATATACATGGAAATATCTACAAAGCTATCTCTTTACACATGGAAATAACTACACCGCTATCTCTATAAACATGGAAATATCTACACCGCCATCTGTATGAACATGGAAATATCTGCACCGCCATCTGTATGAACATATAAATGTCTACACCGCCATCTGTATTAAGATGGGGATATCTACACCGCTATCTGTATAAACCTGGAAATATCTACACCGCTATCTGTATAAACATGGAAATATCTACACCGCTACCAGTATAAACATGGAAATATAAGCACCGCTATCGTTATGAACATGGAAATATCTAAACCGCTATCTCTATGAACATGGAAATATCTACACCACTATCTGTTTGAACATGGAAATATCTAAACCGCTATCTGCATGGAAATAGAAATATATACACAGCTATCTGCATATACATGGAAATATCTACTCAGCTATCTCTTTAAACATGGAAATAACTACACCGCTATCTGTATGAACATGGAAATATCTTCAACGCCATCTCTATGAAGATGGATATATCTACACAGGCATCTGGATGAACATGGAAATATCTACACCGCTCTCTGTATGAACATGGAAATATCTACACCGCTATCTGTGTAAACATGCATACAACTTCACCGCTATCTGCATAAACATGGAAATATCTACACTGCTATCTGTATGAACATGGAAATATCTACACCGCCATCTGTATGAACATGGAAATATCAGCACCGCCATCTGTATGAACATATAAATATCTACACCGCCATCTATATTAAGATATAGATATCCACACCGCTATCTGTATAAACTTGGAAATATCTACACCGCTATCTGTATAAACATGGAAATATCTAAACCGCAATCTGTATAAACATGGAAATATCTACACCTCTACCTGTATAAACATGGAAATATCAGCACCGCTATCTGTATGAACATGGAAATATCTACACCGCTATCTGTATGAACATGGATATATCTACACAGCCATCTGGATGAACACGAAAATATCTACACTGCTATCTGTATGAACATGGAAATATCTACACCGCTATCTGTATAAACTTGGAAATATCTACACCGCTATCTGTATAAACATGGAAATATCTACACCGCAATCTGTATAAACATGGAAATATCTACACCACTACCTGTATAAACATTGAAATATCAGCACTGCTATCTGTATGAACATGGAAATATCTACACCGCTATCTCTATGAACATGGAAATTTCAACACCGCTATCTGTATGAACATGGAAATATCTTCACCGCCATCTTATGAACATAGATATATCTACACAGCCATCTGCATGAACATGGAAATATCTACACCGCTATCTGTATGAACATGGAAATAGCTACACCGCTATCTGTATGAACATGGAAATATCTACACGACTATCTGTATGAACATGGAAATATCTACATCGCTATCTGTATGAACATGGAAATATCTTCACCGCCATCTGTATGAACATGGATATATCTACACAGCCATCTGGATGAACATGGAAATATCTACACTGCTATCTGTATGAACATGGAAATAGCTACACCGCTATCTGTAGGAACATGGAAATATCTACACCGCTATCTGTATGAACATGGAAATATCTTCACCGCCATCTGTATGAACATGGATATATCTACACAGCCATCTGGATGAACATGGAAATATCTACACAGCTATCTGTATGAACATGGAAATATATACACCGCTATCTGTGTAAACATGCATACATCTTCACCGCTATCTGTATAAACATGGAAATATCTACATCGCTATCCGTATGAACATGGAAACATCTACACCGCTATCTGTTTGAACATGGAAATATCTACACCGCTATCTGCATGAAAATGGAAATATCTACACAGCTATCTGCATATACATGGAAATATCTACAAAGCTATCTCTTTACACATGGAAATAACTACACCGCTATCTCTATCAACATGGAAATATCTACACCGCCATCTGTATGAACATGGAAATATCTGCACCGCCATCTGTATGGACATATAAATATCTACACCGCCATCTGTTTTAAGATGGGGATATCTACACCGCTATCTGTATAAACCTGGAAATATCTACACCGCTATCTGTATAGTCATGGAAATATCTACACCGCTATCTGTATAAACATGGAAATATCTACACCGCTATCTGTATGAACATGGAAATAACAGCACCGCTATCTGTATGAACATGGAAATATCTACACCGCTATCTCAATGAACATGGAAATATCTACACAAATATCTGTATGAACATGGAAATATCTTCACCGCCATCTGTACGAACATGGATATATCTACACAGCCATCTGGATGAACATGGAAATATCTACACCGCAATCTGTATGAACATGGAAATGTCTACACCGCTATCTGTATGAACATGGAAATATCTACAACGCTCTCTGTATGAACATGGAAATATCTTCACCGCCATCTGTATCAACATGGATATATCTACACAGCCATCTGGGTGAACATGGAAATATCTACACCGCTATATGTATGAACATGGAAATAGCTACACCGCTATCTCTATGAACATGGAAATATCTACACCGCTATCTGTATGAACATGGAAATATCTACACCGCTATCTGTATGAACATGGAAATATCTTCACCGCCATCTGTATGAAAATGGATATATCTACACCGCTATCTGTGTAAACATGCATACATCCTCACCACTATCTGTATAAACTTGGAAATATCTACACCACTATCTGTATGAACATGGAAATATCTACACCTCTATCTGTATGAACATGGAAATATCTTCACCGCCATCTGTATGAACATGGATATATCTACACCGCTATTTGTGTAAACATGCATACATCTTCACCACTATCTGTATAAACTTGGAAATATCTACACCGCTATCTGTATGAACATGGAAATATCTACACCGCTATCTGTTTGAACATGGAAATATCTACACCGCTATATGCATGAAAATGGAAATATCTACACAGCTATCTGCATATAAATGTAAATATCTACAAAGCTATCTCTTTACACATGGAAATAACTATACCGCTATCTCCATAAACATGGAAATATCTATACCGCCATCTGTATGAACATGGAAATATCTGCACCGCCATCTGTATTAACATACAAATATCTACACCGCCATCTGTATTAAGATGGAGATATCTATACCGCTATCTGTATAAACTTGGAGATATCTACACCGCTATCTGTATAAACATGGAAATAACTACACGGCAATCTGTATAAACATGGAAATATCAGCACCGCAATCTGTATGAATATGGAAATATCAACACTGCCATCTGTATTAAGATGGAGATATCTACACCACTATCTGTATAAACATGGAAATATCTACACCGCTATCTGTATGAACATGGCAATAACTACACCGCTATCTGTATGAACATGGAAATATCTACACCGATATCTGTATGAACATGGAAATATCTTCACCACCATCTGTATGAACATAGATATATCTACACAGCCATCTGGATGAACATGGAAATATCAGCACCGCTGTCTGTATGAACATGGAAATAACTACACCGCTATCTGTATGAACATGGAAATATCTACACCGCTATCTGTATGAACATGGAAATATCTTCACCGCCATCTGTATGAACATGGATATATCTACACAGCCATCTGGATGAACATGGAAATATCTACACCGCTATCTGTATGAACATGGAAATATCTACAACGCTATCTGTGTAAACATGTATACATCTTCACCACTATCTGTTTAAACATGGAAATATCTACACTGCTATCTGTATGAACATGGAAATACCTACACTGCTCTCTGTTTGAACATGGAAATATCTACACCGCTATCTGCATGGAAATGGAAATATCTACAAAGCTATCTGCATATAAATGGAAATATATATACAGCTATCTCTTTACACATGGAAATAACTACACCGCTATCTCTATAAACATGGAAATATCTACACCGCCATCTGTATGAACATGGAAATATCTGCACCGCCATCTGTATGAGCATATAAATATCTTCACCACCATCTGTATTAAGATGGAGATATCTACACCGCTATCTGTATAAACATGGAAATATCTACACCGCTATCTGTATAAACATGGATATATCTACACAGCGATCTGGATGAACATGGAAATATCTACACAGCTCTCTGTATGAACATGGAAATATCTACACCGCTATCTGTGTAAAGATGCATATATCTTCACCGCAATCAGTATAAGCACGGAAATATCTACACCGCTATCTGTATGAACGTGGAAATAACTACACCGCTATCTGTTTGAACATGGAAATATCTAAAACCGCTATCAGCATGAAAATGGAAATATCTACACAGCTATCTGCATATACATGGAAATATCTACACAGCTATCTCTTTACACATGGAAATAACTACACCGCTATCTGTATGAACATGGAAATATCTACACCGCCATCTGTATGAACATGGAAATATCTGCACCGCCATCTGTATGAACATATAAATATCTACACCGCCATCTGTATTAAGATGTAGATATCTACACCGCTATCTGTATAAACATGGAAATATCTACACCGCTATCTGTATAAACATGGAAATATCTACACTGCTATCTGTATAAACATGGAAATATCTACACCGCTATCTGTATAAACATGGAAATATCAGCACCGCTGTCTGTATGAACATGAAATATCAGCCCCTCTATCTGTATGAACATGGAAATATCTACACCGCTATCTCTATGAACAAGGAAATATCTACACCACTATCTGTATGAACATGGAAATACCTACACCGCAATCTGTATGAGCAGGGAAATATCTACACCGCTATCTGTATGAACATGGATATGTCTACACGGCCATCTGGATGAACATGGATATATCTACACAGCCATCTGTATGAACATGGAAATATCTACACTGCTATCTGTGTAAACATGCATACTTCTTCACCGCTATCTGTATAATCATGGAAATATCTACACCGCTATCTGTATGAACATGGAAATATCTACACCGCTATCTGTATCAACATGGAAATATCTACACCGGTATGTGTATGAACATGGAAATATCTTCACCGCCATCTGTATGAACATGGATATATCTACACAGCCATCTGGATGAACATGGAAATATCTACACAGCTATCTGTATGAACATGGAAATATATACACCGCTATCTCTGTAAACATGCATACATCTTCACCGCTATCTGTATAAACATGGAAATATCTACATCGCTATCCGTATGAACATGGAAATATCTACACCGCTATCTGTTTGAACATGGAAATATCTACACCGCTATCTGCATGAAAATGGAAATATCTACACAGCTATCTGCATATACATGGAAATATCTACAAACCTATCTCTTTACACATGGAAATAACTACACCGCTATCTGAATAAACATGGAAATATCTACACCGCCATCTGTATGAACATGGAAATATCTGCACCGCCATCTGTATGAACATATAAATATCTACACCGCCATCTGTATTAAGATGGGGATATCTACACAAATATCTGTATAAACCTGGAAATATCTACACCGCTATCTGTATAATCATGGAAATATCTACAACGCAATCTGTATAAACATGGAAATATCTACACCGCTACCTGAATAAACATGGAAATATCAGCACCGCTATCTGTATGAACATGGAAATATCTACAGCGCTATCTGTACGAACATGGAAATATCTACACCGCTATCTGTATGAACATGGATATATCTACACAGCCATCTGGATGAACATGGAAATATCTACACCGCTATCTGTGTAAACATGCATACATCTTCACCGCTATCTGTATAAACATGGAAATAACTACACCGCTATCTGTATGAACATGGAAATATCTACACCGCTATCTGTATGAACATGGAAATATCTACACCGCTATCTGTTTGAACATGAAAATATCTTCACCGCTATCTGCATGAAAATGGAAATATCTACACTGCTATCTGCATATACATGGAAATATCTACACAGCTATCTCTTTACACATGGAAATAACCACACCGCTATCTGTATGAACATGGAAATATCTACACCGCTATCTGTATGAACATGGAAATATCTGCACCGACATCTGTATGAACATATAAATATCTACACCGCCATCTGTATTAAGATGGAGATATCTACACCGCTATCTGTATAAACTTGGAAATATCTACACCGCTATCTGTATAAACATGGAAATATCTACACTGCAATCTGTATAAACATGGAAATAACTACACCGCTACCAGTATAAACATGGAAATATCAGCACCGCTATCTGTATGAACATGGAAATATCTACACCGCTATATCTATGAACATGGAAATTTCTACACCGCTATCTGTATGAACATGGAAATATCTACACCGCTATCTGTATGAACATGGAAATATCTACACCACTACCTGTATGAACATGGAAATATCTACACTGCTATCTGTATGAACATGGATATATGTACACCGCCATCTGGATGGACACAGAAATATGTACACGGCTATCTGTATAAAGATGCATACATCTTCACCGCAATCTGTATAAACATGGAAATATCTACATCGCTATCTCTATGTACATGGAAATACCTACACCACTATCTGTTTGAACATGGAAATATCTACAGCGCTGTCTGCATGAAAATGGAAATACCTACTCTGCTATCTGCATATACATGGAAATATCTACACAGCTATCTCTTTACACATGGAAATAACTACACCGCTATCTGTATGAACATGGAAATATCTACACCGCCATCTGTATGAACATGGAAATATCTGCACCGACATCTTTATGAACATATGCATATCTACACGGCCATCTGTATTACGATGGAGATATCTACACCGATATCTGTATAAACATGGAACTATCTACACCGCTATCTGTATAAACATGGAAATATCTACACCGCTATCTGTATAAACAGGGAAATATCTAAACCGCTACCTGTATAAACATGGAAATATCACCACCGCTATCTGTATGAACATGGAAATATCTACACCGCCATCTGGATGAACATGGAAATATCTACACCGCTATCTGTATGAACATGGAAATATATACACCGCTATCTGTGTAAACATGCATACATCTTCACCGCTATCTGTATAAACATGGAAATATCTACACCGCTACCTGTATAAACATGGAAATATCAGCACCGCTATCTGTATGAACATGGAAATATCAGCCCCTCTATCTGTATGAACATGGAAATACCTACACCACTATCTGTATGAACATGGAAATATCTACACCGCCATCTGTATGAACATGGAAATATCTTCACCGCCATCTGTATGAACATAGATATATCTTCACAGCCATCTGGATGAACATGGAAATATCTACACCGCTATCTGTATGAACATGGAAATAGCTACACCGCTATCTGTATGAACATGGAAATATCTACACCGCTATCTGTATGAACATGGAAATATCTACACCGCTATCTGTATGAACATGGAAATATCTTCACCGCCATCTGTATGAACATGGATATATCTACACAGCCATCTGGATGAACATGGAAATATCTACACAGCTATCTGTATGAACATGAAAATATATACACCGCTATCTGTGTAAACATGCATACATCTTCACCGCTATCTGTATAAACATGGAAATATCTACATCGCTATCCATATGAGCATGGAAATATCTACACCGCTATCTGTTTGAACATGGAAATATCTACACCGCTATCTGCATGAAAATGGAAATATCTACACAGCTATCTGCATATACATGGAAATATCTACAAAGCTATCTCTTTACACATGGAAATAACTACACCGCTATCTCTATAAACATGGAAATATCTACACCGCCATCTGTATGAACATGGAAATATCTGCACCGCCATCTGTATGAACATATAAATATCTGCACCGCCATCTGTATTAAGATGGGGATATCTACACAAATATCTGTATAAACCTGGAAATATCTACACCGCTATCTGTATAAACATGGAAATATCTACACCGCTACCAGTATAAACATGGAAATATAAGCACCGCTATCGTTATGAACATGGAAATATCTAAACCGCTATCTCTATGAACATGGAAATATCTACACCACTATCTGTTTGAACATGGAAATATCTAAACCGCTATCTGCATGGAAATAGAAATATATACACAGCTATCTGCATATACATGGAAATATCTACTCAGCTATCTCTTTAAACATGGAAATAACTACACCGCTATCTGTATGAACATGGAAATATCTTCAACGCCATCTCTATGAAGATGGATATATCTACACAGGCATCTGGATGAACATGGAAATATCTACACCGCTATCTGTATGAACATGGAAATATCTACACCGCTATCTGTGTAAACATGCATACAACTTCACCGCTATCTGCATAAACATGGAAATATCTACACTGCTATCTGTATGAAAATGGAAATATCTACACCGCCATCTGTATGAACATGGAAATATCAGCACCGCCATCTGTATGAACATATAAATATCTACACCGCCATCTATATTAAGATATAGATATCCACACCGCTATCTGTATAAACTTGGAAATATCTACACCGCTATCTGTATAAACATGGAAATATCTAAACCGCAATCTGTATAAACATGGAAATATCTACACCTCTACCTGTATAAACATGGAAATATCAGCACCGCTATCTGTATGAACATGGAAATATCTACACCGCTATCTGTATGAACATGGATATATCTACACAGCCATCTGGATGAACACGAAAATATCTACACCGCTATCTGTATGAACATGGAAATATCTACACCGCTATCTGTATAAACTTGGAAATATCTACACCGCTATCTGTATAAACATGGAAATATCTACACCGCAATCTGTATAAACATGGAAATATCTACACCACTACCTGTATAAACATTGAAATATCAGCACTGCTATCTGTATGAACATGGAAATATCCACACCGCTATCTCTATGAACATGGAAATTTCAACACCGCTATCTGTATGAACATGGAAATATCTTCACCGCCATCTTATGAACATAGATATATCTACACAGCCATCTGCATGAACATGGAAATATCTACACCGCTATCTGTATGAACATGGAAACAGCTACACCGCTATCTGTATGAACATGGAAATATCTACACGACTATCTGTATGAACATGGAAATATCTACATCGCTATCTGTATGAACATGGAAATATCTTCACCGCCATCTGTATGAACATGGATATATCTACACAGCCATCTGGATGAACATGGAAATATCTACACTGCTATCTGTATGAACATGGAAATAGCTACACCGCTATCTGTATGAACATGGAAATATCTACACCGCTATCTGTATGAACATGGAAATATCTTCACCACCATCTGTATGAACATGGATATATCTACACAGCCATCTGGATGAACATGGAAATATCTACACAGCTATCTGTATGAACATGGAAATATATACACCGCTATCTGTGTAAACATGCATACATCTTCACCGCTATCTGTATAAACATGGAAATATCTACATCGCTATCCGTATGAACATGGAAACATCTACACCGCTATCTGTTTGAACATGGAAATATCTACACCGCTATCTGCATGAAAATGGAAATATCTACACAGCTATCTGCATATACATGGAAATATCTACAAAGCTATCTCTTTACACATGGAAATAACTACACCGCTATCTCTATCAACATGGAAATATCTACACTGCCATCTGTATGAACATGGAAATATCTGCACCGCCATCTGTATGAACATATAAATATCTACACCGCCATCTGTTTTAAGATGGGGATATCTACACCGCTATCTGTATAAACCTCGAAATATCTACACCGCTATCTGTATAGTCATGGAAATATCTACACCGCTATCTGTATAAACATGGAAATATCTACACCGCTATCTGTATGAGCATGGAAATAACAGCACCGCTATCTGTATGAACATGGAAATATCTACACCGCTATCTCAATGAACATGGAAATATCTACACCAATATCTGTATGAACATGGAAATATCTTCACCGCCATCTGTACGAACATGCATATATCTACACAGCCATCTGGATGAACATGGAAATATCTACACCGCAATCTGTATGAACATGGAAATGTCTACACCGCTATCTGTATGAACATGGAAATATCTACAACGCTATCTGTATGAACATGGAAATATCTTCACCGCCATCTGTATCAACATGGATATATCTACACAGCCATCTGGATGAACATGGAAATATCTACACCGCTATATGTATGAACATGGAAATAGCTACACCGCTATCTCTATGAACATGGAAATATCTACACCGCTATCTGTATGAACATGGAAATATCTACACCGCTATCTGTATGAACATGGAAATATCTTCACCGCCATCTGTATGAAAATGGATATATCTACACCGCTATCTGTGTAAACATGCATACATCCTCACCACTATCTGTATAAACTTGGAAATATCTACACCACTATCTGTATGAACATTGAAATATCTACACCTCTATCTGTATGAACATGGAAATATCTTCACCGCCATCTGTATGAACATGGATATATCTACACCGCTATTTGTGTAAACATGCATACATCTTCACCACTATCTGTATAAACTTGGAAATATCTACACCGCTATCTGTATGAACATGGAAATATCTACACCGCTATCTGTTTGAACATGGAAATATCTACACCGCTATATGCATGAAAATGGAAATATCTACACAGCTATCTGCATATAAATGTAAATATCTACAAAGCTATCTCTTTACACATGGAAATAACTATACCGCTATCTCCATAAACATGGAAATATCTATACCGCCATCTGTATGAACATGGAAATATCTGCCCCGCCATCTGTATTAACATACAAATATCTACACCGCCATCTGTATTAAGATGGAGATATCTACACCGCTATCTGTATAAACTTGGAGATATCTACACCGCTATCTGTATAAACATGGAAATATCTACACGGCAATCTGTATAAACATGGAAATATCAGCACCGCAATCTGTATGAATATGGAAATATCAACACTGCCATCTGTATTAAGATGGAGATATCTACACCACTATCTGTATAAACATGGAAATATCTACACCGCTATCTGTATGAACATGGCAATAACTACACCGCTATCTGTATGAACATGGAAATATCTACACCGATATCTGTATGAACATGGAAATATCTTCACCACCATCTGTATGAACATAGATATATCTACACAGCCATCTGGATGAACATGGAAATATCAGCACCGCTGTCTGTATGAACATGGAAATAACTACACCGCTATCTGTATGAACATGGAAATATCTACACCGCTATCTGTATGAACATGGAAATATCTTCACCGCCATCTGTATGAACATGGATATATCTACACAGCCATCTGGATGAACATGGAAATATCTACACCGCAATCTGTATGAACATGGAAATATCTACAACGCTATCTGTGTAAACATGTATACATCTTCACCACTATCTGTTTAAACATGGAAATATCTACACTGCTATCTGTATGAACATGGAAATACCTACACTGCTCTCTGTTTGAACATGGAAATATCTACACCGCTATCTGCATGGAAATGGAAATATCTACAAAGCTATCTGCATATAAATGGAAATATATATACAGCTATCTCTTTACACATGGAAATAACTACACCGCTATCTCTATAAACATGGAAATATCTACACCGCCATCTGTATGAACATGGAAATATCTGCACCGCCATCTGTATGAGCATATAAATATCTTCACCACCATCTGTATTAAGATGGAGATATCTACACCGCTATCTGTATAAACATGGAAATATCTCCACCGCTATCTGTATAAACATGGATATATCTACACAGCGATCTGGATGAACATGGAAATATCTACACCGCTCTCTGTATGAACATGGAAATATCTACACCGCTATCTGTGTAAATATGCATATATCTTCACCGCAATCAGTATAAGCATGGAAATATCTACACCGCTATCTGTATGAACGTGGAAATAACTACACCGCTATCTGTTTGAACATGGAAATATCTAAAACCGCTATCAGCATGAAAATGGAAATATCTACACAGCTATCTGCATATACATGGAAATATCTACACAGATATCTCTTTACACATGGAAATAACTACACCGCTATCTGTATGAACATGGAAATATCTACACCGCCATCTGTATGAACATGGAAATATCTGCACCGCCATCTGTATGAACATATAAATATCTACACCGCCATCTGTATTAAGATGTAGATATCTACACCGCTATCTGTATAAACATGGAAATATCTACACCGCTATCTGTATAAACATGGAAATATCTACACTGCTATCTGTATAAACATGGAAATATCTACACCGCTATCTGTATAAACATGGAAATATCAGCACCGCTGTCTGTATGAACATGAAATATCAGCCCCTCTATCTGTATGAACATGGAAATATCTACACCGCTATCTCTATGAACAAGGAAATATCTACACCACTATCTGTATGAACATGGAAATACCTACACCGCAATCTGTATGAGCATGGAAATATCTACACCGCTATCTGTATGAACATGGATATGTCTACACGGCCATCTGGATGAACATGGATATATCTACACAGCCATCTGTATGAACATGGAAATATCTACACTGCTATCTGTGTAAACATGCATACTTCTTCACCGCTATCTGTATAAACATGGAAATATCTACACCGCTATCTGTATGAACATGGAAATATCTACACCGCTATCTGTATCAACATGGAAATATCTACACCGGTATGTGTATGAACATGGAAATATCTTCACCGCCATCTGTATGAACATGGATATATCTACACAGCCATCTAGATGAACATGGAAATATCTACACAGCTATCTGTATGAACATGGAAATATATACACCGCTATCTGTGTAAACATGCATACATCTTCACCGCTATCTGTATAAACATGGAAATATCTACATCGCTATCCGTATGAACATGGAAATATCTACACCGCTATCTGTTTGAACATGGAAATATCTACACCGCTATCTGCATGAAAATGGAAATATCTACACAGCTATCTGCATATACATGGAAATATCTACAAACCTATCTCTTTACACATGGAAATAACTACACCGCTATCTGAATAAACATGGAAATATCTACACCGCCATCTGTATGAACATGGAAATATCTGCACCGCCATCTGTATGAACATATAAATATCTGCACCGCCATCTGTATTAAGATGGGGATATCTACACAAATATCTGTATAAACCTGGAAATATCTACACCGCTATCTGTATAATCATGGAAATATCTACAACACTATCTGTATAAACATGGAAATATCTACACCGCTACCTGAATAAACATGGAAATATCAGCACCGCTATCTGTATGAACATGGAAATATCTACAGCGCTATCTGTACGAACATGGAAATATCTACACCGCTATCTGTATGAACATGGATATATCTACACAGCCATCTGGATGAACATGGAAATATCTACACCGCTATCTGTGTAAACATGCATACATCTTCACCGCTATCTGTATAAACATGGAAATAACTACACCGCTATCTGTATGAACATGGAAATATCTACACCGCTATCTGTATGAACATGGAAATATCTACACCGCTATCTGTTTGAACATGAAAATATCTTCACCGCTATCTGCATGAAAATGGAAATATCTACACTGCTATCTGCATATACATGGAAATATCTACACAGCTATCTCTTTACACATGGAAATAACCACACCGCTATCTGTATGAACATGGAAATATCTACACCGCTATCTGTATGAACATGGAAATATCTGCACCGACATCTGTATGAACATATAAATATCTACACCGCCATCTGTATTAAGATGGAGATATCTACACCGCTATCTGTATAAACTTGGAAATATCTACACCGCTATCTCTATAAACATGGAAATATCTACACTGCAATCTGTATAAACATGGAAATAACTACACCGCTACCAGTATAAACATGGAAATATCAGCACCGCTATCTGTATGAACATGGAAATATCTACACCGCTATATCTATGAACATGGAAATTTCTACACCGCTATCTCTATGAACATGGAAATATCTACACCGCTATCTGTATGAACATGGAAATATCTACACCACTACCTGTATGAACATGGAAATATCTACACTGCTATCTGTGTGAACATGGATATATGTAAACCGCCATCTGGATGGACACAGAAATATGTACACCGCTATCTGTATAAATATGCATACATCTTCACCGCAATCTGTATAAACATGGAAATATCTACACCGCTATCTCTATGTACATGGAATTACCTACACCGCTATCTGTTTGAACATGGAAATATCTACAGCGCTGTCTGCATGAAAATGGAAATACCTACACTGCTATCAGCATATACATGGAAATATCTACACAGCTATCTCTTTACACATGGAAATAACTACACCGCTATCTGTATGAACATGGAAATATCTACACCGCCATCTGTATGAACATGGAAATATCTGCTCCGACATCTGTATGAACATACGCATATCTACACGGCCATCTGTATTACGATGGAGATATCTACACCGATATCTGTATAAACATGGAAATATCTACACCGCTATCTGTATAAACATGGAAATATCTACACCGCTATCTGTATAAACAGGGAAATATCTAAACCGCTACCTGTATAAACATGGAAATATCACCACCGCTATCTGTATGAACATGGAAATATCTACACCGCCATCTGGATGAACATGGAAATATCTACACAGCTATCTGTATGAACATGGAAATATATACACCGCTATCTGTGTAAACATGCATACATCTTCACCGCTATCTGTATAAACATGGAAATATCTACACCGCTACCTGTATAAACATGGAAATATCAGCACCGCTATCTGTATGAACATGGAAATATCAGCCCCTCTATCTGTATGAACATGGAAATACCTACACCACTATCTGTATGAACATGGAAATATCTACACCGCTATCTGTATGAACATGGAAATATCTTCACCGCCATCTGTATGAACATAGATATATCTTCACAGCCATCTGGATGAACATGGAAATATCTACACAGCTATCTGTATGAACATGGAAATAGCTACACCGCTATCTGTATGAAGATGGAAATATCTACACCGCTATCTGTATGAACATGGAAATATCTACACCGCTATCTGTATGAACATGGAAATAACTTCACCGCCATCTGTATGAACATGGATATATCTACACAGCCATCTGGATGAACATGGAAATATCTACACATCTATCTGTATGAACATGGAAATATATACACCGCTATCTGTGTAAACATGCATACATCTTCACCGCTATCTGTATAAACATGGAAATATCTACATCGCTATCCGTATGAGCATGGAAATATCTACACCGCTATCTGCATGAAAATGGAAATATCTACACAGCTATCTGCATATACATGGAAATATCTACAAAGCTATCTCTTTACACATGGAAATAACTACACCGCTATCTCTATAAACATGGAAATATCTACACCGCCATCTGTATGAACATGGAAATATCTGCACCGCCATCTGTATGAACATATAAATGTCTACACAGCCATCTGTATTAAGATGGGGATATCTACACCGCTATCGGTATAAACCTGGAAATATCTACACCGCTATCTGTATAAACATGGAAATATCTACACCGCTACCAGTATAAACATGGAAATATAAGCACCGCTATCGGTATGAACATGGAAATATCTACACCGCTATCTCTATGAACATGGAAATATCTACACCGCTATCTGTATGAACATGGAAATATCTTCACCGCCATCTGTATGAACATGGATATATCTACACAGCCATCTGTATGAACATGGAAATATCTACACCGCTATCTGTATGAACATGGAAATATCTACACCGCTATCTGTATGAGCATGGAAATAACTTCACCGCCATCTGAATGAACATGGATATGTCTACACGGCCATCTGGATGAACATGGAAAGATCTACACCGCGATCTGTATGAACATGGAAATATCTACACTGCTATCTTTGTAAACATGCATACATCTTCACCGCTATCTGTATAAACATGGAAATATCTACACCGCTATCTGTATGAACATGGAAATATCTACACCGCTATCTGTATGAACATGGAAATACCTACACCGGTATCTGTATGAACATGGAAATATCTTCACTGCCATCTGTTTGAACATGGATATATCTACACAGCCATCTGGATGAACATGGAAATATCTACACCGCTATCTGTGTAAACATGCATACATCTTCACCGCTATCTGTATAAACATGGAAATATCTACACCGCTATCTGTATGAACATGGAAATATCTACACCGCTATCTGTATGAACATGGAAATATCTACACCGGTATCTGTTTGAACATGGAAATATCTTCACCGCTATCTGCATGAAAATGGAAATATCTACACTGCAATCTGCATATACATGGAAATATCTACACAGCTATCTCTTTACACATGGAAATAACCACACCGCTATCTGTATGAACATGGAAATATCTACACCGCCATCTGTATGAACATGGAAATATCTGCACAGCCATCTGTATGAACATATAAATATCTACACCGCCATCTGTATTAAGATGGAGACATCTACACCGCTATCTGTATATATATGGAAATGTCTACACCGCTATCTGTATAAACATGGAAATATCTACACCGCTACCTGTATAAACATGGAAATATCTACACCGCTACCTGTATAAACATGGAAATATCAGCACCGCTATCTGTATGAACATGGAAATATCTACACCGCTATCTGTATGAACATGGAAATATCTACACCGCTATCTGTATGTATATGGAAATATCTACACCGCTATCTGTATGAACATGGAAATATCTACACTGCTATCTGTTTGAACATGGAAATATCTACACCGCTGTCTGCATGAAAATGGAAATATCTACACAGCTATCTGCATATACATGGAAATATCTACACAGCTATCTTTTTCACATGGAAATAACTACAACGCTATCTCTATAAACATGGAAATATCTACACCGCCATCTGTATGAACACGGAAATATCTGCACTGACATCTGTATGAACGTATACATATCTACACGGCCATCTGTATTAAGATGGAGATATCTACACCGATATCTGTATAAACATGGAAATATCTACACCGCTATCTGTATAAACATGGAAATATCTACACCGCTATCTGTATAAACATGGAAATATCTACACCGCTACCTGTATAAACATGGAAATATCAGCAGCGCTATCTGTATGAACATGGAAATATCAGCCCCTCTATCTGTATGAATATGGAATTATCTACACCGCTATCTCTATGAACATGGAAATATCTACACCACTATCTGTTTGAACATGGAAATATCTAAACCGCTATCTGCATGGAAATAGAAATATATACACAGCTATCTGCATATACATGGAAATATCTACTCAGCTATCTCTTTACACATGGAAATAACTACACCGCTATCTGTATGAACATGGAAATATCTACACTGCTATCTGTATGAACATGGAAATGTCTACACCGCTATCTGTATGAACATGGAAATATCTACAACGCTATCTGTATGAACATGGAAATATCTTCACCGCCATCTGTATCAACATGGATATATCTACACAGCCATCTGGATGAACATGGAAATATCTACACCGCTATATGTATGAACATGGAAATAGCTACACCGCTATCTCTATGAACATGGAAATATCTACACCGCTATCTGTATGAACATGGAAATATCTACACCGCTATCTGTATGAACATGGAAATATCTTCACCGCCATCTGTATGAACATGGATATATCTACACCGCTATCTGTGTAAACATGCATATATCTTCACCACTATCTGTATAAACTTGGAAATATCTACACCGCTATCTGTATGAACATGGAAATATCTACACCGCTATCTGTTTGAACATGGAAATATCTACACCGCTATATACATGAAAATGGAAATATCTACACAGCTATCTGCATATAAATGTAAATATCTACAAAGCTATCTCTTTACACATGGAAATAACTATACCGCTATCTCCATAAACATGGAAATATCTATACCGCCATCTGTATGAACATGGAAATATCTGCACCGCCATCTGTATTAACATACAAATATCTACACCGCCATCTGTATTAAGATGGAAATATCTACACGGCTATCTGTATAAACTTGGAGATATCTACACCGCTATCTGTATAAACATGGAAATATCTACACCGCAATCTGTATAAACATGGAAATATCAGCACCGCTATCTGTATGAATATGGAAATATCAACACTGCCATCTGTATTAAGATGGAGATATCTACACCGCTATCTGTATAAACATGGGAATATCTACACCGCTATCTGTATGAACATGGCAATAACTACACCGCTATCTGTATGAACATGGAAATATCTACACCGATATCTGTATGAACATGGAAATATCTTCACCACCATCTGTATGAACATAGATATATCTACACAGCCATCTGGATGAACATGGAAATATCAGCACCGCCGTCTGTATGAACATGGAAATAACTACACCGCTATCTGTATGAACATGGAAATATCAGCACCGCTGTCTGTATGAACATGGAAATATCTACACCGCTATCTGTATGAACATGGAAATATCTACACTGCTATCTGTATGAACATGGAAATGTCTACACCGCTATCTGTATGAACATGGAAATATCTACAACGCTATCTGTATGAACATGGAAATATCTTCACCGCCATCTGTATCAACATGGATATATCTACACAGCCATCTGGATGAACATGGAAATATCTACACCGCTATATGTATGAACATGGAAATAGCTACACCGCTATCTCTATGAACATGGAAATATCTACACCGCTATCTGTATGAACATGGAAATATCTACACCGCTATCTGTATGAACATGGAAATATCTTCACCGCCATCTGTATGAACATGGATATATCTACACCGCTATCTGTGTAAACATGCATATATCTTCACCACTATCTGTATAAACTTGGAAATATCTACACCGCTATCTGTATGAACATGGAAATATCTACACCACTATCTGTTTGAACATGGAAATATCTACACCGCTATATACATGAAAATGGAAATATCTACACAGCTATCTGCATATAAATGTAAATATCTACAAAGCTATCTCTTTACACATGGAAATAACTATACCGCTATCTCCATAAACATGGAAATATCTATACCGCCATCTGTATGAACATGGAAATATCTGCACCGCCATCTGTATTAACATACAAATATCTACACCGCCATCTGTATTAAGATGGAAATATCTACACGGCTATCTGTATAAACTTGGAGATATCTACACCGCTATCTGTATAAACATGGAAATATCTACACCGCAATCTGTATAAACATGGAAATATCAGCACCGCTATCTGTATGAATATGGAAATATCAACACTGCCATCTGTATTAAGATGGAGATATCTACACCGCTATCTGTATAAACATGGGAATATCTACACCGCTATCTGTATGAACATGGCAATAACTACACCGCTATCTGTATGAACATGGAAATATCTACACCGATATCTGTATGAACATGGAAATATCTTCACCACCATCTGTATGAACATAGATATATCTACACAGCCATCTGGATGAACATGGAAATATCAGCACCGCCGTCTGTATGAACATGGAAATAACTACACCGCTATCTGTATGAACATGGAAATATCTACACCGCTATCTGTATGAACATGGAAATATCTTCACCGCCATCTGTATGAACATGGATATATCTACACAGCCATCTGGATGAACATGGAAATATCTACACCGCTATCTGTATGAACATGGAAATATCTACAACGCTATCTGTGTAAACATGTATACATCTTCACCACTATCTGTTTAAACATGGAAATATCTACACTGCTATCTGTATGAACATGGAAATATCTACACTGCTCTCTGTTTGAACATGGAAATATCTACACCGCTATCTGCATGAAAATGGAAATATCTACAAAGCTATCTGCATATAAATGGAAATATGTATACAGCTATATCTTTACACATGGAAATAACTACACCGCTATCTCTATAAACATGGAAATATCTACACCGCCATCTGTATGAACATGGAAATATCTGCACCGCCATCTGTATGAGCATATAAATATCTTCACCACCATCTGTATTAAGATGGAGATATCTACACCGCTATCTGTATAAACATGGAAATATCTACACCGCTATCTGTATAAACATGGATATATCTACACAGCGATCTGGATGAACATGGAAATATCTACACCGCTCTCTGTATGAACATGGAAATATCTACACCGCTATCTGTGTAAAGATGCATATATCTTCACCGCAATCAGTATAAGCATGGAAATATCTACACCGCTATCTGTATGAACGTGGAATTAACTACACCGCTATCTGTCTGAACATGGAAATATCTAAAACCGCTATCAGCATGAAAATGGAAATATCTACACAGCTATCTGCATATACATGGAAATATCTACACCGCTATCTGTATAAACATGGAAATATCTACACCGCTATCTGTATAAACATGGAAATATCTACACCGCTACCTGTATAAACATGGAAATATCAGCAGCGCTATCTGTATGAACACGGAAATGTCAGCCCCTCTATCTGTATGAATATGGAATTATCTACACCGCTATCTCTATGAACATGGAAATATCTACACCACTATCTGTTTGAACATGGAAATATCTAAACCGCTATCTGCATGGAAATAGAAATATATACACAGCTATCTGCATATACATGGAAATATCTACTCAGCTATCTCTTTACACATGGAAATAACTACACCGCTATCTGTATGAACATGGAAATATCTTCACGGCCATCTCTATGAAGATGGATATATCTACACAGCCATCTGGATGAACATGGAAATATCTACACCGCTATCTGTATGAACATGGAAATATCTACACCACTATCTGTGTAAACATGCATACAACTTCACCGCTATCTGCATAACCATGGAAATATCTACACCGATATCGGTATGAACATGGAAATATCTTCACCGCCATCTGTACGAACATGGATATATCTACACAGCCATCTTAATGAACATGGAAATATCAGCACCGCTGTCTGTATGAACATGGAAATATCTACACCGCTATCTGTATGAACATGGAAATATCTACACTGCTATCTGTATGAACATGGAAATGTCTACACCGCTATCTGTATGAACATGGAAATATCTACAACGCTATCTGTATGAACATGGAAATATCTTCACTGCCATCTGTATCAACATGGATATATCTACACAGCCATCTGGATGAACATGGAAATATCTACACCGCTATATGTATGAACATGGAAATAGCTACACCGCTATCTCTATGAACATGGAAATATCTACACCGCTATCTGTATGAACATGGAAATATCTACACCGCTATCTGTATGAACATGGAAATATCTTCACCGCCATCTGTATGAACATGGATATATCTACACCGCTATCTGTGTAAACATGCATATATCTTCACCACTATCTGTATAAACTTGGAAATATCTACACCGCTATCTGTATGAACATGGAAATATCTACACCGCTATCTGTTTGAACATGGAAATATCTACACCGCTATATACATGAAAATGGAAATATCTACACAGCTATCTGCATATAAATGTAAATATCTACAAAGCTATCTCTTTACACATGGAAATAACTATACCGCTATCTCCATAAACATGGAAATATCTATACCGCCATCTGTATGAACATGGAAATATCTGCACCGCCATCTGTATTAACATACAAATATCTACACCGCCATCTGTATTAAGATGGAAATATCTACACGGCTATCTGTATAAACTTGGAGATATCTACACCGCTATCTGTATAAACATGGAAATATCTACACCGCAATCTGTATAAACATGGAAATATCAGCACCGCTATCTGTATGAATATGGAAATATCAACACTGCCATCTGTATTAAGATGGAGATATCTACACCGCTATCTGTATAAACATGGGAATATCTACACCGCTATCTGTATGAACATGGCAATAACTACACCGCTATCTGTATGAACATGGAAATATCTACACCGATATCTGTATGAACATGGAAATATCTTCACCACCATCTGTATGAACATAGATATATCTACACAGCCATCTGGATGAACATGGAAATATCAGCACCGCCGTCTGTATGAACATGGAAATAACTACACCGCTATCTGTATGAACATGGAAATATCTACACCGCTATCTGTATGAACATGGAAATATCTTCACCGCCATCTGTATGAACATGGATATATCTACACAGCCATCTGGATGAACATGGAAATATCTACACCGCTATCTGTATGAACATGGAAATATCTACAACGCTATCTGTGTAAACATGTATACATCTTCACCACTATCTGTTTAAACATGGAAATATCTACACTGCTATCTGTATGAACATGGAAATATCTACACTGCTCTCTGTTTGAACATGGAAATATCTACACCGCTATCTGCATGAAAATGGAAATATCTACAAAGCTATCTGCATATAAATGGAAATATGTATACAGCTATATCTTTACACATGGAAATAACTACACCGCTATCTCTATAAACATGGAAATATCTACACCGCCATCTGTATGAACATGGAAATATCTGCACCGCCATCTGTATGAGCATATAAATATCTTCACCACCATCTGTATTAAGATGGAGATATCTACACCGCTATCTGTATAAACATGGAAATATCTACACCGCTATCTGTATAAACATGGATATATCTACACAGCGATCTGGATGAACATGGAAATATCTACACCGCTCTCTGTATGAACATGGAAATATCTACACCGCTATCTGTGTAAAGATGCATATATCTTCACCGCAATCAGTATAAGCATGGAAATATCTACACCGCTATCTGTATGAACGTGGAATTAACTACACCGCTATCTGTCTGAACATGGAAATATCTAAAACCGCTATCAGCATGAAAATGGAAATATCTACACAGCTATCTGCATATACATGGAAATATCTACACCGCTATCTGTATAAACATGGAAATATCTACACCGCTATCTGTATAAACATGGAAATATCTACACCGCTACCTGTATAAACATGGAAATATCAGCAGCGCTATCTGTATGAACACGGAAATGTCAGCCCCTCTATCTGTATGAATATGGAATTATCTACACCGCTATCTCTATGAACATGGAAATATCTACACCACTATCTGTTTGAACATGGAAATATCTAAACCGCTATCTGCATGGAAATAGAAATATATACACAGCTATCTGCATATACATGGAAATATCTACTCAGCTATCTCTTTACACATGGAAATAACTACACCGCTATCTGTATGAACATGGAAATATCTTCACGGCCATCTCTATGAAGATGGATATATCTACACAGCCATCTGGATGAACATGGAAATATCTACACCGCTATCTGTATGAACATGGAAATATCTACACCACTATCTGTGTAAACATGCATACAACTTCACCGCTATCTGCATAACCATGGAAATATCTACACCGATATCGGTATGAACATGGAAATATCTTCACCGCCATCTGTACGAACATGGATATATCTACACAGCCATCTTAATGAACATGGAAATATCAGCACCGCTGTCTGTATGAACATGGAAATATCTACACCGCTATCTGTATGAACATGGAAATATCTACACTGCTATCTGTATGAACATGGAAATGTCTACACCGCTATCTGTATGAACATGGAAATATCTACAACGCTATCTGTATGAACATGGAAATATCTTCACCGCCATCTGTATCAACATGGATATATCTACACAGCCATCTGGATGAACATGGAAATATCTACTCCGCTATATGTATGAACATGGAAATAGCTACACCGCTATCTCTATGAACATGGAAATATCTACACCGCTATCTGTATGAACATGGAAATATCTACACCGCTATCTGTATGAACATGGAAATATCTTCACCGCCATCTGTATGAACATGGATATATCTACACCGCTTTCTGTGTAAACGTGCATATATCTTCACCACTATCTGTATAAACTTGGAAATATCTACACCGCTATCTGTATGAACATGGAAATATCTACACCGCTATCTGTTTGAACATGGAAATATCTACACCGCTATATACATGAAAATGGAAATATCTACACAGCTATCTGCATATAAATGTAAATATCTACAAAGCTATCTCTTTACACATGGAAATAACTATACCGCTATCTCCATAAACATGGAAATATCTATACCGCCATCTGTATGAACATGGAAATATGTGCACCGCCATCTGTATTAACATACAAATATCTACACCGCCATCTGTATTAAGATGGAAATATCTACACCGCTATCTGTATAAACTTGGAGATATCTACACCGCTATCTGTATAAACATGGAAATATCTACACCGCAATCTGTATAAACATGGAAATATCAGCACCGCTATCTGTATGAATATGGAAATATCAACACTGCCATCTGTATTAAGATGGAGATATCTACACCGCTATCTGTATAAACATGGGAATATCTACACCGCTATCTGTATGAACATGGCAATAACTACACCAATATCTGTATGAACATGGAAATATCTACACCGATATCTGTATGAACATGGAAATATCTTCACCACCATCTGTATGAACATAGATATATCAACACAGCCATCTGGATGAACATGGAAATATCAGCACCGCCGTCTGTATGAACATGGAAATAACTACACCGCTATCTGTATGAACATGGAAATATCTACACCGCTATCTGTATGAACATGGAAATATCTTCACCGCCATCTGTATGAACATGGATATATCTACACAGCCATCTGGATGAACATGGAAATATCTACACCGCTATCTGTATGAACATGGAAATATCTACAACGCTATCTGTGTAAACATGTATACATCTTCACCACTATCTGTTTAAACATGGAAATATCTACACTGCTATCTGTATGAACATGGAAATATCTACACTGCTCTCTGTTTGAACATGGAAATATCTACACCGCTATCTGCATGAAAATGGAAATATCTACAAAGCTATCTGCATATAAATGGAAATATGTATACAGCTATATCTTTACACATGGAAATAACTACACCGCTATCTCTATAAACATGGAAATATCTACACCGCCATCTGTATGAACATGGAAATATCTGCACCGCCATCTGTATGAGCATATAAATATCTTCACCACCATCTGTATTAAGATGGAGATATCTACACCGCTATCTGTATAAACATGGAAATATCTACACCGCTATCTGTATAAACATGGATATATATACACAGCGATCTGGATGAACATGGAAATATCTACACCGCTCTCTGTATGAACATGGAAATATCTACACCGCTATCTGTGTAAAGATGCATATATCTTCACCGCAATCAGTATAAGCATGGAAATATCTACACCGCTATCTGTATGAACGTGGAATTAACAACACCGCTATCTGTCTGAACATGGAATTATCTAAAACCGCTATCAGCATGAAAATGGAAATATCTACACAGCTATCTGCATATACATGGAAATATCTACAAAGCTATCTCTTTACACATGGAAATAACTACACCGCTATCTGTATAAACATGGAAATATCTACACCGCCA
Source organism: Gorilla gorilla gorilla (assembly GCF_029281585.2). Classification (NCBI taxonomy): domain Eukaryota; kingdom Metazoa; phylum Chordata; class Mammalia; order Primates; family Hominidae; genus Gorilla; species Gorilla gorilla. The sequence continues at coordinate 50,116,600 of NC_073246.2, read as the reverse complement.
TCTGTATGAACATGGAAATATCTGCACCGCAATCTGAATGAACATATAAATATCTACACCACCATCTGTATTAAGATGTAGATATCTACACCGCTATCTGTATAAACATGGAAATACCAGCACCGCTGTCTGTATGAACATGGAAATATCAGCCCCTCTATCTGTATGAACATGGAAATATCTACACCGCTATCTCTATGAACATGGAAATATCTACACCACTATCTGTATGAACATGGAAATAGCTACACCGCTATCTGTATGAGCATGGAAATATCTACACCGCTATCTGTATGAACATGAATATGTCTACACAGCCATCTGGATGAACATGGATATATCTACACAGCCATCTGTATGAACATGGAAATATCTACACTGCTATCTGTGTAAACATGCATACTTCTTCACCTCTATCTGTATAAACATGGAAATATCTACACCGCTATCTGTATGAACATGGAAATATCTACACCGCTATCTGTATGAACATGGAAATATCTACACCGGTATCTGTATGAACATGGAAATATCTTCACCGCCATCTGTATGAACATGGATATATCTACACAGCCATCTGGATGAACTTGGAAATATCTACACAGCTATCTGTATGAACATGGAAATATATACACCGCTATCTGTGTAAACATGCATACATCTTCACCGCTATCTGTATAAACATGGAAATATGTACATCGCTATCCGTATGAACATGGAAATATCTACACCGCTATCTGTATGAACATGGAAATATCTACACCGCTATCTGTTTGAACATGAAAATATCTTCACCGCTATCTGCATGAAAATGGAAATATCTACACTGCTATCTGCATATACATGGAAATATCTACACAGCTATCTCTTTACACATGGAAATAACCACACCGCTATCTGTATGAACATGGAAATATCTACACCGCTATCTGTATGAACATGGAAATATCTGCACCGACATCTGTATGAACATATAAATATCTACACTGCCATCTGTATTAAGATGGAGATATCTACACCGCTATCTGTATAAACTTGGAAATATCTACACCGCTATCTGTATAAACATGGAAATATCTACACTGCAATCTGTATAAACATGGAAATAACTACACCGCTATCAGTATAAACATGGAAATATCAGCACCGCTATCTGTATGAACATGGAAATATCTACACCGCTATATCTATGAACATGGAAATTTCTACACCGCTATCAGTATGAACATGGAAATATCTACACCGCTATCTGTATGAACATGGAAATATCTACACCACTACCTGTATGAACATGGAAATATCTACACTGCTATCTGTATGAACATGGATATATGGACACCGCCATCTGGATGAACACAGAAATATGTACACCGCTATCTGCATGAACATGGAAATATCTACACCGCTATCAGTATAAATATGCATACATCTTCACCGCAATCTGTATAAACATGCAAATATCTACACCGCTATCTCTATGAACATGGAAATACCTACACCGCTATCTGTTTGAACATGGAAATATCTACACCGCTGTCTGCATGAAAATGGAAATACCTACACAGCTATCTGCATATACATGGAAATATCTACACAGCTATCTCTTTACACATGGAAATAACTACACCGCTATATGTATGAACATGGAAATATCTACACCGCCATCTGTATGAACATGGAAATATCTGCACCGACATCTGTATGAACATATACATATCTAAACGGCCATCTGTATTAAGATGGAGATATCTACAACGATATCTGTATAAACATGGAAATATCTACACCGCTATCTGTATAAACATGGAAATATCTACACCGCTATCTGTATAAACATGGAAATATCTACACCGCTACCTGTATAAACATGGAAATATCACCACCGCTATCTGTGTGAACATGGAAATATCTACACCGCCATCTGGATGAACATGGAAATATCTACACAGCTATCTGTATGAACTTGGAAATATATACACCGCTATCTGTGTAAACATGCATACATCTTAACCGCTATCTGTATACACATGGAAATATCTACACCGCTACCTGTATAAACATGGAAATATCAGCACCGCTATCTGTATGAACATGGAAATATCAGCCCCTCTATCTGTATGAACATGGAAACACCTACACCACTATCTGTATGAACATGGAAATATCTACACCGCTATCTGTATGAACATGGAAATATCTTCACCGCCATCTGTATGAACATAGATATATCTTCACAGCCATGTGGATGAACATGGAAATATCTACACCGCTATCTGTATGAACATGGAAATATCTACACCGCTATCTGTATGAACATGGAAATATCTACACCACTATCTGTATGAACATGTAAATATCTACACCGCTATCTGTATGAACATGGAAATATCTTCATCGCCATCTGTATGAACATGGATATATCTACACAGCCATCTGTATGAACATGGAAATATCTACACCGCTATCTGTATGAACATGGAAATATCTACACCGCTATCTGTATGAGCATGGAAATAACTTCACCGCCATCTGAATGAACATGGATATGTCTACACGGCCATCTGGATGAAGATGGAAAGATCTACACCGCGATCTGTATGAACATGGAAATATCTACACTGCTATCTTTGTAAACATGCATACATCTTCACCGCTATCTGTATAAACATGGAAATATCTACACCGCTATCTGTATGAACATGGAAATATCTACACCGCTATCTGTATGAACATGTAAATACCTACACCGGTATCTGTATGAACATGGAAATATCTTCACTGCCATCTGTATGAACATGGATATATCTACACAGCCATCAGGATGAACATGGAATTATCTACACAGCTATCTGTATGAACATGGAAATATATACACCACTATCTGTGTAAACATGCATACATCTTCACCGCTATCTTTATAAACATGGAAATATCTACATCGCTATCCGTATGATAATGGGAATATCTACACCACTATCTGTTTGAACATGGAAATATCTACACCGCTATCTGCATGAAAATGGAAATATCTACACAGCTATCTGCATATACATGGAAATATCTACAAAGCTATCTCTTTACACATGGAAATATCTACACCGCTATCTGTATAAACATGGAAATACCTACACCGCTACCTGTATAAACATGGAAATATCAGCAGCGCTATCTGTATGAACATGGAAATATCTACATCGCTATCTGTACGAACATGGAAATATCTACACCGCTATCTGTATGAACATGGATATATCTACACAGCCATCTGTATGAACATGGAAATATCTACACCGCTATCTGTATGAACATGGAAATATCTACACCGCTATCTGTATGAATATGGAAATATCTACACCGCTATCTGTATGAACATGGAAATATCTTCACTGCTATCTGTTTGAACATGGAAATATCTACACCGCTGTCTGCATGAAAATGGAAATATCTACACAGCTATCTGCATATACATGGAAATATCTACACAGCTATTTTTTTCACATGGAAATAACTACACCGCTATCTCTATAAACATGGAAATATCTACACCGCCATCTGTATGAACACTGAAATATCTGCACTGACATCTGTATGAACGTATACATATCTACACGGCCATCTGTATTAAGATGGAGATATCTACACCGATATCTGTATAGACATGGAAATATCTACACCGCTATCTGTATAAACATGGAAATATCTACACCGCTATCTGTATAAACATGGAAATATCTACACCGCTACCTGTATAAACATGGAAATATCAGCAGCGCTATCTGTATGAACATGGAAATATCAGCCCCTCTATCTGTATGAATATGGAATTATCTACACCGCTATCTCTATGAACATGGAAATATCTACACCACTATCTGTTTGAACATGGAAATATCTAAACCGCTATCTGCATGGAAATAGAAATATATACACAGCTATCTGCCTATACATGGAAATATCTACTCAGCTATTTCTTTACACATGGAAATAACTACACCGCTATCTGTATGAACATGGAAATATCTTCACGGCCATCTCTATGAAGATGGATATATCTACACAGCCATCTGGATGAACATGGAAATATCTACACCGCTATCTGTATGAACATGGAAATATCTACACCGCTATCTGTGTAAACATGCATACAACTTCACCGCTATCTGCATAAACATGGAAATATCTACACTGCTATCTGTATGAACATGGAAATATCTACACCGCCATCTGTATGAACATGGAAATATCAGCACCGCCATCTGTATGAACATATAAATAACTACACCGCCATCTATATTAAGATATAGATATCCACACCGCTATCTGTATAAACTTGGAAATATCTACACCGCTATCTGTATAAACATGGAAATATCTAAACCGCAATCTGTATAAACATGGAAATATCTACACCTCTACCTGTATAAATATGGAAATATCAGCACCGCTATCTGTATTAACATGGAAATATCTACACCGCTATCTCTATGAACATGGAAATTTCTACACCGCTATCTGTATGAACATGGAAATGGCTACACTGCTATCTGTATGAACATGGAAATATCTACACCACTACCTGTATGAACATGGAAATATCTACACCGCTATCTGTATGAACATGTATATATCTACACAGCCATCTGGATGAACACGGAAATATCTACACCGCTATCTGTATGAACATGGAAATATCTACACCGCTATGTGTATAAACTTGGAAATATCTACACCGCTATCTGTATAAACATGGAAATATCGAAACCGCAATCTGTATAAACACGGCAATATCTACACCTCTACCTGTATAAACATGGAAATATCAGCACCGCTATCTGTATGAACATGGAAATATCTACACCGCTATCTCTATGAACATGGAAATTTCTACACCGCTATCTGTATGAACATGGAAATGGCTACACTGCTATCTGTATGAACATGGAAATATCTACACCACTACCTGTATGAACATGGAAATATCTACACCGCTATCTGTATAAACTTGGAAATATCTACACCGCTACCTGTATAAACATGGAACTATCTACACCGCAATCTGTATTAACATGGAAATATCTACACCACAACGTGTATAAACATTGAAATATCAGCACCGCTATCTGTATGAACATGGAAATATCTACACCGCTATCTCTATGAAGATGGAAATTTCAACACCCCTATCTGTATGAACATGGAAATATCTTCACCGCCATCTTATGAACATAGATATATCTACACAGCCATCTGCATGAACATGGAAATATCTAAACCGCCATCTGTATGAACATGGAAATATCTACACCCCCATCTGTATGAACATATAAATATCTACACCGCCATCTGTTTTAAGATGGGGATATCTACACCGCTATGTGTATAAACCTGGAAATATCTACACCGCTATCTGTATAATGATGGAAATATCTACACCGCTTTCTGTATAAACATGGAAATATCTTCACCGCTACCTGTATAAACATGGAAATATCAGCACCGCTATCTGTATGAACACGGAAGTATCTACACCGCTATCTGTACGAACATGAAAATATCTACACCGCTATCTGTATGAACATGGATATATCTTCACAGCCATCTGGATGAACATGGAAATATCTACACCGCTATCTGTGTAAACATGCATACATCTTCACCGCTATCTGTATACACATGGAAATATCTACACCGCTATCTGTATGAACATGGAAATATCTACACCGCTATCTGTATGAACATGGAAATATCTACACCGCTATCTGTTTGAACATGGAAATATCTTCACCGCTATCTACATGAAAATGGAAATATCTACACTGCTATCTGCATATACATGGAAATATCTACACAGCTATCTCTTTACACATGGAAATAACCACACCACTATCTGTATGAACATGGAAATATCTACACCGCCATCTGTATGAACATGGAAATATCTGCACCGCCATCTGTATGAACATATAAATATCTACACCGCCATCTGTATTAAGATGGAGATATCTACACCGCTATCTGTATAAACATGGAAATATCTACACCGCTATCTGTATAAACATGGAAATATCTACACCGCTATCTGTATAAACATGGAAATATCTACACCGCTACCTGTATAAACATGGAAATATCAGCACCGCTATCTGTATGAAGATGGAAATATCTACACCGCTATCTGTATGAACATGGAAATATCTACACCGCTATCTGTATGAACATGGAAATATCTACACCGCTATCTGTATGAACATGGAAATATCTACACCGCTATCTGAACATGGAAATATCTACACCGCTGTCTGCATGAAAATGGAAATATCTACACAGCTATCTGCATATACATGGAAATATCTACACAGCTATCTCTTCTCACATGGAAATAACTACACCGCTATCTCTATAAACATGGAAATATCTACACCGCCATCTGTATGAACATGGAAATATCTGCAACGCCATCTGTATGAACATATAAATATCCACACCGCCATTTGCATTAAGAAGGAGATATCTACACCGCTATCTGTATAAACATGGAAATACCTACACCGCTGTCTGTATAAACATGGAAATATCTACACTGCTATGTGTATAAACATGGAAATATCTACACCGCTACCAGTATAAACATGGAAATATCAGCACCGATATCGGTATGAACATGGAAATATCTACACCGCTATCTCTATGAACATGGAAATATCTACACCGCTATCTGTATGAACATGGAAATATCTTCACCGCCATCTGTATGGACATGGATATATCTACACAGCCATCTGTATGAACATGGAAATATCTACACCGCTATCTGTATGAACATGGAAATATCTACACCGCTATCTGTATGAGCATGGAAATAACTTCACCGCCATCTGTATGAACATGGATATGTCTACACGGCCATCTGGATGAACATGGAAAGATCTACACCGCGATCTGTATGAACATGGAAATATCTACACTGCTGTCTGTGTAAACATGCATACATCTTCACCGCTATCTGTATAAACATGGAAATATCTACACTGCTATCTGTATGAACATGGAAATATCTACACCGATATCTGTATGAACATGGAAATATCTACACCGGTATCTGTATGAACATGGAAATATCTTCATCGCCATCTGTATGGACATGGATATATCTACACAGCCATCTGGATGAACATGGAAATATCTACAAAGCTATCTGTATGAACGTGGAAATATATACACCGCTATCTGTGTAAACATGCAAACATCTTCACCGCTATCTGTATAAACATGGAAATATCTACACCGTTATCTGTATGAACATGGAAATAGCTACACCGCTATCTGTATGAACTTGGAAATATCTACACCACTATCCGTGTGAACATGGAAATACCAACACCGCTATCTGTATGAACATGGAAATATCTTCACCGCCATCTGTATGAACATGGATATATCTACACAGCCATCTGGATGAACATGGAAATATCTACATGGCTATCTGTATGAACATGGAAATAGCTACACCTCTATCTGTATGAACATGGAAATATCTACACCGCTATCTGTATGAACATGGAAAGATCTACACCGCTATCTGTATGAACATGGAAATATCTACACCGGTATCTGTATGAACATGGAAATAACTTCATCGCCATCTGTATGAACATGGATATATCTACACAGACATCTGGATGAACATGGAAATATCTACACAGCTATCTGTATGAACGTGGAAATATATACACCGCTATCTGTGTAAACATGCAAACATCTTCACCGCTATCTGTATAAACATGGAAATATCTACATCGCTATCCGTATGAACATGGAAATATCTACACCGCTGTCTGTTTGAACATGGAAATATCTACACCGCTATCTGCATGAAAATGGAAATATCTACACAGCTATCTGCATATACATGGAAATATCTACAATGCTATCTCTTTACACATGGAAATATCTACACCGCTATCTGTATAAACATGGAAATACCTACACCGCTACCTGTATAAACATGGAAATATCAGCACCGCTATCTGTATGAACATGGAAATACCTACACCGCTATCTGTACGAACATGGAAATATCTACACCGCTATCTGTATGAACATGGATATATCTACACAGCCATCTGGATGAACATGGAAATATATACATCGCTATCTGTTTAAACATGCATACATCTTCTATGCTATCTGTATAAACATGGAAATATCTACACCGCTATCTGTATGAACATGGAAATATCTACACCGCTATCTGTATGAACATGGAAATATCTACAACGCTATCTGTTTGAACATGGAAATATCTTCACCGCTATCTGCATGAAAATGGAAATATCTACACTGCTATCTGCATATACATGGAAATATCTACACAGCTATCTCTTTACACATGGAAATAACAACACCGCTATCTGTATGAACATGGAAATATCTACACCGCTATCTGTATGAACATGGAAATATCTACACCGCTATCTGTTTGAACATGGAAATATCTTCACCGCTATCTGCATGAAAATTGAAATATCTACACTGCTATCTGCATATACATGGAAATATCTTTACAGCTATCTCTTTACACTTGGAAATAACCACACCGCTATCTGTATGAACATGGAAATATCTACACCACCATCTGTATGATCATGGAAATATCTGCACCGCCATCTGTATGAACATATAAATATCTACACCGCCATCTGTATTAAGATGGAGATATCTACGCCGCTATCTGTATAAACATGGAAATATCTACACCGTTATCTGTATGAACATGGAAATAGTTACACCGCTATCTGTATGAACTTGGAAATATCTACACCACTATCTGTGTGAACATGGAAATACCAACACCGCTATCTGTATGAACATGGAAATATCTTCACCGCCATCTGTATGAACATGGATATATCTACACAGCCATCTGGATGAACATGGAAATATCTGCATGGCTATCTGTATGAACATGGAAATAGCTACACCTCTATCTGTATTAACATGGAAATATCTACACCGCTATCTGTATGAACATGGAAATATCTACACCGCTATCTGTATGAACATGGAAATATCTTCACTGCCTTCTGTATGAACATGGATATATATTCACAGCCATCTCGATGAACATGGAAATATCTACACCGCTATCTGTACGAACATGGAAATATCTACACCGCTATCTGTGTAAACATGCATACATCTTCACCGCTATCTGTATATACATGGAAATATCTACACCGCTATCTGTATGAACATGGAAATATCTACACGGCTATCTGTTTCAACATGGAAATATCTACACCGCTATCTGCATGAAAATGGAAATATCTACACAGCTATCTGCATATACATGGAAATATCTAGAAAGCTATTTCTTTGCACATGGAAATAACTACACCGCTATCTCTATAAACATGGAAATATCTACACCGCCATCTGTATGAACATGGAAATATCTGCACCGCCATCTGTATGAACATAAAAATATCTACACCGCCATCTGTATTAAGATGGAGATATCTACACCACTATCTGTATAAACATGGAAATATCTACACCGCTATCTGAATAAACATGGAAATATCTACACCGCTATCTGTATGAACATGGAAATATCTACACCGCTATCTGTATGAACATGGAAATATCTGCACCGCCATCGATATGAACATATAAATATCTACACCGCCATCTGTATTAAGATGGAGATATCTACACCACTATCTCTATAAACATGGAAATATCTACACCGCTATCTCTATGAACATGGATATATCTTCACAGCCATCTGGATGAACATGGAAATATCTACACCGCTATCTGTGTAAACATGCATACATCTTCACCGCTATCTGTATAAACATGGAAATATCTACACCTCTATCTGTATGAACATGGAAATATCTACACCGCTATCTGTATGAACATGGAAATATCTACACCGCTATCTGTTTGAACATGGAAATATCTTCACCGCTATCTACATGAAAATGGAAATATCTACACTGCTATCTGCATATACATGGAAATATCTACACAGCTATCTCTTTACACATGGAAATAACCACACCACTATCTGTATGAACATGGAAATATCTACACCGCCATCTGTATGAACATATAAATATCTACACCGCCATCTGTATTAAGATGGAGATATCTACACCGCTATCTGTATAAACATGGAAATATCTACACCGCTATCTGTATAAACATGGAAATATCTACACCGCTATCTGTATAAACATGGAAATATCTACACCGCTACCTATATAAACATGGAAATATCAGCACCGCTATCTGTATGAAGATGGAAATATCTACACCGCTATCTGTATGAACATGGAAATATCTACACCGCTATCTGTATGAACATGGAAATATCTACACCGCTATCTGTATGAACATGGAAATATCTACACCGCTATCTGAACATGGAAATATCTACACCGCTGTCTGCATGAAAATGGAAATATCTACACAGCTATCTGCATATACATGGAAATATCTACACAGCTATCTCTTCTCACATGGAAATAACTACACCGCTATCTCTATAAACATGGAAATACCTACACCGCCATCTGTATGAACATGGAAATATCTGCACCGCCATCTGTATGAACATATAAATATCCACACCGCCATTTGCATTAAGAAGGAGATATCTACACCGCTATCTGTATAAACATGGAAATACCTACACCGCTGTCTGTATAAACATGGAAATATCTACACTGCTATCTGTATAAACATGGAAATATCTACACCGCTACCAGTATAAACATGGAAATATCAGCACCGATATCGGTATGAACATGGAAATATCTACACCGCTATCTCTATGAACATGGAAATATCTACACCGCTATCTGTATGAACATGGAAATATCTACACCGCTATCTGTTTGAGCATGGAAATATCTTCACCGCTATCTGCATGAAAATGGAAATATCTACACTGCTATCTGCATATACATGGAAATATCTACACAGCTATCTCTTTACACATGGAAATAACAACACCGCTATCTGTATGAACATGGAAATATCTACACCGCTATCTGTATGAACATGGAAATATCTACACCGCTATCTGTTTGAACATGGAAATATCTTCACCGCTATCTGCATGAAAATTGAAATATCTACACTGCTATCTGCATATACATGGAAATATCTTCTCAGCTATCTCTTTATACATGGAAATAACCACACCGCTATCTGTATGAACATGGAAATATCTACACCGCCATCTGTATGAACATGGAAATATCTGCACCGCCATCTGTATGAACATATAAATATCTACACCGCCATCTGTATTAAGATGGAGATATCTACACCGCTATCTGTATAAACATGGAAATATCTACACCGTTATCTGTATGAACATGGAAATAGCTACACCGCTATCTGTATGAACTTGGAAATATCTACACCACTATCTGTGTGAACATGGAAATACCAACACCGCTATCTGTATGAACATGGAAATATCTTCACCGCCATCTGTATGAACATGGATATATCTACACAGACATCTGGATGAACATGGAAATATCTACATGGCTATCTGTATGAACATGGAAATAGCTACACCGCTATCTGTATGAACATGGAAATATCTACACCGCTATCTGTATGAACATGGAAATATCTACACCGCTATCTGAACATGGAAATATCTACACCGCTGTCTGCATGAAAATGGAAATATCTACACAGCTATCTGCATATACATGGAAATATCTACACAGCTATCTCTTCTCACATGGAAATATCTACACCGCTATCTCTATAAACATGGAAATATCTACACCGCCATCTGTATGAACATGGAAATATCTGCAACGCCATCTGTATGAACATATAAATATCCACACCGCCATTTGCATTAAGAAGGAGATATCTACACCGCTATCTGTATAAACATGGAAATACCTACACCGCTGTCTGTATAAACATGGAAATATCTACACTGCTATGTGTATAAACATGGAAATATCTACACCGCTACCAGTATAAACATGGAAATATCAGCACCGATATCGGTATGAACATGGAAATATCTACACCGCTATCTCTATGAACATGGAAATATCTACACCGCTATCTGTATGAACATGGAAATATCTTCACCGCCATCTGTATGGACATGGATATATCTACACAGCCATCTGTATGAACATGGAAATATCTACACCGCTATCTGTATGAACATGGAAATATCTACACCGCTATCTGTATGAGCATGGAAATAACTTCACCGCCATCTGTATGAACATGGATATGTCTACACGGCCATCTGGATGAACATGGAAAGATCTACACCGCGATCTGTATGAACATGGAAATATCTACACTGCTATCTGTGTAAACATGCATACATCTTCACCGCTATCTGTGTAAACATGCAAACATCTTCACCGCTATCTGTATAAACATGGAAATATCTACACCGTTATCTGTATGAACATGGAAATAGCTACACCGCTATCTGTATGAACTTGGAAATATCTACACCACTATCTGTGTGAACATGGAAATACCAACACCGCTATCTGTATGAACATGGAAATATCTTCACCGCCATCTGTATGAACATGGATATATCTACACAGCCATCTGGATGAACATGGAAATATCTACATGGCTATCTGTATGAACATGGAAATAGCTACACCTCTATCTGTATGAACATGGAAATATCTACACCGCTATCTGTATGAACATGGAAAGATCTACACCGCTATCTGTATGAACATGGAAATATCTACACCGCTATCTGTATAAACATGGAAATATCTACATCGCTATCCGTATGAACATGGAAATATCTACACCGCTGTCTGTTTGAACATGGAAATATCTACACCGCTATCTGCATGAAAATGGAGATATCTACACAGCTATCTGCATATACATGGAAATATCTACAATGCTATCTCTTTACACATGGAAATATCTACACCGCTATCTGTATAAACATGGAAATACCTACACCGCTACCTGTATAAACATGGAAATATCAGCACCGCTATCTGTATGAACATGGAAATATCTACACCGCTATCTGTACGAACATGGAAATATCTACACCGCTATCTGTATGAACATGGATATATCTACACAGCCATCTGGATGAACATGGAAATATATACACCGCTATCTGTTTAAACATGCATACATCTTCTCCGCTATCTGTATAAACATGGAAATATCTACACCGCTATCTGTATGAACATGGAAATATCTACACCGCTATCTGTATGAACATGGAAATATCTACACCGCTATCTGTTTGAACATGGAAATATCTTCACCGCTATCTGCATGAAAATGGAAATATCTACACTGCTATCTGCATATACATGGAAATATCTACACAGCTATCTCTTTACACATGGAAATAACAACACTGCTATCTGTATGAACATGGAAATATCTACACCGCTATCTGTATGAACATGGAAATATCTACACCGCTATCTGTTTGAACATGGGAATATCTTCACCGCTATCTGCATGAAAATTGAAATATCTACACTGCTATCTGCATGTACATGGAAATATCTTTACAGCTATCTCTTTACACATGGAAATAACCACACCGCTATCTGTATGAACATGGAAATATCTACACCGCCATCTGTATGAACATGGAAATATCTGCACCGCCATCTGTATGAACATATAAATATCTACACCGCCATCTGTATTAAGATGGAGATATCTACGCCGCTATCTGTATAAACATGGAAATATCTACACCGTTATCTGTATGAACATGGAAATAGTTACACCGCTATCTGTATGAACTTGGAAATATCTACACCACTATCTGTGTGAACATGGAAATACCAACACCGCTATCTGTATGAACATGGAAATACCTTCACCGCCATCTGTATGAACATGGATATATCTACACAGCCATCTGGATGAACATGGAAATATCTGCATGGCTATCTGTATGAACATGGAAATAGCTACACCTCTATCTGTATTAACATGGAAATATCTTCACCGCTATCTGTATGAACATGGAAATATCTACACCGCTATCTGTATGAACATGGAAATATCTTCACTGCCTTCTGTATGAACATGGATATATATTCACAGCCATCTCGATGAACATGGAAATATCTACACCGCTATCTGTACGAACATGGAAATATCTACACCGATATCTGTGTAAACATGCATACATCTTCACCGCTATCTGTATATACATGGAAATATCTACACCGCTATCTGTATGAACATGGAAATATCTACACGGCTATCTGTTTCAACATGGAAATATCTACACCGCTATCTGCATGAAAATGGAAATATCTACACAGCTATCTGCATATACATGGAAATATCTAGAAAGCTATTTCTTTGCACATGGAAATAACTACACCGCTATCTCTATAAACATGGAAATATCTACACCGCCATCTGTATGAACATGGAAATATCTGCACCGCCATCTGTATGAACATAAAAATATCTACACTGCCATCTGTATTAAGATGGAGATATCTACACCACTATCTGTATAAACATGGAAATATCTACACCGCTATCTGAATAAACATGGAAATATCTACACCGCTATCTGTATGAACATGGAAATATCTACACCGCTATCTGTATGAACATGGAAATATCTGCACCGCAATCGATATGAACATATAAATATCTACACCGCCATCTGTATTAAGATGGAGATATCTACACCACTATCTCTAAAAACATGGAAATATCTACACCGCTATCTCTATGAACATGGATATATCTTCACAGCCATCTGGATGAACATGGAAATATCTACACCGCTATCTGTGTAAACATGCATACATCTTCACCGCTATCTGTATAATCATGGAAATATCTACACCGCTATCTGTATGAACATGGAAATATCTACACCGCTATCTGTATGAACATGGAAATATCTACACCGCTATCTGTATGAACATGGAAATATCTTCACCGCTATCTACATGAAAATGGAAATATCTACACTGCTATCTGCATATACATGGAAATATCTACACAGCTATCTCTTTACACATGGAAATAACCACACCACTATCTGTATGAACATGGAAATATCTACACCGCCATCTGTATGAACATGGAAATATCTGCACCGCCATCTGTATGAACATATAAATATCTACACCGCCATCTGTATTAAGATGGAGATATCTACACCGCTATCTGTATAAACATGGAAATATCTACACCGCTATCTGTATAAACATGGAAATATCTACACCGCTATCTGTATAAACATGGAAATATCTACACCGCTACCTGTATAAACATGGAAATATCAGCACCGCTATCTGTATGAAGATGGAAATATCTACACCGCTATCTGTATGAACATGGAAATATCTACACCGCTATCTGTATGAACATGGAAATATCTACACCGCTATCTGTATGAACATGGAAATATCTACACCGCTATCTGAACATGGAAATATCTACACCGCTGTCTGCATGAAAATGGAAATATCTACACAGCTATCTGCATATACATGGAAATATCTACACAGCTATCTCTTCTCACATGGAAATAACTACACCGCTATCTCTATAAACATGGAAATATCTACACCGCCATCTGTATGAACATGGAAATATCTGCACCGCCATCTGTATGAACATATAAATATCCACACCGCCATTTGCATTAAGAAGGAGATATCTACACCGCTATCTGTATAAACATGGAAATACCTACACCGCTGTCTGTATAAACATGGAAATATCTACACTGCTATCAGTATAAACATGGAAATATCTACACCGCTACCAGTATAAACATGGAAATATCAGCACCGATATCGGTATGAACATGGAAATATCTACACCGCTATCTCTATGAACATGGAAATATCTACACCGCTATCTGTATGAACATGGAAATATCTACACCGTTATCTGTATGAACATGGAAATAGCTACACCGCTATCTGTATGAACTTGGAAATATCTACACCACTATCTGTGTGAACATGGAAATACCAACACCGCTATCTGTATGAACATGGAAATATCTTCACCGCCATCTGTATGAACATGGATATATCTACACAGCCATCTGGATGAACATGGAAATATCTACATGGCTATCTGTATGAACATGGAAACAGCTACACCTCTATCTGTATGAACATGGAAATATCTACACCGCTATCTGTATGAACATGGAAAGATCTACACCGCTATCTGTATGAACATGGAAATATCTACACCGGTATCTGTATGAACATGGAAATATCTTCATCGCCATCTGTATGAACATGGATATATCTACACAGCCATCTGGATGAACATGGAAATATCTACACAGCTATCTGTATGAACGTGGAAATATATACACCGCTATCTGTGTAAACATGCATACATCTTCACCGCTATCTGTATAAACATGGAAATATCTACACCGCTATCTGTATGAACATGGAAATATCTACACCGCTATCTGTATGAACATGGAAATATCTACACCGCTATCTGTATGAACATGGAAATATCTACACCGCTATCTGTATGAACATGGAAATATCTACACCGCTATCTGAACATGGAAATATCTACACCGCTGTCTGCATGAAAATGGAAATATCTACACAGCTATCTGCATATACATGGAAATATCTACACAGCTATCTCTTCTTACATGGAAATAACTACACCGCTATCTCTATAAACATGGAAATATCTACACCGCCATCTGTATGAACATGGAAATATCTGCACCGCCATCTGTATGAACATATAAATATGCACACCGCCATTTGCATTAAGAAGGAGATATCTACACCGCCATCTGTATAAACATGGAAATACCTACACCGCTGTCTGTATAAACATGGAAATATCTACACTGCTATCTGTATAAACATGGAAATATCTACACCGATACCAGTATAAACATGGAAATATCAGCACCGCTATCGGTATGAACATGGAAATATCTACACCGCTATCTCTATGAACATGGAAATATCTACACCGATATCTGTATGAACATGGAAATATCTTCACCGCCATCTGTATGGACATGGATATATCTACACAGCCATCTGTATGAACATGGAAATATCTACACCGCTATCTGTATGAACATGGAAATATCTACACCGCTATCTGTATGAGCATGGAAATAACTTCACCGCCATCTGTATGAACATGGATATGTCTACACGGCCATCTGGATGAACATGGAAAGATCTACACCGCGATCTGCATGAACATGGAAATATCTACACTGCTATCTGTGTAAACATGCATACATCTTCACCGCTATCTGTATAAACATGGAAATATCTACACTGCTATCTGTATGAGCATGGAAATATCTACACCGATATCTGTATGAACATGGAAATATCTACACCGGTATCTGTATGAACATGGAAATATCTTCATCGCCATCTGTATGAACATGGATATATCTACACAGCCATCTGGATGAACATGGAAATATCTACACAGCTATCTGTATGAACGTGGAAATATATACACCGCTATCTGTGTAAACATGCAAACATCTTCACCGCTATCTGTATAAACATGGAAATATCTACATCGATATCCGTATGAACATGGAAATATCTACACCGCTATCTGTTTGAACATGGAAATATCTACACCGCTATCTGCTTGAAAATGGAAATATCTACACAGCTATCTGCATATACATGGAAATATCTACAATGCTATCTCTTTACACATGGAAATATCTACACCGTTATCCGTATAAACATGGAAATACCTACACCGCTACCTGTATAAACATGGAAATATCAGCACCGCTATCTGTATGAACATGGAAATATCTACACCGCTATCTGTACGAACATGGAAATATCTACACCGCTATCTGTATGAACATGGATATATCTACACAGCCATCTGGATGAACATGGAAATATATACACCGCTATCTGTGTAAACATGCATACATCTTCACCGCTATCTGTATAAACATGGAAATATCTACACCGCTATCTGTATGAACATGGAAATATCTACACCGCTATCTGTATGAACATGGAAATATCTACACCGCTATCTGTTTGAACATGGAAATATCTTCACCACTATCTGCATGAAAATGGAAATATCTACACTGCTATCTGCATATACATGGAAATATCTACACAGCTATCTCTTTACACATGGAAATAACAACACCGCTATCTGTATGAACATGGAAATATCTACACCGCTATCTGTATGAACATGGAAATATTTACACCGCTATCTGTTTGAACATGGAAATATCTTCACCGCTATCTGCATGAAAATTGAAATATCTACACTGCTATCTGCATATACATGGAAATATCTTCACAGCTATCTCTTTACACATGGAAATAACCACACCGCTATCTGTATGAACATGGAAATATCTACACCGCCATCTGTATGAACATGGAAATACCTGCACCGCCATCTGTATGAACATATAAATATCTACACCGCCATCTGTATTAAGATGGAGATATCTACACCGCTATCTGTATAAACATGGAAATATCTACACCGTTATCTGTATGAACATGGAAATAGCTACACCGCTATCTGTATGAACTTGGAAATATCTACACCACTATCTGTGTGAACATGGAAATATCTTCACAGCCATCTGTATGAACATGGATATATCTACACAGCCTTCTGGATGAACATGGAAATATCTACACCGCTATCTGTATGAACATGGAAAGATCTACACCGCTATCTGTATGAACATGGAAATATCTACACCGGTATCTGTATGAACATGGAAATATCTTCATCGCCATCTGTATGAACATGGATATATCTACACAGCCATCTGGATGAACATGGAAATATCTACACAGCTATCTGTATGAACGTGGAAATATATACACCGCTATCTGTGTAAACATGCATACATCTTCACCGCTATCTGTATAAACATGGAAATATCTACATCGCTATCCGTATGAACATGGAAATATCTACACCGCTATCTGTTTGAACATGGAAATATCTACAACGCTATCTGAATGAAAATGGAAATATCTACATAGCTATCTGCATATACATGGAAATATCTACAATGCTATCTCTTTACACATGGAAATATCTACACCGCTATCTGTATAAACATGGAAATACCTACACCGCTACCTGTATAAACATGGAAATATCAGCACCGCTATCTGTATGAACATGGAAATATCTACACCGCTATCTGTACGAACATGGAAATATCTACACCGCTATCTGTATGAACATGGATATATCTACACAGCCATCTGGATGAACATGGAAATATATACACCGCTCTCTGGGTAAACATGCATACATCTTCACCGCTATCTGTATAAACATGGAAATATCTACACCGCTATCTGTATGAACATGGAGATATCTGCACCGCTATCTGTATGAACATGGAAATATCTACACCGCTATCTGTTTGAACATGGAAATATCTTCACCGCTATCTGCATGAAAATGGAAATATCTACACTGCTATCTGCATATACATGGAAATATCTACACATCTATCTCTTTACACATGGAAATAACAACACCGCTATCTGTATGAACATGGAAATATCTACACCGCTATCTGTATGAACATGGAAATATCTACACCGCTATCTGTTTGAACATGGAAATATCTTCACCGCTATCTGCATGAAAATTGAAATATCTACACTGCTATCTGCATATACATGGAAATATCTTCACAGCTATCTCTTTACACATGGAAATAACCACACCGCTATCTGTATGAACATGGAAATATCTACACCGCCATCTGTATGAACATGGAAATATCTGCACCGCCATCTGTATGAGCATATAAATATCTACACCGCCATCTGTATTAAGATGGAGATATCTACACCGCTATCTGTATAAACATGGAAATATCTACACCGTTATCTGTATGAACATGGAAATAGCTACACCACTATCTGTATGAACTTGGAAATATCTACACCACTATCTGTGTGAACATGGAAATACCAACACCGCTATCTGTATGAACATGGAAATATCTTCACCGCCATCTGTATGAACATGGATATATCTACACAGCCATCTGGATGAACATGGAAATATCTACATGGCTATCTGTATGAACATGGAAATAGCTACACCTCTATCTGTATGAACATGGAAATATCTACACCGCTATCTGTATGAACATGGAAAGATCTACACCGCTATCTGTATGAACATGGAAATATCTGCACCGCCATCTGTATGAACATATAAATATCTACACCGCCATCTGTATTAAGATGGAGATATCTACACCGCTATCTGTATAAACATGGAAATATCTACACCGTTATCTGTATGAACATGGAAATAGCTACACCGCTATCTGTATGAACTTGGAAATATCTACACCACTATCTGTTTGAACATGGAAATACCAACACCGCTATCTGAATGAACATGGAAATATCTTCACCGCCATCTGTATGAACATGGATATATCTACACAGCCATTTGGATGAACATGGAAATATCTACATGGCTATCTGTATGAACATGGAAATAGCTACACCTCTATCTGTATGAACATGGAAATATCTACACCGCTATCTGTATGAACATGGAAAGATCTACACCGCTATCTGTATGAACATGGAAATATCTACACCGGTATCTGTATGAACATGGAAATATCTTCATCGCCATCTGTATGAACATGGATATATCTACACAGCCATCTGGATGAACATGGAAATATCTACACAGCTATCTGTATGAACGTGGAAATATATACACCGCTATCTGTGTAAACATGCATACATCTTCACCGCTATCTGTATAAACATGGAAATATCTACACCGCTATCTGTATGAACATGGAAATATCTACACCGCTATCTGTATGAACATGGAAATATCTACACCGCTATCTGTATGAATATGGAAATATCTACACCGCTATCTGTATGAACATGGAAATATCTACACCGCTATCTGAACATGGAAATATCTACACCGCTGTCTGCATGAAAATGGAAATATCTACACAGCTATCTGCATATACATGGAAATATCTACACAGCTATCTCTTCTCACATGGAAATAACTACACCGCTATCTCTATAAACATGGAAATATCTACACCGCCATCTGTATGAACATGGAAATATCTGCACCGCCATCTGTATGAACATATAAATATCCACACCGCCATTTGCATTAAGAAGGAGATATCTACACCGCTATCTGTATAAACATGGAAATACCTACAACGCTGTCTGTATAAACATGGAAATATCTACACTGCTATCTGTATAAACATGGAAATATCTACACCGCTACCAGTATAAACATGGAAATATCAGCACCGCTATCAGTATGAACATGGAAATATCTACACCGCTATCTCTATGAACATGGAAATATCTACACCGATATCTGTATGAACATGGAAATATCTTCACCGCCATCTGTATGGACATGGATATATCTACACAGCCATCTGTATGAACATGGAAATATCTACACCGCTATCTGTATGAACATGGAAATATCTACACCGCTATCTGTATGAGCATGGAAATAACTTCACCGCCATCTGTATGAACATGGATATGTCTACACGGCCATCTGGATGAACATGGAAAGATCTACACCGCGATCTGTATGAACATGGAAATATCTACACTGCTATCTGTGTAAACATGCATACATCTTCACAGCTATCTGTATAAACATGGAAATATCTACACTGCTATCTGTATGAGCATGGAAATATCTACACCGATATCTGTATGAACATGGAAATATCTACACCGGTATCTGTATGAACATGGAAATATCTTCATCGCCATCTGTATGAACATGGATATATCTACACAGCCATCTGGATGAACATGGAAATATCTACACAGCTATCTGTATGAACGTGGAAATATATACACCGCTATCTGTGTAAACATGCAAACATCTTCACCGCTATCTGTATAAACATGGAAATATCTACATCGATATCCGTATGAACATAGAAATATCTACACCGCTATCTGTTTGAACATGGAAATATCTACACCGCTATCTGCATGAAAATGGAAATATCTACACAGCTATCTGCATATACATGGAAATATCTACAATGCTATCTCTTTACACATGGAAATATCTACACCGTTATCCGTATAAACATGGAAATACCTACACCGCTACCTGTATAAACATGGAAATATCAGCACCGCTATCTGTATGAACATGGAAATATCTACACCGCTATCTGTACGAACATGGAAATATCTACACCGCTATCTGTATGAACATGGATATATCTACACAGCCATATGGATGAACATGGAAATATATACACCGCTATCTGTGTAAACATGCATACATCTTCACCGCTATCTGTATAAACATGGAAATATCTACACCGCTATCTGTATGAACATGGAAATATCTACACCGCTATCTGTATGAACATGGAAATATCTACACCGCTATCTGTTTGAACATGGAAATATCTTCACCACTATCTGCATGAAAATGGAAATATCTAAACTGCTATCTGCATATACATGGAAATATCTACACAGCTATCTCTTTACACATGGAAATAACAACACCGCTATCTGTATGAACATGGAAATATCTACACCGCTATCTGTATGAACATGGAAATATTTACACCGCTATCTGTTTGAACATGGAAATATCTTCACCGCTATCTGCATGAAAATTGAAATATCTACACTGCTATCTGCATATACATGGAAATATCTTCACAGCTATCTCTTTACACATGGAAATAACCACACCGCTATCTGTATGAACATGGAAATATCTACACCGCCATCTGTATGAACATGGAAATATCTGCACCGCCATCTGTATGAACATATAAATATCTACACCGCCATCTGTATTAAGATGGAGATATCTACACCGCTATCTGTATAAACATGGAAATATCTACACCGTTATCTGTATGAACATGGAAATAGCTACACCGCTATCTGTATGAACTTGGAAATATCTACACCACTATCTGTGTGAACATGGAAATATCTTCACCGCCATCTGTATGAACATGGATATATCTACACAGCCATCTGGATGAACATGGAAATATCTACACCGCTATCTGTATGAACATGGAAAGATCTACACCGCTATCTGTATGAACATGGAAATATCTACACCGGTATCTGTATGAACATGGAAATATCTTCATCGCCATCTGTATGAACATGGATATATCTACACAGCCATCTGGATGAACATGGAAATATCTACACAGCTATCTGTATGAACGTGGAAATATATGCACCGCTATCTGTGTAAACATGCAAACATCTTCACCGCTATCTGTATAAACATGGAAATATCTACATCGCTATCCGTATGAACATGGAAATATCTACACCGCTATCTGTTTGAACATGGAAATATCTACAACGCTATCTGAATGAAAATGGAAATATCTACATAGCTATCTGCATATACATGGAAATATCTACAATGCTATCTCTTTACACATGGAAATATCTACACCGCTATCTGTATAAACATGGAAATACCTACACCGCTACCTGTATAAACATGGAAATATCAGCACCGCTATCTGTATGAACATGGAAATATCTACACCGCTATCTGTACGAACATGGAAATATCTACACCGCTATCTGTATGAACATGGATATATCTACACAGCCATCTGGATGAACATGGAAATATATACACCGCTATCTGTGTAAACATGCATACATCTTCACCGCTATCTGTATAAACATGGAAATATCTACACCGCTATCTGTATGAACATGGAGATATCTACACCGCTATCTGTATGAACATGGAAATATCTACACCGCTATCTGTTTGAACATGGAAATATCTTCACCGCTATCTGCATGAAAATGGAAATATCTACACTGCTATCTGCATATACATGGAAATATCTACACATCTATCTCTTTACACATGGAAATAACAACACCGCTATCTGTATGAACATGGAAATATCTACACTGCTATCTGTATGAACATGGAAATATCTACACCGCTATCTGTTTGAACATGGAAATATCTTCACCGCTATCTGCATGAAAATTGAAATATCTACACTGCTATCTGCATATACATGGAAATATCTTCACAGCTATCTCTTTACACATGGAAATAACCACACCGCTATCTGTATGAACATGGAAATATCTACACCGCCATCTGTATGAACATGGAAATATCTGCACCGCCATCTGTATGAGCATATAAATATCTACACCGCCATCTGTATTAAGATGGAGATATCTACACCGCTATCTGTATAAACATGGAAATATCTACACCGTTATCTGTATGAACATGGAAATAGCTACACCGCTATCTGTATGAACTTGGAAATATCTACACCACTATCTGTGTGAACATGGAAATACCAACACCGCTATCTGTATGAACATGGAAATATCTTCACCGCCATCTGTATGAACATGGATATATCTACACAGCCATCTGGATGAACATGGAAATATCTACATGGCTATCTGTATGAACATGGAAATAGCTACACCTCTATCTGTATGAACATGGAAATATCTACACCGCTATCTGTATGAACATGGAAAGATCTACACCGCTATCTGTATGAACATAGAAATATCTACACCGGTATCTCTATGAACATGGAAATATCTTCATCGCCATCTGTATGAACATGGATATATCTACACAGCCTTCTGGATGAACATGGAAATATCTACACAGCTATCTGTATGAACGTGGAAATATATACACCGCTATCTGTGTAAACATGCAAACATCTTCACCGCTATCTATATAAACATGGAAATATCTACATCGCTATCCATATGAACATGGAAATATCTACACCGCTATCTGTTTGAACATGGAAATATCTACACCGCTATCTGCATGAAAATGGAAATATCTACACAGCTATCTGCATATACATGGAAATATCTACAATGCTATCTCTTTACACATGGAAATATCTACACCGCTATCTGTATAAACATGGAAATACCTACACCGCTACCTGTATAAACATGGAAATATCAGCACCGCTATCTGTATGAACATGGAAATATCTACACCGCTATCTGTACGAACATGGAAATATCTACACCGCTATCTGTATGAACATGGATATATCTACACAGCCATCTGGATGAACATGGAAATATATAC
Organism: Gorilla gorilla gorilla; assembly: GCF_029281585.2. Taxonomy (NCBI): domain Eukaryota; kingdom Metazoa; phylum Chordata; class Mammalia; order Primates; family Hominidae; genus Gorilla; species Gorilla gorilla. Next base: position 50,091,385 of record NC_073246.2, on the reverse strand, counting down.
ACCGCTATCTGTGTAAACATGCATACATCTTCACCGCTATCTGTATAAACATGGAAATATCTACACCGCTATCTGTATGAACATGGAAATATCTACACCGCTATCTGTATGAACATGGAAATATCTACACCGCTATCTGTTTGAACATGGAAATATCTTCACCGCTATCTGCATGAAAATGGAAATATCTACACTGCTATCTGCATACACATGGAAATATCTACACAGCTATCTCTTTACACATGGAAATAACAACACCGCTATCTGTATGAACATGGAAATATCTACACCGCTATCTGTATGAACATGGAAATATCTACACCGCTATCTGTTTGAACATGGAAATATCTTCACCGCTATCTGCATGAAAATTGAAATATCTACACTGCTATCTGCTTATACATGGAAATATCTTCACAGCTATCTCTTTACACATGGAAATAACCACACCGCTATCTGTATGAACATGGAAATATCTACACCGCCATCTGTATGAACATGGAAATATCTGCACCGCCATCTGTATGAACATATAAATATCTACACCGCCATCTGTATTAAGAAGGAGATATCTACACCGCTATCTGTATAAACATGGAAATATCTACACCGTTATCTGTATGAACATGGAAATAGCTACACCGATATCTGTATGAACTTGGAAATATCTACACCACTATCTGTGTGAACATGGAAATACCAACACCGTTATCTGTATGAACATGGAAATATCTTCACCGCCATCTGTATGAACATGGATATATCCACACAGCCATCTGGATGAACATGGAAATAACTACATGGCTATCTGTATGAACATGGAAATAGCTACACCTCTATCTGTATGAACATGGAAATATATACACCGCTATCTGTATGAACATGGAAATATCTACACCGCTATCTGTATGAACATGGAAATATCTTCACTGCCTTCTGTATGAACATGGTTATATCTACACAGCCATCTCGATGAACATGGAAATATCCACACCGCTATCTGTACGAACATGGAAATATCTACACCGCTATCTGCATGAAAATGGAAATATCTACACAGCTATCTGCATATACATGGAAATATCTAGAAAGCTATTTCTTTGCACATGGAAATAACTACACCGCTATCTCTATAAACATGGAAAAATCTACACCGCCATCTGTATGAACATGGAAATATCTGCACCGCCATCTGTATGAACATAAAAATATCAACACCGCCATCTGTATTAAGATGGAGATATCTACACCAGTATCTGTATAAACATGGAAATATCTACACCGCTATGTGAATAAACATGGAAATATCTACACCGCTATCTGTATGAACATGGAAATATCTACACCGCTATCTGTATGAACATGGAAATATCTGCACCGCCATCGATATGAACATATAAATATCTACACCGCCATCTGTATTAAGATGGAGATATCTACACCACTATCTGTATAAACATGGAAATATCTACACCGCTATCTGTATAAACATGGAAATATCTACACCGCTATTTGTATAAACATGGAAATATCTACACCGCTATCTGTATAAACATGGAAATATCTACACCGCTATCTGTATGAACATGGAAATATCAGCACTGCTATCTGTATGAACATGGAAATATCTACACCGCTATCTCTATGAACATGGAAATATCTACACCGATATCTGTATGAACATGGAAATATCTTCACCGCCTTCTGTACGAACATGGATATATCTACACAGCCATCTTAATGAACATGGAAATATCAGCACCGCTGTCTGTATGAACATGGAAATATCTACACCGCTATCTGTATTTACATGGAAATATCTACACCGCTATCTGTATGAACATGGAAATGTCTACACCGCTATCTGTATGAACATGGAAATATCTACACCGCTATCTGCATGAAAATGGAAATATCTACAAAGCTATCTGCATATAAATGGAAATATCTATACAGCTATCTCTTTACACATGGAAATAACTACACCGCTATCTCTATAAACATGGAAATATCTACACCGCCATCTGTATGAACATGGAATTATCTGCACCGCCATCTCTTTGAGCATATAAATATCTTCACCACCATCTGTATTAAGATGGAGATATCTACACCGCTATCTGTATAAACATGGAAATATCTACACCGCTATCTGTATAAACATGGATATATCTACACAGCGATCTGGATGAACATGGAAATATCTACACCGCTCTCTGTATGAACATGGAAATATCTACACCGCTATCTGTGTAAAGATGCATACATCTTCACCGCAATCAGTATAAGCATGGAAATATCTACATCGCTATCCGTATGAACATGGAAACATCTACACCTCTATCTGTTTGAACATGGAAATATCTACACCGCTATCTGCATGAAAATGGAAATATCTACACAGCTATCTGCATATACATGGAAATATCTACAAAGCTATGTCTTTACACATGGAAATAACTACACCGCTATCTCTATAAACATGGAAATATCTACACCGCCATCTGTATGAACATGGAAATATCTGCACTGCCATCTGTATGAACATATAAATATCTACACCGCCATCTGTATTAAGATGGGGATATCTACACCGCTATCTGTATAAACCTGGAAATATCTACACCGCTATATGTATAATCATGGAAATATCTACACCGCTATCTGTATAAACATGGAAATATTTCACCGCTACCTGTATAAACATGGAAATATCAGCACCGCTATCTGTATGAACATGGAAATGTCTACACCGCTCTCTGTATGAACATGAAAATATCTACACCGCTATCTGTATGAACATGGATATATCTACACAGCCATCTGGATGAACATGGAAATATCTACACCGCTATCTGTGTAAACATGCATACATCTTCACCGCTATCTGTATAAACATGGAAATATCTACACCGCTATCTGCATGAACATGGAAATATCTACACCGCTATCTGTATGAACATGGAAATATCTACACCGCTATCTGTTTGAACATGGAAATATCTTCACCGCTATCTACATGAAAATGGAATTATCTACACTGCTATCTGCATATACATGGAAATATCTACAAAGCTATCTCTTTACACATGGAAATAACCACACCACTATCTCTATGAACATGGAAATATCTACACCGCCATCTGTATGAACATTGAAATATCTGCACCGCCATCTGTATGAACATATAAATATCCACACCGCCATTTGCATTAAGAAGGAGATATCTAAACTGCTATCTGTATAAACATGGAAATATCTACACCGCTGTCTGTATAAACATGGAAATAGCTACACTGCTATCTGTATAAACATGGAAATATCTACAACGCTACCAGTATAAACATGGAAATATCAGCACCGCTATCGGTATGAACATGGAAATATCTACACCGCTATCTCTATGAACATGGAAATATCTACACCGCTATCTGTATGAACATGGAAATATCTTCACCGCCATCTGTATGGACATGGATATATCTACTCAGCCATCTGTATGAACATGGAAATATCTACACCGCTATCTGTATGAACATGGAAATATCTACACCGCTATCTGTATGAGCATG